>NC_080539.1:124676553-127541798 GCF_028640845.1 Ahaetulla prasina
GAGTGAGGTTTGGAAAAGAGAGGAAGTCCCTAAAATATGCGCTTAGAATATTACCACTACCTTGTATTTGCAATCGTACATCTGCTTTAAATATAAATTAAACTTTTCTCCCTCTCTCTCTTTCTCTCTCTCTTGGATTTTACAGGAGCCCCAATTTCACACCCCTGTTTTTGCAGTTCTTTGTTTTTTCAAAGCTTAAATACAGTTACTGAAACCAGATTTTTTTCATTTTTATGATCCCTTGACAAATTAACATAGAATAGTACAAATAAAAGCAATAAAATGTCACACACATACACACACAGAGAGACTTTCACAGACACACACACAAACTGTATAGGACTGTTTTGAGAATGAAGTATTGTTTAAAGTATCTTTTGCCTTCTCAGTTTTTTTCTCCCTAGAGAATAATCATGCTGTGTTCCAATTCATTTTCTTTTGTTCCTGGCTTGCATTAACTTAATTTTCTTGTTACTTTATGAAAAATTATAACTGCATTTGAAAATGCAGATAAAATGCTCTAGGAATTTCAGATCTCACATTTTCACCGCTATCATCCGTTATGGAAAACATGTTTATTATCTATCTCATGCAAAGGATTAGCTTATGAATGTGCATTAATAGGAGTTAAATGAAAGGGATGATAAACAAGATGGTCACATTTGCAGGCAGTGTAAAAATTTGAAAATTGCACTTTCTCAGCTGAGAGACTGTCTGTTTTTTTTCTCACATTGCTAAAATGTTTGAAAGCTTTGTTATAGCCATGCAAGCACAAAGAAAACTGACTCTATTCCTTTGTGATGTAGCTATATACACATTCAGTCTGCTTACATATGCTTATGTGTATAGATAGATAGATGATAGATAGATAGATAGATAGATAGATAGATAGATAGATAGATAGATAGATAGATAGATAGATAGATAGATAGATAGATAGATAGATAGATAGATAAGAGATAGCTGTGTATATATAATTATAGACCTGCCTAATCTTCAAAACCATTATCTAATCAGTGACAGGTCAAGTCATCCAAATTAAAGATTTAACAAGCTCTCCAAGGAGCTCTCTCCCATATGTAATCCACATGTGAAAAGGCTATTGTCTTGAGGTTTCTGGATGAAATACTGTCCATGCACAAACTTTTTTTTTCTACGTCTCATTTGCTCACTCAGCTTGTGATCAGACTGACTGAATATCTAGGGAAATACTCCTGACATCATATTTCCTAACTCGTGATTTAATTTGTGTCAATATTTCTATGGGAGGGGAGAAGGGGTTGTACTTTTCTTTCCTTGCAGAGTTTAGGATAATTCCATTTAAAACAATTACAAGAGGAAAAAGCAAAAATATCACTGATCATAGGGTTTATAGAACTCACCTAACAAATAAATAGAAATAATTTCATATAATTCATATAATTTCAGTCAGAACAGGGAGTTCGCAAAGTAAAAGGAGACAGGAGATCAAGAAATGTATAAGATATAAACACCAAAGATGGCTCTTTCATAAGAACAAAAGAGCTAAATTTGAAAACAAATTATTCACAAGTTCCTCCCTCTCTCTCTCTCTCTGAAAAATTCTTATATCTTACATTTTGTTTTGAATTCTGGATTCACATATCATCCCAAGGATCCATAACATGGTTTGATTATTTTGGGCTTAATGTGATGTAAGAATATATCCATAATTGTCTTTGAGTTGGCCTATTATATCAATTATGCTAAAAACAAATAAAACACATGATGACTTAGCATCATGTATGAACCAGTTCTCACATCACAGCACTGCTTACATAGCAGCCAGGGAAAAATTCCAGTGTTACCCTAAACCTCGGTATCTAAATGGTAGTGGTATTACAGTACCATGTACGTTTAACTTTAGAATAAACCTCAAGTACCACAATTCTCAGCCTTATACGTAGCCTTTAGGTGCAAAGTTTTTTAAAAGGTTCTTTAAACATGCTTGTCTCTATTGCCAGAATTTACATTTAATTTTAACTTTGATCATTGTGTATCCATATTATGCCTATGAATCAGACGTTATTTTATCATTTTAAATGACATGGAAGAACTGACTATTACATCAGAGAATAAGGCAGATTGACACAGGTTTGAGAAAGCTTTCAATTGACAATTCCCAACAGAGGTAGCTAAAACCAAGCATCAGTTCTACTCTTCAACCACCTTTGTGTAAAATTTCTGCTTGCTAAGGGTAATTGCACACTACTGTAATCCATAGTCCCAAACAGTTAAAATTCTATACATTTGCATGTATGCCTATAGCACATTTCTGTTTTGGTTCGGTGACATAAAACTGTCAACAAATTTATGCCAGGGTACTATTTTTTTATCTCTACCTTATTCTTTTAATAAAAAACAACCACCATGAAATAGCAACAACACTTATATTTCACTTCACAGTGCTTTACAGCACTAAGTGGTTTGTGGAGTCAACATATTGCCCCTACCGACCTCAGAAGGATGGAAGGCTGAGTCAATCTTGAGCTGGTCAGGATCAAAATCCTGGCAGTAAGCAGAATTAAAATGCAATACTACATTCTAACCACTGTGCCACCATGGATCTAGTATTGCATATTACCACATTGATTACAGAAGACTATGTAAGGTTGAACATTTCAGTATAAAAAATGACAGTGAAACAATACTCCTTTCCAACACTCTAACACTGAGGTAGAGTCCATGTTTATATTTCAAAGGATGTCCCACAGATTTACCATTATCCTCTACATGGAAAAAGGAGTGATAATAAAGGCTGCAAAATGCCTTGTTTAATCAGTACTGTCCAGGCAAGACAAGCATCCTATTAATATTTTTGTTCCTTAAACTCTTGACTCTTGAGTTTTATACAGCCCTGAAATGTTGTTAAGTCAGACTCAGTGAGTATTAAAAACACTGAAAGAAAAAGTCAAAAGATAAAGGAGGAGAGAAAATCTCTCTGTTTCTCTCTCCCATTGATACTTTTTTTCCAACTTTCAAGATGAAAAACTAAAATTGCAGGAAAAAAATCAATAAGCTCATGCTTCTTCGTATCACCTCTACCTTACTGATCCAGCAGAAGTCTCCAGAAAATAGTCGTGTTCTGTGTCAGGCACTGCTGTAAATCACATCACTGTCGAGAATGATTTTTACAAGTTTTTCTTTGGTAATACGTAAAACTGGAATTATTGTTGAAAGATCTGAAGGACCAAGTCAGCGTCAGATCCTCCTGGAGAAAATGTGGTCACTAGGAGTCAAACCATTTTGATGGCACATAATCAATCAATCATTCCATCCTTGAATCAAAACCAAAGTGCTATGGGAATGAGTGCCAGAAATATGGAGAATAACCACAAAGCCTTCATGTAATGTGGAGGATTAAGAAGAAAAATGGACAGAAAAATATGGCAATGCCTCTCTTGTGGAAAAGGGTTTCAAAATATTATTTCATGAGCTAATCACTAGTAAACACACTGGCCCTAGATTTGCTGATTCAGAAGCAGGCAGGGCTGTTTCTGAACTCGCTAGCTGGCTGAGTTGGTATCATGGTGCTGATTGTGCTAAGCAAAGCATCCATTATTTAAATGGCCATGGAGACATTAACTTTCTTGACCTCACACAATGTTATTTACCATCAACGAAGCAAGGCTTTGAATGTGCATGTGTTTGTATCTGTATAGATATACAGCACGAGAGCGATGCTTGCTGGTTCAGCTTGTATGGATTTTAGATTATAGTTTTCAAGTCTGAACTGTAGCAAGCCAGACCAGTTCATTTTGCTCGCAGCAAAAATTGTTTTTGTAGGACAACTGTGCTAGGTGTGTGCTTGTGCATAACTTTTCTCATCAAGATGGAAGTGGGATATGGCAACTTCTTAAAGAAAAGGGAACAGAATTAAACTCACCCCAAAGAATACGTGTTGATACCTCTTTCGGCACTACTGGAATCTGACTTAGGTAGAATCTGATAGCACTATATTGTAATAATTCTGGGTGGCTAAAATACAAAGATGATGCCAGAAGGGTTTGACTTTGTTCAACGGTGATACTTCTCAAGACTTTATTTTTTCTATTCCATTTTTCAACTTCTATATGAAACAAGTAGGAAGATTTTCCAGAGGCACCGTTAATATGTAGATGATAGCCCAAGTCAACTTTCCTTTTTAGACTAATAAAAGTACCACAGTTACTGCTCTGAATTAAATAGTCTATAAAGACCCAGAGAAGGCAAGCAGTAATAGTATTTAGAAAATCTGTGACTGGTTGGGTTGTCTAATTGACACAACATGAGTGCAAAGGGACTGGTGGAGAGTATGTGGGTTGGGAAGACTTACCTAGCAACTTGTGACATTCCTGTTCTGATCCAGCCTTAGCAGAAACAAGAAACAGATTCCTTGTCATGAAAATCCCCTCTTGTGAATTAATTGCATCCACCCACCGAAAAGTCCAGGCAAGAGTCCTTCAAGGAGTTAACTGCAGTACAGACCTTATTAGTTCCTTGTGATAATTGCAAGGCTGTGCAAGGCTATCTGAAATGGTATAGGGTCTCCTGCTTGAGCGGGCGGTGGGGAGGTTGGCTTTGAAGACTTCCAAGGTCCTTTCCAGCTCTATTCTGATTGATTGATGTGGGAAAGTTTTGAGTTTCAGTTTTTTGGGGGCCCAAAAAAACTTGAGCTCCCAGCCAAGAGGCTGCAAATTAAGTTCTGGCAAGCAGTCTTTGTGGCACGAAACACAATGAGAAAAATCTTCAGAAATACCAACTGTTGTCTCCTACAACAACCATTCCTCTTTCCTTCTATTTATTCCCCATCCAGGGAGGGGCCATTCAGGGTCCCCGTGTGCTTTGCTTCCCGAGTTGACTCCTTGTCCTCCGTTACTCACCTGTTCTAACTGCTCTGTGCATACTGTCAAGGTTCCAGAAAAACCTCTTCTGCATAAAAAATCCTCTGAAGCCATTGTCTTTCAAAGTTCTTTACTAGCATAAGGAAACTGGCACACGATGAATGAAATTCCAAAACTGAAACTTCTGGATTCTTTTCTCAGTTATACAAACCCCAAGAGTCCCACCCCCCTAACCCCTTTGCCAGTCACATGGTCCAACGTTCTTCCACTTTATTCGAAACCTCTTCTTGCCACTCCTTCTGCAGATGCGAAAACAATCCGACCTTGACCGCTTGAAGAATGTAACCATACCCATCACCCCCCCCTCTTCCCCTCAGGCCTAGTATGGTTTCCAGGCCTGACACATACGTGCATCTGGAACAGGCCCCAGCTGTTCTTCCTCCTCACTCATCTCAGCCTCCAAAGGTAGCTGCCTCTCATGGGAAATGACGGACAGCCCTGGCTCTATCTCTGTATCCAACACAAAGCATCCATCAGAGCCTTCCCCAGACTCCAGCACTGGTCTAAGTTCCTCCCCAACCTTCTCATCATCCAAGTCTGCCACCAGCTCCACTGGCAGCTGGCGGGCCACAACAATTCCCTGCAAGATTTGACTTTCTCTGGGTAAGCTTTCAGGAAGGAAGTTCTTAATCTAAATCTGCCATTGGATTCCTACTGTCAGTCACATGATTCCCATTGACTTTCTCCCTGCAAGCATTCCAGATTTCCCCATTGACTTCAGGGAAGGTGACAAGGAGTGTTGCAAATCAGAACAATATGTCATCATTTCAGAAATACTTCCTTAGAGAGAGAAACAGAATCATCACAGGCAGGCATAAAATCAGTGGGAGTGGGAGTGATTTTATATATTCTGTTTTGTAGGAAATGGCCTTGGGATCTGTGATCCGTAATTGTCATTAAAGGTAAGGATTTTTTTGGGGGGGGGAGCCAGAGCATCTTTCATTCACTTAGAATGTAAAATTATTTACAGATAAAAATGCCTGTGTTCTGGTATTTTCTTGCATGGGTCACTGTAAACATTGGGTTTCCTTTGAATGTGATTTGAAATCTTCAATTGGTCCAAAGCAACACAGATTTATTGCTAACTAGGAAGACCAAAACGATTGTTTGCTCTGACAGTCTGTTTAGGGATCTAATAAAAAGTGCCAGTACAATTTATGTTGAAGTCTGTTTTGATTCCGAATCAAGTTGGAATCAAGTTCCCTGAAAGAACATCTCCTCCTATATTTAGGTAGTTCCTCTGTTCAAATAAGGTTAGATAAAATAACGCTAAGAGGACTTTCACATCTGCAAAAAGTCCTCCCTAGAGACGCTCTCTGCATCTACATTATGAGTATCATGAAATTATTGAATGCTGTTTTGTTTTGTCATTTTTGGAACAATTTTAAGACTTTTAGATTTTTACATCTGCTGATGTGCTTTAATGTTGTTATCTGCCATACTGTTTTCAACCTTCTTTGCTGGCTTTGCTTTTCTGTTACTGTATTAGCAGCTTTGGGATATGCTTTTGCAATTAATGTTTATAAAGGTATCTGTACCGACACTTGAAAGCCCAGTCAATAGCATTAACATCGAAGGAGTTGAATCAAAATGGTCAATATTTTTTTTTAGAAAAAAAAAATCAAGCCAGACATAGTACTGTAAATCCCAGTGCTTGCTTAAATGCTCACCAGGAGCAAAAGTGAATTCCTTAATTAAGGTACTACTATTGAAAGGTTCCTGTCTCATGTTGCCACCAACCAAATTTCTTTTGATAGTGGGTTATGCAAGAGGGACAGAGAGAACGATGTGGATCTGAGTAAATCAATCATAACGCTGCTATTGGAATATAAAGAAGATGTTCCTAAGATAGACTGCATATTAACTTACACTCCTATATGGCAGCATCACTCTTTTTTCTGTACTAGATTATCTTGCCAAAAAGAAAGTGACCACAGAGATAATGAACAACTGCAACCATCTGTATTTTGGGGTATCTTCCCATTTTGTCCCCTCTGCTCTGTGAGACAACTTGGGATGAAATACAATTACTTTTCCAAAATAATGATTTTATGGCTTAATACATTTTTATACTGGGTCTTCCCTATCTCAGACTATTACTTTAATCACCCTACGTCCATGACAAGCTACAATAAGGACAAACCTATAATCCATGAAAAGCATTTTTGTTTCTAAGTGCCAGGAGTACTTAAGCATTTGCATTATAATGGCCAATGGAAATACATAACAGACATCAGCTGGGTTATGGTGTCAGCCGCTGTATTTCTTTAGCTCTCAATGTAAGTTCACATGCTATACAGGTAATCCTCAACTTACAACAGTCAATTTAGTAACCAGTCAAAGTTACAATGGCACTAAAAAAGCGATTTATGACCATTCTTCACACCTACGACCTTTTCAATATCCCCATGGTCATGTGATCAAAATTCAGGTGCTTGGCAACTGACTCATATTTAGGACGGTTCCAGTGTCCCAGGGTCATATGATCAACTTTTGAGACCTTCTTATAACTAATTGTTAAATGGGTAACAGTGGTGCTATTCAGCCAGTTCTATCCGGTTCGAGTAAACCAGTAGTGGTGGCTGTGGGAGGCTCCGCCCACCCACCCAGATGTCATCACGTCCCATTTTTGACACTCTGAGCATGCGCAGAAGGTCCTGCGCATGCGCGGAAGTGGTGCGTGTGAGTGAAGTGAGTTCAAGCGTGCGCTCCCATTTGCGAACCAGTAGCAAAGGTATGTGAATACTACTCCTGATGAATAACACGGCTGTTAAGTGAATCTGACTTTCCTATCAACTGCAGTGATTCACTTAACAGCTGTGGCAAGAAAGATCATAAAATGGGATACAATTCAATGTTTTGCTTAACAGCAGAAATGTTGGGCTCAATTTGGTCATAAGCCATACTCTATACCAAGGGTCTCCAACCTTGGCAACTTTAAGACCTGTAGTCTTCAACTCCCAGAATTCCTTAGCCAGCTTTGCAAAGGAATTCTGGGACTTGAAGTCCACAGGTCTTAAAGTTGCCAAGGTTGGAGACTCCTGCTCTATACTGCTGTGACAGAAACATGTCAGGCAGGCAAAGCAAATGGAACTTTCAAATCTGGGATTCCTTTTCAAAATGCTTTATTCCTGGTTTTAAAAAAAAGTATAAAGAGAAAAACTCAAGAAATGCAAAACTTAAAGTGCAAAGAATTGCACACGGGATGTGGAGATGAAGCTTCATTTGCCTAAAAAAGACATTTTTGTTTTGCATATGGAAAGCTGACCTCCTCCTTCCAAGCTCACTTTTTTTACCATTTCAAACAGAGAGAGGAGAGAATCTTTTTCGCTCTCCTCTCAATGCAGAATCCAGAATGAGTTATTTTATCTTTCTCTACATCACTGAGTCTTCCCTAGGAACCAAAATCTTCTCAGAGATCACAGACCATTGTATACAATTCTATACACAGGAAAATTCCCTTCATATTAGATTCTTTTTGAACATACCTTTACTCCTTCAAAGAATCCATATGGCCTCTGCTCTCTTTCTCTTATCTTGCACCACATGACCATCACCTTTTGGACTCCTCTTAGCTAGCTGGCTCTGAAAAAGTTAATGGGCTTTAAACTGCCTAGCTCGTTCAAGACTAGGGTTGAACTTCCTTGAATTACGATGGGATATTTTCTTCAGAGATTTGCAGGAAAAGGGAATGCTCAACTCACCATGGAAAAAAATGGATAAAATTTTTCCTTCTCTGTAACAACTAGATATTTTAGCCAAGAGAGTACATTGATTTGACATTAGCAAAGGATAATAAATTAAAAATAAAAAATACTGTGGATTTTCTATGATTAGGCCAGAATTTGCTGGTGAGTCTGGTTTTGCCTGATCAAACTTTTGCTCAGAAAAATCTTCTGAGAGATTAATCTGAAAAAGAAAGAATGTGCTTTTTAAAAAGCTTGTAAAATGGAAAGTTCTGTATACTTGTGTTAAAAAGAAAATCTTATAGATAGAAATATTTCTTTTTTTAAAAAAAACACCACACCTGAGTTCTCCTCAGTCTCTTTTTTTGTCTTTGCATAGCTACTTCTCCATTATTCCAAGCAGATACCCGCACCATTTACTTCTACATGTATGTTCTTTCTCAATTCTATGTTATACAAGACATGAATGAAAATAGATGAATATTACACTAAAAGACAAAACATCATTTATTATGTATATAATACATAATTTGTTTATTCTGGCCTACATATAAATAATTACTAATTTTTGGACTGAATATTCTGCTTCTAAAACTGGACACTAAGCTATACACAGAATAACAGAATACATAGAGTTGGAAGGGACCTCAGAAGTCTCCTGCTCAGGCAGGAAGCCCTATACCATTTCAGAAAAATGGTTGTCCAATCTCTTCTTTAAAACTTCCAGTATTGGAGCATTCACAACTTCCAGAGGCAAGTTTTTTCCACTGATTAATTGTTCTCACTGTCAAGAAATTTCTCCTTAGTTCTAGGTTGGTTCTCTCCTTGATTAGTTTACATCCATTGCTTCTTGTCATGTCTTCAGGTGCATTGGAGATCAGGTTGACCCTCTCTTCTTTGTGGCAATCCCTTAGATATTGGAACACTGCTATTATGTCACCCCTAGTCTTTCTTTCCATTAAAATAGACATACCCAATTCAAAACACAGAAGACAAAATGTGATTTGGAGGACTAGAGAGCATCCATGCAGTTGAACGGATGAGCTATTTCTTTCCCAGCTCTGCCAAATATAATTAATAAGCACAACCAATGCTGTCTCGGTACTATATCTGAACTTGGAACTGGACTAAATGGGGTCCAGATAGGCAGTTTCTTTCAAGGCACTTTATAGTCACAGTCCCATCACTTCCCATTTACCAATAGTTCATGTTGTCACCCCAATCAATACAAGTCTGAAAATCTTTTTTCCCCCTCATCATTCCTTGTGTGACATAAATATTTACACATTACTTCCTAACTTTAAAAAAGAAGACAAGGTGTGCCCTTGATCCATGTGGTAAGCATCCATTCAAATATTTGAAAGCAATATATAATATCATGAAGCAACCTCCTCAAATCTAATCACATTATAACTAATACATCTCTTGAGGAGAGGGAAAAAGTGGGAAGTGTTGTCCATTCTATTGTCAAAGGAAAATGGACCAACCGGCATAGCAGTGAGTGAAAAAGATAAATATATGAATAAAGAAGAAATGAGATACCGAACAATCAATAAAGGGGGAATGTAGGAGAGAGGAAAAAAAACAGAACCATAGGATTTCTGTAATGGTTGGATAAGTCACAGAAGAAGAGGAAAATCCAGAGAGAAACATTAGAAAGGGAGGAAAGATTTTAAGATAAGCAGAATATTAAGGTGACAGAGAAGGATGAAGAGAAGACTGGATAAGGGACTTGCAGTCAAAAGGGCAATCCATTTATATCACTTCTGTGAAGAGACTGGTGCTCACAAAGAAGCTGAACACATCCACTTAGCAAAAACCGGTAGATTTCTAAATGGAAATAAAAACCTAGATTTTAAGTGCATATGCTACCACAAGCATATATTTTTATTAAAACGTTATACAGATTGTTTAGGTTCAAAGTAGATGCAACATACTACTACTATATTAGTTATGAATTCACATAACATGTTAAATTGCAGTGTAGTTGCTTTTTCGTGCCTAAGTAAGTTGTCTGAAGACAGATGTTATGGGTAGTTTACCTTTGTGTGGGCTCATCCAAAGGATAATTTATTTTACAAGGCATGTTTAATCAAAGTATGGCTTTGCAATACACACACACACACACAGATCAACCCTGTGTAAAGAAAGATGTAATGGATGTCTTTTAAGAAATCACAGTATTTTTTATGATATACTATATTAAAGGCCCAGGTATGGATATATCCACTAGCAATTGGGAAGTGCTGGCAGTGAAAAGAGGAGAAGGACTTTTTCAGGATTGGTACCTTGATTGTGGAAAATTGTCCTAACAGATCATGTTAAATGTTTGGCACCAGGTTTAATTCAAATATATAATTTATTTTTTCTTGATGTTGATCCATTAGATTTATTTAAATTAGTTTACATTTATTTTATTTTCTAATTTTAATTAATATTAGTCACATTGAGAATATTTGTTAAAAAGTAAATAAAATCAATCTAATGACCAATATTTTTATGGAATCATATTTATTTCCAAGTTGGCAGCTATAAAATCAGTTGTCATCTCTTGAGGAGGAATAGATTTGATCCAGACTCCACCAGTTACTGACTTTTAACATATCAGTGATATAGTCATATGTAACCATTATGGATATAATGCCTTTACTTTGAGAACAATTTATCCAAACCTTAATTTTTTTGGCATTTATAAGTCCTTAGCTCTGTTCACACACAACCCTCTTAGGAGGAAGAGGGGCTAGCATGCCATGTGAACTCAAGTGTCAAATAACAAACATCAGAGGATTAATCGGCCTCCCTTCAGTCAACGTGTCATATGAACTCTTGGCCTTTTCTGTTTCTAAGACAGTCACAATCCTAAAGAGGCCCTGAGAAAATAGGACTTTTCTAAACTCTCTAATTTGAGTTTCTTTAATTTTTCCCCCTCTACTCTTGGTACAAAAGAAGGGTGGGAGTAAGGCAGGAAAGGGTGAGAATGGAAATACCACCTATTCTACATCTGTATTCACAATGGTGCCAATCTCAATTATAATTAAACTGAAAGATTGAAAAATGGCCTCTGAACAACTAGAAATTTGTAACTGTGTACTGCTGCATCACTGGGGCATGAGTAGAGAAGCTGACCAGTGGAATAAATGATTGAGGCAGTAATGTCATCTGAACAAAGCTAACTGTGGTCTCAATCCACAAAACATTTATGTTTTCTATAACTATTTAGTGTTACAATTGTTCCTTTGTTGTGTGTATGCATGTGTTTAAGAATATTCCAAAACAAACAACAACTCCCCAAAAGATAGAAATGTTGGCCAATATAAAAGAAATGTCCATCACATTGCACTCATGTTAGAAGCACCACTTCTGGATTGAAAGTATAAGTTGGGGACATCACTGTTGGCTGATGGATGCCCAGGGATATGAGCAAGGGCTCCTTTCATGTCCCCAGCAGGATCTCACCCTGTCCCACAGCAACACTCGGGTCTTCAACATGGTTGTGCAACATGGCTCCAACCCAGGTCCTAACCACATGAGCCACTGTGCTCCAAAAACCTTCATAAGATGTTGCATTATTTGAGATACACATGCCTTATGCTTGGACAGCACAATGTTTTTTGAAGTTGAACACCATGCCATCCTTTTCGCCTGTAGTCAAAAGTCTGAAGCTGCCTATCAGCAAGACTTGATGAGAGAAAGTGAGCATGATAAACACAGAATGCTGCTGACTATTTACAAGTATTCTATTCATCATTTAGCAGATATGAGATTCTATTTTAAATAGTACCAGTTCATTTGTGTAATAAAAAGAAATCTTCGGTTTAATTCTTTTAACTTTGATCAAATGAAGAAAGCCTATTAAAAGTCCATCCTTGGCAAGGTTTCACTACTTCCTTTTTGTGTGCAGAATTCTTATGAACAATTTTCTTTACAAAAATGCAAATATTACAATATTCCCAACACTTTTAATGTGTACAGCCAGAAATTAAATACCTTGTGTGCATGACTTTTCAAATTTCTATTTCTTGCTAACCATCTTCAGCATGAGACATCCCACCATTACTCCACCCTATCCTACTTCAAATATCTGCATGATATTTACCTTACCTCCTCTTTCCAGTGTATCACAAAACACTTGTGAGCTTTAAAAAATTACAGGCAAATTTTATTTACACAACTATCCCCACAAAAACCCAATACGGTCGATCTGCAATATATATTTTTCTCTTCTTAAAGCTTTTTTTTTTTTAAAAAAAGGATAAAAATTCTACCACTATTAACACCTCTAAAAATGATCACCAAACAAAAGCTTAGCTCTTCTGTCCAATTTGATGTCTTTTTCATGCTGCCTTAGTGATGGCCAAATAATTGGTTGTTCACTTGGTGTCCTTGTCTCCCTCGACAGTTCCACAGATGCCCTGAACAATGCTCCAAAGACTGCTTTCAGTAGGGGCAAATCCTCATTAATCATTCTTGGCTGACAGTACAAGGGAGCACCTACATCTGGTGCAGAAACCAAGCAAGGGCTTCTGGGAACATGCATTTTACAGGGAAATAGGGGGGAGACCTCCCCCAACCGATTCAAGATGCGGGAGTCGATGTCTAATAACCATTTAAAAATTCAGCTCCCTCCTCTCCCTTCAGCCAAATTTCATCCTCTCCCGCCCAAGCCCTCTCTGGGTTTTCCTTTCATTAAGCATTTAAAATTAGACCTGTGGCTTCTGTCAAAACTAAAGTGCCAACATACCCTAAGCAAGTACATCAGCAAATGAGCGGTGCAGCATGTTATGATAAATGGCTGCTAAATTCTTTATGCTGAGATCAAGCAATGATAGCATTAAATACTGATGAAGTGTCACATAATTTTCACTGGGAGGAGATGGGTTCTTTGCGCTTCGTCTATTAAGGAGTTTATAAATATTTTCTCCAGTAATGTATTATTTCATAAACAGCATGCGCTTCTTTTTCCTCTGCATGTGTCATAGTGTAGTTCTGTCCACTATATAAAAAAACGGGGAGGGAGGGGCAGGGAATACTTACACATGCTGTGCAAATCTGCCATTCTTTGCAAACTTCAGTGGTGCCAAAGATATTGTACTATTACGCAATAAAAAAAAAGGAAAAGAAAGAAAATCCTCGGCATTTAAACAGTTGGTGTGACTCTTTCTCATGTTGCTTAATTTGGTCAAGGGACCCTTTTGCACTTGTCTCTGAAGGCTCCAAAGTTGGACTTGTTTCTGATCTTAGGCACATGGCTCTCATTTCCCCAGATGGTGGCAAAATGCTTGTCATATGGAGAGCCTGGCTTAATAAGGCACAGAACTTCATGCTAGTGCTTCTTGATAAGCACAAATGGATCTTTAGGTTACTTTCCAAATGTATTTCCATTTTGCCAAAGCATTTCCATTTCACCAAAGGTGATAAACTACGTAAGGACTTGAAGTATTATATGTGTAACAATATTTCAGTGCAAAGAAGAAAAAAGTGGGCTATTGAAACCGAAGCATGTGAAGCATATTGAAGCATGTGTAAAACAAGCTGTCACTAGTTACTAAATAATAGGAGGGAAACAATGTTCGACCTTTCTTGTTCGTGGCTGTATAAAGCACACTTGCTTCAATAGAGCATGCTACATCTTGGACTTTCAATTATTTAAGAAAAATTTGTGCACTTGACATGGGCTTCCTACACCATATCTGGAAATAAATGGGGTGGAAGAGAAATAAATAGATCTGTATCATTATATTAGCAGATATCTGAGGGTCAAAGTTAGCATGAAGAGAGAAGGATGTACTTCCACCTTAATGCTAGATCACTCTAATTATTTGAAGGTGTTATGTACCATATAAGGAGTGAGCTATAGGCTTCAAAGACTCAAGTCTTCCAAAAAAGGCGGGAAAATACTTAAAGCTTATTGGTTAAGCCGTCTGGTAGCCCTCTATAAAAGGGGACACTGCCAGACAAGGAGGTTGTTGGGTTGTACTGGTCTACTAATAAAGAGCTGTTGTTATTGAAAAAGCTGTGTCTGTCTCTTCCATCATCAAATCTAACAGAAGGGAAGTTTCTTTTCATATACAGAACCCTTTTTTACAATATCCCTGCAGGCAATGTAAATTAGGCCTGAAATACCCTACCCGCCTATATTGCCTGATACCCTGTATCAGTATAGGCAATTGTTAAGGATTTTGAAAATAATAGGTCAAAACATCTGGAAACCATTAGACTGACTAAGTCTGCCATTAGCAATTCTGAGAAAGCTTGCATGGAAATTAATATCAAAACCATTACGCATTTCTTCAGAGAAAACGTATGAGGGGGATGTTTGATATGCATAGTATCTTCATTTCTTTGAAAGGAAGGGACATGAGGGCTATAACATGACATTTTCCCAGAGTCGATCGCCATGTATTTCCCACTCCAGTGCTATAAATACAGAGATAGGTTCCTGCCCCGAACTGCTAAGAGTGAATGGCATTTGCCAAAATTGATCCAGTACTGCTCAAACCTTTCCCAAATTATCTCTGAAAGGGATAAATCATTAACGGGATTAGATCATCTAAACACTGACCACACACCAAATGTATATCTACGCACTCATCTTTCAAGGGTGATTTCGTTTGACTCAGTTTTTGACTCTTGGCAACTGCCATTTTCCTGTTTGTTTTTTGGGGGGATTGGTTTGCCATTGCCTCTTTTGTAGGGCTTGAAAGAAAATGATTGGCCTAAGGTCACCCAGCTGGCTTTGTGCTTAAGATGGGACTAGAATTCCTTGTTACCTGGTTTCCAGCCTGGTTCCCTTAACCATTACACCAAACTGGCTGATAAAGAGAGTTGGGAAGCATCAAACTTATACACTGATATTTCTCAAAAGCACAGTTAGGAAGAGGATGTTTTTGCTTGCACAACCAGGGTGATATTCATCCATATGGTCATAACGAACTGCCTTTTAAAGATGTCAGAGCAATGGACCACCATAACATGTAGTACTTAACTGATAGTAGGCTTACATCATTCTGGTGCTCGACAGACAAGATATTCCGGTCTCCTGTTAATCCCACTCATTCCCTCATATTCTTTCAAGAGTATATCTTGTCATTGGTGCAATTCACAAACCAAGGAATTCACCAGCCAGGCATGTTCTAACAGCTGGAACAAAAGTCAATCAATTTAAGCCAATTGCAGCAGCTATGACCTCTCCTTTCTGAATTAATCTTTTATTTACATTTCTTTAAAAAAAGATACACAATAACAGCAAAACAGGTATTCCACAATAGATCATATTTGCCCTTTTTTTCCCTCGTGTGAATGTTTTTGTTTTCAAATGCTTTACTCGTTTTTGAAATCTGTTTTAGTTAATGCTGCTTTCGTCAAATGTTATATGCGCTAAAAAAATTTAAAAGACTTTCAAAGATTTGAAGGCTTTTTGAGAGCACAATAATTTGCATTGTCCTTAGCTGCATTCACGATAAAACATTATTCTTTTCAGCTTGTGTTTGGTTTGGTAACTATTCAACAGTTATTAAAGCACTGAGATGAACAAGACAGCATATCTGTTTCATACTAGCAACATTAAACACATTTTAAATTTCTATAAATATTAATCTGCATTCTAGGCACAGGACTAAGTTCATTTAAATGACATTTTATTGTAAAAAAAATCTTAACCTGAGTGATGAATGCCTGCTTTCAAGCTATAAATTAAAAGATAGCATTCACTTTTAGCTACCTGGCAGCAATCCTAAACAGATTTAAGTTAAAATAAGTAAATGTAGTTAATATGACCCTTTTTAAAAAAAAAAAAATTCCTTTCTCAGTTCTCTGAGCACTATATTGGTGTTCGTTTTTATTCTCAGTGCTTAGGTCTTCACAGCAAACGTTAAGGTTTGCTAGAGTGACTTGACTGAATAGTCTTTATATATTGGTTGCTGTTGCAAGAACAAGCAATAAATTGATTTATTTATTTTCATTTGAGTTAACCGCTTTAGCTATATGGAGCTGGAGCCAAACTTAGTCAAGCTTAGCTTCAGTCTATTCCTTTGTGTTATGTGTGTTTATTTGTGAGGGTGGATTCAAAACCTTTCCATTAAATTAAATGTCCAGTGAATAACAGAGCAGATCTGACTCTAAAGACAACAATCTACTCCTCTTTTTTAACTCTTGGAAGACTAAAAAGAGAATTTTTCATTTGATATTATCAAATGGACACAGCAGCTTTAACATACTAATAAATAAATAGGTGGCCTTCCTGGTGAAAAAGCAACAGACAGATTGAATTAAATTAAGAATGAAATAGATTCATTGGAAACAAAAATACTAATTATAATGAAGCACAACAAATTAAACAGCATATTATGGGGATATACAGCATTTAGGGGGTAGCTATATTATTTTGAATTCTTTCTATCACTTGTATTTACTAAATGAAATCGGGTGGGGGCGTGTTCCTTGATGCTCTTGAATTGTACTTTCCAACACCTTTACTATTGATCAGGCCAGCGGCTCTCAATCTTTTCATATATCTTTATCATACATTCCCTGTTAGAAAAGATAATAAATGGAAATACAAATAACGATTTAGAACACCTGTTTCTGCAATCTTTTCAATAACTTTTTAACATTTAATTTTGTTTCAGACTCATCCTTATCCAGGTGCTCTTTAAAATCTACAGACATGTACCTGTATACAAAGAGCAGAAAGGCCCATTTTTAAGGAACCCAAAATATCAAATTAGTTTGACTGAATACAGCAAAAAGATCCATTGGTAGGGGGAGGGGAATCTAAGCCTCTTCAGACACTGTAAGAGCTGCATATAACACTAAGGTTATTTCTGACATTTTTATCCTTTTAACAATAATTACAATTCCTAGTTTAATTTATTTAATCCCTTTATGATAGAACTTGAGACCATATTATATAGGAAAGCAGTAATGAAATCCTTTGTATCCAGAACAACTCATGTGGATTACTTCTTAGCCAGTCACTTGATTTCGCCCTGTTAAAAATAAGTTTCAAAAAGTGCAATGGAAACCAGAAATACTGAAAAAACATGAAGTGTCTTTCTTCTAAAAGACAAAGGGCTATTTCTTCCTAACTTGTGATACTATAACTACACTTCCCTCACTATTTCTAACTTTGGCATCCAATATCCAACCAAAGCAGGACATCTTGCTCCTATATCCTATAAACAGTGAATTCGACCATAAAACTCATCAACGTCCCTTTAACAGTGATTGGTTCATAAATTTGAATAGCCACAATATTAAGTGGTTGTCCGTGAAACTGAATTGATACTATTCACTCACTCACTGAATCGTATTGTCTTTACTATAACTTGTCTATGAAAGCAATTCCATGTCTTCTTTGCCTTTCATGTCCTGATTAGTGAACACTATGGTTTTTTGACCTAAAGTATTCAATTCCATTCTTTGTCCATTTGCCAATGTATAAAATGTATTTCACCTTTTATTGTTAATAAACTTTCCATTGTTCATGCTGCTTATTTTCCATGTTCCATCATAATTCTGATGGAAACTAATCAAGGAGAAGCAACCTAGAACTAAGGAGAAATTTGATAATGGTGAGAAAAAATAACCATGCCTTTCCTTCAGAAGTTGTGGGTGCCCCATTGATGAACACTTTTAAGAAAAGACTGGACAGCCATTTGTCTGAAATGGTATAGGGTCCCCTGCTCAAACAGGCAGTTGGACTAGAAGACCTCTAAGGTCCCTTCCAACTCTGTAATTCTATGTCCTAAGTTTCCAGCTTTTGATTTTCTTTTCCTGCATGGCAACATCAACAACTAGAGTTCATTAAGTCTAGCCACATCATAGACAGCATCAATACTCCAAAACATCTTCAGCTGTACCTTACTATCATACTAAGTGCCATCCAATTTTGATGGGCCTATCATTTGGCACTATAACAACAATAGCTTCATATCCAGGTAAGAGTTATTATAAAATATCTTTATCTCCACAAAACCAGGAACATAAAATACAGTAAATGCAAATACTGAAAAAATGAATAAAGGAAGGAGAAATTTTCTCATATTAGCAAGGAAAAAAAACCCCAGTAATTCATATTATTTGAACACAGTGGGCTGAAGTGGGAAATTGTATGAAAAACAATAGAAAGGAGAGAAAATATCCATAGCAAGAAACAAAAAAACAATACAAACTTGAAAGATGAAAAGGACTGCAATCCTATATATTTATCTATTAGTAAACCCTGCTGAACTCAGTAGCTCACATACTGTGTGCAATGTGTGCTACAGACGCTGTTTTATGAACTAGCACAAATATTCAATCTAATCTAATAAAATAAATCAACTACCTCTGAGTTTCCTATTATATGTCTCCACCACCTAAAAGATATGAATGCATCTACATGGAAATACGGTAAGTAATTTAGAAACAAAACAGGTGACACCATTATTGTACTGCTTAGAAGCCCTGAAGATATTGAAGTGGGATATAATTTCACTCATAAAAGCCATGAAAGACCATGCAAGTAGTGTGATAGAGTTTCTATAACATTAATACTAATACCAATATTAAAAACACCCAAGTGCATTTTTTTTCTAAACATACTAAGTAGCAACCAATATAGAGAGAGCACTGAAAGAGTGAGCAAGCAAAAGGAGTTGTAAGGGAGCACTCTGCCTAAGCAGAATCAAACTGAACACATAGGAGGCAATAGGATCTGAAGGTAAAAAGCCAATTAGTAAATTAAACAGTAAGAATTGAGACTCTGAAATGGGAATGGGGGCGATAATATAGGCAGCTTGGAAGAAAATTAGAATTAAGAAGTGATAACAATATTCAGCTGAGAGGAAATGCTGTCAAAGAATTGAATGAGAAATCTGGTAAAAATAATGGAACCCAAAACGTGTCATTTAATCAAAGACTGGGGTGCTAAGAGCCCAGATCCGGAAGGGAAGAAAGGTTTTAAATTCCAAATGTTCTCAAGTTATTGTTAGGAGGAAGGAAAACATGGCCTGTTTGGTTATGGTTGTATGAGTTTAAATAAGTAACCATAGAAATCCAGATCCCATGTGTAATATTTTTACTAGGTAAAGTTAAAGCTTACCCTATCCAGTTGAGTATGACTCTAGTAGGTGGTGCTCATCTCCATTTCTCAATTTCTTAGCCAAGGGAGCCAGACATCCTCCCATGGTCATGGGCCAGCATGTCATAACATCGGAGTGCAGAGCATGCAGCGAAATATGGAATACTGTTATCTTCCCTCCAAGGTGATACCTATTTATCTACTCGCATTTGCATGATTTTGAACTGTTAGCTGGGCAGCAGTTGGGGCAAAAATGGTAGCTCAACCCATTGTGCAGCGCTTCAGTTTCAAACAGAGCTGTCAGCTTTCCAGCTTAACCCCTGAGTCCATGCATCCCCAATAGTTTTACTAGGGTCAAGCAAATCGGCGTAGAAGAATCTCGAACCTCTCCCATTCATGGCGACCTTCCATCTTGCATCATAAAGGATTGAATTTATTCTGTGTTGCTTGATAATGAAAATCCAGCCCAATCGTGAATTTTGAGAAACAGGCAATGGATAGGTCTCATATACATATGCATGCATATACACACAACAAATGATCAAAAGACCTTTCTCTTTTACAAATAGAATAGAATAAAGCTGGAAGGGATCTTAAGGTCTTCTAGCCCAGCTCCCTGCTCAAGCAGGAAAACCTATACTATTTCAGATGTGGCTGTCTAGTCTCTTCTTAAAAACCTCCAGTGATGAAGCGCCCACAATTTCTGAAGGCAAGCTATTCCAGATTATGGAAATTATTTTTCATAAGTGAGACATTATGTCTAGCTGCATATGGGCCTTGCCTTTCCAGCTGAGATCATGTTTTAGACAGAGCTCAGGCTGAGCACCTGCTGGCTATAGTCAAAAAAAAAGCCAAGATGTAGCTGTGATAATGCAATCAAAGCTCTGCATGTTATAGGTGCATCATGCAAGCAACATATGTAGAATATGTGGGGGGGAGGTTGAGAGACCAAAGTAGCCACTATTTTGATTTTTTTTTAACTGTAGAAATGCTGTAGAGATACTTCTATACTTCTGCAGTATAAAGAGTCTCTTACAGTCCAGAGAATTGAATTTGTGATATACGTTTTTCTATATATTCCATTTGTCAGCAAACAGAAAAATCCTTCACTTTGGGTTCACTGATTGGGTTCCAGCTGGGCTCAAATATTGTACTAAGCCTCAACCAGTGGTAGTTTCAAAATTTTTTACTACTGGTTCTGTGGGCGTAGCTTGGTGGGCGTGGCATGGCTTGGTGGGCGTGGCATGGTGGGCATGGCAGGGGAAGGTTAGTGCAAAATCCCCATTTCTTCCCAATCAGCTGGGACCTGGGAGGCAGAAAATAGATGGGGGTGGGGCCAATCAGAATTTTTATTACTGGTTCTCCAAACTACTCAAAATTTCCACTACCGGTTCTCCAGAGCTGGTCAGAACCTGCTGAAACCCACCTCTGGTCTCAACTATAGTTTGTTGGGCTGGAAACACATTATATTAATCTATAAACCATACATTACAAAACACTAAAGCCGGGGTGAATAAAATGTGTTGCCAAAGCCTAGCAATTCAACTCAGAGGGGTTTAATGTAGCTGCAAAAGTATTTTCTCCTTACGGAAATTACTGCTAATCCTGTGGAATGTGGCACCAAGGTTTGAGCATCTGATCCATACAAATAATTGCAAAAAGAGGTTAATGTTGGAGCTCATTTTCTACAAACACATCAGAAGTGAAATTTGTTTGGCAGCCAACCCACAAAGAACTGCTACATATAGAAAATTACACAATTAGTCTCCTGCCAAGCCACAGATTCATATTAAAAGAAATTATTAAGACTGGTGAAAAAACTTTTTTATTCTATGGTAGCCAAAAATTGAGAGTCTGGTAGCACTTTTTCCAACTAACAAACTATGAACTTGTATGTTTATGCATTCCTCCTCTTTCCTCATGCACATGCTCAGTGAACAAATTATCACTACCAACATACGTATATAAACATATACACATTTAGAATGAACTTGACATATCTTACTTGAAATAGCACCATATACTGCACTTTTGAATAGTGACTGGGCTATTTCTCAGTCACTTCTTTCCTTTGATGGTGATTTCCAAAGTAATCTGTTTTAATTCTTGGTTTGATTTGGCTCTTGCTTCCTTTATAGTACAATTCTCTGAATGAAGGCTTGTACTTTACTCAAGGTGAATTCAACATTCCACTGCTCCTCTTTTTCTCCCTTTGTCTCTGACAAAAACCTTACTTTTCAGCTGTATTTTATAGTCCAGAAGATGATTTAGCATAATCTGGAGGGAAATAGAATATTCCAATATCAGAATGAAAATATGTGTACAACAGTTTATTCAAACGCTTTAAAAATGGGTGTCACTGATATCTAGTATTAGCAACAGAACGTGTGTTCACGATATTGGTGTTATGGTTGGTCACATCATAACAATTAGGCAGAAGCCAGAAGTCCACCAGTTGAGTGCTTCTCAAGAATCTGGAGTAGCATGCTCTTCTCTTTCTCCTCCTCCTTGAAGTCCAGACACATTTCAAGAGCCACTTCGTTGCAAACCCTTGAAGTTTCTCCCTCTTCAAACTGACATGACTCAACATTAATGTTAAGTAATATCAAAGTGTCACCATCTTTTCAGGTTTATATCTACTTCGTCCCCTAATTACTTCAACTTCATTCTAAACACATAACTCAAAACCAGAATAAAGAATAATTACAAGATACGCCAAGAAATGGATTATTAACCAAATCAATCCACATTTTTTAACTCAAGTACAAATGATATCATTCCAATTATCCTAATTGTAGACACATTATGCAAAGACCTAGCTCTCTGGGAAAGACTTCTGGGAAAGGTGGAAGGAAAGAGATGAAGGGGATGACCAATCATCTATCTTTAAGGTCAGATGAACTTACTTTTCATGGAAGTGGATGCACCATTGGAAGAAGGACCAAGTTAGGCAAAACATCATGGAGAAAATCTATCTATATGGTTGCTAAGAGTTAACATTGAGCTGATGACATGTAATAAATCAAAATAGTCTACAATTTAAGAAGTATTTAATCTTAGAATATAAGAAAAACTAGGGATTAGCAAACAAGTACTCTAAATTCACTGGGAGACAAAACTGTCAAGGACGCTAAGAGTTTGGACTTTAAAACAACATAAAAACAGATAGTCCCCAACTTACACTATTTGTTTAGTGAACATTTGAAATTACAACAGCACTAAAAAAAATGACATATGACTATTTTTCACACTTACAAACAATTGCAACATCCCCATGGTCATGTGATCAAATTTTGGACACTTGAAATGTCCCAGGGATACGTGATTACCTTTTGTGACCTTCTGACAAACAAAGTCAATGGAGAAGCCAGAGTTACTTAACAACCATGTTACTAACTTAACACTGCAGTGATTCACATAACAACTATGGCAAGAAAGATCGTAACATGGGACAAAGCTCACTTAACAACTGTCTCACTTACCCACAGAAATTTTGGGTTCAGTTGCGGTCATATATCAAGGACTAGCTGTATTGCCTAGACTCACAAGCAACATTAAGGATTCGGTGGTGGGATGTCTAACATTACCTGACTGGAGACTTGCATGGCTATTATCCAAATTATTCCACATTTGGCTGCAGAATATGAAAATCAATATTTGTCTTGGGATTTCATGTAGGGACAAGTTTAATGGCAACCCAACACTAGTTTAACTGCAGTTCATTCATTTACACTGCCTTTACACAAAAAAAAGCAGGAGAATAATCAGTGAAATCTCACCAAAGTAGGCGATGGGATAAAATGATGGGATGGATAGTTCTTAAATTTGTTTAGTTCATTTTATTTCAACACATGCTCATTCTATTCAATTTACCAGGAAGAGAATCTCATAGCAAAAATGGAGCAAAAAAAAAAAGGATGTAAGGTATGATCTTTTCTTGGTTGAAAGAGATGCCAACATAAGTTTGAGTGAATCTCAGACTTCAGGCTTCTGTGTGGAATCCTAACATGGAACAATGATAAGGAAAAGTGAAAATAGAAAAGAATGATGGAGTGAAAACCTCAAATTTGTTTCCAGAACGAAAATCAAATAAACCAACCTGATGGTGACAAGCACAACCACACACACACACACACAAAAAAAACCTCTTCTGTACTTCATTTGTCCTTAAGGCTCCCGCGTGCAGCACCCTCAATTTTCATTGTAATCTGGTGGCTCTTTATGTGTAACTTATATGAAAAGAACCACATTGATTGAAGCAGGTTTAACTCAGTAAAAAACCTATTCTGTTGAGATTGTCTGAGCTAGGTGATTTTATCAAGTTCTCTTTTGGTTCCATTTTCTCTCTCATCCCCATCCCCAAGGGAGGCAGCAGCCCAGCTTGCTGAGCAAATTGGCCTAAATTGAGTTCTTTCTCTGCCACAGACCAGCCTTGAAAACTTTATGCATTCTTTTCCTCCTTTTTTTTCTCCCTGAATACCCTCCACCGCCCCTCCCCACCATTCCTTTTCCAATTAAA
Organism: Ahaetulla prasina; assembly: GCF_028640845.1. Lineage (NCBI taxonomy): Eukaryota > Metazoa > Chordata > Lepidosauria > Squamata > Colubridae > Ahaetulla > Ahaetulla prasina. The sequence continues at coordinate 124,700,722 of NC_080539.1, forward strand.
AAGGAGAAGTTTGCACCGATACCTGCTCCAATTAAATGAATACTGCATTACCAGCCACACACTCCAGTTCTTCGTTACCCTCCCTTCATTAATTTTGCTCCTCTGAGGTTTCCTGGCTAACTGCCAAGGACTTATGGCACACGTTCAAAAATCTTGTACACTTGATCCCCTCAAAAATCATTCTTGGATTTAAGCAGCCGAGTCTTCAGACCCAGGACGAGGAACACAAGGAGGTGGTTCTGTAAGGAAGAGACCAAATGAAAGAATAAAGAAAAGTACTGAGGGGAAAGAAAGGTTAAAAAGCTCACACAACAGAAGCAAAGTTAAGAGAGGTTAAACTTCTGGGCTAATTGGTTTTGCTTCCTTTGATCGGAAGGGGTACTGTATTGTGTGCACCTGAAAGGTTTCCTGCCTGAAAGGTTTCCTGCTTTAGTTAGCAGCCTCCTCGTGCCCACAGGAAATGCAACATCTTCTTAACACCTCGGGCAAATTGGCTATCAAATTACACAGCAGCCAAGGAAAAACCCAGGAAATCAGAGTCTTGAGCAGCTGCGCTAAACTCTCTCACATGCACGTCCAGTAAGCGTGAGAGATTCCCATCTAATTTTCCAACACAGCATAGCATAGCATCAGCTCTTTTCATCTGACACTGGGAATAGCTAATACCATGTTGAGCTGTCAGGAATGATAGCCACATTGTCAAGCCTGAAATAACAGAGAAAAGGCACCGTAGCCTTGGTGTTACCATTTCAAACAACATGAAGAAGAAGAAGGCAGTGGGGGTGGAGGAACTTCCTGTCATAGAATAGGTAAATTTTCCATATTTACCAAGCAAAGATTTGTTGAACAGATATAACTAGGCATGTCTCTAGGCAGCCTCCACTAGTCTGTAATAGCAGGATGTTAACAGCACAGGCAATGTGTGTGACTGGAGGCCAAGATAGGCATCTAAGAGAAGCTTTTGCACATGGATTTGGACTCGTTTACTTTTCTCTTTCCACTCTGTCTGAGAAGAAGAATTTCATGGTTGGTTTCAGTGAAACTACCCAGGAAAAGATTAGGAAAATGTGTCTTTGCAGTGTTTTCTGGTGGATGGATAAAGAAAGGTACATTGCTTTAAGGACACATCGAAATGATTAGCTTTTCCATCACCCAACTTCCCTTCAACCCACAATTAAAAGTCAGCAATGATTATATGAATTGTGCAGATTATTTCAGCATAGCAGAATGCTAAAATGGACATGTATATTTGTTTAAATGTCTACAGTACTCATACAGAACTGAATCAATAGGAAGATATTCTGTCAAGCCATGAGCATAGAATTGTCTCAGCCAATCGGTGATTGCTTCCCAGTCTGTAAGCCATGCAATTTATTTATTATTAAATATGTATAATATGTGATTTTCAGTGGCTATGGCAGAGGTGGGTTTCACATAATTTTACCACCGGTTCGCCATGCACCAAAAATGTGAACACGCGCACATGCTTGCTTCGCTCTCCCGCACACCTTCCGTACATGCACATGGCCTGCACATGCGCTTTGCTCATGTGCGCAGCTTGCATGCATGCACACGGCTTAGAAAATGTGGCTAAATAGGACAGCATCGCGTTGGGGCGGGTGGGCAGGCCCACCCATAGGTTGCCACTACCAGTTCTCTTGAACCAGCTGAATACCACCACTGGGCTATGAGCAGAGTGCCTCATCCTGTACCCTGAATTTTATGCTGAAAAATAAATTCTTTCCCCCTCTGTAAAGAGAGGGGGGAAAACAGGGTTGGGTGCTATATTTGGGTTCCTTTATTCTGTCCTGACGTTCAGTCATTATACCAGGATATGAGGAGTTGAGAATGCAGATTGATCCAGGCTTCTTCTCCAATCACCACATGTAGAAAAACATGTTGTCTCTACAGCACTATTTCCAAAGTTTTCCACCTGATTTAAAAACAAAACCAAGCCTTGGGAGTGCAGGAGAAGGTAGCCATGAGCTGGTGCGCTTAATAAGCACCAGGCAACCAACTCATATATTTGCTAAGAGCAATGGATCAACTCACTGTGGTCAGATCTACAGCTCCAACTGGAAGACCTCAGTGTAGTCTGATGTTGCTGTTAATTCATCCTGAAGACCTCCTCCTTAAATCAGCAGTTTACAATGGGGATTACTGATGAAGTTGAATATGCAACTAAAGCTGCATTTGCCAAAAGATCATCAAGCAGGAGACTTGTAAATACTTAGAAAAGGGAAGGAAAAGTGATTATTGGAAGACAGAAAGGGTTTGTTAAAAATAGGTCATGTCACACTAATCTTACTCCTTTTTTGAGAAAATGACCTGATTGGTAGCTAAAGAATACTGTGGATGTAGCATACCTACATTTCATGTAGGTGAACACAACTGCCTCCTTATCATGAAACAATGTGGGATAGATTGTCCCACTACCAGATGGATTTTCACTTGCATGTATCAAATGTGAGGTCCTTAATCCACCTTAAAACTCACCTTGTCTACATGGAGAGAAGTATGCAGTGGAGTACCTCAGGGTTCTGTCCTGGGCTCAGTACTCTTCAACATTTTTATAAATGATTTAGGTGAGGGCTGGAAGTCATGTTTAGCAAATTTACAAATGACATAAATCTGGCTCAGGTTCAAAAGCATCTTAATGGTTTTGAACACTGGGTCTTCCCCCCCACCAAAAGAAATGAAGTTCAATGGCAAGAAATATAGGACTCTGAATGTAGGAAAAGTCAGATGTACTAAATAGGTAGTACCTGACTTAATGGTAGTGTTTGTGAGAAGGATCTAGGTAATCCTAGTAATCTACAGTATCTGGCAGCAGTCATCCCACGCCTACCGCACTTGCACAAGCCTGCACACATCCTTGCTTCCTCTCCCACTTTGATAGTAGCCATTTACTTGCCTGCTAGCCTGCTTAGAAGCCACTTGAGATTTTCGTTTTCCTTCCAGCTTCCCCATTGACTTGGTTGTGGGAACATCGCAGGAAGCTGCAAAGAAGTATTCACTTCACGACCCATTGTCCTCACTTAATAACAGCAATGGGGACTGCAGGGATCCCTGTCACTAATGATGCAGTGATATGTTATCCTTACCACTACATTATTTAGTGATGGAAATTCCAGTCTCAATTGCCACCATTTACAGACCCCTCACATCCTGGACATAAACTGTTTGAACTCCTACCCTCAAAATGATGCTATAGAGCACTGCACACCAGATCAACTAGACACAAGAACAGTTTTTCCCCAAATGCCATCACTCTGCTAAACAAATAATTCCAACATTGTCAAATTATTTACTAAATCTGCACTAGTATTAATCTTCTTATAGTTCCCATCACCAATCTCTTTCCACTAATGACTGTATGACTGTGACTTTGTTGCTTGTATCCTTACGATTTATATTAACTGTTTCCTAATAGGATTTGATTGCTTATTTGTACCCTATGACTTTCATTAAGTGTTGTACCTTATGATTCTTGATGAAGGTATTTTTTCTTTTATGTAAGCACCAAAACAAATTCCTTGTGTGTCCAATCACACTTGGCCAATAAAAAATTCTATTCTATTCTATTCATAATTTGAGGACTACCTATAATGTTAAGATCAGAGGAACTGATTGTTCCACTGTGATCTCCTGATCACACTACATCTGAAATACTGTATCCAGTTTTGATTGCCATAATGCAAGAAGAATGCTGAGAAGACTTTTAAGAAGAGTCTGGACAGCCACTTATCTGGAATGGTATAGAGCAGGGGTGTCCAAAGTTTTTTGAGTGAGGGCCAAATACAGAAAAATAAGCAAAGGCCCGGGCCACGGGGGCTAAAAATTTTGTACCAGTTCTGTGGGCGTGGCTTATTTTGGGGTGTGGCTTGGTGGTCATGTGACTGGTGGGCGTGGCTAACTCCTCATGTGACTGAGTGGATGTGGCTATGGGCATAGAAACCTAAATACATAGAGACCTAAATACTGACAGCGGCTACCAGTAATCCTCGGCTTGCAACCACTCATTTAGCGACCAATACAACAGCACTGAAAAAAGTGACTTACCACCAGTCTTTGCATTTATGACCTTCAGCATCCCCAGTTACATCAAAAGTCAAGCTTTTGGCAACCAGCATGTATTTACTGGGATTTTCCGTCCGTCGCGAACTCTCTTCCCACTGAGGGAGACACAGCAGCCAATGGAGGGACTCCGGGAGGCCCAGGCGAGGCCCGCACCGCCTCGCAGCCACTCAGGTGTGCCACGCGGCTCCCACCCAGGCCAGAAAGGGACGGGCTAACTAGGGGCGAGTGGGCGGGCACCGCCCTCCGAACGCCGAGTGGCGGCGCGCAGAGCGGCAGCGCGGCGGCCAATGGGGCGGGCGAGCTCGGCCGCGTCACGGGCCGGCACACGGGCCCGCGGCTGAGGTAAAGCGGAACGTGTGGCGGGGCGCCGCGGCGGCTGCTTCGGCGGCGCATGGAGGCGATGCCTTGCCGCGACCGGCGCGTGGTGGGCCCGGCCGGGGCAGATGCCGGCGAGCGGCGGGGGCGGGCCTCGGCAGCTGCGCCGCCGACCCGGCCGGGCAGCGGTGACAGCCTGAGCCCGGACAGCAGCAGCAGCAGCGCCGACGGCAGCCGATGCTGCTGCGCTGGCGGGAACGGCTGCTGTGCGGGCGACGGGGGCGCCGAGGAGGCCACGGCCCTGTCGGCGACGGCGACGCCACGACTGGCCGGGATCGGCGGCCCAGCTCAAACTCCTGCCCATGAACGACCAGATCCGGGAGCTGCAGACCATCATCCGCGACAAGTAAGCGCCCCCTGAGCGCGTGCAGAGCGCCGCGCCCGGAGAGGATCCCGCGCGGGGCTGGGAAGCAGAGCGCCTCGCCCGCCTGGCTTCCGGGGCTGCAGCCTCTTCCTCTGTCTGGTGGGCCGGGCTGGAGCCATGGGCGTCCTGGGCGCCCCCTACAGCCCAGTGGCGGAATGGCCGGCCCGCAGCCCCGGGTGGGCGGGGATCGCCTCAGCGGAGCCACTCCGCATCTGCAACCGGGCGAGTGGCGGCTTCCTTGGGGGCCAGGACGGGGGCCGCACCCCACTGTCCACCGAGAATTTGCTGCGGGCTAATAAAAACTGACCCGCGGGCCGTAGTTTGGACACCCCTGGTATAGAGTCTCCTGCTTGAGCAGGGGGTTGGACTAGAAGATTTCCAATGTCCATTACAGCTCTGTTATTCTGAATTGAAAAGAGTGCAAAAAAAGAGAGACAAAGAAGGTGAGGGGCATAGAGATTAAATGCTATGAAGAATTTTTAAAGGAAGTAAGCAGGTTTAACCAGTGGTGGGATTCAAGTAATTTAACAACCGGTTCTCTACCCTAATGATTTCTTCCAACAACCAGTTTGCCAAACTGCTCAGACAGTTTATTTATTTATTTATTTATTTATTTATTTATTTATTTAGATTTTTATACCGCCCATCTCCCAAAGGACTCAGGGCAGTTCACAGCCAGATAAAATAGACAATAATATAAATACAATATAAAATACTATTAAAAAACTTATTCCAATTGGCCAAAATTAAAAGAAATTTAAAATCATAAAACCCATTCAAAAATTAAAAACCAAATAAATCTAAAATCCTATGCCAGTCCTGCGCGAGTGAACAAATAGGTCTTCAGCTTGCGGCGAAAGGTTCGAAGGTCAGAGAGTTGGCGAAGTCCTGTGGGAAGTTCATTCCAGAGGGTAGGGGCCCCCACAGAGAAGGCTCTTCCCCTGGGGCTCGCCAGCCGACATTGCCTGGCAGACGGCATCCTGAGGAGTCCCTCTCTGTGAGAGTGCACGGGTCGGTGGGAGGCATTCGGTAGCAGTAGGCGGTCCCGTATATAACCCGGCCCTAAGCCATGGAGCGCTTTAAAGATAGTAACTAGCACCTTGAAGTGCACCCGAAAGACCACAGGTAGCCACTGCAGTCTGCGCACAGTCACATGGGAGCCACGAGCGGCTCCCTCTATCACCCGCGCAGCTGCATTCTGGACCAGCTGGAGCCTCCAGGTGCTCTTCAAGGGGAGCCCCATGTAGAGAGCATTGCAGTAGTCCAAGCGAGAGGTAACCAGAGTGTGAGTGACCGTGCATAGGGCATCCCGGTCAAGGAAGGGACGCAACTGGCAAATCAGGCGAACCTGATGAAAAGCTCTCCTGGAGATGGTCGTCAGGTGATCTTCAAAGGACAACCGCCCATCCAGGAGAACGCCCAAGTTGCGCACCCTTTCCACCGGGGCCAGTGACTCACCCCCAACAGTCAGCCGCAGCTGCAGCTGACTGTACCGGGGTGCCAGCATCCACAGCCACTCTATCTTGGAGAGATAGTCGGAGAGTCGGAGGAGAACAACTGATGAACGGTGCCTCCCACTCCCAGACTCTCCAGCCGGTGCAGCAGGATACCATGGTAGATGGTATCAAAAGCCGCTGAGAGGTCTAATAGGACCAGGGCAGAGGAGTGACCCCTATCCCTGGCCCTCCAGAGATCATCAACCAACGCGACCAAAGCCGTCTCCGTACTGTAACCGGGCCGAAAGCTGGACTGGAAGGGTCTAGATAGACAGTTTCCTCCAGGTATTGGGGTAATTGACGTGCCACCACACTCTCTACAACCTTCGCCACAAAGTGAAGGTTGGAGACCGGACGATAATTTCCTAAAACAGCTGGGTCCAGGGAAGGCTTCTTGAGGAGGGGTCTCACCACTGCCTCTTTCAAGGCAGTAGGGAAAACCCCTTCCAACAAAGAAGCATTAGTAATCCCCTGGAGCCAGCCTCGTGTCACCTCCCGAAGTGGTGCGAACTGGCTGAATCCCACTACTGGGTTTAACCTAGTGAATAGAATGTTAACAGAAAACATGATCGTTCTTTCAATACTTGAAGGATATAACAGAATAATAGAGTTGGAAGGGACCTTAGAGATCTTCTAGTCCAATCCCCTGCTCAGGCAGGAAACTCTATACCATTTCAGATAAATGGTTATCCAATCTCTTCTTAAAAACTTCCAATATTGGAACATTCACAACTTCTGGAAGCTAGTTGTTCCACTGATTAATTGTTCTAACTGTCAGGAAAATTCTCCCTCGTTCTAGGTTCCTTTTCTCCTTGATTAGGAGCTCTCTTTCAGGTGCAATGGATGGAAATTAATACCACAAGGAAGAGAGTGGCCATGATTAGGACAGAACCCAAAAGATGGGAGCTTTACAGAAAGAGATCCAAGTTTGAAATAAGGAATAATACCAATGCTATGAGTCTATGAAAAGTTTATTTTTAAAGCGCGAGAGAGCAATTATTTGCAAAAGAATCACGGTGTAGATCCTTGGACAGAATAGGAAACAATATCTTAACACTTATAAGTTTAATTGGTGGCATTAAAATCAGGTGTTCCATCTTCACAGCATTCAGCTTAACATGTCACTTAAACATCAAGTGTGAAATGTCAACAAGAGTGTTAGAACTACCAATTGAACACAATGAGGAAGGTCAATATTGGGAAAGACATATGGAGAACCTTGAGATCTTTGCCATGGCTTTACTAGAGTAAATGATGAAATATGGCTGATCAGGTAGAAAGCTTTACTCATGTTAATTTAGCATCTTATATTTGATCATTATTGCATCTACAAAGGAATTCGCCTAAAACACCTTTTGAAGAATGGTTTGCATTTCTGTTATATTGGTTGCAAATGTATGTTTAAAAGTACCTCATCAATGAATTCATAGCTCAGATATACAACATAGTACTTTCAGTGTCAATTCTAGTCCGGAAAACATACTACTGTATTACAGCAATTAGCAGAAAATGCTTTCTCTGGACCACATCATTGTATTAGTTTGAAAGCTTCAAGGTGTACTTTGTATAACTGCATACCAAAAGAAACTATGTGAGGAGGGAAAGGTTTTTCTGCATATAAGAAATTATCATGGGGAATTCTAACCTAGCATGTTAATTTTGTTATATATAGGCTAGTTGTTCTTCCCACAATCAGAGAGATAAAGGCCGGGAAAAGCTTTATTACTCCTTTATTCTGAGTGTAAAGACTGGGTCTCAGACAGGCTATTCAAATATAATGCTTAATTATAACTAAGTCTTAAACATTAAGAATAGGGAAAAGGCCTTTCTGATAGAATGAATGGTCCATATTTATATCTTAATGCAAAACATCTGCGTTTCTCAATGACAGAGGAATGACAGAGGTCACTGAAGTTCGCAAGAAAGAAAGACAAAGACCAGCTTCAAAACACCCAAAAGACATTTCATCAAACCAGTTCTGCAAATGTAGGCTGTGGCGTGAGACCTCTTTAAAAGCAAAACACATTAAAAGGTATCAGAATGGAAGAAACTTTCATCTGTGCTAAAACAGCATGGGAGAAATGAAAAGTGGGGGGAAGTTTTGTTTGACTCACCATAGAGTTCCTTTTGAGAGATTTAGAATAAAATTTCAAACACTTTGCCTATAGAAGAGAATATTTGTAGCTCAGGGTTGAACTGACCCCACTTTGCCTAAACTTAACAAACTAGAACTTAACAAACTTATTTGGCCAGCTCCTGCCAGACCAATGAAGTCTAATAACAGTAAGCCCTGGAGTTACTGCAAATAATTTAATTATCAGGAATATCTTCAGTCAAGGCAGGACAAAACAATTATGAAAAGCCATTCAGAATGAAAGCTACTATTAACTAGAGAAGGGAGCTGTGTGGTTCAAAAATCCACATAAGTAGGGTTGAACAATTATGTGTGAAAACACAAAGTTTACTATTGCAGATAAATTCATTCCAACCACATTCCAAACTCTTTAGACTTGCATGCCCTAAGTTGAATTCCTAAAGTGGAATAAAGTTTTATGGAACTTGATAATATCTCTTGAAAAAGTTATTATCAATGATATCTCATTCTTTTGCAGTAATTAGCTTTCTTCATGGTAGATGCACATCAACCTCAGAAACAAGTACGCAATTCCAAAGGTTTCAACTACCTTAAACATGTTTTCAGAGGGGAAAAAGCCTAATCCTTGCATTTCAAAACACATTATTAGTGTAATAATTCAGAAAGGAAACCCAATCATTTTCACAATCATGTACAGTCCAGGCAGTCCTTGCTTAATGACTGTCTTGTTTAGTGATCGATCATAGTTACAACAGTGATGAAAAAATAACATTACAACAAATACTTGCATTTATGACATTTGCAAAGCAAAGGAAAATTGAAGTAATATCATAAACACAGTCATTGTAGGAAGATCCATGACAAAAAGAAAAAAATTAGTCACCTTTTCTGACTAATAAATGTTATTAAAAGGCATACGGTTTTGTGAACTGCAGCTGACAAAAGCTTATGCCTTTTAATAACATTTGCTACTTGGAAAAGGCGCTTCCAGACCCCATGTCCTTTTTTGAGGTATCTTTGTTTAAGATCCTATCTTATACTACAGTATGGCTTTATGTCAGGGTTGTTAAACTCCTGGTCCACAGGCCAGATGTGTCATGCGCTGGCCACACCAGAGATGGTATTCAGCAGGTTCTGACCAGTTCTGGAGAACCAATAGTGGAAATGTTGAGTAGTTTGGAGAACCGGTAAATAACACCTCTGACTAGCCCTGCCCCCATCTATTCTTTGCCTACTGGGTCCCAGCTGATCAGGAGGGAATGGGGATTTTGCAGTATCCTTCCCCTGGAGTGGGGTGGGAATGGAGATTTTACAGTATCCTTCCCCTGCCACACCCACCAAGCCATACCACGCCCACCAAGCCATGCCCACAGAACAGGTAGTAAAAAAATTTGAATCCCAACTCTGGGCCACATCCATACCTGGTTTAGCAAAGGGGAAAAAAGTCCCGATATGTCATGTTACCATGACGTGGCGACATGAGTTTGACACCCCTACTTAATGCTATCCTTTATTTCTGGTTCTGAGGATTCTGTGGGTGTTTGAACTGTGCCTTTTAAAACAACATCTTCAGTCTTTTAATAGTGGTGATTTCATGGACAGCATAATGAGATCAATTTTCCCCCCTCCTTTAAATCTTTCTTCTGTGTATCTGTAGTGACTATTTTCAAAAATTAAGTAGGACTGGCCCTGGTTAGCACTTAGATTGGAAAGCACCTGGGGATCCCAAAGCATCTGTCAGGATAGGAAGCTTGAAAAAAATGATCTCGGAAGAATGCAATGACAAACCACTTTTCTAATTCTGTCAGAAAAATTGCATGAGTGCAATCACTGGGAACTGATCCATAGGCATCTTTACCTTCAGAAGTTAACCCGCATTCAGAGCCACCAAGGAGCAATATTCCATCATGAATATTGGACAGAAATCCATTGTGCACACCTTAGTAGCATTCTTTTAACTTAATAGTTAATAACTCAATGGTTCATATTTAATTGTTAAAATATTAAAGGTTTTTGCTTTTGTATCATCCCTGAACCATAAATCACTCAAGCAGACTAGACCAGTGTTAAACTACCAAACCAAACACGGTGTTAAAACTAAGCAACTTTGCACACATACAGATGCTAGATCTTAAGCACCCTTGGCCATGCGTGTTGCATGACTACAGCCATTAAGTCCCACATAATGAGCAACCTCACACAGAGAAGTCTCTTCTCTTCACACAATGCATTCTTGCTGGATTAGGCCTTATAGTCTTTATTCAGTGGCATCTATCATAACCGAGTAGCTAGAAAGAGAAATGAATAAAATAATGTCATTGGTATCCATTAAAGGGGAAGCTGCTCACACGAAACAAAGATGGTTGGGAAAGATGGGGGTCTTTTGTTTTATTTCCCCCTCCAAGCACAATGGTGAACTATGCAAATGTGATAAATCTATGCAAATATTTCCAATATGAAACATTTCTTTCTCCGAGAGAAGGTGAATTAAGATAAGCAGAGATGGAATAGTGGTGGGTGGGAACTTTGCCTTTAGCCCGTCCAATAATTTCCTGTTATAAATGCACAATGTTTACTGTAATTCAAAGAAACATCATTGTGAAGTATGAAGGTGGCTTTCCAGAGACTGCAGCTGCAGACAAGATTCTGGGTGAAAAATTTTCTGTGCCAGATGAGAAAAAATTGCAATAATTTCCTATAACATGCAGAGCCTTTTTAGCACCTTTATTGCCAAAGCAATACTAAACAACCATGCTTGCCTTATAATAGCATTTCTGTAATGGTATTTTATAACAGAAATGCTATTATTACAGAAATTGTATTATAATAGTAGCATTATTATTGCAGAATCTCTTCTATAACAGAAGCACTGAATATGCCCATTTGTATTGCAGAAGATGAAGGTAAACTTTATGCTTCTATCGTGTTATAAAGCTCTTTGCTTTTCTGATTAATATGACAGATTCGGCAATCATTTTCTCCCAAACTCGAATACTCTATCAAAAATGACCAAGAAGTAGTTCCACTCAGAAGTATTTTACGGCTGTGTTCCTAGACAAAGAGATCTGAAAAGAAAGCCTGCTGTTTGCTTGATTCTCTGTAGGCATGAATAGGATTGTGCTGAAAAATCCTTGTTTATAATTGTATTAATCAAAACCTAAGCCACAGTAATGTGTCAGCCCCAACAGGTAGGCCGGACCAGGAAATCAATTTCACACAAAGGCTAAAACTATTTTTATTGAGTTAAGCTATAGTCTTGCCAGGCTGATTGTGCTGTACGTCTTCCTCTTCTTTATAATCCAGTGAATTAGGCCATTGCCTGAACCATTTCTGAATAATATCGTGTTTGTTATGTATTGAAAACATATAGTTGTGTTAAGTCCTGCTAAAGTGAAACTAACCTTTAGACGACCCTAACTGTTAACTTCAACTGTTTTGGAGGGAAACTTAGACCATTCATATTTGGGCGGGCTTTTTCAAGTATTATGATTGGTTGAGGTCCTGTGGGCCCAGAGTGTAAATTAGAGGAAATTGCCTGTTGTTAGAGTCAATAAATGCTGTTGTATCTACAGCTGCCTTTTCTTGCCTACCATAGCCCACAACATAATAGTGTTGGTCTGGACTTCAAAAATGTTTCAGCCCCATAAAAGGAGGCAAAGAACATACTATCACATGTGGTGGCTATGCCCAGATGCAAGGAAATACTGATAAAAGATAAGAAATTCGCTAGAGGAAATTACTAAACAACAAATAGATCTAATACCAGAACTATCCTTATTAGGTATATTAAGGGAAAATTATAGTAAAAAAAAAAATCAGTATATCATATTACACATAATAGCAACTAGAATCATCTACATACAATACTGGAAAAATGGTAGTAATCCCTCGGATGAAATGGTGATAAAAAGAGTGTTAGAATGTACGGAGATGGACAGGCTAACAATGGAAATAAAAGAAAGGTGAAATGGAATACTATTTGATTTGGGACATATGGTATAACTGGTTACAGAGTAGAAGCAAAGAATAAGAATGTAAAAGTAAATTAAGATGTGATAATAAAGGGTAATATATACAGGTATGTAATTGCAATATTGATGCATTGTATAGAATAGATATGTACACAAAAGGAAAGAAATGATAACGAAAATAATTTGTATGTACTTAGGAGATATACTGATACCTGAGCGCTGTAAAGATCAAAATTGTGATATAAAATGAAGAAAACTGTTTAATAAAAACTTTTTTTAAAAAAAAATGTTTCAGCCCCTTTTGCCTCAGGTAATAGTTCCTGCATATCTCCATCAAGGTTATCTTCCTTATGTCAGGCCTGGAAACCATACTAGACTTTAGGGTTCCAGACGCTGCCACATTTTCCCCTGAGGGGAAGAAGGGGGGTTGAGGGGTATGGTAACATTCTTCAAGGTCGGATGGTGTTCACATCTGCAGGAAGAGTGGCGAGAAGATATTCGAATGAACTGGGAGAACGTGGGACCATGTGACCAGCAAAGGGGTCAGGGGGGTGGGACTCTTGGGGTTTGTATAACTGGGAAAAGAATCTGGAAGTTCAGTTTTGGAATTTCACTCATCGTGTACCAGTTCCTCATGCTAGTAAAGAACTCTGAAAGACAATGGCTTCTGAGTTTTTTTTATGCAGAAGAGGTTTTTCTGGAACCTTGACATCTTACTATGTACATAGTATGTACATGGCTGGGAAGTTGAATAACAAAAGCAGTGCCATGAAGCAAGCTTTGTATCTTTTTTTTACAGGTATGATTATATCACATGCACATACAAAAACAGAGCATGATACCATGTTTATCATTCTAGCAAAATCAACAAGGTCTGGTGGATGCACGTGCTAGATTAGAGAATTTTAACATTATTCTTTTAGCCCAAAAATAAAAGGACATTCTAAGCAAGCCATAGTCATCTCCTCTATATTATACTGGTGGCCAAAATTAGGCATTGGCAAGAGTTTGCCTTTTTCTACTCTCTAAACTTTAGTTCAGAAGATCCATCCATCATTACAGTTCATTCACAACATTAGAAAGCTGGCTACGGCTTCTTTGCATATCACAGGAAGCTATGGTTTGTGTCTTAAACAAATCTCAACTGGTTAGGTTTTCATGGACCACTAAAATCATAAACTATGGTTTTCAAATCATTTTCTCCTTTTATTTATATATCAGTCTGCATCCCAAAGGAGAAAGTAATCACAATGGCTTTGATAATATATCTCAAAATGCCAAAGCTAAACATTTTGCATTGTGGCTGAGCATTATGTGCCCAAAACTAGATCTTGTATCACCCATGTGCCATTGAAAAATAATTTCTTCCATAGTTTTTTGGTCTCATTTTGTCTAGAGTTTAATTTCTACCACAAAGGGCTTTAATTTTATTTTGGTAGGGTTTTATATTTCTTTAAAGCAAAACTTAAAAGCTCCTGGTCAAGACACAAAGAATTGAAGGTATACATTTTCATTAGATGCAGTGATAAAATGGTTCTGACAAAATGATAGCTGACTGTGTCAATATTATTTACTTTTAGAATAAACTAAAAATGACTACAATATGCTTTCTTTTTTAAAAAAAATGAGAAAATGTAACACTGAATACTGTAAAATGATTTATCAGAACTCTTAGATCCATATCAGCTACATTAATAGACATTTCACCCCCATTCAATAAAATGTATATTGCTTTATACCAACCCTAAAGAGTACCTACCAGAATTTCCCTATATATGTAGAAAATGAATAAGTAAATTTAAGCCTATAAAATCCAACTGTTTTTATTAAAGTTATCTTGTATTACCTTCAGTACTCTAATTCTAGTGCAGGAAAAAAGAAAAAAAGAAACTAAGAACCAAAGCTAGTAGCCTTTTTAACATTAAAATAAAATTTTATATACTTCTAAGTTGATGCAATCAGATTATAGCATCTGGTTAAGATACAGCGTATGAAACAGTAAAGTGAAAAAATTCAATAAACTCGTATCTTCTCCAGGCAATTCTACTTTTTCCCCCCGAACTATCATGAGAAAGTTCTCTGTGTTTGCATAAAATAAACTTCTTGTATTGATTTCAAGTAGCAGAGCTTAAATTTTCTTCCTCATTTGCAGTGAAAAGATATTAGAAATTTTAATAGTAATTACAAGAAAAAATAAGAATTGCTTGTTTTCCAGCTTTAACAGATGTGACAACAGCACAGCACAAATCATGTTCTAAAATGATTTCATGGGAGAAGAGGATAATGTATGTTGTTGAATTTCTAATTGGATCCCTAAATGATCTTTGCTTCTTGTGTAAAGGTAACTCCAGTAATTTTCCACAGTATCATAAACTCCAAGTCTTATGGAAGAAAGTAAGGATACTTCTCTCTATCACAAAGAGGGGAGATATGAGATCTGCCACCCCAAGTTCAGATGTGCCAAACTACGATAAGGCCAACAAAATTCAGATTTAAAAGTTCTGAAGTAAACTACAGACGGTCCTTGACTTACGATCACAATTGAGCCCAACATTTCTCTGATTAAGTGAAACATTTGTTAAGCGAGTTTTGCATCATTTTACAACATTTAAATTTCATTTACATTTTCTTTTCTGCCATAGTTGTTAAGTGAATCCCTGAAGTTGTTAAGTTAGTGAGACAATTATTAAGTGAATGTGGCTTCCCATTGACTTTGCTTGTCAGAAGGTCACAGAAGGTGATCACGTGACTTTGGGACACAACAGTGGTCATAAATATGAGTCAGTTCCAAAGCATCTGAATTTTGTTCATGTGACCATGGGAATGCTGCAACTGTCAAAAGTTTGAAAAACGGTTGTAAGTCCCTTTTTTCCTATTGTAACTTTGAACAGTCACGAACTAAACTGTTACAAGTTGAGGACCTGTACAGAATTCAACTCCATGTAAACAAAGTTTGTTCTAGATCAGGGCTGTCAAACTCATAGCCCACGGGCCAGATGTGTCACGTGCTGGCCACGCCCATGCCCAGTTTAGCAAAGGGGAAAAACAGTCCCGATACGTCATGTGATGTCGCCGTGACACCATAAGTTTGACAGCCCTGCTCTAGATGAAAAAGCAATAGAAAGAGATTCTTTATAAGCCATTTGCAAGTCCAAGAATCCTTCTTTTGTAGTTCTCAGTTGCAAAAAAATGAACAAATGTATCGTATCAGGTTTTATGTGTGTGTAGCATTTCTTTGTGTGATTGGACCCTGATTAATCAATTTCTTCTTCATTCTCATTCATACAGAATATATCTCGCACAATCACTAGAAAAAATTAGAAGGAGGCCTCCTAATGCCAAAGATTAGCATCAGTATATAGCCTTTGAAACAACTATATCTATTTGGGTGGCATTAATATATTTATTTATGTATTTATTAGTAAAACTAGATAATTCATTTAATCTGAGTTGTATAATTAAACATTCATTAAGCATTATGTTATCTTCTGGAAATAGTTTCCCAACGTATATTTCGATTCGGTTCCTTTTATCAATATCCTCCAATGACAGAAGCAAACCTACAGTATGAGTCATCTCTTGAGTTTCTATACAGCAATAGTAAAAGTGACTTACGTTAAAACTATAATTAGAAGTTATGGTTAATGCAGTATCATCTCAGTATACACTGAGAGCATATGCACCAAGACAAATTCCTTGTGTGTCCAATCACACTTGGCCAATAAAAAAATTCTATTCTATTCTATTCTATTCTATTCTATTCTATTCTATTCGGTAGTAACTTCTGGTAACTTTAATAAAAGTTGCAGCAAACAATTATCTTATTCAAGTTTCAAATTCTAAAAGCAAGATAAAGGCAGACTAGCAATACTATTTCACTGGAGTGATATGTTTTTCATTCTTAGTCAAGCTGCCTACACACCAATAAAGATTGGCAATTAAAAACAACAACCACAACTTGTAATACCCATAACCTGGCATTTTTAGCACCTTGCTGAAATAATTTATCCAGCAGCCAAGCAGAACATTTTTAATTTCACCGAGGGTAGAAGGTTTCCTGAAAAGTTCACTAATCAAACCAATAAGAAAGAGAAACAATGAGAGGGTGAAAAAGAAAGATTTGTTGATAAAACTTGACAGTTTGCATGAAACATAAGCAGGGTTGAAAGTAATAAATAAAGCCAATTAGTGGACCAACCGATAAAGAAACTCCTTTCTGAATCACAGTGATCATTCTGAGCAGTAAGGAGAATGTGAGAATGGTGAACTAGTAATAGCTTGTAATTTAGAAAAGAAAAAGTAAACAATGGGATAAAGTTGAGATGGAACCAAATATGAAATTATAATGAAATATGAAATGTAAATAAATTTGGATTAGCATTTGCCAACCATGTCTAGCTCCAAGTCTTAAAGATCTGAGATAAGGATACATACACATGTTCTGATGTGTACAATGACTCCAATATAAGAGAGTACATTTAGCTTGGGGTTGAATTTTGGAGACCTTGGTGTTCTTTGAGCTTGGTTGTTTGCTTGCAAACATTTCATTACCCAAGTAGGTAATATAATCACTGCCAACGAGTGTGTTGTTTGATCCCTCTTTTTATACAGTAGCTTGCTCTCTCAGTATTGGTGGAGGTGTGATTTTCTCCTTGATAATTCCTTAATTAGGATTCTTGTTTTCTGCTTGATTGTTCCCTGGTGTTAATTTCTGCTTATCTGGGTGCTAGCTGCAGGAGAGGATATGTTCTGGTCTTTTTTGCTTCCTTCTTAGCTTTTTTATTGTCTCTTTTGAAGAGTATGCTAATGTAGTTTATTCAAGTATTCTTTACTTTCCTTCTCTTTGACCTCAGGTTTTCACAGCAGGGTAAGTCTTCGATTGCAAATATATTATTTTAACATGACTTTTAAAACATTTTGAAACCGCATGTTAATGTTGTGATTCGGTTACACTATTGTGTCCATTCATCTGTCATTATATGCAAGGTTGGTTTTGGAAGATCCTTGGAAAAAGATGTCTTCAATGTGACTCTAAGGCCTTGACTCTTTTTTTTCTCATTGATGCCTTTGATCCCTCCTTTCTGCACTAAACTACACAACATTCAACAGGAAAATTCAAGGCAAATGATAAAGATGCAGAAGATCATTATGAAAAGACAAGTTTCTTTATCTCATCTTATGAAAGTTTTTACAAAGAAAATCACAAAGTCTGCATGCTAGTTTACAAGAGAATAAATTGGTTTCTAAGGGGAAAGAGTTCAGATTCTAGAATTCTTATAATGTATGCTTCTTGATAAATCTTGCTAAAGAAAACTCTGATAGAATTGCACTTGGAAAGAATAAGCATTTGCTGAAGACCCTGATATAATAACTCTCCAAAACTGTTTCTTTGCAAACCTTTTATCTATTGGCTCAGAGACCCCGAATAATTAGAATAAAGTACTAATTATTCCTTTTCCAAACAAAAAGAGAAATGTTCTTAAGTGTATAGCCTGTAGGGGCACAAAGTATCCAGGCAATCTTTCTTTAAAAGATAATTTGATTTAAAAGCCCGTGCTTTAGATTCATTTGTGTAGTGAAGAATTATTCCGCTAGCTCTCACTTTTAACATACGTCTTTCATCCCAATCCATACAATACTTCAACTGCATTAGGATTTTGCAAAGGTTGGGAAAGAGTTGCTTTCCAAACTGCCTACCTCTAAAGCATCAAAACAGCTGTGTCTCTTAACATCTATGGAGATTCTCAATCATTCAGGTCATGGTTGTCCCATAGGTGTTTTTCAACAGGCAACTGGACTTTCTGGTTTTTCCCTGAAGATGTTTCGCTTCTCATCTAAGAAGCTTCTTCAGCTCTGACCGGATGATGGAGAATGGAAGGATTTATACTCTTTGCAGCTTTGTCTCTTGCAAATGGAAGGATTTATACTCTTTGCACAGCCACCTTGCTCCTTGAAGAAGTGTTGCTTATACATGCACAGAACATGTGCAAATAACCAAGATGGGGCAAGAGCTCTGCAAAAGTCACAAATACTTGAATACTTCCTTCATACTAATACACTTTGCAAAGCATCTTTTTTAATCCTTTCCACAGCCCAGTTCTAGGAATAAATGAGAATATAGCCAGAGAGAGAGAAACATGCCTCAAAGGTTTCATAAACTAATCAACGCATGCTATGCTTCTGACTTACTAAATCTATGATGCTAACAGATTATGATATATGTATTTATTGCCATATCCCGGAATGCTAGAAAATTAAAAAGAAATGAAGCTGTAAATGAAAAGGCTGCTATAGATTGATTTCTTAGAAGTGATGTATGTGATGGAAGTGATTAGCTTTAACTGATCTTCTTAAGGAACGTAGAAGAATAATTCATTATAATGGCTCAGAAGTGCAATTAGTGAACTATAGTGTAGATAGTACGGCTGTTCATAGATCTGCCCATAAGAGTAATTATATTTTGAAAAGTACTTAGTGAAAAATTGATTGAATTGCTCTTATGGGCATAGATAATAGAGATAAAATGTGTAAACAAAATTTGCTATTAATATGTTGTATGTCCAATTTATGTTATATTTGATGAAACATTTCCATAATGAGTAATCACTTTTGTGGTAGAATTTTAAGCAATCCGGCTTGTCTGCGGCAGCTATTGTCATGTTGTCATCTCAAAACTTTACTCTGCCAGTTCCATTTATATGATACTGCCTATTATCCAGTCATAAAATAAACTGGTCAGATTCCCACCGAAGATGGAAAGCTCGCCATTTTGGTATCCATGGAATTCTCGGTTTTCCAAGTAGATATATTTCATTATGTAAACAAGTTATCCACTATTCCTATTCAAAAAAATGTTCTGTGTTTAAATCAAGTTAGAATAATTAGCTTGAAAAATGTAGAGAGCTGGGATTTATCTAGATGTGGAATTCGTCTATTGTTCAGAAAAATGACAAAAATGGATTTTTAAAAATTCAGAATAAATTGAAAATCAAAGCAATATAATCAGAAATTATTGGCAACTAGCTTTAAAATATATTGTTTTAATATTTATAAAGGATTGAAATGAACAAACCCTAAAAGGCTCTAATAAAGAAATCATGCTTAATTTAATGCTTAAATTTATTTAATGATTCAGCATTAAAATTCATGTATTGCTAAAGGGGAAGCACAATTTTACAATCAACCAAATGTTACAAAATAGAAAAACCTATTGCCCTTATTTCTCCAAGCAAATTTCAAGGTTATGTAAAATTTTTAAATCAATACAATATTCAGTAATAACACAGAACTAAAAAGACAAAAAGCAGAAGAGAAATTACAGTCATAAGGTCAGCAGAAAATAAATGTTCTCCAGTTGGTAGAGCTCAGAACACAAGCAAACTTTTGTCTCTTTTTTCCATCTCTTGAAATTCATTGGAAAACCAGAATGAAAATATATTACTTTAATACAATATTTAATATCCTGTTCCTATACATTTCCAGCCTCATAGCTCACAAAAGTCCACCAGCACGTCCTCATAACTATATCACCATCAGTGTCTGTTCAAACAATGCTTCAAGGTACCTGAGGGTTCTTGGAAATATGTTAGGATTTTAGGATTGTGAAGAATTGGAAAGAGTGCAGAGAAAAGCAACAAAGATGACAAAGGGCATGGAGGCAAATCTTATGAACAACAATTAAAGAAATTTGGTATGTTTAGCCTAAAGAAAATCCTTTGAACTATGATGCTGGAGAAGACTCCTGCAAGTCCCTTGGACTGCAAGGCAATCAAATTGGTCAGGCCTAGAGGAGATCAATCCTGACTGCTCTTTAGAATACTTTGGCCACTTAATGCAAAGGAAGGACTCACTGGAGAAGAGCCTAATGCTGGGAAAGATAGAGGACAAAAGAAGAAAGGGATGACAGAGAACAAGGTGGCTGGATGGAGTCACTGAAGCAGTAGGCATGAGCTTAAATGGACTCCAGGGGATGGTAGAGAAGAGGAAGGCCTGGGGAATGTTGTCCATGGGGTCGCGATGGGTCAGACGCGATTTCGCAACTAACAACAACAAAGCCTAAAGAAGGCTACACATGATAGAGTTTTGCAATACTTGAAAGGTTGTCACAGAGAAGAGGATGGGATTTTTCTCCATAGGTGCCTGAGGACAGAATCCAAGCCAATGGCTGGAATTTTTACAAACAGTCCAAAATTGGGGGAGGGAATTTCCTGACTGTACATGCTATTCGTAATGAAAAGCATTCATCCTGAAAACATTGGAGATTTTTAAGCAAATATTGGACAGCTTTTTGTTTAGGATAAATGGAGGATTTCTGCTCTATGCTAAAACACCTTTAAGATAGACCAAGAAGTCATATCATCTTCTTAGGGATTCCTAGACTGGTCAAAGGAACTCCACATCATAGGGGTTCAAATACTTCCCTCTTATTAAGGTCAAAGATAATCATCTATTAAATGATAAAACAGTCTTCTAGATTTCCAACCACCCATCCACCCATCTATTCAACCACCTATTGTGCACAACCCCCAACCTACAAACATCCAAAACTAGGTATGCACGCCCCTTACCTCTACAACACCAATTACTACATCCCGCACCTCCTGATGAAGGAGAGAACGGGCCACCCGGAACAGGGCGGCCGGGCAGTTATCTGCCGACGCAATGAGGGTGGAGGCGTAGGAACGCTTCGCCTCCCTCATTGCCACTAGGTAGGTCTTAGAATAAGACCTAACTAGTGTCCGATCCGCCTACTGTTACCTCATGCCTCCCACTGACCCGTACGCTCACACAGAGAGGGACTTCTCAGGGTGCCGTCCGCCAAACAATGTCGGCTGGCGGCCCCCAGGGGAAGATCCTTCTCTGTGGGGGCTCCTACCCTCTGGAACGAACTTCCCCCTGGTTTGCGCCAAATATCTGACCTTCAGACCTTCCGCCGCAAACTGAAAACACATTTATTTATTCGCGCGGGGCTGGCTTAAATTTTTTTGGTTTTTTAAATTTATATTACGAATTTTAATGGGTTTTTAGAATTTTAAACGTTTTTAAAGTTTTAGGCCAATTGTGTAATAAGTTTTTAATTCTTGTTTTAATTGTATATTGTATTGTTTGTTTTTATTTTGACTGTACACCGCCCTGAGTCCTTCGGGAGAAGGGCGGTATAGAAATCTAATAAATAATAATAATAATAATAATAATAATAATAATAATAATAATAATAATAATAATAATAATAATAATAATAATATCTTCACTAGATTTCATAACCTTTGCTTCTTGTCTTTTCTGTCTGTACAGAGAAATTGTGAAAAATATATGACCTAATTTTAAAAGATGCCATAGATGTGTTGGTACTGTTTTAATTACCAGTAGGGTTTGATACTTTATATTTTGAGAAACTGTTATTTTGTATTATTAAAAGGCTGACATATTACATTAATTTGCTTGTACTTCGTTGTCAGCAGATTCAGGCAACCATAAGAAAGGGAAAAACAGAATATGCAAATGAAATGAAATCAAATGAAATGTATTGGAGTGGTTAAAAGGCCCAAACTAGACATGCAGTATGGCACAACTATTTTTCAGACAAAAACTCACTCTGCAGATAGTAAATTCCACTGAATCAAAAGACATGTACTTCAGTTTGAATATGAAAAGAATGGTACTATCAGTCAGAACTGTACTATGCGAAGCATTCCTTACCTTCAAAAGTAGGTTGCATAAAAAGTAGAATACCCAATAAAAACTTCATTCTGGATTATTTTGCTCTGTATTGCTAAGAAGAGAATAAGTTCCCTTTTCACACCGTCATTACCTGTGTACATAGATGACAGTGGAAGAAAAGAATATTATCTTTACTACAGGTTCTCTCCAAAGGAAATCTTTCAGACATCATATATGTGTTCACAGGCCAAAGACTTGCAACTTGAAATTATACAATGTAAAAGAAGGTTTATTACATGACCTGCGATTTGTGCAGGCAATTTTTGTGTGTGATGAATACAGGAAAGGAATGGTCAAGGGGGTAGATACTTCATACAACTTCCTTGATACATGCTTGTGCTATCCCGTGGGAAAAATCTCTTTAGGAACAGTTTTTTCTGCAATTCCTGAAACATAGACTATCATCTTTTCTATGTTTTAATTGAAACACTGTTGTTTATACATGTTAAATGCCTTTCCCAGTTTTTCTACTCCCCCTTTGTTTTCATCCTGTTTTAATTTCAATCTTTATCTCTAGTTTGCTCCTTTTGTATTGATTCTTTTTCCTTATTTTATTATCTGCTATTTTCCCCTTATCTTTTGACTTTCCTCATTTTCTGTTTTTTTTAATTATTTCAAGTTAAACCCATTTTATGTTTTCTACAAAATACATTCCAGACTAATTTTCTTGTCCGCTGTCTTTACTATCAACTCTTAAATGTTCTTCTAGTATTCATCCAAGTTACAATCCAGTTACAGAATTCCTAATCCTTGTGACTTACTTGAAACCCAGATGTTGCTAAATATGTTGTTAACCTCTGATTTAACAAGGAGTAGCTTTGGGGTACATAATTAAATCAGCAGACACAAGAATAATTTTGAACTGTTATTGTAATAGATTTGTATTTTATTATGTTGGGTTGTGCAGCATATTTGACTGCAGAGGGTTGGATTTGAAATAAAATACAACAGTGGTAGGCTTTACAGAATATTCTTCCATCGATCTCAAAGGGCTTTCATGATAAATTAACAAATTATCTCAAAACCCTGGAAGTAAAAACACAACACTCTTAAAAATATTATTCACATGCCTTACAAAATCTAGTAATGCAAAGTATCTCACATTTAGTTGCAACAGATTCTGTGAGAAAAGATGGAGAAAATTTAACTTTCTATTTTTGATTGTGTCAACAATTTCAGCTTTGTTTTGTTTTTATTTAGAATAATTGTTCACTGGGATGAGAATACAAGAGAAATCTATACTTGCTTCCCTTCACTCATGCAAATATATTACCTGATCAGAATTGGAGATATAAAGAACTCTAAGATATTATTGTTTCAGAAACTCCATCTTCAAACCTTGCGTTATGGTCTCCCTTCTCATAAACATGACTGCTGTTTATTTGCTTCCACTTTGGCTTTTCTGTGTGAACTTGGTTCTCCCCACCCCCACACTTAAATTAGTTCAGAGTTTTCCATCTTTGTTAGGTGACTTGCTTTCTTTTTTTGTTCAGTGTTATCTCTGCCTTTTGCCCTGATATAAGATATGTTTTACCTTTTTGTGCCTTAACCTATTTTTTATGCTAATGATTAGGATTCAGAGATCTGTAAAAAAAATTGTTTTCCATGTACTGATATGTGAGGAAAAAGCTTGAGAGACGGGAGAAAGAAATGCTGCCTAAGGAATGTAGATAAGAGAGAGCATAGCCCACAGATGCATAGTGGGCAGAGAAAGATGCTCAGAATGAACCCTCCCTAACTTCTCAGACTGTAAAGGGGACAGTGGGAGATTTGTACTTTCAGACTACTGAGATTCTTTTAATGTAGCCTTACTATAAAGTAAAATTAGTTCTAAATCCAGTCGTTTCCTGTCTGGTCTACCTGGGAAGGTTGGCAGATTGCCAGGCCACATACCTCATATTTAAATTGTGATTAATACTCACATGTTTTTATGGTGAAGATTCATATTTTGAACCTATCCAGGCTATGCTTGGAAGCCATGTAATTCTTTCCAGTCCCTCTTTGTATATTAAGCTTGGGTTTCTAGCTCTATTTGGATTTTAGCAAATATGTATGTTAGACAATATTCTATCCAACTAGACATCATCATCATCATCATCATCATCATTGAAAATGCTATTCCATATCATTTTTCATTCTTTATCAGTCTTTTCCATAGCTGTACCTTTATACCTGGGCTTCAGTATTTCCTCTTTCTTTTCATATACTGTTTGACACCTAGACAGCAAGTGAAAACTTCTAGTGTCAGAATCATTTCATAACACTAATAAGAGCCATGGTGGAGCAGTGGTTAGAATGCAGTACTGCAGGCAACTTCTGCTGACTGCTGGCTGCAGATTGGCAGTTCGAATCTCACTGGCTCAAGGTTGACTCATCCTTCCGAGGTGGGTAAAATGAGGACCCAGATTGTTGGAGGCAATATGATAACTCTGTAAACTGTTTAGAGAGGGCTGCAAAAGCACTGTGAAGCAGTATATAAGTCTAAATGCTATTGCTATTTAAATGCGCTCTGTTCATTCAGAACTTTTCATGTATTTTCAAGGTTAAATCCCAAAGATGTTTTTCTAAAAGGCAACTGGACTTTGGTTTTTTTTTCCTTGAAAACATTTTGATTCTCAGCCAAGAAGCTTCATGTTCTTGGATGAGAAATGAAACGACAAGAAAAAACGACAAGCGACAAGAAAAAAAAGTCCAGTTGCTTTTAGAAAAGCACCTTTGGTACAACCATGACCTGGATGATTGAGAATCTCCATAGACATTCCAGGTTAAGCAAATTCTTTATTATTTTTCAATTAATTACAGAAATTGCTAAATCATGATCATATGTAATAGAGAATAGAAGACTACAACTCAGATATGCATATATTCAGTATATATTCGATGGATATGCACTGTTGAGCTCCTTTGAGGCCCAATTCAGATTCATGTCCTGAGTCCTGATACAAAGAAATATGCCAACGTTTTTTGCAATGCTGCATATATTTTTTGTCTGTAACTATGTGTAGCAAGGGAATGTAAAATAAATAATAAAAAAATTAGCATGTCTTGGTATACAATTTGATATAGTTCTAATAACTACAAATATAGTTTATTTGTGATTGTGTGTAATTTGGTTAATATAGTGACATTCATCAAATCTGTATATACCATTTCCACTAATTTTCTAAAACTAGATTTTTTGACTAAGAACACAGCAGATAAGTAGTTAATAGAATAAAGTGTTTAAATTATTTCCTGCATTAAAATGATCACTGAACTTATTTCAACTTGAAACAATATCATAACAATGATAAAAAAATAAATTAGATGCACTAAGTGTCTCTAATTCTTTTCTAAAATTCTTTTTAAGAGTTTCAAAAATTGGTTGCTTGTTTATTAAGTTCTTCCTCCAAAGGCTCTGAGGGGTGTACAAGTTATACCTCGAGAAGAAACAAATGAACAGGAATTGGCCTGTTATTGAAAAATTGCACAAATATGACTCCATCATGCTTAGACTAGATACTAGAATGAGAAACACTGCTTTCAAAAGGATTATTCTTTTACTAAATATAGGTTATCATGATTGGATTTTAGAATATGTGAGCCAACACAATTCTCAAGCTTTCCCCAAATAGAAATTACCCATTTTTCTTCTTATGTTTAAAATACATCTGATGTTCACAAAGTCTTTGAAATAAATATTTGCTTATTTAATCTTAGAGGCCAACAGACTACAGATGTCTTTGGGCTGCTTATACTTTAAAAGCAAGAACAGTAAAACCTGATCAACAGGCCATAGGCATCCAGAAGAGAAGAGAAACCAAACAAAGCAACCAAACAAACAATAACAACAACAAAATTTACAGGCTTAGCAGCCACCCTACCCAAAGCCTGGGAAAACAGCCAAGTTTTCAATGACTTTCAGGACATTTTTAGGGTGGAAGCTGTGCAGAGCTCTGGAAAGATACTATTCTGGAAGGCAAGCACCACTACAGAGAAGGCATACTTCCTACATCCCAATAAATGACATTGCTTAATTAAGTGGATCATTCTGTCTGATCTTACTGAATGAGCAGAAACTATGGAAACCAGGCAGCACCTCAAACAATCATGTATTGCATGTCAGCTCATGGCTCTGACCAGGATTTCTGGGAGTTGAAGGCTGACACATTTAGCTGGCACCAGACTGGGTAAGCACAGCATAGGTCTTACGAAAACAAATTCCACTTACTAATATAATGAACACAAGTTATTTTAATGGATATTTTTAATCTGATTAATGAACACTTTGCAAGCGTTCTATTCAAATCACTGCACTTTGAAAAGATTAGTGCTGGACGCAGTATGGTTCTAATGCTGAAAGTGTGAAAACAAGCATAATTGTTGTGGAAAATCCCAAGAGCAAACTTTCAACTTGATATTATATAAATATATACTAGCAAAATCTTCCCTGTGGCTAATTTCAAATGTATTCAGTCGGTTAATTTGCTGAACTAGATTATTTAATTCTGAAATACACACTCTGCCCAAGTCATTGTTTAACATGCATGATTTTAAAAGTATCTCATGAACAAATGTGACATATAAAAAGATGGGAGATTGATCAAGATGAAAATTAGTGTTTGTACCAGTGGCAAAAATCTTTCAGTTTTAGACCCACAGGAGCCATGGTACAAATTAATTGTTTCTGTGATTCTAAGATCTTCATCAATCAGATGTAAATTACACTATGCATGATTGGCTGCTTTCCCCCTTTTTAAGTCCCTGTAGAGAGCTATTGGCTGCCAGCTGGTACAGAAGCAGAGCTAAATAGTTGCCTAGTTGATGCTGCCTTGGGAAGAGACTCAGAAACCCAGAGGAGAGGGTATTCACTGTAAAGGGAAAATTAAGAGCTAATTAATTCAAGGAGATGCAGTGGCATCAACATCCATTACATCTCATAAATGTATAGAATATATCTCACCCAGCTCCCCAGCAGTAGGTGCAAACTCTTCGTACATATTTTCTGCATAATTTGGACATCATATTCAGGTATATGTAATCCCAGACTATAACACGTGCCAGCATCAAAAAAATCCATTTATAAATTCTGCTCCCTCTCTAAAGGCTAATTAGCCTACATAACCTGACATACTGCAATCAATGAAAAATAAACCTATACTTTTAGGAAAAAATATTATTAGAAGTCTAGCATTAGGATTGGACATAGGAAGATGAGAAACATCTTGTAACTTTAAAGAGGGATAATGAATTTGTTTGTAACTGCTCTAAATAAAAGTTATTTTATATATTTTTCTTTTTTCTAACTGCATTATTTTTTTTACTTATTCAGTTATAACTTATTGAGTAAGTTATCTTTATTCCTCTTTTTAATTTCACTCTTTACAATTTTATGTTTACTTTTTATTTATCTGAAAATCTTTAATAGAGATAGATAGATAGATAGATAGATAGATAGATAGATAGATAGATAGATAGATAGATAGATAGATAGACAGACAGACAGACAGACAGACAGACAGACAGACAGAGAGAGAGAGAGATAGGCAGGCAGGCAGGCAGACAAGCCTTATGGATTCCAATACCATTAATACTGTAAAGGAAATGTAATTCAAGCTCTCATTTTAGAGGCCCATACACGTTCTCTTGAATATAGCTACAAGTTTGCATGTGTGTAATTAATCCAAATACTTCAATAAACCTTATTAATCTAAGTTCATATTAACATTCACCTCTTAGTCACTAGTCAGAGCTAATAAAAACAGTAATTTTCTTTCTAGGCCAATTGTCCAGCTAATGCATCTCGACTTAATAATAGATTTTGTTCTGTGTTTAAAAGACAGGTTAAAATATTCCATATAATATTCTTGCATCTGATTTAGCATGATGAAGAAACTGGAACCTCAACAGTGCTAGCCAGCTGCTGAAAACTGAGTATCTTCTAAACATGTAGCTTTACTGGAAAGCCATCAAATTGAGAGAATGGGGGGTGGGTGGGACAGGACCTGTCCATAACCCAAACTGGATTAGGAATACATTGTCCTATCATGGCCTATGTATGGATCAATTGAGAGTAAGAAAAGGGCAGGCATATTTAAGTATCCAATAACTGGAAGCAATAGCAATAGCACTTAGACTTATATACCACTTCCCAGTGCTTTACAACCCTCTCTAAGCAGTTTACAGAGTCAGCATATTGCCCCCCAACAATCTGGGTTCTCATTTTACTGACCTCAGAAGGATGGAAGGCTGAGTCAACCTTGAGCCTGGTGAGACCTGAACTGCTGGCAGCTGGTGATCAGCAGAAGTAGCCTGCAGTATTGCACTCTAACCACTGCGCCACCGCAGTTGATAATCCTCTGCTGGAGTTAATCTTCTATTGAAGATAGTCCTGGTTGTCTTGTTTATAGATCAAGAAGCAGATCCACGAGACTAGAAGAGGCCTTAAAGTTCAGCATCAACATCTCAATATTTCATAGTATATTTTCATAACCATATTGTTTGAGATTAACAAACAAAATTACTACTTATCCCACTAAGTTTTTTAGTATTGGAATTAGAACTAATGAATGGCTAACAAGAAGCTGGTATGATTCAATATACCCACCAAAAAACAGAAGTTTAAAAAGAGCAACCAAAAGAAAGAGAGAGAGAGAGAAGGGGAATAAATGGAATAGTTTTTAAAATAATATTAGCAGATTTTCTTTTAAATCTCTTGATATGACCTAGCAAAACCTTAATATCTCGTGCTGAGCTCTCAGCTTGCAAGGAAGTGATCATGCAGTGAACTCCAAAATAGGCAAATTGAAACACCCTAGGCTTTGTGAAATTAAATAGGTTCTACCAATTGTATGTCTCTGGAAGTATATACAGATACCCACCACTGGGGTGTTTCGAGAACAACCTATGATCCCAATGTTCTTTCTTCTTCCGTCTCAAGTTACAATATGTTAATTTTGCTGCCATTATTTTTGATATCTTGGAAGTACAAAATTCAGTGTTGTCTTCTGGTAGAAACTAGCCTCCTAGCTACAGCTCAGGAAGTTAGATGCAAACAAGCTCCCCATCATGGGGATGGCTCAGTATCACTTGACACCATTTAGATAAAATTAAATTGCATTGTATTGTACTCCTACAGAGCACATAAAATTGCATTTGAAGTAATATCATCAGAAGTTCCATTACAGCCATTGTTCTGAATTGTGCAGGGATAAGATTTCAGAGAGAAAAGGCTGTTTTTTTGTAAATTAAGGTACAGAGAAATCAGTTGCAGTTGCTATTCCTTTACACTTACAATTTCCTTCCTCTTCCTGATTTTTATCATCTCACTTGCAGAAACATATTGTTCTCACTTGGGAGGAAGGCTTAGCACTGCAGTCAGGATTTCAATTCTTGTTAAGGCCTTTGGATCAATGAGCTAGGCATAAAAGCAACTTTTTAAAAGAAAGTTTTTGCTGAGCCACCAAGGAAAGTGAATCAGTTAACAAAACCAAAGTTATATTTTTAGATTCTTCTAGCAATGATTTTCTCTTCCTTTCATAATACTTACTTAGGCTGAGATCATATTTCTTGTCTTGTTTTATCAATTGGTTTGAGTTTGTTTTTAGTTTGAATAAATTCAAATTGATTCAACATTATTTAGCATTCTAAATATATACTCACTATATTTCTTTGGATGTTGCTTCTATTTCTTTCTTTCTTTATGCTTATTTTTACCATCTTATAATTCACGATCCAATTACTGTTGTTGTGATAGTTCACATGATTTTATTGGTGCCCACTGCACGTTAGCTAACTTGATCCTTTCAATTATGCTAGTATGCAAAACCACGTGACTAAATGTCCTGCCACAACTATCATACACTTGCTCTTCCAAGTCATACTTATATGGAGGAAGCTATTTAGAGTGGAATATCTGCATGTGGAAGATATGCTGCTCCTTGTAGCATTCCTTAAACAACAACAGATTCAAATATATTTGTAAACTGTCTCTATCAGGGAAGGTTTAATCCACAAGACAAATGAATAATGACTCTAGAGTTTAGCAATGACCTATACTTAGAACTAATGGCATAAGAATTAGCAGTCCCAACAGAGGATATATTGCGTCCAGGCACCATTTACAAAACTAAAATATCTTGAGCCTCCTGAGGAAAGCCTTCAGCTCAGTCCTTCAACTTTCAATGGCAGCCCTTGATCAGTCAATATCTTCTTTGTGAGCTTTTGGAAAAATCAAGGGATGGAATATTCCAAGTCAGAAGCCTGCCCTAGTATTTTACTTGGTGCTGCCAAGTAAAGTGCAGAGCTGTGTGCATGTAATCACCAAGACTCGAGTTTAACCTCACTACCTTTAAAAGTTTGGCGGTCAAAGCATTCTCCCAAATTCCAACCCCTGCCAGCAATCTTTTTTCAGTTCTATCTTTGCCAACAGCAATGGCATCCCCCCTCATTTCCTAGTCATACTTCATCCAATTGCAATGATCTAATCCACATTGATTTTACTGAAGATACCATTATAAGGGCACTACACAAATTAAAGTCATCTCTATCTATTGGTCCTGATGGAATATGTGCCTTCTTTCTTAAAAAGCTTTTCTCCGCCATAGCTGAACCTCTAAGCACCATTTATGAAGTATCTTTTAGAATGAGCTCCTTGCCAGACATATGGTCATTAGCAACAGTCATACCTATCTTCAAAAAAGGTGACCCCGGCCTTGTTGAGAATTATAGACCAATCTCTCTTTGTTGTGTCACGTGTAAAGTCATGGAATCCATCATAAACCAATCCATCACTCTCCACTTAGCGACAAATAACCTACTCTCTGATAAACAATTTGGTTTCAGGAAAAATTTGTCATGTAATCTGCAACTCATACACTGCAAAAACATCTGGACCTCTCAACTCAACCAGGGCAAAACAATAGATGCAATTTACATAGACTTCTGTAAAGCCTTTGATTCAATAGTGCATGACAAACTACTTCTGAAACTAAAATCTTACGGCATTTCTGGACCCCTGCATAATTGGATAGCTGGGTTCCTGTCAAACAGGCAACAAGTAGTCAAAATGGGCAGCGCCCTATCAAATCCTGCACCTGTTAACCGCGGTGTTCCCCAAGGCAGCATTCTAGGTCCAACACTCTTTCTGCTTTATATCAACAACCTTTGTGATCAAATTATAAGCAGCTGTGACCTCTTTGCCAATGATGTTAAACTATTCAACACCACAGACAAATCTACTACCCTTCAAAATGACCTAAACTATATATCTGTATGGTCAAACAATTGGCAACTCCAAATCTCTGCTAACAAATGCTCAGTTCTGCACATTAGCAATAGAAATAAGAACATCAAATATTTGCTGGCTGGAAATGATTTAAAAGTTGACCCACACTCTGTCAAGGACCTAGGAGTATTCACTTCAAAAAGATCTAAGTCCCAGAGCTCACTGTAACATCATTGCAAAGAAGGCATTAAGAGATGTCAATCTTATTTTATGAAGTTTTCTCTCTGGTAACACTATACTTCAAACTAGGGCATATAAAACCTTTGCCAGGCCTATATTTGAATACTGTTCACCTACCTGGAACCCTCACTGTATTTCAGACATCAATACATTAGAGGGGGTCCAGAGATATTTTACTAGAAGAGTACTCACATCTTCTGCTCGAAATAAAATTCCCTATACCACCAGGCTTGAAATTTTAGGTCTGGATAGCCTCGAACTACACTGTCTACATTCCAACCTATGCTTAGTTCATAAGATTATTTACCTGTAAATGAGTACTTTAATTTCAACCGTAATAACACAAGGGCTATCAATAGATTCAAATTCAATGTAATTTGCTCTAATCTTGATTGTAGGAAATATGATTTCTGCAATAGAGTAGTAAATATCTCAAACACTCTACCTGATCCTGTTGTTAGTCTTGCTAATTCCCATACCTTTTACCTTAAACTGTCTACTGTGGACCTTTCGTGTTTCTTAAGATGTCCCTAAGGAGGCATGCATAAGCGCATCAGTGTGACTATCATCCCTGTCCTACTGTCCCCATTTATATGTAATCATTCTATGTGTTTATGGCTATGTTGTGCCTATTTATATCCTTTTATTTGTGCCAATTTTTTTCATGTATCCATGTCTATGTCTATATTGTTACTTGTTTCCTTGTGCTTGTTGACAAATAAATAAATAAATAATAAAATAAATAAATCTGGGACATCTGACTTGAAAAAAATGGCCAGGTGCTGCCATCTTCTGATATGAAAAGCTTTAGTATAAACTTTCAGAGTAAGTAGTTCGTTTGGTGCTATCCATGGTGCTGGAGTCTGAAGTGCTTTTCAGGGTCCCAACACAAAAAATGATCCATATCTATTAATTGTGGTACAATACAGGGGGAGAGGGAGC
This sequence comes from Ahaetulla prasina, assembly GCF_028640845.1. NCBI lineage: Eukaryota > Metazoa > Chordata > Lepidosauria > Squamata > Colubridae > Ahaetulla > Ahaetulla prasina. The sequence continues at coordinate 124,733,210 of NC_080539.1, forward strand.
ATTGTTACGGGCTGGATTTGGTTGTGTCTATTTCAACAAGTGTAACTTCAGAGGATTCCAGTTTGTCTCAGTTTATTTCTTGTTTCATGGAATTTTTGCCGATGAAAGAAGAGCAACGTTGAGAGGAAATGACTAAGCTTTATTCAATGACCACTGGGTGCCTGCTTTGCAAGAAAGAGGGACTCTGAACAATAAAAAGCCAGATGTTTGTTATATGTTTTGGAGTGGGAAATCTAACAGAACTGATTTGTGAACACATTTTAGTAATTGAGGTACCTTAAGTGTTTAAACAAAGGAAGATGGAAAATGTTAAGAGGATGGAAGTTTGATACAATTAAACATGAACCCTTGATTAGCAAGGATACATATGGTTACTCACCTCCCATTTCCTAAATGAATTTTGTAGATGAGGGTTTTTTATTGTTTTTCTTTTTCATGGGATTAAAAGGCTATCTTGGCTAACATGGCCATGTTTGGGTTATGTATTAGTCTGGGGCAGGGCCACTTTACACATGAAAGTGGGGTGAACAGAAGCAGCAGAGGGAAATGGAGAATGAGAGGGGAGGGAAGGTAGGCAGAAAGGAGAGGCAGAAAAAAAGATGTTGGGAGATTTTGGAGAAAAGTTTGCAGCTTTATTGTATTATTTTAATTTTTCAATCACACTTGGCTTTATCATTTTGTGTTCCATGGTCCATACTTAATATGAAAAATTAAGACTGATTCAGCATCTTTGAATGCAAGCATTTGACTGCACCAGTCATAGACTATTATGTGTCTTATTAATAAGATTAGTTTTTGTTTTAAATTTCACTGTGTTTTTAGCTTGAATTGAATGTAGTTGTTAATAGCTAAACATTGCCTCAGGCTGTTTAAGAGGAGGCATGCATATTTTTAGAGAAATAAATAATATGCATGTCTATGGAGAGTCTCAGTCAACCAGGTCATGGTTGTCCCAAAGGTGCTTTTTCAAAAGGCAACTGGATTTTCAGCTCCAAGAGCTGAAATCACTACTACCAAGACAAGTACTGGAGGAGGTCATAGAATTTACAAAAAACAGAGTCCAGTTGCCTTTTGAAAGAGCACCTTTGGGACAAATAATACATATTTCCCTAAGCTATGAGTCAATAAGCTATCCATTTCGTATATGAATCTGGCTGATCCCATTGATAGGAACAGCTGCATTTCAATGATTGGCCTAGAATGAAGTAACTTGGGTGTTTAATTTTTTACTGCTCCTTCCCCCCCCCCCCCAATTTAAAAACAAAACAAAACCAGGAAGATCTTTGCATAATAACTTTGAGCCAGAATCTTTAGATTAACAGCAGTATACTATTCATGTTATGTTCCTTAGTATTTGAGGCTAAAAGGTCAACAATACCAAATGTGATTCAAAATATGCAGCCTTGAATGGAGAAACTACACATAGTCATTTGATGTGTGAAATGACCAAAAGCCCTATTAACATTTATGTCCTGGTATGCATCAGTATTTAGTGTAATATTTTGGTCTTGATTACAGCTCTACAGAATATTTTTTACCAGGAGATAGAATCTAGGTAGGACTGTCTTCTCTATGTGTGTGTTTGTGCACACTCGTGCATGCACACATATGTGTAGGAAAGCATATACACACACACACACACACAGAGAGAGAGAGAGAGAGAGAGAGAATCAGAATGCAACAACATCATTTCCTTACTTGGACTACAAATAATAGGTTGAGTTAGTCTATTTACTTCTTTCATTAAAAGAAATATATTTAAAATTATTCTAAATTCCTTAAACTTAAAATATGGGCCATGCTTTTTTTTTAAAAAAAAAACCCCACTATAAATAAAATTATAACACCACCCTGCTAAGCTGAAAATTCACATTTAAGAAGTGGCTTATGAAGTCTAAGACAGATTTCATAATTTATGGATGGCAGGACTCAGCAATTTGATAGTATATAGAAATTTAATCAGTATTGCCGGAGTTGTCGACATGGCACGGTAGGAGGTACTTCTGACATTTCATGGAGAACTAAGCAAGATGAGGTACAGTATATGTGCATAATTCAGAAGGGTAGAGTGTTTCTGTTAAATCCCCATCTCTGTGGGAGGTACAGCCAATGTGGAGAATTACACTTGTGCACCATACGCATAAAAGATGGACGAGATCCTCTATTCTAACTTGAATGCAGATGATTAAGAGTGGCTTTATCATATACATGGGTGCAAATGACAAAGTGCAAAATACTATGTGGAACTTTATTTACAGAGGAGGATAAAAAGGCTAATATACACCTTTGGCCTATTTCAAAACTATGAAGGACGAAGATCATTTTCCTGGCTCCTTAAATGGCAAATATCAGCAACATATTATAGCAATAGCACGTAGACTTATATACCGCTTCATAGTGCTTTACAACCCTCTCCAAGCGGTTTACAGAATCAGCATATCGCCCCCAATAATCTGGGTCGTCATTTTACCGACCTCGGAAAGGTGGAACGTTGAGTCAATCTTGTATGCATTATGTATCTTTTGCAGTAAAGACACAACTTACTATTAAATTCAGCTGATTTATTTCCATTTTTCCCCCCCAGAGGAAATATCATTTTTAAAAAATCAACTGTATTGCATTGAGTAGCTGCATGATTTGATAGTATGACAACACAGAAACCAGATACTCTTTTGAAAATATAGCTTTGTTTCTTATCCCGTTCCGGGGAATGCTCCTCTTCTTGAAGGATGTTTATCAGATTTATATAGCCACCTATCTCACAAATGTGAATTTTTTTTCAAGAATTTTAATAACATTATCGATTACAGCTTCAGAATGGACTAGGTGGCATGTAGCACTCTCTCTGTGGGCACGCGAGCCATCACCTCAGTTCAGCTCTACCGCACATGCACATGTGCCTCCCGCTGGCCAGCTGGTCATTGGGTCTCTGCTGCGCATGCATGGGTGGGGGATTCGGGCTGCCCATGTGCAAATGCCTGGGAGTGAGGCACACGCAAGAGAGGCAAATGCATGTGCGGGGTGTGTGCACATGTGTGGGCTACCTGCAGAGGTGCACGCATGCGCAGGGATGGGGCGCTTGCAGGGGGCACACATGCATGCAGGGGGTGCATGCAGGGGCACACGCATGTTCAGGGTGGAGCACATGTGGGGGCGTGCACGCACATTGCATTTTGGGGGTTTGGGTGCACGCGCCTGCACGCACGCGCATGCACTTTGGGTATTCAATCTGGAAAAGGTTAGCCATCACTGGACTAGAGACCACCCATACCCTCTTGTGTCATCATTTCGGAAATATTATCTAAACAGATAATGATCATGGGCACCCCTACAGACCCTTTCTGATGATAGGTGGGCAAAAAAGGAACAGGAGAAACTTCTGACTTCCTGCTGACTTTCTTAAGTTTCATTAAGTTTCCTCAAAGGTGCTGCATGAGTCAGGGAAGGCACATGAAATTTCTACAGATTGGGAAAGGTTCTTAGGAGTGCATAAGATGTGCTGTACAGACCAGGGAAGGTGCCATGGGTGCGCTGAGGGTCAGGGAGGATGCTTGGTGGTATGCAACCAAGTAAGGCTTTTTCCACAGATCAAGGCTAGTATAATATGTGAATTCCAATTTGGAGGGGGAGAGCAGTGGGAAACATTTAGAAACAGTTCTACAGAGGAATTATTGAGTCTGTCATTTGCACCTCTATAACTATCTGGTTTGGTTCTGCAACCCAACAAGAAAGACACAGACTTCAGAGGATAATTAGAACTGCAGAAAAAATAATTGCTACCAACCTGCCTTCCATTGAGGACCTGTATACTGCACGAATCAAGAAGAGGGACGTGAAAATATTTACAGATCCCTCACATCCTGGACATAAACTGTTTCAACTCTTACCCTCAAAACGATGCTATAGAGCACTGCACACCAGAACAACTAGACACAAGAACAGTTTTTTCCCGAAGGCCATCACTCTGCTAAACAAATAATTCCCTCAACGCTGTCAAACTATTTACTAAATCTGCACTACTATTAATCTTCTCATCGTTCCCATCACCCATCGCCTTCCACTTATGACTGTATGACTGTAACTTTGTTGCTGGTAATCGTTATGATTTATATTGATATATTTGACCATCATTTGTGTTGTAAATGTTGTACCTTGATGAAGGTATCTTTTCTTTTATGTACACTGAGAGCATATGCACCAAGACAAATTCATTGTGTGTCCAATCACACTTGGCCAATAAATTTTATTCTATTCTATTCTATCTGACCACTGACCATTTTACTCTGAGACTCTCACAGGTCTCATAGGCATTTCAGCCATTGCTCATTGGCATCATCTAAGGAGATATAGGGATGGAGTTGAAACCATAAAATAACAACAGATGGAAAAGCATGCTTTGAGCCAAGGTGAAGGGAAAATATTACAAAGAGACTCAGATTTGCTTCCCCCTAAGTCCCTGGTTTATACGGGGGAGAAAAGAGAAAAAGAGTCACACTTGCATTATTTCAGTTTTTCTCAATCAATAGACTTCTAGTCATCTTGTTGAAACATATTTCCTGACCTGGACAACTTCATAAAGTTAACAGGAAGGTCATCTTCAGAGATATCAAATGCCAGCTTGGTCCTTACTGGGATCAGCATTTTAACAAGGTATTTACAAATGCAAAATGTATCTCCTTGTTATTATCCTTCTGATGTTATGGCTGCCAACTGATTAAAGAACTTTTAGTTGAATTCTGATTAAATAATTTGAGCAACATGATTGATTACACATATTTACATAATGCCAAATCTTTCATATACATGTCTTCTAATTAACACTTTAATAGGCAATAATTCCATAGTTGTACTTTTCCTTATAATAAAGAGGTAGTGTAACAAACAAAACTATTATCTCTTATTCTTTAGTACAAATAAAACCTAACTTTGATTATTTAGCTTCAAATCTGCTACTAATATACCATAATCAAACTGCCACATTCAAACAAATATGTCATCAGCTTCACTTCCTAATATCTATTCCCCAACAACCAATTGAAGCTTTAGATGGATAATTGACCCCAATATAGACATGGTATCTAATTGTTCTCTTCCCTACTTGCCACCCCTGTCCCTTATACAAATGCACAACTCAGAATATTGGCCGTAGTAGTGACAGGAAGCTGATGCTGAGTTGTCTGCATCCAAATATTGCTTTGTCTTATGGGAGATAGTTGGGAGAAACGAAGAAAACCTTACTGGATCCTAGACTGCAGTTTGCAAGAGCCCTTAAGGTTCAGGTTTAAATCATCTCTCAGCATAATCCAATCCACTGCTGATAAAAAGAAGTTGGTGACAATGGGTGGTTGTGCATTTTCCTCAGGCCAATCAGTGATGTGCTGACCTACATAAGCCAAATCAAAGAAATTTATTAAATTTATGACAAAATCTGTAACTAGCTTAGACATCGTTTTTCTTTGCTATTGCTGACTCTTGCAAGATTTAGGTTTTCTTTTTGGGGGTTACATGACAGTATTTATCAGTAAACCTCCAAACCTCATCGGAATAAATAGAGCACGAAATCAGTTTCCCACCCTTCTCCTATGCAGCGTACCTAACAACATTAAAATCTACCAAACCCTCCGCCATAACTAACACAATTGTTGAAATAGTGCAAAAAAAAAAAAAAAAAACGGCTCCCAAATTCTCAGGTTGTTTTCTCTGCTCCAAATCATTTTGGGGAATTTCATGTATTCTTGTTTAGACTATTTACACATGTGAATATTTTAGCGCAATATTTCCTTTACCTTTACCCTGTATTTTCCCACAGGTTTTAAAGAAGCATCTGCTTCTAAGTTGTCGCTGTATCCTATAATAGTGATTTTAATAATAGCAGATAAATATTTCAGTCTTCTCAGACACATAGCCTGCTGTTAGCGAGAATCATCTCTGTATGTTTAAGGCCTGATTTAATAAAATCTCCATCTGTCTGCCACAGAACAGAAGGCACTGCAAAATTGTGATGGTTGGGGAGTCTATTGGGAAGATGGTGGTTTGTACAACCTTGTGTAGGCTTCTACAGTACAAAAAAGACACAGCCGTTGCAGTGGTGGGTTTCAAAAAATTTTACTACCAGTTCTGTGGGTGTGGCTTGGTGGGCGTGGTATGGCTTGGTGGGCATGGCTTGGTGGGGATGGAAGGGGAAGGATACTGTAAAATCTCCATTCCCTCCCCAATCAACGAAGCTGTCGAAGTGCTGTCCCGGTGTTTGGAAGCCATACGGGTCTGGATGGGGAGGAACAGGCTCAAGCTCAATCCCTCCAAGACGGAGTGGCTGTGGATGCCGGCACCCCGATACAGTCAGCTGCAGCCACAGCTGACTGTTGGGGGCGAGTTATTGGCTCCAAAGGAGGGAGTGCGCAACTTGGGTGTTCTCCTGGATGCACGGCTGTCGTTTGAAGATCATTTGGTAGCCGTCTCCAGGACAGCCTTTCACCAGGTTCACCTGGTTCGCCAGTTGCGCCCCTTCCTTGATCAGGATATCCTATGCACAGTCACTCATGCTCTTGTTACCTCCCGCCTGGATTATTGCAATGCTCTCTACATGGGGCTCCCCTTGAGATGCACTTGGAGGCTTCAGTTGGTCCAGAATGCAGCTGCGCGGGTGATAGAGGGAGTCTCACGTAGCTCCCATGTGACACCTCTCCTGCACAGACTGCACTGGCTTCCTGTTGCCTTTCGGGTGCATTTCAAGGTTTTGATTACCACCTTTAAAGCACTCCATGGCTTGGGACCTGGGTACTTACGGGACTGCCTGCTGTTACCTCATGCCTCCTACTGCTGTACGCTCGCACAGAGAGGGTCTTCTCAGGGTGCCGTCCGCCAGACAATGTTGGCTGGCGGCCCCCAGGGGAAGATCCTTCTCTGTGGGGGCCCCTACTCTTTGGAATGAACTTCCCCCTGGTTTACGTCAAATACCTGACCTTCGGACTTTTCGCCGCGAACTGAAAACATATCTGTTTGTTCATGCAGGGCTTTCTTAAATTGTCTAGTTTTAAATTTTAAATTTCTTTTAGTTTTAATTTGGGGTCTTTTAGATTTTTAACTATTTTAATTTCGGCCACACTGTATAATAAGTTTTTTAATTTACTTTTAACTGTACATTGTTTCTTTTTTACTTTGGCTGTACACCGCCCTGAGTCCTTCGGGAGAAGGTCGGTTTATAAATCTAATAAAATAAATAAATAAATAAAATAAATCCAGGGGAAGGTTATTGCAAAATCCCCATTTTCTCCTGATCAGCTGCAACTTGGGAGGCACAGAATAGATCGGGGCGGGGCCAGTCAGAATTTTTACTACCGGTTCTCCGAACTACTCAAAATTTCCGCTACTGGTTCTTCAGAACTGGTCAGAACCTGCTGAAACCCACCTCTGAGCTGTTGGCTCTGATCATTCCCATTTTATTTTTTTTATGTTCACTCTCCATTTCAAATGTTACTTCAGTGTGTAAATAAAACCCTGAAAGTCACGCATGTGTTGGCCTTCACTCTGTATCACTCACCAAACTGACTTACCTACAGATGATACCCAATTACACAATATGAAATATAGATGGCTCAGCCAAAAATAAATAAATCAAAAGTTAAGATATGGGGAGAGTAAATATTGGCAAATTTTGTTATATATTTGAAATTTTCCCCACTGATAGTAATAGGATCTTACTAAGATATACAATAAGTTGCATGTTGCAGTGTACATTTATATACTCTCTAATGATATAAACAGTGCAGTAGTTTGCATGTGCACCGTTCATCAATAATCTCCAAAGTACAAATGCTCTTTGTGATCAGCCCCACATTTCCCACTTTACATTCTTGTGTTACAAAATACTACATAAATGGTGGCAATATCCCCCTTGTTATCCATCTCAGCACTGCTTTTAATGTCTATGGGCTTACTCTACAAAGCTAGATAACTAACTGAAAGATGGCTGACTTTCTTGGCACTTTCATACCAATATGCCTGAAGATAATCAGATTAAAGAGATTCTTCTCAAAGAAATATCTCCTGGGGTCGTATGTAGTTAAATCATAACCCACTAGTAGGACATAGTAGCAGAAACTCAGACTGAGACTGGAGTCAAATATTCCTGCCAGTATTCCTGCTAAGATATCAAGCACCATGAACAGCTCAGTACTGAGGTAACGAATCTCAAATTCCATCTGTATCCATCTGGGCATATATTCCACATTTTTATCCTAGCATAAATGAATTAATAATTATTAGAACATTCCCAGAATAACTGCTACCCCACCAAAGTTTTCCTGTGGGTACCTTAGTAGAAACTAGGGTCTATGTTGGTGCTTTGGTACTTAAAATAGAAATTCTGAAGTAAGGTAGAAGTCGTTTAAAAAAAGTTTCATACTCCAGGCTTAGTTGAGATCCACAGGATTTATTTATATTCCATATGAAGTTCCAACAACTGCGATAGGATGAAGCAATGCCTTATGAAATAATTAATAAGGACACTTTCACAGTGTTCTTGTGCATGTGTATATCTGGCAGCCTAATTAGAACTGTCTTTTGCATACAAAAATTGTCTATTTCATGACATTAAACCATACTTCCACATTCAGAAACATTTCCTTTGCCATGTTAGCCCATCAAATGTGCATTAATGAAAAAGTTACATGTTGAAAATATCATGGCACAAAAATATTGAATAATAAGGTTTACTTCACAACCCATTGCAAAAAAAAAGAGCTGGTAGAGATTTCTGTAAGAATAAAAAGGATTTTTCCAATTCTAATTTCCTTCCATGATCTACTGTATGGACTCTCCACGTTCTATGCCTGGGAAAGCCTTGGGATGATGTAACTTGACATAGAGAGGAGAACATATGTGAAGACCATCTATTTTCTTCTTTCTTTCTGTAAACCTCTATTGAAGAGGTATGCAACATGGTATCTTGCAGATGTTTGAGTCTTTTTCAACTTTCATCAACCCAGCTAGCCTGGCAATTATGAGAAACTGTGGACAAAGGATTATTGGATTACTGTTGTTCAAACAAAAGTGGAAACAATTTAATGGCCACTGGTGAAAATATATAAGTATTGCAAACACTGAATTTTAGCAATGGATCATTCAATACAATTAATACATTGCCTGTAACAGGAGAACAGAATAAGCACAGCAATGTAACAAACTCAGAGCAGAGTTATAGCCAATCTAAATTCACTCTACCAACACCTGTAAATGCAAGCAATATGTTTCTTTTAAACAAGACCTGGAAAGCATCTCCAAGGGTATCCTTGGGGACTGTACACTTTTGGAACTAATTAATCACTGGTTGCCACCAAAGCTCCACTCCACTGCATATGAAGCAGACAGGATTTGGGAGTAGGGGTAGGCAAAGAAGCATTATCGGAAAAACTGCTGAGCTACCATTGTTTAAAAGACATATAATTTGAAGGCAATATATATTAAGAGAACAGCAAAGCTGACATCAAAATGGATTGAACTTAAAATATACACTTGTATTTTAGAAAGGGATAAACTAGACAGTCCGTAACATTGCTTTTTATTTTTGCTTTGTAAAAAAATCCCAATAACTGAAAATATTTTTTCCCTTAACTGTATTGAAAAAAAAATTTAATTATTGGAAAAATGTTTTTAAAAGAGATGCACGCCGCTTTTACGCTGCTGTTCTTCAGGAGATCGTTTTCTAGTTGACAGTGGTACTTAATCGTAATATCTTACTTAAGGAAAAATTAAGATACATTTAGTATTTGGATAAAAAAAATTTGGGATGTCTGTTATAGGACTATAACTAATATTATTAGTTATAGTCCTATTAATAACTATTTCCCAGTATTCCCAAAGGTATCAATATGAGAAGCATGTCCAGAAAAGCTGTAAATCGATTTACCTCACGATATACCTATGAGTATTATGGCAAAATTACATTATGGCCTGGAATGTGAAAGGTAGTGTCATGAAAACCGATTTTCAATTGGGAAAACCAGTTCCACATTTTCTAGTACTTTTTTCTGTTAAGCAAACTCAGAATAGACTGCCTTTATAGTAGAAAGCTACTGCAAATAATGACCTATCTTTTGAAAAGCAACCCATTCAGGGGTGGTATTCACTTACCTTCGCTACCAGTTCGCAAATGTGAGCGCACGTGTGCATGTGCAGAGGGTAAAAAACAGGACATGATGACATCTGGGCTGATGGGCGGAGCCTCCCACAGCCGCTGCTACCAGTTCTCCTGAACCAGAGAGAACAGGCTGAATTCCCATTTAATACAAAAGCAATTTGGATTTGTATAGTTTTGATAAGGAAAACAAACCTCTTCCCAAGCTACTAAAAGTAGGAATGCCTTTCTTATATTAACTTCATTGCCTAAAGCCCTATTTATGGAATATAGATAGCATAGCAAATAATGGACTACATCCTACATTAAGTTAATGAACTTCCATCTAAACAAAATAGGTTTCCCTTGTTCTCATCATCCCTAAATGAGAAAAGCAAAACATCTCATTTTAGTGAAATCTGAACTAGAAATTTGAAATATAGAAAATATATGGCACAAGACAGAAAGAACATCAAAGTTTAAAAAGTAATGCCCATAAGAATACAGGAATATAGAAACAGAAATTTCTAATGCCTGTACAACTCCAGTTCTCCAATATAAAACTGATCGCCTCTATAAATTTGTCACAATCATCATCATCAACAACATCACAATATTTTGGTCTGTTAAAATAGGATTTGTTGGATGACATTACATAGGAAAAGCATTTTTTAAGTTTCAAAAGTTACTTTGTTAAAATCAGCTAAAATATGTGAATAACCAATTATTTGGATTGCCTGTATGTTTCAGTTTTCATTACTTGCAGAGAGATTTTGGGTGATTTAAAATGCCAAAAACTTCAGCTAATAACACAGGTTTTCTTTTAAAATAAATGCAACACTTTAAAATAGCAATTACCATTATAATTGCAAATTGCTCAAAGTTTTTGGATTGTTCCTAATGTTTTTTTTTATTTCCAATATCATTTTTGATTGCATTCATTTTCAAGAGTCCTTTTATTAGCATTCAGAGATTGCTTGTATTTTTTTCATAAGTTTAGATGTAAACTACTTTGAAATTTTTGATAAAGAATTAAGTATTTTGCGTTGTCTTATGTTCTTAAAGATGTTTATATCCTTATTGCAGCACCTGGAAAGAGACAAACAAACTCACTATGTCATATCTGAACAGGGGCAGAATTTCAGTTGTATAGCAGCTACCTTGCCCTTTTTAACACAAAAAACACTCACACATACCCTCCACAGTTATCCCATATAACACCAACCCTCTTACATAACAGTTTTCATACTTCATTTTTTAATTTATTGCATATATATGCATTGATTATTTGATGCTTAGTGTTGCCCCAATACGCTTATGTTTCTATTAGAGAAACTGCAATAATGGTTAAGAAGAATATCAATAATAATTGATATTCTCCTTAAGAACTGCATGATAGGATTTCCTTTGTTCCTATTGTATTATTTGAATTGTCTATTGTAGAAAGCAATCAAGGAGAAAGTGGTCCAACTACACAAATTCTGAAGGCATAGAAGGGGAAAACTTCAAAGTGTTTTGTAAACACAGAGTACAAATGGTTCTTCGAAGCATTCAAGGACATGACTTTTTTTTTTTTGCATTTATATCCCGCCCTTCTCCGAAGACTCAGGGCGGCTTACACTATGTTAGCAATATAAGCAAAAGAGCTGTATGCAACAAAATTTCATTTTAATGTATGCCGATTAGTGTACATTCAAAATGACAATAAAGTTATTCTAAGTCTAAGTCTATAATAAAAGACATACAAGAGAAAGGTAAGAGATGGACATCTGCAGTTGATCAACTCAATAGAACAGGGGTCTCCAACCTTGGCAACTTTAAGCCTGGAGGACTTCAACTCCCAGAATTCCCCAGCCAGCAAAGCTCCAGGCTTAAAGTTCCCAAGGCTGGAGATTCCTGCAATAGAAAACATGAGTCAGGTGGCTAAACAGAACCTATGGCCTCCTTTCTGCCTTCTGAAGAGATGACCAATCAAATCCATTTCTCTTCTGATTTTTCTGTCTTACTTCTCTCCAGGTATGTGAAGTATGATAATATACACATGAATGATGGAAGTGTTATTTAAAATTAAACTGTGTTCATGCTTCCAATATTGCATTATTTAACTTACTTATGTAATTGTATATGATCCCTGTCCAGCGATAATAAAAAATCTCTTTCTCTCAGAAGTTCCTACAAAACAGATTTGGATCACCATGCTTTCTTTTGGAAATAAAATCAAGTTGAAAAGGCTGAGTAGCTCTTCACTGTTCTACAAGCAATAAAGCTAACAATCAAGGCAGGAAGTCTTGCTGACCTTCTTTTCATCTCTTTACCATAACTTCTTTTTCTACTGGTGGTAAAGTAGCCCCCTACTTATCACACACAGACTTTGTGCAAAGCCATCCAGTCAACAAAGTGGGATTCTGAATTAAATCAAGAGGCGTGTGAGAAGACTTTAGTATCACTAGAAAACGTCTACTACGAAGCAAGGCCAAATTAGTTGTGCAGTGTGTAAATGCAATGAATGTTGTCCCTTCTTCACAAACAGTTACTGTGAGGGGAGAACAGGAAAAAAAATGCACTCAGCAGCAAGAGCTAAAGATGAACTTGATATGATCTCAATGAAAATAGCCTCCATGCTGTTGCTATATGCATTAGAAGATAAGCCTTCGTTGCCACTCAGTGGATTATGCCTTTTTTCTTTTAGTACAGGTGGTTTTTTTATATATGTTAATAGCTGTTTTTGGCAAGCCAATATGATCCCGGCATCATTTCATATAGGATCTGCAGAATTAAGCTACACCTCACTTGGTAATGGGAGTAGAAAGCAGCGTGCCTAATGGTAGTGCAATTGTGTTTCAGATGTGAAAAGGGCAATGTTTATGGAACGTAACACCAGAATCAAAAGTATTCTCCATTCCTGATTATAATTTCTAGCATACTTTTAGACAAAATACATTACAATTCTTATCTGAAGTTATCTATCACAAGCAAGTAGCCTTAGTCAAGGAAAGGTCAAAATGGTAATTTAAAGTGGTAATTTATGCTGTCTGTTATGAATGAAGACCTGTATTACATTAGTCAGAGATCACTTAGAAGTTTGCAAGGACAGAATCACCTTTGCTTTTGTGAAAGGCATAAAGCAATCGGATTATAGGTAAGAGAAATCCTTTCGAATAACAACGTCTGTTGGTGGCAGCTGTTGATTTTTGTAGTTCTGTCTCGATACGTGTTTAAAACGGACAAACTAACTGAAATAACAAGTCCTCTCTGCAATGTAGGTTAGCTCATATTAGCAGTCCCTAGCTTGGCAAGCTCCAGGTGCATACTGGAACTACAACTCCCAGAATTCCCAGAAAGCATAAATCAATGATAAAGGACACAATATCTTATTATATGCTAAATAATTTCTTTCAGTCCCTCAAAAAAAATCTGGCCCCATGCCAGGTAAGCTTTATAGGTCACAACCAGAACTTTGAATTTAACCCAGGTGCAAACTGGCAACCAAGGCAAATCAGAAAGCAGAGGTGTGACATGCAGTGAATGAAGAATGTCCATAACTTCCCATGCAACTGCATTTTGACCAGCTTTAATTTCCAGATGTTGTTGGTTTTTTAATTTTTATTTTATAACATATAAAAATTCCAATTTCAGTTGAGCAGTTTGTTTGTTTGGGTACAAATAATTTTAGTTAATAATAATCAAAATGTTTACAGCAGTAGTCATATTGACATTAATTCAATAATAATAATAATAATAATAATAATAATAATAATAATAATAATAATAATAATAATAATAAATATTTGCCTGTCCATTTTAACAAATCTCCCTTATAACATTAGTCCTTTTCTTATATTTCCATGTTTTTAACTTCTGTTTTTATTAGCTAACCATTGATAAAATAAGTCCCATGTCAAAATGTATTCAGTTTCTTCCTTTTCCTTAATTGTAAGTGTTAGTCTATTCATTTCTGCACATTCTAATATTTTTTAAAATTGTGTGTTTCATCTGTCGGGATTTCTTCACTTTTCCATTGCTGTGCAAATACAATTCTAGCTGCAGTTAATACATGTAAAATCAAATATTCTCTCTGTCATATTTTTCCAGTAAGGGATGCTCAACAGAAATATTTCAGGTTTCAGATCTATGTGTTGTTTTGTCATTTTTTTACATTACAAAATATTTTTGTCCAATATTTTTTTGCCTTTGGACATGTCCACCACATATGATAATACGAACCAGGTGTCTGATTACATTTCCAACACATAACGGAGATATCCTTAAACATCTTTGCTAATCTTGTTGATGAAAAGTACCATCTATAAAACAGTTTATATAAATTTTCTTTATATGCAGTTGACATAGTTAATTTAAAATTCCTATCCCACAGTTTTTGCCATTTATCCAGTTCTATTGTATATCCAAAATTCTTAGCCCATTCCATCATTGTCTCTTTTACTTGCTCCCTTTTCATTTTAATACTTAAGTAGTTGTGCATTTTCTTATTAATTTTTCATCCGTCCCTGTTAGTAGCCAATTTCCAGATGTTGTTCATGAGCAGCCCCATGTACACAGATTACAGTAATCCATTGAAGAGATGACCAGGGCATGAGTGAGTGACCTAGAGCAGACCCTCCCAGTCTAGGAATAGGTATCACTGGCTCACAAAACTGTGCGAAGGTCCTCCCAGCCATGACTGTCACTGTTTTTCAAGCAGGAGTTGTTAATCCAGGAGAATTTACATATTTCACACCAAGTCTCTTTGGAGTAGTGCAACCCCATCCAGTATCAAATTTGGTAAGTTCCCAGAATCTGAAGCCCTCCCCAAACCCAAGCCACATTTAGAAATATTACTATTTAATTAAGATTAAATAGCAATAACTAGCTAAAATTACCAATAACTAGAGTTTGCAGGTACACAAGGAGAAAAAATTAAAATATCATTCACTGTCTCTCCTTTCATTTCAATGACTGTACCTCTCTTTTGTGATCGTTTTGTTTGTTTTCTCTTATCTTCTATGAATCCTGCACAATACTCTTCCTTCTTAGAATGTTCACAGATTCTTAATAAACCATTACCCAAAGTTTTCACCTCTTGACACTTGCAATCTAATCAAAATACCCATTTCCATGTATTTGATATTCTGTATAAAACAGCTTTTTCCTTACAATCTACTGCAGAAGGCAGCATATAACCAATTTGTCTCAGATGTGGTTAGCAAAACCGAGGGTCATCAGCTAGACTGGGAAGTCCAAAAACATCTTTAAACAGAGACAGGTGCAAACCATGTCTGTGTTGTTGTCCATAATTATTATTTTTTTTTAAATTCTAGAGCATAACTTACAGGATCCATTACTTACTTTTTTAAAGCTTACCACCACCACCCTCAACAAACCAACTAAGAGCTGTCTATGATGATGTTCAAAAGCCACAAAATATTAACAGTCAGGAAATAAATAAGGTGGGAGACAGTGTCCTACTATAACAACTCAAAAGTGTGGCAAGCTGCCAGGGGCTTTAACAGAAGTCCTCCAGCTACAGTTTAAATACATTTCAAGGCTTTGTAACCTAGCCAACTTACAAATCTACAGTTAATAGACCTGTGCCTCTAGCACAGAGCAAAGTCAATGACAAAAGAAATAGCTATAACGACAATATTTTTTTCCCCTTGAAATGTGAACAATGTCTGACACCAAACACAGAGAGTTAGGCCCAGGCTTTCCTCTCTTCCCAACAAAACGCAAAAGCAGGACTTTTTAAGCAAGAGAGGTTCAATGGTGGACTCCTGGTCTATGGGCCTCCCTAAGGCCTGCCTAATCGCAAAGCAAACCAACCTTAATAGTTTTGTGGAAAGAAGGCCATTACGGTCTTTCAGCAAAACTGCCCTATGATTTCTGGGAACTCTGGAAAAGTGGCTGATCAGGAAGAAGCCTACATAGAAAAGCTCCGATCTATATCAGTTCCATTTCCTGATGAATGGGAAGAAGAGTCCTGTTTCTCTTTCTATATACAGACTTCTTGTGGCCTTGTTCAGCTGCTCCCTTTTAACATGCTTCTGCTCCGTCTCAGCATCTGCGGAGCAGGATTGTTTGAAGATTTGGTTTTGTTTTGTTTTTTAAATACAATAAGCAAAAGTTTGTAGCCAGAGATGGCCTCCTGTCTTTCCCCCCTTTTTTAGAATTATTTTCAGCAGCCTGGGGGCCACAGTGGGTGGGCGGTGGCGATGGTGACATGCAAAGAGCAGTGGTAATTTTCAAAATGGATTTCTTAGGAATTTTCACGAGTGTCCATTTGTTTGTCTGTTTCTAGCGAATTAAGCTTAGCCGTACCTTATTAAATTTTCTGCTGGAAACTGGCAGGAAACGATGCCTCCAATTTTCAGCAATCTGACACTGAATGTCAGTGTTATAACTGCAAAGTGCTCAGGGGCTGGGGAAGGGGGGAAAAAAGCTCTTCCCTGCTTTATTGTTTTACAAACTACTCTGTGTGTGCATTTGCAAGCACAATGAATAAGACCAGAGGAATCTTTACTTTGGTTTCTTGTATTAATCTTTTAAAAATTCCTCAGTCCTTCCATTAGGCTTTTGCCAAAATTGAATTGCAAAAGGAAGCAATTTCGTTCAGAGAATTCATCAACTGAAGATCTGCACAGGTAGTCCTTGATCTATGACCATAATGAAGCCCAGAATTTCTGTCGTAAGTCGTTACAGTAAGTAAGTCAAGGTACCAATATGACTAATCCATTTTCTGACCATTTTTTGCAGCAGTCGTAAAGTAAGCCTATTCATTCCTATAGCCTTTTTTTTAGGCCAGAAACCAGCAAAAAACATCGTAAAATCATGGTCTCATGACTGGGGAATACAGCAACTGGCTATAATCTCTATGTTGTCTATAGTCTCTATGTTGAGACTCTAGAAAGAGTGCAGAGAAGAGCAACAAAGATGATTAGGGGACTGGAGGATAAAACATATGAAGAACGGTTGCAGGAACTGGGTATGTCTAGTTTAACAAAAAGAAGGACCAGGGGAGACATGATAGCAGTGTTCCAATATCTCAGGGGCTGCCACAGAGAAGTGGGAGTCGGGCTGTTCTCCAGAGCACCTGAGGGTAGAACAAGAAGCAATGGGTGGAAACTGATCAAGGAAAGAAGCAACTTAGAACTAAGGAGAAATTTCCTGACAGTTAGAACAATTAATAAGTGGAACAACTTGCCTTCAGAAGTTGTGAATGCTCCAACACTGGAAATTTTTAAGAAAATGTTGGATAACCATCTGACTGAGATGGTGTAGGGTTTCCTGCCTGGGCAGGGGGTTGGACTAGAAGGCCTCCAAGGTCCCTTCCAACTCTGATGTTATGTTATGTTAAAAGTGAGCCGGTTGCCAAGCACTCAAAATGAGATCATGTGACTGCAGAGGAAGTGTCACTATCTCAACTCTGGAAGTGGGTCATAAGTACCTTTTGGGGGTCTGACATAACTTTGAATGGTTGCTAAGCAACTGTTTGTTAAATGAGAACTAGCTGGATATGCCCTGTTTAACAATCAAATTATTTGCCCGCTAATCAAGAAACTGATTTTGAACTGATAGCAATATATATATAACAAAATACATCTTCCAATAGATGGAAATTCTTCTCCTCAACTGGGTTTTCCCTATCATGTATTTCACAGCCACTTCGTGGTCTCTTAAAGTGGGCCATGGTTGCTATTCAGTTATTCCTTAAGCCCGTGGGCATCCAGACATAATACATGCAAAAGAAAAAGAGGGAAAAGCCTCAGTTGTGTGGTTGCAGCTGTCACCTTGATGTTTTTGGGCTCTGCTACCCCTTCCCACTAGCCTCTATCAGCCGTAGGAAGCAGGCAATGACAAACCACTTCCAAAAATCTTGCTAAGAAAATTCCAGGGATTCATCCAGGCAGTTGCCATGAGTCAACACTGATTCTAAGGCAATAATAATGATAATTTGACCTACCCCAAATCCTTGGGAAGATAGGTGGGACAAAAATGCCAAATCCAGTCTGAACATCTGGCTGCCTGCATAACAAACCACAAATAATGAAATGGTTAAGACAAGTGACTGTCTCCAGATTCTTCAAGTGTCTGTAATCATCTGACTTCTTTTCAAGGCATAATGTAGCCTGTCAGGATACCTACACATTTAGGGTACTCTTGAATGATGTTGAAACAAAGGGGGAAAAATATTCAGAAGCCTTCAGTGCCCATTGTATTTTTGAGAAACTTTTGGAGAATTTTTGTTTTTTTCCTAATGGAAATTAGGAGAAATCATCTACCAAATTTCTCTACAAACTTGATGGAAAATGTCAGGATGCCCTTTGCTCATCTCTCATCCTAGCCTGCACACAGCTGAATTCTCATGCCTATATCCTCGCAAGCTTAAGATATTCATCACTCATCACTTATCCATAATGTTCGGCCTATGTGGTATATGATTGCACAGCAGGTTTGACTAAAATGTTTTAGGCAGATATTTTATGATCGATATGCAGTATCTTGGACCCAAGAACTGAAAGGGGGAAAAATCAACTTTTAGGTGAATGCGTGATAAGTATCTCTGCTGGAAGTCCTTCTCACATACATCATGCAGTAGCTGCATAGACTGAGAGACCAGAATTTAATAAGAAATTTAAAACCACTGCACGTAGCAGATAACAAAGTGCTGGATCTAGGCAACAACACCAGGAAGTTCAGGTGTTTGTTTAATATTCAGTGTGCATATTCTTAAGTAGTCCATGCACATATTTTAAAATTTACATTAAATGTTCCTGCACTTTCCCCAAGAACCTGTAAGAAGCAATATCTTCAATAATAGGTAATGAGACTAGGAGAAAGTCAAAAGAAGGTTTACCCAGAAAAAAGTTTGGTAGAAAATGTCTTATCATTGCATCTGTTATTTCAATAAAATGCTAGAAGCACAAAGCAATTCTTACTCTGACTCTCATTACATGCATTGCTTTTGGCAAAAATAATGTTATGTGTTTTTCAAGTACTTGGAAAACCAGTGTGATAACCAATGAAAGTGCTTAAAAAGTTGCTATCTTAGATGCCTATTCATAATTCTGTACTTATATTCCTTTATATTCATGTCTTTCAGAACAGTAGAATATAGTATGTATATCTTTACTGTATATTAACTCCATGGCCAAAAATATACATAAGCACATTTTCCCTTAATGCTATATTTCAATATTTAATAAAACTGCATTTTCCCCTTTGTAGTTATTTAAACATATGTAAATGATTAAGAATAAAAGGCATCGGGCATCAAGGTCATAGGAGAACACTCCTTTTAAACATAAATGTTGTTCTAATTAGGTTCCAATTAAACGTATTTGTCATAATTGTTTATTTCTTACAAATTAAGAACAATGGTTTGGTTTTTCATAGTGGACAAATAGTAATTAAGGGGTTGGAGAAGGCAGGGCTGGATTTCCCTTCCTTTCACAGAAGTATGCAGAAATCCATATTAGAATCATATGGCTACATTGCCATTAATCTCAGTGTATTGTATTGCTCTTAAAAGGGTCTGGAAATAAGTTTCCATTCTTACTGATAAGACACTCATTATTAGTATGAACAATATGTGCCGTGGTGGCGTAGCGGTTAGTACTGCAGGCTACTTCTGCTGATCACAGGTTGCCAGCAGTTTGGCAGTTCGGGTCTCACCGGCTCAAGGCTGACTCAGTCTTTCATCCTTCCGAGGTCGGTAAAATGACGACCCAGATTGTTGGGGGCAATATGTTGACATTGTAAACCGCTTAGAGATGGATGTAAAAGCACTATGAGGCAGTATAAAAGTCTAGATGCTATTGCTAATAGTGTCATGGTGATGTGAAATTCTATATGTTAGAATTCTATACATTATATTATTGTTTATATAAAGGACGGTTTACTGCTACAAATATGATTGACACCATCCTATCATATAGAACTCTCTAGCACAGGGCTGTCAAACTCGCAGCTCGCGGGCCGGATGTGTCACACACTGGCCATGCCCATGGCCGGTTTAGCGAAGGGGGGAAAAGTCATGATACGTCACACCACGACGACGCGATGATGCAAGTTTGATACCCCTACTCTAGCACAAAAAAGTACCCATTCAATTTAATCATTCATATATTCATGCTACTGAATATCCAGAACTTCTAATGTTGGTTTTGCTTTATACGTCTAATTTACACTCAGATATGTGTCTTGTTAAAAGCAACTTATGCATTTTATGAGAGCGATACACAAGGAGTAGGGCATCTAAAAATAAGGAACGTATCATGAATTTCAGCAGTCAAACCTCTCCATGGCAGCTGACATCCCTCAAAGAATTTGGGAAGATAGTGGCATCTCTTGTAGTTCTTTCACTGTTCAGTGACCAAGGATATGAGCGAGAAGCCTAGAAGAACTTTCTATGTTTCTGTATGGCTCTAAAAGAGGTGCCAAGAAGTTCAGTTTCTCAAAGCTGTTGACACATCAGGAGGATGCACACAACTCAGTATCATTGCATGAATCTCTGTTTGCTCACCTGTAAAAACTGATGATTAGGTTTGGCTTATCTAAAAATATAGATTCAGAACCAGGTGACTAAGTTTTAATAAATTGAGCAATACTGTTGGACAGCAAATCATAACTGGCATTTCTGTCTGGCAGACAACATAAAATTTTAGAGGTTACTATGTCTCCCTGAGAAAACAGAAAATAGACATTGAACAGAGTTAAAATCCCCTTGACCAAATTCATGGTCTGAGGGTTTTTCTGAATTAGAAGTTGTCTGAGGAAGTTGTGACTCTTATCTAGGGAAAGTGGATCTAAACTCAGTTATATATGTGGTAGCTAACATTTTGAAGAATATTCCAAAGCTTCAGGTGATATAGAATGAAAGTGTTTGAGGTTTGTTGGGTCTAGGTAGAAAGATAGTTCAGGTGACATCAGTTCTGTAAAGACATGTTGGTTGCTGGTATGTTCTTCAGTGCTCCTTTTTACCTTTGAAACATTAGACAAGCTAAATCCATGCTATGTGGAGTTTTGCCCACATCTTCATGAATCTCTCCATCTATTAGTATTATCTTTAAAGGTTTCTTAGAGTCAAGGAACCAATGAAAGAAATAGGCTGTAGAAGATATGCTTCATCTTATAATCAAAATGCTCAGTTTCTGAGGGAGTTCACGGTAAGGCTTATGCATGTATTTCTGTAGTAACATTTTCTTCTAAACAATGTATTATTTAATAGCATTACATTACCATATAGGAAGCTGGCTTCCCAGGACCTGGGTTACAGATCCCATGAAAATTCCTTTTCTATTTAGGCATTGTTTATTTGCATCCCATTTCTTAAACACAATTATGTCAGGGGGGGAAGGAAGGGAGGAGAGAGGAGAGAGAGAGAGAGAGATGGAGGGAGGGAGGGAGATTGAATTCTGTCCTTTGGACTTAAAATCTGAGAACATATAATGGGGCTAGAATTAAGCTTGACTTATGGTGACTTCATGGATTACTGCCTTGTGAAGGGGCTTGTGTAACTCAATAAAGCTATGAGCTATGCCATGCAGGGACACCCAAGATGGACAGGTCATAGCAGAGAGTTCAGCTGTGGATGTATCTGGTGGTGAAAGGAAAATCCGATGCTGTAAAGATTTTTACTCCATAAGAACCTGGAATGTAAGATCCATGAATCAAGGTAAGCTGGACATGGTCAAACAAGAGATTACAAGACTGAACATCGACATCTTAGGAATCAGTGAACTAAAATGGACAGGAATGGGTGAATTTAATTCAGATGACTGATATACTACTGCGGGCAAGAATCCCTCAGAAGAAATGGAATAGCCTTCATAATCAATAAAAGAGTAGGAAAAGCAATACTGGGATACAATCCCCAAAATGACAGAATGATCTCAGTTCGAATCCAAGGCAAACCATTCAATATCACAGTAGTCCAAGTCTATGCCCCAACTACTGGTGCTGAAGAGGATGAAATTGACCAGTTCTATGATGCCCTACAGCACCTTATAGAATTAACACCAAAAAATGATGTCCTTATCATCATGGGAGATTGGAATGCTAAAGTGGGAAGCCAAAAGATTACCGGAATAACAGGCAAGTTTGGCCTTGGAGTACAAAATGAAGCAGGGCACAGGTTGATAGAATTCTGTCAAGATAATACGATGGTCATAGCAAACACTCTTTTCCAACAACCTAAGAGACAACTCTACACATGGACATCACCAGATGGTCAACACAGAAATCAGATTGACTATGTGCTCTGCAGCCAAAGATGGAGAAGCTCTATACAGTCAGTAAAAACAAGACCAGGAGCTGACTGTGGCTCAGATCATGAGCTTCTCCTTGCAAAAATTTAGGCTTAAATTGAAGAAAGTAGAGAAAAGCCCCAGGCCACTCAGTCATGAACTAAATCATATCCCTGATGAATATACAGTAGAGGTGACAAATAGATTTAAGGAATTAGATCTAATAGAAAGAGTGCCTGAAGAACTATGGACAGAGGTTCACAACATTGTACAAGAGATAGCAACTAAAATCATCACAAAGAAAAGAAAGGCAAGAAAGCAAAATGGCGGTCTGAGAAAGCTTTGCAAATAGCTGAGGAAAGAAGGGAAGAAAAAGGCAAGGTAGAAAGAGAAAGATACACCCAGTTGAATGCAGAATTCCAGAAAATAGCTAGAAGAGATAAGAATACATTCTTAACTGAACAGTGAATGAAAAGAAACAGAAGAAAACAATAGAATAGGGAGGACCAGAGATCTCTTCAAGAAAATTGGAGATATGAAGGGAACGTTTCATGCAAAGATGGGCATGATAAAGGACCAAAGTGGCAGGGACCTAACAGAGGCAGAAGAGATTAAGAGATGGCAAAGTTACACAGAACAACTATACAAGAACCAGCTTAACATCCCTGATAACCACGATGGGGTGGTCACTAACCTTGAGCCAGACATCCTAGAATGTGACGTCAAATGGGCCTTAGGAAATCTGAGCAACAACAAAGCTATTGGAGGAGGCAGTATTCCAGCTGAGCTATTCAAAATCTTAAAAGACGATACAGTAAAAGTGCTACACTCAATTTGTCAGAAGATTTGGAAAACTCAGCAGTGGCCACAAGATTGGAAAAGGTCAGTTTACATTCCAATTCCAAAGAAAGGCAATGCCAAAGAATGTTCAAACTATCGCACCATTACACTCATTTCACATGCTAGTAAGGTTATGCTTAAAATCCTACAAGCTAGGCTCCACCAGTATGTGGATCGAGAACTACCAGAAGTACAGGCAGGATTTTGAAGAGGCAGAGGAACTAGCCTGGAAATTGCCAACATATACTGGATGATGGTGAAAGCTAGGGAGTTCCAGAAAAACATCTACTTCTGCTTCATTGATTATGCTAAAGCCTTTGATTGTGTGGATCACAACAAATTGTAGCAAGTTCTTAAAGAGATGGGTGTACCAGACCATCTTATTTGTAGAAACCTGTATGCGGGTCAAGAAGCAACAGTGAGAACTGGACACAGAACCACTGATTGGTTCAAAATTGGGAAAGGAGTCCAATAAGTTAAATAGGTAGGCTGTATACTATCACCCTACCTATTTAACTTATATGGAGAGCACATCATGAGAAAGGCGGGGCTGGATGAATCAAAAGTTGGAATTAAGATTGCCGGGAGAAATATCATCAACCTCAGATATGCAGATGATACCACTCTAATGACAGAAAGTGAAGAGGAACTAAAAGCAGGTGAAGGAGTGGGCTTGAAACTCAACATTAAGAAAACTAAGATCATGGCATCCAGCCCTCTCAATTCCTGGAAGATAGATGGGGAAGAAATGAAGGCAATGACAGATTTTATTTTCCTGGGCTCCAAGATCACCGCAGATGGGGACTGCAGCCAAGAAATTAAAAGATGCTTGCTCCTGGGGAGGAAAGCTATGGCAAATCTAGACAGCGTACTAAAAAGCAGGAACATCACCCTTCCAACAAAAATGTGTATAGTCAAGGCTATGGTTTTCCCAGTTGCAATGTATGGCTATGAAAGTTGGATCATAAGGAAGGCTGAGCACCAAAGAATTGAGGCCTTTGAACTTTGAAGACTCCTGCGAGTCCCTTGGACTGCAAGACGAACAAACAAGTCAATCATAGAAGAGATCAACCCTGACTGCTCTTTAGAAGGCCAGATCCTGAAGATGAAACTGAAATACTTTGGCCACCTAATGAGAAAGAAGGACTCACTGGAGAAGAGCCTAATTCTGGGAAAGATTGAGGGCAAAAGAAGAAGGGGACGACAGAGAATGAGGTGGCTGGATGGAGTCACTGAAGCAGTGGGCATGAGCTTGGATGAATTCGGGAGGGTGGTGGAGGATAGGAGGGCCTGGAGGAGCGTTGTCCATGGGGTCGCGATGGGTCGGACACGACTTCGCAACTAACAACAACAACATGGTGACTACATGGAAACATCTATGTTATTTTCTTGGCATCAGTACAAAATCTTTTGTACTGATGTATCTTTTGTATCAATACAAAATCTTTTGATGTCCAGGAAAAGGAGAAAAGAGAAATGAGACAGTAGAGAAAAGCTGGAGAAGGGGGAAATCTGTTTTTCAAGGCCAGAACAGAAAGTGAACGATGTCATTTTTATCCAGTGTGGGTTTGGCTGAGATTTTCTTGATGATTTCTTGCCTGAAGGCCAATTGATGACCTTCAGTTTTGCAAAGTAACTGGTGGAACTAGTATAGATAATTTTTTTATTTATGTCTTTGGGTACCAGAAAGAAAACCATACCATTTATATAAAAAGAAAAAGCCTACAAGGAAGAAAAAAATCAGTGACTAACTTTACCCAACTTATCTGTTCATTTCGGTCTCCTGGAAGTGATTTCGGCCCACCTTCATCTGCAAGCCTACAAAGCCAGTGCAGGCTGTTTAAGCAAAACACCCCAATAATCCCACCACCATTTCCACGGCACTCTGCAATACGTAACAATTCCCGTCTGAATCAGCCTTGAGGAGAGGAGCCTATTTGGGCCCAGCTTTTCATATTCCACAAGCAGAGTTACCATTACCATTGTTGCCTTATCTCTATTGGTGATTGCTTCTTTTCAGGCAAGTATAAAGGCAAGCTGAATATAAATGTTTTGTCATAAAAACGCTATTCAGACAATAAAGAAAGGGTTATAATAGCACCAAATACAGTCATCCCAGGCCTCTAGCACTGATTGAATATGTATGTATGCATATTCAGGTTGCGTCAAATGCCAGAAATCTACTATCTTTCTCACTGACCACATCAGGACATAAACCACGGTGTAGAATTAAAATGATGCTCTGGCATTTTTACTGTATAAATATCATAGAGTAGGATGCTGCTGCCATCCCATAGGGAAAAAAAGACTGCCCTCAGACAAAATTCTTGATTTTTTTTTATTATTTGATTTTTTTTACATTCTAGCAACTTTATATCCATTTCTGGTATTGATGCTTCCTTTCTCCCTCTTCCTCTGAAAGCTGAAATGCCTTTGGTGCTCAGCAGTGCCAGCCACGTAGCGCCACCCAGGGGCCAAATCCAGCACTTTCGGGTTTCTTTTGCCCTGAAAGGGAAGGCAAGCTAGTCATTCTGCACAGCCCTTCTTAGTCCTCTGGCTCCTGCTAAATTATGATGGGACTTCAGAAACCCCGTTTCCAGTGCTTCTCCCCCATAATTGCTAAGAATAGCGGGTGAGTTTTTATGCTGAGCGCCACAACCAAAGGTCCACCCGAAAGACAAAAAAACTAATTACAGACAGAGAGAGAGAAGGTATGCAGATAGTGGTGGGCTAGAGCTGCTTGCGCAATGCATAGGAAAATGTGACTCATTGTAACAATAAAATACGAAAAGGGGTGGGGGGGTGATAGGGGGTGGGGAGAGAAGAAGATAAAGCAGGAGATTACAGGCCTTGCAGTGGTTTGATAAATGGCACTCTACTTCACTCTGCTTATTGTGTACTTCATACCTTGCTCCTGAATATGGAAGAGAATTTTATTAAAGATTTAGCCACGCTGCTGCTGGTGGTGGGGACTGTCTCACAGTAATTTTCCTACAAAGTAGTTTAATCTATCACAGGGCAGACAGTGCACCTTCTTACCATGTATCATTTCTGTCTATTGAGTAAGTGCTATCCAAATGCAATTTCTTTTCATTTTTGGAATCTGCGATGCATATTCAAGATACATTTTCTTTTTGTCAGGGGCCTAAATTAGGACCTGTATAAAAAAGAAGGGGGGGTGGCGGGGGAGAAACACTAATAAAAAAGTAAACTAGACCGTGGCTGTGTTTCTCAGTAATTATTATTTTTTTTAAGTACCACCGCTTTTTAAAAAGGTAAAGAACATGTGAAAATACAGGCCATCTTCAGCTTACAACCACACCTGAGCCCAAAACTGCAGATGCTAAGTGAATTTTGCCCCCATTTTTATGACCTTTCTTATCCCACAGTTGTTAAGTGAAACACAGCAGTTGTTAAGTTAGCAACATGGTTGTTAAGCAAATCTGGCTTCCCCATTGACTTCGCTTGTCAGAAGGTTCACAAATGGTGATCGCATGACTCTGGGACACTTGCAGCGGTCATAAATGTGAGTCAGTTGCCAAGCCTCTGGATTTTATAGGGATGCTGCAATGGTTGTGTGAAAAACAGTCATAAATCACTTTTTTTCCAGTGCCTTTGTAAGTTCAAACGGTCACTAAATGAACTGTTGTAAGTCAAGGACTACCTGTGCTTTAGAAAATCCATAACTTTTTATTTGGGGTCTTTGTGATATCATCATTTCTGTTTCTCCATCTTCCTATGTCAGTGAACCTGATTTCAATGAAATAGACAATAAGTATGTCAGGAAAATGCAACTTTGGAATGCCCCGTTGAACAGCATTTCTGCTTAATGTGGAAAGAGGAAGCCAAGCTCTAATATTTTACTCAGGATACGGAGCTTATTGGATCGTGAACAAAGGAAAGGCAGAATCATAGCCAAAATGTCAATTCACGTGATCCAAGGATCAAAAGGTAGTTTATTAAACTGTTTTGGTTAATGTGGAGGTTTTCCCACAAAACTAACTACTTAGGATACCTTTTGAAGCTAAGATGGTGAACTAATATGTGAAGGATACTATGTGAAGGAGTTTTTGCTCAGAGTTGGCATCATGTCTCTGTGCTCTGGGACCACAAAATATATTCAGGCCTCAAGCTTTAAAAGCTGACAAACACAGAATAATTTTATTACAGCGTAACATTAAAGGGGAGCTCTTCTTTTGTTTACCAGAGTGCTTGGTTTACTAATCCAGTGACAATAAATTACAGCATGAGCTGTAAGAAGGTTGGGGCTTGGATCACATATTTCAAACAATTACTCCCTGTCTTCCAACACATGATAAATTATTATGGTAACTTTACACAATTACCCCTATTTCACAATAGGAACTGTTCTCATGTATTCTCATGTATACCAAATATGTAATAGACCTGCAAAAGGCATATTCAACTTGCAGGATAGATCTGACAGTGCTTGAAGTGTAAATAAGTAAATCAAACAAAATTGTTAATATTTTCTTTAGTAAAAGAAGGCTGGAGGCAAACTATAGGAATCTAGTGTTGTGTGTTTGTGTGTGTGTGTGTGTGTGTGTGTGAGAGAGAGAGAGAGAGACAGACAGACAGACAGACAGACAGACAGACAGACAGACAGACAGACATAAAAAGAGAGAGAGACTTCAAACTGATTGTGGGCACCCCTGGCAAATGTCTCTCAAATTTATATTACACATTTAATTGTTCCAAATCCTTCAAAATAATCCATTGTTCACCTCCCACTCTCCAAATATCAAGCCATCTTCCATTATAGGGAAATGACCGCATTTGATTGAGAGGTAGATGAGGCTGAAAACAAAATAAAAAGCAGAAATTCTCTGGCATAAATTGACTGTTAGCAAAATGTGGTGCTAAACTCCCAATACATTAGTTTGGGATGTTCATCTCAGGGAATACTGTAGATCTTGAGGAATACATGACACCCAAACTTTTAATTTGTATTGTAAAAACAATTTCAGATTTATGTGGAGTGCTGACCTAACTTAAAATGCCACTAAATCATTTAATATTGTTAGGCAACTTAATAGAAAAGAACTTTACAGATGAGGAATGGCTAGCACCCATGTTTAGGCTCATTAAGAAATTAGATAAGGAAATTACTTCTTGTACCTGTGTAATGAAATATAACTCTTATCTTAAAATGCTACACTTTTCATTAACATCTGTCACAAAAAGCCACTTTGGGGGGGGGGAATGTTTCCAATCATTGAAACAAGATGTAGGCCTTACAATTCTAGCTCTGCTCATAATGGTCATGGATGGAAATTACTTCCATCACTATAGGCAGATCCTTCCTAAATGAGAACCAGTTTGTTGTAGTAAGCTTTGGGCTAGAAAGTTCTAGTCCCAACTTAGTTACAAAATCAGCTGAGTGACCTTGAGTCAGGCACTCGCTCTCTCAGCCCTAGGAAACAGGAGAGAGGGGAGGGAGTGGATGGATAGTAGATAGATAGATAGATAGATAGATAGATAGATAGATAGATAGATAGATAGATAGATAGATAGATAGATAGATAGATAGATAGATAGATAGATAGGCAGGCAGGCAGGCAGGCAGGCAGGCAGGCAGGCAAGCAGGCAGGCAGGCAGGCAGGCAGGCAGATGACTAAAGACAAAGACAAACTTATATGAGGTCTATCCATGAACATTGCATCTGGAAACTTTGGACCAGCCACTCTCTTTCCACCCAACTCAACTCAACTCACAGTATTATCAAAATAATAAAGTTGGGAAACAAACAAACAAACAAACAAACAAATCCCTAGAGTATCTCTCATCCAGATATGATCAAGGCCAACTCCACATAGTTTCCAAGATCAACCAAGAGTGATCCAAAGATGTCAAATGAGAAACATTATGTATTTGATATGAAGAATTTTTTTTCTTTTGAAAGGCAATATCTGTATGATCTAAAGTTCCAACTGGGTAAGGGGATAGCTTTCTCATCAGATTATCTTCCCTAAGTACATTCCTAAACTTGTTTGTTTCAGAAGCCCTGCCAGGATCTGGAGAGGAAAAGCAGCTACCACATTCAGTATATGCAATATACTGTACATTTAAAAAATGCTTGCTGCTATTTATGCAATACCTCTCTTAATAACTAGATCTCCCATTAGGGAAAGGTTTTTTTTTTTGGTCTTCATGACAAACATATTTATTTATTTATTTAATTTTGTCAAGCACGTATTTTATGACAGATACGAGTGTAAACATAATTATAAATATATGTAAAGGATATGAATAAAAGAAAACATTAGGACAGGGACGGTAGGCACGCTGGTGCGCTTACAGTATGCATGCCCCTTACAGACCTCTTAGGAATGGGGTAAGGTCTACAGTAGACAGTCTAAGGTTAAAGTTTTGGGGATTTGGGGAAGAAACCACAGAGTCAGGTAGTGCATTCCAGGCGTTGACCACTCTGTTGCTGAAGTCATATTTTCTGCAGTCTAGTTTGGATCGGTTTACCATGAGTTTGTATCAATTGTGTGCTCTTGCATTGTTTTGGTTGAAGCGGAAGTATTCAATGGCTGGTAGGACATTGTAGCAGATGATTTTATGTACTATGCTTAGGTCAGACTGAAGACGGCGAAGTTCTAAGTTGTCTAAGCCCAAAATTTCGAGTCTGGTGGCATAAGGTATTTTGTTGCGAGTAACTACCTCACGAAAGCATTTTCTCAAGGGATAGCAAGAAACTTCTATATATGAAAGAGGAGCAGGGGAGAAATTTTGTCCTTTGCCCCTGTAGCAAAATATCCTAAGTTAGCTATGCCTATTTAAAGATCTTCTGAATCCTTCTCATCACAGACTAGTCAGTTTTAAATTGTTAGGAATTAGGAAATATATTTCTTTCTTATTTTTTTTTTCACTTCTCCCAGTCTGTGAAGAATTCATTTTCATGGATGTATATCATACTAAGTAAATGAGGTGAGGTGCTTCAAAATGTGGCATTGAATTCTATGTCTACCTCTTTCGTCTTCACAACTTGTAATCTAATTTATATGGAAGCATGAATTTGTAATATTCATGATGGAGCATCATTATTTTTGAAGACATGGTATAACATCTACACAGGCAATTTTTGGATATAGATCCAAATTCAGTGATCCAAAATAATTAGAATGAGGAGGAAGGGGGAAAGTACTGTACATACAATATCCAGCAGTTTCCACCATGCCTGCAAGCATAGCTGTAAAGAAAAAAAGTATATTCAGATTTATTCTTTAGCAATATGATGCTCACATAGAAACTTCACTAAAACCTCAGTAAAATCTCTGCATGTGCATTTTCTGTGTGAGATGCAACATTACACACAAAATGTACACACAGATTATATGTAGACTTGCAGAGTTGGTAAACACTAAAAGTTTAAAGTTGTTTTTTCCCAAAGACCAGTTTTGTCTTCCTGTTGCCTATAGCTTTCCTCCATCTGCTTACCAAATAATTTTTTTTTTGAGTCTTAGGGAGACCACAAGCAGAATGCTCATTGGATGGGCTCATTTAGTCTCACCGCATCTGTTATGTATTTGAATTATTGGAAGAAAATTTGGGCGGGAAAAAGCATGTTTCTGATTGGCTGGTGCCTCAACCCAAATACTATATTTATTTATTTATTTATTTATTTATTTATTTATTTATTTATTTATTTATTCATTCATATTTTTATACCGCCCTTCTCCGAAGACTCAGGGTGGTGTACAGCCAATAAAATGACAAGAATCCCAGCAAATTTAAAATACACTATCAAATTTAAAAAACTGATTCAATCGCTGTAACTTAAAATATTAGCTAAAATTTATCAAAACTAAAACCTTGGTAAAAACCCTATTAAAACCCACTAAAACCCCCATACTAAAATCAGTCTAAAATCAATCAGGCCAGCCCCGCTTGGTGAAAAAAGAAAGTCTTGAGCTCGCGCTTAAAGATCAGGGAGGAGACGGAGTCCCACCGGCAGCTGATTCCATAAAGCCGGGGCCCCCACAGAGAACGCCCTTCCCCTGGGGGCCGCCAGCCGACATTGACTAGCCGATGGCACCCTAAGAAGACCCTCCCTGTGGGTGCGCACTGGACGTATCGGACAATGGGAGGTAACTGTCGGCAGCAGGCAGTCCCATAAATATCCCGGTCCAATGCCATGGAGCTCTTTAAAGGTGATAACCAACACCTTGAAGTGCACCCGGAAGACCACCAGCAACCAATGCAGCCTGCGCAGGAGAGGTGTTACATGGGAGCTACGAGGAGCTCCCTCAATCCCCCGCATGGCCGCATTCTGCACCAGTTGGAGCCTCCGGGTGCTCCTCAAGGGAAGCCCCATGTAGAGAGCATTACAGTAATCCAGACAGGAAGTGACGAGGGTATGAGTGACCGTGCATAACGCGTCCCGGTCCAGGAAAGGGCACAATATAAGGAGGACTGTTCTGCTATTTTCTTTGCTGGGTTCTCACAATAAACTTAAGAGCTGTTGTCACCAATGACTGTCTCCTGCCTCCTCATTGCTCGAACTTAACAGCATCTGATGTCAAGATAATTATTTCCACTGCTGTTCTTTTTTCACTGAACTCAATGGCCCAATAAAAGTTAGGAAATTTCAAATATTTTTTTTTTAAAAGCAACCTCTTGATGTGATATTCTTTTCAAATGATTAGATCTACTCCCTTGAATGTTAAAGGTTGATCCAACCATTCAAATTTTCAAACTATACTTTGAATAAAGTCCCCTCCCCCCAAACTATGTGGGAAACTTCTTTGTCTCAATTTAGACAACTTCTTTGTCTAAATTTCCTAACCACATTTATACTGACTTAATTAAAATGGAGTCTTTTTAAAACACTTGTTCCTTGGTTTTTCCCCAAACGAGATACACAGTACAATCTCCCCATGTCTTGATTTATATTACTCAGACCAGCTGTGGAGTTTTTAGTTCCTGTTAAGGATTTCTTCCTACAGGCTAGCTCTAGGAAAATGGAAAAGATGGTACTTTTGTTCATCCCATCTGAAATCCAGAAACACAAGCATTAATAAACCTTGTATCGATCCTGAAATACAGTTGCAAAATTATCTAGTGGCTAAACCCCCTTCGTATAATGAAGCTTTTTGGAAGGTGAAATCTATTTTCCATCAACAGTGTCGTTGCATAAATATGATGATATGGGAGACAATTTGGGAAACGAAACCTACATTCCATTTATTTGGAGAACTCGATATGGTGTCAGCCGGTAAGATATTTAGGGGTCACTATTGTGTAACCATAAGAAAGGCTGAGCGCCAAAGAATTGAGGCCTTTAAACTCTGGTGCTGAAGAAGACTCCTGCGAGTCCCTTGGACTGCAAGGCGAACAAATAAGTCAGTCCTAGAGGAGATCAACCCTGACTGTTCTTTAGAAGGCCAGATCCTGAAGATGAAACTGGAATACTTTGGCCACCTAATGAGAATGAAGGACTCACTGGAAAAGAGCCTAATGCTGAGAAAGATTGAGGGCAAAAGAAGAACGAGCGACAGAGAATGAGGTGGCTGGATGGAGTCACTGAAGCAGTAGGCGTGAGCTTAAATGGACTCCAGAGGATGGTAGAGGATAGGAAGGCCTGGAGGAACGTTGTCCATGGGGTCGCGATGGATCGGACACGACTTTGCAACTAACAACAACAAATTGTGTAACACCAAGATTAGGTTTGTCACATACACTTCGATTTGTGTATCATCAAGTCTCTGTTGTTCCTATATTTCGGCTATAGTATTGATTTGGAAAATTGGCAGAACTTATGAGAAAAAAAACCTTAAAAATTACTTTAGCAACATAGTACAAAGAAAGTTTATATAAGATGTTTTACAGGTGGCATTTCCCACCCACAAGATTAGCAAGAATAAGTAAAAAATACTCTTCAATGTGTTGGACATGTGAGGTAGTCCCAGGAACCTTTTACCATATATGGTGGGAATGTCCAAAAGCCAAACAATTTTGGCATCAAATAAGGTGTTAGCTGGAAGAGATCTTAACATTAAAAATAGAAGTTAAACTGGAACTTTTCTTATTAGGCATTATAGAGGGCAAATATAACAAGAATACAACCTATCTAATATTACATATGTTAACAGTAGCAAGAATAGCTTTTGCCCAGAAATGGAAGACCAAAGAAACCCCCTCAGAAGAAGTGCTAACTAAAATCTTTAATTGTGCAGAAATGGACAGACTTACCTTGGAGCTCAAGGATAAAAGTGAATCAACATACTATGAAATCTGGACTAAATTTTATGAATTGTTGGATAGGAAGAGGAATGCTAAGATGAAGGTGGAATGAATGTCTAGAAATGGATAGTGTCAATGTATGTTAAACTTGTATGTGAGATATGATTATATTGAGTATGGATATAGCTGATTAAGAGGAATTAACCTACATACTTGATATGTAAGAAGTAATGTAACTTTGTACAAAGATAAAGAACTATATCATTTATTAGCTTAAATTTGACGACAATGTTTAAAACCAGCGATGTTAAACCATGACCATTGTTTTTAATTTGAATTATTAATTAATAAAAAAACTTTTTTTAAAAAATTAAGTCTCTGTTGTTCCTCAATGACTATCTAGATAGATATTCTCATGGATGATCTGTCCCCAGTCTGGTCCTGCAGGCCTCCCATGTGCTTTAATCCAATCCATGCATCTGGTATCCATTTCTCTTTCCTTCTACCTTTCCCAGCATTATGTACATCTCAAAGGAACTAGGTCTTTGTGTAGGATTTGCAAAATATAATAATCTGAGCCTGGTTATTTATGCTTCAAGTGTTTTCCTACCATCCATGGTATTCTCAGGATGACTGTCCAACAACAATGTTCAAAAGTGTCAATTTCCTTTCTAACCTGTTTCTGAGAGTGAAAATTTCACTTCCACAGGGTGCTACTAAGAAAAATCATTTCCTTTACGATACAGATCTTCGTTGGTGTGTTTGCCAGTCTATGGATTGCTAGTTGTACCATATTTCTTGACTGCTGTACAGTAGAATCTCTGGTCACAACCCTAATTTGTTCCATAATTTTGGTGGCAAACCAATTTGATTGTGACCCAAACCTAATTTGGGAAATTAGGCGTTTACAAAAAAAATTGGTGCGGAAGCAGAAATCGGCCACAGGGGGAAAATGTGATATTTTTTTTGCTCGGAACCAGATTTGGTCATGGTCGTAAGTGTTCGTGACCAGAGGTTCTACTGTATTTTTTACCATTGATAAATCTTAAAAGGCAGAAACTATCCACCACTTCCATATCTTCATTGTTACTTCTTAAACTGGTTGCTGTACCATTGTCTTTAGTTTGGTCTTTTTATTTAATTTGTGCTCTTGACCTTCCACAGTAAAGCTTGAAGATCATTTGCATTTTCAGCTATCAGACTAGTGCCATTAGCATAGTCACATATCTCCTCTTAAATTCAATTATTTTACAGAATGTCTAGATTACACACGACAATAACGAAGGTGCTTACTTATTTAAAAAGTGTAAACAACACACAGAAAGGTTTTAAAAAGATATATACTGCTCAAAAAAATAAAGGGAACACCTAAACAACACGTACTGTATTTAATAAGAATATTTCATTCCTTCAGATCTAGGATGTCTTACAGAATTTTTGTATTCCCTTTATTTTTTTGAGCAGTGTGTATGTATGTATGTATGTATGTATGTATGTATATGTATATGTACATATGTATGTATAATGCAAAAGAAATGGTCAGAAAACAACATATGATGTAACTATTATCCAGTTAGTTTCTCATACACTGTTATCTAAGCAGATCCCAGTTTTACAGCAGCTGATAATAACAGAGGTTGTGAAGATATTGTATACGCTTTGTAAAAAAAAAAAGTTGATTTTCCTTTATAATCTAAGAAAGAACAGGAGCTATTGGAAGGCTTTTCTTCTTCCTTCAGTTATTTTGATTAAATTCCTAGATTACACAAAAACCTTACATTATACTGCAATGTTGCATTTCAGCAAGGTGAAGTCGATAGAAACTAACCCTACTGCATCAATCTCCAAAGATATAGGCTATCACAACCTTTAGCAACTGGGACTCGATAAAAATTTCCCACAGAATCAGAAGACTTTTTTTTTTCAGTTAGAGCATTAATACAGTTGGTCTGACTGAATTGCTATTTAGTTCTTGAAAGAGTTTCTCCAAAGTCTTCTAGCTATCAATAGGCCCATTTAAAGTAGGCAATTCAGACTTACTGAATAAAGAAAGACCTCAAAGTTTTGACTCTTGGGAAGAAAGACTGAGATTGATAATTATCCCACTCTAAAACAGACTTTAAGAAGTGTGGCAGTCAGATAAATCGGCCATCAACAGGCACACAGAGATAAACAACATCTACATACCGTTTTAAAAGAGACAATCAAAAAGCTAAAAAAAGAAACCAAAAGACCAAAACATCTCCTCTTCAGCAGTTAACACCCACATATTGTAAGCAAAGATTAACACCAGGATTAATACCAGCCCAACAATCAAGCAGTAAACTACCCGCCAATCAATAAACTACCAACTCAGACAATCAAAGAATAAACAACAGCCCAATCAAGGAAATACTAAGAAAAAAAGCATTCCAGCCAACATTGACAGGACAAGCCACTTGAAAATAAACTGAAAGCAAACCCCACTCTTTTATAGCACTGATGTTAGCTAATTGGATAATGAAATGTTGGGGGGCGGGAATGAACCAAGTCAAGAGAGCACCAAGGATCCTCTAAAACTTTTTTAAAAAATCCTTCCACCCACTCTGACCACTGGGCAGAAAATTATTTTTGCTTGAGTGGGACCTTTGAAATGATCCAATAAAGAAAACAAGCTTTTTCTTTACCATGTTTTCCCTCCACTTTTGGAGAGGATTTACAGCTGTGGCTCTTCATATGATGAAAGAAACACAGCACCCTCATCCAAATCTGATTTGTTTCAAAGGACAAGATTTCCTTGAGAAGCTTTCTTCCATTTCTTTACAAAGGTGCTCAACACCTTTTGTGCAGGTATCTGGATTACACAGGGTATATTAACTTTTTCCAAATCATGTATATAGAATAGAATAGAATAGAATAGAATAGAATAGAATAGAATAGAATAGAATAGAATAGAATAGAATTTTTGTGCTGGAAAACGTCCTCGGCTTATACTCGGGTCTCTGACTTATAATCGAGGTTTTTTTTTTAAGCCCTCGGCTTATACCGGGTCTCTGACTTATAATCGAGGTTTTTTTCTTTTTTCACATTTTACGGACGGAAGCCCTGCGGTGCAGTGAGAGGCGGGCGGGGAGCCGCCAGCCTTCTCAGCTGAGGAGGAGGCTTTCTCCAACGGTAGGTGCCTCATTTCCCACCCTCGGCTTATACTCGAGTCCCCAGTTTACCCCAGTTTTTGGGGTAAAATTGGGGACCTCGGCTTATACTCGGATCGGCTTATATTCGAGTATATACGGTATATAGAATAGAATAGAATAGAATAGAATAGAATAGAATAGAATAGAATAGAATAGAATTTTTTATTGGTCAAGTGTGATTGGACACACAAGAAATTTGTCTTGGTGCATATGCTCTCAGTGTACATAAAAGAAAAGATACATTCATCAAGAATTCTAAGGTACAACACTTAATGATAGTCATAGGGTACAAATAAGCAATCAGGAAACAATCAATATCAATATATGTAAGGATACAAGCAACAAAGTTACAGTCATAAGTGGGAGGAGATGGGTGATGGGAATGATAAGAAGATTAATAGTAGTGCATATTTACTAAATAGTTTGACAGTGTTGAGGGAATTGTTTGTTTAGCAGAGTGATGGCATTCAGGAAGAAACTGTTCTTGTGTCTAGTTGTTCTGGTGTGCAGTGCTCTGTAGCGTCATTTTGAGGGTAGGAGTTGAACCAGTTTATATCCAGGATGTGAGGGGTCTGTAAATATTTTCATAGCCCTCTTTTTGACACAAGCAATATACAGGTCCACAATGGAAGGCAGGTTGGTAGCAATTGTTTTTTCTGCAGTTCTAATTATCCTCTGAAGTCTGTGTCTGTCTTGTTAGGTTGCAGAACCAAACCAGACAGTTATAGAGGTGCAGATGACAGATTCAATAATTCCTCTGTAGAACTGGATCAGCAGCATCTTGGGCAGCTTGAGCTTTCTGAGTTGGTGCAGAAAGAACATTCTTTGTTGTCCTTTTTTGATGACGTTTTTGGTTTGATTGATTGGGTTGATTCTTTCAGATTTTCTTCTTCCACAGTTCCTGAAGGTAGTAGAGATTTGTAAGTTCTTAAGCACTCAGCAGATTTTCTGAAAACTACCAATGCTTACTTGAGAAAGCTGAAATTCATCTAACTTGATCACAGACTTCCAGCTATCAAAGGCTGAATCTTCGAAGCTGGATATCTCTGACCCTTGGAGCTTTACTGATTGGGACTATAATTTCTATTTTGACTATTTTTTGCTGTAGGTTTCTTGGAAAGCTGGCACTGAGACAAATTTCAATATTCTTTCTGTTGCATTGGACAATCTGTATTAAAATGTCTTTTCGCATAATGAAAAAAAGCAGTTTCACCTATTGTTGGCCAAAAGATGTCTTTGGGTTCTCTGGATCAATGCTTCCAGTAGTTGGGTTATTTTTGAGAATTTTAGGGAGATGCCCAGACTGGGTTCTTGTGATGGTGGTAGTGGTTGTTGTTGTTGTTGTTGTTTGAGATTATTCTTACCTCCTAAATGTTTCCATGCTTGCAAATCCATTTGGTTCATAGTTTCAGTTGCTGTTAGGTGCAAGAAACCAGGAATCAAGGCTATTCAAATGAGTAAAAGTTTATTATGTGCTGGCTCTCTAAAGGAATCTGAGCTATTAACGGTCAAGGCAAATTGACGGTAGATAAAAGTAAACAGAATTCAAGGAGAATTGGACTTAGATCTCTTGTGGGAACAAAAAGACTCTAAACTGATTACACATTTGAACCCCTCCCTCAGGCCCAGCCTAGTCAGCTCCTACAGTTGCCTTGGCAATGGCTGATAAATGTTTTGGTGGTTCCTTGCAAATCTAGAGGGCCAGATCAAAGGAATGGCTCCATTTCTAGATGAAAGAGAACATTTCTGGCACATAGAACTAGAAAACAAGGCGCCTTAAGCTTGCAACCGTTGCAACAAAAGCTGTTTCAAATAGAATGCCCCTAACTGATCTGATAGATGATTTTTTTTTTTCAAAGCCCTGAAGTTTCTTTTGGTTTCTTCTTCAATTAATCTGAAATGAATGTTGACTCGGTTTTTAAAGAGAGGATAATTTTTGTATTCAGAACCTGCCACATCTGTGTGTATTTCTTTCAATACCCCAATGGTTCGAGAACAGATATATTTCACGTGCTTTTCCTTAAATATTCCAAAGTGCTTACAGGCCCTTTCATATGAGATGAAAAGAGTTTCATTATCACTGGCTCTTGTGAAGGTGGGAAAATGTTTTGCATCCACCAACTGGGTTCTATTCTCACTGATAACTATGCAGAGCATTAGTCTAGTAACTGCTACATGCAACTCAGTCATCCTTTCTTGTATTGTCTTTTCTCTCTCCTTTAACCTGGTTTCCTATTTCTTGTTAGAAATAGTTTGCAAAATATGTACACACACACACACATAAACATATGTACAGTTTAATGCGGGAGCGAGTCATTGGCCCCGATGGAGAGGGTGCGCAACTTGGGCGTTCTCCTGGATGAACGGCTGTCTTTTGAAGACCACTTGACGGCCGTCTCCAGGAGAGCTTTCCACCAGGTTCGCCTGGTGCGCCAGTTGCGCCCCTTTCTAGACCGGGATGCCTTGTGCACAGTCACTCACGCCCTTGTGACGTCTCGTCTGGACTACTGCAATGCTCTCTACATGGGGCTCCCCTTGAGGGGCATCCGGAGGCTACAGTTAGTCCAGAATGCAGCCGCGCGGGTGATAGAGGGAGCCCCTCGTGGCTCTCGAGTGACACCTATCCTGCGCAGGCTGCACTGGCTACCTGTGGCCTTCCGGGTACGCTTCAAGGTGT
This sequence comes from Ahaetulla prasina, assembly GCF_028640845.1. Lineage (NCBI taxonomy): Eukaryota > Metazoa > Chordata > Lepidosauria > Squamata > Colubridae > Ahaetulla > Ahaetulla prasina. The sequence goes on from NC_080539.1 coordinate 124,772,465, forward strand.
TGGTGAACGTCTTTAAAGCGCTCCATGGCATAGGGCCGAGTTACTGTAATGCTGTTGTTATTATTGTCGTTCTATTATTATACATGGGAATAAACTAATGGAGAAAAACAAAAACACACCACAAATCTATCGTCTGAACTTGGAACAGTAATTTATTTGGATTACTTGCTGCTATCCAACCTATTTAAAAATGGGCTAACATTTTGATTAACAAAAAAGTAACTATGCATGCTATTTCTACATAAGATTTTTTAAATGATCTTATGAATGCTAAAACCATAACTCTGGCCACTTATATATATAGTTTGAATGGCAGGTAGCAACCAGCATGAGACAAAAATAAGAAATATTGAGATTGTTCTACTTCCCATTATTTGTTTTATGTATAAAGCATTCAAACCATTTTGAATTTTGTTGTCCTGCTTTGGGCAGAGGGTTGGACTAAATGTTTTTCAATTAGAGTTTACCTCTAATAAATATATAATACAATGGTTCCTTGTTTTCAAGGAATGCAGTTGTGATGACTTTGTAACATAGTTAGACAAGCTTGTTACTACAGACCTATTTCTTGGTACTCACTTGGTAGACCCCTTATAAATTTTTAAAAGATATGTTAAAAAAAAAAGTAGTAAGTATCAGGTTCCATTATCATGATTATTTCCAATAATGCCATTGGTGACATTTCAGTCAAATAGTTGTGAAGGAATCAGTAGAAATACCAAACGATCTTTGACAATGTTGATTTACTGTTCATTTTTACTAAGGTTTTTAAAGTCATGCAGCATGAGAAACCCATTCATTCATTTGTTACCATCAGGTACTAGTAAATTAAAGTATATAATTTTTTAGATGAGGGATATTTAAAATTGTGGGAAATTCCTTTGAACAAAAAACATAAGCTAACTATAAGAGCTTTGAAGAACTCTGCAATTAAAAACCTAATAAAAATTCGTAGCTGTATTAAAAAAATAAAAATAAAAGGTAAATGTATCTCAGAAGGTAGAGTACATCCTTTCACATACATTTTCTTTTTAATGAATCAATTAGGACTGACCTGGATAGTAAGTGCTATTGAGCACCAAAATGCTCTCACAAAACCAGATAGCTAGACATGCAATTTAAATACAATTAAACAGTAGATCCAGTTTAAAGTGATATATTTGGTGAAAGTGGCAGGCTATTCTGAACCTGATCAAATTTAGGGATATGAAATGTATTCCTATAACAATGGCAGTATCATAATTCTTCCTCTGAAAACAAATATAGCAAAATGGATGTACTCAGTGGTGTCTTCTAAACTGCTTTTCTTAACGTCAATTTGCTAAAGCAATACTGCATTTCTGCAGTCAAGTTTGCATCTCATTAATTTCACCAGAAACTAGGTTGCACTACTCAACTTCAGCTTCAGTTTTATTCAGGCAATACATTAGAACAGAAAATCTCCCTTTTTACAACCCTGGAATCCCTTAATTCAGTGTAGGGTTTGGATGACTGGATGAAACTGAGCATTTACTGGTCAGATGCCCTTCCTGATGCCATGCGGAGTTCACTGGGTTTTTTCTTTGCGCCCTACAAGAGAAACATCTCCTGCTGCCTAGCATTGAACTTTCAATCTTCCAAGTGGGAGGTGAGAGCCTTCACCACTAAGTCACCACATCACTCAGCCAATACATTAGATAAATCACACTCACACAAAAACTGCTTGGGATTTCTTTCAGACACCGAGAATTGTATATATTTTCTCCATATGGTTCTGAATATAGACACAATAGAACATTGAACTCAAGGGCAAAGTCTTGTAAATTCTCTTTGTACATCAGATATGCTTGGATTAGCCTCATAAACTATGTAACTCCCCTTTTGAGGACTTCGGAAAGCTTTCCTTTAGTCCAAACCCTATAGGTTTCTCCAAGATTCAAGACTTCCAATATCTCTTCCATAAGTTCAATGTGCAAAACAAAGTTCTAGTAGAGTAACCATGTGTAGTATTTTATAGAGGGACATCTTGAGTCTGAAGGTTTGATTTCACTTAAGTCTAATATGAAAAGAGAGATCTCCTAATTTCCCATCTAGATTGAGATATATTTTATCTAGATTCTAATTATTTACATCTGTAAATGTGTATATGTGTATGTTTCTACACACACACACATTCACAGGGATAAAAGTCCCTCTGTTTTGCAGACTTCAACTGCACTTCAGAAACAGCCGAGGAGCAACCTTATACAAGGCTCTGCAAAGGGGTTACTGTGATCTAGGTTTTTTCAAGACTGTTTGTATAGCTTGAGAGGAGCTTCCAACCATAATCCTCGGAAACGTTTACTTTCATAGCCAATAGCATTACCTCTTTCTATTGATTTTACTGTATTGAAAAGGACAGTCATATTTTTTTCCCTCTATCCAATTTGTACACCTCCCCTCCCAGATGGAAAGCCAACATATCTAGAGACAAAATGAAGCAAAGTGAAGCAAACTATTGGAAATGTTCATCTGAAAACATGCTTGCACATAGGTTCTTAGGTTCCATTTAGAGCTTTGGCTTGATAGGTATGTAGGGAGATTCAAAGAAAGGGAAATTAACCAGAAGAAAGAGAAGGTACTAGAATTCAAAATGGGAGAGAAGATCATCATTCTCCCAGCTACAGCCAAAATTACTTTTAGATTTGCAGATACTTTGATCAAAAGACTTCAAATAAAGAAAGATTCCTTGATGTCTGTTTCATCCACAATAACGTTCCTTTCAAAATTTTGCAGGGCAGAGCATCAGGGCTCACAGGGTTTCCATACATTCTGAAAGTGATTTTTCATGCGGAGGCTCTTGTTAAATTATGCGGAAGATCTGAAAAATGAGGCTTCCTGATTGTGACAAAGACTAAGTTTCAAATGTGCTTGAATTGCCTTATATCAACACATCATCATCAAAACCTGCAAAAATCGCACTTTTGTTTACCTTAACTGATTAATTTGCAACAGCCATATTCAAGTTTGAAAACTGGAGCCAAAGTGTATGAAAGAATTGACCACTGATAAGAGGGCACCCTTTCTATTTTACCCTGCAATCAGAAGTGGGTTTCAGCAGGTTCTGACCAGTTCTGGAGAACTGGTAGTGGAAATTTTGAGCAGTTCAGAGAACTGGTAAATACCACCTCTGACTGGCCCCGCCCCCATCTATTCTCTGCCTCCCGAGTCCCAGCTGATCGGGAGGAAATGGGGATTTTGCAGTATCCTTCCCCCGGAATGGGGTGGGAATGGAGATTTTACAGTATCCTTCCCCTGCCATGTTCACCAAGCCACACCCACCAAGCCACACCCACATAACTGGTAGTAAAAAATTTGAATCAGACCACTGCCTGCAATAATAGGCAGTACAACCTTATTATCAAAACTTAGCATTTACTTAAGTTTTGCTGCCAGCTTTTTGTCATTATTCATCCTTTTAACTCCACCTAAGGAATGTTATTCCTGGCTTACACCTAATACATTTGGTAATTATTTTGCATCCAACGTAAAAAAAAAAAAGATTTAAGTTACTACTTTAATAGTACCATCTACTATTTAATTTTTCTTTTTCCTTTGTAACGTAAAATGTTGTAGTCAAATAATTTAATCTGTTCCCTATACAACCAGTCCTTGTGAAAGTTTCTTCTTGTCCCTTTATTCATCTCTACTCTTCTCCTCCCCAGTTTTTTCTCGAAAGGCTGGCAATGTGCTCTGTTTCTAGTGGCAATTATGCAAACTCCCTGATAACTTGCCTAACTTTGTTGCATGTTGAAAAAAATATTTGCTATCCTTCTGTGTCTTCCGATTATTATCCGACATCTTTTATTCTCATCCAAAGCACTTCAGAAAATAACAGCCTCTTTGTTATCTCCCCAGTCCCTTCCTGCCAATCTCCTAGTCTCAGTTCAGCTGAGTTCCTCTTGCAGGACAGTTTACTGAATCAACATTGCCTCATGGCATAAATAATCTGCTGGTGGCCAAAGCAAGCCATTACTCTGCAATGTGCCAGAGTTTTTTTTAAAATATGCAATGCATTTGATACACTAGATGATCTAATATTATTGTCCTGTCTAATGGCTTCAGTCCTTTGTGTTTCATCACATGTTTTCCTCTTATGTGGAATAATACTATTTCCCACCCTATCCCTTTTTTATTAAATTTGTTTGATGACCATCTCGTTGAGGTGACTCTGGGTGGCTTACAATGTTAAAAGCAGTAATATATACATACATACATAACCATATCCATATCCATATCCATATCCATATCCATATATGTGTGTGTGTGTGTGTGTGTGTGTGTGTGTGTGTGTGTGTGTGTAGATTTTCATGGTATAGGTCTTTTTTTTTATTTGCATTTATATCCCGCCCTTCTCCGAAGACTCAGGGCGGCTTACACTATGTCAAGCAATAGTCTTCATCCATTTGTATATTATATACAAAGTCAACTTATTGCCCCCAACAATCTGGGTCCTCATTTTACCTACCTTATAAAGGATGGAAGGCTGAGTCAACCTTGGGCCTGGTGGGACTTGAACCTGCAGTAATTGCAAGCAGCTGCTGTTAATAACAGACTGCATTAGTCTGTTGAGCCACCAGAGGCCCCTTGGTGACGTTTCAACGAGGTCTCACTCGTCATCTCACTAAAGCTCAGGATGTTACAACACAACCAACCACCCAGGATGTTGCAGCACAAGACACAGGATGCCATAATACTAGAGCTCAGGATGTTACCACACAGCCCATTACCCAGGTCGTTACAACACATAAGACTAATGGGCACACAACTAGACCCACACCCACACAGGATGCTACGAAACAGCCGACTAATCTGCAAACATCAACTCCACCAACCAATCAAGATGTAAAAACACAGCCAACCAACCCGCTTACAGCAACAAAGCCAGCACTCCACACTTCCCCACAAGTATTTATAGAGAGACGGCAGCTCCGACCACACTTTCCTCGCACAAGCACGAAGCCGCAAGCACCAGCCTGAAGATGACAAGTGAGACCTCGTCAAAACGTCATACACCAAGACACACACACACACACAACACACACACACACATATATATATATATATATATATATATATATATATATATATATATATATATATATATAAATATATATATATATGTAGGTCTTTGGTTGTTCGGGTTTTCTCCGTGTAAAATTGGAAATGTCTTGGCAACGTTTCGAAGTCTCATTCGTCATCTTCAGGCTTCAGCTTCGTGCTTCTGGGAGCAATGTGTGATCGCAGCTGTTTCTTCCTTCCTTTTAAAAGGAAGAAACACTTCCAATTTTACGGGAGAAAACCCGAATAACTATATATATATATATATATATATATATATATATATATATATATATATATATATGTATATATAAAGTGTTTTTTCTGTTGAAGCACATGGTATGCCCCAATATGGGAGGAAGCATACTGCTTCCCTTTTGCTTTTCAACTCCAATCCAGGAGCCCTCAGGCAGTCACTTTCATGACAAACTATTTTGTGCCAAATTTGTGTTTTGCTGATAAAGAAATAAAGGGAGACTAGTATAGATCTATTTCAAGCTATTTAGCTCTCATCAGCTAGCCATACGCTTACTTGGTTCGAACCCTTACAAGCTCAAATCCAAGTAAGGGTATGACTAGCTCATGAGAGCTAAATAGCTTGAAATAGATCTATACTAGGCTTCCTTTATTTCTTTATCAGCAAAACACACACACACACACACACACACATATGTATATGTATATACAAATACAAATTATCATTAAAAGATGGGATGTACAGGGGAGAGGTGGGATCTGCTGTTGATCCATCAAACCACCTCTAGTGTGATATTCCCAGGCCCCAGGTGTTCAGCCTCTTGAGGAAGGTGAGGAGGGGCTGCAGATCTCATCTTGGGGGTGACCCCATAGCAGTGTTCCAATATTTGAGGTTTTGTCACAAAGAAAAGGCGGTAAACTTATTCTCCAAAGCACCTGAAGGCAGGACAAGAAACAATCAATGGAAACTAACCAAGGAGAAAAGGAAGCTAGAAGTAAGGAGGAATTTCCCAACAGTGAGTATAATTAACTAGTGAAATGGGTTGCCTCCAGAAATTGTGGGTGCTCCATTACAGGAGATTTTTAACAAGAGATTGGACAACCGTTGGTCTGAAATGGGATAAGGTTTCCTGCTTGAGCAGCAGAGTGAATTGGAAGAACTTCAAGGTCCCTTCCAACTGTTATTCTTTAAGCCATAGGAAGAGTTGAATCTAGGTAACATGGCTTGGTTTCACTGAATTGTTTACAAACCTGAGGTTTTGCAACTATTGAAAGTTTTAATCCCTCCCATATTTCAAGGCTTGGCAATGATTCCTCCACTTATTTCTTATCCTATTCATACAAATGCAAATGGATGGTAAGTTTTTTTAAAAAAGTAAAAATGTACCAGCTCTGCCATCCTAGGATCTGAATAAAAATTAAGTAATTTGTTTAACAAAAATTAAAGATGACTGAAAGCTTTGATCTCTGAGCTAATTGCCTGAATATGCATAAATTCCATTAAGTTAAGATTTGACATGATTTAATCAGCCTAGAGTGACCCCTTATGGTAGAAGAATCAAGTGAGACTTGCTGTAAAAGTTTGCAGGTATCAGAGAGGCCAAAGGGTGTCTTGCTGGCCTCAAAACTATTAATTAGTAACTAGGAAAGCAGCACCACACAAAAATCACTGCTCCAGTATTTATCTCTAGAGGTTGCTGCTAGACTGCCTCATTATCATCTGGATGGAAAACAGCTCTCTTTCCTGGGAGCTCTCTACAACAGCCTTATTGATTAGGTTCCCACAGTGCTAAATCATCCTGCAGCTTTCATTGCATTCTGTCTGCTTCCCCACCCCTGAATAATAAAACCATCAAAGACTTACAGAAATGTGAAGCAAGGCAGATTTTAGTAGACACCATAACATAATGCAGATTCTATTTGTACAAGGCTCTCAAAGCCAAAAATACTTAATATGCCAAAATTGCATTTTTTTAAAAACTGAAGTTCTAGCTTTCATTTAATCTTTCCTCTTGTTGCATTCCCTTTTGAATTCTCTGCCAAAAATGTCAGAAATTGTCAGACGAAGGAAGGGAGGGAGGGAGAAAGAGAAGGAAGGAAGGAAGGAAGGAAGGAAGGAAGGAAGGAAGGAAGGAAGGAAGGAAGGAAGGAAGGAAGGAAGGAAATTTGAGATTATCTCATAGAAATCTTTCTCCAATTTAAAATTTACCCAAAATAACAAAGAACTTTCTCTCTGGTGACAAATACATCGTAGGGAAACAATTAAGTACTTATTTAATTTTGTAATGCAGTTAAAACCATTCTGTTTTGCCAAACCTTTGATGCAGTTAGTGGACCCTGACAACCATGGTAACTTTTCTGATACTGATATGTTATAGTTCACTATTATTGTATTATATAACAGCTGTGGAGGTAGTGTTAGAAGAGATTTTAGGGTGGTTGGAAAAGAATCAGAAGTGAGAACAGACATAAACAATCAAGAAATGGAGGGCAAATCAGTTGACAGCTTATCTCATAAACAGGAACTTCAAAGAGACTTTGCTGTATGAAATCTGGGTAGTTCTTGCTTCCTTGATCTTATCCAAAACATGGAGCTTGATATTTGGTGGCGAGAGAAACAGACAGATAGATAGCATGCGTTTTAGGAATTAGAGTAGGACAATGCAAATATATAATCCATCCATATACGCAGATACACAGTTGAAGCTACTCTAAGCATTTCCAGTGGAGAATTATGAAAACATCTCAACCTTTTAGAATAATATGAGGCAAAACTCTCACAGACTTTAAGATAAAGCTAATAAATATATAGATATTGTTTTATGAAGAATCTTTTACCAACACCACACATTTATCATGTATACAATGCTGGATAACTAGGGAAGGGATGGTACAATTGCTCTAAGATTGTTTGAACCTTATGTCACATAGTGACATAGGGTTCAAGCCCAACAATGCAAAGGTTATGGTGAATAATTGGCATCCCTTTTTTCTGTGTGTTGTGACCCAGGCCCAAGTAGGTAGTAGGAAACTCAGTCCGTGAAAAAACAAACAAACTTTATTCGAACAGCTGAGAATTACTTCATTCCCAGCGTCCAATCAAATGCCTCCCAACATAAATTCCTCAGTTCTCTTGTAAATCTTGGTCCAATTAGGCAAACTGCCAAAGGCCTTTCCTGGCAAATGTTCACAAGTCACAAAAATAAAGTCAAGACTTAGACAAAGCAGAAGACGAAGCAGAAGACGAAGCTACCAACGTTGTTTTCTGGCAAAGCTCAAATGCCGGTGCTGGTCTCTTTTAAGCCCTATGGGAGGGACCAATCATCTCTTGGCCCTACTCCCGAGTTGTCCTCTCTGCTTGAGCTGCTCTTGCCTTCTGATAGCTCTTCTCATGTGTGCATTAGGAACAGGCTCCTCCTGTTCCTATGCCTCACTACTATCAGTCTCTGGAGGCTCTGGAGTCTGCATCTCACTTCCTGATGGCCCTGGCCTCATCTCAGCCTCATCACTGTCTGACTCTGTTGCCAACTCCATAGGCTGCTGAGGGACCACAACACTGTGTTGGAATTCTATATAGGAACAAGGATTTGCAGTTGGTATTCAGTCACCAACTAAGGATTATTTTCCATTTGATATCTGGAGAAGGCATGGAAAACTAGCACATCTCCAAGTAAACCCATCCTGTTTCTATGGAACCTCTCCAGCTAAGAAGATGAGAGATCACCCATATGTGCTCCAATTGCACCTTGCGAAGAGATTGAAGGAAACAAAGGGAACAACTGCCAAACCACAGCAGAGCTTAAAGGACTCTGCTTAAAGCATCCCAGGACAATTCAAACACTTGTTGAGGGGCTGCGAGAGCTCGTGCAATGCTGAAAACCTCGCTGCCACAGGAGCTTAAAAAATAGCCGTGCTTCCGAGTGCTGGAGATGTCAGACAATTCGTTTGCGTGCAGGAAGCATTCGAACCTCTCAAGGTAGGCGTCCCATGATTCAGCGGAGGGGACGAATGGAGCGAAGGTTGGCAACAGGGTTGACATGATGACAATTGAAATAGCCACTCGAGGTCCGGTAATCCGCAAACTTCATCGCCAGTGTTGAGTTCAAAGGAAGGACCAAGGACTCTGGTTTGCTAACTTAACTTTCTAATCACTTTTGGAAATTGCTTACTTGCATTTATTTATTTATTTTGTTTGATTGGTTATTCAAATTTGGAAATTGCCCATCTCATTCAGAGAGTGATGACTATCATAAGACTATTACAAAATTTTGTAACAAGTTTGAAAAGCCACTTCATCCATTTACCTTCATTTTTGAATAAAAGAAAAATTAACTTCAGTAAATTCTGTAAATTGCAGAATTTAAAAAATTGAAAATAAATTGTCCAAAAATTAAATAAGACTTTGATCCAAGAAAGTTGTAAATGAATTAAGGGTTCAATTATTTGGAATATTAAAGCTTTTTCTTTAAGTTTTAGAAATAATCATACAAATAAACCGTATTTTAAGGCAACTAAACTGTTTTGCCTAAATAGTTTTAGACACTTGAGAATTTATGACCGGAGAAATTGGTTGCTTGTGAGGACTAGATTCTAGGTAGAAAAGGAAAAGAAAAAAGGTGAAACAGATTAACAGAGTTGGAAGGGACCTTGCAGGTCACCTAGTCCAACCCCCTGGCCAAGCAGGAGAGCCTACATCTGCCTCTGCCTAGGATCGAACTCACAACCTCTTGATTATGAGGCAACAGCTCCACCTCTAGCCACAGCAGCTGGACCCTTGCATTTTGTTTTTAATTAGCACTAGGATTTACAATCAAATGTCATGACATCTGAAATACCCCAAGAGATTTTTAAAGAATATTAGTCACATATTAGCAGCTACAGTGTCAGCAGTAATAATATCTGCTTCTATGGATAGACTATATCCAAACCATGGATTTATACTATAAAGATTGTTTATACTCATTGTGAACAAATAGGAAATTATTTCTTTAAATATTTTGTTGCTTCTTCTTTATCTTTTCTTTTTCTTTCCTTGTAACTTTTATCTCCCCCCCTCTCTTTTTCACTCTGAATAATGTTTTCCTCATAAAGTGAAATAAAAACTCCAACAAAGTTTGTTCCAAAGTTTGTCCTGTTGAAGATTGTATCATTCTTTTGCCTCTATGAGTTTATTTGATGTGAGGTCAAATAGTAAAAACTAGATGAACAGATCTCTTATATGCTAGCCTTATGTCTGTTACTCACCTGGCCTACTGCTAGTTAAATGAGTCACTGTGTTGAAAAACTTATCCACACAGCCATTCTGTCCCAGCAGAAGAATGGGCCACTGACCACTTATTAGATGCATGACATTACCTTGATTGTGTTATGTTCGGGAAGTAACGAGGCTGGAGACCAGGGTAGTGACAACAGCTCTTTAATATATGGTGAACCCAGCAACCAGGCTGGGGAAAAACCTCTCCTTATATACAGTCTAACCGGCGGCTTCAACCAATCAGCAACGTGCTTGTTTCCCGCCAAAATATTTAAAGATACATTACACTCCTTCCCTCCCAGAAAACACTTTACCCCTATTTACATGATATTTACATCTTATTTTTCAACGTAATCACGCAAATAGACTGGGCGTCTCCTGACTCTTTCGGACCTGCGCAGTTCATTTCCTGGGAGTGGGTCGAGCTGACCGGAGGGGCTGTTTGCTCCTCTCAGCTCCTCCTCTAGGCCATCCGGCCCTGGATTATTTGCAGAGTCCTCCCTGCTGTTTTCTAATGGAACCTGTTGGCGTCGCTGGACCTCCCGGAACTCAGATAAGTCCTGCGATTTTCCCGGGTTTGAGTCAGCTGTGGATTCAAACATTGTATAGTCAGGGCCTGTCTCGTCTAGATCGGATTGTTCGGCTATGCGTTTTCGTATTTGGTCTATGTGGCGCCTCCATACTCGGCCGTCCTTTAACTCCACCAAGTATGATTTTGGACCTGTTATGTTTAAGATTTGTCCTGCTACCCAGATTGGGCCTTCACCATAGTTGTGTGCCCACACTCGGTCGCCTATTTCCATCCTCTTGTTTTTCAAGTCCCCTTGTAACCCTCCGGTGTATAGTTTGGATTTAACGGTCTAGTGGGCACCTGAGCTTTCGCCCATTAATAATTCTGCTGGGCTTCTGCGGTTGTGACACAGGGGTTCTGTGTTGGACGCCAGGAAAACATGGATTTTTGTCTGCCAGCCGCCTGGCTTGATTCTGGACAATGCCTCTTTTGCGCTCCGGACGAAACGCTCTGCAAGGCCATTCGTCGCAGGGTGGAAAGGCGCCGAGAGGGCATGTCGGATGCCCTCTTCTGCCAAGTATTCCTCAAACTGGCTTGCCGTGAATTGCGCGCCGTTATCGGAAGCTAGTGTGTCGGGCAACCCATGGGTTACAAATAGGTGCCTGAGACTGAGATCACGGCCTCGGCTGTCATGGATCTCATGAGAATGATTTCCAGCCATTTGGAGTAGGCATCGACTACTACCAGGAAGGTTTGGCCGTGGAAGGGCCGCAAAATCAATGTGTATTCTAGACCAGGGCCCTTGGGGTCTCTCCCATTCCCGAACCGGGGCCGTTGGGGGTAGCGGTCTGGACTCTTGGCAGGCCTGGCATTTCCCTACCCTTTCAGCAATTTCCGAGTCCATTAAGGGCCACCACACATAGCTTCTCGCTAGACCCTTCATCCTTACGATCCCTGGGTGACCTCGTGGAGGAGATCCAACACCCTTTTCCTCAATTTCTCTGGGATCACCACTGATCCCCCATAGCAGGCACCCCTTGAGCCGAAAGTTCCCACGCTTTACAAACTCTTTAAAACGCCGCCGCGCAGCGGGCCACCCTCTTGTACCCAACCAAGTACAGTTCTCAAAATAATGTCCCGGTATGACGCCCGAGCCACCTCCTTAGACGTGACTGGCCCAGAGTCCAGAGAGTCAATCAACAGTATGGGCGTCCCCGGAGTGGGGTCCTCGATCGCCCCTGGTAGTGGGCATCTGCTTAATGCGTCCGCATGCCCCAACTCTTTTCCTGGCGATGCTGCAGTTTGTAGGAGTAGGCGGCCAAAAGATAGTCCATCGGGTCAATCGGGCGAAAGTGCCACAGGCGTTGGGCGGTCGCCAGCCAGTAACCCTAACAGTGGTCTATGGTCTGTAACAATTTCAAAGTCTCTACCAAAACATATTCGTGAAACTTTTTACCCCTGACACTATAGCTAGAGCTTCCTTATCCAACTGACTATAGTTCCTCTCTGTCGAGGACATCGCTCTGGAGTAGAAGGCTATTGGGGCTTCTGTGCCATTTGGAAGCCTGTGGCTGAGCACAGCCCCACCCGTAAGGGGAAGCATCGCAAACTAATACCAATGGCATTGTGCTATGATACTGAATTAGTAAGCTATCGCCGAGAGTAGGTTTTTACTGCTTGAAAGCCCTAGCTTCCGCCTTTCCCCAAGACCAAGCAGTATTCTTTCCCAGTAACTTATGTAGCGGCTCGCAACGGTTGCCTTATTTTTAAAAAGACCGCGTAAAAGTTCACTAGACCCAGGAATGCCTGTAGCTCTGTTTTGTTTTTGGGCGCTGGAGCCTTCCTTATTGCCTTGACCTTGCTCTTAGTGGGGTGGATTCCTTCCTTGTCTATTCTGTAGCCGAAGAACTCTACGGATTCTACCCCAATTTGGCATTTGTTCACTTTAACCTTTAGACCGCTGACCGAAAATGCCCAGAACTTTTCTCAACGCTCCCCAATTCTTCTAAATTTTCGCTGATACCAATACATCATCGAAATAGGGACTACCCCGGGAGCCCTTGCAGAAGTCGCCCATTAAATTTTGAATAGACCAGGTGCCACACTCACCCCAAACTGTAACCGGGTACACTTGAAAGCACCTCTGTGAGTCACAATTGTCTGGGCTTCGCTGTGTTGGCGTCTACGGGCAGTTGTTGATAGGCTTGGGCCAAATCTAATTTGGCAAAACGTGCCCTTGCCCCAGCGAGTGCAGCAAGTGTTGCACCACGGGACCGGTAAGCGCTTTTGCAAGGCTTTGTTTAACGTTGCCTTGTAGTCAGCGCAGATTCTAACTGACCCATCTGGTTTCACCGGGGTGACGATTGGCGTCTCCCACTTTGCATGATCGACTGGCACCAGTATCCCCTGACTGATGGGCTTGTCTATCTCCCTGGCAATCTTGGGTTTAAGGGCAAAGGACCCTCCTTGCTTTTAACCGTATGGGGCTACCTGGGGTCTAAATTGAAGAAAATAGGGCTCCCCTTGTACTTGCCCAGGCAGTCCTTGAACACATCTTCGAATTCGTTCATGAGTGTGTCTTTTAGGTTAAAGTCACTTCTGTAGATGCCAGTCACTCCCATGCCCAATGCACGGAACCAGTCTAGTCCCAACAAACTTGGCAGGGTCCCTTCGACTATCGTGATGGGCAGGGTCTTCTTGTGTGGTCCGTACTCGACGCGGACGGAGGTGGTCCCTCGAACAGGGATGCGATTCCCTTGGTAGTCGTGAACTCGTAGCCGCTGTGTTTGCAGTTTGCGTTTGGCGATTCTCGGCAAAGCTTAAAAGTGTCCCAGGACATGATTGTGATCGCTGACCCGTGTCCACTTCTAGTCGGCACGGCACTCCTTCGATTTTCGGTTTAGTGAAGATTTTCTTCTCGGCGGGTTGCTGCACGGCCTATTATCACGGTCGCTCGATTTGAATTCGCGCCTTTTGTTTTGACCAATCGCGGGTCGCCTTGCCGATCCTGCGCCTGATTGGTTGGTTTGAATTTTCGGCGGAAGGTTGGGGTGCTCGACAGACTTGAGCCAGGTGCCCCTTCTTCTCGCACCGCCGACATGTAGCGTCCTTGAACTTGCATCGTTGACGCTGGTGTTGCCCTCCGCAACTTCCGCATTCATCCCGGTCTTCTTTGCCCCTTCTCTCGGTGAGGCAAACTCCTTCCTCATCCTCGCCGGCTGATTCGGTCTGGATTCCTTCATTGAGGACCGGGTTGATTTCGCTGCCGCCGCTGGCGTGAGTGGCTTTTGTAGGGTTTCCGCCGCTTGGGTGGACATCTCATGAGCTCTGGCTTCGTCCAGAGCGTTTGCCAGCGTTAGATTGCTTTTTGATAGCAGCCGCCTCCGCAAACGAATGTCTCTGACCCCACGGATGAGTTGCTCTAACAGCTCCTCATCCAAGTCTCGGTACCCACAATCTTTGGAGGCTTTTCTCAGGGCGGCCATGTAATCGCTGATGGATTCGCCCTCTTGCTGTCTGCGCCTCCAAATTCAAAACGCCGTACGTATTTAGACGGTGTTGGCGCGAAATGGTTCTTCAATAGATTTTGCAGAGTTTGCCACGATACCGATTGTACCGGCGTTGGCTCTGCCAGGGCTTCCGCGATGTCGATGACCTCGGGACCGCAGTGGCTCAGGAAATATGCCCTTTTGTTTTGACCAATCGCGGGTCGCCTTGCCGATCCTGCGCCTGATTGGTTGGTTTGAATTTTCGGCGGAAGGTTGGGGTGCTCGACAGACTTGAGCCAGGTGCCCTTCTTCTCGCACCGCCGACATGTAGCGCCCTTGAACTTGCATCGTTGACGCTGGTGTTGCCCTCCGCAACTTCCGCATTCATCCCGGTCTTCTTTGCCCCTTCTCGGTGAGGCAAACTCCTTCCTCATCCTCGCCGCCAGTGTTATGTTCGGGAAGTAACGAGGCTGGAGACCAGGGTAGTGACAACAGCTCTTTAATATATGGTGAACCCAGCAACCAGGCTGGGGAAAAACCTCTCCTTATATACAGTCTAACCGGCGGCTTCAACCAATCAGCAACGTGCTTGTTTCCCGCCAAAATATTTAAAGATACATTACAGATTGAATTCTGCAACATTATATTAGGACACCTATATTTACCTTGACTGTCACAGGTATATTTGCCTTCATTCATGATAAACACAGTAAATATAAAACAGTATGTCCATTTTGTTTTTCAATACCCCCAATAGATACCCACAGGATTGAAGTATCATTGCCACATTCCTTGTGGCTGCAAGAGACCTAAAGTTAGAAAGATGTGCCTCTAAAAAGCCTCACAGTCATTGAAGCAATAAGGAAGGTACCCAAGGAGAAGAAATGTCTGTCCAGATGTGAGCTCTAAAATGTAGGTCCCACATTATAGAATATGATAGTTGTCATGTTGCTTCAAAACCCTGCAGTTTACTTGGCAACATTTTTGGGAGTGATTTGACACTGCCTTTTTCAAAGGACTGAGAGAGAGCAACTGGCCCAAAGTCACCCACTGGCTTTGGGCCTAAGGGAGCAGTATCTAATTGAGTTTGGTTGATCTCCAAAAACAGCAGAGCCAAGTTATGTCTGGCTAGTCATTGAATAGGTGACTGTTGCCATGTCACAGGGCTGTAGATTAGGCTAGGAAGTCTGGAAAACATCCCAGAAGAAAGCAAATGGCAAACCATAGAAACTACCAACAGTCATCAGGGGCTGAACTAGACAGGTGGCATCTATGCCTGGATCAACCTGTCAGTAATTCCAACCACACTTGGAATACTGCATCCAGTTTGGTTACCATGATATAAAAAAGATGTGGAGACTCTAGAAAGAGTACAGAGAAAAGCAACAAAGTTGATTAAGGGTTTGGACTAGAAGACCTCCAAAGTCTTGCTTTCTTCTGTTTTTTTGGTTTTTGACAGTCCATTTCCACATTCATCTTTAACTTCTTGGATTGTATGCCAGAGTTATTTGGCTCCCTTTCAAAGAGATTCAAGACTTTAAATCAATTTCTGATATTCTCCTTGAAGATTGTGGGTATATGCTGAAGATTATTTTGTGAGTACTGGTTAGCTATCTTGGAGTCTGCACAAGAGCAGTTTGTGATTTATTCCACTGTCAGCTCCAAGCCATATTTTTGTGATTAAAACTGAGCTGTTCCACCTCCTTATACCAATAATATAGACAATCTGATATTTATGTACTGCATCTGGTGATATGTTTATAGCACCATTTTGTCTTTTTTTGGGAAGACTGTGTTAACAATGAAGAATTTACAGATAGTCCTTACTTATGACTGATCACTTAATGACCATTCAAAGTTACAATGGACCTCCCCCATGCTACTTATGACCCATTTAGAGTTACAACAGTCATATCTCCTCCCTGTGGTCCCATTATCACATTTGGTGCTTGACAACTCACTGACTTTTATGGCCGTCTGCAGCATCCTGCAATCATGTGATTGCAATTTGTGACATCTCCCATGGAAATCCTAGTCCATTGCAATTCACTGATTCTTAAGATGTCAATATGTTTATTCTTTTTCATGGTCATATTTCTTATGTTCCATGTTCCCACTGTAATTCAATTTTTGCAATTTTGGACTTTTTCTTGGATGGCAACATTGTCAACTAAACATTCCAAAAGGCTTTAATCTATCTGTACCATAAAGGCAATTACTAGAGTTTATATACATATCTTCATATATATACTTCACATAATCACTTTATGTGGTCTATTCATGTCTTTTTCCAAGTAAAATTTTTCACTGGGTTTACTACTGCCTTGTATCATTTAGCATGATACAGCCTTTATTATAGTCTTTAAAGTGACCGTCTATTTCACCATCTTCTTTATTTATGTTGCCCAATATAGGCGACTACTTGTTTTAACTGGGAAAACCTTCATGCCTGTACTTAAGTACCCTTGCCAACCATTCACAGTGGTATTTTTGCTCCTCCTCCTCCTCCTCCTCCTCCTCCTCCTCCTCCTCCTCCTCCTCCTCCTCCTCCTCCTCCTCCTCCTCCTCCTCCTCCTCCTCCTCCTCCTCCTCCTCCTCCTCCTCCTCCTCCTCCTCCTCCTCCTCCTCCTCCTCCTCCTCCTCCTCCTCCTCCTCCTCCTCCTCCTCCTCCTCCTCCTCCTCCTCCTCCTCCTCCTCCTCCTCCTCCTCCTCCTCCTCCTCCTCCTCCTCCTCCTCCTCCTCCTCCTCCTCCTCCTCCTCCTCCTCCTCCTCCTCCTCCTCCTCCTCCTCCTCCTCCTCCTCCTCCTCCTCCTCCTCCTCCTCCTCCTCCTCCTCCTCCTCCTCCTCCTCCTCCTCCTCCTCCTCCTCCTCCTCCTCCTCCTCCTCCTCCTCCTCCTCCTCCTCCTCCTCCTCCTCCTCCTCCTCCTCCTCCTCCTCCTCCTCCTCCTCCTCCTCCTCCTCCTCCTCCTCCTCCTCCTCCTCCTCCTCCTCCTCCTCCTCCTCCTCCTCCTCCTCCTCCTCCTCCTCCTCCTCCTCCTCCTCCTCCTCCTCCTCCTCCTCCTCCTCCTCCTCCTCCTCCTCCTCCTCCTCCTCCTCCTCCTCCTCCTCCTCCTCCTCCTCCTCCTCCTCCTCCTCCTCCTCCTCCTCCTCCTCCTCCTCCTCCTCCTCCTCCTCCTCCTCCTCCTCCTCCTCCTCCTCCTCCTCCTCCTCCTCCTCCTCCTCCTCCTCCTCCTCCTCCTCCTCCTCCTCCTCCTCCTCCTCCTCCTCCTCCTCCTCCTCCTCCTCCTCCTCCTCCTCCTCCTCCTCCTCCTCCTCCTCCTCCTCCTCCTCCTCCTCCTCCTCCTCCTCCTCCTCCTCCTCCTCCTCCTCCTCCTCCTCCTCCTCCTCCTCCTCCTCCTCCTCCTCCTCCTCCTCCTCCTCCTCCTCCTCCTCCTCCTCCTCCTCCTCCTCCTCCTCCTCCTCCTCCTCCTCCTCCTCCTCCTCCTCCTCCTCCTCCTCCTCCTCCTCCTCCTCCTCCTCCTCCTCCTCCTCCTCCTCCTCCTCCTCCTCCTCCTCCTCCTCCTCCTCCTCCTCCTCCTCCTCCTCCTCCTCCTCCTCCTCCTCCTCCTCCTCCTCCTCCTCCTCCTCCTCCTCCTCCTCCTCCTCCTCCTCCTCCTCCTCCTCCTCCTCCTCCTCCTCCTCCTCCTCCTCCTCCTCCTCCTCCTCCTCCTCCTCCTCCTCCTCCTCCTCCTCCTCCTCCTCCTCCTCCTCCTCCTCCTCCTCCTCCTCAAAACAGTCAAGAACCTGGCTGTGATCATGCAATCAAAGTCATATTTTTAACCACATTTTAACTACTTTTTAATACACATTTACAATCAAATTAAAAACCAATTAGAGAATCTCACAGATAGATACTTATTCCTTTAACTCTGTGTAAATTTTCATCTTTTTCTCCTTTACACTCCCATTCTCTTGCTTTTCAGGATTGTGAGCCAGAAAATTTATGGAGAACTAGAAGTCTCCAGTAGGAAGAATATGTGTGAAATGAGCTCTTGAATTCTTGATCCCTGAAGGCTTATGTGGAAAGAGGACTTGTTGGTCATATTTTGTTTTATTTCCCAGAGAAGAAGAAATTTGTTGGATGGTAAAAGTGAAGTAGATAGCAAAATTGTTTTAATTAAAGAGAAGAATTTATCTAGTTTTGTTTCTACTTGGAAACTGGACATTTTGTTCTAGACTTTTGCTCAAAATTGAAAGAAACTTAAAGTTTGATTTTAGGTTTCAATAATTAGAATGATTTTGTTATTGTATAAATGGCTTGAACATTGTGAAATGTTAAGTAAAAAGTTGAAGTTGTATATTTTTTTATTTTATTGAACTGAAAAAAAAATTGAAAATCACACAAACACACACACACACACACACACACACACACACACACACACACACACACACACACACACACACACACACACACACACACACACACACACACACACACACACACACACACACACACACACACACACACACACACACACACACACACACACACACACACACACACACACACACACACACACACACACACACACACACACACACACACACACACACACACACACACACACACACACACACACACACACACACACACACACACACACACACACACACACACACACACACACACACACACACACACACACACACACACACACACACACACACACACACACACACACACACACACACACACACACACACACACACACACACACACACACACACACACACACACACACACACACACACACACACACACACACACACACACACACACACACACACACACACACACACACACACACACACACACACACACACACACACACACACACACACACACACACACACACACACACACACACACACACACACACACACACACACACACACACACACACACACACACACACACACACACACACACACACACACACACACACACACACACACACACACACACACACACACACACACACACACACACACACACACACACACACACACACACACACACACACACACACACACACACACACACACACACACACACACACACACACACACACACACACACACACACACACACACACACACACACACACACACACACACACACACACACACACACACACACACACACACACACACACACACACACACACACACACACACACACACACACACACACACACACACACACACACACACACACACACACACACACACACACACACACACACACACACACACACACACACACACACACACACACACACACACACACACACACACACACACACACACACACACACACACACACACACACACACACACACACACACACACACACACACACACACACACACACACACACACACACACACACACACACACACACACACACACACACACACACACACACACACACACACACACACACACACACACACACACACACACACACACACACACACACACACACACACACACACACACACACACACACACACACACACACACACACACACACACACACACACACACACACACACACACACACACACACACACACACACACACACACACACACACACACACACACACACACACACACACACACACACACACACACACACACACACACACACACACACACACACACACACACACACACACACACACACACACACACACACACACACACACACACACACACACACACACACACACACACACACACACACACA
Source organism: Ahaetulla prasina (assembly GCF_028640845.1). Lineage (NCBI taxonomy): Eukaryota > Metazoa > Chordata > Lepidosauria > Squamata > Colubridae > Ahaetulla > Ahaetulla prasina. Next base: position 124,792,568 of record NC_080539.1, read on the forward strand.
CACACACACACACACACACACACACACACACACACACACACACACACACACACACACACACACACACACACATATATGAAATGATGTGAGAGCTCTTAAAAATTTCTAGCAAAAGACTGCTGTCTCCATGGGTGGTAACTGTTAGAATTACCTTAAACCACTACCTGTCTTCCATTACAATAGAAAAGGCCTTTAATCGATATAATCTTTTTTTTCCCCCAAAAGATCAACTACCCCCACTTCCCACCCCCCAAATCATTCATCCTAAAATAGAGCACTACGCAGCTTTTGTGCATAACTTAATTCATTCTTCAAGACAAGTACAAAATTTGTCACTGACATTTAGTGCCACACCACCAGCAATGGATAAAATGAAATAGTTCGCAATTTAACCTGTTGCTGGGTGTTTTTCTTTTTCCCCTTCAAGAAAAAAAAACCCCCGCCGAAAATAATATTCTGTCATCATGAGGAAATAGATAATATTTTATAAGAGGTTTATTTTTTTTTTTAACTTTTGCTGCCCATCCTTTCTTTCTTCAAGAAAAAAGTAAGACTGGCATTTTTTTTTCCCTAGAGTTCTAAATCATCTTCTCTGGCCTATTCCTTTAATGGTATAAAGTAAATGACTATCCAGAGGATAATTAGGCAGTGTGCTGTCGCTGCGTGTCAGGTCACAGCTGGATTTAGTCAGCATTAACCTTTGGGGAGAATTGGAATATCAGTATCATTTAAAATTAAAGACGTGTAAGCAGGCATTTCTAGAGATGTTAGAAAAGTAATTGTCTGTAAATTGTTTGACCTTGAGATTTAATTGCATGCACAACACACATTCTAGCGAGAACCCTGGACAGTCTTCATTCTCTCATACCTCCCTACCTCTCACTTTGCTGAACCCATTAAGCTACCTGTGGATTTTTCAGTAAAATATTAAAGATGGTTATATATGAAGCCTCAATGCTTTGAAGCAAAAAAAAAAAAAAAGAGCCCGCCAAATAAAAGGAAAAACGATGAAAGGTAATGCTACAAACTTTCCTATTTGAATTTCATTTTTTCCATTTGCTTAAATTATTTTATATATGCCTACATTCTCATTTTTCCCCCACTCCTCTCTCTCTCTCTCTCTCTTTTACACATACCTCCTATTAAAGACCTGAGCTTAATTTTTTTTTTTTTTTGGAAAAAAAAAATCCCTCCCGCTAACAAGTTTGCATATTATGCCTTATTCCCCTTTTCCCTAATGAGACAGCTTATGCTTTCAAAGTCCCTCAAGCTAGGCAAATCTCTCCACTGCCTCCACTGTTAATAATGAAACTTCATAATTATACAAATCCGAGGTGGCCAATCAGCTTTTCAGGCTGAGCCTTCGGGTACCTCATGCATTATTTATGTGGCACTTGAGTCTGTGAACTCACTTGCTCATATTAGAAGCCTAATTAATATTTAATCACATGTACAAAGGGCAAATGAAGCTGTGCTAGCCACCCAGCAGAGCGCGAGCCAAGGAATGGACAGGTGTTTGCTCAAAGACTGCAAATACACAAACATGCCCATTCACATAAACTGAAAGAATACGAATACCTACCAGACATGTATACATCTGATGCTCTGAGATCTAGGAACAGATTCAATATTTATTGACCTTTGTCCAGAATGACGAGGAAGGGGCAAACTGCTCCCTTTCCAGGGCCAGCATCAAGAATCAGTGTGGTGGTTTAGAAAGGATGCTGAACTTAGGGGAAAAAAATCTGGAAAGAGCCTGCATGGTTAGTGCTGAAACTCTCTGTCTTCCTTGGAACAAGACACTACCAAGCCAAAGGTAACTTCCTAGTTATAAATCTCTGTGAAATCAGACTAATACATGAAAGGGCTACTGTTCACCATTACGATATGGGAGGGCTTCAGAATAACACACAGAACGGCTATTGCTGATGTCGGGCAGAAAAATGAAAAAATCATTAAGAACTTGCTCGAGCAGAGCAATACCAGCTTTCTCAAACAGAAGGCATATTTCACTTTTCAAAGGCTGCATTCCAAACTGTAGACAAGGCCACTGGAAAGAAGGAGCAGATCTGAATCTGATTAATTTAAATCCAATTAAAATTCAACAATGTTACTTAAATACAGCAAATCTGATTATTCCTTATATCTGTAACCATTTTTCCTTGCAGCTTTGGAGGGTCTTTCAGAGATTGCAACCGACATTGTTTATTTTTTTAAAAAAGAAAGAAAAATAACAAAATGTCCGAATAAGTCCATATCTCGTTTTACAATTGGTATTAGGAGAATCTGAGAACTTGTTTATGTGTTTTCTTTTTAAAGTTTCAGTCACAAGGTTGTATGAAGAGTCACAAGAACAAATCTGGTCATGAATACTAATGTTAAGATGAAGGATTATTTGAACATACATGAAAACACATATGATTGTCTTAACTTATATGTGGATCTTATGAGTTAGCCAATCATGCCAACTATAGCATTAATTTACTGAAATCCACCTTTTTCATGGAAGATATATATGCAACATATTTGCCTTCCCTAAAAAAACAGTTTATGTCAAATAGCAATAGCATTTAGACTTATATACCACTTCACAGTGCTTTACAATCCTCTCTAAGCGGTTTACAGGGTATAAGCATATGCATAGTAGGTCATGTCAAATTTTCAACTTTCAATTTCCAAACATTAGTGTTAAGTTTGGGCAATGAAGAGGCAGGAGACAATACAAGTGACAACAGCTCTTTAGTTTATTGTGATCCCAGCGAAAACCAACAGGCAAAAACCCCTCTTTAAATAGTAATTTGGCTGAGGCATCAGCCAATCAGCAATGTGCATTTTCCCGCCCAAATTTCCCTCCTAAAATTCAAATACATTACACTCCTCCCCTCCCAGAATACATTTTACCATATTTACAATAATTTTTTGCATAACATTTGCATGTTATTTTTCCACGTAGTCACGCAGGTAGACAGGGCATCTCCTAACTCTTTCTGACCTGCGCAATTTTATTTATTTATTTATTTATTTATTTGATTTATTTATTTATTTATTTATTTATTTATTTATTTATTTATTTATTTATTTATTTATTTATTTATTTATTTATTTATTTATTTATTTATTTATTTATTTATTTATTTATTTATTTATTTATTTATTTATTTATTTATTTATTTATTTATTTATTTATTTATTTATTTATTTATTTATTTATTTATTTATTTATTTATTTATTTATTTATTTATTTATTTATTTATTTATTTATTTATTTATTTATTTATTTATTTATTTATTTATTTATTTATTTATTTATTTATTTATTTATTTATTTATTTATTTATTTATTTATTTATTTATTTATTTATTTATTTATTTATTTATTTATTTATTTATTTATTTATTTATTTATTTATTTATTTATTTATTTATTTATTTATTTATTTATTTATTTATTTATTTATTTATTTATTTATTTATTTATTTATTTATTTATTTATTTATTTATTTATTTATTTATTTATTTATTTATTTATTTATTTATTTATTTATTTATTTATTTATTTATTTATTTATTTATTTATTTATTTATTTATTTATTTATTTATTTATTTATTTATTTATTTATTTATTTATTTATTTATTTATTTATTTATTTATTTATTTATTTATTTATTTATTTATTTATTTATTTATTTATTTATTTATTTATTTATTTATTTATTTATTTATTTATTTATTTATTTATTTATTTATTTATTTATTTATTTATTTATTTATTTATTTATTTATTTATTTATTTATTTATTTATTTATTTATTTATTTATTTATTTATTTATTTATTTATTTATTTATTTATTTATTTATTTATTTATTTATTTATTTATTTATTTATTTATTTATTTATTTATTTATTTATTTATTTATTTATTTATTTATTTATTTATTTATTTATTTATTTATTTATTTATTTATTTATTTATTTATTTATTTATTTATTTATTTATTTATTTATTTATTTATTTATTTATTTATTTATTTATTTATTTATTTATTTATTTATTTATTTATTTATTTATTTATTTATTTATTTATTTATTTATTTATTTATTTATTTATTTATTTATTTATTTATTTATTTATTTATTTATTTATTTATTTATTTATTTATTTATTTATTTATTTATTTATTTATTTATTTATTTATTTATTTATTTATTTATTTATTTATTTATTTATTTATTTATTTATTTATTTATTTATTTATTTATTTATTTAGTTAATGTGGTAACAGCAGGCGGTCCCGTAAGTACCCAGGCCCTAAGCCATGGAGTGCTTTAAAGGTCGTAACCAGCACCTTAAAGCGCACTCGAAAGGCCACAGGCAGCCAGTGCAGTCTGCGCAGGGGCGGTGGTATATGGGAGCTACGGAGCTCCTCTATCACCCGCCCAGCTGCATCCTGGACTAACTGAAGCCTCCGAGTGCACTTCAAGGGGAGCCTCATGTAGAGAACATTACAATAATCCAGGCGAGAGGTAACGAGCGCATGAGTGACCGTGCACAAGGCATCCCGATCAAGGAAGGGGCGCAACTGCCGAACCAGGCGAACCTGGTGGAAGGCCCCTGAGACGGCCGTCAAATGATCTTCAAACGACAGCCGCTCATCCAGGAGGACACCTAAGTTGCGCACCCTATCCTTTGGGGCCAATAACTGCCTCCAACAGTCAGCCGCAGCTGCAGCTGACTGAATCGGGGTGCCGGCATCCACAGCCACTCCGTCTTGGAGGGATTAAGCTTGAGCCTGTTTCTCCCCATCCAGACCCGTACGGCTTCCACACACCGGGACAGCACTTCAACAGCTTCATTGGGGTGGCCTGGGGTGGAGAAGTACAGCTGGGTGTCATCAGCGTACAGCTGGTATCTCACCCCAAAGCCACTGATGATCTCACCCAACGGCTTCATATAGATGTTGGACAGAAGGCGAGAGAATCGACCCTGCGGCACCCCACAAGTGAGGTCCCTCGCGGCCCACCTCTGCCCCCTGTCAACACCGTCTGCGACCGGTCAGAGAGATAGGAGGAGAACCACCGATATACGGTGCCTCCCACTCCCAATCCCCCCAACCGGCGCAGCAGGATACCATGGTCGATGGTATCAAAAGCCGCTGAGAGGTCTAATAGGACCAGGGCAGAGGAATAACCCCTGTCCCTGGCCCTCCAGAGATCATCCACCAATGCGACCAAAGCTGTCTCCGTGCTGTACCCGGGTCGGAAGCCGGACTGGAACGGGTCTAGATAGACGGCTTCATCCAGGTATTGGGGTAGCTGTCGCGCCACAGCACTCTCTACAACCTTCGCAACAAAGCGAAGGTTGGAGACTGGACGATAATTACCCAAAATAGCTGGGTCCAGGGAGGGCTTCTTGAGGAGGGGTCTCACCACCACCTCTTTCAAGGCGGCAGGGAAAACCCCTTCCAACAAAGAAGCGTTGATAATCTCCTGGAGCCAGCCTCGTGTCACCTCCTGAGTGGCCAGTACCAATTCATTCCCTGGGAGTGAGTCGAGCTGGTCGGACGGACTGTTTGTTCCTCCCAGCTCCTCCTCTGGGCCCTCCAGCCCTGGATTATTGGCAGAGTCGTCCCTGCTGTCCTCTGGAGGGGCCGGTTGGCGTCGCTGGACTTCTTCAGACACAGCTAAGTCCTCCGATCGCCCCAGGATTGAGTTAGCTATTGGTTCAAATGTTTGGTAGTCAGGGTCTGGCTGTTTGGTTTCTAGATCGTTTTGTATTCTTTTTCGTAACTGATCTATGTGGCGTCTCCACACTCGGCCATCCCCCATGTCCACTAAGTATGACTTTGGGCCCGTCACTCCTACAATTGTTCCCCTTAGCCACGCTGAGCCATCCTATAGTTATGTGCCCATACCGGGTCACCTGTTGCCATTGTTCTGGTTTTTCCCTTCATGCTTTGGTACCCATCAGGGGAGTATGTAGGGTTTAACCGATCTAGGGGGCACCGGAGTCTTCTACCCATTAATAACTCCGATGGGCTGCGGCCGGTGGTCACACAGGGAGTTCTATGTTGGACTGCCAGGAAGGTATCAATTTTGGATTGCCAATCTCCTGGGCTAATTCTAGATAGCGCTTCCTTGGCACTGCGTACGAAACGTTCTGCAAGTCCGTTCGTCGCCAGGTGGAAAGGTGCCGAGAGGACATGTCGGATGCCCTCTCCTGCCAAGTACCCCTCAAACTGGGTGGCCGTGAATTGTGGGCCGCTATCGGACACTATGGTGTCGGGCAACCCATGTGTCACAAATAGATGCCTCAGAACTGCTATTAAAGCTTCCGCTGTTGTGGTTTTCATGAGTAATATTTCTAACTACTTTGAATAGGCATCTACCACAATTAAGAAGGTCTGCCCATGGAACGGCCCGGCAAAATCTATGTGGATCCTGTACCAAGGACCCTGGGGTTTCTCCCATTCTCTTATGGGGGCTGTTGGGGGTAGTGGCCTTGATTCTTGACATGCTTGGCATTTCCCCACCCGATCGCTAATGTCTTTATCCATTTGTGGCCACCACACATAACTTCTCGCTAAGCTTTTCATCCTCACAATCCCTGGGTGGCCCACATGCAATAGCTCCAACACATGCCCTCATAATTTCTCCGGAACAACCACTCTATCCCCCCATAACAGACAGCCCCCTTGTACCGACATTTCCGAACGCTTCTTAGTAAACTCTTTGAAATGATCCCCCGGTGCAGCGGGTCATCCCCTCTGCACCCAACTGGATATAACTGGGCCAGAGGCCAAAGAGTCAATTAACAAGACAGGTATCCCTGGGGTCGGGTTTTCAATAGCCTCTGGCAACGGGCATCTACTTAAAGCATCCACATGTCCCAATTCTTTGCCTGGTCGGTGAGACAGTTAATATGAATATGCTGCCAGGAAAATAATCCAACGGGTCAGCCTGGGTGATAATGCAATCGGTGTTGGACGGTCCCCTGCCAATAGTCCCAATAAAGGTCTGTGGTCTGTGACTATTTCAAATCGCCACCCAAACAGATACTCGTGGAATTTTTTAACCCCCGAGACTATAGCAAGCGCTTCCCGGTCTAGTTGGCTATAGTTCCTTTCTGTTGCGGACATCATGCGGGAGAAATATGCGATAGGGGCTTCCAAACCATTCGGTAGCTTGTGGCTGAGGACAGCCCCTACCCCATAGGGTGATGCATCACAAACTAGTACTAGTGGCAACGTCCCATTGTACTGGATTAAAAGGCTATCGCTGGACAAAAGTTTCTTAACGCCTTCAAATGCCTTAGCCTCAACCCTGCCCCAAGTCCAAACAGATTTTTTCGCTAGCAGTTTATGTAATGGTTCGGCTACCGTTGCCTTATTTTTTAAAAATACCGCATAGAAGTTTACAAGCCCCCAAAATGCTTGTAATTCTGTTTTGTTTTTGGGGGGTGGGGCCTTTCTAATGGCTCGCACTTTGCTCTCAGTTGGGTGGATGCCTTCCTTATCTATCTGGTAACCCAAGAATTCTACAGATTCAACTCCTATCTGACATTTTTCGAGTTTAACTTTAAGCCCTGCAGACCGGAAAATGCCCAAAACCTTCCGCAGTTTGACCCCTAATTCTTCCATGTTTTCTGCTGATATCAGTACATCGTCAAAATATGGAACTACTCCTGGTAGACCTTGTAGGAGCCGTTCCATTAGGTTTTGGAATAACCCAGGGGCTACACTAACTCCGAACTGAAGTCTAGTGCATTTAAAAGCGCCCCGGTGCATGACAATCGTCTGCGCTTCGGCCGTTTCATTGTCAACTGGTAATTGTTGGTAGGCTTGAGCCAGGTCGAGTTTGGCAAAAACCTGTCCCTGCCCTAACGAGTGCAACAGGTTTCCGAGCATTTCATCAGCTGAGGGCCCAAGGTAGGGGTGGGGGGGTGGCGGTTGTCATTAAGGAAGATCTAGAGCCGAGGGAGGCCACTGTTCCTCAGATTGCTGTGAATCCCTCTATGTGAGGTGGGGCCATAGGAATCAGTTGGGCTTGTTGATCGCGTACCTGGCTCCTTGCTGCGTGACCACAGCCCTGCCCGAGCTGTTGGAGGTACTTGCCACGGTGGCGGTTGAGACCCCCAGATTTATAGTCATGGGGGATTTCAACCTACCATCAGCTGGCTTGTTATCGACTGCAGCTCGGGAGTTCCAGGCTTCCATGACGGCCTTGGACCTGATTCGAGTAAATGATGGCCCTACACACATGGGGGGAGGCACGCTGGATTTGATTTATATCTCTGGACAGTGGTTAAATGATCTGGAGTTAGGTGATTTAGTAACAGAACCTATGTCATGGTCCGATCATTTTCTCCTTCGCCTAGACTTCCGAACCGCCACTCACCATCGCAGGGAGACGGAACCTATACGTTGGTTCCGTCCCAGGCGCCTGATGGACCCTGAGAGGTTCCTGACGGAGCTTGGGCCATTCCCTGAGGATCTGGCCCACGGCACGACTGAGGAACTAGTCGCGGCCTGGGAACAGGCCGCGGCTGGGGCCCTGGACCGTGTCGCGCCTTTACAGCCTCTGACCCGGCGCAGATCTCGTCCGGCCCCTTGGTTCTCTGAGGAGCTGAGGGAGATGAAACGCCGGAGAAGACGCCTAGAGAGCACCTGGAGGTCCAGTCGTTCCGAAGCTGATCGGACACTAGTTAGGTCTTATTCTAGGACCTACCTGGTGGCAATGAGAGAGGCGAGGCATTCCTACGCCCACCCTCATTGTGTCGGCAGATAACCGCCCGGCCGCCCCAATGAAGTTGTTGAAGTGCTGTCCCGGTGTTTGGAAGCCGACGGGTCTGGATGGGGAGAAACAGGCTCAAGCTTAATCCTCCAAGACGGAGTGGCTGTGGATGCCGGCATCCCGATTCAGTCAGCTGCAGCCGCGCTGACTGTTGGAGGTGAGTTATTGGCCCCAAAGGATAGGGTGTGCAACTTAGGTGTCCTCCTGGATGAACGCCTGTCGCTTGAAGATCATTTGACGGCCGCCAGGAGGGCCTTCCACCAGGTTCGCCTGGTTCGCAGTTGCGCCTTCCTTGATCGGGATGCCTTGTGCACAGTCACTCACGCCATTACCTCTCGCTTGGATTATTGTAATGCTCTCTATATGGGCTCTTGAAGTGCACTCGGAGGCTTCAGTTAGTCCAGAATGCAGCTGCGGGTGATAGAGGGAGCCGCGTAGCTCCCACGTAACACCGCCTCCTGCGCAGACTGCACTGGCTACCTGTGGCCTTCGAGTGCACTTTAAGGTGTTGGTTATGACCTTTAAAGCGCTCCATGGCTTAGGGCCTGGGTACTTACGGGACCGCCTGCTGTTACCGTATGCCTCCCACCGACCCGTACGCTCTCACAGAGAGTGACTTCTCAGGATGCCGTCCGCCAAGCAATGTCGGCTGGCGGCCCCCAGGGGAAGGTCCTTCTCTGTGGGTGCTCCCACACTTTGGAACGAACTTCCCCCGGGCTTACGCCAAATACCTGACCTTCGGACCTGATTCGAGTAAATGATGGCCCTACACACATGGGGGGAGGCACGCTGGATTTGATTTATATCTCTGGACAGTGGTTAAATGATCTGGAGTTAGGTGATTTAGTAACAGAACCTATGTCATGGTCCGATCATTTTCTCCTTCGCCTAGACTTCCGAACCGCCACTCACCATCGCAGGGAGACGGAACCTATACGTTGGTTCCGTCCCAGGCGCCTGATGGACCCTGAGAGGTTCCTGACGGAGCTTGGGCCATTCCCTGAGGATCTGGCCCACGGCACGACTGAGGAACTAGTCGCGGCCTGGGAACAGGCCGCGGCTGGGGCCCTGGACCGTGTCGCGCCTTTACAGCCTCTGACCCGGCGCAGATCTCGTCCGGCCCCTTGGTTCTCTGAGGAGCTGAGGGAGATGAAACGCCGGAGAAGACGCCTAGAGAGCACCTGGAGGTCCAGTCGTTCCGAAGCTGATCGGACACTAGTTAGGTCTTATTCTAGGACCTACCTGGTGGCAATGAGAGAGGCGAGGCATTCCTACGCCTCCACCCTCATTGTGTCGGCAGATAACCGCCCGGCCACCCCAATGAAGTTGTTGAAGTGCTGTCCCGGTGTTTGGAAGCCGTACGGGTCTGGATGGGGAGAAACAGGCTCAAGCTTAATCCCTCCAAGACGGAGTGGCTGTGGATGCCGGCATCCCGATTCAGTCAGCTGCAGCCGCGGCTGACTGTTGGAGGTGAGTTATTGGCCCCAAAGGATAGGGTGTGCAACTTAGGTGTCCTCCTGGATGAACGTCTGTCGTTTGAAGATCATTTGACGACCGTCGCCAGGAGGGCCTTCCACCAGGTTCGCCTGGTTCGGCAGTTGCGCCCCTTCCTTGATCGGGATGCCTTGTGCACAGTCACTCACACGCTCATTACCTCTCGCTTGGATTATTGTAATGCTCTCTATATGGGGCTCCCCCCTTGAAGTGCACTCGGAGGCTTCAGTTAGTCCAGAATGCAGCTGCGCGGGTGATAGAGGGAGCTTCGCGTAGCTCCCACGTAACACCGCTCCTGCGCAGACTGCACTGGCTACCTGTGGCCTTTCGAGTGCACTTTAAGGTGTTGGTTATGACCTTTAAAGCGCTCCATGGCTTAGGGCCTGGGTACTTACGGGACCGCCTGCTGTTACCGTATGCCTCCCACCGACCCGTACGCTCTCACAGAGAGTGACTTCTCAGGATGCCGTCCGCCAAGCAATGTCGGCTGGCGGCCCCCAGGGGAAGGTCCTTCTCTGTGGGTGCTCCCACACTTTGGAACGAACTTCCCCCGGGCTTACGCCAAATACCTGACCTTCGGACCTTCCGCCGCGAACTGAAGACACATCTTTTCATTCGCGCGGGGCTGGCTTAAATTTTAAATTTTAAATTTTAAATTACATAAATTTTATCGATTTTAAATTTTTTACTAATTTTAAATGGGGTTTTGGTTTTTATAAATTTTTAAAGTTCTAGGCTAATTATAATAAGTTTTTTAACTTGCATTTTAAATTGTATACTGTAGTGTCTGTATTTTATTGTTGCCTGTACACCGCCCTGAGTCCTTTGGGAGAAGGGCAGTATAAAAATCAAATAAATAATAATAATAATAATAAAACAAATGTTGCACTACGGGAACGGGGTAAGCACTCTTTTGCAATGCTTTGTTAAGCGTTGCCTTATAGTCCGCGCAAATATGGACTGATCCGTCCGGTTTGACTGGGGTCACTATTGGTGTCTCCCATTTTGCATGGTCGACGTGGACTAGTATTCCCTGGCTTACTAATTTGTCTAGTTCCCTGTCAATCTTGGGTTTGAGGGCGAACGGGACCCTCCTAGCTTTTAATCTAATGGGAGCCACCTGGGGGTCCAAATTGAATGAAATGGGGGTCCCCACGTACTTGCCCAGGCTGTCTTGGAAAACGTCCTCGAATTCTCTCAACAATTCGTCCTTCAGGTTGACGCCGCTTCTGTGAACCCCGGTTATTTCCATGCCCAAGGCTCGGAACCAGTCCAGACCTAGCAAGCTGGGCAGGTTTCCATCTACGATGGTGATCAGCAGGGTTTTCTTGAATTGTCCATATTTCACTCTGACGGACATGACTCCTCGAACAGGGATTCGGTTCCCCTGGTAGTCTTGCACTCTCAGCTTTTGGGGTTGCAGCTGGCGTTTCGCGACTTCTGGCAGGTCCTTGCGATTGTGTCCCAAGACATAATCGTGATTGATGAGCTGGTATCCACCTCCATTTTACACTGCACTCCTTCGATGTATGCCTTGGTGAATATTTTCTTTTCTAGCCGTGTCGATGCGTGGCCCACTCGCACAGTGGTCTGATTCATCTTCGTGCCTTTTTTGAACTGACCAATCCCTGGCTGCTTCGCGGATCCGGCGCTTTGCTGATTGGCCGGTTTGAATTTTTGGCGGGAAGGTTGGGAGGCTCGGCAGGCCTGAGCTATGTGTCCTTTCTTTTCACACCGCCGACAAATTGCATCTTTGAACCTGCAATTCTGTCGTTGGTGTTGGCCTCCGCAACTCACGCACTCGTCCCGGTCGCCTCTCTCCGGCCTCCCGGTGTGGAAGACCTCTTCCTCTTCTTCACCGTCCGATTCGGCCTGGATTTCTTCGCTGTGGACTGGCGTTGCTTTCGCCGCGGCATTTGGTGTGTTCGGCTTTTGTAAGGTTTCCGCCGCTTTGGTGGACATCTCGTGTACCCTGGCCTCATCCAGGGCTATCGCCAGGGTTAGGTTGCTTTTCGACAGCAGCCGCCTCTGTAGTCAGATGTCCCTGACCCCACAAATGAGTTGTTCTAATAAAGTGTCCACCAAGTCTCTATACTTACAGTGGGTTGCGGCTTTCCTTAATGCGGCCATGTACACGCTTATTGATTCGCCCTCTCGCTGAACTCTTTGCCTTAACTCGAACCGTTGTACAAACTTCAACGGCACCGGCGTGTGGTGTGCTCGTAGCGTCGTCTGTAGCGTTTGCCATGACACCGACTGTACTGGTGTTGGTTCCGACAGCGATTCGGCGGTATCGAAGACTTCTGGCCCACAGTGGCTCAGGAAGTAAGCGCGCTTCCGATTATCCGATACTCCTTGCAGTTCGTTAGCTTCGAGGAAACACTCGAAACGATCCATGTACGACCCCCATTTCTCCTTGGCTGGGTCGAATGGCGCTGGCGGTGTATAGCTCGACATTGCTATGTACCCGCTCTGGTGGCTGGCTGGGTTTGAAACTAAGTTGCTCCTTCAGCTCTTTTCCTAGTCTCACTGCCTTCAATATCCCACCTTCGTCGCCAATGTTAAGTTTGGGCAATGAAGAGGCAGGAGACGATACAAGTGACAACAGCTCTTTAGTTTATTGTGATCCCAGCAAAAACCAACAGGCAAAAACCTCTCTTTAAATAGTAATTTGGCTGAGGCATCAGCCAATCAGCAACGTGCATTTTCCCGCCCAAATTTCCCTCCTAAAATTCAAATACATTACAATTAGGGTTCCTCAAAAGTGGAAAAACATTCCTTGGGGATTGTAAAGATATTTTATTTACTTTAATATAATTTAGATGTGCTTGGTAAGTAACTACATAAATATCATAACTTTTTAACATTTTATTTGTTTCATAGGTATATGTTTCTGAAGATATGCATTGGCACAAATGCATAGATATAAATACACATTTTGTGATACCTTTGATTTTAGAATGCTGTAATGCAGGTTACTTTTGCTGACTGCCGATTCGGCAGTTCAGTTCTCACCAGGCTCAAGGCTGACTCAGCCTTCCATCCTTCTGAGATTGGTAAAATGAGGACCCAGATTATTGGGGGTAATATTCTGACTCTGTACACTGCTTAGAGTGGACTGTAAAGCACTGGGAAGTGGTATGTAAGTCTAAGTTCTATTGCTATTGCTATTTTCATCTGTGCAAATAGACGGTGACTGGTGATCACACTATCCTTTTCTTTCTGTTAAAATAAAAAGAGATCGTGCCTTCCCTTAAACCAGTTGGGAAGAATTCAACCAATTTTACATTCTGGGTAAATTCTGAAAAGAAAAATATTCTTTCTTTTGTATTCAATGGGTCCTCTCACAACCCTAATGTAATTGAAATGCTTTATACATTAGAACTCTGAATCAAAAGCCAATGGATGTTCCTACTGCAGATATATTTGTGTGTATGTGTATGTATACCCATATGTATTCGTGTTAATTGATAGGAGAGCTTTGAAAGAATTAGTAATATATATTGCTTAAGAGATATATTTTAATTTCTCACATGGCATGGTAGAAGTCCAGGGAGAATATTCCAAAATCTCCTGAAATCTGAAAACTGGGCACATTTAAATTTGATCCCCAAACTGGAATATAATTTTGCCAGTAATCTCCAAGGGTTATAATCAATATTGGAGCTGAGAGCCCCAGTCTTGGGAAAGAGCTGAAAGAGAAGTAAAAACAGTTCTCTTTCTCTCTCTCTCCCTCTCTCTCTTTCTCCCTCCCTCTCTCTCTCTCTCTCTCTCTCTCTCTCTCTCTCTCTCTCTCTCTCACACACACACACACACACACACACACACACACATTTATTCAGATAAATTTTCATGCTGAGAATAAAGGAAGTTGAAATGGACTGAGGGACTGGGAGAAGACAAGTTATGACTGAAGTTGAAGAACTGTAGAAGAAAATGATGGCTAGCAAGACAAACTGGATTTGGCAGATTTGGTTGCTGAAGAAACCATAGTTTCAGATAGACTGAAGTCCATCAAAAAGTCCATCAAAAAAGAAGGACTACACTTCAAATGATAAGTCTATCTAAGCAGAATTATTGAAAGAGAAAAGGATCCAAAGATCAATATTCTGCTGTGTATTTGTGGCTGCCAACCAAACTTATCTGAAACTCTTTATTTTCTTTAAGAGGAACTTGACTATAGCTAAGTACGTAACAATATTTTAGGGACACTAACTTCAGAAGAAGAATTATTTAGCAGACAGGGAAATAATTAATTGCTGAATGGCATATGCAACACATTAAAAAAAACAACTGTAGCCACTGCTATCTTCACTTCTTTACCATATCCTGTGCATTGCCCCTGGTAGAGATAAATTTCCTTTGAATCAAGATTGATTACTGGTGAATACAGGGTCACTTTCATATAATTCTCTTGGCAACAATATGAAAGAAGTTTCCTGTTGCCTTTTTCATGAAGCTTTTTGTAAATGTCTCAGTTACCTATCGTCCCACTATTATCCTAGTGTTAACTAGTTGTTACCCTGGTTCTGAGATCAGGCAATGTTGGCTAAATACTGTCATGCACCTGGCAAAGTAGGAATTCTTAGGGCCAAAATTCAGAATTAGCTTTAATGTGGGTTTTATATATTATTTCTATAATAAGAAAGCCTAAGAAGTCTTAAAATTTGTTTGGGAGGGGGGAGCAAAATCTATCTTGTTTCCATATTCTTGATAAAAATAATTTCCTTCTAGTTACTACTTGCATTTTAACCAAACTTCCCCTTCATGCTAATGGAAGTTGTATCTGAAATGCAAAGAGCATCTACAGAGAAATGAATTTAATTAGAACTGTTGCAGGGAGAAAAATGGTTCAGCTTTTTATTCCCTCTCTAAGAACCACCTTCTGCCCAGAATTCTCCGCTACTGCTGAACACATAAAAAATAAAATAGATACATTCTCACAATTAACTTCATGTCAATTTCTCTGCCAGGAAAGATGTGCAATTCAGAGTTCTTATCTGTCCCTTGTTTAAATATTATTAAAAACAGGCAAAACTAGAGATTAATTTTATGTAGCATCTAAGGTAAAGAGTCAAAGTCAATACTGGAAAAGTCAATTGATGCCAAAGCGTTTTCAAGAGGTGGACGATAATCTTTCTCCCCTTTTAAGATTCCTTTCCTAGGCAGATACATTTATTATTAGGATGGTTCAACATTCTTCAAAATAAGTCCTTTAGATGTGTAGGAGCACATAAGAAGCTCCTGTGTCTTTTCCCCCGATGCACGTCATTGCTTCTTTAGCTGCTCCCAACTAACTCCACATGCATTTACAGGCTTAACCATTCTGCTTTTTCCTAGCAAAGAAAAGCAGCGGTGCATGTACACTTACACAGAAGCAGCTGAAAGTACTTTATGGAGGAGCCATGCAAGCATGGGGGAAAATACAGCTGCTTTAGTTATTTGAAGATTGCTTTGCATATGTTCCAGTGCATTCCAAACATCTCTTTCAAAAAAAAAAAATCTGTGCAGCCATATCAGCAATAGCAATAGCACTTAGGCTCATATACCGCTTCACATTGCTTTACAGCCCTCTCTAAGGGCTTACAGAGTCAGCATATTGCCCCCAACAATCTGGATCTTCATTTTACCGATCTCAGAAGGATGGAAGGATGGGTCAACCTTGAGGCCGATGAGGATCGAACTGCTGGCAGCCGGCAGTCAGCAGAAGTAGCCTGCAGGACTGGATTCTAAACACTGCGCCACCCTGGCTCATATTCATAATTATATAAAGGAAGAAAAAGTTGTATTTCTGTTAGAAAGGTTAAAAAGAGAAACCTACCACGCCAGAATCTTGACTGCCCAGTCTGTTGAGTTGGGGCAAAGGGTTACTGAGTGACTTGCTGGGTTGTGGGCAGACTCAATGTCCTCATTTTCTCCATGCACTGCTGATCCTGGAGAGCTAGTTACTGTAGATTCTTCTCCTAATACCAAAGATCTACTATCTAATAGGTTAGGAGGGGTGGATATAACCTTTCCTTTCATATTAGCTGCATCCTCAACTTCAGTGACTGAGTATTCAGACTTTAGGGTTTTTTTTTAAGGCATATTAACTGTACTGACTTTAACACAATGCTTTTGTCAAATACATGTTCTACTGTCATTATCATAAAGCACCTAGAGTAGCTTATTGAAAGCCACAAGAAGTTTGAAAAAACTATTACGCTTAATCATATTTGAATCTTTAAGTCTGCATCTGTGCTTTTTTGTGACTCAAAGGCCATAAGCCTCAAATACCACAGGGGCTGTTGTTTTATCATTGCTCACACAAAACACAGAAAAGGCAGAAGCACAATGACTTATTACAGAAGTAAGAAATATTGTATATTAGTTTTCTCTTTTCTGTTATCCTGCACGTGGTGTTTCAATGACAGCTCTGAACAGAATAAGGATTACTGTATTTTTTCAGAGTATAAAATGCACTTTTTTCCCTCCTAAAAGAGGCTGAAAATTTGGGTGCATCTTATACTCCGAATGTAACCACGTGCGGTGCCCAAAATGGCTACCCAGAACTGCTGCGCCTTTTCTTACCCCTTCCGCGCTTTGCCTGCTTTAGTCACTAGAGCTCCCTCCAAGAATAAGCTATGCTTTTGAAGCTTTTTTTCAGCCCCAACACCAGCGAAGCAATCTTCTGTGTTTTGCCTGCTTTTCTAACTGCCGCTCTCTCTGACAATCAGCTGTGCTTTAGAAGCACAGCCCCAACCAGCCCCAACCTCAAAACCAGCAAGCGAACTAATGTGCTGGAACTAGCCAGATGAATACCTGGTAGGCAGAAACTCCCCCCCCCCATTTTCCTCCCCCAAAACTAAGGTGTGTCTTATACTCTGGTGAGTCTTATACTCCGAAAAATATGGTACATGAACTGAAAAAGTTTAAAAATCCAACTACCATTTTAAAAAAAAAGTGCCATGTGTCATATTCGGTACCTGTCCTTTTACCTGGGAACCATACTTAAAACAGGACTTTAAAAACCTTATCTGGAAGTCTATTGTATTACAAAATTTTAAAACCTTATTAACATAAAATATTGGAGTAGTAACCCTAACCACTGAAAACATTATTAATCAAATATATTGCATGATTAGTGTCCTGGATCATTACTATAATGCATCTTTTAATGGATTGAGCCAGAATACAATTTTTTTCTCATAGAAATGCTAAGTCAAACTTCCCAGAAGGAACATCAAGTATTGACAATTGTAATTACCCGCTAGCTACATATCCCATACCCAAAAATATATTACCAAGAGCATACAAATTTATACTCTGTTTTCACAAGTTTTACTTCACTCTTTGCTGCAGACAAAGTAGGAGAATCCATTAAAGACAGCACGTAGAAACTGTTGGAGATATCATCTGTGTCATCACCGAACTCTGCCGGAGTCATAAGATGTAGAACAGATAACACATACACGCGCCAACATTATGACTTTTGATAGTGACATGTAAATTCTACAAATTAAGGGTTAGAAAAATGACTATTAGGGTTCTATAGGAGAGTCATCACAGAGGCATTTTCAGCTTTCTTCTCCTTATCTTTGTAATGCATTGTATAGAGATGAGAAATCCTGAGAAGAGAGCTGTGAGGATTAATTTATTCAAGGAAGCAATGGTTGCTGAGCATATCCAAGATGGGGGGAGGGGGGGAGTTTAAAAATGACTATCACACAATGCATGCTTTGGTTTCTTTTATATATTCAAAGAAAACAAAAGGACTGCATGATCAGAAATTAGGTCCCAAGAGGGCTTATTTCTCCTCCAATAAAATATTACCAGGTTAGATAACAGTCAAAGGGTTCTGTTAGATTAATAAACAAAAAAAGACGATCTATTCTTGACCAGTTATATTGAGATGAAACAGTATTATTTAAAAGAATGCTGTGCATCTGATTGGGTACACACGGTGAAACCAGCAATGCTTCAGCGTAAAGATACATGGAAAGTGTCTCAAACGATAGAAGCAGTCAAAAATCTGAAAGCTGAAAGATAAATGTACACATACACAGGAGGCCCAGTGCCCCTAATTAACTAACACAAGAGGCTTTGCTTAAGTGCACAGCTCCAGTCTAACCTATTATGGTTAAAACCAATATTATGCAAGGAGCGAGGTTCTAATTTTATGCTCCAAATAAAAATAGCATTTCAATAGTACACATTTTAGGATATATATATTTTTTTTAACACCATTGAAAAAAAAACCTATTTTCTTGTCTGAATTCAAAAATGATTGACTAGTGCATGGATATCAAATAATAAATAAAACAGTCCTGGTGGCTGAAAGACTCCTGAATAAAGAGAAAATTATTTTTGGATTTCCTTTTTCATCAGATATGAAATACTCTGAAACGCCACCACTATAATTTGATAAAAAGCTTGATATCTCCAAATGAAAATAGGACTCAGCACTTTCATTTTTTTTCTGTCTCTAAAGGACCCTTGGTAAACAGATTTTCAAAAAATGAAAATCTCAGGCATAAAGGTGGAAGTAATGAAGCAAGTTTAAATATGCGCTGACCTTTGAAATGAACTGCAATCCATGTTGTTTGGCCAGGATCTGGCTGTGTCGCTGTCTCACTCATTTCCAGAGTGTAAAAGACTTGGGTAATAGAGCAGCTCTGCTCTCTGGTGGAAGCTGACAGTCATCGCTTGCAAGAAGTATCTGAAATGGCCATAGCCCTGATGCTCTGAAATATAAAACAAAGAATTTTTGATGAGGAATTTTTGAAATGAGGCAATCCTTGGCTTGGGTATGAAACTTTCTTCCTTTTTCAGAACAAGAACATTCTTCCTCTATGGGAACAAATAAAATCTAGGACTCGCCTCATCCGAAGAAATAGACAAAAACAAAAGAATGGTTTAAGAAAGCCCAGTTAATTCTTTTTCTAGTTATACGATATGACACATCTTAGTATTTAAAGGGGAACTTAATAGGATGCAAAAATATCAGCTAGTACAAACTATTATTTCTTTACCTCTTTAACAATGCAGTAATTACTTCTTTTCCCTCATATCGAAATTATATTGGCAATTTAACAGTTGGTATAAACAACTAAAATATAACTTCTTGGGTCTTTTTTTTTAAGGGCGATTTCTATACATTCTTCCAAGTTTTTTTTTCTTCTCTTTGAAGTTTTAAGATGGGGAAAAGGAAAGGATAGACAAGAACTTTCTCTCCATTCAGGTCACTTTCGTGAATAGCTGTTAGCCAAAATATCCTGTTCGATCTCTTCTACCTTTAGAAGCCCCATCAGCTTCCCTAGCATTGCTCTCAGAAGACAAGAACTAATACTAAGCTAATGCCATTTTTATTGTAAGATTACAGAATCTTGAAAGTCTGAATGTTACACACACACACACACACACACACACACACACACATATATTCACTTATCTTCATGAAAACTAGAGAAGGTTATGCCTGAGATGCTTTCTCAGATTACATTACTGCACTGATTCAGATTTCTTTTTTCTGAATGTCTTCTTGGTTGTGCTTCTCTTTGTTCCTCAAGGCTGTTCTTTTTTCCCATTATATGTGCATTATCAATGGTTCTAAAACCAAGCTTGTGAAACACTGTCCTAGGTGCCTATGGCTTGCACAGATGTTTCAGTCATGTGGGGAATAAGCTATCTTCAGTGCAAAGAATGGGACAAGAGAGCAAAATGTCTTGGAGCAGCTCTGCTTGTGATGAGTAACCTAAGCTACTGCTGTTTTATAGTAGGGATAGGCAATGTACTATGTGTTTTTTTAATTATTTGATGTATGAAATAAGGCCAATGTACAATGACTGGATGCTATGCAATAAAAATCATCAACAAAAAATAGATAATACTACTGGGAAATCCCAAACAGCCAGAAAAAATCAACCATCGCAGTCCTATCAAATTATAAAACTCTTTATCATTCACTCAATCCAAGGCTTGGCAGAAAAGTCAACTTGGATAAAGTATATGGCCTCACCAAACTATGTGCTTCTATGTCTTAAGAATAATAGTTGTAATATGGTTGAAGGAAGAGGGGTGGGCTATTTTTCCCCAAAAAATAGTTAATAGGTAATATAGAACATCTTTTATACTGTATATTGACATGCCAACTTTTTTCCCAATGATGGCCATTTTGATTGAGCATCTAAACATATTTTATTATTTTTAATCATCTATTCATTTATTTTATCTTAAACATTTATATAGTCACCCATCTTATATTGAAATCTGGATGCTCCCAATAAACAATTAAAATAATATCAATAATAAAACAGAATAGTATGCATATCTATTAAACCATAAATATTAAAAACCTGGTGCCAAAGTTAATTTCCATATGCAGTCCCTCCTTAAAACTTCTAGCCCACCTCATCCTATCCCAGTGTTTGGGAGAAAAGCCAGGTCTTAAGTGTTTTTCAACAAGCTAGGAGGATACAGGCCTTCCCAACTTCCAAAGGAAGGGTGAATGTTCAAAATATTCTCACCAACATGCATGCACATACCCACACAAGCATATGTGTGTGGGTATGTGCATTCAATACATATAGACACACCCATGTATGTAGAAAAGGAATCTTTTAGAACACTACTGGTCTATTTCTCAATCCGTTAATTCAGGGAACAGTGAGATCATGGACTTCCTAGGAAATTTTGAACATAATTCAACAAGCCAAAAGATGATTTCAACTGAAAAACAAATAAATAAAATAGACATTATAACACATTGACACATCTGAAACACATCTGAAATTCCAGATAAGGATGATTTTGGACATGAATAGTACAATATTTAAAAATTATATATACATATCTGTGTCAACTGTATAGCAACATATAACAGAACTTATTACAGTATTCCAGTATCTTGGAAACAAACTGTATTCCAAAATCAAATAAAGACTTTTAAGTAGACATCATTATACAGGTCTATATCTGCATTGTTAAACCAAGGTTTTAAAAGGTAGCTGCATTATTTGTAACAATTTTAAATTTGTTTGCAAGTAATTATATGTTCTGATCAATCTGAGTTTCTTCTGAAAGAAATATACTAGAGCAATTAGAAGAGTTTTAAATGCAATACAGTATGCTAAAATACACCAAATTTCTATTCATTCTACAGTCTTCAGATATTTTTTGTGCTTCACAGAAAGAAATGTAAATTATTTAAAACTGTTTGGAAATGGGATTTGGATATTTCTATAATTAATCAGCTATATTCACATGCACAAACAGTAATTACCATCAATGGATTGGATATGGATTATTTTCAGATAAATAGGGGCACCTAACATTGCCTATTTTGTTCAATGTTATTATGGAAGTATTAGCAAAAGATATTAAAAAGAAGAATATTCAAGTCTTAATGTAAAAAACAGAACATTGTGTAATTATAATTAATCTGTTCATTTTTCTTAAACAATCAAATTGATTTTAAAGAAAACACTCAATTGCAATTTAAATTAAATATATTTTATGCAGCATCAGGGTTATAAATTAACTCTGATATACTACCGTAAAAACAGCTTCATGAAGTTAGCAGAATTTATATCAGTCTAGATAAATTTTGATATTTAGGAGTAATTATTACAATAGATTGGCATCAATTAAAGAAATGTAATTATAACTCTGTTTTGCACAAGATTGGAAGTCATGTTAATCTCTTTTTAGCATTCCTTGGTAGAACAGCTGCAACTAAAATTATTATTTTAAGAATCTATTTTTGCTTCACACATTCCCAGTTATACTTCTAACAACTTAGTTTCACATACAGCAAATAATTTTTCTCCATTTATATATTACTGCACAGAATTATTTAAAGGGCTAGAATGATCTATATAATATAAAAAAGATGACAAAGCAAATTGTTTTCAAGTCTTTCAACTAAGACAATTCATATCATTAGGAATTTGAATACTGTTACATAATGCCTTAGCATTAGACTTTTAATCAAGGGTGATACCATTCCTCTTTGGGATTTGGAAAACAATGTCTACTATCTCAAATCATCTTTAGCATTTACTTAAACAGAAGTACAGAAATTATGAACATGATATCTTTCTCCCATTCCTTGAGGATTCCCATTAAGATAAATCTGCAAACTACAGAGAGTATGACGATAGCTGAATTTTATAAAATTAGATACTTAATTATTGATGAAAACTCTGTCTCTGCAGAATATAGTTTGCAAAAGGATTGGTCAAGTTCCAGATTTCAAACAAGTTAGGTACAAGTGAAATGAGTTACATTTCTATGTAAACTATCCATATCTTATCAAGTTAAGACCATTAGCCATGTTGAGGAATGGCACACATTTATATCGTTTATCACAAGGGAATCTCATCAATATTATATTAAATTCTTGTAATAAGTATGACAGGGATTCTTGAAAGGTTTTAAAAAGCTATGGAAAATGACTTGGGATTTGATGAATCTCCTGGAACTCCATGAATATTGAACATTTTTTTTTTGCATATTCTTCTTTCTAATATTCTGTGCTAAAACTCCTTTTTAAACATTGTCTTTAAACATTATTTCAATGTCATCAAGGTTTAGCCATGAAGGTAATCCATAGGTAGCACTCTACTCCATATAAATTGTAATTTTTCTAATTTATATGATGTTCTAATAAAATTGGGATGCAACAAAAGTTTTGTAGTATTACGCTCAAATAGTCCATCCTTTTAACCTAACACAGCTGAAGAAATTGGGGAAATCACCATTAAAACTCCACAACGAATTTTGCTATTGGTTTATTGCCATATTTCCTAAACATATACACTAATTTAATTTTTCTCTACTGAAAAAATAATTTAATTATTGAATAATTTATTAGATATAATAACAATGGTTTTCTGAATACAATACCTTTGTCAGTCGAAATGTTATTAAGAATATGGATACTCAACATATTTTTATTTCTTCTTTTGTGTCTCTGTGTGTACATATACTTTGTATTCTTAAGTTATTTCCTGAACAGACAAGTGAAAGGAAAGGAAATGGCAAAGGAAACAAGGAGGAGGAAGTGAAAAGGGGGATGTGGTAGTAATAGTCTTCGCACTATCGAGTTTAGGGAATTAAGTGCTGTGAATATTTTACTAGGAATACCTTAACATTTCTATTTTTTACATAACAAAACAGCAATATATTTGACAAAACATGCATTATAGACATCATACAATGACTGTAAAATTAGATATGTAGAGTTAACCAAGGACATTGAGTTCCAGCTCATGTTTGAATGTCTGGAGTAAATAGAAGTTACCCTGGAGAACAAAATCAGCTTCCGAAATGCCATACTGATTGATTTCTCCAATCAACCAAGGCATGTTCTGAGGAAGCTACACATTCATAAGGTCTTGAAATGTTAAAAACAATCATAATGTCTATCCTTGAAAGTAGAACTTTTGGTTCACATTTGAACAGAAGAGGAAATATATTTAAATCGAAGAGATAACAACTATCTTCAGGAAAGGTTTTTATATAAACATTCTTATATTCATTGCAAAAACAATAATATTATTTAAACCTTATCAGCATAAAGATACAGCCTGCAAACTGATTATTAAAACAGATTGTAATTAATAATCTGATTATTAAATCTATATTATTATCTCCTTTCATGCAATGGGACTACTGTCTCCAATCCTTACTACCCCAATCCCTCCATGGCCCCAAAACCTACCTCTGAAAATTGGTGAAGAGTATAGGCAGGAACTGCTGGAAAAGGAATATTCTGATAGTCATGAAAATATATGATTGGATTCTGAATCCATTGGTTACATTAAAAAAAATGTCAAGTACTCTCAGTCCAAAATGTGGCCTACATACAAAACATTAATTAATTCCATTTATAGTAACTAGTCTTCCTATATTATTCATCCACAAATCAGTTAAATTCTTTAAATGTATACATTTTGCTGGGTCCATTTCAGAAGACTTTTGTTAAATACTGTATATTTGACAATATACATTAATAAAATGCATGTTGCTAGACTGAGTGATCCCTGAGCTCTTTAACAGGGCTTTATAGCTTCAAAACCGTTTGCATAAATTAATTGTCTCATGCATTTCTTCCAGAATTCATAGGGTAATCAACAGATGTGCATCACTAAAATTATAAGTCTCCAGATACAGGTATTGCTAACTGTTGAATTACAAGCGTACATCATAGCCATTTATTTATTCCCAAGTGTTTCATGAAAGGAGCACAAGGAAGACTGGATTAGAGGACAGAAATGGTTTTTGAGACATATAAGTTGAAATGAAGGCTTGAGTTGGGTTGAAACCTATTAAAAGAAAATGCAAAACCTATGTTGTTAGACGGAACAAAGTGAACACTTACAGATTTTATTGTATGTACATGGCCCATTGAGGCAAAGTCAGGAATTGGAATAAATAGTTCAGTTGTAAAAAGACAAGCACATTTCACAACCTATGGCGTGAAGCTGAACTGTGTTCTGATAATCATAGATAATACTCCATTTCCTACATTAAAACAACCTGTAATTGGTCAAAATTAGAAGCAGAGTCTTCTAAAGTCTACTATAGCTCTAACCCAAAGATGATATGAGAATGTAAAATTGCAGCTATTTCTCATCTATTAAATGCTAAACCAAATTTGTTTGGCATTACGTAGTTTGGTAATGAAACATCTACAAGAAAACAACAGAGAGCAACGAAGATCAAACAAACCAAATTTAGATGTAAGGGTGAATGTAATTATAAAACATATTATATGTAATTATAAATCATAAAACTTCAAATTTGGCCTTGATGTATTTAATATTGAATATTATAGCATGAGATAATTGAATATTATAGCATGAAATAATTGCTGGTTTCAAATGTTGACGAGTATTTTAGAAAAACTTTCTAATGTTGAAATCTCATGACACTTTGGACAAGTTTATATTTTGATACTATGAACAACATTTTGTGATGGTGCTCACTGAAAAAGTTGCCAACCATTTATCAAGATTAATTCCGACAAACCCAATCATCATCAATAGTCTGCTGTTGCTTATCTTCTATCTACCACAATCTTCCAATGAAATATATTTCCACTTATCCAAAAGGTAGAACAAGATGTGCTCTTAGCTTTTCTGTTTAATAAGAATACTTTTTCAAACTCTTTTATCACTTTTATTACTTGTATTGTTCCAGTTAACCTGGTGCTTGAACTATTTTACAATAATAATTTTAACTAATGAATTGTCCCAAGCTACAAACTCAAGAAAGTTTGTAGAAAAATGAATATAAAACTGACAGAAATAATACAGAAACCTTTTTTCAGTGTGTCTTTCAAATACTAAAAAAGCTGCATGAAATATTCTGTTTTCCTATGTATATTTTGGATAATTTTTTTAAAAAAAAAACAGAAGCATGGCTTAGAGACAAAAAAAGGGCTAATCATAAATACACTGCTTCGTGAGAAGATCTCATTATTTTACGATTTAATCTCTGCCTGCAATTTTTGTGAGTATGCACTATAATCACATTTAACCTTGAGGAAATCCAGCATCTGGTACATGCTGTCAGCAGGGAGACCTTATACTATTAAATGTGAAAAACTATCTCTGCCTTTATACTTGCTGTGAAGACAACAACGGCTCAAACAATTACTTATGTGCGTCTAAGCTTTTTGTTTATGTGACTGATTCTTGATTCTCAGTTATTGTCAGTGTTACCTTGCTAACTTACTTTATCTTTGTGTTGGTTCAGATCCCAATGACAGAGAGAAGCAAGCTACACAAAATATTTTTGAAGTTGTGGATGAAAGGGTTCAAACCTAGCTTGATTTTTGCATCTGCTGCTTCATTCTTTTTCGCCTTTCCCATGGTGACTTTCATTCCACAAATCTTTGATGAGAACATAAGAATAGGTATAACTATGAGCTATCCAACAATTTGTTTGCTGACACTGTTTTTAAAAGAAATATCAGGATTCCTAGAAAACAGAAGGTCATTTGTATTTCGTACTGAGTCTATAGCACTTCTTATCAGGAAGGGTAACGAACCCAATGAAAAAGCTCCAGTCAGTAACCAGCTGGATATTGGCTTCTAGTTCAATTTTATGTTGATGATTAAGGAAAATAAAAGCATAAAGAACCTCCATGCCATTGAAATATATCCAAATATTAAAAGTCTTTCTCTATAGTGATAATTTGGTTCAACAAGGATCTTAGTATCTTTCTGATGTTAATGGTTTATATCATTTATGTCATTCTTATATAGTTTACATGTCATTCTCTCCTAAATTATTTTTCCATTTAAACATATTGGAGATCAAATATATATTAACTATATCTCCAAAATATTAGTATTTTCTATAGCATTTGGCCTCCATTAGTATGTTACATCACAGGTAATTAAAATTAAGAACAATGAACTTTCGATTCCATATACGGTTTTAGGTTTCCAATAGCTTTAGGAATGAAGGAGGCAGCTAATGAAAGATTTAAACTATCAGTGGCTGAGTGTGATGTAAACCATATGGATACAGCTATGATAGCCCTCATGGTACTAACAATATCCTAAAAATATTATGTTTTATAGCACCATTACTTCACATCAAATTCTTAACTAATATAATTTGGTGAAACCATTCAATAACTGTATAATAGCTATTATTATTCTCAAAAGCAAATTAATGGCTAAAAGAGGTCCACCAGACTGGGGAATGACGCCAACAAATTTGTTCAGTGAAAGAAATCCAAAATATATATTATTAATGTGATAGTTATTTTACTATGGTGTTCCATGTGGAAAATTCAGAATGTTTTTCTCCAAATATTTATGTCAGACTTTATTTTATGACTACAATAATCAATATAATGTTGGCGAGTTTTAAATAAGCTCTGTCACTGTAATAATTCAAATACCATTCAGGTAAATTTCACTAATAGATTATGGCTTGTTATGCATGCATATATTAGTGCAAGTGAAAAGAATGTAACATAAATGTCAGTATGATATTGTCAAAGTCTAGTTCACATTTGAAGCCAAAGCTGCTATAATTTATAGCTGCAAGTTGCATCTATAACTTTTTTTATTGGGGCAATAATATCCTTGATTATTTCATGAAATAAAGAAGTCTACTAATCAAAATAATTAACAGGTTATATTCTAATTCATTATAAGCCACCAAATGCCATTGTTACCATTGGTTTCACACAAATAATGGCCCTAGCTTTAAATTGCCTTCTGTAAATCCAGATACTTAGTTTATGCTGAGATTGTTTTCCTTCCTCTGTTCTTATAGTCTTCCCAGCAACATGACCCTATTTTAGCACTCATTTGAGATATGGATTCGGCTGAAATTCACACAAAATTACATGCTTCCAATGCATAAAGTGGCCCAGTTTTCATGGAACTCCCTCCAAATCTTTTAGAAATTTTTTGTCCATGCATTAATTCCCTTTTAAAATGAAGTGATTCTGCTGATTAATGAAAAGTGAAGAATCTAAGAATGAAATATTTAACAACGATATTACTATTGTTTTAATTTTACCACTCTGAATGGTTTTAGCAGATATCTGCTGATGTAATTTTTGAAAAACCCATAGAAATATAAATCAAATCTTATAAATAAATAATTTATAAGAATTTTAAATGAAAAACTATGGAAGAGCTAAATGCTTTTGGATATACCTTCTACTGGAGATTCTCATCTAGAATTATGTCTTTCACTGTCCTAGGGATTTTGCCAGTGGACTTATTTGGAGGTAAAGCAAATCAATTCAGATAATTTCCCATAATTGTTCCCTAAACAAGCAGTTACTAAATCTTTCAGATATTTATGGGTATAATACTGGAAATATTAATAATGTTAATAAAAATATCTGGAGTAATATGAAGCTTAATGACAGGGTGACATTTGCCTGTGTAGAAGGGATTATTTCTTTTAAAAATTAAGAAAAAACATGAAAAACTTTTAACATGAAACTTGGTATGTATAGTAAGCCTGAAAGATGACAATTGTCAACTAGACAATTCTCAAAAACCCTTTAAGGTTCTTGTTTTTAAACCTGATACAAAATTCAGAAGCAAAATTTTACATAGACCACAGGAACTGCCACAAACTGAAATATTACAGAAATATTACAAGCCCAGGCAACACTAAAAACAATGCATAGCTTAACTTAAAACTATTATTGTAGTTATGTTGCAAATTAAATCTTTTCATCATACTCAAACCCTAATTTAAAAAAATAAAAAATATTGTGAGTTCCTAGCTAAAATAAAACAAAATTAAAATATGAGGAGTGTAGAATGAGCTCAGCAAGCAACCCCAAAGAATTCAATTTTATTCAAAAATGTCCTTGAACAGGGACACTGTGCTTGTTCCTTCTCATGTACTCTGTAATCCTTGCCAATGAAATTAGTGTCCATTGATTTCCTAATTCCCTGACAAAAGTGTCAAAATGGAAGAGATAAATGAAAACACGGTTGACCTCTGTTCTGTACATTTTCTGCACCTGTCTATATATGAGATAGCTTCATTTAAAGCTTTTAAAAGTCAAAAGTACCAATCCCCAAGAACTAAACAGGACAGATTAGATAATCTCTTATGGTTTACTGGGCTACCTGCCCTGACATTTAATTTTATATTTAAAAAAGGCATTAGGAGTTGGCATGCTACAAAGCAAGCCAATAGCTTCTGACATTACCTTCATCTAAAACATTAAAACAGGTCCCACATGCAATCTTAGATAATAAAAATGGTGGCTGGCTATAACTCAGTACTTTGGAAGTCTGTCTGCCACTCCAGAAAAAAAAATACAAATTTAAACCAGGATAATGGACAAGGTTAGAGAAAATGAGAGGGTCAACCTCAACCTATCTCGTACGGTGTATACGTGTTTTATGACTGGCTGTATCAACAGTGGCAAGCAGGGGTGCTCACAACATGTTTGTGAACTTGCAAAATGTTGTTTTGGCAGGAACCTGGAAATGTCCAATCACTCTAGGTTTTATTTCTATCCAACTGTAGATGATATGATGCAGCCAAGCAAGCCTTCCACAACATGATGGTTCTTTTTCATTTCAAGGAAAATATATTTTCTGTTTCATGCACACCTCCATGAGGTATCTTTGTCTGTTATTGGTTATAGCCTACAATTATATAGACACTCACCTATACTTCGCTGAATGGAGAGTTACATACAGAGGACTCCAGTACTGTTAAAACCTTTCAAGGAATTTTAAAAAAAATAGATATTCTCAGTTCCAAGATATCATTCTTGAATTTTGAACCATACAGGTACAACTGTAAAACAAT
The DNA here is from genome assembly GCF_028640845.1 of Ahaetulla prasina. NCBI lineage: Eukaryota > Metazoa > Chordata > Lepidosauria > Squamata > Colubridae > Ahaetulla > Ahaetulla prasina. The sequence goes on from NC_080539.1 coordinate 124,822,158, forward strand.
CATCTCTCCTTTGCTTTTTCGATGAATTTGATTACAAAATAAACTATAAGGTTCTTATAATTTGTTTGGTTCTGCAACCCAACAAGACAGACACAGACTTAGAGGATAATTAGAATTGCAGAAAAAACAATTGCTACCAACCTGCCTTCCATTGAGAACCTGTATACTGCACAAGTCAAAAAGAGGGCTGTGAAAATATTTACAGATCTCTCGCATCCTGGACATAAACTGTTTCAACTCGTACCCTCAAATCAACACTACAGAGCACTGCACACCAGAACAACTAGACACAAGAACAGTTTCTTCCCGAACGCCATCACTGTGCTAAACAAATAATTCCCTCAATACTGTCAAACTATTTACTAAGTCTGCACTACTATTAATCTTCTCATCATTCCCACCACTTATCTCCTTCCACTTATGACTGCATGACTGTAACTTTGTTGCTTTGTTGCTATTGTATGTAACTTTGTTGCTATTTATATTGATATTGTTTCCTGATTGCATAGACTGCCTATGACTATCATTAAGCGTTGTACCTTATGATTCTTGATGAATGTATTTTTTCTTTTATGTACACTGAGAATGTATGCACCAAGACAAATTCCTTGTGTGTTCAATCATGCATGGCCAATAAAAAATTCTATTCTATTCTATTCTATTCTATTCTATTCTATTCTATTCTATTCTATTCTATTCTATTCTATTCTATTTTAATATATTATAAGGTTCTATTTTATAACATGAAATTGCAATTGTCTTTTGCGTTGCCTACATTTTTACTTAAGGCACTTTATAATGGCATATATTTCCCCCTTATATCCTCAAAAGGAATTGGTTGAAGTATAAACCGTGCTTCCTTATAAGCTTCCTGGTTTTAATTTAATTAAAACAATTCTGCATTAACAAGGCAACCATTAAAATGACTTTGGATTTCAATTGCAGGTCATATTAATTATTAAAAACGTTTTAAAGTGTTCTCTTAAAATAATTTAAATGACTTTATCATTTTTAGCATTATTAGTTTGTAGCAAAAAGCTTGAAACTTCCTGTAATAAAAGGATGAAAAATGATTATGTTACATTAAGAATAAATAGAACATTTCCTGCTTGCAAATTGAGTCCCTTTTTCTTTTTCTGGTATCTATGTAATTATGAAAGAGGAAAAAGGACTAAATACACAAAAGAAAGCAAAGCCTTTTTTAAAGGTAGAAGATGAAAATTAAAATTCTGTTCTCAATAGCATTCTGTTTTTATCAGCATCCTGTATAGACATTGCAATGGTGGGTTAAAAGACTACAACTCCTAGGTTGCACAGGAGTAGCATGAGTATGCTTGGGGTAAAACCATGCTTAGATTGAGTTTATAGCATACTGGCCAAATTTTGCCCAAATTGACTAGTATTGTCTTTACCATTAGCATGGAAGGCTGTACATATGTTGTGACCTAGGCCCAAGTAGTTATTACCAGACACAATCAGTCCTAAACAAACCTATTTTATTAGAATAGCTGAGAATTACTTCAATTAATTCCAAAACAAATCCTTCAGAAAAAGTCCTTCTGCTTTATCACAAACCTTTGTCCTCTTTGGCATCCTGCCAAAGGCTTTTCTTGGCAAAGCCCAACGACGTTCAGAAATAAGAGACGCTGGCTAGAAACAAATGTAGCAACATTGCTTTCCTACAAAGAGCCATTGCTTCTCTTTTAAGCCTTATGGGAGGGGCCAATCATCTCCTGGCCTTACCCCCGAGTCGTCCTTTTTTGCTTTAGCTGCTCTTGCCTTCTGGCAGCTCTTCGCATACATGAACTAGGAACAGGCTTCTCCTGTTCCTCTGCTCTCTGCTGTCTGCCCTGGAGGGTCCGGACTCCGCGCATTGCTCCCAGATGGCCCTGGCCCCATCTCTGCCCCCGACACAGAATCTGGCCCATGGTCCTCCCCAGCCTCCTCACTATCCGACTCCTCTGCTAGCTCCGCAGGCTGCTGGCGGACCGCAACAACAGATAGGTACTCCTCAGTTTACAAGTGCTTATTTAACGACAGTTCGAAGTTACAATGGACTTTTTAAAAGATACTTACAACATCCTTGGAGTTATGAATGCCAGCCCCAGGCCCTGTATTCACATAAACACATTTCGAGCGCTTGACTGCCAGTTTACAATTATGACTGGTTGCTGTGTCATACTGTCATGCGACCACAATTTGTCACTTCTTTGCCATTTTCTGGTGGGTTTTGCCGGTTTCTGGCAAAAAAAACCACACCCATTCAAAATAATAGATTATTTAATGACCGTGTGATTTGCTTTATGACTGCAGGGACTCTTTTTACCATGATTGTAAAAAACATTGACTCTCATTTTAGGATGCCTTGACCTATGACTGCAATGACTTGCAACTGCTATTCCAGTCTCCATTATGGTGGTAAGTGAAGGACTACCTATATGTCACTGTATGACTATGGCTGGTAACTTTGTCTATACTTTTTCTAATTTATTAAAAAACCAATATGTGAAATGACATGATAGGCAGCAGAGGTCAATATCAATGTGCCCATCTGTGACAATCATGGGCCACCGAAGATTGTTACACTTCTGTAGCAACAAATATGACTGGAAATGTATAGGCCAGGAAACAGATCTTTCTGAATTATGTTTAGTAAGATTTATTCAAAAAAAAAGTTAAAAGTGACAACACAAAAATTGTGATCAATACCGTTGCTTTCAGTATAATATCAGTATGTGTCACTCAGAGCAATGGTGCAGAGCATGAATTAATAAATAAAATTAAAGACAGAAAAATAAGTTGTGTAACTTAAGAAAAAAGGAAAGGATGCATTAGAGCTAAATGAAGATCCTGGGAAGCAAATGAATCCATACAGGGAATTGAATGTTTAGGTTTAATTTTTAATGAAAGGGTTGAAATCTATGATGAAAAGTATTAATTGCTTTCATTTAGCTCTTGTTGATCCATATGGCAGTCAGTTTCCCTCAGCCCCATTCACCTCACAAGATGGAGAAATAGGAGGTGAGAGCCTTACGTACGCCATTTTAAATTATAAAAAAATAAAATAAAAATGGGACACCACCCTCACCCTCACTATTATAATGAGGCATGCAGGCTTGGTGATATGTAATGCTCCAGTGAATGGTGATCATAAAAGAATCAAAATAAATCGGGTGGGGGGAATATGGAATGCCTGAATGAATGGGATTTGGGGGAAATTATTTTGCGTAATATGGATGGATGGAAAGAATGAAACAAATATAGAAAAAAACTGACTGGGTTGTTTGGAATCCTCCAAATGATTACTGTTTGGTGAGCATCTGCTTAGACAAAAATGTTTTTTTTCCTGAACGCACAATTTACAGCTCTGTGTATTCATATTTACAGTGCAAAAGAATGAATAAAATCTCAAACATGGCTTCATAACATAATTCTTTGCTAGTGTATGAAAAACGAATGTGAGATTAGTGAAAATGTAGGATTTCTCCCCAGATGGGAACAAACATAACCTCCAATATAAGATTATACAAAGAATTTATAATAGAAAAGACAGGAAAATAGAATTCCAGAAAATGCTGTACATAGTGACTTCTACTTATACTGCAATCAATATCTGAATTATTGCATTCCATCTTCCATCGACTTTACATGAGGAAAAAGTCTGACTCTCTTCTGGTTGTGATATGGTGGGTTGGGTGGAGGTCCCGTTTCCATCTGTTCCTTGATTTGATCAGTCAGATCAAACTGTTTTCTTCTCAACTATTATAAGATGGATTGACTTCCAGACAGAATGAAAAAAAAGTGAAAGTAAGGAAAAAGTATATGAAAATATACTAAAAATATATTGCAGATGGAATGTTTATGGAGATTCTCAGTCATCCTGGTCATAATTGTCTCAATGGTGCTTTTTTGAAAAGGCAACTGCACTGTTTTTTCCTTGAGGAAGAAGATGTTTTGCTTCTTATCCAAGAAGCTTCATCTGATTTATTTATTTGTTTATTTATTTATTTATTAGTTTGTCAAACATGTACAAGATAGCAGGTATGAATATGAACATGGACATGAACAAGGGAAATGAATACAAATAAATGGGGACAGTAGGTCAGGGACGGTAGGCATGCTGGTGCGCTTATGCACACCCCCTTTATGGACCTCTTAGGAATGGGGTGAGGTCCACAGTAGACAATTTAAGGTTGAAGCTGTGAGGGTTTGAGATGTAACAACGGAGTCAGGCAGAGCATTCCAGGCGTTGACCACTCTGTTGCTGAAGTTGTATTTTCTGCAACAGAGTTTGGAGCTCTTTATCTTGATTTTGTATTGATTGTTTGCCTGCGTATTATTGAGGTTGAATCTGAAGAAGTCGTTGATAGGTAAGACGTTGTAGCAGACAATTTTGGTACTATGCTTAGATCAGACCGCAGGCAGCGCAATTCCAGATTGTCCAATCCCAAAATTTCAAGCCTGATGGCATAAGGAATTCTATTGTGAGTAGAGGAGTGAAGAACTCTTCTGGTGAAATACCTCTGGACCCGCTCAGTCGTATTAATGTCTGATATTATACAGTATATTCAAGGCAAATGAGCTGTATTTGAGAATTGGTCTGGCAAAGGTTTTGTATGCCCTAATTAGCAATACAATGTTACCAGAGAAGAAGCTTCACAAAATTAGGTTAACAATTCTTAATACCTTTTGGGCAATGCTGTTACAGTGAGCTCTGGGGCTTAGATCATTTGAGATGAGTACTCCTAGGTCCTTGACAGAATGAGGGTCATCTACAAGGTCATTTCCACCCAACTTGTATTTGGTGTGTTGGACAGAGCCTTTACTATTGTGATTTATATAATTTATATTGTGATCTATCCAATCACAACTGATGAAATTTCTTGGATGAGAAACAACAGAGAAAAAACAGTCCAGTTGCCTTTTGAAAAAGCACCTTCGAGATAATATACAGGGCCACAGATGCTATGGCATTATGCTAATGAAGCATGAAAAAGGATATTTGCTGGAATGATGTTGTGGAAGAGACTGTGGATTAGAAAAACAAATAAGAAAATGCTTGCTGAAAAACAAGGATGAGATAAAGGCACTGAATTATGTGTATCATATGCATAGAAATAAAAAAGTATAGTTGCAAGGAATGTAATCAAGAAGGGCAAATTATGATTAATATTAAAAGAGGAAAATACACAGGGATTTTGATGGAAAGAAAAAAATATTATGGTTAAAAAGAGATTAAGGAACCTTGAGTACTGTGAATGGACTTACAAAATAAATTGACAAAGTGATACAGTTAAAAATGCTACAAGGAGTATTTCAGAAATTTGCATGAGAATAGCAGTGATATGGAAGAGAAATGAATGCTATAAATGTTAGTGTTCAAGAAAAATATATGAAGTCATAAGTGCTATGAGAATGTTTAAAAATGGCAAGAGTTGTAGATGATATAAATGGAGAAAAATAAAAAATATGGATACAGTCCTTATGGAGGGCTGTGCAACTTGTTTAATCTGGTACATCTGTGCCTGGTGATTGGAATACACTTTCCCCATAAACAAAAGATGAGTAGCAAGAATGAATGCAAAAACAATGTATGAATTAGTTTGTGGAATGTACTAGGAAGATTGGCAAAATTCTGATTGGTAGGATACAAGTGACAATGAGCTAAATTTGGCAAAGCAATGAAGCTTTTGTGCCAGGCAGAAATGAACAGGCCAGATTTTTGCTCTTCAGAAGGTTCTTGAGAAATAGATTAATGTAAGAAACTTTATTATATATTTGTTGATTTAAATAAAGCATAAAATTAAAATGCACATAAACTTCAGTTATGGAATATTTTATGTGAATACAGTCTGTCATGCCCCCGTAGGAGCCTGAATCTGCAGAGGAGGATGATCAAGAGCTGGAGGCAACGGAGATTGAGGGGAAAGCTTTGTTGGCTTCGGAAGAATGTGGGGAGGAGCAGCAGAGGCAGCCCAGGCCCCTCAGGATTGTGACAGCTTGTTAGCAGGGAAGAACAGGGGCATGATGACTGAGAGAGGGCAAGCAGTGGACATGAGGAGCAACAGAGCTCAGACAATGAGAAAGGACCGCCCTCTCCTGATCCCCGAGCACGGAGGGTAGAGAAAGGCGGGAACAGTGCAGGCCAACCCGACCATTTGGGAAGAGAGCGCCCCACCCCACTTCACAAGCCACACCTGGGGACTGATATTTAAGGAGACTCTGTGGGGAGGGGTGAAATTTGGAGTATTAAAAGGGAGTTGCAACTCTCAGCTGGCTGTGTGACCTTCCTGCCTTGTCCCAGGTCATCACACAAATCTGATTGCTGGCAGTGTATGCCAAAGACAAAGTAGGCATGAGAATAAATGAAATGCACAAGGAATGATTTGTCAGTGAGTATGGAATAAGGCAAGAATGTGCTTAGATATGTAATATATTTATGTATAAATATGTTGGTGATAATAGTTATGTGGGAATTCAAATGGACACCTGGTTTTGTATGCAACCGATGTCTTATTATTGGCTGAGAACCCAAATGAGTCACACCAAATGTCAGCTAGATTGTAAGATGCAGCAAGGAACATGTACCAGGGAAAAAAAGTGTTTGACAGGAAAATGGACTGAATGCCTCCAAGATATGCATAAATGATCATTAACTACAGTAAGCTGAATTTGTGATCTTGGTAGAATATTTTCTGAAATATGGATTGGAAACTTGAAGATGTTCAAAAGTTGAAAAAGTAATGAGTATGTTTTGTTGTGAGGAACTGTTCATTGGAAAACAGAAAAAAGGTGTGTGCTTCTGTCTACTTTGTAATGTTGAATTATAAATGTAGCATAAATCTAAACCGAACACAAGGAAACTGGGGTACTTAAAAACGAGAAGAGATAGGATTATGGTTGACTGTGCACTGAATCAATATAAATATTAAAGTTAAGTGCCAGCAGAGTACATTAAGGTGTTTTGGTCATACAGAGAAAATACAATCAAACGGCAAAGCAAGTGCGAAGGAAGGGTGAATGGCTAAGAGGAAAAGGAAGACTGAGAAAGTTATATTTGCATGAAGTAGTTGAGATATCCAAAAACAAAGGAGAAACTTGGAGAACAAAAGATAATATATGAAGCACTGTACAGGTAGTCCTTGACCACAACTAAGATCATAATTCCCATTACTAAGCAAGACAACTATTAAGAAAGTTGTTACCTTTACAAAGTTGGTACCTTTGTTACCAATGTTACCTTTTTTTTTTGCCATGATTGTTAAGCAAGTCACTGCAGTTGTTAAAGTGAATCATGTGGTTGTTAAGCAATTCCATCTTTCCCTGTTGACTTTGCTTGTTGGAGGCTGCCTTGGAAGGTTGCAAATGATGATCTCATAACTCCAGAATGCTGCAACTGTCATACTGCCCAAGTTTTGACCACTTGACTGTGTAGATGCTGGAATGGTCATAAAATGCAAGGACTGATTATAAGCCACATTTTTCTGTGTCATTGTACCTTTGGTCGCTAAAAGAATGGTTGTATGTTGAGGACTATCTTATTTGGCATGCACGCAAGGGTGGCTTGCAAAGATCAAAAGGAATAGTGAACTGCATAGACTAAATTTAACTATATTTCCTGTCTTATTTCATGTCTTTAATTTCTTCCTCAGTTTGAGTTTATACGTAGCCAACGTAGACATAGAACGTCTTGACGGATCTATAATCTCTTGACAAATGGCAAATTTCTGGCTATTTCCCTTCAGCACTGCATATTATGTTGTGCACATTGGGCTGTTTTTATATAGGGTAAAAGGGGAGTTCACTGACTTTTGTCAAGAGAAGAGGCAAGGGAAGAATTCTTTGTTTTTTAAACTGTGCTAAATCCAGTTGAGGGATTTAATTTTCAACTCAAAAAAATGAGAAACCATGTCACTGATTTTTGGCAGGAATAATCAGATGTGGGTCTGAGATCTGAAAAAAGTTGGAGTTGAGTGCAAGATTACAATAACACTGATTTTTATCCTACAGAAACATGCTATTTCTAGATTGTTTTAAAAATTAAGAGACTGAAAGCACCAAATTCATTCTTGAATCTGATTATGAGTCTGAGTAGCTTTTGTATGGTTATCATAGAAGAAGAAGAGGAGGAGGAGGAGGAGGAGGAGGAGATGCTTGTCAGGTATCCAAGATTCACGAGGCAGCATCCATGAAAGCCAGGAAGGTTTGCATCAAACAGGTGTTTCTGATAAACATACCTTCCCCCGATTTCTGGCTAAACCGTCCATTCCCAGGTGTTTCTTGTCAGGAGGAACGGGGCTGCTTCCTCATGAGCAACCTCACCAACCTTCTTCATGCCTCCCTCTGCTCCAATTTCCACACCTGCAGATTGGATGGGGGCAGCAGCTGTTCCTCATTAGAGGCAATCTGTAATCTGTTGTCACTGCTGGCTCTCCACAGTTGCTCCTCTCTAGTAGGCAATTCCTGTCCAGTTGGTCTGCTGCAACTCCCAATGCCAAACAGGCCTCAGCCTCTGGAATATCTGGGTGTTTGGGGGGTGCCATTCCCATAGGATGGTCCAAGTTCCACTTCCTCCTCCTCTTCCAAACTAAGGTCCAATAGGGTCTAATAGCAATTCAAATTCTGAGGCCAGTTATCCAGTCCCACCCAGATATGTGTGATAAAAATTCAACAAGAAGGAACTCCATAGATTGGAGACCCTTGCCTAGAAGCTAGCCTGCAGAACCAATGTTGAGGAGTTAAATGTCTCAGTATTGGGTGGAAGCTCAGTGTGGCCAATTTATTGGTGTCACTCATTCAGAGCATACTCTGAGAATAACTGTTCAAGTCTCAGCTTTGTGATATTTACCTTGCTGTGCCAACTTTGAACTCTGGGTTTGAACTCACTGATTCTCTTGTCTTATCCATTGGATTTGTTGCTTGTGTATTGGACCCCTGCTCTCTACCTGAGCCAAGCCTTTGACTGAATGATACTTTCCGTCTTTATATAGAGGTAAAAAGAATTCCTTTCTTTTAACGGTTCTGCCTTAGCTTGTGTATCACTCAATTGTGACAGGCATCTGGCTTACCATTTGTTGGCTGACAGTCTATAGCAGTGATGGCTAACCTTGTTGCCATTGCGTGCCAAAAGCAGGGAGAGCGTGGGGGGGTTGCGTGTGCGCATGCCCACACCCATAATTCAATGTCCCCCCATACCCTTCCCTCCATGCAATCCCCACTTTTGGCATGCAATGGCAAAAAGTTTACCAGTGGGCCCGTTAGGCCTGTTTTTTACCCTCCCCAGACTCCAGAGGCTTTCCTGGAGACGTGTGTGTGTGTGAGTGTGTGTGTGTGAAAACAGCCTTCCCTACCCACCCACCCGGATGCCCTTCAGAGGCCAGAAATGACCCATTTCCCAACTTCTGGTGGGCCCAGAAGGCCCGAAAATCAGCTGGCCGGTTTGCACATGCGCACTGGAGCTGAGCTAGGGCAACGCTTGTGTGTTCACAGATATGGCTCCACATGCCACCCATGCCATAGATTCGCCATCACGGGTCTATAGTGCTAGCCCAGAAAACCAGTCTGTTATTCAGAAAAAAGCTTACAAATGCAATAGGTCTATTTCGTTTCTTTATGGCATGCCAAGATAATGCCATATGTACACATCTGCCTAACTGATCCTAGATGTCAAAGGCTACGTATAAGTTACTACTCCTGTGTTTTAATACTTGGCATCTTCCTCCTGCTTCTACAGGCTATCCTGCTTCTATAAGCAAATGACTGTTTGGCCATATTTGTTGGCCTTAAGATACGGGTGTCAAACTTGAGGCGTCACGTTGCCATCACGTGATGTATTGCAATGTTTTTTTCACTTCATGGAGCTGGGATGGGCGTGGCCTGCATATGATATACCCAACCGTGGGCCGCCAGTTTGACACCCCTGCTTTAAGAAGTCCCTGATGTATTTTGGCATAATAATCCTCTCTATCTTACATTACAGCACAATAAATCATTATGTAGTTTAGTTGCTTGCCTTTTAGCATAGAAATTATCCCCAACTTTTGCTTTATACTTCAGTAACAAAAGAGGCCTTCTAAATGTTGGTTAATTCATTTCAGTAAGGGTAGGAAGCTTGTTAATGATGAGGGATCCTGGAAATTTTAATTAAACAACTCAAACAGTGTTATTCCTTGCCCTCTTTTGCTTTAGTAGTTTGGATTTATTTTATTTATTTATTTATTTTGTCACACAATATATATAAGCGTAAGTATGAAATAACTATACAATATATAAGCATATATATAAGTATGAGTATGTAATAACTATATTAATTGGATATAATGAAAGGAAACAATAGGAAACAATAGGACAGGAACGGTAGGCACTCTTGTGCTCTTATGAGAGCACAAGAGGCCCTTACAGACCTCTTAGGAATGGGGTGAGGTCAATAGTAGACAGTTTTTGGTTGAAACTTTGGGGATTTTGGGAAGAGACCACAGAGTCAAGTAGTGTATTCCAAGCATTAACAACTCTGTTATTGAAGTCATATTTTTTGCAATCAAGATTGGAGCGGTTAACATTAAGCTTAAATCTATTGTGTGCTCATGTATTGTTGCAATTGAAGCTGAAGTAGTCTTTGACAGGATGTAATAGATGATTCTATGAGTTAAACTCAGGTCATGTCGAAGACGGCGTAGTTCTAAATTTTCTAGACCCAGCATTTCAAGTCTGGTGGCATAAGGTATTTTGTTGTATTGAGAGGAGTGGAGAACTCTTCTTGTAAAATATTTCTGCACCCGTTCAATTGTATTGTTGTCAGAAATGTGGTATGGGTTCCAGACAGGCGAGCTGTATTCAAGAATTGGTCTAGCAAATGTTTTATATGCTCTGGTTAGTAGTGTAGTGTTTTTGGAGAAGAAGCTACGCAAGATTAGGTTTACAACTCTTAAAGCTTTTTTTGCGATGTAGTTACAGTGGGCTTTGGCACTTAGATCATTTGATATGAAAACTCCAAGGTCTTTAACAGGGTGGGGGTCATCTGTAAGGTACTGTCCATCAAGCTTGTACTTAGTTTTAGGTTCTTTTTTCCAATATGTAAGACTGAACATTTGCTGGTAGAGATTTGGAGTTGCCAAGTTTTTGACCATTCAGACAAAGTCAAGGTCTTTTTGGAGGATAACTGTATTGTTGGTGGTGTTAAATAGTTTAACATTGTCAGCAAAGAGAACACAAATTACTTGTAATTTGGTCACAGAGATCATTAATGTATAATATGAAGAGTGTTGGTCCAAGAATGCTGCCTTGGGGAACACCACTTTTGACAGGAATAGGATTTGATATAGCATTGCCAATTTTGACCACTTGTTGTCTGTTTGACAGGAAAGTTGTTATCCAATTGTGGAGGGGTCCTGAGATGCCGTAGGATTTTAATTTTAGGAGAAGTTTATCATGTACTACTGAGTCAAAAGCTTTACAGAAGTCTATGTAGATTGCATCTATTGCTTTGCCCTGATCAAGATTTGTAATCCATATGTTTTTGCAGTGAAGAAGTTGTAAATTACATGATAATTTTTTTCTGAAACCAAATTGTTTATTAGAGAGTAGGTTGTTTGTTTCTAGGTGGAGGGTAATGGATTGGTTGATGATAGATTCCATTACTTTGCAGGTGACACAGCATAGAGAGATTGGTCTGTAATTTTCAACTAGGCTGGGGTCGCCTTATGTGAAGACAGGGACGACCGTGGCAAGTGACCAAAGTTTGGGAAGGGAACTGGTCGTGAAAGCTTTTTCAAAGATTATACTTAGGGGTTCTGCTATATTAGTGGAAAGCTTTTTTAAGAAGTATGCACATAGTCCATCAGGTCCAATAGATAGCGATGGTTTTAATTTGCGGAGAGCTTTTTCAACATTATCTTCTGTAAAATCTATATGTGTTAGGTCGTTGTACTCATTGTTGGTACGATTGGGGAATGTCGGATATAAACCATTACTGGATAAACCCAGTCATTGTAGTTTATTTATCAGACTCAGTGTAACTTTCCAAGTCAGCCACTATTTCTCTGCCTTTTATTAAAAATGCTGATCAAAGTATGTATCTTTTTAACTCAAGAGCACAAATAATGTATTTTCAATAAAAAGCTGAAAGTGCATATCTTCCGTTAAAATCAGCCTTGATTCATCTTATTCTGATTGAGCAAACCCTCCTTTCTCATGTTTACATCTAGGAAAATATAAAACCTCAAAGACAAAAGTCACATTTATCCAGCCACAAGTAAAAGATATTTGCTTTTCCTATAACCTTTCCGCCCTATTAAAAGATCACTGGCATCCATCCATAACAGAAAGTACTCTTAGAGCTCCAGTCTAGACATTATCTTATCTAAAAGCCTCTTAGATCATTATATATTCAGAGGCATTATCCAAATTTTTGTTGGCTCTTCAGATATATTAGTCTGATTATTTTATTACAGCATCTCATTGATCACAGAATAAAAATACAAGGACTACCTAATGGCTTCAAGCTACAGTGATGTAACCAAGTGTTCCATCTGTGATCAAAGTGTAAAGAAAACTAGCTATCTTTGCTGGCGAGACAACACAATCATTCAAAATAATACCAGGATCTTTATTTAGAAAAATGAAAGCAGGAGATAAAGAAAATATAACTAGTTCAAGAATAGATGAACTCCATTCATTACATTTCTTACAACTACAAGAGAATCATAAAATGTAAGAATTGAAACAGATCAAGCAAATCTGCCCGGGGTTGCTTTTCAAAGTGAAATGGGCAGCATATAAATTTAATACATAAATATACATAAATAAATCTTGGAGTTCACTTTGTCCAATTCCCTACCTAGTGTAGAAAGCTACTATTACAACATCTCAATGGACGGATATTTAACCTTTCTCTAATACATTCCTTAACATATGGACTTCAGTGGTGGGTTTCAAAAATTTTTACTACTGTGGGTGTGGCTTGGTGGGCCTGGCAGGGGAAGGATACTGGAAAATTTCCATTCCCACCCCACTCCAGGAGAAGGTCCTGAGTCCCAGCTGATTGGGAACAAATGGGAAGGAAATGCAAAATTGCCATTTCCTCCAAAATCAGCTGGGATTTGGGATGCAGAGAATAGATGGGGGCAGGGCCAATCAGAGGTGGTATTTATCGGTTCTCTGAACTATTCAAAACATCCGCTACTGGTTCTCCAGAATTGGTCAGAACCTGCTGAAACCTACCTCTGATGGACTTGTGACTACAATTAGAACTGGAACTTCTGTCGCTAAGTGCTCACTGTTAAGTGGATCATGCCCAATTTTACAACCTTTTTTGTACACTCATTATGCGACTCACCATATTTAACCATTGTTAAATGCATCCAGCTTCCCTTATTGACTTTGCTTGTTGGAAGTAGCTGGGAAGGCCACAAATGGTGATCATGACCCTAGGATGCTGCCCACATTGTAAATGCATGCTAGTTGCCAGGCATCCAAACTTGGGGCCGGGATAGCTCAGGCAATAGAGAAGCCTGTTATTAGAACACAAAGCCTGCAATTACTGCAGGTTCGAGCCCGGCCCAAGGTTGACTCAGCCTTCCACCCTTTATAAGGTAGGTAAAATGAGGACCCAGATTGTTGGGGGGGCAATAAGTTGACTTTGTAAAAAATATACAAATAGAATGAGACTATTGCCTTATACATTGTAAGCCACCCTGAGTCTTCGGAGAAGGGCGGGGTATAAATGTAAAAAAAACAAAAACAAAAAAAACCTGATCACAGGGGACACTGTGATAGTCGTTAGTGCGACAACCAGTCATAAGTTGTCGTTTTCAGCACTATCGTAACTTTGAACAGTCATTAAATGAATGGTCATATTTTGAGGACTGCCTATACTTCTAACAACTGAGACCAGAAGAACAGGAATCAATGGGGAAAAAAATTACAGGTAATCCTTGCTTAACAACAATATTTAGGACCAGAATTTCTATCACTAAGCAACATGTTCATAAAGTGCAACATCACGTGATCTTGCCACTTACCGATGGCAATCCTGGAGGACCCCAGCTATTGTTGTCAAGCATGAGTCTCAGCTGACCACAGAATCTGACTTCCTGCCTGCTTTTCCATTGACTTTGCTTGTGGGAAGCTGTCAGAGAAGGTTGGAAATTGTGATCAGTTGCTCATGGAGCGCTGCTGCCTGCAAAGATTAGAAATGTGGGCCAGTTGTTGAGCACTTGGATTGTGAGCAGGTTTTCTATTGTCAGTTGAAATAAACAAACTTCAAGGAATTGTCATTCCTTTCCACCCACTCAGCACTATTGTAAGCTCGGTTGCTGAATGAATGATTGTTAATGGAGAACCACCTGTCTGTCCATCAGCATAAGTCTCTGCAAATTGGATAGCAGAGGGAATAGTGTGGAAGCAGGTAGGGAAAAGATGGCAAAATAAAATTTGAATTTGAAAGTGGGCCAGTCTAAGGGGGGGGGTGTGTGGAATCTGAAACATTTCCCTTACTTATTATATGGGAAAGGCTTTTAGGCAGTTGCCAGCACTGCTGACTCCTCTAAACTGACATCCCTCTCCTTCCCGTTCAGACAATTTAAATCAGGGGTGTCCAAGCTTGGTCCCTTTAAGACTTTTGGACTTCAACTCCCAGAGTTCCTCAGCCAGCTTTGCTGGCTGAGGGACTCTGGGAGTTGAAGTCCAAAAGTCTTAAAGGGACCAAGTTTGGACACCCCTGATTTAAAGTGAAGCTATTACAGGTAGTCCTCAACTTATAACCACAATTGAGCCCAAATTATATGTTGCTAAATGATAAATTTGTTAAGCGAGTTTTGCCCCATCTTACAACTTTTCTGTCAAGGGTATAAATATTCTGTCAGGCCTGGAAACCATACTAGACTTTAGGGTTCCAGACGCTGCCACATTTTTCCCCTGAGGGAGGAAGGGGGGTTGAAGGGTATGGTAACATTCTTCAAGTGGTCAAGGTCGGATGGTGTTCACATCTGCAGGAAGAGTGGCGAGAAGATATTCGAATGAACTGGGAGAAGGTGGGACCATATGACCATCAAAGGGGTTAGGGGGGTGGGACTCTTGGGGTTTGTATAACTGGGAAAAGAATCCGGAAGTTCAGTTTTGGAATTTCACTCATCATGTGCCAGTTTCCTCATGCTAGTAAAGAACTCTGAAAGACAATGGCTTCTGAATTTTTTTTATGCAGAAGAGGTTTTTCTGGAACCTTGACATTATTTCGTATTGGAGATAAAGTCTTTTTATCTACTAAGTATCTGAGGTTGAGAATACCCAGCAGAAAATTCGGTCCAAAATTTTTGGGTCCTTTCCCCATTGTAAAAATTATTAATCCCGTTACCGTCCAACTCAAACTCCCTCGAATGTTGGGGAAAATACACCCAGTATTCCATACCAGCTTATTAAAACCTGCTAGACAGTCTGGTCCGAGACCTCAACCTGCCGCTCCCCCACCACCCTTGATAATCCAAGGTGAAACCCACTATGAAATCAAGAAAATCCTTGACTCTAGACTATACAGAGGTCAATTACAATATTTAGTCCACTGGAAGGTATATCCATTATCTGAATCTACTTGGGTCAAAAGTTGGAAAGTAAATGCGGACAATTTGATTAAACAATTTCACAACACTTTCCCCGACAAACCTAAAAAACCTCTTGGAGAGGGGAGTAGAAGGGAAGTGTGGACCACTGACACTCTTCTTTATTAACTCTTTGTTTTCTTTCCTAGGATATAGCTTCTTTTCCAAGGGGGGACGCCTGTCAGGCCTGGAAACCATACTAGACTTTAGGGTTCCAGACGCTGCCACATTTTTCCCCTGAGGGGAAGAAGGGGGGTTGAGGGGTATGGTAACATTCTTCAAGCGGTCAAGGTTGGATGGTGTTCACATCTGCAGGAAGAGTGGCGAGAAGATATTCGAATGAACTGGGAGAACGTGGGACCATGTGACCATCAAAGGGGTCAGGGGGGTGGGACTCTGGGAAAAGAATCTGGAAGTTCAGTTTTGGAATTTCACTCATCGTGTGCCAGTTTCCTCATGCTAGTAAAGAACTCTGAAAGACAATGGCTTCTGAGTTTTTTTTATGCAGAAGAGGTTTTTCTGGAACCTTGACATATTCATGGACTGAAATAGATCAGCCAATGAGGCTTATTTGGAAACAGAAACTTAAGTCTGAAATCTGGGTGTGGCTTAGGCAACTGAGTCTGTGCAGAAGCTTAACTGCCCTGTGTAGGAGGCTCTTTTTGTATTAAGCTCTATGCTCAGCTCTGAAATGAAATGAAACAAGCCTGGACCTGTCTGCTCTGCTGAAATGAAACTAACTCTTCTCTCCTGCCTTGTGTTCTGCTTGTAATAGCTACTACGTTGAAGAAGAATCTATATTGGTATTGTACATTTATCTTCATGTGTTATTATGTATATAAAGAAGTTTATGAATCCTGCTGAATCAGTTTACCTGGTTGTGCTTTCTGGATTTGACTTCTACTGCACAGTCTGATATTTTCTTGCCACATTTGTTAAACACATTTGTGAAATACTGCCGTTGTTAAAGCAGGCGCACAGTTGTTAAGTGAATCTGGCTTCCCCATTGTCTTTGCTTGTCAGAAGTTTTCAAAGGGGAATCACAGGATCCTGGGATAATGCAACCATCATAAACATGAACCAGTTGCTGAACATCTAAATTTTGATCATGTGACCACAGGGATGCAGCAATGGTAATAAGTTTTTTCAGTGCTGTTGTAACTTTGAAGGGTCACTAAACGAAGTGTTGTAAATCAAGAACTACCTGTATTAAGCGTTTAGAAACACTCACTGCCTGCCTGTTTTCCTTTTCCTGTGGATAAACAAAAGTATGCTATAGAAACTTCAGACTCATAAAAATCTTTTTAAATAAAAAAAAGAGCTTCAGGTTCTTGAATTGTTTAAAAATCCTTTGAATATATATTAAATTGATATAAATAATATTTATATCATAAACTATACTACTAATACTATATGATAGTCCTTGATTTACGACCATAATTAGGACCAGATTTTCCACTGCTAAGCAAAATGGTTGTTAAGTGGGTCATGCCTAATTTTACAACCTCTTTTTACCATGGTTGTTTAAGTGAATCACTACAGTTGGTAAGTGAATCATGTTGTTGTTAAGCAAATCTGGCTCCCCCCATTGACTTTGCTTAGCTGGCTGAACAGATTGCAAATGGCGATAAGGTGACCCCAGGATGTTGCAATGTCATAAATATATGCCGATTGCCAACTGCCCAAATTTTGATCACATAACTTTAGGGATGCTGCAACAGTTGTAAATGCAAGGACCAGTTGTAGGTCACTTTTTCAAGTGCTGTTGTAACTCTGAACTGTTACATGGTAAACAAATGATTTTAAGTTTATTTTTATTTTATTTTATTTATTTATTTTGTCAATCATATATAAGATAACAGGTAAAAGTATAAACATAATTTGGATACATGAAAAGAGTAAGTAAAAAGGAATATTAGGACAGGGACGGTAGTTGAGGACTACCTGTACTATATACCATACTGATAATACGATACAGTATAGCAGGATATCCAACCTTGGCAACTTTTAAGACCTGTGGATTTCAACTCCCAGAATTCCCCCAATCAGCCATGTTGATTATAGTTTTATATATATGTTAATTATAGTTGAATGACTACTTCAGCTTCAACTGCAACAATACACGAGCACACAATAGATACAAACTCAAGGTAAACCACTCCAAACTCAATTGCAGAAAATACTTCAGTAACAGAGTGGTCAATGCCTGGAATGCACTACCTGACTCTGTTGTTACACCCCCCTAACCCCCATAACTTTAGCCTTAAGACTGCCTACTGTTGACCTCACCCCATTCCTAAGGGGTGTGCATAAGCGTACCAGCATGCCTACCATCCCTGTCCTACTGTCTCCATTTATTCGTACCCATCTACTGTGTTTATATTTATGTTTATATCTGTTATCTTGTACATGTTTAACAAACTAAATAAGTAAATAAAATAAATGTTCCATACTCCATATTCCTGACTCCATATTCCAATTCATTGTTTCACTACCATAGGGCAACTTCTATATTCAAATTTGGATTCTTGATGCTCAACAAGCTAAACTCTTTAACCATGAAAGTCCAAGCTTTTGGCTTGCCTGGGCCAAACTGAGTGAAGAGGAATTGTCTTGGGCTGCACATAAAATATATAATATAGTTAATGTATATAAATCACATAACAATGGTTATGATTTTGAGCGACCACATTACCAGCTGTGTGCCAGGCTGCATGTGGCCCTTGGACTGTGGGTTAAACACACCTGTTTGAAACTATATTTCACTCTTGGCTTATGATTATCATTGAAGGGATTCCCCAACTTATATTAGAGTCTTAGAATATTTCTATTGGTGAAGCCAGACTCTTTCTGCAGAGGAGAGGACCAGCAACAATAAGAAAAGAAGATTGTTTCCTATGACAAGAAGAAAAGACCAGTCATTCATTGGCAAATTGGATCATAATTTTTCAAAAAGTTTCAGCTGTTTCAGACTGCAATAGACCATTTATGTATGACAGCTTTCCTTTATGGAAACACAGATGGGTATAGAACTCCATATCCAGTACCATATGCTGCATTTACAAGATGGTTGAAGTTTGTAAGTGACAATATGCCATAACTAAAAACTGTCTGGCATCCTATCATGTGAACTCTCAGACAAGTCAACTATCACACAGGGATGAATCCAACGAGGGCAGGGCACCCCTCCCCTCTTCTCATTTCATTCCTTTGCCCCACTTCACTTCAATGGGACAGAGAAATGGTTGACAATATCATTGAATATGATGGCTTTCTCAAGAAAGCTGATGCTCTCAAAAAGCTAGAAGACATTTCCAATCTTTCCAGGGAAAAAGTTGCTTTTTGACTAAAAAATGGATTGGAGAATTCTAACACAAATATTCACTTATAAGAACCTTTGAAAATTGCAATGAAACCTACCATATTTATTCATCAAAACAGTTTAACTAAAGTTATCTAAACTCTCTTTTTATTAGCAACATGCCTCTCTTCCAAATATTCTTTGCTCGCCAAAGTGAGCTTTTTACAATCATCACAATCAAATATTTTCTTACCATTTTTTTTCCTGTTCTGCATCATCAAGCAGCTGTGCTCTCTTAGTAGTGTTCCCTATGTAGCAAATTTCAATAACGCAAAGAACCAGTACACTATTTAAAAAATAATTTAGTCTGTTTTAAATGCTTTGACTATACTGAACAGCCTGAAAAATTGGATGTCATCAAGATGTAGTCAAAAGGATTTCAGATATCATTAGGATTAGGTTGCATATGCCAGTAGTTTAAATTTGAATTTTGAGTCATCAGGTTTTGTGAATTTCAAATGAACTTTGTGGCCTTTAGGAATCTAAACTACAATTAAGGTTTTTGCTGTCTGTAAGGTAAACTTAACGACCCGAGATCCATCCCACCACTAAAAGATTCTAACGACAAAGAATATAATGACGAAACAGTTAAAGCAAACCTCTTCAACACATTCTTTGGCACAGTCTTTGTTAACAGTAATGACTTATACCCGACATTCCCCAATCATACCAACAATGAGTACAACGACCTAACACATATAAATTTCACAGAAGATAATGTTGAAAAAACTCTTTGCAAACTGAAACCATCCCTATCTATTGGACCTGATGGACTATGTGCATACTTCTTGAAAAAGATTTCCACTAATATAGCAGAACCCCTAAGCATAATTTTTGAAAAAGCTTTCACAACCAGTTCCCTTCCCAAACTTTGGTCACTTGCCACAGTCATCCCTGTCTTCAAAAAAGGAGACCCCAGCCTAGTTGAAAATTACAGACCTATCTCTCTTTGCTGTGTCACCTGCAAAGTAATGGAATCTATCATCAACCAATCCATTACCCTCCATCTAGAAACAAACAACCTAATAAACAATTTGGTTTCAGAAAAAAATTATCATGTAATTTACAACTTCTTCACTGCAAAAACATATGGACTACAAATCTTGATCAGGGCAAAGCAATAGATGTAATCTACATAGACTTCTGTAAAGCTTTTGACTCAGTAGTACATGATAAACTTCTCCTAAAACTAAAATCCTATGGCATCTCAGGACCCCTCCACAATTGGATAACAGCTTTTCTATCAAACAGACAACAAGTGGTCAAAATTGGCAATGCTCTATCAGATCCTGTTCCTATTAAAAGTGGAGTTCTCCAAGGCAGCATTCTTGGACCAACACTCTTCATATTATACATTAATGATCTCTGTGACCATATTACAAGTAATTGTGTTCTCTTTGCTGACTATGTTAAATTATTTAACACCACCAACAATACAGCTATCCTCCAAAAAGACCTTGACTTTTTTTCTGAATGGTCAAAAACTTGGCAACCCCCACCCTGCCAAAGATCTTGGAGTTCTCATATCAAATGACCTTAATGCCAAAGCCCACTGCAACTACATAGCGAAAAAAGCCCTAAGAGTTGTAAACCTAATTTTACGCAGCTTCTTTTCTAAAAACTCTACACTACTAACTAGAGCATACAAAACATTTGCCAGACCTATTCTTGAATACAGTTCATCCGTCTGGAACCCATACCACATCTCTGACATAAATACAATAGAAAGAGTCCAGAAATATTTCACTAGAAGAGTTCTTCACTCCTCCAAAAACAACAAAATACCTTATACCAACAGACTTGAAATCCTAGGATTAGAAAACTTACAACTCCGTCGATTTCGACATGACCTGTGTTTAACACACAAAATCATCTATTGCAATGTCCTTCCTGTAAAAGACTACTTCAGCTTCAATCGCAATATTACAAGAGCAAAAAATAGATTCAAGCTAAATGTCAACCGCTTCAAACTTGATTGCAGAAAATATGACTTCTGTAACAGAGTTGTTAATGCTTGGAACTCATTACCTGACTCCATAGTCTCTACTCAAAATACCAAAATCTTCAACCAAAAACTGTCTAATATTGACCTCACCCCATTCCTAAGAGGGCTATAAGGGGCGTGCATAAGAGCACAAAAGTGCCTACCGTTCCTGTCCTATTGTTCCCTTCATCATATCAAATTGATATAGTTGATGCATATTTTTTTACATATATGTATATATTTTCTTCAAAATATGTTGTTTTATCTATGACAATTGTTTGTGTATACTGTTGTGACAAAAAGAAATAAATAAAAAAACACCTCCAAATCTCAACCAACAAATGCTCAGTCTTACATATTGGAAAAAAGAACTTAAACACTAAGTACAAGCTTGACGGACATTACCTTACTGACGACCCCCACCCTGTTAAAGATCTTGGAGTTTTCATATCAAATGATCTAAGTGCCAAAGCCCACTGTAACTACATCGCAAAAAAGGCCTTAAAAGTTGTAAACCTAATCTTGCACAGCTTCTTCTCTAAAAACTCTACACTACTAACCAAAGCATATAAAACATTTGCTAGACCAATTCTTGAATACAGCTCGACTGTTTGGAACCCGTACCACATTTCTGACATCAATACAATTGAACATGTCCAGAAATATTTTACAAGAAGAGTTCTCCACTCCTCTGAATACAACAAAATACCTTATGCCACCAGACTTGAAATCCTGGGTTTAGAAAATTTAGACCTACGCCGCCTTTGACATGATCTGAGTTTAACTCATAGAATCATCTATTACAATGTCCTTCCTGTCGAAGATTACTTCAGCTTCAATTGCAACAATACACGAGCACACAATAGATTTAAGCTTAATGTTAACCGCTCCAATCTTGATTGCAGAAAATATGACTTCAGTAACAGAGTTGTTAATGCTTAGAATACACTACCTGACTCTGTGGTCTCTTCCCAAAATCCCCAAAGCTTCAACCAAAAACTAACTACCATTGACCTCACCCCATTTCTAAGAGGTCTGTAAGGGGCATGCATAAGAGTACAAGAGTGCATACCGTTCCTGTCCTATTGTTTCCTTTCCTTATATCCAATTAGTATAATTATTACATACTCATACTTATATATATGTTTATAAATTGTATAATTATTTCATGCTTATGCTTATATATACTGTGTGACAAAATAAATAAATAAATAACAGAAATTAAAGCATTAAAGATCTAAGAAAATACAGATAAATGATACATTTATTTTATTCGTTATTAGATTATCCCACCTTCATTCTTTTACACATAAGACAAACATACACAATATTGTTTCCTCTTCCTATTTTTCCCACAACGACCCTCTGAGGTGGTTAGGCTGAGAGTGAGTGACTGGGTCAAGGTTACCAAGATGGCTTTCATACCTAAGGCAGGACTAGATTTCTCAGTCTCCTGGTTTCTAGTCTTGCGCCTTAACCTTTAAATCAAGTGTATTTACAATGCAGCTTATCAGTATTTTTTAAATAATTAATTACATTGATTTAACTTCTTGTAAAATAAAACATTTATACTTTTAAGTAAAAGAGCTTTTCACTTTGCACTAAGCTACAGTGTGGTTTGCACATCTAAAATTTAGGGTGTTGTATAATTCTAATCATTGCAGTTTGGCACCATGATTGATACGATTTTGTAAGTTACCGTAGGTAAACCATGGGAATTGTACTTTATTCAATGAAACACAGTGAAACAAGCCATCGTTTAGCACTGTGGTATTCAAACTGCATTCCAGGAAATCACGTTGGGATTCAACTACAGTTTCTGTTTATACTGTATGAAATTATTGCAACATTAATTGTAACGTTTTCTTCAAATATTTATTAAGGATACCAATTTTTCAATTGAGAAGGGTTCCTCAGGTATCTCAAATTTGAAGACCATTGGTTTATTTATTTTTATCCCAACTTCATTCTTTTTGTAAATAACTCAAGGTGGCGAATATATCTAATACTCCTTCCTCCTCTTCCAGTCATTTATTTTTTATTTATTTGTCAAGTACGTATTGGATAATATACGTAAGTATAAGCATGAATTGAATACATAAAATGAATACACTTAAAGGGAACATTAGGACAGGGATGATAGGCACGCTGGTGCTCTTATGCACGCTCCTTACAGATCTCCTAGGAATGGGGTGAGGTCAACAGTAGCCAGTCTTAGGTTAAAATTTGGTTTTTTTTGTCACCACAGAGTCAAGTTGTGCATTCCAGGCATTGACCACTCTGTTGCTGAAGTCATATTTTCTGCAATCGCGTTAAGTTTGTATCTATTATGTGTTCGTGTATTGTTGAGGTTGAATCTGAAGTAGTCATTGACAGGTAGGACATTGTTATATTATTAGACTTTCATGCCTAAGATATGCTGGGTGATTTTGGGCCAATAATTCTCTCTCAGCCCATCCTACCCCATACTCAGTGCATTCAGAAATTATTGTTTTATATAGTAAACTATAAAAGGCAGGAACTTTCCCCCTCCCCCAAGATCTGGTCCAGTGGGAAAACTCTGGGCTTCTTCTATCAAAACATGCTATCTTCATGAGCTCTGGAGTCATGGTTTCCCAGTGGCAGCATCTACCCTATGAAACAAGAGACACCTCCCTGCCCCCAGATTTAGATCCTATCTATTTGGATGGCCCCCAACTCTGTGAGCCTTTTGGCTGATTCCCCAGGCATTTGAGTCATGAGGTTAGATGTTGTCTCCTATGGTGTGGTGGGTGCAAGGAGGTGAACTGGATTATTATTTATCCTTGGATGCTAGGGATTGTATGTTGTGGGTTTTTTGTGGTATTAATTCTTGTGTACCATCCAGAGTCATTTGTGTGAGATAGGTAGCTATACAAATCCAATCCAATCCAGTCAGGTCTATACACAATATATACACCAATGGTACAGCTGCATTTTATTCACTTCTTTTTATTTATTTAAAAGATTCCTGTACTGCCTTACCAGGTAATACATTTGTAGACATAGTACAGAAATACAGGTAGTCCAGGGATGAAATCCAGCAGGTTCTGACAGGTTCTGGAGAACAGGTAGCGGAAATTTTGAGTAGTTTAGAGAACCGGCAAATACCACCTCTGGCTGGCCCCAGAGTGGGGAGGAATGGAGATTTTGCAGTTCCTTCCCCTGCCATGCCCACCAAGCCACACTACACCCACCAAGCCATGCCCACAGAACCAAAATCCAAAAAATTTGGATTTCACCACTGAGGTAGTCCTTAACTTACAGCCACAATCGAGCCCAAAATTTATGTTGCTAATTGGGAAATTTGTTAAGTGAGTTTTCCCCCATTTTACGACTTTTCTTGCCACAGTTGTTAAGTGAATCACTGCAGTTGTTAAGTTAGTAACAAAGTTGTTAAGTGAATCTGGCTTCCCCATTGACTTTGCTTGTCAGAAAGTCACAAAAGGTGATCACATGACCCCGGGACACTGCAAGCGTCATAAATATGAACCAGTTACCAAGCATCCGAATATAAATCACATGACCATGGGGGATGCTGTAATGGTCATTAGTGTGAAAAATGGTCATAAGTCACTTTTTTCAGTGCCATTGTAACTTCAAACGGTCACTAAGCGAATTATTGTAAGTCAAGGACTACCTGTAATGACACATTTCACTACATACTGTATAAATACCACATATAATGAAACATACCCTAGAATAGTGGTCATAATTGATCTGTCAGCACAATGGGTTTGTGAAGATTTAGCTCAATAAGAACTGTTCTGGAATGTATCTAAACTGTAGAAAAGTTAGCACATGCTTTATTTTGAAAGGGAGAATACTCAAATTGGAAAACTACCACTGCTGGCATCTCATCCAACAGGGAAATTCCTTGGAGTTAAGCTGATGTATTGGTCACTTCATAAATAGGCTCATGCATTTTTCTTGGGAACAGTACAGAGGTGTTATGACTTTGCTTTCTTATGAACATGCAACATGCATTTAACATGCAAACTCCACATATTTACAGGCGTATACTGTATGATCTTTTATTCCTCCATAACAGGGACAGAAATCCAAATACACAACTTCACTACTATTTTCACTACAGTCAGGATGAACTAATAATATGGTATCACAGGATCTCACTTCTGGATATGCATTACTGAAATGTTTCATAAAGAAGGAATATTTCTTTCAAATTAATAGCAATAGAAAGAAACGCTAGCAATTTCCCAGGGCTTTCTAAAAGCAGTCCCCAAGGGCAAACCCATTCTTTAGAAAAGAAAATGATAAAAAAGCCATCATGAGAAGCAATAACATCTCAAGAGAACAAAGATACACATATTATTTTTTTAAAAGCCAAGGATTTCTACCCATATAAAGCAAAGCTATTACTGAAATTAAAATATAACTAGTGCAATCCAGCTCTAGAAACAAGTATTCTTAGATAAATCCTTGCCTTGCATTCTAAAACTTTTAATAGTTATATCTGTATTCAGTGTTTTATTTTCTTAAACCAATAAATGATTAGAAAGATTAGCTCTAAAATGTGATATTCCTACATCTAACGAGATTTAATTCACTCAAATGCAACACAAGTTTAAAGCACAGAAATCTTTTGAAATTAGAGGTAAGCACTAATTAACAAATCAACACAGATCTGATTCAAATGTGTAATAGGGTAAAAGTGTCTCTCTCTCTCTCTGTGTATGCACATGTGTACACACATACACATCTGCACAGCCCTTCAAATCAATTTGAGGGCAATTGTAATATAGAACCAGTCAGATAAAGCTTCAGATGACAATGAATGAGAAATGAAGGCACAAGCTGGTTCCAGGCAACGATTTTGCTTAAAGTTTGGCTGGGCGGGGAGCCATTTTTTTTCCTTTGTGGTACACATAATTTGGTTACTGTTCTCTCCTTTGTACCCAAAATTGTAGCAGCACAGGATGAATGTTATGTCAGAAGCAATAGCAGCTTGATAGGAACTGCAGAATAAGTAACATTAAGCAGGTCTTCGATATTGTATTCTGTTAGCCAAAATTCTGTGATTCAAATCTGCTTTTCCTGGAATGGGGTGGGGGACAGATGGAGGATAAGTTGAACAACAGAGGTAGTCCTCAATTTACAGGTCAAAATTAAAGTGAATGAAGGGATTAAAAAAATGTTAACTACCGGTTCTGTGGTGTGGCTTGGTGGGTGTGGCAGGGGAAGGATACTGCAAAATCTCCATTCCCTCCCCACTCCAGGGGAAGGATCAGGGTGAAATGCTCCCGGTTCGGACCAGTTCGCCCAATCCGGTAGCGATGGTGGCAGGGCGTTTGGAGAACTGGTAGCAAAAATCCCTGCCGTCTCCGCCCAGCTGACCATCAGAGGTTTTTTTTAACTTTTAAAAGCATTTTTTCTTCAGCTGAAAAAATGCTTTTAAAAGTAAAAAGAAAAAAACCTGATGATTGTGCGGCTCAGCTGGGATCGCCAGAGCCTTTTAAAAATATTTTTTCTACAATCTTTTCAGCCAAAAAGGTTGTAGAAAAAATGCTTTTAAAAGGCTCTGGTGATCCCAGCTGATCGCTGGGCAAAAAAAAATGCTTTTAAAAGAAAAGAAAAGCCTCTGACAATCAGGCAACTCAGGTGGGATCGTCAGAGCCTTTTAAAAGCATTTTTAACAACCACTTTGGCTGAAGAGATTGTAGAAAAAAATGCTTTTAAAAGTAAAAAAAAAGTTGGCCACGCCCACCCAGTCACATTACCCACCAACCGACGCCCACAGAACCAGTAGTAATAAATTTTACATTACACCACTGGAAAGGATATTGCAAAATCTCCATTCCCACCCCACTCTGGGACCAGCCAGAGGTGGTATTTGCCGCTTCTCTGAACTATTCAAAATTTCTGCTACCCGTTCTCCAGAACCTGTCAGAACCTGCTGGATTTCACCCTTGTGCTGGGCCAACCTGGGGCAGCAGTAACTTCCATGGAGAGCTGCAGCTTCATAGTGCACCGCAGTTCAGGGCTTCTTGCTGCCATAGCACGCTAAAAAAAAACCTGAGCCACAGTGTAACAAGCAGCTTATGGTTTTGGGATTGCTTTGTGCCCTACAAGGCAGGGTGTAGGGCAGCCAAAAGGGAAGAGATGAAGGAAAATAAGACAGTTGAGGGAATTTGAAGGGGAGACAGTTCCTTACCTTGGAAAAACCAAGGCTCAGGGATGGGAAGAATCAAGCCCATAATGGCTTGGATTGGGGTGGGTCCTCACCTAAAGCTTCACTAAAGAATTTGCTTACCAACAGCAATGGGAAATGGTGGGACTGCCATTGTTAATCATGTGGTTATGTGATGTCAAGCTTTATGCTTAGCAATGGAAATTCTCTTCCTGTGTGGTCCTAAATCAAGGACTACCAGTATAACCAAAGACTGCTGACTTGTGAACTGTGGGACCCCAGAAATGGCTCAATTTATATTACGCATTAAGCCTTGAAAGAGCCAGTTTGGTCTAGCGGTTAAGGCCCCAGACTAGAAAGCAGGAGAACTGTGAGTTCAAGTCCCATCTTAGCCATGAAAGTCTTGCGCTTTCAGTTCAACCTACCTCACAGGTTGCTGCTGTGGGGAAAATAAGAAGAGGGAGGTATATTGGATAAGTTCTCTGCCTTGAGTTATTTGTAAAAAAAATAAAAATAAAGGCAGGATAGAAGTTAAATAAATAATCACAATTGTTTCATTCTGATAATACTGTACGTAAGCCGGAGTAAACCATGTTACAGCTTAAATATGATGGTCTTGTTCAGACAATGTGCTAGATGGGACTAACCTAATTTGCCAAAAGGTGGTTGTTCCATAGAATTGGGATCCTAATTTAAAATTGCTAACAGTATTGAGACAACTGTATGGGATTAATCCTGGAAAGAAGTCCTGCTAATACTTAGTCACCAAGACATTCAGGATATATTCATTTATAGATCAAAAACAGCTATGCACACTTACTGACATCCAGTGCAGGCCTATAACATTCACTTTATACTCCTAACACTTTAGTGTGACTGAACAAACAGGCCACTGCATTTTATTTCTACATAGACTTCCTATATGCTATATACGTACTATACAGTATATATATAGCATACATGTAGTTAATATGCTATATTACAGTAGTCTCAACATGTAATGATAAAGCCATAAACTGATGTGAGATCAACAAACCGCAAAAGTAAGCCTAAAAACAGTATATCAGCCTGAACTAGGCAAAGGTCCTCCCGATTCCAGTTTCCTGCTGCCCATCCAGGACAACTCTCAAGCAATAGCAGAAGTGTATTACAGTTTCCTGAAATGCAGTGGAAAAATTCTAGGCCTGTCGTTATTATAGGGATAGTTTTCCATTTACCATAAGGGAGGCCTATGAGGTGAAGATGGCAGTAAAATGACATGACTGTTGCAACTGACCAATAGAGACCAAGTCTGATTGGCTTAGGGGTTTCTTCCTCACTTACGTTAAATTTCAACTTGAATTTCAGACACAGCTCTATTTTTCTTTAAAACTGATTGCAAAGCTTTGCAAAAATTACTACTGGCCCATTGCAAGCCTCCCCATACAATTCACAAAACAGGTGCTACCATCTACTTCATAATCAAAAAGAGGAAAGTAAGTCAGAGGCAACTTTCTGATTTACTGTTGTCCTAGAAGGGGTGAGGACAGGTCTATTCCATTCTTTTTGCTTCAGATTTTGTAAGATTTAAACCTACCAAAAAAAATCATGTCTACAAAAAAAATCATTATTTTTTCCCTTTGCTTTTGTTAGTTTGTTTTATCCATCACTACTATTTTTCAATATTATAACTTTTATCTGTGAATATCCAAGTCCTGCCTTGTGGAAAACTAATTACTGAACCACTGAGAGCTTCATAATGTCCTGCATTAAAGTCCTGAGCATCATACATAATGCATAGGAAGCTTTCTCTGCACTCTGATTACAGCACACTGTCATTAAGCGAGCAAATTAAAGATGTGAATAATTCACTGGCTGGGCTTATTGTCAGTGCTGCATTGTGAAATTAGAATTTCTAATAAGTACTGCAATTTTTAACCCAATTAACACAGAGAACATCTTGAGTCTGATTAGTGCAATAAAATTTATTACCTTATTCGTTGGCTGCAAAACAGCCAGGCTAAATACTGTTTTTAATTATCCAGCATTTGGAGCTTCTATTCTAAAGTCATAGTTTTAAAAAAAAACACTGTGGTTTTAAACACAATTTCTAATATTTGAACTACAGTCAAAACATGCCTTTTATAATACATCCAAATACAGCATTATCTACAGTATAGCATAGCCAACCGTTTAAGAAAAGGAGGTTTTTGGTACATATGCAGTAAGGCTTGGCGTCCAATTTTTGCACTAAACATGATGTCACAAACCCTGCTAACTTGACTGCTTCGTTTTCTTTGAAAAGCTGAGAAGAATCCCTGACAAAGTATTGTTTACAAATCAGGCATTCCTAATGCAAATTAAATACAGGGATCCATGAAGCATATCTAAGGCATCCTTGATGCCGCTTCCTCGTAGCATTAAGATTGAAAAAGAAAACATTTTCAAACCCAACAAGAACACCCACCAAACAGTTAGCTTACCTCTGATCTCTGCCTTCTACGAAGACCCCGACCAATACCAACACCTTCTTTCCTACTAAATCCAACTCCAGCACACTGCTCCTTAGCAGACACACTGAATCTGCTGTCTTGAAGAGAATATATCAGCCGGAATGCAGCCTTTCTGTCAATATGCTCTCCCCGCTGGTGGTTTTTTGTTTTTTTTTAATGTCAAAGAGCAACAAAAGTTCAACACATCCATTCCACCGCTGGCCGTTGCTAATCCACTATGGATTCTGTTGTCTAGATTCATCATCCAGAGGAACTTTAAAAAGCTGAGTTGGAAAAGGGGATAAAAGGAACCACTAGCTACAGTTTAGATCTTTAACAGGGGGTTTTCTTCTGGCTCCCCGATTATGCCTGAAGCAATTACCTGAAATCTTTGTTTGGGAGATGTTTTGGCTTCGTCATGCAGAAAAGAGAGAGAGGGAGGGGGAGAGAGAGAGAGAGAGAAGAAAGGTAGAATAAAAATCAGACCGACCCAAGGTGGAGGGGAGAGAAAAAGAAGCTGTCAATGCAGAAAAATCTGCATATGGTAATCAGTTACCCCAGTACAGATTTATTTAACCATGGCAACTTACAAATTGAAAAAGAATAGAGAGAGACAGATTGCCTTACACTCTTAAAGCAAAAGCATCTACTTAACTGTTAAAAAAATGGTTTGCTAAGTTGCACAACTTATTTTACTTTCTGTTGTGGAACGTGGTAAGTTACCTTCATTATCAGAAGAAAAGTTTTCTTTCGGTGTTCTTTGTATCAGTATGCCAGAAGACAGAATTAGTAATTTGAAAAGTTTTAAGATAGAAGGATTTTCAAATAATCACACTCTGCTCACTGGAAATCGGAAAATTTTGGATTGTTCACAGCACAATCCTAAATGAGTGGTACGAAAGGAGTGCAAGTGACAAAAATTTGCTACTTCTCACGTAGCCACCTCTAAGTCAGATAAGGTAGAAGAGGGTATTGCTTTCTTCTGATTCTGCGTGAACACTTTTTAAAAACATTTTATAAAATTATTTTTACATCCAACTTCCAGAACGCAGTGGCAAAACGAACAATTGAGAGAATATAAAGAATCCAGGGAATCC
Source organism: Ahaetulla prasina (assembly GCF_028640845.1). Taxonomy (NCBI): domain Eukaryota; kingdom Metazoa; phylum Chordata; class Lepidosauria; order Squamata; family Colubridae; genus Ahaetulla; species Ahaetulla prasina. The sequence continues at coordinate 124,852,830 of NC_080539.1, forward strand.
ATCGATGTAGCAATCTGACTTTAGATTGTCAACAACTTTCTGAAGTGCACCATTCCATTCCTCGTTCCTGGAAGATGTGCTCTGGAACATCTAGGTCATCCAAGCAGTAAAAATACCATCACCATCAGTAGAGTGCAAAATGTTTTATTGTGCGGGCTGGCTTTCTGCATTGTACTCAAGCATGCTTTATCTAAAGATGGTCTTATTAAATTAAACCAGTTGGCTTGGGCCACATATCATGCTAGAGGTCTTCCAACTTTTTAGATTGTGGAGCCAATCAGTTAATACGCTCGAATTTCTAGAAGCCATAATGAAGAGAGAAAGCTCTATTGAAAGCAAATTAGTTAACTTTGAGTGAACTTTCTGTTAAAATGTTAATCTGTCAAAGAGCCCCATCAAGTTCTCAGAACACAATTTGAAAACACATGCGTTTTGCCCCAAACCAAGATTGTGTTTATACACCACAATAAACTAAAATCAAATAATCCACGTTAAGACTTGTAGCAAAGTGCATAAATGCAATTTCTTAACCCGTTCAACCTTCCAAAGTTGTTATCAGTGTAGGATAATTGCAGCTTGAAGTTTACACATTTTTTTATCAGTTTTTCAGGAGAGCTAGCTGCTTCCATCTGTTGATGTGATTATACTGACAAACTGTTCATTTGAAAAAGGAGATTATTTATCTAGATGAAATATGAGACTGAATATTCACATGGCTGGCAAAATCCCCATGCTTGTTCAGGAGAAATTTTTACCAGTTAAGTATGAAGAACTTTTCCCTCTCCAGATTTAGATGCATGACTGCTCCAAGCCTCAACAATGATTGTGTTGGCCAAGGCTGCTGCAGATTAGTTTTGTAACATCTGGAGAGCTACCTGTTCCTCACCCCTGGGTATAACACCTATCTATAACATGGCATTTTAAAAATTGAAAGGACAGTTATTTGTTAATTGCACACAATACTCTGAAACATTGTTTGGTATTGTTTTAAAAGCATGTAGATATTTGGAAGGCTAGCAGTGCATCACTAGCTCTGAGTGTTGCTTCCAGGTAGCCGTCAAATAAATGGGACCTGGACAATATCTAACTTTTATATTTTTTCAATAAGATATAGTTTTAATTACATTTGGTATGGAAAAAGAGATGTAAACAAAATTAAATCTAAAAGACAAAAACACCTTTTTACAACCCTGTAATCCTTTAGTTTGGGATAGAATCAGGGTGACTGGATGGAGCGGAGTGTTTACTGGCCGGATGCCCTTCCTGATGTCATGTGGCATTTGCAGCAGATATTTTTTCTTTGCGCCCTAGGATTCCAAAAGACAAATAACTCAAGAAAATCAGACTTGGGTTCAAGAAAGTAGGGACAACCAAAAGGTTCAGTGCACTATTTGCCTCAACCTACATGACCTAATTTGCAAAACCATGGGTTTGAACAACCTAATTTTCCTAGTTTGAGTCTCAATCATATTTTAGCCTATTTATTCATCCCATTTGAGTCTCAATCATATTTTAGCCTAGTGTATTGTACAAACACAGACAGCATTGACAGCTGTAAACCATGATACAATATACAGCTGAAATTAACAGCTGTACTCATACAAGGCAAGCTAAAAGCAAACAAACCTCATTGCCTGTTGTTATGCTTTGTGAACTCACTCACTGTATCTGGAATTCAATCACTCCATCTCCATCAGCAAATGCATGGACTTACGTTGTACATACAACTGCAGGACCCATGGCCAGCTGTATATCTTTATGTCGTAATTTTCTACAGAATAACCACAATTGAGCCCAAAATTTCTGTTATGTAAGACATTTATTAAGTGAATTTTGCCCCATTTTATGACCTTTCTTGACTCAGTTGTTAAGTGAATGACTGCAGTTGATAAGTTTGCAACTTGGTTATTAAGTGAAGCTGCATTCCCCATTGACCTTGCTTGTCAGAAGTTTGCAAAAGGTAATCACATGACTCCAGGACACCACAATGGTCATGAATATGAATCTGTTGCCAAGCACCTGAATTTTGATCACATGATCATGGGGATGCTTGCATTGAAAAACAGCAATAGGTCACTTTTTTTCAGTGCCATTGTAATCTTGAATGGTCACTCAATGAACTGTTGTAAGTTGAGCACTACCTGTACTAGGGTCAGCTCAGCATGCATACAGGTAGTCCTCGACTTACGACAGTTCACTTAGTGACCATTCAAGGCGACTGAAAAAAAGTGACTTATGACCATTTTCACACTTATGACCATTGCAGCATCCCCAGGGTCATGTGCTTTGCATTCAGATGCTTGACAACTGGTTCATAGTTATAAGGGTTGCCACATCCTGGGGTCATGTGATCATATTTTGCTATCTCCTGACAAGCAAATTCAATGGGGAAACACTTAACAAACCGTATTATTAATTTTACAACTACGATTCTCTTAACAAACGTGGCAAGGAAAGTCGTAAAATGGGGCAAAGTCCGCTTCAGTTTTCTCACTTAGCAACATAACTACTGGACTCAACCATGGTCCTAAGTCGAGGGCTGCCTGTAGTCCGAAGCATCAACCCTACCTATGATTTCCACTTTGAACGAACAGTGTAAAGCTAGGTAAACTTAGCCCCGTGTTAGTATAAACCAGGAGAGAATTCTGGGAGTTGAAGTCCACCAGGCTTAAAGTTGCCACGGTTGGAAACCCTTGGTATAAACGAACGGTGAACTAACCCAACTGTCCTAATATTCCTTTTTACTTACTCTTTTCATGTATCCAAATTATGTTTATAGCTTTACCTGTTATCTTATATATGAGTGACATAAATAAATAAACTAACTAACTAACTAACTAACTAACTAACTAACTGCTGGGATTCACATGTTCTTACCAATTTAGCAAACCGGCTGGGATCGCAACTGATCACCAGCCGACCGCAATTCTCTCTTAAGAGTGAAAACCGAGAAATCCCTTCTTGGTGGAACTTCCGGCATTTACTGATCAGCGGAAGGAAAGAGCATCTCAAGAAGCCACTCGGGTTTCAAAAGCAACCCAGCAGGTCACCCGAGCCTTCCCCCGCGACCGCCTCCACTCGGAAACTCCCACGGGAGAAAGACACCGCCTGAAGCGGGAAAAAGGGGAAAAGCTTCTGAATGGAAGCTCCTCTGACCAGTGAGAACGTGATACGTCATAATGCCCCTTCTTCCTCTGAGCACGCGCAGTAGCGCGGGGCCGCTTCCGCGCGGGAATTACGGAGCAGCGGCGGCGGCGGCTGCGGGATATGCCGCTGCAGTTTCTTCCGCGGAAGAAAGTGTGATGGTGGGGGAGGATCGGCGTTGTGCAAGCTACGCCCCCACCCCGTTAGCCTCTGAGCAGGTTAGAGGGCGCGCAGCTTTTGTCCCAGGTACCTTCGTTTTGCATGTCCGGTTTTTAAAGCGCGTTTCGGGATTTGTCCTCCGCCAGCGATTATTTGCAGCCCCGATTTACGTTTGCTGTTTTATGGACTGGTGTATGTATTATTTGTCCTTCAATTGTCTTGGACTACCAGTTCTGTGGCTCCCGATTCACATGAGGAAATAATGACTAGCAGTGACGGGAGTGGGAATCCTGTACAGCTAGTCCTGGACTTTACAACAGTTCATTTAGTGACGGTTCAAAGTTACAATGTCACTGCAAAGAGTGACTGATGACCATTTTTCACGCTTATAACCGTTGCAGCATCCCAGAGGTCATGTGGTCAAAATTCAGACAGATGGCAACTGACTCACATTTATGATGGTTGTCCCAAAGGTGCTGTTTTTTTCTGGTTTTTCTTCGAAGACGTTTCGCTTCTCATCCAAGAAGCTTCTACAGCTCTGACTCCATTTCCCACCATCTGGTCAGACCTGAAGAAGCTTCTTGGATGAGAAGCAAAATGTCTTCAAAGAAAAAACAGAAAGTCCAATTGCCTCTTGAAAAAGCACCTTTGGGACAACCATGACCTGGATGACTGAGAATCTTCATAGACATTTAATGATGATTGCAGTGTCCCGGGATCATGTGATCACTTTTTGGTGACCTTCTGGCAAGCAAAGTCAATGGGTAAGCCAGATTCACTTAACAACCCTGTAACTAACTTAACAACTGCCATGATTCACTTAACAACTGTGGCAAGATAGGTTGTAAAACGGCAAAATTTATTTAACATGTCTTGCTTAGCAACATAAATTTTGAAATCAGTTGTGATCATAAGTCGAGGACTACCTGTATAAATCAGGTTGGACAAAAGTGTGATAGGTTGTCTCCATCTTTTAGGAAGTCTAACCTTCTAGCAGTTTCCACTTTTCAAAAACCTCAGATTAACAACCAGTCTTTGACTATTATTGGTTAAGAGTCACCAAAATACATTTTCCTGGGAATATCTGTATTGAGTAAGGAGTATTTCTTTATAGATATATTTCATAGAATCATGGCTCAAAATATAGGGTCTGTAATCTGAAATTTAGATTAATTTGAATATGAACAAGGAGAAAAATTACCTTGCTTTGGACTTCATTTCCCATACTTTCTTGCAACAGCTGTGCTGACTGGGAATTTAGAGAGCATTATAGTAGTACTGAAAGTCACTCACTATCTAAAGTTACTTAAATGGATTTCATTTTTAACCTAACAGTTTTCTGTTTTCTTAAATAATAAAAGGCCATATAAAGTGTTCACTGTTAGCAGTATCAAATTGTGAATTAACTTACAACCTACCCAATTTAAGACACTTTAAATTTAAGGGGATAGTTTTAATAAAATATCTAGAGGTATTTTTTGTTGCTTTTGTCATGGAGCAAAAAGAATTAGCAAAGATATGAATATACTTTTCTGATCAAATATGTATTTTGTTCTGGTACAGAGACACTCTAGTACAAATGTGTGTCACCTGTCAAATAATCATTGTTAGTACATATAGTAGTAGTCTGGCTCTTGGGCTCTGAACTGATAACTAAACTGAAATCCTATGTCAGAGAAGGTAGGCAGCTATGTCTATGAATCTGAAATTTAGCTGCTAAAAGTCACATCCAGCTTTTCAATATCATAGTCACTGCCTGGAAAGATTCCAGAATGAAACCCATTAGTTAAGAGTATACCAGTTTGAAGCCTATGTAAAGATTTTTGTTCTGATTAAAATAAATTGAGAAAGGAAATATGAACAGACACTTGAAACAAAGCAAGGGTACCCCCCACTGTCCCTTATCTCTTTCATGCTGGAATTTCACTTAAACTGATGGTGGAAAATCAGCATAGGATGGAACTGGTGGAAAATTTGTCTTTTAATTCCATTTGCAAGTTCACTTATCTTTTCTTTTATGTACACTGAGAGCACATATGCACCAAGACAAATTCCTTGTGTGTCCAATCACACTTGGCCAATAAAAATTCTATTCTATTCTATTCTACTTAGAATTGCTGTCTCCCTAAAAAATAATGCCATTTCTTCTATATGTACATCCCTAGTGGAAAATATTTATTGGACTATTATAGTTTGTTCAAATTTACAAAAGCAAAATCATCACAAGCTAGTTATTATTTATGCATGTATTAAAGTAGCTTGAGATTCCCCGAGAGAGAATAAAAATAGACGGCAAATTTTAAAAATTCATAAGAAATTAATAAGTAACAATCCCAAGAATAGAAGAAAATGTATCGCCAAGATTAAATTTGTAATGAATAAACTTGAGAAAAATGAAAAGGTCTCTTGGGGACAGAAAAGACAGTCAGGTGGGAACCTGACAGAACTAATCGAGAACTTCTCAAGTTGAGGAACCGCTGAGGAAGCCTATCTTTTTTGTAGGTATTATCATAATCTCTGATAATGGAGACATTCCAGAAGCTCCTCCTCAGAATGTCATATCTACCTCAGTAACATAACATAAATATTGAATTATGGCATTGTAAAGAACTTGCATCTGTTGGACCTGCTGATGTAGTTCATATGTAACATTAAGGGTTGGCTTGTTAAATCATAGCTGATTTAAGGTAAAATTGGCTGGGCTGTAAATTTATTCATTATAGCAGAAAGTCAGGATATAAATTGAATAAAAAATCACACTGGTCTCAAAGGACAAACAAAAGCTGCACAATGGCGTGACAAAATATGTAAACTCTGTGAATTGATGCTCTACTGATTAATTAAAAAGGAAATAAATGCTCATAGTCTCATGGCTATGTAAAAAGAAAAGAAGGAAACATATAAATGCTCAGCATCAATCTTATAATTATTATGACTGCTGTTTATTTGGTTTTCCCCAGCAAGATGGAGTATGTTGTACTATAACCTCCATTACCCATCTAACTTGAAAATTGGTTGTGAATGATGAGATTTCTACTGCAATAAATCTGGAAAATAACTGTAAATATTAATCTACAGCTAGTTTAATGTTATGTTTGAGCTGACACAATGAATTTAGTTGATAGTTTTGGGATTCTTACGTACTCGGATGCTCAGCTGATTTGAAAACTTATTGTGCCTTGACATATTTCTAAGTCCTTGTGGGAAATCTATTACATTCTGCTTTAATAGGTAAGATTTAGTTCTGATAATTCAAAGAAACCAAACGTGGAAAAATGTATGCTGCATGTTTTTATTTTTCCAGGGAAAAGCGTGAACAATGGATGATGACTCCAGCACTCACTCCGTGCCTTCTTCATTTACTGACAGCTTAGAGGCCGCAATGGAAATAGAAGGACATTACTCCCAAGTTCTTTCTTTCTCCTGTGTCTCAGACCTTAAAAGTGAAGGAAAAAGCTTTTCTCCTGATTCTTATTTAGCAAGTGGTTCTCTTAAGAGGTATGTAAAACCTAAAATGCTGCTCATGGGACTTTTATTTTGAACATACTATTAGACAGGCTGGATTTTACTAAGAATGTTCCAGTATCATAATTACTTGGAATAGTATTAAAATCCCTGGTGTGTGAGTATGTTCAGAACTGAGAATTTGGAATGTTTAATTAGCTTCTTCTAACAGCTGCTGTGTGCCACTATGATCCCATTAGTGTTTTCGGCTTTTGTTTGAATAGATCCTGGGGATAATTCTTTATATTGCTGTTATGGAATATCTCTACAATATTTCTTCTACTTAGTTTGGGTTATATGTTATATAATAAACGTATTTATAATGCTGATTTTATATCTAGTACTAGTGATTCAAAGAATTATAACATACAGGCCATGAATTAGTTTTCCTGTAGATCAGGGGTGTCAAACTCAATTTCATTGAGGGCCGCATCAGGGTTGTGTTTGACCTCAGTGGGCTGGAGTGGGCGTGGCCAGAATGAGCGTGGCCAGCTTGACATCACTCATGTTGGGGATGCCTGTGGTGGCCCAAGCGCTCTGCCAGTGAAAATGGGCCCCCAAGCTCCGTTTTCATCTGGGATGGCCTCCTGCAAACCTCTGCCAGCAAAAACAGATTGGGGAGCCTTCATGAGCTCTGTTTTCAGCTAGGACAGCCTCCTGCAACCCTTTGCCAGCGAAAATGGAGCACATGGCCCTCCCTAGCTGCATTTTTGCTGGCAGAGGCACCGCGAGCCAGTCCTTTGCTATTTCCAGGGCGGCTCAATGGGCCAGATCTAAGCACCCCGTGGGCCAGATCCAGCCTCTGGGCCTTGAGTTTGACACCCCTGCTGTAGATAATTTATGTGGTTGTTCTGTATATAAAAATTCCCTGAGCTAGAGATCCACTTCCTGAGATCCCTATGCATTTCATGTTAAGAAATTTGCTTATACAGTACTGCAAAGCTAATCATTTATGGGGTACATGAAGTAATTCAAGCAGCAAATAAATAGTTACATTTCAATTAGATTTTTTAATATATACACAGTTTAGTTTTAAATGGCCTTCTAAAATAGAGTGCATACGAAGACATACACCAGGGGACATATAACAATTATCTTGGTCACCAATGTGCAAAGCTATGATATAGTAATAAAATACAAATTGAATAGATGTGTTCAACCTTCCAGTTGGGGCAAATATTGGAATTAGTTGTAAAATGAAGTTCCAGCTTACCTGGAGGGGGCCCAGTCAAAGAATGTCAATGGATGTTGCTTAAGGAACTATAAACAATATTAAATTTGTTTCTTAGGAATTTACTGGGACTGGATCCCTTTCCAATTGATTATGAAAAGGACATTGTGGAATTATTTGATTTTCAATGGGTTACTGAAATTGCTTTAGTTGAATCTTGTACGTTTCTCTTTGGATTACTGAGGTATGATATTATTATTTATTTTATTCATTAAACATGAAATTCAGTCAAGTGAACATTTAAAAATGTATCACAAATATTATTGACTGGCGCTGATAATTGATACGGGTTGCTGCCAGCATCCTAGGTATCAACCAAGTATCTTCTTTAAATGTACAGTGTTCCAAGTAGCACTGTTTTTTGTAGTTCCACTGGTGGTATTGCAGGAAGCTGCAATTTCTTGATGTATTTTGTAAAATTTTTGGGCATGGTATCAAGTGCCTCAATGACAGTGGGTATCACTGTTACATGTTTCATGCATAATCATGTAGTTATTTAATTATTATTAAATAATTACGCTGTTGTTGTTATTGTTGTTGTTGTTGTTGTTATTATTATTATTATTATTCCTGGAATATATTGTTGGTTATTATATTGCTCCATATTTCTTAAACCCTACACTATTTTGTTCCAAGTATTTGTTCTGAGGACTTTCACTAACTGTATTATTGACGTCAGGGGTGAAATCCAGCAGATTCTGACAGGTTCTGGAGAACCAGTAGTGGAAATTTTGAGCAGTTCAGAGAACTGGTAGTGGAAATTTTGAGTAGCTTGGAGAACCAGCAAATACCACTTGTGGCTGGCTCCAGAGTGGGGTAGGAATGCAGATTTTGCAATATCCTCCCAGGAGTGGGCAGGGAATGGGGATTTTGCTGTATCCTTCCCCTGCCACGCCCACCAATCCACACTACACTCACCAAGTTACGCCCACAGAACTCGTAGTAAAAAAATTTGGATTTCACCACTGATTAAAGTGCATTGTTAAGGTAAAGGTAAAAGTTCCCCTCACACATATGTACTAGTCGTTCCCAACTCTAGGGTGCGGTGCTCATCTCCGTTTCAAAGCCGAAGAGCTAGTGCTCCGTGGTCATGTGGCCGGCATGACTCACTGCCAAAGGCGCACAGAACGCTGTTACCTTCCCACCAAAGGTGGTCCCTATTTTTCTACTTGCATTTTTTATGTGCTTTCGAACTGCTAGGTTGGCAGAAGCTGGGACAAGTAATGGGAGCTCACCCCATTACACAGCACTAGGGATTCGAACTGCTGAACTGCCGACCTTTCAATCGACAAGCTCAGCGTCTTAGCCACTAAGCCATCGTGTCCCTAAAGTGCATTGTTACTGAACTTTAATGGAAGTTAAAGCTGTTTATAAAAGAAACTCCTAGTAAAGATTGAAGAATCCATCCTTCTCTGAAAAGATGCTTTACCTAGGCTGGCAAGCTTGTTGGCATGATGATTTGCAGAGATAAATGTTTTTTTAAAAGGAAGTCTAACAAGTATAATGTGTGTGCGTATGCGTGTGCTGTATATACAGTATTGGCCAAGTGTGATGGACACACAAGGAATTTGTCTTTGGTGCATAAGCTTCAGTGAAATAAAAAATATAAGTGATAAATCATGGTCATAGTCATCATAAATAGATTCATCATGAATCATAAGATATGACCATAATGTATGGTATCTCTGTGTAAAGATACCTGTATGATTTGAATACAGTATTTGGGTATATACTTTTGTTTTCAATAACATCTTTTTCTTTTAATCCTGACAGACAATTCATATACAGATTAGAAAACCTTGTTCAGTCAAGTTCATCGGACTTTGGTAAATTATAAAATATTTTTAATTTACATGTGCCTTACAAGAGTTTGTACAATAAAATTGTGTGTACACAAAGATAAATACTTGGAGCCTATCCAAGACAGTCATACATATACAGGTATATATGGATATACGTTTAATATGGTAAGCCGGGGTCCCCAACCCCTGGTCCACAGACCAGCACCGGGACGCGTCCTGTTGAGAAGTGGGCCATGCAAGCAGCAGGCGAGCACACAAAGCTTCATTTGTGCATGCATAGGATCGAGATTGCGCAAGCGAAACCATCCGCCACTGCCAGTCCGTGGAGCTAGAAAGGTTGGGGACCACTTGCACAGTAATTCTTCTTGTAATAATTCTTAGACAGCTATGATAAAAAAGTTGGCATCCTATACTGATTCTGGCAATCTAGCCAGAATCAGATATATATTTATATATATTTATATATTTATATATATATTTATTTTTCAGTCAACACTTAAATGTGGGAGACACATTTTGACCCAGTAATTTTGAGGTGTTTTTTTTTTAAAGAAATTATTTTTCTGGACATATTTTTAGTTACACTGTTTTTAGCTTATTATTTGCTACATGTGTGTGAGAGAGAGGTATAATGCCTTAATGTTTCTTCTGGGACAGAAAGAGAGGGGGTAAAGCAAAAGAAATATTATCATCTTGATGCTGTGTGGTATACATAACAAATTTCACAACCCTATTTTTTAAAAAAAACAAAAACCTTAAAAGCAGTGCAGTTATCCAAATAATCTAACAGAAAATTTGAAGCTGATTTGGTACTTCATGTTTTCAATATCAGGAAATGTGAGCAAAACATTACTCATTTAAATACAATTATACTTTTTTGCTTAATAGATAGAGAGGTTGCCAGCATATTCTGAGTGGACAGCCATAAAGCAGAAGCTCCATAAATGCCTTTAAAGATACATACAACATTGATAGGCTTTGAAATGAATATGAGATTAAGAAGCTGTGATGCTCCAGATGTTGCTGAATTAAAATTCCCATTAGTCTCCCACCAATATGGCTAATAGTGAAAGATAAAGGAAACTGTAGCCAATGGGCTCCCCAATCCTGACACAAAAACGTATTTAAACAGCTCCATCACAACCATCAGAGAAAAAAATCATTTGTATGCTTAGGTTGTATAGTGTTTAAGGGACTGGCCTGGAAACCAGGACATTGTGAGTTCTAGTCCTGCTTGGGGATGAAAAACTGGCTGGATGACTGGACCAGTAACTCTCTTTAAGCCCAACTCACCTCAGTTAAGTTAAAGTTATTATTGTGGGGAAAATAGGAGGAGGAAAGAGTATTATATATGTTCACCAGCTTGAGCTACTTAAAAAGTAATAAAGGCAGGATGGATGGATGGATGGATGGATAGATAGATAGATAGATACATCCATCATCTTTTCCCTTCTGTGCCATCTGATTGGATAGTAATACTCTCACAAACGCATACAAACTTTCCCAAGACCCACCATTGAGGAATTCTGGGCACAGAATGACTGAACTGCACCATAGTCCAACAAAACTGGATACTGCAAGATTGTGGAAAGGCTAAGTTCTTTAACTTTTCATATTAGGCACTAAAACAAGCAAAACAAAAAGGGCATTTCTTCATTGGTTCCCAAAGCCTGGAAGGAAAGGCTTAGCCTCAGTGCCTTCTTGTTTCGGAGTTGATGCCTGCTTTGATCCACTTTGTATGTATGTGAAAATGTGCAAAGAAGCCATTTTTCCTCTGCCTCGGTCTTTTTTCAGCTTCTGGCTTATAAAGCTTTTCCAGGAATTGCACAATGTATAATGTGGATTTTAACTGTCTTGCCTTGGGAAAGTGGGCTGCTTGGGTTCAGGCTCCCCACCTTGGCCAAGTGAGGAGTATCAGGGAAAGGAAAAGCAGCCTTTGGCAAAGAACAGGAGAGACCAAACTTGGACTCTTTGCACAGAATGTAAAGGGAGCCCAGGGGTGAAAATTGTGAAAATTGCCAGTGGCAGTCATTGCTAAGGATGATTGCCTTGACTGACATCTTTCCCTCCCCTCCATGTCCCCAAATTTTTCATTCTCCCTCAGCACTTAAGAGAAGAGAGATACTCTCTCTCTCTCTTTTTTTTTTTTACCATTTGTACTCTTGTTTAAGACTGTGGTGGACAATAGTCCAGATTTTGTTTCCCTTGGGAAAACCTCAGCCAGTATGTCTAGGCAAAATGTTAAGAAGTTCACTTCTTTAAGAAGTTCCTGGGTGGATTTCTAGCTTTGGTGCCCGAGCCCTTCAAAATATGCACATTTGTTCACAGCATCCTAAGAGGTCGCAATTGACGATTAAAACCCCTAGTTTATGAATTGGCTTATTCTTGTTAAATTGGTGTAGATGATTCAACTCGGGGTGAATCTAGGGTTGCCCTTAATATGCAATTATGATAATACATGAGGGTGAAGGCTTGTTCTCTGAGCTTCTGGGTTGTTTTCCAAATGTTTCGTTACCAGGCTAGGTAACATCTTCAGCGGAGTTTAGGAGATGTCAGTGTTCTTCTATTTATAAGGGCTTCAAATGTGGGTGTGTCAATCACAAGACCGTCACTTGACACACCCACACCTGAAGCCCTTATAAATGGAAGAATACTGACACTCCCTAAACTCCACTGAAGATGTTACCTAGCCTGGTAACGAAACATTTGGAAAACAACCCAGAAGCTCAGAGAACAAACCTTCACCCTTGTCCTATACCCGAGCTACAGATATTCACCACTATTGCAATGATAATAGGTATTGTTGTTTACCCTTAATGTGAACATCAAGTAAAATTGTGTAGTGCACGAACTCCTTAAGAGCCCATCCTTAATTTCTAATTTATTTTAGGTCAAGCTGCAAACCGTCATTTAGAAGCACATAATATGAGACAAAAATGTGTGGAGTTTCTGCAATATGTGAAAGTTTTCATCTTCAGGTGAGATGTCAAGCGTAAGTCCTGTTTCATCCATTTTGTATATTTTATGTTGTGTGGTACTATGTCTCCATGAATTTTTTCAGGTATCTGGAGCCACATGAAACAGAGGATGAGTTGTTCCATCCATATGAGAAACAAGAAGCACAACTCCCTTCCTTGATTGTTGAAGAACTCTATTCTTTGACGCTGCATATTGGCCGCCTATATGACCTCCCTGCTTGCATTCTAGAAGGAAATACCATTCTGCCTCAAGCAAAGGTTGTCTGTCTTTTTTTTCTTTATAAGTAATATTATCAAACATGAGGATTATACAGAACTACAGAGTTTATTATTTGTAAATGTTGATGATGTACATTGATGAGAAGCCACAGGGGAGTATGATAAGATATGGCACAAAGTCAACTACCATTATCAAGTGATGACCTAAGAGTTGATATTACTAGGGCTTATCTCTTGGCATAGATATGGAATATCTCTAACTTGTAGGCCAGCTCCCAGGAGGTTTCTCATCTTGCCTGTTGAACTTCATACACAGGTCCTGGTCTTTCTTCCCCATTAATTCTGAATTTGGGGAAGATTTTGTCTCTAGTATGCACGTGTGTGAGATACTGTACATTAGGGCAGGGGTCTCCAACCTTGGCAAGTTTAAGACTTGTGGACTTCAACTCCCAGAGTTGAAGTCCACAAGTCTTAAACTTGCCAAGGTTGGAGACCCCTGCATTAGGAGGTCTGCCTTCTAGAATATATATGTCTTTAGGAATAGGTGGATGGGGGATTAATGTCTCTGCTCCTTATTTTCATTCAGTTCCCAAAGTCCCAATCCAAGTTCAGCTTGTTTTCTTCTCCACTATTTTAGGAAATTTTTCACAAGTTTCTCTATGGCTACTAAGATGGACAATCCTACTTCCATAGGACAGTGGACTCGACCCGTATAAAAGTACACAAAGTACTTTGTATCCCCACACTTTCCCTGAACTCGGAAGAGTTGAATTGCCCATCATTGTTTCTCAAAACAATAGAATAGAATAGATTTTTTTATAGACCAAGTGTGATTGGACACATAAGGAATTTGTCTTGGTGCATATGCTCTCAGTGTACATAAAAGAAAAAATACCTTTATCAAGGTACATCACTTACAACACTTAATGATAGTCATAGGGTACAAATAAGTACAAATAAACCAGATGTTCTTGTAGTATATTAAATAATTACTATTGGATATATAGGAAATTCAAAATATTATAGTTTATATGTATGCTGAGATAAAAATGAAAATCATTCCTGAGGGTAAAAAAGAGATAAAGATATACTACATATACAGGGAGTTCTCTTTTAGCAGCTGCTTAGTGACTGCAGTGGTTGGTTCATTTTAAAATCTTGTTTAGTGACTGCAGTTATAATAGTGTTGAAAATGTAATTTTGCAACCAGCTTTTGTATTTATGAGCTTCACAGGTCAAAGGAAACAGAAGTAATATTGTAAGCATAGTTAGTTTCACTTAGAGACCTCTTTCCTTAACTACCAAGTTGTTAGTCCTAGTTGTTACTAAATGAAGACTAATCTGTAGTGGTACTATAATTTTTAAGTGACTGGATACCTATTTACACTACCATAGTAATAATAGGGCCTGATAGTTTTTGTTATTAAAGAATTGTCTTTTCTCTGTTGAGTTCTGTTAAAAGTAACAATATTTGGCATCATTTTAATATTACATGTACGTACTACATTAATTATCAATCTGTTTCCAACACATGGAAGGCCGGTTCATTTTAAAATCTTTATATGTCACAGTGTATTCTGCATATAGAAATTAAAATATAACATGCAGTATTTTTCTTGGATATTTTTAATGTAGTTATTTCCTCCATCATGGCACTTGCTGCATCTGTACATAGACATTCACTGGTCAGTGTTGGAAATCCTCCATCTTCTTGGTGAAAAGATGCAAAGTGAGTCATTTTGTTTATATCCTTTGTGTTATTTGTCATTTGGGATTTGGAAGGATAAATAAAACACATGCAAATAATTGCTAAAGCAATAGTCTTAAGGAGAGTTCATATTCTGTAGTCTTCATAAAGAAGTGTATTTAATATTATGAAATGTGCAGATCCCAGCAGTTGTTAGCCAAGGATCTTACCTGATCCAAACTACTCCTGATTTCGTCCCTCCCAGCCTCAAGCCGTGGTAAGATAAACTATTGCCTTCTTTTCAACTCACTCATCTGCCTACATCCCCCCATCGTTTCCCTTTTGGCCACCTTACACTCCACTGCCTCTGCCACCGCTGATCTGGACAACACAATCTGCTTTCCAAAACCTCTTCAATAGGCTATGCACAATTTGGACAAGAGGTCACCATGGCCTTGGGAAGAAGCCTGGCACGGTCAACACCTGCCTAAAGAAAGAGGCTAGTTGTTATCTCATCAGTAGCAAGAAGACAACAGTGAAGGTTATCTGGGGGTATACGGGTGGCAGAGCCAGCAGAGGTGGGGGGAGATAGGTAGATGGAAGCGCCTGTGGTCATAAATGCTGGAGGGCTGCTAAGTGGCCACATTTTGATTTTGGAGTTGCTGCAATGGCTGTATGTTTAGGGACTGGGTATAACCACCAAATGTTCAGTGTCCCTGTAAGTTTAGTCTCTATACAAATGGTGATACTTCAAGGATTAACTGTACAATTTTCAATGACAAAATTGATCTCAGTTTTAATTAGTGAGTTCTGGCTCTTCTAGCATTTGCTCTGCTTTGATCCCTCCTTATGTGTAGGGCAGGGTGGACAAACACAAGAAAAGTGATGCAGTCTACGAAAGGAAGGGGAGAAGTTGTGGGTTGCATTACTGATTATCAGGCATATTCATCCTTGACTCTCTCTACATGCTGACATTCTTACATCAATCTTCATATTTTTAAATTTGGTACTTGCATTACCTCTGGGATTTTGGTTGGTAGCTGGCGGATCTATTAAGATTCTTAAACCAGGACTTCATGGTCCAGGTTTTAGCAAGTTGACATTAAAATTAAGAATTCAAATTTTCAGGTATAATGGGAAACACTCATTTAAGTATACTACAGTTTGATGAGTTTGTTTACTTTTGCTTGCAAAATTGGGCTTTAAAATGTTTGCATTTATTTATTTACAGTTTTAATTTTTACAGCTATTCATTTGCCCACAGCTCTGTTAAAACCTAAACTTACACAATGGTGGTTAAGACTATTTAGTAACAAATAATTTAAGATTCATGGAGATGCAGTAAAAATATTTCCAAGTAATTCACCAAGAAATAAAAGAGAAACTGAAATATGGAA
This sequence comes from Ahaetulla prasina, assembly GCF_028640845.1. Taxonomy (NCBI): domain Eukaryota; kingdom Metazoa; phylum Chordata; class Lepidosauria; order Squamata; family Colubridae; genus Ahaetulla; species Ahaetulla prasina. Next base: position 124,868,951 of record NC_080539.1, read on the forward strand.
ATAGATTGTGATTCCTGTTACTTTTTGCTATTTAGGGGAAGAGTCCAAACATGTTTTTAAACAATGGAAGCTAAATAAAACAGAAAAGATCAGATTACCATTTTATGTGGATATCTGGTGATTGGGAAGATCAGTCTTCCTCATCCTAGTGCCTGCCAGAATATGATAAACTTAAATTCCTGGTATCCTAAATTAGAAAAATGGCAGTGAATTATGGAGACTGAAGTCTGATATTAGGTTGAAATCCAAACAATATTCTGAAGGAACTAGCTTGGGGATTCCTAAAATAGGTTATTTCTACTTCATTTCTTTTAACTATAATCTTTTAGTCCTCAAATTATAAATTATAAACAGCCTTAATGAGATTGACTCAACTGTGCAGCACCATTTTTAAAAATCAATGAATAACTCAACTGATTTATATAATTTCACAGCAAAACTTCACTTATAAATCAATTAAAAGATCAATGCATCTATCCATTTATTATTTGTCCTATTGATTTAAAATCAATAAACCTTACTGTCCTTTTGATTTTGATGGAATTTCTAACTTAATTCTTTACAAATACATTTGGTTTTCATTGTATTTTGAGAGGGTAAAAGGTTCTTACACATATTGCATGCTCAACAGTCTGTGAATATTAGAGCAGAATTCCAAATTTAACAGTTATCTTTATTAATGAAGTTATAAAAATATTTTGAAGGCACGTAAGTGTAATGTGTGCTCACACGTGATTATGCTGTGGTATTTTTAAAATTATTCATGTAAATTCTCTTAAAATATCCAGAAAAATGCAATGTTTAGAATTACTCATATTCGAAACACATTGTGGAGTCAAAAATGGCTATTCCAAGAGATCCTGGTTACTCTAGCCAATGAAGCGTAAAGATGTACTCAGATTTTTTCAAAAACAATTCCTTGATTGACAACTCCATTTTAAAGGGATCAGTGGTAACCAGACATCATTCAGCACTGATATAGAGTACTGTCAATCTTAGCTGCTCAATGATAGATGAATGCCACTTATTTCTAACTTCTCTATACCTATACTTCCACAAGTTTATTTAATAATTGATAAAAAGGTATGAATTAAGTGACAATAAGGCACCTTATTCACATTTACTCAATATATGTACTGTGTACTCAGACTACCCTAAATATTTGTTCTTGGAGTTGCACAATATACAGGGTTTATATTCTGAACTGGGCAGACACTGAAGGTCACACACTATAGTAGGAAAAGTTTGTTCAGATTCACTGTGAGAGCTAATTTAACACATGGCTGAAGGAGAAAACGCAGGTATTTTCAACATTATATCCATCTTTATTATGTTTTACAATGCTTAATCCCAGATTGCGTCCTTTGTACATTATTTAACAATAAGAATTTAGAGTTTGTAATCAAAAGCTAGTTAGGGTGCTTATGGTCTGAGGAGCTGTTTATGCGGCCATGCCTTCCTTCCAAATATTGCAAGAGCCACGGTGGCGTAGAGATTAGAGTGCAGTACTGCAGGCTACTTCTGCTGACTGCCGGCTGCCAGCAGTTTGGCAGATCAAATCTCACCAGGCTCAAAGTTGACTCAGCCTTTCATCCTTCCGAGGTGGGTAAAATGAAGAGCCAGATTGTTATCGGGGGCAATATGCTGACTCTGTAAACTGCTTAGAGAGGGCTGTAAAAGCACTATGAAATGGTATAGAAGTCTAAGTGCTATTGCTACTGCTTTCATTCCCCCTTCTAAATTTTAGAGTTTCCTTTCAGTAGTCTGAGAGAAAAAGGGACAAAGAGCAGCCTAAGAAACAGCGGTGTTGGGGAAATGCAGAACTCAAACCATCTTCAAATGTAGTTCTCTTATCTCCCAAGCTCCCTTCCTACTCATGAATGTAGTGGTGCTTTCTCAATAATGTTTTCCCTCTCTTCAGTCCTAACTGAACATTAATAGCCAAAGGCATTCCTGTTCCTTTCCCTGTTCCTGAGCAATCTCCAAATGTAAATAGCGTTTTCGCAGAGGCCATTTGAAGCAGGCACCGATGAAGAGAAATTAAGAGTAAAGGAATTCCTATGTGTTGCGATAATAATTTTGGACCAAAGTTAATTATGCTTAGAGGAAACTAACGAAGCTACAGTAATGGAATCAGCATTAATTTCATCATGACCAATTTAGTCTATAAAGCTTCCTGTGTAGATAAGTATGATATGTAATATTTTTAAAAACTTTTTTCTTGGGAAGCAGGGAGGAAATGGTTTTCAATTAAATATTTTGCATGGCCCTACAAGAATCTATATCTAAAACAGGATATAAGACTCTGTTACTGAACCAGCACTGGTCATTTTCATCCTGCTGCAAAGATAGTGATATCAAACTTTTTATTTCATTTATTTATTTATTGTTATGCAGCCTTTTATTATTTTTTAATTAACTCAAGATGGTGAGCATTCTATTTTCCCCACAACGTGAGGTGTATTGTAAGTATTTTCGCCACCTTGTGAGATGGGTTGGGCTGTGAGAGAGTGACTGGTCCAAGATCACCCACAAATGATACATCAAATGATACAAACTTTGAGATTTTCTCTATCATAAATTTAGAAAATGAATGACTATAGCTTTGGTTTGCAGTTGTTTGTTTTTGCATTGAAAACATATTTCTGTTTCTACGTTCATTAATTCGATTTTCTCATTCTATTCGTATTTTCTAGGGCAAACCATATATGCTCACAGATTTACAAATTTAACTGGAGAAAATCTAACCAATATCAGTTTGTTCGAAGATCACTGTGGTAATCTCTTATATGATCTGATAAATTTGTCAGTTAAGAGGTATTCAAAGGTATTGCAATTTTATTCAATATTATGGTAGTATTGCCTAAATTTCTGAGACAGTAGAAATGTATCTATTAATATATATTAAAACAGTGTTTCCCAGATAAATTAATCTTAGTGCTTTTGGTTAGATGCTACTTCTATGAATTCTTCTGTGTGAGGTAGTTAAATGAAAATACAGCTTGAGAAATGCCTTTGTCCAGAAATGAAATCTGTGAACTCTAAAAATGAGCAATGTCTTTGACAAGTGGAAAATTCCAGATGTTTTCCTATGGCCCTAATGCTCTAAAGAGATCAACAGTCTTTAGAATGTGACAGGAAGCAAAAGACCTGGTTACAAGAGTTTTTATATCCATTTATCTCGTAATTTTAGTTGTACATTTATTATAAAATGTGTGAGGAGTGGCATGCCCTCACACACATACAAACATACACACACACACACACACACACACACACACACACACACACACACAATTTTTAGTAGTCTCCTTTTTAAAAAAAAAAATTAAAAGGTTTGTTTGATAAATCATTCTTAGGCATTGTTTCCTTTACCTTCCAAAGTTCCCAAGTGCAAAATAAATTATTCAGCTAATTAATTCTAAACTATCAAATAGGTTAGCCTTGAATTGGGTAAAGGGCAAATCTACGTGACATGTAAAAAGTAAGTATTTATCTTCCAAATGTAATGCAAAATGGAATGAAACTTTTTAAATCTTAAAAGGGGAGTGGTATTCCGTTGCTATATGTGACTACAATACCACCTGCTGGTACATCAAGGTATAACTCATTTGATTAAAGATGGCAGATTAAAAAATTCAGGAAATATTGCATTGCTTCGGAACAATGTAGTGTTTTTATTCCATCACGTATGGCATTAAACTTGTGCATTTATAGGTTCTATCATAAAAATTAGTGTTGAATAATTTGAAAATATTCGTTTATTTAGCAATAACATAGTTTTATCATACTTTCAGGAATAGAGAGTTTATAAAGTTAATGCTGCAGAAATTTCTTAAGAACTATTTATGCAGTCTATGACTTTATTTTTTTCTTTTTCATGCTGATACTGTGGGGAGTAGAAAAAGAAGCTGTTTCTGGTGTGTCCCTTTTATTTGAATTATTCTAAAACCCATGTTGGTTTTCTGCATGATATAGAGTATAACAGGACTTAAGGTTTTAACTATAATGTCAACCATCTTGAATGGTAGCCCTTAATAACTGACACGGTACTTTAAATAACCACAGTACTTAAGAACAAGCTCTGTTGAATTCAGCAAACTGGACACCAAACAAATATAGAGAGGATAAGACCTGTACTTAGTGTATTAGTTTTAAAAGCATTTTTCTAGAATGTATATAAATGTTAAACAAATTTGCTTATGCATTATTTAATAATGGTCAATGTGGCACTTGAAATTTCAAATATAAGCAGATTATTGAAATGTGATTTTTAGGTAGGTCATTCTTCCAAAAATTGTTTCCAGAGTTTCTAGAATGCATCAGGAAGAAGGAAAATTACCTTCTCTAAGTGTTAACAGTAGGACAGTTTCAATAATTTTTCACCAATAAAGAAGCGATCAATTTGTATGAATTGTATTGAGATGAACACTCCTTAAACATTTTCTTAGTATTAGGCACATAAATAATTCCTTGTGGTTTTGACAGATCTAGATAAGTCTCTTTCTATTTTTCTCTAACACACACACATCAGCTCACACCTATCCATTTTCTTCCTTAAAGGGAGTCACTTCTGAAAAATTGCAATAGGCGAAGAAATTATAACACTACAAAGATAATGCACAGACTTTAAATTTGGATTTCAAGCACATGCATACAAAGATCTGGCAGCTTCTTTTTTTCAAAAAGAAAGAAAAAAGAGGAAAGAGAGAGAGAGAGAGAGAGAGAGAGAGAGAGAAAGAAACGTATACTGCTTGCTAGATGGCTTAATCTTTTCATATTTACACTTAAGTATTTCAGTGATATTTTTCAGCTGCTTCCTCCATCTCTGAAGTTTGTTCATGTAGAAATGTTTTCTGCCTTCTCTGAGTTAAAATGTTATTTGTTGCAGGTTAGGCTCTCTGAAGCTCTTATTACTCTCCACTATACTTGTACCTGTATAAAAGAGCTGTGGGTTCTACTTATTCATCTGCTTGACCACAGAAATAAAGCATCTCTTACAGAGGTAGGAAATGTTACATTCCCAGCATGAATACATTTCATGAAACAGATTGCATTGGAAACCTGCAGAAATTCATAGTTTGACAAATATATCAAACTGTTTTATCTACCCCATAGGCAAACTTATATCAAAGGTGTTGCTTCTTTTCCCCCCTGTAAACTTTAAAGAAGTTTATGTTAGTTGACCAGCAGGGTCAAATAATATTCAGCATGGTATTGCTGGATATTATCAGACCAGGAGTAAGGCAACCATCCATTCAGACTTAGTTGTGGAATCATTAGCACAGTAGTAGCTTAAAGAATCAATAGCACAATAAGCTATTCTTTCCACCACTAAGAATTTATAGTTAAAATTTCTGGTATTTGGCCCTGGGGAGGTCAGTCATAAATTAATACTGCACATTCAGACAATCGTCATAGCTTCTTCATAGACTCTATCTTCTCCACACAGCAGGGATTTCACTATTCTAAACTGATTTATATTGTGGCTCATAAAACGTCTGCTTTACTAACAGTACATATATTTGGAATGAGGGCGAATATACGTGTTCCAGGATAATGTTGCAGGATCAAATCTGGGTCGGTCACCAGGACCAGAGGAATGGAATGGAATGGAATAGAATAGAATAGAATAGAATAGAATAGAATAGAATAGAATAGAATAGAATAGAATAGAATAGAATAGAATAGAATCTCAGTGTACATACAAGCAATAAGTGATAAATCTTGATCATAGTCATCATAAAAATACATTCATAAATTCTAAGATACAACACTTAGTGATACTCATAGGATACTAAATAAGCAATCAACATAAATCATACTAGGATAAATCATAAGATACAAACAACAGAAGATTGAATAGTCTTCTGAGCTTTCAGATTCATTCTAGAGCCCATCCTTAGGGAACTTCTCTCTAACAGAGTTTGACCGACCCAGATTGGAGCCTACATACATTTGGAAATGGTTACTGATTATATTACATGGGGTGGCAAGGTATTGTATTTTTATATTATTTTACTGTCATTTATTGTTTTTACTTACTTTTGATGGGTCCATGATCTTATTACTATAAAGAAGAAAAGCAAACGTTGAGTGTATTAATCTAGAATCCTGCTATAATTGATTTATTTTTAATTGAACAATTTGCCTGAGTATAAGTAATCACAAAACATCACAAAACACAATCTTGGAGAACCCTGAAACCTGTCTTTATTTCCACCAAATAATAGCAAATCACTGCCCTCATCTAGTTTGTCCTTCTCTTGGTTATACTGAAATATTCCCTGTCCTTTATATAATCTAAAGATGGTCTCTTAAACTATATAGTTACAACCTGAAGTTTATATCAAAAATAGCTGGAAAGCACCAGGTTGCCTATCCCTTCCTTAGTTGCATAATTTGGATTTTAAATATAAAGATTTGTTCAGAAATTGTTGATTGAGATGTAGGTGAACTTGATTTGATTCTTTTATTTATTCCGGTTTTTTTCTGCCTCTTACAATCAAGAGATTTGATTTTACTCTTTTACTTTGTTACAGTCCTATGTCAAATAGCCCTTTCACCATAGATTGTCCCCAAAATGGTATACATTTATATTAATGGAATATTTTGATTGTGTTCATGGGAACTCTAAATCATATTAAGTCTACAGTGAAGGTCAAAGAATTAATATACTCTTGTCCAATTCAGAACCTGAGTTCATTAAGAAAGATATATGATCAAAAGTAGAATTACATAGAACAGGGGTGTCAGACTTGATTTCATTGAGGGCCGCATCAGGGTTGTGTTTGACCTTGGGGGTGGGCGAGGCGGGATAGGTCACTCAGGTGATCAAATGCCACTTTTGCTAATAGTTTGTTTTGCTAGTACTCTGCTAGTGAAAACGGAGCCCAGGAGGGCTGCAAGAGGCTGTCGCATCCGAAAACAGCCCAGGAGGGCCACGTGCTGCCCTCCCAGGCTCCGTTTTCGCTGACAGAGGCACCGCGGGCTGGTCCTTCAGTGTTTCCTGGACGGCCCCATGGGCCAGATCTAAGCACCCCGGTGGGCCGAATCCAGCCCACAAGCCTTGAGTTTGACACCCCTCACATAGAAGAACTAATATTTGGCTATCAGTGGATTTTTACCTGTTCTGGAAATATTTATCTCTATGTGAATGTGCATTTGTGTACATATTCACTCAGAAATGTAACTATATATAAATGAAAGTATATCTAAAGGTATTTTTAAAATGTCCTGTGTAGGCTGCTATCTGATGAAGCGAAAAAGCAACAGGAAAAATTCTCAAGAGCTAAGCAGATGGCCGAAGTGTGCAGATTGCCTTTTAAAAACTGTTGGTTTTCTTTACAGTCTTTTTGGAACTGGCTAAATCAAATCCTGAAGAAAGTATTCAAAAAAAACAATGGTACTGATTCAGTATCTGCCTTTGAATCAATTCCATGCAAGGATCCACTGAGCTTCAGTTGGTGGATTATAACCCACTTAGCATCACTTTATCATATTGACCGGAATGGATATACAGATGAAAAGGTAACTTTGTTCTTTTTCCATGAGGAATATTTGTAAGGTGTTTTCATATTTCCTTAATTTCCCCAAAAGTTTTAATACTTAGGAACAAAATGACATATAAATTTCTTAAATGTGAGCTTCGGGAATCTTAATCTTATCCTACCTTTGAGTTAAAAAAATGCTTTCTATACTCTTTAAAAAGTGAAATGACAGGCACCAATTTAGTAACAAGACAATATTAACGGTCAAAGGTTACAATGTGCTTTTAATTGTTATACTCCCATTGTACAAATATTTATTCTTTAAGCTTACTGAGAGTATATCAATATGAAAAAGAAATGTAATTGTTATGGTTGTTGATTTAGAAGGAATGAACGAAGAAGTGATAGTGAAAGTTTTAGAGTGTGCCGAAATGGACAAGTTAACAAAAGAAATTAAAGAGAAAGAAGAGACAGATTATTATATAATCTGGAATAAATGGTATGAATGGCTTGAGTCTAGAATAAAGGAAAAAAATAAAAGGGAGAAATTAGAATGTATAGAATATATTAGAAATGTACAATATGTAAATAAATATATAAGAATCTAGAAAAGGAAAGCTATTAGTATTAGGTAATTTAATGTAAACAAAGAAAAGGGGATAAGAAAGAAAATAAAATAATAAATGTGATATGGGAGGAAAGGTATATGAGCGAAAGAAGACCACTAAGAAACGCTATTTAGAAATAGGAAATATTTATGTTATATGTTGTGTGTTTGTCAGATTGTGTATCACATTAAAACAATTAAATAAAAAAAAAAATAGAAGGAATGTACTATAAAGCAGGGGTCACCAACCTTTCGGACCTCAGGGACCACTAAATTCATAATTTTAAATCCCGTGGACCACTAATATAATCTGCCTAATGACTGGCTGGGTGGGCATGGCCAACTCAGTGTCACTCACATCGAGGGGTGCCTTGTTAGCTTCTATTTGCCAGTCCCCTCCCCACCTGGGCTCCTTAGGGCTCCAACAGGAAGCAGGAGTTGGAGCTAAGAGAAAGAGTTGGCAAAACAGCTCAGTTCAAATTGTACCTGACCGAGAAGGAGGCTCAGTAGAAGCACCTCACTGAGGACTATGGGCATAGGCTTTCCAAGTAGAGGAAAAACCTGTGGGAGTACAAAGCCAGGTACAGGCGCCTGGAGGCTCAGTGGACTAAGATGATCAGTCAGTTCCAGGCCATGATGCAGTCCCACTGGAACAAGGCCCTCTGGCTCTTTGCCACCAGTGGCACTTCCCTTCAGCCTTTGCTCAAAGCCCAGCACCAGGAGGCTGAAGCAGACCCCAAGTTGGAATTTCTGCCCCCCCTCTGACCCACACAAAAACACCCCGAAGGGGGAGACTCTCTGCAGCAGTATAAACATTCATTGCACGTATCTGTCCCAGGGGCCATAGTTAGAGGACCCCTGATTTAGTGCAATATAAAAAACACAAATAATTTTCTGTGGACCACCAAAATTTTCTTGCGGACCACCAGTGGTCCACGGACCACCAGTTGGTGACTGCTGCTATAAAGGGAGTAGCCTTGAATCAAGTAGTCTTGAATGTTTTGCACAGTTATGTTGTTGAAGGTTGGTGGCTGAATGCAATAAGAGTGGTAGACAAAGGATGTTTCAGAACAAATGGAGGGCTGTGCCATGTCCCCATTCAATGTATTTGTGGAGAAATGTAGGGAGAATGCTTGTGATGATGGAGTGTATGATGGGAAGGTGAATATATGTTTGCCTTTGTACATAAATAAAGCCATATTGTTAACAGAGAAGTCAAATGGTTTGCTGTGAATGTTATACGGTGCATCAAGGAGGATTTGAAAGTGAGAACTTTGTAAGACGGACCAATGCTAAAGGTCTGAAACAAGAAATGTTTACCAAAAGAAGCAGAAATGGTTCTGGTTTAACAGCATGCTGCTGCCCTCTTTGTTATCTCAAAGTGAGAGGCATGACAGGAGAAATATAAAAGTAAGCTGAATGCAGGAAGATTTAAGTGGTAAAATAAGAAGAGATAAGGTCAAGAATGTATGGATGCTGAATATAGTAAATGTGATTTGAATGCAAAACTGAGAGATCAGTTGATGACATCTTGAAAAAACACTCATGTACCAATGTATGAAGCAAAATATGAATGGGGTGGAAGCAGGGATGGCTTGAATGTTAGACATTTGTGAAGATATCTAGTGGACTAACTGGGCATAAAGTAATTTTAGCTATGTAAAAATTTTAAAGAAAAAAGAAATCCCAAGCCTTTATTTTCTTCCATTTGTTATCATTCTTTAAGCATTGTTTTCATTATATTTGGATTTTTCAACTGGTCAGAGAAACTGATTAAGCCATACTACAATTTCGCTTGGTTTAGAATGGCATATAACCCCAGCCAATTGTGATTTTTTTAATGAGCTGCTTTTAATAAAAGCATCACTTTGTTTCTGTATGAACCCCGTCTATGAAATCCTAATGTCTGATAAATTATTGTTGTGAATTTACACTGACCTTGAACACCATAATGAAATCCGGGTGCTTAATATTAATAACTTTTGAAATTAAAAAAAAATATGGAAACCAAAATTACTAAATAATCAGCCTTATTGGGAACATGCATACTAATTTTTATAGTCTGGTCGCTTCAGCTTGGCTTCTGCAAGCAGTAAAGACTACAGCAACCACTAAATTATAAGAAGTGAAAAGCTCAACATTATGGAGAAACACAACTCTTGTCTTATTCCTTTCCCAAAAAAACTGGTTTTGTTATTAGTTTCCAAACCTTGCATTGTTCAAAGCAGGCCAGAATTCTGATCCAGCTTTGAGTAGGGGTATTCACAGGCTTCGGTTGAAGCAACTAAAGCTCTAAAAGAGATAGATCTCATAGGGTAATGTCTGTTTAGTTCTGTCCTGCCCTCCCCCCATGGACGTCCCTGGATCATATTACAAGCTTTCCATGCCTGATAATTTTGTAGCTTTCTGCTCACCCTTTCAGGTAGAACCAAGTTGTTATCAGCCAAGTATAATCCAATTGCTTGTTTGTATCAATAATCAAGAACAGTGTTGGCGAGCATTTTCGGCACCGAGTGCTGAAACAGGAATGCATTCGCGTACCGGCCACCTAATCTTCTGGTTTCTGGTGCGTATGCATGCCGAAGACCAATTGGCTGGTGTGCATATGTGCACCGGAAACCGGAAGATCATCTTCCTGGTGCGCACATGTGCACCAGGCGGCTGTTCTTCCTGTTTCCGGTGCTCCCACGTGCTTGAAGATCAGCTGGAGGGCACATCGGAACCCGGAAGAGCAGCTGGCGATGGCTCGTGTGCCCGGAGAGATAGCTCTGCGTGCCACTTACGACACACGTGCCATAGGTTCACCATCACGGATCTAGAAGTTTGAACAACTCTAACGTTTTGTGCAATTGAAACAATATTAATAAATCAAAGCCATACGGTTTTTTTCTTTCTTAATAAAAATTTCAAATTTCTTGGAAATTTGGGCAAGCATTTTTGAATTTCTCTTCACCTGAAAGGCATACAGCAATTGACTTGATTTCTAGGTTTGTATCCTCTTGATAAATGAAAATGGAAAAACATGGGATTGATTGAAATTCTTAGTGCTAAATATTTTAAAGTGTTATATTGTTTTGTCATAACTAGTCTTAAGATATATACGTTGACTATTTCTCATTAAATAGGAAATAGTTATGTTTAACTATTAGTTAAAGTGATCAAGATATAGAAGAAACATATACTACCTGCCTAAATTGCCTTACCTTTAGTTAATTGCTGGTAGATCTGCAATTTCCTGTGTCATATTTTAAAATAATTATTTTATATCTTCAGATTGTCTGTTTTGGGAATCTATAGTTGTACCTTGAAGTTTCAAATTATTAAAAAGAATACTTTGATACCATAACAGACTAGATTTGATACCCATACTCACGTGATTTCAATTTAAAAATTTTTTAAGTATAACTAAACATATATTAGAATCAAATTTAGGAAAGATCTGTTCAGCATCAAAAGTATATGATTTGCTTTGCACATTACCACATTGTAGTATTCCATTATATAATTTATTTGGTTTTGGCTTAATGCTTAATAGGGATGTGTTTACTGAATTTATTTAGTCAACCTTGATATATCCATCAGTTTGTATGTGTATTTAGTGGTAATAATTTGTGTTGATTAAAATTGAAAAGTGTCAAATTTCTCTAAGAAAATATCTAACTTTTTAAAAATTTGTAAAACACAGATAGATCTTAAGTATCTTTTTCTCAACAACCAAAGAGTCTGCATTATCATATTCTTAAAGGGTATATTCATAAATTTCAAAAGCCAAATAGAATTAGAAATATTACAACTTTTGAACATTGCAGGGGTCAATTTTAATGCTGCTCAGGGCAACCAAATATAGTTTGAATGACTTTGAGCTAAATATTCTTACCTTTGAATAGTTTAGAATACTTTCTAAGATAAGCGAAGAGTGCTTTCCAGCTGAGCAGCTTAGCAACTCAACAAGTGAACCAGAAGAAGAAACTAGATTCTTTTTGCATAGAGTTAATAAGAAATGTTGCCTATATACTTAAAGTTGCAACTCAAGTTGTATTTTTAAATAACATGACAAATGAATGCAAAATCATATTTCATGCTATTAGTTCAAAACTACATGTGTGTTTGTTTAGCAGATGGTATCACAAATGTTTTCCTTAGGCAGAAATGACAGATATACTAAGGGAGTGAATATTTTGCAATGCTTTATGAAAACCTATATTTCAAAGGCAAAACACTTTTTATTAAAGATAGAAAATGGTCGTCATTTCCTCACTGTTGGAGATTTTTAGTTCAAGACTTTTGAACTATGTTTATAAACTTGATTTATGTAAATAGACGACCTTAATTCTTTATTCTTCATTGACATAGATCAAATTAGAAAAGGGAGTAATCATTTCTAGATCTTGTCATAGATTTCATTAACACCATTTGTTAATTAAGAATTTCAGGAAAACTAACTTATAACACATGCTGGCTATGATCCTTAGAAAGATGTCTAAATGAATGAATTGCTAGTTGTGATTCATATCAAATCCACTGAAATTAGCTGCATTCTTGATCCTTTAAATAGCATATATATAGCGTAGTAGACACATTGAATTTAGAACTTAAAGGATAATTTAAATTATCTACATTTATGCATTCTTCTAGGTAAAAAGTGATATGAAATATTTTATTCTAACAAGAACAGAAGGAATTTTTTCTTTGTGAGGCTCAGAAATGTACTAATTTAATACTAATTTTTGTACTAATTTAACAACAGGATAGGGAGAAATTTTTTAGGTACTAATTTTAAAAATAGTGAAAAAGAAGATAGCGTTTCACCGTTTCACTTACTTGTCATAGGTCAGGGGTCATTGAGGGCCGCATCAGGGTTGTCTTTGACCTCGGGGGACAGGGGTGGGCTTGGCCAGGATGGGCAAAGCCAGTTCAATGTCACTCATGTCGGGGGCGTTTGTGGCAGCCCAAGCACTCTGCCAGCAAAAACGGGCACCCAAGCCCCGTTTTTTGGCTACAACAGCATCCTGCAACCCTCTGCCAGCAAAAACAGAGCTTGGGAGGGCCACTTCCGGCCCTTGCAAGTTCCATTTTTACTAGCAGAGGCACCACAGGCCAGTCCTTTGTAGTTTCCAGGGTGACCCCGCAGGCCAGATCTAAGCACCCTGCAGACCAGATCTGGCCCCCGGACCTTGAGTTTGACACCCCTGTCATAGATACACTCAAGAGAAGAAACATGTTGGATAAGTCCCAGGCTTTAGTTCAGTGATAGGTTGCCCCCGGTTCAGTCCGGTTCTTGGGAACTGGTAGTAAAACTGGGGGGAGGCTCCTCCCACCCACCTGGATGTCATCATAGACAATCTGCGTATGCGATCCCGTTTCGAACTGGTAGTAAAAGTAAGTAGAATCCACCCCTGCTTTAAGTTGGTCTATCCATCTGTGCTTATTATAATTAACTATGTACATACAGAAAATTCATTAGTCGTAGAGAATTCATTAGTAGCAGGTATTGCTAGTGATATAGGAGAGACAATTTGACTAATACCATTTAACAAACCTTCATGAATTTGTCTGCATATAATCCTCAACTTACAAATGGTTGCTTAATAAACACTCAAGGTTGCAGCCTACCTGCAAAAGGGGATTTAAGACCTGGTTCTGAAGTTCCAGCACTTCCTCCCACCCCCTCACAGTCACATGACTGTGTTTCATGATGGTTTTGGCCAAACCATGCCATTGCAAACAGTGGGTTCACTTAACAACTCCCACAAAGGTCATAAAATCGATCACTTTTCTTATAGTAAAATTGATACTTTTTTTATACCCTTTATGAAATAGTACTTCTTTCAGAGCTGAAACTTCCATCATTCAGCTTCACTGAGTGATCCAGGTGCTACTTTTATGAAAATAGGGACATCTCCCTATTTTCTTTTAGTAAAACCTGCATATTTTCATATAGCTCTGTCCTCATGTGCTTTTACTCACTTTTTTTCCAGGTCAGCAATGTAACCTCTACATAGTTTATTTAGGCTACAATCCTGTTGATTAACTGATAGATCACTGACTTCAGTACAGATAGTCCTGGAGTTAGAACAGGTCATTTAGTGATCGTTTAAGTGGAGAAAGTGACTTACGGCCTTTTTTCACACTTGCAACCTTTACAGCATCCCCATGAATCAAAATTCAGACACTTGGCAATTGACTGATATTTATGACGGTTACAGTGTCTCGGGGTCATGTGATCACCTTTCGCAATCTTCTGACAACTCAATGGAAAAGCTAGATTCATTTAACAATCATATTACTAACTTAACTGCAGGGATTCACTTAATTGTGGCAAGAAAAGTTGTAAAATGGGGCAAATTTCACTTGTCTTGTTTAGAAACAGAAATTTTGGACCTCACTGTGGTCATAAGTCAGGGACTACCTGTATAAGTTGCTTATGTATAGGTTTCTACAGAGTAATTGTTATTAATATCATTTATAAATTAACTCTTTCCAACTGTTTTCCATTTAGAAACCAGTAGAATCCAACTGGCCTTACATTGAAGATCTGCTGAAACAATCGGTCAGCAATCAAGTAAGTATTTTAATAATAACTTGAAAGTTTGATGATGGCTACTTCAAAATATAGGGACAAGGGATTTAACGTATCTTATACATTCAGTTGCTTTCTGAAATTAATTTTGTAGCATGATCATTCTAGTTTAACTTCTAAGCTAAGGTTCTACATAGTTTTCTTCTTGTTAGAAGAATATTCTCTTAAATGGTTGTTTTTTTGAAGATAAATTGTCAGATAAAGTGCATGGTAGAGATAATTATCCTGGACGTGTTACTTGGCTCCTTTGACAAGATATATTCCAAATAAGAACAGGAAGCTTAGAAAATGTATACTGCATCTGAGGGTATCAAGTTGAGAGACGTGATAAGGGAGATAGTCTATTGCATTGAAAATTCAGCTATATCCTCATCACAGCAGGAAGGTGACTTGACTTGCTGAGCAATTTGTCTTACAGGCTTGAATCAAACTCTTACTGATAAGGTTGTAGCTTTTGAGCATTCATTTCATACCTTATCATTTTTCTTTCTGCAGAGCTGTTAATGCAATACTTTGTGGCCCAGAGGTCAGAAGTGACCTCCTTTTAAAAGTACTTTTAAGTATTCTGCACATATTAATGTGGTTTTTTTGTGTGAATTTGTTCTTGGTTGCATGATATAAAATGGTAAATTAGTATCAACCATTACATAAATAATTCGTTTGAGTTTTTTTGTGTATCTGAAGAGAGCTGGCTACATAGCCAAGCAAAAGTATTGGTTTTCCTTTTGACTTTAACTAAGTCAAATTTGAATTAAATTAATGAATTCAAAATTTAGTCAAGATTTCATTTACTGAAATATTATGAAGCTTCCTGTTTAAGGAAGACAATTGTACTGTGTTGTTCCAGTTTGTCCCCTTTCCTCATAATTGTCCAGCTTCATTTCCTGTAATAATTCAAAAGGTTTATCAGCCCTCTAAAACAAAGAGGAAGAAAATTCTGTGAGACTTTTAGCACCAATTCACATTTTTAGTGTGAGCAAAACTCTGCATATTAATGCTTTGCTACATTATAATTAAAGTGATAGGTGTAATTTTATATATATTTATCATAATTTCTTTGAATTAAGTGGAACTTGCTTCTGTGACAATGAGCATAACATTGGTTTATATATATGTTATTAGGATTGAAAGAAAAAAATATGAAAATATAAGTATGGTTAGGGAAAAACAACAGTTTTAACTGTTTATATGATAAATGAAACTGATTTTCAAATTCAAATAAGCTCAAAATGTTTTATAATGTTTTTATGTAGTCTTTGGAAAAATATAGGAATGGTTATTAAACCCTCCTCTCCGTCATATTTTACTTTAAAATATAATTCCATAGCATGTAGTATTTTACTCTGAAATGTAATTTAGGAAATGTAGCTAGTTTTTCTTGGTTAAAATGGTGATAGAGTAGCTTTAGTTACTGTATGTTGCTGTGACCTGATATTTGAAGAATAAAAAAATGTAGCTGCTTATTTGAATTGGGTAGAAAGTTTCCTTGGAATTGAACTCATTACAAATAATCACGTGTTTTTAAATGCTGCCCAACAGGTTTTGGCCTATTTATGTAAACAATATATGATTGTGTATAAAGAGGAAATAATAGTATTTTTTCTTAAGTTAAGCAAACATTTGTATTAAAAAAAAAAGTTGTGCTTCTATATTAAGCCAAACTTTAAAAACAGATTTTTTTTGAACCTACTGTTGTATTTTATAACCATAATTTCTAACTTCACCAAGGTGGGAAATAATGTTCCTAAATCAATAGGCTGTTTTGCCCTTAAAAATTAATTTCAGTGGGCCAGTTCCTGCACAATTGACCAAGGATTATATTTTATTTCTGTTTTTTAAAATGCTGCATTCTTAACTGTCTGACAAATGTGTTAGTGCAATAGCTCATAGAATGCTGGCATTTCAAGTTACAATAATGAATCACTATAAGTGAGCCAAATCTATCATGTTGTTTATGGTAGCTAAAAAGTTAGAATTCTTCTTTGCTTCCGATGATGCTTCTTCTTAGGCATTAGGAAGTATTTTTGGTCCCAAACAATTTTGCTGGAGGATACTTAGACATAGCCTAACCATGAATTAAACTTCAAATTATCTTTTTAAATATACCTTGCAACTATATGATTCATAAAATATACATGGAGATTAGTTGATAGTACTAGATAAATGATTTTACCATCATTTTTCAGATTGCTTTTTCTATTTTGCATGTTGTTTTAACAGAATTTCCTTTTAAGCCAGAAATAATCGTTATAAAACGAAGTACTTAAAGGTGAATCCTTCTGATTTGACTTGTGGTCAAGATTGTTTGTATAAAATAGAAACCTTGATAAATTAAACAAAAAACTAATAATAGCTTAATTTTTTTGCCTGCAAGGCTGGAATTTTAGAAGAACAATTACGGATGCATCTTCAGTGTTGCTTGACATTAAGCCACATCTGGGATGTAAATCTCACTATTGTCACCATAGTTTGGGAACATTACAGCAAAAATCTGGTTAGTAAATATCTTTTTTTTAAAAATCTAACTGAGGTTTTTCTTAAAAAAGTAATTCAGTGCTTTTTGTTAAGTGGTAGGATTACTAATTTTTACATTATTTATTTTATTCCAACAACAATACAAGTTCACAATATTTGAAATATTTTAGCTTGGAATGGTTACATTTTCTTATTATACAGCAAATAATCATTCCAAATTCTGTAAAACAAACGATCATTTTTATGTATGCGTTCAGTGTGCAATGCACTGTACCAAAGAAATTATTTCAGATTAATAACATGTTTTTAATGACATATTTTCAATAAATACAATAAATAAGTACATATTCAGAAGGAAGGAGTGGACCAATTTCCCAAAGACATGAAATTTCTTTTTTTGCTGTTGTGGTGATGAGAAGAAAGGAGCAGCAGATCTCTAATTAGCATTCATTAGTTGATTTATGATCTAAAGCTAGAGAGCTCTTCTACAGTTATTAGACATTTGATTGATTATGATAAAATAACTTGTGGAAGAAAGGTGAAAGCATATGCCCTGTTATGAAACTTTCTTTTTTCTTTTTTTTTTCAGAACAACCCCTTTACCATTCCTTGGTTTGGTCTTAAAGGTCTTGCAAATATTAGCAAGTCACCCTTGTCTATGTATGAGTTGATAAAGAGCTACTGCAGTGACATACATACACCTGACATGTATATATCCTGCAACAGTTTCCAATTTTTTCTTCGCATTTTGGCACAAATAATGAAGAAAGCAGGCAAGATTAATGGTGTTCATCCATGGAAGCAGATCAAAGGAAGGTATGGGGGTATTCATTCATTCATTCATTCTGTCCATCTCCCTTATAAGGTGATTCTGATCAGCTTAATAGTTTTTCACCTAAAATTTCTTGTCCATCATGTCCTTTTTATTTGTGGATACTTTTTGTCTTATCTTAGAAGCATCCCTCTCTTAAGATTTATATTCAGAAAGTATTCTGAAATATTCATAAAATGAAGGGTTGCAGAAAAATCAAATTTTATTTTAATATTAAAAATATCTGTAATTAACAGGAATTTGTGGTTTTTTTCTATTTTTTTTTCATTTTCAGATGAATACGTGATTTATGCTGACATTCATATTTATTTGAAGTAGATTATTTGAGTTAGAGCAGTGAGTCAGTAGTAAGTTGATCCTTTCTTATATATTAGCTTTTAGAAACCCCAGTGTTTTTCTCCCAAAATCATCACTTGAATAGAAGTTGTATTCACACATCAATGAAAACAATTTGTATGCTAAGAATTCCAGTCACAGAAGGTATTACTGTGTAATTTTTGGTAATATCTTCCTATTGACTTTCACATGCTATAATCCACTCTTTTGATGATCCAGACACTTTTCAGAAGTTTATGGAGCTGCAATATGGAAAGGGGTCATTAGAAACCACCGTGTTTTTTGCTTTATGGTTGTTTTCTCATGATGCATTCAGTCTTAAATGTGCTTCTCAGATCCAGGTAAAAATGTAGATGAAAGTTTTACAAATTGCTGCTCTAAAGATTTGTTTGGATTATTCTTTCATCTTTAGACCCAACCAGTGGTGGGTTTCAAATTTTTTTACAACCAGTTCTGTGGGTGTGGCTTGGTGGGCGTGGCATGGCTTGGTCAGTGTGGCATGGGAAGAATACTGTAAAATCTTCATTCCCTCCTCAATCCAGGGGAAGATTACTGCAAAATCCCCATTTCCTTCCGATCAGCTGGGACTCAGGAGGCAGAGAAAAGATAGGGGCAGGGCCAATCAGAATTTTTACTACCGGTTCTCCGAACTACTCAAAATTTCCACTACCAGTTCTCCAGAATTGGTCAGAACCTGCTGAAACCCACCTCTGGACCCAACAGATGGTGGGGAATTTTAGTTAAACTGCTCCTAACAGGGCTGAATTGTATAAGGCTACCATAAATTTTATCAGTGTATAAAAGTTTGGTATAAAGCAGGAAAAAACCTTCAACTGATGATGCATGAGGAAAAACTTTAGTTGATAATAATGTTTTACTAGATTTGTTCAAATCAATTTTCACTTTCTCCCCGAAGGACATCACATATGTATTATTTCATGTATTAGCAGCTTCTGTTTGATGAAAGGTAGATAAAACTTTTCTTTCAAACCTCAGCAGTGCCTCTTTCTCTTATGACATTTGTGATTTTCATTAGCTCCATCACACTTGTCAGGCACATCTTACAGTTTCCTACTCTGTGAAGTTTTTTGTTCCTTATTCTGAATGTACTGGTATAAACAAAGTGGAACGTTGAAGTAATATGCATGCAATACTACATTTTTAGTAGAAAGGCATTCATTCAGCATCACTCATTTTCCATCAAAGAATTCTTCGGAACTGAGAGTAGCTGGGTCATCAATTCAAAGGACAATTGTTTAGGAGCTGGTTGGAAGATGGACAAGTATATAAATGTTTTAAATAAATAAATGAAATAAATATATTCAAAACAAATTTTAAGGAGTTTTCTTTTATAATGCAGAATTTATTCGAAATTCCACCAGAAAAGAATGTGTGAACTAACAGAAGTTGGACTTCAAAATTTCTTGTACCTTTTTCTGGTGTTGGCGGCCTTAGCAGAGACTGAAGACGTTGCTAGCCGCATGATGGAACTTCTGCGCTTCCTCAGTCCCACTTCAACCAGTGTTACTCAGAAAGCTCTTATCTGGAAAGGCTACTTTGCCTTCATCTTAACATACATTGACAAGAGCATGGACATCAGAGTGCTTGCTGAACCGCTTTCAGCAGCTTTCTGTGAAAAGGCAAAAGAATTCTTAGTCGCAAGAAACGACCTCGTGCAGAAACAAAACCTTTGGATGCTTCTTTCTACATATGTTGATGGAATCCAAGAAGTTTTTGAAAGCAGCTTATACCTGAACCTTTCTGAAGAAAAGCTGCTGAGTGATGGGTTTAGTATGTTGTTGCCAGGTTGCCGAGGAGCTGAACTCATCGCAGTGTTAAACTTCCTGCAAGCTGTTTTGTTCAGACTGAGGTGAGAAATTTTTTTTAATGTCAGTTTTCTGAAGTTCCTTTTTTTATTAATTTCAACACAGCTTCAGGGTAATGTATGTGGTATACTATTTAGGCAGGTATTAAAATTTTACTTTTTTCTTATAACTATCTGAGTAGTGTACAAATGTGATTGAAAAAATATACCAGTAATAGGATGGTATCACATAAAGTGAGAAAGAAAGTACCAAATGCAATGAACAAGAAATATGAGAGCAGGCAAAAGTGGTTGTGAACCACTAAAGAGCAATGTTCGCACACATTTTGTCATCTGCAGAGACCCATTTGGCCAACATATATAGCAAGAAGCTGAAATAAACTTGGAAGTTTTCAGGTTTTTTAGTATAAAAATAAATGAGATGTGTAAGAGCTGTTAGACAAATGCATGTTCATTACTTGCTGATGAAAACGATAAATGAATATGTGCATGTATAATTAGTGATAAAATTAGAAAAATATATATAATATTTTAACATACCCTTTTTCAATATGGATCTTAGATTACAAACCATGAAATAAACAGAGTAGAAGAGTAGGAAATTTATTGTATCAATGTTTTTGATCATTTTTCCCCCCAGCTATCTACTTAATTCAGGTTCTTCCCACATTTGCTATATATGGCAAACATTTAACAAATGACAGGAAAGTTAACTTCCAATGTTCTCCATGAATGGTAGCAGTTGTTTTTAGTGTTTAAATTCAATCCTTTGTCTTCTAAGGGACTTCCAGGCCATGTAACATAATAATTAAAACTAATCAGATCTTCTTTCCTAATAAGATAATAGAAGTAGTTTCCATTCTTCTGCTCTCTTGATGTAACAGAAGGCTTTTCAAAAGATACTATGAGTTCTACAAGAGATAGACCTGATGTACCTCGTCCTAGGGACTTGGTTTGGATGGTCCCACCACAGTGTGGGACATTGCTGAGGGACATTGCAAATAATCATAATAATAATCCTACATCAGACTGCTTGATTTCTGAGCTTGCATGCTTTTGAGAGTCTTACTACAGCTTAGAAAGATCAGGTGCAATTTTTACATCAATTAAGTTATATATTTTTTAAAAATCATACAATGGAAGGAAGAAACAGTGCCTAGTTGTTCTTTTTTTAAAATGGGAGGTTTGTGATTAAGCCCAAATACGGTTTTTCTTGATTTGTGTGATCATTAGCAACCTCCAAACTTTCTTTTTGTGGTAAACATATTTTTGTTCATAATTTACATTGGAGGCAGCTCTTTGGCTAAAAGTCACAAACTTCTTTAGGAAAATTAGAAGTCATCTTCACCCATCATCTTGCCATGCACCATAATGAGGCAGTTATTGATTGGTCACTGTAGGGGAAGGACTGCAAAAAATTCACTTTCTGAGCATTGGGAAGAAACTCACCTACATGTTTACCTTAAGTACTTTGTTACTGTCTGAATAGTTTGACTTCTCCTGTCAGTAGCTTACAAATCCAAGGACAGCTGATTTTTTCCCCCCAGGCTGTGTTTAAACAAAGATAAAGTATTTGACAAAATGCAGGTGATTTATTAGGAGAGTCTTTATAAATTGGTTTAAGTTGGTATTTTAAAAACAAAAACTATCTAGAAGCTAGACCCATTCATTCTTCGTTTGTTCTGAAGTGTGCCATGCATATTACCTTAGAAGGTCCTTTGGTCTTGAATAGTCTATATGAACACATAACAGTCTTTAAAATTAAATAAATAAACCTCTTGATTGAAGGAAGAAGAGTGTTTTAAAAACAATTGTTTTAAAAAATAATGCAGATGTTAACAAAAGTTTGATTAACTGCACTGTTTGCCGGTGGTCTTCCGGGTGCAATTCAAGGTGTTGGTTACCATCTTTAAAGCGCTCCATGGCATAGGACCAGGTTACTTACGAGACCTCCTGCTGCTTCCAAATGCCTCCCATCGACCAGTGCGCTCCCATAGAGGGGGGCCTACTCAGGGTGCCGTCGGCCAGACAATGTTGACTGGCGACCCCTAGGGGGAGGGCCTTCTCTGTGGGGGCTCCTGCCCTCTGGAACGAGCTACCTCCAGGGATACGTCAACTCCCTGACCTCCGGACCTTGAGATGCGAGCTAAAGACATTCTTGTTTCATCGCGCAGGGCTGGCCTAATAGTTTTAATGGGGGCTTTTAATTGAGTTTTAGTTTTTTATTGAATTTTAGTTGTTAGCCAACTTGAATGAGTCTTTTAATAATGTTTTTAATTTTTATATTTCTGTTTTATTTGGCTGTAAACCGCCCTGAGTCCTTCGGGAGAAGGGCGGTATATAAATCAAAATAATAAATAAATAAATAAACCATAGTAAATGTCATTTGGATAGAACTACTGCTTCTGCCTGAGCTCCTTGACTCTGCAACCAAATTGACAGTGGAGTTCCCTAGACTGATGGTTTTGGGGGATTTCAACCTGCTGTTTCTGAGCTCAGAGTCAGAAGCACCTCAGAGGTCCAGGGCTGCCATAGCTATGATAGACCTGATCCAGCTTATTGGACCACATTCATAGCAGAGGCTACATGCTAAATCTGTGTTTTGTACTGGTATAAGGTAAAGGTATAGGTTCCCCTTGCACATATCTGCTAGGTGTTTCCGACACTAGGGGCGGTGCTCATATCTGTTTCAAAGCTGAAGAGCCAGCATTGTCCGAAAATGTCTCCGTGGTCATGTGGCTGGCATGACTAAATACTTAGCATGACTAAACACAGAACGCTGTGTACCTTCCCACCAAGGTGGTCCCTATTTTTCTACTTGCATTTTTTACATGCTTTCGAACTGCTAGGTTGGCAGAAGCTGGGACAAGTAACGGGAGCTCACCCCGTTATGCAGCACTAGGGATTCGAACCGCTGAACTGCCGACCTTTTAATTGACAAGGGACATTGCGTGCCTACCTTTTGTACTAGTTAGCAGCAATGTAATCTCGGGTTGAATTTATTTTTATTAATTAAATTTATATGACACTCATCTCACTATCCAAAGCAACCTGGGCAGAATGTTGACATCAGTCCCTTGTAGTGATCATTCTCTCCTGGCTCTAGAGTTGAATGACATATATTATTCTTTCTTTCTTCCTTCCTTCCTTCCTTCCTTCCTTCCTTCCTTCCTTCCTTCCTTCCTTCCTTCCTATCTATCTATCTATCTATCTATCTATCTATCTATCTATCTATCTATCTAATCTAATCTAATCTAATCTAATCTATAGATAGAAGAATTGCACTTTACTTTGTGTAGGTGTACGTATATGCACCTGTACATGGGGGAAATTGGATTACAGAGCAATATCTTTGGCCAGATTAATCATTTTTTTTATTATTATTATTATTATTATTTGAATTTATACCCCGCCCTTCTCCGAAGACTCAGGGCGGCTTACAATGTGTTAAGCAATAGTCTTCATCCATTTGTATATTATATACAAAGTCAACTTATTGCCCCCAACAATCTGGGTCCTCATTTTACCTACCTTATAAAGGATGGAAGGCTGAGTCAACCTTGGACCTGGTGGGGCTTGAACCTGCAGTAATTGCAGGTAGCTGCTGTTAATAACAGACTGTCTTACCAGTTGAGCCACAGAGGCTTTGACATACATGCAACACATTACTCAACAAAGGCTGGGCTTCGATCATGTAGTAGTACCCACCATTGTGTCTTTTTGACTGCCCTCCCTAACAGATGCCCCTACCTGCCATTTTATAGAGTTGGACTCAGAAGCCTAATGAAGCGTGCTATAGAAGCATAGAGGTGGGTTGGGGGCAGGGGTGAAACGCTACTGGTTTGCACTAGTTCGGGCGAACCGGTAGTAATAAAAGCTACAGGTTCAGGTGAAGCGGTAGTTTAAAAAAGCTACCATTTCATCCAAACCGGTATTTCTGATGATCAGCTATACCACACAATTTAGCAGAAAATCCTGCTTTCTAGTGAATCTAAATTGTGCAGCACAGCTGTTCCCCCCTCGCAGTTCTACTTACCTTCTTCGGCCTCCTTTTTCTGCGTGCAGCATGCATTTGGCGTGCACCGCGCATGCACGGGCAGCGAACCGGTGGCAAACTGCATAGGATTTCACCACTGGTTGGGGGAATTGTAATTTTAAACTCTTTAAGATTTGCATTCTTGGTTTGCTTTTCTGATTTGGCAAAGGGGAAAATGTCTCACTGTAACAATTCTTTCTACTTCAAGATCCAGATGGGAATAAGATATCAACTCCTTGCATAAATGTAATATCTCTGGCAACCGCATTGAGTGTAATAGTTCTACAGCTGTCAGAATTTGCAAGTAGATAGGAAGTGAGATCATTGATTAAAGACAGAAGCAGCTCCCTATAGGCAGTTAGTTAATAATAACTTCATATGCCACTTTTCTGCTAACCCAAGATGATGGCTCACAGGAGCATTCCTTTATTGCTGATTAAGTAGCATTATGAAAATACTGACTTCGCTGTGTTAACTAAATGCCTTGGTATTTAAAGCTTAGAATGTCAAATAGTTGTACCAATCCCCTTTAACATATCATATAGACTTTTGGTAATCACATTCTTCTTGAAATGATCGTAGAAATCTCAAGGTTTTCTTCCTTCCCCCCCCCCCCATTTTACGAAGTGATAGGTAGCCAAAATTGTGGTTTAATTATTGTCATCCTCACTGTAGTTAAAGGACTGTCAACTTTTGTACTATAGCCCTTTTTATTTTTTAGGGTTTATAATGTACTATGAAAAGTTTTTCTTGAGATAAAATATGAGTAGAAAGGTCTTTTTTTCTCCAAAGCAAGGATTTCAAAGCTCCTTTTTCTACACACTTAACCTTTATATTTAAAAGAAATACAGAGGGGAGAAAGGAAATAGGTCTTAGACTGTTTTTTCGTTGGATTTGTGTAAAAGAACTCAAGATCGTATTCACTGCTTCTAACTTATTCTCGCAACAAACTCATGAAATAAGCTGATATACTAAATGGACCATAGCCAGTCAGTAGGCTTCATAACTCTGAAAATTTGAATAGGGGGCCTTAATCCATAACTCTGAAATGGGTTGGCTGCATGCAGTCTTTGTTTTTTTAAAATATAATTTTAAAAAGCTCCCGATGCCAAAGTAGGAGGTAGAAGAGTTTAAATTGTGAATTTTTAACTTTTGGGTTTATAATATTGTATGCCACCTGGACTCACTGTGTATTGGGTGGCTATATAAATTAGATAGATTAGGTAGGTAGCAGAGGTGGGTTTCAGCAGGTTCTGACCAGTTCTAGAGAACTGGTAGTAGAAATTTTGAGTAGTTCAGAGAACTGGTAGTAAAAATTCTGACTGGCCCTGCCCCTATCTATTCTCTGCCTCCCAAGTCCCAGCTGATTGGGAGGGAATGGAGATTTTGCAGTATCCTTCCCCTGCCACACCCACCAAGCCACACCCCCAGAACCGGTAGTAAAAATTTTTGAAACCCACCACTGGTAGGTAGGTAGATAGGTAGGTAGATAGATAGATAGATCTGATGAATTTCTAGGCTATGATCAGAATGGTACATTGAACTAGCCTGACTGCATCCACACTCCATGACTTGGTCCTTTGGATATTTATAAGAACCGATAACAAAAACCAATAACAAACCAAATTGCTATCATTCCAAAAAGTAGCATCTTTGAGGTCATACTTCTTACTGTTATATACCAAATTTTAATTTTAGCTTAGAATAAAGTGTATTTCAACTAAAAGTGAAAGTCTTAAATTAGGAGAAGAAAGCATTAGTTCACTTTTTGGTCATTCATGCATATGTCAAAGCAAAGCAGCATAATTAACTATTAGCTCATTAATCCTAGAAAGAAATGTCTATTACTTCTCAATATTGCCTAATAATGGAAGGGCACATAGTCTGTATGCAAAGGAAACTCAGATCAGTGTGTACATCTTTAGGAGTAAAGTTGAAACTAATCACTTTTTTAGGGTATATGAATCTAAAGCATTAGTTCACATCAGAAAATCTAGTTGATTTGATTAGATGTTTCAAATTATATTGCAGCAATTGAGATTGAAAGGTCAGTTCGATTTAGGTATTTGAATCAAAGTTTTGCACAGGCCTAACTTTCTGAAATTCCAATAATCTATTTTCCAGGTTAGGAAGATTCCAGTCACGATAAGACAGCTTCTTATATTTGTGTGCATAAATTACTAGAATAAAAAACTGTAGAGCTGTAATGGTGTGTGGGAATGACCTTGAGAGGCAGAAGAAAGCGCTATAGACTGCACAATTATTATGTAAAAAATAACTCAGTCCAGAGAAGGAGAGACTGCATATGGGAAGTGTTTCAGAAGGAAGGAACCTTTCTCTAGTTTTCCAGACCCTAAAAGGAAAGGAGTTCACTCACTCTTGCAACATTCTGTTAAGGTAATCTTAGAATAAAAGTTGTATTGATTGCTGTGCTTCTGGTGTGAACTACCTCAAAGGCTTAACAGGTCATGAAACCTTTAAATATGCCTATTCTTTCTGACTGGTTCTTAACCTAGTCCTGTGACATCAGTACAGTTTAAACCAGGGGTCTCCAACCTTGGCAACTTTTAGCCTGGCGGACTTCAACTCTTAGAATTTTGGCATTTTAGGAGTTGAAGACTTCCAGGCTTAAAGTTACCAAGGTTGGAGACCCTTGTTTTAAACTCTTTCTAATCGTAATGCATATAATCAGTCATTGAGAATCAGACAACGTACAAGTTTAATTTATTATGGTTGTTGCACGATCACCCAAAATGTTTAGACTGGATTAGGCATTTTTATCCACCAACCAAGTCCTTCCCAAGGACCTGAGATAGAATACAGAATATAAAATAACAGAGTTGGAAGGGACCTTGGAGGTCTTCTAGTCCAACCCCCTGCTCAGGCAGGAAACCCTATACCATTTCAGACAAATAGTTGTCCTATCTCTTCTTAAAAAGTTCCAGTGTTGGAGCACCCACAACTTCTGGAGGCAACTTGTTCCACCGATTAATTGTTCTAATTGTCGGTAAATTTCTCCTTATAAGATAGGCAGATATTGATTGATGGTGTTAAAGTGTCATCATAGGGTATAAGCTGTACCATGTAAAGCTGCCTTTTGCAATTGGCTGGTGGTGATTTTTGTGCGCCAGTTCTTTTGGGATTGCACCCAAAGCATCTATTTTCTCATACTGTTAATTTTAGTCAGTTTGTGCAATTTTCTTGCTGCAGCTAACTAGGTGGTCTACTTTGTCCAGACAGCATTTGCTTCTGTTGTTCTCTTCTCAGATCACCAAATTCTTGGTTCCTAAATGTGTTTTAAAAGTGGCTAAATCCATCTTATTCACAAGTTTTTTTGGTTGTTCGGGTGTGCATATTTTTTCTAGAATTAATGTAAGAGAATGGGTGATACCAAAAAACCTATGCTGATGAAATCTCTGGGGGAGGAGGAAGTAGCATAAAAGTCTTCTCCCATTTTCTTGAAATTGTCCATGCTTTCAGCACAAATTTTGAGTATCCAATAAGAATAATAGAAAAAAAAGAAAAGAAAATTATCTGCTTGATCAGTACCTATCCTTCCAGTCCCTCACCATCACAGCCGATGAAGCTTCTTGAATGAGAAGCAAAACATTTTCTTCTTCTTCCTCCAGGAAAAAAAACAACAGTCCAGCTGCCTTTTGAAAAAGCACCTTTGAGACACCTGCTTGATCATGGATTTGATTTGTAAAAAAGATGACGAATAGATATAATGGCCATTAAAGCCTGTAGCGTACTGAATACAAGAAAAGAAAACTACAAATTTTATAAAACGTTCATACTGACATGTTTTGGAAATTGAATTAATTTCAGATACTTGAATCATGTGATAGAAAGGAAGTTATATATCTTAAAACTGTAAATAAGATGAATCACTGGCAAAATGTAATTATCTGGCTGCTGGTTCTCTGAGGTTTTATGAATGAGAACTTCACACTTGACAAAATTGTGGGTTTCTTCTTCTTTATTTAGGCTCTAGTGAAAATTTTCTGAAAATGGTCATCATCTCCCAGTCTGCTCCACAGCCTCAACCCACATTTTTTAGAGTTAAGTCATAGCTAAAGCAACAATAAGAAAGAGAATGAATGATTTCATCAATAATGCAGTACACCTGTTTTTCAGGCAGATGTGAATGTTTTCTATATATTATGGGAATACATAGTCATTGGGGGGGGCTGAGGATAAAGAACATCCTTATATTTTTGTCAAAAATGCCCTATGGGATGTTCTCTGAACCCAACAGGAAGTTCTCCATCTCTATATAAGATGGATATATTTTAGGAATTCAGTATTAGTTTATTAAATACATTTTTTTAATATAGTAAATCCTTTGGAATACTCCTGAAAGGGCCGTATAAATTCTGAGAACAGATTTTAACTATTGTAACTATCTTAATTTTTTTACAGTGGTCCTTTCCCCAAACTTAATTAACTGGCTTCTAATTTAGGTAATTGTTTTTTTCATGGTTCTTAGGTGTAAAGCCTACTGGTTTTCATTATGCATGTCTAGCGGTAATCATGCAAAACTTTTGCAAAGCTTTTCTTTCAAATGTCTTGCACAGCCCCAATATGAACATATGTATTGCCCTTGGAATGTACTCTCAAAAAAAAATTGAACACACTTTGTTTTCTTTCAAGCACTGGAAGTTTTTAAGAAGATATTGGATAACCATTTGTCTGAAATGGTGTAGGGTTTTCTGCCTAAGCAGGGGGTTGGACTAGAAGACCTCCAAGGTCCCTTCCAACTCCGTTATTCTGTTTTCTGTTTTCCCAGCATTCTAGAATTTTGAAGAATTTTTGCCTTCTAACATTTTTGGAAGGTTCCAAGTTTTTTGTGGGGGAGGGGGGTTAGCTTTTTTCCGGATTTAGTTTTATCTTCTTTGAATAAATCTATATTGGAATATTGAGTTACTAAATCTCCTCTCTTGGCCCTCTATCCTCTTAAAGATGTGTTGCACTGAAATAGCTTGCTGGAAGATTAAGAAATACTGCTAGCCAATATGGTAACTCTGAAATTATATCACTTTCCTCAGACTTCTACTGTTTCAGAACTTTCTTATATTCCTTTTCTGCACTGCTGTAACCATTTTATCAGCTCTTATACTTGTTCAGCAACCTACCTGTCAGCTATACATGATTTACTGTTGTGAAAGAATAAATTCACCAAAATATGCTTTAAGAAAAATAAGTACTTTCCATTTGAAAGTATACTGAGCACCTGCTGCTCATGGCTCATAGTTGTTTAGAAAAATATGTGATCCCTGAAAAACATCAATGTACATCTATTTTCTGGTTGAAGCACTCCACTTTCAAAGCTACAGTGTTTTTTCCCTTGAATGAACTTCCTTCTTCATACTTCTTTCTTTGCAGCTGCTGAGGGGGAAAAAATGGCTCTTTATTGAAATGTGCAAGTCCCCCCCTCCCCCCCCTTTCATTGAACCAAGGCAATTAAAAAAAAACAGTTGGTGTTGAACTCTAAATTTGAATTAACCGATTCAACTGATTAACTGGAAGGATCTATGAAATATATACACACACACACACACACACACATACATACATACATACACATACATGTATGTATGTATATCTCGTCCACACACACACACAACCACAAACTAGACAGACATATTTACATGCGCACATTTGTGTCTATATTCTGTATATGGATGTTCTGTGTATCTTGTCTTTAGGATAACTTGTCAGATTTAAAGCTTATTTAAAATGAAAGAAAGCCAAAGCAATTTTCTTTATTCCGTTTCAGTCTCCTAAGGCCTCCTTCCCCCTGGTGAGCTCATAGCAACAGGGGGGTTTAGGAGAATTCAGCTCTCTGCAAATTAATGTCTCGCATCATGAAAATTCAGGACTCCCCTTCCCCCTCACCTTGAAAAGTAATACAGTGAGTGTGAGTATTATTTCTTGCCAGCGGGTGGAAGATGAATGATTTTGTCACAGTTTTCCTGCTTGATGAGCAGTGTCCTGAGGGTCAGGCTTAAGTCTGTGTCACTATGCTACTCATTACTCTTGAGCTAAATAAGGGCTGATTGGATCTAAATTGCCTAGCACATGGGCCGCAGATGAGCTCAGTGAGTAGAGGATGCCTGCTATTCAGACTGGGAGTAACCCCGGTGTGCAAAAATGCTGCATTCGAGCACACCGTGGGAGAACTAAGGAGAACGGGAGGCTATTCACTGCTGCCAGCAAAAGAAATCGAAATGTAAAAGGGGAAAAAAAATTCTTTGATGCTGCAGTGTTTAGAATTTGAAATGTAGGAAGTGACAGGTTGATGGTACTTATTAGCTTTGGTCGGATTAGAGAACAGTCATCTGGCTTGTATAATGATAGAAGCAATCTCTAACTCTCATGGCTGCAGCTGCTGACAGGATTGATGCTACGTCCTACCATTTACTTTAATGGTGCCAATGGGAGTGGCCTGGGCACATTGGTCGTGATTGGCAGTTATTATTCACGGTTTCAGTTTTCCAAAATTAGGAATGGGAAAGAGAAAAATGATTTTTTTTTCTTTAATTAGAAAAAAGCTAGATTGGGAGATACATGAAATAACAGCACGTAGTCCTCGACCTATGACCACAATTAAGCCCAGAATTTACAGTATGTTGCTAAGTGAGACATTTGTTAAGTGAACTTTGCCCCATTTTATGACTTTTCTTGCCCCAGTTGTTAAGTGAATCATTGCAGTTGTTCAATTAGTAACATAGTTGTTAAGTGAATTCGGTTTCTCCATTATTATTTTTTTTATTTACATTTATATCCCGCCCTTCTCCGAAGACTCAGGGCGGCTTACAGTGTATAAGGCAATAGTCTCATTCTATTTGTATATTTTACAAAGTCAACTTATTGCCCCCCCAACAATCTGGGTCCTCATTTTACCTACCTTATAAAGGATGGAAGGCTGAGTCAACCTCGGGCCGGGCTTGAACCTGCAGTAATTGCAGGCTGCTGTGTTCTAATAACAGGCTTCTAACAGCCTGACCTATTATGGCCCTCCATTGACTTTGTGTGCCAGAAGGCCTCAAAGGGTGATCATATTGACTCTGGGTCACTGCAACTATCATAAATATGAACCAGTTGCCAAGCATCTGAGTGTAAATCACATGACCAAGATGCTGCAACGGTCATAAGTGTGAAAAATGGTCATAAGTCACAGTCATCGTAACTTCGGTCACTAAATGAACTGTTGTAAGTCGAGGACTACCCGCAGTCTGTGTAGGATGAAATAGCATATATGATGGGTTAAGATAATCTGTCATAGATTTATTTAAAAGTTCAGCTTATTTTCTTTTCTTTTAGGAGGGGATCTTATTACATCCCCTCAAGTATGCATTTGGCAGTTCTGAAACTACAATATCAGTGAATTCATTTGCATCAAATTCCTCAGAATAAATACTTTGAGGCAGTGGTGAAGTGTAAAATTTGTTACTACCGGTTCTGTAGGCATGGCTTAGTGGGGGGGGAGTAACGTGACTGGGTGGGCATAGCCAACTTTTTTTTTTTACTTTTAAAAGCATTTTTTCAGCCGAAGAAAAAATACTTTAAATTTTTTTTTTTAAAAACCCCCTCTGATAATCATGCAGCTCAGCTGGGCATGGGGGGCGGGCAGGGATTTTTGCTACCAGTTCTCCGAACCACCCACCGCCATTGCTACCGGATCGTGCAATCCGGTCCGAACCGGGAGCATTTCACCCCTGCTTTGAGGTCCTCCAAAATTGGAAATAAGTAATCAGAAAAATGTTATTTTTCTTCGTCCTCATTCTTTCATGAGTTCTTTGGCACCAGTTTTCTGCATTTTAGATCCTTTTCCTGAAATCTCATTTGGATTTTTGTTTTTTGTTTTAAAAATGCTTCTCATGCTGATTGGGTCCCTTAAAAAAATCTGCACATAGACATATGGCTTGTTTTTGTATAAATACTGGTTTATTTCTTGAATTATTCTTTATAAATATTGTAGCATCTAACAACTTCCTTTGTGCTTTACAGTTGGACTGAGCTTCAATTCTATAATTCCCAGCCAGGATGAGAATTGAGGTTCATCCTCTCTGGAGGTTATCAGGTTGGGTAAAAATGGGATCAAAGGCATGCAAGCAACAAGTTACGAACTATCTGGAAATGAATTAATAAGTGGCCTTGGAGGAAGACAAGCAGCTGGGAATTGGGAAACAGTTGCTGCGAAAGCTAAGGAATAAGCAAGAAGGTACTGATCCTGAAACATGTGGGTTTGCTTGAAGCTTAGCCTAGAACTTTAACTTGGAAAAGGCTCAAAGTTTTGTCTCAAAACTTTAACTTTTTTCTATAACACCTAAGCAAACCATTTTGTATCTGCACTTGCACATTTTTTCTCTTTTCTTTTTCTAGTTACCGTGCCTTGTCATTCATTTTTTAAAATAGTTTTTTTTTAATTTATAATATAACCCACAAAGAAAATACAAAAGAAAATAGTAGGGAAAGTAGGAAAGGGAAAAGTGAGGGAAAGGAAAGGGCGGAAAGAAAAAAAAGGCATTGACTTCCGACTCCCTTTGATCACTGATTTGGGCGAATCGGTAGTGATAAAAGCTACCAGTTTGCTCGAAGTAAAAAAAGAAGCTACCGGTTCCTATGAACCGCTATTTCTGACAATCAGCTGTGCTGTGCGACTTAAAATCGCTAGAAAACAGGAAATCCTGCTTTCTAGTGAATCTAAACCACGCAGCACAGCTGATCCTCCACCCTCGCTGTTTTACTTACCTTCCCAAGCCTCCTATAAGCATGTACTGCGCATGCGCAGCCAGCGAACCGGTAGCAAACTGGTTCAGATTTCATCACTGCCTTTGATGCACTAGAATAATTCATTGACATCAAACCTCAACCTACCTTATCATTCAGTTGTTTTTCCTTTTTCTCTTCTCTGTGCAGCCACCTCTTCCTCTTAACCAATCTCTTTTTCCTTTTTTGCTATTCCAAAAAAAGGGAAGATGTGTATATATGTGTCTGTGGGGGATCCTTGTACATTTTTGTGTGAGAGAATGGTATACGCAAGAAATCAATTGGTATATGCAGACAAGCATCAATTAACAGTGTAAACAGAATATCGTATAGACAATTGACTTTAGTCAATAATTTAATTAGTATCAATTTATGATTTCCCTAACCCTCTTTTTGAAGTGTCGCTTCCTACATGGATTTATTGTGCTGGTAAATTGGATTTCTAAATTTGAGTTCAACTGGCAATCCTAATTTAAGAAAAATGGATGTTGTGCAGCTTTTGTGTGCATGCTGACATGTGTATTAAACATTTCTCTCAAGTCTTCCTTAGAGGTGATGGTCATCATTAATTACTTATCATCTTCTTTTCAGGTACATATGATCATGCTTTGTGCTGCTTCTCTGCTTTTCTTCATCTCTTCATTTTCTCAGGGGATAATTTTGTACAGGTAGTTCTCGCTTATGAACACAATTGAGCACAAAACTTCTGTTGCTAAGTGAGACATTTGTTAAATTACCATATTTTCCAGAGTAGAAGACGCATTTCCCCCCATCCAAAAGTGGATGAAAATTTCAATGTGTCTTATAGACCAAATACGGGCCTGTTTTTGGCCTCCCAAATCCTCCGCACATCACATTTTCACCCTCCCTGGCCCCAAGCAGACTTCTGCAGTGCTTCGCTTTTACCAAAACAGGCCCATTTTTGGTCTCCGGAACCCTGTGTGCATCCCATTTTTGCCCTCCCTAGAAGCACTCTGCAGGCCAAAAATGGGCACTTTTTTTTTGGCAAAAATGGGATGCATAGAGGGTTCGGGAGGCCAAAAACCGGTCTGTTTTTGGTGAAAACGGTGCATTTTTGGTTAAAACGGGACACACGGAGGATTTGGGGGGCCTGCCAAGTGCTTCTGGGGATCAAGGAGGGCAGAAACAGGACGCAAGGAGGCCAAAACTATTTTTTTCCTTGTTTTCCTCCTGTAAATCTAGGTGCGTCTTATAGTCCGAAAAATACGGTAGTTTTGCCCCATTTTATGACCTTTCTTGTTGCAGTTGTTATTGAATCATTGCAGTTGTTAAGTTAGTAACATGGTTGTTAAGTGAATCTGGCTTCCCCATTGCCTTTCTTGCCAGAAGATGATGCTTGGACACTGAAACAATCATAGATAGGAGTCAGTTGCTAAGCATTTGAATTTTGATCATGTGACTATGGGGATGCTGCAATGGTCGTAAGTGTGAAAAATGGTTATTAGTCACTTTTTTTTAGTACCATTGTAACTTCAAATGGTCACTAAACAAACTGTTGTAAGTCGAGAACTATCTGTATTTCAATCAGTGAGAACCACATAATCAACTAATTATAGGACCTCTCAGTGCAAATCTTACGTTGTATGTGTAATGAAAACTTTATGAGTTAACAGAGCTTATGTTTCTATCAGTTCTTGCTTACAATGCAAGTAATGTAAAATTAACCTGCCGTACCTTTCTTGACATTGTATGAGGAAAACACTGAAGTCTAGAATTTGGGCTAGTAACTTGTAGCATGCAGTGTCCAAGTAAGCTTTATGTTGAATTCCAAGAATGTGTGACAAGTAAATGAATCTGCAAAAAATTAAGATGTTTAGATCAAAACAAGTAGATCAGATCAGATTTGGAATTTATGAAGGATTTATGAATACAAAAATAGAGCCAGTGTTACTACAGAAATAAATTCCATGGTTCTGTGGACTCAACAAATCAGTTGTTAATAAAGAAAATTGATTTTTTTACATTTTTAAATAAGTATATGTCTGTGCTTATAATCCTTCACTTAATAGAAATATATCCTGTTTTTGATCCCGAAAAGGTCACCAAAGCAAGTTTATAATCTAAACCAGGGGTCTCCAACCACAAGTCTTAGAGGGACCAAGGTTGGAGACTCCTGATCTAAACACAACCAATATGTATGTAAAAAAGAAAATCTAAGGAAGACACAAATAAAAACCAAAAAGAATAAAAACTGACCATTGGAAGGAAGAAAAAATTTAATAACTCCTTCCATTTTTCCCCTATAGAGAAGAAGAGTTTCATTATCTGGAAGTGGATGATAGTTAAGCAAAGGGCCAAATCGTTTTTCAGTATTGTTCACAAGGTTACCTCATTAGCAAAACTCAGTATTTCTTTCTTTTGCCTTAAAAGAAATAAAATCTTCCTCAATGTTGTTTTTGCTTTTAAAATTCCCTTTTTATCTGTTTATATAAGCAATTTCCCCCCCCCCCCCATCTCTGCTTTAGGAACATGGCAATTTAGAAAATGCAGTTGACAGAATGCTCATTGTTATCTTTTCAATTCCACATGGGTGGAAGGCTGCATTTCATTTAATTAGAGTTCATTACAAAAGAGCGCCTTTTTCCTGTTGTATTCTTTTGCCATACTGAACCTCTGGAATTTTTAATGACTCCAGCCACCTTTTAGAAGGTCAGAAGATTGAGTGATTGGTACTGCTTTAATAAAACTTTTTTCCCCCCTAAACAAGAACTGTTCTGGAAAGTCCTTAGTAGCTCCATCTCCATGTAAATGAACACTGTAAATTGTGCAGTGAGAATGAGGGTGGAAAGGAATTAAAATAATTCCAATAAATGGTTTAATTTATGCCTCAGCAGTTAAGCATGCTCCTGGTTAACAGAAATACCCTTCGGCTACACAGGATTTTGGAGGGTTGTAGGGCACTCATTTGCACATAAATAGCCATTAACTGATAAATTCCCAAAGGTCTCCTGTTGCATGCTAGTGGTTTTGACCTACTTAGCTAGCTTAAATTTGTTTTACAGAATTATTATAATTCTATCCTTGGCACTTAAACTTTGTGATTAATGCATGCCTCACAATACAATTAAACTATAATTACACAGATTTACAGTTTGCTATCATGGTGTTATTGTTATTACAAAAGAGCTGGGTTTGGCAAATATTAGAAGAATTAGGGTTCTGATACCCATCGCTTTGCAGTTATTAAGTGATTATGTTAAATGGGACTCCTTTACTTCCGAAGGAGAAGTGGGCAAGAGGTGAAACATTAACATATCAGACAGCTTTAAAGTGATAGTGCAGGAGCTATAAAGTAATTTCTGTCACATAGCTAAATTGAATTGGATGTTACTGTGTCTCTTCAAACCAGAGAGAGAAAGACACAGTGTTGAATTTTGTGACTTCAGATCATTCTGTAAAGGAATTTAAATGTAGACATTAGGTTAGCAGGGATGATTATTTTGAGCTGTGTTGTAGTGAAGCTTTTAGAGTTGCCTATGGAAGCACCTGCCAACCCTCAGTTGAATCCTGTGGTGGCCCTATTCAAACAAGATCCACTCACAGCTAAATCAGATTGAAGAACAATCTGAATTCTTCTGGCTACGTTCAGCCCAAATATACCAGAGGGGTAGATTAAGATTAATGAGAAGGGCATGTTTGCTCTAGCTGTCTGCAGTGGGTCAGTGGCAATTTGCAGCATCTGTAATACACATCTGACCTGACCTCTCTGCCCTTTAATACGTGTCTGGCCCGCATGGCTGCTTTGTGACAGCACATGGAAATTGATATAGACATGAAGTAGCATTTGCCTCTTACACTTTTGGGTATCGTGCCACATACTTGGATTTTTCAGCATAACTGATTATAATTCCACCAGCAAGATTCTTCACTTTGATTTGTATGACTTATTGCCTGCATTTGTGGGCAAAAAAAACCTGCTTTATTGTTATTGAAATGATTTTGTGCTTATCTGGGATTGTCAGATTAGGATTCTTCAGATCTCTTACTAAGTATGAAAGCACATATAATGGTGACATCAGCCATCCATTCATATGCACATGTGTTAGAGGACAGAAAAGATGAGAGTAGCTACAACTGTGGGAATACTGATAACCATTCAGCCACGTGGGAAATGTGGAGAAATTTTAGTCCCAGTTTTAAAAAATAGAGTCAAGCTAATGTGATATGAACCAGCTATTAGGATTTTCTTGGCAACAATACATATGTAATTTGTCTCCCCCCCCCCCCCGCCAACTTTCAAGTCTAGATTACAACTTTAAGATTTTCTGGTAATCTACCAAATTTCTAACCAGGTCTGATACCTCTTGGCTTATTAAAAATATGTCAAAGCCAACTAGATGTAGCCACATGCTGTGGTCTAGATCCCCAACCTTTCCAGCTTGGCGGCCTGTCGTGTGTGTGTGTGTGTGTGTGTGTGTGTGTGTGTGTGTGTGTGTGTGTGTGTGAGAGAGAGAGAGAGAGAGAGAGAGAGAGAGAGAGAGAGAGAGGCACAGGTATACCCACCATCCATTCATGCAAATGGAGAGAGGGAAGGAGGGAAGGAGACCTCAAAAATACTGCAGTATGTACCAGTAGTCCTTGGGTTACAATGGCAATTGGGACCAGTATTGCCATTACTAAGCATTGTACTTGTAAAGTGCATTGTCAAATGACTGCATTGCTTAACAACAGCAATCCAAGCAGTCCTAGTTGCTATTGTAACCCCAAGACATGCAAGTCATTAAGCAGGAAGCAGCAGGAGTCCCAGATAAAGAATGCGGGTGGGTGTGGGTGTGGGTGTGTGCCACAGAGGGGTGGAGGAAGCCCTGATTGGCCCAGCATAGCCTGTACATGGGTTGGGGGGGAGGTGCTAGTGTAGCAGCCAAGGGAAGGAGGACACGGGTATATGTAAGGGCGAGTGGGAGGCTGAGGGAGAGAAGGCACAATGCGTGCAAAGGGAGACTATGGGAAGGAGGGTGCAGTGTGCTGCAGAGGAAAACCAGGGGAAAATTTACCAGAGTGACATGTGGCTTTACTTGGCGCCCTCCACACTGAATTTGTTCGTAGAAAACTGGCAGCAAAGTTCACAAATGATCAGGTGACCACGGGACACTTGCCAAGTGCCTAAATTGCAATTTTGTGATGGGGGTAGGGGGGGGCTAAAATGGGCGGAACTTTGAGGATCAGTTGCAAACTTCGAGGACCGGTCTTATCACTTGTTCAGCACCGTTGCACCTTCAAAGAGTTTCTGAAGGAGTGGTCAGTAAGCAAGACCTATCTGTAAATTAATGGTTCATCCTGAACCACAACCAAAAATAAAAAGCCTAACAAAAGAGGAAACAGTCACCATGTAAGATCAAGTTTCAAGAACTACCCGGTTAATAGGTTGCCCTCCCATAAATAAAAAATAGCCTGCAATAATAAGAGTACTAATAAATTCTGCAATCCATTGATTTCTTTGGCTCAGTTCAAGCTTATACAAACTTTCACAAAGAGAGGGGAATTTATGATACATTTGTCACATCCAAGCCAGCAGTGCTGCTGTTAATACATCTGCTTGCTTGGTGGTTTTCCTTGATCCTGTGGAGTGAAAGGACAGGAGGATCAGCTCGGGTCTAAATGAGATTACAGCTAGTTCGACAGCTTATCTGGTCTAATGCCAACTAGTGTGGCTTTGCACATCCTAAGGGGTTTACAACAGAAACTGTTTATTGGGTATCATCAGTTTACTCAACACAAGCAGGCTAATCCTCCTCAGTCTCAGCATGTTGCAAAATTGTGTGTGAGTCCAAACCAAAAGCAAGTATAGCCAGAGGCTTGAGAGCCCATTGTCTTGCTTCATGTTGATTTCCCTATCCTTTCTTTCAGGTTCATTCAAAGTCGGTAAAAATAAAACCAGTAAACTACGCTATCGCGAGCAAAAGGTTAATCTGACCTAAAAATTTGATAAAAGCATCCATTAACCCTAAAAAAAGATGGTAGTTTTTCTTAGCAATTCCAAGTTTTCTTTGCAATTGCTCTTACCCCAAATTCCAGGAAGTGTGTGTGTGTATATATATATACATATATGTAAAGGTTCCCCTCGCACATACGTGCTAGTCGTTGCCGACTCTGCGCTGTCTGAAGATGTCTCCATGGTCATGTGGCTGGCATGACTCAACCCAAAGGCACACGGAACGCTGTTACTTTCCCACCAAAGGTGGTCCCTATTTTTTCTACTTGCATTTTTACGTGCTTTCGAAACTGCTAGGTTGGAGATATATAGATATATATATATGTAGGTCTTTCGTTATTCGGGTTTTCTCCCACGTAAAATTGGAAGTGTCTTGGCGACGTTTCGACGAAGTCTCATTCGTCATCTTCAGGCTTCAGCTTCGTGCTTCTGGGAGCAATGTGTGATTGCAGCTGTTTCTTCCTTTTTAACTGCTAGTGGGGGTTTGAACTGATTGGGTGGGAGCTTGGCTGTGCTCTGATTGGATGGGGGGTTTTTTGTGCTCTGATTGGCTGGGGGTATGTCCTGTTTGGGTGGGGGCTTGGTTGTGCTCAGATTAGTCTGAGTTGCAGGGGGATTTGAGCTGGTGAGCTGCACTGCTGCTGTTTGGCTTCGTGGTCGTGGTCGTGGTCGTGAAGCCATCGAGATAGAAAAACGCCCACACAGCATGAACAAACGAGATGATACCTCCCGCCTACCAGCCATTTGGAAACTCGCCCTTATTGACAAACGAGTCCCTAACACGAGGAATGACACCAGACCCACACTCACAAGGTCCACACAGGATGTCACCACCGCACATCCACCCAGAAAGCAGACCCAAACCCACACTGATCATGAAGCACGACCAAGGACCAGAAGCCAGACCGCAGCTGCAACATTAGCCATTTCAAACCCCTCCAATCCATTCATGCAGCAGACTGACACCCACTATGAAGATGTAGCACGACCACAAAGCCAAACAACAGCTATGCAGCTCACCAGCTCAAATCCCCCTGCAGCACAGACTAGACTGAGCACAACCAAGCCCCCACCAACACAGGACACACCCCCAGCCAATCAGAGCACAGAAAAACCCCATCCAATCAGAGCACAGCCAAGCTCCCACCCAATCAGTTCAAACCCCACTAGCAGTTAAAGGAAGAAACAGCTGCGATCACACATTGCTCCCAGAAGCCTGAAGCTGAAGCCTGAAGATGAATGAGACTTATTGACGTCGCCAAGACACTTCCAATTTTACACGGGAGAAAACCCGAACAACCAAAGACATATATATATATATATATACACACACATACACACACACATACACATATATACGTGTGTGTGTATGTGTGTGTGTGTATATAAATAAATAAATATATATAATGTAGGTCTGGTTATTCGGGTTTTCTCCAACGTAAAATTGGAAGTGTCATGACGACGTTTTGACGAAGTCTCATTCATCATCTTCAGGCTGATGTTTACAGCTTCGTGCTTCTAGGAGCAATGTGTGATCACAGCTGTTTGTCGCCAAGACACTTCCAATTTTACACGGGAGAAAACCCGAACAACCAAAGACATATATATATATATATATACACACACATACACACACACATACACATATATACGTGTGTGTGTATGTGTGTGTGTGTATATAAATAAATAAATATATATAATGTAGGTCTGGTTATTCGGGTTTTCTCCAACGTAAAATTGGAAGTGTCATGACGACGTTTTGACGAAGTCTCATTCATCATCTTCAGGCTGATGTTTACAGCTTCGTGCTTCTAGGAGCAATGTGTGATCACAGCTGTTTGTCGCCAAGACACTTCCAATTTTACGCGGGAGAAAACCCGAATAACCAAAGACCTACATACAAACACCCGCAATATATATATATATATGTTTTCTGAGTTTTTCGCGGGTGTTTGTATGTAGGTCTTTGGTTATTCGGGTTTTCTCCAGCGTAAAATTGGAAGTGTCTTGGCGGCGTTTCGACGAAGTCTCATTCGTCATCTTCAGGCTGGTGTTTACTGCTTCGTGCTTTTTTTTTTATTTTATTTTTTATTTACATTTATATCCCGCCCTTCTCCGAAGACTCAGGGCGGCTTAAAGAATAATGTAATGGCTTGTGGTTTCTTATCCAACAGCAACTATCATTTTCAGTGCTCTGCAGCGTTTGTATTAGTTGACTAACTACTAATTTGCCTCAAATTAAAAATCTAGACTATCTTTAGCTGTCTCAGCTAATTTCCCTCCCACTCCATTTATATGTCATATTTATTTATATATCTGAATTTTTGATGCTGCTTGAACTTGAAAATTAAATGACAATATAATGCCACTTTGTATAGTATTTGTGGCTCTTTCATATTTTCTATCTGACATGAAATTACTGTAAGTTCCCTCTGTGATTTTTTTTTTAATTAGTAATGAAGCTCTTATTATTTCTAGCATGGTCAGAGGCTGGTTTTTCAATATAAAAAACTCTTAATATCAGAAGATGAATCTCATTTTTGCAGCACAAACCCATTCATAAAAGCAGAAACTGAGCTGGTCTTGTTGGGCAAAGAGAACCAGCCATTTTTGCTTTAGTGTTAGATTTCTGTGGAGATTCTCGATCCTCCGGGACATGATTGTCCCAGAGGTGTTTTTTTTTTCCAAAAGGCAACTGGACTTCCTTTGTTTTTCTTTGAAAATGTTTCGCTTCTGATCCAAGAATTCTTCATTCTTCAGAATGAGAAGTGAAACTTCTTCAAGGAAAAACAAAGTCCACTTGCCTTTTGAAAAAGCACCTTTGTAGATATATCTATGTAGCTAGCAACCCTATCTCACATTCATTTTTTAGATACTGCACCCTATTACTTTCCAAAATGGTTGGGTGGGAGGTGCTTTCATATCATTGGTGTTGAATGGCCCAGTTTTGAATATATATAGATATATGGAACCGTCTTCACCTTTGACTAGTATTGATCAGTACAATCAAAGGGTTAAAGCTTTTCTTGAATTTTATCACTTTAATTTATGAGTAGATATATCAAATATTGGGATTGTTTTTCTCCATAAACTCTCTCAGGCACACTTACTTGTGTAAAAAAAAACAACAACATTAAGAGAAGCAGCTAAGTTTGTGACACCCTTTTTAATGCAAGAAGTTAGTGATTCATTTGCATTAGTAACTTAACCAAAATATGCAATGTTTCTCTGTTACTTATAGGTATAAATTATATACATTAGAATAAAAGTCCATAACTTGAGATCATAGGTGCACACCTAGCCCATTGTCAAATCTTTAATATATATATTTTAGATATACCTCCCAAATTATCACTAAATGTAATTTTTAATGTAATAGAATAAATATTTCAGATTAAACATTGGGCAAACAGTTTATCTATTGTACTCCTATGTATAAACATTCCATGGTTTACAAATATGAAAAGCAGAATAATATGGAATCCGTTAATGATCATCCTAGACACAAAGCAGAATTATAATTAAAACATAATGAATAAACTTGGTTCAGAATAAAAATGTAGCATTTATCCAATATCTTCTGTCTCATTGAACAGTCTTCTAAATAAGCATTTGATAATAAACGTATATTGGAAGAGATTGCTGAAATTCTTCTGTCATACAAATGGGGCAAATCGAAATGTTTTTGTTTCTGTGAGACATTTCACGTACATATAGCTTTCCTTCCCACCCCCACCCCAAAGACAGGTCCCTAAATGAATTTCTTGCTTAGTTGATGTTGAAATTTGTTAATGCTCATGATAGAACTTGTAAAATATTTCCCAGTTAATGTAACTAGTTAGCAATAGTTGATGGCGGCTTTGATCTCATAATCCATTAGTTTCAGGAGGGAAGATGTTCTAAGGCCACGATGGCAAACCTATGGCACGCGTGTCACAGGTGGCACACGGAGCCATATCTGTGGGCATGCGAGCATTGCCCTAGCTCATCTCCAGTGCGCATGTG
Organism: Ahaetulla prasina; assembly: GCF_028640845.1. NCBI lineage: Eukaryota > Metazoa > Chordata > Lepidosauria > Squamata > Colubridae > Ahaetulla > Ahaetulla prasina. Next base: position 124,911,865 of record NC_080539.1, read on the forward strand.
CGCACCAGTCAGCTAATTTTCGGGCCCACCGGAAGTCGGGAAATGGGCTGTTTCTGGCCTCCAGATGGCCTCCGGCGAGTGGGGAAGGCAGTTTTCGCCCTCCCCAGGCTCCTAGAAAGCCTCTGGAGCCTGGGAAGGGCGAAAAACAGGCCTATCGAGCCCACTGTGCCATCGTGTGCCAAAAGTGTCTGGAACGTGGGGGGGCATGCATGCGCAGGGGTATGGGGGGCATTGATTTATGGGCATGGGCACACACATGCGTGACCTCCCCACACTCCCCCCACTTCTGGCACACAACTGCAAAAAGGTTAGCTATCACTGTTCTAAAGGAACCTCATATAGGCTTAGTAAACCTAAATAGATCTTTTCAAACAGAAGATAAATAAGAGGGAGGGAGGGAGGGAGAAGAGCGAGAGAGAAAATTAGTTCATCTGTAGTTGTTGATGTTTGAGAAAAGTTTGTGTGGTCAATGATATATAAATATACACCACTGAAGTATATTTGGAGTGGCGCAGTGAGTGAAGTACTGCAGGCTACTTCTGCTGATCATGGGCTACCAGCAATTTGGCAGATTGAATCTCACCAGCCTCAAGGTTGACTCAGCCTTCCATCCTTCCGAGGTGGGTAAAATGAGGACCCATATTGCTGGGGGCAATAGGCTGACTCTGAAAACTGCTTAGAGAGGGGTGGAAAGCACTATAAAGCGGTATATAAGTCTAAATGCTATTGCTATTGCTATATCTCCTAAAACATTGTTTGGTTAGGAGATGAAGGAACTGTTCTGTCCCCTCCACCTCACCTAAGAAAACAAACGTGTCGAAAAATGTCTGCCAGCAATTTATTTACAAGTTGGCCTGGTTCCCCTTGGCAGAGGAAAGTTCTGGCAGCGATTCCTCAAGTGCCTGCCAAGTTCTTATCAAGAGTCAGTGTGTTACAGTCCGTCACCGGAGCAACCAGGAGTCTACAGAATAGTTAAGAGTTACTCACGAAAATCCAAGCCTTAAATCCAAAAACTGTCTGAAGCTTACACAATGCAGTTCACCCTTAGTAGCTTTTGTCCGTCACAAGGGCCAGATGGCAACCCCACCCACTTTTATCCCCTGTGGGGTATGGCTCACTGACTCAGCACTCTTTGGGCCTGCCACACCTCTTCCTCTGCTGCGCACGCCTCTTGCCGACAGTGCCTAGGGTCTATCCAGGATTGATCCTCCTCGTCCTCTATCTGTGGAGGCTCAGACACGCCTTCTTCCTGGCCTTCCGCCGGCACTTGAGGCGTTGCCAGGAAGGAGGGACCTGGAGAGGGAGGCCTTGTCGGCTCCTCTCCCTCACTCTCCAAGTCCTCCTCCTCCATGAGAACAGGCTCGGGGGCCGGAGTCACAACAGGAACATTAGATTTTTAGTTTTGTATATGACAAGTAGAGGCAAAAAAGGAAGAAAAATTACGAATGTAAGAAGATATGCATAATGATAGGTGAGTGAAGAAAGTAAAAAACAGAAGACATTAGGGATAGGAGACCACACACATAAAAACCCGTGTCTTCATCGCAAACATGCATAATACATACTCAAGCATACAGAGCATATGGAAGCCAATCCAGAAACAATATATTTCCTTTGCCTTCCCACACACTTCCACCTCCAGGCAAATAGACTTTTCATTTGTATGATCATAGTTACAGCTACTCCATGGTTCAAAACTGGATCAAATCGAATTTAAAAATAATCCCAATTTTAAAATATTCAACACTTTCCATAACCATCACAAAGTCACCAATACTTGAGTTTTTGCTGTGTTTAAAATGAGCTTTTGCTGTGTTTAAAATCATAATTCAGTTGTAGGTCACTGCTGACTCTATAATAACTATCTATGATTTGATGAATAATTTGCATAAAGATCACGCAAATTATTTCTTATATATTAAAACTAACACTTTGGCATTTGTAAATGAACATACCCTATGTAGTTTCTTATTACACAGAACATTTATTCTTCATATGTTCATAAATTGAGGATCCAATTCTAGAAAGCTGTTTTGAATTTAAGATGGTTGTTTTTAGAAATTGAGTTTTATGATTTCCAAATAATATATCTATTTTTGAAAATATTGCCACGGTTTTCCCACAGATTAAGCCTTTAGCTATATTGTAACTCACAGGACCTCCATTTATAAAATCTGTGGAGTTCTTGGCACTTTCTGAGTTTGGTTGTTTGCATGCAAATATTTCATTATCTGACCAGATAACATCATTAGTGCTAGCTAGTGTGACTTCACTATTCACCTCTGAGTGGCTTCTGTTTAAATGTGTAAAATCTGTTTATTTTATAAAATAAGTTGCATCATCTTAAAATATCTAGATTGCAGCAAAAAGAAAACTAATAAGTCCCAGTCATATTGATGGCAAAAACTTCCTCCTGTTTATGTGATTTAAAAGACAAAATTCTGCCGGTGCAGTTACATTTCTTACAATTGAGATTATTTTCTGTAGTTAATTTGGATTGCTGGGAAGTGTTGGAGTGTTAAACCCAGAAGTGTCTTAAGTGATAGACAAGTTGACAAGTTTTAGAGCAATGATGATGTGGAAATTCATTCATGTTTATATACTTTTAAAAATCTAAATTAGTCTAACATTTTAGATTCCACAAATATGCCATTTTAAAGTATATTTCCAGAGTAAATTATATACTGCTTAAACCTGTAATGTCTCTTTCATACATCTTTACTGAATATGTACCCTCTTAACTGCATGGTGAATCTGTTGTGACAAGCTGATAAGATTTTTTTACATGGTATTTTAAGTTTTCTTATGCCAAGAATTTGCAAGAGGCTATATCAATTAGTTGGCAAAGACATGCCACAATAATGCTTCTTTAATTTCCTGATCTCTATTGGTTAGCTGAAGAGCATAATACCTATATATGTGAGTAGCAATTATAAGTTTCATCCTTTTCGTTGTGAAAAACACGCAGATGACAACAAAAGTAACCATTTGTCTGTGAATAAGATCCAAAGGGTTACATGTAAGTTTGATGCATGCACTGACATGTATGTATGTTTGGTTGTTTTAATAGGCACATCCCTTGAGGTTCTCACTAAAAGGTAAAATGCCCTTTGCTTTCAATTTGATTCCTGATAATACTACAGATACTACAGTAGTATTTAAAATAGTACAGAGATAGTTCACCCATGTGTTCAGAATGCAGCTGCGCGGGTAATAGTGGGAGCGACTCGTTGCTCCCATGTAACACCAATCCTGCGCAGCTTGCACTGGCTTCCTGTGGTCTTTCGGGTGCGCTTCAAGATTTTGGTTACCACCTTTAAAGCGCTCCATGGCTTAGGACCCGGGTACTTACGGGACCGCCTGCTGTTACCTTTTGCCTCCCACCGACCCGTACGCTCACACAGAAAGGGCCTTCTCAGGGTGCCGTCCGCCAAGCAATGCCGGCTGGCGGCCCCCAGGGGAAGGGCCTTCTCTGTTGGAGCTCCTACGCTCTGGAATGAACTTCCCCCTGGTTTACGTCAAGTGCCTGATCTTCGGACCTTCCGCCGTGAGCTGAAAACGCACTTATTTATTCAAGCGGGACTGGATTGATATTTTATTGGGGTATTTATGTCTTATGATTTTAAATGGTTTTAAAAATCTTGGCCATGTTATAATATTTCTTTTTAATTTCTTTTTAATGTTTATACATTGTATTTTTACTAGGCTGTACACCGCCCTGAGTCCTTCGGGAGAAGGGCGGTATAAAAATTGAAATAAATAAAAAAAAATAAAAAAAATGTCTTCTTTTGACTTCTCATTCAAACTAATAGCCTTGGGCCTCTTCCATTAAAGTAATACCTGTCTGATTTTGCAAACTTTTGAAAAAGTTTTTGCAGCTTCTGATTCCCTTGAAAAACCACTCCTGAAAATGGGCCAATAATTCAAAAAAGCATTTTGTATGACTCTGTTATGCAAAAAAAAGAAATGCTTATGCAAATATTTATACGTATGCAGCTACCTAGTGCTTAATTCTTTGCAAATTTTCCCATAGGGAAATAATACGCCATATTTTTAACAAAAAGTAACAATATCTATCATCTATCTATCTATCTATCTATCTATCTATCTATCTATCTATCTATCTATCTATCTATCTCTACATCCATGACATCCATGTTACACAATTCTAAAAAGTATAAAATTTAGTCAATAGGTACATTCTGAGTTTTTTTATATATTTGCTAGGAGCTAAATAGATTATACCCACCCACCCCCCAAATTCAGTTAAACATAGGTTTTTTTAATCCATCATTAGATTTAGGGTTGATTTTCAATTTGAAGTACTTAAACAGCTACTGTATATAGGCCCCAAAGTGAGAGAAAAATAACCCAGAAAACAGATATTATATTGTGTGTCTCTATTTATTGTTCCCTTATATATTTCAGATGGTTTCTTTATCAAGGAGGAGTCCGTAATGTTAAATGTCAACCATAAGTCTTGTTTCTTTGACTGATGCAAACATGCAATGCAGCATCTGTTTCTGTGTTTTTTTCGTTGTGATTTTCATCACGTTTTTCTTCCTTGCGGCTGCAATTTATAATTTTATTACAAAGTCTTCTGTTTCAGGCAGATTAATGCAGTTGCCACAGATGGATAAGGCAAAAAATATATACATTGAACAATCCAAAGTGAGGGAGGAAAATAAAGTTAGAAAGGAGTTTCCACAGGCTTTTTGCCTGGGTGCTTCCCCAGTTTATTATGGACTGTATAGACCTAAACACTGCTAGATAATGAACATAACACCAAGCAAATTATCACAACAGTTGTCGGTCCCATACAAAATAAAGTCAGCATAATAACAGTGGAAAGAAACACCGTTCTTGAAAAGTTAGGATAAAATTCACAAATATGCAAGTCCTTTTCTGCTTTCAATCTGGTTGTCAGCTACTACCAAAAGGAGTTTAAAGACAACTGCCTTTCCTTGTAGTTTGCCACTGACTCATACCTTGTCTTTGATTTTACACTGCTGTTTGTAGAATTTAATAAAGCAAATGTAATAATGCTGCTAGTACCTTAATCTACAATCTCAATTTAGCTGACCATGAGATAAATAGGAGCAGGAACGATAGTGCATTTCTACGGATTGTTTTTAATAAGCATGTTATTTAGTTGATCGTCCAAGAGCAGCAATGCCTCGCTTTCTAGTCTGCCAGACAAATTTATTAATGCTTCCTGCCCCTCCTCCAACTGATTCCCTGCAGACAAATCTCTATTGAGCCTTTAGAAAGTCACAACTTCCAAATTAGATTAAGTACTAGGAATTGTACTAGCAGAATCAAAGAAAATTGAATGTGTTATTGAATTCATGCCACATTGTCTCTGTAAAGGACTGACTTCAGATATAACAGTAACTTTAGTCCTTAGTTTGCTATGAGCAGTTGCTGCCACGTACTTGAAAAGGGTTAATCTTTGTTTGTTTGTTTTTTCATTTATCTCTACTGAGGCTGCAAAAGAAAAAAAACCTTCAGTGATAAATGCTTTTGAGGGGGGAAAATATTCATAGATTTCTGTGCCTGACCCAGTTTCTGTATATCGTGCATAGAAAATTAACAAATCATGAAAGATTTGGCATTGGAGTGTAAGCATACTTACTTGTCATTTGATAAATACATTCATTTTAGAACTGCCTGTTTCCCATTTGGGCCTGACATATTAAGAGGTGCATAATTAATGGATGACATAAATAATTAACATTAACTTTACGGTGCTTAATATGCCATCATTTATCCATCAAATTGCTTGTATGCATAAATGTCCTTGCATCAAGTTTTGAATTACGAAAGGTGATTTCTAAATCCTTAAGTTTGTGTGTTGCACAATAACCATCCTCATGCATCTTTAAAAAAAAAAAATTCAATTACTCTTCCTCCCAGGGCAATAGACTTTATAGTCACATCACCTTTATTTCTTCTTAGAACAGCACATGAGCAGTTAAACCAGGGACTTCGGTTAGGCAGTCCAGGCCCCAATGCACAGCCTTCATCAGTGGCGAAAGAGCACCACCTTGCTGTTGCCAAAGCTCTCTGGAGAAATTTCTTTCCCTACTTGAAGGGCCAGAGGATGGTGAAGACTCCCCCTCCTCAGATTGCAGATACAGCTGCAGGTTTGTACTCCCAACTTGACCTCCTCTTTCTTGTGTCCGTAATGCATTCTTCCTGTTTTTAAATAACTTATTACTGGACATAGTAGAATTTACCTGCACATTGTAAGATTCCTGTAGGCAGCCTTTTGATGCATCCATACACCTTGATGGGAAAAGAGAGAGAGGTACTCATATTTTCCTCATAGTAGTGGGCTCACTTTATTCATAGGGTCCCTCGGATATATAAATCGAGTGGCACTTTTATTTTGTTAGATGTTCATTCTATTTGAAATGTGTACTTGTGATCTTAAGCAACGTTAACGGTTGATATGTCACCATATTCAATACCATGCATATTCTCCGTGCTTAAATGAGTTTGTTCAGAGTCTCTTGCTGCTACAAATTCCCTTCCCTCGGGTTTCTCTAGGATTATGATAATCTTCACTGTTCTGTAAATATATCAGGTAAGATTTCAAATAGATTGTGTGACTTTTAATAATAATAATAACAATAATAACAACAACAACAACAACATCCTATATTCTGGAGTCTTATAATGTAAGAATGCCGCTAAAAATTCTAGCAGATGGAACAACATCTTGCAACAAAACTATAAAAGTGGTGATCCTTGACTTCACTGGAGCTGTGCCCACCCGATCCGGTTCCTTTTTATTTTAATATAGTACTATTTCTTCCATGATATTCCTGTCTACTAACTCTGTATATTTCAACTCAGTGCAAGAAGGCTTGCATTTAGTTATAATACCTCACTGAATCCATTTCAGTATTATTTATAAAAGATAGATTTGAATTTAAATGTATTTTCCTCAATATGAATTAAGAACTGAACATATGCATTCTTAAAATCCTAATCGTTAATGGAAAAAGACTTTGAATTTCAGCAGCTTTGCAATAGTTAAGATATAATAACGGTAGACTAAAATGCAATTTCCTTGGCATGTAATGGGATATGGATACAACAAGCAGTGGCTCTAGTACCTTCTTTTAGTCAATTCTAGTTTTCCGTGCATGGTTGCTTAAAAAAGTAAAAAAGAAAAAAGAGACTATAATTGATCATCACTAACATTGATAATATAGCAATGTTTGTGTTAAAATGCTAAAGAACAATTAAAGCATAAGTTTCTTAATACATGAATAAATGACAAAGCACAGTTAAGTTTTAACTCATTTTGATTGAGGAATTAGTGCCAATATCATTTTCCTCTCTACCCAAATGTCTGCAAAGATAAAAATAAACCTGGATTATTAATAGAGTGGGTTGATGGATGCTAGTGAGTAAGGCCAATTGATGAAACTGGTTTGACAATATATAGCATAATCTGTGTCACTTTATGATTCCTGTTTCCAGTTCCTTTCATTTTTAACAGTATAATTTCTTGGAAATAGAAAGCAGCTGGTGGAAACAGATTTTAAGATGCAAACAGCAAGCAAGAAAAGCTGAAGCATATGTCTTGAAGCTCTTCTCAAGATTTCAAATTATTTATATTCACTGGGAAAGGGGAAGGAATCTTAGTATTAAAAAAAAATCAGTGGTGTACAACGCATGGAAGTTTGTTCTACCTCTCTGCTTTTCTAACACATAGCCACTTGGTTTTTTAAAAACAGGTTTGACTTTGTTAGCTTTGGATTTACCCAGCACATGTACCTCAGATCTCCAGCCTCAGCCAATTATATCTATGATGCAGTTGTTTGGATGGGATGATATGGTTTGCCCTCAGCTGGTATCAAGGTATCTAACTCACCTGATACAAAACAGGTAAGCCATACAACAGCTTGGTTAAATAAAAGCAGGTGTTGGCATAACTTTGGTTTACTTCTGCTGTTACAGTAACATGTAGGGGTTTTTTTACTGTAGATTTTTGTGAAAGCTGGGTTGAAAATCTATTTTCTAGATTTTTTTCAGTTATATAAACAGCAATGCCAATATTATCCTTCCAATACACTAAATAATCCAGTTTCAAAAGCCATTTTGTCATGCTTTTGTCAAGTCTGACTTAATTCTTTTCAATCTGCTAGGAAATGGATGCATGGTGGGGAAAGAGGTATGTCAGAAAAAAAGAGGGGTGTCGAAAGAATAATGAAGAAGAAAGGGAATGGATGTGTGGTGGAGAGTAAGGACACTAAATTGCATTTCCAAACAGAGATTATCATTTTTCTTCTCTCTTAATAGTTCAGGAGAATCAACTCCAATACATTATATTAATGTTCCTGAAAACATTGATGTTGTATTATATTTACATTGATTTTCCTAACTCCCTGGCCTATACAAGCTGCATGGAACTTTTTAGCCGTTCTGCTGGCTGTACACTGAAGCACTATTAGAAAACTGGGAATTCTTAGATTTTGCTACAGTTTGCATTGTGCAAACTAGATTAGGGGTTTGTTTTGCCCAGTTTTGGGAGAAGTCATGGTATTCTGTGCCACAGTGCATATGGGGCATTTCTTAGAGGCAGGAGTTCTTGGAATCATTTACAGATTTTTTAAAAAATAATATAAATCAAGGAGAAGGAATGACTTTTCAACTTACCTAATTTGTTTTTCTTTATTGGCTTTCTTTTCTATACAGTGCACTGGCTGAAGCTCTTACTGGCATGAGTCATTCATCTTACCAATCCTTGTTTGTTCAGTCATGGTTTCGATGCATTTTACAAATGTTTATCAATCAGCCTCCCGAGACTTTGATCAGGACAGATGCCGAGCAAGCTACCAGTATGTGCATTGGTTTATATGTGATCAGCAGCAATAGAAACTTAGTCTTTTCAACTACCATATTTTTCAGAGTATAAGACGCACTTTTTCCCCCCTAAAAGAGGCTGATCATTGGGGTTTTCGAAGGTTTTTTTCCGCCCTAAGGAGGTGCTAATGAGTGAAGCAATCTTTCCTGCTTAGCCTGCTTTTCTCATTGCTTCTCTCTCCGAAGATCAGCTGTGCTTTAGAAGCTGTTTTTTATCCCCAAAGCTCAAAACCAAAACTAATGTGCTGAAGCTGACCAGACTAAGGATGCTAGCCAGATGAATACCTGGTAGGCAGGGTTTTTTTTTTCCTATTTTCCTCCTCAAAAACTAAGGTGCGTTTTATACTCTGGTGCGTCTTTTACTCCGAAAAATACGGTATATGCACAATATTAATCTACCACTCCCATCACTACTATCACTTTTTTGCCTTATTATTCTTCCAGTTTATATTTGCCTGCTTGGATAATTGATTAGTTGCTTATTTTTTAATTTAATTTAAAGTAAGTGTGTTCATTTGAAAACAAAAACAAAAAATCCCAAACATTGATGAATAAAGTAATTAATTGGAAATCATAGGTTAAATCTGTTCAATTATTTCAAAACGTTTTAACTCATCTGAAAGGGCATCTTCCTGTATGACAATTGAAAGTCTGTATTTATAGATACTAACGCTAGTGATTCTTTTTATTATATTTTCAAGCAAAGGGCAAGACACTTGTGAAACTGGAGTAAAAGACAGATGAATTAGTGGTCATTTCATGTATTTTAGATTTTGATATTTGATGATCTCACTTGAATTGGCGTTAACCTTATGCGCTTGGTTGACTTGAGTAGTGGATAAAATGTAAAAATGGCTTAGGTTTCTCTTTTTTTAATGTTTACTGAAGTATACAGATGTTTGCAAGGGGAAATAACGACGATGGAAAGAGAGAGGTTGAAAGCAAAGGGTTGGGGGGAAATACTTACTAATAGTCATAGCATCTTACGATTTCCAAGAAATATCTATGCTTTTTTTATATAAAAAAACCTGCTTTTTTACAGTCTTTCAAATCTGAACTTGGTATAGTGATTAAGATATTAGTCTAGAACAGGGATGTCAAACTCAATTTCATTGAGGGCTGCAACAGAGTTCTGTTTGACCTCGGGGGGGTAGCCATGGTAGGCGTGGCCAGTTCAACATCACTCGTGCCGGGGCACCTGTGGTGGCTCAAGCGGGGCTGGGGGGGATCCACTTTTGCTAGTGGTTTGTTTTGCCAAGCGAAAACGGAGCTCAGGGGGGTCCTGCATGGTTCCCCGTGCCACTGCACGTTTCACCACTCCCTTTTCACTGGCAGAGGCACTGTGGGCCGGTCCTTCACTGTTTCCAGGGCAACCCCAAGGGCCAGATCTAAGCAACCCATGGGCCGGAACCAGCCCATGGGCCTTGAGTTTGACACCCCTGATCTAGAATAATAAGATTCCAATTTACCCTCTTCCATTGGAGCTCCCTAAAAGACTTGGCCAATTATACTCTCAACTCAACCTACCTTATACAGTTTTTTGTAGTTGTTCAGAAAAATGGAGAAGGAAGCGCTGAGTTTACTGTTTTGTTCTCCTTGAGGAAACACAATATATAAATCCAACTAACAAATACTGGTGTTGGAGTACAATTCATATCTTCCCCTTGTAGAAGTTGTAGTTCACCATACCTGAGGAACTGTCTAAGGGTGTATACTTGATGGGAAAAGTCCAATGCTAAGTCACATCAAATTCTTGTGTTGTGTTGATAAATAGATAAGGCTTATATGGAACAAGTGACTGAACTTACAAGATTGATATTCAAACTGCCAGAAGTAGTAGCTATCTTCTCAAAGGCTCACTTTGATGAGTCAGTCTACAAACAAGATCCTAAGGAGGCTGTTTTCCGGTTCATTGAGGTACGGTGTTTATTATAAATAGCAGTTTTGGAGGAATAGAATTAGAAAATACCCTATCCTATCTTAATACAATAGATGTGTCCCAATATCAAAAATTGCTCTCAGTTTTTTCTCCTATGTTTCCTTAGGCTGTTGGAAAAAACTACAGTGAGCTTCAGCAACTGCCTGAAAAATCAGCCATGGTGACAAAGGCATTGGTATATCTTGGTGACATATTAAAATATGTAAAACCCTATTTAGTAAAGAAAGGGCCTGCAGAAGGACTCCATCTCACCTACAAGATAATAGGTAACTCTCATGCTCAGTGCTCCCCTTATCAACAATATAAAGCAAAGCCATTAGTGTCAAGGCGGCCCCCAGGGGAAGGGCCTTCTCTGTAGGAGCACCTACCCTCTGGAACGAACTTCCCCCTGGTTTGCGTCAACTACCTGACCTTCGGACCTTTCGCCGTGAATTGAAAACGTACTTGTTTATTCAAGCGGGACTGGCTTAACTTTTTAACTTTTTAAATTTTTTGAATTTTAATAATTTTAACTGGGGTATTTTATTTTTGGGGTCAAATTTGACGGTTTTAATTTTCGGCCAATTATATAATATGTTATTTTAACTGTTGTTTTAATTTGTATATTGCACTGTTTTAATCTGGCTGTACACCGCCCTGAGTCCTTCGGGAGAAGGGCGGTATAAAAATCTAAATAATAAATAAAATAAATAAATAATGCTTCCAGGCAACTTCTCCAGCAGAAGAACCTCTAACCTACAAGAGCCCTTTGGTTCCCTTGCAAGTGTCTGTCAATGAAACCAGCCAGGAGACATAGTGCAAGTGGGGTTGTGTTCATTAAGAGTTTGCTGGGATGTGCATTTGTTACGGTTGGCAGAAACTCCTTCTGCAGCACATTGAGACAAGTTGAGAATCAACCTTTGCAACCACTTAGAAAGATCTGTCCCCAGACCCCAGTCTTCAGAGCCCCAGTGTTGCACTCATTGCTGCTGGGATTGAGTCCATCAATCTTATTCCTGGCTGTCCTCTTCTTTTCTTTTTTTACACTTTTCCTTAATCCTTAGACAGGTAGTCCTCGACTTACGACCACAATTAAACTCCATTTTTTTTCTTATTAAGTGAGACATTTGTTAAGTGAACTTTGCCCCATTTTACAATCTTCCTTGCCATAGTTGTTAAGTGTATCACTGCAGTTGATAAGTTAGTAACCTTGTTGTTAAGTGAATCTGGCTTCCTCATTGACTTTGCTTGTCAGAAGGTCGCAAAAAGGAATCACGTGACACAGCAACAGTCATAAATAGGAGTCAGTTACCAAGTGTCTGGATTTTGACCGCATGATTGTGGGAAAACTTTTAACTTTGAAAAGCAGTCATAAGTCACATTTTTCAGTGTTGTTGTAACTTTGAACAGTCACTAAATGAACTGTTGTAAGTCGAGGACTACCTGTAATTACTGAAAGTAGTTCTGCTCTTTCTTGCAGACTGTTATCTTGAGGTACTTGTAATCTTCCTTCCTTCCTTCCTTCCTTCCTTCCTTCCTTCCTTCCTTTCCTTGGAATGCTACCCTCAGTTCTTCAGAGCTGCGTACTATTACATATTTTATTAAAAGTTCTTCACCCAGATCAACTTTGTGTCAATATTATACATTTAAAAAGTGGGGAAGAGAAAATATTATAGAACTTAGTTTCAATTTTTGTTCTTTCTTCTAATAACTAATGTTCTTTTTGAATCTCTGCTTTACTTTAAGGTTCTTGCTTAGGAAATAGCATAAAATATATTAAATAAAAATATTGTAACTTATACCTGTCAGTCTTTCAGTTATAGTTATTTGGAAGGACAGCATAAGAAATTCCAGAAAACATATCTCCATTAGAAGGAATTTCAGCTTATTAAGGCTGTGTTGACACCGTCATTCTCAGAATAGCCAATCTATTGATCTCCTTGTGGTATTCAAAGTCAATCGATTGTGCTAGTTTTGATTCATTTTCCTGTGCAGACCTAAAAAAATTACCGAGGAATGAAAGTGGGTCACACATTCTGTTCTAATGCAGGCTCCGTCATTCTGTGAGATTTCTGTTGATGTATTTGAAGCAAGGCTATCCTTTTTCCCAGCGATATTTCCTATTTAGGGAAGTGAAGGGGGATTCAAAATATTTTGCTGAAGGTTTTGTGCATTCATAAGATTTGCTTTGCTTTAAATTTATTTGTTCATATATTAACCAACTATGTTACTGCTTTCGATGAAAAACAAAAGGCAAAAGCAATTTGTATTAAAAAATGATCATACCAAAGAGTAAATACAATGTACAAAAGTAGCATACATTAGCATTATTTCTTTGAGTATACTATTCCCTGACGTATCTGGTTTCAGTCTAAAGTTCACAACTCTCATTTTTAGTTCACTGTATAAATGGACGTTCACCATCCCCAGGATTATTAAGCGGGATATATGGAAATGTGACTATTTGGTTGCTATAGTTACCAGTAGACATGAAATCCGGCAGAAATATTTCTTCATGCTTCCTCTCCCTTTTTGCAATTTCGACTTTTGGTTTTCTTGGTTTTATTTCTACAGGATGCCTTGTGAAGTTCTGGGCAGCCATATTGGCTACTTCCAAAGCACAGCCCCTCTTGTTCCGTATTATAGATTGCTTGCTTTTGCCCCATGCTGTGCTTCAGCAGGATAAAGAACTACCTGCAGTGATGTTGGCTGCCATTCGTGAGAATCTCCCGTTTTTCCTTCAGGTGCGCTGGTCTCTCTATACTATGTTCATATGAAAACACAGAGAGAGAGAGAGACACACAGAGAGAAGCACCACTTTGATGTAGTGATTAAGGTGCTGACCTAGAAATCAGGAGTCTGTGAGTTCTGGTCCTGCCTTAGGTAACCTTGGGCAAGTCACACTCTCTCTCGGCCCAAGCCCACCTCACAGGGTTGCTGTGGAGAAAATAGGAAGAAGAAGGAGTATTATGTCTGTTTGACTCCTTGAACTACTTATAAAAATAATAAAAGGTGGGTTAAAAAAAATATACGGTATGCATGTGTTTGCGTAATAGAAGTAATAATGAGCACATGTATATATAGGTAAACTCCCGAGTACTTCAAGAATGGGAGTGATTACATGTTGCTCAGGACTTGATTTTAATTATCTCAAAAGTATTCGCTACTTGGTCAAATACCTGACCTAGGCACGTTTTTCTCCCTTATATGTTTTTAAAAATGAAAACTGCACTTGTGAAGCAAATGATTCTTTATTTATCGTTCACTGATTATGGATTTTCCTCACATAATCACCAATTGTTCAGTGGCCGTCGGAAGTTACAATGGCGCGGAACATACGTTATGTAACACCCAGTTCCTGAAGTTAACAGCCATTGCTGTAACCCCCACTGTCACATGACCAAAATTTGAGAACTTGGCAGATTCTGCCCACTTACAACCGCTAAGGGGCTTCAACTCCCCGCCCCCATCTCTGCCCTTTAGCCACCCTGCAAAGCAACACTCCTTGGTGGCAGTGGCGGTGATAGAGCTTCCTTCTGCTGATAACATGCTAGTTCTCACTTGATCATTTTGCTAGTGTGAATTCAATATATAATCCTTTGTGAATTCTCCAATAATAACTCCATATGGTTATGGAGTCATGATTTACTTCTGTTCCTGTTAATCTTAGAAAGCGTTTTCAACAAAATCTGTTTAAGCAGATAGGAGGGGAAAAAATGCATAGAACAAACAAAAAGTCATGAACAGAATATTCTTTATTCTAGCTAAAACAAGCAGAAATTTCATATAAAATAAGAAAAAGGATCAGAAATGAATACTCCAAAGCATTCAGGTTTTTTTTAAATAAGCTGTAAAATATTGGGGTCCTTCACTAAAAGTTTCCTGACATTGCTTTTCATTTTTTAATTTGAGGAGTTTAAATATTAATTCCAAATATTAAAACTAAAACATTAAATTATTGGATGGAAGCAAGATAAGAAAAAAAATGTTTTTAACCATAGATAAGTGATCTTCAACAACTAGTATCCCAAAAGAAGACTTTATTTTGTTTTATTCTTTTATGAATTATGCAAACACAGTTTATGTCAGTTATTCCTGACATAAATTCCTAAATTATTCCTAAATTACATAATTGAATTTTTGGTCCAATACGCAAAATCTAAGTCCCGTTGTTTATTTAAGCTAGGCGTTTTATAATTAATGACCAAATAATACGTTAAAATTTGTTTGGAACTTTTATATGATTGTATAATAAATTGTATACCTTATTTTAACTAAAGAAAATGTTGTCAACCAAATGTTACAGATGGGCACATGATAATGCTGCTATAGTTAGATTATGCACTGGTCCAATGAATATCACCATGGACTAAAGAGAGGCACACTAATCTTTATCACTCTACTGTAGAGAGTAGCACCTGGAGTTAGACCTCAATAAAACTAAGTATTCCTAAACAGGCTTTTGAAAGCTGACATGGATCATTAACAGGTAGAAGTTCAAGCAGGTGTACCAAGGGGTGATTTTCTACTCATCTGATTATTAAAAAATAGACTTTTATATGGAGCCAGAAGGCTCAAGGGGTGTTTCAGAACCCAAGGGGATTTCAATTTAACCCAGCTGCTATCTGGTATTTTGTGGCTAACCTCCTGAACCAACTTATCTTATAAAGTAGAATTTGGTTTGGGAGAAAAGGCAGTCTGCTTGAGATCATCCGCACCAAGTCTCTGAAGTATTTCAAGTGCCGGATTGCATTTCAAATGTGGCACGTCGTTTGACAAGTAGACGTAGGGCCTGGATGATATTTAACATTTTGATTAATGCTGTTTGTTTGTTTTTTTAATATAACATGGCCTGGCCCCTTTAACACTAATAAATTCTTTGTGTGCATCCTGAAAACTGGTAAGTTGTAGACTCGGCTTTCTCCCAGAGGCTGGTGAGCTACAAGTACACTAAAGACACTAAAGATTTTCCAATATGGACAGGAAGAGTGAAGTAGAAGCCCTCAAGTTTAGTAGCAAAAACCTAGCTTCATTGTTTCCGGGTGGCATGTTGTGTCAAACATCTTACCCTCCCAAGTAACAGTGTTTTTCCTTGAAGATCTTAACATCTTCCCTTTAGCAGTTCTCATGGATATTCATGATAATTCATAAGAACACTCAGTAGGACTCTGCCCACAAGGGGCAAGCATGATTAAAACTTGGCTCCACATTTTTCCACTCTTCTGTAACGACATCTTAATATTGTGATAACCCCTTTAGTACATGATTTCTGTAGCTTACTTTTGTAAACTATTTACTTGCAGACAGAGATTGCAAAATCATATATATGTGGGGTGTGTGTGTGTATGTATGTAGATGTATGTGTGTGGTGGAGTCTGGGCAACTGAATGGAGCTAGCAGAGTATTTAATGGCAAATGCCCTTCCTGTCTCCAGTGCAGAGTTTTGTTCTGCAGATATATTCTCAGTGTGCCCAGAGATAGAAATAGCTGCCTCTACTTAGGATCGAACTTACGGCCTCCTGATTGTGATGTGACAGCTCCACCTCTAGGCCATCACACCGTGTGTGTGTGTGTGTGTGTGTGTGTGTGTGTGTGTGTGTGTGTGTGTAATCTTTGAAAGTCACCCAATCAGTTCTCATGCTTAAGGTGGGACTAGAACTCATAGTTTCTTGGTTTCTAGGTCAGCACTTTAACCACTACATCAAACTGAAATAGTCTTGAGATCATATCATTGGTAGATTTTATTCATATAGTATATATTTCCAAGAAACAGACTATACTTACAATATAATATAGAAAAATAAATCACTATAGATAAAACATTTCATTGCCTCAATTACCATTTATTTAAAATATGTCAAAAACTAAACATAACCTACCATTAAATCAAGAATATGAATACCAACATTCATTATTTTATTAATAGCAGTATTCTGTTCAGTAATATAATACTAACGTTCTATTTACAATTAAAAAGTTGTTCAATAATTCTCATTAAGGGACCCATACGAGAAGATTGTGACTTTGGGCCAGTCATTCTCTCTCAACCAACCCACCCACCACACAGAGTTGTTGTGGGGAAAATAGGAGGAGGAAGTTGCGTTGGACACGGGTAGTGATGCTATTAGGAATTCTCACCAGGGTATTTCCAGAAGATTCTTCTTTCAGAAGACTCGTTGGATGTCCTGATGTTGATGAAAGTGATGTTTTGCATGTACAATTTGAATGTGGCAAATTATTATTGTTCTCTTCCCCTCCCCTCCCCACTTCTGTAGGGCTTGTCCTTTATATGTTGCCATTGCCAGTCTCAAAGTCAGAGTGCCTATTTGAACCAATTGTTACGGAATGTGATTCGCCAGTATTTGGGGCGCTTTCTGCTTCTGTCATCTCGAGCCGGGCATCATCCCATCTTGCTGGCGTTATGTGGTTCTGCTGCCACTCCAGAAACCATTCATCTGCACAAGACCTCTGTCCAAGTCATCAGGTAACATCCAGAAAATAAAATCAACGGTTGGCATTTGAATGTTTAATAGCTAAATTGGTGGAGGAAAAAAAGCATTGGTGTCTTTACTTTGAAAACAATACAAGCACAATATTGAAAAAAAAATGCTCAGAACTTTTTAAGCTGAAAAATATCTGGATGGATTTAATTCCATCAGAACACACCGTGTATATGTAAAAAAAACTGAGTGAAAATGCAAGCTGAAGAATATACAAACATATAATTCTTATTACTTATCTAAAGAATGATAGAATGATTTTATTTTCTTCCAGTGAAAATTATCTACAGTTCAAAGGTAATGCCCCGCCTTCTCGTCTAGGATCAGTGTTAGCATTCACTCTTGAAGCACTGCAAAGGACCAAAAGCATTGAAATATATGATGTTGAGATGTTGCTGCCTTCTGTCTTAAAGTGCCTCATATTGGTTAATGAACCACAAGGTAAACTTAGGAACTTCTGTTGCTGTCTATATAGGGGTGCATTAGAATATCAGGGTATAAGAAAAAGATCACAGACTTCATTGTACAAGGATAATATGTACGGATGGTGGTGAATATTTATTTATTATTTATTTATTATTTGTATTTTTATACCACCCTTCTCCGAAGACTCAGGGCGGTGTACAGCAAAAATAAAACATAAATATCGAAAAAAGTTTAAAATACAATAACCATTAAAAATCTGAATTCAATAAGCTGAGAATTTAAAAAATATAAAGATTTTTCCAATCTGGCAATAGACTTGTGAGTGATTAAAGGATCTTACAACTGTAGTAGATAGTTAATGTCCTGAATCAGCCACTGGCATCATTTGATCATCGATATAATCAGACCTAAATTGATGGGAAAAAAATTCTGGCATTTATTTCTTAAACTCCAAATGCTTAATTTACAACCCTAGCTACAATAATTAACTCGAGAAGAAACAGGTTCTTTACTGACATATAATGAAAAGCTTTCTAGCTGGGTAAGAGACATGCAAGGAGAAATATGACAAATACCTATTGGGTTGCTTTAGTGACAGCTAACCAGTGCTCAAGGAGGCATAAGCAGTCCTCACTTAATGACCATTTGAAGTTGCAAACTGAACAGATGGTACTTATTACTGGTCCTTGAAGTTACAGCATGGTCACATTATCAAAAATTGGGCATTTGACAGTGGGCCCGCATTTACTGCCACAATGTGCATTTCAGTTCCTCCCAACTGTCTAACACCCCCCACCCCACCCCATGTCTGCTTTTGGCCACTCTGCACTCCGCTGCCACCTACCTTTGCAGCCCCTGGCTGACATCGGTGTCTTCTTCCTCCTTCTGCACAAGCCCAGGATATATGCAGCAAGGGTGACAGAACCTTAGCTACCAAAGAGAGCTCACTGTCCCAGCGGGAGAGGAAGGAGGAAAAGCTATCACTTTCCACAGGCAGAAGAAATATGAGGTCTTCTCCTATCAGTGGCATGGTCTTTATCTAACAACTGGGACTATCGGAACTGCTGTCACCAAGCAGCAGAATCATGTGATGTTTTGTCTAACAACCGTTTTGCTTAGTGATAGAAATTCCGGTCCGAATTAGAATTGTTATATAATATAACAAGAGGAACAATATAATTGTTCCTCTTCAAACAAATTTCACAACTACGCAATCTGTCTTGAGCTCAGGTGATTAAATCAAACTGAATGTTATGCAGAACCCCTCTACCAAACTTTCAGTTCATGTGGGTTGGCTGCTTTGCCTGGAACTGTTTCCTAGGCAGAAAAGGAACAATTCTCATTGAATAAAGTCAGTGGTGAAATCCATTTTTTTTTTACTACCGGTTCTGTGGGCCTGGCTTGATGGGCGTGGTGTGGCTTGGTGGGTCTGGCAGGGAAAGGATACTGCAAAATCCCCATTCCCTCCCCACTCCTGGGGGAAGGATATTGCAAAATCTCCATTCCCATCCCACTTTGGAGCCAGCCAGAGGTGGTATTTGCTGGTTCTGCGAACTACTCAAAATTTCCGCTACTGGTTCTCCGAACTGCTCAAAATTTCCGCTACCAGTTCTCCAGAACTTGCTGGATTTCACCCCTGAATGAAGTGCTCTTTAGAACAGCTTTAACAGAATACAAAGTTAGGGTGAAATCCTGGTAGCAGCATGTCAGCCACTGCTGAATCCAGGTCCTGGATTAAGTTGCTAATCAAGATTCTCTCTAGAACAGGGCTGTCAAATTCACAGCCCGCAGGCCGGATGCGTCACGCACTGGCAATGCCCAGGCCCAGTTTAGCGAAGGGAAAGTCATAATATGTCACATGATGCCACTGTGATGACACGAGTTTGATACCTCTGCTCTAGAAAGAGAATTGCTTGGTCTCTTGTGTGGTTGCAATGACTTAATTGTCATGCTTCCAGAATATTCCTATGATGTTAATGGTAATAACCCTTGAGTTAGAGAGTACTTTTAAGATTCAAAATGTTTTAGTTTACCATTTCAACTATTTAGTTTATTGGGTAGAACAAAGGTGAGAGATAACGGTTTGTCTATGTTGTGACCTAGGCCCAAGTAGTTATTACCAGACACAATCAGTCCTAAACAAACATATTTTATTAGAACAGCTGATAATTACTTCATTCTCAACTTAGTCCAGATTGGCACCCTGCCAAAAGCTTTTCTTGGCAAGAACCACACAAAGTTCAGAAACAGAAGACGCTGACAAGAAGCAATTGTAGCAACGTTGCTTTCCTACAAAGAACCCAAGAGCCGTTGCTTCTCTTTTAAGCCTTATGGTAGGGGCCAATCATCTCCTGGCCTTACTCCCAAGTAGTCCTTTTTGCTTTAGCTGCTCTTGCTTTCTGGCAGCTCTTCACATGTGTGCTCTAGGAACAGGCTCCTCCTGTTCCTCTGCCACTCTGCTGTCTGCCTCTGGAGACTCCGGAGTCTGCGCATTGCTTTCAGATGGCCCTGGCCCCATCTCTGCCTCTGACGCAGAGGCCTCATCCGGGTCCTTCCCCTGATTCCAGGACTGACCCATTGTCCTCCCCAGTCTCCTCACTGTCTGACTTCGCTGTCTGCTCCGCAGGCTGCTGGCGGACCACAACTGTCTAAGGTTAATGTGGCGCAGTGGTTAAACTGCAGTATTGCAGGCAAACTATGCCTACAGCCTCAAGTTCAATTCTGACAGGGCTCAAGGTTGACTCAGCCCATTCTTCTGAGGTCAGTAAAGTGAGGGCCCAGATTGTTGAGGGAAATATGTAAATAATGCTGACATTGTAAACCGCTCAAACTGTAAACCACTTACAGTGCTGTAAAGTACTATGGGATGGTATATAAGCCTATTTGCTATTGCTATTTCTCATTGCTATTGTCATAGGCATGAGAAAGATGAGACCTCAACAGACCTACTAAAGCTGATACATTTTACATGTCAGGATTCTGTACAGCAAAAATTAAGAGGCTCAGACTGGTAAGACAGTCTGTTTTTAACACAGCTGTTTGCAATTACTGCAGGTTCTAGTCTCACCAGGCCCAAGGTTGACTCAGCCTTCCATCCTTTATAAGGTAGGCAAAATGAGGACCCAGATTGTTGGGGGCAATAAGTTGACTTTGTATATAAATATACAAATAGGATGAAGACTATTGCTAACATAGTGTAAGCCGCCCTGAGTCTTCGGAGAAGGGCGGGATATAAATGCAAATAATATATATATATATATATATCAAAGAGGTTGGACTTTCTCTATAATTCCATAGGCCTTAAAAGATTACTATATAAACTTGGTCTCCAGCTATTTAGTGGTCATTTATTCCATTATGTCATTAGGCACTTTCCCTTACATTCATTAGTCCTTGAGACACTCAGAATCATAATTGCCAAAAAACAATCACTCCTCCAGCCCCAATCACTTCATAAACTTCCTAGGGCTCTTTTTGATGTAGCTATTCAGAGGCTCAATGCAATTTGTCTCTCGCAGTTAAAAAACTCTCAACGGAGATACTGCAGTACTTGGTAGAAGGCTGCCAAACGAGGCCAGGAGGCGAGCTTGCCACCCAGCTGATTTCTGTGTTTAGGTAAGTAGAATAGTAGCCAACTGGCACCGAAATGATTGCAAGCATTTGACAGAAAGCATGTTCTTTTAAGCAACTAATTATCCCTAACATAATTTGATGTGGATTGTTTATATACTTTCATTCTTGGCAAGATGGTTTATTGTGTGGATTGGCCAACAAATCAGGAGGCACATCCCACCCCCTGTAGATGTTGAATCCTAGGGGGCAGATTGTCACAGTTGCAGCCGTGAAGACAAAGGAGTTTTAATGTACGTTGAAGCTTCATCTTTAAGCAGAATTATATACTGCCTTGTGAAATCCCACTGTGCATTCCTCCATCACTGCTCTCTCATTGACAAATATTCTTGATCATCTGTGGATTTGTAATAATAAATATTTAAAGACTTTGCAGGTTGTGAGATTCGAAAGTGGTAAATTAAAACTTGTACAGTGGTCCTCAGCTTACGACCACAATTGAGCCCATAACTTCCATTACCAAACAAGGCACTTGTTAAGTGATTTTTTATGAGCTTTTTTTTTTTTTGGCCACAGTTGTTAAGCAAATCGCTGCAATTTTTAGGTGAATCATGTGGCCATTAAGCAAATTTGGCTCCCCCTCCCCCATTGGCTTTGTTTTTTGGAAGCCAGCTGGGAATGGGGACCATATGACCTTAGGACAGTACAACTATCATAAATACATGCCAGTTGTCAAGTACCCAAATTTTGATCACATGACTGTAGAGATGCTACAATGGTCATGTAAAAATTATGTCACTTTTTTCAGTGTAACTTCAAACAGTCACTAAACGATAGTAAATCAAGTAACTCAAGTAACTACATGAAATTTAAGATTATTTTGCTTCACTGTTAATAGCTTGAGGTCTCCAAACCCCACAGGTAATGGAGAAGCATGAAATTCATGAGAACAAATTTTGTGTAGCATAGCAATAAATGTTACTTTTTCCTAATATTGAATGTTATCTTTCCCAAATTGGGTCCTTTCCAAGTATTTTGAAATTACACTCTCATCATGCCTTAAATAACAGTGAAATAGCCACACAGTAGAGATATCTAAAGTGCTTTGGTTTTGAAACATTACAAGCTCAGAAAGGGTTGTTTACCGTAAATGTTTCAGTATTGGCTGTCCATATTGCAAATGTTTCAAGCTCAAAACAAGATCAGAAGCCATTGGAACAGTATTGCAATGCTGTCGACAAAGTTGGATCGCCTGTTTCAAATTTAAAATTGAAATTGAAAACTAGTTTGACCTAGTCGTTAAGGTATGGACTAGAAACATTTTGTGTTGTCTAACACTAGCAACTAGAAACAGGAGACTGTAAGTTCTAGTTATCTCATAGAAATAGAAACCATCTGGTGACTTTGAACCATTTACCCTCCCTCTACGCAACTCTCAGACCTTTCCCCGTGTGGAGAAAATAGGAGGAGAGAGTATGGTGTTTGAAGTATTCACAATGAATAAAAAAATAAACAACACTTTAATGTTTTAAAATGGGATGGCTTAAATATTTTAAATTCCAAACATCTTGTACATCACTTCCATGGTAAGGTTGATTTCTTTCCATAGTCCTAGGTTGGTCATCTAAATCAGGGGTCTCCAACCTTGGCAACTTTAGGACTTGTGAACTTCAACTCCCAGAGTTCCTCAGCCAGCTGGCTTAAAATCTTAAAGATTCTTCCATCCATTTACTGTCATCTTCAAGCAAAGCCATTGCTGCATCTCAGCCAGGTTGTTCTCAGGGGATGATCCAAAAAGTCAAGATGGATTGACTACACCATTGTGGCCACCATCTTGATTTTTTAGATCATTCCCTACAGATACTCCTGATTTCAGTCATTTTATTGCTTTTCCTTCATCTAGCTACATAATACTAAACAATTCGTTTAAGAAACATGTAACTGGGCCAAATGATGCATACTGGGACAACAATTGAACCAAGATACCTCACATGGGCTAACTTAGAGAATGTGTTCAAAATGGAATTGAAATTTGGCAATTTTTTATAAAACATTTTATTTATAGCATAAACATTTTTCATGAAGCAATTTATGACATAATACAAAATGTCATAAAAACTTTCCTGTGGTGATGTTTGTGCTGCACAGTTCAACATGGGCTTGTTTTCAAAGCATATGCATCTCTAAATATCTTGCTGAATTCTTAAGAACTTTCCGGGTATAATACAAGCTCTGCCGTTGTTGAAGGCATTGACAAATCTGGGCAGGAAATAGCTCCGAAACGATGACCCAGGGGGTCACGGGTTGTCTAGTTGTGAGAAAAAAAATTGGTCTCGGATTCCTTTAGATTCACCTTCTTGCCACTGCAAGACCAATTTTACTGAGATACTAAATTTAACAATGTCATGAGCTTGCCACATTTATGTCATAGTAAATTAATTCCCTACATTTGGAGACCACACTTCATTACCCCATGACCAGATTACTGGAATGCTGCATCTTTAACAGTTTTGCTGAACTTGCCTGTATGTTTGCTTTTATTGCAAAAATGTGTAGGCCTCCTGACTTGCCAGACTTTTTATTTAGCTGTAAATATTTAACCTAATGATGTTAACTAGTGTCCATGTACAAATTCCTTGTGCCTGTTTCAGAGAATCCATTCCATGTGAAATATTTTTTTCCAGACAGATTCTAAAAGACTGAGTGCTCTGAGAAGTCATATTTAGATTTCTAAGAAGTATTGTTCTGTCAGAAACACTTACCTTCAATTATAACTGTCAGAGAAGACACTGATAGCAAGTGCAAATTGCGGGTAAAATCGCACTTCCGTTCTGAATAAAAAGGCAGATGTGATGGTTTTTAACTTGGATTCCTGATGTTCGTACTGCTGAATAGAAGATGCATTTCTTCTGTACTTTTTCCTCGTTGTACAATACCATTTTTTTTCTATGTGGTTCTTGGCTGTACACCCACCCACCCACGCATTTCCCAGATCTGTTCCAGGAGATTCCTCAAATATCCAGAGCTGTAGATTGAAAACATAAACGCTTTAGACTGCTATGCAAGACGGTTGGAATAATTGACCCTCTCATACACTTCCAGTGAGTCACATGTCAGGCTTGGAAGCCATCTTTTGCATTGGGAATTTGAGGAACTTCAAGCCCCAGAGTCTTCTTTCGTTGGGGGTGTTACTTAGAACCCTGTCATCAGAGACATAGTAACAGGGATCAGAAACAAAAGGCAGGTTTAGCTTTCCTGTCAAAGATCTCTAACTAACTTCAGCAATGAATTCAGATTAGCCCAAAATAGAAAGGTTTGTGTTGTCTTAAGTGCTGGAAAAATTGAGTTCTAATGCTGCCTTAGGCATACAGATAGTCCTTGACTTGCAACCATTTGTTTAAAGATAGTTCAGAGTTACAACATGCTGGAAAAATACCCTATATAATACCCATTATATGACCTATGACCTGTTCTTGAAGTTGCGATCATTGCACCACTACTGCAGTTACACAGTTGCAACTTGGGCACTCATCCATTCATTCAGGAGATTTATATGGCTGCCCACTCACTCTCAGTGACTCTGGGTGGCTTACAAACAATAAAAAAAAAACACAATATAACAGAAAGAAAAACAGTAACCCCTCACTCCCCTAGCAACAACACACAATCAAACAAGCCACTTGATGGGCTCCATCCCACTGAGGCAACTGGCTCACGTTTATGATGGCTGCTGTGTCCTGTGGTGATCATGTGATTCATTGGGTTGCTACCAGTTCTCCCCGGTTCAGGAGAGCCGGTAGTGGAGATGGTGAAGTGACAGCGAACCAGTTCGCTCCGACCATCATTGGGCCCTCCAGCCCGCACCTGCGCTATACCTACCTTTATTCGTGCGTGGTACTGGTGGTAACACCAGTTAGAACCCACCACTGATCATAATTTGTGATCTTCCCAGCTAACTTCCAACAAGCAATGTCAATGAGGAAAACTGGGTTCACATAATGAGCATGTGATCCACTTAATGACCAAATGGTTGTAAAATTGGATCTTCCAAAGTGTAGTCGCTTACAAGAGACTACAATGTAAATTCAGTAAGTCTCTTTCACTTGACGACTCACTTAAATATTGCATTGCTTAGGGACTGAAATCCGAGTAGCAATTGTGGTTGTAAGTCAAGGACTATCTGTAGAAGCCAAAAGAGTGATCTTGGACTAGTCACTTTGTGTCAGCCCTAGGTAAAAGGCAGCAACCTTTCCAAACAAAGAAAACTGCATTGATTTGTCCACCTAGTTGCCTGGGATCATAGGCAAAAAAAAAAAAAGTGCATACAATCAAGTAAACAGATAAAAATGCTACTGCTTCTTTTCATGATTCATGCAGAATTCAGTTAAAGAATTCAGAGAGCTCTAGTTTAGATTTGTTAAATAATTAAAGGCAAGCTGATAAGATGGCCATTAAAATAAGAATAGAATGTTTTGGCTTGGGAATTCCATTTTAAATTTAACACAGAGCTTTAATAACAATTGGTTCTGAAAGAAGTGCTTAGTGTTACTTTTGGAAAAGGCATTCCTAAGGATTAAGAAGGGCATGTTTACACAATTCTGAATAGGATTTAGTCCTTCGTTGGGATGGCTCTTGAGGATACAAGCTGGATTTTTGATAATAGCCTCAGAATTGGATGACAAAAGGACTTTTCCATCCTTGTTCTAATCTGTGATTAAGGCAAATTAGGATTTTGTGTATTGCTTTCAATTAAGTGTGTAATATACACATTTTATGTATAATAAATTATACATATATATGTTATAATTGTAAAATTATATATTTGTATACGTGTGTGTGTGTGTGCGTATATGTGTGTATGCATAGACACACACACACATAAACACTGTGTGTGGGTATATATACTGTATGTGTGTGTGTGTGTCTCACACCCATGTGCGCACATTCTCAGTGTGTACATTTGTTACTTTCCTTCTGCTTCCAGATAGCATCCATTTAGATACTCCATAGATTGTTTTTCAAATAAAAGCAAGCATTTCTTGGCCGAGCCTGTTTTCTGAAAACCAAAAAGTTATCTTTGCAATAAATACCCTTCTCTCCCCCTACAGGCAGTTTATTCAAGATTACACTACTGTGTATGATAATCAGGTTTATAGCATCTTGGAAACAGTGGCGATTCTGGACCAGTCTCTGGTCATCAGTCTGATTCCAGCTATGACTGAGGCCCTGAGGAATTCAGAGTACAAACAAGGCTTTGGCAGAAATACCTTGCAAAGGTAAGTTTGGGGATTAATGTTGCTTTAGAGCAGAGGTGTCAAACTCGATTTCATTGAGAGCCACATTAGGGTTGTGTTTGACTTCAGAAGCGGGTGGGTAGCCAGGATGGGTGTGGCCAGCTCAACATCACTCGTATCGGAGGCGCCTATGCTGGTCCAAGCGCTCTGCCAGCGAAAACAGGCTCCCAAGCTTTGTTTTCAGCTGTGACTGCCTCCTGCAACCCTCTGCCAGCGAAAACAGCTTAGGAGAGCTGCACGCAGCCCTCCCAAGCTCCATTTTCGCTGGCAGAGGCACCACAGGCCAGTCCTTCACTGTTTCCAGGGTGGCTCTGCAGGCCAGATCTAAGCATCCCACAGGCCAGATCCAGCCCCCGGGCCTTGAGTTTGATACCCCTGGTTTAGAGCAACAAAGAGATGTCTACTCGTTCTTTCCAAAAGCTTTTTTGAAGGATGGTACATATTTCTTTCAGGCAGAAGTTATTCACAGTTCTTTCCGCTTAGTTCTTTCATATATAGAGATTACAATTTGGATTCCCTCCCCTGCCCCCAATTTGATTTCCTGTTTTCAGTTTCCACACAAATGCAGCAGTAAATGGATGTCGGAATCATCACAACGCCTTTTGTTGTGTGAACTCCATAATAAGGGTTCCCTAATCAATATGCATTGCGGGTTTGAAACTCTTGCTGTAAGAAATATGTTAGGGTACTAGGTACCCTAATACTGAGCTACTATGGGATAGAGATATGAAAAAATAAGCTTTCTGAACTGAAAGAAAATTGTGTGCTTTTAGTAAGGCCCTGTGATTTTAATCACAAATCAATTGTCATTTTATTGAATATGAAATGACCCTTGCTCTAAACTGGTGCAGTTTTAATCTTTTTGAGATGATGTTATCTTATGGAATGGAAGTGGAAAACAAAGCCAATTTTGTCTTCTTTTAACTTCCTTTACTTGTTTCCTAAGTGCAGACAAATTGACAGCAACATAATACAAATATACAATTCCTGTTGCTAGTTAGCTCTCTCGGTTATTCTGATACGTTTTTCTTTCTGGTTGTAAAATAATAACGTACAAACTTTGAATTACTCTGCCTGGACGAAAAGACCATTCAACAGGTTCTTATTTGTATGCCTGCTTATTTGGGCCCTCTTCTTTTTAATGACTACATTCTATGTGTTTGGAAATGCATATTTGGTCCAAGATGCCTTGATTAGGTGCCCACATTATGTAACTAAAATTGGATTGTGAGTATAGTATATGTTGCTCAAAACAAGTGGTGCTCCTTCTCAAACAACCCAAAAGGACTTAGCTGAAATTGTGAATGTATATTCTGGAAATTCTGCATTTTTATTTGGTCATCTCTTCCAGGTTTTTCCGATGTCTGTTTCTCAGTTTAGATTACACCCTGCAGTCTTCATATCTACTCATACCTGTTTTTGAGGTGCTCTTTAAAGCAGGGCTATCAAATTTCATTGAGGGCTGCATCAGGGTTGTGTTTGACCTCGGAGGGCCAGGGGTGGGCGTGGCCGGGTGGGCGTGGCCAGTTTGACGTCACTCGTGTCGGGGGCATCTGTGGTGGCCAAGTACTAAGGCAGGACTTCCCTGAGACTCTCTCTCACTGTTGTAATCTCCTTCCCTCCTTCCTTTTCTTCTTTTTCCTTCCCTCTTCAGTCTCCTTTCTTCTTCCTTCCCCTCTTTCCTTATTTTTCCTTCCATGCTCTCTTCCCATCTTTTTCTTTGTTTTTCCTCTTTTCCTTTCCTGTCCCTTCTTGGATGCTCAAATGCAAAAAGGGAAACATTCCTCCTTTTGTTTTGTTTTTAATTTGTTTTGTTTTTAGTTTGTGCCCCTCCTATAGCCCTCTGCCAGCAAAAATGGAGGGCCCCCCCTCCCCTCATGCCCTGTTTTCGCTGGCAGAGACACCGTGGACTGGTCCTTTTCTGTTTCCAGGCCGGCCCCGCGGTCCAGATCTAAGCACCCCGCGGGTCAGATCCAGCCCGCGGGCCTTGAGTTTGACACCCCTGCTTTAAAGAGAAAAGTGGGGAAAGAATATTTTAAATAAATGAATTGGACATAAGTATTTTATAAGCTGGATAGCGAACACTTTATAAGAAGAAAGGATTTCTTTTGGACTGTTCCCGATGATGATTAGAGAATGTAAATCTAGAAAGAGAGATCGGTACTCTGAAACTTGTTTTAAATGGAAATTCTCTCATAGCCATTCACAATAGTGAGCCTGACTTCTGTAGCAGAACTTTTGCCAAGTAACAGCTCCTCTAATTCTAGATCAATATGCCTGAGAATTATAGAGGTATAAACTAAAACATCTGTTAATGTAGTGACATTAACAGTAAGGGAAGAGGTTGATATAATGCTTAGAATTGTCATGCTCTCAAACTGTTGCTTTAATAACTAAAAAAAACAAATCTAAAATAGTAATAATCTCATGATTTGCACTAAACAGTACAAAATTATAGGAAAAAAAGACTGTCAATTTGCTTACAATACAGAAAGAATGACATGCCTGATTCTTAAGTTCTGTGATACTAGTTTTAATTAAAATGTTATATCGTTTATTTGTTTTCCTTCTTAACAGAGAAGCCTACAAAAGACTTTTATCTCACCTCACAGAGCCTGGACAAATGGAGATACTGAAACTGGAAAATGAGTCCTATTAGCAGCATGTTGACTGGTTTGTGTGTGTGTGTTTGTGTGTTGAGAGAGAGAGGGAGAGGGAGATGTTCCATAGAATAGTTCTTAATGCAGACAACACATTTCCTGTGTATAGGTACATAATGTTTCTGCATATTTTTTATAAGCAGATGTGATGTAATATTTTAAAACTTCAAACAACATATACAGAATACCCTGAATGTTGTTGTTTTTTTCATTTCACATGAACATTAGGTGCCATTACAATCTATCAGAACTAGAAAGCTATGCCAAGAATAAAAAGGTGTTATATTCTAAATACTAAAAAGAAATGGGAAACACAATCTCCGACAGTATTTTTTTCCTGGTCCAGTAAACCAGCACTCTTGCTTTCACGTCTTTCAATTTGACATCTTGAATGTTTTGCACGCCAACCCTTCACATGAGCAAGGCCAGGATGAGGTGAAGAAACTTGAGTACCTTATGTTAACAGAAGATCTTATGTAAGCATTGGGTGGAATGGTAAGAGCTGTCCTAGCATTGCCCCCGTTTTAAAATCTGTAAACGTGTATTGCTGAATTCGACCTCTGACCCTTTCTGTGTTATCCTTATACTTGCTTGAGCTGTGTTCCTATTCTTGAATACCAAGAACTGATTCAATAATGAGAACTGCTCACCAGGTCACTGTATTGCTGTATGGATTCTCATCCAATAAATTATGCAATTGCCACATCTGGCAAGTAGACCCTTCATTTTAAGTAGGCTGCTATATTGACTCAGTGGCAGAACTGGTGAAATGAAATTTTTTCAGTTACTAACCAGAGACTTTTTTTGTGTGCCCATCAATTATTGTCACAAAAACCTCCTCCTAGTCTTTTTTGAGAGCATTTTCTATTGTTAGGGTTTTATTATGTAAAGATAGCAGATTATCTCTTCCCTAACTCAACTATTATTACATCAGGTCCTACAGGAACTAAAAGCTTCTTTTAGGCTACTTAATAGTGTGGCGCCAAAACCTTCTTTTCATTTATGAAAGAGACTTACTGAATTTAAATTGTAGTTTCTTGTAAGCAACTACATTTTGGAAGAGTTTAATTCAGTTCAAAAGGCCTTCATTTCTAAAAGGCTTTCTTTAAAAACCTTCAGGTGAGATGCTTTCAAAATCTGAGTCTTTACCTTTCAGTAGAAACGCGAAACAGAAATACGCCTTTTGAATTAAATTTTTGAATGGGAAGCCTTTGATTTGTAGGAAAATAGGAGTTACAGTATAACATCTTGTTTAACCAAACAGCCTTTTATTGGAAATATAATTAATACTTAGCTGAGATATTTAAAGATTTTTATGAGTCTCCATTCATGAAAAATTACTCTTGAATGAGGAGTCAGTTGAAAGATTTATTAACACATCTTTTTAACATTATATTATATGATCGCTGGCAGTGATCATTTGCCTGTGGATTCAGGGAACAGATATATCTAATTATTGCAGAAAAGCTTTATAAATCTGCATTGGCTGATTATCTTGAGAAGTAGTGGAGAAAATTTGAACAATTGCAGAGTGCACATGACATGGCAAAATATATATGGCAGTAATATACGGAAATATATAAAATGTTAAAATTTAATTGGGTACATAAAAAGTCCCAAGTGCTTTATGTTTATTTTATGATTCTATTTTAAATAACTGCTTTTATGACAAATTCCTTTATAAAGTTTAGAGCCACAATATTAATTCACTTATTTCCAAAGAGATGAATTCAGTTTTAGATAGAAATGTCTAATTCTGATTTAAATTCTGCTTATTGAGTGAAGGTTTAATTACTGAATTCAGTGTGACCATTCAAAGGCTTATTAGATTGTAAACCATAGTAAATCTTTTTATCATAATGTTCAGTTGTTGTTTGCGTCAGGTTATATAAGCCATGGGTATAAATCGTAGTCAAGAAGTCCTGAGCAGAGGACTTAATGTGCAATTAGAAAGGAGACCTTTCAAAGATTCAAGAAAAGAAGGAGATGAATGTTACTTTGATTCCTTGATTCCTTTGCAACCATGAAGTCTTTCCCTATGCCCTAAGTTATATAGATAAGTTACAAGCCTGATCTTAGACCTATTATCCTTGATCAACCTTGCTCTTTCTTTTTATATTTAGATAGAATATGAAAGTGTAAGTCAGGGGTCTCCAACCTTGGCAACTTTAAGACTTGTGGACTCCATGCTGGCTGAGGAACTCTGGGAGTTGGAGTCCACAAGTCTTAAAGTTGCTAAGGTTGAAGACCCCTGGTGTAGGTGATTAAGGCTGGCTTTTAGAGAAAGAGCTTAAGATCAATATATTCTAGCTATTCCCAAAATTCCCAAAATGAAGTTTGGACTCAGACAAATTAGGCAACAGATGCAATCCTGACCTTAGTCCTACTCAATGTATACATATAGATAGCCAGTTTGGGCTAATGGTTAAGGTAAAAAACTGGGAGGCTGTGAATTCTAGTCTTGCCTCAGGCATGAAAGCCAACCGGGTGATTTGAGGCCAGACGTTCTCAGCTCAGCCACCTCACAGGATGATTATGGGGAAAATAAGGGGACAAAAGAGAACTAGATACATTCACCTCCTTGAGCTTCTTATAAATAGTAAAAGCAGGATAAAATAAATAAGTCCTTTAAAATATGCTTATTAGTAGTGAAATGTGTATTCCCTAAACTTCATAGAAAGCTCAGGATGATGTGATAGGTCTCAGATTTTTCTGCCAAGGTAAATTCTACCCTCTACCTATTTGATAGGAACCTCCCCATTTGCACTTTCAGTAGTCAGAATGCAGATACAGAAAGCCAATTTTAGAATTTTTGCTGCCACCGTTTTGAAGATTCAGTCCCATTAAAATTTCTTATTTTGGATTTTATGTGTTAACCGTTATAGCGCTTCATTTGTATTTTATGTATTACAGCATGCATTTAAATGATAGAACCTGTCTTTTTCCCTCCTTGTAGGCTTTTTGTTAATGCTGTGTATTTCAATGTACTTCTAATCCCCCTGCAAATAGAAAGAATCTGGCCACCAATACGATCCACTTTCATTTTAGCAATGAAGAAGAAAGCATCCAGTATGCACATAAATTGCTCAGTTTCTTAACCATCCAACAATTTTCTATGATATTGCATAAATTGTTGAAAATTCATACTAATTGCCATCATTTACAATTATAGGCAAGTCCGTTTTGTCAAATTCTGTATTTTTTTATTGTTGGAAAGATGAAGATGTGTCTTAAATTACTTGAGAGTTTTATTTCACATAAGTGATGAGGTATTTTGTCTTATTACAAAAGCTTCTGAGATCCAGGGGGTGAAAGATGTACCTTCATCATGGAATGAAGCATTTTGTTAAAAAATCTAAATGGTATTTATAAAGTCTTTCTTCCCTAGCAGGTTATTCTAGGTACAACATACTCACCTAAATGGAACAATTCAGCAAGAAAACAGGTGTCTGTGCTGTACTCATATTTTTATTAATAATTTCTTTGCTAAATAAACTTGGATGTCTATGAAGGAAGATAGATATACCAAAATTAACTGTGACAAGCATGAAAATGGTTAGGAAGCAAACAGCTTCAGGCGTTCCATGTGCTCATCAGATCTCTGTACCAAGGGCATTTGACAATGTTTGATAATGGAGTTTTACTTTCCTTGTGTGCCTTGCACAAAATCGTAGGTACAATTCCACAGAATGTGAGATTACAGACATCAGTAAAAAATGTATTACATTTTTGTTGTATTTCATTAAGCTGCACTAGAAAACTCCCAGCTTTCTTTTTTCATAGCTAGTTGATGTATGTAGTTGGTTTGTTGAAATTAGCTTGGATAAAAGCTATCATTAATGTAGATTATTCCAGGTCAGCCACTTAGTTAAGTGGTACCACACTTTATTTTGGGGTAGTAGCACTACAATATATTTTCTTTCCTGTTCCATAAGAAAAGCAAGCATACTGAGAATCCAAGAACATAACAGCCTTGCAAATCTTAGCAGAAGACAGATGCTTTGTTAAAGAGCCAGAAATAAATGTAGAAATACATCCTTAAGGATTTTTAAATCAATCTTTGACAGAAAAAAAATGTATCATATGCAGACTTTGTTTAGAGCTGAATATTACTCCTAGTACCAGTAATAGTAATGCCATCAAAGATGTTACTTTATAACCCCCATTTTCAGTTGGCTTTTCCTTGATATGATTTTGAAGTTTTAACCATTGCTGTACAGTAGTATATTTGACCAGGTCTTGATACTGTTAAAATGACAAGTGCAAAAGACTAAGAGTGTCTTAGAGGGGGACTACAATTGTCCTGTACAGAGAAAATGAATATGGCTGTATATTTGACATATTGTTAGGTTTAACAATATGTGGCTGCATGGAGGCCACTCAGAACTATACTATAGTCATTAACCTTCCAATTAAACTGACAAGTTTCTTAAGTACTATAAAGCCAAAGGTGGGAAGTTGCTGTAATCCAGATATTTCAGGCTCCAGATCCCACAAATCTTTGCAAGACCAATGCTCAGTTAGTTTGTAGAACTGTAATCTAAACTATCTAGAAAGAACCATTATCCCAACATCTGGGACATTTTCACATTTACTCTTGGGTGAGGTTGCATTTAAACAGGATCCCCCCTTGGACTCCCATCTACACCTCCAAGGTTAAGTGGTTGCTATGGCCAGAAAGATTTTTGTACTGATAAGTTTTCCTCAACTAGCTATGACCAGAAGGCTTAGACAATTGCAACATGCTACAAATGAGGGGACCCTTGAAGACAATCAGTATAAATGCAGCAAGGTGAACTGTAATAAGTGTTTCACATTACCTCCACCTTACAGAGGAAGTGTGCCATTTGTGTAGAAGCATCCCCTTTTTTTGGAACAACCCACAACTGAGATACATAGGGTTCCCATCCTTCAAACATTCCATAAGTTTCTGAAGACCAGGACTTCATCTGTGTTTATGGTGTCGGCGGAGCCCTTGGCAATGTTTTGGATGTTATTAATGTGGGACTTGCTTTTTGGAGTCCAAGTATGAAATCTAAAACAATAATACACTTTTGGTTGTTAATGTCAATAAAGATGCTTAAAAACTGCATATATGTGCAAATTTCCTGTGATTTCTGAAGTTGGTTTACTGCATAGAGAAACAGCACCAATATGTGCTCCACTGCTTTGTTAGAAACTCAAATAGTTACTGTATGAAAATACATTTTATGAATATGAATATAAACAAAAATGCACTAAAAGAAATGCAGTAAATAGTGGAAAATGTTATTTTTATTGTAGACTATGCACATATGCCAGTAATGTTGAATGGAGGCACATTTGTTTGAAATTCTTCATCTATTGATTTGTTTTATACCTCAGCATATTCAAGCATGCAGGTTACGAATTTGCAGTGGGTACACAATTATCAATGTGGTATCTCTTTCAAATAAATGTCAAAATATGTAAGAAATTGTTCATGAAGTTATTAATGATAAAAAATATTACTGTAGATACCCTGCATATATTAAAACAGATTGTGAGAAGTGTAAAATGGCAGTTTCCTATTTTTTTTCAAGATTCAGGCATTCATTTTAGTTATTTTATTTATCGCATTTCTATACTTCCCCTCTCACTTAAGTGACTCTTGAATGAATTAAAAATTCATAATGTATTAATATGAAATTATAATGCCTAAACAACTGGAAATATTGTGAGACGTATGATTTTTCAGAATGAGCTCAAGCCTCATACTAACAGTTCTTGAAAAGGGGATAAATAGGAAATTACAGCCATGTTTTACCCTCTTTTTTTTATATAATCATCATTGTTCCTTGAAGAGAATGTGTGTCACAGTTATTTGAAGATCTAGGTTCAGTCCCTGGTATCTTAAGGACTCAAGTAGTGACATATTTTTATATCTACGGTAGATAAGATACTTGATGTAAAGCTGGCTGCTGTGCTTCAAGATGGTGGAAGAAAAATTATCTGTCAAAGAAACTTGGGGAAAGGGGAATGTTCCATGCACCAAATGTCTGGCCAGTCACAATGTTCCTGACTATAGAGAAATGTGAGGAAGTAATATGGCATTTCCCACCCCCAATCTCCATAAATTCATCCATTTTGATTTAAGTTTCAAGATTTCTTCGTTTCCTGTGTTTCATTTATGCTAAAGTCATTAATTGCTAATTATGACATTTGGCTTTCATGAAATTTCACACACCCCTTACTTGATATCAAATTATTGGTTTTGAAAAATCTAAATATATAATTGCCAAAACTTACAATGATAAT
This sequence comes from Ahaetulla prasina, assembly GCF_028640845.1. Classification (NCBI taxonomy): domain Eukaryota; kingdom Metazoa; phylum Chordata; class Lepidosauria; order Squamata; family Colubridae; genus Ahaetulla; species Ahaetulla prasina. The sequence goes on from NC_080539.1 coordinate 124,947,389, forward strand.
TCTTGGATAATAATTCTACATTTTCAGGTACAGGTTACCAAGATTGCATATGATTAGCAATTTAGAAGATCGCCAACTGCTGTTGTAAATTAAGTTGGGCTTCTTCATTGTCGGAAAGCACTGGGAATGTTGTTTTCATTGCTTGTGAAGTAAATACCCAGCCAATCTTACACTTACTACATTTCTTGGTTCACTTCTTTGGTCTTAGCTATAATGATACATCAAACAACAGAAGACTAAAATAATATGTAACCGAGTAACGAAAATATTGCCTTTGGTGTTTTTGGTTATGAAAACTTAAGAACTGGATCTTGTGTAGTAACTACACAAAATAGCTTCAAAAGCTGGAAAAGAAAAATCATAATTATCCAGCCAGACGTATTTGAATCCTTTTGGAGAAAACTTGGAACATGCAGCAATCAGCTTTACAGTGGTATGCAAAATGCTTCACATAAAATTGAAATTCCCTGTTTTGAGTTCAATTTTTTTCCTCCAAATTTGAAATGAACATTTTTTTTTTATCGCCCTAAAAGCCTTTGTGCTCAAATCACTTCTGGGATTGGTTGATCTAGTTCATTTCAAACTTGAAACAGATCCTCTTAAATTTACATCAATCTAAATTCAACATTTTTGTAAATCCCTTACAGTTTTACTCCTTTAAAATTTACTCTGATAAGGTTGATAAGTATTGCTTCCTAAACAAGCTTTTTAATTTTAAAAATTCAGGATGATGTTTAGGTATTAGCTGTTACAACTAAAAATAGTAAAATTAAACTTTATTTTCTCCAATATGTTAAAAAAATATGGTTTCCAGACCTCACTTAGGAAACAACAATGCAAGATAACATACATGGTCCAAGTAGCAAGTCCTGTTGTCACTCTGGCTTTATGAGATCTCCTTTATAGTGCCACGTTTGCCTTTTCCACAAGTAAAACTATATCTATGTGACTCCAATTTTTAGCCCGTGTCTGATCTGTGAGGCAAGTATGAGAAATAGCCAGTAGGTTACAAGCACCTTTGCAAGTAAGAGTTGTTGACACAACAGTATGTATTTTCAACAGTTCTAATTCCAAGGACAAAACCCCAAGAAAAAACCTTCAAGAATTCAACAGTCCAAGCGCCTTGTAGCTTGTTAGCCCACATTCTGAAAGGTGGAATTCTTTAAATTTCCTTTGCATACTTTTTTGCAAGGCAGTGAAAATGACAGAAACAAGGAGCAAGGGATTAAAGTGCAAAAAAATGTTTTTTGGAATACTTGGAGAAAGATTCTTAATAGGCAAACATAGTAAAAGCCACTTGAAGACCAGAGACCGGTGTAATTCTGCCACCTTTTGTTGCTTTTTGGCTTCTACTGCACTTAATACAAGGTTAGATTCCACAACCTTTCATTTTGTTGATGTAAAGACACAATCAGGATGAATGAAGTAGCTTGTTCTCTTGTGGCCAGGTTCCTTTTCTCATACATTGCCCATCTTATGATGAGGCACTTGCAAAGGCTGCAGGTTTGGGCATGTGGCGTAAGGAGCAGGAAGAAAACAGGCTGCAATTCCATTTGAAGCAAAAGGCAGGGAAGGCCCATAGAAAACTTCTTCTTTTCCTTCCTTACTAACATCCAGCACCTGTGTAAGGAAAAATAGCAATCACACTTAGACTTATATATTGCTCTACAGTGCTTTACAGCTCTCTGGGTGGTTTACAGAGTCAACGTATTATTTCCAACAATCTGTGTCCTCATTTTACCAACCTCGGAAGGATAAAAGGCTGAGTCAACCTCGAGCCAGTCAGGATTGAACTCCTGGCAGTGGGCAGACTTAGCCTGCAATACTGCATTCTAACCACTGCGTCACCCATGGTTAAAATTAAGTCTGCTATTTTATTCAAAGCAAACTACAAAACCTCATATAAGAAATATCAAAGGTGAGGCCCCATTTAGGTTGTGGTTCCTTTGAGTCAATGTTGACTCCTGGCTACTGCCAGGACAATTCTCTGCAGTTTTCTTGGCCAGGTTTTCAGAAGAGGTTTGCCCATTGCCTTCTTCCTAGAGCTGAGAGAATGAGTGGCCCAAGAGCATACAGTTGGCTTTGAGACCTAAGTGGGGCAGCAACTCACAAATTTCTAACCCGGTGCCTTGAACACTAGACCAGACTGGCTTTCTATGCACTGTGGATTATATAATTAAAATGAACATTGTATACTATTCAAAAAACTACTGGATATTTTAAAAAAACACCTAAAGCTAAGTGATATTCTAAAAAATTCAAGTATACAGTGAAGCTGTAATATTCATGCCATTATTTTTAATCAGAAATTCACCAAAAAGCTCCTTGGTGATCTAAAGTATCCGATTAAGTACACTTAATATAAAACTGCACATGGCTACATCATTATGCATCCCACTTAAACATTTTCATAAAAATAATTAGCGAAAGGGTCCAATAGTTTTCTTAAATCTTTTCTTGTTCCTATTCCTCACCAAAGCATGCCTCATCAGAACAATTTGAAAGCTATCAAAAGGACAGTTACCTGGATACATGCTGAGGGTTCATTTGTCCAAATTGAGTAGCCACCAACTAAATATATTCTGCCATTGTGCACAGCCACTCCAGATTCATTCTGGCCTGATAAAGAGAAAAATAAACCATGAATTTCATTAACTTACTATTAAACGTCAGAATGCCTTTACAGCACAATGCCACACATCTAATGCTGTGACAGTCTCAGTTAATTTTAACTTGACATGCACAAGGAGACTGTATATTTTTCTGCAAATGCAATACATGTTTGTCCCGCCAGCTGATTCTTTAAAAGTTTCTTCTGGATGGAATTTTGCATGCAACTATGTTTAGTAATGTTAGGTATACCATATAAGGTGCAAGGCACTGTAGTGGTCATGAAGACTGAGATCTCTTGAGAGGAAAAAAGTTCCAAATCAAGCTCAACGGGTGATTTAATCAGTTAATAGGGTTAGCGACCACTTCCCCCATCTACTCCATTTCCAATCATCCCCAAGTCTTTTCTGCCCCCGCCCCCCCGGTGGTGTTGGTTGGGTGGCCGGGGCTCAGGATCCCAGGGTAGATTTATGAGAATTGGTTTAATGTCAAGGCGAACCCAAGCAAATCAGAACTCTGAAACTAGGATCCTTCCTCAAAGGTCTTCTTTATTGAGTATATCATATCGGCACAGCTTCAAAGGAAAACCAACTCTAAATCTTTCCCACAGCTTCAGTATAATTAAAATAAGAAATATCCCATCCCCAAATGTCACAGATCACATTGGCCAATTGGGTTAATAGGGCTCTCCAGGCACTCCTTCCCCAACCTTACCTGTTGACAGTAGAGAGATGATCTTGGTTCTCAAGAGAAAGCTTTCAGTTTTGTCTGGAAAGGCATTCTAACCCCCTTCCCCCCCTTCCCTTTCTGTGTGGCAACTGAGGAAAGGAAAAATGGCTGCTGCCAGGTTCGGTTTGAAGTTGACACATGGACTGTAATTTTCTTCCAAAATGATCTTGAAATGCTTTGCCATTGCCACCTCATTTCATTTCAGCTTCACAATCTAGCCAACAACCCTGATACTTCCTGCTACTTCCTGCTATCTCACTCATTATTAAGCAGGTCTAGCCTTGCTTAGCATTTCGATGTCAGCCAAAGATGGGACGGGTTGTTTGTTTTTGTAATATACCTCTCCAGTTCAAAATAGGATTTCTCCTACAGGTTTGACACATTCTGCTAAGAACACTTGCCTGTCAACATGCTGAAATGACACCGGGTCCACTGGTCAGCATCTATGCTGTAGGAGTCTATGTGGCGGACAAGAATTCTGTCATTGTTGTAATCTAGATCGTTGCCCCCTAAAACATAGAGTTTCCTTTGAACAGCAGCCATGGAATGGTAGACTCTCCTCTGCAACATGGGGCTGCGACTGAGCCATTTATTCTGCAAAAGCACACAAAAGAAAACTTTAATTCCTACACACCACAAACATTTTAGGTGGGTTGATTTCCCAGTCACCAGTACCGCCGAAACACACTTGTAACACCTGCTATCCAAACACATCTTGCATAAAACTGCATCATTTCTTTTAAAGAAAAAAACACCCCAAAATGCCTTTTTGTTTGTAGCATAATCACTGAAAAATACAAGTTTAATGAAATTTCATCCAGGACCAAAAAAAAAAAAAAAAAAAAGACCAATTTTCTATTATTTCTAAGCTATTTTATCATTTTGATGAGTAGCAATATTTAAGGCCAGCATGAAAACTATTTTGAGCTGTTTGAAACATTGTTAAGTGGCGAGTGTCAAAGAGCAGAAGTCAGAAAACAATTGTTCGATGTAGCCCTTCCAAACGTATAGCTATCCATTAAACTGCGCAGCACCTGATTGGGAAAAATTAGTATTTGCATTTACAGTGCATTCCCTTGACACAGGACTATAGACACCATCTGCTTTGCAAAGCCTGCCTGCATCCCCTGATTATATTTTAGCTTCCTTCACAGCAGTGACTGCCAGGTAAGCCGCCAAGCACTGCAAAAGCAAAGAAACGGGGGTGGGGTCATTCCTAATAAGTCAGTGTGTGAATACTAATCAGCAGTGGAGAAGCAGAGGTCACCCCAGCCTGCCTGTTGGCAGGTAGCGATGTGCTTGGTGGCAGATGGTAGACATTATCAGCACACCACAAAGGCCTTGCGCAGAAACAGGCACAAGCACCCAACGAGATAGAGTTATTGAGATTCTGTGCAAGACGCAGGCAGATGCGAGGGGCTTCGAGTGCCCGCCGTACAATCTGCCAGCAGATTTTTTTTAGATAAAAATAAAAAATAAACATGTATGTGAGTAAAACCATGAAGCAACCCTTGCTGTAAGAATGCTAGCCCGAACTCGCTGCCTTTTCATTGTTAGCGCAGCCTGCGGGGATAGAGTTTGAGAGCAGCCAAAATGTGGCAGCCCAGGGGAGACTGCGGCAGACCAGGGTTGGGGGGTTGGGGAGGACACATGAAAAAGGGGAACATTTGACATTTGAAGGTTTAAACAGAGATAGCCTTTCTTCAGAGTGGGGGGGCAACATTTACCGTATGAGCAAGTCTTTGCATACAAAGTAAGCCTTCTGGCTATACTTGTCCAATTGAGGCCAAAGGGCTCAGTTCGACAGTAGAAATGCTTACTATACTATGACAAAGCAGAGCACAGGTTCTGGAATTCTGTACCCAACACTCATACCAGTGGTCCCTATACGAAGGACCTGTATTTTCTTCTGGATAACATGGTAATTCGAACCGCCGGTCTAATACTAAAAAAGGTGAATGGCATTCTCCTTCCTCTTCTTCCTGACAAACCACTGGAACCGTACAATGATTTCAGCAACCCCTGAAGCCACACATTTTTATATGTAGCCTGTTTTCAGCACTTCCTGAATGCATTGCAAGGCTTCTGCGGTTTGTTGGCTCAAGGGAGGACAACACCTTTGTTAGTAATAGGTACTCTGGTTTTGAGTGCAAATTCAGGCTCATATACAATTCTGGCTTAAAGATAAAGTTGGGAGCAGAACTCATTCTTAACCTGGGGACTAAGTCATAAGATTCAGTCTGAGGAATTCCATGTAAAAAACTCAGAAGAACCTGGGTAGGGCCTATAAAGGATGCTAATCTCAGGCGAAATCTTATATTTACAACCACTGATAAAGCTCAAGAACACGATTCTTTCAGCAAACAAGGACAGACAGCACCTGGCTGCGGAGAGATGCTGCACAATTAAATAATACACCTTCCCTTGCCACCTCATTGAAGTACATGGAACATGAGGTCAATGTGTGAGAGAGAGAGAAAAGCAGTATGTCTTTTTGCCTTTGGGCTCTCACATGCATTCACACAAACTACAGTGCAGAAGTTATTGGAGAAGCAGAGCTAGTCATTCTAGACTAACAGAATGAATATAAGCTTACCTGGGTTGGATCATACACCATTAGCCTGTTCTGATACTGTGCCGTGTTTGTCACTCCTCCTGTAACAAACATTCATAGTGTTACACAAACATTAAACCCAGTTGGGAAGGGTCCATGGGAAATTATTTATTAGTAAGAAAGCATGCTAATGTAGAAAAGAAAATTGCTGAGTTCAGAAGTCTTTCCAGCCTATTTATTCTATTTATAAGTTAATAATATAAAATGATGCGGATTTGATTGGATTAAATCACTGCCAGCTAAAACAAGATACATATTTTAAAACCTAAGAATATGGTCACCCAGTGCATTTTGTGGGGAGGGGTATCTGTATGTGTGCATGCTGTGGAAGGATCTCTTATATAAGCCAACTCACAAAAATATGCAGTATTTTGTTCCTAATGTGTCAAGAAACCTTAAAAATCTTTCTAAGGTTTAGGATTTATTATATGTACCATATTTACTTGTGGATAAGCCAAAAATTTAGGTGCCAAAATAAATGGAAAAAATGGGTTTGTCTTCTCCATGAATATATATAATAGATTTCCCCCTTAGCTTTTTAAAATACCCATATATCCTGCAAATACTCATAGATAACCTTAACTATTGACAAATCTGCCTTCAAATTTCCAACCAAACTATCAGGAAAAATGTCCCTCCCTTAGATAAGCCAATTGTGAAAATTAAAACATATGAAAATTTTATGGGTTGCCTTATTATGCAGAAGTTGTGAATGCTCCAACACCGGAAATTTTTAAGAAGATGTTGGAAAACCATTTGTCTGAAGTGGTGCAGGGTTGGACTAGAAGACTTCCAAGGTCCCTTCCAACTCTTGTTGTTGTTGTTGTTGTTATTCATGGGTGGTGCATTTTTCAAGGTTTTTTGTTGTTAAAAATGCAAAGGTTGATTTATATGTGAGTGAGTTTATACACAAATATATATATAGCAATATTAAACTATATCAACTATTAACTGATCAGTCAATCCCTATCAACCGTTACTTTTCCATTACTGTTCTGTGATGCCACAAAATGTTAATGAGTAAATTGCTAAAATAAAAGTTCACTTCCAGAATATTGACAATCTAGGTTATTTTAAGAGAACCATAACTTTTTCTGTACTACCTCTCCCATCCATCACAAATAAGCATTACTATACTTGAAAATCAATTCACTCTGGTGTTAGAAATATATCACCTTTCAAATAAAGGAATACAGTACACCAGAGTATAGTTAAATTCTATTTTAAAACTCCAAGCAAGGTGATGGAAAGAGGGTGGGAAACATTAAAAAGAAGTCAATCAAAATGATGGGCTTTTAATAAGAAAATACGAAGTAAAACAAAGAGATATTTCTTGGTTAAACTTAGGATGCGCGGGAAGAGACTAAACTAGGTAGAACTGTTGAATAAATTGGGGCATTGCTATTTGTTGTTCCAGCAGGAGCCATGAGTTCAAGCCAATTTTTAGATGGCACACCAGTTCCCTCAGTAGTTCCATCCCATCTAGAGTAACAGATGGAACATCTATGGTACCAGAAAGTTTCTATGTCCACTTTGCTGGAATTGGGTATAGTCAATTTCACCTCAACCAGTCTCTCATAGGCTTTATGTGCTGATCAAGACTTCTACTGTATTGCCTATATGACTTTAACTAAAAGTCAATACTTCTAATTAATCTAAAGTTGGACACTATCACCATAATAGTGAGCTATGGTAGCATAGTGGTTAGAGTGCAGTACTGCAGCCTACTTCTACTGACTGCTGGCTGACTGCAATTTGGTACTTCAAATCTCACCAGGCTCAAGGCTGACTCAGCCTTCCATCCTTCTGAGGTTGGTAAAATGAGGACCCAGATTGTTGGGGGCAATAAAATTGATTAGAGAGGGCTGTAAAATGATGTAAAACGGTATATAAGTCTAAGTGCTATTGCTATTGCTATAATGACAATACCTGATCCCAAACTGAATGATGATCTCTCCTATCAGAATAACAGAGTTGAAAGTTCTTCTAGTCAAAGCCTCTGCACAAGCAGGAGACCCTATACAATTCTGGGCAAATGGCTGTCCAATCTCTTCTTAAAAGCCTGCAGTGATGGAGCATCCATAACTTCTGAAGACAACCCGTTCCACCGGTTAATTGTTCTCACTGTCAGGAAATTAGGGCTCTAAGATCCCTCTCACAGTTACTGCTATTGAGCCAGGCTGCACTTCTTCTATAACTATACATTTGTTTTTTCTTTCTTAAGTGTAAAACTTTACTTTTCTTACAACTGAATTTTATTTTGTTTGATAGGGCCAATGTCAGGGTTCCAAGTAACACCCCCAACGAAAGAAAGCTGAAAGAAAGAAAGAAAGTAGGTTTCAAGTGTGTTGAGATTCTTCTGGATCTGAAGCCTTATTTCTGAAGTGTTGGCTATTCCTGTGAGCTTGGTGTCATCTGCAAATTTGATGCGTTCCTTTCTATTCCCCCATCTAAATTATTTATGAAGATATTGAAGGATACTGGGACAGAACTTTGGGGTACGCCACTGTTACTTCCCTCCATTTAGATGTAGTTCCATTAAGAACTACAGGTTGAGTGCAGTTTGTCAATTATGAATTCGTTTGGTGGTGATGATGTCTATCCCACACTTTTCTAACTTACTGAGAAGTAGGTTGTGGTGAACTTTGTCAAATGCCTTACTGAAATCCAGGTATACTATGTCCACAGCATTTTTCTGGTCTACAAATTTGTCAAAGAATGAAATAAGTTTTGTTTGGCAGTTTCATGTAGATTTTAAATAAAATGGGGGAAGGACCAAGCTTTGAAATACCCCACACAGAAGTGCAGGTTTTTAACATCTCCTTCCTCCTTTAACATCTGTATTTACCAAAAAATTGTAAAACGTCTAAGATGGCTAGATCAAGGAATAGATATTTTAAAAGCGCACACTGTACTGCCTACTTAAAAACATATGGCAAGAATCCTTCCACCAAAAATCCCTCTACCACCTCCTGAACCGACATAAAATCATGTTCTTTTTGGCTGCACAAATCATTCATAAGGGAAAGGATCTAAGTTGCAAGTGGCTGAGCTCATCCCATAGATGATCCTCAGGAAAATTAAGCATTAAAGGCTCAAAAGAACCTCACAAGACCTTGGTCACCTCATATAAGACTTGACCAATGTAATATACAGTTCAAAATAAAAATGAGTGATTTTTCTCCTGAAAATACCTAACAAATTACTTACAAATGCCAGCAAGGGGATCTTCTGATGTCCCCAAAGTCTGCCAAACATGGTCTCAGGCAAGTTTAATAAACCAATACTGCTCTAATATATGCATTTTACTCGTTACCTTTCCCGTTGTATAAGAGAGCAACTGTCATTCTACTCTCAGTCATAAGTACAATTTTTTTTAAAAAAATCATGTTAACATTTCTCCATAAATACCTGTGGTCTTACTATTTTTCAGTATTCTCAAAGCATATATGTCTTCCTTGTTGCCAATTATTTCCCACACCCCCAACTTGGACCTTAACATTTGTAGCATTATTTCTATTCAGCTCTGATGAATCAATCATTCCTTTACAAATCTCTAAAATCCACTTCTGCCAATTCCCCCACTTCAATTTCATTTTAAATAATTTCATTATTGTTATTTCCATTCATCTGCTAGAGACTCACTGCTTGCTCCTTTTCATCCAGTTCCAAAACATATTTTTTAAAATTATTCCCTCAAAACTGTTTTGAGTACTCTCTGCCCTTTTTAATCTTTGCAGTTTTTTTTAATTCTACACAACTCATATGTTTCCTTTGTCCTAATGTTTGCACTCATTATCTTATAGATGTCATCCACAGTTTATTTCACTTCATCATTGCACTAAGCATCCTTTCTCATGCTTCTCATTAGCGTAACTGCAAAGACATCTGTGGCATTCTGTAACGTAAGTCTTTTCACTCTGTTCAAAGCAGCTTCCAAAACATTCTTTTCTTACATCCATTCTTCATACATTCCATTGAGAGATTAATATGTTCTCTAATACTTTCTCAGACTTTGTGAGCTGTACTTTCACTGTAATTTGTTTTCTCTTTCATCACCCCTTATCTTCCACTGCCTTACATCATAAAGAATTAATCAATTATGCTTCTAAGATTTGTATCCATTGTTTTGTTTAAGCTAGAGGTAGTCTTTGGCTTACGACCACAATTGAACTCAAACTTTCTGTTGTTAAGTGAGACATTTGTTAACGTCTCACTCCCTGACCTTCGGACCTTTAAACGCGAGCTCAAGACTTTCTTTTTTCACCAAGCGGGGCTGGCCTGATTGATTGATTTTAATAATTGGGGATTTTAGCGGGTTTTTAACAGGGGTTTTATCTTTGTATTTTTTACCTAATAGTTTTAAGTATACAGCAGTTTAATTAGATTTTTAATTTTGTTATGGTATTTTAAATGGTTTTTTGTATTATTGTCGTTTTATTTGCTGAGTCTTCGGAGAAGGGCGGTATAAAAGTGTGAATAAATAAATAAATAAATAAATAAATAAATAAATAAATAAATGAGTTTTGCCCCATTTTATGATCTTTCTTGCCACAGTTGTTAAGTGCATCTCCACAGTTAATAAGTTAGTAAAATGGTGGTTAAGTAAATCTGGCTTCCCCAATAACTTTGCTTGTCAAAAGGTTGCAAAAAGTGATCACATGACCTCAGGACACAGCTATGGTCATAAGTATGAGTCAGTTTTCAAGTATCTGAATTTTGATCACATGATCATGTGGATGCTACAAAAGTCATGTGTGAAAAATGGTCATAAGTCATTTTCCAGTGCCGTTGTAACTTTGAATGGTCACTCAATGAATTGTTGTAAATCGAAGACTACCTGTATGCATTAAAAATGAATCTTCTAAGCAAATATTCCCGACTAACCCTTCTGATTCACCTTCACCTTGGGTGTCTGAATGGTCCCTTCTTGCTTTTGTACTCTCATCTCATAATTATCCATCCATTTGTCTCACCTAATGGAATAATTTTTTGTCAAAGATCACATTCATTTGGAATAATGTGCTATTTTTCCTTTAAAAAATTCTTATTTTTCATTATCATCATTCACTGAAGCATTACACGAGGCTAGAGCGTTATCTAGCAATTTAGAAAAGCCAGTTTTTGTCTGACACACATTTATCCCTTTCATCCACAATTAAAATCTACAGATCCACTGTGATATTTGTATTTCATCAATCCTGCTACATTTCTCTCTTAGTGTCACAAATGTACAACATGGTCTTTTGTTTTGATTTCATCCTATAATCTGGACTGTTTATTATTTATTCCCATGTTCAAAGTTGCAAAGTTCAAAATTTGCCTTGGGGGTCACAAATGGGCCTACAGAAACTTATTTCAAATGTCAATTGAGGCTTTCCCACAACAGTTTTAGTTTAAAAAAGAAGGAATAAATATAGTAGCTTAAATCATACCAGTATCATATGCAATATTCCTTTACTATAATAAAGGCAGTATCAATTAATTCTGGCACATTTTGGCCACTGTGCCACAAATATAAGCAAAATAACAGTTTTACTCCAAGTATGGTCTACTATGTAAGGGCACGATCTCTAATTTAAAGACAATCCTGCAAGCCAATATATGCAGTAAACTGGCATTCAGGATATATTGGGACTATAGATTCCTAAATTCTTAGTCAACATAGGCGTTAGCCACACAGGTTGAGAATTCTAGGAATTTGTGTCCCAATAAAGCAGGGCATAAAAATTCAATATAAAGACGGTTAAAAGATCAGCAAGCACAATGAAGTTATAGACAGGACGGCTGATTACTGCTATTGGTTGAAATAGAGATATTGGTGTGTCTGTGTGTGTGAGGTGGGGGGATAGGCATAGGGCTAGAAAAGCTGGAAGACAAGTAATTGCAGAGACGTGAGCAAAGGGTACATAGCATTTAAAACGAAGATTAAAAATTGGGCTCTACATTTTCTTAAAACAAGCTTTTTCGGGAATGAAAATTATGCAAATCCCAATTGTGCTTTTGTAAAAAGCATAATTGTCGGACTGGGTGCCATTAAGATATTTGCTTCGGAGTATAGGGTGTACATTTTTTTTTAATAATTGGAACATTCTTGTTCTGCAGGTTTAGTTTTTTTCACATACCACATGCATGCCTAAAACCGATACTTATTTAGCATCCTTTAAAAAAAAAAAAATCTAGCAAAATGAGATGCTATGGATTTGCATACAGATTTGACTACACAAAATAGGAGTAAAATGAATAGCGCTCTCTATATGTTTTAATCCCCCACCCATTAGATCAAATACCCTTTGCCTGCAGCAGAATCCCTGGCTTTGAAAGTCATCAAGCTGATTTGTCTGCTCGCAAGCTAGGCTGCCACATGCTGCTACATTGCCCCCTGCAATCACTGCATTTGCAGAGAGACATCCCATGCCTTCCCTGCCAACAAGTATATTTAATAGATTGGAAGTCTTGCTTTCTGCTGCTTTTACTCCTTTCGGTCTCCCTCCACCCCCTCTCCCTGGGAGGATAATATGCATCTTAACTGTTTTCTACAGATTTGTCTGACATTTGTGTTACAATTTCCTATCTGCATCTATTTTCAACACTTAGGTTTATCCTAAGTGCTGCAGCAAAAGTTTTTTTTTTTAAATGTTCCAGTTTTTTTTAAAAAAATGGGAAATTCAATTTCTCCCATTCATATTTAGCAAGCTTATAAATGACCTTTTGGATGGCCAGACTTGCAAAATACTATAGGCCACAGCGAATGAAAGGAGGGAGGGAGGGAGGGAAGGAAGGAAGATCAGTAGTAAATAGAAAATGTATAAATAGTATCAGAAAAAGAAGCATGTTACCATTGTAAACTGGGACAATAAAAAGAGCAATTGCTTTAATTTCTTTATGCAACTTTCTGAAAGAAAGAAAGGGAATAATGATATGATATCAAGATTAACCTTTCGTTGCGAGTTTAAAACACACTTATTTATCTGCGCGGGACTGGATTAAATTTTAAAGTTATGGGTTTTAAGGGGTTTTTATTATTTATACTATTTTAAATTTCGGGCAATAGAATAAGTTTTTTAATTGTTTTTTAATCTGTATTTATATGTATTTTAACTGCCTGTGAACCGCCCTGAGTCCTTAGGGAGATAGGGCGGTATATAAATTTGAAAAATAAAATAAAATAAATAAAATAAATAAGATACTTTTAAAAATAAACTCTATAACAGGTGGGCTGCAAAGAGGACTTTCTCTGCTTCTGTCCCTGCCCTGTGGAACAGAGGTGCCCAGACCCAAGGCTGCAGTCTACCTACCAGGCCGTAGCCTATTTGGAATTGGGCCACATGAGTGGCTGGCCAGATCGCAGAACGCACAGGTCAACTTGCGTGAGCTGGGGGCCGGAAGGCACTCACATGTGTATGTGCCAGTCCGCTGCTTACACAAGCACTGCATGCACACACATGCAGTCCTGCTGCTCCTGCTGCCCAGTTCTCCTCTCCCTCCCCCCAGTCAGGCCACCAAGCTGCAAAGATTGCTGTTTAATATGGTCTTCGGTGGTGGGTTTGGGTGAACTGGTAGTGGCGGCGGCGGGAGGCTCCGCCCACCTGCCTGGATGTCTGCACAAGTAAGCAAACATAAGTGGAACCCACTACTGATGCTCTTGACTCCTGGCCTTTCAAAAGTCTTTGAAGACCTGGCTCTGCCATCTTGCCTAGGGATCGCAGAGCAGCACACAAGCCTAGGGATGTTCAATGCCTAAGGTTCTCCTCCTGCCTTTTAAGTTATTTTGATTTTGTTTCTACCACATTCCTGTTAGTGATGTTCTGTTTTTATGTTTTTTACACATTTAACTATACATCACCCATAGCTGCTCTGAGAGAAAGATGAGCAGTTCCCAAATTTGACAAATGCATAAAAATAAATAATTTGTAACTCTCCAAATACTACAGCAGAAAAATGTATCCAAATATAATTGTGCATTGTATTTTCTACAAAGGGAAGCAAGATTCTTGTAACTAAGAGTTGTATTATTATTATGGTTGATTGCACAACCAGTCAGATGTTTAGACTGGATCTGGCGTTTTTATCCACCTATTGAGTCCTTCCCAAGGACCTGAGATAGACAGTTGTTGTTGTTTGATGGTGTTGAAAGTATCATCACAGAATATAAGCTGGAGAGACATGGACTGTCCTTAGTTTTTGGTTCAATCTCTTTAAGGCCAATCTTCTTTGGTGGCTGTTGGGTATAGTGACCAGGCGTCCCGCTTTTGGTGGGACAGTCCCGCTTTTTAATAATTTGTCCCGCGTCCCATGGCAATTCCAAAAAGTGCCGATTTTTTTGTTTGTTTCACTCCCATTCTGAAAATGGGAGGTGGCAATGCAAGAGGAGGAGGCGGAGAAGGGGGAGTGGTGGAGAAGGGGGCGCGAGAGGGAGGAGAGATGCCGCTTGACTTCACCCGAGAGGAAGAGGAGAGCCGAGAGGAGAGCCGAGAGGAGAGCCGAGCCTGCCTGGAAGAGCGGAGAAGCAGCAGCCGCTCCTCCTCCTTCAGGCAGGTGGCAAGACTCAGCACGCATGCGCAGCCCACCCACCCCCGTCAATGGTGTCCCGCTTTGCCATCGCTGAAATCTGGTCACTTTACTATTGGGGGGAAAACGGAATTCTCTGTATAGGTTGCTATGAGTTCTTCAAGGAAATCCAGATATAAATCTTACCAATTAGCAGAATTGTGTGGGAAGGTGAGGTTATGGACTTAAATGGATGCCTTACCTCATGGTTTGATGCCCATTTCACTCCTTTAAGACTCACAAGAAATAAAAAAGGAGCTCAAAGCTTTAGTTCTACCTAACCTAAAGTAGCTCTGAGGATTGCAAAAAGATACTGGGGAACTCTGGTTTATACATCTAATACAGCATATTAGCTATCCAGATCAATTTTAAATGATCATAAAAATCATTAAGAAAAAAAGTTGAAGAGGACCATATATATATATTACATTCAACACTTTCCTGAAGTTTGATGTGAAAACATTGATGAGCTTTTACTGAATACAATTTTCAAGTAAGAAGTAGATTCACTAAATAGCCAGCCCATACTGAACTACCTTGTTTTGTTGAAATTAAGTTACAGTATATACAGTATACTGTAACAGCGTTCCGTGCGCCTTTAGCATTGAGTCAAGCCATCCACATGACCATGGAGACGTCTTCGGACAGTGCTAGCTCTTTGGCTTTGAAACGGAGATGAGCACCGCCCGCTAGAGTCAGGAATGACTAGCACATACGTGCGAGGGGAACCTTTACCATTACAGTATATTGTATGCTTCAAATGCCTACAATCTCCAATAAGGAAGTGCCCAATCAAAAAAATGGGGGAGGGGGAGAAATACTGACTTCAACTAAGTACTACATTGAAAAGCAATCGCTTAACATTTAGGAAACAATCTATTCTGGACTCTTCCTAACTGATGTCAAACTGATTGCTCTACAGCTCTACAGATTCTCATTTTTAAGTGCTTTGTGAAGGTCAAAGATGGCTAGAGATTCAGTCAAACTATCTGCAAGTCCTTTTAATATTCGAGAATTTCACCTTCCTGCTATGTTTTCTTTCAATTTCAGAAAATCATTTTTAATGGTAAAGGAGATATTCCCACACATTGCATACTATTTGAAATCCCCATGATACTTTCAACATGATAACGGTTCCCATGTCTCCTTTTTTGAATGAATATTGACAAAGTAGGAGATTCCCTGTGGGAATAAAGAGGTCAGCCTTGTCCCAGAAATAAGCAATCCTCCAAAGCAGATTTGGATAGCTGCAAATTACTATGTGTCATTTCTATTTCTTAGATCTAATTGGAGAAAAAAAAATCTCTATGGCATAAATCAGAGATTTGGTAACCTAGACCCAGTGGTGGGTTGCTCCCGGTTCTGTCCGGTTCTATAGAAAAGGTAGTAAAATCAGCGGGAGGCCCCGCCCACCCGGACATCATAAATGACAATTTGCACATGCACAGAAGCATGCGTGCCCCCGTTGTGAATCGGTAGTAAAGGTAACTAGAAGCCACCCCTTCTTAGAACCCGTTTAGCGAACTATTGCTCCGTAGATGTTTCACTCTACAATTAAGTTGGTAAAATGAGGACCTACATTGTTGGGGGCAATATGCTGACTCTATAAACCACTTAGAGAGGGCTGTAAAGCACTGTGAAACGGTATGTAAGTCTAAGTGCTATTGAAATTCACTTTGAGCTATAATATGAAAGAGAATTTCTATATATTATTAGTATTTAATACCTTAAATTGTCAAAGATATATAAAAATGGCATGTCAAACATATATTGGAAATATAATCATTCTGAAGGCATCTTTTATTGCCTCTGGTGGACATAAGGAGGCTAAGAGTTACTTGGCTCAAATACGTTTGATACATTTAAAATTCAGAGAATTTTTAAAACAAAGGTACAGTTGCAATCAGAGATTTTACTTTTAGGTTTGATGGATAAGTAGTCAGAGAAAAAAATATGGGTCTTTGTTTCTAAACATTATAACTGCGGTGAGATTTTTGTAATACCCAGTTATGAAAAGTCTTACAGATTTCCACAATGGAAGGATGGATGGTGAAGCTAATGAAACTGATTGAGATGGTGAAATTATGTAGGTCTTTGGTTATTCGGGTTTTCTCCCGCGTAAAATTGGAAGTGTCTTGGCGACGTTTCGACGAAGTCTCATTCGTCATCTTCAGGCTTCAGCTTCGTGCTGAAGCCTGAAGCACGAAGCTGAAGCCTGAAGATGACGAATGAGACTTCGTCGAAACATCGAATTATCTCAGATTGACCTACATACAAACACCCGCGAAAACCTCAGAAAACAAATATATATATATACATATATACATATATACATACATATATATATATATATATATATATATATATATATATATATATATTGTATTGATTTTAGGATTTGATACAGGGTCATAAAAGGGAGTTTTGGGAATTGATGATTGGAAATGTTTCTGATTATAGAAATACTGGGTATTATTGAATTTTAGATCAAAAAGTTAATGAATTTTATATTTGTAACCGTAATGAAGTTAGTTAGAAGCTTCCTTTATTTTTGTTTTGCTTTTATATTTTATTTTTATAGAAATGTAACAAAGTATATTAAAAAAGGAAAGTTCAGTGCTGATATAATAGTTTATTCTTCACTATTCGTAAAGGGAGATATTTATATTGATTTTAGGATTTGATACAGGGTCATAAAAGGGAGTTTTGGGAATTGATGATTAGAAATGTTTCTGATTATAGAAATACTGGGTATTATTGAATTTTAGATCAAAAAGTTAATGAATTTTATATTTGTAACCGTAATGAAGTTAGTTAGAAGCTTCCCTTTATTTTTGTTTTGCTTTTAATCCTCTGCATCTTCCCTTCCCCCATCTTTTTCCTTCTTAATAATTTTTGCTTTTATATTTTATTTTTATAGAAATGTAACAAAGTATATTAAAAAAGGAAAGTTCAGTGCTGATATAATAGTTTATTCTTCACTATTCGTAAAGGGAGATATTTATATTGGATTTATTTATTCCACCTATTATTCAAGAGTTCACAATGGCATCTGCTGCAGTCCCTCCTCTTCCTCTTATGTTCTCTAGGACACAAACCTTGAGGTAGAGATGAAAAAGAGTGACTGTCCCACATTCACCCAGTGTGTTTTATGGCTAAGGTTGTGTGTCTCCCTTATTCTAGTCTAACATTTAACCACTATACATAGTAGCTATTTAATTACACTGGGTATTCAATTCTTTAAAAAAAATGAAGAGATAAAGGTTTCACTTCTACTTTAAGAGACTCCTTTGAAAATAATGGAAAAAATAGTCCTGTAGCACTGCCAAAATCATAGACAATGGATTATTGAAAGTAATCTTCCAGAGAATGGTAGAAAGGAGAAGTGATATTGTGGAGCAGACGTGTGATAGTTTTTGGCTTATTGTTGTCCAACAGTTCTAGGAGGTAACAATGTTTTAAGATGCATTAAAAAACCATCCATCCATCCATCCATCCAAAAACATAAAACCAGATAATAAACAAAAATATTAATATCCTGGGAGCATTTAACAAGCGACAGACATTAAAACAAAACATAGAAATCTTGTCGTTCTGAAGTTCTCTGATAAGCAATAGATAATTTGATCAATATGTGACTTAAGAAAAAGAAGCATCGGTACTTGCTTCTGCTCATATCCCCAATTAGAAAAACACTGATGCTCCAGGCCAATAAAAACAATGAGAATAAATAAATACACATTAGCAGGGCATGGAAAGTCAAACTGTTTAAAGCACACTGCTGAATGCTTACTGGAAAGGGGAGGGGAACAACAATAGCTAGAGGAAATGAAGAACACTTGTGGGCTTTCTCAAGCATCTGGTTACCCAGCATGCTTTATGACAGCTAAGTAGATTCCCACAAGCAGAAAGCAGCAGCACTTTTTGCTGGTGCCTCCGACAAATGGAAATGTGGGGGGGGGGGTAAATATTATGTAAATGAGAGAAAGAAAAGGTAAGGAAAACATGCAGTGTTGTATCAAGAAGGCCTGGCCTGTACTATAACTATATTGGAGGCCATTTGTATGCCAGAAGGACTGACAGATCAGTTAAGAGCTTAGACCACACAGGCTTACCGGATCTTCTAAATATATCATCAAGATATTATAGACCAAAATGCCCTCTGGTTATTGCTGTTCAAAAAAGGCCTTTGCTATTGTATAAAATGGCATAAAGTGACTGTCAGTACTGTAGAAGCCTTGGGAAGCTTAGGACATTTTTCAATTGAATTATCTCAGATTGAACTATCTTGGCAAACAGTATTTGAATTGAGCCAAATCAACTAAAATTCAATCCCTATCAACCCCTTCCCCGTAAGAAATTCTCTTGCTTAGTAGTCTTTTTAAAATTTCATTTAATCATACTGCTCCTGGTCTTGTCTTCAATCTTTCTTTTTCTTTAGGTAAATGGAAGACCTTGTTGCCCTTTTTAAAGTTTGACCAACATAGGCGCTTTCCCCTCTTTGAGTATTAACTGTCCTAGACCATACTGCATCAATCAAAAGAGATTACTGAATATATTTTTTAATGATTTGGATGGACTACATGGCTGTTTTACTTAAATACTTCACATTTTAAGCATGTAGTAGGATTTCTTTGGGAGAAATCTGGGTCAAACTTTGTACTCACCACGTGCATAATTACTGAGAGTAATGCTGGCATACTCCTGTTGTCATATACACTATAAAAAGGGAGGAGCATGTTCTATGTTTTGTAGTTTACAACTTCTACTATTCTCTGATAAGAAACAATCTATATATTTAATCATCACTACCTTACACAAGAAAGCTTCAAAATTTGTTGAGGGTAAAAGAGTGTGGACGTTCCTCAAGCATTTACAGGAATTATAATTTTAATCATTCAATCAGTTACTTTTTATGGATTACAAGGGTTCTTCCCATTCTGTTTCTATTCAATATTTCCAAACTGTGCAAAATCTTCCTTTTTGAAAATAGGACAATTATTCCTAGGTTCAGTACTCTTCTCCACTATATTAATTTAGTTGATTTTCATTACCTTATTCTCATTTTACCATTTTTAAATGGTAACAACTGCAATTGTTCTTTTGAGTTGTTCAGAGTGAGGTGGCTTGCAAATTATATTATTATTATTATTATTATTATTATTATTATTATTATTATTATTATTATTATTATTATTATTATTATTATTATTATTATTATTATTATTATTATTATTTGGAAATAAGCCATGACGACCCATTCTGTAACTGTAAAAGATCACTGATAGACAACTATTATTTGCTTAAGTTTCATGACTTAAAAATGTTACTTCAACTAAGATAGATGTACTAAATCCAACAATTTTGTGAAAAAGAATCAGAGTGCATTTATTGGCATCAAGAGATAAGGATACATACATCTTCCTCTTAATGGGCCAATACAAATATGTTTAAAATAAATTGCTGGGGACACTTCTATTTAAATTGTAATTGCTTTGTTCAGCAGGCACTGCACTTTCATTATCCCTGTATACAATTGTCTGGCCATACAACTCCTCTCCTTTGTGCTGAATACCTATTGCTGAGTATCTGTGGCTCAGAATTATTATACCACCTGCCCCTTGTATTAAAACTCAATTTCCAGCAAACAAAAGGAAAGGTTTCTAAGGCATGTGGCCCCAAACTAATGCCACTGATACAAACATGTTTTGTCATGCTTTTAGTTTTCAAAGTTGCGGGTGAAACATTTTCTACCTGATATCCAAAGAAGACCATCCACAACACATCCTGCATGACAGGAAAGGGACCTGTCAAAGGACAGAACAAAAGTCCATTTGTTCTTCTTAGGGCAGTATCGTTCAACAGTTGGCAAAACTTGACGTAGCTCATTTCTGCCTCCCACAGCATAGAGAAATTCATCCACAGCCCCAAGTACAAAATGCTCCCTGCAATTCTTCATTGGAGCTATTTCTGCCCAGGAATTGTTACGGGGATCATATCTACAAGCAGTCCGTACTGCACATGTGCGGCCAGTGGCTTGTTCAACTTCACCACCTGCTACAAAGAGGAAATCTCCCATTACAGCCACGCAGTGGTGGCTTCTTCCTACTGGCATGGGAGCCAGCTCACTCCAGTTTGCAATCCCTGCAATGTGAACATTTTCTTGATCCACAGGATTGAAGTATCGCAGCTCTTTAACTCTGCATATTTCCCGTTTTTTTCCACCTATGATGTAAAGTGTGTCTGACTGGAAGCGAGGTTTCGTCCTTCTGGTCTGCCAAATTGGCTGTGCATAGATACTTTGATGATAGACCAAAGCCTCATTGATCAGTGCTGTTGCCGTTTCACTAGTTTGGACAAGAGGGTGTGAGAGGGCAACCGTATGCAGTGTATCCTCATCCATAAGCCCAAATCGAACGTACTGTAGAAGTTCATCCATGTACTGATATCGGCAGTTGTGTTCTAGCCATCTCACAGCTAGCTAGAAGGGAGGAAAACATTAAAAAAAATGAACTTACCTACATTATTCACAATTCGGCGTGAGAAATACATATTTGAATTATTCAACTTATCAACAAAAATTATACTCCCAAATTTAATCTTGCTGCATATATAAAAACATCCCTTCATCTCCCCTAAAATAATGATGACTCTGTGTAGAATTAATGTATGATAACAGGGCCGTCTTGTCTTAGCAAACATTACAATAATGGGTGCCCTGCATAAACAAGAAGAAACAACAGATGACAACATGGGAGTTTTCCCATAATGGCTAATGTACATTATATTGGTAATCAATCGACCAGAGCAGCCTTCTTCAATTTGGGCCTGTGTTTGAACAAGACGTCTCCAAAGTTCCCAAACTCTCAACAGTGTCCAATGTTGATGTTAACAGAGCATTATGGGAGTTATTATCTCAACATTTTTGGATGCTACCAGATTGGAGAAGGTTTCTCTGGCAGATGTACCCATTATTCATGGTCACCGGGTGTTTTGGGAATTATAGTTCCAATTTATTTAA
Source organism: Ahaetulla prasina (assembly GCF_028640845.1). Classification (NCBI taxonomy): domain Eukaryota; kingdom Metazoa; phylum Chordata; class Lepidosauria; order Squamata; family Colubridae; genus Ahaetulla; species Ahaetulla prasina. The sequence continues at coordinate 124,968,913 of NC_080539.1, forward strand.
ACAACACAAAATTGGGGAAAGCTGTGGGAAAGCAAGATTAAGATTAAAAAATGTCAAAAGTCACTTCTCTATTGAGATATATACCTAACTATTGAAGTATTGGGTCTCCTGCTTGAGCTGGGGGTTGGACTAATAGATCTCCAAGGTGCCTTCCAACTCTGTTATTCTATGTTCTATTAGCTATACAATATATAAGACCTTTATTATTCTTGATTATTTTATTTTCCCTTCTTTTTGGGCTGGAGTCATTGTTAATGCATGTATGTAACTTTTGAACTCCTAATTGACAGTTAATCAAAAGGCACACCACTGAAGTATACTATACAAAGCATGTTACAAAGATTAAAATGAACACAACAACGATGAACTAGATGCAATAAATTATTTGAGTGCTAGCAATCATAGGTAGTAGAATGAAGCACACTCAAGATTTCTTTTCTAGTTTATAAATGCAGTGCTTTGCTGGACATGTGATAGTGCTATATAGCTGTGATAACTATGGATGTATGAGAATGATGTACAGGATAATATTTGAAAAACCCCACTGAAATCAATGGGAAAAATCCACTGGGATTTGTTCCACTGATTCCAATGGGAATGAAGAACTATATCAAGGGGTTTGGAGGCAAGCTACAGTACTATCAACAGAGCTGAAGCTCTATACTGAATAACCAATCCCTCAAAAACCAAGCAGTGACATCTGGAACCAGCTGAAGCCTCCAAACCATTTCACAGAGCAACACCGCTAATAGGAATGAGTCTCTCAGTTTCCTATTTTCTGCACCTGAAGCTCTGGTGGAGACCTACCTGATGAGAACAAAAAAAGCATGCTTTAATAAAGGTTTTTTTCCCCATATAGCAAGATCTTTATTTATTGTTTTTGTCTGATTCTGCTCCCCCTGGAATGCATATATTCATTTTAATAATTATTATTAGCCTCTCTGAATGGGACATATGATTAGATGGGCAGCACTTCTCCCTCTCTCCCTCTCACCTGCACCCTTGTCTCACCACTAAAGGGGGAGGGTGGTAATCATGTGGCTTGCGGGAGCAATTGTGTGAAAACTTTTCTTTTTCTTTTTTTAACTGCCGTATTACAGATACAAGTCTACCACCTCACAAACAGCCCCGGCAATATTCCATGAAACATACTACTATTTAAAGCAAAATAACTTCCACCATAATTTTTGACATTCTTATTCTACAGCATGAAACAAAAAAGCAAAACAAGATTATGCCAGACACAGATAATAAACAACCAAGGACGGGGAGGGGGAATTAAAAGGAGGAGGAGGAAGAGGGAAGCAGGATTGCACTAGATCCACTGTGGCTTTAAGTACAACCCACGGAGCCGAAGAAGGGAAGCAAGGAAATAAAAATAAAAATAAATTAAGAGAGCAGAGGAAGCCACAGTGAAGGTCAGGGAGTGAAAGAACTTCCTCAGGGCACAGAATAAATTAAATCCCAAAGAAAAAAAAGTGATTTCCAGAGTGCAAGGCACAAACTCAAAATGACAATGATTGGCAGCCAAACTATATCCATGCAATATCGAAGGCTGCACGTTCTCATTTACCTCAGTGTAGCCAGCAAGCGCCCATTAAACATCCGTCTGATGCCCAAATTAACCTTCTTGGCAAACTGAAAGAGGCACAAACTATCATAATCAACCTTTCATTATCACAGCAGCCTCTAGTTAAAGGGTCAGAATAATTGTGCCATCAGAGCCCTGATTGTTTTCAATCAACAGACGGCTGGAGTGACAGCTCCGTGATGGAGTAGTTTGATGAAACCGCACCAGGCCTAATCAGAGCAGATGAAAGGAAGGCATGATTGGTGCAAATGAACAGTCGTGCCTCTCTTTTTCATTTACAATCTGAAATTACTCTTAAATTTACAGGTTTTCCCCCCACCCTCCCCTCCTCCTCGAGTACCTCAGAAAGAATATTTGACTTATTATGAGTTCTGACAGTGCAGAGTTATAAAAACACAGGTAGGATTCTGCCTCCTCCCCTTGCTCCAAGTGCAGGCTTTAAGTGTGCGTTCAGCATAATTTCAGCCAAACCCAGTCACAAGATAACTGACTTCCAGTGACCTCACCTTTCTGTTTGTTTGATTAACCGGGCAGTTTATTCTAGCCAACAGTTTTCACAATGTCAGGAAAGTTTGGAAAATGGAAAGGGAGCAATAGCAACCGCAATAAATGTGCAAAGAGCTCTCAAAACATTTTCTTCAACAATAAATGTATTGCCATTCTCAGTTTTAAAGTGATACATTTATGATGTTTTCTCTTTTTTGGGGTAAAAAAATCAAAGCCAAGAATATTTCTGGAATTTAATACATGAGGGGGGTAAGAATATGAATAAGAATATGAATATATATATATATATTGGAGCTGCTGATTTCAGAACTATGTTCTTACTTAATCTATTATGTATTAAAGCTAACAGTCTGATGCTCTTAATTATGAGGAAAGGGGAACAGAATATTCCAGGCATTGCTAACTCACCCCATACTCCTAAACTCTCTCAGCTAGCTTTGCATAATTCTATCACATTGTTTTTTTGAGATTCTGGTAAGTATTAAAATAAAAGTGCCAAAGGCAACCTTATTTTATCACTGAGCAAAGTGGGTGTTTTAAGTGGAAAACTGCAAGACACCTTTATGTTCTTGAGCTGCATCACATGCATCTAGCCAATCGTATTTCCCCACAGTACATCAGCATTCAGGACACTGCAGCAAAACAAGAGGCTTAGCAGAGGAGATTAATTTGTATCTGAAGAAAGGCAAAGCAGAGAAAGAAGGCCGAAGCTAATTCAAAGAGCTTCATGTTTCATAAACTTACTTCCAGTTTGTACTTACCCAGCAAACAGAATTTATTTCCGTGTCCTTTTACATGCACCTACCCTTAATTGTAGCTACAGCAATATTAGGGTGCCCCCCGGGGCTTATTAACTATTGGCAGATATGTAAATGTAGCAATGTTAAGTGGGCATGATCCAGTCTAATTTAAATACGCTTGAGTCCCATTAGTTTCCATGGGAAGCCATTAAGTGTGCAATTCACTCTTTCCCATTGAAATCAATGGGACTTAAAGATGCTTAAAGGAAATTATTATGTAGCATGTAAAAAAAACATTCCCATGATCAAAGATGCTTAACAGATCACTGACTTACAGCAGAAACAGCCATAGCAATAAGCAGCTGTATCTGGCTGAAGAGCAGAAGATCATCCTTCTGCAGTATTACTGACCTGCTTCGTTTGTACAGCAGTCCTTATTATCATTGTATTTCATCTACCAATCTTTTGAAATTCTTGCAGTGATCAGCAGCTGCAGTGTTATGTGAAAGACTACATAATACAATGAAGCTATAATACTATGAAACATTTTGTTTCAAGTCTGACTTGTGTTCTATATTTAAAAACATTCCGTGATGCGACTGTTCATGTTCTTCACCTCTCCAAGCTAAAGGGAAAGCAACCAATGCTGTTTGGAGAACCAGCGACTTTTTACTTTACTTGTATATCCCCTGGGTCCTTCTTATTCTTTCCAAGGCAACAGAATTCTGGAAAGAAATAATGTAAAGAGTCTCAGAATTCTTGCTGGTCTGACAGTCTGTCCATCTCCCCACTCAGGAAGCTACTTTTCAAATGAACAAATATAGAACAGAACAGGAGATGAAATTTGTGTGGTTGGAGAAATCAACAAAAGGCAAATTGAGTTCAAAAATATAGATCAGTCCGTTTAAAAACCACCAAGTACGCTTATTTCTCAGACTTACTTCAAAAGCTTATTGTGAGGTTAAAAAAAATGGAATGGGCTCAACTTTTCAGGAAGAAAAGGAGACAGAACACTACAACTAAGGATGATTTTTCCTTTCTAATCAGTTTCAAAAAGAACATCATCAAAGAGCTGACAGAAAATAATAGGGCACTTTATGAACTGCCCAGTCAAGGACTAAAACTCAGCATCATAGATTATACAGCTATAATCACACTGCTTTAATTTTCTAATCAGAAAGTTGCAATAGCCAATTGGGGATCTGTTTTCCTTAAAATTTTGGCATACAACACTATAGTAAAATGTTCCTCTTGGTAGAAAAATATGTTCCTATGCTGTTAAGGTTCTTATAACAGACTGCATTACAGTCCACAGTAAAATGCTTTGAATAAGATTCTACAAAGTTAAAAGCTTAGTATACCATCCCTGGGGTCATTCTTAAAAGTTTGGCCAGAGTATCTGAAATTCATTTCTTTATTCAGATGGCACTATTTTAAAGCAGGAACCTGGATCACGCCCATCTTTGTCAGATCATATCAGAGGGGCAGAAGTAATCTGAGACAAGTGGTCTCACAAATAACCAACATGTTGTATTGCACCTGGAAGATCAGGAGTAACCAGTACACTTTGCAAAGCAGTGAGGTTACATGGGAACACTAAGGTATGCCCATAACTGCTCACATTGTTGCATTCTAGAATAGTGATGTGAGTGGTTTGAAGGGCAGTTCCATGTTGAGCATGTTCAGATAATACAGATGAGAGGCGACTAAGGCATGAGTGACACTGCCTAGGGCAACAATGCTTGCAAGAAAAGATTAAAAGATTGATTTGTCCAAAGGTTCCCTGAGCCCCAGATGCCACCTGTTCTTCAAGAAGTCTAGGGAACTTTCAAATTATGTCCCAAAGGTGCTTTTTCAAGAGACAACTGGACTTTTTGGTTTTTCTTTGAAGACGTTTTGCTTCTCATCCAAGAAGCTTTCTCAGCTCTTCAAAGAAAGCTTCTTCAAAGAAAAACCAGAAAGTCCAGTTGCCTCTTAAAAAGGCACCTTTGGGACAACCATGACCTGGATGACTGAAAATCTCCATAGACATTTCAAATTATGCATTAGGTCTGCCTGGAACAGTGCAGTCCAGCGGTGAAATCCACTTACCTTCGCTACCGGTTCAGGTGCACTCCCACGCAGGACCATGTGCGCACACCTCTTCTACGCATGTGCAGATGGTTAAAACATGGGACGTAAAAATGGGATGTAATAGACCAGTGCTACCAATTCGGCAAACCAGATAGAACTGGGGAGATTTCACCACTGGTGCAGTCTTATTTAAAACCAAAGATGGAAACTCCCTGATTCCAGATGCCCCCCACCCATCCCCACAACTACTTGGTTTTACTAGGATTGATCTTGAGCCAACCACCCCACCCAGAATGTAGGGAAAATGAACTCTCATTGTGAGATGAGGGGCCAAATTTTGAAAAGGAGTCTGATCAAGAGCTAAACTAGGCCACTGTTCTTTTGAAGCAGATACACTTTAAAAACTCCACCTTAAATTCAAAAAAATATTCCTTTTGAAATCAGGCCCTTTGATTTTAATGATTTTTTATTTACATGTATGTAGATTGAGAACCCCAAACCAAAGTGTAAAACCACACTTTCTTTTTCTTTTTAGAAAGCCAAAGAAAGCATATTTTAGTTATATTCTGATATTCAGCCTTGCAGGATAGAGGAAGCACACCAATATAGGGGACATTTCTGAATCCTGGCAATGAATCTACATTGACCATTCAAATATGGTAGTTACCTAAATAAGGCAAAACAGTGAATTTCAGCAATGCTTGGTTGATCTGTAAAACAGACAAAAAATGAAAGAGAGGGACAGATTTTCTTTTAACTATCACATAGTTATAAGGATGTATGTGTTTAAAAATAAATATAGGAAGAATCTGGAAAGAATATCCTATTATGTCAGCTTAAGTAAGAAAACACTGCTGAAATAGTTCAGAAAAAAAAATCATTATAAAAGTTATAAAACAATTTTGTCTGTGAAAAAGGTTAAAGAGGATTGCATATACTGTATGCAGGGTCTCAAGTTTGTGAGACAAAACATTAAGCCCTACCAGTTTTAAGAAGTTACAAGAAATAGTACCTTGAGAGGTTAGATGTAACTAGGTGGGTGTGGCTATGTGACTGGGGGATCAAAAGACAGAAACTCACTAACAATGTCCTGCTGGAGCAGGGTTGGACTAGATGACCTCCAGGTCCCTTCCAGCCCTGGATTATCCCCTGAAGCTAGTGCCAGATTTATATAGTCTTTCCTTCCTTTCCTTTCCCCCCCTCCCTTCCTCCCTCCCTCCTTCGTTCTCTTTCTTTCTCTCTCTCTTTCTCTCTCTCTCTCTCTCTTCTTGCCCTGCGAGATTCCCCTCTCTCGCAGGTTTGGCCCTCCACACTACCGAGGGCCCACCTTGAGGACGGGTTTTGGAACCCCGAGAGTTGGCATGCTAAATCCAGGAGACTTAGGGGATTTTTAACTAATTGTTTTAATAGATTTTTTAAGGGGAGTTTTAATGGGGATTTTAAGGGTGAGGGATTTTTAAGGGGTGGGAGGGGTAGGGCGGGTGTTGGGGGAAACCCGCCGGGTGGGAGTTTTAATGGAAATTTTAAGGGGAGGAAACCGACGGGTTTGGGTTGGGGTGGGTGGGAGGGTTAGGGTCGCTGATGGGGGTAGCCCGTCGGGAGGGAAACCAGTTCCAGCGCATGCTCGTGGCGACTATCAAATCGGTTCGGAGGTTATGGGGGGGGAGTGTGTTCCTTTGTGTGAGGGTGAGTCCATCTGCACGGTAAGTGGGAGGGGCAGATATGGCGGAAGGGGGGGATCGCATCGGTTTAGGGGGTCACGCGTTCGATGTATACAGGCGATTGCGTGCCCCGATCCCCTGACTTCTCCCGTTCCCCGGATGGTCAAGACCCTCAGAGCCTGGGCCTTCGTCTGATGTTATGCCAAATTCAGTCTAAATATCTGGCTGACTATGCGGCCAAACAATAATATTAATAATATTTTAGGCTTGCAGAAATTTATTAGCCAGAATTCTAGAGTACAAACATCTAGAGTACACAGTTGATACTCATCAGGTCCTTGGCTGTCCTGATTTTTGCAACAGACAATCCTTGTTGTAATCTACGTGTTGTGAAATTGCAATTTCTCTAAAGACTGTCTTTATCTTATTTTCTGAGCCAGACGTTCAGAGGCTGATCGGACACTAGTTAGATCCTATACTAGGACCTACCTAGTGGCACTGAGGGAAGCGGCGTTCCTCGCCTCCTCCCTCATTGCGTCGACAGATAACCGCCCAGCTGCCCTGTTCGGGTGACCCGCTCCCTCCTTCACCAGGGGCGGGATGACCCGCGAGGCGTGCTGAGGAGTTTAACGGTTATCTATCGATAAAATCGTTCAGCTTAGGGACGGTCTGGACCAAAATTGTGGCGATTCAGGCGGGGTATCTGAGGCGGTCTTGGTGATGTTGTTTGGGATGAGTTTGACCCTGTGACTCCGAGGACATGGACAGGTTGCTGGGTAGATTGAATGCCACCACGTGTTTACTGGACCCGTGCCCCTCCTGGCTGGTGCTGGCCACTCAGGAGGTGACACGAGGCTGGCTCAGGGGCTTCTGAGTGCTTCCTTGTTGGAGGAGTCTTTCCGGCCGCCTTGAAAGAGGCGGTGGTGAAACCCCTCCTCAAAAGCCTTCCTGGACCCGGCTGTTTTGGGTAATTATCGTCCGGTCTCCAACCTTCGCCCGGCGAAGGTTGTAGAAATATGGTGGCATATCAGTTTCCCCTGCACCTGGAGGAAACTGTCTATCTGGACCCGTTCAGTCCGGCTTCCGACCGGTTACAGCACTGAGGCGGCTTTGGTCGCGTTGGTGGATGATCTCTGGAGGGCCAGGGATGAGGGTTATTCCTCTGCCCTGGTCCTATTAGACCTCTCAGCGGCTTTTGATACCATCGACCATGGTATCCTGCTGCGCGGTTGGAGGGATTGGGAGTGGGAGGCACCGTTTATCGGTGGTTCTCCTCCTATCTCTCCGACGTCGCGACGTGTTGACGGGGGCAGAGGTGGGCCCGCGCACCTCACTTGTGGGGTGCCGCGGGGTCGATTCTCGCCCTTCTGTTGTAATCTACGTGTTGTGAAATTGCAATTTCTCTAAAGACTGTCTTTATCTTATTTTCTGAGCCAGACTTTGAAAATTAACATAGAGTAAAGGAAAAAAATATATTGTGATTTTCTACATTTGTTCTCTGTGATGTTAAACACAGTACGTCCCAAAATATTTTCATAAAAAGATGTGACTTTTATTGGGTCATAGCCTGCAAGGTGATACTTATGCCATTGCTGTCTGATGTTGAAAAGAAGGCATCTGTGTTTTCATCAGAAACAAAACCTTCAGTGTATAAGAATTCAAGTATGCTAATGCTGGCATCGTAGCATTTTCTTATATTCAAAGTCTACCCAGAGTTTGCTTTTAACATTTACCAAGTTTTTAAGCATTAGCACTTGTTTATTGGCTATCACAGATAGGGGACATTCCCTGGCAAAGTACAAACTATGAAACTATCTACACAAGGATCATGTGACCAGAACTCCATGATAGCTACCATCATATCTGTCTTTAGCCTGGCCTTACCAATATTCAAGATAAATATTTTTCTTTTAAACTGTTCAGCCAGTATACTGAATATGAGTCATCATTTCAGTAACAAGAGTGTAGGAATTATTTATGCCTAGGCAATATTGCTATCCACTCCAAGCGCCCTGCCCTTGGGAAAAGGAAAGCGCAGAGACACCATTAAATTTGTGGTCGATGCTTATTGGAAGCACAACTAGTGGATGATGCCTTGGGGGGGAATACTAAATCAGAGTTCTTCCTGTTCATGCATGTGCATACACAACATAGCTGCAGCTGGCTTTTACCAACACCTCACCAATTTAACACACGAGAGTAGTATACTTCACCAGCTTTTCTACTGCTTTTCCACCAATGCCCCCACCCAAATTTGACGCCAGGAGCCCCCTCCCTCTCCAATGCCTCTTACCCGTTGTTGTCCTTTAAGACATAGGATGGGGATTTGTCAAAGTCAATGAGCACTTTATTAAAGAGAGAGTGCTCAGTAATGAACAATTCAGCAATTTAATGAGATTCTGTAGCTCTGGCTCCAGCCTGTATATCAAGTTTCACTTCTCTAAAGCACCCTGACACTAATCCTCTGGCATACCCAATCTTCACCCTGGGCTGAATATTAGATTCTTCCATGGTATATTGCTTTACCAGTATAACCTTAACAAAAATGATGAACTTAACTACACTCGAGGCAACAGAGCAGCCCTGATTTGATTTTCATGTATTGGGTTGACTGTGAAGGAATTGCTTATTTACTAAGATAAAACAAAAACAGTTACTTACTTCCAACTCAAAGCTTAAATTGGCAAATATTTATGTGTGTCTTAATTCATTCTAGAGGTCCAGGAATGAAATTCTGGTTTCATTCATTTTGCCCACAGCAGTAAAATAGCTTAAAGATTCTAGGTAACGGCATTAGTAACCATTAGAGAGGCAATTAGAATAACACCTAGAATGGCCAGTGCAGCATTTGCTGTCACTCAGAAAGCAGCACTTTTGTCATAACCGAACACACTATTCGCAATACCAAATGCGAGGCAGCAGAGAAGCACAAAAGCAAAAATAGCCGTGTGAACCATGCAGCATGTGGAGGAGAAACAGACCATAATGTTCTGCAAAAGTTCTGGTTCTCATAATGCTTCATGACTAGGGGAAACAGTCATGCTACTGCATTTTTCTGATAACTCCATGCTTGCATTTCTCTCCATTGGAACGTGGTAAACTCATTCCCCCACCCCTGGAGATGTGAATTTTGCACTCCTAGTCAAAGTAGGGGAAGGAGGAGAAATTTTGAACTGTTGAATGGCTCCAAAACAAGGGCACTGAACTAAAACTCTGCTGCAAGCAGATCTTCAGCTTGAATCCACCATTCATGAGAAGTTCCTGCTTCTGTTTAAGGTGCTTCCAGGGCAGAGTGTAAAGAGATGAGAATCCTCTTATATTATTTAATAGCATTGTATAGGGCTTCAGATTCAAACATAAAAAAGTGATTCAGAGTGCACGGGGCGCTCATCCATAGCACCTTCTTCTGAAAGAAGCTGCCCTTTCCTGCCAGGATTATGCAGCTGGCCTCCAAAGCTTCAGCACAACCCCAGAAAAACTTTTTGTTTCAGTATCTACAGAACAGAATAACAGAGTTGGAAGGGACCTTTGAAATCTAGCCCAACCCCTGCTCAAGCAGGAAACCCTGTAACATTTCAGAAGATGGTTGTCCCATCTCTTCTTAAAAACTTCCAGCGTTGGAGCATGCACAACTTCTGGGTGAGATCATCAGTGGCTTGGTGTGAGGTACCAGCTGTCGCTGATGACACCCAGCTGTACTTTTCCACACGGGCCACCCCAATGAAGCTATCGAAGTGCTGTCCGGTGTTTGGAAGCCGTCTGGTCTGGATGGGAGAAACAGGCTCAAGCTCAATCCCTCAAGGCGGAGTGGCTGTGGATGCCGGCATCCCGGTACAGTCAGCTGAGTCCAGCGGCTGACTGTCGGGAGGCGAGTCATTGGCCCGATGGAGAGGTGCGCAATTTGGGCGTTCTCCTGGATGCGGCTGTCTTTTGAAGATCATTTGACGGCCGTCTCCAGGAAACTTTCCACCAGGTTCGCCTGGTGCGCCAGTTCGCCCCTTTCTGGGCGGGATGCCTTGTGCACAGTCACTCACGCCCTTGTGACGTCTCGTCTGGACTACTGCAATGCTCTCTACATGGGGCTCCCTTGAAGGGCATCCGGAGGCTGCAGTTGGTCAGAATGCAGCTCTTGGTGATAGAGAGCCCTCGTGGCTCCCAGTGACACCTATCCTGCGCAGGCTGCACTGGCTACCTGTGGCCTTCCGGGTGCGCTTCAAGGTATTGGTGAGCGTCTTTAAAGCGCTCCATGGCATGGGGCCGGGTTGAGGACCGCCTGCTGCTACGAATACCTCTCACCGACCCGTGCGCTCTCACAGAGGGACTCCTCAGGGTGCCGTCGGTAGCGACAGTGTCGTCTGGCGACACCAGGAAGGGCCTTCTCTGTGGGGCTCCGCCTCTGGAGCGAACTCCCCAGGACTTACGTCAACTTCCGGACCTCAGACCTTTAGCATGAGCTCAAAACTCACTTATTTATTTGCGCTGGACTGGGTTAGCTTTTATGGGTTTTAATTGGGTTTTCGATGGGTTTTAATGGGTTTTAATGGGTTTTATTATTTGCTAAATTTTAATTGCGGCCAAATTGAATAAGTTTTTAGTGGTATTTTAATAGTATTTATTTTGTAATAGGAATGTTTATTTTATCTGGCTGTAAACCGCCCTGAGTCCTTCGGGAGAAGGGCGGTATAAAAATTTAAATAATAAATAAAAATAAATAAATAATAAATAAATAAAGAAGTCTAGGGAACTTTCAAATTATGTCCCAAAGGTGCTTTTTCAAGAGACAACTGGACTTTTTGGTTTTTCTTTGAAGACGTTTTGCTTCTCATCCAAGAAGCTTTCTCAGCTCTTCAAAGCTTCTTCAAAGAAAACCGGAAACCCCAGTTGCCTCTAAAAAAGCCCCCTTTGGGACAACCATGACCTGGATGACTGAAAATCTCCATAGACATTTCAAATTATGCATTAGGTCTGCCTGGAACAGTGCAGTCCAGCGGTGAAATCCACTTACCTTCGCTACCGGTTCAGGTGCACTCCCACGCAGGACCATGCGCACACCTCTTCTACGCATGTGCAGATGGTTAAAAATGGGGCGTAAAAATGGGATGTAATAGACCAGTGCTACCAATTGACAAACCAGATAGAACTGGGGAGATTTCACCACTGGTGCAGTCTTATTTAAAAACCAAAGATGGAAACTCCTGATTCCAGATGCCCCCACCCATCCCACAACTACTTGGTTTTACTAGGATTGATCTTGAGCCAACCACCCACCCAGAATGTAGGGAAAATGAACTCTCATTGTGAGATGAGGGGCCAAATTTTGAAAAGGAGTCTGATCAAGAGCTAAACTAGGCCACTGTTCTTTTGAAGCAGATACACTTTAAAACTCCACCTTAAATTCAAAAAATATTCCTTTTGAAATCAGGCCCTTTGATTTTAATGATTTTTATTTATTTTGTAATAGGAATGTTTATTTTATCTGGCTGTAAACCGCCCTGAGTCCTTCGGGAGAAGGCGGTATAAAATTAAATAATAAATAAATAAAGAAGTCTAGGAACTTTCAAATTATGTCCCAAAGGTGCTTTTCAAGAGACAACTGGACTTTTGGTTTTCTTTGAAGACGTTTTGCTTCTCATCCAAGAAGCTTTCTCAGCTCTTCAAAGAAAACCAGAAAGTCCAGTTGCCTCTTAAAAGGCACCTTTGGGACAACCATGACCTGGGTGACTGAAAATCTCCATAGACATTTCAAATTATGTCCCAAAGGTGCTTTTCAAGAGACAACTGGACTTTTGGTTTTCTTTGAAGACGTTTTGCTTCTCATCCAAGAAGCTTTCTCAGCTCTTCAAAGAAAGCTTCTTCAAAGAAAGCTTCTTCAAAGAAAGCTTCTTCAAAGAAAGCTTCTTCAAAGAAAGCTTCTTCAAAGAAAGCTTCTTCAAAGAAAGCTTCTTCAAAGAAAGCTTCTTCAAAGAAAGCTTCTTCAAAGAAAGCTTCTTCAAAGAAAGCTTCTTCAAAGAAAACCAGAAAGTCCAGTTGCCTCTTAAAAGGCACCTTTGGGACAACCATGACCTGGATGACTGAAAATCTCCATAGACATTTCAAATTATGTCCCAAAGGTGCTTTTCAAGAGACAACTGGACTTTTGGTTTTCTTTGAAGACGTTTTGCTTCTCATCCAAGAAGCTTTCTCAGCTCTTCAAAGAAAGCTTCTTCAAAGAAAGCTTCTTCAAAGAAAACCAGAAAGTCCAGTTGCCTCTTAAAAGGCACCTTTGGGACAACCATGACCTGGATGACTGAAAATCTCCATAGACATTTCAAATTATGTCCCAAAGGTGCTTTTCAAGAGACAACTGGACTTTTGGTTTTCTTTGAAGACGTTTTGCTTCTCATCCAAGAAGCTTTCTCAGCTCTTCAAAGAAAGCTTCTTCAAAGAAAGCTTCTTCAAAGAAAGCTTCTTCAAAGAAAGCTTCTTCAAAGAAAGCTTCTTCAAAGAAAGCTTCTTCAAAGAAAACCAGAAAGTCCAGTTGCCTCTTAAAAGGCACCTTTGGGACAACCATGACCTGGATGACTGAAAATCTCCATAGACATTTCAAATTATGTCCCAAAGGTGCTTTTCAAGAGACAACTGGACTTTTGGTTTTCTTTGAAGACGTTTTGCTTCTCATCCAAGAAGCTTTCTCAGCTCTTCAAAGAAAACCAGAAATCCAGTTGCCTTTTAAAAAGCATCTTTGGGACAACCATGACCTGGGTGACTGAAAATCTCCATAGACATTTCAAATTATGTCCCAAAGGTGCTTTTCAAGAGACAACTGGACTTTTGGTTTTCTTTGAAGACGTTTTGCTTCTCATCCAAGAAGCTTTCTCAGCTCTTCAAAGAAAACCAGAAAGTCCAGTTGCCTCTTAAAAGGCACCTTTGGGACAACCATGACCTGGATGACTGAAAATCTCCATAGACATTTCAAATTATGTCCCAAAGGTGCTTTTCAAGAGACAACTGGACTTTTGGTTTTCTTTGAAGACGTTTTGCTTCTCATCCAAGAAGCTTTCTCAGCTCTTCAAAGAAAGCTTCTTCAAGAAGTCTAGGAACTTTCAAATTATGTCCCAAAGGTGCTTTTCAAGAGACAACTGGACTTTTGGTTTTCTTTGAAGACGTTTTGCTTCTCATCCAAGAAGCTTTCTCAGCTCTTCAAAGAAAACCAGAAAGTCCAGTTGCCTCTTAAAAGGCACCTTTGGGACAACCATGACCTGGATGACTGAAAATCTCCATAGACATTTCAAATTATGTCCCAAAGGTGCTTTACCAAGAGACAACTGGACTTTTTGGTTTTTCTTTGAAGACGTTTTGCTTCTCATCCAAGAAGCTTACTCAGCTCTTCAAAGAAAGCTTCTTCAAAGAAAAACCAGAAAGTCCAGTTGCCTCTTAAAAAGGCACCTTTGGGACAACCATGACCTGGATGACTGATAATCTCCATAGACATTTCAAATTATGTCCCAAAGGTGCTTTTCAAGAGACAACTGGACTTTTGGTTTTCTTTGAAGACGTTTTGCTTCTCATCCAAGAAGCTTTCTCAGCTCTTCAAAGAAAGCTTCTTCAAAGAAAGCTTCTTCAAAGAAAACCAGAAAGTCCAGTTGCCTCTTAAAAGGCACCTTTGGGACAACCATGACCTGGATGACTGAAAATCTCCATAGACATTTCAAATTATGTCCCAAAGGTGCTTTTCAAGAGACAACTGGACTTTTGGTTTTCTTTGAAGACGTTTTGCTTCTCATCCAAGAAGCTTTCTCAGCTCTTCAAAGAAAACCAGAAAGTCCAGTTGCCTCTTAAAAGGCACCTTTGGGACAACCATGACCTGGATGACTGAAAATCTCCATAGACATTTCAAATTATGTCCCAAAGGTGCTTTTCAAGAGACAACTGGACTTTTGGTTTTCTTTGAAGACGTTTTGCTTCTCATCCAAGAAGCTTTCTCAGCTCTTCAAAGAAAACCAGAAAGTCCAGTTGCCTCTTAAAAGGCACCTTTGGGACAACCATGACCTGGATGACTGAAAATCTACATAGACATTTCAAATTATGTCCCAAAGGTGCTTTTCAAGAGACAACTGGACTTTTGGTTTTCTTTGAAGACGTTTTGCTTCTCATCCAAGAAGCTTTCTCAGCTCTTCAAAGAAAGCTTCTTCAAAGAAAACCAGAAAGTCCAGTTGCCTCTTAAAAGGCACCTTTGGGACAACCATGACCTGGATGACTGAAAATCTCCATAGACATTTCAAATTATGTCCCAAAGGTGCTTTTCAAGAGACAACTGGACTTTTGGTTTTCTTTGAAGACGTTTTGCTTCTCATCCAAGAAGCTTTCTCAGCTCTTCAAAGAAAGCTTCTTCAAAGAAAGCTTCTTCAAAGAAAGCTTCTTCAAAGAAAACCAGAAAGTCCAGTTGCCTCTTAAAAGGCACCTTTGGGACAACCATGACCTGGATGACTGAAAATCTCCATTCCCACCCCAGGGAAGGGCCTTCTCTGTGGGGCTCCGCCCTCTGGAGCGAACTCCCCAGGACTTCGTCAACTTCCGGACCTCCGAACCTTTCGCATGAGCTCAAAACTCACTTATTTATTTGCGCTGGACTGGGTTAGCTTTTATGGGTTTTAATTGGGTTTTATCGATGGGTTTTAATGGGTTTTAATGGGTTTTAATGGGTTTTAATGGGTTTTAATGGGTTTTAATGGGTTTTAATGGGTTTTAATGGGTTTTAATGGGTTTTAATGGGTTTTAATGGGTTTTAATTGGGTTTTATCGATGGGTTTTTAATGGGTTTTTAATGGGTTTTATTATTTGCTAAATTTTAATTGCGGCCAAATTGAATAAGTTTTTTAGTGGTATTTTAATAGTATTTATTTTGTAATAGGAATGTTTATTTTATCTGGCTGTAAACCGCCCTGAGTCCTTCGGGAGAAGGGCGGTATAAAATTAAATAATAAATAAATAAAGAAGTCTAGGGAACTTTCAAATTATGTCCCAAAGGTGCTTTTTCAAGAGACAACTGGACTTTTTGGTTTTTCTTTGAAGACGTTTTGCTTCTCATCCAAGAAGCTTTCTCAGCTCTTCAAAGAAAGCTTCTTCAAAGAAAAACCAGAAAGTCCAGTTGCCTCTTAAAAAGGCACCTTTGGGACAACCATGACCTGGATGACTGAAAATCTCCATAGACATTTCAAATTATGCATTAGGTCTGCCTGGAACAGTGCAGTCCAGCGGTGAAATCCACTTACCTTCGCTACCGGTTCAGGTGCACTCCCACGCAGGACCATGTGCGCACACCTCTTCTACGCATGTGCAGATGGTTAAAAAATGGGACGTAAAAATGGGATGTAATAGACCAGTGCTACCAATTCGGCGAACCAGATAGAACTGGGGAGATTTCACCACTGGTGCAGTCTTATTTAAAACCAAAGATGGAAACTCCCTGATTCCAGATGCCCCCCACCCATCCCCACAACTACTTGGTTTTACTAGGATTGATCTTGAGCCAACCACCCCACCCAGAATGTAGGGAAAATGAACTCTCATTGTGAGATGAGGGGCCAAATTTTGAAAAGGAGTCTGATCAAGAGCTAAACTAGGCCACTGTTCTTTTGAAGCAGATACACTTTAAAAACTCCACCTTAAATTCAAAAAAATATTCCTTTTGAAATCAGGCCCTTTGATTTTAATGATTTTTTATTTACATGTATGTAGATTGAGAACCCCAAACCAAAGTGTAAAACCACACTTTCTTTTTCTTTTTAGAAAGCCAAAGAAAGCATATTTTAGTTATATTCTGATATTCAGCCTTGCAGGATAGAGGAAGCACACCAATATAGGGGACATTTCTGAATCCTGGCAATGAATCTACATTGACCATTCAAATATGGTAGTTACCTAAATAAGGCAAAACAGTGAATTTCAGCAATGCTTGGTTGATCTGTAAAACAGACAAAAAATGAAAGAGAGGGACAGATTTTCTTTTAACTATCACATAGTTATAAGGATGTATGTGTTTAAAAATAAATATAGGAAGAATCTGGAAAGAATATCCTATTATGTCAGCTTAAGTAAGAAAACACTGCTGAAATAGTTCAGAAAAAAAAATCATTATAAAAGTTATAAAACAATTTTGTCTGTGAAAAAGGTTAAAGAGGATTGCATATACTGTATGCAGGGTCTCAAGTTTGTGAGACAAAACATTAAGCCCTACCAGTTTTAAGAAGTTACAAGAAATAGTACCTTGAGAGGTTAGATGTAACTAGGTGGGTGTGGCTATGTGACTGGGGGATCAAAAGACAGAAACTCACTAACAATGTCCTGCTGGAGCAGGGTTGGACTAGATGACCTCCAGGTCCCTTCCAGCCCTGGATTATCCCCTGAAGCTAGTGCCAGATTTATATAGTCTTTCCTTCCTTTCCTTTCCCCCCCTCCCTCCCTCCCTCCCTCCTTCGTTCTCTTTCTTTCTTTCTCTCTTTCTCTCTCTCTCTCTCTCTCTCTCTCTTCTTGCCCTCAGATTCCCTCTCTGCAGGTTTGGCCTCCACACTACCGAGGCCCACCTTGAGGACGGGTTTTGGAACCCCGAGTTGGCATGCTAAATCCAGGAGACTTAGGGGATTTTTAACTAATTGTTTTAATAGATTTTTTAAGGGGAGTTTTAATGGGGATTTTAAGGGTGAGGGATTTTTAAGGGATGGGAGGGGTAGGCGGGTGTTGGGGGAAACCCGCTGGGTGGGAGTTTTAATGGAAATTTTAAGGGGGGGAGGGAAACCACGGGTTTGGGTTGGGGTGGGTGGGAGGGTTAGGTGGGTGATGGGGTAGCCCGTCGGGAGAAACCAGTTCCAGCGCATGCTCGTGGCGACTATCAAATCGGTTCGGAGGTTATGGAGTGTGTTCCTTTGTGTGAGGGTGAGTCCATCTGCACGGTAAGTGGGAGGGGCAGATATGGCGGAAGGGGGATCGCATCGGTTTAGGGGTCACGTTATGTATACAGGCGATTGCGTGCCCCGATCCCCTGACTTCTCCCTGTTGGATGGTCAAGACCCTCAGAGCCTGGGCCTTCGTCTGATGTTATGCCAAATTCAGTCTAAATATCTGGCTGACTATGCGGCCAAACAATAATATTAATAATATTTTAGGCTTGCAGAAATTTATTAGCCAGAATTCTAGAGTACAAACATCTAGAGTACACAGTTGATACTCATCAGGTCCTTGGCTGTCCTGATTTTTGCAACAGACAATCCTTGTTGTAATCCATCTACGTGTTGTGAAATTGCAATTTCTCTAAAGACTGTCTTTATCTTATTTTCTGAGCCAGACTTTGAAAATTAACATAGAGTAAAGGAAAAAAATATATTGTGATTTTCTACATTTGTTCTCTGTGATGTTAAACACAGTACGTCCCAAAATATTTTCATAAAAAGATGTGACTTTTATTGGGTCATAGCCTGCAAGGTGATACTTATGCCATTGCTGTCTGATGTTGAAAAGAAGGCATCTATGTTTTCATCAGAAACAAAACCTTCAGTGTATAAGAATTCAAGTATGCTAATGCTGGCATCGTAGCATTTTCTTATATTCAAAGTCTACCCAGAGTTTGCTTTTAACATTTACCAAGTTTTTAAGCATTAGCACTTGTTTATTGGCTATCACAGATAGGGGACATTCCCTGGCAAAGTACAAACTATGAAACTATCTACACAAGGATCATGTGACCAGAACTCCATGATAGCTACCATCATATCTGTCTTTAGCCTGGCCTTACCAATATTCAAGATAAATATTTTTCTTCTAAACTGTTCAGCCAGTATACTGAATATGAGTCATCATTTCAGTGACAAGAGTGTAGGAATTATTTATGCCTAGGCAATATTGCTATCCACTCCAAGCGCCCTGCCCTTGGGAAAAGGAAAGCGCAGAGACACCATTAAATTTGTGGTCGATGCTTATTGGAAGCACAACTAGTGGATGATGCCTTGGGGGGGAATACTAAATCAGAGTTCTTCCTGTTCATGCATGTGCATACACAACATAGCTGCAGCTGGCTTTTACCAACACCTCACCAATTTAACACACGAGAGTAGTATACTTCACCAGCTTTTCTACTGCTTTTCCACCAATGCCCCCACCCAAATTTGAAGCCAGGAGCCCCCTCCCTCTCCAATGCCTCTTACCCGTTGTTGTCCTTTAAGACATAGGATGGGGATTTGTCAAAGTCAATGAGCACTTTATTAAAGAGAGAGTGCTCAGTAATGAACAATTCAGCAATTTAATGAGATTCTGTAGCTCTGGCTCCAGCCTGTATATCAAGTTTCACTTCTCTAAAGCACCCTGACACTAATCCTCTGGCATACCCAATCTTCACCCTGGGCTGAATATTAGATTCTTCCATGGTATATTGCTTTACCAGTATAACCTTAACAAAAATGATGAACTTAACTACACTCGAGGCAACAGAGCAGCCCTGATTTGATTTTCATGTATTGGGTTGACTGTGAAGGAATTGCTTATTTACTAAGATAAAACAAAACAGTTACTTACTTCCAACTCAAAGCTTAAATTGGCAAATATTTATGTGTGTCTTAATTCATTCTAGAGGTCCAGGAATGAAATTCTGGTTTCATTCATTTTGCCCACAGCAGTAAAATAGCTTAAAGATTCTAGGTAACGGCATTAGTAACCATTAGAGAGGCAATTAGAATAACACCTAGAATGGCCAGTGCAGCATTTGCTGTCACTCAGAAAGCAGCACTTTTGTCATAACCGAACACACTATTCGCAATACCAAATGCGAGGCAGCAGAGAAGCACAAAAGCAAAAATAGCCGTGTGAACCATGCAGCATGTGGAGGAGAAACAGACCATAATGTTCTGCAAAAGTTCTGGTTCTCATAATGCTTCATGACTAGGGGAAACAGTCATGCTACTGCATTTTTCTGATAACTCCATGCTTGCATTTCTCTCCGTTGGAATGTGGTAAACTCATTCCCCCACCCCTGGAGATGTGAATTTTGCACTCCTGGTCAAAGTAGGGGAAGGAGGAGAAATTTTGAACTGTTGAATGGCTCCAAAACAAGGGCACTGAACTAAAACTCTGCTGCAAGCAGATCTTCAGCTTGAATCCACCATTCATGAGAAGTTCCTTCTTCTGTTTAAGATGCTTCCAGGGCAGAGTGTAAAGAGATGAGAATCCTCTTATATTATTTAATAGCATTGTATAGGGCTTCAGATTCAAACATAAAAAAGTGATTCAGAGTGCACGGGGCGCTCATCCATAGCACCTTCTTCTGAAAGAAGCTGCCCTTTCCTGCCAGGATTATGCAGCTGGCCTCCAAAGCTTCAGCACAACCCCAGAAAAACTTTTTGTTTCAGTATCTACAGAACAGAATAACAGAGTTGGAAGGGACCTTTGAAATCTACTAGCCCAACCCCCTGCTCAAGCAGGAAACCCTGTAACATTTCAGAAGATGGTTGTCCCATCTCTTCTTAAAAACTTCCCGCGTTGGAGCATGCACAACTTCTGGAGGCAAGCCCTTCCACTGATTAATTGTTCTGTCAGGAAATTCCTCCTTATTTCTAGGTTGGTTCTCACCTTGATTAGTTTCCATCCATTGCTTCATGTCCTGCCTTCAGGTGCTATATCTACAGAGAGGTACTACGTGCATAGTCCAAAGCATCTTTTTTACTTTGAATTTTGAGTTCTGAAAAGCCCAACTACTTAAATACAACAAAGGTTTCTTACTACGAAACTCAATTTAGTCAGACAAAGCCTATTTATATGTTAGCCCGGTTCAGACATTTGGACACTTCAGACAATCTCCACTGATAGGAAGTGTGATAGCTATGGGATTTAAAGGATCATGTTGACATGCCAATTTATCAGCCACTTCCTCCAATATCAGCTTCATCAAATTACTTATTAGGGATGTATATCTTGTCCTTCAAGGAAACTGCTACTGATAGTTATTATACACAGACTAGTATTACTAAATATAAGAGAAATGAACTGAACATCTATTTTTGGTTTTGGCAAAGCATATTTCAGCTTATCCCTGCATATTTTTCTAACTGTAAAGTAGACTGCATTGAATACGAAGAGCCTCTTATGCTAAGAATGTAAAGATACTAGCTATGCAGCAAAAGCTGAGAATATAATCCCCCAGCCAATTAGCTGTATTTGTTAACCCCTGCTCTATTTTAGAGCCCCTTCTTGGCATATGGAGGCCTTTAGTATGTTGGGATATTATCAGCCCCTCCCTCCTCTTCTGGAACAGTGAAGTTTTACTTGCATTCTTGTCAAAGGAGTAAAGCAGTCTTCAGAATGCCCCCTAGTGCTTCCTCGGGCTAATAATTAATTAATATTGCACTAATAATTAATTCCTAATTCTTTTCTTTTATTGCTTTTTGTCATTTGCTGTGGTCTTTTACCTCTTTTTATTTTGGAAATAGACATCATATTCCACTTTATTTTCTTTGATACAGTCGTAAGATTAATCAATCAATAAATTAGTTCCCTAATTATGGATATACAATACTAGTCTTTGAAAAGTTTACTCATTCTTTGTACATTACCTGCCAGATTTGTTCTTCGCTGAGTGATGTGAGTTGATCACTTTTAAAAACTTCTTGGATGAGACAATATGGCAGCGCAAGGACTTCATCAGGGTGGTTATTTAGTAGTTCTGAGAGATGTTTCACTAAAAAATCAACCACGGCTTTCTCCAGCAGATTTAGGTTGAAAAGATCAGCAAGTTTATAGAGATCCAAGTAATTAAAGCTATTTAACTCCTAGGCAAATAAAACAAAACACACAAATTGTTTAGAAGGAATGAGAATGTAATAAAAACTTATAGAATTATAGTGGAAGATAACTTCAGATTGAAATATCATTTTACTTAAAAAGTTGTCCTTCTGCAAATAAACATATTTTAGCATGCTAAACCTAGAATAAATTACTACTGCAATTTTATGTCATCACTATCTATATCTCATAACACAACTACAGATAGAGATGTGAAAGAATTTGTTTCCATGGATTAAATGTTGGCAATATTTAGGATAATCCTGTAACAACAGATGGAAATGCATTTCCAAAATATTCAAATCAACATTGCTAAATACTCAGAATTCTTCTACAAAATAAACCTCTTTCGTGTCCTTTTTATGAGAACATTTGCTGTTCTTTGGTACTCAGACCAAAACACAAAGAGAATATAAAGAAAAACCACTAACCTGAGTTAGTTAATTTGTTTTGAAGCTCCTTATGAAAGGCTAATAACAATACAATCAGTTCCAAAGAGGATCTTTGGGTTTATATCTTACATAGGACATCACACATTTTCAAAATTCAGAGTTTTTAGAAGCAGTGTGATATGGCACATACCATTGATGATGACATTGATGACATTATTGTCATTATTTTTCAAAATACAAACAACTAGAATAGTTTTCCCAATCCCAGTCAATGTGAACAGCTACGTTCTTAATAGCAATTACCATATTTGTCCTTTTTTTCTAAAAGCACTGTCAGTCATTATTATATATCATTTTTTGCTCTGTGTGGTATAGGTACGTATATACCAGAAGACAAAATTAAATTAATAACAAGTACAGTAATATAAATAAAATATAGAATTTTCTTCAAATATCAATAGAAAAGAGTCATTAAAACTTACCCTTTGGGGAAAAATGAACACCTTCAAAATGAATATTATTCCCAGATTAATTTATATTCTGAGAAGAATTCCAGTTCATATATTTGGAAAGTATTTTCAGAAAATAATTTCTTTGCTTACAAAATTTTTAAGGTATTCTTCAATCCCAAGAATATCTTTTTAAAAATGCAATTACCAATTGATGAGGGAAGATTCAGTTTTCCAAGTCTGGCGCTAGTATTTCTGGAAACAATTATGTCAGATAGAAAGTTCTGGAATGTAATGTCTAAAAAATTTTTTTTACTCCCTT
Organism: Ahaetulla prasina; assembly: GCF_028640845.1. NCBI lineage: Eukaryota > Metazoa > Chordata > Lepidosauria > Squamata > Colubridae > Ahaetulla > Ahaetulla prasina. Next base: position 124,991,450 of record NC_080539.1, read on the forward strand.
GTCCGTGCTAAATTGACCTTATCAGAAAGCTCAGTTTTAAAAATTGGGAAAAAGATGGTAATATGGAAGAATTGAATGGAAGCAGAGATATTGACTTTGCATCAACTGATAGACAATGCAGTTGAATATTAATGTATTATATGTCAGTGATGGCTAACCTTTTTCTCTTGTGCCGAAAGTGTGTGTGCGTGCAATAGCACGCATGTGTGCTGGCACCCATAATGAAATGCGTGATCCACCATGCCTCCCACGCATGCGCACATGACTCCCACACATTCCCTCTGCCCTTCCGTGCATGTGCGTGCAACACCCTCTCCCCCATTTTGGGCCTAGTAGGCCTCCCTTTAGCTTCCTGGGCCCAAAAACAGGCTGTGGGGGAGCAGACCATACCCCCAGCCCCATTTTGGGCCTAGTAGGCCTCTCTGCAGCCTCCTGGGCCCAAAAATGGGCCATGGGAACACGCTGCACTCCCACACACTCCACCCCCCCCCACGCATGTGCACCCCCTCACACACATCGGCCGCATGCGCCACAACCCACGCGCATCCTGAAAATCAGCTGGCTGATGCGCGCATGCGTGGTGAAGCTGAGGTGGGTGACGGCTCGCATGCCCACAGAGAGGGCTTTGCGTGCCACTTGTTGCACGCATGCCATAGGTTCGCCATCACAGATCTATGTTAAGCAATAAATATCATTTATAACATGTAACCCAATGAAAATATTTACAGCTACAACACTGTTAACGAACTATTTGGGCCAGCAACATCTCCAGCTTCTGAACCACCCAAGATACTAGAATTTGTTAAACACTTTAAAACTAAAAAAATATACTATTCATTTTTTAAAGCTATTTGTTATCAATAAATCAATTTGATAGAAAAATGCTAAGAAACCTGTAGTAGAATAAAGAATTAGAGGTTCCTATATTGCCTATACCAAGAGTCTCCAAACCGGGTAACTTTAAGACTTGTGGACTTCAACTCTCAGAATCCCTCAGCCAGAACTTCCTTCTACAATGGATCTTAAGCATCAATTTATGCCACAAAAAATAATAGTTAAAATTTGTTAGACACTGTTATGTGTGGATAAAAAAGGACTTTTCTTAAGAGCCTTTTGTGGGAGGTGCAATAAGGACAGTACATCTCTAAAACATGCTTTTACAATGCTGTTTACTTATTCGATTTCAGTGAAAAGTAGTGGAATATATGTATGTATGTATTTGTGTGTATGTGTGTATATTATATATCTGTGTGACAAAAGCTAAAATTTTCAGAGAATAATATTCTCTTGAATTACATACCTACATACATGGAATTTGACAACTGGGCAACATCAATGTATTCTGTGCCCTTTCTGCAGTCTGACATTGCAACACTCGAAAAATAAATGATGGGCCCATTTACTCAATGGTTTAAAGACCTGATTATACTTGCTACTTATGAGTAGATACATATGGATAAGTAAAGGTAGTCCTCAAGTTACAACCATTCATTTAGCAGCCATTCAAAATTACTGGAAAAAGTGACTTATGATCAGTCCTCACACTTACAACCATCATAGCATCCCCATGATCATATTATCAAATTTTAGGTGCTTGGCAATGAGCATGAATTTATGATTGTTGCAGCATCCCTGAGTTATGTGATTGCCATTTGCAACTTTCCCAGCTGGCTTTCAACAGACAAAGTTGAATTTATTTAACGACTGAGTGATTCACTTAATAACTGCAGTAATTCACTTATCAACCGTGGCAAAAAAAGGTGTGTGTGTGTGTGTGTTTGTCTACATTAGACATGCATATGTTGAATTATAATTGTTAATGGTAATAACGATGTGTTATACTTTAATTTTTTCATTTTAAGCACTTTATATGCATTTTTTTCTTTGAGAACATATGGTTTTGTATTATAATTATCGATTGTTTTTTTTAAGCAATAAAAAATAAAGATGTTTTTCCCCACATGGTGATGACAATGATAGATGGTGATGATGATTTCATGTTCGAATGTATCCTTGTCCATTGAAGACTAAATATGGTACTTCTGAATTCTAAATCCTGGAAACTATCAGTCTTGTTACAACAGAATTATTGTCACTGTAATACCAATCACTTGTTCGGCTTAAAATTATACACTGTACTACCCTGCTATCCAGCTGATGAAGCTGCACGCCAAAAGTGACATGCCGAGTTGGTGAGATGCATAAAGCTGATCAGATAACCTACTTTCCAATCAGCAATAAGACTTTTGGGAACATAATGATAACAGTATAGAAAGTTTTAAAAAAGATTAACTTTCTTTAGCATCCTCATACTAATATTAAATCAGTTGTTTGAAACATGACCTTGCTATCTGCCTTTCCGCATCACATTTTAATATATATGAGAGAGAGATATTTGTTTTTTTAAGGAGCCCCAAAAGCAATTTATTTCAGCAATAATGCACTGAAATAAAGCCCATTTTCAGCAACAAAAATTATCAAGAGATTAGAAACTAACCCTAATAATGAGACACTGAGGGAACTGGGTATGTTTGGCCTTGAAAAAGGATGAGTCAAGGGAGAACACGATAGCCCTCTTTCACTATCATATTACACAGAAGACAGTTGAGGCATGTTTTCTTTCATACCAGAGAACAGAATATAGAAAATGGGTTTAAGATTTTTTTATTTTTGAATGATTGATATAGCCACTCAACTAGTGAACAGCAACTCTGGATAAGTGGTGGGATTCAAATTTTTTTACTACCAGTTCTGTGGGCATGTCTTGGTGGGTGTGGCATGTCTTGGTGGGCATGGCGGGGAAAGGATACTGTAAAATCTCCATTCCCACCCCACTCCAGGGGAAGAATACTGCAAAATCCTCATTCTCTTCCAATCAGCTGGGACTCGGGAGGCAGAGAATAGATGGGGCGGAGCCAGTCAGAGATGGTCTTTACTGGTTCTCTGAACTATTCAAAATTTCCACTACCAGTTCTCCAGAACTGGTCAGAACCTGCTGAATATCACCTCTGCTCTGGATGCTTAAAAAGATAAAAGCAAAATGACAAATAACAAAACAAAAAACTCCCACAATGCAACAAAAATACAGCACGAGTGAGGGCAAGCCACAAACATACAGGTAATCCTTGCTTAATGTCTATTCAAAGTTATGAAAGCCTGTCAAGAGGGCTTTTTGGCCTGAAAAGCACTTATGACCATCATAAAATGTTACAATCCTCCCTTGCAGTCACATGAACACAATCTGAGTACTTTTGCATTTTCAACCAGTTCTCAAGTGCTCCATGACCATGTGATTGTCATTTGCAATTTTCTCTGCAGGCTTCCCCAGAAAGTTAATGGGGAAGCCAGCAGGGAAGATTGCAAGCTGCTGCTGCCTGCCGAGAGTACTCCTTTTTGTCTCTGGGGGCTAGCTGAAAGAGCTCCCTGCTGATCCGTGCCTGCCTGGATCTCCACAGCCGAAATCCAAGCAGACACATAGCTTAAAAACTTTTTCTCCTCACCTCTGCAGAACTCCCTGCTGAGGTGGGGCGGGGAGGGAAGAACCCCAAGTTCCATACATGCCTAGATCTCAGCTGCTGATCTTCACTGCCTAAATCCAGGCAGACACAGAGCTCAAAATTCCTGTTTTCCCGCCTTGAGCTATCTAGTTTTATAATATATTTGTACTATCACCAATCATGATCTTACACAGGTCATCTACCAAGTGCAATCAATACTAGCCCAGTACTGTATCTCAAACTGAATTCCAACTGAAAAGTGTCTGCATAATCTTTTTCCTTTCTAGCCAATGGAGATGCAAACTGTCTACCTTCTTAGGATTAAAACTGTGCAGGACTGCTGGATGGAGGAGTGGTTTTTTTGAGAACAGGGCAGACGATTACTTTTTAAGAGCTGGAAGAACCAGTCTATCCCTCAAGGAAATAATTAACACCACCTGGATGTACCTGAAGGCAACTACAAATATCTCCTGGGAAACCTTAATCAACCAGGAGAGATAATGAGTCTAATACACAGGTGACTGCATTTCAATCACAAGAATCCTATTCACTTCTTCAGGACCACCAAATTCTAACCCTTCCAGGTAACCATGTTAAGCCGTGCTTCAGTTAACTTCAAGGATAAATACAACTGTTATATCATTCTGTTTCCAAAAGGCTTATTGCTGATTGAAAAGTAGGTTATCCAATCAGCTATATGCATTGTGCCAAATTAGCATACTATTTTTTGGCATACAGCTTCATCAGCTGAATAGCCAATTCCACCATATCTCCCCCCACTACGTTATCGCCTGGCTCCTTTTTTTTATTTATTTGATTTTGTCACAACAGTATATACAATCATCAAACATAAACAATAATTCATCATGAGAGAAAAATTATATATAAGTAAAAGTATGCAATGACTATGTTAATTTGATATAATGAAGGGAACAATAGGACAGGAACGGTAGGCACTTTTGTGCTCTTATGCACACCCCTTACAGTCCTCTTAGGAATGGGGTGAGGTCAATAGTAGAGAGTTTTTGGTTGAAGATTTTGGGGTTTTGAGTAGAGACTATAGAGTCAGGTAGTGAGTTCCAAGCGTTAACAACTCTGTTACAGAAGTCATATTTTCTGCAATCAAGTTTGAAGTGGTTGATATTAAGTTTGAATCTATTGTTTGCTCTTGTATTATTGCGATTGAAGCTGAAGTAGTCTTTTACAGGAAGGATATTACAATAGATGATTCTGTGTGTTAAACACAGATCATGTCGGAGTCGGCGGAGTTCTAAGTTTTCTAATCCTAGGATTTCAAGCCTGGTGGCATAAGGTATTTTGTTGTTTTCGGAGGAGCGAAGAACTCTTCTAGTAAAATATTTCTGGACGCGTTCAATAGTATTAATGTCAGAGATGTGGTATGGGTTCCAGACGGATGAGCTGTATTCAAGAATAGGTCTGGCAAATGTTTTGTATGCTCTGGTTAGTAGTGTAGAGTTTTTGGAAAAGAAGCTACGTAAAATTAGGTTTACAACTCTTAGAGCTTTTTTTGCTATGTAGTTGCAGTGTATTTTCCTCCAATACATTCGCTCACCCAATCCCTATCCTCTTTCCTTTTGAACAAAGGACCCCCTTAACACCACAAACATTCAATTAGCTGATTCACCAGGTTTTGGGGATACATCATCATCCTCTCCCTTCCTCTCTTCAAGATAACTAGAGTATTTAATTATATTAAGAAATGCCTACCTGAAGTACTGAGGAAATCACTGTCATTCTTTATGCCTCTCACTAAAGGAAACTAATGTAGCCCAGACACAACCGTTTTTCAACACTCAATACCCACTTTTGATGTGGATCACAGGTCCTATTCTTACAATATCTTCAATCATTTTTTGGAGTAGAAAATGGAAAACCATGATGCCCCTGTAAAACAGAGCAGTCCACAAACCTTTCAATATCTCTGAGTTCTGCCGTGGCTTATTAGGAGATAAGATAGTTACTGCCAATGTGGTGGGCCTCATAGCAACACAAAACACAAATAAATCCTGTAGTCAGTACACCATACTACTCATGCTCCCAGTGTTACTCAAAACTGGCATTGGGTGTTCACTCCCTCAAAACTCTAAGGGAGGTAACCCTGGACTTGCCGTCACAAGTAGAAATGAAAAAGCTATCCCAACTAAACTAGCCACCATAACCTGAAGAACACAGTCAGTTCCATCGCTGTTGCCAGCACACTACTGACAAATGTTCATCAGATGAGTGGCAGTGCCTCCAGCTTATCACAACATACCACCAAATAACTGATCAGATGTCTTTAGCTGCAGTTACTCCATTGCTGGCTCATCACTGGTTCTAGACAGGCAAACAGCCCTAGCCCTGGCCTACACTGAACCACAAAGTCATCCAAAGGACTTTGCTCATGGTTGACTTTCACATTTGCTGTGAACTACTGCCATGTTAACTTCTCTGAAGACCCTCTAATTCTCACTCAGGACCTCCTCACAATCACAAACCAATTCCAACTTGCTTTTTTATTGCAACTCCTAACTTAAAAGAAGTCAGAGTCTGGATTATTGTAAACATTAAAGATCAAGTCCAAACAGTAAGAGCAATTTGACAATGAAACCAAATACCAAGAAACATAATGAGCTAATTTATATTGGAATGTGTTCAAGTGGAAGATTGAAGATCTGTTTGGATCACTTCAATCTGGATCATAGTATTTATAAAGTTTACAATCAATGGTCTGAACGGTTCTTTCCAACTCTATGAATTTGTGATAGTTCTTATAGACAGCTGTGTTCTGTGCATTGAAATGAATGCCCAAAGTTTGTGATAGTTCTTTTAAATTTATTATTTGTTCTATATGTTACAATGGATGCCCAAAGTTTACTATTCATAAATGAAGTTCAGGTTGTTAACCAGAATGGTTCTTATCCTTGCCTATGTTCCTGTGGACCAAGGATATTCATACAAGAAGTGCAAATCTCCTACATACATTAAACTATTGTACAATTACATTATTATTTAAGTGACATGGGTTCTAACCAGTGAAAACTAGCAACAGTTAGGAGTATCTGAGTTAGACAAGTTCCAGTTTGAATTTAAAATCTGAAATCTGATTTGATTCAGACTGATTCACATTTCTTTTATCTATTTGATAAAAGAATGTTAACTTATATTGAGGAAGCATCAAAATGCCAGCAAAGTCTTCTTTTTAGGCATAACTGGGTGAAAATAGCAGGGATCATAAACCTTTCTGAGAAAATTAATCCTTCCACAGTTTCAGCTGGACCTGCCGTGCCATCAGTCCTCTCTACCACAAAGATCCTGCAGAAGAAGGGCAGTATGGACAACCGTGGGATCTGGCAGGGTGAGAGTTGTGAACCATAAACACAAAGCTTTTACAGTGTTCCAGTATAACAGATAGAGTGCCCTTGCTGACCTTAATAGGTACACTAAAGTAACAGGTCAAGGTAGTTGTGATACTGATAACTCAAACAAGCAGGGGATCATGGTCAGAGATGAAGAACTTACTTTGGAAAGGGGAAAATGTGAATCAGGTATTACACATCGGTCAGACAAGAAGAGCACGGTATCCAAAAAGAGAAGCCACTTTCTGATTGGTGATTCAACTGTAAGGGATGTAAATTTAAGAAAGGATATGGAGGTTTTGAAAGAGGTCAGGTGTCTGCCAAGTGCTACTGCCAGCAGAGACAAGAGGCGTACTCTTAAGATAGTCAAGAATGCCAGTAAGGATTGTGATGTTGATGCTATTATACACCTTGGCACAAATGATCTGTCCCAAAAGGATGTACTTTCTGTGCAGAATGATTTTCAGAGCTTGGGGTATGAACTTAGTAGTATAGGTTGTAGGCTTATCTTTTCAGAGGTTTTACCAGTATATAAGGAACAAAAAGGTAAAGGCCAGCGTATAGTGCAATTTAATGTATGGCTAAAGGAGTGGTGTAAAAGGGAAGGCTTTGGTTTTATTAGTCATGATGTCTGCAACTGGTCCAATGAAAAACTGTACAAAAGAGGTGGATTGCATCCATCAAAGAAAGGGACTGAGCTACTTAGCAATACATTCACAGATTTTCTGGATAAACATTTAAACTGAACAGTGGGGACAGAGAAATAAATGATACAGAAAATTTCTGTCCCAAGCAATCCAAAATTAATAAAATTAATAGGGTTATCAGTGCATGTAACATAGATGTCTGTGTGGGTAAGATTATCAGCCCTGCTATCAAGCAAAACCAAGCATTTAATAGTGAGTGCCATACCATATGCACTAGTCAAAAAGGTGGCAAGAAAGTAGGGGCAGTCAGGCACAACACAGGTTATGTAGACAGTAAACACAAGGTCAATCAAAATGGACTCAAGCGTCTATATACCAATGCACAGAGTATGAGGAGCAAACAGGGTGAATTAGAAATTCAAGTAAATGAATGGCAACAATATCATATCTGTCCTCATTTACTTGAATGGTGGGATGAAACCGACAAATGCAACATACAGCTAGAGGGATATAAATTATTTAAAAGAAATAGACCAAATAAAAGAGGAGGTGGAGTTGTACTATATATAAGAAATAACTACATCTATACAGAAATAGAGTACAACAATGATGAAAATCTTGAATGCATTTGGGTCAATATTAAAGGGGGAGGGAAATGAAATTGCCATAGGTCTATACTATAGGCCACCTAACCAAACAGAAGAAGTAGACAAACTTTTTGCTAATTAGCTAGCTAAGGTATGTAGGAAGCACATCCCAGTAGTAATGGGAGATTTTAACTACCCTGACATCAACTGGGAGACAAACTCTACACCAAGCGGAAGATCCAACAGGTTTCTAACAAACCTAGCAGACAACTTTGTTTCCCAAAAAGTAGAGATGGGAACAAGGGGATTAGCCATATTGGACTTAATTCTCACTAACAGAGATGAAATGATAGAAGGTGTTGAAGCTACAGGAACCTTGGGGGCAAGTGATCATGCAATATTGGAATTCAACATTATGCAAATACAAGTAGTAAAACAAAATCAAACTAGAGTCTTGGACTTTAAGAGAGCTAATTTCAATAAACTTAGAGAGAGCTTGAGAAGGATTCCATGGATGAGAATCCTCAAGGGGAAAACAACTCAAGAAGCTTGGGAAATTTTGAAAAGTGAGATTATAAAAGCCCAGTCTAGCACAATACCAATAAAGAAGAAAAATAATAGATCTCAAAAGAAACCAGCATGGATGCATAAAGAGCTATCTGACAAATTGAAAGACAAAAAGGACAAGTAAAAAAGTGGAAAGAGGGGCAAATAACTAAGGCAGAATATCAGCAAATAGCCCGAGCCTGTAAAGATAAAGTGAGGAAAGCTAAGGCTCACAACAAACAAAGGCTAGCGACAAAAGTAAGAAATAACAAAAAAATCTTCTTCCAACATGTTAAAAAAAAAAAAGTCAAGGAAACAATTGACCCATTGCTGGGAGAAAGTGGCAAGAAGATGACAAGCAACAGGGAGAAAGCAAATCTACTTTTCTCATTTTTTGCATCTCTCTTTACACAAAAGGAAAAAACAATCCAACCTATCAAAAACAGCACCACAAAAAACAGATTTGGAACACAAGTTAAAATAGGGGGGAAAATGGTAAGCGAACACCTGTCTACCCTAGACGAGTTCACCAAGACCGGATGGATTACAGGTTCTGAAAGAACTGGCAGACGAGATCTCAGAACCACTGAACTATATCTTTCAAAGATCCTGGAGCACAGGGGAGCTGCCAGAGGACTGGAAAAGAGCTGATGTAGTTCCCATCTTCAAAAAAGGAAAAAAAAACAGATCCAGGAAACTACAGACCTTTCAGCCTGACCTCAATACTGGGGAAGATTCTGGAAAAGATAATCAAGCAATGAATCACCGAACATCTAGAAGCAAACAAAGTAATAACCAAAAGCCAACATGGGTTTGTCAAAAACAGATCATGCCAGACTAATCTCATTGCATTCTTTGACAAAGTGACAAAATTAGTGGACCAGAGAAATGCTGTTGATATAATTTACTTGGACTTCAGCAAAGCATTTGATAAAGTAGACCATAACCTACTGCTAGATAAAGTAGAAAAATGTGGGTTAGACAGCAGCACCACCAGATGGATTGTAACTGGCTGACCAGCTACACTCAACGTGTAGTCCTCAATGGAACTACATCCACATAGAGGGAAGTATGCAGTGGAGTATCCCAAGGCTCTGTTTTAGGCCCAGTACTCTTCAAATCTTCATCAATGACTTGGACAAGGGGATAGATGGGGAACTCATCAAATTTGCAGATGACACCAAGCTGGCAGGAACAGCCAACATTCCAGAAGATAGGCTCAAGATACAGAAGGATCTTGACAGACTTGAACATTGGGCGCTAACTAATAAAATGAAATTCAACAGTGAAAAAAGTAAGTTCTACATTTAGACAAAAACAAAACAAAATGCACAGCTCAATAGTAGTAACTATGAGAGGGATCTTGAAGTCCTAGTGGACAACCATTTAGATATGAGCCAGCAGTGTGCAGCAGCTGCCAAAAAAGCCAACACAGTTCTAGGTTGCATAAACAGAGGGATAGAATAAAGATCACGTGAAGTGTTAATACCACTTTATAATGCTTTGGTAAGGCCACACTTGGAATATTGCATTCAGTTTTGGTCGCCACGATGTAAAAAAGATGTTGAGGCTCTAGAAAGAGTGCAGAGAAGAGCAACAAAGATGATTAGGGGACTAGAGGCTAAAACATAGAAGGAACAGTTGCAGAAACTCGCTATGTCACAAAGAAGAGGGAGTCAAACTATTCTCCAAAGCACCTGAGGGTAGAACAAGAAGCAATGGGTGGAAACTAATCAAGGACAGAAGCAACTTAGAACTAAGGAGAAATTTCCTGACAGTTAGAACAATTAATAAGTGGAACAACTAGCCTGCAGAAGTTGTGAATGCTCCAACACTGGAAATTTTTAAGAAAATGTTGGATAGCCATTTGTCTGAAATGGTGTAGAGTTTCCTGCCTGGGCAGGGGGTTGGACTAGAAGACCTACAAGGTCTCTTCCAACTCTGTTATTATGTTATGTTCAAAGATATCATAATCACAATATTTTTTTTGGAATATTGCCCTTTTACCATTTATAAATTAGAAATCGCAAGACTGAAAAAAAGACAGCATACCAGCCTCCAAAATTGTTGTTGCGTTAGGGTCAGACATCATACACCCCTTGTGCTTAGTCCACATTCACAATGTCTGAGACTTTACAAAGTCAAAATGTCATCAAATCCCCATCATTCCAGAATTTAAAAAAAAGATTAAAAGGTATTTGATTCGATGCTAGGAATTGTTTCAAAATATTGATTCAAAAGAATTATTTCATAAAACATAATTTGAATCAAATTTTAAATGTTGCCCAAATCTAATGATCCTATATCCCCAAAACCCAGCCTGAAATCCAGTCACAGCTGTTTCTTGCAACTGTAAATTTACTGTATCCATTCAGGTAACTTGTTTTAGAGATTCTCAAGCACATTCCGTTATTCCCTTAATCTTCTACATTGAACCACCTCAACATTTTGCACTGTCCTCTTTCTCTAACTCAACAGCCAGCATTCCAATCCCTATTACTTTATGCTGATCTACTGTTGCTTTTAGGTGGGATTGTAATCCCACAGAAAACTTCAGGAGACAACAATTTTCCCCATTCAGTTTTCCTTACACGGAATCACTAGCCTCCAGGCTCACTCTTAAGTCTGACAAGTAAACAAGCCCGCTGCTAGTCATTCATCACAGTCACTACTGAAAAGAGGCTATTGCACTTTTCAACACTCACACTAACAGGCAGCATACAAAGAGTAGTAATAAACAAACAAACCTGTGTTATAATTACCTTGCTTACTTTCCTTATAATTAAAACCAGAGCATGCAACTAAACTGAAATTGCTCTCCTTATATTTTCATGGTAGAATTCAACTAAATGTAACAAATTCCAAACAGGGATATTATACCCCCTGCTTAAATCATGTACAAATTGCTCATTTATTTATTATACAAATTAAGATTTATTCAGTGTGCAAAGATTACATAGTAATTAAAGCTAACAATGGGTGTACTATAATTATAACATTGTATTATTATTGATTAGACTATGCATAGTGCCAACCACCAAAACGTCTTAGAAGCTTATCGTAAACAATAAAACATAGACTTTTCAATGTTAATATAACAATTTTCTGGAAATACTATTGAATTTATTGAGCCTTAGCTTTGAATAAACATGCATAAGAATAGTTTACTGAGAGATTTAACAATGAACATACATTGATAAATAATTTTATCATATTAGATTGGCAACATGAATTAACTACCAAGATATTTTTCAGAGTGTTTCTCCTACTTCACAATGCGGTACATGTTTTATACATTTACATGACATGCAGGTCCAAATAGGTATTTCTTTATAGTATGAATGTATACATACACAAAGACACGCACACACAGCAACAATGATGTAAAATACCACATAGTATAACAACAAATGAACTTTTTCTTTTAGTATTATTTCACATTTCACATTTGTTTTTCCTTTGTTGTTGTTTTTTTTAAAAAATCACTGCATATGCCACAGAAAAGGATGTATATCAATAACAGGCTGATAAATGAAAGTTAATCACAACCACGCACACAACGGAACTGAGTACAATATACCTCTGTTCCTGTGTGCTGTGCTATAAAAAGGAAAGAAAAACACAAGGAGAACTATGGGGAGAGGCTGTACTTCTTTATGACCTTATTTGAAAGATAAACTCCTTGGGGAAATACAATTTATTCAGATTATCAAGACCCTGCTGTGCAAATCTACAATCTGGGAGCACACTACAGAGATCAAAAAATATTTACTTTATTCTGTTGGGTATAAAAGCTTCTAATGAATGCATAATTAAGACAGAAAAAGTGTATACAGCTTTAGAATTCCATTGCTGAGCCAAGCCATTAATATCCAAGGCATCATACCCAGTTGTTACCCTACCTGCTCTATTTTTGGATTAGAGAACAGTTGTAAGTCAAGGTATTACTGCTCCATTTCCAACATATGTATATACACATGTAATTCAGTGGACAATTTACTAAAATTATGTGGAAATTATACATAAAATATATATAATTTTTCCCTCTCTCCCAAATACATATACGCAATTACACATGCTTCAAGACAGAGAGGAAGAACATAGTATTTTTTAGATTTACTAAATGCAAAATGCAGTAAAAAGAAATGTAAGCCTACAACTGAATTCAGAAAAGCCATTTAAGGTTCTCTATGGTGTTTTTTTTTTTAAGATTTCACAGAAATGCTTCCGAGAATCAGTCAGTCTTGGTGAAAATAGGAATTGAAACACTACAGCTATATCAACTCTTCAAAGTCTTAAATGTCATTTTACCTCTATGAATAGAAATGCTTTACAGGGGGCAAAACCCATGGACACAAAAAGGAATTAGATCAAATGTTAAGTGTTTTCTGGCATCTTCAATTCACCACCACTGATATTTGGGGAAATGTCCTAAAAGACTTAATTCTTAGAGACAATGGCAAATATAATGGTATTATTATCCCATGAGTGCGGTTAAATATTCAAATGCATCCCTTGGCTTCCCTCTTGATTTTTTTTTTTGCCATTTTGCCTTTGTTTCTCTTTTCGGCATTTGGCCTGTTGTCACTTCAGTGCTAACTATACTTTGCTTTAATTTAGGTATGCCCATGTGCTTTAACCTTGGTCTCCCTTGTCTCCTTCAATGCCTGAAGAATATTAGAAAAAGGAAGCTTTCTTTTTAACCTTGGTTGAGAGACTGAAAGATCTTGGGACTTGAGGGTTCATTTTCCTCCCACTTGTAGTATCTTTCTTCATGTTTAGTATACACCTACACCGTTGATACACAACTAATTATTGATGCATACAGATACCACCTACAACTATTCTGTGAATCCTTCTTCACTGGCAGAACTGAAGAGAAGGAAGGGTGGACAGAGTTTAAAAATTAATTCCTTATGCCCAAAGTCTTCCTTTCTCCCATCAATTTAACTTTTGGTTAAATATTTCTGAGAGTCAATTAAATCCAAATAGGTGTTTGCTTGTTTTTTTAATAAAGGCAACTCTTTGGATTTTTTTTGTTTTCTATTCAATAGAAAACAAAATATTGTATACAATATTGTTATGGTATACAACATTGGTCCACCAAATAAGTTACTTTTCCTTACTAAAAGCAAAATAGATTATTGTCACTATGTTTGATTGCTGAAAGGAGTAATCAATCACAACTCAGCAAAGATCTGGGAGACTTGTGAAGATGAACTTAACATTTTCCCATCTTCACCTCTCTCCATAGCTTTTGAATGGGAAACAGGATTTTTAAAATGAAGGCTACTCATTCTTCAGAGATGTCTCTGAACATGGATAAAAACCAATTTAAAAAAGAATTTGTTCATGTGGGTGGATAGGCCTAGAGAAGCCGATATAAATTTTCCTCCATTTCATTTGAAGAGCTTAAAGAGTGACATGTATCTGGTATTCATATTTCTCTTCTCTTGCATTACAGCAGCAAGTCTCCTCTTTCAGGTCACGTCTCCCACATAAAAGTGCTAAACTAATGCCGTTTAATGACAAATTAATGTCCATGAATAAAAAATACACCTCTAATAGCATGGAGTAATTTGCCATTACAATATCATCATTGGACATGCCCCTGGTTTAATACGATGTATTTAATTCATAACTTAATGAGTGATATATAAAAAGAGAGAGATGAACCCTGCAATTACATTTATGTGAGTCTGTCACCTTATTTGTAAAACCTTAGAGTCATTTACATTCAAATTAGAACAAATGAGAGATTTCACAAAGTGCAATGATAAATGACCACTGCTGCACAAGACAGGGCTGTATTTCCTGCGAAACCGTTAACAGTTCCCCATTATTTGTTAAAAATTACAATGCATATTGCCCAGTGTTGTGTGAATAATGACTTTTTTACTGATTAGGTCACAAGACTAATATGGAGCAAAATAAATAATTTCTTTTCATTTTTTCCCCTTCTAATGCCTTAATTTATTCAGACTAGTGGACTCATACTGCCATCTACTGTTCATTCGTAATAATAATATGGATTTCTCTAAAAAGGACAGTTCTTAGGTATTCTGGAACTCTTTATAATCTGATGCTCCTCATCAAATAAGCAACTTCTCTTAGTTGAAATGTGACAACAGGTATGGGATAACTTTTAATTACATATATTGGTCAGTTCTCCTTCTCAAAAAATATAAATTAAAGCATATATTGTATGAAATATGTACTGTTCAATATAATTCAGTACTGATCTCATCATACCAAGAAACAAGGAATATTCCAATGCAGGTTCTTGATGCATATCCATAAGGAAGTTGCTTTATCCAATGACTCCTATCTCTTGTTTGACTTTTTTTTTTTAAATGAAAAGAATTATTCAGCCTGTGAAATCTATTAGTTAAAGTAACTGCCTGAAGGCAAAATAACTGCCTACAGACAGTCGTAAATCAGGAATTTTTATTTGGTGGAAATTAACATTACACTGTTAGGGTTTTCTTGCTTTGATTAATTAAATTTTAATTACTTTCTTAAGTTATTTTTAAATTTTTATTAACTTACTTTTTAAAAATTGAATTCAAATAGACTTATATCTACTCCATACTTCATATGGAGTATGAAATCTTAGATTAGTGATAACTACCCTGTTTTCCCCAAAATAAGGCACCCCCTTATAATAAGCCCAATCAGGCTTTTGAGCGCATGGCAATAAGGCTTATTTCAGGGTGCAAAAAATATAAAAAATGTAAGATAGGGTCTTATTTTCAAGAAAACATGGTACTTGTTGTGTTCTAGTGAATGGTGAAAATGGAAGAATAAGTAATGAATTTGGAGAAAAAAATCCATAGAATCCTGAATAAATGTGAGCTGAATACAAAAAGTATTTGGAGACTAAGGATGCATGAGAATAACATCTGAGAAAGTGATAGTTTCAGATACATGGTTTAAGAATAATCCATTTTAGACATACATATGAAAAAAGGAATGAACCAAAAAGCACGACTGATTGGTTTATGATGAAAACTGAGAAATTAGTGAATGAAAAAAGATAAATGAGAATAGCTTCAACAACTAATCTTGAGGAAAATATAGTCATGAAAGAAAAGGCAACTTTTAAATGAAACTTGTTTAAAATGCAGGAAGAATTAGTGAATTAGTATGAATCCTGCATGAAAAAATATTACAATATGTATTAATCTCCCAACAGGATTAGTGGAAAGTGAACATTTTTAGACTTTTTCGTATAAAAGAATATAACTATATATGTAGTGAACAGAAAGCATTGAAAGTCAAAGTTGGAAGCATAGCTATCTTGTGCCTTTCAAATATGTGACTACAAGAAAAAGAAGTTTTTTAGAAGTTGTTCACTTGGGTTTTTAAAAGGATGTATTTCTGATTCCACAATGCATCCCAAACTCAGCCCTTTCAGCAGGGACTAGAATAGCATTCACTGAAACTCAAGCACTTGCAGCATGTATAATCTATTCATTTAAATTAATTTTAATTTTATTTTATAAGAAGAGCTGTTACATTGGCAACTGTAACTGCTCGTCTGTCTACTTTTTTACAGAACAGATCTTGGAACGCTCCTAAAGAATAGCATCTACTCTTGACTTTTAGGTAGGGGAAAATCAAAATTGTAGATCATGCAGTGTTGCACTGTATTTTTTATAGAGAAATTCAGTGTGTGGTTTGTATGTATTTCTCTCACCACAACTCAGTATTTAAGCAGGATTGTCAATGATCTCTGTTTCCTGTGAGCTGATCAGGAGGTAGAAACCTCAGGAAATACAGCCAGTTTCTCTATCCTGGCTATGATGGAATGTAAACAGTTGCTTCAGATAGCGTACATGCAGGTATTTTATGTTAATGTAATTTTTTCGTATGGGTTCTGATATATTATTTTACTCATGTTTCAATTTTGATATACCTATTTTATTATTTTAAGTTACTCTGATCTACAACCATAACAAACTAAATTAAACAAGCTCATTTCTGATCACATACCAGTAGTATTATCATTGGTTTTGAAAAGTAGAATCTTATCAGATGGTATTTTAATAATTCTTTGCTGGAAGACTCTCAATTTGTTGAACCACCACAAAAAAAAAGATATAGTGGTTTTTTTTACTCTTTTTTTCTCAAATAAATAGAAAGGGCAGATTGGGATAAGCATATATTTATGGTGAGATAATAACCTACACCTCCTGGAGGAAAAAGATGTGTGCGCTGCAGCATAGAATATGAAAAGTGGAATTAAAAGAAGTACTGAAAGTGTATTCTACAAATCAAACTCAGAATGCATATTATGTTTTAGATTCATTAAATTACAGCCAGATCAATTATATGCGTTGGAAATGGAATATGAAATAAAACCAATGAAACAAGCATATTGTAACAGGGAATTATTGGGTTTTCACCTAAATATCTGAAGAAAGATAATGTCTATTAAAGGGATTCAATTGGCTAATTCATAGAAATTACAATGAAATTCATTTTCAACTTTTAGGTTTTATATTTGGAGTTATAAAAAAGGAGTCCCTGCAGATTTTCCTCTGCTAGTCGTTGCCGACTATACATGGTGGTCAGGGGTGAAATGCTCCCAGTTTGGACTGGATCAGCCAATATGGTAGCGATTGCAACGGGTGGTTCGGAGAACCAGTAGCAAAAATCCCTGCCCCCCCCCATCCATGCCCAGCTGAGCCACATGATCGTCAGAGCCTTTTTTTTAACTTTTAAAAGCATTTTTTTAGAACCTATTTGGCCGAATAGGTTGTAAAAAATGCTTTTAAAAGGCTTTGACGATCCCAGCTGAGTTGCCTGATCGTCAGAGGCTTTGTTTTTACTTTCAAAAGGATTTTTCTACAACCTCTTCAGCCTTTTTACTTTTGGCGTGCACTGCACGTATGCACTTTGCATTTGGTGCATGGTGTGTATTGTGCATGTGCACACAGCATGCATTCGCACCCAGCAAACCGGTAGTAAACTGGTTCAGAGTTCACCACTGATGGCGGTGCTCATCTCTGTTTCAAGGCCATTGAGCCATCATTATCCAAAGACATTTCAGCAGTCATGTAACCAGCACGATGTCATGGAACGCTATTACCTTCCCACTGGAATGGTACCTATTTATCTACTCACATTTGCATGCTTTCAAACTGCTAATTTGGCAGGAGCTAGGGCAAATGTGGGAGCTCAGCCCATCATGTGGCATTCAGGTCTTGAACCTGGGCTGCCAGCTTTCCAGCAACAAGCTCAGCATCTTAATCATTGAGCCACTGTGCCACCCTAATAGAGTTATGGGCAACAAGCAATTTTTAAAAAAATGCAATAAATCATCCAGAAATCTTAACTCAGAGAATTTACTTGCATCTACAACACTACAGAAAAATCTATGAGATTATTGATATAACAACATCCAGAAAAGCCTCTGGGCTAGATGGAGAATCTACAGAATGGGATAAAAAAAGGAATCTCTATACTTTTGAAAATATATTAAATATTTTATTGGGGGTGAGAAAGGAGGCCCTGTTATTTTCGTATTATGAAGCTTATATAACTGAAAGTTTGAAAGCTGATAAGGACCTGATCCACTGCAGATTATGGTTGGTATTAAGTGCTGTTGCTAAGTTTTTAACAGATGCAATGCAAGAAGATTAGAATAGTTTATTTACCTACAATAAACAAATTTACGTAATCTGATTCTATAACTACATCGTGACCCAGATAAAATTAAACTTAGAGTTTACATACTAGCTTTATTTGTTAGTAAACACCTATCAGCACTTTTAGCTTTGTTGGATGCAGAAAAAGAAAAAGCTTTTAATATACAGTTCTGCAAATTATATTTTAGTTCAAGAAATGTAGAAGTTTAGATTTCCTATAGAAATTATTTCATAGATAACAGCTTATTATTCTAATCCCTCTGCTCAAGTAATTACTAATGGGATTATCTCACTGGTACTTATATTGCAAAGTGGCACGTATCAAGGATTCTTTTATCTCCCTTAATTTCATGTTAAAACCTCACTATGCTTAATAAGACAAACTGGGGAAATTCAAGTAATTCATTACCCAAATTTGAATGTAAGTTGCTGTTACATACAGATAATATCGATAACATTATGGGTTTTTTTAAAATGAGTATTCACATTCTTTTTGTAAATTTTCAGAAATTAAACAGTTATTGGGTAGCAATAGAAAATGTTGTAGCTCAGGATTGAACAATGAAGTTTCTGATATTCTCCAAGCTTGGCTGTTTGCTTGCAGATCTTTCCTTACCAAACTTCATAATATTTCAGTGTTGAAGATGTTATCTAGTCTGATAAAGAAAGATCTGCAAGCAAACAAATAACCTCACAGAGCACGAAGGACTCCATAGGTATAGGGTAAAGTAAAGTAGAGAAGTAAAGTAAAGTAAAGAGGTAAAGTAAAGTAGTTTTTCTTCTTCATTGGTATTGTGCTAGACTGGGCTTTTATAATCTCACTTTTTAAAATTTCCCAAGGTTCTTGAGTTGATTTCCCCTTGGACTTAATTCTCACTAACAGAGATGAAATGATAGAAGGTGTTGAAGCTACAGGAACCTTGGGGGCAAGTGATCACGCAATATTGGAATTCGACATTAGGCAAATACAAGTAGTAGAACAAAGTCAAACTAAATCTTGGACTTTAAGAGAGCTAATTTCAATAAACTTAGAGCTTCAGAAGGATTCCATGGAACTGAACTCTATCTTTCAAAGATCCTAGAGCACAGGGGAGCTGCCAGAGGACTAGAAAAGAGCTGATGTAGTTCCCATCTTCAAAAAAGGAAAAAAAACAGATCCAGGAAACTACAGACCTATCAGCCTGACCTCAATACTGGGGAAGATTCTGGAAAAGATAATCAAGCAACGAATCACCGAACACCTAGAAGCAAACAAAGTAATAACCAAAAGCCAACATGGGTTTGTCAAAAACAGATCATGCCAGACTAATCTTATCGCATTCTTTGACAAAATGACAAAATTAGTAGACCAGAGGAATGCTGTCGATATAATTTACTTGGACTTCAGTAAAGCATTTGATAAAGTAGACCATAACCTACTACTAGATAAAGTAGAAAAATGTGGGTTAGACAGCACCACCACCAGATGGATTTGTAACTGGCTGACCAACTGCACTCAACGTGTAGTCCTCAATGGAACTACATCCACATGGAGGGAAGTATGCAGTGGAGTACCCCAAGGCTCTGTTTTAGGCCCAGTACTCTTCAACATCTTCATCAATGACTTGGACAAGGGGATAGATGGGGAACTCATCAAATTTGCAGATGACACCAAGCTGGCAGGAATAGCCAACACTCCAGAAGATAGGCTCAAGATACAGAAGGATCTTGACAGACTTGAACATTGGGCGCTAACTAACAAAATGAAATTCAACAGTGAAAAAAGTAAGGTTCTACATTTAGGCAAAAAAACCCACAAATGCACAGGTACCGTATATGTGGTACCTTGCTCAATAGTAGTACCTGTGAGAGGGATTTTGGCGTCCTAGTGGACAACCATTTAGATATGAGCCGCAGTGTGCAGCAGCTGCTAAAAAAGCTAACACAGTTCTGGGCTGCATAAACAGAGGGATAGAATCAAGATCACATGAAGTGTTAGTGCCACTTTATAATGCCTTGGTAAGGCCACACTTGTAATATTGCATTCAGAAGACTTCCGGGTGGCACCACCTTTCTTGCTGGGTGCTAATTTATGGCACTCCGCACTGAATATGGTAAAAGCCGGTGAAAACAGCAACGAACAGCTGTTCCCGGCTTCAATTTCCCTCTCTGGTTGAAAGAGAAAGAAAGAGCAAGGGGGGGGGATAGTGGTAGATTCCCCTAGGGGCTTTGTTTTTGTTATGCAAAGTCCCGAAAGGTCTAATCCCTTTGAATCCTCTCTTAATCTCCAGTATTCACTGCGCTTCTGCAAAAGCAGGAAAAGAGGAAGGTGTCTACTTCTGCTAACAACTGATTTCTTTTTGTGGATTTCTAAAAGCAGACGGAAGAAGCATGAGTGAACAATTATTGGTTTGCAAGTATTTTTGATTTCCTGACTTCCACCTAAAAAGAGAAAATTTTCCCCCCCCTTCTTTTAATTGTTTAAAATGGCGTTTGAGAGCAACTGAAAGCAGAGCGATACATCAAAGGGAGCCTTGCTGCGGAATCGAAACTGAATGAAGATTTTATCTTATTGTGTTGGACTGTGGATTGTTGGATTATATTACGTTGTTTAAGTATTTCACAAGGGGATTCTCAGCAGGAACTTTGTCATGAAGGTTCTTTCAGAAGAATGGATTTGTGACTTTATACAGGATTACACAGAAAGTATGTATTTAATTATTCAAAAATATGAATTGATAAAAAATGGGGACGTTTTGGATGAGAGCCTGGAGGAAATTAACCAGTGCAATCACTTGGAAAATGGAATGGAGGAGATAAAAACAAAAGTGGATAAATATGAAGATATGATCGTGAATAGATCCTTCTGTATCTTGAGCCTATCTTCTGGAGTGTTGGCTATTCCTGCCAGCTTGGTGTCATCTGCAAATTTGATGAGTTCCCCATCTAACCCCTTGTCCAAGACATTGATGAAGATGTTGAAAAGTACTGGGCCTAATACAAGTTGATGTAAAGAAGTTTTCTTTAAATAGTTTGGATGAAATGTCTGAATTTGTGCTACAGGAGGCTGTTTCCCGAACCGAAAAAACTCACAGGGTTAATGTTTTCCAAGAGTTCTCTTTTTGGACTGATGGAATATACGGCAGTAATTTGTGGATTCTTGGACATAAGGAACTACTAGGAAATATTGTGACTGACTTTTCAAAAGGAGAAATGAAGGAAAGACAGAGATTAATGCATCAAAAAAAATGGCAAGAGACAAAAGTATTATCCTTGAAACAAGGTTTTTTTGAAATATTAACAGACAAAAATATTAGTGTCCCGGAAAGACAATTCGTGAGGAAGATCTGGAAGAAATGGGTTGATTATATGTTTTATATCTATCATAAAAGACTAGATATTTGGATCTATACTGGATTTTGATGAGGAAGGACTAATGTTGAACAGATATTGTAATTTTCTGTATTGAAATTTTATAATGTGTTGCACTGAATTTTAAATAGAATATTCTCAAAAGATCTTATGTAAGAAAGACCTGGGGGGAAAATTATATGGTTATAGAAGCTATAAGGGAGATATTTTTTTGAATTGGATTGGATTTTTATGCTTTAGCTGGTTTTAAATACTTTAGGATTAATTTATTCTATTGATTTATATATTTTATTACTGTTAATTGTTAATTTTTTATTTTATTTTTATTTTTCATTTTTTGAAGGATTTTGGTTATGTTAGGAGGAAGTCAGAGCTAGAGAGGGAAAATTGGTATAATAGTTTTGGGGAAAAATTTTCTTAGCATATGTTTGTTTTATTTTTAACTATACCTTGTGCTTGTTCCGGGAAGTCAGGGGGGAGGGGGAGGGTATTAGTGAAGGGAGCGGGTTTGGGGGGAAAGGGGGGGGATTTTTTGTAAAACTTTTTGAATAAAAAAAAAAAAGGAATACTGCATTCAGTTTTGGTCTCCACAATGTAAAATGATGCTGAGACTCTAGAAAGAGTGCAGAGAAGAGCAACAAAGATGATTAGGGGACTGGAGACTAAAACATATGAAGAACGGTTCCAGGAACTCGGTATGTCTAGTTTAATAAAAAGAAGGACTAGGCGAGACATGATAGCAGTGTTCCAATATCTCAGGGGTTGCCACAAAGAAGAGGGAGTCGGGCTGTTCTCCAAAGCACCTGAGGGTAGAACAAGAAGCAATGGGTGGAAACTGATCAAGGAAAGAAGCAACTTAGAACTAAGGAGAAATTTCCTGACAGTTAGAACAACTAATAAATGGAATGACTTGTCTGCAGAAGTTGTGAATGCTCCAACACTGGAAATTTTTAAGAAAATGTTGGATAATCATCTGTCTGAGATGGTGTAGGGTTTCCTGCCTGGGCAGGGGATTGGACTAGAAGGCCTCCAAGGTCCCTTCCGTTGTTGTTGTTGTTGATGATGATGATGATGTTGTTGTTGTTATTATTATTATTATTAAATATTTTATCTATATAATCAATAGGAATACATCAAATACTGTATTTATATTATACCAATTGTAAAGAAGGTCCTAATGGATGTAGATAAAAACATAAGCTCTGTCCATTGTCCAGAATTAATTAAATACCTGGAGATTATTATCTCTAGGAAAATCAATGGAAAATATTTCATGGACAAAAATATTTATGTATGATCCAGAGGAAATAAAGTATTAAGACCACTATGAAAAGTAATAACGTCATAAAAATTACTTTTTCATCAAGTTTTATATGCTTTTTAGGTGGTTCCAGTTAAATATTTTAAACAGATTAAATACTTAGGTGGTTCCAGTTAAATACTTTAAATAGTTTAACAAATTAAATTTGAAGGACGAAACAAATATCAAGATTTTCCTCAGTTATAACTTTGGTATTTTGATGATTTTTATTTTCTTCATTTTAAGAATAACACTAGGCATATTTGTTAACCTTAGTTATATAATGGAGTGAAAGTGATATTAATTATCTACCAATATGGGCTTAAAAGCTGTTATATATTGAAATATATATTGAAATTATATTTACTGAAGAACAAAATTATATTTAACACAAAGAAATGCAAAGAATTTCATTTAGGAAACAGAATTTAAACGGGCAGATACACCATGGAAGATACTCAACTAGGCAATTATGCTTGTGAAAAATATCTTGGTCTTATTTTCGGGACATGTCATATTTTTGGGGAAACACGGTATGTCCTATATCAATTATGTCAAGACCTAGAACAATTTATTTAAGTTTTATGAAACCTATTCTAGTTTAATATTAAGGCAAAAAATCAAAACATTACCAGCAGTTCAATAGTTGAAAAAATTCCCAGAGTGGCTATTTTTTCAACTTAGTGTGAATCATTTAATTTGGATCTCTGGATGGAACAGAAATTGTACCAAAATGCTAATAATGAAATTCTTTAAAAAATGAATTAAGCTGAATCACCACCACTGTAACTTAACAAAAAGAATTTAATTGTGACTGCTTTTCATTTCAAGTTGTAGGGTTAATAAAAGTCAGTATTTATTATAGGAAATACCTTTAATTAAGAATAAATAAATTATTAAATATCATGTTGTTCTTCAGCCTCTTCCTTTAAACTATCAAGACTGATTTGAATTTTATTGCAGTCTTCTAGGGTATTTGAATTTAATTCTGCCTTCTAGTGTATTAACTATTTATCCCAATTTTCTTCCATGTTTAGATTTGGTAAGTGTTATTTTCAACCACTTATGTACATTTTAAAAAAAAAAAGACTAAATAATATAAGCAAAAGACTAAATCTTCTGGAACCTTATCTGATATTTGAATGAGCAGTTTTGAGCACCATTTTCAAGGCAGTGCATCTTCATTATCATACCACCAAGCCCGTAGTTAATTGTTGCCAATCACAACTTTGTCAAATGGTTTACTGAGGTAAATAAATAAATATATATATATATATATATATATATATATATATATATATATATATATATATATATATTATTCACACTCTATTAAATCTATTATTAAAGATATACCTTACTCATTAGTAAGAGCCACAGTGGCGCAGTGGTTAGAATGCAGTACTGCAGGCTACTTCTGCTGCATTGCCAGCTAACTGCAATTGGCAGTTCAAATCTTATCCAGGCTCAAGGTTGACTCAGTCTTCCATTCTTCCGAGGTGGGTAAAACGGGACCCACATTGTTGGGGGCAACAGGCTGACTCTCAAAACCACTTAGAGAGGGCTGTAAAAGCACTGTGAAGCATTATATAAATCTAACTGCTACTGCTTTTATCTATTGAATCTTTGACTGGCAAGGCTTGTTTTTGACAAATCCATGCTAATTCCTGGTAATTATCATGTTGAGCTATTTTGAAAATTATCCCTATATAACATTTGAATTGAGCTCAGGAAAACAAAGAAAAATATCCATTTTATTATCCTTACCTGGATAAGATAGTGTGAACATAAACTCAGCATTTCCAGCAGCTGGAGATGGCTACCTGCAGCAAGCACATCCTGAATCACTCCTGGCTCCAGCAGAACCTTTAAACAAAGAAAACACAACCAAAGCTTTAAAATTTCTCTGGAAAACATGCAAAGTGACATTTCTTTTTTTTTAAATGCAATTTTTAATAAGAATTTTTATTACAATAGTAAAAAATGAATAACTAAACTCAAACGGCATAATAAAAAAATAAAAAATAGAGAAAAGAATAAAAGGTGCAGTAAAAAGATGAAGAAAACAAGAAATTCAATAAAGAAAATAAATACATAAAAGGAAACTTCTAACCCTCATCGCATATATAAACATATTTAGTAACTCTTCACCCTTATAAAATTATAAATAAATAAATTATTAAACATCTTCTAATAATTAATTAATCATTTAATAAGGAGATCCATAAAGTATCAATTTTTCAATCCTGGTATCAACAAAAAGACCACAAAACATTCCCATAACTGTGGAAAACATTTGCCTTATTTTAACCTTGATTAAATAAATCAATTTTATTTCTTCCCTTTAGTTCTAAGAGTCTTAATCTTTAATTCAATCAAATGTTGTCATGGGATTTAATTTATCTTTAATCTTCTTTATCCCATTGCAGAGTTCTTCAAGGATGGAACAAGCCTCTCTTGTAGATCCAATAAGAGAACACTTTAGAAGTCATTCATTTAGTTTGTATTTCCCTTTTAATTTTTAAAATTTCAGTCAGTTTCTTTTGTGTATCTACTGAAGGGTCCTTTTCCAAATCATTCTCTTGAACAGCCATTTGTAGTTCCATACTCTGCACTTTCTCTACAAATTTTGTCCACATCTGTCATTTCTTCATTAATAACTTTTGGACACAGTTTATCCACAGAAGCAGACATCATTACTGATGATATTGATATTGTAGTTACTAGTTTCTGGCTCTTTTCTTTAAAGATTTCCTTTAATGTTTCTGATAATACTTTTGGCATTTTGTAAGTCCTAGTATTAACTGACATCAAGAACTGGCTTGTATTTTCTTCTTAGAATCTTTAGTCCCCTCTGTTCAGCTTCTAAAATCATAAAATAACTTACATTTGTTGTGGTTTACAGTAGCCAGGATAGCCAAAATAAGCCTGCTTCCCATAAGAAACTGTTTTTAGTTAATTCCAAACACTTATAGTAAAAGTCGATATTCCAACTTTATCTGGACCATTAATCCACTTATAAGTTTCTTAGATCAAAAAACATATTTAACTTTTCACTGTCTATCTCAAATTCATTACATTCTTAAGCTTATAATCAATTTTTCTTTTGTTCCAAATTGAAGATAAAACTTACCTGATGACTAACTGTACCAAAGGTCTCTAACAGCTTTAAGATAGTTAAATAGGTAATTTACAAAAGTAGTTAAAAAGTGAGGTTTGCTATGTTAGTGTTCTTTAAAAGGGTCTGCCATACCTGCAAGCAACTTGGTTGATCCCTTTGTCTCCCAGTCCTTAAATCTATGGGAAATTGTTGTCCTTCAGTCTCCACACAAGAAGCACCATCCAGAGCAGGGGTGTCAAACTCAAGACCCGGGAGCAAGAGCCGGCCCATAGGGTGCTTAGATCTGGCCCACAGGGCCCTAGAAACAGCAAAGGACCTGCCCATAGTGCCTCTGCCAGCAAAAACAGAGCTCGGGAGGGGCGCGTGCGGCCCTCCCAGGCTCTTTTTTCAGCCATGACGGCCCCCTGCCGTTCTCTGCCAGCGAGCATGCCCCCGAGTTCGTTTTCAGTGACAGATTTATTTTATTTATTTTATTAGATTTTTATACCGCCCTTCTCCCGAAGGATTCAGGGCGGTGTACAGCCAATATTAAAAAGCCCACAATATACACATTAAAAACAAAACTAAAACAAGCATATTACAAATGGCCAAGAATTTAAAACAATTTAAAAATTTAAAATTATAAATAACCCCAGTTAAAATTAATAAGACATTTAAAACTTTCAAGCCAGTCCCGCTTGAATAAATAGGTGCGTTTTCAGCTCAGGCGAAAAGTCCGAAGATCAGGCACTTGACGTAAACCAGGGGGAAGTTCGTTCCAAAGCATGGGAGCTCCAACAGAGAAGGCCCTACCCCTGGGGGCCGCCAGCCGACATTGTTTGGCGGACGGCACTCTGAGAAGGCCCTCTCTGTGTGAGCGTACGGGTCGGTGGGAGACATCAGGTAACAGCAGGCGGTCCCGTAAGTACCCGGGCCCTAAGCCATGGAGCGCTTTAAAGATGGTAACCAAAATCTTAAAGCGCACCCGGAAGACCACAGGAAGCCAGTGCAGACTGCGCAGGATTGGTGTTACATGGGAGCAACGAGTTGCTCCCACTATTACCCGCGCAGCTGCATTCTGGACTAGCTGCAGCCTCCGGGTGCACTTCAAGGGCAGCCCCATGTAGAGAGCATTGCAATAATCCAAACGGGAAGTGACAAGAGCACTTGACAGAGGGGGGCAGGAGGCTGCCACAGCTGAAAATGGAGCTCAGGAGCCTGTTTTCGCTGACAGAGTGCTCAGGCCATCACAGACGCCCCGACACAAGTGACATCAAGATGGTCACGCCCACTCTGGCCATGCCCACCCCAGCCCCCAAGGTTGCAGCCTTCAATGAAATAAAGTTTGACGCCCCTGATCCAGAGCATATGTAGGCAATCTCCCACCCTCTCCTTATCTTCTATCCTCTATTCCCTGGTACCTTGTTCTTTCTCAAGGTTATCTTCAGTTCCCCATACCTCCCATGAAGTTCACAAAGTGACATTTCTTGATGTCGTTTTTTAGAAAGCTGCAGATACACAATTTCAAATGTTCCAACGGTGTTTGAAAGCTTTTGCAAACAAAATGCTTAGCTAGTGTTACAAAGTGCTGATTACAATAATGTTTTTCTTCGTAACAAAAGGGAATGGGAAGCACAACATCTGTATATATTTCTAGGGTCACAAAAGTGGTTTTCTAAGTTAAGGCACTCATTGGCACACAGAAATCTGCATTAAACCATATCAAACCATACAATTCAATGTTAAAGTAGCTGGAACTATCTGTCAACTTTCTGACAGATCTTTCACCAAGGCCAAAGCAATACTGCAATATAAGGAAGAGCAAATTCAAGGCAGTGAAGGCTTTAATAAAAGTCTATTTAGAAAAGCCCTTTCCCAAGCAAAAATACACTAACCGTAAGATGGGAGCAGTAACATACATAGGAAAATGTAGCAAAGCATCCTACATTGAAGTTACGTAGAATATAAATTTATGAAGTGTATCAAAAATGTAGCAGTAGATATTTGGTGAGAACATTCTACCCCAACATAAATCTAAGTGGTCCCAAATCAAGGTAAAAATGACCTTAACTTAAAGGCCATATGATTAGACTAAGAGACACTGTTGCCCCAAAGCAGTACAGGAAACATCAGTATCAGTACCAAATTAAGATGCACACAGTTTAGGGAAGCTATTTTGATCAGCAAAATAGAAAATTCTAAAGAAAAAAAGCTTGGAAGACTAAGCCTCTGGTCCTGGGGACCAACCCAGATTGGATTCTGCAACATTATCCTGGGATATGTATATTTGCCACCATGTGTGTGAATCTTTTGAGGAAATCATGCCAATGGGGAGACTGGAAATGGTTAAGAAAGTTGTTTTATGAATCTATCACAACCTAACTTAAGAAATTGTCTATTAAAATAATTTCAGTGCATAGTTTCAGCATCTTTAGGTAGGGATAACCATTTGATGCATAGTACATGAAACAGAGTTTGAAAAGTAACCAGAAGCCCTCTGGATTGTACTAAAAAGGACTTTGGCAGCCTTAGACAAAATATGCTACTAAAAATGGTTTCTGAGACTTAACAAGGCAATACAGCAATTCAGAGTTTATTAAGTATGGCTAATTTATTATCCTAGTTAAGAGCAACTGTAACCATTATACCAGCTTTAATTAATAAACATTCATACATGCCATAAATATCCTTGAATTTTCAGGGACAAGGTTAGGGCAATCAGAATTTCCAAATAACTTTAAAGTGAACATCAACACAAGAAAATATTTTTATAGTGTGACTGCCATTTGATAGATTAAATTGGGTCTATAGCGGTTTTCTATATTCCCAGCTACCTCCTGAAAACTACTTTACTAACTGCATTCTTCTGAAACAAAGTTGGAAAACCAGGCTGACAGAAAGATTAAATAAAGGTTAATCAAACAACAAAAATGACACAGTGATGTTGAAATATTACACGTCTTTGCAAAATTATTAGGTAGCGCTACATATGCATTTCAATATAATTCTTTCTCAACAAGTGAGAAAGTGATTTTCCTATGAAGCTGCCTAAATCATTTATAAATTCTCATGAATCATGAATCCAGCTTTTAATAAACAGGAAGAATTAATCTTCACCAGATACCTTCCAATTCCCATTTTTAATACTAAATCCCCGCAACACTCAATGTTTTCACTAGAGGTCTCAAGATATCCACCTTCTCCAGAAAAGAAATGTTTTACTTTCCTACTATCCAAAATATGCAAGCAAGTAAGTAAAAGAATTTTACTTTAAAAGGGTTTTGCGTGAAATATATCTTAACGTGAGAGTAAGCTTAATTAAATACTTAAGTTTAATTAAGTTTAATTAAATATATCAAATGCAGCACAATGCAGTATAGGACATCAGATGCCGATCAGTAAGACACAGGAGGATAAGTGTGTTATGAACAATCAAGCATGCACTGCGTCTTAAAAATAAAATTTGAATTGAAACCATAAGTATGTTTAGTATAATCAGAGAGGTTATACTAAAAGAAAAGAGAGTATAGTAAAAAAAAAAGTATCACAATGTATTAGGATTTAAACTGACAGGAGCACAACATTGGAAAAGTGAAACTTTGGCAACGATATAGGAAAGTAAGACCCAAAACAGAATATATTGTATTGACGATACAGTCTGCATATATTCATAATAGAAGCTTAACTAAATTCAAGCATGAATGGCTGTTTTACATTTCAAAGACAGGTTTAAACATTTGGAATACAGTAAGCTTTTAAGAAAAAAAAATCAAGAGATCAATGAAAGAATATCAGTCAAATCTATTTAAATAAATATAACCAATTCAAAAAAAGGAGAAATATTTAAGCAATGATTTTAAAAAATCTTAAAGGAGGGATTAGTCGGGTTTTTTTCAATTTTGTTCCAGTTAACTCTGTACTTTCACTATTTTTGGCTAACAGATTGAAAAATGTAAAGTGATTGTCCATAATATAGCTTCATATTTTAATAAAGTGTGCACCGCATCACATCACAATTGTGCACAATCTACATGGCATGCTTTCTCCAAGAAGCTCCGATTATATATGTTTCATTTCCTAGAATTTTATCCTTCCATAAATTCTATAAAATATATGCCACTGGGAAAAAGTAATCAGTTAAAGTTTATTGGATGAGCTTCACAGCTATGTAAGAATTTGAATAGGACACCCGGTATAGCTCTTTGCTGAACCCTTCCTCTCCTTGCACTTTTTATACAGCAGATATTATTTGTAATACAAAACGCAAAATACCTCTTTGACATGCCACATGAGTGTCATGGCAGATTTAGACAATCAGGATTTGGCCACTTACAATCCTAGGATTTTAATTTCATAACTCCTTTAAACAAGATTAGTTTGGAATTAGTTCAGAAGAATTACTTTATCCCTGAAGCCACCTCTTTGTACAGCAACCAATAGATGCTTATTGAAGGACCTGGCCAGGCATGTTTGGTCCTCAATAGGAGAAAGAAGATGGTGAAGATCAGCGAGGGCATCAGGAGTCATGAAGTGCAGGAGACCAAAAGGACATAGATAGGGAGGGAAAGTTGAAACCCTGCAATTGTATGTGCAGGCTGCTAAGCACCCACATTTTATCACATGACTGTGGGGGAGCTGCAATGACCATAATTTTGGACACAGATCATAAGTTCCTTTGTTCAGGGCTGCTGTAACTTCAAACAACTGAATAAATGGTCATAAACCAATAGCTATCTGTGCCTTGTCTTTGCAGCCAGGTAAATAAATCAGGCAGATAGAAGTGATGAATGGCAGAGGCAAGGAGCAGAGAAGGACCCAAAAAAAGTGAGCCAAGGAATCTGCCTCTGCTTTCTTACTTGCAGACAAATAAAGCTAAGACAAGCTAAATTCTACCAGATTTTTGCAACCATTCCTTTGTTTCATCCAGATTTTAAAGGAGAGGTAAATCTAAGCAGCCACAAGCATGTAAACCAAACACTATAGAAAGATGGCTTCCTTCAAACCAAGAAAGAAGAATGTCAGATACTGATCAGTTTGTCTTTCTTGGGTGGCTCTCCACAATTCCTTCTCATCTCTACAATTCTTCACGATGCCTTACTTTCTAGTGCATAAATGATCTAGCTACCCCAAAATGAGAATAACAAACTTATGGAAGGTCATACCTCTTGGGAGGATATCTCCTAAACAAATGATAAGCATTTTGACAGCAGGATAAAGATGGTATATGGCTGTGCTTTCAGAGAAGAATGGAGAAGAGAACGCACAAAACCACTCATTTGCTAACAAGTGTTTTGAATTATAGCTGGGTGAAACCTTGAGGATTTCTCTAGTGTTTCAATGGCATTGAGTTATCACATGGGCACAGAAACATCTCGCTGTTTTTAAACTGTAGTTTCTATCATTTGAAAATAGGTGTCTCAGGAAAACATTCCAGGAGAAACAAACAAACAAAACAAGCGTTTTTCAGGTATGGTTACCGGTAGGATGGTCATACAGTAAACTGCAAACTCCAGTTTAGAATTCAATTTGGAATCAGGCAGCTTGCTTTTAACTGATTCTTTGTTCAGAAATCCAAAGTGTGATGCCTTGGCACTTTAATATTTTGTCTGTAGTTTTTCTCCAAGATGTATCTTTATCTCTTGGTTACAATTAAGAAATCTCTGAATTTTTGAGACTACACTATGAAGATAAAGCCAGCTGCAACAACTTCTTCTTCCAGCCACCCAAGTGGCATACCACTCAATTTGAGATTGCTGATGTTTCTCCCAGAAGTTACAATTCCAATTTCTATTCTTTTTAATCCAGTAGTCTTTGTTGTTTTCTGTTTTTAAGCAAGTAACAGGGAAACCTTCCGCCGCGAGCTTAAAACATATTTATTCATTTGCGCAGGACTGGACTAGGTTTTAAATTTATATTGATTTTAATTGGTTTTAGTATTTATATCATTTTTAATTAATTTGGCTTTAGAATAAGTTTTTTAATTGTGATCTTAATTTGTATTTATATGTTTTTATTGGCCTGTGAACCGCCCTGAGTCCCTCGGGAGATAGGGCGGTATACAAATTTGATTAAATAAATAAATAAATGATTAAATAAATATACCTCCTTGGAGGACTGCTTTCTTTTCAACCATTCCATTGCTCCATATATCAATCCAACTGTTGCTTCCTGGTCATCATTCAAATTCTTCAATAAACAGATGGGGTATCTAGTACACCCATATTTTAAGGACTATACACAGATTGCTGCGATTTTCCGGTCAAAAGATTTAATGTAATGCAACAAAAATAGATATCTTACAGGAATTACTTTGCCTTTTCTATTTTCTATCCATTAACCTCAGAATTCAGCTTATATGTCTGGCAGTTCACACTCCACATATTGTTGAGATTTAGACTGCAGAACTAAGAGCATTATCTTATGAGTGTGTGAAATAAGAGCCATTGTTTGATAATTTGAACATTTTCTAATAGGGTCATTTATGGTATTTGAATATTTATTTCACAATATGCACAGCTTGCTACAAACAGGCTGTGGGTGAGGTACAACAAAGAAATATGAATTGATCTTTTCATTCCCTTGGCCATTTGTTATTCATATCTGCTTATAATTCATAAGTAGTATTTTAACTGCATCATCTTGTAAGATTACAAGATAGGTTTAATAGCCACTATCAACATTTCTTGTAGATTGCTGCTTATTAGTTTTACTGGGAAAGGGACTAGAATTCACAATGATTCTATACAAAAAAGCTGGTTTCACATTGTTAGAAAGGAAGAGAAAACTAGAATTTTATTCACCTTCAGTCAAGAGATAACTAATCAGCAGTTTGGCAGAAACAGCATGCCAACCATGAATTAAATTTTTGTGGCTAACAGCCACACCTGGTCACAGGCTTTGCCCTCTTGACTCAAGAAAGAAGGTTTTTAAATCACCAAATGATATTTACTGGACTACTTCTTAAAGCCATATTAAAACAAGATTGGAGAGGACAGACGCCAACAAGGTTGAGTTGGATTGGGTTGGGAATTATGGAGGAAAGACAGACTGTATTTTCCTTCCCAGTACAGTACATCCCTATGGGTAAGGCAGTTGGGCAGTGAATCAGAATTTTCCAGTTGTCCATTCTACGATACACATATCTTTTCTACACATCTGGCCCAGAACAGAACTATTATTAAAGGGTCTGAAGAAATTCCATAAGCCCTGGTCTACATTGTTTCCCTATCCCAATTGATTTCTTCAATATTATGAGTGAAGTTATTTGGTAAAAGTGGTTCATATAACGTTTATAGGGTGTAATATTATACCTGTCCGGTGTACGCGAAGTCCAGCGCTTGCTTTAAACCTATTCCTGTGATTCCATGTAAATTCACTTCATCTGCACAACTTTCAACCATACAAAGACTGAACATTGCCTAAAGGAAGAAATAAAATATTTATTCATTAAAACTGTTATGTATGATGTCCATGTTAAGTAGCAGAGACCAGTGGTTGTTCTCTTGCTATTCCTTATAAAAGACCTTTGTTAAACATGGACTGGCTCCCACATAGCACAGAGGTTTCTATTCATGTGGCAAAAACCAAGGAAAGAGATTATCTCTGTAATTTTTCTTTTCTCCTTTACAATAAACCTTTGTGTCTTTTGGAAAGTTGCTTTGGAAGGCTGGAAAAATACAAGACATTGTATGAAGAAAAACAACGATGAAAAGCTTAGAGCAGAATTTGTGGTGCCTTTTATAAATCAAAGGAGCAGTTGCTTTCAATCTGGATCTAATCCAATGAAGGTACTAATCAATATGCTATATCAGGGCTGTCAAACTTCCAGACCATGGGCTGGATGCATCACACACTGGCCACATCCACGCCCAGTTTAGCGAAGGGGGTAAAAGTCCCAATACATCATATGATGCTGCCATGACAACGTGAGTTTGACACTCCTGTGCTATACCTTCAAGGGAGTCAAATTTTGAAGTTACATTTTGTTATATTCCATTGATATTCTTCCATTTCTGTAGGGGCTTAAAACAATGGACATGATCTTCTTCCATTTTAATCTGTCATTAAGCCCATAAAGAAGGCTAGGCTGAAAGATGATGACTTTCAATCAAAATACTCAATCTGCTGAATCTGAGTGTCCCCAGTCCTAATCTGACATTGGTTTCACTGTACATGGCCAGAAATTTGCACTATTGAAAGATTAAGAGGTTTTGTTTTGCGATTTTACCTTTTAATCACCAAAAGGGAGACATGAGAGCCCTATCTCTCATTTATCAGGGTAGTGGGATGGATACAAATTGAGGCACTCCTGGAAGATGGGTGTTGACAGCAGAAATTACCAGTCTCTTTTGTTTTAAAAATCTTACTGAGCCCCAGCAATTTATACTTGAATATCTAGGAAATGAAGAGAGATACCTGGAGCTTTGCTCGCAGTGGCGTATTCATTCATTCTATACAAGTACAAAAGGACTTTTAACAAATTAGAAAAACAATATTGTAGCAACTGCTGAGGACCCCCTGAACAACAGGTCTCTGCTGGCCAGGCCAGGCCTAAATGTACAAGTGCATATTTCCTTCTTGCCTAAGCAGTATTCTTTTTTTCCTGGCTAAGCAATGTCTGCACATAGCCTTAAATTTACACCCACAGGGCTTTTTCATGGACATAAGGTGTTCCAGCTTGTGAAAAAGCCATAGGAAACTACTCCCACAACACTGCTCATAAGTGAAAGCCTTACACTGAAGGACAAGCTGTGTTTTTGCAAACACTGACAACGCCGCTGTATATCAGGAAAGCAACATATGCTACTTCTGACACCACAGTGACTAATCGTTTGAATCCTCTGGCATAGCACAACTTCTTCATACTCTAATCCAACTTAATATTGTATATTTTGCCAAGAGATAGTATCACTTTCACCTCACGTCTCAATTATGCACTCGATAAAATAAAGGAAAACACAGCATAGTACTATCAAACTAAAACTGACTTAATACAGATAGTCCTTGTGTTATGGCCATGTGTTTAATAACTGCTCGAAGTTATAATGGCATTGAAAATTGGATTTATGACCTGTCTTGCACTTAGAACAATCGTTGTATCCATGTGATCAAAAATTGGGCACAAGGCAACTAGCCCACCCTTACAACCATCGCAGGGGTCTGCAATTCCATTCTCTTGCTCTGCATGAACTGCCTCTGCTTCAGTTCCCCCACATCAATCTTCCCAGCCCAATGTTTGTCCTATGAGTTGCCCTGCACAGCATGGTGATGCTGCTATGTTCCAATCTCCTAGCTGACCTTTGTAATCTTCTTTGCCTCCCCTCCCCTCTGCTGAATGGTCTACATGGCCTTAAGCCCCACAGTGTAGGGGCTCCATCACCGCTAGAAATAGAGGCGGCAGCAGACTACAGTGGTATCTTCATCAGGGTGGCCCAGAAGGGCAGAGATGAGCTCCAACACAGCTCCCAAACTATGGGGCTTGAGGCCAACTGGCATCAATGAGCCCAACAAATGGGAAAACGATGAAGGCGGGTGACATCATTCAGTAGCATCCCCATCTTGGTTAGGCTATACAGGGCAGTCAAAAAGGACAGAGAAGGGAGACAGGGGATGGAAGGAGTTGAAGCCGTAGCAGTTCCCGCAAGGCAGAAAAAATGAGCTGGTTCCGTGAAAGCATCCCTTGCCTTGGAAAAACCAAGGCTCAGGGCTCAGGGGGACCAAGACAGAAATGGCTTAGATAGGTGTGGGAGCTTTCAAGTGGCAGGAGACATGATCCGCCATTTGCAACTTTCTCAGCCAGCTTCCGATAAGCAAAGTCAGTGGGAAAACAGGTAGGAGGTCGCACACTGCAGACACCTGATGTCCTCACCTAATAACCACACTGTCTGGAACTGCTGTGGCTAAGTGGGGCAGTCAACATGACGTTTAACAATGGTTTTTTTTTAAAAAAAAAACATCTTAAATTTTAAGGTTTTTTTAAAAAAACTTAACATTTTAAACTGACATTTAACACTTAACAAGTGTTTTCCTTAGCAATGGAAATTCCAATCCCGCTTAGGGTCAAAGGCTAAAGACTACCTGTAAGTTTACGAGGTACAATAATAATACCATTCTGAAAATATCCAACCTAATGAAATTATAGTGCATTGAAAATCAGGTAATGTGACAGGTGCATTAAGTTTAGGTAGTCATTCCTCTCTCATTAAGGAAGTCCTTTCAAATGT
Source organism: Ahaetulla prasina (assembly GCF_028640845.1). Classification (NCBI taxonomy): domain Eukaryota; kingdom Metazoa; phylum Chordata; class Lepidosauria; order Squamata; family Colubridae; genus Ahaetulla; species Ahaetulla prasina. The sequence continues at coordinate 125,027,713 of NC_080539.1, forward strand.
AGTCTGTCAGTTGCATTTTGATTGAATTGGAGCTTGCTAACCAGTCTGCAAAATGCAAGGAGAGTGTATAGTGTAGCTGCAGTTTAGGCTGAGAATTAAAAGAGAATAAATAAGTAAGGTCAGGTCAGGTCTGCTCACAAAAGGATTTAGCTGATAGAAGATTGAGCCTGCTATCTAGCCATATGGTAAATTACCCAGATCCGTAGACACTTCCTAGTACAAACCTCACCACAAACAGAGAATGTTCTTTTCCTCAATTGGGACCAGAACTATACTCACTAAGCAAGATGGTTATTAAGTGAGTTTTATTACCTTTTTGCCACAATCGTTAAGCAAATCACCCTGGTCATTAATCATATTTGTCAGAAGGTCACAAATGACACTCCAGTGACATTGGGACACTACAACTGTTGTAAATACATGCCGGTTGCCAAGCATCTGACTTTTGATCATGTGACACAGGGACTCTGTGAAGGTCATAAGTACAAGGACTGGTTGTAAATCTCTGTTTTTCAGTGCCATCATAATTTTGAATGGTTGTTAAATGAATGTTCATACGTCGAGAACTATCTGTACATATTTTACATAAAGAAAGCGAGCCTTAAGCCAGTCTTCCCTTCCAAGGACTAGATGCGCCACACAGAATCTATATATATATATATACACATATATACACTCCCAGAAATGTATGTGCATGACAATACTTGAAAAATATTTTTTTCACACTGAAATGTTTGAGGGGATTATCACTACTGTGTCCAAAATTTAAAAGAAAAAGGAATTTATATTTATTATAATAATCTAGAATAATGCAATTACATAAAAATATAACTATACTGCATGTACTATACAAACATATGTTAACTTACTCTGAAATAGTCACTGCATGCTGCTAGCACAGCCTTGTGAGCAGGGAATTTCTGTTCTTCAGCAATTAGAGTTATATCACAGAGTATCCCATCATTTCTTTGTTGGTTCAGAGCTGCCAGGACAGCATCATTGTGAGAACTGGATTGGCAAAGTCTCTGACCAGTCAGCATATCTTGAATACTGCAAAAGAGGAAAAATTAGGACCATGAGAATCAAAATAAAATCTATGGAATATACCCATGTGCTTTAAATTATCTGATTTTTTTAATTACCACATATATAATCTATTTATATATGTATCTGTACAATATTTTTTCAGGAAAAAACACACACTGCACACATGTGCATATGCAGTATGTTCCAAACACCGCTTTGCATGGAAAAAGGAGGCTTAACAAGGTAAGCAGAACAGTGAGGGGGGGGAACAGCTGTGCCACGCGATTTAGATTCACTAGAAAGCAGGATTTCCTGGTTTCTAGCAAATATAAATCATGCGGCACAGCTGATCATCAGAAATACCGGTTCAGATGAACTGGTAGCTTTTTTTTCATACTGGTTCGCCCGAACCAGTAGCTTTTATCATTCCTGGTTCACCCGAACCGGTGCAAACCAGTAGCATTATATACACAACTTGTGAAATCACAGCTACCACTTCATTAGCTGGTGATGGCCTTTATACACATCAAGTTCTTCCCAAGAACCTAGGATGTCATAATTTATTGGTGTAATGTACGTGCGGATTCAAATATTGTGACCTTTTGTAATTGACAGATGGAAATTTTGTCAATGCACAGATTTTCTAAGTCCTGTATTAAAATTTTTTTATTTGGCACTCACTGTTTCAATAACCACTGGGACCATTATGGTCTGTTTATGCCATAATGTTTCAACTTCAATTATTACTATCAATATTATTATTATTTCCAGCAATTAAAAATAAAGTATTTTTAATTTTTTCCCTATTTCTGCACAGAATCAATAGATCTGCAATATTATGGTCTGTCAGAAATATTACTGTAATCCATTAGACAAAAATCTCATTCTTCTATTCCAAATAACACTATTCTAAACATACACAGTGTGCCCATACATAAATTATCATTTTCAGGCTCACATTAACTGAACTGCGATTCTTATGTTGTGTAAGAATTGTACAATGTCAACCAATTTCCCTTAATATAAGTAATTAAATTGTCATTGCCACTAGAAATGGTAATACATACCATTCTTTCCAACACTCTGGAAATGTTCTTTATATAATGCACTTTTTGACAGGGCAAAGTGGCAGTACTGAAGTACTGAAATGTCTTACTAAATATAGCACTGGTTCCTTCAGATAATTTTTGTAACACTACCAGTTCCTGTCAACACTTTTTGTTGCAACAAAAATAAACACACACTAGAAAAAACTTTTTAACAAATCATAAAGAATAATGAATTACAGAATAAAGGGACAGTATTACTAGAACTGCATTTTGCATTTCTCAGGGTTGGCCATTCCTACAGTACTCCGATACTCTGGTCATGTTAAATTAGACTATACCTGTATTTCTCAGAATTCCCAGGCAATGTAGCCCTTGGGAATACTGGCTGGGATTTTGAAAGAGGAGAGCCATTTGGTCTGTGGAAGCAAAACATTAATCTGGTGACAGCTTGCCAACTTTAAAAAAAAATCATTAGAAAGCTTGCTTTTTCATTAAATGCAGCTCTGATAAAGTGAGCTCACAAAAGTTTTCATCTTTAAATAAAATGTGTTAGTGATACTTCAGCTGGAATTCTGGATTTGAAGTGTCAATACATCTGAAGGAAAGACAAACAAATTAAGAAACACAACTCTATACCAAAACTAATTTTAGAATTTGTTTTTAAATGAAATTGCTCTTTTGCCTACTGACTTACATTAAATATCAATGCAATGAACCATGTTATATATTTAAGCATAATAATAATTTATTAAAATTGCATGTCTAAAATGTCCCAAAAATTTAAATCCAAGCCAATTTCCTGTGCTAAATCATTGTTCTAGAGTTTTGGACATATATTTAGACCTAAAGAGGTGCAGAATACAAAGAATACATTTCCTTTTTACCATGCATAATTAGAATCATCACATATGCAATATGTAAACAACATAAATAGTCCAATCAGCTGGGGGGGATTTGTATTACTGTAATTGAATCAAATTTGGAGGAGCAAAATATCTTATTATTCTTTCTATTTTAGCTTATATATGTTTTTTAAAAATTAATTTTGAGGACTGCTCTATGAGGATCACCACAATACTATTCTCTTCCTTTCTCTCTCTCTCTCTCTCCAGAATTGACAAGTTCTTATTTTAAAAATACACAACATGTAAATGAGCTGACAAACCTGTGAAAAGAGCAAACATTTTTTGCATCAAGATTTTCTGTGAGAAAAGTTATCATAAAAATTCAAGGGAGACTACCACATTACAAAAACAAACCTTTGTTGACAGGGTAATCTTGATGGGGTATCCGTGCGTGCAGAGGGTGATACTGTCATCCTTTGGGTAACATGAACACATATAAAATGAAAATTGGCTGAGGCAGATATTGTGAACTATACCTGAGGCACACTTCAGATGGCATCCTTCAGCCTTACTGTTTGGAATCCCTTGCTTCTTAATAATTTACAGAAATGCACTATACATTCCAACTGAAAAGAAAAAAAATAAGGTTAGAATTAAAATAACTTTCTGTTCTCTCCCTTGCAGGGAATACTGCAAATCACTACAAAAATACACACGGAATAGTCAATGCCAGTATCAATGCCGAATAGAAGATACTATCTGCCAATATTTAGTATCAAGTTACGGGTATACTTTTTTGAAACTGCAAATTGAATATAAAGATTGGATGTAGAAAGTAGTCTATTTTCCAGTTGTCACACAGGGGTCAAGTAGCAAGCTAAAAGAATATGTTTTTGCAAGACAAAATCCTGGACTCTCTAAGAACTTCTTGATTTCTTTCTGGGGCACAAAAACTTATGATGCTTACACTACAACATTGAACTTCATGACTGAGTCATTAAGAATATCCTACAAAGCAACAATACAAAAATTACAGAAAAGTTTAGCATTATTTTAATTCCCACACCAAAAAGCAGTCCCTTGAGTTTCATTAACTCCACCCGTTCCACTTTATATCTTAACCCTGTTATTTCAGCATGAAAAGTTCAAGCAGCAGTTGAAATTCAATTAAAGAGGTTTTTCATTGACTGATACTTGTATCCTATCTGCCAAGACAACAAGAATGTGAAATAGAACCAGAGCAGGATGATGCAACTTTACCACTAATTGTTCCCCCATGAGTGTTACAAATCAAATACACATCTGCACATGTTATTTTAAAGATTCACTTCATGTGAAGGTAATGTAATCTTATTTTTGCACATTCCAGAACACATATCTTTTCACATCAAAGAAAACATCATCTCTGAAAATTCCATGCACAGATTCAAGGCATAATTCAGCACTCATTTTCTACACAGTAAATTTTTTTCAAAATCCATCCTTTATCATCTTCTTCCTCATGATGAACACAATGAACGTAACATATTTTGTTAGCTCTATGAATGTATAGGAATGCAGAATATACACAAATGGTCCAATATAGGATCATATTCCCATAAATGCAGGAGATACATTACAAAAACTGACTCCAATTTTTCTAGTACAACTCTTTAACAGAGCAAACTTACACATTTTATTAGCTTTCATTTTTAATGTTAATCTTTCAGTTCTCATATAGATGTAGCCCAATATTTTGATGGGTTTACAAAGCCTCAAAAGTCTTTCATGTTAACAGCTGAATATGGAACAACATTTAGATGTTTCAAGAAAAATGGTATTTGAAGAACACAAATGACTCAAACTGAATAAAAATCAAACAATTTGTGGGTAAGAAGACAACAGCTAAGAGCAGTTGGCTGAAATTGAGAATTTAAAAAGGGTCATACCTGGTAACTGGCAGATTATACCAGGCTAGTAGCAATAGCAATAGCAACAGCACTTAGACTTACATACCGCTTCACAGTGCTTTACAGCCCTCTCTAAGCGATTTACAGAGTCAGCATATTGCCCCCAACAATCTGGGTCCTCATGTTACTGACCTCGAAGGATGGAAGGCTGAGTCAACCTTGAGCCGGTGAGACTCGAACTGCCAAATTGCTGGCAGCCAGCAATCAGCAGAAATAACCTACAGTACTGTGTTCCAACCACTGCGCCACCATGGCTCTTAGTAGGCTAACTGTGCATATTAGGCTAACTATGCATATCCTATATATATATATATATATATGTGTGTTTTCTGAGGTTTTCGCGGGTGTTTGTATGTAGGTCTTTGGTTATTCGGGTTTTCTCCCGCGTAAAATTGGAAGTGTCTTGGCGACGTTTCGATGAAGTCTCATTCGTCATCTTCAGGCTTCAGCTTCGTGCTTCTGGGAGCAATGTGTGATTGCAGCTGTTTCTTCCTTTTTAACTGCTAGTGGGGGTTTGAACTGATTGGGTGGGAGCTTGGCTGTGCTCTGATTGGATGGGGGGTTTTTTGTGCTCTGATTGATCAAGGAGTATATGAAATCCCATGCACCGCCTGCCCCACCACATACATCGGACAAACCAACAGAAGAATAAGTGCACACATTGAAGAACACAAGAACTCAGTCAAAAAAGAGGAACCAACTTCTTCCCTGGTCCAACACCTTAAAGCCACAGGACACGATATTGACTTTAAAAAGACCAGAACTATCGCCAAAACTGAACACTTTAACAACAGAATAATCAGAGAAGCCATCGAGATAGAAAAACGCCCACACAGCATGAACAAACGAGATGATACCTCCCGCCTACCAGCCATTTGGAAACCCGCCCTTATTAACAAACGAGTCCTCAACACAAGGAGTGACACCAGACCCACACTCACGAGGTCCACACAGGATGTCACCACCACACTTCCACCCAGAAAGCAGACCCAAACCCACACTGATCAGGAAGCACGACCAAGGACCAGAAGCCAGACCGCAGCTGCAACATTAGCCATTTCAAACCCCTCCAATCCATACATGCAGCAGACTGACACCCACTACGAAGATGTAGCACGACCACGAACACGAAGCCAAACAGCAGCAGTGCAGCTCACCAGCTCAAATCCCCCTGCAACTCAGACTAATCTGAGCACAACCAAGCCCCCACCCAAACAGGACACACCCCCAGCCAATCAGAGCACAAAAAAACCCCATCCAATCAGAGCACAGCCAAGCTCCCACCCAATCAGTTCAAACCCCCACTAGCAGTTAAAAAGGAAGAAACAGCTGCAGTCACACATTGCTCCCAGAAGCACGAAGCTGAAGCCTGAAGATGACGAATGAGACTTCGTCGAAACGTCGCCAAGACACTTCCAATTTTACGTGGGAGAAAACCCGAATAACCAAAGACCTACATATATATATATATATATATATATATATATATTCATGATATGTTTTTCTTTTTTACTATGACAATGTTTATGTATACTGTTGTGACAAAATTAAATTAAAAAAAAAACTGAGGAGTCTAAAAACATTCCCAAAACAGAAAATGGTGGAAACAGTCTAAACCAGAGGTTCCCAATCTTTTTCGGTTTGCGGCTCCCATAACACTTCGGATTTTTTCCGCGGCTCCCTTAATAGGTACATCCGATTTTTTTTTTAATTTTTGTCTTTTTAAGGATTTGGAAATCTACTTTTTAGATCGTTAAGGTTAGGTTAATTGAAAAATAAATTAAATACGAGCTTTAAATTCACAATTTATTGAACATCGTTTAATGATTTAAAATTATTAATGGGATGGATGGGCTTGTTGTTCGCTGCACAACTTCTCAAATCTTGGAATAAAATTGGAAATAGCGACTCTCATTTCTTGCTCGACGTTAATTTTTGAGCGATATTTACTTTTTATTACCGCGACTGCCGAAAACCCAGCTTCGCACAAATAGGACGTTGCAAAAGGAATTAATATTCTTAGGGCTTTGCAACTAAGCAGTGGGTATTCCTCTTTTACTGATATCCAAAAATCAGAAAGTTCCATGCTAACAAATTTTAACTTCAATGTTGTGTCGCAAGACAACTCAATAAGAGATTCTTCTTCTGTAGAGGTAAATTCTGATGGAGCTTTGGCTCTAAATGGGTCTTGAATCCAAGTAAATTTTTCAATGTTATCTGCTTCAAAGTATTTTTCGAACCATTTGATAAGCTGAGATAAATGATCTTCAAAAAGAGATTTTAAATTGCAAGACAAACTGATTTCATTGGAGGTTAAAAACTGGTGCAACAAGGGAAAGCAATCATTAAGATCATCTTCATTAATTTTTAGTTTCCATAGCTGTAATTTTTTTCTGAAAGCTGAAATCTTTTCTGTTAACTTTAAAATGTGCATATTGCCTCCTTGTAAAGAGAGATTCAACACATTCAACTTTTCAAAGATATCACATAGGTATGCGAGTTTAATCAAAAAGTCTGTTTCTACAAAGTGTTTGGCATACTCATGTTTTTCTTCTTCAAGGAAAGTGTATATTTCTTGCCGTAATTGGAACGTACGAGACAATACACCCCCGCGAGAAAGCCATCGTGAGTGGCAGTAGTACAACAAAGATGTGTATTCACCTCCCATATCTTCACACATTCTTTTAAAAAATCTTGCTTTTAGTGGCCGTGTTTTATATAGTTTACTATATTTACCACACGTTCTAAAACTATATTTAGTGGAGGACTTATATACTTTGATGCAAGTGCTTCTTTGTGAATGATGCAATGGGTCCAAACTGAATCTGGAGCTTTGTTTCGAATAAGCGCCTGCAATCCTCCATAAGAGCCGGACATCGAACGACCACCGTCAGTACAGACGCCAACGCACTTTGTCCAGTCTAAATTATTTTCAACCATAAATATATTCAGGATCTCGAACAAATCCTGAGCCTTTGTACTTCCAGTAATACTTTTACAAAAGAGAAGGTCCTCAACGATTGAATTACCATCTAAGAACCATACGTAACAAATCAAGTGTGCGTCCTTATTATTGTCTGTGGCCTCATCGAGTTGCAGTCCATATTCACTTCCTTTTAATTTTTCAATTAATTGTGCATTGAGATCCTCCCCCATGTGCTGAATTCTGCGACTGATTGTATTGTTAGACAAAGGGACATTTGAAAGTAGTTTCCCGACTCACCAATCATAATGTTCACTAAATCTACAGCAGCCGGTAGAATGAGTTGCTCAGCAATAGTATGGGGCTTTTTACACTTAGCAACTCTATATGCAACTTTGTATGATGCTAGCAAAGCATTATTTGGTATTGACATATGTTTATAAATGCTGCCTTTTTGTTGTTTTAATTCCATTAACTTTCTTTTTAAAAAGTTGTGAGGTTTACCAACAAAGTTAGAATGGTTGGTTTCTAAATGTCGTTTTAACTTACTTGGAAGCATACATTCCGGTGCCAAAACTTTCATGCACAATACACACTGTGGTCTCTCTTTATCATTTTCGTTTATTGATGTAAAGCCAAAATCCAAGTAACTGTCATCATATTTACGACGTTTTCGCTTCTCGGAACCCTTGCCACTAGTTTGTGGAACTTCGTCTATAGATTTAGCACTATCTTGATTATTCAAGTTTAATAAGAATTTGTCCATTTTAGGGTGATCAGAAAAATAGCTTTTGAAAAGTAACTTAACCACCACACTATTAAGTTAGCCCAACAAACAAAAACTTATGCGAGCACTGAGAAGGTGATAACAAACGAATAGAAATCTGACTTGTAACTGCGCATGCGCACTAGACGTTTCAGAAATGGCGCATCAGCGTTAGACCCAGCGGGCGCAGATATTGAATATTTCGCAGCGCCCTTATGACGATAGCGTGGCTCCCTGGGAAGCCGCGGCTCACACTTTGGGAATCACTGGTCTAAACCAAGAAAACGACCTGGATACAACTGAACTATTCAGTAGCTGGATTGAACTTTATCTTAAAGTTAGGCATACCATATGATAAGAGGCTCAGCAACTACTTAGTTGTTTTCAAAAATAATCTGAATTTGTTAGATGTATCTGAAGGATGATGTACAAATTCAGTATAAGATCTTAATTTCAGAGGGCAAATTATACTATTGACTTCATAGGGCAGTATTCAACCTGTGTATCCACCCCTATGAGTGCAACATGCTGCTATTTGTACTATGCTTCAATGTTTACTACAGGTGTAGATCCCTCTCTAATTGGAGTTGGCAAAAAAGAGAGCAATGTTGCTACTAAAGACTCACAGCAAAGGAGGAGATCATTCACTTTCCATGTAATCTCTAGCTTCTTCAGATACTATTAGAAAAATTTTAATTTTTGGGAAATTTCTTCAACAAAAGCAGCCTTAAACTAGACCAGTGCTTCTCAAATAGTGGGGCGGGCCCCCCAGGGGGGGCGCGAGGCTCCGTAAAGGGGGGCGCGTTTGACCTCGGCAAACACTGTCATAACAAGCTAAGCCCCATGTTTACAGTCGCGCGGGAGGCGCGCGAAAAATGTTTTCTTCTTCCTAGGGGGGCATGACAGAAAATAATTGAGAAGCACTGAGCTAGACGGATCAGAAGACTCACTTGATACAATATAAAGAAGCTTGTATGACCTTGATTTTTTTTCTCCACAGAATTGGTTGCCTGGAAACATGGATACTCTATCCATTTAGTCAATAATTTTATGATTCTTCATCCATTACTCCACCAGCTTTAGATGTTATTGGTTAGAATATTCTACTAAAACATTATACAAGAAAGCAGAGACCAATCATTTCTCTCTGAAATCCAGCTTTTTGTCCTACATGCTGGCTTTTTAAAAACCTGGAACATTCACAGAGATAATATTTTTAGGGTACATTCTCATGTTTACCATTGGTAACATCAATTGAACCAGCAATTATTGCTTTAATAAATGTAGACATTGCTGAATAGGAAATTTGATTCCAGCTGCTTTGATCTATTGCACAGCAGTGAGCAACAATGACTTGGAAAGAGGATGCTGACTTGAAAAGCACATTCCACTCCAGGAAGAACATTATGACCAGATTAAAGCTACAATTCTATGAAATAACAGCAGAACCTGTGAAGCAATACATAAAAATTCCAGAGTTTCAAAATCATTTAGAGCTACAGTATATTAATATTATGAAAATATTTCTATTATTTGTGAAAGAAAAAATACATAATGTTAAAACATTGGTTTTATTATCCTTTCCTTGAATTATGTTGTTCATTAAAGTAATACAGGGAAAAATAATAAAAAAAATAATTATGAAGGCTAGAAAGAAACTAATATAATACTAAAATAATTGCATTTTATTGTAAAGATGTATATTTACCAATGGTAAATGGTAAAAATGTACCAATCATACCGGCTAGATTCATATGTCACAGTGTTTAATGCTTGTGATTTAATGTTATTTGAATCCCTTCTGTTTATTCTGGTTTATATTTATGGTTTACTTTTGCACATATCAACAAAGAGTTTATCCACATCGATTTCATATGAAGTAGACCATAGTTGAAAATGTTTTAGAGGTAATAAGGATATTAACTGTACTTGCAAATTTTAGGAATTCTTATAAAACATGAGCAATTCCAGTATAATTTTCAGAAATACAGAAATATGTATAACAGATTACAGACACAAATGGTTTTCAAATGTGGAAACAGAATTGGATAGCAGGATCATTTCTGCATTCTTCATATATAATGCTAAATAAGAATTGAAACATTAAAAAAACATTTTGTTCCCTACCTTCCTAACTTTCAAATAACGATTTTGATAGTAAAAAATGGCCTTAGGAGAGAGCATGGGGAACATTAAATTTTGGTATCTAACCTTATTCATTAGTATATTAGTACTACTGTATTAAAATGTATATTGTTTATTACTATATATTGTTTTTAATCCTCTGTTTTTTCGATATACACCAGTGGTGGGATCTTAGCAGTTTAACAACAGGTTCGCTGAGCACGTGCACACTTTGCAGAAAATTTAACTTTTGTGTTGCTGAGAGAAAGGAAAACACTTGAGGAGCAGAAATTCACTCTGCCGTAGGTAAGTATAATACAAGGGCGGGCAGGCAGGCCCACTTCAAAGAAAGAGAGAACCAGTTCGCTCACCGCTGAAAGTTGGAGCAAATGGTTCTCCTGAACCAATCCAAACAGGTAGAATCTCACCACTGATATACAATATACTTAGCAGTTAGAAGAAGAGTAGCTAGACATATTAATAAGTGAAACTAAAACCAATCAATAAAACAAGCATCAGACAGAATCAGTCAAAAATATATGCTGCTTTCAGGCGGAAATATCAAATCACCATTTGTTCTGTCCCCCCCTCGCCTCCGTCCGAGCGATGGCTTAATTAGCCGGCAGTATCAGCTCTGGCAGCAAACTAGCGAGCGTCTGCCAAGTGTCTCTGTTATCTCCCTCGACACCGATGAGTCACCTAGGAACAAACAGTACTTCAGCTCTTAGTTAAGCAGTTAATTTGCCTGCTACGAAGAGGCACAGCAGCTCTGGCTGCCTTTATATCCTGTGGGGTGTGGCTCCATGACTCAGCACTTCCTACGCCTGCCCCACCCCTGCTTCTGTTGTTCCTGCCTCTCCTGCCTACGAAATCTAGGGTCCAGCCAGGCCTGATTGCCATCAGCTGGGTCTGGAGGCGTAGTCTGGAGGGGGAAGAGTCAGGGGACAGAGGCCTTGTTATCTCTTCCACCTGGCCTGCCTCTGGCTCCTGGAGCTGAGCCAGGGAAGCCGGTGCTCCTGAGTTAAGTCCTGATGGTCCTTCCCCCTCACTTTCCAAGTCACTTTCTGGCAGGGGGCCCGGCTCGGGGGGCACAGACACAACACCATTTATGAACTTCTTGCTGATATCAGGGTCATGACATTAGGATAAATTAGGAATATGGAGTAAATTATTTTGTAATTTATTCTTGTTAAGACATCTTTAATTCCCGTTCTTGCCAAATATATCTTCTATAAAGACTAATGAAAGTAAAATTTAGAAAAGGTAGTATCCAAACCAATTCTATTAGACTACTAATATGAACAATATGAAAATATTTCCTGTCTTACTGGATTTCTGGAATGAAAGGGAGAAACCAAGGTATGGTCCCCTCAATCCCTAGAATCCTCTTTCAGGATTCTTATTATCTTGATAGAAACCACCTCAAATCTTTTCCCAAATACTGTAGCCCAATTTTTTTTTAAACCAATTGCTTGGGGATTTTTTTAAATAAAAGCAAAATAAGTATCAAAACAAAAACCAAAAAAGTTGAGTTTATATTTCAGTACACAAAACAACTAAGTTCAGTAGAGCAGAAATTCAAGCCAGGATTTTGGTCTGGCTTTAGCGCTTAAAACTATTGCAGGTGATTCATGAAGAGGCAAAAGAAGGTCAACAGATCTGGATACCAACTATGGTATTCTTTAGAGACACAATACCACAATGAGGCTGGAACACAAATTTTCAGCTACTCTAATCCTTGGAGGAAGACTGCTCCTAGATGATTATTGTGTATTTTCCCTCAGGAATTTCTCATCACACTGAAAATAGAATGAAAATGTGCTCTGCACTTGCTGGCATACTTAATGAAAATATATATAATCATCATTGGAAGGAAGTAGTATAGTTATCTTCCATTTTTGCTCCTTGTTCTTTCCCTTCTGTATATTGCCAAGGTGTCATTCACATTAAAGGCTGATGACTCTCATGGTAGAGAAAAACTCAGTTTGGAAAGGTCAGATATTTCATTTACCTTGAAATAAACAGCTTCACTGGCCATGTATGGGTCCCATTAATTCCATATGGGTAAATAATCAGGCCGACAGGAGTGAGTGGGCTGATTATATCCCTGCCCAAACACCTATGTGGTTTCATATTATCTAAGGGAAACTGGAAGTGTATTCTTCCATGACCGGCATGGAAACATAAGGTAGACAGCTAATAATAGGCCACTTTCTTTTACTAGTCCAACAACAGGAAAATAGTCAGACTTTCCAAACTATTTTCTAGATTTATTTACAAGACAACTTTCTCTAGAAATTACAATGATAAAGTGGCGAATTGTCATCTTAACTCCTCCCTCTCCTCAATAAGCTTAAACTGCATAAACAACAGATCCAAAGGAATACCATAATATAAAAATTTATAACTTCTGTTGGCTTAAGGACCTTGCCAAGATTTTGTGAATCCTGTTGAGTGAACCTGCTGTGAAAGTAAAGGACCCGAGGTCCAAATTTAATAATAATAATAATAACAACAGAGTTGGAAGGGACCTTGGAGGCCTTCTAGTCCAACCCCCTGCCCAGGCAGGAAACCCTACACCATCTCAGACAGATAGTTATCCAACATTTTCTTAAAAATTTCCAGTGTTGGAGCATTCACAACTTCTGCAGGCAAGTTGTACCACTGATTAATTGTTCTAACTGTCATGAAATTTCTCCTTAGTTCTAAGTTGCTTCTTTCCTTGATTAGTTTCCACCCATTGCTTCTTGTTCTACTCTCAGGTGCTTTGGAGAACAGCCCAACTCCCTCTTCTTTGTGGCAACCCCTGAGATATTGGAACACTGCTATTATGTCTCCCCTAGTCCTTCTTTTTATTAAACTAGACATACCCAGTTCCTGCAACCGTTCTTCATATGTTCTGGGGAGAGGCGCTTGGAATTGTAAGGAGTAAAATCTGCAAGGCTCTAGGAACCCATTTTGCTCTTTAGCCTATATTTCCCAAAATAAAACAAGTGGCAGAAATGTTGGATCAATTCTCCTGGAGGACAAAATCTGAAAATACCAAAAGGAATACCAAAAATACCAAAAGCAAAAGTTTATGCTAACTTGCCATAATCTCCATTCCGGTTCTGTTTCTTTCACAAAACCCACATCTATTCCATAATTTTAAAGCTTTATACATCCATGACATTCCAAATTTCAAAATACCACACAACTAGATTCCACTACTAGCTACTAACAAAAACTAAATATGGTTTATGGAGAAGCAACAAGCAGCATTAAAATCAGGCATTTTGTGAAGAAAGCAAAAGAACAAAACATATTTTCAAATCAGGATAAATAAAAGAAAGGAGTCCTTTATATACTGCATGCTTAAGCCATGGCATTTACTATTCCAAGTGATAAAGCCAAAGCTGAATAGCTTTAAAAGATTATTAGGCTTATTCATAGATAATAAGTTATTAATAGCTACTAATCGTGATGGCTATACATTTTCTCCAGTACAAAGTAGAACAGGGTTCTCAGGATAAAGGCTAATGAACATTAGTGCAAAGGAGTTTTTATTTGTCCCCCTTACAATTTTTCCAAATGGTATTTGGCTGCTTTACTTTAGAAACAGGATGTTGGATTAGATAGAATTTCAGCTGGATGCAAAACTGCTCTCCTATATCTGTTTATTTATATATTTACTTCTAGTATTTATACTTTCCACCTGAAAAGCTTTCATAACTTGCATGATAATAACAAAGAACTGCTTAGGATTGCATAAATGATTGTTACATTTTCCAGCAGACTGTCTGCACTCTTCAAAAACAAAAGTTTAAACATTTCCCCCCAACTCACTCACTTTTTGTAGAAAACTTTCATAATCTCTCAAGAGATGACTGCTGTACAGCATAGTACTATAATGTAATGTATAAAAGCAACAGCTAATCTCTTTATCTGGTGTCAGCAACCGAAGACCTAAAGCCCAGTTCTAGATCAGCAAGAATTGTTATCTTCCAAATTCCTGCACCAAAGCTCATGTAAATAAATACCACCCAAAACAGAAGTTGCCAACATGTATTGACTTCTCAAAGACTTTGATTGTGTGTCTTAACAAAACCAAGCTCTATTGAATTAACTATCTTGCTTCAGTTCACAACATACTGAGACACAAATTGGCCAACTGCACTTTAGACTAATGTATTACTATATGTGAATCCAGTCAAAATGGCCCTTTAGTGAATGTTTCCTCATCCAAGTACATCACAGATCAATCAATGTGTAAGAGGGAGAGGCAGGGCAAGCTAACAGGAAAAAAATACAATAATGAAGTTTTGAAAAGGGCAAATGGAAAAGAAAAAAGGGGGAAACTCACAAAGATTTTAAGAACATGATCTGAAAGTCCAGAATATCTGGATATGATCCATGTTTGGATATAAAGGAAGCAGCCCAAAAATTATTTACAAGTGGCCCCAGAATCGCACAAGGGGGGAAAGAACAAAGTAGTTTTTAAGAATAGGATATATTTTATGGATATGATTCCTCTCCATTTACAGCCAAATCAAGCCTATTCTTCAAACTGGTTGAATGTAGCTAGTAGCCCAAGTTATCAAAAGGCTTTTTACAACGTGAAAAGCTCTAAAGCAGTGGTTCTCAATCCCCTGGGGGTACACAAAGTCTTGAAGAAATGTTATGATTTAAATCTCTAGTTAAATCTTGGTGGTCTGTGGCCATGATCCGTGGCCCCAAAAGGTCCATGGTGAAGAAAAGATTGAGAACCGTTGCTCTACAGTCCCTGCATTTCCAAATGGCAAGGATGTGAAAGGCATTTTGAGCAAAGGCACCACTTTTCCCCTCACCTGGCCTGAGACCACAAACCACATCTTAGATCTTCCTCAAAAGCAGCAAACCATGGCTTCACGTCCTGGCAACCCCAGCTTGTAGTCCCTTCTCTTCAGAGTATTTTTTTTTAATTTACATTTATATCCCGCCCTTCTCCGCAGACTCAGGGCGGCTTACATTGTGTACATTTTCCCCAGAACTGTGGGGTTTTGGTTTTGATTTTTTGTTTGGTGTGGGGTTCGTGTTGTTGGTTTTTTTTTTGTTTTGGGTTGTTTTTTTTTTTTGGCCTTCCTTTCAACCAGGAAGGTCAGGGGGAAATTGCTTGGGGCAAATTTATCACTTGTGCAAGAAAAAGCACAACCTGCAAATGCATCTTGCCAGCCACTCAACTGGGCAAATCACCTTAATGGGACAAGTTTTCCAAGCCACCAAAAGGCTCTAAGAGTGCCATATGGTATTCGATGAACAAAAAGCAGCATTCATGCCAGTGGTGGGTTTCAAAAATTTTTACTACTGGTTCTGTGGGCATGGCTTGGTGGGCATGGCATGGCTTGGTGGGTGTGGCAGGGGAAGGATACTGTAAAATCTCCATTCCCACCCCAATCCCTGGGAAGGTTACTACAAAATCCCCATTTCCTCTCAATCAGCTGGAACTTGGGAGTCAGAAAATATATGGGGTTGGGGCCAGTCAGACTTTTTACTACCGGTTCTCCAAACTACTCAAAATTTTCGCTAATTGGTTCTCCAGAACTGGTCAGAACCTGCTGAAACCCACCTCTGATTCATGCCAACTCAAGAGACACCCAAAGGGCCCCATCCCACACATCCTTCCCTAGACCACCACCACCACCCTCGTCCCAACAGTCCTTCCAAGAAATGCTGCAATGCCAAAAAAAAGGGGGGGGGTCTGAATTCAGTTGTGAAACGAACTGAAGGGCTGAAGCAGGGCAACGTATCCCAAAGGCGCCGTTGAAGGTTGCCCCGGCAACCGAGGCAAAACCTTCCGTTATTGGTTGAGGGGCAAGTTTGTCGTCGTCCTCCCCCCCGACTCCCGCCCCGCTTAATAATCAGGGAACTAAGTAGACTTTTCTCTTATGCGGCGGCGGGGCAACGGCGGCGTCTGGGGGGCTGCGGCAGCCGCTCGGCCGCCAGGCCTCTTTCCTACGGAGCTCCGTCGTCCTGCCTCCCTCCCCGCTCTGTGGGAAAGCCGTCCCTCCGTTTCCACGAGGCTGAAAAGGCGATCTTTTTTTTTTTTTCCCTGCCCCGGGGAAAAGTGTATTCGGAGGAACGAGAGCGGGAGTCCGTCCCGGTCGCCCAGCCTCACCTCTCCAAGAAGGGAGTAGCAACACCGCTTGACAGCCCCCGCGTCCCGTGGCAGCAGCCGGGCTCGTCCGGCCTTTCTTTCCGATCTCGGTGTGGGGGGCGAACGGACCGAGGACAGCCGAGAGAAGGGAAGCTGCTTCTGCGGCTAAGCGGCGCTGAATTGCACACTTGACCGGCGGCTGTTAATGCTGCTGCTGCTGCTGTTGTTGCTGCTGCAGGGGCAGGAGGAGGAGTAGATCCGCCTCGCCCCTTCTCTTCAGAGTATTTTTTTTTTATTTACATTTATATCCCGCCCTTCTCCGCAGACTCAGGGCGGCTTACATTGTGTACATTTTCCCCAGAACTGTGGGGTTTTGGTTTTGATTTTTTGTTTGGTGTGGGGTTCGTGTTGTTGGGTTTTTTTTTGTTTTGGGTTGTTTTTTTTTTGGCCTTCCTTTCAACCAGGAAGGTCAGGGGGAAATTGCTTGGGGCAAATTTATCACTTGTGCAAGAAAAAGCACAACCTGCAAATGCATCTTGCCAGCCACTCAACTGGGCAAATCACCTTAATGGGACAAGTTTTCCAAGCCACCAAAAGGCTCTAAGAGTGCCATATGGTATTCGATGAACAAAAAGCAGCATTCATGCCAGTGGTGGGTTTCAAAAATTTTTACTACTGGTTCTGTGGGCATGGCTTGGTGGGCATGGCATGGCTTGGTGGGTGTGGCAGGGGAAGGATACTGTAAAATCTCCATTCCCACCCCAATCCCGGGGAAGGTTACTACAAAATCCCCATTTCCTCCCAATCAGCTGGAACTTGGGAGTCAGAAAATATATGGGGTTGGGGCCAGTCAGACTTTTTACTACCGGTTCTCCAAACTACTCAAAATTTTCGCTAATTGGTTCTCCAGAACTGGTCAGAACCTGCTGAAACCCACCTCTGATTCATGCCAACTCAAGAGACACCCAAAGGGCCCCATCCCGCACATCCTTCCCTAGACCACCACCACCACCACCACCCTCGTCCCAACAGTCCTTCCAAGAAATGCTGCAATGCCAAAAAAAAAAAGGGGGGGGTCTGAATTCAGTTGTGAAACGAACTGAAGGGCTGAAGCAGGGCAACGTATCCCAAAGGCGCCGTTGAAGGTTGCCCCGGCAACCGAGGCAAAACCTTCCGTTATTGGTTGAGGGGCAAGTTTGTCGTCGTCCTCCCCCCGACTCCCGCCCCGCTTAATAATCAGGGAACTAAGTAGACTTTTCTCTTATGCGGCGGCGGGGCAACGGCGGCGTCTGGGGGGCTGCGGCAGCCGCTCGGCCGCCAGGCCTCTTTCCTACGGAGCTCCGTCGTCCTGCCTCCCTCCCCGCTCTGTGGGAAAGCCGTCCCTCCGTTTTCACGAGGCTGAAAAGGCGATCTTTTTTTTTTTTTCCCTGCCCCGGGGAAAAGTGTATTCGGAGGAACGAGAGCGGGAGTCCGTCCCGGTCGCCCAGCCTCACCTCTCCAAGAAGGGAGTAGCAACACCGCTTGACAGCCCCCGCGTCCCGTGGCAGCAGCCGGGCTCGTCCGGCCTTTCTTTCCGATCTCGGTGTGGGGGGCGAACGGACCGAGGACAGCCGAGAGAAGGGAAGCTGCTTCTGCGGCTAAGCGGCGCTGAATTGCACACTTGACCGGCGGCTGTTAATGCTGCTGCTGCTGCTGTTGTTGCTGCTGCTGCAGGGGCAGGAGGAGGGAGTAGATCCGCTCTCGCTCCCTTTCTCTCTTTTTTTCCCTCCTTTCTCTCTCTCTCTTTTTTTCTCCTTCCCTCCCTCCGCCTCCCCCTCCTCCTCCTAGTTGTATTGCTCCCCTTTTCTTCAATGCGCAGGAGCGGCAGCGGCGGCGGCAGCAGCAGCGGGGGACAACGCATTGTTAGCAACCGCGAAAGCCGGAGGAGGTTTTCGACTAATTCACCTGCAGGAGGAGGAGTCTTGGAAGAGGCCCGCTCTGAGCGCAAGGGAAACAACAGCGGATCAAACAGGAATTGCCTCGGCTGCTTGTCCGCTGGCGGGTTGGATTAAAGCGTCGCCGCAGGCGGATTCAAAGGCCTGTTGCAGGGCGGCAGGACTGGCCCGAGACATTTTGACTGCGGAAGGTGGAAAGAAGCATCATGTTTTGGTCCCCCCGCTGCACCCTTATACTGAAATCTTACCTGGCAGAAAGCAAATTCTCTTTTGGCGATGGACCATAACGGGTTTTTTTTTATTTATTCTTTGGATGTATTCCTTACCTTTTCTCCGGGAGACTCACTGGGTAGATAATCACACCTGCTACCTGATCTTGTTGGGACTTGGGATATTCAGAGGAAAAGTCTTAGATCTGTAGCAGGCTACACCAAAGGCTTGTGTTTGCCTTTTTTTTTTTAATAAAACGATTTATAGAATTTGAAGGGAAAAAAGAGGGTTTTTTTAAAAAAAATGGTAACAAAGCAGAGGTGAAATCCAAAAGATTTTGACAGATTCTGGAGAACTGGTAGTGAAAATTTTGAGCAGTTCGGAGAACCAGCAAATACCACCTCTGGCTGACCCTAGAATGGGGTGGGAATGGGGATTTTGCAAGATCCTTCCTCCAGGAGTGGGTAGGGAATGGGGGTTTTGCGGTATCCTTCCCTTGGAGTGGGGTGGGGTGGGAATGGAGATTTTGCAGTATTCTTCCCCTGCCACACCCACCAAGCCACGCCCACAGAACTGGTAGTAAAAAAATTGGATTCCATCACTTAACAAAGCATTTTCATATTTAAAGAAAATCACATCAGTGTTGCCCATATTCTCATCAAGAATCAAGTTTGACTTTCCTCATCAAGAATCAAGTTTGATCCTTTAAAAAAAATCCCCATACTTAGCATTCTTTTCTCCAATGTCCCATAGTTGCTTTTTCAAGATTCAACTGGACTTCAGCTCTGAGCTGAAGACGCTTCTTGGATGTGAAGCAAAACGTCTTCAGAGAAAAACCAGAAAGTCCAGTTGCTTCTTGAAAAAGCACCTTTGCGACAACCATGACCTGGATGACTGAGAATCTCCAGACACTTTTCTCCAATGGTTAGCAACTACTCTGTGATGACCCAAAAGTGTGTTTTCAAAAGCCACTTTTACTTTGTTTTTCCTGGAAGACATTTTGCTTCTCATCCAAGAAGCTTCACTTGGATGAGAAGTGAAGTGTCTTCAAGGAAAAACAAAGTCCAAGGACTTATTGAAAAAGAACCTTTGGGACAACCATGACCTGGATGGCTAAGAATCTTCCTAGACACACTGTGATGAGGCTGAACTAAGAATGTCTGCCCTGAAATCGCTCTTGGTCATCATTGGTCACTGTTTGAGCATACAATAACGTGTGAACCCAGCTATTATTTATAGCAGGGGGTTTACAAATTAGGTGAGCTCAGCTCGTATAATCAGCCAGGAGTGTCTGCAAGGAAGGATGTGTATGAAAGCATAGTATCCATAATCATGTTGTTGCATTTGCCATTTTAACTTTTTCAGCCAGCGTGGTAATTGAGCAGAATAAAACAAAGTATGTACAAGCCAGCCACATCAGAGTAGTTGTAACAATCTGGTAGAGGAAAGTGCTTCCTGGAGCAAGACTTGTCAGCAGCAAGAATTATTTCCCCTTCCTCTCCTATTACCTGCAGTTGAGATTCTGTTCTTACCAATATTAAAGATTCCAAAAGCAGAGATTATATGTAACTCAGCTGAAAATGTATTTGTGATGTTCTCTGAGCTACAAAAGAGAAGACTGTTTTTAACCTTATCTTTCCCTCCCTATTTTGGTCTAGATTTCAAGCTCGTAATATTTTTTCCCAATATAACTATATGACCTCTTTTATTTATCTTTACAATATTTTAGACCCCTACAAAATGACATTTCTTACAAACATTAAAAAACATAAGCCATAATAGAAAACAGACTGCTTTCTATTGCTTATTTATGGATAGTTTTAGAAAGTAGAAAATTGGTAAGCAGTTCTGCTAAAACAGCCACTACCATCACTTTATTTATTTATTTATTATTTATTTTATTTGATTTTTATACCGCCCTTCTCCCGAAGGACTCAGGGCGGTGTACAGGCATAATAAAAAACCGACAATACAATATACAGATTTAAAATACGATTTAAAAAACTTATTTAAATTAGCCCAGTGATTAAAATTTACCATACTAAAACCCCGTTTAAAATTAATAAATTTAACATTAAAATCCCGATTTAAGCCAGCCCCGCGCGGATAAAAAGATGAGTCTTGAGTTCGCGACGAAATGTCCGAAGGTCAGGTATTTGGCGTAAACCCAGGGGAAGCTCGTTCCAGAGTGTGGGAGCCCCCACAGAGAAGGCCCTTCCCCTGGGGGCCGCCAGCCGACATTGTTTGGCGGACGGCACCCTGAGAAGTCCCTCTCTGTGGGAGCGTACGGGTCGGTGGGAGGCATATGGTAACTTTAAAAATATATATAACTTTTTGAAAAGGAAATAGTAAATAATCTGGTAGATTTCAACAGAGATCATATTCCACATTTCTCTAATGTATTCATTTATCAGCTTGAGGTAATCAGGTCATGTCTTAGGATTCTATTGTAATACTTTATTTTTAAATTTTGGGGAAAAAAAATCAGTGGAGACAAACTTACATACAAAATAATCTTTTTTCTGATTATAGGCCAGCAAAATAAATAAAAAAAATACAAGATAAACAGAAATATACAATTCTAAAATATTTAAGAAAAATTGGAGAAGATACTATGGCATACTGTACAAATTATAGAGCAGTTTTTAGTTTAGCTGTGATCAACAAAATGAAATCATTAGTATCAGGAAATCATTTGACATTGGGCAGATTATAAAAATTAGATTCCCCATATCTGACATAAATATTGAAGATAGGAGAGCACTGAAAATGTGCATTCAAGAAGAAATAGATTTCATATACTATGTGTGTTTCAGGTAGGCTGTAAAAAACAAAACGTTAGACAAAATTTATTTAAATATATTCTCCATGTTTTATAGTCTGATTCACTGCTTTTGAGACCTGATTCCTAAAGGACATTCTCCCAAGTGTGTTATAAGGAAAGTTTTCAAGAAAGTTGAACATGGAGGCCAAATCACCTAGGCCATAAATCAATATCCAGCATTCCTCTGTAACAAGAAAATCTTGGTAGTAGATAATAAGACCACTTTTAAAATGTTCCAAATTATTATGTTACTGATAACTTCATTTTTGAATGGAGTAGGATGCAAAATTCCTGCTTTTTCTGGCCATCTTTAAGAGGGGGCTACTTCAAGTACTGAACAAGTCCTATGGAAAGAACTAATGCCTCAAAGGATTGCTCCAGGGTAACTTTATTGTTAGGTGATAGGTTAATATGGGCTAATCTAAATTAGGTCTCCATTGGAAATAGAGAGGAAATTATGAAAGGAATCTGTTGAAACCTGCTGAGTTGTGTGATCAACTAAGGCCTTTTTAAAATCTGTAGTTAAAGCTTACGTTGTTTAACCCACCAATTAAAATGCTATTCCATTTAGATGGTGTGCAATGTTTGTCCAGCTGTTCCATATTTCTAATCCTGCATTATCTTATTTCTAATCCTAGGTTGTATTAACGGAGGGATAGAATCAAGATCACATGAAGTATTAGTACCGCTTTATAAAGCCTTAATATAGTCACACTTAGAATATTGCATGCAGTTTTGGTCACCATATTATAAAAAAGATGTAGACTAGAGACTCTGGAAAGAGTACCAAAAAAAAGATTATTAGGTGGCTGAAGGCTAAAACATATGAAGAACAGTTGCAGGAATTGGATTTGTCTAGTCTAGTGAAAAGGAGGACTAGGGGTGACATGATAACAATATTCTAATATTTGAGGGCCTGCCACTAAGAAGAGGGAGTCATCCTATTCTCCAAAGCTCTTGAAGGCAGAACAAGAAGCAATGGATGGAAACTAATCAAGGAGAGAAGCAGCCTAGAAGTAAGGAGAAATTTCCTAAAAGTGGAAACAATTAACCAGTGGAACGGTTTGCCTTCAGAAGTTGTGGGTGTTTCATCACTGGAAGCTTTTAAGAAGAGACTGGACAGCCATTTGTCTGGAATGGTATAGGGCCATGATGGCGAACCTATGGCACGCGTGCCAGAGGTGGCATGCAGACCTGTCTCCGCTTGCAGGTCGCCCCCAAGTTAGATTGTTTTTTTCTATGAGCTTCTGTTTCTCTGCAAATGATGAAACAGAAGCTCACGAAAGAAAAAGATCTTACCTCTTGCCATGTTGCCCTGCCTCCCACCAGCCAGTTGGTCTTCAGATCTCTGCTGCGCACATGCAGATGTCTGTGCATGCGCGTTTGTGCGCACCTTTCAGTTAGGGCATGCACGCGTGCAGTTTGGGCATTTGGTGTCTAAAAGGTTCGTCATCGTTGGTATAGACACAAGAACAGTTTTTTCCCGAAGGCCATCACTCTGCTAAACAAATAATTCCCTCAACACTGTCAGACTATTTACTGAATCTGCACTACTATTAATCTTCTCATCGTTCCCATCACCAATCTCTTTCCATTTATGACTGTATGACTATAACTTGTTGCTGGCAATCCTTATGATTTATATTGATATATTGATCATCAATTGTGTTGTAAATGTTGTACCTTGATGAACGTATCTTTTCTTTTATGTACACTGAGAGCATATGCACCAAGACAAATTCCTTGTGTGTCCAATCACACTTGGCCAATAAAATTCAATTCTATTCTATTCTATTCTATTCTATTCTATTCTATTCTATTCTATTCTATTCTATTCTATTCTATAGGGTTTCCTGCTTCTAAAAGGGGTTGGACTAGAACGGGTCTTTGGACTAGTCTTTGGACTAGCATTGGTCCGTGGCATGCCAGAAATTGGACCATGGAAACAAATGAAGCCCCATCCGTGGGACGCAGGCAGCACACGAAACCCCTTCCAGTCCGCAGAAAAACCTCTCCATGGAACAGTTCCGTGGTGCCCAAAAACTTGGGGCCTGTTGGACTAGAAGACTTCCAAGGTCCCTTTCAACTCTTACTCTCTTAAGAAAATAAAAGGACAACTTATAAATGTTTGATAATACATTAATAAAATGATGCTACTTCTTCCTAAGATTTTTTTTTTAATGGTTAAGCCTTAAGTAATAGGGTTCAGGGCCTGTTTATAACCACCTTTACTAACTATGATCTTAAGAGTTGATGCTCTCTCAACCAGCATAGGAGAGAGAAAAAATACCAACTACTTTAAGGCCTGTCATCCAGCTATTTAAAAATGCTTTTATTGACTATATCTTACTGCAAGCGCTTAAATAAAGATTGACACCTAGAGTTAAAAGGACAGCTGGCATTTTTTCATTCTTACAAACATGGAGCTCCTACTTGGCAAATGGAAAAGTTTTACAAATGTGTTCCCTTTCATTGATAAATAATAACAACAACAACGAGTTGGAAGGGACCTTGGAGGTCTTCTAGTCCAACCCCCTGCCCAGGCAGGAAACCCTACACCATCTCAGACAGATGGTTATCCAACATTTTCTTAAAAACTTCCAGTGTTGGAGCATTCATAACCTCTGCAGGCAAGTCGTTCCACTTATTAATTGTTCTAACTGTCAGGAAATTTCTCCTTAGTTCTAAGTTGCTTCTTTCCTTGATCAGTTTCCACCCATTGCTTCTTGTTCTACCCTCAGGTGCTTTGGAGAACAGCCCGACTCCCTCTTCTTTGTGGCAACCCCTGAGATATTGGAACACTGCTATCATGGCTCCCCTAGTCCTTCTTTTTATTAAACTAGACATACCCACTTCCTGCAACCGTTCTTTATATGTTTTAGCCTCCAGTCCCCTAATCATCTTTGTTGCTCTTCTCTGCACTCTTTCTAGAGTCTCAGCATCTTTTTTACATCGCGGCAACCAAGACTGAATGCAATATTCCAAGTGTGGCCTTACCAAGGCATTATAAAGTGGCACTAACACTTCATGTGATCTTGATTCTATCCCTCTGTTTATGCAGCCCAGAACTATATTGGCTTTTTTAGCAGCTGCTGCACACTGCTGGCTCATATCTAAATGGTTGTCCACTAGGACTCCAAGATCCCTCTCACAGGTACTACTATTGAGCAAGGTACCACATATATGGTACCTGTGCATTTTGTTTTGTTTTTTGCCTAAATGTAGAACCTTACTTTTTTCACTGTTGAATTTCATTTTGTTAGATAGCGCCCAATGTTCAAGTCTGTCAAGATCCTTCTGTAACTTGAGCCTATCTACTGGAGTGTTGGCTATTCCTGCCAGCTTGATGTTATCTGCAAATTTGATGAGTTCCCCATCTATCCCCTTGTCCAAGACATTGATGAAGATGTTGAAAAGTACTGGGCCTAAAACAGAGCCTTGGGGTACTCCACTGCATACTTCCCTCCATGTGGATGTAGTTCCATTGAGGACTACACGTTGAGTGCGGTTGGTCAGCCAGTTACAAATCCATCTGGTCGTGCTGCTGTCTAACCCACATTTTTCTACTTTATCTAGTAGTAGGTTATGGTCTACTTTATCAAATGCTTTACTGAACTCCAAGTAAATTAGTAGTGTAAATTTACCATTACTAAATAAATGGTAGTGAATTGATAAAACACAAGCATATTAGATTCAGTACTTCTAATTTTCTCTGGAGAATTTGAAATAAGCTTATATTACTACCTTTAAAGTGCTCCATGGCTTAGGACCGGGTTACTTACGGGACCGCCTACTGCTACCGATTGCCTCTCACCGACCCGTGCACTCTCACAGAGAGGGACTCCTCAGGGTGCCGTCCGCCAAACAATGTCGGCTGGCGGCCCCCAGGGATAGGGCCTTCTCTTTGGGGGCTCCCACCCTCTGGAATGAACTTCCCCCAGGACTTTGCCAACTTCCGGACCTTCGAACCTTTCACCGCGAGCTGAAGACATATTTATTCATCCGCGCAGGACTGGCATAGGATTTTAGATTTTATCTGGTTTTAATTTTAGTGGGTTTTATTGTTTTAAAGATATTTTAATTGGGCCAAATTGAATAAGTTTTTTAAATATTCTTTTATTCTGTATTTATTTTGTTGTTCTGTTTTTATCTGGCTGTAAACCGCCCTGAGTCCTTCAGGAGAAGGGCGGTATAAAAATTTGATTAAATAAATAAATAAATAAATAAATAAATATAACATTTTTTCAGATTAATATCACCAATTAAAAATAACTGCATCCCAAATAATCTGATAAGGACAAAACATTTGGTGCTCACTCATACCAGACCTTTCAGGAACACACTGTTAAATAATAGGTGTATTCTTAACAATTTACTGCTAATGCTCCTGGTCAGCAACACTTAATATGTTTTATTTAATATGTAGTCTGATGCCTTAAATCCATGACTATAAATGACTACTTAGGAAAAGTGCTGTTCTGGGGAAGGCTTTCCTTTTTCTTCTTTTGTTTCTTGATTTAATTGCCACATTACACTACAAGCATTCAATAATTTATGTTAATCCTCCTCTCCTTTAATAACTGTTTAGCAACAACCACTCTACTAGAAAGTAATAGAGGAAAAGAAGGGAACCCAACACTTGCTTCATTAACTCTGCATAGGTCAATATACAGTATATGGTTCTAGGCTTCTTTTTAGACTTGGGTCAAATTGATCCAAAGTCTTAAGAAAGATATGGACACATCCATGTAGTATCCTTGGCAACAATAGGAAAAGCTTTGTTTTGTTATTTCTATGGCTCTCAGATTTCCTGGTGCTCTCTCCTTTCCCCAGTGTGAACCAGGAATAAACCCTGATAATCTTATTTAAATGTGCCATTCAACCATGTAAAAATATTTTTTCTTAATATGAACACAACTGTAAATAAGGTGCACAAATGTTCTATTTGGATGCTATTGTAGTCTACAGAAGATACCGTTATGGAGTCCTTTCCTCCCCAGGTACCATTATTCCTTTCCCCATCTTTCTTTTCAAAAATAACACACACACACACTCAAATTCTTATATTTTGAATTATTCTCTGGTTGGAGTTACAAGCTGGTACTCATCTATATCTAGCAGCCCTGCTTCCCTTTTCTTTCCAATTCTTTTTTCCATTTATCAGAATCATAACTAAATCATACACCTCTTCCCATTTGTCCTTTTTATGGGATGCTTCTGCTTTCAGTACTTTAATGGACCATTTGTCTAGAAAAATGTATCTATTATTTCTAATTGTTCATTAAATTCAGTGGTGAAATCCAAATTTTTTCACTACTGGTTCTGTGGGCGTGGCTTGTGGGCATGGTGTGGCTTGGTGGGCGTGGCAGGGGAAGGATACTGCAAAATCTCCATTCCTACCCTACTCTGCGGCCAGCCAGAGGTGGTATTTGCCGGTTTTCGGAACTACTTAAAATTTCTGCTACTGGTTCTCCAGAACCTGTCAGAACCTGCTGGATTTCACTCCTGATTAAATTGGAGAATATGACAGCAGTATTACACAAGTGACATATTTTTTATTATCTGCATAAAAATGTAATATAACGGATATACCTGTACATGTCCATTGCATGTTTTGAAGAACTCTTCTTTTGGCTTATTCAAACTTTAAAATTTCAAGTTATGGCACGCTGCCCACCTATTGTTTAAATTCATTAAAATTTGCTTTCCTGAAATCCATGATGTATAACTGACTTCTTTCAGCTTTTCTTCCTTGGTTTGATCTCCAACATAACATAGCCATGGTTTCCCCAAAGTGCCCTCTTTAGTCCCTCAACCTAATTCCTCTCT
Source organism: Ahaetulla prasina (assembly GCF_028640845.1). NCBI lineage: Eukaryota > Metazoa > Chordata > Lepidosauria > Squamata > Colubridae > Ahaetulla > Ahaetulla prasina. Next base: position 125,055,304 of record NC_080539.1, read on the forward strand.
GTTGGTTCAGAATATATCCAGGAAAACTAACCTTATACTTTCTTCAATCTTTTCAAAAATGACATTTCTAATAAAAGAGGTTGAAAACATATTGGACCTCCTACTCTAGTTGAAGTTAATCATCTAGAAAATATGCCAGGGTAATGATGATTTCAAGCTGACCAGCCAATGTAAGGCTAATGCAACTGTAAAGCTGATGAAATATAAGGCTGATGCAATGAGAATGAATCAGCATTGGTATAACCTCTTTAAGACTCTGAAGGGATCCACACAAGTATTTTACCCCTTTAAGAGGTGTTTATAAATTTCACCCAGGAGAGGGTGTATTCTCTCTCCTTGTGTCCGGTATTCATTGCTGAGTTCTCAGTATAGAGTTAAGAAGATTGATTGCTTGTCAGGTATTTTGCCTACCACATATATTTCTGTATTTGTCTTGTATATAAACTACTATTAAATGTCTAAGGCTCTGTGTGCTGTTTTGCTCCTGGGTTGTCTCCTAATTGTAGTCATGCTGCAAACGCTCTGACAAAATATAATAGTTAATGTCTTTTATTACCATTATAACCTATCATCTTGGAACTTTTGAATTGATTTTGAAAGAATTATTCATACTTCTGCTTTGCTAAGTAACTGATGTAATATACAACTACCACATACTGTACACGACTCTCTAGTTATAGTAATCTAATTCCATACATCAACAATTATGATATATCTTACACTACAAAATGAGATTTGTTTCTTTTGGATTTAGATTGCAGTGTCTCTCCTTACAACTGTTGTAAAAACAATCATAAAATTGAAGCTGGTCACACAGTGTCTCAACTAGCAATTGCAATGACTTATGTCCAAAATTCCAAGCTCCATTGTAGTTTTAATTCAAGGACTACCTGTAGTTTGGACTTTGTTTAGACAATGCATGAATGTAGCCAATGAAATGTATTTGTAGATCATAACATGGGTCAACCTTGTTTAAAACACCTAGCAAAGAAACATCAGTCACTTTCTCAGTATTGGTAACATACTGATTTGTAATCTTGTCACTCTTTTATACAATTTTTCAAATTCAACATATAAAAGAGATGACCAAGTTAGGGATGGTAAGAGAAGGCTGGATCTTTTTCCTTCTCTCAATTTGACCCCAGTTCATATCCTGCTTGTAATCTTCCTGGATGAATTGCTTTGGCCACTGTTTAACAAACGATGTTTGTTCAGATCCTGTGGCTCTTCTTACAAACACATTTGTGAATTATTCCTTAATATTAAATTGATATACAACATAGAAGCATTTTCTAAGACCATTAAGGACTTCATAGCTCCTTTTTCCAGTTTTGCCTAATGTAATGGAGTAATGCAATCTGAACACCTTAGCCCAGGGCAGTGGAGAAACCTGAACCAGTTTACTACCGGTTCGCTGGCCAAAGAGGTTGTAAAAAATGCTTTTAAAAATAAAAAGAAAAGCCTCTGATGATCACAAAGCTCAGCTGGGATCGTCAGAGCCTTTTAAAAGCATTTTTCAGGCAACTTAGCCGGGATCATCAGAGCCTTTTAAAAGCATTTTTTTACAACCTCTTTTGCCGAAAAGATTGTAGAAAAAATGCTTTGAAAGGTTTAAAAAAAAGGCTCTGATGATTGCGTGGCTCAGCTGGGATCGTCAGAGCCTTTTTTTTTAACCTTTTAAAAGCATTTTTTAAAATTCATTTGGCCGAATAGGTTATAAAAAAAAAAAGCTTTTAAAAGTAAAAAGAAAAAGCCTCTGATGATCACATGGCTCAGCTGGGCATGGGCGGGGGTGGGGCGCAGGGATTTTTGCTACTGGTTCTCCGAACCACCTGCTGCCATCGCTACCAGATTGGCTGATCTGGTCTGAACCGGGAGCATTTCACCCCTGGCCCAGGGGTCCCCAACCCCCAGTCCACGGCATGCCAGAAACCGGGCTGTGCAAACAAGCGAAACTCTATCTGCAGCATGGAGGTAGCATACAAAACCACACACACCCCAGTACACAGCAAAACCTCTCTCCACGGAATCAGTCCCTGGTGCTCAACAGGTTGGGATCTGCTGCCTTAGCCCATTATATATTCCAAAGATAGATCAGTTCTCCAGTTAATATACCTCCTTCTATCACTTCTTCGGGACCCACTTTTAATGGTTAGTTAAAACACACTGTACAAAAACACTGGGATTTGCTAGAGTTTGCTTTAGTATTGCGTATGTAGCTGAAGCTATGCCGCTAAAATTGCAGCCTGCCTATCTCCTTTTTTACTTTAAAAAGTGCCACAATTTTATTCTCAGCCGGATCTCGACATTTGTGCTAAGGATCACCACCCTGAGGTCTATCTGAAATCATTAAAAGAGAAATACTATAAACAGGAGACACCAACTAGCACAGGATTGGCATTTATTTTATGCAGTAATTGCCACATTGCTTAAGATTTGGACTAGCATCTAATTAGCAGTATGATAACACATTCACTACTGGATAGTGCCCAATAAATAATCAACATATGCATTTGCTAATGTTGATAAATTGCTAAATTAAATTTACATTATGATGGTTATTTGCTCTTAGAGGCAAAATAATTATTTGTGAAACACAAATGTGTGCCAATACCCAATGTTTATTATTTTGGACATGTATACATTCAAGTAATCACTTAATTTCCCCACCACCACCACCTACATATGTCTGGAACAACCTCTTCAGGAGGATACTATGGCATATGGCAGTGATGGCTAACCTTTTTGTTGTTGCGTGCCAAAAGCGCGTGCACGCACCCATAATGCAATGCGTGCATGACCCCCTCCGTGTGCCCCGCCCCCCTGTGCATGTGACCCCCCCGCACGATCCCTGCCCTCCTGCACATGCACGAGCTACCCCCTGCGCGACCCCCACCCCATGCATGTGCACTGACTCCCGCATGTGCCCCCTATGTGTGCACGACCCCACACATGTACGTGACCCCCAGCATGCACCTGCCCGCCTGTGCATGCATGTCTCCCGCATGCACCCCGCCCACTGAACATGCATGGCAGAGACCCAAAAACCAGCTGGCCGCTGGGAGGTACGCACACATGTGCAGTGGAGCTAAGCTGGGGCGACGGCTCACGTGCCCACAGAGAGGCCACCTGTGTGCCACCTGTGGCATGCGTGCCATAGGTTCACCATCATATGGCATCCAAAGTTGCAGAGAGATCTGGAAGCAACAGCATGTACTCCTCTCTCTCTCTCTCTCCTAGGAAAGATCTATAAGGTGACCAAAGCAGTTTAGGTGCTAAAACTAGACCCAAAACTTGTTTAAGAAAATCTGTTTTGTACAACAGTTTTGATCTATTCAAAACTGATCTATTTTGATCTATTGCTTATCTGTGTCCTCAAGCAACTTGTTCAGGAATGGGAGGTTGGAAAAAAAGCACATCAGGTTAATACCTAAACTTACAAACTGTGCTCTCTCTCCATCAAAGAAATAAGCTCCTTGCTGAAGATAAATTTAACCTGAAGATAAATTTAACTTGGGCTTTCCTGTCAACCAATTGTTTTCTGAAGAAAGCTTATCTATTTTTTTTCATGCAAACATTGACTTCAGGAATACTTTTTTACGAAGGTTATATTCCTAACTTTAGTAGTGTATTACTTACAAAGCTGAAATATGCTGGAATATCACCAGCTGTCTTTCTTGTAGAATAGGCAAGAAGTTGGTCGTTTTTGATGACTAGTTGTATTATTCTATTCACACAGGCCAAGCAGCCTCAGGCAAATTCCAAGTGGAATTCTGTAACTATACATCTTTTTTTTAAAGAGGGGTTTTCTTTCTTTGAAGAACCGTCCATGTGAAAAACTTTCATTGGCAAGAGAAAATAATGCAGGAAAAAACAAACTGTAAGGATTTGCACTTGGCAGGACCAACAATTAAATGCTTGAGGCTAGATACTTGTATAACAACTTACCACACCAAAGAAGTGTCATGAAAAGTAATTGTGCTTTCCAGACATGCAATAAACAAAGCAACTTTTGCAACAAATAAACCCAGATCAAAAATATGCATTATCTGTGGTTCACATTTATTAGTAGATAATCAGAAAATGTGCCGTCATAGATTTGGGACAAGGTTTATTTGCCTATGTGTCCTATTGATTATTGAATATGGGCATACACCAGAAAAAACAGGGTTCTTATATATTCAATAAATGATCAGTAGAAACTGTTGCAGAGCTGGCCAACCCCCTATGAAGCAGTTAAAGCAGGGGTGTCAAACTCGTGTCCTCACGTGAGGTATTGTGACTTTTCCCTCCTTCGCTAACCGGGCAAGGGCATGGCCATCCGGCCCACGGGCTGCTAGTTTGACAGCTCTGAGTTAAAGGCTTAAGAGCAGCATCTTCTTTTCAATCAACTGTAACAGTAACAGAGTTGGAAGGGACCTTTTTTTTTTTTTGTTTACATTTATATCCCGCCCTTCTCCGAAGACTCAGGGCGGCTTACAGTGTATAAGGCAATAGTCTCATTCTATTTGTATATTTTTTACAAAGTCAACTTATTGCCCCCCCAACAATCTGGGTCCTCATTTTACCTACCTTATAAAGGATGGAAGGCTGAGTCAACCTTGGGCCGGGCTTGAACCTGCAGTAATTGCAGGCTCTGTGTTCTAATAACAGGCTTCTTTACTAACCTGAGCTATCCCGGCCCTCCTAGGACCTTGGAGGTCATCTAGTCCAACCCCCTGCTCACGCAGGAGACCTATACTAGGGATTCGACCTGTCGAACTGCCGACCTTTCTGATTAACAAGCTCAGCGTCTTAGCCAGTGAGCCACACTGTTTTTCCATATGCTGTGTTTCCCCCAAAATAAGACCCTGTCTTATATTTTTTTGAACCCTGAAATAAGTGCTTGGCCTTATTGCCATGCACTTAAAAGCCTGATTGGGCTTATTTTGGCGGAAACAGGGTATATGCATAGTCAATCTTGATGATTTTATTATAATTTGGATAGCTATTACCACTATAGGTGGTCCTCACTTAACCATTTGTTAAGCAACCATTCAAATTTATGACAATGCTGAACAAGTATTTATGACCAGTTCTCAAACTTACAAGGTTGCAGTGTCCATGTGGCAGGCAGCTCACAATTACGATGTTGAAGCATCTCATGGTCACATGATTGCCATTTGCAACTTTCATTGGTTTTCAACAAACAAAGGGAAAGGGAAATCCAGCAGGTCCCAAAGGGTGATCACATGATATCACATTTTATGTTACTCAGTAATGGAAATTCCAGTCCTGGTTACTGTGGTTAAATGAAAACTACCTGTCTTTCCTACTAAAATGAACAAACCTAAAAGTGCTTAGGTTTGGCTCAGTTTTCTCTTTAAAAACTTATTCTTTTACAGGTAAAAACAAAGGAAACTTAAAACAAAAATATTAATAATTTAAATGGCCTGAATCTTTGTCCATATATTGGAAAGAACTTTTTAGTTTGAGTACTCTACTATATTAAATATAACTTCTTGGGCTGTACAACTAGTTTTCGTTCAGAGGACAAATATTACGATTAAAACATTTAGGCCAAATCACATTATATTTTGGTGAATTAGATTGCTGAATAATTAGTTCAAGGTTAAATTTGCTCTTATTTATTGCATTTATCAGGCAATGAGAAACTAATAATGAGGTTTTACTACATCCAATATGTTTTCACGCTGCTGGGTAAATTAATCTTAAAGCATCACAGTGCTTTTGTCCTTTGTCTTCTTTGTGTGTGTGTATATGTGTGTGTGTGTGTGAGAGAGAGAGAGAGAAGCAACAGAAGTGAAAGAAAGCCTGACACTGTCAGCTCTATCTGATGTTTCTTTCTATCAGCTATTACCTAGCAATTTTTGCATCTTTTTATAGTGTTTTTCTATTCCACACCTCATTAAGATCATTATTCTTCATGTTATACTAAGAAACTATATATGTTTGAATACTTTTTTTCCCCAAAACCCATTTTGTTAAGCAACAGCATCTAACCAATTTTGATTTATCTCAAAAAAAGCTAAATAGGGATAAGGTAAAGGTAAAGGTTCCCCTCGCACATATGTGCTAGTCGTTGCTGACTCTAGGGGGCGGTGCTCATCTCCGTTTCAAAGCCGAAGAGCCAGCGCTGTCTGAAGACGTTCCATGGTCATGTGGCCAGCGTGACTCAACACCAAAGGCGCACGGAACGCTGTTACCTTCCCACCAAAGGTGGTCCCTATTTTTTCTACTTGCATTTTTACGTGCTTTCGAAACTGCTAGGTTGGCAGAAGCTGGGACAAGTAACGGGAGCTCACCCCGTTACACGGCACCACTAGGGATTCAAACCGCTGAGCTGCTGACCTTTCGATCGACAAGCTCAACGTCCTAACCCCTGAGCCACCGCGTCCCTTTTTAAATAGGAATAGATCTGATTAATTTATTTGTTTATTATATATAAATTTCATCAAATAAATTTTAAGAGATTAAAGAGAAGGCCAATCTGGGAAGAAAAAAGTAATGAAAGTTTTAAAAGGTATTAGGTAATTTTAAAAAAGTGGGAAAAAAGAAAAAAGTTTTAAACAAGTGGCTTCCAATCTGTTTGACAGCAGTTATAAATGCATTTATATTTTACTTTCTCAAAGATTACAACATAATTTTGTTATTTCCATAGCCTGAGCCTATTTAATAATCAAACTCACAAATTCATTGTTTTATAACAAAAAGTCCATTAGAGGTCTCTAGTCATTAATAATATGGTTATTATCCTTTCTCTAATCAGACAATTTTGCCATATCTGCTAATTCTGACATTTTAGAGGGCTGGAACTGATTAGAATTTAGATAGAGACCACCAGGAAATCCCAGGACTGTGAATTAGACTTTTTTTTAAAAAAAAATCTAAACAAGGTTACAGCAAGCTACTATCATACTATTGCCAAGAAAACTACATGGGCAATTGAACTTAGTGCTCTAGTTTTCTAAAGATGAACTTGACTAAAATCTATATATTTAAAATTTAGAAGTAAAGATTAGAATATCTTTACTTCTACAAATCTATACATTTTACAAATCTACACATTTCCATGTATTGATTTTCCTATTGATGATATTTGGAAACTTTTCTAGAAATCTCTTTTTACTGAATAGAGGGTAAAATGATTAGCAATTAAATTATCCTATAAGTCACACCTGGACAAAAAAAACCTCATTTTATAAAAGCATGTAACATTTATGCACACATCTAAGCAGTACAACAGTTTAAAATCACAACGTTCAATGATATTTACTGGGAATAGATTTGCAATAGAAAATAATGAAAATTGCATTTGTGAAGGGATTATGTTGCTAACATGGTGGCCTCCAAAAATTATAATTAGAACTCCTATATTCCCAGAACTTTAGACCAAAGGGAGGCTTATAGGTGCAAAGCCTCTGGAAAGCATTATGTAGCTGATTTGACATTGCAACCTAATTGGTGTTCTTCAGATCTGTTTGGCTGCAAACCCCTCATCCTAAATCAGCAAAATCATTTGATTTAAGGTTACCATATATCTAACAGAAGGAAGACATGTTCTCATGTCTAGCAGCCATAACCTTAAAATTAAACATTGTCCAACTCTCTCTTTCTATATATTTATGCATGTATTATGTATGTATGTAGAGTTGGTGTGGAGTTTCCTGCCTGGGCAGGGGGTTGGATTAGAAGACCTCCAAGGTCCCTTCCAACTCTGTTATTATTTTATGTATGTATATTTTCACCAGTGATGAAAACCAATTTTTTTTACTACTGGTTCTGTGGGCGTGGCATGGTGGGCATGGTGTGGCTTGGTGGGCGTGGCTTGGTGGACGTGGCAGGGGAAGGATATTGCAAAATCTCCATTCCCTCCCCACTCCTGGGGGAAAGATATTGCAAAATCTCCATTCTCAGCCCACTCTGGGGCCAGCCAGAGGTGGTATTTGCTGGTTCTCTGAACTACTCAAAATTTCTGCTACCGGTTCTCTGAATTGCTGAAAATTTCTGCTACCGGTTCTCTGAACTGCTCAAAATTTCTGCTACTGGTTCTCCAGAACCTGTCAGAACCTGCAGTGGCAGTTTTTCGCTCTACTACTTGTCATGGACGCCCAGAAAGTTAAAGGGGGTGTGTCCTCTTTTCTAATCGTCTGTGTCCTCCCAACCCTAGTTTGTTTTATTAATTAATTAATTAATTTATTTATTTATTTTATTAATTTATTTCGTCAAGCGTGTATTTTATGACAGATACAAGTCTCAACATAATTATAAATACATGTAAAGGGTACGAATAAAAGAAAACATTAGGACAGGGACGGTAGGCATGCCGGTGCGCTTAGGCACGCCCCTTAAAGACCTCTTAGGAATGGGGTGAAGTCGACAGTAGACAGTCTAAGGTTAAAGTTTTGGGGATAGCTGGATCGCAAAGTTTCGAGCTCGCACCTTCCTGATTCACACGGGCGGGAAAAATATCACAGAAGGTTCGCTCTGACTCAAGTTTATAACAAAACGAGTCTCAGCTTCGGATTTCCAGGAGTGTGTGGGGGGGGGCAGCTAATTCTACTTTTTGTTTTAGAAAACAACCCGACCTCCGCTCCACTAAGCGGCGCCCTCAGCCGCGGTCTGTGCTCTGATCGCCGGTCTTCTGCGCAAAGGCCAGGCTGACACCTTCCCCGACGCGTTGTGTTTGTGAGCCGGTGCGATGGGCGGCAGGGTGACCCGCGTGCTTAGCAAGTTTAACTTGGAGAGCCGAGCGCACCGGGAAATCAGCAAGAAGAAACCCAGGGTTGCCCCGCGCCACCCCGGCCCAGCCGAACCGGATTGTGAGTTCAGCGGGCGCAAAGGCGCTGCCGGATCGTTTTAATCGCTACCCCCCTGCGCCGCTTCCTTTGGTTTCTGCTGCGGAGGGGCTGGATTAAAGGGAATTTGGGGAAGGGAGGGAGGGAAGCAGGCGCCGTCCCGTCGGGGAATATCCCCGGACAGCCCTGCGGCAGAGAACGACTGTTGCATGACGTCCAAAAGGCTTCCTTTCCCTTTGCATCTAAGGGACCTTGGGAGTAAATCTTGCAAAGGAAGGGGATATTTGTAGTCAGGCTTTGTCCTTTAAATGAATCCGGTCCGTGGGGAGGGGGATTGCACAAACAAAAGCAAGTGCGATTTCGACGACAAAGGCGCTGGTGACATTGAAGCGACCCCTCGTTGCGCTCTCAAGTTTTGGAAACCGCGCCCGCGCGTTAGCTCTGCCTTTGGAAGGGCTGGTGGTTTCACTTTTAGGAGCAGCCGCATGCGCGTCTGCGATGACGAGCAGATGCTGGGAGTGGTAGCTTGGGATGCAGTTGAGGTGCCAGGATGCCGAGACAGCGTGGATATATTTTTATTTATTTATTTTATTTGTCACAACAATATATATAAGCATCACACAAAAAGATTATATAGTATATAAACATATATATGAGGAAATATAAGGAAATATAAGAATATATATATATATGTATGTATGTATGTATGTATGTATGTATGTATGTATGTATGTATGTATATATATATATATGAAGAAAAAAAGAAAAACAATAGGACAGGAACGGTATAGCAATAGCACAATAGATTTATATACCGCTTCACAGTGCTTTACGGCCCTCTCTGAGTTGTTTATAAAGTCAGCACATTTTCCCCAACAATCTGGACCCTTGTTTTACTGACCTCCGAAGGATGGAAGGTTGAGTCAACCTTGAGCTAGTGAGATTCGAACTGTTGGCAGCCAGCAGTCAGCAGCCTGCAGAACTGCATTATAACTACTGTACCACCACAGCTCTATGAAGGTCTTCTGGTTCAATCAGTACAGACGTAAATATACAAATGATTGAACAATATCTCTTTTTTTTTTCTGGCTGACATCCTTTACTTGAAACAGCCCTCTTGCAAAATACAAAATTATAGCTCCTGTAAAGAAGCAGGTACAGAGAGTCCTCGACTTTCAACAGTTCATTTAGTGACCGCTCAAAGCTGCAATGGCACTGAAAAAAGTGACTTGTGACCGTTTTTCACACTTAGGACGGTTGAAGGATCACCATGGTCATCTGATCCAATTTCAGTTGCTTGGCATGTGACTCATATTTATGATAGTTGCAGTGTCCCAGGGTCATGTGATCACCTTTTGCGACCTGACAAGCAATATCAATGGAGAAATCAGATTCACTTAACAGTTGTGTTACTAACTTAAGAACTACAGTGATTCACTTAAGAATTGTGGCATGAAAGGTTGTAAAATGGGGCAAAATTCACTTAACAAATGTCTTGCTTAGCAACAGAGATTTTTGGCTCAATTGTGGTCATAAGTCAAGGACTAGCTGTAATATTCCTTCCAGTTCCAGACAGATCAGTCAAAACACAACACACTTAGTCCTGCTTTCTTTAACTATGGTTAAATAAGCCATAATCAATTAGTTTATGAATTGTGCTAAAGTGAAACCAGAGAAACGACATTCGGACTGATTTGCCCAGCCACGTGGCTGACTCACCATTTCTCAGGGCTGGAAACATGTCATCAATTCTACCCACCCACAATCCACTGGAAAACAACTTCTACCTATCTTTTCCTGCTGTGCCGTGATGTTTTCTGATTTGTGTTGGCACAAGTGGTATTGTCCAGTTTTTCTGTTGCACTTAATTTCATTGTAGTGCAAACACTACTGTGCACTGTGGCAGAAGTGCCTCCTTTTCATCTTTGACCATTGGTCGATGCCCTGATGGCCATTTTGTCTTGGGTAGCTGGGCTTGTCCCTTTCTGAGGAGACTTTGATGATGAACCTCTGGATTCCACCACCCTCTTCGTTATCTTAGTGGTAGACCAGTGAAATTGGATGTTTTCTTTCTGATTGTTTACTGTGAATCAGGAATGTGGTGGTTCCTTCTTTTCCTCTCTAGGTGAAATTGACAAAGGTTTGGTTGTTTTCTATTTACATTGATATATTGATCATCAATTGTGTTGTAAATGTTGTAGCTTGATGAACGTATCTTTTCTTTTATGTACACTGAGAGCATATGCACCAAGACAAATTCCTTGTGTGTCCAATCACACTTGGCCAATAAAAATTCTATTCTATTCTATTCTATTCTATTTGCAACCTACATAACAGGAAAATGGTAAGAGCACAGTGGTCTGCTAGTGGAAATCCAATGTCCCCAAAGAGCCATCTAAGGAAAGAAATCGGTGCCTTGGTAGGAGGCGTAAAGAAGGCAAGTTTGCCAATTAAAGGGCTATTGCCAGTGTAACATAACCATTAAGCAGAACAGGTTGAAATGTAGAAGAAGATTCCTCATACCAGCTTCATTTCCTATCAGTTTACACATAGGAGTCAAGCAGATTAGGGCTATGGTATGAGGGCATCCTTAGGAAGTTGAATGACCCAGGCCAGAAAATTTCCCGAGACTATATTAATTTCAGTGGGCATCGTCCTGTTACGGTCAGAGCACATGTTCTTCAACTGAAATCCACTGAAAGCAGTAGAGTAGGAGACCTCTAGTTTTCATTCAGCCACAACATTCACAAGTTAAACCATAATCTCTTAGCTAAACGTGCCTAAAAATGTAGCACTTAAAACAAAATGGGTAGTCAGTAAGAGGGATAGAAAAAGAATGTAGCATACTGAGGAGGAATTAGGAATATAATTTCTTTCCTAGGGTGACAGGCCTGTTTAACTTCATAGAAAACCATGCCTCCATTATATTGTCTTGTCTTCCATACTTCCATTATATTGTACAATGACAGAGCTCACACATAAAATGGTTCTGGCCCAAGTTATGACGAATAATTGTTTTCAAGTTTTAAGAGTAGTGGCTATTTCAAATGCAGTTCAATAGCCTGAATGTGTGTATTTGTGTCTGTGTGGTGTGTGTGTGTCTGTTTGTAAAAGCACACATACATTTTTTGTTTATGATTTCATTTAGAACCGTACTGTGGAATCCATGGTGCTTTCTGAGCTGGGCTGTTTGCTCTCAGGCATTTTATTAACCTACTAGATAACATTATCAATGCTACTGAGAGTGGTGTTTGTTTTCTATTTTAATACAGTAGCTTGCCCTGCCAGTATTGGTGGGATGTTGTTGTTTTCTTTAGTAGTTCCTTGATTAAGGTATTATTTTATGCTTGATTGATTGTTTATTAGATGTTGATCTCTGCTTATTTGGATGTTGGCTGCTGAAGAAAATGTATTCTGGACTTTTTGTTTCAAGGAACTATTAAGGAGACCCAGAGAGGTTTCTGACGGAGCTTGGGCCGTTTCCCGGGGAATTAGCCCACGGCTCGGCCGAAGAACTGGTGGCCGCCTGGGAAGAGGCGGCGGCCGGGGCTTTGGACCGCGTCGTGCCTTTGCGGCCTCTGACCCAGCGCCGAACTCAACCAGCTCCTTGGTATAATGAGGAGCTGAGAGAGATGAAGCGCCGGAGAAGACGCCTAGAGAATGTTTGGAGGTCCAGCCGCTCCGAATGTGACCGAACACTAGTAAGGTCTTATATTCAGACCTACCTAGTGGCGATAAGAACGGCAAAACATAACTATTTTTCTTCTCTTATTGCATCGGCAGATAATCGCCCAGCCACCCTGTTTAGGGTGACCCGCTCCCTGCTTATGCAGGGGGCTCGGGAGGACCCCTTGCAGGGGCGTGCTGAGGATTTTGTACAGTATCTGTCCGATAAAATCGCTCGGATCCGGGACGGACTGGATGCTGATTGGATAGATTCAGGCGGGATGACGGGGACGGGTCTTGTGGATATTACCTGGGCTGAGTTTGATCCTGTGACTCTCGACGACATGGACAGGTTGTTGGGTAGGCTGAATCCTACCACATGTTTATTGGACCCGTGTCCCTCCTGGTTGGTACTGGCCACACGGAAGGTTACATGAGGCTGGCTCCTGGGAGTTACCAACGTTTCTTTGTTGGAGGGCATTTTTCCCACCGCCTTAAAAGAGACGGTGGTGAGGCCCCTCCTCAAGAAGCCTTCCCTGGACCCAGCTGTATTGGCGAACTATCATCCAGTCTCCAACCTTTGCTTTTTGGCAAAGGTTGTTGAGAGTGTGGTGGCATATCAGCTTCCCCAATACCTGGAGGAAACTGTCTATCTAGACCTGTTCCAGTCCGGCTTCAGACCTGGATACAGCATGGAGACGGCTTTGGTCGCATTGGTGGATGATTTCTGGAGGGCTCGGGACAGGGGATGTTCCTCTGTACTGGTCCTTTTAGATGTCTCAGGGCTTTGATACCATCGATCATGGTATCCTGCTGCGGCGATTGAAGGGATTGGGGGTGGGGGGCACCATTTATTGGTGGTTCTCCTCCTATCTCTCGGACCCTTCACAGACGGTGTTGGCAGAGGGGCAGAGATTGACCTCGAGTTGCCTCACTTGTGGGGTGCCACAGGGGTCGGTTCTCTCGCCTCTCCTGTTCAACATCTACATGAAGTCGCTGGGTGAGGTTATCCGTGGTTTCGGTGTGGAATACCATCTGTACGCTGATGATACTCAGCTGTACATTTCCACCCCGAACCACCCCAACGAAGCCGTCGAGATGATGGCCCGGTGTCTTGAAGCCATGCGGGTCTGGATGGGGAGGAACAGGCTCCAACTCAACCCCTCCAAGACAGAGTGGCTGTGGGTTCCGGCGTCCCGGTACAGTCAGCTTACGTCATTGCTGACTGTTGGGGGTGAAGTACTGGCCCCCAGGGGGAGGGTGCGCAACTTGGGCGTTCTCCTGGACGATTGGCTGTCCTTAGAGGAACATCTGACGACCGTCACCAGGGGAGCATTTTATCAGGTTCGCCTGATTTGCCAGTTGCGCCCCTTCCTAGACCGGGACTCCTTACGCATGGTCACTCACGCCCTCGTTACGTCCCGCCTGGACTATTGCAATGCTCTCTACATGGGGCTCCCCTTGAAGAGCACCAGGAGGCTCCAGCTAGTCCAGAATGCAGCTGCGCGGGTGATAGAGGGAGCACCTCGTTGCTCCCATATAACACCTATCCTGCACGGCCTGCACTGGCTGCCGGTAGCCTTCCGGGTGCAATTCAAGGTACTGGTCATCACCTTTAAAGCGCTCCATGGCTTAGGACCGGCTATTTACGAGACCGCCTTCTGCCACCGATAGCCTCCCAATGACCTGTGCGCTCCCACAGGGTGGGCCTTCTCAGGATGCCGTCGACCAAACAATGTCGGTCGGCGGCCCCCAGGGGGAGACCCTTCTCTGTGGCGGCACCGGCCCTTTGGAATGAGCTGCCTCTGGGGTTGCGCCAACTCCCCGACCTCCGGACCTTCAAACGTGAACTTAAGACTTTATTATTTCATCGTGCGGGACTGGCCTAAGGGTAATTTTAAATCGAAATTTTTAAATGGGTTTTACATCGGTCTATGACCGTTTTAGTTTGATTCGGCCTATTAAATATTTGGTTTTAATTCTGTTTTAAATTTGCTGTTTGTATTTTGTGTTTTTAAATATGGCTGTAAACCGCCCTGAGTCCTTCGGGAGAAGGGCGGTATAGAAATTAAATTATAAATAAATAAATAAATAGACAAACAGTCAAGCAGAAAACAATATCTTATTCAAGAAACTACCAATGAGAAAACCACACCCCACTAACCCGGGCAAGACAAGCTACTATATATAAATGTGGAGTAAACCCCACACTTACTAGCACTGATAAGTTACCTAGTTGGATAATGAAAATTCTGCCAAGCTCAGAGGGCACCAAGAACTCCACAGTTCAGTTCTGAGCTACCTATATTCTGTTCTATTGGAACTGTGTTATTTTGTTGTAAAAATGGAAAGTTATGGGTTTTATGTTTATTTTCTTCAGGGTCTGCCAATTTCCAAGAAGAGATAAAGAAAAAAGATGAAAAGCTTCTTACTTTCTTGAAGGATGTCTATGTTGATTCCACTGATCCAAGCTTGCAAGTGAATTACAGAGTCTTGAAATGCACACACACATTGATAATTCAGCTTTACATACCGTGTTTTCCCGAAAATTATCGGGGGGGGTGGTCTTATTATTTTGGGGGTGCAGGAGGTGGCGAGCGTGGCCATCTCATGGTTGCTGCTATGTTGTGCTGCTGTGGCAGCGCAACACAGCCACTTGTCAGTTGTTCGCTGGGGCAAACAAAGGTGGGAATCTCCCCGCCGTTCTTTGTACTCGCCCGCCTCCCATCCATCGCCCTCGCCTGCAAACTCCTGCCCCACTCCCATCTCTCTGCCAGGCAATCCCCGGCAGCCCCAGACACCCAAAGCCTGCGCCCGCCCGGTTCCCTTTTCCACAGTACCCGGCTCTTTATTGAGGGGGGTGGCATGTGGGGCAGGGGAGAAGCAAGACGCATTGCTCACTCCTCTTGCCGTCTCTTCTCTCCCCCTCCCCCCGCCTCGCCGGGCCGGGGAGAAGCAAGACACATGTCTTAACCTACCTTGCAGTTCTGTTGCGTGACTTGCCTTTGTCTGCAAGCAAACACATTGTAGGTTAAAACCAAACTTCTCATGAGTTTGAGAAGTTTGATTGAACTCGCAAGGGCTTTTTTACCCTACGCGTTTGCCTGCAGACATTGGCGAGAAACATGACGGAGCTACAAGGCAGGTAAGACGTTCATCTCGCTTCTCCCCACCCCCACCCCTTACCACCTGCCACCCCCAAATTGTATCCAATTTCCACTGGGCATGGAAGCCCTGCCATGCCCGGTGAGAGGGAGAAGAGACGGCAAGAGGAGTGAGCCCTGTCTCGATCCATGCGTGTCGCTTCTCCACCCCACTTGCCACCACCCTCAATAAAGAGCCGGGCACTGTGGAAAAGGGAGCCAGGTGGGTGCAGGCTTTGGGCATCTGGGGTTGCCAGGAGTCGTCTGGTGGAGAAGCGGGAGCGGGATGGGAGTTTGCAAGCAATCGCTTCCCCTTTGCCTTCTCTCCCAGAAACGCTCCTCGGGCACAGCCACTTCTGCAGCAGGAGACTCAGGCCTCGTGCCAGCCTTCAGAAGGGTAGCAGCAGCTATCCACAATTTTTTAACCCTTATTTCGTCCTGACCCACATGGCCTAGTATGGTCGGGACAAAATAAGGATAAAAAATTTGTGGATACCTGCTGCTATAGTACCTTCTGGAAGGCTGGTGCTAGGCACATAGGGTGTATCGCTTGGCCTCCTGTTGCAGAAGTGGCCGCAATCAATGGCAAAAGCGGCTGCACTTGCTGGAGGCGCTGGCCGGAGTGACGCCTGTGAATCAGCTGTGAATGGCAGCTTGAGTGGCTCAGCTGATCAGATTAAGGGGCTGAGAAGCCCTGAGGTGACCGGGAAAGGGAAGGGCTGTCTCCTGTGCTGGCCACACCCACCCCGTCTCTAGGGCTTATTTTCCGGGGAGGGCATATATTTACGCCCACCCCAAAAATCAGGCTTGGTTCTATTTTCAGAGAAACACGGTAGCATACTGGGGACAGAAGAAGTTTCAGGGTTTTTCATGATACAGTCTAAGTTGTCTTTGCTTTCTTATATTGATTTGTTACCCGTATCAGTACAAGCCACTGCCTGATATTTCTTTCAGGTTATGAATGCAATTAATCTCTTATACATTTCCCATTCCCAGCGACATTTATCTAATAAACGCAAGGATCTATCTATGTAAACTTTTTCACAGATTTCCCAAATGTCTTTTTTATTTCACCTGCTCAAAATTCTGTTTTGCCTTTATTTTGGTAATGCACTGCATCAGAATGCATCAGAATTCCAGGTAATTTGAAGTCTCTCACAGGTAGTCCTTGGCTTACAACCATTTATTTAGCAGTTGTTTGACATTACAAGACTGCTGAAAAAAGTGACTTATGACCTCTCTTTGCACTTAGACAGTTGTCATGTGATCAAAATTTGAGCTCTTGGCAGCTGGCATGTACTTATGACAGTTGCAGCATCCTGGGATAACAATAGCACTTAGACTTATATGCTGGTCCATAGTGCTTTACAGCGCTCTCTTGAGAAATTTACAAAGTCAGCATATTGCCCCCAATAATCTGAGTCCTCATTTAACCAACCTTGGAAGGCTGAGTCAACTTCAAGCTGCATCAGGATCAAACTTCAGACTGTGGGCAGAGTTAGCCTGCAATATTGCATTCTAACCACTGCACCAACAGAGCATGTAGGTTACAAATGGCGATGATGTGATCTCCGTTTGTAATCTTTCCAGCCAGATTCCAACAAATAAAATCAATATGGGAAGCTGGATTTTCTTGGCAAACGGCAGTGATTCACTTAACAACGGTGGCAAGAAGGGGTCCTAAAATTGGATGGGACTCACTTAAACAACCTCTTGCATAACAAAGGAAATGCTGGTCCCAATTGTAGTCGTAAGTTGGGAGGACTACCTGTATTCAGAAGTAAGCACTTCTGAATAGCTTATTTGTATTTGGAATCTGACATTAAGGTGCTTATAGATATCCAAATATCTGGAAGATTATTCAGAAATAATGTTGGCTGTGTTTAATAGGGCTTTCTCTCTAAGATAATTGATGTTGACTTTAATATAAGAGAGATAAATGGGCCGGGGGGATGACTCTCATGCATTTGGCGAACGAGCTAGGTTCAGGGCCTATAGACAGCTTATTCTCAGAGTTTAGAAATTAGAAAGAAATGCTGAAGAATGTCCTGCTTGGAGATGCCCTCCTTTTTCTTTTTTTTGCCTCACTGTGCCTCTGGCAGCTTGCTCTACTTTCTGTCCCAGATCTTTCTTTGCCTCCTTGGTTCTGTTCATCTCTCCCCCTCTCCTCCATTCACTGTAGTTGCAGAGGTAAGTTATCTTTAGTCTGAATTTCAATATTTCATGAGGTTGTATGAAAAAAATACCATGGCTGTGGTTGCTATTGTTGCTGTCCTCCACTATCCTTTCTGCAGTATTTTAAGAGAAATTCTACATCAATCTGGAACATGATTTGTGGGGAACTTTGGAGAATGAAAAAATATCTTAAAAGGGTACCCCTCACTCACCAGCACTGCTTATTTTAAATTTTAATGATTATTGGTAGTGTCAAAATGTAAAACCCAGTAAGGGGAACAAATTGCAGCATAGCAAAGGATAATCTGTTGATATCAGCAAACCAGTTGTCCAAGATAAGAAATTCATAGCCAGTCTTTTTTTTTTTTCAGTAGTCTGTTGCAAACAGTCCCTGTGCTTAGCTTTTTCATAGCAATTAAAACTCTCAAGCAAGAACAGACCATCTCTTAGCATATCAGTTTGTAAAATTTCTTGCGTTTTGATGCTATAAAATAGGTCGTCAGCTCAGCCTAATTTCAAAAATCCTCTGCAAGGGATCAGTTTAGAAAAACTGTCTTTCTTCTGGCAGTCCACTAGGTGGAGATGAAAATAGAGAGTAGAATTACTCTTTCCTTGCTGGTCCCTCCCCAGCCTGCAATTTTGACTTGCAAGGGGGTATTATCTTACAGGGCCCTGCAGTGTAGGGCTGCAGTGTTTCTTAACCTGGGTGACTTTTAAGATGTCTGGACTTCAACTCCCAGAACTCCCCAGCCTGCTGAAGTCCGCATATCTTAAAGTTGCCAAGGTTGAGAAAACTAAGCTGTAGAATTTGCAATTGCTTCCTTATTCCCCTTCCTTCTTTTTGGATTTTTTTGCCCAATAATCAATTGCTTGGTATCAGTTACCAAAACTAAAGCTCTGCGGCTAATCCTAAGTAGTCCATTTACAATTTTCTAAGATTCCTGAAAAGATAATGAAATGTATAAAATATATTTTTTCATGTTTAGATCATTCTTTTTCCTGAAATTATGCACCACTGAGGTTATGTATGTTAATGGGCAAGGCCTCTTGTCATTTAGGTTACCCAAAGAACAAATTGTCACTGGGAATATTTTCATGAATAATCATTTAGAAATAGAAATAAGGTACTGAGGATATCTTGACAGGCTGCAACATTTGGCCAAAACCAATTTGATGTAATGTAAAAATAATCAGGCTTGCATTTAGATACCATGAAAATAAGTAGGGTTGCTGTAATTGGCACTGGATCCTGCATCTAAAGACTTCTGTTTAGATAATGCGAGGAATCAAATGTTAAACTACAAGGGCCTGGGCCTAAGCCAGCAGGGCTGTTTTAGGTTCTTAATTGTTTTTTAATTTTAAACACTCCAGGTAGCTTAGCATATAGGTCTCCCCTCATTTTAGACTCAAAAGAATCTTGTGAGGTTTTTAAGACAAGAGAGAATGTCTTGAGAGAGAATGCCCAGAACTACCCACTAGGTCCTGTTGCTGAGGGAAAATTTGAATTATAGTCAAGAAGAAGTGATATTGAGGAAGAAAAAGAAGAGCTGCTAGTAAGATAACAGTCAGATAAAAGAAACTTGAGTCCAGAACAGAATTGTAACTTGAGAAAGCAGTTTAGACAAGACCCTCCCTAGTTCTCATGAGGATAAAGGGAGGGAGAAGGCAAATGCATTGAGGAGGAAAGGGATTTTTAAAACCATTGGAAAATAAAAAAGTAACAAGCCACTGTATAACAAACCAGACTATTATTCTATTTGGCTTGAATTTGTCTTTAACTGATGGCAGCCACATTTGGCCAGGATTCTAGCTTGCTAATAATCCTAGATATGAATCTGGGATGTTGTAATGTAATATTTTTCCAAATACCCCTGAGGTATTTCCAATTCTTTAAACAGCCAGAATAACAAGTATTATAACCAGACACTTCTTTTAAATGGGAAACCAGGTAGGCTCATAAGAGAAGAATACAGGTAGTCCTCACTTAGTGACCAAGAGCTGCAGTGGCACAGTGGTTAGAATGCAGTACTGCAGGCTACTTCTGCTGACTGCCGGCTGCCAGAAATTCAGCGGTTCGAATCTCACCAGGCTCAATATTTACTCAGCCTTCCATCCTTCTGAGGTGGGTAAAATGAGGACCCAGATTATCGGGGGGGCAATACTCTGACTCTGTAAACCGCTTAGAGAGGGCTATAAAAGCACTGTGAAGCAGCATATAAGTCTAAGTGCTATTGCGAAGTACTATTAGTTCAGCAACCATTTAGTTATGACAGTACTGCATGGGGTGTGTGCGTCTTACAACTGATCCTTGAATTGTAATGATTGGGGCTTCCCTGTGATCATGTGATCACAATTTGAGCACTTGGGAACCAACTCACAATTATGAGACCTGCAGCATCCCTTAGGCATGTGATTGTCATTTTTGACCTTCCCTGCCAACTTCTCACAACCAAAGTCAATGGGAAATTGGCAGGAGATTACAAGTCACTCAGCCCCACCAATTTTTTCCCCAAGAAGTCTCTGGACAGCATGTGGACAGCATCTGCCCACCTGTACTCTGTAGCGCCTGACTGCATTCTCTAGTGGCCACCGTAGCACCTGACCACCCTGCACTCAAGCACCTACTTGTGGGACCTACCCACATACTTACCTGGAACAAAGTTTCAGCAGCATAAGCAAACATCTCTTGATCCCTATGCCCATGATGCGGTCTTGTGAGGTCCTTGCTTAACGATCTACACAGTCCTTGCTTAACAATGACAATGTCTATTACCATTGCAGTCATGATACATTCTGCTTTATGACTGCATCGTTACTTTATCATTGCAACCCAAGGATTACCTGTAGTTCATAACTTCATTACGGGTGGTTACATGAAACATAAACGCTTTAATATAGAAATAGAACATTGTCTAACGTATTTCTAATGGTGTTTTTTTTTCTTTTTCTTTTTTTCTCTCCTAGAGGAAAAAAAAAGGGAGAAATCTCCCTCATAAGGAGGAGGATTACAGGCCGGTAATAGATGGACAGTTCAATTATCAGGACATTCAGACTGTTCCCAAAGGCAAAATCTTGATAGAGGAAGCTTTGACTCTTCTCAACCATCATCAGCGCTCTCCAGAGACATGGACTGCTGAGAAAATAGCAGAGAAATATTCTCTAGAACTGAAGGATGTGAATAGCCTTTTAACATTCTTCATCCCGTTTGTTATGGATTTCCTTCCTTACAAAGACCAGAAAACCCTGGACTCCAAATAAAAATTGCAAACACAACTCTAGAGAGTTTGTCAGTGTTGAACCATAATAACATACCTACAGTAATTCTTCCTACCCCATCAATCGACCATAGGCAATTTCAGTAGTGTCTGCATTTTCTCTGGCACATCTATATCAGCAAACCAACCTGATCATGGAGCCAGGTGGGGAGATGTGCCCACAATCAGTCATGCAGTTTTCTTAAATATTCTAAAAATGTTGGCTGCCTCGTGGCTGATGTGTTCCAAAGCATGTGTTCATTACTCAGAATCAGACAATAAAAGTGCAGGTTCTTTGCACCTGATATTTTTCTGCTGGAGCTCTGCAGAAGCTTCTGCCCTAATAGCATTCTGCAAATAGCTTTCAAAACAGATTTGTATCTTCCTTCTGAGAAATTGCCAGTCTGTATCTGTAGCTATTATATTTGGTCGACAAAGGAGCACGCATACAAATGGGGAAGATTAAATTTAGGAATGGCCTTCTTTTAATTTTGAGTTTATTACCGGTGTTAGAAACAAAGTGTTTGAGGCAAATGTTGTTTTTCCTCTGTTTCGGTGATGTTGGATCCTAATTCTAGTTATTCTTCCTTACTACCTTGTTCAGCTTAATATCCTATTGTTAATTATTGGCATCATACACATGAAAACTGTCTTCGCTGCTAAATTTGTTTCAGCCTCTCAGTAAAGGCCTGTAATTGATAACTAGTGAAGGTTCTGCATTTTATGACTGTGTGGAAATAACGATTGAGATACAGCTTTTCTCCTTCCGTTCTAATACATTTGTTCTAGCTACTTAACTTTTTTGGCTGTTGTTTATAATTGGAGCAAACTTCCTGGTGAGACTTGGAGATCAGGAAATGTGAGGAGCAGGATTGGTTATTTGAGCCAATTGTATGTTATCCCCAGTTCTCAGCTTTGCTTGGGCAAATGGAACAACTACCGTATTTTTCGGTGTATAAGATGCACATTTTTACCCCCAAAAAGAGGGTGAAAATCTGGGTGCGTCTAATACACCGTATGTCGCCCCACCCATCTGCCACCCCCCACCCTTCAGAGGTTGTTGGCCTCTGTGCGTTGCACAGCCACACGTCCTCATGAAAACGGTCTTGCATCTGCCGTGGCACTTCAAAGGGCCGCACTACAGCTGATCAGCGCTGTAGGAGGCTAGTAGGCTGGTGCCTCTATTTTTAAAGAAGGTAGACCAGTGCGCTCCCAAAAGAAAGGCAATTAGTAGACCAGTGCCTCTATTTTTAAAGAAGGTAGACCGGTGCGCTCCCAAAAAAGGCAAGTAGTATGGCTCTGCTAGACTGAAGCAAGCTTGGTAGACCAGTATGTTTCCTGATTAGAAAAAAAAATTTTTTTGGTCAAAATACTCAGTGACTCTGAAAGAATCGAACAGAAAGGGGTTGGAAGCCAGATCTGCTAGAGATGTTTCTCTCAGGCTGACTGAGTCGAAACTGGGCCCAACAGGAAGGAGGAAGGGGCATGGTTAAAAAACTATGACTCAGTCTCTAGGCAGATCTGGCTGTTGCCACCCATGTCTGACCAATGCCTTAGCCTCCCTGGAAAACTGGTGGCTTGCTGGGCGCTGCGCAGGAGGTGTAAGGCAAGGCGCTGCCACCCGAAAACTGTTGCCGCAATCTTTGCTGCAGGGAACCGCCCAAAAACGTGATGCTCTTTCTTTGCCTCTGCACATCCCATTTTTGGAACTGGGGAGGCAGCGGAGATCTCCAGGCGGCGGAGATCATGGCACAATGTTTTTGGGTGGCAGCGCCTTGCCTTTTGCCCCCTGCGCAGCACCTGCTTCGCCAAGCAAGTCCCGACCGCCGCGCTCCCTCAGGCCGCTCCTGTTATCAAAATCCAAATGGAAGTGAGGACGCTGCTGATCCTGATGCTGGTAGGCAGAGGCAGAATTCTCTTTTTCTTGTTTTCCTCCCCCCAAATTAAGGTGCGTCTTATACTCTGGTGTGTCTTATATACCGAAAAATACGGCAGAAGTAAATCCCTATAGGTATAGGTGTTGTATTTTTTTTATAGGAAGGTAATGGGATCTGAATCCAAACCTTCCATGGATTGATGCACATTATTTATCTTTCGTCCCTACTAGCAACAGAGATGGAAGGCTGATGAAAATTTTCTCAGTCCATAGGGGAGTGTTTGGAAAGCATCACCTCTCTGTTTTGACTTGTGTGGCCCTGGGGATACTTTCTCAGAGGCTACTATTTGCAAACAAAGATACCCTGTATCATAACATTGACTCTAAACTGACTAGTGAATTGCTCTTGGAGGTCTCTTGAGGAGGAAGTCTTCAGTAGGTGCAGAAGAAGAAGACAAGTCTTTTGTCTAGAAGAATCTGGAAAAAAAACAAAACCAGCTAAAATACTACCAAGAAACTAAAACCTGGATTTAGATAGGTATACCTTGAGCAAATGCAGATTAAAGATGCTTTTCATGGATTCCAAAATGTTTCTGCTCATAGAACTTGTGACTTTTTTCATTAGCGCCTCTGGTGTTGCTTGCAAGTTAATCAAAAATAGAT
Source organism: Ahaetulla prasina (assembly GCF_028640845.1). Lineage (NCBI taxonomy): Eukaryota > Metazoa > Chordata > Lepidosauria > Squamata > Colubridae > Ahaetulla > Ahaetulla prasina. The sequence goes on from NC_080539.1 coordinate 125,078,879, forward strand.
GCACATTAGAACCGAAATATAAAACCCTAATGGGAATTAGCTATATTATTGTGTTATCCTGTTACAGCCAACCCCAAAGAGCATCAAGCAGCCCCTTCACTTTCATTATGGCATAGACAAGTATTGATTAGAATCTGTTTCTTCAGATGAGATAGTGTTATCCTGAATTCATTCCCGTGTGGAATGAAGAAGAATGAGATTAGACTAGAGAAATTCTACCCAAAACCCAGCAGCAGAATGGTTTTGTTGAAATTCAAAACTTGCATAAAAAATAGCTTTGGTGATAAATTACAAATATTTAGTATAACACCTCTGCCTCATAATAAATTAATTTCAACTTAGAATGAGCTCATTGTCTTAGCTGAGCCTATAGACGAGTCTTTCTTAACCCTGGCAACTTCTAGGACTTCAGAATTCCCCAGCCAACCGGAAGTTGAAGCCCACATATCTTAAAAAGGCCAACAACACTGTTAGAGACACTACAACTGAATGTCTTAACATATAATTCAATCATATCACACTAAGCCAAGCAGGATCAGAATTGCCTAGCTTGGGATAGGAGACAATAGCAAAGGCAAGGCTGTAGTATGGACTAAATATTTCAACATTGAGCCTCTGGTGGCTCAACAGACTAATGCAGTCTGTTATTAACAGCAGCTGCTTGCAATTACTGCAGGTTCAAGTCCCACCAGGCCCATGGTTGACTCATCCTTTATAAGGTAGGTAAAATGAGGACCCAGATTGTTGGGGGCAATAAGTTGACTTTGTATATAATATACAAATGGATGAAGACTATTGCTTGACATAGTGTAAGCCGCCCTGAGTCTTCGAAGAAGGGCGGGATATAAATGCAAATAAATAAATAAAACATTAATTATCAACAACTGGATGGCAGTGAGCTAAAAAGCTGAATCCATAAGCTCTTTAATGAAAAGTGGGATATAAAGCTAATATATAGGTACAATTCATGCAAACATCACTGGATGGCATACAGTGTTCTGCTGATGGGCTCTCTGCACTCCAGTGGTGGTCGGAAGGAGAGCTACAAAAACAAAGCATCAGGGTTGGAAAATCAGTGGAAACATGCTGATCCTCCATATGTTGTTGATAGATAACCAGGTAGCGCAAAGCAGTCGAAAGAAGCATTTTGCAAGGCAAGCTAGCACAAATGAAATCCTGTGTCTTGCAAGGCTCATCTGGCCAATGTCAAAAGCTGTTCCCGGTTGTCTCCACATCTACTGCAGGTAGTAAAGTCATTTCCACTGCCTTCCAGGCAAAGGACTGTCAAAAAAGCCACAAAAGCCTTGCAAGGGACATGGTTGATTTAAGCTCTTGTTTCACTTTCAGAATTGTGTAGTTTTTGAGGCCCTGTGCCCACGTTCCAGGCCTTTGTGCCTTTTGGGCATCCTACAGGCTCATTTACTAAAAATCAGGGGTGTGGTTTTCTGCCATTTTGAGCCAGGTTTCTTACAAAGATGTAGTGTTTGCTTAGGTAACTTAAATAGATCCCAAACTCCATACAAAAATCTAAGAAGCCCAAAGCCTATACAGGTAATCTTCAGGTGACAACCTTCCTTTTAGCACCCATTTGAAAGTGGCAACAACACTGAAAAAAAAAGTGACTTAGGACCAATCTTCACACCTATGACCATCGCAGAATCTCTATAGTCACATTTGGGTGCTTGGCAACCAGTTTATATTTGCGACCGCTGCAACAACAGTGTGTGATCGCCATTTGCAGCCTTCCCAGCTGGATGACCTTGGGTTGGTCACTTTCTGTCAGCCCAAGGAATGAGGCAATGGCAAACCACTTCTGGAAAACCTGGCCAAGAAAACCGTGTGGATTTGTCCAGACCATATTTGAGAATTGGACATGACTGAACAGAAGAAACAACAACAAAAAATTGCAGTGATGTTTTTATGGCTAGTTATCCATTGTAATATTTGTTTCTGAGAGTCGTAATGCAAGTTGTGTATTTGCATTGTGGTTCTTGAAATGGAAAGCGTTCAGAATCTATAGGCAGAGCTTTAAAACAGAGTTCTCTAAAAGTTCAGAAATGAAGCTGTAATTCTCAGAAGTAGATAATGCGAGAGAGAGAAAATACAAAAGCTGTAATCCCTCTCAAATTGGGTTGGCAATAATTGGACATCTTCCCTGTGAACTGTTTCTATAATTGGAAATGTGAAGAAGAGAGTGCAGCAGCAACATGCAGTTCCAAATAACAGCTGCCCCAGAAATGATAAAAATAGTGACAGTGACTTTTTTTAGGCTTCGAGTGAAAAATTAAGTTCCTTCCCCAGAAGTAGGTTTAGTGGAATTCAGTTGGGATCCTATCTGTACCTTGTGTTGAAAGTATCTGAAATGAAAATGCCAAGACTCTTAAACTATCTTAAAAAAGCATTGAAATACATTCCTCTTTCACCCTCTTGACAGTAATGAGATATATTATAACTTTTAAGAAAGAGTTATAGCCACAGGCAAGATAAATGAAAGTATGACTTGCACCTGAAAGAAGGCCTGTTTTTATGTGCAGTTTAGCCAACTATTTGAATGTTTAGTCATTTATTTGAGTCCTGAATCAATGGAGTGAATACTCTGCCAATTTAACGTAACAATTTCCTTACTGCAGGGTATCTATAGCAAAACCTGAGGATTCATAGTTGGTAACTATGAATTTTATTCATGTGCCTCTTTGCTGTCTACAGGCAGTTCATTTCCACACAGCATGGAAAAATTGCAACATCTTGCAGCAGCGCTGGAAGCCATAAACCAGCAGCTCTTACTGCCATGCCTTCATAAATGGCTACCATTGTGAGAACAGCCAGTCAGAAAAGCCCAATTTATCATAAGACACATTGCTTCTCAACCACCATGGGGTAGGGAGACAGAATGATGAAGGCAAGAAACTGGGGTCCTGATACTAGGCCCATGATGATAGAGAACTCTTTCATGAAAAGCCATCAACGGAAAAGGATCCAATGATCCTTTATTATTTCCAAAGCTAGCAGGTTACAGTGATGTTTCCAGGGTTTAGAGCAGGGGTCTCTTACCTTGGCAACTGTAGACTTCAATTCCCAGAATTCCTCAGCTAGCAAAACAGAGCTGGCTGAAGAATTCTGGAAGTTGAAGTCCACAAGTCTTAAAAGTTACCAAGGTTGGAGGCCCCTGATCTAGAGGAAAAAGAGCTACAGGATTTCAAAATGCTGACACAGAATAAGACTGTAAGAAACGGTAGGCTATGCACTATAGATGTAACTCAGCAGCAGGCAGAATTATATCAGTTTAAGCTATAAAAGGAGAGGAAAAATTAAATGCATATATTCCTCCTAATAAATACAAAACACTAGAACTTTGTGATGCTTTATACAGTGTTATATAATTCATCTTCTACACATATACCAAATAAGAAAGCACTTGTCAGTTATACACAGAATACAACACTTGAACTCCTTGCTTTGAGAGGCAGAGATTATGCCCCTCTCCTGCCCTGGAAAAATACTATTTTTTTTTACCTTTACTGTAAGCCATTATTTCCATGGAGACAGTAAATCCACAACAATCTACCCTGCTCAAAAATAAACAGAATGGTCTTATCTTCTTCTGCCTGTCTACAAGGGTGTACCAGCTGCTAGACCTTTTAATACTATTTTATTTATGTTTTATGGATGGTGGACAAAAAGGGAAGATTGATTTATTTGCGGTTGAAGCGTGGATGAACGTAATGAGCATAAATTACAAGTCCATTGAAAAGAAATAAATAAAAACCAGACACATGACAATGCCCATATCAGAGGAAGTAATGCTGCTTGCTTAAAAGTAAATTTATTTTCTTTGTAGAGCTCAGTTTTTCTTTTTACAAAGAACTAAGAAAGTGGAAAGCAACCTCTTTCCTCCTCCATCTTTTCGTCATCTTCAGATTCAGAAGTCATCTGGCAGACAGGTGGATAACTATTAAAAGCTAAAATGTTAGCTCATACCCCCATTAATACACACACCAGTAAGAAGCACTGGTGGAAAAGTGGAAAACTTTATACACATGTATAGCAAACAAAAGGGGATGGGGTGGCTCAGTGGCTAAGATGCTGAGCTTGTCAATTGAAAGGTTGGCAGTTCAGTGGTTCAAATCCCTAGTGCCGTGTAACAGGGTGAGCTCCCATTACTTGTCCCAGCTTCTGCCAACCTAGCAGTTTGAAAGTATGTAAAAAATGCAAGTAGAAAAATAGGGACCACCTTTGGTGGGAAGGTAACAGGCAGTGTTCCGTGCATCTTTGACGTTTAGTCATGCAGGCCACATGACCACGGAGACATCTTCGGACAGCGCTGGCTCTTTGGCTTTGAAACGGAGGTGAGTACCACCCCCTAGAATCGGGAATGAGTAGCACATACATGCGAGGGGAACCTTTACCTTTTTATAGCAAACAAATACTGTCTTGAATGTGATGCAAAGGGGTCATCAACAAGGAGCCTCTAGTAGAGTGAACGAGACTGAAAATAAAAGTGTTGAAACTGAAGTGAAGCAATTCTGGGAAGAAGTAATTTAATGTTTTATATAGAAATGATGGTGATGTGCCAAAGACTGAACTGAAATGATTGCTGTAAATGTTAGTATCTAAGAAACAAAAACAATGAAAAAGAAATCATGAAATGTGAAAATGTTGAAAAATGATACAGCTGCATCGGCCAAGGGTATAGCTGGAGAAATGTTGCAACATGAATGGGCTTTGTTAAGGAGTAGCTCTGCCACATGTACAGGAAGATCACATAGGTGCCTTATTATTGGAAGAATATCGTTCCCACTAAGCAAAGGGAAAGTTAACAACCAAAAGTACAAACATTTAGAAAGATTAATTGGTTGAGTTGCCTGTGGAGTTCCGATCGAAAGGCTATGAAGATAATAAGAAATAAAACTTGGAAAGTGCTGGTTCATGCCAGGCAGGAGATAAGGGGACCAGAACTTTGCTTTTAATAGTAATGAATAATGAATGTGAAAGAGAAAATTTGTTGTTGTTCAGATTCTTGTAAAGAACATGAGCTTGCAATAAGCTTTATATTCATATGAACTGCCTGGACTTCTGATTTCCTGTGCTTGACAGTAGGACAAAAAGTGATGGGTAGAAAGAGTGTTAAAGAGAGATCCAACCTAGAACTAAGGAGAAATTTCCTGAGAGTGAAACAATTAATCAATAGAACAACTTGCTTCCTGGAGTTGTGGGTACTTCATCACTAGAGGGTTTCAAGAAAAGGTTGGACAACTACTTGTCCAGAGGTATATGCCTTGGGCATTGGGTTGGACTAGCACACTTTCAAGACTTCTTCCAGCACTTCTTCCAGCACTTCTTCCAGCACTTCTTCCAGCACAATAAACATTTCTGACAGTTCCAAAAAAAAATTAGTGACCAATATAGCCACCCTTCTTTTCAATAACAGTCATAAGCCTTCCATTCATGGAGTCTGTCAGTTTCTTGATCTGTTGATTTTCTGTGCTGCAGCAGCAACCACAGCCTCACAGACACTGTTCAGAGAGGTGTACTGTTTTCCTTCACCATAAATCTCCTGTTTAAGAAGGGCCCACAAGTTCTCAATAGGGTTTAGGTCAGGTGAGGAAGGGGGGCATGTCATTATTTTCATCTTTAAGGCCTTTACGTGGAGTACTTCAATGCATGCGATGGAGAATTGTCCTGCATAAAAATCACGGTCTTCTTGAAAAATGAAGACTTTTTTCTTTACCACTGCTTGAAGAAAGTGTCTTCTAAAAAGTGGCAATAGGTTTGGGACTTGATTTTGAGTCCATCTACAATCTGAAAAGATCCAACTACCTCATCTTTCAAAATACCAGCCCAAATCAGTATCCCACCTCCACCTTGTTGGTGTCTGAGTCCAAGTGGAGCTCTGTGCCTGTTACTGATCCAGCCATGGGCCCATCCATCTGGTCTGTTAAGAGTCATTCTCATCTCATCAGTCCATAAAACCTTTGAAAAATCTGTCTTCAGCTATTTCTTGGCCCAGACTTGCCGTTTCAACTTATGTGTCTTGTTCAGTGGTGGTTGGATTTCAGCCTTCCTTATTTGGCCATGTCTCTGAGCATTGAATATCTTGTACTTCTGGGCACTCCAGGTAGGTTGCAGCACATATGACAGCACTGGGGGATAATGGGTTCCTGGTAGCTTCATGTTTGATTCTTCTCAAATCTTTGGTAGTTAAGGTGTGTCTTTTTTTCCTCAACACACATTTCTTGCTACCCTGTTGACTATTTGCAACAAAACTTTTGATGGTTCTGTGATCACACCCCAATATCTTAGCAATTTCAAGGGTGATGCATCCCGCTACAATTTTTGACTTTTCAGAGTCAGTTAAATCTCTTTTTTAGCCCATTTTGCCTGAGAAAAGAAGCTGCCTAATACTTATGCACACCTTGATAAAGGGTGTTGCTCTCCATAGGCCACACCCTCCCCCATTACACAAATACACAACACCTGTTCTGCTTATATCCACTAAGCATTTAAGTTTATACAGCTTGGAGGTGGAAAATATGCATACAAAGGATGATATAGCCTAAATACTCACTTGTCTAATAATTGTACACGCGGTGAGTATGTGAGGAATGTCTGTGATGATTTTAAAGATGAGCTTTTGGAGCATATGAATGTATTTGTTCTTTGGACACAGAATATATGAAGATTTTGGGTATTGTATTCTTAGCTAAAAACCCACATGAATTGCAGCAAATATGAGATAGGTTGTATAATATATAATAAAGACCTTCAAATTTCTAGGTTCTACCATATCGCAAGATCTAAAATGGACAGCTAACATCAAAAACATCATCAAAAAAGCACTACAAAGAATATTCTTTCTGCGCCAACTCAGAAAGCTCAAACTGCCCAAGGAGCTGCTGATACAGTTCTACAGAGGAATTATTGAGTCGTGTCATCTGCACCCAACAAGACAGACACAGACTTCAGAGGATAATTAGAACTGCAGAAAAAACAATTGCAACAAACCTGCCTTCCATTGAGGACCTGTATACTGCACGAGTCAAAAAGAGGGCTGTGAAAATATTTAGAGACCCCTCACATCCTGGACATAAACTGGTTCAACTCCTATCCTCAAAACAACGCTATAGAGCACTGCACACCAGAACAACTAGACACAAGAACAGTTTCTTCCAGAATACCATTACTCTGCTAAACAAATAATTCCCTCAACACTGTCAAACTATTTACTAAATCTGCACTACTATTAATCTTCTCATCGTTCCCATCACCCATCTCCTTCCACTTAGGACTATAACTTCATTGCTTGTATCCTTATGATTTATATTGATATTGATTTTTTGCTGATTGCTTATTTGTACGCTATGGCTATCATTAAGTGTTGTACCTGAGAATTGTTGATGAATGTATCTTTTCCTTTATATACACTGAGTGCATATGCACCAAGACAAATTCCTTGTGTGTCCAATCACACTTGGCCAATAAAAAAATTCTAATGCAACGGATTATATGGATCTGAAAATATTTACATTTTTATTTATTTAACTCATTTGTGTTCCACTTTTATTGTTTTTACAAAGTGGGTGTACATATCCAACACACCTTCCTCCTTCTTTTTTCCCCATAACAACAACCCTATGAGGTGGGTTGGGTTGAGAGAGAGTAACTGGCTCAAGATCACCCAGTTGGTTTTCATAGCTAAGGTAGGATTTGAACTCATAGTCTCCCGCTTTCTAGCCTGATGCCTTCACCACTAGATCAAACTGGATCTCATTATGTTACATTACATGAATCTTTAAAATGTTTACATGAAAGTTTGAGGTCATTGTCCTTGATAGAGTAAAGAGAAGAAATATTTGCAAGACCTGCATAGATGAGAACACTGAAAATTGCAGAAATTTTAATGGAAATGTTTGTAAAAATATTTTGAGATTTCCGGTTTTCTAGATTTCAACTTCCCTCTTTATTTTATTGTTTTCCATGTATGTCTGGGATGTGATTAACATGCGACCAGTTGGTGGATCCCCTTTCTTCATCACTCAACTATCATAACAAATGATAATGGTTTTACAGAGAATCAGTTTGGTATAGCAATTAAGACACCAGGTCACTTAACCTCAGAGTAGTCTCTGTCTCACCCTTAAGAAACAACAAATGCCAAACTACTTCCAAAATCTGACCAAGCAGGGACTAGTCCAGGGGTCAGCAACCCGTGGCTCTGGAGCCACATGTGGCTCTTTCATTCCTCTGCAGCGGCTCCCTGTTGCCAGTCAGCTCTACAATGGATGGGGCTTTTGGTTATGACAGATAGAGGAAAAAGGATGCCACTCAGGAAGAGACTCTATGGTAGGGGAACTGGACTTCCGGTCGGCTCCAGAATTGAACGGGGGGCTTCCGTTTAGGACCTTTGTGGCTCTTTGAGTGTTTAAGGTTGCCAACCCCTGGACTAGTCCAGGCGGTTGCCAGATCAGGGGTGAAATGCTCCTGGTTCGGACCAGATTGCCTGATCCGGTAGCAATGTTGGCTGGTGGCTCAGAGAATCAGTAGCAATCGCGGTGCGGCCCACCCACCCTGCTTCCTGTTTTAACCAGGAAGTAATGTGTTTTGTACCCTCTGCACGTCGCGTGCACTTCCGAACCGGTAAGGAAGGTAAGTGGATTTCACCCCTCTGCCAGATGTCAACATTGGCTTGAAGGCACAGAGAGAGACAGAGAGAGACAGAGAGAGAGGGGAGAAGAGAGAGATGTTTTATAGCTTATACCCTTAGATGGGCTAGATGGGGAACTTGGCAGAGTTCCTACCAATTTCACCATTAAAATTTAAGAAAAGAAAAGACTAACATTACTCTCCTTTTGACAAATGTGTTAAAAACAACAACAAAGAACTGTCAGCTCCTGCATCTGAAAAGAAAAACAACCCTCCCTACAACTTTCATGGCCAGCCTCCCAAATCAAAAGCTACTAAAAGGAGAGAGCAAAAACTGATGCTGTGGGTGTGCACACCAGAGCACACATCAGCCAGTTGGCATGGAGTCAACAGAGGAAGCCAAAATGAAGCACAGTAGGTGGACCAGACAGACAGGAGAAAGGGAAAAGGCTACTCTTGATTCAGAGAATGAAAACTCAGGTGGAGGTCACCTTCCCAGCAGCCTAAGGGCAGGGTGAGGACAGTGCAATTATCCCTGCCCTCCTAAAATTATAGGGGCTCTGTCTTGACAAGCAACAAGGGCAGATCAATCCGGAGACCTTGATAGCTTTATAAATCAAGCTGTCTTCCAAGACAGCTGGTTTAATCTTCATCTATCTCCCACAACCTTTACAAAGCAAAGATGATTACAAAATGAAAGCAAGCATACTTTTTCCTGTTCGGTTTATTGAAATGGAAGCACAAAAGGAATAAGCAGGAATTTTTTGAGTTAGGACGTCGTGGTGAAAATTAAGACATAGTAGTGCTGGTTCAAGACATTTTCTTGATCAGATTCACAGTGGGTAGATTCATGGCAGATGTAAACTGAGAGAGAGGGAGGGAGGGAAAGACAGGTTAGTTATGCAAAAACAAATTACCTGAGAGATATCTTATCCATTTAACTGTAATGTGTTAATTGCAGTTTCTGAGATTGCCTGAAACTTTTCGATGGCTGAGAGTTCAATCTACATTATGTTCTATGTTAAATTGTTAAAAATGTTAAAAATTGCATGTATGGTTGCATGTATGGGTTCAGTTGTACATTCATTTTGGCCAATTAATAAGAGGTAGATTTAGGTCACCAAGAAAGAGGATGTGGGCAGTAGGCTGCCCATGTTAGTAGTGATGTTAGTTTGTTCATATGTTTCTTCGCATGTACAAGGTTGTAATCAGGGGCTCTGTAACAGGGTATGAAGCGAATTGTGTTTAGGGTAAGGTCGCATATGATGGTCTCAGGAAGAGCTAACTCCTGTGTAACTTGAATATTTTTTAGAAATATTCTAAAATATTTTAGAGGGATTTAGAAACTGTATGTTAAGCAAACTGAAGAATAGGAGTTTGGTGAAGTACTTAGCTGAATTGCTATTTCTCCTTTGATATCAAACTCTAATTGTCTAAATCCCTCTAAGGAGAATGCCACAATTTTACTCTTAGTCACTCCTTTTGTTCATTTCTTGGCATGTTTTTCCTAAAGGGCTCAGTAATTGCCCATCAAAATGGTGCTGACAGAATGCTTATTTTGAGGGCTAATGTTTGTGCAGATTTTTTTAAATAGCTGCTATGAACTTGCATACATTTCCATCTTAATAGTTCCAATAGAAAAAGCTCGTTAATTATTGCCAAGCTTCTAAAGGCTTGGAGCTGCTGTGCATGTGAATGCTTATGATCACTTAATGAATTTTCTTTCTGCTCTTTTGTAATCTATGGGCATTTCTATTTTCTTCAGTTTGAATTGACCCAGGGCGTTTTGATCCCTATAATGTATTTCCATGGATGTCCCTTTGTGACAGTCATGCCTGTCATTTTCATGAAATGCCTTTTGGCACATGGATGCAAGGACACTCATTGTTTTGTTATTTTCATTTTGCTTATTAGTTAGTGTTTATTTATTTCTCACCTTTATTGTTTTTTATAAATAATTCAAGACAGCAAACATGCCTAATACTCAGAGGTGGGATTCACTTACCTTCCCTACTGGTTGGCAAATATGAGTGCATGCGCCTCCTCCGCACATGCACACGGCCTCCCACGCATGCTCTTTGCTTGTGCATTATGTCCAGGCGGGTGGGTGGGGCCTCCCAGTCACCACTACTGGTTTGTCCAAACCGGACAGAACCGGCTGAATCCCACCTCTGCTAATACTCCTTCCTCATCTTATTTTCCCCACAATAGCAACCCTTATCCCTACTGTGGTAAGCTGCACAGAGACAGAATGACTGGACCAAAGTCACCCAGCCAGCTTTCAGGCGTAAGGCAGGACTAGATCTAAGTCATCTGAACTTCTATTCTGGTGTCTTAATCGTGAGACTACACTGGCATTTTTAAATTTCCTTTTTAAAAAAAATGAAAATAATAAAAACTGAACAGAATTATTCGTTCTTTCAGTTAGACATCAAATGAGAAATTCATGAAAAACTGAAGTGAGGCACTTCTTTGAATGTTTTTTTCCCTGTAGCTCATTCACTAAAGACACTAAAAATTAGTTTCACATTTAATTTGATTTTTACAACCAATTTTGAATTTTTTTACTTTAAATAGATATAATATCCCATTTTCTCGACTAGCTTGCTAGGGCTTAGATGAAAGACCACCAAGAACTACAGAGAAGTGAGAAATTGAAAAACTATCCAGAAGAAGAAAATGGCAACCCTTTCCATAATGTTGCCAACAAAGTAGCTTGGTTGTGTTAATATAGTAACCTGTATCCAAGCTCAGTTTGAGAAAGAATTTACCTCATATTTGAGATCTGGTGTGACATTGTGATCAGCTAGGATTGGGGACACACGTCATCTGTAGAGCCTCAGAAGGTAACTTGGGCTACTACTTCCTCCCTGCCAACCAAATATCCTCATTGTTTTTTTGTAAATGTATAAAATGAAAAATAAAACACTACCTTGAAAGCAAAATAAAGAGAGAATCCTTATGTAAGCTAGCCTGAGTTCCTGGAGAAAAGGAAATTTGGTGATCGGAATGAAAAATATCAAAAATAGCCACTTTCAGTGAGGACATCTTCAATAAGGAATGTGCTATTTTCTTCAAAACAGAAGCTATTGCTGTATATCTAATTCATCCCTCAAAGAAGAGTTTATTATGTCCAGAATCCACTCACTCATACCCTCTTTATCTGCCCCAAAAAGTCAAGAGGGACTTGGCTCAAACTCAAACTACAAAGAATTCTATCCACTTCCTTAGGTTCCAGAAGCTCAAAAAATTCCAGTGGAAAACCCCAAACTATGTCTCACTCAGCATTGTCAATTGTGCCAAACAAGTGTTCAACCCAGAGTATACACAAGTGATTTGAAGCAATAAGCAACCCATAAAATAAATCTGGTATGCCTTCACAAATTTCAGTTCATGTTTTCTTAAAAGGATCTGAGATACAGGTATATATTGCTTCACAGTGCTTTACAGCCTTCTCTAAGTGGTTTACAGAGTCAGCATATTGCCCCCAACAATCTGGGTCCTCATTTTACTGATCTCAGAAGGATGGAAGCAGTGGTGAAATCCAAATTTTTTTACTACCAGTTCTGTGGGCATGGCTTGGTAGGCATGGCAGAGGAAGGATACTGCAAAATCTCCATTCCCACCCCATTCCTGGGGGAAGGATATTGCAAAATCTCAATTCCCACCCTACTCTGGAGCCAGCCAGAGGTGGTATTTGCCAGTTCTCCGAACTACTCAAAATTTCCACTACCTGTTCTCCGAACTGCTCAAAAATTTCCACTATGAGTTCTCCAGAACCTGTCAGAACCTGCTAGATTTCACCCCTGGATGGAAGACTGAACCAACCTTGAGCCTGGTGAGATTCGTTCTGCCAAATTGCAGGTAGCTGGCAGCCAGCAGAAGTAGCCTGCAGTACTGCACTCTAACCACTGTGCCACCGCAGCAAAATGAATTAAGCATGGAGAACTAAAGTTTTATTTCCATGTACTGGCTGAATGTTAATATCCTCCTCACTTCAGAGCCTATCTCGTCTATTGTGTTCTGAAGTAAAGATCAAATGAAGTACATGCTCTCCCTTGGCTATGTTGAGGGCTTGATTACTTGTGACAAGCCAAAACTAATAGATTATAATTAGTAGGAATACTTGACGTGTGTTTAAGTGTTAAAAATGCCACTTCGTCTACAACTTCTGGAGGATTTCAGGTGAGCAAATGCAAGGCTTTGTGAGGGGACACAGAAGACATGCCCTCTGCCCTGGCTGTAAACTGAACTGGGTACTTCTCTGGCACAGGATGAGAAAGGCAGCTGCTTTGGTCTTGGGAGGATATAAAGCTCCCTGTGAACTCCCTGTGACTTGCATGACTCCGTTGTCAAGAGCAATGGCTACTGTACAGTCAGTGTTATCTCTCAGGAAATAGGTACCAGCGTTTGCCATCCCAGTTACCATGGTTTCCAAGCAGACACAGTGCTGCTCAGAAAGGAAATAATTAAGCTTAATTTTATATTCACTCCTTCAAATACTTTAAACTTCACAAGCTTACCATCCCACTCTTCTCCCCTGTCCCTCTGTAGAACTGCTATTTCTTATCACATCCTGAAATCATCCTGAAGCCTTGGCTTGATTGAATTTTCTAGAGGTTTTTTTTTTTTAAGAGCCTTCTTTTTTCCAGCACCCTTCTGCTCTCTCTTGAAGGATCCATAAAGAATTTAAAAATCAGTGTTGCTACAAAGATCCTTTTATTAAGCAGAGCCTAGTAGTAGGGACCACAGCTTTTGAAAATTATGGTTTTTGACTTGAAAGCTGGCAGAATACATATTTCATCGTGAAGATTCAACAATATCTCCTAATCAGCCGCAATTTCTTCACAGGCAATTTCAAAATTGCCTGAAACTTCTATTAGTTCAAGGTCAACATTTCTGCAAATTTATTATTCAGAAACCCTGGTCCCACTTCAGCTGATGACACAGCTAACCAGCATTTACCATTGCTGATATATGTCCACAGACTATTATTATTAATGCTGTCATACAATGTAATAGCCGCATTCAACTGTATTCCCTGGAGTTTATTGCAGCTACTTAAAACATTTCTCTAAGAAATCTAATATGTTTTAGGATAAAAGCATTATACTCCCACTCAAAAGGCCTTCATCTATCCAGGGCATGCTTTAACGAACAGCGATGATAAGGATTAGAAATGTTCCTCACGCATCAGATGACTGACAGCTTTCAGGAAAACATTTCTAAACTGTTTCCTAAACTGCCACATTCAAAAAAGGCTTTTTAGATGTACAGTAGGTACATCTGCAGCAGTGGTAAAATGTAAAATTTGTTACTACCGGTTCTGTGGGTGAGGCTTGGTGTGTATGGGCGGTAATGTAACTGGGTGGGCATGGCCAACTTTTTTTTTTTTACTTTTACTTTTAAAAGCATTTTTTCTACAACCTCTTTGGCTGAAGAGGTTGTAGAAAAAATGCTTTTAAAAGCCTCTGACAATCCTAGCTGAGCCGTGTGATCATCAGAGGCTCTTTTTTTGACTGAAGAAAAAATGCTTTTAAAAGTAAAAAAACCCCAAACCTCTGATGATCGTGTGGCTCAGATGGGCGGGGGGGGGGCAGGGATTTTTGCTACCAATTTTCCGAACCACCCGCCACCATCGCTACTGGATTGGGTGATCCGGTCCGAACCGGGAGCATTTCACCCCGATCTGCAGTGAAATTGTGAATTGGCAAGTGATGGGACACTTCTATGTTCTTTTAGTGTACGATGGGTGGACAACAAAATGAATTTTATCATCATCTGATTCAGTGGTGGGATTCAATTTTTTTTTACTACCGGTTCTGTGGGCGTGGCTTGGTGGCCATGGCATGGCTTGGTGGGTGTGGCTTGGTGGGCGTGGCAGGGGAAGGATACTGTGAAATCTCCATTCCCACCCCAATCCAGGGGAAGGTTCCTGCAAAATCCCCATTTCCTCCTGATCACCTGGAACTCAGGAGGCAGAGAATAGATGAGGGCAGGGCCAGAGGTGGTATTTACCGGTTCTCCGAACTACTCAAAATTTCTGCTACCGGTTCTTCAGAACTGGTCAGAACCTGCTGAATACCACCTCTGATCTAATTTCATCAAACTTCACTAGTAAGCCATGAGAAAGACAACTCTGAAAGACTGAATGGAACTACACAATACCAGTTTGTTTTGGGAAAATAATGGGGAAGCAATTCACCATCTCTGCTGCTTCCTGATGGCAAATCAAAGTACAGATAATCTCGTACAGGTAAGGAAATACCTTTAGATGATTGGGGTTCTTATGCTCTGTCTGGGAGCAGCAATTGGTTGCAGGTTAAGGGAAGAAAAATAAATTCATGAAAGTTTTTAAGTAATACACAGTTAATTTCAAAACTGCACAATTATTTCTGAAAAGGACTAGGATTCATGGTTATTTCAAATTGTTCCTCAACACCCTAATGCAAGTTACGTGCAGTGCAACACACTCATACGTCTATGGGTGTTTGTGCACATTTGCACAAATTACATAAATATCAGCAAGCCGACACTCTAAAGCATGGGTGTTAAACTCGTGGCATTACGTTGCTGTCATGTGACATATCATGACTTTTTTTTCCCCCTTCGTGGAGCTGGGGTGGATGTGGCCTGCCTATGATGCATCCAGCCCGAGGGCTGCCAGTTTGACACCCTGCTCTAAAATGACCCTTTTTAGAACTGAGATTGTTAGTCTCATGAATTTATGAAACTGCTGGAAGAAATCAAACAACAAAACGGGATAATGTTTCTATCATATATACACAAAATTCCAAATGAAACGTGTACTGAGAGGACATTATTGACCCTTGAAAACTAAACTTAGCAGGCATCGTTTGCTGAAACAGTGGGGAAAAAACTGAGAATTTATTTATTTATTTTATTTATTTATTATTTATTAATTTGATTTCTATGGATGTATGCACTGGCTACCTGTGGCCTTCTGGGTGCGCTTCAAGGTTTTGGTAACCATCTTTAAAGCGCTCCATGGCATAGGGCCGGGTTACTTACGGGACCGCCTACTGCTACCGAATACCTCTCACCGACCCGTGCGCTCTCACAGAGAGGGACTCCTCAGGGTGCCGTCGGCTAGGCAGTGCCGTCTGGCGACACCCAGGGGAAGGGCCTTCTCTGGGGGGGCTCCCACCCTCTGGAACGAACTCCCCCCAGGACTTCGTCAACTTCCGGACCTCCGAACCTTCCGTCGCGAGCTTAAAACACATTTATTCATCTGCGCAGGACTGGATTAGATTTTAAATTTATACTGGTTTTAAATGGGTTTTATTATTTATATTGCTTTTAATAATTCGGCCATGTAGAATAAGTTTTTTAACTGTTATTTTAGTCTGTATTTATATGTGCTTTTTACTTGCCTGTGAACCGCCCTGAGTCCCCTGGGAGATAGGGCGGTATATAAATGTGATAAAATAAATAAATAAATAAATAAGTAAATAAAATGACATGTCTAGAATCCAAATGTCTCATCAAGTCAAAGCACTTGCCAAAGCAGAGCCTGCTGCTTTGCACACTTTTACGTCAAACGAAGCAAAACCTTTATACTTCGGACACATTATGTGAATGCCTAGCTTTCTGTAGGTGGCTTTAATGCTGGGAAAGGTGGAAAGAAAGAGAAGAAAAGGATGGCCATCAGCAAGGTGGGTGGACTCAGTTATAGCGGTGATCAATGCCCCATTGGAAGACCTGAAGGACCAGGTAGGAGAGTCTTGGAGAAAATCTATGTGGTTGCTAAGGGTAGACAGTAACTTGGTGGCATGTAATTAATCAATTCAATATAAATATAGAGATAATAAAGTCTTAATGTGAATGCCCTTGGCAACAATTTAAACTTATTCCTGAAATTTTACCTCTTCCATTCAGGAGCATGAAGATAGGGGGGGAGAACAAGAAGCAATGGGTGGAAACTGATCAAGGAAAGACGCAACTTAGAACTAAGGAGAAATTTCCTGACAGTTAGAACAATTAATAAGTGGAACGACTTGCCTGCAGAAGTTGTGCATGCTCCAACATTGGAAATTTTTAAGAAAATGTTGGATAACCATCTGTCTGAGATGATGTAGGGTTTCCTGCCTGGGCAGGGGGTTGGACTAGAAGGCCTCCAAGGTCCCTTCCAACTCTGTTGTTGTTATTATTATTATTATTATAGTGCCCAAAATATTGCCCCATACCACTAAATAGGTAAAATTTCAGTCATTAATATTTGCATGTCAAAGTCTCATGTGGAATTTGATTGTGGATGACTAGCAGGATCTAGAATGGAAAGATTCTGCTTTTATGCGGCCTCTCTTTTCTTGACTGGGCCCTACATTTGCATCAGTATACTGTTGGTCTGGGTTATTATTATTATTTTCAGAAAAAAACCACCTCTCTCTACCGTTGCTATGGTGCTAAACTTTGTAAGAGTAGAACCTGCCAAAAGTTTCTTAAGAAAAGAAGTTGAGCTGTCAGTAGTTGATTAATAGACCTTTTCCCTGAAGACACTGCAAAGGGTTTGTATTGGAGGTTTCCATTCCTAAGGAAAGCAAGAGCCTAATTCCCATGGCACCTTGTTTGATTCTACCACGACAATTCTATTTAATTCACAGTCTTGATAAATTAATCTAATTTAAAAATTTGTTCCAACATGCACTGCTGTTCTGTGCTTTCCTTTGTCCAGGATTGACTGTGGTTTTCCGTAACAATTTTCTGATTCATAGAAATTAATGTTGCCCCATTTACTATATTAAAGCAAAAGAACAAATGTCAAATGTTGTACTTTATTATCTCTGTACAGGCATATTCTGGATGTTATACAGAATAAAATTCTGTGGCTCTTCTTTGGATGGCTTGTGATTGCAAATCACAATTCCTAGTCTTTGGTCATGTTGTCTTGGTGATCTGGCAATAGTGGACACAATCATTTGGAAGGCAGCAGATTAGAAAGAAGCTACTATCAAGTACAAAATATATAACAACAGAGTTGGAAGGGACCTTGGAGGCCTTCTAGTCCAACCCCCTGCCCAGGCAGGAAACCCTACACCATCTCAGTCAGATGGTTATCCAATGTAGATCAATGACCAAGTAGATTAAGCAAAAGATCTTCACTATGACCTGTTCTTCCTTGGTCCTTCTAATCAAAAAAAGCTTATATTGATGACCTTTGTTTCAGTGGATATTTGTGTGTTGGTAAGGCAGTATTTCTATGACTCCCACTTAAAAGTCAGTAGTCCTATTTTAGTGCTGTTTAATTCTCTTTCTCCCACCATCTGTGTTTGTTACTAAAAGTAAAGATAAAGGTGTCTCCTATTCAGTTGTGTCCAACTCTAAGCACTAACATAACATAACATAACATAACAACAGAGTTGGAAGGGACCTTGGAGGCCTTCTAGTCCAACCCCCTGCCCAGGCAGGAAACCCTACACCATCTCAGTCAGATGGTTATCCAACATTTTCTTAAAAAATTCCAGTGTTGGAGCATTCACAACTTCTGCAGGCAAGTCGTTCCACTGATTAATTGTTCTAACTGTCAGGAAATTTCTCCTTAGTTCTAAGTTGCTTCTTTCTTTGATCAGTTTCCACCCATTGCTTCTTGTTCTACCCTCAGGTGCTTTGGAGAACAGCCCGACTCCCTCTTCTTTGTGGCAACCCCTGAGATATTGGAACCGGTACTGGTGCATTTTGTTTTTTTGGCCTAAATGTAGAACCTTACTTTTTTCACTGTTGAATTTAATTTTGTTAGATAGTGCCCAATGTTCAAGTCTGTCAAGATCTTTCTGTAACTTGAGTCTATCTTCTGGAGTGTTGGCTATTCCTGCCAGCTTGGTGTCATCTGCAAATTTGATGAGTTCCCCATCTATCCCCTCGTCCAAGTCATTGATGAAGATGTTGAAGAGTACTGGGCCTAAAACAGAGCCTTGGGGTACTCCACTGCATACTTCCCTCCATGTGGATGTAGTTCCGTTGAGGACTACACGTTGAGTGCGGTTGGTCAGCCAGTTACGAATCCATCTGGTGGTGCTGCTGTCTAACCCACATTTTTCTACTTTATCTAGTAGTAGGTTATGGTCTACTTTATTAAATGCTTTACTGAAGTCCAAGTAAATTATATCGACAGCATTCCTCTGGTCTACTAATTTTGTCATTTTGTCAAAGAATGCGATAAGATTAGTCTGGCATGATCTGTTTTTGACAAACCCATGTTGGCTTTTGGTTATTACTTTGTTTGCTTCTAGGTGTTCGGTGATTCGTTGCTTGATTATCTTTTCCAGAATCTTCCCGGTATTGAGGTCAGACTGATAGGTCTGTAGTTTCCTGGATCTGTTTTTCCTTTTTGAAGATGGGAACTACATCAGCTCTTTTCCAGTCCTCTGGCAGCTCCCTGTGCTCCAGGATCTTTGAAAGATATAGTTCAGTGGTTCTGAGATCACGTCTGCCAGTTCCTTCAGAACCTTGGGGTGTAATCCATCCGGTCCTGGTGATTTGAACTCGTCTAGGGTAGACAGGTGTTCACTTACCATTTTCTTCCCTATTTTAACTTGTGTTTCTAATCTGTTTTTGTAGTGCTGTTTTGATAGGTTGGATTGTTTTTCCTTTTGTGTAAAGACAGATGCAAAATATGAGTTAAGTAGATCTGCTTTCTCCTGTTGCTTGTCATCTTCTTGCCACTTTCTCCCAGCAATGGGCCAATTGTTTCCTTGACTTTTTCTTGTTTTTAACATGTTGGAAGAAGCTTTTTGTTATTTTTACTTTTGTCACTAGCCTTTGTTCATTGTGAGCCTTAGCTTTCCTCACTTCATCTTTACAGGCTTGGGCTATTTGCTGATATTCTGCCTTAGTTATTTGCCCCTCTTTCCACTTTTTATATTTGTCCTTTTTGTCTTTCAGTTTGTCAGATAGTTCTTTATGCATCCATGCTGGTTTCTTTTGAGTTCTATTATTTTTCTTCTTCATTGGTATTGTGTTGGACTGCGCTTTTATAATCTCACTTTTCAAAATTTCCCAAGCTTCTTGAGTCGTTTCCCCCCTGAGGATTCTCATCCATTGAATCCTTCTCAAGCTCTCTCTAAGTTTATTGAAATTAGCTCTCTTAAAGTCCAAGACTCTAGTTTGACTTTGTTCTACTACTTGTATTTGCTTAATGTCGAATTCCAATATTGCGTGGTCACTTGCCCCCAAGGCTCCTGTAGCTTCAACACCTTCTACCTTCTAAGGGGCAGTGCTCATCTCTCTTTCTTAGCCAAGGGACACAGCATGGTCTGAAGATATTTCTGTGGTCATGTGGCCAGCAGGACTATATTTCAAGGCTCATGGAATGCTGTTATCTTCCCACCAAAGTGGTACCTATTTACCTACTTGCATTTGCATCAGGGGTGGGTTCTCTTAACTTTACTACCAGTTCACAACGGGATTGAGTCCATGACGATTTCCAGGTGGGTGGGTGGAGCCTCCCGCCAGTTTTACTACCGGTTCACAAGAACCGGACCCAACCGGGGGCAACCTACCACTGATTTACATGCTCCCAAGTAATGGAAGCTCACCCCGTCATGCAGCCCTCAGGTTTGGAACCCAGATTGTCAGCTTTCCAGCTGACAAGCTCAGCATCTTTAACCACTGAGCCATCGCAAAGATACCTAAAAGGTACAATATTTGGTACCAAAAGTACAATAAATTAATTGCTTTCTTCTTTCATTCTTGTATTTAATGTTCTTCAGTGCCTCATTCACAAGCCTGTGCTGTGTTAGATTCTTTATTTTAACAGACTGCTTGTTTTAATTATCCTACATGTGTAAAAATGTAAATGGAAAATACAGCAATCAATTTAAAATTAAAAAACAGTGCCCAAACACTTCAGCCGCCCAAAACCTAAACACCCAAAATATCAGTCTTCATTAGTCCTGTTTTTTCTTCTCCCCATTAGTAATAAACTGTCCTTGATTTTATAAAATGGAAAGTCTCATCAGTTCTTTTCATAATCTTAAGAACATATAGCAAAACAAAGAAACATGTTAACAAAGACAGTGAAATCTATCCAATGTAGTAAATAAGAATATTGGTTGTATTGAGTTTTGAAGCTTACACTTAGGAGGGAACTCTTATGGTTCACTTAACATCTAATCCAAAAACAATATTTCAGGAAAGACAAAATATCACTTCTATTTGGTCGAATATGCTGTGTGCCTGAGGTATCTTTAGCAGCTTAATAATAATTGAGGGACTGATTTCCCTGAAAACAAAAAAGAAGGGATAGAGGCTTATTTGTAAAGGACTAACAGGGACACGGTGGCTTAGTGGGTAAGACGCTGAGCTTGTCGATCAAAAGGTCGGCAGTTCAGTGGTTCAAATCTCTAATGCCACGTAACGGGGTGAGCTCCCATTACTTAATAATAATAACAACAGAGTTGGAAGGGACCTTGGAGGCCTTCTAGTCCAACCCCCTGTCCAGGCAGGAAACCCTACACCATCTCAGACAGATGGTTATCCAACATCTTAAAAATTTCCAGTGTTGGGCCATTTACAACTTCTGCAGGCAAGTTGTTCCACTGATTAATTGTTCTAACTGTCAGGAAATTTCTTGTCGTGTCCCACTCCTCCTCTGACGGCTGGTTCTGGGAAGTCCATATCAAGCGTGCCTCTGCAGCTTTGTCAAAGTTCTGTCAGAGTTCTCAGGGCAGGCAGGAGACCAGGATGTGACTTCAGCAATCCAATTTAGACTTTGCCTGACTCAAAGAATGCCAGAAAGCAGATCCTTTATATAGGCCATGGGGTGTGGCTCCATGACTCAGCACTTATCCAGGCCTGCCCCTCCCCTCCTTTTGCTGACGTCGCCTCTCCACTCTCTGGAAGCGTGGGTCCCTCCAGCCTCCAGCTGCTGGTAATTCCAGCTCATGACTGGCTTCACATTCCCCAGGCTCACATGCTGTGGGGGAGGGGCCCAGCTGCTCCGTTTGTCTGGGCATGGTGCCAGGACTGAGGGCTTTAGGCATATCAGGCCATTCGTCTTGCTCGGTCTGTCCGGGCATGGTGCCAGGACTGGGGGCTGGAAGCATGCCAGGACATTCTTCTACACTATCAGCGTCCGGCAGGAGATGAGAGGGGCCCGGCTGCGGAGAGGGGGGCGAGCGAGGCACAACACTTCTCCTTAGTTCTAAGTTGCTTCTTTCCTTGATCAGTTTCTACCCATTGCTTCTTGTTCTAACCTCAGGTGCTTTGGAGAACAGCCTGACTCCCTCTTCTTTGTGGCAACCCCTGAGATATTGGAACACTGCTATCATGTCTCCACTAGTTTTTCTTTTTATTAAACTAGACACACCCAGTTCCTGCAACCATTCTTCATATGTTTTAGCCTCCAGTCCCCTAATCATCTTTGTTGCTCTTCTCTGCACTCTTTCTAGAATTTCAGCATCTTTAACCACTGAGCCATCGCAAAGATACCTAAAAGGTACAATATTTGGTACCAAAAGTACAATAAATTAATTGCTTTCTTCTTTCATTCTTGTATTTAATGTTCTTCAGTGCCTCATTCACAAGCCTGTGCTGTGTTAGATTCTTTATTTTAACAGACTGCTTGTTTTAATTATCCTACATGTGTAAAAATGTAAATGGAAAATACAGCAATCAATTTAAAATTAAAAAACAGTGCCCAAACACTTCAGCCGCCCAAAACCCAAACACCCAAAATATCAGTCTTCATTAGTCCTGTTTTTTCTTCTCCCCATTAGTAATAAACTGTCCTTGATTTTATAAAATGGAAAGTCTCATCAGTTCTTTTCATAATCTTAAGAACATATAGCAAAACAAAGAAACATGTTAACAAAGACAGTGAAATCTATCCAATGTAGTAAATAAGAATATTGGTTGTATTGAGTTTTGAAGCTTACACTTAGGAGGGAACTCTTATGGTTCACTTAACATCTAATCCAAAAACAATATTTCAGGAAAGACAAAATATCACTTCTGTTTGGTCGAATATGCTGTGTGCCTGAGGTATCTTTAGCAGCTTAATAATAATTGAGGGACTGATTTCCCTGAAAACAAAAAAGAAGGGATAGAGGCTTATTTGTAAAGGACTAACAGGGACACGGTGGCTTAGTGGGTAAGACGCTGAGCTTGTCGATCAAAAGGTCGGCAGTTCAGTGGTTCAAATCTCTAATGCCACGTAACGGGGTGAGCTCCCATTACTTAATAATAATAACAACAGAGTTGGAAGGGACCTTGGAGGCCTTCTAGTCCAACCCCCTGTCCAGGCAGGAAACCCTACACCATCTCAGACAGATGGTTATCCAACATCTTAAAAATTTCCAGTGTTGGGCCATTTACAACTTCTGCAGGCAAGTTGTTCCACTGATTAATTGTTCTAACTGTCAGGAAATTTCTTGTCGTGTCCCACTCCTCCTCTGACGGCTGGTTCTGGGAAGTCCGTATCAAGCGTGCCTCTGCAGCTCTGCCAAAGTTCTGTCAGAGTTCTCAGGGCAGGCAGGAGACCAGGATGTGACTTCAGCAATCCAATTTAGACTTTGCCTGACTCAAAGAATGCCAGAAAGCAGATCCTTTATATAGGCCATTGGGTGTGGCTCCATGACTCAGCACTTATCCAGGCCTGCCCCTCCCCTCCTTTTGCTGACGTCGCCTCTCCTCTCTCTGGAAGCGTGGTTCCCTCCAGCCTCCAGCTGCCGGTAATTCCAGCTCGTGACTGGCTTCACATTCCCCAGGCTCACATGCTGTGGGGGAGGGGCCCAGCTGCTCCGTTTGTCTGGGCATGGTGCCAGGACTGAGGGCTGGAGGCATGTCAGGCCATTCGTCTTGCGTCTTGCTCGGTTTGTCCGGGCATGGTGCCAGGACTGGGGGCTGGAGGCATGCCAGGACATTCTTCTACACTATCAGTGTCTGGCAGGAGACGAGAGGGGCCCGGCTGCGGAGAGGGGGTCGAGCGAGGCACAACACTTCTCTTTAGTTCTAAGTTGCTTCTTTCCTTGATCAGTTTCCACCCATTGCTTCTTGTTCTAACCTCAGGTGCTTTGGAGAACAGCCCGACTCCCTCTTCTTTGTGGCAACCCCTGAGATATTGGAACACTGCTATCATGTCTCCCCTAGTTCTTCTTTTTATTAAACTAGACACACCCAGTTCCTGCAACTGTTCTTCATATGTTTTAGCCTCCAGTCCCCTAATCATCTTTGTTGCTCTTCTCTGCACTCTTTCTAGAATTTCAGCATCTTTTTTACATTATGGCGACCAAAACTGAATGCAATATTCCAAGTGTGGCCTTACCAAGGCATTATAAAGTGGTATTAACACTTCATGTGGTTTTGATTCTATCCCTTTGTTTATGCATCCCAGAACTGTGTTTGCTTTTTTAGCAGCTGCTGCACACTGCTGGCTCATATCTAAATGGTTGTCCACTAGGACTCCAAGATCCCTCTCACAGTTACTATTATTGAGCAAGGTACCACATATACAGTACCTGTGCATTTTTTTTTTGGCCTAAATGTAGAACCTTACTTTTTTCACTGTTAAATTTCATTTTGTTAGATAGCGCCCAATGTTCAAGTCTGTCAAGATCCTTCTGTAACTTGGAGTGTTGGCTATTCCTGCCAGCTTGGTGTCATCTGCAAATTTGATGAGTTCCCCATCTATCCCCTCGTCCAAGTCATTGGTGAAGATTTTGAAGAATACTGGGCCTAAAACAGAGCCTTGGGGTACTCCACTGCATACTTCCCTCCATGTGGATGTAGTTCCGTTGAGGATTACACGTTGAGTGCGGTTGGTCAGCCAGTTACGAATCCATCTGGTGGTGGTGCTATCTAACCCACATTTTTCTACTTTACCCAGTAGTAGGTTATGGTTTACTTCATCAAATGCTTTTATTTGATTTTAAATCAAATTTTAATGCTTTTAAAATGATTTTATCCAACCCCAGCTTCTGCCAACCTAGCAGTTCTAAAGCACGTAAAAAATGCAAGTAGAATAGGGACCACCTTTGGTGGAAAGGTAACAGCGTTCCGTGCGCCTTTGCCATTGAGTCATGCCGGCCACATGATCCCGGAGATGTCTTCTGACAGCGCTGGCTCTTCGGCTTTGAAACCGAGATGAGCACCGCCCCCTAGAGTCAGGAATGACTAGCATGTAGGTGCGAGGGGAACCTTTACCTTTTAACAGAACCTTGCCCTTTCATTCTTGTTCTAAGGATACTAGAAGGTGACGACTGAGTATTTACCAGTACTACCAGTATGAAATCATAGAGTTCCAGATGTGTGTTGTTAGAAGTGTCTTTGAATTCTCAAGCCAAGATGCAAAGTTATGGTTTGGCAGTAGAACAAAAGTAAATGGATTACCTGGAGCCTGGATACTATTTACATTTAAAAACAGCCAGCTTCTCCAAAAATAGAATGCCTACATTCTCAGATACAGAAACATACACATCTATGGTATTAATCAAAGTGCCAGAAATGGAACATACAGTATGGGCATGGGAAACAAAGCTGGAGCCTGACTATATATTATCGTAATATTTAAAATTAGAACAACTTGGGCTAGATAAAATCCAAACTTGTGGGAGTTTATTTCAAATATGGTGCACATCAGCATGACATTTTCCTCCTTTAACATAAACAATATTATTCAAGGATTTTGAAGTTATCAAACTAAAAGGATCAGTAGCCCCATGTACTCCACGGCTTCCTTTGTTGCATTGTCATTGCTATGTAGGTCTCCTTGTATTTTATCTTAGCAGGTTTCTCCACCATGTTTTTGTGATCATGTCTTGATCACCGCGGAAGGTAAGCAGCCTGAACAAAGAGGCAGTGGGGAGGAGGGGGAGGAAGCAGAGCTAGGGCTGGGGCCGCTAAAGGAAGGGAAACGGGGGCAACTGGTGAAGGGAGGGTGGGAGTAGATAGGTAGAAATTCCAAAAATTTTCCTACCTTTTCCTGTTGGTGTGGTTAGATGGGAGGGGTCATGTGACTGAGTGGGTGTGGGCATGAGTGACATCAAGTTGGCCATGCCCACTTAATCACATCCCCCCACCTAGCCACGCCCACCGAAGTAGTAGCAAAATTTTTTGAAACCCACCATTGTCTGATGGGACCTATTATCCAAAACATCTGGAGGGAAACAGGTTGCCTGTTTCTGTTGTCCCTTGGGAAGCTTGGTTACTTTGCCAATTTTATGAAATATATACTGTACCATTCAGGACAAAGGAAAGCCGAAATACAAAAAAAATTGATCTAGACAGAGCCATGTGGTACAAGATACAGTTGTAAAAATGTTGACAAGAAGTCATTGATGGGAAAGCACATTTTCATCTATACTGCAAGACTGTACCATCACATCCCTCATACATCCCTCACATCCAGGACATAAACTGTTTCAACTCCTACCCTCAAAACGACGCTATAGAGCACTGCACACCAGAACAACTAGACACAAGAACAGTTTTTTCCCAAAGGCCATCACTCTGCTAAATAAATAATTCCCTCAACACTGTCAAACTATTTACTAAATCTGCACTACTATTAATCTTCTCATAGTTCCCATCACCAATCTCTTTCCACTTATGACTGTATGACTGTAACTTTGTTGCTGGCAATCCTTATGATTGATATTGATATATTGACCATCAATTGTGTTGTAAATGTTGTACCTTGATGAACGTATCTTTTCTTTTATGTACACTGAGAGCATATGCGCCAAGACAAATTCCTTGTGTGTCCAATCACACTTGGCCAATAAAAAATTATATTCTATTCTATGTAGTGATGTTCAGAACACTAACTTTGGTTTTACTAGACTGCCAGATTTTACTTCATCTAGATATCAAGTTAATATTTTGGTAAGATTATACCAGTAGCAATTGGCAATACAACCAGTAGATCTTCATGGACATATTCTTCATAGAAATAGCTTTCTTAGTGTAATAAGCTATTGATATTTAAGTAATATCCATTGTAAATCTGTGCAAGACAGGCAGATACAAAGCAAATACAATTAAGAAGTTAATTAATTTCAAGCGGAGAACAAAGCGTGTATTTAAACTTCTCCCAGTAGAAATAAACAAGGACCTTGAGCAGACATTTTAAAATTTTAAAAGAACTCTCTTTATTCCTGGATTATTTCCTCATATTTGTACCCCTTTTCTGCTAGTGTTGGGCTATAGTTTTAAGTGCATGATACTGATACCTCCATGTCAACACTGGAAGGAAGTTTTGGGAAAAATTTAGTGCTTCCTTGCTGAGTGCCTCTTGACAAAATAATTACAAAGTGTAATGTTTATCTAAAGCAATCACTGAACATTTAGTGCAGTCAAATGGCATATGGTTTTCAAAGGAAATAGCGTAACACCATATTGTTTCATTAGAGAAGATTTTACTAAGAAAACTAAACTTCCCTTTCCCCAACTCAAATCCTTTCAACACTATTTCCTAGATATGTAGCAATACTTTTTCAAAAGACAGTAGATTGTGGGTTGCAATTTACAGAATGTCTAGCCATAATTTATACTGTAATAAATTTATTCCTAGGTTAGAACTTGGTCTAGTTTCTAGCATGGTCATAAAAGGTAACAACTGTAATTTGGTATTTTCCTCTTGCTTTGTTATTTGGGAGAGTAAAATTTCAATTTTAATATTTGATCTCAGACAAAATTGTGTTATTATTAGGGAAAATGCAAAGACATGGACAGTTCAGTCTAGTGGTTAAAGCACTAGGCTAGAAGCCAAGAGACTGTGAGTTCTAGACCTGCCTTAGACATAAAGATCAGCTGGGTGGTTAAAGGCCAGCCCAACTCACAGAGCTATTGTTTTGGGAAAATAAAAGGGGGAAGGAGTACAGTTATTCCTCAACTGATGATCATAATAGAGTCCAAAATTTCTGTTGTTAAGTGAGACATTTGTTAAGTGAGTTTTATCCCATTTTACAACCTTTCTTGCCACAGGTGTTAAGTGAATCACTGCTGTTGATAAGTTAGCCAACCCGGCTATTAAGTGAATCTGACTTCCCCATTGACTTTGCTTGTCAGCAGATAGCAAAAAGTGATCATGTGACCTTGGGCCACAGCAATGGTCATAAATATGAACCAGTCGCCAAGCATCTGAATTTTGATCCCATGATCATGGGGATGCTGCAATGGTCGTAAGTGTGAAAAGCGGTCATAAGTCACTATTTTCGGTGCTTTTGTATCTTTGAACGAATTGTTGTAAGTTGAGGACAACCTGTATTAGGGATGTTGGCCACCTTGAGTTATTTATGAAAATGATAAAGGTGGGATAAATAAGTGGTTAAGATCAACTAAATGGTTTAAGAGACAATCTCAGGATGCTTAACACATAATTCAAGGTAGAACAAAACAAAATAGTTTGAAGAGGTGGCAAGCTTCCAATTTATTGTTATGACTTGGCCACATATTAACAAATCCACAGCTTCCGGCAGAAAAAATGAGGCAAAAATAGAGCTTTATTGAACACTCATTATCCAAATAAACTTCACAGAAGTAAATACATAACTGGGGTGCCAAATCACCCTATTAAATATTACTAATTGTGTGCCAGGAAATTTCCCCCAAAATAACAGATTATTTGACCTATTGACCTGGCACACTTTAGGGCAGAGATCTTCAAACTTGGCAGCTTCAACTCCCAGAATTCTCCAGCCAGCTATGCAATTCGGGAGTTGAAATCAAGAAGTCTTAAAGCCTCCAATTTTGAGGACCCCTGTTTTAGGGTAATTGGTGATTGACCAGTACTTCACATTAACCCTAACTAAAATAGTTTCATGTTGCATATATTGATTTGAAGTCAGCATTTGACCAAAGTCCTAGAGACAGACTCTGGGAAGAAATCTAACTTTCCTTGGTAAATAATAAATAAATAAATAAATAAATACTGCTGTTGATAAGTTAGCCAACCCGGCTATTAAGTGAATCTGACTTCCCCATTGACTTTGCTTGTCAGCAGATAGCAAAAAGTGATCATGTGACCTTGGGCCACAGCAATGGTCATAAATATGAACCAGTCGCCAAGCATCTGAATTTTGATCCCATGATCATGGGGATGCTGCAATGGTCGTAAGTGTGAAAAGCGGTCATAAGTCACTATTTTCAGTGCTTTTGTATCTTTGAACGAATTGTTGTAAGTTGAGGACAACCTGTATTAGGGATGTTTGCCACCTTGAGTTATTTATGAAAATGATAAAGGTGGGATAAATAAGTGGTTAAGATCAACTAAATGGTTTAAGAGACAATCTCAGGATGCTTAACACATAATTCAAGGTAGAACAAAACAAAATAGTTTGAAGAGGTGGCAAGCTTCCAATTTATTGTTATGACTTGGCCACATATTAACAAATCCACAGCTTCCGGCAGAAAAAATGAGGCAAAAATAGAGCTTTATTGAACACTCATTATCCAAATAAACTTCACAGAAGTAAATACATAACTGGGGTGCCAAATCACCCTATTAAATATTACTAATTGTGTGCCAGGAAATTTCCCCCAAAATAACAGATTATTTGACCTATTGACCTGGCACACTTTAGGGCAGAGATCTTCAAACTTGGCAGCTTCAACTCCCAGAATTCTCCAGCCAGCTATGCAATTCCGGGAGTTGAAATCAAGAAGTCTTAAAGCTGCCAAGTTTGGGGACCCCTGTTTTAGGGTAATTGGTGATTGACCAGTACTTCACATTAACCCTAACTAAAATAGTTTCATGTTGCATATATTGATTTGAAGTCAGCATTTGACCAAAGTCCTAGAGACAGACTCTGGGAAGAAATCTAACTTTCCTTGGTAAAGAAAAAAATCGAAGTACACTTTCAAAGTATAGAATGTAGATGGCTTAGTGATGTGAATATAACAGCAAGTTAAATCCATTATATACTTAAGGTTTTTTTTACTCTCCTGCTAACGATTGTGAATGACACATTCGGAATATATAATTGCCCTTTTGTAAAAAATAAATAAATTGTGGAGGTCAATTACATGTCGTTGGCTCTAAAGTAATTCAAGCAGAACCTGTGTACCAATTGCTCTATGACTCTGCATTATTTATAAGGGACAATAGATTACTATGAATAACTCAGTCCAAATTTGTAAGAAATATACCACATCATTCAAAGTGCAACACTTGAATCGCAGACAGAATTAAATACAATTGAGATGAGGAGGTGTATGGATGATTGTTATCAACTTCTGGCTCAAATTATTACTATTCCTGGCCTTGGCTCCTTTTGACAATTCAGGGTAATTTTTTATATATTTGTAAAACAGCACTGGATTAAAACAAAATCTGGGAGAGTTTGCCTGAACATTATCCGTGAATTTTACAAATTAAAAATCAACAAAGAAAAGTTGACACACAAATCGGAGTAAAACCTCTGACATATAACCCACTAAATCAAGGACCTCCAACCCTCATCTGTGGACTGGTACCAATCCGTGCCCTGCCAGGAATTAGACTGTGCAAGCAGGGGAAGCCCCATCCACGCATTCATGGGATGCAGGCAGCGGATGAAACCACACCCCTTTTCCCAGTCCGCGGAAAAACCATTCTTCTCTGAACCAGGTTGGGATCACTGCACTAAATATATGAATTCCACAGCAATTGGTTATCTCACTAACATTACTGTTGTAAACCATAGAAAATAATATAGGTGTTTCAATTTCTTTCTACTGCCATTTTGGATGGAAAATTTTGATGCTTTCTACACTTTGATCAGATCTTCCTGTGTTGGGGTGGAGGAAACAAAAAGAAGGAATTTGGCAAGAAGGCTTTCTGGCACTTTAATCCTTAAAGAGATTGTATAATTATCATAAATATGTCTATCTAAAAGATATGCATGATATTTGGCAAGGGACTGCACCTAATGTAGGAATTCTATTTGAAAATGATACTTTGAACAGTTTGAAAAAAATCAACTGGCTCCAGGATTCCTTTTTTTTTTTGTAGGATGGATTAAAATTAGTGTCAGGACTAGGTGGAATAAGGTTTGTTGCATGCAGTTGTTTGCATAGAACTTTATACATACAATAAAAGAAAAAAGTTGGTTTACCTTGCATTGACTATAATAATTTGCATACTTTTAGACATGGAGTCTAATACCCAAACACAAATTTAACAAGCTGATTATGCTAGGTTAGTGATATTTAGTATATTGTCAACTTAAATTGCATTTCTATAGATTGCCACATGCCTGGATTTATCCTTGCATTTTAATCAATATTTTGCATAAGGTCAACTATAAGAACATGTTTAAATAAATAGCCACAATTTACAAACTAGATCCATATACTGCATAATAGTCTATTTCAATGTATAATAATTTTAATTCAAAATAAATAATATACTTTCACCACCCAATGTCATGCAGCTTGAATTGGGTGGCCATACAAATACATACAGTAAACAAAAAATACAAGAATATCACAATGCATTTACAAATGTAAATATAAAATTCAAATATAAAACTGTAATATTTTAACTTCAAGTGCATTGGCTGTATTGATGCTATACTTCTTAAACTGCTACTTACCCATAACCTTTAGTAGCAAATGATTAAAATGTCTTATTAACGTGTTTCCCAAAAATAAGACCCTGTTTTATATTTTTTTGAACCCTGAAATAAGCGCCTGGCCTTATTGCCCTGCGCTCAAAAGCCCGATTGGTCTTATTATCAGGGGATGTTTTATTTTGGGGAAAACAGGGTATTTGTTTGTTTGTTTGTTATCCTGCCTTATTATTCTTTTCTTCCTTGATTGCAGAATCCATCTTGAATGTTCTCACTAGCTTTAGTTTTTACTTTGGCTGAGCATAGCACACACTTCTGTTTTCTCCCTTCTCTTCCAATTGTTTGCCTTATATTCATCCTATTTTGCTTTCTCCTTTCTTCCCAGTACAGCTCCCATTTTTATGCTGCTATCTTCTGAGAGAGAGAAAGATGTTTGTAAGTGATAATCTAAATAAGAGAGTGGTTCGTGTCTTTATATGCAAGTGAACAATCAATTAATCTTACGAAAGGATCTCTTGTTTTATATATGACTCGTTTGAAATCATAGTGTTAATTCAATTGATTTAATTTAACAAGCCCTGCCCAAGTATCGTTTCAGATTAATGTGTATTTGCAGACCTATAAATATGGACACACATATGCAAATGCAAAAATTTATTGGAGGAAAAATTCTTCAGGACTGATTTCTGCTACATCTACCCATTTTAAATTAGTAAGATTGGGAATCTGTGCATGTCACAGGATTGGTTTTGGTTATTTGTTTTCTCTTATCTTTATTTGACATATAATCTGAACATGCAGGACTGACTATGCATCATCAAGTTGGTGTGGACTCTTAGCAACCACCTTGATATTCTCTATGTGTACCTAACCTGGTCCAATCCATCTACCTTACAGCTGCCAATTCTCTTCCATTTCCTTTCATCTTCCCCAGTACTGTATATTATAGCCTTGTCCAGAGGCTAGGATTTCACATAATGTGTTTTAAATAGGATTAACAGATCCTGACCATTTATGCCTTGAATGAGAACTCTGGAACCTCAATTTCAAGGGGCTTTCTGTCAACTTCCAGATCATACCTTTGTAATTAAGGCAGTTTCCACCATCTAATTAGGAAATTATATTCTGTTTATACTATTTGTCCACTTTGAGAAGCCCCATGTCTTAATGTTTACAGATAGGAAGATTTTTCAGTTCATCTATAATTTGCTTTTTAAAGTGAAAGGAATTGAACTTGGGATCTTCTGCTCTACGATTGAAATTAGAATACTTCCAGATATCTATTTTTTCGTGAGCAAGCATTCTGTACCATTCATGGAATTCAGTACACTCATTTATGTTTTCTATTTCTTTTGTTTTCTTGCCATAAAAAGTACTGAGGGGGAAGTCTGACTACCTGCACCCTCCTTTTGATTGGGAGCATCCTCCCTTCGAAGGAGTTCAGGGTGGTCTCCCACATACACAACTGAGCCGAGTGCTTCTATAAATCTTCATATTTAACAAAGTACATTCAAGTAGTTAAAAGTATGGGGAGATTTGGAATGTTCTTTTTAAGTCCCAAATTTAACTCTCTCCCTCCTTCCTCCCTTTCTCTCTCACAGAAATATATGCACGCATACAGACTCAAGCAGCTAGGCAGTTTCCAGTCAGGCCCTTTTTTGGATCCCAGAAATATGAAATTGTTTATTTATTATATTTATGTAGTTGCCCCTTTTGCACATGACTGTGGGTGGCTTACAAATTGTCTGAAATTTCCACATTCCAGGCATTCACATTATTCTCGCTGCAAAACTGTGCATGTTCAAACAAGATAGGGTAGTTTCTTATGCTGTAAATTCAGTGTTCTACAACTATATTTGCTTTGGTACTAGTTTGAATATAGATTCACTGTCCATGAAAAGAAGTTGATACTGTTTCTGGTTAATTGCTCCTATTATGGTCCTGCCTTCCTTCGCAGTTTTAATCCTTTTTTTTTTAAAGAACACACTTCTGATAGCTATCAATCAACCTTTTATTTCGACACACCTAATTCTGTATCTGTGTCCGACTGCAGTGAGAAAGACAGTGACACGGTTGGCCTAAAACCAGATCGAGAGATAAAAGTGCGATCATCCCTCATCATTTCTTTTCCTATCTGATCCGAAGAGCTGCTTCTTGGGGGAACGGTGCACTTAGACCGCACAGGCCCTTTTTCGGAATTCCGAAAGTCTCTCCAGTTGCTTCAAATAAGTACGTGTACAAGCCCTACTCTCCCTACCTATTCACGCGGGAAAAATACGAGCCGGAGTCTTCACACGTTATACCTGTTACACCGGTGTGTGGTGCTCTTATTGTGGCTTCTCAGACCCCCCCACCCCCCATTGTGTGGTCGATCGTGCACACAAAGTTTGATTGGGGTGGTGGTATAATCTCTCTCTCCTCCACTTCGCCTCCTTCCCCCCCCACCCCGCTCTCCGAATTTCCGAAATAGATAATCCGTTTTGCAGCCGAGAGTCACTCGTCCCAGAAGAAGAGCAGAAAGACGCCGGGCCAAGCCAGCTGCAATTTTTCTCTTTCCAAAGGGCTGAAGGCGGCGGCGGAGACAGCTGCAACGCCCCCGCTTCCCATTCTGTTGCGCACGCACGAGCCCGGGTTGCTCTCCCCCACATTCCTTGCCACCGGGTTTGGAGGCGAAGGGGGGGGGGAGAGGAGAGGAAGCGCGGAGTGCTGGGAGCGAAACCTGGACCTCCATCAGCGGGAATCCCGCACCCAACCACCCTCCCTTCCCAAAGACCCTTCCTTCCGTAGCTGTGCCGGCGCCGCTGCCCCCGCGGCTCTCCGGAAGATGCACCCTGGGAGAGCGCTCGCCTTTGCTGGCGCGCACGGCTGGGGGCCGGAGCCCGGAGTCTCCACCTCTTTCGGCCTCGGACTCCGCCCCGAAACCTGGCGACGGCAAGTTGGGCTCGCGAAACGACGAGGTTGAAGCTGGCAGGAGGAGGAGGCGGCTGTAGTGGCGGGCAGGCGGCTTCCTTCGCCTCACTCTCTGCCGCGGGGCGATTGTTTCCAGCGGCTCCGAAGCGGGGAGGCTGCGCTAAGGAAAAAGGCGGGCTTGCGCTGCAGCCGGGGAGACCCTCCAGCTTGCAGGCAATGGTCCACCCTCGCTGCCTTGCTCGTCCCCTCTTTCCCCCCCTGGCTTGGAAGCTTTTGTTCTCTCCAGTTCGGGGCACAAGAGAGCTACCTGCCGCCGCCGCTCCTGCTTCCCGACGTCAGGAAAGTTCGAGGAGAAAAGCGCCTCGGGTCCGACCTCCTATGAGCTGCGGCGCCTTCAGTTTGGTGAGGTTTTAAACCTCGGGCGGGGCCGGGCTGAAGGGGAAAGGAAAAAGGAAAAAGGAAAAGGCACGGTGGATCTAGGCAGGAGCGGCGGGACGAGCAGACGACCAAGAGGAGCTTTGGGAAGTGGGGGAGTGGGTGGGGGAAGAAAGGGGGGTCTCCAGCAAAAGCTGGCTCTGGCCAGTCGATTGGAGTGGGGATGGGGGGGTGGGATTCACTTCGCTGCGAACACTTCGGTCTACTTTTCTTCGGAGTTGAGGTTCAGATCTGCTGGCTTTTGGGGTGGGGGGTGGCAGTGTAGATTAGTTACCCGTGAAGACTGTAAGAGGTATAAAGACAGCCACGCGCGCACGCATGCACACACACACAGACCCAAGAAAAGTTGAGCTTTTTATGCTCTCTGATGATTTCGAAAAAAGGTAATGAACGAAAAAGGACTGGATCAGATACCGATCGCGATGCAGGCGATCGTCTGGTTGCGATGCCTTCTTCTGAGTTGCTTTAAAAGCGGGCAGCGCTGTTGTAGTGACCCGGATTCCTAAATTCTCAACCTGATTTCTAAACGGCGAGGTATGGGTGAGGCTCGAAGCTCCTGGCATCCTTCGGTCTGCCAAGGGCTACGTACCTGTGGCTAAACCTCTGTGAAGTTTAAATGGTGTGATTTGATGTGTCCTAGGTTTGCGGCTGGCTTCCACAACTAAGCTATATGGCTTTGGACGAACCTACCCCGCCTGTAATTAATTAGGCTGTATTATTCTTGAAGAAGGTATAGTTTCTTTTCTGTACACTGAGAGCATATGCACCAAGACAAATTCCTTGTGTATCCAATCATAGTTGGCCAATAAAAATTCTATTCTATTCTATTCTATTCAAATCCAGTGATTGTTTGGTTATCATAAGGAATGAATAAAGGATGTGTGCGCACGCATACACCTGTGCTTTTTCTAAAAAGTGTTACAAATTAAAAGGTATTTCAATAGAACCTATCTCTAATGTCTGGTAAAAACGTGGTTATTATTCCTGTGCCTATTCTGTGCTGGTGAACTGAGAATTGAGGAATGAAATGGTATTAATGTAAAAAATATATTTGCTCCTACTAGTTAAAAAAAAAAAAAGCTCAAAGTTCAAGGAGTTGTGCTGGCTATACAGAAATATCGCCTGTCTCTGGAAAAGATGGCAGGCTTGATCACACTTTAAAAGTTTTAAAAATTTATATCTTAATTTCTTTAAAGAATCCTATGTTTCAGAAGACTTGGTAAAAGTATAGGGATGCAACCAGAGCCAACAATTGTTTCATTAACCCTTTCTTCCTTGTTGGCATCTACCTTAATAACAAAATGCTATTTTCCTAATGGCATCCATACAGAAAAAGAAATCATCCAGGTTCATATATAGTAGCCTTTCCTAGCTTGATGATCTCAAGATGTGTTTGATTATTATTTATACCAGAGTTTCTCAACCTCAATCACTTGTAAATGTGCAGACTTAAATTCCCAGAATTATCCAACCAGCATTCCTGTGCACATCTTCAAGTAGTGAAGGTTGAGAAACACTGATTTATACCATCCCTTACCGTATCCTAGGAATGCAGGGAATAATAGTTTGCTATACCTGAAGAGTGTCAGATTGGCAAAAGTCTAGAATAGAGAGGGCTGCCTGTTGTCTTGCCAGTAATAAATAATAAGCAATAACCCAAATTCAAATTTTCACCATCTCTTGGTTGTTCCTTATCACAATTTTCTTTTCTTCTCTTTATTCTGAACTAGTTCAGCTGAATCATGCGTGACTGGAAGTTTGTAGTGTTTGCCAGTGTCTATACATACTTATATAATATATATAATATATAATAATATATATATATATTATATAATATATAACAACAGAGTTGGAAGGGACCTTGGAGGCCTTCTAATTCAACCCCCTGCCCAGGCAGGAAACCCTACACCATCTCAGTCAGATGGTTATCCAACATTTTCTTAAAAATTTCCAGTGTTGGAGCATTCACAACTTCTGCAGGCAAGTCGTTCCACTTATTAATTGTTCTAACTGTCAGGAAATTTCTCCTTAGTTCTAAGTTGCTTCTTTGATGCTAGAATTAAAGTTCTAACTTGTTTGGAAGTCAGATCACTGGGACATTTAGGAGGAACACATCTCTAGGCTGCTATGTGAGTAGACAAATACCTGTGTGTCCCACACCTGTTTCTGGGATAGAACATATTTTACTAGCTTTATCAGAATATATTTAAAGTTTAAAGAATATGAGCTTGGATATGTTTATTTAGGGTGGCAGAGGATTGTCAAATTTGCTCCTCTAGAGAAGTGAGTGAGGTACTAGACATAATCATTTAGTTTTCTTGTTAGCAATAGTTTTTTTCTTTGGTTTTTTTTTAAAACTCATCAGCCTGGTCTACAGCCTTGAGATTTCTTTTTCCTCAGAGATACTGGCCAATCCAGTCTGCCTAGTTTTTCTTAGATAGCAGATGGCAGAACCTAGTTCAACTCACCTGTAACAAATGAGATCCTAAATGTGAGCTTTTTAAAAGCATCCATACACATTGTTTGAATAAATTAGTAGGTTTTGTTAATGGTGGAATCACACATGCAGATTGAAGTATCTAACTAATGGCTTAAATTGGTGGAGGAATAAGGTGCAGGATTGAATGACTTTTCAAAGGATTAGGAAATATAAGATAGTTCAGATAATTTATCTTCTTAAGAAGTTACCATCCTTTAAAAAAATCCATAATGAAACAAATAGCAAGGCATCTTATTAGAAACATTACATTTTGGAGAGAATAGTTCTTTTACAAGGAGCTGGAATTCTTTCCAAATGGAAATAAAACGTGAACTATTTATATTCTCCTTTTAGAATACTATATATTTAGAAGAGTATTTATTTAGAAGAGTATTATTTTGATCAGTTTTCATCTATCTCATGCCCTTCAGAAAGAACACCAGATTGGGTAAGGCTGCCAAATATTTTTCTGAAACATCTTCTGAAGGGACTTCATATTGTTGTTTATATTTTATTGCTGTGATATTCTTGTTGGGATGAGTTATATCTGTTCCACACAAGTTTGTTCTAACCTGATTTGTTGAATAAGCCAGAGTATCTTGGTTAATACAACATTATAAAAAATCATGCAAATGGGCCACAGTGTTTGGCCCATTTGTTACATTATGTTGGAGAAAACATCATGGCTTAATACTTTAGATCAGCACAGGCTATAGCATTTAAATCTGCTTCACTTTTTCTTCCTTGGAAGGAGGACAAAATCTGCAGAAATATTAAATGTTTTCTCAAATTTATTTATCTTTAAAAATACCCAGCATCAAATGGGTTTCTTGCTATATATTATAAGACTTTCCAAGAAATTATTTTTTCGCTTTAGCACAAGTAGTAAATGAGATCAAACAATGCCAGATGCATCCTTCTATATACTCTGGGCAAGTTGGATTGTTTCCTTCTTTGTAAATCAAAGAAATAAAGGTTTATTGCCATGAAGGAGGATTTAGAATAGAATAGAATAGAATAGAATTTTATTGGCCAAGTGTGATTGGACACACAAGGAATTTGTCTTGGTGCATATGCTCTCAGTGTACATAAAAGAAAAGATACGTTCATCAAGGTACAACATTTACAACACAATTGATGATCAATATATCAATATAAATCATAAGGATTGCCAGCAACAAGTTATAGTCATACAGTCATAAGTGGAAAGAGATTGGTGATGGGAACTATGAAACGATTAATAGTAGTGCAGATTCAGTAAATAGTCTGACAGTGTTGAGGGAATTATTTGTTTAGCAGAGTGATGGCCTTCGGGAAAAAACTGTTCTTGTGTCTAGTTGTTCTGGTGTGCAGTGCTCTATAGCGTCGTTTTGAGGGTAGGAGTTGAAACAGTTTATGTCCAGGATGCGAGGGATCTGCAAATATTTTCAAATATTTATCAGGCACTGCTGAATTTTATTCATTATTTGACCTTTCTAATATGCAAAGGATAATATCAGATGTATTTTGAATGCTGTTAATAATATAAATAAGAAAAATACAATGATTTTTTGGGACTAATTTTATGAAGGAAAGTAGACCTGGCCTTGGGAATCGGGAAGGAAGGAAGGAATTATGATGGGACTAGTATCTCCTTCCTTATTTATCTTGGCATTATAGCCTTTCACAATAAAGTTACGACAAGAAAATAAGGTGTCAGGAACGAAAAAGCAGATCAAAAATAGAAACTAGTGATGTAACTAACTCTTATTCATCCAGAGGTTTCTTTACAATCAATAATAGAAAACATACAGCAATACAGTTGTGTGTGAGAATATTGGACTAATAAGAGCAAGACTCAAATACTTCAATGGAACTCAAGAATATAACAAGTTCAGTATTCCTATTAAATGAATTAAGTACAGGTAGTCCTTGATTTACAACCACAATTGAGCCCAACATTTCTGTTGCTAAGTGAGACATTTGTTAAATGAGTTTTACTCCATTTTACTACTTTTCTTGCCACAGTTGTTAAGTGAATCACTGCAGTTATCAAGTTAGTAAGTAACACAGTTGTTAAGTCTATCTTAACAACAGTGAATATGGCTTCCCCACTGACTTTGCTTATCAGAAGATCAGAAAAGGTGATCAATGATCCCAGGCCATTGCAGCTGTCATAAATATGAATCAGTTGCCAAGCATCTGAATTTTGATCATGTGACCATGGGGATTCCTCAACGGACATAAGTGTGAAAAATAGTTATAAGTCACTTTTTTTTTGTGCCATCGTAACTTTGAATAGTCACTTAACAAACTGTTTTAAGTTGCGGACTATCTGTATCTGTGAATTTATACAAAACCAATAAAGAGCAATTCAGAAAAAATAATTCATAGACTTGGAAAATATCATGGAAGATATTTTAAAATGGTGAAAATTCCTGGTTAGGAAAAATAGCAACAGTAAAATCAATGTATTACTAGATTTAATTTTCTATTTCAGATGATCCTGATAAGAATTGAAGGCATGGTATTAAATAAGTGGCAGAGACAAATAACTATATGGTCGAAAGGAAGACCAAGAACTAACCTTAAGATTTTATAAGACTTAAAAGAATAGGGTAGACAGTCAAAATTAAATTTAAACTGTACTATTAGCCTATAACATGGATCATGGATTGGATTAAATCACATTACAGAGGGTTATACTTACAGAGCAGTATTCCCAGACAGTTTGCATAAATATATTTGTCTTGATAGAAGCAGAAATGTACAACCAAATAGAAATAATTCAACCATAAGAAGAAATTAAAAGTATGGAAAAACACAGAAAAATCAACTCAAAGTGAGCACAACTTGCCTTGGTATTATATAGCTGTTTTCATGAAAGTGAATTCTACTCCTTTCCAAAATATTAAAATAATTCATATGGGCTGCTAGACCTAATTCTTAATAAAATAAAGATGAAACATTCGAGATTATTACTTCAGAATTATAAGAATTACTTTAAAATAAACAGTATAATCCAAAATAAATTATAAAAGTAGAATGGAATAGTTAGATACCTGACTGGATTTAAAAAACATAACACAAAATTCAGAACACGTCTCTTATTTATAAATTGTTATTGAAACACTACTCAGAAATTAAACAAGTTAAAGACTATGATTAAATGGGTGCAGAATTTAAACAGGACAATAATACACAACAATATCTCAGTGGAAGAAACTCTTAAAGGATTGTTATATCCAGTGGTGGGATTCAAATAATTTAACAACCGGTTCTCTGCCCTAATGATTTCTTCCAACAACCAGTTTACCAAACTGTTCAGAAAGTTAACAACCGGTTCTCCCGAAGTGGTGCGAACTGGCTGAATCCCACCACTGGTTATATCTAGAGAAAATGATATATTTTAATGTGAATGTATTTTCTAAGTAATGATTGTCAAAATTCTAAAAATCCTTAGAAATCCAATAATTAAGCCTGATCATTCATATTTGATGATAGTGTTGTAAAGAAAATCTTGCAAGATGATTTTTTGTAAAATGAAACCAAAGTTAAAGGTTGATTTCTGTTTCCTGTCAGCTAAGTTTTGCTAAACATTAGAAAACCTCCCTTCCTACAAATATATATTGAATAAGCTCTGTATATGATAATGGTTGTCAGGACATTTTATCCTTTTTATTGGAAATCACACATTATTCTCTCTTAGAAGAATTACAAATTAAACTCTGGGAGTATATATCAATGTCAAAAGAACTTGGTTTCACTTGAATCATTATGTAAGAATGAAATTTTTAGGTTTGAAATAACATTTTCTTATAGTTCATTTTATATTGGCCCTTGGGTTAATTATTGAATATTGACTTTATTTTAATAATAGTTTTAACATTTTAAATTAATACTACAATCTTAATATATGGTATTTTCCTCTTGAAATTTTATTTTATATTGCTTGTATGTGTATATATATAAGAAGCCTGTTCTGAATGGCATATATAGTACGTTGCTCAGAGATTACCAGCTTTTTTTTTGGCATTTCTTTTTTTAAAATTAGATTTCCATAGCATATGTAAAAATGTGACCTGCTTTTGGGTTCAGATTGAAAGTTTTGATTTGTATGTTCTTTCCTTTTTTCTTGTTTGCTTTCTGAGAGATAGAGTGCAAAGTATGGTACATGTATTAAATCTCGAGATTAGATGCATATTTTGGACATTTGGGATATTTTGAAGTATGTTTTAGAGACACAAAATAAGTACTACAGATAATATTCACAGCCAGAATATGTCCAAGTTTTGACCATCTCTAGATCAGAAAAGCATGTAAATTCCTCATAGGGAATCCTGTAAAATCTGCCTTCTTGTAACAATATACTAAAAAGTGCTCAGTACTTTGTTGTAACCAATATTATTTTAGGTAGTAATAAGTGTTGTGTGTGATTTGTCTGTTTTTTAAACTACCATTCCATTCTTGATTGAATTACTTAGATTTCAATCCATACCAGTATAGCTGTGTGGAGTTTTTGTTATTATTAATTAGGAAATCCAGTTTCCTATGGATCATTCTACTCAAATGGTCCATAACTGAGTTCTATATAGTAGAATAGTTTTTGAAGTGACCAAAAACATCACGTCTCCCATCTCAAAAACAAAATAGACCAGAACACAGTGTCACCAAGGTTGGACTACAGCGGAAGCTAAGAGAGAGTCAGTGGAAGGCAATTACTTTCCAGAAATATATCTCTAGATGTCCGTCTGCTTTACAAATTTAAGGGAAACCATGTTGTAAAAACAGGTGAGATTTTAGACACTTATAAGCACAAACTTAACCTGTTTGCCATTAATGTAAAGTAAATCCTACTAAGCTGTCTATCATGTCTCAGAAGAAGTGCACGCATACGTAAATAAGTCTTCTCTTCAGGAGCTGGAGGAGAAGCTGAAATTAGTGTCTCGTCATTAGGTCCCATTCTAGCATTCAGTTTTTCCCTGATAATGGTGAGTGCTGACCAGTTATCCCTCTTATAGAATAGAATAGAATAGAATTTTTTATTGGCCAAGTGTGATTGGACACACAAGGAATTTGTCTTGGTGCATATGCTCTCAGTGTACATAAAAGAAAAGATACGTTCATCAAGGTACAACATTTACAACACAATTGATGATCAATATATCAATATAAATCATAAGGATTGCCAGCAACAAGTTATAGTCATACAGTCATAAGTGGAAAGAGATTGGCGATGGGAACTATGAGAAGATTAATAGTAATGCAGATTCAGTAAATAGTTTGACAGTGTTGAGGGAATTATTTGTTTAGCAGAGTGAAGGCCTTCGGGAAAAAACTGTTCTTGTGTCTAGTTGTTCTGGTGTGCAGTGCTCTATAGCATCGTTTTGAGGGTAGGCGTTGAAACAGTTTATGTCCAGGATGCGAGGGATCTGCAAATATTTTCACGGCCCTCTTCTTGATTCGTGCAGTATACAGGTCGTCAATGGAAGGCACTGTCAGTTGCACACACATATTTTCCGATAACAAATTCAATATATTTATTGCGGTAAAGCATGTTACAAACTTGAGGCTTTTTGCATAGGAAACAGGCCCAAGAGCTTACTTTAGAAAAAATATTTGGAGAATCTTAAGTTCAGGAAGACCCAAGAACAGTCTGCTTCTAGTCCAAAGTTCAGATAATCCAACAACAGTATACCGACAGAATCACTTTGGTCAGAAAATGAGAAGAGATGCCTAGACCAGAACCTCTTCTGTTATGAGTTAAGACAATACAACCGTGATGGCAAGCCGATGGCACATGTACCACAGGTGGCACGCAGAGCCATATCTGTGGGCATGTGAGCGTTGCCTAGGTCAGCTCCAGCGCGAATGCATGCACCGGCCAGCTGGTTTTTGGGCCTTCCGGGCCCACCAGAAGTCAGAGAACTGGCCATTTCTGGCTTCCGGAGGGCCTCCAGCGGGGTGGGGAAGGCCATTTTTGTCCTTCCCAGGCTTCAAGAAAGCCTTTGGAGTCTGGGGAGGATGAAAAAACAGTATAGTATAGTATAATACACCAATCATTCTGTGATAGTGATGATAGTATTTATTTTTTAAAAGAGATATTTAAGAAGTCTTAACCTATAGCAACTCGTTTAAACTGCAGAAGAATTGGATTTATTTCCAGTCTGTAAAGCAGCTTGCTTTTAAAATTTTAATAAAATGCAAAAACACCTCAAATCATTACATTACAATTTATATGTTATATATGAATGTAGCCTAAACTTGAAGGTTCAATGTTTTGTTTCCCAATATTTTGTTCCTCATCAAAGTATTTATGGCATTTTCTTATTTCTTTCTCACACACTTTCATTGTTTATTTGTTTGTTTATTTCCTTGTTTTATTTAACACTGCAAAATTTGGGGGACATGTTACAATTATACAGCATCTTTTTATTAAATTCTAAAAGGAAACTTACATATTTACAGAGGGAGCTCTTTCATAGAGCAAAACCTTTGGATACTACTCAAAATATTTACTATTTGCTTACATTATTATTTGTTGTAATTTGTAACTTTAAGAACATTCAAACTATATAAATGATTAAGAGAAGGATACTCAGACAAAGGCAAGTGCATTAATTGCAGGTTAAGTGCTTGGAATCTCTCATTTCCGATGAAAATATTTTTATATTGACATACTTCATTTGTATAACCAAAAGTACATAAGAATAGAAATTGCCTTTTTCAGAGCATATATTCCTTGTGCAATATTATTAACATAATGGAGAAGAAAGAAAGAAAGGCAGTCTAGCAGACTGTATAGTAAAAGGTAAATATAGTTTCACAGAATGAAGAATTTCCTTGTATAGCACTTTAAAAGGTCAGACAGTGTATGATCCCCTCTCTAATTTTCTGATTTCCATTCAAAGGTATGTAGATGTTTCTAACTAATTAATATTCAATAATGTTAGAGGGTACAATAGCTGAGAAGGCTGTTTTGATGTGTGATTATTTGGTATTCTTACAACATTATGGATGCATTACTCTTAAGTTCCATGCATATGAATGTCATATATTTTAAAATGAGAACTTATCAAACTCAAATTCAACCCTAAATTCAGAAAGTAGATTACTGATACGAAAATGTGAAGACTCAATGATTAAGTGCAAGTGATGGAGACTATAAAATAATCTAATAGCTTTGGCGCATAGTTGCCGTACCAAAAAATGAAAAGATGAAGATAGTTGATTGTTTCTTCTCCCTGACTATGATTTTAAGTGCTGAAATTTCTGCTGGTAAAAAATTTAAAATCTTAGTTGGGTGGGACAAATTTAAATCAAACATATAGGTGAACTAGAGAAAGGAAAAGTTAAAAATTAACTAAGAAGACCCCCAGAAGCTGTTAATGGAAATTGATTCAGGATCTGGACTTAATGTTGGCTAGACAATATTTTGGTATGCGACAGCATCTGCTTTGAACATGCAGAACAGATTTACAGACAACATAAAGAAGGAATGTGACAAAGAAGTTGAAGCAGATAAATGGGCAATAAAAATGGGATGAAGTTCCTAGAAGAACTCTATAAACCAGAAACCAGAGAACTGTAAAAT
Source organism: Ahaetulla prasina (assembly GCF_028640845.1). Classification (NCBI taxonomy): domain Eukaryota; kingdom Metazoa; phylum Chordata; class Lepidosauria; order Squamata; family Colubridae; genus Ahaetulla; species Ahaetulla prasina. The sequence continues at coordinate 125,123,424 of NC_080539.1, forward strand.
AGAATCTATTGTAAAGAGTGGCTCAGCGAGTGCTTTTGAAAATAGGAAGTTTTTCTTTTAAAAAGCTGTGAAGAGGTAGTTGTTGAAAGACAACCCTTTGCAGTGAGCTGAATAGTTATTTGTATTCTAGCTATAATTTATGTGGAGCTGACTTTGAAAATGATCTTTTTATGCTTAGAAAGCTGTCACATCATAGTCTGCTGATGCAGGTTTGTGGATTCAGAATCAGTTTTGCTCTGTAAAGTCATATTCCTCTAAGCTTTTATTTCAAAAAGAACAAGGAATTCACTTTTGTTGATTACAATATGTAGCTTATAGTGTTAGGTGTTTGGCAGGGATGGATGTGCAAGATTTCAATTCATCCCAAAGCATTAGTCAGACTGGCTATGAACTCTCAGATTATGGATAACTAATCTCCCTATTTATTTTATTAGCACAATTAATTATTTTAGTATATATTATTTTTAGTTGACTTCTAATATAGATAGGAAGGTGGTAGTAAAATTTAAAAGCCCGCAGCCAGATGGATTAAAGTGTTGCTAAGGAAACAGACTTGGAAAAGAAGTGTCAGAAAAATGTTCACAGAATATCAGGCTGTTGTAATTGGTATTTTAAACCCATGTAGAGGGATAAATCAAAACTGGAAGATAGCTGAGTTTGTAAGCATTTTTTAATTTTTATAATTGTATAATTATGCAAAATTCTGAATGATAACATGTAAGAGATATGAAGGAATGGCAAAATCCACTATTACAGCAATCCTGACAAATGAACATCCAGTCTTGGTTTAAACATGCCCAGCCAAGGAAAGTTCATCACCTCCAAGGCAACCTGTTCTTCTACAAGTTCCACAAGGTCTTGATGTCCAACCCAAATTTACTTTCTTCGTAATGTAAACTCATATTTTTTTTGGTCCTGTCTTCTGGAACAACTCTAAATAGTTCTGTCTGGTCTTTTATAAGATGGCCATTAAGATGCCTAACCCAAATGTTATGCTTTCTTATTCGGGCTCAACAAACTTGGCGCCTCCAAATGTTCATTTTTCTTCTTCTGACCTGTTCCAATGTCCTTTACAACATGCAGTGGATGGATACAATATTCTAGGTCTTGTCTTATCAATGCAGAATACAGAGGAACAATGACTTCTCTTGATCTTAATAGTGTACTTGTGTTGATACAACCTAGAATTGCATTTTTTTTTCTTGGAGTTACTTCCTATTTACAAGCTCATATTTAGCTCGTGATCCATCAAGACACCCAGATTCCTTTGTACATATCACTACCTAGTATGGTGTCCATTCCCCTCCAGCATTGATTTTCTTAGAACTTCACATTTGCTGCTATTAAAATTAATCTACCTGGCACCAGACCAGTACTGAATCTTGGGGTACCAGAAAGGCATTTGCTCGTATTCTGAGGGTTCGTGGGGGTGTAACTCATCGATCTGGCCAGAGTGCTTTTGGCAATATGTGTCGTGGAGGTCGCATGTTTGCCCCAACCAAAACTTGGCGATGCTGGCAATGCAGAGTGAACATCAATCAGAAGCCCTATGCAGTCTGCTCTGCTCTGGCAGCTTCTTAAAAGCTAGGAGACCCAGAAGGCCCTACTTCCACTCAAGAAGAAGATCCATCATAGAATCTTTAAGAAGAATCCACTGAAGAATTTGAGAATCATGGTTAAACTGAACCCATATGCCAGAACTATGAGGCGTAATACTATTGTGCGCCCTGCTAAAAATCACAAACTCAGAGAGGAGAAGGCAGCGAAAGAGAAAGCGAAGATCCAAGTGGCAGGTGCTGAAAAGAGTGAAAGTACAGCATAAAAAGAGAGTTTCTGCACTTTTATGATTCAGTGCTCAAAAGGTCTCAATTTACCCATAATAAAATATATAAAAAAATAATAATCTACCTTATTTCTGTTAATTATACCAGCTTGTCAAGATCCACCAGAACTGAGAGACTCTCCTTCCTGACTGCTATTCCCCCATTTTGCAAATTTGTTCACATTTTCTGACTCCTCCCTTTATTATCAAAATCTAATGTCAGAATTCTTACAAATCCTCATGTTTAGTAGGTAAATCATTCTTATTTTTTCTAAGAAACTTCAGACTTAATAGATTGGCAACTTGGAAAAACTAAAGTTTTAGACAGAAAAAACTACCAATAACATAATAAAATAGATTTACGTTTTTAAAGTCTAGGCAAGATCAGTAATAGAAACTATAATGTTTATCCGTTATGTACAGGAAATTTCAGCAATTGATTCTAGTCTTCTTGCTACAGTTGAGGTATAGAGGATAATACAGTACCATATGAACACTTTGCAATCAATCATTGTTATAAAATAAATGTTGTTTCTCTGGAAGTTTTCTCCTTTTTGCACTTTTAAAATTCTTTCTGTGTCATTTGTTTTTGGAAACAAAGAACCGTCTGGGTCCAAAGTAACAACAACAACAAAAAGGAAAAATTTCTTTTTTTCTTTTTGTCCTTTAAAACTATCACTTCTATTTTTAGCATTCCTTCTAAATGGGGAATAAATTAGAAGAAAAGTCTCTAGTTTTACAGGTTTCTAGTTTCTTACTTTTCTCTTAATGACTCGTGGATTAACAATGAGAATTAAACAGGATCAATATTATATCCTGTGCTTCTTGTGATTTGATCCACTATAGATAAATTAATATTCGTTAAGTGGATATCTCTGAATTTAAAATTCTACACTAATTTTTGAAACTTTATTTAAAAATGGTAACGAGGGCCTTTTAGTCTGGCCAAATAGTCTGGACTTTTCATTAGATTTCATAGCATAGTGATTAGAATGCAATATTGCTGGCTAATTCTGCCCACAGCCTGGAATTCGATCCTGATGGGCTCAAGATTGACTCAGTCTTCCATTTTTCCAAGGATGGTAAAATGAGGACTCAGGTTGTTGGGGGCAATATGCTGATATTGGTAACCACCCAGAGAATGCTGTAAAGTAGTGGGCCCCAACTTTTTGGGCACCAGGGACCAGTTCCATGGAGAGAGAGATTTCCGGGATCGGAGGCGATGTGGTTTCATATGCTGCCTGCATCCCTTGTTTGTGTGGTTTTTGATAATGGCTGGAGCAGTACAAGAAATTAATTCAATTCCTATGAGCTGTTAGATTGATTATTACAAAACACCAAAAATTTAAAATATATCATGCAATTGATCTGACATTGCATTGGCTTGATAATAATACAACAACAAAGAATTTCGAAAAACCTTACAATTAATTTTTTTCACATAGTTTTAATAGATTTTATGACTAGGTTTTTAAATTTTTAAGAGTCCTTTTCAATTGATTAGCTTCTTGTTTTTCTATGTAGAAATATTGAATATAGATATGGATTTATTCAAGTGTTGAAAATTTGAAGTCAGTGAAATTTAATTGGCTGATTTTAAATGCGATTTTTTCATACTTTTTCTGAAATAGAACCATTAAAGCTCAAGTGCTTGCTGACCAAATTGATTATCCCACTACTCATGCCAGGGTCAAATTGTTCCCCACATACTCAATTGCTCCTCCTTACTATGGAGGGAAAGCTGCAACAGGGTTGAAATGACTGTATCTGAATGACCACTGAATCTCTGCAAAAAACAATGGTATACATGATTTTTGTACTATATCAATCCCAATAGGATTGATTCAGTCTAATATCTTTTGAATCAAATCATTCCTTCAACCAAATTATTCCTTCAAGGCTCATGTTTTGTATTCATATATATGTATATATAAATTATATACCAGGTATGTTGTAAATAGAAAAGATAAGAGAAAAATAATGTCGCCTTCAACTTTTCTGTTCCTTTACTATTATATATTAGTATGACAATTTTGCTGGCATTTTTTTGTTTTTAGCCAGTAAGATTCCTAGCACACTATGGCACATACAAATATTCATGTTAGCAGAGATCACATTTTTGCTGAAATGAGTCTTCAGTGCTTAAGGGTATGTTTATACATTATAAGTTTTAGGTAAAAAAAAGATATACATAGCAAACAATCCTCCCAAAAACAGAAGTTTTGGTGACCCATCTTGCTAATTGGTCATACCAAATTGTTGCAGCTAAGTATCCGTTGTATAATGCAGCCATATAATACAGATGGAGAGAGTAGTGTGGGTTTTTCCCTGGAACGGATTCATACTCTGGCCTCCTCTCTCTTGGCAATCAGAAGAGTGTTTCAACTTAACCGCACTGCCAGTCACATGTTGTCACACACATTAGTATATATGAACTCTGTGAAGCAACTTAATGTATTTGTCCATTTGACAAACACCATACAGATGCTGTTCTTTATTTTGCAAGGAAAAAAAAGATTTCTAGATATTTTCCTCCTGATAATAATTAATTACTATGCATCTTGTTTAGTTCAACTGATGGGGCACTTCTTTAAAATGGATCTTTATCTTAAATTAAGCTCTAATGAAGAATAATCTTAGTGGATTATATGTCTCTGTTTACTCCATGTACCTTTCTGGTTATTTTTACTAACTGACTGAGTTATCCTAGATCAGTGATGGATAACCTTTTTGCCATCGCATGCCAAAAGCGGGGGGAATGTGGAGGGGTCACGCACATGCCCACACCCATAATTCTATGTGTCCCGTGCCTGCCTCCCCCGCTTCCCCTGCTTTTGGCACATGATGGCATGGTGGGCTCGGTAGGCCTGTTTTTCACTCTTCCCAGGCTCCAGAGCCTTTCTAGGAGGCTGGAGAATGTGAAAATGGCCTTCCCCACTCTCCCAGAAGTCTGTTTGCTGACTTCCGTTCCCACCGGAAGGCCCGTTTTTCACTGTCCCAGGCTTCCGGAAGTTGGCAAATGGGCCATTTTCAGCCTCCGGAGGGCCTCCGGGGGGGGGGTGAGACCGTTTTCACCCTCCCCAGCCTCCTAGAGAGGCTCTGGAGCCTGGGGAAAGTAAAAAATGGGCCTTCTGGGCCCACCAGAAGTCAAGAAAAAGTCTGTTTCCTGCCTCCGGGGTTGTGTGTGGGGAAGGCCGTTTTCGCCCTCCCCAGCCTCCTAGAAAGGCTCTGGAGCCTGGGGAGAGTGAAAAACAGACCTTCCCCACCCTCCGGAGACCGGAAACATACTTTTTCCTGACTTTCGGTGGGTCCAGAAGGCCCCAAAATCAGCATGCGCACGCCGGAACTGAGCTCGCATGCCCACCTATATGGCTCCGCATACCATCTGTGGCATGTGTGCCATAGGTTCGCCATCACGGTCCTAGATCATTGACGATAAACTTAGGCTTGGTGTGTCAAAAATTTGGAGAATACCTAACTTGACTCTATTGGCATGCCATAGATCCCCGAACAAAGAAAAATAATTCTCTATTTACCCTATTCTCTGTCAGTGCTAAACGTTATACCTGAAGTAGCCCATGCCTCGACTCCAGCTCTGGAATCATCACTGCTTTACAAAAAGGCCATGAGTTTTGGGGAACAGTGCAATTGCCCTCTGGTTCATTGTGTACGTTCAAGCATGTCCTCTTTCTGTTGACAAAAAGACTACCCAAGGCTGCACCAGGTTACACGAGATCTTATTTTTTGAAGCAGTTTCTGAGAATATCCTTTTGCGATTCCCGCAGCCTCCAAAAACCGCTTGAAGGCATGCCCCATTCTCCACATGATTTCCAAAGGCTCTGGAGGGTTAGTCAAGGAGCACACCCCATTCTCGCATGGCCTCCACAAATAGCATAAGAAAGGACATGCTTTTGATAATAATTGTCAGTTGTTGGCACTTTTGGTGTGTCCCCTTTGGCATGTATACGTTCACCGTCAGTGTCGTAGCTCATATTTTAGAATTAAAGCATATGAACATATGGACTTGTTTATTACTCTCTTATAGTAGTCCCCTTTGGACGATTGCTATTACTATGTACTTTTGTCACTGCTTGCTGAATTATTTCATCCTATGCCTTTTGTGGTCTTCTTGCCAGAAAGTTCTATGCTGATTTATTCCATCATGAATTAAATGAAAATGTAATGAAAACTGTGATACTGTGTATTTTTTCATGGTCTAAAGCAAGGGTGTCAAACTTGTGATGACACGTCGTCACATGACATATTGCAACTTCCCCCTCCCCTTCGCTAAACTGGGTGTGGGCATGGTCAGTGTGTGATGCATCCAGCCTGTGGGTCGTGAATTTGATACCCCTGGCCTAAAGCCAACCTTGGCTGAAATGCATCTAAAACAATTTCCTTCATTTCAGTTAAATTTCAAAATGTTTCTTTGCTGGGGTCATATATGCTGTTAATTATTAACTTGAGCTCATGTTATATTAGCATTAATATTCAAATAAAGTGAGTTGTAAAACAAAGAATTGAGAAAAAATGTATATGAGGAGAAACAGAATACTTACAGCAGATTGATTTTAACTGCAATGTATTTTATAAAACTAAATTTTTAATTGTAAAAGGATATGGCATCAAAAATATTCTTTATATAATCAAATGGACAGCCTTTGATCGGAGTGATCAATAATAGTTCTGACATTTTTCTAACATCACTGTACTTGAACATAATAGTACCATATGAAAATGAAAGATAAAATTATTCAGATAGTGAATGAAATAATGACTATCAAGATAATTACTTAGTATTTGATTACTATGTTTCCCCGAAAATAAGATCCTGTCTTATATTTTTTAAAATCCTGAAATAAGCATTTGTCCTTATTGCCATGCGCTCAAAAGCCCAATTGGGCTTATTATCAGGGGATGTCTTATTTTGGGGAAAACAGGATATTTATATATATTGAGTGCTTGGCCTTATTATCGGGGAGTCTTTTTATTTTGGAGGTGCAGGAGGCGGCGAGCATGGCCACCTCATGGCTGCTGCTGTGTTGCGCTGCTGTAGCAGAGCAACACAGCTGCTCATCAGCTGTTTGCTGGGGCAACCAAAGATGGGAATCTCCCTGGTGTTCTTGGCATTCGCCTGCCTCCCATCTATCCATCCCCCTCGCCTGCCAACTCCCACCCTGTTTCTACCTCTCCGCTGGGCAACCCCTGGCAGCCCCAGACGGCCAAAGCCTGCACCCACCCGGCTCCCTTTTCCACAGCACCCAGCTCTTTATCTAGTGGGCTGGCCTGTGGGGTGGGGGAGGAGCCAGATGCATGGAACGAGATGGGGCTCGCTCCTCTTGCCGTCTCTTCTCTCCCCCCCCCTCGCCAAGGTCCAGGGAGATGCGAGACGTGTGTCTTAGCTGCCTTGCAGCTCTGTCATGTATCTCACTGTTGTCTGCCGGCAAACATGTAAGGTAAAACCAAACTTCTCGCTAGTTCAAGAAATTTGATTGAACTTGCGAGGTTTTTTTACCCTACAACATGTTTGTCTGCAGACAACGGCAAGACACGCGACGGAGCTACAAGGTACGTAAGACAGCTCCTCGTGCCCCAGTGGTACCGTAACAGCAGCCTGGCTGCTGCCTTTTCCCACTGTCTTTTTGTCGAGGGGGGTGGCAGGTAGGGTGGGGGAGAAGTGAGAGGCGTGGAGCGTGAACTCGCAAGAAGTTTGGTTTTACCCTACAATGTGTTTGCCTGCAGAAAACGGCGAGACACGTGACAGAGCTGCAAGGCAGGTAAGATGCATGTCTTGTGTCTCCCCGGCCCCACCCCTCCCCACCTGCCACTCCCAAATTGCATCCAATTTGGGCAGAGACAGGAAACTCCGCCATGCCCTGGGAGAGGGGGAGAAGAGACGGCAAGAGGAGCGAGCCCTGTCTCGCTTCATGAATCTCGCTTTTCCCCCACCCCACCTGCCACTGCCCTCAATAAAGCCGGGTGCTGTGGAAAAGGGAGCCGGGCGGGTGTGGGCTTTGGGTGTCTAGGGCTGCTGGGAGTCACCCGGTGGAGAGGCGGGAGTGGGGTGGCAGTTTGCAAGCGATCGCTTCCCCTTTGCCTTCTCTCCCAGAAGTGCTGGCCACACCCACCCCATCATTAGGGCTTATTGTCAGGGGAGGGCGTATATTTACGCCCACCCCAAAAATCAGGCATGGCCTTATATTTGGGCCATGTCCTATTTTCAGGGAAACACGATATTCTTTAATAAACATGGAATGAGTATCTTTTCCCCAAGCATATTCATAATATGTAGTTTTTATTTGACAATCCTGTGTATTTTCTGTGTGACTTACTGTGGTATAAGACAAATGTGTATCAGCAGAATGTATACATGTGCATAAAAATCAATAGCATTCGTAATGAAAGTCTACTTATATTTTAGTATTATTTATATTAGATAGCCTTAAGAATACTACCAAAATTCTGTTGCATTAATTGATTTCCTTTTTGGATGGGTCTTGAATAATTTTTAACATGTGGGTCCACTTCTAAAAAGCAGGGAACAGCAGACAAATTAAGCTAAAAGGGGACCAGTGTTGACAATCACCTCACAACTTGATTATCTGAAATAATTTATAATATATAAAATTTCTCTCATAATCTTGATCCTCAACAACTGTTTTGTTTCTTCACTATTCTTATCCTACCCTCCCAAGCTTCTTGCAGTCCAAGAGATTCTTCCTCTCTCGTCCAGGTGAACTTCAATCCAGAACCCACACCCAACACCATCTGTAACCTGCTCTGCTGTTCGTTTGTATGCATTTGAAAAGTCAACTGTATCATGTGGTTTCCTGCACTGATGCTCTAAGAATTATGGGTATTGTATCATATAATTCTTTATTCTGTAAGACTGTATGCACATATTGTGTGTATGACCCATATGCTTGTTCTTATGAAAGCAGAAATACTTTCTTCCATTTCATCCTCTAGTTCAGGGTTGTCAAAACTCAAGGCCTGCAGGCCAAATCCGGCCCGTGGGGTGCTTAGATCTGGGTCACCCTGGAAACAGTGAAGGAGTGGCTTCTGGTGCCTCTGACAGTGAAAATGGAGCTGAGCGCCGTGCAGTCCTCCCCGAGCTCCCTTTTTGCTGCAGAGAGTTGCAGAGGGCCATTGTGGCTGAAAACTGAGCCTGGATGTGCCTCAGAAATCCAATTTTGTTTTACTACCGGTTCTGTGGGCGTGGCTTGGTGGGTGTGGCAGGGAAGGATATTGCAAAATCTCCATTCCCCCCCATTCTGGGGCCAGCCAGATGTGGTATTTGCCAGTTCTCCAAACTGCTCAAAATTTCCTCTACTGGTTCTCCAGAACCTGCTGGATTTCACCCCTGTCACACGGCCTCCCCGAACTCCGTTTTCACTGGCAGAGCGTTGCAAGAAGCCGTCATGGCCAATAACGAAGCCCGGGAGGGCTGCGCATGGCCTCCCCAAATCCCGTTTTTGCTGGCAGAGGGTTGCCAGAGGAGGCCATCGCAGCCAAAAACGGAGCCTCAGTAAGGGATATTGACCTGGCCACACACCCCCAGCCCCCTGAGGTCAAACACAACCCTGATGAGGCCCTCAATGAAATCGAATTTGACACCCCTGCTCTATAAATGAACCAATGAAATTTACATCTGGGCTTCTCTATTTTTTGTATGAGTCTGATGATGCTTTTTTCTGAAATGAGTCTTTTAGAATAGAATAGAATAGAATAGAATAGAATAGAATAGAATAGAATAGAATAGAATAGAATAGAATAGAATTTTTTTATTGGCCAAGTGTGATTGGACACACAAGGAATTTGTCTTGGTGCAGATGCTCTCAGTGTACATAAAAGAAAAGATACGTTCATCAAGGTACAACATTTACAACACAATTGATGATCAATATGTCAATATAAATCATAAGGATTGCCAGCAACAAGTTATAGTCTTTTCAAATATATCTAACACAGTTATGTCCCTAACGTAAGATCTCTTGCCCTAAGATAGACAGGGAGACATGAGAATTGTTCTCTTAGACATGTGCATGAAAAAGAGGTTGGACTGTAGCAGTATAACTGGAAGCCACATAGAGCAAGATGGGCAGCTATCTAAATCTTTTAAATAAACTAATTTTGTGAACTTTGTGCCTGATCAGATTAAGGCAGGTTAAGATACGTAAAAAAGCATATGTTATGAGAGTTACATGAGTACAATGGACTGGGTATGGTCAGAAATAAAGAAAATAAGTTAGTAGGAATAAGTTTAAATTTACAATATGCACAGTATTCCTTTCTTTTTAGACCCATCCTCATCATATGTGCCTGCCTCTTTCTGGATCACAGCCTAAATTAATCTTTTCCCCCATAAACAACAACAACAACAACACATATTTACATACAGATCCATTGAAATGCAACACACACACATGTATATGCTATTACCTTTCACATAAATGCCCTTCTCTTCACCACCTTCTTCCTCAGCCCTCTGAGTCCACTGCCCAGATTCGGCCATAGTTGCTTCCCACGGGATGATGGAGACTGAAAGGAAAAGGGTTTCTTTTTAATTAAAAGATTAGCGGTAAGGTCATTATTGATGGTCATTCGTTTCTCATGCCTAGAGACATTTTGAGAAAAGTATGGTGGCAAGTTGCTGCAATCCAGTTTTTCTTTAAAATTATATACAGGTAGTCCTCACCTTACCACAGTTCATTTGGTGACCGTTCAAAGTTACAACAGCACTGGAGAAAGTGACTTATGACCGTTTTTCACACTTAACGACTGTTGCAGCATCCCTATGGTCATGTGATCAAAATTCAGATGCTTGGCAACTGATTCATATTTATGACAGCTGCAGTGGCCTGGGATCACGTGATCACCTTTTCTGGCCTTCTGATAAGCAAAGTCAGTGGGGAAGCCATATTCACTTAACATCCGTGTTACTAACTTAACAACTGCATGGATTCATTTAACATCTGTGGCAAGAAAAGTAGTAAAATGGGGCAAAACTCACTTAACAAATGTCTCACTTAGCAACAGAAATGTTGGGCTCAATTGTGGTCGTAAGTTGAGGACTGCCTGTACTTAACTGGTTTAACAAGAATACTGAACTTGTTATATTCTAGAGTTAAATTCCATTGAAGTATTTGAGTCTTGCTCTTATTAGTCCAATATTCTCATACAAAACTTTTTTTTTTTTTAATTTACATTTATATCCCGCCCTTCTCCGAAGACTCAGGGCGGCTTACAGTGTGTAAGGCAATAGTCTCATTCTATTTGTATATTTACAAAGTCAACTCATTGCCCCCCCAACAATCTGGGTCCTCATTTTACCTACCTTATAAAGGATGGAAGGCTGAGTCAACCTTGGACCTGGTGGGACTAGAACCTGCAGTAATTGCAGGCAGCTGTGTTTTAATAAGAGGCTATTTTACAACCTGAGCCACACCGCGGCCCTTTTTTTGATGAATGCGTTCCATTATTGATTCTAAAGAAATCTTTGGATGAATAAGAGTTAGTTACATCATTAGTTTCTATTTTTGATTTGCTGGTTTACCTGTATCTGTACATCCAATTTAAATACTTGATAGTGCTGGATAACACGGGAAATGTTGAGGAGCGCAGGTTTTGTCCACAGCAGTATCGGTGCATTCAGTAATATGATACTTTGTTTTAACATTTTAATTCCTATTTGATTTTTCAGACCAAAGCACTGCCATGAAGGGTACAAGTCAACCTTCCTTCTTCTGGATATGTCACTATAATTTCGCCAAGGGCCCTGAATCATGACACCGTCTTATTTATTAAAATGCCTTGAAGTCGCTTTTTCTCTCTGCTAAAGTGATGGTTTTCCCCGCAACGCAGACACCAGCTCATCCTGTGTCATTAAATGCAACTTTTATTGTCTATGAACATGCCCATGCCAATATTACCACTCCGTTGATCTTGGTCCATAAAGGCGCAGCTCAGCTACTGAAATACCATTTGGGTGCCATGGTTACTACTGAGATAGCTCCTTTGACAATCAATAGTACACCTGCCCTCCTGTTACAGAGCTTCACAAGCTTGAGTCTACCGCTCCAGATCGTCCTTTCTGCTGCCATGATATTTATTTTCCTTATTTCTTTTGTCGGTAATCTGGTCGTCTGCCTTATGGTTTATCAGAAGACTGCGATGCGATCTGCCATTAACATACTTCTAGCTAGTTTGGCTTTTGCAGACATGCTGCTTGCTGTGTTGAACATGCCTTTTGCTCTGATAACCATCATCACTACCCAGTGGATTTTTGGCGATGTCTTCTGCAGAGTCTCTGCCATGTTCTTCTGGCTGTTCGTCATCGAAGGAGTTGCCATACTACTCATCATCAGCATTGATAGGTTCCTCATAATAGTTCAAAGGCAGGACAAGCTGAACCCTTACCGAGCAAAAGTCCTCATCGCTGCTTCGTGGCTTGTGGCCTTCGTTGTGGCTTTTCCACTCTCTGTGGGGAACCCCAGCCTACAGATACCTTCCAAAGCACCTCAGTGTGTCTTTGGTTACACAACGAACCCGGGTTACCGCGCCTATGTAGTAGTGGTGGTTTTGGTCTCGTTTTTCATTCCATTCCTCGTAATGTTATATTCTTTTATGGGCATCCTCAATACTGTACGGCACAATGCAGTTCGTATCCATAGTCACCCGGATAGCATATGCCTCAGTCAAGCTAGCAAACTTGGTCTCATGAGCCTCCAGAGACCCTTTCAAATGAATATTGATATGAGCTTTAAAACTCGTGCCTTCACCACCATATTGATTTTATTCATTGTCTTCATAATTTGCTGGGGCCCCTTCACCACCTACAGCCTTATTGCCACATTTAACAGCCACTTTTATCACAAGCACAACTTTTTTGAAATAAGCACCTGGCTCCTTTGGCTCTGCTACCTCAAGTCTGCTCTGAACCCACTCATCTACTACTGGAGAATCAAGAAATTTCACGATGCGTGTTTAGACTTAGTGCCCAAGTACTTCAAGTTTTTGCCACAGCTACCTGGTCAAGCTAGAAGACGGATCCGACCGAGTGCTGTTTATGTGTGCGGGGAGCACCGGTCAGTAGTGTAAGCCTCGCAGCAAATGGACATTTGCTTTTTTCTGATATATGCCTGTTTTAGTGGGTTTTTTTTTTAATGGCTTCTTTAGCTGTCAGATTTACAATTTTTAGAATTCACATTCAGCTTTAAGGAGGAGATATTTGTTGAGCTTTTCTACCAGAATATGACTATACTATGTTGTTGACCACCTACCAAAGAAGTTCTATATACATGGGGAAGGAATTGTGTGTATAGGGCAAAGCTTTCTATTGCATTGGCTTTTGCTGCTGAAAGAGACCAGTTGAAATGCCACTTTTGTCTTCCATAGACAGGGTTGCAAAATGTAAGCTTCAAAGAATCCTTGAACCGTTTGCACAGTTATTCCCTCCATGTATATGTAGCTCTTTATGGACCGTATGCCACTGCCTCCCCGGTTCTTTGGTAGAAAGGAAAACTCATTTTGGATGTACGTCAAGCGATCTTAAGCACTGCTAACCATTTCATTGTAGATGTTAATGCTGCTATTTTATGGTACATTTAAATGAATACTTAATAGGCTTTTTTTTCCAAACGATGTTGCTGCATAGATGAGCCAAAATGTTTGCATTTAGTTAATTATTTGCAGGAATTGCAGTGACATTAAGGGGGGAAAAAACACATTCATGCACTTTAAACAGAACTGGGTGGAGGGGAGTGAATGGGGGTGAAGAAAGTTTCAGTGACTTCTAACATTTTTGTTTCTTGCTGCAAGGTTTTTAATTCTTCCACCAGTTTTGCAGTGTTTTGGAATGATGCTATAACATACTTGGTTCTCAGAACTATTTTATAGTCCTTTTTGAGTTTACTTGAATGACAGAAGTATGTAGTGTAAATTCATTTAGATGAAGACACTTACGTAACACTTATTACAATCTAGAGGAATTAAAGTGCTTTAAATCCTTCTAAAGTCAAAAGGAATTAAACTGAATTCCAGTTACTTAAAAACACATGAGATTTGTCTTTGATTATTATTTCAATGGGATGTACATGGTTATTCATATTCAACGTCATGACTTTAGCCCCACAAAAGAATAACTGATCCTGCATTAAAAAAGCATATAGTCATTTGTAAGCATATCATGGAAATATGAATTCCCTTTGAATATCAAACTCTTACTACGAACTGTGTTGAATCAATATTCAGTTAGAAGATACACTTGAAATTTAGTTAAATATATTTTTTAATTTATAAATTGGACCTGTACATAGTATAGAATTCTTTTGATGAAGAAGTTTTTTTGTTTTTTTAAAAAAGATTTTTGTCTAAACTGAGAAAATAAAAATTTCCACATTTTCTCTCCACATGCTTACAAATTGATGTTATCTTGCTTGAATTACAAAAATGATTTATTTTTCCTTTTTCTTTTCCTGTCAAGACAAACTATATTATGAGGTTGCATAGTCAGCTATGTTTCTCTTGCAATATCCTGAAACTATGTTCTCTTTTAAGAAAAGCTGAAAAAATAAATACTCAGGAGTATTTATCTTAATCTTTTAAATACATTTGACCAATGTACATATATTAAAACTTGTGTCAGTTCTGTTATATGTGCACTTTTCTAAAAAACCCTTGTTGTCATTCCTTTACATAACCAAAATAACTACTTAACGCTGGAATAATTTCTTAATTTAAATCCTTTAAATTTTAAAAAGTTGCATTAGGGCAGAATAGGTCATGGTCAGAAGCAGATTTGTTAATTCAGAACTGTTGATTCATGTGACCTAACTTTATAGCACACTACATTTATTTCATGTCTAAAAGACAACCTAGTTTCTTATCCAGCTTGATGAATTACCATTGTTGTCAGCAACCAGGAACATTGTTTTGTCTTCCCAAGTAAAGCATTTCTTGAATACCTTGAACACATGACAAAATTCCCAGGGTGGAAGGAGTGGGGATGGGAATACACCATGGGCCTTACTCTACACGGTTGTAATATTCCCTCTCCTCTCATACCCATAATGTAACCCAGGGCTGTCAAACTTGCAGCCCGTGGGCCGGATGTGTCATGTGCTGGCCATGCCCACACCCGGTTTAGCAAAGGGGGAAAAAGTCCCGATACAACATGTGATGCCATCGTGACGACACAAGTTTAACACCCCTGATCTAACTTCTGAGTTATACCTATACATTATACATTGAGAATCCTTTATGCATAAACTTCCTGGCTTATAATTCCAGATTCATTGTGTAGGCATTAATTGGTAGGACTAAACAGATCAGATGGCATGGGCCGGTTGGCCTTGAAACTGTGGAGCCTCTTCTTGTAAATAAAGCATGCAAGGGAAACGCAAGACGAGTTAATGCTCTGATAGACATAATCAGGAACAACTTCAGATAAAATTATATTTAGAACTGAGCATTCTTGCATTCCTGGAATTTAAAACTTTGGAAGAGAAGAAGAAAGATAACCTTGCTATTAATATTTCAACTATAGAAATTGGGTTATGTTTTCTATAGAGCTGGAATAATCGGGACTTTCATCTGTTTGGCTACTGTATCATGTCAATTGGCCATCCCTTCCATTATAGGGTTTATCCTAGAAGTGCTACTTTTAGCAGTAGATCAATAAAATTTTCATACTCGGAGATGTTTGGAACAGCTTATTCCTTAAGCTATGGAAAGATTCTTAACCTTAAATGGCAACCTATTTTTTTTTTATTTACATTTATATCCCGCCCTTCTCCGAAGACTCAGGGCGGCTTACAGTGTATAAGGCAATAGTCTCATTCTATTTGTATATTTACAAAGTCAACTTATTGCCCCCCCAACAATCTGGGTCCTCATTTTACCTACCTTATAAAGGATGGAAGGCTGAGTCAACCTTGGGCCGGGCTTGAACCTGCAGTAATTGCAGGCTATTGTGTTCTAATAACAGGCTCCTTACAGCCTGAGCTATTCCAGCCCCTATGGCATGCTCTGCTATAAATGAGTACTTCTCTTACCTTATAGCAAAATGAAAAAGGTTGGTTATAATAGTTAACCAAATTGTTACTTTGCTAACTACAATTCATTAATAATTGATCACATTGATCCAAAGCAGTCTGGATGACAAAGAAACATTGACACTATTTCTGAAAATACATGCTATCTCCTTGGACTTAAAACAGCTGTGTAGACCTAAAAGGACAATGCTAACTGCAGTGTCCAACTGCAGTGTCTCATTCCCAGGTAAGTGTGCCCATGGTGTCTAGTAAACCAGTTCTGGATTCTTTGGACGATCAATGAGTTGTGTTATACCTCTGGATTTATATCTAAAGCAAATATGCTTATTGAGAAAATTCAGCTTTCATTTTAACAGCTTGAAAATGAAATGTTTGCTCCTATTAACATGTCAAAATCAGAAGAGCTGGGGCAAAGTTTCCAAATTTCTCATAATACCTCATAATCTGTTTCCTCTGTTGCTTCTTGTCTGTTCTTTTCACTTTATCATTGGAATGGCCAAGTACAAAGAATCCAAGAACTACTGTTGTCAAGAAACACTTAACAGAAGGAAGTGTAATCATGTTTAATGTTTACATTTTAAATTATTTTAGCTTACACTGTTATCGCCATTGGCTCTTTTAATATACTGTTGTTTTAGAACAGTGCCTTTTCATTTGATATTGATTTTTATATCCTCCTAAACTTGAAAATCCTTCAATTCAGCTGGTAATCAGCCTCTTCATAGATGTGTCCATATGCTGTTCTACCAAGATTACACCCCTGGTTAAAGAAAACCCATATAGGCAAAGGTTTTAGAAGGCAACACTTCCTTATATCTCATGATTTTATTAAAACATTCTAGGTAAACACATTCTTTTGTTCCTCCTTTTAAAATATATATTTTTGTTCAAACTTGGAAATGAAGGACAGGGTGCTGAAGTAAGATATATTTTTAAATATATATATACATATATGTAGTTATTTAAGCAGATTTGTCAAATTCACATTTAAAAGGAGTTTCATGAGAGATGTTTTATACTCTGAAGGGGTGTCTTATGGAAGCATTTACGGTATACTGAATAACAAAGTAGCGTCCTCCCTCTCCCTTCTCTTCAGTGTGGTATTTTTATAAGATTGTTTTTAATGAGCTTTATGTAAGTTGCTATCAGTTTAATTCTCTTTCTCTCATGCAACATCTCTTATGCAACATCCTTGTAAACAAATGTATTCATTTATTTTTGCCATATAAAAACAAAGCACCACAACATACTGTGGTTGCAAAAGAAAAAGTGATGACTTCCTTATTTCTTTGTAGATATATTATTAGCCATTGATGAAAAACAGACCTCAGTTTTTAAATTTTAAAGTTAAACGACCTGTATGTAATGTACATATATTTCCATGGAAATAATTACACTAAACAATTATTAAGACAATTTTTTCTGTAACAGTTTATAGGGAAATGGCTATTATTAACTAGCTAGATTTATTCTTGGAACTATCAGTTAAAATGTTCTAAAAATTAGTTTTGGTGCATTTGGTTGAAACACCATTTTAAAGTCTCTTCATATGAAAACTAATGCTCAGACTTGAGAATTTTTTTGTAGACGTTCAAAAATAGCAATTAAAAGCTTCAGATAAGATCATGTTATGTCAGATGGGTGGAAGAATGTGAGCACATAAAGAATTTCTGATAAAGGCAGCAAGATATTTAAAAGAACAATGAATGGCTCATTCCAGTTTTCATTTCTAATGTGAATTTCTGTGCAAATAATTAATGAAATGTCTTGTTTACACTAGACTGACAATCTGGAGTTGTCCAGGTTGTTCAGTTGGGCACTTTTGTCGAAAAGAGGGGCATGTAACTTTTTCTTGATTGAGGTGTCTATGTGATCTTTGAGTGATGTGGTACACAAACAAAGGCTGTATTCCAAGAAGCAGTGGGACAGGCCATAACAAAAATCAAATTTGTCATCATTTGCATTTAAGTTTAATTAAAATTAATTATAATTAGTCTGATTGTTCTCCTGTCCTTATTCATCATTTCCCCCTCTCATTAAAATTACAGATTAGTAACGATCCAGAGATCTTGGATTAACTTCATACTCTTTAAACAAATATGAACACAAAATTGCTTTATATTTACAAGTTGGAAAAAGGTTGAACTGTTGCTCTCTAAATCCACAAAATTCAATTCATGTGTAGAAGCTCAAAAATTGTCAAAAGTTTTAATATTGTAATCTAGTAAAGAACACTCTAATAATAACAATATCAGAAAGAGATTCAGGACCACTCAATGTCCCATGCTAAAGATCAATTCCACTGTCATTCTATTCTTCCTTAACTTTCTGCTATGGTTGGCCATTTTAAAAAGTTCTTCCTTAAACTGAGGAAATACTCAGGTTGGCTTGTTTTCTGTTCCTTACCAATTCTTTATTTTGTGTGATGTGTTTGTAAACCTATGGACAAGGGCTACCCTATTTTGATTGATTTTATGGGATTCTTTTTGAAACTTAGGAGATGTGATTTGAATGAAAATAACCTGATACCATGACCTACTCTGTGATGATTAAACCATTATTGTCTTTATACCCAAAGCATCATTTCCCATCTTTAACCATAAATGTATATCCTGCTCTCAGAAACAAGTTTCTATTAAGTTATGATAGTTTCATGCGAAGTGAGGAGGAAGATTGGGTGAGAATATTTTTTTTTTAATGAAAGCCTAATTAAAGAAATGATTTTTAAAAAATCATTATATATTTGTATCCTGCCTTCTTTTATTTTGCAAATAACTCAAGGCATACCCATCCTGCCTTCCTCCTCCTCCTTTCCACACAACAACAACCCTGTGAGGCGAGTTGGGCTAAGAGACTGACTGGCCCAAAGTCATCCACCTGACTTTTGGCAGGACTTGAACTCATGATCTCCCACTTTCTGGCCTTAGCCACTAGATCAAACTGGCGCTCTGATTTTATCAATCAGTATTTGTTACTGTTGAAAGTGGGATCTATGCCTGCCAGTTTTTAAAAAGAGGACAATCTTACCTTGTACTAAAATGGTCACGTAGGATACCATACATGTGACACGCATTCAGCAAGATTAGACTGCCTTAGTACAGCTGATTTGGAATCTAGTAAAGCTCTGTGGTAAATAGGTAGAATATACCCTTGTTTTCTCACAAGGGTGTGTGTGTGTGTCCCCTCATGGTTCTGAGAGAGGTTTATTCTTCAAACTAGGGCAGTGGTTCTCAACCTATGATCCACAAACCCGTGGGGGCCCACGATGTTACAGGGGGTCCACTAAGGATTGAAGGAGTATTATGATTTAAATATTGAATTAAGTCTTGGAGGTCTGTGGCGATGGTCCATGGCCTCAAAAGATATTTAAAGGGGATCCATGGTGAAGAAAAGATTGAGAATCACGAACTAGGGTTTTCCAGATAATGCTGAACTGCAAGTCCACCATGCTTCTTAATACACTAGCAGAGTGCGGCTCAAAGGAGGTAGTCCTTGACTTACAACAGTTCATTTAGTGATTGCTTGACGCTACAACAGCACTGAAAAAAGTTATGACCATTTTTCACAGTTATGACCACTGCAGCATCCCCATGGTCACATGATTTACCTTTGGATGCTTGACAACTGATTCACATTTATGACCATTGCAGTGTCCAGGGGGTCATGTGATCACCTGCAGCCTTCTGACAAACGTCAATAGGGAAACCAGGTTCACTTAACATCTGGGTTACTAATTTAACAACTGCAGTGATTCACTTAACAAGTGCGGCAAGAAAAGTCATAAAATGGGGCAAGTCTCATAAATTTCTCATAAGAACATAAATTTTGGGGTCTTAAACTGAGGAGTACCTGTATTTCTAAGTCCTTTTTAAAATTACCTTGTTAACGTATATGAATAATTTCACATTTCCTTCATATAAATCAGGTATACGACATTATGCATGGAAAGCATTATAGTAAATTTATTGGTAAAGAGAATCTAAAGATGTCTTGTCGGTATTGCTCCTAGAAGGTTGATTCTACCACTGATCCTAATAAGCATTCTCAGAGGAATTCATTATTTTGAAACCCATTCCTAATGTGAGATGTTTTGTGCATTTGAAGTTCATGCTAATTTCCACAAAGGGTTTCATTGCTAAGCAACAGATTCTGTTATCTCTGGAGGGCAAAGGCTATACTACCTATATCTTAATTAAAGCTAAAAGAAATATATTATTCCTCTCCAATGCAGTTAAAGCATTCGAGAATATTCTCTGCTTTAAATTGAACCGTTCACCATTTTTGTAACTTTTCTTTTTTCTATGACAAGCAGAACCACCAAGATCCGCAGTGAGACAATTTAAAAACAAGACTTTCTTTTAAATCTACCATTGGACAATCCCTGTGAAGTTCTGCAACAGATAGATTTTTTTTTTAATTCTTTAGTTGGACAGGCCAGCAACAAATCATGGAAAATAATGTGCACGTATTCTCTGACCAAACTGGAAATAGATTTCAGGGCAAAATGAAATGTAAGTCTTGTGAATGCTAGAAGAAAAGGAATGAAACAAAACAGACATGATGAAAGAATGTGAACGAACATGGTGGAAAACTCAAAATAACTGGAGAAGATCGCTCGCGATTTTTCTTCTTCTTCTAATTAGAACTAATAAGTTACAATGAATCACTCGTCTCTTGCAGCCAGAAGCCAAGATCTAGACCAATGGTAGTCAACCTGGTCTCTACTGCCCACTAGTGGGCGTTCCAGCTTTCATGGTGGGCAGTAGGGGTTTTGTCCAATAGTGAAGCACTTTCCTTTTTTTTTATTTAATTGACTTTAAAAAAAAAATCATAGCATTATTTAAAAACATTTTCATTAGGTTTTCATAAAATTCCCAGTGACAATTTAAATTTCTGAAAATATACTATTTGTATTGCCCACGCATAAGTTTAGTTCACGTTACGTAAGTGAAACTAAATGGCGCTATAGTGCGACCGCAAACAAAAGAGCCTCGTACCAGAATAGCTCACGCATCTCCCCCCACACCACCCAACTGTAACAGACAAGCAGAGCTGGTAGCCGGCGCCCCCCCCCCAAACCCAATCCACGATGCACGAGATGCATGCGCAGACGATGATACACGGCGCAGTACTGTGGAACCAGTGGGCGGTTAGAAAATTTTACTACTAAGAGAGATACAAAAGTGGGCAGTAGGTATAAAAAGGTTGACTACCCCTGATCTAGACTCTCAGATTTACATAGATCTTATATAAAACATTGATCAAAGATATGTCAAGGATGCACAAATTATAGAGATTTGAAATACGAAGGATACAGGAAAGAACCCCTTTATAAGGGATAAAGATACATGATTACAAGAAGGTAAAGGCATCACTCAAAGTGTGAAAACGTCTGCAGTAACATTATTTGAAATGCGAGATCAATATATCAAATGCTTTGATGTATGAGAAGTGCAAAGACCCTAATTGTTACCTTACTTTTCTGTACTGAAGAAAGACCAGACTTAAGGAGGCACATCCTTGAATTACACATTTTGTAGGGATTTTGAATTTTTGGCAGTACATTAGCACAACTATATAAATAATGGTAAAATTAATAGAAAAATTAAATAGAATAGAATTTTTTTTTATTGGCCAAGTGTGATTGGACACACAAGGAATTTGTCTTGGTGCATACACTCTCAGTGTACATAAAAGAAAAGATACATTCATCAAGAATGATAAGGTACAACCCTTAATGATAGTCATAGGCTACAAATAAACAATCAAATCGTATTGGGAACAGTCAATATAAATCATAAGGATACAAGCAACAAAGTTACAGTCATACAGTCATAAGTGGAAGGAGATGGGTGATGGGAACAATGAGAAGACTAGTAGTAATGCAGATTTAGCAAATAGTTTGACAGTGTTGAGGGAATTATTTGTTTAGCAGAGTGATGGCGTTTGGGGAAAAACTGTTCTTCTGTCTAGTTGTTCTTGTGTGCAGTGCTCTGTAGCGTCATTTTGAGGGTAGAAGTTGAAACAGTTTATGTCCAGGATGTGAGGGGTCTGTAAATATTTTCACAGCCCTCTTTTTGACTCGTGCAGTAAACAGGTCCTCCATGGAAGGCAGGTTTGTAGTAATTGTTTTTTCTGCAGTTCTAAAGAATGTATAGCACTGTGGTTACACATAAAGTTAACTTTAAAACAAGTATAACTAATGTTTTCTTTTTATTCCATCCCTCCATATTTTCTTCTGTTTATATTTGTCCCTTAAAATTCAAGTTCATACAGAGGAAGAGATGGATAATGCCAGGAGGGTCTTTGGCTTTATCTTCTACTACAAATACAGACTAGATATGAGGAGGAGGAGAGATTAACCTTGAAATAGGTCAAAACTCTTTGTACAGGAACAAATATAAAGAAAATAAAGTTCAGGTAAAAATAACTGAACCCAATTCTGAAAATAACCAATGTCTGCTTCTTTATGAATTGGATGCTGGAGGGTGAAAAATAACAGCATCAGTTTTCACCCTCGGTAGGCAGAGTTAACCAATTTGCAAGCCAGGAGGTAATCTGAGGCTGAACCATTATTGAGGCTAGTAGGACCAATGCCTTCCGCATCATACATGTGTATATATAGCATCAGCAGATGCAGAAAGCCTCTTATTCTGCTGATAAGTGGTGTTTATGAGAGGTACATATAAAAACAGCAGGAAAAATATTGTTATATACTGGGGAGCAACTGCCCACACATTTTCCAAGTGGTATTTTGGAGACCCTCAAACCACACATCCAATAATGCCTTGCTATGGTCAGATAAGCATTAAACAATTGGAGGTACACACTCTTTATTATTGGGAGCTGTAATTTCAGCAGTGCAGTTTGATTTAGGCCACAATTCTCGGGCCAAAATATACCCCATAGTGTTTGAATAAATCAGAGCTACTACAAGTTGACTGATACTATGGTCAGTCTATCCTCAGGTGGAGGGAATGAATTAGTACCATTTACCTTAGTGTGACTTTGGTATGACACTCATAAAGGAGACTATTTTTGCCATTGCAAAAACTTTAACCGAGGAAGGAAGGAGTCACAAGCTTTTCAAATGATTTGTGAACCCATATTATGCACGGGGGAGGAAATCAATAGAGTTTTGGCCTCCTATTAAAAAACAAACAAACAGCATGCCACCATGAAATCACCCTTTGTATATGGCAGCCAATGTGGATTTGACGCTTGTCAAACCATTATACTGCGGTGGTACCAGTGTGAAATCCAATTTTTTTTACTACCGGTTCTTTGGGTGTGGCTTGGTGAGAGTGGCTTTATGGCCATGGCAGGGGAAGAACACTGCAAAATCTCCATTCCCACCCCACTCCTGGGGAAGGCTATTGTAAAATCTCCATTTCCATCCCACTCTGGAGTCAGCCAGAGGTGGTATTTGCCGGTTCTCCGAACTACTCCAAATTTCCGCTATCGGTTCTCCAGAACCTGTCAGAACCTGCTGGATTTTACCACTGGTGGTACAATGGTTAGAATGCAATATTGCAGGCTAATTGTACCGACTGCCATCTGTTTGATTCTCATTGGCTCAAAGTTGACTCAGCCTTCTATCCTTCCAAGGTTGGTAAAATGAGGATCCAGATTGTTGGGGGCAATATGCTGATTTGGTAAACCATTTAGAGAGGGCTGTAAATCACTGTGAACCAGTATATAAGTTCTAAGTGCTAAGTTTAATGCAAGGGCAGTCTGACAGTTACTCAATGAAGAGTGAAGGGAAATTGGTGTTGGTTTAACATGCCATATAAAACCTAAGTTGATTTAGGAGACTCTAGTAAAGGAATAAAGCAGCAGCTATATAATAAAACAACCCTGGGCAATCACAGAAAAAAATATATGGCGGCAGAGCAAAGCTTTGATGATAGCAGCAACATCTTTATTCCACGTAAAAACTTCAATCCATTCGATCCATTTAATAGACTTCCAGTGTATTTTACCAAAGGCTTTTTTAAGAGTGTCCTCTTTATGCTTGATTGCAGTCAACAGCTCAAAAACTAAAAAACAAAACAAAACACACCAAACACCTGTTTGCACTACCGGCAAGCTTTGCTGAGTTATTAAATCAATTGCATCCTCCTTTTTTTAAGGTATACATCAACTTCATTCTGCACAAGCAATGCAGTTGGTGAAACAACAGTCTGAACTAGAGGGCACTGGGATAACTGGATGCCCTCAGGGGAGAATAGTTCTGTTAATTGTTGGTTTTAACTCTGCTAGTAAATCCTGCTCCAGAGAATTGTTTCCATCTGAGGAATAAAGGGGCCTGGAATTAGTGAATTGGCTGCTTGCTCATTAGATATGTCCAATTACATATCTGAGACCCAAAGTGTGCATGCCAATTCTTCCTTTTTTCTATTTCCCACTCCAGTCCAATCTGATTGGTTAACAGCAGCCTTATTCAAGTAGCTAGAAACCTTACTGCCTTTGCTTAAAACAAAAATTCTTTAACTGCAGGCTAAAACAAGGTAAGATAAAATAATAAAAGCAAGTGATATTAAATAAAGGTTTATGAAATGTTTGAAATACTGAGGAATTTTCTCCCAGATTATTATCTTGTCAGCTGCCCCTCTGAGTAAAAAAAGAGAAGAAGAGAAATTATAATGTCAATAAGGACTGGAGGTGGTGTTTTTGTGTGTGTGTATTTGTGTGTTGCCAAGACAAGATGATCTTGTGGATAAAACTCTGATTCATTCATATCCAACAAGAGTTCCATAAATCACGTGTGATTATTATCTGATTTCTGCCTAAAACTGCCCCACCCTAAACACCTTGCATGGCATAAGCAATATAAGGTAAAGGTAAAGGTTCCTCTAGCACATATGTGCTAGTCGTTCCTGACTCTAGGGGCGGTGTTCATCTCCATTTCAAAGCCAAAGAGCCAGCGCTGTCCGAAGATTTCTCCATGATCATGTGGCCAACGTGACTAAACACCAAAGGCACATGGAATGCTGTTACCTTCCCACCAAAGATGGTCCCTATTTACTTGCATTTTTACATGCTTTCGAATTGCTAGGTTGGCAGAAGCTGGGGCAAGTAAGAGGAGCTCATCCTGTTACGCGGCACTAGGAATTCGAACTGCAGAACTGCCAATCTTTCGATCGACAAGCTTAGTGTCAGCCACGGAGCCACTGCATCCCTCATATAAGCAATATAAGGTATATTTATTTAAAGCGAAACATCATGGAATGCTTACAGTAGTAGCTCTTTATCTCCTACAAAAGAGGTTATGCTTGCTCAATGAGAGTTACTAGGTGCAACATGAACTACATTTCATCCATTGAATATCCTAAGAGAGAGGTAAGTAGGTGTTGCGTTTGGGAGCAAGTAGCAAGCAGATTCCCAAAGGGTTCATGACCTTCTCGGAATAAGAAACATCTGGCAATACTAGCAGGGCTGGCTGCTAAACATCTGCAGGCCAGCTAATTGACTTTCAGCTTTGTAAAGTAGACCAAACAGGAAACATAGTCTGGTGGGCTAATTCTACTTTACTGTAAGGTTATATTAACAGAATGCTGCTATTCTGAAAACATATTTTTCTTCCCATCCCCTTTACAGCTCAAGAAACTAGAGAGGGTTCTTTCTGCATTGTTTCCCTATTCACATTCCTGAGGCATGCTAAATTGCTTTTTAATCTGGCTAATCTCTTGGCTGCCTCTCTTCTCCCTGTCTCCCAAGGCCATTCTCTCAAATTTGACAGGAATGTAATCAGGGGTGAAATGTTCCCGGTTCAGACCAGATCGCCCAATCCGGTAGCGATGGCGGCGGGTGGTTTGGAGAATCGGTAGCAAAAATCCCTCCCCCACCCCATGCCCAGCTGAGCCACGCAATCGTCAGAGCCTTTTTAAAAAACTTTTAAAAGCATTTTTTAAACAATCTCTTTGGCCGAAGAGGTTGTAAAAAAATGCTTTTAAAGGGTTAAAATAAGACTCTGATCCCAGCTGAGGTGCCTGATCATTAGAAGCTTTTTTTTTACTTTGAAAAGCATTTTTTAAAAGGTAAAAAAGCTGAAGCCTGCTAGGCAAAAAATGAAGAATGTAAGCAAAAAATGGGGGGGGTTTCATTTGAGAGAGAGAGGGGGGGGAGGGAGGGAGGGAAGGAAGGAAGGAAGGAAGGAAGGAAAGAAAGAGGGAGGGAGGGAAGGGGGGAGGGAGGAAAAAGGAGGGGAAGGAAGGACTACAAACCTGGCACTAGACCTGGAGGTCATCTAGTCCAACCCTGCTCCAGCAGGACATTGTTAGTGAGTTTCTGTCTTTTGATCCCCCAGTCACATATCTATACCCACCCAGTCACATGACCCCCCAAGCCACGCCCACCAAGCCACGCCCACAGAACCAGTAGGAAAGACATATAGATTTCACCACTGAATGTAGAGAGACCATACCTGAGAGCATATTGCTTTACTATTTCCCTTTCCTTTCATCTTGCTCTGGGCTGGCAAGAAATTTTGAGTTTATGATGATGATTCAGAAAAAGCAAAGCCAAGGCAAAATGTACTTACGGAATAGATGACGGGTGTCAAAGTCAATTTCATTGAGACCCACATCAGGGTTGTGTTTGACTTCGGGGGCTGGGTGCAGGGGTGAAATGCTACCGGATCGGACCAGATCGGGTGAGTAGGTAGCGGAGATTGGTTCTGGTTCGCCGATCCGGTAGCAATCGCTGGCTGGCCACGCCCCCGAACCATTCCACGGCCCGCAGTCCAGCCTTCGCAAGCTGGGACACTGGGAAGGCAGCTCACCACCTGCTCGCCCTTCAGTCAGGGGCCAGGGCCCATTCTCTGAGGCCCCAGAGCCACCGCCTGCCCCAACCAGATCAGGGAATGCACCCTTCCCCGACTCCGGCCTTTCCCTGGAGCCGCTGCCCGCTCTTCCTTTGCCCACTTGCTGCCCACTTGCCGCCTGTTCCCCCTTCGCTTTTGGTCAGGGCCCATGGATACCTCATTCCCCTGAGACCCCAGAGCCACCCCCTGCTCACCGCCTGTCTCAACCGGGTCTTGCCCCGGCCTTGTCCCGGAGCCGCTGCCCGCTCTTCCTTCGCCACGCAGCGTATACTTACTTTCTTCCAGCGGCTGGCTGCAAGGAAAGGCAAGCATCCAAAAGTTACTGGAGTTCCTCCCCTTGAATATGCCACCACCATTGCTACTTGTTCCATGCACCGACTGCGCAAGCGCACATCGTTTATTTCATTTATTTATCAGCGGCAGGTTGGGTGTGCACTTCCGCAGCCGGCGCATAGAACAAGGTGGCATATTCAAGGAGAGCAACTCTGGTAACTTTTGGATGCTTGCCTTTCCTGGCAGCCAGCCGCTGGAGGAAAGTAAGTTTATGCCGTGTGATGAAGGAAGAGCGGGCGGCGGCTCCGGGACAAGGCTGGTGTCGGGGAATGGTGCATTTCCCGACCCAGTTGAGGAGGCGGCGAGCAAGGGGAAACTCCGGGGCCTTAGGGAATGGGGTGTCCCTGGGCCCCGGCCCCTGACCAAAGGCGAAGGGCAAGCAGGCGGCGAGCGGGCGGT
This sequence comes from Ahaetulla prasina, assembly GCF_028640845.1. Classification (NCBI taxonomy): domain Eukaryota; kingdom Metazoa; phylum Chordata; class Lepidosauria; order Squamata; family Colubridae; genus Ahaetulla; species Ahaetulla prasina. The sequence goes on from NC_080539.1 coordinate 125,150,857, forward strand.
GAATGGGCGACAGCTCCAGAGAAAGGCCTGAAAAAGAGTTGGGGAATGGTGCATTCCCTGACCCCGTTGAGGCAGGTGGCAGCTCCGGGGCCTAGGTGAAGGGAGAACAGGTGGCGAGGGAAAGGGAAAAGGCAGAATAGAAATTAATTTTTTTTCCCTACTGGGTTCTGTGGGCGTGGCTTGGTGGGGGGGTTGTGACTGAGTGGGCATGGCTGTGAGTGACATTGAGTTGGCCATGCCCACTCAGTCACAGGACACACCCACCCACCAAGCCACACCCACAGAACAGGTAGCAATATTTTTTTAGATTTCACCCCTGGGTGGGTGGGTGTGGCCACCTCAACGTCACTTGTGTCGGAGGCACCTGTGGTGGCCCGAGTGTTCTGCCAGCAAAAACGGAGCTCGGGAGGGCCATTTGCAACCTTCCCGAGTTATGTTTTTTCTGGCAGAGGGTTTCAGGGGACTGTTGCAGCTGAAAATGGAGCTCAGGAGGGCTGTGCGCAGCCCTCTTGAACTCTGTTTTTGCTGGCAGAGGCACCAAAGGCCAGTCCTTTACTGTTTCCAGGGTGGCCCCACGGGTCAGATCTAAGCACCCTGTGAACCGAATCCGGCCCGCAGGCCTTGAGTTTGACGCCCCTGGGATAGATTCACATCATGCATTAAGCCATAAACCATAGTTTATAAGCCTTGGTGATTGCAGTGCAAAAGCCAGGAAATCACAGATGATAGTTTAGAATGGTATATACTAAATCACAAAATGGATAATAGCTCTCTTTCATACGTATGAACTATCCACCAAATAGTCTCAAAGGTGCTTTTTCAAAGGACAACTGGACTATTTTTTTCCCAGAGAAAGAAGATGTTTTGTGTCGCATCCAAGAAGCTTCATCCATCAAATAGCAATCTGCCAAAGGAGTATAGTTAAGAGTTTAATCAAGAGCAGGGGTGAAATCTAGCAGATTCTGACAGGTTCTGGAGAACAGGTAGTGGAAATTTTGAGTAGTTTGGAGAACCGGCAAATACCACCTCTGGCTGGTCCCAGAGTGGGGAGGGAATGGGGATTTTGCAGTATCCTCCCCCTGGAGTGGGGTGGGAATGGAGATTTTGCAGTATCCTTTCCCTGCCACGCCCACCAAGCCACGCCCACCAAGCCACACCCCACCCACCAAGCCACGCCCTCAGAACCAGTAGTAAAAAAAATTGGATTTCGCCACTGATCTAGAGGTAACAAATCAGCAAAAGATAGGCCCAAATGTAACATTCACTCAGCATTATTGTGAGTTTCACATTCCAAATTATGACCAATTGTGATTTTTTTTTTCCTTGATGGAGTCAGCAAACCAGTCACACAGAGTCTTATTCCCACACTCTGTTGGCTGTATGAATGAACCTTCTGCAATCAGACATTGTACATAAGGGAACTAAATATAGCCCAAGCTGTAGAACACTGCGCGCCTGAAATACTCTCATATCAGCTATTTGTACCTAGTGCTGTGCTAAATAAGGTAGAAGCAATGCTGACAAATCTAAGTGAAGAATTATTTATATCCAGCTGATTCCAATGGAGAACAGGAAAGATGAATGAATGGATGACCTTTTATCAATATAACACACCATAATCAAAACAGGCACTAATTGACATTCGCATCAGGCCAACCTATCTGAAATCAGGATGCAACAATCTGATTAGCTGAGATCACAAAGCAACATAAAAGTATGCTGATATGGACACCATAAGAATTTTTAATGAATCTTCGTCTATTGCCTTTGCTTATTCAGTTACAGCCACAAAAGAAACATTTGGAGAAAGAGAAGTGCAGCGTGTGGAGAAAAGAAAACTTGTCAGTCATTAACCAGCTTATATTTTGCAGTTGTGTGGTGACAGGAAATATTGGGCAAGTGTAGGGATGGATTCAAATAAACTTCAATATATGTCCCACAGTCACTGAAGATACTAAAGTTGAAAAGATGTGAATATTTTAACAAGATCCAACACATACCTTGAAGTTAATCGTGAAGCTCTCTCCCTCCCTCCCTCCCTCCCTCCCTCTCTCTCTCTCTCTCTCTCTCTCTCTCTCTCTCACACACACACACACAGACACACAGCCTACCGCCCACTAGTGGGTGTTCCAGCTTTCATGGTGGGTGGTAGAGGTTTTGTCCGATACTGAAGCACTTTCCTTCTTTTAAATTTAATTGACTTTTTAAAAAAAATTCATAGCATTATTTAAAAACATTTTCATTAGGTTTTCATAAAATTCCCCGTGACAATTTAAATTTCTGAAAATATACTATTTGTATCCCCGCGCATAAGTTTAGTTCACATTACGTAAGTGAAACTAAATGGCGCTATAGTGCAACCACAAACAAAAGAGCCTCGTACCAGAATAGCTCACACATCTCCCCCCACACCACTCAACTGTAATAGACAAGCAGAGCTGGTAGCCGACGCCCCCCCAACCCAATCCATGATGCGCGAGAGGCATGCGCAGATGACGACACATGGTGCATTACTGTGGAACCAGTGGGCAGTTAGAAAATTTTACTACTAACAGAGATACAAAAGTGGGCAGTAGGTATAAAAAGGTTGACTACCCCCAGTCTATACAATCCATAGATCTGAGTTTCATTGAAAATCTAAGGGGAACATCTCATGCAAGTAGATTTACTAATAGACGGTACTAAAAGAGATATCTGTGGATGTATTGATGCCCGGAGTGCTCCCTGGGTTTTTTTTAAAAAAATTAAGTCATATACTATTCATATAAATCTATTTGATATATCCGATGAAAGGTGGTGGAGTGCCCATATGTGCTGTGTAGACAAATGTAGGATATGGACACCTATCATAAAGGCACAAAACTAACTACACATAAAAAAGCAGGGTTAGGGTTAGGGTTAATTTTGTTAAACTGTGAAATTATTTATACATAATTGGGTACTCTATTTGTCTCCTGTGCAAGACAAAATAATACGTGAAAATTTCTGTTCAGATTCCAGTCTGTTTTCAGTATTCAAGTATCTATAATTAAGACATGATTCTTAGCATCAGAAAATATATTCCTTGTGAGGAATAATAACTAAGCATTCTGTTTTTGGGAACTCATTTCCAAGAATATGTCTAGTTTAAACCCCCAAAGTTAATCTGAATTTTCAGAAGTGCCTTTTTCCCACTGTGCTTTCATTAACTCTGAGGTTCCTGTTTGAGAAAACCGGTGCACTAATGTGGGAAGATGAAGCTTGATTGTATGCAGTGATATAGACACTTTGAAGATCTGCATCAATTAGACTCTAAGCATTTATGAAGGAAAGGATGTATGTGTATGAATATTTATCACAAGCTGGTGCTTTTTCTCATTTCATGTGGAATCCACACTTTCATAACGAAAGAAGGATAATTTGAAGAGATCATGGTTTCTGGCATTAGTTGAGCAAGGTGAAGAAAACAACTCATGTTACAATGTGAGGAGATTTGTCCAGGTTTTTAAGCATTTCTTCAAATTCACCAGGAGGAACTTGATTTGCAATTGCTAATATGCCACTGAAGAAGGCAAATTAAATATATAAAAAAATATTCAGTTACATTTAGTGATTTATAAAACAGTCTACACAGTATCTTTGATGTACTTACATAACAACAGTTGGGGATAGTTAATTCATTTGTACAATATTTTCTATGTTTTCTGTGCAGCTCTGGCTATTCATTTTTCTATATATTCTTGGCTGTTCATTGTTTTATAACAACACTTTCCATGACTTATTGCCAGTCTTCTAAAACGTATTTCATGCAGCCATTAAAGAAAGGGCAAGAGGCTTCTATTGTCTATCACTTAAAATATGCAGCCATTTTATAGATTTTTACACTGGAAAGAAGCTCAGCATTACAAGACAAAATAGAAAGACCTGCACATGGATTAGAACAGGGATCTCCAACCTTGGCAACTTTAAGACTTGTGGACTTCAACTCCCAGAGCAAAGCTGGCTAAGGAATTCTGGGAGTTGAAGTCCACAAGTCTTAAAGTTGCCAAGGTTGGTGACCCCTGGATTAGAGAATAAATGAAAGTATATACTATCATGAAGAGAGTAAAAGAATTGAAACGGAAATGGGCAGATCACATAGAAAGAAGAAATGATGGCAGGTGGACCGAGACGGTCATAGAATAGATCTCACTTAATAAAAAGAGTCCACGAAAGAGACCTAAAACAAGATGGATTGACAACAACAGCAAGTATTTTGAGCCCAATTGGCAAAAGAAAGCTCAGGACCGTATGGGTTGGAAACATGCAGAAGAGGCCTTCATCCTGCAGTGGATAGACAGTGGCTAAGATGATGCTGATGATATTCTTCTAATATATCCACACTATGAAATTTGGTAATATATTGAAAAAAGTGTATAAATTCATAACCAGAAACAAAGTTAGCACATTTGTTAGTGGAATTCCACTAGGGTTTCAAATATTCGTATTTACCAAGATGAAATTCATTCCATCAGTGAATTAGGACAACTGTTTTTCCCAGAGAACAGGCTGACCCAAGGCAAGGAATTAATAGGCACTTTATGTGGGCGTCCAATGCAAATAGGTTTGTCACTCTGCCAAATTCAGTGTGGTTGCTAATACATACCAAGTAATTCAGGGTGAAATCCAGCAGGTTCTGGAGAACGAGTAATGGAAATTTTAAGGAGTTCAGAGAACCAGCAAATACCACCTCTGGCTGGCCCCAGAGTGGGGTGGGAATGGAGATTTTGCAGTATCCTTCCCCTGCCACGCCCACCAAGACATGCTCACCAAGCCACACCACGCCCACCAAGACATGCCCACAGAACTGGTAGTAAATAAAATGGATTTCACCACTGCAGTAATTATTTTTTAAGTGCATTTAAAAATCAATTTAATTATAAACCTGCCGAAGCATGATTTCCACTTAGGAAATCCCAATAACTGCTTAATCAATCAATATTTCAGTATTCTTAGTTTGCCTTCACATCTCAACTTTGGCTATCACTGCACAGGGACTAGGTTTTAGATATAAAAGATCATCCTATAAAGGAAGTTATATCACCTGCAGATAAAATTTTAAAATAAACTACATAAAAGGAGTATCAGAAAGCATGGCGATGTTAAAGACTGTAATAAGGGCTATTCAAAATAACCCTGAAAAAAAAAATCCGTCTCAAACTATGTGACTCAAGTTGAATTGAACTTAACTGAATTGATCTTTATTATGGTCAAAGTACAGAATTTATACAAATATACAAAACATAACAGCTAATGATTAACAACTCCTCAATAGGCAATATTTGTTGATTATTGTAGTCCAGTGGTTCTTAAACTATTTGACCCAATGACTTGAACTTGAATAATGTCATAATCTTGTCAACAAACCAACCAACCCAGATTCTGTTCTTTTATACAAGAATCCTGGTGGTGGCAGTTTCAGACTGGATCCTCAACACACAAACAAGCAATTACAAATTGTTCCATTACCCCTAGGACAGGTCTAAATTACCCCCTTGTGGGTAATTACCCTTAGCTTAGGAACCACTGTTTTAGTTCATGCCTTTAATAAATATTGTGCTGCTATAGGTTCATGTTGCTAGATTACAGAATTTCGCAATTGAATAAATCACTCTTGCGTTTGTTTCAGATATCACAAACTCATCCAAACATTCTGTCCTGTAAGTAACCTCAATAATCACCTTGTATAAAATTTTCTATTTTTGCTATACATTTTGTGTCTTAAGATAATGCATTTGATTGATTCTTCTTCTTCTTCAAATTTTGCCCTTGAAGTCTGCTGCTGTGAGAGTGTCAAAGTGGTCTCAGGAAAATGTCTATCAATATCTTGGATACATAAATTAATTTAGACAGTCTGCAATACACTTACTTTGATTTGCTCTTATAGAACATAATAGTCTTATAGTTTCATGCACTTCATGTTGAAATCTGTGATGCTCTGCTTAGTCACCTCTTTGGCTTTATCCTGACAGAGTGAAATAGGGACCTTACTTTCTATTATTTCAATCTACAACTATTTATTGTTATTAAAACAGTCTCATTGGAATTATATTGATCCTGAGACAGGTGAAAATAATATTTATCAGAACTTTGGCTCCAGTGATAGAAAAGCTAGACTTAGTACTGCATTAGAAATATATCTAGATGCTTTAATGTGACACCTTAAAATAAACTAATAATGGAATTTGGTATGTCTGGTCTAGTGAAAAAGAGTAAGGGTGATATGATAGCATGTTCCAATATTTCAGGGACTGTCATAAAGAAGAGGGGTCAACATATTCTTCAAAGCACCTGAAGGCAGGACAAGAAGCAATGGATGAAAATTAATCAAGGACAGAAGCAACCTAGAACTAAGGAGAAATGTCCTGACAGTGAGAAGAATTAACCAGTGTAACAGCTTGCCTCCAGAAGTTGCTCCATCACTGGAGGTTTTTAAGAAAATATTGGACAACCATTATCTGAAATGATATAGAGTCTCAAGCTTGGGTGGAGGGTTGGACTGGAGGACCTCTGGCATCTCTTACAACTCTATTATTCTGTTCTGTTATTTTGTTATTCTTTCTATGATCACATGTATCAACCCCAAAGAGAATTCACCTAGGTATAGGGTCACCTGCCACTGACAGGGGGGTTGGACTAGAAGATCTCCAAAATCCCTTTCAACCCTATTATTCTATGTTCTATCTGAGAAAGCAAATGCAGCACATAGAAACATTTCCCAATTCCACTTTCCTAGATTGGACTAGATGACCTCCAAGATCCCTTCCAACTCTGTTACTATTACTGTTACTGTAACCGTGAGAGAAGTGGGCTCATTTACACTCCATCACATAGTTTGCTGAGAGAAATGACATAATCTCACTCACAGGCATCCATGACGGTGTCCCACTTGTCTGGCTAATTGAGCTACACTCTGGCATTTTGAGGAATAGCAATAGCACTTAGACTCATATACCGCTTTACAGTGCTTTACAGCCTTCTCTAAGCAGTTTACAGAGTCAGCATATTGCCCCAAACAATTTGGGTCCTCATTTTACCTACCTTGGAACAATGGAAGGCTGAGTCAACCTTGTGCCTGGTGAGATTTGAACTGCCAAATTGCAGGCAGCCGAGAGTCAGCAGAAGTAGCCTGAGGTACTGCACTCTAACCACTGCCCCACCGCGGCTCATGTGCTCTGTCCACAGCCACCTCATCTCACTCATGCTCTTAGTCTACAAAAGGGAAAGACAGAGCATGTGTGGGTGGGTAGGAGATGAGGAGAAAACAGCAAGCAGATAAGGAAGAAATGTTTGGGCAATTACAGCCATTACAGACAGCAAAAAGGTAGCTAGGACCACCAGATACGGTGAGGAGCATATCTTAGTATGATTCCTGCTAGGAGCTTGGCTTGACAGTTCAGCTGGAGTGCTCAGTAGCAACACTGCTTAAGAGCAGAGCTTGCAGCTCAGCAGCAATCAGAAGAAAAGCAGCCATGCTGATACCTAATCCCAACAAACTCCAGAACCTTTGGAGTGAAGCAAAGGCTGTATCCCACTTTACAAACGTTAAGACTTTAATGTACAGCAAGGACTGAGCATCAAAGATCTATTTATTATTATTGTTATCAAATTTATTTACCGCCTATCTCACGATTCAAGGCAACTCTGAGTGGCTTATAATCAGATAGTATACAAATGTCTGACAATCATAAATACAAAAACAGATTAAAATTACAAAAATTAAAACAAATTAAAAAAAATATGGGTTTGGGGGAAGAGGTGGGTGTGTCTTCTTTATTCGTGCACCCACCACCTCCATCCAACAGCTTCTTTAGTTGGCTATATCAACTTGTAAGGCCTTGGAGGGTGTCAAGAACTCAGGGCAACAGTATAATGTTGGGGAAGATGTGTGCTATAATAAAAGATTGCATACCATTATTTTCTATGCTGTGGGATGCCGCATCTTTGGAAAACATAAAACCATCCCACTGTATAAGTCTTGAAAATATGGCTCTCATGCTGTTATAGGAGGTTAACAGAAAATTAGTGTAACTTGCCTCTGGCTACAAGAAAAAAAATAGTGTATAAACCATAGGACGAATAAAATGCATTTTAGTAATTGTGTTCTTACATAGTTAACAATTTAATCACTACAAAGTTAACAACATTTTACAAGCTCCTTCCAACATGTTAAGAGTTAACTATTTCTTGCCATGCCCAGCAACAAATGGAAAAATAGTTTGCATATCCTATTGTCTGATGTGTTTCTTCCAAAAAACAAGGTTGTATTGGTGTGGAACAGTTGTACTATACTGGTGAAAAAATTGTACCGATGCAGAGTAGGTTGGATTTATTCATTATACAGCTAGAATAGAGATGAGGTTAGCAACCCACATTCATCCATCAACTCAGCAGGAGCAATTTGCCAGCATGTCACAAAACATCTGAATGGCTTATAATATAACCCAACTAGTGTCTTAAACTTTAACAGATCTGATTTTAACAAACTCAGAGAGAGCCTAAGAAAAATTCCATGGATAAAAATCCTAAAGCGTGATAAACTCTGAAAAGTATGATCATAAAAGCCCAGTCTAGCACAATACCACTGAAAAATAAAAACAAGAAATCCAAGAAGAAACTAGCATGGCTGCATAAAGATCTCTCTGATAAACTGTAAAACTATAAAAACTGGAAAGAAGGACAAATTATTAAGCCAGGATATCAGCAGATAGCCCAAATCTGCAAAGATAAAGTCAGGAAAGCAAAGGCTCAGAATGAACAAAGACTTGCAACGAAAGTCAAAGATAATAAAAAGGTTCTTTTAACATATAAATAACAAAGAAAAAGTCAAGGAAACAGTCGGTCCATTAAAGAGAGAAGATGGCAAGGAAGTAACAGAGAGAAAGCAGAGCTGCTTAACTCATTCTTTGCATCAGTCTTCATGCAAAAAGAAACTATAGCTCAACCTACTAAACTATAGAAGACAGATAGAAATAAAAATTAAAATAATCAAGAAAATGGTAATGGTAATGGTAAAAAAAAAATGATAAGAGAACACCTGTCTGATCTTGATGAATATAAATCACTGGGACCCGATGAATTACATCTCAGAATTCTGAAGGAGCTGGCAGATGTCATCTCAGAACCATTGTACCAGTGGTGGTATTCAGCTGGTTCTATCTGGTTCTAGTGAACTGGTAGCTGCGGCTGTGGGAAGCTCCACCCATCCACCCAAACATCATCACGTCCCGTTTTTGACACTCTACGCATGTGTGCAAGACTCTGCACGCACTCACATTTGCGAACCGGTAACGAAAGTAAGTGAATACCATCCCTGCATTGTAACATATCTTTAAAAAATCATGGAGAACTAGGCAACTACCAGAGGATTGGAAAAGAACTGATGTGGTTCCCATCTTCAAAAAAAAAAAAAGGAAAAAAGAAACAAGACCCAGGAAACTACAGACCAATCAGCCTAACATCAATACCTGGGAAGATTCTGGAAAATAAAATAAAAAAACAAATCTGTGAACATCTAGAAGCAAATAAAGTTATAACTAGTAGTCAGAACAGATTTGTTAAAAACAGATCATGTCAAACCAATCTTATTTCATTCTTTGACAGAGTGACTAAATTAGTAGACCAGTAAAATGCTGTGGACATAGTATACTTAGACTTCAGCAAAGCATTCAAAAAAGTAGACCACAACCTACTTCTTGGTAAACTAGAAAAATGTGGGATAGACATTGTCACACCAGATGGATTTGTAATTGGCTGACAAACCGTACTCAATGAGTAGTCCTTAATGGCACCATATCTACATGTAAGGAAGTAAGCAGTGGAGTGCCACAAGGTTCCGTCTTAGGCCCAGTACTCTTCAATATCTTCATAAATGACTTAGGTGAGGGAATAGAAGGGGAACTAATCAAATTTGCAGATGACACTAAACTGGCAGGAATAGCCAAACACCCCAGGAGACAAGCTCAGGATCTAAAGAGATCTTAAAAGACTTGAACAATGGGCCCTGACTCACTTAAACATGAGTCAGCAGTGTGTGACAGCAGGCAAAAAAGCTAATACAATCCTGGGTTGTAAAAGCAGAGGCATAGAATCAAAAACAGGTGAAGTATTAGTACCGCTTTATAAAGCCTTAGTAAGACCACACCTGGAATATGCATCCAGTTTTGATCACCACATTGCAAAAAAGATATTGAGACTTTGAAAAAAGTGCAAAGAAGAGCAATTAATATGATCAAGGGCCTGGATACAAAAACATATGAAGAACAGTTGCAAGAATTGAATATGGCCAGTCTAGAAAAAAAAAGGACTAGGGGTGACACGATAGCAGTATTTGAAGGGTTGCCACAAAAAACTTATGTGGGGGTCTACTTATTTTTCAAAGTGCCAGAGGGTAAGACAAAAAACAATGGATGGAAACTAATCAAGGATAGAAGCAAACTGGAATTAAAGAGAAACTTCCTAACAGTGAGGACAATTAACCAGTAGAATAGCTTGCCTTCAAAAGTTGTAGATGCTTCCTCACTGGAGGTTATCTGAAATGGAGATTATTTGAAATATCTGAAATGTTAAAGGATCTCAAGCTTGAGCAAGAGGTTGGACTAGAAGACCTCCAAGGTCCCTTCCAGCTCCATTCTGATTGATTCATTGATTGATTGATTACGATCCACTACTCATATCTGATGTTAGGATTGCAAAACTATACACAATCTTTTTAAAACATGGAATAATGCTTCATGCAGATTGTGTTAATAAATTTTAACTTTTTAAATGAGTCAATTCTACCACCAACCCGTGGTAGCCATTTTGATGCAAGAAACCTGTACTGGTTGCTTAGCAACACTGAGACATGCTCATCAATTTAGAAATAATTGGTAAGCTTGCGCTATATTAGAGAAGATGACCTCAGTCCCCCCACCCACCCACCCCCGGTATTCCCCATCCTATTAAATCCCAAACCAGAAAAGTGAAATTGATAAAACACCATGCTAGAATGACATTAGTGGGGACTTGACTGTATCCTGAGTAAATGAGTACCTGCTTCAAAGCAGGTACTTTTGCAATTCAGTATCTTTGTATTGTTTATGAAATCAGCCAACCATAAGAAAAAAAATTGTCAAGAGAAATTAAATGTCTCTGAAAGAGAGATTGGAGAACTGTATGGACAGGAAAATTAAAGGCAGATGGCAAATTTAAATATTGTAATTTCTGATTTCCTGTTCCATGCTAAGCATTTTAAATTACACAGCAGTAAGAGTATGGATTTATATAAGTATGAAATATAAGTATGTCTACGAGTACTTGGGTGTATCTTAGTCAACATGACACAACAAATTTTGTGATCCTACTGGTTAAAATCAGCAGCAAAACTATGGTAGCACCTATGAGGGAAGATCTCTTTTCAGTAAGAGGGCTTGATATGTATATTTGCAAAAGGAAAAAAAAAATACTCCTATGCTGTGATCCTTTCTTTTCATCAAGAATCTTCCAAAATGAAGATTAAATTCAACAGAAGATTTCTCTAATTCTGATGCTGGGTTTTCTTTTTAAATATACCTGCCAAAGGCCCAATATTATTTTTTTGATTAGCTTATCAGAATACAAAATACAAAGAAAATGAAAATAATGGAAAACTAGGGAAGGAAGAGGGGAAAAGGGAAAAGGATGGGGTAGAAGGGAAAAAAGAAAAAAAAGGCATTGACTTCTGATTCTTTTTAGTGTGGGAGAAGATACTAATAACACTACAGGTTCAGCTTTTTACTTCTACACAGTCATAAATACTAACCATTTCTACGATTGCAAACCCATCTAATCAGCAAACTCAAACTTTCATTCCCCCCCCCATCACAAGCACAAAATCCAGAAGCGATTTCTGAATGGGAGCAAGTTTAAAGGTAAAGGTTCCCCTCGCACATATGTGCTAGTCGTTTCAAAGCCGAAGAGCCAGCGCTGTCCGAAGACATCTCCATGGTCACGTGGCCAGCATGACTAAATGCCAAAGGCGCACCGAACAAAGTTACCTTCCCACCAAAGGTGGTCCCTATTTTTCTACTTGCATTTTTTACGTGCTTTCGAACTGCTAGGTTGGCAGAAGCTGGGACAAGTAACGGGAGCTCACCCTGTTACGCGACACTAAGGATTCAAACCGCTGAATTGCCGACCTTTCGATCAACAAGCTCAGTGTCTTAGCCACTAAGCCACTGGAGCAAGATTAGATGCATATATATTCGCCAAAGGTCCAAGATGTTCTGCAGAAAATCTTGTACACTCTATTGTTCATGTATTCAGACCCCCCCAAAAAAACCTAAATCCCAGTTATTTATGAATTCTTCAGCTGCCTACATAGAAAAATGAGGTATTAATGGCTAGGAGCATTTTTCATTTCAGAACAGGCAAAATGGCTTTAGTATATTTAATTCTCAAGGGGAGATTGCTCTTCATGTTGTCGCTGCTTGCATTTACTTCTAAAATGTTGCTTTTCTTCAAATATTTATTGTGTCCTTTGTAATCAAACTGATAAAATACCTGTATCATGTACTTAGCGTCTATACACATGAAATAAAAAGAAAAAAGGAGGAAATGTCTTCCATCCTTATTTCTATTTTAAACTTACTTCCATTTACATCCCAAAGGTATTATTTTAGTGCAAAAGGATTCCCCATTGCCATGTATCAAGAGCTAAAGCATCCTTTTCATGTCTTAAGGCTATGTCATTGACTGATACAGAGATGGTGGGTTATTTTAGGAATTATATACTCCACTATCTCACCTGGTATTAGAAAGAATACAATATTTTTTTTTAAAATCTGCCCCTAAAGTTAAAGGTAAAGGCTTCCTCGGTATGCAGTGGCATGGTGGCACAGTGGTTAGAGTGCAGTATTGCAGGCTAACTCTGCATTCCACTTCTAGGAGTTCGATTCTGACCAGCTCCAGGTTGACTCAGCCTTCCATCCTTCCAAGGTCAGTAAAATAAGGATCTAGATTGTCGGAGGCAATATGCTGACTCCGTAAACTGCTTAAAGAGGGCTGTAAAGCACTATGAAGCAATATAGAAGTACCATTGCTATTTCTAATTCTAGGTGCCAGTGTTCATCTCTGTTTCTCATCCAAGGGAGCCAGCATTGTCTGAGGACATTTTCAAAGACAACTTATTGCTGATGCTTACATTGAGTTATCTCCACAGTCACAACGATAAATTGCCTTGCAGGGAAAAAGCTGGTACCTGAAGAAAGCCATTATTTTTACTAGGGCTGTCTATTAAATTTGCCACCTACAGTATCACTGAACCAGAGGTGGCTTTCAGCAGGTTCTGACCAGTTCTGGAGAACCGGTAGTGGCAACGGCGGGAGGCTCCATCCACCTGCCCCAGACATCATCAAAAACGCTCTGCGCATGTGCAGAAGTGCCGCATGCCCTCACGCTACTGATAGTGAACCGGTAGCACCTGGATTTGGATCCCACTACTGGTTCCACCAATACAGAATTCTAGGTGTACACAGTCCTCTTAAAATTCTTACTGACAAGATGAAGGGCCACAAACCAAGCATCTCAAGAGGGATGGGGAACGGGACATATCCACTATTCTGCTTTTTAACCTTGAACTGTGTTAGTATTGGAGAGTAAATAGGGAAGAAAGCAAATTGCAAACCATCCTAGATAGTGTGGGCAGATCTTTAAAAACAGTAACTCAGCAGCCATTTTATTCTCTGCCTGCTCTAATGTCATCTAGAATCAGATCCTACTATTTCTTCTCATTTAGACTGGGTGACATTTTATCTTTCTCTGCTGAAATGTGGGGTTTTTGAGCTTGGTCCTTTTCTTGCATACATTTCATCACTGAATTACCTAGTTTGGTAATGAAATGTCTGCAAGGAAAAACGACCAAGCTCAAAGAGCACCAAGGACACCACAGTTCAACCCTGAGCTACAAAGATTCACTCCTATCAGTCTCGTAATAATGATCATTCAGTGAAACTGAATAGTGTGAAATTTAAGGCAGATTTGTTTATATATTTATTTAAGAGAAATATATGGCTTCTGGACTCTCTCTCTCTCTCAATAACTCCAGGAAGTTTACAAAGATAAAAACCCAATATAAAAACAATAAAAAGCAGTAAGCCACCCCCCCCACACCCCAATTCCTGGCAACAACAATCAAATAAGCCATCTGATGTCCTTCATCCCACTCTGGGGGCCCATTGGCGAAACAGGTCTGCAAGGCCTTGTGAAAGAGTGTCAAAGTGGGATGGTGGGTGGCCAATCTTATCTCCAGAGAGGGATGATGTTCCACAGGGAGGGAGCCATGACAGAGAAGGCCCTTCTTGATGCTGCTAGATGGACCTCCTTAGGACAGGGGACTTGTAGCATCTCCTGCCTCCCAGCTCTGGTGACCAGGAAAATATGGTTTTCCAAATTAAAAGGAAGTATCTATTCACACAGCAGATAATCAAATTATAGAACATGCTACAAGATATGTCTACTAACTTTGGGAGGAAAAAATAGATTCACACAAAACAACTGCATCATGATTAGCTTTCCTGGCAGCCACTATCTCCTATATCAAATCTGGTTTGAATCCAATTGCTGAGGAACACAAACAGGAAAGTATCAGAGTGTTTGTGTCCTGTTTGTGACTTTCCCAAAGTATCTGAGTGGGAACAAAAGGCTGGACAAGATGAATGTTAATTTGATTCAGTGTGGCCCTTCTGTTTCTTAGTCATTGGATCATTGTCTCTATTTTTTAGAGCAATTAGCCCATCAAATTTCTAATAAGGATGCTGCCCAAGTCTTGAACAGCCATCAGACTCATCAATGCTTTTGTTATAGTCCAGTCAATAGTATCGCACTTAGAATAGAATACTTAGAATACTTTGTCACTTTAAATGTACACTAACTGGCACACATTAAAATAAAAATTAACTATATAAAAAATAAAAAATAACTCATAAAATCATCTGCTACAATGTCCTTCCTGTCGAAGACGATTTCAGCTTCAACCACAACAATACGTGAGCACACAATAGATTCAAACTTAAAGTGAACCGCTCCAATCTTGACTGTAGAAAATATGACTTCAGTAACAGAGTTGTTAATGCCTGGAATGCACTACCTGACTCTGTGGTCTCATCCCAAAATCCCCAAAACTTTAACCTAAGACTGTCTACTGTTGACCTCACCCCATTCCTAAGAGGTCTGTAAGGGGCGTGCATAAGAGCACCAGTGTGCCTACCGTTCCTGTCCTATTGTTCCCTTTGGTTGTATTCATTTTGTGTGGTTATTTCATGCTTATACTTATATATATATTGTTGTGTTTGAAAAAATAAATAAATAAATAAATAAATAAAAATTCATGGCATACAGCTCTCAAAGACTTATCAGCTCCAATATATACTACATAAACATGACAAAATAAATAAATACAAAATTATACATATACCCACATAATCACATATATTATATGACACAGAATAACAACACAATTTAATTTGGCTCTATACAGGTACATGGCAAGATAAACGAATCTTGCACGTTTAATAGACAGATGGCATAAGGAACAAAGCTGTTACATAATCTGGTAGTCCTGCTAGAAATACTTTGAAACTTTCTCCCAGAGGGAAGCAACAAAAACAGACTGTAAAGTGGGTGTGTGCGGTTTCTTTGAGCTCTAAACACATAGCGCGGGGGTGTCAAAATGGTGGCCCACGGGCTGGATATGTCATGCGCAGGCCACACCCACCCCAGCTCTGCGAAGGGAAAAAATGTCATGATATGTCACGTAATGGCAACGTGATGTGGTGAATTTGACATCTGTGACATAGTGCTTATAAGTATCGTGAATAACAGGAAGTGATCTTCTTATGATCTGGGCTGTCCTTACCACTCTCTGTATGGATCTTCTATCTGAGGCACTGTTACCATCAAACCAAATAGTGATGCAGTTTGTTAAAATGCTCTCAACTATGCCTCTGTAAAAAATGGCCAGGACAGAAGGAGAAAGATGTACTTTCTCAATTATGCAAGCTTTCTAGCTGTGACTTTCAGAACCAGCGTTTGTTTTATGACTAGGGGATGAGGTATAGATAATAGAGAGCTCGGTTCCATCTGCATATTTATGCAATCTATTTCCTGATTTACCATGAAGATCTTCCTTGTCTATGTGACTCTCCCTATATAGATGATAGCATATATACACAGAAAAGTGTCATCTTCCTTGTGTTGTTCTAATTGTGGCAGCAATCTAATGCTCAACTATAGACCTTGGCTTTAGACCTTGTATGTTGGTTCTACTGAAATTACAATATTTTATCTCATGAGAATCCAGGTATATTGTTGAAATAAAAATGAAAATCAAGAAGAAAAATCTAGCTGAGTAAAAGCAATGAGAATGAAATAATGAAAAAGCTCCAGACACGCAGATGATTAAGCCTGAAAAAATATTTTATAGAACCCTCAGAAGGAAAAGATAAAAAGAAGCTTTGATTATTATTTTTTTCTTTTGCTTTGTTCATTTAGTTATGGATGATAGCATGTAAGCAATCTACCAGACTAAGTATTTTTCTAGAAAATTGTTCTTCAGAACAATCAATGGTCATTTTATTCCTTTATGTTTTTTAAATAATTGTCTGGTTACAACAATAAAGCAAGTCAGAAAGCAAATGTTTTACAGCTATACTTTTCAATAAACAATCAGAAAGATAATTAGAATGAGTCTGTAGATGCCTCTATGGACAGGTTCTTTAAAATACTGAGTTGCTATGGTGCGTATTTTTTGTATTTGGAAGCTTATTTCAAGATTATTATGTACTATACCATAATTACCTCTCACTAACCTTTTTTGGAAGGGTCCAAGAACAACCAAAATCCAAGAACAATCATCAGCATGTGAAAAAGAAGAACTTAATAGTTATTAAATTAGCTATTTAAGTCCTCCTAGGATTCAAATCAGAGTCAATTTGGTGTCACGGTTAAGGCACCTAACTAGAGACACAGATACTGTGAATTTTAGTCTTGCCTGAGGCACAAAACCAGCTTAGTATCCTTGGGCCAGTCATTTTCTTTTAGCCCTAGGAATCAGGCAATGCCAAACTGGAAAAATCTTGTCAAAAAGCTGTAGGGTCTAGTCCAGTTGTCAGGAAGTCCTTTACTGACTTGAAGACACACACCATCACAACTCTCCCCCCACCCCACTAAATCAAGGTTCATTGCTCAGCTGAAAGCTTGGGTACCATCTGCACACAATCTCAATATTGTTATTATCAATTTTTAATGTGTCAGAAGAAAAAAATTCTGAAATACATGCCTGGAAAGCAACTATATATTTAAAGTATATTTAATTGAGCTCAATTTTTTAAAAATGAAATTAATTTTATTTTTGTTATCTCGTCATGTGCTTTTTGAGTGTGGTCTTCAGCATACAACTCAAATGTCAGATGCAATGCTCAGTCCAGAAGTGGCACACTTCTGATTGCCAAGAAGAAAAGATTCTTTGAGCTATTTTTATTTTTTGTTTTCTGCCCACAGGGCTCTGAAAAGTTAAAGGTATCAACATCAGGGAAGCTTTATTGAAGTGAGAGGACAAGAACTACTTATTTATGGCTCACTGCCTCTCATTTGGCAAGGATGTGTAATGATAATACAGGTTATCATTTTTGTATCCTTACGATTTATATTGATATTGATTGTTTCCTGATTGCTTATTTGTAGCCTATGACTATCATTAAGTGTTGTAAGTGTATCTTGTATCTGTTCTTTTATGTATACTGAGAGCATATGCACCAAGGCGAATTCCTTATGTGTCCAATCGCACTTGGCTAATAAAAAATTCAATTCATTTCATTTCAATTCAATTCAATTCTATTCTATTCTATTCTATTCTATTCTATTCTATTCATTTCTCAGATGTTCTATGGAGGCTCACCTTAATTTTTACATAAACCTATTCCTCAATTAGCAAATGGTGGCTGGATTACCAGAATGTTAAACTATAATGTGACAGGATACAGTCTGGGTCAGTCACCAGGACCAGAGGTTTTGTCTTCTGAGCTTTCAGACTCTCTAGCAGAGTGTGTGCTTTGGGCTTCTTGTCTGTGTGATATTTTTTAATGATGCCTGTTGTATGTGGCTTTTTATATGTTGATTGGAGTGTTGATGGCTGGCTATTAAATCATGGGCTGTTGTTTGTTTGTTTGTGCTGCTAATCCCTCTCTTCCTTGATAAGATGGTGGTAAATCAGCATTTCTGTTGACTGATGAGGCTTTCCCAGGCTTCAATCATTTCCCAGGCTGTTTTTGTGCCTGCCTGTCCAACAATCTTAGTAGCTGCAAAATGGGACACATATACCCCTGGGACATGTATATTCACCTTCATTCATTGTCTGAACTTGATTCAGTATCTTGGGTCACCTGCAAACCCCTCTTCCCATCACTGAGACTTAGTTAAGAACTATCCATAACTTAACACAGCATACAAACCCAATGAGTATCTGCTAGCAGTTTTACAGTGGGTTTCGTTGTAATGAACCATTCCTAGGCAGTGCCAAACTGAAAAGTCATCTCATATATAATATAATATAACAACAGAGTTGGAAGGGACCTTGGAGGCCTTCTAGTCCAACCCCCTGCCCAGGCAGGAAACCCTACACCATCTCAGTCAGATGGTTATCCAACATTTTCTTAAAAATTTCCAGTGTTGGAAATTTGGATGGTTCAAATAAATAGAAAACACAGATTTTACTATTTTAAATCAATACTATGCCAATGTGTCATAGGAATTGGTTCAGAAGGGCCTCCATCAAGCCTTAGGCATTTAAGAGGAAAATATAACAGTGGCTTGAATTTCAAGTAGCTTAAGCTAACACACGTCTTCTGTTCATCTTCCTTTACCCTCCAGAAGTTATAATTTAAGATGCAAAAAATATAACAGAGCACCAGACTCAGGTTAGTTAACCCTCCTTTAATTAGAAATAGCTTCTGGGTGTCTGAAAATACACTACATGAATGTTGATGTTGGTATATTTTCAGCTTTATTTGAAGGGCTGGCATGCTTAAAACCTCTAAGTTTTAATACGAATAGTCTTAAATATTGGACTGGAGAGAAAGATGACACATCCTCATGATCGGGGTGAAATGCTACCAGTTCAAACTGGTTTGCCCAAACCAGTAGTAAAACAAATGCTACCGGTTCGGATGAACCGGTATATCCAATGATCAGCTTTGCCGCGTGATTTATATTCGCAGGAATATAAGCAGGAAATCCTGCTTTCTAGGGAATCTAAATTGCGCGGCACAGCTTTCCTCCCCTGCTCACTGTTCTACTTACCTAAGATAAGGCTTCTAAATCCTCCTTTTTCAGCGTTGTACGGTAGCGCCTGTGGTGCACATGAGCGCAAAGTGTGCGTTTGGCACGCACCATGCATACACGCACGCAGTGAACCAGTAGTGAAGCGAACCAGTAGTAGATTTCACCCCTGCTTGTGATGTTTTATTGGAGAAGAAAAGAACTAATCTTCAAAAGCTGAAAAAAAGAGTTTTCTCAGCTTTTGAAGTATAAGTATACTTCAAAATAAGTATACTGTGTCCAGCAGGACTCAAAGAAACCCTAAACTGTATCTGCTGAAATTCATTCTTCTCTATAACTGTTAATTGAAAAGGGGATTTTGCATTCAATTATCTGCAACTCAGACAATATTTGAAGCAAAACCAGATGACAGCCTTCCTTTTTCAATTACTGGGCTACTCTCAGTTTAAGGCTATCCTACAGCCTGAAATCCCTTCCATAGAAAAAAAAATGAGGGGAAAAGAGGGGAAAATTGAAGTAAAAAGCTGAACAAATATTTTAAGATAGCTGTTCTTCAACAAAGCTATACTGTTCTGTTTGATTTCGGTTGATCTTATTTTTCTTTAATTGTTTATGAATTGTTTGTCAGCTGCCTCCAGTTCCTTTGACAGATGGGATAAAATTGGTTTAAATAAACAAGCAGGAATGTCCATGATAAGGCAGCATAACAAGAACAACAAACTGTCAATTAATCAACTTCTTGCTAAGGGGGCCACAGATTTTGCTTGACAGATGCAACCAAACCTTTGAAACATTAGCATACAAAAAGCGAGTAAATAAATTGTAAGAGGCTGCCTTGAAGCAGCATTGTTCTGACAGCAAAGGGCTGTGTGAATTTGTTTTAATTATGAAGTACCAGGGACACAGTTTATTCTGCTTCTCCAGTAGGGTCACTCCTTCTGTGCTGACAGTATTTGAAGTGCTCGTTGAACCCCAGCATTGCAATGGGCATGCCTGTGAGTGTGAGAGTTTGGGTCCACACATGTTCTTCGAAAATGCAGTTTAATTAAATACATGCTGCTTTCTCCTACTGCTTGGTACCTCGAGTTCCCTAGGAAACCACTCACATAGAAGAGAGAGAATTCTCTGCTTTAAAAAATGGGGGGGGGATAAGCTTCAACATGGCACAGACTTTTTTCTTTCTCTTTTTTTAATTTTCATTTTATTAAACTTATCAAAGTCTGCAAATACAAATGAAAATTGTGGGAAAATAAGGGTGGGGGGGAAAGGGGAAAAAAACCCCATGTAGGATAGAGAGGGAAAAAAGGGAAAAAAACATTGACTTCTGATTCCTTTTAGCACAACAGAATAACGTAACATAACATGACAGCCCCAGTTTTTTACTTTTACATGCTTAATATGTACTTTAATTTTTTTGCATCTCAAGTACAAAATCCGGAAGCAATTTCCAAGCAGAAACAACGTTGGATGCATTTTTTCCCCCTTTGATTTAGAAACGTTAATTTAGCCATCTCTGCTTGTTCTTTCGTTTTTCCAGCCATTCATCCATTGTGGGACTTTTCATTTATGTGCAAATTCTTGTTGCTGTCAACATATTTAACAACAAGGTTCCAAATTTTTTTCCCCAAGTTGTTTGTCCATTAAACCTAAAAGAAAAGTCTCTGATTTAATTTTTATATTCATATTAAGAATCTTCCTTATTAAAATACTGTATGAATCTTACCCCAGACTTTTCTTTCTCTCTTTTTTTGTTTAACACTTTTATTGAATTATAAAATATTATAAGATACAAAATAGAAAAGTAAATAGAAAAGCAGTGGGGAGGAAGAGGGGGGAAAAGAAATGAGGAAGGATAAGGGGAAAAAAAAAGAAACATTGACTCCTGACTCTCTCTCTGTTGCAGTAAAATAAGGCATTAACATCAAATCAAAACTTTTTTGCTTTTTCATAATCATACGAATAAGCCATTTCTATAAAGATCTAGCAATCTACTCAGGAAAACCCAAAATCAAAGTTTCTTTCTCAAGAAAGAAAAAGAAATGGGAACCATCTTTTCTTTCCCTTCTACAAGAAGACTCAACAAGGCCTGTTGAATTTCTGTAGGCCCAATTGCAGAGAAATGCTGGAAAAATACTATGTTTAATAAAAATATATGTATATCCAACATATAGTTAATATGAGGTTGTCTTGCAAGTGATCGGGAAGAACTTCAGGTAGAGAATATCTGTTGAGCCCCAACCTGCCGGAATCAAGGCTAAGTGGAAAACGAAAAGAAAAATGGTGGCTGCAAGCGGCCTAATTTATAAAGCCATGATACAGGTATGGCACTGAACAAATTATGCGGAATGCAGCTTGTTGTAGAATTTAAGATACTCTCTTCAAAATGCATTTCTGATTTTGAAGAACATAGAGGAATTGCAAGCATCTAAAATGATATTTTTGATAGGAAGGTTTGGGGCTTGAGAGCAGAATATATAAGTCTTTCAGATGGACCTTTTACTTTACGTTTTTGACATGTATATTTAAAAAAACAACTATCACCAGCTCAAGGCTGACTCAGCCTTCCCTCCTTCCAAGGTGGGTAAAATGAGGGGCAATTGTTGGGGGCAATAGGCTGACTCTGTAAACTGCTTAGAGAGGGCTGTAAAAGCACTGTGAAGCTGTATAAATCATCTCTCTCCCTCTCATCTATCTATCTATCTATCTATCTATCTATCTATCTATCTATCTATCTATCTATCTATCTATCTATCTATCTATCTATCTTTCTATCCATCCATCCATCCATCCATCCATCTTAATATTCTTTACAAAAAATCCACATATTTATGCTTAGGATTTTGCAATATTACATCATTCTACCAACATCAGTCCTGGTATGATGCTTTCCCAAAGAATGAGGTTCTCAAATAAAGATTTATTTGGCAAATGCAATTCTGATTTATGCAGTATTTATGAGTGATATTCCCTCGCTCACTTCTACAAATTATGTTAGCTGGTGCTAGTCCTCAGTGAATATACATACATTCCTGAGTGCTATTGTGAATAATTTATATTTAAAGTTTTTTTTTAATGTAATTGTGGAATGTTTAAAATCTGGTCTAAATTAAGTAAAACATTATATTCAAGGATGGGAGGAAGGGAAATAAGACATTTCTGCTGCATCTTACTCTGTTATTTTTAGTGGACGTTATTCAGCTTACATTAGCACACTTTTCATTCATCTTTAGTCTTCAAAAACAAACAAACAAAAAACCAATAGTAACTAAAAAAAAAACAACCTTGATTTTGTAGTAACAATTCATCCACTGTCTCTTTTCCACCCCATTGTAGATTATATCAAGGGCAAGCCAGGCCAGCAAAGCAATAAATACTTTAAAAAAAACCCAAAACCCTAATTAGAATGAGTACAGAGGGCAGAGAAGAGCAACAAAGATGATTAGGGGACTGGAGGCTAAAACTTATAAAGAACGGTTGCTGGAATTGGGTATGTCTAGTTGAATGAAAAGAAGGACTGGGGTGACATGATAGCAGTGTTCCAATATCTCAGGGGTTTCCTTAGAAGACAGGGGTCAATCTAGCTTCCAAAACATCTGAGGGCAGGACATGAAGCAATGGATGGAAACTAATCAAGGAGAGAAGCAACCTAGAAGTAAGGAAAAATTTCCTAACAGTGAGAACAATTAATCAGTGGAACAACTTGCCTCCGGAAGTTGTGAAAGTTCCAACACTAGAAGATTTTAAGAAGAGATTGGGCAACCATTTGTGTGAAATGATATAGGGTTTCCTGCCTGAGGATGGGGTTGGACTAGAAGACCTCCAAGGTCCCTTCCGACTCTGTTATTCTGTTATTCTGAATGGCCGTTGCAGTGATCATCAACTTTCTCTTCTTTTCTGTCACCCATCTTCACTCTCTAACCCCATCTCTTATTAACTGTGATTTATTAGAAGCCAAAATTATTTCTGAAATTGAAGGCTTTGCCAGCAAGTGCTATCTCACTTTGTGAATGCCAGATAGCTCCTTTTTCATGCTATGTAGAAAATACAGGCACACGATTGCAAATGCCTGCTGATGTCAGAGCAATTATATTAAAAATTAATTTTCCCTTGCTGATGCAATAGTTATTCTCTAAAACATTTTTCCATTTTTCTCATGTGAGTTAGTTGTCAAGCATCCGAATGTAAATCACATGACCATGGGGATGCTGCAATGGTCACAAGTGTGAAAAATGGTCATAAGTCACTTTTTTCAGTGCTGTTGTAACTTTGAATGGTCACTAAGTGAACTGTTGTAAGTCAAGGACTTCCTATATCTTCTTTATCTTTCTAAATCTTTCTATATCTTCTTCCCATATGGTCACTAAGTGAACTGTTGTAAGTCGAGGACTTCCTATATCTTCTTCCCATATCTCATGTCTTATCTATAAACAAATCCTTAAAAGTTTTGCAATTTCAGTCATGATCAACATAAGTCCATTAAGGCTTACCAGAGATAACAGCATATCTATTTAACGTTGTTCAAATAAGCCAACTGTATATTCCTTCCTTTTAACAATCTTGATATTTCGTCCGTTCAAATTAGGACATAGAATTTGAATTCTTTTCATTTTTTTCTCTTCTCATAACAATTTTCTTCCAAGCTCTTACAAGTCTCTTTTGTAAATCCAATACTGAAAAGTATTGGAGCTCTTAGTATGTTATTTGAATATGCCTTTTAATTATTAAGACATTGGCCAGCTACATTTTTATGTACAGTATAGCGTATTTTATCATATTATTTTTGTAGCCTGTCATTTTACAATCCATTTATAGAACAATCTCAGTCTTGTTAGATATAACCTTTTCCTCTTTCACAACATTTTTAAACACAGTCTATTTATAGAAGTACTTACTCCTAAAATTAACTCCTGAGTCTAATGTTCAAAGATAACTTTTTAACATGTCTAATGTTAAAATATTTCCTTCATTTCATATCAGTACGTCAAATTTAAGTCTTCTTCTCCTTTAATTGTGTAATCTTTGGTTCCTTCTGGTTCCAAATGTTTAGATCCTGAGCTTATGGGGTCCAGGTGACTCCCTTTTAGCGGATTGTCATTGAGGATAATAGGCAAGTTTTGCTCACCTTGCTATGGCCATGAGACTTCATGCTCCCTAAATGGGATCAAAAACCCATCACACATATCAGTACATAAATGAAAAGAGCTGATGTGGCTTGATTGTGATATTACCAGATGCTTTGTACAAAGTGGGTATTGATTTGTTTGGCTGATGAAATTACTTAATCGTGGTAGATTTAATTTTTTCATTACACTGAAATTACTTTGCACAAATTATCCAACGCCTGCCAGGTCTTTTCTCCCCACAGAGATGTTCTCAATCTATGGCCCTGACATTTGTTTCTTTGCTAAGTAATATGGCTTTCCACCAGGGGTGGGTTCTACTTACCTTTACTACTGGTTCTCAACGGGGCTGGGCATGCGCAGAAGCTTCCTGATGACATCGGGGTCGGTGGGCGGAGTCTACCAGTTCTATAGAACCGGTCCGAACCGGGAGCAATTCACCACTGCTTTCCACATTATTATATAACAATGGCCTGGAGTATGCTTTGCAGAAAAGGGAGAAAATGCAGAAAAAATTTAAAACTGTTATTAAAAAAAAAATTCAGTCTGAAGGCAGAGCTACTCCTTTGGGGTATCTTTTGCCCCATGCTAAGAATTTTCCTTCACAGAAAACTCAGAACTCCCCTAAGTTGCTAGAATCTGTTTAATAAAAGGCAAAAGATTTATACAACCCAAAGAGAAACCAGAACATGCAACCACTTGGTTATGGCAGCCTGTGCAGTAGGTAAAGTATCTCCCTTTCATTAGGAAGTGATGACTCCTACAAGCATAATTGCTGCCTTTTGCTGCTTATTGGGGAAAATGAAATGAAAGAAGAAAGTTAGGCTGTTTTATGAAGCATGCTGAGAAGATACTGTAGAGGTTGGGAATCACAGTATAACCTCAGGGACACCAGGAAAAAAGTCTCAGCTGGTAGTACTGAGGAGGTAGAAATAACACTGTATAGGACAACCAGAATGGTTAAAGATCCAGGGAGATTCCCTGAACAATGCTGATGAACTGTGTGATCAAAGGACTTCCTTCCTTCCTTCCTTCCTTCCTTCCTTCCTTCCTTCCTTCCTTCCTTCCTTCCTTCCTTCCTTCCTTCCTTCCTTCCTTCCTTCCTTCCCTCCCTCCCTCCCTCCCTTCTTTCTTTCCTTCTCATTTGGATAATGAAGGAAGATATGGGAGTAGTACTCTTGCTTTAAGAACTTTTAGCTGTGTCCTACTAAGATTGGTTTGCAAGGCAGTTGTCAATGTGCAGAACAACACTTTCTCTAAGTGTATACAATTTCTCTATTGATTTAAGTTAAATAAGAGCCTGAGGATCCTGAAATAGCACAGTTCTGACCTGATGTGCAACCACTTCAATTAGGCGCTAGAGTCGCTCTGCTAATTTTTCTTACAGGAAAAATTTCCACTTGCCCTGCACAAGCCAAAAACTCCAGGGCAAAAAGAGTAAATTTATCAACCTTTTTCATGCATATTTCAGCATTTTTCACAGCCCGAGTTCAAGAGCTAAATTTATCCAGGGTGCTATCGCTCTGAATGCATTAGATTACAATCCACACATTAACAACAGCAAAAGTGAGACATTTTCTCAAAACCTGGCAACCAGTATGTGTTTTTAAATTTTTAAAAATTCTTTGATTAACACCCGGTCAGCAAAATCTGAAGGTGAGGACGTAGTTGAAACTTTCAGTACTGTGTTTCTTCCCAAGTTCCCCTACACAGATGAGTTTAGATTATTGTTCCCAAAACTGCATCCACCAAATTGCCAATATGATTTTGATGGTAGGATTGTCATATTCCATTTACAAAGTGCAGTGAGAATGAGCTGTAGATTTAACATGGTTGTTATCAACTGTTCAAAATTAATTCAATTCTTCCCTCGCGTTTCTAAACCGTAGGCAGTTCACAACGCAGATTGCATTCATAAAAATCACATTATCGAAGTGAAACTATATCAGATCACCACATGGAAAAGCAAGCTTCCATATAATGTTATCTGTCTACCAAGTCAAAAGCCTGCAGCAACTAAAAAGAAATGTTCACGTCAATGAGAAAGGAGTCCACTTTAGCTTCAGAGGACAAGATGTCCCTTAAATGTCTATGGAGAGTCTCAATCATCCAGGTCATGTCAAAGGACAATCACCCATCTCCTGCTTACAACACAGTCCTTTCAGCAGGCCCAGGAAGGTTCCACACCCATTTGCACTCTGGGTACATATTAATCCCCAAGTGGCCTTAACAACTTTCAGAGAGGTAATGACAGACCTTCAGAGTACTAATGACCAGATGCCTGCAAAGAATATAAATCCGTTTATTCCCCATTATTCAGTCAGAACTGAAGAAGCTGCTTGGCTGGGAAGCAAAATGTTTTCAAGAAGAAAAACCAGGGAAGTCCAATTGCCTTTTGAAGAGCACCTTTCGGAAAAGATGTTCCGTAATGTTGGTGCAGTCATTAAAAAAGCCCTCCCTTTTATTCCAATCATTTTTTCTATTATAGGCAAGAACAGAAAATAGTGCCTTTTCATGTCTTTTTAATTATAACACTTTGAGAAAATCAGTTGTTTTTTGTGGAGGAGGTGTTAATGAAAAGGAAACAAAGCAGGGCTGAAATCCAGCAGGTTCTGACAGGTTCTGGAGAACCGGTAGCGGAAATTTTGAGTAGTTTGAAGAACTGGCAAATTCTACCTCTGGTGGGGTAGATGGTGTAAATGGGGTGTAAATGGAGATTTTGCAGTATCCTTCCCCTGCCATACCCACCAAGCTACATCCACAGAACTGGTAGTAAAAAAATTTGGATTCCACCACTGAAACAAAGGCTTTGGCCTAATAATTCAAGTCACTCTTAAATATGCAATAACCTGATAAAAAAGTGGCAATTTTAAAAGTTAAGGGAGAGACTATAGAGCCTAACTATATATATAAAAAATTGTTCAGGAGATTGTAATCTCTGCACTATTTTTTCCTCTCTTATTTATCTGATGTCTTTTCCTCCTGTCTTAGTTTAATTTATACTGCACTGCTCAATTTAGATCTCTAATCATAAAGGTTTTCTCCCTCTGTGTTTATTGGGTCAAAGAGGCAACCTTTGCAAACAGAAATTATGAATGTACCAGAGAACCTAATATAGTCTTTCCATTGTGTGTGTATTTGGAGGGAGGGAGGAAAGGAAGGAAGGAAGGAAGGAAGGAAGGAAGGAAGGAAGGAAGGAAGGAAGGAAGTATCTGTCTGGAACCCATACCACATTTCAGACATCAATACAATTGAACGTGTCTAGAAATATTTTACAAGAAGAGTTCTCCACTCCTCTAAATACAACAAAATACTTTATGCCACCAGAATTGAAATCCTGGGTTTAGAAAACTTAGAACTCCGCCGCCTCTGACAGGACCTGTGTTTAACTCATAAAATCATCTATTGCAATGTCCTTCCTGTTGAAGACTACTTCAGCTTCAATCACAACAATACAAGAGCAAACAATAGATTTAAACTTAATGTTAACTGCTTCAATCTTGATTGCAGAAAATATGACTTCAGTAACAGAGTTGTTAATGCTTGGAATACACTACCTGACTCTGTGGTCTCTTCCCCAACTCCCCAAAACTTCAACCAAAAACTGTCTACTATTGACCTCACCCCATTCCTAAGAGGTCCCCATTCCTAAGAGGTCACCCCATTCCTAAGAGGTCTATAAGGGGCATGCATAAGAGCACAAGCATGCCTATCATTCCTGTCCTATTGTTTCTTTTTGTTATATCCAATTAATATAGTTATTACATGCTTATACTCATATATATGCTTATATGTTATATAGTTGCTTCATGCTTATGCTTATGTATGCTGTTATGACAAATAAAAAAAAGGAAGGAAGGAAGGAAGGAAGGAAGGAAGGAAGGAAGGAAGGAAGGAAAGATTTTTGATTCTCCCTGTCAGATTGCCACAAGAAAACTCAATCAGGAGTCCAACAGGAAGTTGAAAATTGCCCCTGCTCCCACTGCTTTTTTGCTCACCTGTGATCTTCCCATTTCTCTTCGAACAATCATCAATGGAGTGTGGGTTGTCTAGCTCCCTATACAGACCTTGAAGCTCCATCATACCTTGTGATATCTCCTTCTCCTGAGTGTAGCTGCTCACCTTTAGGCTAGATACAGATTGGCACTGGAGGAATAATTGTGGCTATATAGAAAACTGGGTCCCCATGTTTCTGCAAGTCAAAACATTTGTTTGTCTGATTTGGTGTTAGTAGATTAGATGAAGCCAGCCAATGAGATTTATAAACCATGCTTTACAATTTAGTGTGCCGTGTAGTCCCAGACAATCGTGGCATGTTCAGTGAGCCATGGCTAAATAATGGAGGTCTATGAATCCAGATCGATTCTCTATAGATAGTACCCTGATTGTTAACATTCCCTCAATAAACATATGTATGTGTTGCTTAGTAATTCTGTGTATTTACCATAATGTGGAGTTTTGTCCTGATATTAGTATTTTTTTCTTTTTGCTTAAGCTTCTCAGTTGGGTGTTTTCAGATGTATGGGCTCCAATCCCCAAATTTCTCCTCAGCATTGGCATTGCTGAGAATTGTGTATGTTCAGCTGCATTGCCTAGAGGCAAATCTTGGGCTGTGACAGCACACGGACAAATACTAAACCTCCCCCATCCAATCAAGAATTCTTTTAAAGCAGGCACAGTTGGGCTGCTAATTTGCCTTTGACAGAATAAGAAAGAAGTGATATTTTCAAAAAATCTGAGTAGGAGTAAGTCTTCTTGAGTCACCGAATTCTCTAACAATCTCAATTACTTGTACTTGTCTCAGGAGCCATCTGCCAATTTTAATACCCCCATCTGCTAAACTGGGACAAAGTGGCAGCCTCCTTCAGAAGGACATTTGGAGGATGGAGACAACAGTGGCACTACAGGAGCAGCAACAGTGAGGCACAAAGCAGAGGACATTATAACAGAGAAATAGTAGAGGAGAGAAAGGAGCTGAACGTGAAGCAGAAAGTATACAAACCCACAGTCTTCTCAGTACCCCTCTATCCAAATCAGCCCAATTAAGCAACAAGTACACAGATATTTGACAGGTGGTATAAATCATTTAGAGAAGATACATACAATTCTAAAAGAATAAAAAACAGCTTTTTATCAGTCTTCTCCAATGTACTAATATCCAAATACATTGGAACTGCAGGTCCCAGAAAACCGAGACATGTGTCCCCAAATTTGGGGAGATAGAATCCCAACGCTTGAAGACAGGGGTGTCAAACTCAATTTCATGGAGGACCGCATCAGGATAGTGTTTGACCTTAACAAAGGTGGCGAGAAAGATAGTGAAACGGGGCAAATTTTGCTTAACAAATGTTTCAGTTTAGGGCTCAGTTGTGGTTGTAAGTTGAGGACTACCTGTAAAAGTTTGTTTATGCAGGGTGGTAATGGGAGTCGAAGTCCAATGTATGACAAGACATAGGAAAGGTGCTGCATAGGGTTCAAAATTCATCATTCATGATACTGTCTATTTAGTGTGAGAGGAGGAGATTGGGTTGGTGTTATTTTGGCTTTTCTTTTAAAGCTTTTTTTTTTTTACAAAATGTATCCTTCTCTTGTTCAAAAGACAAATTGGATTTGCCAATTTGGTTATTTCTTGTTCTTTTACTGTTACATTTTCACCTTTTTTGGCGCCGCCTTTGAAAGA
Source organism: Ahaetulla prasina (assembly GCF_028640845.1). Classification (NCBI taxonomy): domain Eukaryota; kingdom Metazoa; phylum Chordata; class Lepidosauria; order Squamata; family Colubridae; genus Ahaetulla; species Ahaetulla prasina. The sequence continues at coordinate 125,180,968 of NC_080539.1, forward strand.
GCTCTTGTTTCCTTTCCTTTTTCCTTATCGATGTTGCTTTCCTTCAATATAAGCCATACCGTCCTTGCGTTCAGCACTTCATTCATTTAATCAGTTGTGATAGTTAATTAAAGACTGCAGTCAATTTAAAAGGTGAAAATTAAGCTGCTGATTAATTTATTTAGTGCGCTGCTCTCCTGCTTTTCCTTCACGGTGCTCAAGGCATTGTATGTGTTACCGTCGATCATTAATCTTGTTTTTACACCAACTGATTGGCCCAGGATCACCCTACAAGCTTCTTGGTTAAAAAGAGCACCGCAATCTTTATTTGAAAGATTGTATACGTTTGGTTGCTTTCACAGATCAGATCAGATCTACATTAGCCCTAAAGCAAACAATTTTGAAGGTATTTGTTTAGAAACAGGCTCAGGCAAAACACTCCATTCAAAGTTACTTCATGAAACAACAGAGCTCTTCACTTCTAACAGGGAATAGAGCAGTGGTGTAATACAAACTTTCTTACTACCATTTCTGTGGGTGTGGCTTGGTGGGCATGGCTTGGTGAGTGTGGCAGAGGAAGGATACTGCAAAATTCCCAATTCCTCCCCACTCCTGGAGAAAGGATATTGCAAAATCTCAATTCCATCCCACTCCGTGGCCAGCCAGAGGTGGTATTTGCCGGTTCTCAGAACTACTCAAAATTTCCACTACTCGTTCTCCAGAACCTGTCAGAACCTGCTGAATAACACCCCTGGAATAGAGTCATTCTCTTTCCAGGAAAGCCAGAAAAAGCCAGAAAAAAGTAGAATATTTTATTAAACCAAGTAAATACACTGGTTTATAATAAATATGGGGCAGAGAGGTTAAGAAACTTGAAGGGAAAGACAATGTGAGGGGTTGGTTGACAAATAAGAGAATAAAAAGAGAAGGGAGAAAAGAAGAAAAGAATATATTCTTTGTGCACAGAGGTATAAGTGTTTTCTGCAAAAATAAACACTGGTAGACCTTATGAAAAAATAAAGTTTATTCTGTACACAAGCATGAAGTGTTGTACTTTTCAAGAGAATCAACATTTTTCCTATCATTCCTGTTTAGATAATTAGTTTTCATCGCCAATGAATCATCTCTTAGTAAGTGAGAGATAGACCATAATACCTCTCCTCCACTTTCTGCAAGCCTAAGATAATGCATTATCAGAGGAAGAGCTGATAGGAGAGAATAACATCAGTATAAGAACATTTACGATTTGAGTGTTGTGGTAGCAAAGTTTTAAACTGTATTTATTTACACACACACACACACACACACACACACACACACACACACACACCACACACAATAAACTTAGAAGCAATGATTTAGCAAATAAACATGTCTGGTTGCAGTGGCAATAAAGATGTAGTTTAACTCTTCAGTTTGCCCTGCCAATATCAACTTATCTGCCTTTTTGTAGTGGCAGCTAGTGTGCCCTGCCTCCTTTTTCTTATGCTGTCATCTTACCCAAATTGTCAAATACTCATAAAGAGTAATTTGAAAGGAAAAACTTATGGCATTTTATATTTTCAGAAAGCAGGTTTCATAAAACCAATTTTTATCTTTGATAAGTTAGTTAAAGTTTTAATTCTCAACTGGCTGTTGCATAATGCCATCTATTGTGTTTGACACAATGCCATTTTCACAGGTAGTTAGGCTGAAAACTGATGTTATGCACCAAAGAATTATACTACTATCTTCAAGGTTTTGAATTATATTTCGATCAATGAATCAGTTAGCCAATTAGTTAACTACATTAAAAGAGCCATTTATTTATAAATTCCCAGCACTACATGCCCAAGAATCTGTTTATTTCTGTTGCTACTATACGCTCTTTTTGTATCTGAGGAATATCCTATCAGCAGAAACAATCCTGTAATTTTAATGATAATGTAAAAAGGAATACATTGAATTTTAAAAACAAAATTCTGGCATAGCAATTCTGTATGCAGCATTTTGTAACAAAATCCAAAGGAAAAGAGAAAGATTTCCCATGGCTCTTCATGTCCAACTCTAGGGGGCAGTGCTCATCCCTGATTCTTAGCTGAGGGAGCTGTTGTTGTCCAAAGATATTTCCATGGCCAAGTGGCCAAATGACTAGATGCCAAGACAGATGAACCACGGTTACCTTCCCACTGAAGTGGTACCCATTTATCTATTCACATTTGTGTGCTTTTTAACTGACAGGCAAGTAATGGGAATTCACCCCATTGCATGGGTCTTGGGTCTTGAACCAAGGCTGAACATTTTTAACCTCTGAGTCATCATACCCCGCCCCCAAATCCCAAACACTTTTAATGTTTTTTACTGTTGTATGAAATATACAAATACCAAATAGTGTGCGATCACTTCCTAAGTATTTGATAGTATGCATAAATGTATTATACTAAAAATGATGGCAGGACTGGAAAGAAGTTATATCTCTTCTTTTTCATGATTCATAGTTTCTTGACTCAGGACCAAGGACAGCTCCAAACAAGTTAGGCTACTGTACAGTACAATGTTATATCTATAAAAAAATTCCTTCATTTTTTTTTAAATGTATGCTTTGAAATTCACCACATTACATGATTTTCCAGTCATAAAAAAACTTTTCACTAAATTTTATTGGTTTTCGGTTACTTTTGACTCTCATGACCCAATGCAGGTATTTTGCTACAATATCTGACAACTAATTTGGTATAGTGATTAACATGTTGACCTGGAAACCAGCATATTGTGGAGCTGTTTCCCTCTTTCTATTTGAACTGAAATTTCCATCATCCTTGACTAGCATGGCCAATGTCATCAGCTTAGAAAATAATGCTGGGTTTTATTTTTCATAGATGATAACAAGTAGAAACAGACTGTTGATCTAACTGACCTTGGCTATTGATGTAACCACAGCCATTTTGTTTCCACTGCTAAAATTGGTAATTCCACTCCATTGAGATAATTTGTAGGGCATATAGAATGCAAGGAGAGTAAACATCCCATGTAATGACTTCAGACAACGTTCTGCACAGAGACTGCAGATGCATAGCTTAACAAAGAGCTGATTCTTTCTATAGAATTGGGAGCCTTGTATTTTTTGGAATTCTTATAATCTAAGAAAAAGGAATATTGTCCCTGTATACACACAAGCTCAGTGTAGCTCTTTGATAATGTAGGTCGAGACTGAGTGACATTCCTAAAATTAACCAATGTCAGCCATGCTTACCATGTCACTATCTCCTGGAATTGAAGTTGGTAGTAACATTATAGGAAGAACTGATGAGATTTGGGCAGCAGCTCCACTTTGAATAGCTGCAGCCGTTGTTGGAACATGAGCAAATAAATTACTAGTTTAAGAGTTTTGTGTATCAGTTTCCATGGTACCTGACCATGGAGCATAAGCAATATATGAATCATGAGAGATGCTCTTCAATGCATGTGATAAATGGCTTAATGTCGAACCACACTGATTGGAAATGTTTAATAATGTCATTGTGCCAGGCCCAAAGTTGACAACGATCTGATGGAAGCAACAGTGCCAATTTATTTCTTCCATGAATTCTACTCTCTCATTGTTTCTTTTTACTACCAGTTTTTTTTAATTTATGTAAAACAGAAGGGATCAATTTTATGCCTATTCCTGAAAGCAGCATCTCATTCCACTTGGTGGGTTTAAGCATCTTGGCTCAATTTGCATACAACAGTCCATTTGTTTGAGATGGTTTTTATTACTGCTGCAGAATACTAGCCATATAAGAGAATACTCTTCTTGGTGTTCCTCATTCAAAGCCACTTTGACAAAAATTGACAGCTATTATATGTTCTTATCTACAATTTCTCCTGCCTGCAGCAATGCAATCCATACTAAAATAAGTTGGGTATTTGTGGGGGGTCTGTAACCTTGAAAGAAGAGTATGATGGAGCATTCCTTCTCATAAAAGGAGCCAGAGATGGCAGAGAAAATACAGCTCTCTGAAAGGGATCAGTAGCAACCTTCCCCTCTGTGTATAGGAAGCATTAATTCAACAGGGTTTGATAAGGGTCAGTTAGTAATACAAGTCATTGTGAACATCAATGATGATGTTCTCATTAAAAATAAATATGAATAAAATAAATATGGTGGAATCAAAAGGGATAAAACCCCCTGGTTTGTGAAATAATTCAGAAGAGATTTTGGCTGCTTGGTATTTCTTAATAATTTATGGAAGGAGAGAGAGGAAAGACAGATTTCCTCAGGTTTTTTTTTTATCCTTAATTTCTTTGATATTTTTCTTCCTTTTAGAAAATCAGTACATTGTTTCCAATGATTTTCTGCATAAAGGAATCATTTGGCTGCTGCATACTGGGTGATTCAATTTTATTTTAATTTTTCCTAGTTGTTGAGCATGGTATAGAAATGCCTCTGGCCACACAATCAGAGAAAGAATAAAATCATGGTTTAGGGAAGAAATCAGCTAAATAAAGTGTCTGTAGTGTTTTCTTAAGGGATGCTATGGCTCAATGGCTAAGACACTGAACTTGTCGATTGGAAGGACAACAGTTCAGTGGTTCGAATCCCTAGTGCCGCCCCGTTACTTGTCCCAGCTTCTGCCAACCTAGCAGTTTGAAAGCACATGAAAAATGCAAGTAGAAAAATAGGGACCACCTTTGGTGGGAAGGTAACAGCATTCCATGCGCCTTTGGTATTTAGTCATGCCGGCCACATGACCACAGAGCTGTCTTTGGACAGCACTGGCTCTTCAGCTTTGAAACGAAGATCAGCACTGCCCCCTAGAGTCGGGAACGACTAGTATATGTATGCGAGGGGAACCTTTACTTTTACCTTAGTGTTTTCTTGAAGGACATTTTTAAATCCCAGCAATTATGGGCTTACATATAACCTATTGTTATCTGTAAAATTAACAATAAAGAATAAAGATGCATTATTAAAAACATTTGGGATTCCTTTAAAGAGAAATCTCTTTGGATAGATTTTCCCCAAATTATTTTAAGATACTTTTTTACCCTGTTCGACGCACAATTACATTTATATCAGAAGTGATATTTAGCAGGTTCTGACCAGTTCTAGAGACCGGTAGTGGAAATTTTGAGTTATCTGCAGAACCGGTAAATACCACTTCTGACTAGCCCCGCCCACATCTATTCTCTGCCTCCTGAGTCCCAGCTGATCAGGAGGAAATGGGGATTTTGCACTAACCTTCCCCTGGAATGGGGAGGAAATGGAGATTTTTCAATATCCTTCCCCTGGAATGGGGAGGGAATGGAGATTTAAAGTATCCTTCCCCTGGAGTTGGGAGGGAATGGAAATTTTACAGTATCCTTTCCCTGCCACACCCACCAAGCCATGCCCACAGAACCAGTAGTAAAAAAATTTGAATCCCACCACTGATTTATATCAGAAAGAACAAAATCTCAGAGAGAGGAAGAACTCCTACTGAATCCACAGATTAAACAGCTAGGAAGCAGCTGGCAGAGAAAACAGAGAAGTATCAAGAGGTGCCCCTCTTCCTAAATTAATAAATATTTTTTTAAAAAACAACCTAAGAGATTTGCCAAACTTTTACCAATCTCATGTTAGATATTGAAGATTCACTGAAAATTATTGAGCTGCAAGAATACCAGCCTGACCAGATGTTGACTTTTTACAGTGAAATGGTGTGGGATTTAGTGTTTTGCCATGAGCTCAAAGCAATGAATTTTGGGTGTGGGTGTGCTCTAAACATGTTAGATTGTGCGATATATCCGGGTTCAGAAACGATCGCTGACTTGGGCTAACAAATACTCGTAGAATGCATTTAAAAAGTGGAACAATGACATTTAAGAGAAGAGCTTGTAATATTTATTTCAGTGAAAAACATTCCATTGCTAAAAGAACAAGAGATGTCTTGCAAATGAGACCACCTGTTTTCATGACAAACAAATGATGATCCTAGAGCTTCACTCTGTCGGATTCTTGTACGTCTCTATTAGGTTAAAATTTGTGGAGGGAAAAAGTCATGCAGGTGGCAATGGGTTCAAAGCATGGGTGCCTACAGTATATCAATATAAGCATTTCCTTGAACAAAGAGGCACCAGCACTATACACACATCTTACTGAAATAAAAGACGTTGTTGTTGTTTAACATTAACTGACATCAGGTTGGTGTCAGTTCTTAGAGACACACTGCAGATAGAACTTCTCCAGGATGATAGTTCTCCGATTTAGCCTTTCATGACTTCCAGCTGTGTCTATACAGGTAGTCCCAGACTTACAACAGTTCATTTAGTGACCATTCAAAGTTACAATGGCACTGAATAAAGTGACATGACCATTTTTCACACTTACAACCTTTGTAGTATCTCCATGGTCATGTGATCAAAATTCAGATGCTTGGCAACCAATTCATACTTATGACCGTTGCGGGTCATGTAATCACCTTTTGCCATCTTTGGACAAACAAAATCAATGGGAAAGCCAGATTCACTTAATAGCCATGTTATTACCTTATCAACTGCAGTGATTCACTTAACAACTGTGGCAAGAAAGGTCGTAAAATGGGGCAAGCCTCACTTATCAAATCTGTCACTTTACAACAGAAATTTTGGGCTCAATTACGGACATAAGTCGAGGACTACCTGTATTGCTGCTTTGTCATTGAGTGCATCCACCTTGCTGCTGCTTTGGAAGTACCTGTAAATCCAGATTAATGCCCAGAGTTCCCAAAAGAAACCAAGGATCCTTGCAAAACTTGCACAAATATCAAAGATCAGAAGGCTGAAAAAGCAAAACATTCTATAAAAATATTATTTTATACAGTATTTAAATATTATTGTATTTTGTGCTATATAGCTTCACTTACAACTATAGTGGGTGGTGCGATGGTTCAGTGATTAAGACGCTGAGCTTGTCAGCCCAGGTTCAAGAGCTGAGTGCCACGCAACAGGGTGAGCTCCTGTCTTTGCCCCAGCTCCTGCCAATCTAGCAGTTCGAAAACATGCAAATGTGAGTAGATAAATAGGTACTACTTTGGTGGAAAGGTAACAGCATTCTGTGATGTCATGCTGGCCACATAACTGCAGAAATGTCTTCAGACAGTGCTGGCTTAATGGCCTTGAAACGGAGATGAGCACCACCCCCTATAGTTTGCAATGACTAGCAGAGTAAAATCCACAGGGACTCCTATAACTTTACTTAAACTTGAATTTAGTTCAAAATTTACTTTGGAAAGATAAGCATATACTTTTAAAAGCGGACAATTCTGATTCAGGGTGTAGAACCAGTACACTGAGAGTATATGCACCAAGACAAATTTCTTGTGTGTCCAATCACACTTGGCCAATAAAATTCTATTCTATTCTATTCTATTCTATTCTATTCTATTCTATTCTATTCTATTCTATTCTATTCTATTCTATTCTATTCTATTCTATTCTATTCTATTCTATTCTTAATCTTCTCATCGTTCCCATCACCCATCTCCTTCCACTTATGACTATATGACTGTAACTTTGTTGCTTGTATCCTTACGATTTATATTGTTAGTGCTTATTTGTACCTTATGACTATCATTAAGTGTTGTAGCTTATGATTCTTGATGAACGTATCTTTACTTTTACTGAGAGTATATGCACCAAGGCAAATTCCTTGTGTGTCCAATCACACATGGACAATAAAAATTCTATTCTATTCTGTTCTGTTCTGTTCTGTTCTGTTCTATTCTATTCTAAATATATTTTATTATCTAGCAAGGGTTTTGTGAGGTTTTTTTTAAATTTAGGTTCTAAGGCAAGTTTCCATAAATACTATATTTGGATTAAACTCTACATTTTCTTCAGTGTTTCTCCATGGGCCTTTTCTTTAAAGGAAAGTTCAGCTAAAAGGGATACAAAGCAACCAATTAGATTAGTTCTAATTTTTACTTTATGATCTTGCATTGTAAGCCATCTGGCAAGTCCCAATACACCCAGTTCTTATAAATGATGGCACACACGTGCTTCTATCTGTGATTTTTTATTTTTAGATTTCACAACCTAGTTCTATTTTTTGCTAACAAAAGGGTTATTAAGAAAGGGAAATTGTGGGAGGACAGAAGAGCAGATAGCTGGAGATGGTAAGCAGGGGTTGTACAAAATGGGGGGGGGGCAGGTGATGCATACAGGTGCAAAAAGGTATGGTGCTATTTTGAGTAAAATGAAATATGTATTTCATATAGTTAATAAAAAATGGAGCAGAACTATTTTTATGACACCGCCTGCTGTCTACTGCATCCCCTTGTGATCAGGAACGATTATTTAAAATAACCAGAAAATACAGCACAACAGTTTAATTGGCAAAACTGGCATTGTCAATAAAAATACAATTGTGTAAGATGAAATACCAGCACTCGAACTATTATTTCTTTGCTCTCTTCTCTTTGGAAAACAATCATCAGCTCTGAAGCAAGCAGTGCTTTGCCTTCTCTTCAATAAACCATCGGTGGATCAAAAAAACAACAACAACGGGATCCATTTCTATCAGGTCTGCAAGTTTTCCTTGGTAAGAATCTTGCTGAAAAGATGGTGGGCTTATAGCTGTTGAAGACTTGGAAGGAGCCGACTATCTGGACCATTTTAAGTTGGGTTTCAGGTTGAGTGATAGTACCGTGATAGCATTAATCACACTGATTGATCATCTTTGCAGAGTTTGAACTGGAAAAAGTGCATTCAATGTGGCCCTTTTGATCTTCCGGTGTCTTTTTTCTGATCATGGTATCCTTCTGGACCATCTTAAGGAGTTGGGACAGTATGGGAGGAGCTTATGTGATCCTCCTCTCTTCTCCAACTCTGGCTTCAGTTACTGGTGTGGGTAAGGTCCAACTCTAGATATTCTGCAAAGCAGGATGACTCGAGCTCAACATTTTCCCTATTCCTATTTAACATCTATATAAAACTGTTGGGTGATGTTATCCATAGGCACATGTTTAAATATCTTCCATATATCAGGGGTGAAATCCAGCAGGTTCTGACAGGTTCTGGAGAACCAGTAGCGGAAATTTTGAGTAATTCAGAGAATCGGCAAATACCACCTCTGGCTGGCCCCAGAGTGGGATGGGAATGGAGATTTTGCAATATCCTTCCTCTGCCACACCCACCAAGCCACACCCATAGAAACGTAGTAAAAAAAAATTGGATTTCACCACAAATTGGATACCATCACATATGATACCCAGCTATATATCTCTATCATGAATTAAACAAGTGATAACATCAAAAGAAAAGAAAAATCCTGTGTCTGAAAGCTGTAAGAATCTAGATCCTAAACCCAAACAATTTCCAACTTCCCTGGCTCTGATGACACTTCATTTTTAGTTCTGGATGGCAGTACTTTTGCTTAGACAGAACTCATTGCAATTTGGAGTACTCACAATTCCTGCATGAGAAGTAGGAGGTAACTATGACCAGGAGGGCATCTGCGCCAATCCATATTGTTGTTTTTTTTATTTATTTTGTCACAGCAATATACACAAGCATCAACATAAAATAACTACATATCATATAAACATATATATGAGCAAAAGTATGCAATAACTATATTAATTTGATATAATGAAAGGAAACAATAGGACAGGAACGGTAGGCACTTTTGTGCTCTTATGCACGCCCATTGTACACCAATTGTATACCAATTGTGCCCATTCCTGAAATTGGGAGACTCTGCTCCTGATCATTCATGCCTTAGTCGCATCCCGACTGAACGATTGTAATGATACTCCTTCTCTGCTTCTAAAGAACCCAAGCTACTCAAAAAACAAAGTTAAAGTAAAGACAACCAGGAATAATTTGTTCTGGATTTCGATTATATGAATAAAGTCTAGAATTTAAGATCTTGCCATGCACATATAGCAGGCTAATTATCACAGCAAAATTTACACATTCAGGGATGTCACCCATTGTTTTTCTTCATGGAAGTGTTTTTCCTCTTTCATCACGCTAATTCATGCTAGACAAATCCATTAGAAGAAAAAAAATATGATGTATACTAAATGCAATTGCCTTTTCATAGCCAACTAAGCTAAAGCCAACCAAGCGATATTATGTATATGCTTCCATCAGTGGTGGGATTCAAATTTTTTTTACTACCGGTTCTGTGGGTGTGGCTTGGTAGGCATGGCGTGGCTTGGTGGGCATGGCACGGCTTGGTAGGCATGGCTTGGTGGGCATGGCAGGGAAGGATTCTATAAAATCTCCATTCCTTCCCCAGTTCAGGGGAAGGTTACTGCAAAATCCCCATTTTCTCCTGATCAACTGGGACTCGGGAGGCAAAGAATAGATGGGGGCGGGGCCAGTCAGAGGTGGTATTTACTGGTTCTCCGAACTACTCAAAATTTCCTGCTGAACACCACCTCTGGCTTCCATATATGCTACTTCTGCATTGCACAATATTTTTTTCAGGACAAGGGGACTCATTGGCTGTTGAATGAGATGCTACAGCTGCATATCCAACCAAATTAATTGACTTAAGATGATTGCCCTTCAGTCATGTATTTAATAATTTTCTCTTTCAGTTCCCCTAAAAATTGCAGTTTGGTGATAACTTTGGAAGAGCGTCTGGGAGGTCGCCTTCAAAGCCTTTGAGGAATGACATATAGACATATTGTTCCTCAGGATAATAGCAGTTTTAGTTCTATGCATATATTAGGGAGTGGGGTGTGTTGGGAGGAGGAATAAAGATTTGAATGACAACCTGACAGTTTGCATTTCTAATATTTTTATGGATAGTTATGGGATGTAATCTTAGAATGCTATCTTTGGTGGCAGCAGACTATAATCCTTCCTCTCTTCTTAGTTTTTCTAAATTAAGTAAGCCAACAAAAATAAACCATTGAATCTTACCTGCCTGCCAGGATATTCTTTTATAGGTATGGGTTACACAATGAAAAAACATTGTACTGTTGGAGAGTTTGAAGGGTTTTTCCCCGCCTGCAACATAGCTCTGGCATAAACTTATTTCACTTAGAATTTTAGCACGATCATATACAGACTCAGATTCCTAACAGCAGAGTGCACTCTACTACAAGAAAAACACAGTGACTGCAAACTTTGTATGTTCAGAATGATATGGAAAGTAGCTATACTGGATACAGGGGTTGTAAACTATGAAACTTCTTAGATGGCTTTCTGACTAGTGAGCAATTATGTACATGGCTAGAATAATGAAGGAGAAGGGACGAGCAACCTTGAAGAGCTCCTGAGTCATATAGAAGACCCACAATTGCCACAGAGGACATTATCTTGCTGGGTGAGGAAGCTCTTTCCCACCAGGGAGCTGGCGCATTGGCTGCACTTGAAACAGTCACTGTGCCATTGGCGCTCCTCAAACGAGATGAACTTCCCTCCTCCAAGAGCTAAAAGGAGAAAGCAAAAGATGAGATGTTGGGATTACATGAGGCTTTTGGCAGATTTTGCTTACACTCTAATAAGCAGAGTTCTTTCTTCTGAAAGATCTGAGTTTAAAATCTGAGAGAAACGATATATAGCTAATCAAATGACTAGTCTAGGGTTTTGTTTGTTTCTTTTGCTGTTTGGGTCTTCTGGCTTGCAAACATATGATCCAACCCTGAATTACTATGTTCTCAAATGCCTGGTTATTCCATTTTTCTCTTTAGAGGCACAGATTCTGAAAAAGGAATTATTTTTAGGCAAAAGGAATGATTTTTAGGGATTTTGCCACAAACTCCCCACATTCATAGGGGAAAAACCTGCTTGCTATCTCAGCAACGGATCCCTCCCCCCTTCCCCCCATACCCTGACATGATAAATGGCTGAAACTGGTTAACTGAAGCACAGCCCAGCCCAGCCCTTCCTCCCCTCCAATAAAAACAGCAACATTTTTTCTTCTTTTCCCAATTCTGCTCTTTCTCCAGGGAGTAATTCAGCCGAATGTGCTCATCCCTTTCCACTCCAAATTCCAACCTGTTGGTAATTAAACCTGCAATGTTGTGGTGTCAGATACAATGAAAGGATTAAAACTATGTGTTTTTTTATTGCCACCACATATTTCAGATCACTTTCTATCTAGCCTGAATATAATTTTCATCTTATTCGTGATGGAAAATTGTGACATTGCTATCTGGACTTTCATATGCTTTCATGATGTAAGGAATGCAAATGGCAGCTATGCCTAGACCAAATGTATTTGTCCCAGGACTGTCAAAATTGAAGATACTTATAAGTAAAAAGATTGTGAACAGTCACCAGTAATGGGTTCGGTGCAGGCCACACACTTCTTTGCAAAATGTCCTCTGAAGCACTCCAGGCAGTAAGGATGTTCATCTTTGGACATGAACTGATGTTCTGCAAGTTGCTTCTTACATCCAGTACATAGAAAACATTCCTTATGCCATGGCTGGTCACGGTAAGTCACCCCACCATTGGTGACCATCTAGTATATGAGAAAATATAATTAGTGTAAAATGATGGATTGACATATGGTTGTACCAAAATTACATCACTGTGTTCCCCTGAAAAATGACGTGCTCAGACAGTAAGCCCTAGCTTAATTTTTACACATGCACCCAAAATAAGCCCCAATTAAGCCCCTGCCCACTCCAGGGTGAATGAGTAAAAATAAAACTAGGGTGGGGATGGGGATGGTGGAGCTGCCCTAATTGCAGCCAGGCCTCACACACCTCGGCCCATTTCTTCTGCAACCAGCAAGGCTTTCCTGAAGGCCTCTGCAACCGATAACAGAGTTTCAGATCAATCCGAAGCTCTGTTGTCGGCTTCAGGAAAGACTTGCTGGCTGCAGAAGAAATGGGCTGAGATGTGCGAGGCGTGGCTGCAACTATCCAAAGCCGAAGAAGTTCCTGAAGGCTTCTGACAGCTAAAAGGAGGCCAGGGGTGATGCATGCAAGTGAGTTGAGTCAGTGGATAACATCCCTGCCCCCCGAAAATAAGACCTGGTGCCTTTTTTGGTGGCAAAAAAAAAAAGGATAGGATCTTATTTTTGGGGAAAGATGGGTAGTTATTACTGCCGCTTGATCAAATTTCCAAAAGAGATAATGAGAATATTGAGGAAAGCACTATAGGCAGTCCTTGTTCAGTGACCACCTCACTTAGAAACTATTTGTAGATACAAACAGATTAAAAATGTAACTTTGCAACCATCTCTTGCATGTATGACTTTGCAGGTTTGCAAAGCAAAGGAAAGCTGAAGTAAGCTCATAAGGACAATTGTGGGTTTGCTTAGCAGCTGCTTTGCTTAGCAACTACATTGCCAGTTGTTCACAACTGTTAATTGGGGTTGCTAAATGAGGACTATCAGTATCACAGTGTCTGAAGAACTAAGCCTTTTTCAATTAATATCTCCCCTTTCCTTCTCTTTAGGGCAGTGCTGAGAAAGCAACAATGCTCCAGAAGTTGATAAATTATACCGTAGCAGCTTCAACCAGCATAAGGCCCTTGTGACAGATACTAGCAACAGTTCAACAAGATCAGGGGAGCCTCAGGTTCCCCTTTATTGCTTTAGCGAGATGGATACTTTATCATGAGGAAATTCTATATCTTTTATACCACTGTTAGTAGATTTGGATGTTGAAGCCCATACAAACTTTATACAAGATATGATACTTTAGCTCATATCTAAATTATTTGAAAACATTTGGAATACATCTAAAAAGGCATGAGAACCCAACATACAAATCAAAATAATAAAAAGAATTTGGAACGTCTGCATAAAGCAACAATCTTTTTTAGCTATATAGTTACACACAAGGCACAGATACAACAAAGGCTGGTAATTTAATCCACACCTTTATTTTTTTTTATTAAAAGGATTTAGGAAGAAGCCTTGATAGACAAAGCAATGATGGGAGGCCCAGCTCATCACGGCCAACTTGTTGTGGGATAACTCACCCCGGCTAACTTGCCGGCCAACTTGCCATGGCAAGTTGGCAAAATGAGTGTTTTATGAAATTACTGTTGGGAAAAAAAATCGTTTAGTTCAAAGTAGCTAGATTGTTTACTGGGTCTGGCCAATATAAACATTTTATGTCAATTCTTGGTTTTCTATACCGGCTGCCTATATATTTCGAGACTTTGAATGATTGCATTATTATCCAGTTTGCATGGTGGTTTTCATTCTGTATTTTATTTGCTTTTATTATATGAGGTTTTGTTCCAATTATCTCTTTGGATTTCTTTCACTGTAAATCACCTATTGAAGAACATTTATTAAACAAACATAAGTATATATTTTTAAATGTGTGCTTCCTTGATGTTCAAACAGAAAGTAGGATATATATATATCTGACAAATAAGTATATTCTCACTGTGCTCATAGAGTTTATCCCCAGTAAAAGTCACTTTTTAAATGAATGCCTGCAAGGCCACTGTACAACTTATCCCTTCTCTGCTCCCTGCTCTTATTTTCATTTCCCATAGTACCTTTTTGCAGGAGTAGCAATATTGTGCAAATTGCTTCTCATAACAGGGTACACAGTAATTGTCATCATCCTTGGTAATCAAAGGTTTCATTCCTAGTGGTTGCCGGCAGTACCGGCAAACAAAGCAAGCTTCGTGCCAACAATTGCCTTTAAATTCCATTTTACGAGAACCTGCAAATTGAATTGTAATCCCAGTTACTTTCCTGGAAAACAGCTCTTGTTATTATTTTTCCCCCCACTGAATGCACTGAAACAAAGATACAGTACAGTTAGTCCTCAACGTACAACCACAATTGAGCCCGAAATGTACATTGCTAAGTGAGAAATTTCCTCACAGTCTCCTAGTTTCCAGCCTGTTGTTTTAACTACACCATTTGAATTTCCAAAGCACCACTATGGTGGTACTTTTTTGCAATTACAACTGTGTGGACATGTGTTGAAATTGCAACTGTGTGGACACATGGTGAAATTAATGCTGAGATTTATATGCTGCCAGCTTAGACAGGATCATGGCAGCTAACAAGAAATCCATAGTAAAACAAAAATACAATCATGACAATTGAAATGTCCATGGTAGCAATTAAAACTTCCAAATTAATGATAATTTGAAGAGTCGATAGGATTGGCCCTATTAACACTGTGAGCTAGGGCCATGTACCAGTGAATAATGTCATAATAATAGAATAAGTAGTATTTTAAATATATATTTTACCATCAGATAATTGGAACTTTACAGGATCATTGCCTCAAGGAATCGAAAAATCATTGTTTGAAACTACTATGTGAGGGAGACTTTGCAAAGCAGAGGAAGACAATTAGAGAAAGACAATTAGAATAGTTTTCTTATACATGGAATAATTTGAATATAAACATAATGAAATCAGTGTGTTCCTAATCAGTGAGTGAATTAAGTACCTTTTTAGATACAAGCATTGCAAATTGAGTCAGAACAGAATGACTTCATTTTAGCTTCAGTACTATGTTATCTTTAAGTTTACTACTGGGTACCTGTGGCAATACACATTTCCATGAGTTTCTTCTTCATTTTTTTCATTTAACGAGAGGAAGAACTGTTGTGGATATGCTAGGAACTGAGAACTGCCTCTGTATTTATATATCAGTATTCCTAATCTAAATCAACATAAGAAAAGTTAATAATGTGGTTATCACTGACCTGATGGATGGCTGAAACTGGTTAATTGAAGCATGGAAGTGATAAAGCAAATAACAAAATGCAGCCAAAGAACAATGGTGAATAGATTTAGTGTGTTGTTATTGAAGATGAGTTTGCAGGTGCTGTGCTAAGTGAAACTATGAACCTATACAAATATCTCAGTGAGAAAAGCAATTATAAATATCAAAAAGTGGGATTTCATCAAGCTGAAGATCCATTTGCCTCTCCTCTCTTAGTAATCAGAGGTTTCCACTGAAGAGTATTCTTGACCAGCAAGTTTTTGAGAAGGGTTGTTATAGGATGGGATATATTTTATAATTACTGGGTTCTTATCTCCGATTCTTTGGGAATCTATTGTTTGAAATAAAGTAAAAGTGAGCAAAGTAGCCTTTTCTATACGGACAGAAAGAATGGATCATAACCATTTGGATTAAACACACAGACAGACAGACAAACACAGACAGACGCAGACACACACACAAACCAAGATTTCAGCAAGCAGTGTTTAGTTTCCCAGAGTTTGTTTTAAGGAAAGGACATCACATGGCATTCTAGTATCAGCCACTTCTGTTTGGTATACTTCAGTGACAACAATGGGACAACTCAACTCTAAAATGTAGTTAGTGTGTGAATGTATGTATATATGTACATGTGTGTATACATACACAGTGGTGGGATTCAGCTGGTTTGGGCTGGTTCGGGCAAACCGGTAGTTAAATTGCTGGCTGGCCCCGCCCCTTCCCACCCAGCCCCTTCCAGGAGTCCCCACACACCCCATTTTGGCTACCAGGTAAATGCAGGGAAGCCTCCTAGGCCCAAAACGGGGCACAGAGGGGGCAACGCAGGCCCCCTGCAGCCTGTTTTCTCTCCCAGGAGGCTACAGGGAAGCCTCCTAGGCCCAAACTGGGCACAGCGGGTGGGGCGGCCCCACTGTGGCCTGTTTTTGCTCTCAGGAGGCTGCAGGGAGGCCTACTAGGCTCAAAACGGGGTGCATAGGGGTGGCACATCCCCCCAGCCTGTTTTTGCTCCTACGGGGGTGCAGGAGGCTGAGTGCTACCTGTCACACCCCCTGGCCATGCCCACTATGGCCATGCCCACCCATCTGGTCATTAGGGTACAGAACTGGTTGTTAAATTATTTGAATCCCACCACTGTACATACATACATACATACTTACTTATTTATTTATTTATTTATTTATTTATTTATTTATTTATTTATTTATTTTGTCACAACAATATATACAAGTATCATACCAAAAAGAAAAACAATAGGACAGGAACGGTAACATACTTACAGGCTTAAGAATGGGAGAGGGCACTTCGAGAAAGAAACAGTGATACCAGTGGAAAAGAAGAGTGGGGAGCATTTACGTGCATGAAGAATAATTTTAATTGAAAAGGTACTACAAAACTCTATGGGTCTGATGTAGTGGAGACTATATCAGCAGTGACACATTTTACAGAGACACCGGCAGTCATTTCCCATTATACTTACCCGTCCCAAATGCTTGAAAGATGAAGAATTATTAATAGGTCATGGGATGAAAAAGAAATAGCTGAGTTCTACAGCAGCATGTGATCTGTGCAGGGCATATATAATGAAGCATTCTCCTGAAAAGGCCCTTGGAAGAAACCTTCCCCCATCAGATTTCCCCGCCCCCCTTACTGATTTCCATGAATCAATGTCTCCAGGTTCCTTTTTCATTCATTTATCCCCATTAAGGAAGGCCCATCTCCAGTTCCCTATGATCTTACCAGGCATAATAGTCCTCTTGCAGTGAAAGCACTTAGATGAATACTCATTAGAATAACAAGTTGTACACAGCAGGCGCTCGTCTTTAGCTGCAAAAGGCTTCTCAACCAGGGAGTGATGGCATTGGGCACACTTGAAGCAGGTTTCATGCCAGTGGCAGCCTTTATAAGCAAGATCCTTGGAAAGAGTGAATTCATGTTAGTTAAAAAAAAAGTCTGTCATTTGCACCTCTATAACTGTCTGGTTCGGTTCTGCAACCCAACAAGAAAGACACAGACTTCAGAGGATAATTAGAACTGCAGAAAAAATAATTGCTACCAACCTGCCTTCCATTGAGGACCTATATACTGCACGAATCAAGAAGAGGGCCGTGAAAATATTTACAGATCCCTCACATCCAGGACATAAACTGTTTCAACTCCTACCCTCAAAACGATGCTATAGAGCACTGCACACTAGAACTAGACACAAGAACAGTTTTTTCCCGAAGGCCATCACTCTGCTAAACAAATAATTCCCTCAACACTGTCAAACTATTTACTAAATCTGCACTACTATTAATCTTCTCATCGTTCCCATCACCAATCTCTTTCCACTTATGACTGTATGACTGTAACTTTGTTGCTGGCAATCCTTATGATTTATATTGATATATTGACCATCATTTGTGTTGTAAATGTTGTACTTTGATGAACGTATCTTTTCTTTTATGTACACTGAGAGCATATGCACCAAGACAAATTCCTTGTGTGTCCAATCACACTTGGCCAATAAAAAATTCTATTCTATTCTATTCTAAAAAAAAAGAAGAAGCATTGGACACTCTGATTCCAACTGAACAAAACTATGAACTGCTAGACTTCACACCAATTGGTCAACAATGAACAATGAAAGAAGATAATTTCCTTGTCCTTTATTCCTCTTCTTTTTCTTCTTCTCCTTGTGATGTTCTCAAGAAGATTGCACTTGTACCATGGTCTGCAAAGGAATCAGTAGTCTAGTCCTTGTCTTACAACCACAATGGAGGCCAGAGTTTCTAAGTGAGACATTTGTTAAGTGAGCTTTGGCCCATTTTATGACCTTCCTTGCCACAGCTGTTAAGTGAATCTGGGTTCCCCATTGACTTTGCTTGTCAGAAGGCCACAAAAAGTGATCACAAGGCCCTGGGACACAGCTACGGTCATCAATATGAACCTGTTGCCAAGTGTCATGCCCCTGTTGGAGTCTGAATCCGAAGGGGAAGAGGAACAGCTGACAGAGAGTGAGAGAGTGGATCCGTTGGCTGTGGAAGAAACTGGGGAAGTGCAAAGTCAGGCTGGGCAGAGCCAGGGAGAGGTAGAACAAGGGAGAGGGGATTCAGATGAAGATCAAGGCCCACCCCCTCCTCATCCTAGGCAGCGTAGGGAGGAACGGAGAAGAGAGCAGCGTGGGTTGTGCGGCTTACAAGGGAGGAAAGGGACCCGATCCTCTTTACAAGGCACAGCTGCTGATGGAGTTTAAAAGGAGAGGCAAATGGGAGGGGCGATTGTCGGAGAAAAACACTGAGTTCATCTGGTGTTTATCTGAATTTCTGGCATCCTCTCAACTGGTTTGATTTACTGCCATGCTACTTCAATTCTGGAATTCCCTATTTTGCTTCCCCTGCCGGATTAATTGCCTTGTCTTGCCTTGTTGGGTTTTTAGTTGGAAAGTTTTCTGTTTACAATGTTTGGGACTGAAGTATTGTCAGCCAAAGGCTATTACAGGTTGGTGGAAGGGCTCTCTCCAGGCTGGAGAGTTGAAAGGGCAATTGGGGGCACAGTTGGTGATAATAAAGGGACTCATATCGGATCTCTGGCTGTGTTGCCTTTGTGTCACACCCTGGGTCATCACAGAAAGCATCTGAATTTTGATCACATGATCATGGAGATGCTGCAAAGGTCGTAACTGTGAAAAACGGTCATAAGTCACATTTTTCACTGCTGTTGTAACTTTGAACGGTCAGTAAATGAACTGTTGTAAGTTGAGGATGACCTATATATCTTATGGTTTGTTTTATGATTTAAATGAGTACTTTCCCTGCAAAGGATTCATGAAGAACATATGCCTCTGGGGCACAGCTAGAGCAGAACTAAAATATCTGCAGTCAGCTGTTAGGCAGAGTGAGGCTTTTGCCTTGAGCAGCAGATGGTTGGTGGCTAAGAGGGAAAGGAAATGGGAGAACAGCCATGCAACGTCTTGACACCATTTAATCTACCCTTCTGCCCTCATTCTGGTTCTTTTGTTGTTACCCTGTTGAAATAGAGCTGGTCTGGTCAATTTTAATGCATGGAGTGTGATAAGATTTTTGTCTTTGCTAGGTTTTTGTCCTAGTAAAGTGGCTGAGTTCTTTTATTTTATTTTATTTTTTTTGAGTGCTAATCTGGAAAACAAACATGTTTTGGGTGGTTCTACCCTGTAGACTCCAGTGGAATCTGCAAAATAATAGATATTATCATCTTCAACATCACCTGACAAACGTCTAAGGAGATTCTCAGTCATGGTTGTCCCAAAAGTGCTTTTTCAAGAGACTACTGGACTCTCTGGTTTTTCTCTGAAGCTGTTTCGCTTCTCATCCAAGAAGCTTCTTCAGCTTCTTGGATGAGAAGCAAAACGTCTTCAAAGAAAAACCAGAAAATCCAATTGCCTCTTGAAAAAGCACTTTTGGGATCATCTGACAAAATTTGTATAGGGAACATATTTTTTTAAAAAAAAGAAAGAAATAGAGAAGATCATGATAGTTATCCAGGGTAGTTCTGATTCAATTTGGCCACTAAGGATTCACAATAAATTAAGTAACTGGTTGTGGAAACTGGATCAAGATAGAATATAATTTGTGTTTCAGTTACTTTGCTCCTAATGGGCATCGAGTTCCAAAGGTTTCTTCTCCAAAACTTTCTGGAAATTCTAGGGGTTGAACTTTTGTCATGCAAAGTATCATCTAGATCTCTTCCTTGCTGTCTGATTTCACTTGATGATTTTGCAATTGTAATTCATTATGATTTATTTAATTTAGATACCACTTTTTTATTAGAGGGCTATCAAGGCAGCTATACGGCTGTATACAGCTGTTATAAAGAATAAAGAATAGAAGAAAGAATAGAATTTTATTGGCCAAGTGTGATTGGACACACAAGGAATTTGTCTTGGTGCATATGCTCTCAGTGTACATAAAAGAAAAGATACGTTCATCAAGGTACAACATTTACAACACAATTGATGGTCAATATATCAATATAAATCATAAGCATTGCCAGCAACAAGTTATAGTCATACAGTCATAAGTGGAAAGAGATTGGTGATGGGAACTATGAAACGATTAATAGTAGTGCAGATTCAGTAAATAGTCTGACAGTGTTGATGGAATTATTTGTTTAGCAGAGTGATGGCCTTCGGGAAAAAACTGTTCTTATACGGCTGTTGCTACAGCTGTGGTCTATGTGCATATGGGAGACAAGAGGTAAATGTTTGTGTATGTGTGTAAACATATGCATTTATGTTTGGAGAGACTCAATGGAGTTATTGAAGATGCCTCCCTTCGTTGATGATAATTGCTAATAATAATAGGAAGGGAGGGAGGGAAGGAAGGAGGGAGGGAGGAAGGAAGGAAGGAATTGTTGAAGGATACTTTGAGGAAAGATGAAACCAAAACAACCTTCAACGATATAGTTTATTTTATTTTATTTGTAGTTTATTTAGGCTTGACCTATTCCTTGAACTGCAAGATATAAGAGATATATCCAAAAATTAAATTATCATTTAGCAAATACAATAATTTTTTTTACCAAAGACATCAATCTTTCTTCCTTTCTCTTCCTTTCTTTCTTAGATATCATGCTCACATAGATAATGTTATACACATAAAAATGATTTTATTTTCTAGTGAAACTCCCTTTAAAACTTTGCAGTCAAATGGAGACCATTGGCAATATAGAGGAAAGGAAGTCATTTTTCACTAGCTGTTTGTCATTGAAATTTATTTTAAAGACTTGGTTGATCTTATCAATTGAATGAAATCACACACAGGAAAGAAAATCAATGCCGTTATCACTATGGAATAAATTGTGAGAATAAAACAAATACTTTTTTTAAAAAAAGGGGGGGATACTAAGGGAGCTAAAATGTTACACTGAAGTTAATACAACTATTTAATATCTTTCTAAAGCTTTTGCAGTGAGATGATGGATGAAACCAATCCTATCTGATCTATAGGGAATCTACAAACCATTAAAATTCTCAGTTTCTCTCTAGAAGCTTAATCATATACTTGCCTTTGTGTCTGTATAAAATTTAAAGATCTTAGTCTAAGTTTGTGTATACAGTGGAAGTAATCTTTGCTTTGTTTTTAATTGGATTGTATAATGGATTATATATTACTGAAAATAAAAACAACTTTATCAGGTCACAATGAGGCTCTATCTCTGTGCCAGCAATATTAGATATAAATCTTTATTTTAAGTTTTTATAATGTACACTGCTGGACTATCAGCAGCAGGTGGTCTTCAGGACAGGGGTGTGGATTCCATCTTTCATTATTCTCACTATTGGCTATGTTGGTTGGGGGTGACAAGATTCAATCATACCAGACAAGTGATAAGATACCTAGGAAATAAAAAGGAGAAATTTGCAGCTATCCAAATTCTACTTAATTCTGAATAAGCAGACTTGTGCAGTCAGGGAACATTTTAGGAATATCAAGAAGATGTTGATATTCTGTACTCTGCCATAAAGATCCTGCCTATTCAAAATGTAGTGGTCTTTGTGACGTAGCCAATCAGAAGATACATCTACCCAGAGACAACTGGTAAAATTGTTCCCTGCAGGTCCCTATCCTCTTCCAGGATTGTTCCTATCACTTCTGCCAATGTTAGTTTTCTGTTGCTTTGTTGACAGATCAAAGGCTTCCAAAGAAAACATCCATCCATGTTTATTGTTTATTTGTATTAACATCTATGTGTTATTCTATGGTCCAGAGATATATTTGGAAATAAAGCTGTATATTAGAAGCATAACTCCCTAATAATTACCAGGTTGCTATCAATTTTTGTCAATAAAACAAAAGTGGATGGTAAATTTGCCAAGTGCTAAAGTAGATATCCAGGGTCACACTAGTAGCAGATTGCTAATCTGTAGGTTATTTCATTTAGTACAGCTACATCAGATACCATGTTTCCCTGAAAATAAGCCCTCCCCCAAAAATAAGCCCTCTCCCAAAAATAAGCCCTCCCCGAAAATATTTAAAGCCATGCGCAGCCGGTCCCTGCCATTTCCTCTGGTTAGGGTTAGGGACATAGAGCTGGAAATCAGGTAAGATGGCAAGAGGATCCCCATCTTGCTCCATGAGCCCCAAAATAATAAGACCTCCCCAAAAATAAGCCCTCCCCGAAAATATTTAAAGCCATGCGCAGCCGGTCCCTGCCATTTCCTCTGGTTAGGGTTAGGGACATAGAGCTGGAAATCAGGTAAGATGGCAAGAGGATCCCCATCTTGCTCCATGAGCCCCAAAATAATAAGACCTCCCCAAAAATAAGGCCAAACGCTTATTTCAGGGTTAAAAAAAATATAAGACAGGGTCTTATTTTCAGGAAAGCACAGTAGTACAGAAAAAATGATTGCATACTACAGTGCTAAATTCATTACCCAAATTAAATCAAATGTTTCCAAAGTTTTAAATACTAAGTGATAACAACCTTCTGTTTCCTGATGACTTAAAACATGCTGAAAATGAACCCATGAAGCTGGAAGATTCCAGTTTAGGCAGTCTAAGCTGGATCAGTTTTTGTATTAACATAAGAGTACCATTAAGAAGAATCTCTAAATTATTACAGAAGAACAGATACACATCACAAATAATAATTGCATAATTGAGCCTCTGGGTATTTTTTCCCCCCAGTGGGAATATAGATGGTCATGAAACTAACTAGTTAATGCTTACCTTTGAGTCACATTCAATGGCTTTCTGACATTTTTCACAAAAGTTAGCAAAGCGGCTGTCGTAGCATTTCACACAGAAAGCATTTTCTTCTTTCATCACGTATCGTTTTCCACAAAGCGAATCCTTGCAGTGAAAGCAGTTTGACTGATCACTGGCCATTTTTAAGCCTTTTGATGCTGCTGCAGATGGAAGGACAAGGCACGCATCGATGAAATAATATGGCTGCAAGATCAAGATTCCCAATTTTGGAGGTTCTGCATAGTCACAATGATTCAAAAAAAACCCCCAAGTTCTAATATAGAGGAAGGGAACAATTTTAAATCTTCATTATTCTCATTGATGATTTTGGTGGATTTAGTCTGTCTTTTTCAATCTCCCCCCCCACTAATCCTTTAAAATATAAAAATTAAACTTATTTTATTTATTTATTTATTTATTTATTTATTTATTTGTCACAACAGTATATATAAGCATAAGCATGAAATAACTATACGATATATAAGCATATATATATAAGCATAAGTATGTAATAACTATATTAATTGGATATAATGAAAGGAAATATTAGGACAGGAACGGTAGGCACGCTTGTGCTCTTATGCACGCCCCTTACAGACCCGTTAGGAATGGGGTAAGGTCAATAATAGACAGTTTTTGGTTAAAACTTGTCAGTTTTAACATTAAGCAAAGGGTTCTTTATGGATGCTAAATGATCAACCAAGATCAACACAAAAATGATTGGCAGATTGCTATTCAGAGAAGCTGCATGAGGCATCAGTGCCCATTTTTTTGATATTTTTCCGAAATGCGTTTCTAAAAAGATTCATGATCAGTCCATTGCAAATCTTCCTTATCCCAACACACCCACACATGTATATTTTTAGCCTGTTCAAACTGAGAAAAACACATTTTAGATAAACATTCAAACGTTGTCACGATACAACAGAATCTTCAGAGGTTTGCAGGCAAGCTATTTTAGTCTCGTTATTTGCCCATTGGACCAGAAGAACTTTGCTAAAATTAGGGCACGGGTTCCTGAGAATGAAGAAATAAACAGAACCCCAAAGACTTCCCAGTGAAGCTGATCACAAGTGCATCTGCTGGATTCATTGAATTCTCTCTATTATAATATCACTGTGCGATTCCCACCCATAGCATAGGATCTGTTATGGTCTTAAAAAAGAACTATCTGGAAAAAAACCAAGAAACTCTTTTCACATCTTTAGCATACATGTGTAAACTGTTTCAAAGGGGTGTGCTCTGGAATATGCCTTAGAAGAAATCAACCAAATGAAAACCTTCCATCTTTGTAGTCTTCTACTGATACTTCTTTATTTCTATATTTTTCTTCATTCATTAAAATCACTGGTCACAGGCTAGTGCCGGCTGGATGTTGTCTGAAATCACTCTTTTTGCAGTGCTACTTTATTTCAGATTTAATAATTCTACTCAGCAATTTTTAACACGATGTATGACAATATATAACTCTTCTCATTTTGTGGGCATTCACTTTTACCTTCTTCTGCAATGACCTATAGTATGCAGGGGTGGGCTTCAAAAATTTTAGCAAGGGGTTCTCTGCCTGGTTGCTGGGTGGGTATGGCCCTGGTGGGCGTGGCCTAATCGGCCTCCTGCACCGTGGTTGGAGAGCGTTTTTGCCCTTCCCGGGATCCGGAGGCTTTCTTCGAGCCTCCGGGAGGGCGAAAACAGCTTCCCCAGGCTCTGGAGGCCCTCTGGAGGCCAGAAATGGGCCCATTTCCGGCCTCCCTAAACTTCCGGTAGGCCCGTTTTTCGCCCTACCTAAGCCTCTGCATGCGCCCTGCACTTACCTGTATCCAAAACGGGCCACGTGGGGATTCCTGAGAGGGGTGGGGTGGGGCCAGCCAGGAGTGGGATTTGGGGGTTCTCCGAACTGCACAGAATCTTAGCTAGAAGTTCTCCGGAACCCCTGCGAACACCCAGCAGCCGACTTCTGCCTGTAATATGGTATTTATTGAAAGCAGTTTGTTGGGGGGGGGGGCAATGTGCTGACTCTGTAAATCGCTTAGAGAAGGCGGTAAAGCCCCGTGAAGTGATATATAAATCTAAGTGCTATTGCTATTGCGAATTAACACTTTACAATGTTTTTCACTACTATTTCATTTCTAAGTTCCCTGTTAAGTCCAATTCCTTCTTTCTCTCTCTCTCTCTCTCTCAAAGGAGAGGATGTGGCACTCAAGGAACCTTCACCTGTATTTTAAGTTATATTCTAACCATTCCTTTTTGGGCAGGAAAGGAGAAGAGTCTATTCCTGAATAGGTAATTCAATGTTTCGCAGAGAAAAGAAAAACCTTCTTGCACATTTAGGTAATCCTTGACTTACGACAATGGGGACTGGAACTTCCATAACTAAGCAGCTGGTTGTGGCATAATCGCCATGCTCAGTAAGCAAATCCAGCTTCCAGCTTGTTAATATTCTGAAGAAGCCGCCTAGGAAGGGCACAAAGATGATCATGTGACCTTGGAACGCTGCAACTTTCATAGATATGTGTTTGTTGCACAATTTTGATCATGTGATCACAGGATCACTGTAAGTCCAAGGATCAGTCAGAAATCACTTTTTTCAGTGCCATCAGAGTTGGAAGAGTTGGAGATCCTCTAGTTCAGTGATGGCAAACTTTTTTGGTACCAAGTGCCCAAACCGGAACACATGTGCATGTGCACACACTGGAGCACCGGAAACCTGAAGATCAGCTGATCAGTGTGTATGCATGTGCCAGCCAGCTGGTCTTCAGGTTTCTAGCACACGCAAGCATGCCTGCCAGCCAGCTGGTCTCTTTGCGCGCACTGGAGCACCAGAAACCTGAAGACCAGCTGGCTGGCATGCGCATGCCTGGTTTTTTGGCCATTTTGGACCATTGGGGGACCTTTTTTGGGCCATTTTTGGCCCAAAAAAGGGCCCTGAAAACAGCCTGAAAATGGCCTCAAAAACGGCCAAAAAACAGGCATGCGCATGCCAGCCAGCTGGTCTTCACCCACAACTTCTGGAAGCAAGCCATTCAATTGTTCTAACTGATCTTTTTGGGATGCGGGGGGTGGGGGGTGGTATTTCTTGCATATGTTACCATCTGCTGGTGGGGGGGACCTGCTTTAAATTTGGTTCTCCCTGCCTGCAGATCTGTGCTGAACTGGACTGGGAATGGTATTCAAATAGCAGATATTATTGTCTAAATATATAAGCACATCCATGAGAGTTATTATTAATGCAGATTTCTCTGGTAAAAATGAACTAGTGATGGAGAACCGAGTTTTTAATTCTATTCCTGGAGGATTTGTGGTATGACAGCATGGGGGAGTAGAAGAGTATGACAAGGATGGAATGCTATCTCAGGCCAAAAATAGCAATAGCTTTATTTGGCATAAGCAGTGGAAAATTTCTTACCCAGCGCATTCAAAATCATTGCATTTAAGTGCTTTGCTGCATCTCCAACTGTGTCACAGCTCTCCACTCTCCAAAATGACACATAACACAACCCATTAAAACAAGCCACAGTGTAAACGTTTGTGAAAGCCTCATATTTTCACAAATATTGTTCGCTTGTTTTAGATCAAATAAGTGAGAAGAGCACCACAAATCCCAAGAACAGAGATAACTGTTGTAGTAGAAACCTTTCCAACACTGACATCCAATCTGTGGGGGTGGTCAGCAGCTCCATTGGAACAATTAAAGCAGGAATATTGAACTCCTATGTAAAATTTCCTTATAATAAAGAAACAAATAAACAAATAGGCATTGTTAGCTACTGTATGCTTGGCAAAGAAATATTATAGCCTATAGCTAGCTGGGGAATTCTGGGAGTTGAAGTCCACGCAAAGCTAGCTGGGGAATTCTGGGAGTTGAAGTCCACCAGGCTTAAAGTTGCCAAGGTTGGGGACCCCTGCTATAGAGAGTGAGTGATTCAAAGAGCACTGATTTCAAGATCTTTATTTCCAAAAAATGTACTGTATGCAATAGATTACAATGGCTTGTTTTATAAATATTTAAAAAAGAACATTGGATAGAAAACGAATCATTTACCATCTTTTTTAAAATTCATCATCTGGCTATCAGAACTGTTAAAATATTCTAAATGGAAAAAAATGTTGGTCTGCTCCAACAAACCACTCTTTATGGTTATGAATTAAGAGTGCATAGCTGGAATCATCTAGCACAGAATTCTTGCCAGTTAATCATTTAAACAGTATCAACTTTATCCTCTATACATTTAAAGCACACAGAGAGTGACAGGATAATAAACCATGCAGAAATACCCAGATTCAATGAGTAGGGTTCACATATCACTCTAAGTCATAGTGTGTTGGTTTTGGCTTAGAATATTAGGTGAAGTCACCCCCCTCCCCCCCTGTGGTTGGCAACTCATGACTTATGTCTGAGCATAATGTGTGAACCCAACAAATCAAGTCCTAGTGAACATGTAACTATATTAACAATATAGATCTAAAAAGTTAAGGATCCTAGCTAGACCAAGGAAGATTCTTCATCTTCTTTCATCTTCCTACCCGATTGTTCATACCCGATTTATGACAACAGTTGTCTAAAAAAATCTTTCATCTAATTCCTGTTCTTTCTGATGAATTCTGTAAATGAAAGAGCAAGGTATTTTCTTTCAGTCGCCATCCTTCCATCTGTTGTATGAGACTTAAAAGCATTGATTTATCATAACTGATAAGGATTACAGTTAGATAACCCTGTGAAAACTATACAGATGCTAACTATGAAGTGTTTTCTGTTTTATATTAACTGATAGTGCCACTGAAGGTGACTAAATCAGAGTTCTTTCTCCAAATTTAATTTTAGTTTTGAGGTAAATAACCTTTCTTTTTAAAGCATCTTTATCAGATCCACAGTTAATAGGATGGCTCAGCCTTTAAAGACGCTGAGCTTGTCAGTTGGAAAGCTGACAGGTTAGGTTTGAGACCTGAGTATCATGTGATAGGGTGACCTCCCATCCTTGTCCCAGCTCCTGCCCACCTAGCAGTTCAAAAGCATGCAAATGCAAGTAGATAAATAGATACCACTTTGGTGGGAGGGTATCAGCATTCCTTGTGCCTTGGCGCCTAGTCATGCTGGCTACATGACCAGGGAAATGTCTTGGACAAAGCTGACACCCTCTGTTAAGAAGTGGAAATGAACACCGCCCCCTAGTGCCTGGCAGGGGAAACCTTTGTCTTTACCTTTATCCACTAGGGATCACGAGCTGAATGACAACTACTATGAGTTAGATATGCCTATCCTGACTGGTTAGCTTTGTTATAACTAACATAATCCCATAAACATACACTGCTTTTTTTTCCAAACATGAATATAATATATTCCTCCTTTGAATTTTATTATATCATTTTCCCAGTCCTAAAATTTTGTCAATCTCTTTCCTGAAATTGGAAAAGACAAGTTGGCTTTGGGGTGCTGTCTTCTGCCAGTTCTTTAAATTATATCTTTGTCACCATCAATAGAAAAGAGGCCTCTTTGAAATGTTTTGATCTTGACTCTGTATTAAAAGCAGAAAATGCCGGTAAAACCACAAAGCAGAAATGACAAAAAAGTGAAAAGATGGATGACTTAATCCAGATTGGTTCATGGGCCCAAAACAGCTTATCAGAGTGATTAAACTCCTCTTTCTTCTGTCCTCCAAAAATAAATATGGGAATGCACTGCTTTGTTGAAGAGGAATCTTTTCTGCTCCTTTGAGCCTAATCTTTAGAGGAACATGCTGACTTTAATTTCACTAGAAGTTAGATTTTGTGTTTGGTTACATCAGATAAAAAGACAGAGAACTGCTGTTGCTGACATTGCTGGACTAAAAGATTAAGTCCTATTTTCTTTAGTTCCTCGGTGTACAGATTTATTAACTGTGTGACTGCATTCATGTAGAGCCAGTGTTCACATATTAAACCTACATCACAAGTCGTTCTTGACTTACAACTATTCATTTAGTGACCATTCAAAGTTACAGTGGCAGAGGAAAAAAAGCGATTTATGATTGGTTCTTGTATTTGCGACTGTTACAGCGTCCCCACAATCATATGATCAAAACTTTGGTACTTGGCAACCAGCATGTATTTACAATGGTTGCAGTGACCGGAGGTCATGTGATCACCATTTGCAACCTTCCCAAGCAAAGTCAGTGGGAAAAACTGGATTTGCTTAATGGCTGCATGATTCACTTAACAACTGTGGAAAGAGGTTGTAAAATCAGACATGACTCACTTGACAATTGCTTTGCTTAGCAAAAAAAATTCTGGTCCCAACTTTGCTTGCAAGTCAAGGGCAACCTGTAATACTTTTCATAATTTTTTTTGTTTCTTTTGTAAAAAGTTACATTTTAACATTATGCTTACTATGAAGTAGTATAAAATATAAATGTGCCCATAGATATCTTCTTGGAGCCCACCACATTTCCTGCCACAACTGATTTTAATTTAATGAAAGGGCGGATACAAAATGTGGAATCAAAGATCAGTTTTACTCAAACCAGTCTGGGCTCCATGTAGAACTACTTGGACTATATAAATGGCTGATGTAGAATACGCTCATTTGTCAGACAGACAGAAAGGCGGCAGTAACAGCAACCCATAAAGCTAGAAAGAAGGCTGTATTCTGGTCAATGAAGGTACATTTAAAATACGTAATTAAGTGATATTTTTCCTGTCACAGAAAAACTTTGAGAAACATCTATGCCAGTACTGATCAAAGCCCTTTTTAATCACATTGTTTATCATTAATGCTGCCAATATTTTCTTTCACTTCTATAGATTAGACCACACTAAAGTGTCTTGCTTGGAAGTAGAATGAAATGAAATAACAGAGTTAACAATATGATGTGATGCAGAGATGGGTTTAAGCAGGTTCTGACCAGTTCTGGAGAACCGGTAGCGGAAATTTTGAGTAGTTTGGAGAACCGATAGTAAAAATTCTGCTTGGCCCCACCCCCATCTATTCTCTGCCTCCCAAGTCCTATCTGATTGGGAGAAAATGGGGATTTTGCAGGAACCTTCCCCTGGAGTGGGGAGAGAATGGAGATTTTACAGTATCCTTCCCCTGCCGTGCCCACCAAGCCACGCCCACCAAGCTACACCCACAGAACCGGTAGTAAAAATTTTTGAAACCCACCACTGATGTGATGGGGAAAAACTAACACATTATACAGAACTATAAACCACAACAATTGAGATTTGAAAAAAAGTTCTTTATGGTATTTTAGCAACAAAATTGGATCTTTGTGCTCCTAACCACTCAGACCAGGAGCCCGGAATAAGGGTTTACAAAAGATTATAAAGGAAAAAAAAGTTATCGCTCATGAATAACTGATTACATTCATATATGGCAAGAAAAGATCCTAACTTTATGTCAATAGGGAAATTATCAACCAAATTTTGAAGCTGGTGCTGCATTCTTCCTTTCACTCCAATCTATATTCCTTCAATATTGCAAGTATTATAAAATGACTCCTTTTTACACATTACCCCAGAGGTGTCAAATTTGCGGTCCCCGGGTCAGATGCATCATGCACTGGCCCAGCCCACCCTCCTTTAGCGAAGGGGGAAAAAGTCGCGATACATCACATGATCACAATATAATGCCATGAGTTTGACACCCATGCAGTACCCTGTGCCTGGCATTTTTACATATTCTAGCTTCTGCTCCCTTCTTCAGTATCCTATGAAATTAAACTACAACACCAAAGAGTACCTTTTTATCATCCTTAACTTGTTGTGTTTACTATTGCTAGCACAGAAATATGATCTTAAACAGAAAAATCAATTCATAACTAAGAAAACTAAGTTATCTGCCTTTGCAGATATTTTTTCAGCTTTCACACACAATAATGACAACAAATTTAGAGACAAATTCATTCTATCCATATTGAGAAAAATATTTTTTAAAATCTCAAGGGTATGAAATATCAATAAAAAAATTAGATCAAACATCACATGGGAACAAGTGACATGTCAGAATTTTTTTCCTCATAGTAATATATTGACATCTAGGTTTATGTTTCCTAATTTTATCCCTCTTTTTTATGGAGGGTAGATGGGTAACCCACCTAACTCTTAGTTCTGAGAACATTCCATTTAGGCATGAAATTTGTTGATTCAATACTTGTAAAATATTTATGGTAACCTTTGTTTGATCTTGCATCCTTTTAAAATTCTTTAAGTGATGTCAGATTACCCAGGAATTTTTTTAAAATAGTACCACATTAATCTCTTTCAGCTAACATGACAGCCTCCTGGATATAAGCTTGGTTTTACATTTGTATGCAGAAATTTGCTTCGTTAGAACACCAGATTTGTTCCACAAGACCAAATCAACCAAATATAGCATGATCCATACCTAAAATGGAAGGCTTAGGTTCTTCCAATTTTTTTAAAAAAATATTTTAAATATTTGATTTCTAGTTTTACTAATCACAAGATACTGCCTTTGGTTATCCTATTCATTTATCTTCCTCTTTTTTTTTTTACATAAGAAAAAACTATAAGGAGTGATGGGACTATGCAGTAGACTTAAAAGTCCTGAATTTGAATTATTGATTACATCCTGATTACATCCAAAAAGGCACATCCTGGTAGCTCTCGGGAGGAATTTCAAGCTTGACAGTTGTAAAAAATAAAAATAAAAAGTTTTTTCAAAATGGAGTATGGGGAAGGACTATAAAGTTATAAAGTTCCTTTCTTTTTCCCCAATGAGTTTCAGGAGCTCTAAGTATGCTTCTCACGATTAAACTGCTTCTTGGGAATCCCTTCTACAACACGGTGCTGCTGTGTTAAAGTTGAATAGCAAGGGAGGGACTAGGAGCAGGAAATATAGGTAGTCCTCAACTTACAACCAGAATTGAGCCCCCAAATTTCTGTTGCTAAGCGAGACATTTGCTAAATGAGTTTTGCCCCATTTTATGACCTTTCTTGCCATAATGGTTAAGTGAATCACTGTAGTGCTTAGATTAGTCACACAGTGAATGTGGGTTCCCTATTGACTTTACTTGTCACATGTTCGCAAAAGAGTGAACACATGACCCCGGGACACCGTAACCATCATAAATATGAATCAATTGGCAAGCGTCTGAATTTTGATCGCATGACCTTGGGGATGCTTCAACGGCCATAAGTGTGAGAAAACGCTCATAAGTCGCTTTGTCAGTGCCATTGTGACTTCAATCGGTCACTAAACAAATTGTTGTAAGTCAAGGATTACTTGTATTGCCGATTCTACCATTTGTGATGAAGTAGCCTCTTCCATTTCAGAACTTCAGTGCTTACTTGAACTTGGGGCAAAAAAGAGCCCGATTCTGATTCTAATTAGAAAAATGAAAGTGGCAGTTTTAGCACAGTAATGCAGGGCCACAAATATATGGTATGGATGCAACCAGAAGAATTGTAGAATAGAAAACAGAAGGCATCTGCTGATGTCCAGGTAGTATTTTTTGTCCCAGCTCAGTGATGGCTAACCTTTTTGCCATCGCATGCCAAAAGCGGGGGGAGGGGGGTATCGTACACATGTGTGCTCACACCCATAATTTTATGCGCCCCGCCCTTGCACATGCACGCACAACTCCCCTGTGCTCCCACTTTTGGCACGTGATGGCACGGTGGGCCCAATAGACCCATTTTTCATCCTCCCCAGTTTCTAGAGCCTTTCTAGGAGCCCGAGGAGGGCGGAAATGGCCTTCCCCACCCCCATCCCCGGAAGCCCTCCGGAGGTTGGAAATGGCCCATTTGCCAACTTCTGGTCCTATGCGCAGGAGCTGAACTCATGTGCCCACCGACCGATATGGCTCCGCTTGCCACAGGTGCCATATCGTGCCATAGGTTCGCCATCACGGGCCTCTGTGGCTCAGACTGGTAAGACAGTCTGCTATTAACACAGCTGCTTGCAATTACTGCAGGTTCTAGTCCCACCAGGCCCAAGGTTGACTCAGCCTTCCATCCTTTATAAGGTAGGTAAAATGAGGACCCAGATTGTTGGGGGCAATAAGTTGACTTTGTATATAAATATACAAATAGGATGAAGACTATTGCTAACATAGTGTAAGCCGCCCTGAGTCTTCGGAGAAGGGCGGGATATAAATGCAAAAAAAGAAAGAAAGAAAAAAGAAAGACAGACGGTCCTAGCTGGTCCTTCTTATCGAGGCATTTTTAAATTTTAAATATTAGCCCGTCTCTAATATATGCAGTTTCTGAAGGTCGAAACATGGATTCTTTCTGTTTTTTAAAAAAGTTTGAAACTATGACATATGGTCGACATAATTATTGACCTATAACATCATTTTAAAAATGATTTAAGTCATCTGGTCCAAAGGCAAATGAAAATAACTACCTTGCTAAAGCTAAGGAGGTTTGCCTCCTATGAAATTCGACATATTATTTCAAGCTTAGGCAGTAGATACATAGATATGGCTATGTCAAGAAGAGGGGCTTGTGGAAAAAAATATTTTGTTTGACAAATTTGAAACAGATCTCTATTTTTGGTCCCATTTGTTGCCCGATGCAGAAGCAGATTCCTGTATTGGGAATTAACGTGGCTAATGGTTAACAACTGGAATCAGATGTGAGAAATGCCAGCTTGTACCTCTGCTTCTCCCTAAAGCAACTTACTGAAAAGCAAACCATGAGGTCTTCTCCCGGTATGATCACGGTCCATGAGGAAGTGAAGTTAGATCGATGGATTTGTTTATTTGGTAAATTTATATACCCACCTACTATATAGATGCCATTCTGACTGGATTTCAGGGAGTGGTGGGCCTGTTCTGTGGCTTCTCAGAACATGTGAAATTCCCAGGCACAGAAGATACATATCGTCCAATTTAAGAGTTCCTCTTTGAAGATATTTTATTAAAAGTTTTTTGTTTGCTTCATCAGAAGCTTTTAGAGGAATGCAGTGATGATCAGCTCTTCTAAGAAACCCTTATATTTCTTACCGTGAGAACAATGTGCTCTGTAAAATACACTAATCTGCTTATTCTTTTTTCCTCATAAATAAATATCTCTCTCCTATACCTGCCTGAGCATTGCTCACCCTTACTTTATTTCATCTTTGCATCTATGCCGTTTACTCCACTGTACTGTAAGAATTATCTTATTTAGCAATATTTAGCAAGGGTGGTAGATTCCTTTTGGTAGCAGTAAATAATTTGTTAGGGATTTATTTATTTAATGTATCAAAGGACTTATACTCTTGTTAAAAATGTTGTATTTATAACTGCATAGAATACTGTTTTTATTGTAACAGTTGGTCAAAGACCACCATAAAGATATTTATTTCTAAATAAGCACATACATAATAGAATATGATTTCTAACTGCAGATTAACACAAGCTTTAGCACACCATCAACATACAATTTGCAACATTATTCCTTATTCAATTTTCTGGATATGTTCCCATTCCATAGTTTTTCTCAGAACAAATAAAAACTTCTGAAGCATCTAATCTTAATTAGTCCTTCCAGTGCATAATATGCACACTTCTTTAAAAGTGTACTTTTTTTTATATAAATGTTTTTCCACTATCCACATAGTGAATATTAATTGACACATTTTTTCAGTAGGATTACAGGAATAAAAGGAACTAAAGTTATACATTATATTTCATAATGGCAGCTATGGGAGGAGATGCTTAGTACAGATTTGATTAATATTTTGAAATCATGACAGGCAAAAATAGATTGGAAAAGAAAAGAAAAACTTGTCGCAATACTCACCTTTTTTTAACAGTTGCTTCTTGTCATCTTTGGAACTGAGAACAACAACAAAAAAAATCTTGAAGAAACAAGCCCCAGCCACTAGCACTGTTTTTCTTCTCCAAGATTCTTTTGGTTTTGGAAAAAGCAGCCAAGAAGGTCACTGTTTCCTTTAGGGCTCAAACAGCTGACTCCCTTCCTATTTGTCATTACACACAGCTTGCAAATTGGAGTAAAAATCCCTGTAGGAGGTTCTTAAACAGGCTTATACTTCAGAAGCAGGGAGGAGACATTTCAAAGATCTGGGCATTTGAGAAACCACAACTGGCAAAATAACTTGTCCTGTATTTTCCATATAAAAGAACTGATCCTGTGGAACAGTTGTTTCCTAAGTCGCAATTGGCTGGTTATATGGTATTGAATTAAGCAAAAACCAAACCAGCTACATGGTGGCTTAGTAAAATGTACAAAGTCACTCAATGGCTTATAAGTGCCACATTCTATGGGCCCATCCAAACTGGGCCATCTTTCCATAAATTCTAGCTTCTGGGTGGCCATGAAACTTGGCTTTTCAGAATACCATCCACCTTTGGAAACATTTTGACCAAGGTTGCCAGGTGCCATCTCTGTCTGAGTTGGATCCAACAGTTCACGTTACAGCTCTCCATTTCAAGCAAGGTGTTTGAAATGTGTTGGGGCACAAGCCCATTTCTTTTTGTCTTTTATTTCTTTTTATTTTTTATTTATTTATTTAGTCACACAGTATATATACGCATAAGCATGAAATAACTATACAATATATAAGCATATATATAAGTATGTAATAACTATATTAATTGGATATAAAGAAAGGAAACAATAGGACAGGAATGGTAGGCATGCTTGTGCTCTTATGCACGCCCCTTACAGACCTCTTAGAAATGGGGTGAGGTCAATAGTAGACAGTTTTTGGTTGAAGTTTTGGGGATTTTGGGAAGAGACCACAGAGTCAGGTAGTTTATTCCAAGCATTAACAACTTTGAAGTCTTATTTTCTGCAATCAAGATTGGAGCGGTTGACATTAAGCTTAAATCTATTGTGTGCTCGTGTTGCAATTGAAGCTGAAGTAGTCTTCGACAGGAAGGACATTGTAATAGATGATTTTATGAGTTAAACTCAGGTCATGTCAAAGGCATGAATTTTAAAAATTTAAAAAGCAACTACCAGCAGATCTCCACTGCAAACCATAGTGATGTCACAGGGTTGCTCTAATCACCCAAATGCTGCAATTAATTACATAATTGCTTCAGGAAGTCTGATGCAAGTACACAAGTCATAGCACTGTTGTGATTAATCACCACGCACAAAGTTTTGCTTTCCTTGGGTTGCCCAACCCATACATACATATCCAGGGGAGCTGCTCCTGGCTGCCTTCATATTTTGAAGTAGCTGTGCATGTGCTCACAAGCAGAACATTTGGAAGTTTCTAGAGGCAGCTGCGAGACTTTTCCTGGTGGGGGGGGAGGGAAGATTCAGGTGTTTTCATAATTTGGTGTCAGTAATCCAGATAGGAAACACGACTAAATGAGCTAAATCTACCTAATTGTAAGGCTACATTAATAGAGCAAGTCTGAAGGTACAAATTTCCCGCTGCCACTTTTAACCATTTGACAATTGGGCAAGTCTTTCCTAAGTTTCCGTTCTCTGCCTGTTAACCAACTGTACGCTCCTCCCCCTTGTCTGATCTTCTCTAGGCAGCTCTTTTTCTCATCTCCAAGGCTGCAGGTTTAGGTTTGGCTAGTCTAAAGAAAAGAAGGGACATGACAGCAGTATTCCAGTATTTGAGGGGCTGCCACAAAGAACAGGGGGTCAACTTATTTTCCAAAGCACCAGAGGGCAGGACAAGAAACAATGGCTGGAAACTAATCAAGGAGAGAAGCAATTTGGAATTAAGGAGAAACTTCCTAACAGTGAGAACAATTAACCATTGGAACAGCTTGCTGTAGGAAGTTGCGAGTGCTTCATCACTGGAGGTTTTTAAGAAGAGGGTGGACAGTCACTTGTCTGAAATGGTATAGGGAGGGCAGTGATGGCTAATCTTTTCCGGACCGAGTGCCCAAAGCACGTGTGCAAACCCCTAAAATGCAAAACGCACATAGCCCCTATGCATGCGCACCCACCCACATGCACGGCAGAGACCCAAGGACCAGCTGGCGGGTGGGAGGCGCATGCGCATGAGCAGCAGAGCTGAACTGGCATGCCATAGGTTCACCATCACGGGTATAGGGTATAGAGCAGGAGGTTGAACTAGAATACCTCCAAGGTTCCTTCCAGCTCTTTTCTGATTGAAGTCAGGTCATCCACACATTCCATTTCATTTGGAGAGATACTTCTTTTCGGCTTGTTTGAATACGTCGTGTGCTTCAAGCTCATCCAGGTTTTTCTTCAGTTTATGGTTGTAATGGGAATGCTTAAATAGTATTCCTTAACTGGAATTGAACCACCTTTCAGCTTTCAAAGCACAATGATCAGCGTTAGTTCTTCTTTAGTTGCAAATTACTGCACTTTGCAATCTGTAGAATAAATTACTTGTACACGTGGGTAGAAATTATTGTACAACATTGGAGCTTTCTTCTAGTCTTCTTCTGCTCTTCTAAAACAAATAGTAAACTTCCAGAGTTCCCAATGCAAAATGTTGAGTTCCATCCTAACTGCTTTTCCAGTTTATTATATTCATGCCCTTTTTTGAAATCACTTCTGCATGTAAGCTTTGCAGTTATTTTCCATATTACAAAATATATAAAAATTGCCAGTATGATTTCTTTTATCTGTTGCACCAGACAAATTTGAAATACAGATTCATGCAGGGAC
The DNA here is from genome assembly GCF_028640845.1 of Ahaetulla prasina. NCBI lineage: Eukaryota > Metazoa > Chordata > Lepidosauria > Squamata > Colubridae > Ahaetulla > Ahaetulla prasina. The sequence goes on from NC_080539.1 coordinate 125,218,805, forward strand.
CCAGGAGTGTCTAATAAATGCCCATGGTTATCTAGTTTAAATTTTGCAATTTTGATACCTCAGAGTATTAAAAAGATAAAAAAATATCCCGATGTATTAAAGTTGGTTCTTCTTGCTTACAAATATAGCAAAAGATCTGTAATCCTCTAGTTAGAATAAATATATGAAAATCTTACTTGCTTTAATTAAAACATTTTTAAAATATAATTTTATTCAGAAGCCCTTACAAAATGCATTATTGTATATATATTTAGGATAGATAACCATATAAAGCTATATCCAGTAACAAGTTAAATATGCTGAACAGGCTTGTGTAAAATGAGAGTCGGAGTATTTGAGTAATTAGCTTCTGTCATCTATGTTTTTTTATCGGCTTAGTGTTATGCTGTTTGGATGCAACACGGAGGCACAGAACCATTACAACACATTCCACAGATGCTCAAACTCAGTTACATTTAGAATAAAACAGTGAGGCTACTAGCTAATGTTCACGTAAAGCTGGCATGTGGTTATTTACTTGGCTCCTTTTACCATTTAGCAAGTAATAAATTAGCAGCTCATCCTTATCTGCAAATGATTGAGCACTCCATGCAAATTTGGGCTGGAACCTGGAGGGGGGGGGGATACTGCTGCTTCCCAGTTTTCAAGTGATTTTAAATCACAACCCTGTCTTTTTATTTCCCTGATCCTTTCCAGTATCTAAAGCAAGATCAGAACATGAATAAACTAGTACTATTTTCATTAAAAGGAGACCCTGAAAGTTAATGTTGGAATTTAATGTTAATGTTTTTATATCAATTTAATGAGAAATACTGAAGTATAAATATAAATACACACACACACGCAGACATATACATACATACACTCAGATTGATTCTGATCCTTTCACATTTGGACATAACTAACAGTGGAGGGGGGAGGATGTTTAAAAGACTTGATTATTATGCATTCTTTTCGATCAGTAGATCAAAATTGAATTGCAATGTTTAATTTGTAAGAACAAATGAAGGAAGCACAGGAATACAGAATAAGGCAAGACCTTATTCTGGAAATAAGGAAGGAAACTTGGAAGCACTGAGAAAAGCAGAATACCGAAGAATGAAATAAAATTGGAACTGATGTAAGTAGCAGAGGTCTGATTCAAAGTGAGGGACAGAGAGAAAAAATGGGAAGGACAGGCACAAACTATGTCACAAAGGCGAGGATACTAGCATGGAGCAACTGGGTACATGATGGAGGTGTGAGAAAACCAGGAGGGTAAGACTTGGATAAGGCAAGGAGAAAAAAAAATCTGTCCAAGAGGAGAGAAGGAAAAAAGAAACCACATTTTGAGACAAGTACAGTAATTCTGTTACGCTTTTATGACTAAACAGTCTTCCAAGGAATCCAGTTTGGTAGAAGACAACTCTCCTTCCCTTTCAATCCAGCTGTCACAGTCCTATTTTGTGCCTTCATTTAAAGCCATCAGATGCAGATTATGTTACAAATGCAGACAAAACATGGAGAAACAACATCAATTCTGACATTATAAAACCTGCTAATATGGTAGAATCCAAAAAGCACTACCATACTACTGCATATAAACTGGAAAAAAAAAACCTATCAGGAATTTCATGAGTGTCGATTAACCAAATACTTACTATAGTGTTAAAGTCTGATGAAATTATACTGTTAACACAAATGGATAAAATGAAAGAACACAGCAGCACTTTGTACAAAAATAAGAATAAAATCCTCCAAGAATAGCATTAGGATGAAATAACTCACTCAACAACACTGAGAAATACAGAAACTTATGAAAGTGCAAGTGGTAAGCTTTCCTTCTGAAAGAAGATAAAATCCTATTATTATGGATACTACTGAAGAAGCATCTCGCAATAAGCAGCCATAGATCCTATTTAAGTTCCTTTACTATAAAAATACTGCATGCTAGCAAAAACATAAGCTAGAATACACTTGGCCTCCAAGGAATCTTAAAAAAAATTTGGTGAGCAAATTTTCTCCCCCCCAAAAGATCAAAATGATTTACCTTTATATTTAATATACATTTTATTTAATTTAATTTATAGTATTTAACCTTTTTTTCAGTAACTTTAAGGAAACCAGACAATTCTGGCCGCTCCCATTTTCTTCATAATAATATGGCTTTGACTTTGCCACTATAAGAACTTATGCATAGTGTATTGTATTCTTCACCAAAAATCATGTGCGTAGAAAAACGGTTACAGTGATGGCAGTTGAAAGATCAGGTTATTTTAAATCAGAGCCCTGACATTTTATTTCCCTGATCCTTTCCAGTATCTAAAGCAAGATCAGAGCATGAATAAACTAGTACTATTTTCATTAAAAGGAGACGCTGAAAGTTAATGTTGGAATTTAATGAGAAAAATCTATCCATGTGGTTGCTAAGGGCTGACACTGACTTGATGGCACACAATTTTAGGGGGGGATATGAAAATTGCTATTTCCCTCTTTCTCTAGTGGATAGTTCTGAGGATAACAACTAGATCCAAAACACAGTCTTGTATGTTACCAAATGTTTCAGAATGATTCCATGTTCAGGCAAGTGATAGTTTTGCAAAAATACTGTATTTCCTAAGTGGGAAAAAAAACAACCTCTCTTGTACTGAATGTATGAAATTGTAGGTTATCAAATTAAAAAGAATTTCCTAGACAGTATTGTATAAAATCTGAAAGTTGGCATGTCTCTATATAAAGCACTTTAATAATACAATTACTGATATAACTAATATATTTTATATTTAGAGATCATTGCTGCAGGCATCCAGTCTCCAAAACCAAGTATTAATTCTGTTTATAAACCTGCCTGATAATCACCTGACTCAAGAATTATCAGCTGTATAAAAAATAGGGAAATCAGCTGCCCACTGACCAAAATGTAAATGATTTTTGTAAAAAAAAACCCACCTTGTTTATTTAACTGCCCACCTCCCTCGTAGAGGAGCTCTTGTTATTTTCCCTTTTTTCATAATTAATATTCAATAAATATTTCTTGACTAGATGCACACACTGCTACTACACTGTCAGCTTCTGGGTTTCACAATACAGTACAGTTTTCCAAGCAAAGCTTCTAAAAGCTAAGACGGTTTCAAGATCATCAGCAATGTTTTTTTCTCTAAGAAAATATTCTGACTCTTTTGAGAAGCCTGAAGGAAGTTTATTAGTTTGAACATTCCTCTGTTACAGAAGATTTTCTGGACCTGAGAATAAGATCTTTGACAGAGCCAGACAGCTCCTGAAGTTCTTTCCAGATTGCTTCTGTGTTTTCTTCTGTGTTCAAGGTGCTCTCAACTGAATCGTCATCACCTTGCCCAATCTTCTTGTTTTGACTGATCAGTTGCTTCACTACTAATCCCTGATACTTGACAAGAAGAGAATGCTGATCCTAAAAAGAAATAAATTAGAATTCAAAGTGGCTTTTATGAAGGCTAATTAGATGAAATGAAACAGACAAAAATAAACTCAAAAATCCAGAGAAACAAGATAGAGCAAAGGAAGTGATAGATCTTGCCTTAAAACGTATGGAAGACTTTGGGTCACTCACTTTCTCTCAGACAACCCACCACAAGGGCTGTTTTTGTGGAGAAAATGGGAGGCAGGACAATTATGTATGCTTCCCCAAGATGCACAAAATGAAAGTGGAATAAAAATCTAACAAATTAAATAATTAATGCTTTCTGAACATGGTAACATTGGGATCAAGGCAAAAGATAAATGTGCAATTTTGTACACCGTGTCACATTTTAGTTCTTTTATGAAGAATATGTCAGATCCAGAAATGTAACATAACAGCTGCATCAAAGGCCTAATTTGTTAATCCAGAGTTATTTGGGTTTCATTTCCTTGCAGACTTAAAATATTTTGCTAAAATATGGTAACAGAAATGCAATCCATTACAAAACAATTCTGTACATCCCCATAAAATTAAGGCCCATCAAATTCAATGGCTCTTTTCCAATAAATGAGCATAGCAATGCCCACAAGCAATGCAGTTTAAGGGTAGACAGTATTGTATCCATCACCATATCCCAAGCTCCGTTAGTTTCTACTGGTCAGATGAGAAATCTTGCGTGTTTGGGGAAAAGTTTTTTTTATTATTATTATGCCAGGCTAACATAGTTTATGGTACAAAATCAGACTCTTTGAAAGGTTCATTTTTGATCCAGTGGATCCCCAAAAACTAACTTTCTATTTCTCAATCACTGGAACTCTGTCATAGCAAAATCTCCTTCCTTAGACCTCTCTACTTCATTTTAATTCTGCCAGTCCTTCAATAATAGTGGTTTACCAATGCAAGTCATTTGAATGTAAGTCATTCAAAGAATGGTTTAATGAATGTCAGTATGTTCCTTTTTTTTGCTCCCTCAACCCTTATTACAGATGCAGAATGGACACTTGTGTGAAGGTCCAGGACCCAAAGATTGCAAGTCAGACTATAATAGTAATATTAATTATAGCGAAGCCAGGTTCAATATGGAGATTCAATTGCAAGCTGCAGATGACCTTAAAGGAGAAGCAACCACAAAAATATAGAACTGCAGACACGAAGCATCAAAGTTGATGGAATGAAAAGGCACTGGCTCAATTGTACATGTTATGTTTGAAAAGACATAAACCCAGTCAGCTATAAAATAAGTTCAAAAAAGAAATAGGCCTTCAATTCTAGGACCTGAACTTTGTGAAAAAGAGACTGACCAGGCAGGAAACAAGAAGTGTTGGAATCCAGACACAGCTTCTTCCAATGCTCGAGACCAGGCTTGTCAAACTCGTGGCCTGCAGGCAGGATGTGTCACATGCTGGCCATGCCCACCCCCGGTTTAGTGAAGGGGAAAAAAGTTGTGATACGTCACATGACGATGACGTGACACCCCTTCCCTAGACTCTGGCCAAAAGAGTTGTAGGGACAGGTTGTGAGAATGGTGTGTTTGAGGAGCTCTGCTTTAATAAATAAACTCTCAATTGCTGGAAGAACCATTTAACATTCATTGGGAACATTAATGACTGTGTTGTGGTTGCATAAAACTCATGAGCCTGCTGAATGAGATATGGTTTCCAACAAATTAACCCCCACACACCAGGACTGGGTGTAATTCTTTTCTTAACCCCCTCTGCTCTTTGATTAGGCAAAACCAGATGTGTCTTATAATCAAAAACGCAACCAGGACAGTTGGTGCTAAGTTCCTCTTGTCAGTGAATGAGGTAGGTATGTGTGTGTGTGTGTATGTAAGTATGTATGTATATATATATATATATACGTATATGTATGTGTGTGTATATAAAATAATCTCCTAGTTTTCAGTGAAAATACCTCTGGGATCTTTGTACTTAAGAAGGTAATTAACTGTGGCACACATCTTCCTGGTGCATGAAGCATGGAATGGGTTGAGAACTGAAACAGCAAGACTGATGTCAGATGGAGAATAAGAGCTGGATCTTCTGTGACTTTCAGATGTTCAATCAGAGCTTGTCTATGCTGAAACAGGATTTGTCTGAGAAATTAAATAGGAAGAGTTAAGAAAGTTTTTTTTATCAACTAAAGCATATTGAGATTTACCACAATGTTCAGCACATTTGCAAAATAATGTATTAAACAACATAAAACTAGTGGCTTGGAGAGCATTTTCTTGGGAGCCAATATGCATATTAAACACTGCTAAATATTGTTCTATCTACCTGTATTCACCTAACAATAAAATTGAAAATATTTAAATTATATCTAATTTTGGACGCCTATACTATAACTTTTAAATACAGTAGCAGATAATAAATGTTTTAAGAATTTAACAGGCTTTCATATCATCAGTAATATAAAATAATTAAAATCCTCTATCCATAAAATGTTTATAGACAATTCTGGCCTCATGAGCAAAGCTGAAAATCATGACTAGATTAATTTCTATTTGCACATATTTTTTCTCTTTCTTTTCTTTCTCTTTCTTTCTTTCTTTCTTTCTTTCTTTCTTTCTTTCTTTCTCTTTCTTTCTTCTTTCTTTCTTTCCTTTCTTTCTTTCTCTCTCTTTCTTTCTCCTACCTTCCTTCCTTCCTTCCTTTTTCTTTCTCTCTCTCTTTTCTTTTTCTTTCCCTCTCTCTCTCTCTCATCTGATAATTTTAATTTCATTTCCCCCCATAATCTATGGTCTTAGTTAAAAAGCAAAAAGCAAAACAAAACAAAATATTTTTCTTCTAGTACTTAGCAGCATCAGTGAGCAAAATCCTTGCAATTTGGTCAGCTCATGTCCGAACCTCCTGATCTGCTTGTGGGCTTTTTAAACAATTCCCTGGGAATTAGATGAATGCCTTTCAAAGTGGAAGTCTTTCCAGCTGGCATACCAACCTAAATGTTACAGCCTTGACTGTACGGTTTTATAGACAACAATGCAGAAATAGGTTGCCATGACCTTCTTCCAGTCTTAAATTTGAAGTTTTTTTCTGCTGTATCAGTTGACTTTCCTCAGACAGAACGTGACCATCTAATCCCTGTGCTATCGATTAGTCTCAGTATTCATGCTCCCCTTTCTATCTTACTGGCAAGGGTGATTCTACATAGAACTTGAACCCTCAGGCTCATATGAATTACTATTATATCTTCACCACAACAAGACAGTAATCTTCCATCACCCCCCCAAATTAACAGTTACCTTTCTTTCTTCTTATCTCCCCTTTTCACCATAATATCACAAGCCTCTGCAGCAGCATCAAGACAAGAAACAAATTCTTCCAAAGTCTTTAAAAAAAAGAGAGAGAGAGAAACAAACCCATTATTACAGGTTCAGGTTCCAGCAATTTCTCTACCGAAAATATTCTTTTCTAGGCATATAGAAAGAGTAAAGCAATGAATCGCCAGAAAGGGGAAAAGAGAGAGAAAATACTCCTTTATCTATCGAAGCAAGGATGTTCACACAGGGATATGTACCACAGATAGGACTGTAGTAAGTCTGTAGGTGAGATATAGCATAAACATTTGAGAGGTCAGATATAATGGTTTGATAAATAAAAAACAACAACTTAAATATAGGATTTTGGATAGATGCAGTTAACTGAAAAATGATTCCATTCCTAAATCTGATCACTGATTGTGAGGCTATACCTTTCATAGATGCTCCACCATTTTCTCTCTTTACCCATTACACTTTGTAAAAATAGTTCTATCACAATGAGTCACTTAAGAAAAAAATTAAACAGAATTAAGTTAAATTCTTATATCAAGGTATGTAATACAATGAGATGGATCAAATGAAAGTTATCCACAATTCATACAGATTTCATTCAAAAGCAAAACAGTACATTTAAAAACTAATCTGACATTTTCAACTGAGAAAAATGTAATTAGCGTTTCCTATTCCTATTAGGAAGTTTTATAATTTTTTAATCTCTCTTCTCCGAATAGACATGAAAATTAATTTTCTACCATTGGTGTCCCTACCTTCATCTCTATTTTGATTTCTATGCAGATAAAATGACATTTTCCCCCAATCTGGCTGGTATTAACCTAATAGTGGTTGGGGAAGAGTGGTTCAGACTTAGTATCTACATGTTTCAAAATTTCATTAAGCTAATAAATGATTAACAATACCCTTCAACAAATTAATTACAAATAAAATTTGGAACTTACCTTGCCATTCAGAGAAACATGGAGCTTTGTTAAAGGACCTCTCATCTCTTCAGATAATGTACTTAAAATTTTTTTCCTCATCTATTAAGAATAGATTAAAGAATCTATTATATTCTTTAAGAAGAATATAACATGTTAAAGATAATGTGAGGTTTCAAGGGCTAACTTATTTATTTCCAAAAATGCATAAGTATTTCACAAGTATCAATATATTCTAAAAACTGTCGTGTGTGTGTGTTTGCACACATATGTAATTTATTTTTCCTAATCTATCTCTTCCTTATATTTACAAATAAGGAAAGAATTGGATGATAAAGTCCTAAATAATTTTTTTATTTAAATGCTAGTCTGGGAAACAGACAGGAAATATTGAAAAGTTTATCCTTATCTATTTATCTGAGAGGAAGGAAGATTCCTAACTCACAGCTACTTAATTCTAAATGATACAATACTTGGCTTAATTTTTTCTTGTTTAGATTATTTCTACATATTTAAGATACACTTAAGTTTCAAACTGCAATTAGAACATAATGTAACACAACAAATGCTTTTCAATGTGTCACTTGTTGATCCTACTACACAGGTTTCATCCTAATTGTACTGCTGCTAAGTTATTTCCATGCACTATTAAAGGTGATGGTTATTCCTACAAATTACTAAATGGTTTAAGATCAGGATATCTGAAATATCCTATAAACCTGCCAATTTTTTTGTTGTTCAGTCACTAAGTCATGTTCAATTCTTCGTGACCCCATGGACCATAGCATGCCAGGGCCCCCTGTTCACCTCTGTCCTTACACTACCTGTGTGATATTTTTAGCAGGCTGCTGGAAATATTATTTCCATTTTAATTATTGTAAAATGATTTCAAATGTATTTAATTTAATCTTCTCTCTTAAAGGATTCAAGTTCCCCGATTCCTTTTTTTTTTCTTATTTTAGCTTTTTTGAAAATTATAAGTTGTAAGTGTTAAATTTTGGTGTGTTTGGGAAGATTCCGGAGGCCATAATCAAACACAGTGAAACGTGGTACCTGTCAAGATTTTAAAATTTTAAAATTAACTGTAAATGGGCAGATTTCTTGCACAGCTTGGGAAACCCATCATTCTTTAAGAAACCAAGACACTAAAGAAAACTGCATTGTTGTACCTCAATTGTAATGGTGGTGTAGTCATCAGCTGCCATCATTACATCAGCAGCAAGGAAGTTGAAAATAAGATTAGTGATATCTGTACAAACTGTCTTCAGCATGTGTTTGGCAATGTTATTTTGTGTCTCATCTGTAAAGTAAAATTTCTATTATTAAAATGCTAGTTTAAAATCAGCACATTACATAAGAAATCTCCACAATCTAAGTTCAGCATAATACAGTATGTATATATGGATTAAATGGCAAAATAGAAATCTCAAAAAAATAATAATATTGCCATAGTTATCCCTTTTCTATCCAGTAAACTTTCTTTGGGTCACACTGTGAAACTCTGTGTCCAGCTGCTTTTGTTACTAAAATGTCACATCAAAGAGCATGAAAAGCTTGCTGGAAGTGTCAAATATTTCAAACTAGGTCATCCTGCTTCCAGCAGACAAAAAAACAACAACCCATACTATGTAAATCACAAATTACAGAATCAATAAAGATCAACGCAAAAATATTGTAGAGCTGAAGCAGCAGAGAGAAGACCAGAAAAAGCAATGAGCCAAAGCTGTAGCAGAAAATGGTCTAAGAAAATTGAAGGAGCGCGATCATCAACCAGCTGGAAATCAAAACGGTTAGCAAACAATAAAATGTGGTTCATATGAAACAAAGAGGTGAAATGAATCTGGAACAAAAAATGGAGGCACTTTAGCTACTGCACAGTAAACAGCTAACACACACACACACACACACACACACACACAAGTGTTTTCTTGTTTCTTCTGATTAAATATTTTTTTAAAAAAACTGGATTGATCAGAGTCAAGTACATCACATATACAACGCTGTATATGATTTAATTTCTCCTTAGAAAACCATGGGAACCCAACCACAAGTTTTATGAGTTCAAAATTATGTTTGAACCAAACCACTATAATTATCTTCCAAAAATTATCCTTTAAGCAAACTGACTTATCAAGACATGTAAACCCAGCCTTTGTAATTTGATACTCACTGCCACTACTTAAGTTTTTCTAATTTATCTGTTGTTTAGCTCAACTGTTATTCTTCCAGTTTTGCATAATCAAGAATTCTCTGCTCTAACAACAAAACACTTATTTATTATGTTGTTATGAAGGTTCTTTATCTCACCCGTGAAATGTTTTGCTCCTTTTTCAAATAACCGGATATTGTTATACAAATTGGAAACTTCTTCCTGCAAATCCTTAATGGTCCTTTTTCTGCTAGCTCCGGAATAAGAAGTTGAGGACAAGAATACTGAACGCAACACTTCCTGATAGTTCTTTGTTAAGGGCCTAAATGATAGGGGGAAACAGAATACAGGGTGACAATTATCAGTAACCAACCATTGGTCCAAAAATGATAGACTGTCAAAACAAAACAGCCTGGTCCTGAATCAGAGAACTGCTAATGTCAGTCTGACCTTCACATCTGTCAGCACAGAGAAGTGAATGGCTTCCAATAAAGATAGAAAAGGGAAGGCCCCATAATAGGTGGCAGAACGCCCAGGCACGAAAAAGAATTAGGCCTGCAGTACTTTGTGTCTTATTGGCCTTGTTAAAATTAATTTTCCCAGTGGGCATAATAGGCACAGAATGAACTTGAGGGATAGGAGGAAGAGTTGCTACCAAGACAAAAATCACATAAAAAACCAACCTTGAATCTAGGGAAGAAATGTAACTTGAAAAAAAAAATCAGACACGTTCTCACGAAGATAAAGGGAGGAGGAAATGCATTCAAGATTCTCTTACTATACTCATATAATAAAAATAATATAGGTATATATCAGTAATAGCTAACTTTTTCCAGACCGAGCACCCAAAGCGTGCGCGCATGCGCTCGAACCCCCAAGATGCAATGCATGTGCAGCCCCAGGTGCATGCGCCCGCCCCCTCTGCGCATGTGCACATGCCCCATCCCCGTGCATGCGCACATGGCCTCCACACGCACCCAATGTCGCATGTCCCCTGCAAGCGCTCTGTGCATGTGGTGTGGGTTCCACACATGCCCCACCCCCGCACATGCACGGCAGTGACCTGAAGACCAACTGCCCCACAGGAGGCATGCACATATGTGCAGCAAAGCTAAACTGGGGCGACGGCTCACATGCCATCAGAGAGGGTGTTGCATGTTACCTCCGGCACGTGTGCCACAGGTTCGCCATCACAGGCCTATATGATTTCGGTTTTCTAGGTTGGTCTATCCTGAAGGATTGATAGTGGGTGGGAAAATAGTGTGTGTGTGTGTGTGTGTGCATGTATGCATTCAGGGGGATGGAGGGAAAATACAGAATACATGGCTTCATTTCCTTTGGTGTTAGACATTTTTATAGGCCACTTGATCCATCTTGTGCAATTCCTGGAACCAAAGGTTAGCTGTTTCAATGATACTTTTCTAATATTCATTTTGAAGTTGCTGGATACTAATAACAGCAGTCACTTTTTTCTAGGAATATGCTGATTGATCAAACAATTTAAAAGTCAATAAAACAACAGTCAAGAAAGAAGTTTCATTTCTTGAGGGGCATTAATGCCTAACGAAGCAAGAGCATTTTCACTCATCAGTTGGAGCTGCTTGAAGGAATGAACATCTGGTTTGTGGAAGATTTCAGGTCATGAACCATAAGGGAATCTAAGAAAGCACAGACTCTCTCCATTCTTGCACTGTGAAATTGCAACCAAGCTACAAGTTACGAGCTCTAGATAAAGCTAGATGATTACAAAACAATCAGAATACAATTGCAGATCAAATCAGAGACTATTTTTAGCCCATGATGACTATATTTGTATTTCTATCCTTCTAACCAAGATAAGCATCTTCTTAGCTTTTATTATATTTACAAAGGTTTCACAAATCTGTGACTTAGAGAAAAATTAGTAGCATGCAGCTACTGTCAAAGTGAGAACAAAATACTCTCTAGACATGTATGGGGAGTGATTCTATGCATCTATTGTATGTCTATGTGCATGTAGGAAAAATTATGAAAGTTGCAGGGATTTGTCAATGCACTGCATCTAACAGGATATCCTTAGATAGTTATTGGATAGTCTTAAGACAGGGATGTCAAACTCAAGTCATCATGGTATCATCACGTGACCTATTGGGACTTCCCCCCCTTTGCTAAACTGAGCATGGGTGCAGCCAGCATGTGATGCATCTGGCCCGCGGGCCACGAGTTTGACACCCCTGGTCTAAGATAATATAAATTTCTATCTCTCAGGAAAGAAAAAAACATTACAATGATTCATACCTGAGTAATATTACAAATTACCTGCAGCTGTAGTCTTCATTTGTTAAAATACTAAAAAATATTTCTGCCCTCTCAAGTTCTATGTATTCCTTACAAAATGGGTTTCTGCTTGGCCAGTTGTGGGCAATATACCAGTAGGTGCAGGCATCCATTTCTAACTGCAGCAGTGACAAAAATCCTATTGAAATTTCACAATGCAAACTGTTTCCATTCTTGCACTGTGAAATTGCTACCAAGTATGTACGGAGTGGAAAGTGTACCTCAATGCAGATTTTGTCACTTGACCTCTGCTGCTCCTGTAGATGTCTCTGTGTACAAGAGATGCAGTTTAACATTTTCCCAAGATAAATGATTGCAGCTACCTGATTAGATAACCCGCAAGTTCTGTGATGAGCTCTTCTGGACAGTCCCTTATGTGCTTTCTTAAAACATCTTCAATTTCTTCTTGCGACATAAAATGGATCTCAAGTTGCTTGCTCCTACCTGTCGTAATATGACAAATATTTCTAATTGACTTAACAGATCTTTATAGATAGAAGCTATTAGATCTTTACAGTAAAAGCTAGTGCAAAATAAAGTCATCTTAATATCAAAGGTTATTCCACAATGCAGGAAAACATTAGGTGCTGAGCATTGCTCCAAAATTATTCTAAATGATGGATATGTTCATGCCACAAATCTAAGGTTTGTTTCTTTTAAGTTATGGTGATGAATTGAATTCAAAACACAGATAGGTGCATTATTTAAACAGTCTTGGCTGATCTTGAAAAGCTAAGCATGGCCAAACCTAGTTAGGCTATAGATAATTTAGGAATTATAGTTGTAGGTTGGACTAGGAAATTGAGAAACATCCTAGAAGAATTCATAGCAAACCAGTTCTGAACAGATGCCACAAAAACTACATGGATGTGAGTATGAAGCCACCAGGAGACAGGTGACTCAAAATCTTTAATTATTTAATCCAGGAAAACAGTCTATGAGAGAGCCTTAATAAAATGGATTTCCTACCCCAAACTACTAGTTTAAATGACCACCCTACTTGGTGCAAATAATGTACTCTGCTTTGGGGTTGGGCAAAGCATTTGAATAAGAGCTGTGATGGCACAGTTCGAATCTCACCAGGCTTGAGGTTGACTCATCCTTCCATCCTTCTGAGGTCGGTAAAATGAGGACCCAGATTTTGGAGACAATATGCTGTCTCTATAAACTGCTTAGAGAGGGCTGTAAAGCATGGTGAAGTGGTATATAAGTCTAAGTGCTATTGCTGTTGCTATTAAGATGCTTCACAACATACAAAGCGTAAATGATTCACCTCTTCTTGAATTATTAAAGCAGCCCCTTCCTTCAAATGCTTTGCATAGCTCCACCACATAAGAATCAGATGTAATTTTTTAAGGTAAAAATTAATTAAAATTTAAAGTAGCTAAAGAGTTGTATACTGGGATTTCTTGTTCATGTTCATTTTTTTAGTATTTGAGACAGATCTTTTCAAGAAGTGTCATTTCCACATTGTCCTTACTTTACTTCAAGACACATTTCAAAGAATTATCTATAAAAATCATGATCATATTTACTCTTTAGTGGGGGTATGTTCATATACATACACATTTTTGTAGGCATGCATTTTATGATAAATTCAAGCATGTATAAGCAAAACGAAACACAAAATAGACTTGGAAAACTACAAGAGGTGGCATAATCAAAACAAGCGCTACTTACTTGTGCTACTTGCTTGTGCCTCGTCATCACTATCCACATCTTTTCTTGCCTTCTTTTTAGTTTTTTTAGTTTTGATTTCTCTAGCATTTCCACCACCACTATCTCTCACCCTTCCAGTGCCCTCTGGTGGAAAAACAATATAATTACCATTGGTCATATGAATGAGTCAAGTCATATTCACGGAACACATTCACAGAACATCATCTATTTTCATAAACATAATGAAATGGAAGAGATATCCTTGTGAAAATAAACAAGGAAAAAAATAGTAGTCCTGAATTTAGAAAAGCATGCACGGAATTAGTAAAAAGCCATTGTGACATGATTGCATAGTAATGAATTAAAGAGAACTAGGAGCACAATAGTTCAATATTTATTCTAATTTTTCTCTTCATCCATAATATATATGTAGAATTGGTTGCAAAATTTATCTCCTATGTAAATCAAACAGTTACTAGGAAAAAGAAAACAACATCTATAGCAAGACCTCAACCATACATTTGCTTAGGAATGGAAGAAAACACATTTAAATCTCCAACACTGGAATTAAAAACACTGTTTTTCAAAAGAGAGGAAACAATTATTGTAGGTAATTTAAACAGAACAATGTCCTATAGTATTTTTCATATAAAATGACCTCAATTAACCAGCCAAAACATTTTAGCCTACAAGCTATATTCAAACACTTTAGATGTACGCTCCACTAAATAGTTGTAAGCAGAAAAATTACAGAGCAGCATTGTTACTGAGGGCTTAAATTGTTTATATTGAAACAATTTTTTGCAAGGAAATGTCTGAATAAAGCGCATTCTTAAAAAATGTTTTGTGTTTCTTCCTGCGTAGTTATTATTATTGGAGAACAAAACTGTCTTTTAGCTATCTATCCTGTGATAAATATCATTTAACAGAAGGGCCATCATACACAAGTTTGATTGATTTTCATGCAATCCACACTAATAATTTTTTTTGTTATTTGTTCAATGGGACTTTCTTCTCTTTCCTCCCACCGTAAATTTCCACTGCCTGCAATCCCTATTCCAGAAGACTCACAAATTTTAAGAATGAGGGCTGAGAGAGGAATAAAATGCTTTTGAAAGCAGGCCCCAGAAAAGCCAGAGGGGTTTAACTGAGTAAACATGTATCATGCTACCATCTCCTCAGCAGTGTAATGGAAAGACTACAAGGGGTCTTTGGTGCTCTCTGAGCTTGGCAGTTTTCTTGTAGACATTTCATTACCCAAACTACTATATTACCTGACCTGCCTAAACTAGGTCATCATCCCAAATTCTAGCTAAAACTCAGCCTCCCTAGGGCAACAACAGATGGGACACTACTGTTCCTCCCACTGGCCAGCTTCAAACAGAAAATTCAGAAGATAACAAGTCAACTACAACAGACAAGATAGATTCCAACCACATCAAAGAGAACAAACACTTCCATCCAGAAACACTTCCATCCAGAAAAAAAAAAATGGAACTTGTCCATATCTGAAACAAGACCATTCAATTTCATACTAGAATAGAGTATCTAAAACTCAAAATTTCTATTGGAAATTTTGTCCGAGATTAGATGAGTACAAACTATTTTGGATGCCCATGGTTATGTCCTGCTTCTTTACCTGTGGCTTTCTTCCTTCTTTCATCCTTTTTGTCTTTTCTGCTCAAAAATGTGTTTTCTATAAGAGCAGACTGTTTCAGGTCCTCTTCTGTGATTAAATGAACAGGGTCATTTTTCATTTCCTGAAATGAAGACCATATCCAAATATGTGTGTTATATTAGGAATTCTTTTGGGTTGTCAAGATTTTCAGTTATCTTCCCATCAGTTTAATATTAGCCTGAGGCCCAAAGAAGTTTGGAGCAGTATGAGATCAATCACGGAAGGTCCCAATTTATCTCATTTAAATTCTAGACCCAGAACTGAATACAGAATCTGTGATTCAGCGGAAGCTAAACCTAGAAAAATTATATAATGTGGAAATGGTTTGGACATCTATGAGATCCTATGTGGGCAATCTGCAGTTCAAATATACCCTCCGTGCCATAAAAACTGTAAGCTAAGCCATTGGTGCACCCCTCTCCCCATCAGGCAGCAGTTCTACTTATAAGAATGTGTGTCTATAGCCTTGTTCAGAGATAAGCAAATAAAAAAAAGTGCTCAGGACAAGTCCTTCAGAAGACGTTTTGCAAATCAACTCTTTTGAACTGCTGCTCATTTGTCCGTTTGCATGTGCATGATCAGCCACTTTGCTTTGTGTTTCTGATTTTTTTTAAAAAAATCCTGCCTATATATTTCTGCAGACACAGAAGCCATTGTTTCCTCTCTGTTGTACTTGGTTTATCTGCAATGTTGCCTAGAGTCCATCAGTTGAGATACCTTGGAAGAGACCCAGTGGCAAAGTATTGTACCTTTGCATACCAGTAAAGAATAAACTGGGAAAGGTCAAAGCTTTGTAGCAATTAGCTAATAGGTTTCCCAGGGCTATCTGGCTACCTTTAGAAAGACGATACTGACCTAGATATTCTTTTCTCTATTGGTGAACGATTATTATATTTTGATGACAGATACAAACTCAGATAATCTTTGCAAAAGTAACATATGTGTCAGATCCAAATTCATTACTATTATCTTGGACACTACGTGCTGCATTATGTCAGGTTTTGATAGAAAACATTTAATCTCACTATCTTTCGCTCTAAATGGCTATTTTTCCTGCAGAAAAATGTTTATACCTCAACGCTTCACGAAATTGCTTACAGTATGTATGTCTTGGCTGTAATTTTGCTTAGGCTACCCACTTAAAAATTATAAATTAGGCAAGCAATCTTCTCCAAGGATTGTTTTGAAATGTTACGCTTAGTAAACCAACCTTTTCAGCTTTCTGGTGCATAAGATCACTAAACAAATCAGCACAGCTGCTGATAAATTTCTCACTGACTACATTAGTGTCACCAAAGACCAAGGCTGAAGGTTGCTTATTGAAAGTTCTCATCACTTGCTGAAGCAACATGCCGGCATCTTCTACAGATAATGAACTTGGAAGAAGAGGCTAGGATCATAAAACAAAAAAGGTCACATTCAAGCTTACATTTATTGGTTATTGAACCACCTAAAATATTTTAAAAATCAAGGAGGAAGTAAGCACTTCACAGTATATGCAAAATATATTTAAATATATTTAAATATATTTAAATACTACCGGTATGATAAAAGCTTCATACTTTTATCATAGTATTTTGAAATTTTTTTTTGCTTTTTGGTGCCATCCTCCTTATTTGTTTGTTGTAACATATATGCAGTCGTTTGTAAAATTGATATATGATAGTAAACCTGACACAGAATTTATCAATGTAAATCTCAATTTCATAAAAGAAACTAACCTTATTCAAAACGTTACATTTCCAATAACTGGTATAAAAATAATAACACGATGCTTGATAACATCATGACATTATGTGATGGTTGTAAGAAATCCACATATACATCTGGATAAATAAAGGTTTATTGATCATGCTGCAGAATTAAGCTAACTTTGATACTGATGTTCTCTTGTATTATATCTATGGTAATTTGAATAGATATAATTGTATGGAAGAATGCATAAAGAGAAACCACCAAGATTTTAATAATGAGCACACTTGTAAAATAAATAGGGGAAAGGAAAGGAGCAGACAAAGACAAACTAGTATTAAAATATAAGTTAAGATATTGTAACACAAATAATTATGTTCTGTAGGATTTGGTTGCAGGAAGTTGATTTAAAGCTATAATTCTATTAGGATGAGGACAGGTATTGATATATGTCTAGTAAGTCTTGCTACAGGGAAGTGAAGAAATTACTACTGCAGCTCTATTCTAATAGCTCCAGACATACAGTAAAATTCAACAATCATTTATAGCAGTAAAATGATTGTGTTTTTAGACAAAGTTCTGCAATAAGATGGATGAAGTAGTTCAAGCTGACATTAAAAACAGTGTAAATTATAAGTTACTATTGAGCATAAGCAATATATTACATAAGCATACATTATTCATTTAGGAATCCTAATCTCATTCAGGTCTCTGTGTAACAATGTACTCAAATTTTACTCCTACATTCATTCAAAGACATTTAATATCAAGTGCTTTCTAAAGGGATGATGAAACAGAAATCAGATTTCAGCCTTCAAAGAAATCTGCTAGAATTTCAAAATATAGAATACATTCTTCTTCCCAACTGAATCATGGAGCAATGCAAAGTATGTCACTAATATTATATAGAAGGCTATATTAAGAAATAAATCTGTTCATTCAAGATTCGTAAGAAAATAGCACTTCAAACAGCATTACATTTTATTTCCCAGGTTAAATATTGATTTGATATAAGCTATTCTTTGAAATTAAACCCGTAATACTTTTCAAATTAGAACAAATGATTGTCGAATGATTTTCAACAATCTCACACTTGGAGAGGCTGTACTTCTAGAACTCACACTATTTCAATCTGGTTTCAATCTGGCCTTCAAATGGCCTCTGGTGGCTCAACAGACTAATGCAGTCTGTTATTAACAGCAGCTGCTTGCAATTACTGCAAGTTGAAGTCCCACCAGGCCCAAGGTTGACTCAGCCTTCCATCCTTTATAAGGTAGGTAAAATGAGGACCCAGATTGTTGGGGGCAGTAAGTTGACTTTGTATATAATATACAAATGGATGAAGACTATTGCTTGACATAGTGTAAGCCGCCCTGAGTCTTCGGAGAAGGGCGGGATATAAATGCAAATAAAAAAAAATCTGTCACAATTAGATATAAATTACTATATCATAGAACTACATTACAAATACAGGTACAATACATAATATCTCCTATTATGATTGTGGTACTCTGAAGTACTCTGTAAGATTTAATTCAAGACTCTTTCTCAGCCCTTGCCACATATATTTGGGATTGAATGTAGGACTTTCTACAGACAACATACTGTATGTCACTGAAAACTAGATATTATTTCTCAACAATAAAACTAATCAAAAGTCAGAAAAAGCATACCATAATATCCAGCCACAGACCAGAACTGATGGCTTCGTCCACAGATGCCTCCACCTGATCTAACATTTCACGACCAACACAAGATGCTTTCAGAAACAAAATTGGCAAAGACTTGTATCTTTTCTTTATGTAGCTCACAGGATCAGGGATGCCAAGTCTTGACAATGCATCGAATTCTACAAAATTACATAAGGTATTTTACAAAGGCATACAAAGCAATAAGCATGAGGGTGCATGTGGATAATATTTACTTCTCAGTGGATTCGAGACCCTTCTTTATATACTGACTGGGGGTTTTATTCTGAGCTTACCTAGAAGCCTGTTATCTTCAATATTTCTGTTATTTCTGTTATTTTATGTTTATGTTTATGTTATGTTTATGTTACTTCTGCAATTTATGCGCTACTAAATTCCAAAAAGGCTCTGAGGCACTTTGATTAATACAAAAGGTAATACAAAAATAAAGCATCAAACCCTAAAAGCAGTATCAATCAGCTTCCTAGCCATTAACATACCAAGAAAAACAGTACTAAGAGCAAATAATACTTAATGCAAAGAGGGGACCTGCCATACTGACCACCCCATTTTTCCCCCGGAACATCCCAGTCTTAGAAGCTTTCCTATGCCCAAGGGCTGCTTTGACCACTGAATTGTGGTCAAAGCAACCTTAGCTTTATTCCAAAGATGAAGGGCAGCTCTGTCTATAGAGCCTTCTACTACTCAGATTGCCACCTGCTTTGTCCCTCACAATAAACTGGTTACCAGCTTCTATAGGGTAAATGAGGAGGTAAATAAGAAAGCCATATATTATTTTTCTGAGCCAGAAACTGCTTTTAGAATCTGTATCCATGGGCTTTGGTAAAGGTATAAAAACATTTCTCCATTCTTTCTATTTTACAGGAGAAAAAGGAAACATTTTGCTCTCTTTCTGGGAATGTAATAATTCGTGATTGCGACTCCTAATTCAGGAATCATAGGCAGGTTTCAGTCCCAAGTATGCACTTTCTTTCTTTTCCATAACAATTAATGGTCAAAATCCCCTCCAGGAGAACATAAAAGAGCAAATGTAAAAACTCCTGTTTAGTGATGCTAACCTTTTAAGAATTCATGTTTTCCCTAGTTACTGCAGTTCTTTTCTTGGTCATACAAGGATAATGAGAACTGACAAGTGTACAAAGTGTGCACACATATGTGTATGAACAATCTCCAGGATATATTTCTCTTAATTATGTTAAAAAGGGTTGATCAAAAGGATTTTGTTACCTAAATAACCATTTTGCTTGAAAAATGAATCCACCCAATTACTCTGAGTTCTGGCATAAATGTCAGGGATAAACACAGCTTTATCTTGCCTTCCACCAACCACGGTGCCTTTTAGACATCCAGAATTAATAAGTTCTTCAAGCAAAGCTGAGGAAAAAAATGAAGTAGCCGCAGTATTAGAAAGATTTACAAAGAAATAATGAAAGCAAACTTAGCTGCAATAACCAAGTACCAGTATGTACCCTTACGTTTCAGGAATAGAAAACAGTAAGTAGAAGGCAGAACATAGTAAGTAGTTAAGCATATTTAATGGTCTACAACTAGGTTTCTTTTGTGAAATTATATAGTTTAAGAGAGGATTTGCTTAGTTTCTGGCTTGATTTGTAATTTGGAAGCATGAAAGTTTGGATTAAAGTGATTTTTCATGTTTAAACATTGTTTTTGCTTTGTAGATCCCATCTGTTCTTGTAACAGCTATCAAAAGTCAAATTCAAATTATTAAAAAGGGAAATGGAGAAGTGCTTCTAGGCATGTACCTGGCCTTAGATTAAATGACAATGTATTTCTATATATTCTGTCATCTACTCTTACATCATCAGTGGGGCATTTTCTACAAGTTTAATCCCATTTCTGCATCAGCAATATATTCAGCCATAAAAAATAAACATGAGAACTCATACACATTTGTGTGCATATTTTGGGGAATCTTCTTTTCTAATATGTATAGATTTGTAAGCAGTAACTTGCTGTTTATCCTTATCAGTGGTGGGTTGCTACCAGTTCACCCCGGATTGGGCGAACTGGTAGCGGTGGTGGTGGAAGGCTCCACCCACCTGCTTCTGCACATGTACAGCATTGTATGCATGCGCAAGTGCGCACGCGCCCAAGAGCAAACAGGTAGCGACGGTTTTTGAAACCCGCCCCTGATCCTTACATATATTTTTGTGAACTTATTTCCTAAATAACTACATTTAATGAGTATATTCTGTTCTGTATTACAATATACTAAAAGCTATGGTTTCCAACATATTGTACATATGCCTTTTTTCCTTTATAAATTTATAGACAATTTATATGCATAAAAAATAGAACATAGCTAACAACCAGCTCTTAAAAAATGATAAGCACAGGGAATATCAGACAGATTTTCTAAAGCAAGCAGTTGCAGATCTCTCTCACAGTTACAATATTTAAACTCCAAGAACAACTAAGACTGGAGCGAAGTGAAAGGTTATGATGTGTGTTTTCTTGGGTTTTTGATCCTCTTGCTTAGAAAGCTTCTGGACTTTGGGAAGCAGTTATTTGCATCTGACTTCCGCTGACATAAAGTCCCTAGAAACATTCATTGTAGCATCTATTATTTTAATAAAAATAGCTTTCATAGTAACATGTTTTCTAACAGAGTCATCTTGAGTTTAGACAATAATGTCCTTCTGGGAATAGCAGTTCTAGTTCTAAGAACACCAGCCTGTAGAGTGGGCTAAGCAATTGGCTCCAAAGCAAATTGTGATTCCATTTTATGGACTACAATGAATCTATTTTAAATGGGCAGGCATCTGAATCCAGCTCACTGCATTCAAGGAAACAACCATTGTACACTATTGATAGCATGGCTATTCTGTTTTCTGTCAAGGGCAGACAACAAAGTGGTTGAACGGCCAGAACAAAATGCTTTGGGCTCCTTTAGGGATAATAGAAAGTAACATATGAATAAGGCTGAAATAGTTGAATGATGACCAAAGAAAGCCCAAGGTCTCTTCCTAGAGGGTGGGCAAAAAAAAAGACACGCTCTTCCCAATCTCTGCATTGTAGAGCAGAGGCAATTACAGGCAGTCCTCGACTTACAACCACAATTGAGCCCAAAATTTATGTTGTCAAGTGAGACATTTGTTAAGTGAGTTTCCCCCTCATTTTACAACTTTTCTTGCCACATGTATTAAGTGAATCACTGCAGTTGTTAAGTTAGTAACATGGTTGTTAAGCTGGCTTCCCTCTAGGTTTTGCTTTTCAGAAGCTCACAAAAGGAGATCTCATGACCTTGGGACATGGCAACGGTCATAAGTATGAACCAGGTGCCAAACATCTGAATTCTGATCACATGATCATGGGGCTGCTACAAAGGTCATGTGAAAAATAGTCATAAGTCAATTTTTTCTGTTATAACTTCGAGTGGTCACTAAATGAACTTTGTACCTGTACTTTCAGAGAGAGTTATAGTCTTCTTTTCTGAAGCCTTTTTAGGTAAATGAATGATTTTAATTGGTTTTTAAACTGATTTTTTATTGTTATTGTTGATCAGCAACAATGTTGTTTTAATTGTGAGTACACAGGGTATAAATCGAAATAATAAGAAATGTTAATATGCTGCCTGATACAGCACAGAGTCAGATTCACTGGTTTTTCTAGCTTATGATTACCTAAATGATAGGTAGTGGATCTCCAGTGTTTCAGGCACCAATCTTTTCTAAATCTGCCTAGAAATGCCAGAGACTGAACTACAGAATGCAAACTACTTTTGTGTACCATCAGCTATCATGATGGTGCTGACATGTATCACACAAACAATTTTTCCATAAGAACTTCTCTGCTATAGTCACCTGGAAAGCTGGAATAACTAGATCAGACCCAATTTTTTTTAAAAAAAAATTAACAAGATAGCTGGCAAAACAAATCTGACACTGTGCTAAGAAAAATGCACACATGGTTTCAGGCTTCCAAATATTATCAAGGGGGAAGAATGATTTCAACAGGATTGCAAATTTAAACCTGGAGAAATTAAAATGAAGGCAACCAGATTGTTTACAGCAACCAGTTTATTTATTTAATATGCCACTTAGTCTTCTACTTCTAAGTGGCTTACAACACATGAGATAAAACATTAATAACGCCCAATTGTAAAACCAATAATAATAAACAAAAAGGTAAAAATCTATAAATACATGCGTATCAAATTAACTCTCTCTTGAAGATAACTGTTTTCATTATCATCCAACGCCATTAGTTTAGTAAGGGCCACACTTAACTTAAAGGTAAAGATAAAGGTTCCCCTCACACATATGTGCTAGTCATTCCCAACTCTAGGGGGCGGTGCTCATCTCCGTTTCAAAGCCGAAGAACCAGCGTTGTTCGAAGACGTCTCCATGGTCATGTGGCCGGCATGACTAAATGCCAAAGGTGCATGGTACACTGTTACCTTCCCACCAAAGGTGGTCCTTATTTTTCTACTTGCATTTTTTACGTGCTTTCAAACTGCTAGGTTGGCAGAAGCTGGGACAAGTAACGGGAGCTCACCCTGTTATGCAGCACTAGGGATTCGAACCGCTGAACTGCCGATCTTTCGATCGACAAGCTCAGCGTCCTAGCCACTGAGCCACTGTGTCCCTCTACACTTAACTTGGGGGTAAGCTATTACAGAGGGAGAGGTCAATCTAAGGGTCCAATATCTTATTCTTACTTCTGGGCTAGATATTTGGAACACCTCTTTATTAGACTGTGTGAATCAAACAAATTCTATATGATGACAGTGAAGGTAATAAGGACCCAAGCCTATTGGCAACTAAATTGGATACAGAAATGAATTGGCAGCCAGTTAAACAAATGTTATCTGCTAAACTGACAAATGCACAACAATATGTAAGCTATGCTTACTGTAGCAGTTGTAGCCTCTTAATCATTTTCAAAGGTAGCCCCACCTAAAGTAACTTGTAGTACCAAAGTTTGAGCTACCATTTTTTTAAAAAAAGAACAAAATTAGTAAATGCTCTGAAGCTAATCAAAGGCTCTCTTGGCTTTAGCTTCCATCTGCTGATTCAGCATGACCACCCGGGAATGCACATCACCTCCTTCGGGGGCAATGCTGTCCAATCAAACGTTAAGGGATGAACTATTCCATCACACAAGAAAGTTTCTTGAATTGAGTCATTGTCTGTTTTGCCCCGTCTAGCCTCTCTTAGCCTCTAGCCACTGAGTCAGGGCCTCTACACCTTTCCTGTTCAGTCTGGGGTTGACATCTAAAATTTGATATCACAAATGTATTGATGATATCTGATCCCAAATGGATGGACGGTTTGTCCAGCAGGCTCATATAGATTTTTAATAAAATGGGAGAGAAGGTCAAACATTCCACCCTGAAGTGCCCAACAGGTGCTCCCCCCAACAGTACCAGCTGAACACTGCCCACTGAAGAAAAAGGAGTGCCAATCAAAAACCATGTCTCCGATTCCCAAGCTCTGCAGGAGACTCAAAAAGTTAATATGGTTGCGTACAGAGATGCAGCAAGAAAACAGATAATGAGCTTGAAATGTGACTTTTACTAAATGGAAAATAAAAGAAAGTGTCTGAGCAAAACTCACAGTAAAGTAGTTGTTCCTGAAATCCGTGTCGAGTGATTAGGTTAATTATTGGTGTAGGTCTAAGAAAGAAGTGACATAAGCATCATGTCAAATACTGTGTCACCAAGTCCTAAATAACCAGATGCGATCTTCAGTACAGACGAACTATTTTCTAGTGTTTGCTATGCTCAATAACCAATGCTGTTTTTGTGTTTGTTAGCACTGTATGGTAATACAATGAAAAAGTGTGAAAATTTGGGGCTTATTCCAAACAACTATTTGGAAAAATGCAGGGATCACCAATTAACACCTCTCCTTTTGTTTTTATTTTTAATGATGTCTTTGGCAAATAAAATAATGAATATGGAATGCATTCCCATCTTAGTTTTAAAGGCCTTTTATAAACTAGATTTTATGCCACAGAATTTAACATGTATTTACCACTTGGATTATTTTACGAACACCATATCATAATAACAACTCTCAGTATAAATTATAAATGGTTAAGGATGTAACAATTCTGAGTATAGTATTAAAGATCCAGAGTGAATAGATGTCAATTAAACCCATTTTTAAGATATTTCTCATCATATTGCCACGTCATACTTTTCTTTTGGGGTTCTTGTGCAAGACCACCATTCCACCTAGTGCTAGATACTTGGAATTATAGTAAATTTACTCAAAATGTTGCTACTTGTATTATCAATTGTATAAGTCAATGAACCAGTTTTAAGCCTCCAAATGAACTGTCAGGATATGCACAGGGAGGTGGGGATTGTAGAAGCTACTGGGCTCTTCTGGACCATGAATTTCTTGATGGAATCTTATGAATCATAGTAGTCTGGGGACCATGTTTCAAAAATCAATTCAATAAGAGTAAATTGGAATAGAGGTAAAGAGTGGATAGGGGCAAGAAGCTATGATGTACTAATGCATCCTTTTTCCTATCTCCTTTCCCCCCCTTTCTTCATGAAAAGAGTAAAAAACCACTCTAAATTTTTTTCTATTGCTCTATATAGATCTTTTATGTATCTAAAACTTTTGAAGTGTTTTATCAAGAATGTAATTCGCCCAAAGCAGCTAACAAGCAGTATGTTGACTGCTTTTGAAATATAGTTTTGAATGTATTAGAGAAAATATTTTCAGAAGCTAAACCAACATCACTTTTACTGATAATTGAAATTTTTAAGAAAAGTTGTTATAAGATTAATGGTCTCAGGTTTTAAAAAAAATAAAATACAGGTTTTAGGCTTTCAAAATGAGGTATAAAAGAAAACATACAATATAACCTTTTCATGCAACTGCATTCCACAATAGATACCTCGGTGCTACCTCGGTATTCATCTTTAATTGGTTCCAGGAGGTATGAATACCAAAAAAAGTGGGTACCAAACAAACTTTTCCCATAATGTAGTTAGTCACAAGGCAGCCGACATTGACAAGTTCTAGCTTGTGTGTTGAGTACCAAACAAACGATGAGGTATATAAGTCTACTGCTACTGCTAGTTTAAAAACTGAATGGCTGGATGCTAAGCAAAAAATAAACAACCCACATTTGGCTTTCCACAAATCTAAACTTCAAGGCTATCTGTGAAGACAGAAGGCTAAACTATTTTACTTGTACCTTCAAAATACACATTGCACCAAAAACATTTATAAACATATTAAATTACTCATAGCCATCTTTGCATTTTCTTTGACTTACCGGGTAATGGCCCGGAAGAGGCCACGAATACGGGCCCGATGTCTTGTGACAAATGTCTTAGTGAAAATCACCCCACGGTTTTCCTGATCGAATTGGCCATGAATAATTTTTCCCAAGCGAGCAGAAAATGCCTAGAATAAAAGTACACCGATTAAGAGAAGAATCACATTACACATGTAGGAGAAATTCTTGTGCATGAAAATGCACACGTTCAACACATGAGTAATATCTAACTTGCACATTATCTTATTTTACTTGAACATTAATATAAGAAAATGGTTATTTTACTTCTGGCTGCACAATATTTTGTTCATATTAGAGATTAATTGACCTTGCTAATATGTAATTCAAATGTTAAAGAATGGACCACTATCACTCATTGTCTATTTGTCTTCTTGTCAATTCGTCCTGCTCCTTTCCATTTACTTCTCTTCTATGCCAATACACAATGTTTCGTATGCCATGAACATCAACAGATAGGACAATAATTACTGACTGATAACACCCATCGTGGCTTGTTTAATAAAGGCTTTATAACTTCATACTATGCATTAATTGTACTTGTTCCTGGATCAATGGGCCTTCTTCACATCCTGGTCACCTCCCGGTTTGATTATTGTAACGTGCTTTACGTGGAGCTGCCCATGAAGAGTATCTAGGAACTTCAGCTGGTAGAAAATGCAGTGTCACAAGCAGTTATGAGTGTCTCTGATAGAGTACTGGTGCAAGAGCTGCACTGGTTACCAGTTTGTTTCCGGGTCCAATTCAAGGTGTTAGTGTGGATCTTTAAAGCCCTAGATAACATAAGGCTGGGTTAACTGAGGGACTGCCTTTGCCCAATTTCATTTATCCATCCCACCAGATCTATCAGAATGGATATGTTATAGGTTCTACTATCTAGGGAGATACATTTGGTGGGCCCTAGGGCATAGGGCCTTTTCTGCTGTGGCCCCCACACTGTCAAATCTCCTCCTCCTTCTAAGCTTTCAAAGGTCCCTTAAACCTGGTTAGCCAGGGGGGCCTGAGGACCCCAGAGGCAGGGGAACTAGTGGTACTATTAACACCCCTTCATCTATTATTCTTGCTTTTAGCAGTTTTATGGTTTTTTAAAAATGTTTTAAATATTTGTTAATAATGGTTTTATATTTTGGATTTTATTATTTCAGTTTTGTTGCATGTTGCCCAGGCCCACTTGCTTGTGAGATGGACCACTATATAAAATAGATAAATTAATAAATTTACTGTTTGCCTACATCTCACCAATTAGAGGATACAATATAAGCAACCCATTAACACAGTCTCAGGATTCAAACTACTTTTGTTTTATAGAGAATTTCACCAAAGCAATTATATAATTGGTTCTAAATTACTTTTCAGAATTTAAAAGCTACCTTTTAAAGGCATATTTACTTCCTGGTTATTAGGCAAGCAGTTGCCAAGGAATTGGATACAACCCTTACCCTAACAATGTGGCAGAAAGAACTGAATTAAAGCTATGCGTATGAGATCAGTTATGGTTTAAATCTCAAGTCACAATAGTATTATCACATTACATTTAGGATATATCTGGCAATCCAAATAGCTACCAAAGTGAAATAGTTTCAGTGAAAAAAGTAATTTTCAGATGAATTACCTGCTTTAAGAAGTCTCCTGGAAGATCGTACGCTTTGCATAACTCAGATATTTTCACCTGGCCGCATTCCTGCAACTTGTCATTTATTTCTTCTGCTATGTGATCTAAGTAATTTCTGATATGACATGAAGAAACAGTATTAGTGTAATGTTTCAAATGTGCTATTAAATATACATCATATCAATATTTGGTTTAGGAGTGGTACCTGATAATAAAACAGAAAAAATATAGCTGTATGGTGCCTGACTATAAAACTTTCAAAGAACAGAGTAATCTGATTCAAATAAAAGCTACTATTAAATCCATGTTTTCAAGCTGATGAAGCAACAATTTCGTTGTTTGTGGAACATTATGCTATCATGCCTCTGGATCATTGTTTCTTTGGTGGGTTTTAAGAGGGCTTTGGGAATGTTAGTTTGTGCCTTCCCTAGTAGAGGCTATTGTTTTTAATGTAGTTTTTGTTTACTGTTTTCAATTTATTATTTTTTCTTGCAAGTAGTTCACAGCCAGGGTATAATAGAATATAATTGTACACAGGTCTATATAACTGCAAAGTGGAAACGGAGATATTCAAATACCTAATTCTTTGGTCTTGTTGTTCTATGAACTTCCATATAGTTTATAAAATTTGGTATTTCTTTCTACTAAAATCCCAAGCTCCAAATAGTGTAATGTAACTTAAAAGTAAGGGAACTTTTGTAAGTAATAAGAGTTTTTAAAATTTCTTTTTATCTCTTTTTTACTAGTCCCCAAAGACTAGTTGTTACTGCTCTCATTCACCTTCATTTTAGATATTAGACGTAAATGTTTCTGTTTTTATTGTGCTTTCTCTTTTTAGCTCTTCCCCTTCTAGTATTATTTAGTAATCTTATTTGAGTGAGATCTAAATTTGATATATTAAATAAATAAATAAATAAATAAATAAATCCAGAGTGCTTTTCTTTACTTTGGATTTTTTTTACCACCCAGACAGCAACACTATTTCAAGATGAACCGTTTGTCTCCAGTTTAATAAGAAAAATACAATATATTGCAGTTTACAATCGTCTAGAATAGCATTTTGATTGGGTTCAAAACCTGAAAGGTTTATGTAAATATAGATAAAGCTAGTCCTCAAAATTATGTCTCAATCATAATTAGATTGCATTTAATTATCCTAATTAATCCTTAATTAAGCAACTCACTCATCTACAAGTTGTCCCAATACCAATCGAACTGTTCGATCTGATTTGACAATGTTGTTAGCTCGGTTCTCAATATGGAGCAGATCAACGTTTATTATCTGGCAGAGCAAAGAAAGGAGGAATAAGTTAGTAATTAGTATTTTATCACTGTCACTGACCTGAATTCAGCAAATTAACAGCAGTTGAAACAGAACAAATACAATAGTTTATAGCAATCAAAATGTATCTGGTTTTACAAATACTGTAGCAAATAAATCTAATTTGTTACCTCCTGTTAAAACAATCTACTGACTATTTCCTATATAATTATTTAGCAGCTATTCCAATACACAAAATTTTAACTACAATATGGATCTGAAAAAGATTAAGACAAGATAAAACACTAAGTAACATATCACTAAAAATGTTATAAAATAATTCAATTTACTTGAAGTCTGAGAAGAAAAAAGGTTACTAGAAATGAAATATTATATTTCTGCATGCATCGGTGAATATTTATTTTTATTTATACTCTCACCAACATTCAACAATGGATGACTAAAAGGAAAGTTTTTCTCAAAAAGTTGCAACAGCTTTAAGAGAAATTAAAGAAATTAAAACAATATGATAGAATATTTCAGTACAAATAAAATATTTAAGTACAAAATTATAAACATAATAGAAACTAAATAGGTGATATATACAATGATTATAAAATTGACAGATATCAAATAGTTTATACTTCCTTTAAAAATTATTTAATGGCAGAGCTATTAAAAACACCTATAAACTTCAAACTGACATAATAAAGGGAAAATAAACAAGTTTATTAAAAACAAGTTTATAATAGTCCAATTACCTGTTGCAAATCCACAATGTTCACCCGACCTGTAGTAAGATAAAAAATGAATGCTGTGAAATATTAATATTTGTTCATTATGTTGACTTCAAATCTCCAAAGTAACTTGGGACAACTTTAAGCATGAATTAATTACGTCTATGACTACTGCCTATAATATTTTCTCCAGCATTGTTGCCCCCATCTGTATGCTATTTTCATCTGTATAGCTATAGCAATAGCACTTAGATTTATACACTGCTTTACAGCCCTCTCTAAGCGGTTTATAGAGTCGGCATATTGCCCCCAAAAATTTGGGTCTTCATTTTACCCACCTCGGAAGGATGGAAGGCTGAATTAACCTGGTGAGGTTGAACTGCCAAATTGCAGGCAGCTGGCAGTCAGCAGAAGTAGCCTTCTGTACTCTAACAGAATACAGTACTGTACTCTAACCAGTGCGTCACTGTGGCTCATGTACAGGTACCCTGTGTCGTATATACAGGTAGTTCTCAACTTACAACCACAACTGAGGACAAAATTTATGCTGCTAAGTGAGAAATTTCTTAAGTGAGTTTTGCTCCACTTTACGACTTTTCTTGCTACAGTTGTTAAGTGAATCACTGCAGTTGTTAAGTTAGTAACAGGGTTGTTAAGTGAATCTGGCTTCCCCATTGATTTTGCTTGTAAGAAGATCCCAAAAGGGGATCCCATGATCCCGGGACACTGCAACTGCCATAAATGTGAGTCAGTTGTCAAGCATCCAAATGTCAATCATGTGACCCTGGGGAAGCTGAAATGATCGTAAGTGTGAAAAATGGTCATAAATCAGTTTTTTTCAGTGCCATTGTAACTTCGGTCACCTAGTGCATTGTTGTTAAGTCGAGGACTACCTGTATTCTCTTGCATTAAAGCAGGGGTCTCCAACCTTGGCAACTTTAAGCTTGGCGGACTTCAACTTCCAGAATTCCCCAGCCAGCTTTGCTGGGGAGTTGAAGTCCGCCAGGCTTAAAGTTGTCAAGGTTGGAGACCCCTGCATTAAAGGAAACATACCATTTATGATGTAGAACCAGATTTCTACAATTTTAAAGGCAAAGATTGAATCAGCATCACCAAGAATAGTAAAGAGAAAATGCTGAGTACAAGGATTCAAAATAAGTCTTACACTGACATGCTATTTTGATTATTTTGATAATTCAATGATTATTATTTTTTTTGGGGGGGGGGGCATAAAGATGCCTTCTTTCCCAGCTAAAGTAAAAATGAAATCAGCTCAACAATGCAAACATTAATTTGAGTAAAGAAAGAGCAAAATTGCTAGGGCTGAAGTCTTGACAACGGTTTTTTTACATTCTGCAATAAAAACTGCAATCATTTTATTATAGAAACATGATATGATCTTTACAGTGAACTTCAAAAGAGCTAAACTCTTATCATCTCTGTTTCACGAGGCTGGGAAGGTGCTGCCACAAGCGTTACGACGAACACATTCACAAGAATGAAATCTGCCTTGGAAGTATTTTAATATTATAGGTGTACTGCCTTTATCATGCAAGGAATGTTTCAGGAGGAGGAAGGAAGTTATGCAAGATTTGTCAAGAAAATGTCATTAAAGGGAGAAAATATTCAAAGCAATGTAGTCCTGAATCACATTGGGGTAGCACAGAGGCACTTCTTATAAAAATGCAAAGAGATGGGAGATCTACTTTTTGTTCCTTATTCACTTCATGGATAAAATATCAGTGAACTAATGCAGCGATAAAAAATATATGTGTCCAATGAATCGTTTTAATGGTTGTATTCAATACAGAAATGTAATTTTCCACCAGAGAGCAATTCTGTGCTTGGAATCCATATGAAAATACTTTTCTTGCCATTCCTTCTAAGAAATGACAGTTGAGTATTATATTAGCCAAGCAATATATATACCTACTTACCTGATAGGAAATGTCATTGAACTCAGTGAAATTTCTGAATAGAGATGTTAAGTGTTCAACATAAATTTAAACAAAATTATTATTAGCATTTTGGCTAATGCTTTTAAAAATGTAATGTCTAAAATGTTTCTATTGCTAAATTCAAGTACTCTCTCAACAGTCTAATGGCAGGAAAAATGCATTTCTACTGAAAATATGGCTTTGTAGAATCTCAGTATCTACTATTAGGCACTGCACCATGATTTCAGTTTTAAAATTATAATTATGCAATGCCTAAATAAGAAAAATACACAGTTCAGCAACACCTTTCTTTTAAAAAATAAGTGATGTTTAACAACAAATTATGTCAAAATGTGAAAATTGTATCAATAATCACACTTACCGCCACGAATATGAAGTTCATCACGTATTTCTTTGCTAATCTGTGCAGGAGTGATATACTCTTTTCCATCAAGAGTATGTACTACATCCAACTGTTTTTCAGCAATTAACTTCGAAACAATCTCTATGCAATTACGTTCTGACAGTCTATATATTGAAAGAACAGATAAAGAGAATTTGCATGTAATCCTAAATATCTGACTTTAAATGTTTCATTTTGCCAGTACAGGTAGTCTTCATTTAGCAACTGCTTCAGAAAGCAACTCTTTATGATGGTGATTAAAAGTAACTTTGCGACCAATGCCTACATTACAATGCTAGCAGTCTCTCTCTCTCTCTCTGTCATGTATTCACTATTCACTATTACAGTATTGTCCTGTGCCTTGTATTGTCCCCCCACTTGCGGAACAAGCTCTCTCTTCCTCAGCTACTTTTCTCCACAGCATAGCGCATCTCTATTGCAAGTTAACAAGCTCAGCTGTATGAGCTTAATTAATTGATTAAATCTCTCCAGGACAGCTGCTGCTTGAAATTGACCAGACCTTAATCAGTTTCATACTAAAGGTTTTTTGGCCTCTTAAGCGGCTGGCGGCAGGAAGTGTGAGGAAGCTAGGCAAGCAGCAGACTTTGATGTACATTTCTTTCTGTGTATATATTGTCTGCCTGCTTACTCTCTTGTAATCCCTACCTCTACAATGAATTTAAATAAAAACATTAATTCTCTTCTTGCTAATTATTCTAGAGCTCGGTTGAGCAGTCCAAATGGTGGGGGAGTGAGGAAAAAGGACTATAACATTTGCCCTTTTATCTAGTTTCCTTGTGAGTTGGGCTCTGGAAACTTTCCCCATATTTGGGTTTAGCTGGCTGTTTGGGGTTGTATCCTTCTGATGCTGTAAAGCAAATGAGAGCTAAAGTAAAATCATCAGCATAGTCACTGTCACATAATTTTCACGTAGCAACTGCTACCTTTAATGACTAAATCGCTAAAGCAATTATTGCTAAATAAGGACTTCATGTAATATATTTCACAGATATATCAACAATCTATATTTTAGAGATATTTGTTAGAATAATTTTTCTCTACACGTATAGAACCCAAATCATGCCCCCTTATATATGTGTAATTTTAAACATTTTCAAAAATTTATTTTTTGTAAATAATGTCCATCTCCCATAGTTTAGATTAAATAGGATTATGTGATATGTGCTACCACAGTCAAAAATTAAAAGTTCAAAGCTGCCTATAATTTAGGTCTGGTACCTTCTTGTCTATTTTCTATCAAACTTCCAGTATCCAACTTATCAAAAATTCAGCACCCAGTGTTTTGAAAATTCTATAGAACCTACAATTATATGAAATACATTTTAAATATGAATCATGGAGACTACTATTTCCAAGTTAAACACATTTAAAATCAGTAGGGTCAGACTGATATATTCATCCAAGTAGGATTTTATGAAAGCTGATTTTTCCCAATGCTTATTATTATTCTAATTTCATTTCCCCAAAATTCTTTTTCAAAAGTCCTGCTGAATTAAGTAACTTTATCACCACACTTTTTTTTGATAACACCACTTTTTTTCTCAATTTCCTGTTGATACCACTCTTAAGGCAGAAAGTGAAGAGGAACTAAAGAGCCTTCTGATGCGGGTGAAAGAGGAGAGTACAAAAGTTGGCTTGAAACTCAACATTAAGAAAATTAAGATCATGGTTCCCGGCCCTCTCAATTCCTGGCAAATAGATGGGGAAGAAATGGAGGTAATGACAGATTTTATTTTCCTGGGCTCCAAGATCACCGCACATGGGGACTACAGCCAAGAAATTAAAAGACGCTTGCTCCTGGGGAGGAAAGCTATGGCAAAGTTAGACAGCATACTAAAAAGCAGAGACATCACCCTGTCAACAAAAGTGTGTATAGTCAAAGCTATGGTTTTCTCAGTTGCAATGTATGGCTGTGAAAGTTGGACCATAAGAAAGGTTGAGAATTGAGGCCTTTGAACTATGGTGCTGGAGAATACTCCTGCAAGTCCCTTGGACTGCAAGGCGATCAAACCGGTCAGTCCTAAAGTGATCAACCCTGACTGCTCTTTAGAAGGCCACA
This sequence comes from Ahaetulla prasina, assembly GCF_028640845.1. Lineage (NCBI taxonomy): Eukaryota > Metazoa > Chordata > Lepidosauria > Squamata > Colubridae > Ahaetulla > Ahaetulla prasina. The sequence goes on from NC_080539.1 coordinate 125,252,934, forward strand.
TCCTGAAGATGAAACTGAAATACTTCGGCCTCCTAATGAGAAAGAAGGACTCACTGGAGAAGAGTCTAATGCTGGGAAAGATTGAGGGCAAAAGAAGAACGGGACAACAGAGAACGAGGTGGCTGGATGGAGTCACTGATCCAGTAGGCGTGAGCTTAAATGGACTCCAGAGGATGGTAGAGGACAGGAAGGCTTGGAGGAACCTTGTCTATGGGGTTGCGATGGGTCAGACACGACTTCACAACTAACAACAACATGAGATTATTGCAGTCTGCGAAAGAAAGCAATACTTCAAATATTGAACATTTGAAGGTGTCACCAGCAAAGCTCTTTCCCCTAAAATGAACATGCTTCAGACACAAAGGCTACACTGATAAATTTCATGTACTTTCCATGAAAAGTGGCAAAGAAACCCAGGCATACTGAATAGAGCAGGAAGGAAACCCGGACATGCTGGATAGATAAATACAGATTATATGTAGGCAGAATTTTTGTTTTTGTGGACCTGGCCTTATTCCCTTGATAATTAGGCTTAGGAAAATCAAAGCAAATCCAATGATGGTTTGTTTAGTTCCTGGCATGAAGAAAACTATCATGTTTTTTTAGTTCCTGGCAAGGGAAAAATCGCCCCAGTCAACCATCACTTGACAGCAGCAGTCAAGTATGGGATGCATGCAGGTGATGCTTTTGAAAGGAAGCCAAAAGAAAAAAGAAAAAAAGAGCAGCTGTAATTGAGAGATTACGGTAGACTTGTTCAGAAATCTCCCCTTTTATTAAAAGCGGGAAGGACGCGTCGCTTCTTCCACAAGCATTACGGTCCTGACCTGGGGCAGAGTGTTAAGGGGCAACAGAGGATTGGAAAAGGGTCGCTCGGTATTTGGGGGGGCGGGGGGGGCTGGACGTGTATTGTTGACTGCAGCATGCGGCCGGTGGGGGGACTTCTTCCTCGTCCCGCCCACTTAGTACTTCCCCCTCCCCTCACCTCTGCGTCGCCTGGGCGAACTGAGCGGATTGAAACTGCTGGGACAACTTGAGGATTTCTTCCCACGTAGCGGCCATCGCAGCCCCAGGTCTGGTCTGGGGGAGGGTGGAGACACGACGGAGCAGAGGGAAAGGGGCGTGTCCAAAAGAAGGCTTCGAAAGTCACACGTCAGCTCAACGAAGCCCTCCCAAGCGACCGGCCGCGAGCAGGAACAATATTCCTCACGAGTTTCGCATAAAAGCGCTTCGGTCGGCGACAGCGCCACCTGCAGGAGAGATGGTCTGTTAAGGGCGGAGAGAGCGGAGATGCGGGTCGATCGCTTCTGCCATTCCCGACTCGGAAACCTGAGGAAATGTGACTGGTGGTCGTGCGTGCGTGGGCAAATAGACTTACTCTTTTGATTCTTGACATTTCCGAAAATACGCTGCTCTTGGAAGGCTTTTAAAAGTAAAAGGAGAGAACCGTCTCCGTATGCTGCAACCCTATTGGAATCAAATCTTTTTTAAAAACCAATGCGCATTTCACGATGTTCGAGAAACAACTTTTTTTCTTCCCACCCCTTGCTTTCCCCCACCTTTCTCTTCCCTTTTCCCTTTCCTAACTTCCCTACTATTTCCTTTTGTATTTTCTTTGTATGTTACATTATAAACTAATTTTAAAAAAGCAATTGTTAACCTGAGAAACAACTTGCGGGTCCGGGGCAAAGGATGGCACCCCCTCACCTTTTGAATGTCTTAAGACAATCGTGACAAAGTTGTAGCTCTTTTGCAACAGGTTCCTTCGCACGACGTTTTCTTTCCCCCAAAACTCAAAAAGAACAAAAAGAAAAAAGCGAAGGGAGGGAGGGAAGGAAGGAAGGAAGGAAGGAAGGAAGGAAGGAAAGAAAGAAAGAAAGAAAGAAAGAAAGAAAGAAAGAAAGAAAGAAAGAAAGAAAGAAGTCTAAGGTCTTGTTAGAATCGATCTTGACAGGTGAAGAACTCCACAGGAGCTAACCTTTACTCCTTCCACCCAGCTGACCTATAGCAGAAAGCTAAAAAATACTGCCCCCCAAAAGAAACAAAACGACAGCAACAACTCAACAATGACAACAGGGCGAGAAGGAACCTTTTCCCCCTCCACGCTGTGGTCGAGTTTCCAAAACATCAACACAACTGAGAAGGGCAGTGATTAAAGGTGAAATGATAACGCATGAACCTGTTGCCTCCTCAATTGAACCTTTTCTAAAAAGAGAGAGAGAGAAGAGCACAGAAGCTGAAAAGCAGTGGACCCTAAGGGAGCCTGGCGAATTCTGATCTGTTGCAGCTAAATTGGCAATAAATAAGTGTTGCTCTACAACTAAGACAACAGGGCTCAAGAGGGACATGGAAATGAGCCAGAACCAGGACAAATGGTATGTTTGTAGATACCCTAAAGATGCAGAAGTACAGCCTCCTTCAAATCAAATTTTATGTCTGGTGGACAGTCCATGTAGTTTCGCTTGATGGAAATGTAGAACTGATATGTCATGGTCTTTTTCTGGAGAATTACCACTCCCAACACTGGATTTTCTGAGTGTTTCCCCATCTAATAACTGTTCAGGCTTGATCATACTTAGTTTCTGATTCCAAGCAAGGTTAGCAAACTGCTTGCTACCTCTGCCAAATGCAGGAAACGTTCACTGTTGAATGAACACATTAAAGGATCGTGTTATATTAAATGATGTACAGTGCCTGTCAGCGGACTGCACAATTTTTTATACAAAGTTAGACATTGCTGTAAAACTTTGTAGCTGATCACATTTGAGACACCCTTTCTTGTGCTAGTCCAGTGATTGTCTAGTAGTGCAAGTCCTTGGATGAGGATGTTAGCTAGAGTGATCAATAATAGCTGGATAGCATCAGAGGAATGAATGTCTGTTCATGCACTAAAATGTTTGGGAGATAAAAGATACTGGAGGAGAGAATAAAATGTTGATACATTTTTAATTTGTAAGTTGCATTTATAGCAATACTTTTAGAGGAAAAATCCTTTCAAATTGGTTGTTATAAATATTAGACTGGCTATTATAATCCATTGAAAGGTATCTGCAAGCAGGTAAAAATCATATCCAATCAATATATTTCTACAATCAAAGTTCAAATTATCACCCCACCTCCAAGATAAAATTATTGAAATTAGTGGTATGAGATTGACAAATGTGTAACATTTGTAGTCGCCACATTTTCACTGTAGCCACATAAAATTTGGTTACTGTGTTGGTGATAAGATGGTTACAGCCTGAAAGAAGAATATTAGTATAATATAATTACTCTATCCTTCCTGGGAGATGTTGTGGTGGCGAAGAGGGGAGAAAAAAGAATTCAATATTTTTTTATGTTCAGATATACTATCAATGGTAATTGTAAATAAAAATATAATTGTAAACCATCTTCACTGTGTCTGTAGAGATTCTCAGTCATCCAGGTCATGGTTGTCCCAAAGGGGCTTTTTCAGGAGGTAACTGGACTTTCTTGTTTTTTCTTTTGAAGATGTTTCACTTCTCATGAAGTGAAAATGTCTCTGAAGCTTCTTCAGCTCTGACAGGATAGTGGAGAATGGAAGGATTTATAATAATAATAATAATAATAATAATAATAATAATAATAATAATAATAATAATAATAATAATAATAATAATAATAATAATAATAATTTAATTTGTATACCGCCCTTCTCCTGAAGGACTCAGGGCGGTGAACAACTGAATAAAATACAAACACAAACACGTACAATATTAAGAACAACCCTTAAAAAACTTATTCAATTGGCCAAATTCTTTTAGCTATACAATTATATTCTTTTAGCTATACAATTTGGGTGTACTACTCTTACACATTCAAAGGATGAACACCTTTGGTAGGAATGGATTTCCAGAGAAAAAATTGCAGCCTACAGGAACCAGGAGCACTATTCAGGTGACCCTAAGGACACAGATAAACCTCTAAGTGATTCAATGACCCTCTAAAGCAGGGATGTCAAAGGAATCCTTTAAGGACCGTGAATCGGAACTGGCCCACAGAGTGCTTAAATCTGGCCCGTGGGGTTGGCCTGGAAATAGCAAAGGACTGGCCCATGGTGCATCTGGCAACCAAATAGGGGGCGGGGGGGCGCCCAGTTTTGGCCAGCAAAGTGCGGCAGAAGGCAGTGCAGGCCAAGAACGAGGCACAGGCAGCATGCACGGTCCCCCTGCACCCCGTTTTGGCCGGCAGGATGCTGCAGGAGGCGTCCATCCCATTTCCCCCTGGCCCGTGGAGGAGGACTATAGAGCTGAGCCGAGCCAGTTTGACACCCCTGCTTTAAAGGGTACAAATTACCAGCTATCTGCAAGGAATATAAATCCTTCCATTCCCCACTATCCTGTCAGACCTGAAGAAGCTTCTTGGATGAGAAGCAAAATGACTTCAAAAAAAAAGAAGAAAAAGAAAGTCCAGTTGCTTCCTGAAAAAACACCTTTGGGATATCTTCACTGTGGATAAGGGTGAGACAATGGCAATGTCACTGAGGATGCATGACTGAAAAATGATTCATGGTTGTGACAATGAGCTCTCATTGGATATCAGTTTAATGCAGAGGTGAAATCCAGCAGGTTCTGACAAGTTCTGGGGAACCGGTAGTGGAAATTTTGAGCAGTTCGGAGAATCGGCAAATACCACCTCTGGCTGGCCCCAAAGTGGAGTGGGAATGGAGATTTTGCAATATCCTTCCCCCAGGAGTGGGGAGGGAATGGGGATTTTGCAGTATCCTTCCTCTGCCACGCCCACCAAGCCACACCACGCCCACCAAGTCACACCCAAAGAACCGGTAGTAAAAAAAAAAATTGGATTTCACCACTGTTTTAATGGGACAGTGAAGTGAACAATTTATTCATTTTATTAATTTCTTAGATATCACGTACAATTTATTTTGTAATTTAGCACTTCATATAGTTCATGCAGTCATACATCTGAATGCTCCTTACTCTCTAAGCTTTGTGTAAAATTAAAAAGGCATTATGGGAAACTAAAATATTTTAGAATAGAGGGATTACCAAAGATATCTTACATAAGATCCTTTCAAGCCTGGAGAGATTTACCAGATTTATTTATTTTATTTATTTATTTGTCACAACAGTATATATAAGCATAAGTATGTAATAACTATATTAATTGGATATAATGAAAGGAAACAATAGGACAGGAATGGTAGGCACGCTTGGGCTCTTATGCACGCCCCTTAGGAATGGGGTGAGGTCAATAGTAGACAGTTTTTGGTTAAAGTTTTGGGGATTTTGGGAAGAGACCACAGAGTCTCTTCCCAAAAGAATTATTAACAACTCTGTTACTGAAGTCATATTTCTGCAATCAAGATTGGAGCGGTTAACATTAAGCTTAAATCTATTGTGTGCTCATGTATTGTTGCAACTGAAGCTGAAGTAGTCTTCAGCAGGAAGGACATTGTAATAGATGATTCTATGAGTTAAACTCAGGTCATGTTGAAGGTGGCGATATATGAACAGCTATATGAACAGATGAAGAAAAGGACAAATGGAGCACAAAAAGCGAACATAGTATTTAACCTTCTTGGCACTCATAACAACTCATAACATTCCTGGCACTTATAACAAAAATTACACTGGAAAAACTCAGAAAAAACCCGTAAATCTACATTTAGATGAAATAACTTTTTTTAATATCAGAAAGACTGGTTTTTCAATCACAATATTTTCCAAACCTTTATTTTCAAGAATATATGCTGGCAATAGAATAGATAATGACATACTTTTCAAATTTTACCATAGAAACATATCAGTCATAGAAACAGTCTATGTTTACCATAGAAACATATCAGTCATGTGATCAACAGATTACAGTGATTAAAGATTTGAAGTGGCTGGATTGAAGCTGATTGCTGATCAGGAAATAAACTGAACAATGCACATTTAAATTATTGAATCAACAGACATGAAAGAAAGAAGCAGACAATTTACAAGATCACAAGATATAAAAGTTTGAACAACTATGTGTAAAAAAGTTCCCCTCCCACTCTAAAAATTCTCAAAATCTTCAGAAAACTCGACAGTATTTGATTTAATCAAGTTTAAACCAGATCTGAACTGTTATATTAGAATCTAACATAGAAAGCGGTGTCATTCTGTTAGGAGCTAATCTATAATTTATTAATTTAGTTCAGTTGTATGCCTCAATGGCTTTTGCATGGGATGACAATCTTAATTAATAAATTTACTGCCAATTCTTTTAGCATATTCTAGCTAATTCATACTTAGGGTCAAATGTGATCTGTCCTTGGCAAAAAGCTCATTCAGCCAAATCGCAGCTCAGAGGGAAGTTAAAACAAATTCAAGTATTCAAGTTCATATACTCTCCATACACACTTCATATATAGTACTCGCTGAATGCAAAGAATGGATGCAGTTTGCTGGCAACATTACAAGAAAACAATGTCAAACCAACATTGCTAAGGTATTCTATCTTAAAAAAAATATTACCTGTTGCTTGGCAACAGACTCATATTTATGATGGTTGCAGTCATGAACTCATGGGGTCCCCTCTTGTGACTTTCTGACAAGCCAGATTTATTTAACAACTAACAACTAACTAAGTTAAGTGAGTAACTTAACTCCAGTGATTCACTTAACCACTGTGGCAAGAAATGTCATAAAACAGGGCAGAACTCACTTAACATATGTCAACAGAAATTTTGAGCTCAATTGTCATAAATCGAGGACTGCCTGTACTGACTTTGGGCTTTAAGGTTTCTTTTATGCTTTGGACTTAGCCTTCTTTTTTTTCCTGAGAGGTCCAAGTTCAAACCATTGGTGACAAGGGGTGAGGAGGAGGGGGTAGGTCTTAACTTTGAATGGTCACTGACTAGTCCTAAATTGAGGACTACCTATGAGTGTATAGCAGCATTTTAAGACTTGGCTTTTTTTCACGGCATAGATAATCCTTTTCTGAATACGGGTGTGTATGGGGGAGGAAACCCATAAATACTGAATCATTTGAAAAGAGATCAGCCCAGTTTATTTTGATCACTGTCAACAGTATTAACACAATCCTTTAATCCCATCTCTCAAAATAAATCATTCAGTTCTATCGGGGTCCTTTGACATGCATTCATATGTATATCCTAGATTAGATTACCAATCACAAAGAAACATGTGGCATCTAAGCATTGCTTCAAGGGGTATTCTTTTTAATTAAGACCCTATTATTTAGTGCAGATCTCGTTTTTAGTGAGAGATATGATAGACTGCTTCTTATATGTAAGTATGCCAAGTCTCTTTCTTTTAACCTCTTGCCATCATCTAAATCTTTGGCAGCTGTAAGCAAGCAAATAACATGTTTGTTATTTAAATTGGCTGTAACTCTTTAAAAGGAAATGATTGGGCAAAAACATTTTCGCCTTCAAACGATTACTTACACCATTTTTGTGGCGTGATTGATCATACTGCCACCCTAGACGTCAATATTTTTATAGGTTCAAACTTTTACTCCATTCACAGATATGAATCTTGGAGCACTCCCAGATCACAAATACACTCTTTCAAGGGAATGAAGTCCCCACCAGACCAGGGGTGGGTTCTACTTACCATTACTACTGGTTCGCAACGGGAGCGTGCATGTGCGCTTGCTATGCTCATATGCGTGTGCTTCTGTGCATGCACAGAAGTTTCTGTGCATGCGCAGTTCATCAATTATGACAGGTAGTTCTCAATAGAACTCTATAGAACCGGACAGAACCGGGAGCAACCCACCACTTCCCCAGACCCAGCCAGAGGAACTAAGAAACTATAAAAAGTTTTTTGAACAGCAACTCCAACTGTACAGCTACTCCTCAACTTATGACCCCAATTGTGCCCAAAATTTCTGTTGTTGTGCGAGACATTCGTTATGGGAGTATTTCCCCCATTTTATAACCTTTCTTATCACAGTGGTTAAGTGAACCATTGCAGCTGATAAGTGAGTAACCTGGTTGTTAAGTGAATCTGGATTCCCTATTGACTTTGTTTGTCAAAGGGTTGCAAAAAGGGATCACATGACCTCGGGACACAGCAACGGTCATAAGTATGAACCAGTTGCCAAGCATCTGAATTTTGATCACCTGATCATGGGGATGCATCAATGGCTGTAACTGTGAAAAATGGTCATGTCACTATTTTCAGTGCCATTGTAACTTTAAACAGTCACTAAACGAACTGTTGTAGGTCTAGGACTACCTGTATTTCAATTCATTATATCCCATCTAACCCCTTTGGTTTCTAAACGTTTGGTAAGCTGCCCATTTCTCTACTCCAATTCTGAGACACCGTAACCCACAATGATGGATCATTTCCTTCCTGTCCTGTTTTTATCAAAGGCCTTCTTGTCTGTTATTGAACGAAACAGAATACTACTTCTGCAATCCTGGGAACCTATTGTGGTGATGAAGTTGGCTGGGATTTGAATAGTGGAAGAACACCATATGGCATCTGCTTCAGGAAGTGCCTTTATGTCAGCACAGTCGTAACATTTTCTCTTAGCTCACCAGTTTGTTAATATCCTGCTATTGGTTATGTTACTGAGATAGATTATTGAGAATGCTGAATTGCATGGATCACACTCAATAACTACAAAATGAAGCTGGATTCTTTTCCTGCTCTAGGTGAATTTCATAATTTTCTTCAAAATAAAGTTCTGTTCCAGCCTTTGAATTAGGGTGAAAGGCTATTGTGGTGCTTATTAAGACAATAATTGGTTGATAAATTGCTGTAGGCTTTACTGGAGGAAGACTGGTAAAGAAAGAAAAAGTTTTGCAGTATGCAAAGCAACTATAAGCTGGAGGGGAAATGTTGCTTATGGTTTTCTTTATTGTGATTTATGCTTTTGTCTTTACTTTCATCCCCCCTAAAAGCAATATTACTAAACTCAGATGAAAAATGGGATAAACATTTTTAAATTTTTATATTTCAACCCTATATCAAAACAATATTGTTTGCTTGGTTTTAGCTTAGTTGTTATTTGAAAGCAGCTGTTGCGCATTGTAAACCACAATCAGTAGTTGCATATGTTATGAATGGAATCAATTGTGGTCAATTCAACTAACAGGACTTAGTGTGAATTGAGTCTGTGGCAGAGATGGGTTTCAGCAGGTTCTGACCAGTTCTGGGGAACCAGTAGTGGAAATTTTGAGTAGTCTGGAGAACCGGTAGTAAAAATTCTGACTAGCCCCTGCCTCCATCTATTCTCTGCCTCCCAAGTCCTAGCTGATCAGGACAAAATGGGGATTTTGCAGTAACCTTCCCCTGGATTGGAGAGGGAATGGAGATTTTACAGTATCCCTCCCCTGGAGTGGGGTGGGAATGGAGATTTTACAGTATCCTTCCTCTGCTACGCCCATCAAGCCATGCCCACCAAGCCATGGCATGCCCACCAAGCCACACTCACAGAACCGGTAGTAAAAATTTTTGAAACCCACCACTGGTCTGTGGCATGAATTAGAGGAGGTATGTCTGGATTTTGGATTGGTACCTTCTATGGAGTAACTGGAGAGATAGTTGCTATATAGGAGGTAGGTATGAAGTGCTTTACTGAGTATCAGTATTTTTAAAAACCTGAGCCAATTGGTTTAGGGATTAAGGCCCCAAGCTACAAAGTGGGAGTCCCTAAATTCTAGTCCCTTTTTAGCCATGAAAGACAGCTGTGTGACCTTGGGCCAGTCACTCTCTCTCACCCAACCCATCTCACAGGGTGGTTGTGGGGAAAATAGGAGGAGGAAAGAATGTTGGATATAGTTACTGTCTTGAGGTATTTGTGAAAATATAGGCGGGATATAAACAAACACACTTGGCCAAATGTGGACTTGGATGGCAGAAAAGACCTTACTATTAATATATGAATAGTTTCCATAAAATGAGGTCTTTGGAAACAGTGAGAGTACTGCTAAATGACAAGCATGAGAAAATAACATCACAGTGATCAGAGGTGGGTTTCAGCAGGTTCTGACCAGTTTTGGAGAACCAGTAGCGAAAATTTTGAGTAGTTCGGAGAACCGGTAGAAAAAATTCTGACTCACCCAGGCCCTATCTATTCTCTGCCTCCCAAGTCCCATCTGATTGGAAGGAAATGGGGATTTTGCAGTAACCTTCCCCTGGAGTGGGGTGGGAATGGAGATTTTACAGTATTCTTCCCCTGCCACGCCTACCAAGCCATACTCACCAAGCCATGCCATGCCCACCAAGCCACACCCACAGAATTGGTAGTAAAAAATTTTGAAACCCACCACTGACAATGATACTACGGTAGATAATTTAGCTTAACAACTAAACATTTAAGGCAATGTACTCTTGATAGATACTGTTGCTAGACACTGCATACATACTGAACAGTATGTAACACTTCCCTGTGTCTTAGTTTTTCTTTACTTGTCTTGTAGAAAAGGGATAGAAAACATAATATATATGTTCCACTGAACTGAAAAAATGTAAACTTTTAGGTCATGATTTTATTTATTTATTTATTTTTTTAAATCAAACCTTGCGTGTTTCCAGATAAACTTTGGATTTGTTTTGTTATATTTTTTTGTAAAGCTGTATCAGAGTGGTTTAGAAAGAGGAAGAAAAACTGCTGTTATATGAAGAATTAACTTGAAAATGTATATTTCCAACTTTCTATCTGGAACACATGCTGTGAGCTAAGCGATTTGAGATATCAAGGGGTTTATGTTCATTCTAGTTACTTATTAATTCAAACTTGTTTTTCACATTTTAATATTCTTATAAAATAAGAGTTATTTTTCTAAATTACAGTTTTGTGTAAAATACGGACAGAGGGAAGAGGCAAGAACCAGAACTGATAGTTTTGAGAACAAATTGAGGTTTGCAAACATGGGACAAATTGAAATTGAGGTCAGTGTGTGTGGAGATAATTTTTTCTTTCTTTCTTTTCTCTTTTTGTAATTTGCTCACTCGGATCATTTTCTTTTGTTTTTATTAATGCCACATTTATTTAAAGCCAGTTACAGTATTCCCTGCCCATTGTAATATTCGTAGAATATACAGCTCAGAACAGTGGTGGGATTCAGCCAGTTCGCACCTATTTGGGAGAACCGGTTGTTAACTTTCTAAGCAGTTCAGAGAACTGGTTGTTGGAAGAAATCTTATTTTGTTTTTTTCCACTTTACAAGACTAATCCTGTAAGGAAGGCAGGAAGGAACATTCTGGTGTTGTTTCTAGCCTAATCTTTATTGCCCCGCTTACAGAAACTGCCTCTCTGGTAAACCCTTATTACATTGTAACAGCTAAGGCTAAGCACCCATCGATGTGAGTGACATTGAGTTGGCCACGCTCACATGGTCACATGACCACCAAGCCACACTGACCCAGGTGGTCATTAGGGCAGACAACTGATTGTTAAATTATTTGAATTTAGGTTCTGGATCAGAACCTTATTTATTGAATTCCTAGTTCAATCACTTCATAGCTACCCTGTAGCTTTTGAAAGCACTTACAGAGTTGCAGATAATTCAAGTGACTTTCCTCCTTTTTGCAGTTGTAATGATACCTGTATTTACATTTGTTTCTATTTTAAGAAACCTGATTAGATGAAGCTGTACTGCTTTGAACTCTGAAAAAAAAACCTGATTGTGGAAAGGTTGCCCTGAAGACATCACAGATAAACAAAAGAGAAGAGGATATTATTTAGTAAGAATAAATGACTGTGTGAAATTGTTAATAGCCAGGTGCTGCTTATAATAGGATGAGTAAAGGGGCTATTTAGGTGACATTCAAATCAGTTTGGGAAATGACATTTTAATTAATTTCTTTTTACAGCTGTCTTGCCCTGTCCACGTAAACTGTTTTCAACTTAGTAGATATAATTATTTTACAATTGATAAACACAGAGGTCTTCTGTATGGCTGGGGTTTTTTGTGTGTGTGCCATTGGAACATCCCATTTACTGAAAATTTATTGTGTCACTGATGATGGCAACAGAGTGCTGTTATGGTGGAATGTGCATCTGGAGAACTGGGAGGGAGGGAATCTCAGCAAGAGTAGCAGAGATGTACATGCCAGAGAGAAGCCTAAAATAAGGGACTGTGCAATCCTGAACTGGATTGGGGAGATAGGAAGAGGTTTAGAGTAGCCACATCTTAGAATCTCACAGAATATATCTATTAAGTTAGAAGGTTATAGCTTTAGTCTGGCAAGATTCTGACTCTGTTAGATGTAAACAAATAAAAAATTAGTTGGATTTCACAGTGTTATCTTTGGGCTTGAGCCTAATAGCACTGCATAATCCAATATTTGTACTTATAATTCTTCCCTGATTTGACATCATGCAATTTTTTTCTTCAAAAACCAGACATACCCAACATTATTCAAATATTTAAACATTTCTTGGTGCTTCTCTCTTCCTGGTGAAAGGATTTTTTTGTAGTACCCTGTTTCCCCTAAAATAAGACATCCCTTCATAATAAGCCCAATTGGGCTTTTGAGCACATGCACTAAAATAAGCCCCCCAGAATATAAGCCCTCCCCAAAAATATTTAAATGCATGCGCAATTGGTACCTGCTATTTTCTCTGGTTTCCTCCATGCGACCCCAAACAATAAGACCTCCCCAAAAATAAGGCCAAGTGCTTATTTTGTGGTTCAAAAAATATAAGACAGGGTCTTATTTTCGAGGAAGCACAGTATCACCCAGATATCTGTGTAGACACTTATTCAATCATATTGCTTGTCTTCTTTCAGTTCAAAGCAGCTAAAGCTTTTGTTGAGATGATAAATAAACAAGTATAAGGATTATGGATAGAAGAAGTAAACTGCTGGTATGTTTTTTTTTCTTTTTATAGAAAGCTTTTTTTTAAAAAAAAAAGAAAAGTCTGCTTTTCAGGACCCATCTATTATCAGGTGCAAACAGGCAAGGGCAATCACTGAATGTCAGACACAATTGATGGTTGGTCATCTGAATGTTCTCTGCCAACTGAAGTGGACAGAACATAGTGCCACCATCCAAAAAATAAAGGTACATGCAGACTAAAGATAAAAGCAGTAAAGGTACAGTACATGCAGAATACTCTATTTTATAGTGAAAAAACAAAGCTGGATAACGATAATTTTATGGAAAGGTTTATAAGCTGTGAACAGATTTCTCCATTTCAAAGAAATAGCCATTTTACACTGGATAATGAGAAATAGTAAACATTTGACCTTTTTGCCTTTATGCCTAAGATTTATTTTTAAATGTCTAGCCTCCAAAATACAGTGTGAAAGAAGAAAACAAAAAGGAAGGGAATGTGGATAGACAAATGCTACTATTTTGGTTTACTGTAACTATACAATTTATCAACCCAATAAAACAACATATAACTTTGTGGAGTTCTGTCACTAAGAAAAGGGAAAGTAACATCTAACTGTTTTCTAGCATTGAATGTCATTCCAACCCAGGACATTTTATCATTTCTGCAAAAATATGATTTACGTTTTTAGTAACTACGATATTATATGGATATTATTTTTGCTTTTCTGGTTTCATTTCTTTCATTACATTTGACAGTGAACTCTAGATGGCAGCATAGATGAGTGGATATTGAATGATGGAAAAAACAATTGCTCTAAGCAAGTGTATTCAAACATGATGATAAATATTTAAATGGATATAGTATTTTTTATTTCTGTATTTTATATATATGTATCTCCGAGGGATGGATGGATGGATGGATGGATGGATGGATGGATGGATGGATGGATATATATATATATATATATATATGTCTTTGGTTGTTCGGGTTTTCTCCCGTGTAAAATTGGAAGTGTCTTGGAGACGTTTCGACGAAGTCTCATTCGTCATCTTCAGGCTTCAGCTTCGTGCTTCTGGGAGCAATGTGTGATCGCAGCTGTTTCTTCCTTTTAACTGCTAGTGGGGGTTTGAACTGATTGGGTGGGAGCTTGGCTGTGCTCTGATTGGATGGGGGTTTTTCTGTGCTCTGATTGGCTGGGGGTGTGTCCTGTGTTGGTGGGGGCTTGGTTGTGCTCAGTCTAATCTGTGCTGCAGGGGGATTTGAGCTGGTGAGCTGCATAGCTGTTGTTTGGCTTTGTGGTCGTGCTACATCTTCATAGTGGGTGTCAGTCTGCTGCATGAATGGATTGGAGGGGTTTGAAATGGCTAATGTTGCAGCTGCGGTCTGGCTTCTGGTCCTTGGTCATGCTTCATGATCAGTGTGGGTTTGGGTCTGCTTTCTGGGTGGATGTGCGGTGGTGACATCCTGTGTGGACCTTGTGAGTGTGGGTCTGGTGTCATTCCTCGTGTTAGGGACTCGTTTGTCAATAAGGCGGGTTTCCAAATGGCTGGTAGGCGGAGGTATCATCTCGTTTGTTCATGCTGTGTGGGCGTTTTCTATCTCAATGGCTTCTCTGATTATTCTGTTGTTAAAGTGTTCAGTTTTGGCGATAGTTCTGGTCTTTTAAAGTCAATATCATGTCCTGTGACTTTAAAGTGTTGGACCAGGGAAGAAGTTAGTTCCTCTTTTGAATGAGTTCTTGTGTTCTTCAATCGTGCACTTATTCTTCTGTTGGTTTGTCCAATGTATGTGGTGGGGCAGGCGGTGCATGGGATTTCATATACTCCTTGATTTTCTAACTCAATTTTGTCTTTGGGGTTTCTTAGGATGGTGGATATTTTCTGTTTGTGCAGAATGCTGTCTTGATGTTGTGTTTGTGGAGGATCTTGCTGATTCTGTCTGTGGTGCCTTTTATATATGGGAGGAGGGCTGTGCCGTTTTCTTGTTCTCTGTCTTGGATTTTAGTGGGGGTTCTTTTGGATTAGCTTGGTAATCTTATTTCTTTGGAATCCATTGGATGTTAGTACGTTAGTGAGAGTGTCTAGTTCGGGTTTTAGGTGTTGTTCATCAGCTAAGCATTTTGTTCTGGAGATGAGTGTCTTGGCTACGGAGTTGATCTGTGCTGGGTGGTGGTGTGAGAGTGCGTGCAGATAGCGGTTTGTGTGTGTTTTCTTCTGGTAGATGGTGTGTCCTAGGGAGCCATTGGGTTTTCTGTAGACTAAGACATCCAGGAAGGGAAGTTGGTTATTAACTTCTGTTTCCATGGTGAACTGTATTTTGGGGTGTAGGCTATTGAGGTGTGTGAGGAAGTTTTCAAGTTTTTCTTTCCCGTGTGGCCAGATTATGAAGGTGTCATCTACATATCTGAGCCAGAGTTTGGGTTTGTGATCAGATTTTTCTAGAGCTTGGGTTTCAAAGTGTTCCATGTAGAGATTGGCAATGACAGGTGAGAGGGGTGATCCCATGGGTGCTCCTTCTATTTGTTTGTATTTTTGTCCGTTATAGATGAAGTATGTGTTGGATAGGCAGTGGTTGGTCAGATCTAGGATGTGCTTGGATAGCTGTGCTCTGATTGGATGGGGTTTTTTTTTTGTGCACTGATTGGCTGGGGGTGTGTCCTGTTTGGGTGGGGGCTTGGTTGTGCTCAGATTAGTCTGAGCTGCAGGGGGATTTGAGCTGGTGAGCTGCATTGCTGTTGTTTGGCTTCGTGTTTGTGGTCGTGCTACATCTTCATAGTGGGTGTCTGTCTGCTGTATGTATGGATTGGAGGGGTTTGAAATGGCTAATGTTGCAGCTGCGGTCTGGCTTCTGGTCCTTGGTCGTGGTTCCTGATCGGTGTGGGTTTGGGTCTGCTTTCTGGGTGGATGTGTGGTTGTGACATCCTGGGTAGACCTCGTGAGTGTGGGTCTGGTGTCATTCCTCGTGTTAGGGACTCGTTTGTCAATAAGGGCGGGTTTCCAAATGGCTGGTAGGTGGGAGGTATCATCTCGTTTGTTCATGCTGTGTGGGCGTTTTTCTATCTTGATGGCTTCTCTGATTATTCTGTTGTTAAAGTGTTCAGTTCAGGCCTCCCCAAGATACACAAAGAAGGAACCCCACTCAGACCCATAGTCAGCTCCATAGGCTCACCTCTACAAAACCTAGCCAAATTTCTCGCCAAACAACTACAGCCCTATGCAGAATCCATCGCCTCACATGTAAAAAACTCATTCCAGTTCATAGAGATCATAAAGAAACAAAACTTACAGCCCAGCGACCTACTCGTGAGCTTTGATGTCATATCCCTCTTCACCCAAGTGCCAATCAAAGAAGCCTTGACAGTATCCAAGACAAATATAACCCCCCCAAGCACATCCTAGATCTGACCAACCACTGCCTATCCAACACATACTTCATCTATAACGGACAAAAATACAAACAAATAGAAGGAGCACCCATGGGATCACCCCTCTCACCTGTCATTGCCAACCTCTACATGGAACACTTTGAAACCCAAGCACTAGAAAAATCTGATCACAAACCCAAACTCTGGCTCAGATACGTAGACGACACCTTCATAATCTGGCCACATGGGAAAGAAAAACTTGACAACTTTCTCACACACCTCAATAGCCTACACCCCAAAATACAGTTCACTATGGAAACAGAAGTTAACAACCAACTTCCCTTCCTAGATGTCTTAGTCTACAAGAAACCCAATGGCTCCCTAGGACACACCATCTACCAGAAGAAAACACACACAAACCGCTATCTGCACGCACTCTCACACCACCACCCAGCACAGATCAACTCCGTAGCCAAGACACTCATCTCTAGAACAAAACACTTAGCTGACGAACAACACCTAAAAACCGAACTACACACTCTTACAAACGTACTAACATCCAATGGATTCCAGAGAAATAAGATTACCAAACTAATCCAAAAAGAACCCCCCACTAAAATCCAAGACAGAGAACAAGAAAACGGCACAGCCCTCCTCCCATATATAAAAGGCACCACAGACAGAATCAGCAAGATCCTCCACAAACACAACATCAAGACAGCATTCTGCACAAACCAAAAAATATCCACCATCCTAAGAAACTCCAAAGACAAAATTGAGTTAGAAAATCAAGGAGTATATGAAATCCCATGCACCGCCTGCAGCACCACATACATCGGAAAAACCAACAGAAGAATAAGTGCACGCATTGAAGAACACAAGAACTCATTCAAAAAAGAGGAACCAACTTCTTCCTTGGTCCAACACCTTAAAGCCACAGGACACGATATTGACTTTAAAAAGACCAGAACTATCGCCAAAACTGAACACTTTAACAACAGAATAATCAGAGAAGCCATCGAGATAGAAAAACGCCCACACAGCATGAACAAACGAGATGATACCTCCCGCCTACCAGCCATTTGGAAACCCGCCCTTATTGACAAACGAGTCCCTAACACGAGGAATGACACCAGACCCACACTCACGAGGTCTACCCAGGATGTCACCACCACACATCCACCCAGAAAGCAGACCCAAACCCACACTGATCAGGAACCACGACCAAGGACCAGAAGCCAGACCGCAGCTGCAACATTAGCCATTTCAAACCCCTCCAATCCATACATACAGCAGACAGACACCCACTATGAAGATGTAGCACGACCACAAACACGAAGCCAAACAACAGCTATGCAGCTCACCAGCTCAAATCCCCCTGCAGCTCAGACTAATCTGAGCACAACCAAGCCCCCACCCAAACAGGACACACCCCCAGCCAATCAGTGCACAAAAAAAAACAACCATCCAATCAGAGCACAGCCAAGCTCCCACCCAATCAGTTCAAACCCCCACTAGCAGTTAAAAAGGAAGAAACAGCTGCAATCACACATTGCTCCCAGAAGCACGAAGCTGAAGCCTGAAGATGACGAATGAGATTTCGTCGAAACATCGCCAAGACACTTCCAATTTATATAAAACAAATATATATATTTGTTTTCTGAGGTTTTCGCAGGTGTTTGTATGTAGGTCTTTGGTTATTCGGGTTTTCTCCCGCGTAAAATTGGTAGTGTCTTGGCGACATTTCGACAAAGTCTCATTCATCATCTTCAGCTTCAGCTTCTTGCTCCCAGAAGCACGAAGCTGAAGCCTGAAGATGACGAATGAGACTTCGTCGAAACGTCGCCAAGACACTTCCAATTTTACACGGGAGAAAGCCCGAATAACCAAAGACCTACACACACACACACACACACACACACACACACACACATATTTGTTTTCTGAGGTTTTCACGGGTGTTTGTATGTAGATCTTTGGTTATTCGGGTTTTCTCCCACGTAAAATTGGAAGTGTCTTGGCGACGTTTCAACGAACTTTCATTCGTCATCTTCAGGCTGGTGTTTACAGCTTCGTGCTTCTAGGAGCAATGTGTGATCGTAGCTGTTTCTTCCTTTTTACTGGTAGTGGGGGTTTGAACTGATTGGTTGGGAGCTTGGCTGTTTTCTGATTGGGTAGAGGTGTGTTCTGATTGGTTGGGGGTTTGGCTGTACTCTGATTGGATGGTGGGGTTGGCTGTGCTCTAATTGGATGGGGGTGTGTTCTGTTTGGGTGGGGGAGGCTTGGTTGTACTCAGGTTAGTCTGAGTTGCAGTGGGATTTGAGTTGGTGAGCTGCATTGCTGTTGTTTGGCTTTGTATTTTTGGTCGTGCTACATCTTCATGGTGGGTGTCAGTTTGCTGCATGTATATATTGGAGGGGTTTGAAAAGGCTAGTGATGCAGCTGCGGTCTGGCTTCTGGTCCGTGGTCAACACTCCCCACCTCTCCACCAGTATTTATAGAGAGATGGCAGCTCCAACCACTCTTTGCTCGAGAAGCACGAAGCCGAAGACACCAGCTGAAGATGATGAGTCAGAGCTCGTCGAAATGTCGCCAAGATACTCTCAACCTTACATGGGAAAAGACCCAAAAATGCCAAGACCTACATACCTATACCTGTGAAAACCTACGAAAACAAATATATATACATACATACATACATACATACATACATACATACATATATATGTATGTATGTATGTATGTATGTATGTATGTATGTATATATGTATGTATGTATGTTTAGGGAGAAAATAATACAGAAATATATATAAGGTCACAGGATACCATATTTTTCAGACTATAAGAAGCACTCCCCCCCCCCCAAATGGGTGAAAATCTGGGTGCGTCTTATACTCTGAATGTAGTCCCACCTAGCTTCTCAAATAGAGGTTTCAGAGGCTGAAAAAATCATGAGAAATGAATCTTCAGAAAAGAAGCCCCCACACAGAGCTTCAAAGGCTTTTTTTCTAAAGCTCTGTTTCAGAGGCTTTCAGTGGCAGAAAAAAAGGTTTTTTCTGGAACAGAGTTTCAGAAGTTTCAGAGGCAGGGAAAAAAAAAAAAAGCAAGGCACAGAGTTTACAACCAAGAAACCTATTGCTAAAATTCACTTGTGGGAACAGCTGATTCGGGGGTATTCAGAGAGGCTGATCCACCTGCCAATCAGCTTTTTCCTTATTTTCCTCCCCAAAACTAAGGTGTGTCTTATACTCGGGTGCGTCTTATACTCTGAAAAATATGGTAATTCCTGTTAGCCATAGATTCAGGACAGGCTCAGAACACAGTAAAATAGGAGAAAATTTAGAACTCCACCGCCTTCGACATGACCTGAGTTTAACTCATAGAATCATCTGTTACAACGTCCTTCCTGTTGAAGACTACTTCAGCTTCAATCACAACAATACAGGAACACACAATAGATTTAAACTTAATGTGAACCGCTCCAATCTTGATTGCAGAAAATATGACTTCAGTAACAGAATTGTTAATGCCTGGAATGCACTACCAGACTCTCTGATCTCTTCCCAAAATCCCCAAAGCTTTAACCAAAAACTATCTACTATTGACCTCATCCCATTCCTAAGAGGTCTGTAAGGGGCGTGCACAAGAGCACCAACGTGCCTACCGTTCCTGTTCTAATGTTCCCTTTGATTGTATCCAATTTCATGTAATTATTACACACTTATGATTTATTTATGCTATAGTTATTTCATGCTTATGCTTATATATACTGTTGTGACAAATAAAATAAATAAATAAAAATAAATAAATGTTTTTTAACAGAAGAGAATCTTCCACTTTTTTTTTTGTTTTATTAACAACATTATATCAAAAAGTTAAGTTACAATACAGTATTGATAGATAAAAATAAATTCATTCTGAAGGGATAGCTAGATTCAGAGTTATGACTATTCAGCTTTTCTGTGAGACAATACATGAAATATATGGAGTCGTTTAGGTAATAGGCGGCCATGTAAGTCTTGTAAAAAAATAAATAAATAAATTGGCAAAGCTGCTCAGATAAATTAACCATTTTAGATCACAGATGGTAACCTACTGCTAAGTAAAGCAGGAATAGGAAATTTTGCTCATAGCCAGAACTCTTCTATAAGTGTGCTTACCGATTCACCAACAGAAATGACAGTGTTGACAAAATATCCAGATGGTTACATTTTTGTTACGACTGAGTCCAAGATCTGTATGACATACTTCCATTTTCCTCATTCTCATCTCCCCCTGTCTCTCTCCTACAGTAGACCTTGTAGAAGAGCAATGATAGTCAATGGTAGCCAAAAATCATCTGATACTATCTTTTCCAAGTAACAAGTTTTACAGTCTGCAGTGTAAAAAGCATAGCATACTAAAGCTACAATTTCCAATGAAAAACCCTCTCTTTATGGAACAATCTCAACAGAGCAGAACCAAATGCCTTTCAGGGTCTCAAAGAATAACATTTCTATTTATTTCTATTGTTTTTTTTAATTAATAACACAAAATTAGAAAAAGGAGCAGAAGACAAAGGTAAGAGTGATGGAGGTACATACATTGTGAAAGAGAAGAAAAAAATACAAAAAAGTGCTTTAACAAAAAACTGCAAAAAATATGAAAAGAAAGAAATGATAGGTGAGTTATAACAATATACAGTTTTAATTCAATATATACTTGTCTAATGCAAATATTATTCAAGTGCATGTATATGTTTCTAATATTTTTTTTAATACCTCCCATATTCTGCATAAATGAGTCCCATATTTCATTGCAATGTCTGTGTCCATTGGTAATCTGCTCATAAGTGGCAAGTGCAAGCAGGTTTTCAATTCGTTGACTAAATAGAACCATAATTTATTTTTCCAGTGCTAAAATATTAGTCTTTTAGCCATAGTAAGGACTTGGAGAATTCATTTATGCAGTACAATTGCCAAATTCCATCTTTTAGGTATGTAGTTATCCTCTGAAAATTTTACCTTTTGTCGCACAATCATATTTATATAATAGACTACTTTCTCCCAAAAAACCTGTGAAGTATAGGGCACTGTGGAAACCTATGTTTTTAGAAGCATTATTCTTAGTACATTTCCAACATAAATACTGGTTTTGACAGTCCTTTTCTATACAATTGTAATAATTGTTTGGATTTATAGCCTCAAAATTCTATTTTTTTTATAAGTCATAATTTCAGTTCCATTGACACTCTTGCTGTAGAAGTTAAACCACTCTCCCATTTTCTTGACAATATAGGAACTTCCATTCATTTCTCAACATCTGCATATCACATTGATTTATTGATAACAAATGTCTATAAAAACTAACAACAACAACAACAACAAAACAAAACAAAACAACAACAACAACAACAACAACAACAACAACAATAATAATAATATAATTTGTATACTGCCCTTCTCCCGAAGGACTCAGGGCAGTTAACAGCCAAATAAAAATGACAGTCAATAAATACAATACAAATAAAACAATAACTAAAAAACTTATTCAAAATTTGGCCCAAATTTAAAATACATTTAAAACCCTAAAAAACCAATTAAAAATTAAAAACCCATAATAACATCTAAAAAATCTAAGCCAGTCCTGTGTGGAAAAATAGATACATCTTCAGCTCGCGGTGAAAGGTCCGAAGGTCAGGAAGTTGTCGGAGTCCAGGGGGAAGTTTGTTCCACAGGATTGGTGCCCCCACAGAGAAGGCCCTTCCCCTGGGGGCCGCCAGCCGACATTGCTTGGCTGACGGCACCCTAAGGAGTCCCTCTCTGTGAGAGCGCACGGGTCGGTGGGAGGCAAACGGTGGCAGTAGGCGATCCCGTAAGTAACCCGGTCGTAAGCCATGGAGCGCTTTAAAGGTGGTAACCAACACCTTGAAGTGCACCCGGAAGACCACAGGCAGCCAGTGCAGCTTGCGCAGGATTGGTGTTATAAGGGAGCCACGAGTAATGGGGTTTTTTTTTGTTTTAAAGAGTTTAGCAAGTTGTTCTAATATCTCAGTTATCTCAGAAGCTGAACATGCTGCTGGTTCAAACAACAATGTTAACAAATTTAAAAATTGCCATCACTTATTTCTGATAAATGAAATTTATCTCTTAACTCACAGTATGTTAAAAATTCATTATTATTGTCTATCAGTTGGTCCAAAGTCAATAGCCTCACTTTCTTTTGTTTCCTTTTGTTTCTGCCTCACTTTCATCTATTTTTTCTGAATAACCATTTTTCTCTCAATTTTAAAGTTTAATTTCCCCATAATCAACTTGGCATGGGAAAAAGGATCAAATCTTTTTTTATTAGACATTACATTCTATAACTTTTTAACTAACATATTGTTTCCAGTGATACTAGATTTTTAGTATATTTAGATCCATGTAAACAAAGTAACAAAGGAGGGCCAGTCGACATTATGATAAACTAGATTATCTCAAGAAAGCCACCACAAGGATACCAGAAATGTTACTTTATTGTTGTAGGGTATAGTAACAGAATCTTTAAAGACTGTTCAACTTTTTTCTGTGATCCATTTTATAGTAAACAAAATGAAAATCAAGGTAGGGCATCTTGAGTTTTTTTCTCACAAGCTTCAATCTCTGGGGTGAATAATCTCTTCTATGAATCACTGAATGGTTTCTTCATATGTTCCCCAAGGTCGTATCTAAATTCCTTAACTTTATGATATCATGTTTTAATTGATAATGTTGCTAATATGTAAGAAAGTCTTGTCACTGGCTGATCCATAACTTAGATTGGATCTTCTGTATGCCTGTCATCAAATTGCTCTCTTAACAATGGAACAATAACCTGGTTTTATTAATTTTAATTAATTAATTAATTAATATTAATATTAATGAAGGAAATGTCTTTGTGGAAATTCACAACACTTGAATGTAATGATTCTCAGCCATTTCAGCAATTCTTATTCTGTAGGAAGGTATTCTGAATATTGAAGCTTCACATATCTTTAAATCACCAAAACTTTTATTTAAACACAATCTATTTTTAAAAGCTAATTAGACTGGTTTCTCTCCCCCAAGTTCTGCTATGGTGCTCAGTGTTCTGGGGTCAGGTGGGATTATTCCTGGGAGAGGTAAGTGAAGTGTCGTGTCCCACTCTTTCGCTGACGGCCGGGTCAGGGAAATCCGAATCAGGCTTGCCTCTGCAGCTCTGCCCAAAGTCCTAGCAAAGTCCTCAGAGCAGGCAGAAGACCAGAAAGTGACTTCAGCAAGATAAGTTCGACTTTGCCTGACTCAGAGACTGCCAGAAAGCAGATCCTTTATATAGGCCATGGGGTGTGGCTCCATGACTCAGCACTCATTAAGGCCTGCCCCTCCCTTCCTTCTGTTGCCTCTGCCTATCCAGTCTTCTGATGTGAGGGTCACTCCAATCAGCAGCTGTTGGAAATAAACTTTCCTCAGGCTCACATGCTGTGGAGGAGGGGGAGGGGTCTAGCTGCTCCGTTTGCCTGGGCATGGAGCCAGGGCTGGGGCCGGGGGGTGCTCCCTCCTCTGCAGCCTGCTTGGGCATGGAGCCAGGGCTGGGGCTGGGAGACGCCCCCTCCTCAGCCTGTCTGGGCATGAAGCCAGGGCTGGGGCCAGGAAGACATTCTTCAGCGTTCGGAAGCAGATAAGCAGACCCCGGCTGCGGTGAGAGCGGGCAAGACACAACATGAAGAATGCCAGGAGTCCATGCCACAAATACATAAATATTGACATCAGTATCACTCAGAGCATGAAGATCATCCTAGCTAACCAGCTAGAGAAAGTTGGTATCTATGTTGGGTAGCAGCAATATAGGAAGATGCTGGAGGTAATCTTTAGTGACAACAGCAGATGCATCTGTTCATACTGGGTAGGAAAAGGCAGCGGTAAACCAGTCCTGTGTTTTATCAAGCAAATTGACTTGACAATATATAATTAATCAAATAGTGCAGGGATCAGCAACCCGCAGCTCTGGAGCCACATGTGGCTCTTTCATCCCTCTGCTGTGGCTCCATGTCGCTCAAAATATGTGTCACAACTGCCAAATTGTGACACCCACTGATGCACAATTTATTAAGCTTTTCGACCCCTGGTAGGCCAATCATGGATAAATCCAGGAAAAGAAAAATTTCAGAAGAAAACAGAATCTTTAATTCAACTATACATGCTAGTTTTGTGGCCACTCAGGAAATAGTCAGGCATGGGAAGAGTTTTGTGGCTCCCGGTGTTTTCTTTTCTGTGGGAAACGGGTCCAAATGGCTCTCTGATTGTTTAAGGTTGCCGACCCTTGAAATAGCGTATGCAGACCCTAGACAGCCTCCCTCCGTTTGTGTCCCATTAACCTTATTTCAAAATAAAAAATACAGGA
Source organism: Ahaetulla prasina (assembly GCF_028640845.1). Lineage (NCBI taxonomy): Eukaryota > Metazoa > Chordata > Lepidosauria > Squamata > Colubridae > Ahaetulla > Ahaetulla prasina. Next base: position 125,277,454 of record NC_080539.1, read on the forward strand.
CAATTCTAATCCATTTTTTCTCTGAAAATATCTTGAAAGAATAAAAGCAAAGATAAGTTAAGAGAGATTAAATGGAATATCCTAAAGGATGCAGAAAGCCATCTCACTAGTTTTATCTGTTTATAGTCTCTATGCAGCCATTTTTAAAATATCTTTGATGTGTTCTCAGAATTCCAGATATACCCTCTAGGTCCAACGATTGGAAACTTCTATTTTACAAGCCTGAATATATTTTCTTAAGACCTTTACTTACTTTCTAAATGCAAAGAGAACAATTTCCTATAAAGTTCACATTTGCAACAGCAGTAACTATAACATGAAAAAGAGCGCTAAATATGGATGAATTACATCTGCAAAAACAAAGCCATCTACGGAACATTTATTAGAGAAGAGTAGCTATAACATGTAAAATGTAGTCATTAAAGAAATATTAAAAGAAGGATTTGCAAAAGTCCCACCATTTAGTCATGTAATGTTTTGTAAGCATTTCTTTTACAGAAAACAATAAACTATCCTTGGACTGATTAACATCAATATGTTCTAGGGAAAACAGGGTATTCTGTAACCATGGAATTTTGTATAGAAATGCAATAAAAGTATCAGATTCTTGTGTTAATATTTGAGAGAGAGAAAGAGAAATACTGAGATAACTTGTGATATCTGTTGATTTTATTTACCAATTAAAACATATTAATTAAAAAAAAGACATCCAAAAAGATAAGTGGTTAATACAGAAAGCATTGAATTCAACCTCTGGTTGTTCTTGTTCTAAAATAATTCCTTGGTTCTTTCTGAATTCTATTTTCATCTTTGTGTTGACCTCAGCATCCTGTGTTCAATATAACACTGGAGATTGTGACTTGTTCTGGTCACAAAGTCCACTGGTTTAATACAACATTTATTTTGCTTATGATGCAACTGGAAGACAGCACTGATCAACCTTAAATCCTTATTATAGGAGATCAGAGAAGTATTGGATAATATCCCAAGAAACAAACTGGACACAGAGCTGTTGACTTCTTTCAGACCCAGATTGCCTCTTGAAAAATTTTCTTTTATGGAACTGTATGCCAATGTGCCACACAGTGCTAAATCCAGTGGTGGGATTCAGCCAGTTTGCACCTATTCGGGAGAACCAGTTGTTAACTTTCTAAGCAGTTCGGAGAACCGGTTGTTGGAAGAAAACTTATTTTGTTTTTTTCCACTTTACAGGGCTAATCCTGTAAGGAAGGCAGGAAGGAAACATTCTGGTGGTGTTTCTAGCCTCATCTTTATTGCCTTGTTTACAGAAACTGCCTCTCTGGGTTAACCCTTATTACATTGTAACAGCTAAGGCAAAGCACCCATCAATGCAAATGACGTTGACTTGGCCATGCCCACATAGTCAAATGACCACTGAGCCACACCTACCCAGCCGATCATTAGGGCAGAGAACCAGTTGTTAAATTATTTGAATCCCACCACTGGCTAAATCTAGCATGTTGGGAGAGGCAAACTGGATTATATTTGAACTGATCACATGTTTCAGAAAATGGAACAATTTGTTACAACTGTAACAAATGGAACAATTTGTTACAACTTGAGGCGTTAATGCAACACAGGGCCTACATCAAAATACCATGCACTTCATATTTGCCTCACTTTTCTTAGTCTTCTTGCTGGGGTAACCTTCAGGAATGGTCAATTCTTAGAGCATTCCAATGATATTTGAATATTTGTCTTCTCATAGAATAAAATAGAATAGAATAGAATAGAATAGAATAGAATAGAATAGAATAGAATAGAATAGAATAGAATAGAATTCTTTATTGGCCAAGTGTGGTTGGACACACAAGGAATTAGTCTTTGGTGTATATGCTCTCAGTGTACATAAGGAGAATAAAATACATTCGTCAAGAATAAAAAGATACAACACTTAGTGATAGTCAAGGTTACTAATAAGCTATCAAGTCGTACTAGGAAAGAAATAAAAACAATATAATTGAAAGATACAAGCACCATGGTTATAGTAATAAATGGGAAGAGATAGATACCAGTAAGGAAGAAAAAAATAATAGTAATACAGTGTTAGTAAATTATTTGACAGTGTTGTGGGAATTAGTTGTTAAGCAGAGTGATGGCATTTGGGAAAAACTGTCTTTGTGTCTAGTTGTTTTGATGTGCAGTGCCCTATAGTGTCTTTTTGAGGATAGAAGTTGAAACAATTTATGTCCAGGATGTGAGGGGTCTGTAGATATTTTCACAAGCCTCTTTTTGACTCGTGCAGATCCTCAATGAAAAATACAGATCCTTATTGGTTGGGATACTCCAGTCTTCCAATTCTCTATTTAGATGGAGATGCAAGGGCTCCTTCTGCCTTAGCCTCTTGGCTACTCATTCTAAGATTTTAAATACTCAATATTAGTCTAGACCTACTGTGGATCTGATTCAATGCTTTCAACATTATGTTGCCCTCCCCCAACCATAAATGTGTGCCTAAAGTAATTTGAAAAACAAGTTGCATATAGTCATGTAACTTTAAAATACATCTGTGGATAGTTGAATGCCACCCATCTCAAAAAGAAAAAAATGTCTCAGAGACATCCTGTTTAAAAAGATTTTAGACAATGTTTCCCACTTTGACCCCTGTCACCCCAGAACTCTGGATTGAATTGTGCCTGGAATGTTCTTTGGTTTTCTGAAAAGATCTGGGATCTAAAGCCGAGTTCTAGAAGCACCATTGGAGGAAAACCAAGAATGAATCTACTAAACAAGGGTATAAGGGTGATGAAACATCTATCAGTGTGTCCACTGGCAGCTGTCTAGTAGGGTGAGCTGTTGGATACAGACATGATGTTGGATCATTGGCAATGCTGCTGTGAGGAATATTCTGGCTGTTTGGCAGAAAAGTTGGATTCCACCTGGACAGATTTAGGAGAGGTGCAGAGATACAGTTTCGTGATGTGATTTGGGATGTGTGTTTTTGAAGAATTGAATAGGATTCTCTGCTTGGTTGGCTACTGTTTGTTGGATTCAGAGTTTTTCTAGCTCATGAAGATGACAGGGCCAGTTGTTCTATGTGGTGGTGTTGGCCTCATTGATAAACCTCTCAATGCGGTAGTCTGTAGGAGATGTGGTGTCCCCCCCTCCTGAAGAGGGCATCCCTGGACATAACTATTTAAGATAGATCCTTTCTCCAATCTTTTAGGGAAGAAGTGGATGGAGGTGCAGTTGCAGAAGACCCTGGAGGGAGCAGATTTCTAGACCCATTGTACTTGGGTTTCAGGTTGGAATTCAGTATGAATACAGCCATGGTTATGCTTGTCTATAACCAGTGAAGAAGGTAGCATGCCCTTGATTTCTCAGCAGCTTTTAATACAATCAACAGTGGTGTCCTTCTGTAACAATTATGGGACTGGGAATTGTGGGCACCATATTACATAGTTATCTTCCTTCATAGCCAGTTCTAGTCAAGAGTTTGAGTATGTGTGTGTGCGTGTATGGGGAGATGTTGCTGCCTTGTGGGATGCTACAGGGCTTGACACACCTCCCTCTTATTTAACATCTACACAAAACTGATGACTGAAGTCCTCTTCCAATTTAGGGTACAGTGTCATTAGTATGCTGCTGATACACAGTTATATATTTCTACCACAAGCTGGTCAAATGAGGTTGTTAAAGTTCTGACACAGCATCCAGATTTTGTGTAGACTAGCTCAATCCTATCCAGACTGAATGCTGGGACTACCTAGATTCAGGAATTCTCCATTTTTATTCCTGGGTGGGTTGTACTTTTACACCTAGAATAGTACGCAACGTGTAGGGTTTCTTGGATTCACAGATCCTGCTGAGAGAGAATCTGGTAGCTGTACCTAAGACAGCCTTTGCACAAGCCCAGCCGTTACACCAACTGTGCTCTTTCCTAGATTGGTTGGCCCTCCAGAGAGCCACTTGTGCTCTAGTCACATGACAACTTAACTACTGAAAAACACTCTACGTCAAACCGCCTTTGAAGTCCACTAGGAAGCTACAACTGGTCTAGAATGCAATGGTGCAAGCAAGAGTGATGGGTTTGGCTCAGCATGTCTATGTGTCTCTTATGCTACACTAGTTCTGGGTCTGATTTAAGGTGCTGATTATTGCCTGTAAATCCCTATATTGTATACAGCCTGATTGTTTGAGAGATTGGCTAGCTCCTACAGTTTTTGCATGACCAGTATGATCCAACAGAATGGGCACAATCAAAGTTCCTTCAATTAAAGAGTGCTATCTTTTAGGACATAGGAAGTATGATTTCTCTGTCAGGCTCCCACCATGATGGTGATCCATAAGGTCTTGAAAACCGGGCTATTCTCCCAGCCCTTGGGTTAAAATGGATGTGACACCCCTGTTTGTATTTTTTTGTGTTCTGATATTTTGCCTGGATTGCCATCTTGTAATTATTTTGTAGTTATTTTTTTGTAATTTGCCTATTTTATTGCATTGTATTGTGTTTTTGTGAGGCACCCAAAGTCAATTTCAGTAGGGTGGCATCAGCACTGAATAAATAATCAAGGAGAACTCTCTAATATAAAATGCTAATCACAATTTTTGTTTCCTTAAATAATTGCTTGTTTGCACCCTTTTTTCTATATAAAATCAAATTCAGAACTGCTATTTTTAAGGAGGCCAGACAAAGTTATTTTGCACAGCTGGTCCAGACTATTAAATGATCACAGACCTAAATCAGTTCCATCCTATTCATTTAAAAAGTAATCAGATCAGCAAAAGCTACAAAAAAATGCCCTTATTTATATACTCAGCATTGGGGATATTTTTATGTATAATTTTAAAATACAAGTTTTACTTTCTGTGAAGACAAGTAAGATCCAGAAATTCTGTAGCATTTTATCAACAGAAATATCTTGATACAAGTTGGTAGCAGGTTGTTGTGAAACTGTTCTATTTAATAGACCATTACCTTCAGTGATGATATTAAAACACACTCAGCATGCAATTTCATTAACTTTCAGAATCATTTTTTCCCCAAAATTAAATTCTATTAGGAAACTCTACTTCTCAGTGAACAATAATTGCTTATCAAAACAGCTTAACGTTTTATGCTCTGGTCACTGGAGTAATGCATATTGAAAAACCTTGGTATCAAGTGAACAAAATGCCAGAGTGATATAGAATATTAATAAAAACAGTGAAGCCTGTAAAAAACACAAAATGAGATTAAAAAACCATATTAGCTTACTTCAATGAATAATGAGTCAATATTTTTCAGATTTCCTTTGGGATAACATGACAGCAGCTATAGATAAGAAATAAAATCTATTTTATCCTAAAGCTTCAGTGCCTATCTTAAGCTTATGGCATTTTTTTTCTTTTTAAGTTTGGATGTACTAAAATAATACACTTTGTATAAAGTTTTTCATATGTTATAGCCATCAGTATACAAAATTGCTCAATGAAATAGATACAATGCAAATGGCAATGTCAGCTTGTTTTAAATAAAGTTAGTAAAGTTTTTTTAAACCTTCAAAAAGGTAAAGAATTCTAGTAAATTGAAATTTATAACAGCCCATTGAATTGCTCTGATCGTGTGGATTATTGGTGCATCATTATGAGGCTGGAGGGCTCATGCACCCTTCAAACTGGGGTCAAGTCTGAGAAATATGTTTAAGGAATATATTTCTTTCAATATATCTAAAAGTTCATTTTAGGACAGAGAACAAAATTACAAAATTTAGTAGGCAGATAAAGGTCTGCACAATTTTTATGTGTAAGAATTTTGTACTGTCTTTCATTTTAATTAATAAGATCAAGCACAACATCTCCCAGAAAGTATTGGTCAAAATAGTGATGATATTGCATTCATTAGTCATAAAATGATAGTTGCAAGTTGTCAGAATTTGTTGCAGAAATCAAATCCAGAAAGCACACACAGGTAACTGATTTCAGCAGGATTCCTTAACCTGTCTTTATATATAAAATAACATATACAATACAGTAGTGGGTTTCAAAACCCGTTGCTACCGATTCGCTTGTGGGCATGTGCGCGCTCATGTGCAACGCTTCTGTGCATGTGCAGAAGCATCCAGGCGGGTGGGCGGAGCCTCCCCTACTGCTACCGGCTCACCCGATCTGGGGCGAACCAGTAGCAACCCACCACTGATACAATACCAAAAGCAGATTTTCCAGCGAGGTAGTAGTTACAGGCAAAACACTGGCAGAGGAGAGAACAGCAGAGATGAGTTTCAGTTTTGATCAGCAGACTAGTTTAGCTTCTGTACAGACTCAGATCTGTACAGCATGCTTAAGTTTCTGTTTCCAAACAGTCCCCATTGGCTGATATGTTGCCATGCCTATTCATTGGCTGATCTTGTTACTATGCCCTATTCCAGTTCATGAATATTGTGACACAAGTAGTTTCACTTCCACCTCCTATAATGATTGATTAATGGTTTTTGTGGTCAAAGGACTTGTGAAAATATGGAATGTCATGTGACTCCGAGAGAATCTCATCAAAGAGTCCAGAGGTACTTCACGAGAAGAGTACTCCACTCTTCTGCTCACAATAGAATACCTTATGCCACCAGGCTTGAAATGTTGGGCTTGGACAATCTAGAACTATGCCACCTACAGTCTGACCTAAGCATAGTACACAAAATTGTCTGCTACAACGTCCTACCTGTCAATGACTACTTCAGCTTCAATCACAATAATACATGGGCAAACAATCGATAGAAACTCAAGGTAAACTGCTCCAAACTCGATTGGAGAAAATACAACATCAGCAACAGAGTGGTCAGTGCCTGGAATGCACTACCTGACTCTGTTGTTGCATCCTCAAACTCCCAAAACTTTAACCTTAAACAGTCTACCGTGGACCTCACCCCATTCCTAAGAGGTCTGTAGGGAGCATGCATAAGCACACCAGTGTGTCTACCATCCCTGTCCTACTGTCCTACTATCCCCATTTATTCGTACTCATTTCCTATGTTCATGTCCATATTTATACATGTTCATGTATTCATTTCTATGTTTATATATGTTTTCTTGTACATATTTGACAAACTAAATAAATTAATAAAAATAAAAATTACACGATGTCTCACTTTATGACTGCTTTGCTTAGTGATGGAAATTCTAGTCCTGATTACCATCATTAACTGAAGACCTCATAACGTGCTTGTTGTAATTTATTATATTTCTACATTCCTGGCCTATGGACTGACTTGAGCAGCCTATCCAAAACAGAATACCAAAAAAGGAAGAACTTGGACCTACTGCTGGAGCCCCTTTTCTCTGTCTTTCATAACACTTTGCTAACATATTCTTTCCCCATAGAATGACTCTATCCGAGTTAAATGTGCATCTAAAATAAGAAGGTTATTCTGTATGGTAATGTCCCTTTAATGACATTTTTGAAAAGCCTAAATGAATTGCTTCACTTTAAAAAACCCTTAATGACCTGGGACAAATACATTCTCAAGGCTTATTCTTACTGTGTATTTTAAATATAAGATGTTCTTTTAACTATGTCTCATCAGACATGGAGAAAGTATACCATAAACTATAATAGGGTTATGTTTATTTCTGTCTTTTCTCTATGAATATTTTATCCCCCCCCCCGTCTTCTAAAATTAATTCTGATTCAGAAAGGGGATTCTTAATAGGAATCACTTTCTTCATAATGGGGTTCATTATTCATATCATATTTTTAAGTGTGCCATTGGTTGTTTAAGCAACAGGTTTTTAGATACCTAATGGCACACTTAAAAATATGATATGAAGCCTGAAAACCGTTCCATGCACTACTGAAATTTCATCAAAAATCCTACATGGAATCTTCCATCTTGGAATTTTAAAACAGACTTTGGAAGTTCAATATTAACATGATATTTTAAAAAATGCACACAGTGAAAATCCAAAGGCTCAGCAAAGTAATCTAAAATCAAGATAGATAGATAGGTAGATAGATAGATAGATTACTTTAAAATGCAATTTTGCATTTTAAAATTGATTCTAATATATAATTTAAAGAGACATAAAAGAATGCAGAGTCCACATGCAAACTAAGCCAAATCTAAAAAAAAAAATGTATTCACTATCTCTAAATTCTATAAATAAATACTTCATATACATTGGCTTAAGCATCAGAGGCCATATTCACACAGCTGCTTTACCATACTTTCTCATATTTTGGAGCATGTGTGCCCTAAATTTTCTGCTGCTTCCACAATACCCAGGCCCATCCTACATTACATACACACACAATGTTGTAAGGGTTTAGATTGGAAGTCCCACAACTAAAATTCCAGCCATGCACAATATCATCTGCTTTGTGAAAAGGCTTCTCCAACTGGCTTGTATAGTGCCTTAGATACTCTGTAATTTTTGTCATTTTTTCTGTTTCATTGACCAACTGAAATTTATTGTCATTCTTTAAAGCAATATGTCAGTTGATTGATTTACCAATAGATGGCAGCAAAAAGAATTTCTGCTTCTTGGCTGCCCCCAGTTATCATTTGACTTTGTGAAGTGACTAGATAGCTATTTTTGAAAACCTGGAGTTTGAGGAAACAGTTTTGCTGTGAGAGTTGGCATGAGAGTTAAGTATGTTATGTTAGGGGAGGAAGGGAGGAACCAGGACTTCTATAGAAACAGCATCTTTTGTGAACGGACGTCCCAGTTATGTAGGCTACAGAACAGGGGTGGGCTTCAAAAAATTTAGCAAGGGGTTCTCTGCCTGTTTTCTGGGTGGGCGTGGCCATGGTGGGCGTGGCCTAGTCGGCCTCCTGCACCATGCCGGGGTGTGTGTGTGTGGATTTTTGCCCTTCTCGGGCTCTGGAGGCTTTCCTTGAACCTCCAGGAGGGCAAAAATGGCTGGAAATAGGCCTGTTTCCGGCTTTCCTGAACTTCCGGTAGGCCTGTTTTTCACCCTCCCCAAGTCTCTGCACGCACCCTGCACTTACCTGCACCCAAAATGTGCCACATGGGGACTCCTGGGAGGGGTGGGTAGGCGGGGCACGGCAGGGCCAGCCAGTAGTGGGATTTGGGGGTTTTCCGAATTGCACAGAATCTTAGCTAGAGGTTCTCCCAAACCCCTACGAACCCCCAGCAGCCCAGAGAGCAGTACCCCTTTGCTACAGAAGTATAAGAGCTAAATCTTTTCGTTATATGACTTCATACTTTCTTGGTCAACCTGCTGGCCCATCAATCAATCAGTTTTTTTTTTTTAAGGATTCTACTTACCCCCACAGACAAATCAGCACTGCAGAACAAATATCGAATCAGGTAACAGATACAATAAGACGCCCCTGCAATAGACTTTCCAGAATAACTGGCCTGGCCTGAGCAGATTGGCTTCCTGACCACGTCACTCATGCCTCATCTTCTTTTATGTGCCATGAATTATCCAGATGGAGCCAGGTTAGGGAACATATAATTCTTTCAAAACAAAGAATCTAAAGAATCACACCGTGTTTTGTATGAATCACTTTTCATTAAAATCTGAATTAAAATATTTTGCATGTGAATGGTTTTTTCTCAGGGATAATCACAATAGAAAGGCTATTTTAAATCTTGGAAACCATATAGCCTTTAAAATTATATTTATCTTTATCAAATTGATACCAAATTGTCTTACTGGTTATGTGAAACATATTTTCAGTATAGCTGACGAAGCTCAACAGAGATTTCTGTATATGCAAAGATGACTTCCCCACTGAGTCAATTTTTAATTTTCTACCTAGCCTGGATCTGAATTATTCATTCTATTCAATCGGCATTTGGGTTATTCTTTATCAGTATGTAATCCAAAAATCACTAACAGTATGGTCAGCATCAGCATCAATTATTATTCTTGACTTGGAATGCTGCTTTCCATTGTGCTCTATAAAGGAGCACTAATTGATCCAGAGATGTCATAAACATTTTCATAAATCCCTCCCCCTTTTTTGCTCATTAGATACACAATTTAAATCCTAAATCCTATTTAGCTTCTTATTGCCATGCAAGATGGAGATGAAGGCAAAGAAAGGTGACAATTACCCCAAATTACTCATTTCCATTCATATTTTGTTATTGGCTGTTTAGACAGTGTTTTCATAACCAGTTGAAAATGTTTTACAAATGGCATCTCCCACCAGCAAGGCTTGCTAAAATGTACCCGAACAGCTCCTCAATATGCTGGAAGTGCAAAAAAATATATGGAACGTATTACCATTTATGGTGGACATGTCCATCTTCAAAAAAAATTGGGCCAAAATCAGAAAATGGCTGGAAGAAATAACTGACCAACACATAGACTGGAAACCAGAGACTTTTTTGCTGGGAATACTCAATAGGAAATATAGTAAAGAAATAAGGTATCTAATCTTACACATAATAACAGCCGCAAAAATATCTTATGCACAGAACTGGAAAAACGAGAATATACCATCGGAAGAAGAAGTGATAAGGAAAATTCTGGATTGTTAATAGATAAATTAACAAAGGAGATGAAAGAAAAGGAAGATACGGAATATTATATAGTATGGAATAAATTGTATAATTGGATAGAAATTAGAAACGGTAAATGACAAAAAAGGGGAAAAGGTCATATATACACAAACAAAAAAAATGGGTAGTGCATGAAAGAAAATGAATTGTTATAATGATAGGTATGATGGAATATATACAGAAATAAGGGATAATGGGACAAAAAAGATAAATATAATTAAAGGAAACAAGAGGGGAAAAATGTAAATAATAGAGGAATACCGAAATGAAGCTGATGTAAAGAACGAGTATATGTTTTATGTTAGTGTTTGTTATGTCTTGTTGTTTTCTTTTAAAAAAAATAAAAAGTATTTTAAAATAAAAATAGATAGTGTTTTCATAACTATTCATGGGACAATCCTATATGACAGAAATAAGCATATTCGTTCCAAAACTACAATTCTAGTGTCTTTATACCTTTAAGTCAGTGTTGATGCCTAGCAACTGCCTGAAAAAGTTTTTGCAGTTTTCTTGGCAAGGTTTTTAGAAGTAGTTTGCCCTTTCTTGTTTCCTCAGCCTGAAAGAGAGAGTGACTAGCTCAAGGTCATTCAGCTGACTTTAAGCCCAAGACAGGACTAAGACTCACAGTTTCCCAGTTTTTAGCCTCTTATCTCAACCACTACACCAAACGGGCTGTTAGAATACAAAGTTAGAGAATTTTGAATAGATCCCAACAGCCAAAGTTATAACAACAACAACAATAATAATAAGGTTGAAGGAACCTTATTGCATATTTAGTGTAATTGTGTAACTGATACTGTGGATATTGTTTGATTTCATAGTTCCAAGGAAAGCAAGATGATTTTTATGTCAAACTTGTATTTACAGACCCCTCACATCCTGCACATAAACTATTTCAACACCTACCCACCAAAATGATGCTATAGAGCCCTGCACACCAGAACAACTAGACACAAGAACAGTTTTTCCCAAACGCCGTCATTCCATCACTCTGCTAAACAAATAATTCCCTCAACACTGTCAAACTATTTACTAAGTCTGCACTACTATTAATCTTCTCATCGTTCCTATCACCCATCCTCCCACTTATGACTGTATGACTGTAACCTTGTTGCTTGTATCCTTACAATTTATATTGACTGTTTCCTAATATGATTTGATTGCTTATTTGTACCCTATGACTATCATTAAGTGTTGTGCCTTAGAGTTCTTGATGACTGTATCTTTTCTTTTATGTATACTGAGAGCATATGCATCAAGACAAATTCCTTGTGTGCCCAATCACATTTGGCCAATAAAGAATTATAGTCTATTCTACAATTCCTTTTCTAACAATAAAAAACACATGTAAGTATACTTGTATATTGACAAGACAGCCAAGTATTTGTGGTTAAGACTCATACTGGATTACTGCAATGCTCTCTACATGGGGCTCCCCTTGAAGAGCACCCGGAGGCTCCAGTTGGTTCAGAATGCGGCTGCGCGGGTGATAGAGGGAGCCCCTCGTGGCTCCCATGTGACACCTCTCCTGCGCAGACTGCACTGGCTACCTGTGGCCTTTCGGGTGCACTTCAAGGTTTTGGTAATTATCTTTAAAGCGCTCCGTGGCATTGGGCCGGGATACTTACGGGACTGCCTACTGCCACCGATTGCCTCCCACCGACCCGTTCGCTCTCACAGGGAGGGACTCCTCAGGGTGCCGTCAGCCAGGCAGTGCCGGCTGGCGATGCCCAGGGGAAGGGCCTTTTCTGTGGGGGCTCCCGCCCTCTGGAACGAACTTCCCCCAGGACTTCGTCAACTTCCTGACCTTCGAACCTTTCGCCGCGAGCTTAAGACACATCTTTTCATTTGCGCAGGACTGGACTAGGATTTTAAATTTTAAATTTGGTTTTAATGGGGTTGTTATTATTCTATTGGGGTTTTAATATTCGGCCGTATGTAATAAGTCTTTTAATTGGGGTTTTAACTTGTATTTATGTATTTTTTACGTGGCTGTTAACCGCCCTGAGTCCCTCGGGAGATAGGGCGGTATATAAATTTGATTAAATAAATAAATAAATAAATAAATAAATAAATAAATAAATAAATAAATATTAGACACTGAGAGACTTTGAGTTCTAGTCCCTCCTTAGGCATGAAGCCAGACTAACTTTGGACCAGTCACACTCTCTCAGCTCTAGGAAGGAGGCAGTGGCAAACCACTTCTGAAAAATGTCTATGGAGATTCTCAATCATCCAGGTCATGGTTGACCTTCAGAGCTGGATGAGAAGTGAAATGTCTTCAAAGAAAAACCAAAAAGTCCAGTTGCCTCTTGAAAAAAGCACCTTTGGGAACGTCAAAAAAACCTTGCCAAGAAAACTGCAGGACAGGCAGTCTTCAAGAGTCAAGCACAATTGAACGGATTCTTTTAAAAAAAATGCAGTATTTTGGGCTCTACAAACAAATAGACTAATTGGTTGCAAGAGAGCTTATGTTTCTGAAGTCTCCAATTACCTATATATTATATATTAAATATATACTGTATTACAATAGATCAGTTTCACTTGCATTATTTAGCCCAAAAGCCTATCTTGCATTATTTAGTTCCCAATATCAGCTTCGCCACATCTGACACTTTGAAGTGTCAACATAGCTCATTTTCCTTGCCACATATTGGTTGTACTGCATTGCTCATTTTCAGATTTAGAGCCTGGGTTTAATTTTTTAAACTTTTTACATGTTTATTTATTTATTTATTTATTTATTCGATTTTTATACCGCCCTTCTCCCGAAGGATTCAGGACTTTGCATTTTTTCTAAACAAAGACAAACAAATTCACAGGTGTTTTATTTAACACATGGCTGATTACCAAGGCAAAGGCAGTAGCATTTCCATGTATGCTTATTGGATATAATAACTGCCATATTAATAAATTAACATAGTAGGAGGCTGCCTGTCCAGGGAGATATAAAAAAAACCCAGTCTCTAGATTTCAGTATTATCATAATCCCAATATTGGAATCCACATTTCCAATGTTGGTATGTTTTTAGAGAAACAAAAGAGTATTGTATTGAATATTTGAATTCTACTCTCAGTCAGTCTCAGTAGAATAAAAGTAACAGCATAATATATACAAAATCAGCCCCTTTCAACTGTTTTTATTTAATCAGAATAAGTGTTTCTTTAACTATACATAGAAAGTTAAATAAAACTGGCTTGTCACAATGAAGAAGAAATGGTCTAAACTAGAGTAGGTTGGAGAAGCTGAGATCATGTGAGACTAAATAAATGAAATGGGTCCAGCCTGAAACAGATTTCTGATGCTCAGTAACAAAAAGTATGATTGGATCAAGGAGAGCATCGTGACAATAACTTTAGATAGTATTTTGATAATAAAATAATAATAAAAAGACAGGTTAAAACTAAGCTGGAATGTATCATAGCTAATTAAAAAGAAAAGAAAGGAATGCAGAGATATTTAAAGCAGAATTTAAGGCACTTTTACATATTAACAAGTCACTCGTAGAAGCATCTGATGGAAGATGTGGTATTAAATATATTTATTTTAAATATATTTTTATATATAATGGATACCTGGTAAAATGGGAAAACCAATTGAAAACAGTCTTATCTGGATATCAGTTCTGTAGAAAGGATAGAAAATAGCATAGTAGGCATAGTATTTGCTTTAAATATTAGAAAGGATGTAGAGTGAAATCAGCCAAGCCAGTAATAAAGTAATTTATTACTGGGACATTTTGTCACCAACCTCTCAAAATGCTGAGCGATCAGTCAGGTACTTGAAGGAGACAAAGTTGCCAGTACCAACATGCTACCTTTATTAGTCAGTATATCCATTTTCCTTTCTCTTAGTACTCATCGGTTTTTATTTTTTATTTTTTGTTTTGGTTAAATGAGAATAAATAAGAAACTAATATGCTGCAATTTTAAAATAGTATTGCTGCACCCTAAGGGTGCAAGAAAGCTGTTGGTGTTTGGGAAAATGATAGTTAACTTTCCTCAGTTGTGATCAGTAAAACGTCTGCTATTGCCGGTTCCATGAAGTAGACCAGACTAGAAAATAAATTCCACAATAGAATAGAATAGAATAGAATAGAATAGAATAGAATAGAATAGAATAGAATAGAATAGAATAGAATTGAATTTTATTGGCCAAGTGTGATTGGACACACAAGGAATTTGTCTTGGTGCATATGCTCTCAGTGTACATAAAAGAAAAGATACGTTCATCAAGGTACAACATTTACAACACAATTGATGGTCAATATAGCAATATAAATCGTAAGGAGACTACAACTAGATTTTATCAAGACTGGATCAGTGGTGGTTTTCAATCTGTGTTACAACCAGTTCCCTTCACTTGCTCGTTTGCACGCATGTCAAACTTGTGCTTGGTGCAAGTGCATTACATTTCAGAACAGCTGAGCTGTGGTAATCTGCTCTGCTGTGGCTATCAGCTGGGCTAAAAACAAAGGAATATAGGTATGTATAGCCAGGGGCAGGCAGGAGAGGCCAGGTGACAGTTGGAGTGAACCAGTTTACTCTCAGCTCACCAATGCCACTACAGGCTCACCTGAACTGGGGCGAACCGGTAGGAACCCACCACTGGACTGGATACAATAGAATCTTACAAGCCTGATTGTGCTTTATTTCCTTTCCTTCTTCTACTCCAGTTAATCTGAAAAGCATTTTTCTGATCTGCTTCCAAATATTATCTAGGTTCCCTGGACCTAAAGACTCTTTCAGACGTCTTTGGCATTGGTTTTCACTTTGACTCTTGACTTTTATGAGACAAGAGGTCACAGGTACATTGTATTTTCAGCAAACAGAATAGTTTCCTCAGCATACCCCAGGTTATTGATGTTTCTCCTGTTTTAAAACCATGGCCATCTTCTTCCAGTCTAGCTTCCATCAATATATTTTCAACATATGCATTGAATAAATGAGACTACACAGTCTTGTTGCGCTCTTGCCAGCCTAGAGTTAGTATTCTTCTCTGGCATCTCCCATCCCGTGTCTTCTTGACCTGCCTATAGGTTTCACATGAGGACAATGAGGTGTTCTGGGATTCCAATTTTCTAAGTACATTCCACAGTTTGATATGATCAACACAATCAAAGACCCTTTTGTGATCAATGAAGTACATAATGATTTCTTTTAGTTTTCTTTGCCTTTCTCAATTATTCGGCATGCATCAGTAATAATGTCTTGTGTTCATCTCCCTTTTCTAAAGCCAGATGGAACATCTGGCATCTCTTTTTCTATGTGGGATTCTAATTGGCATTGATGATTCTAAGCATTATTTTGCTATCATGTGAAATTAAGGATATTCTTCAATAATTTGCAATCTGTTCAGTCAATCTCTCTCCCTCCCTCCCTCCCTCCCTCCCTCCCTCCTTTCTCTTTCTCTCCCTCTCTTTGGAATGTCAATTGTCCTGTGATAGAATGTAGTCTGGAGTCACATGAAGGAGGGGGAGTTTCCCAGAGAGTAAGGAAACAGCAGAGCTTAAGATCTCTGGCATGCAGAAATGCAGGAAGGATGATGGCATACTGGCAAGATTTCTGCCTATTTTTTAATTTTTAATTTATTATTAAATACATATGCTGCACAACTCACTGTCCAGAGTGACTGTGGGAAGCTTACAAGTACTATTCATCTGTAAGTGAATACAGTAAAGAAACTACTCAGAAGTAACTCCATGTGTCATTCTTGGTTCCTTGGGCCTGACATTAATTTTGCCAGACTTGCATAACTACTGGCATTACTTTTAGATATCTTTGTGAATTGCTGGGTGGGGAAGAGCCACCTTCACAACTCTTCTTGCATAACAAAGATTCCAAGCTCTTCTCTTTCTTTGCTCTCTGGGAAACGCCCTCCTGTGACTCTGGACTACATCCCACCTCAGTCTTCTGCCAATCAGTTGGCAGAAGATTCTCCAGATTTACTAGCATTGCTTGGTTAGAATTTTTACTGATTCCTCTTCTTTTGCTTGTCATATTTCTGTGGATATTCCATTTGTTCTTGCAGCCTTCTGACTTGGTGAGGATTGGAGTGCTTTATTTCTAGTATTAGAGGTTCTTGTAAATTGAGAATATCTTCCAAAATATCTTGGATGTTGGCCACACTACTGTATTGTATAGTAGTTCAATATACTTCATGTTTCCTTGATCTCCTTTGAATCAGGTGTTATCTGTCCTTTGTCAGCCTTTAGCATATCAAACTGAGGTAGGAGCTTCCTTCTGAGTTCAGAGATCTTGTGGAAGACTAGATGCTAGAGTACAAGGAAGGTTTGGATTGCTTAACTGGGAATTATATTATCAAGCAACAAATTTGATGTGGATCAAGGAATGGATAACATTAAGAAATACTAGAATATTGACTTTAGAAGGACATGCTTTGTTATTGGGATGGCATGCCTTTTTATGGTATAAGGAAACAAAAACACAGGGGTATTTTAGAAAGCATTTTATAAGAGAGGCCTTGTTATTAAATTGGGAAAAAATTAAGGGAAACCACTACTTAAAAATTCCAGTCTGGTTATCAACCATCGAAGCATTCTCATACTTAATAACATTTAGAAAGGAACAAATTGTTAGATATAGTGAATTGTTGAATGAAAAGGGTGAACTTAAAAATATGCAAGAATTAGAAACACAAGGTATAAAAATAAATTGGTTTTCTTACTTGCAAATACACTCCAGATATAATAAAGATTCCAAGACTGAAGGTTTTTATAATAATCTGACTAATTTAGATAAAATTTTAACAGGTAGGTACTGATGAAAATTTAATTAGAAAATTATACAGATATCTATTAGAGGTTAAATTGGAAGAAGAACAAGTTAAAGAAACAATGATTGCTTGGGGGGAAAACTTTGGACACGGGATTGATTTAGAGGTATGGCAAAAACTGTGGTCGCAAAATTATAAAATGACAATGTCAACTGCATATAAAGAGAATTTGCATACGATGTTTTACAGGTGGCATCTACCCCTGACAAGAATAGCCAGAATGTTCAAGAATAAATCTGAAAAATGTTGGAAATGTCATCAGATACCTGGTTCATATTACCATATGTGGTGGACGTGCGTAGAAGCTAAAAGATACTAGAATCCACACATGGTTGGAAAAAATGATAAAAAAACACAGATTTTAAACCAGAGGTTTTCTTATTGGGAATCATACCTGAAACCTATGATAGAGAATTTGATTGTGAATGTTATAACAACGCCTATGATTGTGTTTGCTAAAAACTGGAAAAATGAAAAAATACCAACGCAAGATGAAATTATTAAGAAAATAATGGAATGTGCAGAAATGAGTAAATTGACATTTGAAATTAGAGAGCAGGAAGATAAACAATATTATAATATGGGACTTATTTTATCAATGGTTAGAGAAAAAAATATGTTAATGAAATTTGAGAGAGGTTTTTATAATGGAAGAATGGTTGAAATACATACTGATTTAAGATGATGAAAAGAATGATGTAACATGATTAACATAAAATTTAGAATACTCTACATGAAATGAGGGAAGAAATACTTATAGTTAATTAAATGATTAACTGACCAAAATATTTGGCTATATATCAGATTGATAAAACACAAAGCTAGATAAATCATATGTTATGTATATGCTGAAATTGCACAAAAGATTTGTAATCAACCAACCAACACACTGTATTTGTATTGAAGATGTTTTTATGTTTTTTATCTAAAAAATAAAAAAAACTTTAAAAAAAAGAGATCTTGTAGAAGACTTTTCATGCCTGTTTCCATCAGTTTTCTAAATGTCTTTATTAGTATCTTCCCAAGATGTTTGTAGTTCTTGGCTTCCTTTTTCTTCTTGACAACAGCCATCTGTTTCGATGTCCAGTTTGATTTGGTGGGGCAAAACACTTTGGCGGTCAGCTTTCACATCCATCCTTTAATTATTTCTTTAAATCTTCTGGCTTTCTAGTTATTGAGATTTGGGACTAGATGATTCATGAAAAAGATGCTTTTATATATATGCTTAAGGACATATTATAGAAATTGGTTGCCTCCCTTGCCCTAACCTCATCTCCCCTCCCCTCTTGGAACTTGCACTTGAGCAGTTTGTGATCTGTTCCACAGTAAGCATCTGGCTATGCATCTGATGCTACAATTTAGCTCCTCTAGACCTTTTAGTTTAACAAAGTCAATTTGATTTCTACACACTCCATCTGGTGATGTCTATATATACAGACACCATTTTAGTTATTTGAAAAGAAGTGCTAGCCATGAAGAAATTTTTGGAGTGTCAGAAATAATAGGTCATTCTTCTGCTTCATTTCAGTTTCCTAAGTCACACAATCAAATTACATTTTCCTCCTTAATATTTCCAACTATCATTTCAGCCTTGAACCACAAGCAGCTCATCTTGCTTGCATGTGTTGTCAATTTCAAATTGAACATGATAATACAGAAGATCATTCTTCTTCTTCTGTATCAGTGGTTGCAGCATAAACTTGCATTATTGTCACGTTAAAAGACTGTCCACAAAATATAATTTGTCAGTGATTGCATTAGAGCCAAAGTACTATTTTTTGCTATGCCCTTCCTAATTATAAAAGTAATACTTTTCCTTCTTTGTTTTTATGTCTCAAATAATTAACAGGGTGATATTATGTCTGAAAGCATCTAATTTCAAGATGTCAATTTTTAGTCATTTCTTCTTTCACAATTGAGTTTTCCCATTTTCATGCTTCTTACACTCTTTCTGTCTTTGTACCTATGTAGTCTTTGTTTTCTTTTCCTATATGGCAACATCAGCAACTAGATAAGGCTTTAATCTAGCCACATCATAAGCACTCCAAAAGATCCTCAGTTCTTCCTCAGTAGCAACTTGAGTACCATCTGATCTGAAAGGTCCATAATCCAGCAAATATATCACCAATCATTTTGTATTTTCTGTCCATGTAGTTTTCTTAATAAAATACACAAGTGATTAACCATTGCCTTTTCTCACTTATTGTGAACGATACTTTTACCATTGTCCCTAAAGTGATCATCAGTCTCCAGCATTTTTCTATATCACTGCTGCCCAACATAGGAGCCTGCTAGCTTTAGATGGGCAGCTGGGAGGACCTTCACTGTCTCTTCATTCTTCAGCCCTTTGATCTTGTTAAAATATGGAATTCTGAAGTTCCTTATTCCAATCAGTAACTGCTGCTAGGCTAAATATCCCTTGTTAAACCTGAAAGTGTAAAAAGTCAAATGGACTTTTTTCAATAGGTAATTGCACTCCACAAAGAAGATGAAAGCTGGTGAACTTGTGAGGTCTGCAGGTCCAGGTGAGACCAAGCCATCTAGGCGGAATGCCAAGATCAATCCTAAAGAAGAGAATGAAAACCACTCCTATATCATTGAAGAAGAAACCTATAGGGATGGACATGATAGACTTTCAAAATTTAATGCAGGAAAAGATCAAGGTGGCTTTCGTAGCAGGGAAACATAAAAGGATTATAAAATGCCTATTTGTTTATTATTTTGATTTATATCAAAATAATAATGTCTTATAGGCCACCCATCTCACAAAAACATGGGTAATAAAGACATATGATGATCAAACAAAGATTTCCTAGATCAGGGATGTCAAATTCAGGGCATCATCAGGGCAGCATCATGTGACATATCACAACTTTTTTCCCTTTTGCTAAGCCAGGTGTGGGCGTGGCCAGCATGTGCTGCATCTGGCTCATGGGTCGTGAGTTTACACCCCCATCTTAGATAAAACAGGAGAAGTCAAAGATAAATATCTGAATCAATACTGCCAACAAACAGATACAATGCAAGCAGGAGAATAAGATATTTTAGGGAACATCATGAAAATAGCTAAAGAAGAACTTTTGAAGAGCAATCATAGAGGCAAATGAGATTAGAAAAAAATGGAAAACTTGAAAACTTTTGCAAACATGATTGCTGAATGGCAGTAACATTTGTAGAAAGAGAATATATTCAGAAACTGACTTTACTAGAAATTGAGATAAGACAGGCAATAGGCTTGCTGTCAAAAAGGAACACACCAGGCACAGATGAAATATTCAATGAACTACTTAAAGCTGCAGAAAAAAAGCTGCTAAAATTCTAGCAGCTGTATCTCAGCAAATGTGGAACAAGACTCTGTGGCTTGATGCCTAAAATTTGTGTTTATTTCTATACTGAAAAAGAATGATTCAAGAGCTTTTCAAATTACATTGCATTATGTACTTATGCAAGCACTGTTTTGCTTAAAATTTACAAAGATAATAGAAATGTAAACAACAACAAAAAATAGATGGAAACACAAATGATAAATGAATAGTTAGTTTTTGGAAAAGGTAGAAGGGCACAAGTTCAGATAACTAATACGAAATGGGCATTAGAGAGAGTAGCAAAATACAGAATAAGAAAAAGATTTGCACTAATGCCCATGACTATGCAAATCATACCAGAATGTGGGATATATTATAATTAGTCTTAATATATTAATATTTTTAGATTGATTAGGAGTACCTGACTACAGTAGTCTTTATTATTATCAAGTGCCGGGGACATCAGGAGATTCAGGCAGTTCAAATGAGTATAAAGATTTGTTGCAAGCTGAAATTCTCTACAAAAATTTGAGCTACTAATGGTCAAAGGAAATGAGCAGGAGATAAGAAAGGCATTCAAGTGGGGGCTGGACATAGATCTTTTGTGGGCATACAGGGACTCGGGACTTATGACTCGTTTGACTCCTTCCTTGGTCATCTCCTAAAATAATGTCAAAATAATATTGAATATTATAGAATATTTGGTACAGCATATTGAAAAATGAGCAGCATCATTTTTTTTACATACAGAGAAAGCCTTTGACACTTTAAATTGGCCGTTTTTGTTTAAACTTTAGAAGATATGAACTTTAGAGAGACTTTTATAAAATGGGTAAAATATGTTGCAGAAAACACAAATTATTGTCAGTGAAGATTTAACAAAATCTTGTGAGATATCCTTTTGCTTATTTTGGTTCTTGACATTTTGAATACAGATGTAAGGCAAAATGGGAGGATAATAGGTTTAAAAGTTTAAAAAGAGCCTTATAAATTGAGAACTTTTGCAGATTATTTGGTGCTGGTATTGGAAGATGCTTAAAGGGGATAAAAAATATGAATTTTGTATTGTTTCAAAATAATTATGTTAAGACATGGAATGAAATAAAACTACAAATGGGAAAAACTACAAATGTTATTGCTGGGAGAATTTGTAGTTAATATGAATTAACTAAGTTTTACTTAGAATGTTATTTTTGTTTCAGATAATACCTGCTTTGACAATTGATGTACTATTTAAACAGTGGCAGAAAGACATATCTAAATTTATGCAGCAAGAGTTAAATTTTGAGTTAAGTACAAGGTGTTACAAGATGCTAAAGAAAAGAAAGACTAGGGTTAGGTTTACCAGATTTGAAATTCTATTTTGCAGCTTGTTGCTTAGCTGGGATAAAATATTGGATGACCCTAAGAAACATTAATGTTGTGTCTGCTGCAGCCCCTGAGTCGGGCCTCCTGGCTGAAAGTGACTCAAAGAGTGAGGGGGAAGAGCAGACAGGGCTTCCCTCTGCAGGACCTTCCCCTCTGGCTCTGCTCCAGGTCCCAGAGACAGGCCGGTGGAGGAAGAGAAGCTGACACGGCCTCTTTTCCCCGACCCCTCCTTCTCCTCCCTGGCAGAGCTCCAAGAGCCAGCTGAGGAGAATGAATTGTAGCTAGATGCAAGGCAGCAACGCTGAGTGAAGCGTGCGCAGCAAAAGGAAGGAAGGGGTCCGGCCCAGGGAGTGCTGAGTCATGGAGCCACACCCCACAGGGTATAAAAGTGGGTGGAGCTGCGGACAAAAACAGACTTTTGGGAGCTTTGGCTGTGCTATTTTGTGATTCAGACTTTGGCTTCTGTCTATTTCTGAACTGCAATTATGCTGGTCTGAGGAGAACTTGGCAGGCAATTGCAGGTTCGTTGCCAGAACGGTTATCTGTCGTCGGAATAAATTGCTGGCAAAGATAGTCAGCTCGTGTGTCTTTTTGGTTGTGGTTGGGAGGGGACAGAACAATTAAGTAGAAGGACATGATTTGAGATTTTGGTGGCATGGCTTTTTATGGAATAACAAAGTTAAATTTAATGTAGATTTTAAAAATCATTTTATTAGAAGTGCCACAATGAGAGTATGGAACAGATATTAATTTAGATTGTGTCCAAAATACCTTTATGGTTATCCCCACAAAAGCTTATTACAGAAGAGAAATGATAACTAAGAATAAATGGTTAATTTATGATGACATATTGGAACTCTTAAAATAAAATTTTAAGAGGGAAATTTTAAAATAAAATCAAGAGAGGATTTAATATCAGAAGGATATATATGTCATTGTTTTTCTATGTATAATTATTAGAAAGATTTAAAGTAGTCAAAAGTACTTTTGGCTTTGAACATAGTAAGACAGAACTAGAATTAGAATTGAACATGTTATTGCTAAAATGTATACATTTTTATTAAAATTTGAAACAGAAGATGAACAAGTAAAGGAATGTATGATAATGGATTAAAAACTACAATATAAAAATGAAACAGTGGGAGAATATGTGAATCAAAGATTTAAATTTCACATTGTGTTGTAATCTTAAAAAATAAATTTTTAAATTTTATTTTATATGTTATTTTATAACATTCTATAACATTTTAAAATCTGCCTTATCCTGATTTTCCTGTACAGTAACTCATCTATTCCTAAAGAAATAGTAATAGCACTTAAATTTATATACTGTTTCTTTTCTTTTCTTTTTTAACATTTTATTAAATATACAATTTAAAAACATTAGACATGGTGCGACTTGTCTGGTACATACTTTTCTAGCACTTTTTCTTTTGTGTACATTACAATATAACGTTATACATATTCCATATATACTTTTTGTACATTCAATCACACTCCAGTTACATACATATTCCCTTCATATCTATTCAAATCCTGTTTATTCCTATCCAATATTTCTTGTATTATTATTTTTCTCCCCTTTTCTCCACTTTGTTTCTAATTCTCTATCCCTACATTCATCCTTTTCTCTAGCCATTTATAAAATGTATTCCAAGTTACATAGAATTCCGATTCATCGTTATCTTTGAGCTCCATTGTTAACCTGACCATTTCTGCACAGGTAAATATTTTATCGATTATTTCTGCCTCCTGTGGGTTCTCTCTGCATTTCCAATTTTGTGCAAATATCAGCCTTGCTGCCGTTAATATGTGTACCATAAGATATATTTCTTCTTTTTTGTAATTATCCCTTACTATACCCAGAAAGAAGAGTTTTGGCATCATATCTATCGTCTGGTTTAACATCTTTTCTAGCCACTGTTTTATTTGGAGCCAAAAGTGGGCTTTTGGGCATCCCCATCACATATGATAATGTAGTGTAGTTTTACATTTCCAACAATTTGGTGAGCAGTTTTTGCACATCTTGGCCAGTCTTGTGGGTGGGAGATGCCACCTATAAAACATTTGTATTGATTTTCTTGTATGCAGTGGCTAGAGTAAGCTTTCTGTTCCTCTCCCACAGTTTTTGCCAGCTGTCTAGATCTATGCCATACCCAAAATTCTTACTCCAGGTGAGCATGGTCTTTTTCACTTACTCTTCTATCATGTCATAATCCAGTAAATATTTATATAGTTTCCTAATCATCTGCACATCTGCCCCTTGCAGGATTTCATCCAATTCTATAGGTTCGGTCCTTATGCCACATTCTTTTTTATTTCTCACGTATCGGGACTGGATATGAAGATATGCCCACCATTCTAGTTCTATCCCTTCTTATTTATTTATTTATTTATTTATTTATTTGATTTTTATACCGCCCTTCTCCCGAAGGACTCAGGGCGGTGTACAGGCAGAATAAAACCAACAAAGAACAATATACAATATACAAAGTTAAAATATCAATTAAAAACTTATTAAATGAGCCTGAAAAATTTAAGAAATTTACCATAAAACCAAAAACCCCATTAAAATTGCTAAAAATTTGAGTTTAAAATTCCATTCAAGCCAGCCCCGCGCGAATAAAGAGATATGTTTTCAGTTCGCGACGGAATGTCCGAAGGTCAGATATCTGGCGTAAGCCCGGGGGGAGTTCGTTCCAGAGTGTGGGAGCCCCCACAGAGAAGGCCCGTCCCCTGGGGGCCGCCAGCCGACATTGTTTGGCGGACGGCACCCTGAGGAGTCCCTCTCTGTGAGAGCGTACGGGTCGGTGGGAGGCATGTGGTAGCAGCAGGCGGTCCCGTAAGTACCCAGGTCCTAAGCCATAGAGCGCCTTAAAGGTCGTGACTAACACCTTAAAGTGCTAGTTCTTCTTATAAGTCCTGTCTAGACCTCAGCTCTCCTTTTTCATTCAATATGTCTTTATAAATAATCACTCTTCCTAATTTCATGAAATTTGGAGGTACAAACATTTCCAGGGTTGACAGCCAATTGGGAATTTCTATATAATTTTGTTGCTTAATTCTTATCCAAACATCCAATAGAGCTCTTCTGATGAGGTGTTTCTGGAAGTAATATAATATAATATAATATAACAACAGATTTGGAAGGGACCTTGGAGGCCTTCTAGTCCAACCCCCTGCCCAGGCAGGAAACCCTACACCATCTCAGTCAGATGGCTATCCAACATTTTCTTAAAAATTTCCAGTGTTGGAGCATTCACAACTTCTGCAGGCAAGTCGTTCCACTTATTAATTGTTCTAACTGTCAGGAAATTTCTCCTTAGTTCTAAGTTGCTTCTTTCCTTGATCAGTTTCCACCCATTGCTTTTTGTTCTACCCTCAGGTGCTTTGGAGAACAGTCCGACTCCCTCTTCTTTGTGGCAACCCCTGAGATATTGGAACACAGCTATCATGTCTCCCCTAGTCCTTCTTTTTATTAAACTAGACATACCCAGTTCCTGCAACCGTTCTTCATATGTTTTAGCCTCCAGTCCCCTAATCATCTTTGTTGCTCTTCTCTGCACTCTTTCTAGAGTCTCAACATCTTTTTTACATCGTGGCGACCAAAACTGGATGCAATATTCCAAGTGTGGCCTTACCAAGGCATTATAAAGTGGCACTAACACTTCACGTGATCTTGATTCTATCCCTCTGTTTATGCAGCCCAGAACTGTATTGGCTTTTTTAGCAGCTGCTGCACACTGCTGGCTCATATCTAAATGGTTATCCACTAGGACGCCAAGATCCCTCTCACAGGTTGAGCAAGGTACCACATATACGGTACCTGTGCATTTTGGGTTTTTTTTGCCTAAATGTAGAACCTTACTTTTTTCACTGTTGAATTTCATTTTGTTAGATAGCGCCCAATGTTCAAGTCAAGATCTTTCTGTAACTTGAGCCTATCTTCTGGAGTGTTGGCTATTCCTGCCAGCTTGGTGTCATCTGCAAATTTGATGAGTTCCCCATCTATCCCCTCGTCCAAGTCGTTGATGAAGATGTTGAAGAGTACTGGGCCTAAAACAGAGCCTTGGGGTACTCCACTGCATACTTCCCTCCATGTGGATGTAGTTCCATTGAGGACTACATGTTGAGTGCGGTTGGTCAGCCAGTTACGAATCCATCTGGTGGTGGTGCTGTCTAACCCACATTTTTCTACTTTATCTAGTAGTAGGTTATGGTCTACTTTATCAAATGCTTTATTGAAGTCCAAGTAAATTATATCGACAACATTCCTCTGGTCTACTAATTTTGTCATTTTGTCAAAGTATTGGTGTGCTTTATGTTTTCCGTCCCAAAGGATTGCATGCCATTCCATTTGCATGTCATGTCCTTTCAACTTATATACTGTTTCATAGTGCTTTATGGTTCTGTCTAAGTGGTTTACAGAGTCAGCATATTCTGACTCTGATCTTCATTTTACTGATCTCAGGAGGATGGAAGGCTGAGTCAACCTTGAGCTGATCAGAACTGAACTCCTGGAATGAGCAGTGAGTTAGCCTACAGTACTGTACTCTAATCACTGTGTCACCACGGTTCTTATACTCTGAACAAAAATAATATCATTTCCCTGAGATTCCCTTTAAATTAGTTGCATGGCTTCATGTATCTCCTTGTTCAATTTAAACACTTAATTATGCCCCATGCTGTGCTTTCTAATTTTGTTGATATATTTTTCTTCAGGTTTTTTTCTGATTGAGAGCTTTTGTGCAGTACTGTAATGTTAAATTAACCCACTTTAAATAATTAGTGTTGTATAATTTAAGTCCATCTGGTATCCCACCCCAAAGCTTATTTGCTTACATAAATTCTCCTGTTTTATCAATGAATTATCTTGATACTTTTTTTTAGCCTTCTAAACATATTTCTCAAGACTCATACAAATTATTCAATGTATTTTATGTGTTGATGAGGTTAAATGTTAAAAGCTGAGAAATTACACTGCTAAGTATACCAAATTTCAGACACCACACTGTTTGATATTACTCAGAACGAACTTTGGAAACAAATGAGAAAGAGCTCGAAGGCAATCATAAAGGGAGGTGTATATCCAGCGGTGGAATGAGATGACCCAATTGATTACTGCTGCATTTTCTGCGACTATAGTAAATCTCAATTTTCTCCTGTTTCAGTTGAGTGGTTTTGGACAAACAGGGAACTTTTCTTTCTCCAAAACTGAGTGACTGAAGAAGGAAGAAGAAGGGACGTGATGTGATTGCCTGCATGCATGTATGCCAAGGGGTTCATTTCACTCCATTGATAGAGTGATACTTCTATCTGAAAGAGCAAGTGAGTGAGACCACATGTCAAGAAGGGAAGGGAGAAGAATGCCTTTTATTTAGCAATACATCTGTATAGATTTTATGCAAGGGCATCATGAACTTTCACTCAGAAGAGAATGTAAACATTTAGGAACAGCCTTTAAATTAGTATCTATTTTATGCATTCCATAAAATATTAAAAATTGTAAATTGTTAAAATTGCTGAAAATTTTCTCTTATTTGGCCTCTTATTATTCACAGACTACCATTGGCAGGCTACCAAGTAACCAGTGTAGCCCAGTAGCAAAAAGGGAATTCTGGAGATTTATCTAGAATCTTGTAATTACCCATTTGAAGCCTGTTATGGAGCAGACATGGTGGCTCAGTGGCTAAGATCCAGAGCTTGCGATCAAAAGGTCGGCAGTTCAGCGGTTCAAATCCCTAGTGCCGCATAACGGAGTGAACTCCTGTTACTTGTCCCAGCTCCTGCCAACCTAGCAGTTCGAAAGCATGTAAAAAAATTAAGTAGAAAAAATAGGGACCACCTTTGGTGGGAAGGTAACAGCGTTCTGTGCATCTTTGGCATTTAGTCATGGTGGCCACATGATCACGGAGATGTCTTCAGACAGTGCTGGCTTTTCGGCTTTGAAATGGAGATGAGCACCACCCCCTAGAGCACATATGTGTGAGGGGAACCTTTACCTTTACCTTTATGGAGTAGTTACAAATCAAACTTGTTATTTTTATAGTTTAAAACCAGAGGGAAATAGGAGGGAATGTTTTATGATGATGATGATGATGATAACTGAAACCCCAACTCTTTCTAAGTTAAGGCATGGAAGTTTTTCTAACATTATACAGATATAATGTTTACCTAATTATCCTATGATTGTATATAAAGATTTATCTAATAATCTATGAATTTTAGGCCAGAAATTTTCAGCACAGAATTAGTAGGCGCAGTATACATAGAATACAACACAGATTCAGCTATTGCGAGTTGAAAATTATTGTTCATAGTTTAGAAAAGAAAGTAATCCAGCCTATTGTGGCTTAAACAAACTACAATTTACAACATGGTTGTCCAAACCTTTGGTTTGCCTGGGCTGCATTGAGTGAAGGGGAATTGTCTTCGGTTGCATAAAAATGTAGAACTATGGTTCATCACACAGTCATCCATATGTTCAGATTGGATCTGGCATTTTTATCCACCCACAGATGTAAGCTGTTCCAAGTAAAGCTGCCTTTTGCAATTGACTGATGGTGAATTTATTTATTTTATTTATTTTATTTATTTTATTTATTTTATTTATTTTATTTATTTTATTTATTTTATTTATTTTATTTATTTATTTATTTATTTGTCGTAACAATATATACAAGCATTGCATAAAGGGTTATATAATATATGAACATATATATGAGGAGAAACGAGGTACTATAAACATATATATACATAGGGGAAGAAACAATAGGACAGGAACGGTAGGCACGTTTGTGCTCTTATGCACGCCCCTTAGAGTCCTCTTAGGAAAGTGGTGAGGTCAACTGTGGACAGTTTTTGAGTAAAGCCTTTGGGGTTATGAGAAGAAACCACAGAGTCAGGTAATGCATTCCAAGCATATACAATTCTGTTACAGAAATCGTGTTTTCTGCAATCTAAACTGAAGCGGTTGACATTGAGTTTAAATCTGTTGGTAGCTCTTGTGATATTGTTATTGAAACTAAAAAAGTCATTGACAGGAAGGATATTACAACGGATGATTTTATATGCTAAACCCAGATCCCGTCGAAGGCGACGAAGTTCCAAGTTTTCAAGACCCAGGATATCAAGTCTGGTGGAATAAGGTATTTTATTGGTTTCGGAGGAGTGGAGAATTCTTCTTGTAAAATACCTTTGGACACGCTCAACTGTGTTGATGTCAGATATATGGTATGGGTTCCAGACAGGAGAGCAGTAATCAAGAATTGGCCTAACAAATGTTTTATATGCTCTGGTCAGTAGCGTGGTGTTTTTTGAAAAGAAGCTACGTAAAATTAAGTTAACAACTCTTAGAGCCTTCTTAGCTATATAGTTGCAGTGGGCTTTGGCACTTAAATCGTTAGATTAAAAACTCCAAGGTCTTTGACAGGGTGGGGGTCATCTGCAAGGCAATGTCCATCAAGCATGTACTTTGTGATTGGGTTCTTTCTTCCAATATGCAAGACTGAGCATTTACTGGTTGAGATTTGTAGTTGCCAAATTTTAGACCAAGCAGTTAGATGATCAAGGTCCTCTTGAATTGTGGATGTATTGTCAGTGGTGTTGAAAAGTTTGACATCATCAGCAAAGAGAACACAGTTACTTGAGATATGATTACAAAGATCATTTATGTATATTATAAAGAGAGTAGGTCCAAGAACGCTACCTTGAGGAACACCACTCTTGACAGGAACAGGATTTGATAGAGCATTACCAATTTTAACTATTTGTTGTCTGTTTGACAGAAAAGCAGATATCCAGTTGTGTAAGGGTCCTGAAATGCCATAGGATTTTAATTTTAGGAGAAGTTTATCATGTACTACTGAGTCAAAAGCTTTACAGAAGTCTATGTATATTGCATCTATTGATTTACCTAGATCAAGATTTGTAGTCCATAGGTTTTTACAGTGGAGAAGTTGTAAATTGCATGATAATTTTTTCCTGAAGCCAAATTGTTTATTTGAGAGAAGGTTGTGTATTTCTAAGTGCAAGGTAATGGATTGGTTGATGATGGATTCCATAACCTTGCAGGCGACGCAACATAGGGAGATTGGTCTATAATTATCAACTGAGCTGGGGTCGCCTTTTTTGAAAACTGGAATGACTGTGGCTAGTGACCAGAGGTTGGGAAGGGAGCTGGTAGTAAAAGTTATATTAAAGATTATACTTAGGGGTTCTGCTAGATTACTAGAGAGTTTTTTTAAAAAGTAAGCACAAAGTCCATCAGGTCCAACGGATAGAGATGGTTTCAAGTTACAAAGAGCTTTACCAACATTTTCTTCTGTAAAATCAATATTTGTTAAGTTGTCATGCTCATTGCTTGTACGATTTGGGAATGTGGGATATATGCCATCACTGTTGACAAAAACTGAGCCAAAGAATTTGTTAAAGAGGTTTGCTTTAGTTACTTCATTATTATATTCATTGTCATTAGAATCTTTTAGTGGTGGCATGGATCTAGAGTTTTTAAGCTTGTTGTTGACAAAATTATAGAAGGCACGACTGGAATTAGTGCGCAGAAGATCCTCTTCTTGCTTGGTGTGGTAATTTGTGCATTCAGTTTTTATTTGGTTGCATATAGTTCTGTAGCGATTTTTAAAATTAGCTACATAGCCCTTTTTGTTTCTTTTCCAGAGGGATCTTTTTTTAGATTGAAGCTTTTTTATTGATATGGGTAGTTTGCTTTTCCTGATCTTGGTGGTAGTTTGTGGTACGTATAGTTTGATGACTCTGTTGATTTCAAGTAGGAAAACTCTATAGTGGTCTTCAGCAGTTATACAGGTTGAGAACAGATTTTGCCAGTCCAGAAATGAAAGATCATTGTTTATAAGGTCATAATTGGCTTTTTTGAAGTTGTAGATGGGAATGCTATTGATATGATGATTTAAGTGACAACGTATATTAAGATGGAAGTCAATCATGCAATGATCACTGTTGGAAAAGGGTTCTCTTATTTGTAGTCCATAAATGGTATTGTTGTTGCAGAAGATGAGGTCAAGGCAGTTGTTTAGTCTTGTACTGTTAGTTACAAGTTGTTCAAGACCTAGGTTTGTAACAGCGTTGTATATTGTAGTGTGGATTGGATCAGTTGTACTTTCGTTTGTTATCCAGCTGATGAGAGGTAAATTTAGGTCACCCAGGAAGATGAGTGGATATGGGCAAGAGGCAGCCCATGTTAGTAGTGAGGTTAAAATATTAGCATGAGTAATGTCGTAGTCAGGGGCTCTGTAGCATAGAATGAATCGAAGTGCAGTATTAGATGATAGGTCGCATACAATAGTTTCAGGAAGAGAAAGTTTGTGTGCAACTTGAATGTTTTTTAGATTCAGTGACTTTTTATAGAAAATAGCCACTCCACCATCTCTTCGGTTTTCACGATCTGAACGGTGAACTTGATATTCTTTGTTTAAAATGATGGAATCAGGGATGGATGAGATTAGCCATGTTTCACAAATAAATATAATATCAAATGTACCACTGTTTAGCAGGAGGATAAATTCAGGTAATTTGTTAAGAATACTTCTTGCATTCATCAATTTACATTTAAAATCTGTAGAGAGGTGTTAAAGAGGTAAGGGGCGTGCATACCTAGTTTCATTAATTTGTCAATGCTGATGATGTTCAAGTGGTGTAGATAATGTATATAAATAAGAAACGTCTTTTATTTTTGAAATATTATTTATTGCTTTGTGGGGCTACATTATTAGCTGTCCAGAGCCACATGAGGCCCATGGCCCATGGATTGGACATGCCTAGTTTAGAAGGCTGCATAACTCTTATTATGGATTATCATCGAACACTGTTATAATATAACTCTTTGGGATTACTAAGAAGAGTACTGTATAGAAAACATACTGTATATGCTATATATCAGTCTGAAATAAGCATAGTACATAAAACTATCTGCCACAATGTCCTACCTGTCAATGACTATTTCAGCTTCAACCACAACAATACACGAGCAAATAATAGATAAAACTCAAGGTAAACCGCTCCAAACTTGATTGCAGAAAATATGACTTCAGTAACAGAGTGGTCAATGCCTGGAATGCACTAACTGACTCTGTAGTTTCTTCCCCAAACCCCCAAAACTTTAATCTTAAACTGTCTACTGATGACCTCACCCCATTCCTAAGAGGTCTGTAGGGAGCATGCATAAGCACACCAGTGTGTCTACCATCCCTGTCCTACTGTCCCCATTTATTCGTACTCATTTCCTATGTTCATGTCCATATTTATACATGTTCATGTATTCATTTCTATTGTCGTGTCCCACTCCTCCGCTGACGGCCGGGTCAGGGAAATCCGAATAGGCTTGCCTCTGCAGCTCTGCCCAAAGTCCTAGCAAAGTCCTCAGAGCAGGCAGGAGACCAGTAAGTGACTTCAGCAAGATAAGTTCGACTTTTGCCTGACTCAGAGACTGCCAGAAAGCAGATCCTTTATATAGGCCATGGGGTGTGGCTCCATGACTCAGCACTCATTAAGGCCTGCCCCTCCCTTCCTTCTGTTGCCTCCGCCTATCCAGCCTTCTGATGCGAGAGTCACACCAATCAGCAGCTGTTGGGAATAAACCCTCCTCAGGCTCACATGCTGTGGAGGAGGGGGAGGGGTCTAGCTGCTCCGTTTGCCTGGGCATGGAGTCAGGGCTGGGGCCGGGAGATGCTCCTTCTTCTGCAGTTTGTGTGGGCATGGAGCCAGGACTTGGGCCGGGAGGCATACATTCCTCAGTGTTCGGGAGCAGGTAAGAAGGCCCCGGCTGCTCTGAGGGCGGGCAAGACACAACATCTATGTTTATATATGTTTTCTTGTACATATTTGACAAACTAAATAAATTAATAAAAATAAAAATTACGCGATGTCTCACTTTATGACTGCTTTGCTTAGTGATGGAAATTCTAGTCCTGATTACCATCATTAACTGAAGACCTCATATAGTGCTTGTTGTAATTTATTATATTTCTACATTCCTGGCCTATGGACTGACTTGAGCATTCCTCAAAACTTTAGTCTTAAACTGTCTACTGATGACCTCACCCCATTCCTAAGAAGTCTGTAAGGGGCGTGCATAAGTGCACCAGCGTGTCTACTGTCCCTGTCCTAATGTCCGTTTTTACTTACTCTTTTCATGTATTCAAATTATGTTTATACTTTTACCTGTTATCTTATATGTGATTGACAAAATAAAAATAAAAATAAATAGATGGTTACATAAATGAAATTGTTTCATGAAATTCCAGAAAAATGGGCAAGAAATAATTGGTTTAAACTTCATTAAGTAGATTTTGGTTGGTCATCAGGGAAAAAAAAATCCTAATGCTTAGTTCTATTTAGCAATGAAATAGGCAACTTCATGAAGTGATGGAATCTTCTTTAGCTTGAAGCTATTTGTCAGGGATGCTGCAGTGCAGATTTCTGCACAGAAAAGGGGATTATCTCCAAGATCCAATCAAAGCCTCATATTCTACAACTCTATAAAATGGATTTGAAATGAAGGTACTTACTGTAGGAGAAGACTAGGCTGAGCCCGAGGGAGGTTTCAGACACGTCATAAGTCACGAGTCTCTGCCTGCAAGAGATTTAAGTCCAACCCACCTTGAATGCGTATCTTATCTCCCTCTCATTTTCCTTGACCGCCAGTTGGTCAGATTCTTGTAGAGAGCTTAAGCTTGCAATAAATCTTTCTACTCATTTGAACTGCCTGAATCTCCTGATTTCCTTTGACACTTACTTATGAATCTCAGAGAATCCCCCTTTTAAAATATAAAGCCCTACTTCTACCCAAGTTTTCATGTTACTGCTTGTGCTTTATATATATATATATCCTCAAACTACAAAATTGATCAAGGTCAAGGGGTTTTTTCTCACTCTCTTTTTTGCGATAGTGATCCGATTTGATGCCATTAACTCCTTTCGATGTAACTCTTCTACTTTAATTTGACTTTAAAGAAGTAGGCTAAAAGGACTTTTTGGCTCCAGCCAATTTATTTGTCTTCAGTTCTTTGGAAGGATCAGGGTTGCTAAGCAACCATCATTCTCCTTCTGGGCCTGCACTGGACCACAGAAAGTTGAGGGTTTTCGTTTCTAGAGCCAGTTGCATCAACAGAAAGCAAATGTATGTCAGCCTTTTTTTCACTTGAGTGTTCTTTTGAAATAGTTTAAAGATAGACAGATAATACCGATGATGATGAGGAAGATGATGTTGGAGAGAGAGAGAGTGTATGTGTGAGGAATTGGAGACATGTTTTTATCATGGATAATAAGGTCATGTGTAGATGTGATTAAATTAATAAAATATAAAATAACTGAAACTAATGAATAAATTAAAAAGAAAACAAAGAAAAACCAAATTCAAAGAGAAGACTCAATAGACCACTAGATCTTTTTCTCCTATCTATTTTCTATGTTTCTATGTTTTTCTATATTACATATCCCTTAAAAATTCTGTTATTTATTGACCTGGCCTATAAAACAATTACCTCTGCAAGGTAGAAAGGAGAAATGATTGTATTTTAAGTCAAAAAGAAAAAAACGTGTTAATATAGAATAATCTATGTGCCTAGAGCCAACAGCAAATCCTTCCCTTGTTGTGCTTTTGAATTGCTTTTTATTTTTCTTTCATTATGGTCCATGAAACAATGAGAATGCATTGAGTTGATGCATCATCTGAGGCATGGAGTTGATATACAGAGATAAATCCTTATCTAACCTTTCCACTGATGTGTAGAGCTACTTTATACAACTTATGATTCTCCGTTTCAAGCCAAGCTAAAATGCCATAGTTTGTGAGGTTTCGTTATTCTTCCTAGTGTGTAGGTGGGCCTTCATCAAACTATTTATGCTCCACATACCCTTGGCCTGAATGGCATCAAAATAACAAGAATCCTGGTAAAGCTGCAGCTAGAGCAAAAACACCTTGAGATGAGTCATTCTTTGAGGGACATTCTTCAAAAAAGGAAAAAAACCTATACAATGCAATGTCTAGAGATGCAGAGATGACTATGTCTACTTTTCCATTCTCTAAGAATCGGAGATTACTCAGGATAGCCAAATTGACTTATCACACTATAACTTTTTCTGATTCTACTTTTACTGACCTTGCTTTTGTGTTCATCTGCAACTTCTGTATTGTATCATTGTTGGAAATGCAATGTATCATTCTCTTATAGAGCACAACTAATAAACCGAGTGACCAACATGTAAATCTGTACAGATGGGTTTGTTATTAATATGATTATGACACCAAGAGTTGAAAGCTTGAACTAAAACTTTTATTAGATAACCGCCCAGCCGCCCTGTTTCGGGTGACTCGTTCCCTCCTTCACCAGGGGGAGCGGGATGACCCGTTACAGGGACGTGCTGAGGAGTTTAACGGTTATCTATACGATAAAATCGTTCAGCTTCGGGACGGTCTGGACCAAAATTGCGGCGATTCGGATGGGGCGTCTGAGGGTGGTCTTGGTGACATTGTATGGGATGAGTTTGACCCTGTGGCTCCCGAGGACATGGACAGGTTGTTGGGTAGGCTGAATGCCACCACGTGTTTACTGGACCCGTGCCCCTCCTGGTTGGTGCTGGCCACTCAGGAGGTGACATGAGGCTGGCTCCAGGCGATTACGAGCGCCTCCTTGTTGGAGGGAGTCTTTCCGGCCGCCTTGAAAGAGGCGGTGGTGAGGCCCCTCCTCAAGAAGCCTTCCCTGGACCCGGCTGTTTTAGGTAATTATCGTCCGGTCTCCAACCTTCACTTCGCGGCGAAGGTTGTAGAGAGTATGGTGGCATATCAGTTTCCCCTACACCTGGATGAAACTGTCTATCTAGACCCGTTCCAGTCCGGTTTCCGGCCCGGTTACAGCACTGAGACGGCTTTGGTCGCGTTGGTGGATGATCTCTGGAGGGCCAGGGATAGGGGTTGTTCCTCTGCCCTGGTCCTATTAGACCTCTCAGCGGCTTTTGATACCATCGACCATGGTATCCTGCTGCGCCGGTTGGAGGGATTGGGAGTGGGAGGCACCGTTTATCGGTGGTTCTCCTCCTATCTCTCCGATCGGCCGCAGACGGTGTTGACAGGGGGGCAGAGGTCGGCCGGGCGCCTCACTTGTGGGGTGCCGCGGGGTCGATTCTCGCCCTTCTGTTCAACATCTATATGAAGCCGCTGGGTGAGATCATCAGTGGCTTCGGTGTGAGGTACCAGCTGTACGCTGATGACACCCAGCTGTACTTTTCCACACCGGGCCACCCCAACGAAGCTATCGAAGTGTTGTCCCGGTGTTTGGAAGCCGTACGGGTCTGGATAGGGAGAAACAGGCTCAAGCTCAATCCCTCCAAGACAGAGTGGCTGTGGATGCCGGCATCCCGATACAGTCAGCTGAGTCCACAACTGACTGTTGGGGGCGAGTCATTGGCCCCAATGGAGAGGGTGCGCAGCTTGGGCGTCCTCCTGGATCAACGGCTGTCTTTTGAAGATCACTTGACGGCCGTCTCCAGGAGAGCGTTTTACCAGGTTCGCCTGGTGCGCCAGTTGCGCCCCTTTCTAGACCGGGATGCCTTATGCACGGTCACTCACGCCCTCGTGACGTCTCGTCTGGATTACTGCAATGCTCTCTACATGGGGCTCCCCTTGAGGGGCATCCGGAGGCTTCAGTTGGTTCAGAATGCGGCTGCGCGGGTGATAGAGGGAGCCCCTTGTGGCTCCTGTGTGACACCTATCCTGCGCAGACTGCACTGGCTACCTGTGGCCTTCAGGGTGCGCTTCAAGGTGTTGGTAACCATCTTTAAAGCGCTCCATGGCATAGGGCTGGGTTACTTACGGGACCGCCTACTGCTACCGAATACCTCTCACCGACCCGTGCGCTCTCACAGAGAGGGACTCCTCAGGGTGCCGTCAGCTAAGCAATGCCGTCTGGCGACACCCAGGGGAAGGGCCTTCTCTGTGGGGGCTCCCACCCTCTGGAACGAACTCCCCCCAGGACTTCGTCAACTTCCGGACCTCCGAACCTTCCGTCGCGAGCTTAAAACACACTTATTCATCT
Organism: Ahaetulla prasina; assembly: GCF_028640845.1. NCBI lineage: Eukaryota > Metazoa > Chordata > Lepidosauria > Squamata > Colubridae > Ahaetulla > Ahaetulla prasina. The sequence goes on from NC_080539.1 coordinate 125,314,461, forward strand.
GCGCAGGACTGGATTAGATTTTAAATTTATACTGGTTTTTAATGGGTTTTATTATTTATACTGCTTTTTAATAATTCGGCTATGTAGAATAAGTTTTTTAATTGTATTTTAGTTTGTATTTATATGTACTTTTTTACTTGCCTGTGAACCGCCCTGAGTCCCTAGGGAGATAGGGCGGTATATAAATGTGATAAAATAAATAAATAAATAAATAAATAAATAAATAAAACAGGTGCCTTTGAACGGCATGGAGCTAGGTGAATGCTCTCATGCAGAGGTGGGATTCACTTACCTTCCCTACCAGTTCGCAAATGTGAGTACATGTGCACGCATGCTCCACCTCTGCGCATGCGCAGGGCCTTTGGCGCATGCACAGAACTCGCACATTACATCTGGGCTGGTGGACAGAGCCTCCTGCAGTCACCACTACCGGTTCACCCGAATTGGACAGAACCGCTGAATCCCACCTCTGCTCCCATGGCAGCTAAGAGAAATATGATAGTCTGCCTACCAGATCCTAGTGATGTTTACTAACCAAAGTACTTTTCTAAAAAGACGTACTAAGGTATCATTACTACATTGTTGTTCATTCATTTAGCATCCAATCAACAAGGAAAACATTCTGAACTAGTCATTAATTGAAAAAAAAAATCTAAACTTAGTCGCTCTTTCCTGTTCTGTTCAGGGTTACATCCTAGAAGTCATCACAGAAACTGGATTAGTCTTAGCCTTGATAGAAGCAAGTAAAGAAATGTTAGGATAATTTGTAAAACCCAATGATAATAACAATATACAAATAACAAAAATGATAATATGTCCATTGTTAAGATTAAACAGCTAGTGTCGTGTCCCACTCCTCCGCTGACGGCCGGGTCAGGGAAATCCGAACCAGGCTTGCCTCTGCAGCTTTGCCCAAAGTCCTAGCAAAGTCCTCAGAGCAGGCAGGAGACCAGTAAGTGACTTCAGCAAGATAAGTTCGACTTTTGCCTGACTCAGAGACTGCCAGAAAGCAGATCCTTTATATAGGCCATGGGGTGTGGCTCCATGACTCAGCACTCATTAAGGCCTGCCCCTCCCTTCATTCTGTTGCCTCTGCCTATCCAATCTTCTGATGCGAGGGTCACTCCAATCAGCTGTTGGTAATAAACCCTCCTCAGGCTCACATGCTGTGGAGGAGGGGGAGGGGTCTAGCTGCTCCATTTGCCTGGGCATGGAGTCAGGGCTGGGGCCGGGAGGTGCTCCTTCTTCTGCAGTTTGTCTGGGCATGGAGCCAGGACTGGGGCCGGGAGGCATACATTCCTCCGTGTTCGGGAGCAGATAAGAAGGCCCCGGCTGCTCTGAGGGCGGGCAAGACACAACAGCTAGGTTTTACAAATTCTTGACAGGACGACCAAAAAAAGTTAACTTTACTAAAAAAAGATGATCTTTTAAGTTCTAGCTTCAGCAAAGTTTGGCCCACTATAGCTCACGTAGCAAGGCACACAGTTGAAAATGAATGCTTTCCGTTAATTTATGCAGAAGAGGTATTAGATTCACCCACAATAGTGTAGGAAGTTAGCACTCACCCCTCTCCTAGAAGAATGAAATATTTTGGAGGATATTGAATAGGGCAGAGTATTGTGTTTCCCTGGATGAGAAACGGAGAAACCTGTTTTGAAAGACAAAGCAGCCTCCTCACACCTTTGTCAATGGGCCATTAAGGCCTCAGCCAAGCTCACTCATTCCCCCCACCTTTGTCAATGGACCATCATCTGCAACACAATAGGACTCATCTAGCAACAGAAACTCACCATGGCAAAGCTCAAGCAAGCTTGAGAGACAACCTACAAAGTTAGCTAAGACCTCTAGACCACTGGGAATTTGACAACCAATCAGGATACATTTCTTATACAGGAACAGGAAACACCAAGGTGGGGCCCCACAGAGAGTATAAACTCAGGCACTCAGCATCTTGTTCTTCTCTTCTCCTTCTTCCCTTCTTCTTCTCTTCTCCTTTCCTCTCTGATTCTTCACCCAATACCTTGAAACATGTGATCACCTTTTCTACTCAGAAACGCAAGCCATGTGATTCCTGTCCACCATTAAACCATCTTTCCAAGCAGTCTCCATGTTTCCAGTGTTTTTTTCCCCACTTGGAACTGAACCCAGATGGATGTTTTCTTCCAACAATAGAAAACAGTCTAACATTCCTCTGGGGAAGCTTATATTCTCTTGCAGTACATCTGATGAATATAGGAATCCAGGTTGAAAACCTTTACTATTGAAAGACTCATTTAGGAGAACTTAGAAAAGCCTTTTCAGTTATTTTTACTTGAATCTTCATAAAAACCTGGCTGGAAAATACCGAAACATGAGGGTTAGATGGTGGCATTCACAGACATCAATACTTCACTTTAACTGCAGTCATTTAGAGAAACGTTTACCATCTGTAAGTTTTTCTCATGGGATAGCCCATAAGCACTTCATATAAAGTTAATCTAGTGACTTTCTTAGAATCAGCATTAATGGCTGGACGTTAGGGCAAGAGGAATAGAATCTGGCCATTTGAAGTTAGATTGACTACAGAACTTAGAAATCGTTTTCAATATTCCTTCAATACAGGGGTCTGAAAACTTGCCTCTTTTAAGATTTGTGGACTTCAACTCCCAGAGTTCCTCAGCCAGCTTTGAAGTCCACAAGTCTTAAAAAAGCCAAGTTTGCAGACCCCTGTTTTAAGCCATTCCACTAATTGAGCTCTATGGGTGAAAAACACAACAAAACCACATATCACTTTGAAATGGCTTCGATGGCAGATTATTTATGGGGTTAACAAAATGTGTTCCTCTATCAAAATGTATATAGGCAGATTTATCAAAGTAAGAATCGGTTCACTTTACCAGCTTTTTGGTCACGGTGACAGCATCAGCTTTCCTGCAGGCTAAACCTCAGGGTATCTGCTAAACCGGCTAACAGTGACAGGAACTTCCTGAATTAACTTTGAGCAAGGGGCAATTCACAAAAGATCAGTTGAATTGGGCTTTTAAAAAGACCTTTGTGACAAAAGACTTCTCAACTTTGTGCAGAAGACATTCAAGGCAAGTCTGGGCCAGTTCTTGCAATACCGATGTGAACTTAGATTCCCACCCATGGTCGTTCATTTAATTTTGTATCCTTCCTCCCATTCTTTGTTAATTTGAATGGACTAAATGGGAACAGAGACAGGAAAGAAGAAGGAGTAACTAAATGACCTTCTAGAGTAGAGGTTTCCAACTTTGATAATTTTAAGACTTGTAGACTTCAACTCCCAGAATTCCTCAGCCCTCCCCACCCACCCTTTTTTTTTAAAATTTACATTTATATCCCGCCCTTCTTCGAAGACTCAGGGCGGGTTACATTGTGTAAGGCAATAGTCTCATTCTATTTGTATATTATACAAAGTCAACTTATTGCCCCCGCAACAATCTGGGTCCTCATTTTACCTACCTTATAAAGGATGGAAGGCTGAGTCAACCTTGGGCCTGGTGGGACTAGAACCTGCAGTAATTGCAGGCAGCTGTGTTTAATAACAGGCTTCTTACATCCTGAGCCACACCGCGGCCCTGATTTAGAAATTACAGAGCTCCCAGGGGCCTGAGGAGGCAATGTACCTGAATCCACTCCTTCCATAAGAAGACAAAGGAAAGAGCATTCTGCAGTAACCTTTGTAACTGGAGTGCTACATGTTTAGCACAAGAATCAGCCAGTTCATTTCCAAACAAATAAGAATGGCCTTTTATTTTAGTGACAGCAAAGGGCAGTTAAAATGGAATGTCTAACAGACCATGGGGATGCAGACAAGGCAACAAAACCATTATGGGCTGTTACAGAAAAAGGCCCAAGGATAGAGGGAAGAGTGAGAAAGAGACTCAGAGTAACTCTGGCTTTAATTACACTAGATATAACTTGTGTGGAGAATTACTTGATAGTTACATTACCGTACAAGCAATAAAGACTTTTCAAATATCCAACTGGTTCTTGCTTCCTGAATTTGTTAGCTTGGTGGGGCTTGACATTGCAATCCTAGGCTTCATTAATAGAGAATAGAATAGATCACACTTGGAATACTACATTCAGTTCTGGTCATCATAATACAAAAAAACAACAACAACATGTTGAGACTCTGGAAAGAGTCCAGAGAAGAGTAGCAAAAGTAATTAGGGGGCTGGAGGCTAAAATGTATGGAGAACAGTTACAGGAATTGTAAGAAGGACTAAGGGAGACACAATAGCACTGTTCCAATATTTCAATACTACAAAGATGGGGGAGGGGTCAAAATATTTTCCAAAGCACCAAAAAGACAAGAAAACAATGGTTGGAAACTAACAGGAAAGAAGCAACCTAGAACTAAGGGGAAATTTCTTAATAGCGAAAGCAATTAACCAATGGACTAGCTTGCCTTCTTTCAATAAGTTTGCAATACGTTGTGGGTGCTGCATTGCTGAAGGCTTTCAAAAAAAGTCTGAACAAACATTTGCCTGAAATGATATAATGCTATACTTCTGGTTCGAGCAGGGGGTTGGACTAGAAGACCTCTGGGATCCATTTCAACTCTATTATTCTACTTCTATTATTCTATTCATTTTGAAAACCTCATCAGGGAGCACTGGAATCTGCATTATGGACCTTGACATGGCACCTGACTCTTCAGATACCCTATTGTCAGTAGAGCAAGGGGCAGAGATGTTATTCCAGTATAGATAGGAGGTTAAGACATAGAATTTGCACAATGCCGTACAGCAGTTAAGTTAATATTTGGGCCAGAGTTAACCTTAACCTGGAGTGGCCCCAGATACCACTGTGCAGCCAATTATACTCTATTTCACTGGAAACCCGATAGAAAAAAATTGGGGTGGGGTGGGGCAAGATCATTTTATTACTACTTTGTGTGGCTTGTTCAAGATAGCAGGCCAGCAGAGTTCTCAACAGATTAGATCAAGGGGGGTATTTATTTTCAGGCTTTTAGAAAAAAGGAGAAATCAGATAGGCTCATTGAAAACAACAGTGCCATACAGATAGTAGTTGAGATTTTAATGCCAAAGTTCACAGCTAATTTGATGAACCCACCAAGACAGCAACTACCAATCAGAAAATTCAAAAAGAGTGACAAGGAGTCGTATGTCATGGATATGCACTGGAATAATTTTGCCTTGATTAATCAATTTTGGGAAGGTCTCTCTGACGAGCCATAGTGGCACAGTGGTTAGAGTGCAGTACTGCAGGCTACTTCTGCTGACTATTGGCCGCCTACAATTTGGCAGTTCAAATCTTACCAGGATCAAGATTGACTCAGCCTTCCATCCTTCCAACATGGGTAAAATGAGGACCCAAATTTTTGGGGCAATATGCTGACTCTGTAAACCACTTAGAGAGGGCTGTATAGCACTGTGAAGCGGCATGTAAGTCTAAATGCTGATGCTATGAATTGAGGATGAATTAGTATGATAAAGTAGGTTTAGGTTAGGTTTAGGTTTAGGTTTATTAGATTTCTATACCGCCCTTCTCCCGAAGGACTCAGGGCGGTTCACAGCCAGCATAAAAACAGAATTCACAATAGTCATAAATAAATTAAAAACAATATAAAAATCTAATTAAATTTTGGCTAACAATTAAGAATCTTTAAAATCAAATAATAAAACTCCAATTAAAACAACACATTACACATTAGGCCAGCCCTGCGCGATGAAACAATAGGGTCTTGAGCTCACGTCAGAAGGTCCGGAGGTCAGGGAGTGATCGTAACCCCGGAGGAAGCTCGTTCCAGAGTACACCAAAGTACAAAGTACACCAGATATTATGAAAGAGTTATTTCAACATTGCATGTTGATTGATGGTAGGCTAAAGAAGATGAGGCATAGGGAGGACTAACAGGGCTAACAGCACAGAGATAGCTTCACAACTTTTCTTCATCCTTTTATCCTATTTATTGGTAGTCATTGAGAGTAGGGCAGCATACAAATTTAGATCATCTTCATCATCTCCACCCCCCATTGATTCCTTAGATTCCAATGGTATGGAACTCCTGCAAATGAGAACTATGAAGAGATTTCTATCTTTAATGGAGAAATGACAAAGACAAAAACTTCCATACATTTGGTCACTTAGCCTGGGCTCCTATATTACTTATAATCCCAGCATATTAAATAAATACAGACTTTAAAGTTCTACTGAAGATAGCACATTCAATAAGGACATATTAATGAAACTGTTCTATTTGTAGTCTATGCTTTCATCCTAAAGCTGAAATACAGCTAATTATTAAACAAATATCTGAAACATATTGATGGAAATCTTTCTTTCTTCATGTGTATTGGAAAATGTGAAATTCTTCAGACATAATTTCTCTTCCATGCAGAAACTTATTCATATGTTTGATCTTTTTTTTTTAACTCAAAAGCACTATATGAAATGTTTATCTGATTTTAGATGGTCCATATTAAGTATGCTCTATTTAACTTAGATTTTATTTTGTTTTAGAAAGCTAGTAGCATTAATCATATTCATTGCTTTGTTGACTCATACCGATTCTACTGAAGTTTATGGGTCTGTTCCAATGGGAAAAAAGAATAGGATATATAGAATCTACAACAGGCTAAAAGAAACTTTGGTTGCAGAATGGTTTTTAAAAAATATTTTGATTTATATATGAATTAGTTTATTCTCTATATTCTTCTCTACAACATAGTTCTACTCTAAGAACTGAAGGCTTGTCCTGATGGCTTTCTGCCTATTTAATTAGTCTTACAAACATATTGTTTCCAATAAAACTCTTGGTTTGTAGCCTTTTTCTAAAAATAAAATATAATAAATCATGAATGATAAACAACATATTTAAATTAACACTTTGGAAGTGTCAGAACTTTCTAAAAATTGTGAAGCAGAGGTGGGTTTCAGCAGGTTATGACCAGTTCTGGAGAACTGGTAGTGGAAATTTAGAGTAATTCGGGGAACCGGTAGTAAAAATTCTGACTGGTCCCACCCCCATCTATTCTCTGCCTCCCGAGTCCCAGCTGATCAGGAGGAAATAGGAATTTTGTAGTAACCTTCCCCTGGATTGGAGAGGGAATGGAGATTTTACAGTATCCTTCCCCTGGAGTGGGTTGGGAATGGAGATTTTACAGTATCCTTCCCCTGCCATGCCCACCAAGCCATGCCATGCCACGCCCACCAAGAACCGGTAGTAAAAAAATTTGATACCCACTACTATTGTGAAGATTGATTTCTTGTATGAAAACTAGGCTTAGTTTTCTCCCTTCAGTCTGCAATAATATATTGCACTGATAGGTAACTTGATTCATCCAGATAATTTGGACTATGTCTCTTGCTAAATCTGACCATTAGTTAGAGAATGATGAGAAATGTAGTCCAACCCATCTAATGGGTGCCCTACTGCCAATTCCTAATCAATAGAAAAGAATAGGGTTAGGGTTAGTGGGAGCGCATGCTCACATTTGTGAACTGGTAGGGAAGATAAGTGAATCCCACCTCTGACGAGGGCCCTTGATTGCATACTAGGTCTATTTCGGGCAATGCCACCTTATCCAGTACCAAATGACCGAAATTCAGAGTCAAAAAGAAAAACATTGAGAAGAATATTTTATTAAAACATGGTATGACCGCAAACCAGGAAATAATGTACGTGTCTGACATGATGTAAACTTTCCATATTTTAAAGAAACACAGCATTTTCTTTTTCTTCTGCCTACTATTTCCCCTTGCTGCTTTCTAATGATCTAGTAGTCACCAGTAGGGTTTTACAATTATTTCTCTTTGAATTATTAAAAGTGTGACATTCAGGGCTGGCTTTATTCTAAGGTTCAATGAGTACTAGCCTGCAGCACCAAACCTTTGGCTGTACCAAAGATGATATTCTTTTGAAAACAAAGCCTACAAGAAAAATTGTCCATATTTTATCTGCCTTTCAATAATTAACCTTTTTAGCAATAGCACTTAGATTTATATATGGCTTCATAGTCCTTTTACAGCCCTCTCTGAGCGGTTTAGAGTCAGCATATTGACCCCCAACAATCTGGGTCCTCATTTTACCGACCTTGGAAGGATGGAAGGCTGAGTCAACCTTGAGCTGGTGAGATTTGAACTGCCGAACTGCAGCTAGGCAGTCAGCTGAAGTAGCCTGCAGTGCTGCACTCTAACCACTGTGCCACCTCTTAGGTGCTTTTATATTGAGGCTTAGCAATTTTCAGTTGACTATAGTTGGCAAATCTGCTCTGGCACAGCAGCAGACCAGGCTGTGGTTGTCAAGGTCACATCTCACAGGGCAACTGTTAGACTAATCTTTCCAAAAATGCAAACCGTTTTTTCAGCCGGAGGTGGCACGTCAATCAATGTGGCCTGGGGGTACCATGTACCCTTAAGCCAGCACTGGTCACATCTTTTTCCAGGCTGGTACAGAAACTGCTATGACTTTCTCTGCATGCATTCGGAAAAGACTGTCAGCTTCAAAAATTTGAACACTGAGTTTTCTTCATCTCTGTCTTTTGAAGGCTTTACATACCCCTAGGCATTTGAGTACATGATTTTAGATCTATAAATCAAGGCTTAGCCACAGGATCAGTGGATGTCCTTGGGCATAATAATGTTTTTCTGTCTCACATACACCTATAAAATAAAATTAAAAAAGAGACCAATAGATTATTTTTTAAAAACTTTTTAAGATGTATGTTGTAAAGCAATAGTAAATTCACACCATGATTCCAAGATTTCCAGCAGTACTTTAAATTATACCCTTTGATAAGCTTAACAAAGTGATGAAAAATAGCATGGATGTACATTTTAACCTTTAACCTTTAACCATAATAACTATTAGGTTAGACCAATAAGTAGTGGAAAAAAACTGAACCTTGATCTGACTGACTTTAAAAAAAAAATGGGACAAAAGTTGTTGCAGATAAACAGGTATGGAACAGCAGCCACAGAACCCCGTTTATATAAATGTATGTTTGAAATAGAATAGAATAGAATAGAATAGAATAGAATAGAATAGAATAGAATAGAATAGAATAGAATAGAATTTTTTATTGGCCAAGTGTGATTGGACACACAAGGAATTTGTCTTGGTGCATATGCTCTCAGTGTACATAAAAGAAAAGATACCTTCATCAAGGTACAACATTTACAACACAATTGATGGTCAATATATCAATATAAATCTTAAGGATTGCCAGCAACAGAGTTACAGTCATACAGTCATAAGTGGAAAGAGATTGATGATGGGAACGATGAGAAGATTAATAATAGTGCAGATTTAGTAAATAGTTTGACAGTGTTGAGGGAATTATTTGTTTAGCAGAATGATGGCCTTTGGGAAAAAACTGTTCTTGGGTCTAGTTGTTCTGGTGTGCAGTGCTCTATAGCGTCGTTTTGAGGGTAGGAGTTGAAACAGTTTATGTCCAGGATGTGAGGGATCTGTAAATATTTTCACGGCCCTCTTCTTGATTCGTGCAGTATACAGGTCCTCAATGGAAGGCAGGTTGGTAGCAATTATTTTTTCTGCAGTTCTAATTATCCTCTGAAGTCTGTGTCTTTCTTGTTGGGTTGCAGAACCGAACCAGACAGTTATAGAGGTGCAAATGACAGACTCAATAATTCCTCTATAGAACTGAATCAGCAGCACCTTGGGCAGTTTGAGCTTACTGAGTTGGCACAGAAAGAACATTCTTTGTTGTCCTTTTTTGATGATGTTTTTGATGCTAGCTGTCCATTTTAGATCTTGCGATATGATAGAACCTAGAAATTTAAAGGTTTCTACTGTTGATACTGTGTTGTCTAGTATTGTGAGAGGTGGAAGTATGGAAGGGTTTCTCCTAAAGTCTACCACCATTTATACGGTTTTGAGCGTGTTCAGTTCCAGATTGTTTTGGTTGCACCACAAGGCTAGTCGTTCAACCTCTTGTCTATATGCAGATTCATCATTGTCTCGAATGAGACCAATCACTGTTGTGTCATCTGCGAACTTCAGTAGCTTGACAGATGGATCGTTGGAGATGCAGTCATTGGTATACAGAGAGAAGAGAAGTGGGGAGAGCACACAGCCTTGGGGGGCCCCTGTGCTAATTGTACAGGTATTTGATGTGATCTTGCTTAGCTTCACCTGCTGCTTCCTGTTTGTTAGGAAGCTTGTGATCCACTTACAAGTCTGTTCCGGTACCGGTAGCTGGTTTAGCTTAGTTAGAAGAGTGTCTGGAATGATGGTATTAAATGCTGAACTAAAGTCTACAAAGAGGACCCTTGCATAGGTCTTTGGAGACTCAAGATGTTGTAGGATGTAGTGCAGAGCCATGTTAACAGCATCATCTGTTGATCTATTTGCTCGGTATGCAAATTGCAAGGGGTCTAACAGCGGATCCGTGATGGTTTTCAAGTAGAAAAGCACTAGTCTTTCAAAGGTTTTCATGACTACAGATGTTAAAGCAACTGGTCTGTAGTCATTCAGTTTCTTGATGGTGGGCTTCTTCGGCACTGGGATGATGGTAGAGCATTTGAAGCAAGAAGGAACATAACACATCTCTAGTGATTTATTGAAAATATGGGTAAAGATGGGGGCCAATTGGTCAGCACAGACTTTTAAGCAAAAAGGAGTTATCTTGTCTGGGCCTGGAGCTTTTCCTGGCTTTTGTCTGTGAAATAGGTCCTGCACTTCCTTTTCTGTGATCACTAGGGGTTGTGAACCCAATGAAATGGGGTCAGTTGTAGGAGGCTTGGCTGTTGTTGGTGTGTCTGAGATGCGGGTTGTGGAGATAGGTGGCTGTAGTTTCCTTTCAAACCTGCAGTAAAACTCATTCAGGTCATCTGCCAGATGTTGATTACCTTCAGCCTGGGAAGGAGGTTTGCCATAGCCGGTGATATTTTTAAGAGTTTTCCATATGTTTGCCGGTTCATTTGCATAAACTGAGTCTTTAGCTTTTCAGAGTAGCTTCTTTTTGCTGCTCTGATCTCCCTTGTTAGTGCATTTCTGGCCTGATTGTACAGCATTTTATCACCTTTTCTGTAGGCTTCCTCTTTGGAATGGCGTAGCTGCTTAAGTTTAGGTGTGAACCAAGGTTTGTTGTTGCTATATATTCACAAGTTCCTTGTAGGTACACATAGGTCTTCACAGAAGCTGACATATGATGTTACAGTATCTGTGAGTTCATCCTGGTCTGCAGAGGTATCTTCAAAAATATTCCAATCAGTGCAGTCAAAACATGCCTGTAGCTTTAATTTTGACTCCTCCGTCCAGGTCTTCACTGATTTAATTGTTCGTTTTGTGGTTTTAAGTCTTTGCCTGTAAGCAGGTACAAGGTGAATCATGCAATGATCAGAGTGTCCTGCAGCTGCACGTGGTAAAGACCTATAAGCATCTTTCAGTGTTGTGTAGCAATGGTCTAGAGTATTCTTGCCTCTGGTGGGACAATTGACATGCTGAAAGTATTTTGGTAGCTCTTTCCTTAAGTTTGCCTTGTTTAGATCTCCCAAAACAATGGCCAGTGAATCAGGGTGCTCGGCTTCAGCCTCCATGATTTGGTCAGCTAGAGTTCATAATGCCTTGTTTACACAGGCTTGTGGTGGGACATAAACAGCAATTAGAAGAAATGAGGAAAATTCACGAGGCGAATAGTATGGTTTGCATAATTGATAATTAAAGTCTCTAAATTGTTGTCACAGAATTTGTAAATTATTTTAAAAGCTTGACACCAGTTGTTGTTAATATATAGGAATGTGGCCAGTCTACCCCAAAATGGCGGTTCGGTAAATTATATTCGAAGATAAGTAACATCTCTGCAAAAATAAGAAGGGTGGTGGTGGGGTCAGTTTTATTAGTTAAAAGACCACAGAGACATTTGTGAAGCAAAAGCACAGGATATGAACATATTCAGGACGTGAACATTTGCTGATTGAAGTTTAAATCCGTTCCACCAGTGTCATTTTTTTTGTGATGATGTATGACTCACAATGCTGCAATCATGGTCACAGACAAGTTATGATGATTTGCCATGAAAGTGATTTATGATTCAGACACTGGTGAAAATCGTTTTCTTTTTACATCTTGCCTAAACTATATCCCTGGGCTTAAAGTTTCATCAAAAAAGATGCCAGAATGGATTAGTTTTTCCTTACAGAATTTTTATATATAACTTTATATGACCTTGTGTTTGATCCTTTAAAAAAAAAGTTTCAGGGTTAAAGTGAAGCATTTTTACAAACAGCAACATTACATTTTCCTGTGCTTTATTAATCTCTGTAAAACAATAGGAATACTGATAATTAAGAGTTACAATATTTGATGTTGCAGAGTATTTGCATAAGAAAAACTCATGAAGGGCAACAGGCGGTTCATTGAAATCATGCTCTAAAGACTCCTAGTCAACAGAAATGCTTGTCTTTCTGATTGGCAATTAATGTACCTCTACAGTAGTTATGTAAAATAAATGGAAAGCTTAAAACTCTTCAAAATGAGATTGTCTCACACTTTTGTACAAACAGATGCTGCTTAACAGATCTAAAATATACTAAACACTGCACAAATATCCCACAGGGATTTGTTATGCCTGCCAAGATGAAGGAGAGGATGCAATTTAGCTCCAGTGGATGAGATTCTTTTTACTAATGGGGATGCTGAAATTGTATTAGAAAATAAACCGTAGCAGCCAAGTTCCGAAGCTGACTGGGAGACTTAACGTGTTTTGCTCAGCGAGGAAAAAAAAAACTCATCACATTTTCTTTAAACATTTAAACATAAGGAGGAAAGGGAGAATAGGGACAATCAGTAGGTCTGCCCTCAGTGTTACGAACTTTGGTTACTCCTTCTATTGAGCCCATGTGCTGCACATAAATGAGAGCATCATGAAAAAGGAGCTTTGTAGATAGTGATAAAACTTGATAGCAAAGGAATCCAGCTTCACGAAGGCTTTTGTATGCATACCCCAAAATCTTCTCTTTCAGTCTTTTATCACTATATTTTGGGAAAGATTGTTTGGTGCATGTAATATGGAGGCTGAGCCTTTTGGCACAATTTTGGAGTAAGTACTCAAAATAACAACTGAAGTAGGCTAGAAGTGCATCCATCATTTGCTTTCTTTTGCTTTAAATCCTGATCACTGGTCAAGCGGTGTCTTATCTGTAGAAAGCTACCCTAAAAAGATACAATTGATAGTGCTATTACAATGGATTTTGTTACTGGCACAGACACCTGAAGTTGTTATGTTGTTCTTAAGCCATCTTCATTTTAAAATCGCACTGTAACATTTTATCTTTAATTAGCCCTTTGTATATTGCCTAGCATCTCTACTGATAATGATCAATTCATTTATTCTTAAACAATTTTCAAAACAGAAATCTGCGATGTAAGAACACATGGCATTTTCTGACAATACTGTGTCAAGTTCATGCTCTCGTTGTCTTGTAAGGCAATGAAAAACATTTGAACAATGGCACCATTTCATCCTGAAAGATCTGTTGAGGTAGCACAACTGTGCTATGGATTCAGTGGAACAAAATACAAACTGAACAGGATGGCTGTATTTCTCTGAAACAAAACTGGAAACAGTTCTGAGTATTTCAAACATGGAAAACAGTAGGGGCTCAGAAAAAGCTTCTAAAAACTGCAAAATCTTGGAAGGTAATAAAGAAATGTGGAAAATGCTAACTCTTTGCTGCCATCTAAATTTATTTAAATTCAACTAAATTTTCACAGGTCAAAAATGGCAGCCCCTAACTTTCTTGAATGTGTTGACTGCTTTCCTACTTTCATCCCAAACACTGAATTCATGTATTGGCATTTCCCCTGTCTCTTCTCTAAAGAAGGTCATAGAGCAATGACTGTCCACGCAATAATAGTAAGAGACCTTTGGAGGTGACAAGCCAAATCTCTCTTTGTCTCTCTCTTTCTCTTTCCCCCTCCCAATGTGACATGGGTGACTGGTTAAATAAACAAACAAACAAACGAATGAATAAATAAATAATAAATAAATAAATAAATTCTGATGGTGGTTCCTTGTTTAGCCCTTTTCTCTTTTAATAAAATTTATTTCCCTCATCTTCTTTTGCTCAAATATTTTGAACAGTAATTATCCTGTAAAACTCATTTTTCTCATTTCTTTTTTTAAAAAAATATCATTCTACTGAGCATTTTACTTTATACTACCTAATAGCTGGATACCCATGCTTCGCTATGAAATTATGTGGTCGGACTTGATAAATTGACACTTACAGCTTGAAAATTAATGAGTAGTTATGATTGGCCTCTCCTCTCCCCTTCTCTCCCTCAGCCTTGCCCCACAGAACCCTATCCTATCACCCTTCTCTCCTTCAGTCTTGCCCCACAGAAATATCTTCTACCCTATTCCCTTCTATACCTCAGTCTTGTCCCCAGAAGGCTTCCCTATCCTATCCCCTGGTTGCTGCTATGAAAGTAAAACTGAAAGTGAAACTCCTCTCCTCTGCTTGTTTTTTGCATTTGGAACAGATTTCTTTTCAGTTGGTGAGGGGGAGTAGAACTCCTTAGCATCAGAGGGAAGTTTGGAAAGTGAAACAGTATTTGCTATGTGAGCAAGAAGTAGACAGGAAGGAGCCTGGTGTTGGCTTAGGTCAAGTGTTCTGTATTAAAGCTGCTTCCTGCTGTGAAAGTAAAACTGAAAGTGAAACTACTCTCCTCTGCTTGTGTTTTGCATTTGGAACAGATTTCTTTTCAGATGGGGAGGGGGAGTAGAACTCCTTAGCATCAGAGCGTGTTAATCATAATATAGGAAATATTAATGCTCTGATGGTCATTTCGAAAAATCCTTTCGTAGTGAGCACCTAGAAGCCAAGATGAACATACATGGCAAATTTCAAGTTTGCAGGCTTTACGGTTATGGAGATTTTGCGATTCTGGCATGAGTGGTTTTCACACACGCACACACACACACACACACACACACACACACACACACACACACACAGAGAGAATACCCCCCCATCCAATCAGAGCACAGCCAAACCACCAACCAATCAGAACACACCTCCACCCAATCAGAACATAGCCAAGCTCCCAACCAATCAGTTCAAGCCCCCACTAGCACTTAAAAGGAAGAAACAGACACACACACACACAAACACACACACATATAGAACACCCCCCCCATCCAATCAGAGCACAGCCAAACCCCCAACCAATCAGAACACACCTCCACCCAATCAGAACATAGCCAAGCTCCCAACCAATCAGTTCAAACCCCCACTAGCAGTTAAAATGAAGAAACAGATGCGATCACACATTGCTCCTAGAAGCACGAAGCTGTAAAAACCTAGCCTGAAGATGACAAATGGGATTTCATCGAAATGTTGCCAAGACACCTCCAATTTTACGTGGGAGAAAACCCGAATAAACAAAGACCTACATACAAACATCCGCGAAAACCTCAGAAAACAAATATATATATATATATATAGGTCTTTGGTTGTTCGGGTTTTCTCCCGTGTAAAATTGGAAGTGTCTTGGCGACGTTTCGACGAAGTCTCATTCGTCATCTTCAGGCTTCAGCTTCAGGTTTGGGAGCAATGTGTGATCGCAGCTGTTTCTTCCTTTAACTGCTAGTGGGGTTTGAACTGATTGGGTGGGAGCTATTGTGCTCTGATTGGATGGGGTTTTTCTGTGCTCTGATTGGCTGGGGTGTGTCCTGTGTTGGTGGGGGCTTGGTTGTGCTCAGTCTAATCTGTGCTGCAGGGGATTTGAGCTGGTGAGCTGCATAGCTGTTGTTTGGCTTTGTGGTCGTGCTACATCTTCATAGTGGGTGTCAGTCTGCTGCATGAATGGATTGGAGGGGTTTGAAATGGCTAATGTTGCAGCTGCGGTCTGGCTTCTGGTCCTTGGTCGTGCTTCATGATCAGTGTGGGTTTGGGTCTGCTTTCTGGGTGGATGTGGTGGTGACATCCTGTGTGGACCTTGTGAGTGTGGGTCTGGTGTCATTCCTCGTGTTAGGGACACGTTTGTCAATAAGGGCAGGTTTCAAATGGCTGGTAGGCGGAGGTATCATCTCGCTTGTTCATGCTGTGTGGGCGTTTATCTCAATGGCTTCTCTGATTATTCTGTTGTTAAAGTGTTCAGTTTTGGCGATAGTTCTGGTCTTTTTAAAGTCAATATCATGTCCTGTGACTTTAAAGTGTTGGACCAGGAAGAAGTTGGTTCCTCTTTTTGAATGAGTTCTTGTGTTCTTCAATGCGTGCACTTATTCTTCTGTTGGTTTGTCCAATGTATGTGGTGGGGCAGGCGGTGCATGGGATTTCATATACTCCTTGATTTTCTAACTCAATTTTGTCTTTGGGGTTTCTTAGGATGGTGGATATTTTTTGGTTTGTGCAGAATGCTGTCTTGATGTTGTGTTTGTGGAGGATCTTGCTGATTCTGTCTGTGGTGCCTTTTATATATGGGAGGAGGGCTGTGCCATTTTCTTGCTCTCTGTCTTGGGTTTTAGTGGGGGGTTCTTTATGGTTTAGTTTGGTAATCTTATTTCTTTGGAATCCATTGGATGTTAGTATGTTAGTGAGAGTGTGTAGTTCGGTTTTTAGGTGTTGTTTGTCAGCTAAGCATTTTGTTCTGGAGATGAGTGTCTTGGCTCTGAGTTGATCTGTGCTGGGTGGTGGTGTGAGTGCATGCAGATAGCGGTTTGTGTGTGTTTTCTTCTGGTAGATGGTGTGACCTAGGGAGCCATTGGCTTTCCTGTAGACTAAGACATCTAGGAAGGCAAGTTGGTTGTTAACTTCTGTTTCCATGGTGAACTGTATTTTGGGGTGTAGGCTATTGAGGTGTGTGAGGAAGTTGTCAAGTTTTTCTTTCCCGTGTGGCCAGATTATGAAGGTGTCGTCTACATATCTGAGCCAGAGTTTGGGTTTGTGATCAGATTTTTCTAGAGCTTGGGTTTCAAAGTGTTCCATGAAGAGATTGGCAATGACAGGTGAGAGGGGTGATCCCATGGGTGCTCCTTCTACTTGTTTGTATTTTTGTCCATTGTAGATGAAGTATGTGTTGGATAGGCAGTGGTTGGTCAGATCTAGGATGTGCTTGGGGGGGTTATATTTGTTTTGGATAGCTGTCAAGGCTTCTTTGATTGGCACTTGGGTGAAGAGGGATATGACATCAAAGCTCACAAGTAGGTCGCTGGGCTGTAAGTTTTGTTTCTTTATGATCTCTATGAACTGGAATGAGTTTTTTACGTGTGAGGTGATGGATTCTGCATAGGGCTGTAGTTGTTTGGCGAGAAATTTGGCTAGGTTTTGTAGAGGTGAGCCTATGGAGCTGACTATGGGTCTGAGTGGGGTTCCTTCTTTGTGTATCTTGGGAGGCCATAGAGCTTAGGGCATCTGGATGATTTCTCTGGGAATGATTCTTTGTTGGATTTCTTCGCTGATGGGGAAGCTTTTATTTTGGATCTAGTGGTTTTCTAGGTAGGTGGTGGGGTCTGTGTTTGGGGCTTGTATGCAGGGTCTTGGAGTAGGTTGGTTAATTTGGTTTGGTAGTCAGATGTGTTCATAACCACCGTGGCGTTGCCCTTGTCTGCTGGTAGGATTATTATGCTGGTATCTTTTTTCAGGTTAAGTAGTGCTGTCTGTTCCTCTTTGGGTATGTTGCTTTTGGGTGGCTTGCTGGTGCAGAGGATGTTGGAGATCTGAGTCTGATTTTGTTAGCATCATCGGGGTTGATTTTGGTCAGGCTGGTTTCAACTCCGCATATAATGGTTTCGTGGGGATGTATTTGGGCGTGACTGCAAAGTTGAATCCTTTGGAAAGGACATCGGTTTCAGCTTTGGTGAGGATCCTATCTGAGATGTTATGCACTGTTTGTTTCATGTGTTGCTGTGAGGGTGGAAGGGTTTGTTTCTGTCGTTCTTGTAGTCTTCGGAGTTTGTTGGTGTGCGTGTCTGTCTTGAGGGTGGTCTGTGTTTCGGCTCTCCAGACGGCAAGTTGTTTGGATTTGTCCCAAAGTGCAGGGTGCATCTTGTTGCTGAGTTTAAGGTGAAGTGTGAGGAGATCTTTGTTGATTTGATCTAGGAGGAATCTTTTTGTGTGAAGTTCATTTCTGATTAAGGCCAATTCTGTTCTTTTTAGGATGCGTTTGGTGGCTGCAGAGTTGGAGTGGAATTTCAATTGGAAGCATTTGGGGATTAAATTTTGATCGCGGCAGTTTCGTAGGAATGCGAGGTCACATAAAATGGAAGCTCTTTGGACTTCTAGTTTTTCATAGGTCCTGGTCAAATGGTGGATTTCCTCCCCGTAGAGGTGCAATATTTGTTTTCTGAGGTTTTCACGGGTGTTTGTATATAGGTCTTTGGTTGTTCGGGTTTTCTCCCGTGTAAAATTGGAAGTGTCTTGGCGACGTTTCGACGAAGTCTCATTCGTCATCTTCAGGCTTCAGCTTCGTGCTTCTGGGAGCAATGTGTGATCGCAGCTGTTTCTTCCTTTTAACTGCTAGTGGGGGTTTGAACTGATTGGGTGGGAGACACAGACAGAATCAGCAAGATCCTCCACAAACACAACATCAAGACAGCATTCTGCACAAACAGAAAAATATCCACCATCCTAAGAAACCCCAAAGACAAAATTGAGTTAGAAAATCAAGGAGTATATGAAATCCCATGCACCGCCTGCCCCACCACATACATTGGACAAACCAACAGAAGAATAAGTGCACGCATTGAAGAACACAAGAACTCATTCAAAAAAGAGGAACCAACTTCTTCCCTGGTCCAACACTTTAAAGTCACAGGACATGATATTGACTTTAAAAAGACCAGAACTATCGCCAAAACTGAACACTTTAACAACAGAATAATCAGAGAAACCATTGAGATAGAAAAACGCCCACACAGCATGAACAAACGAGATGATACCTCCCGCCTACCAGCCATTTGGAAACCCGCCCTTATTGACAAACGAGTCCCTAACACGAGGAATGACACCAGACCCACACTCACAAGGTCCACACAGGATGTCACCACCGCACATCCACCCAGAAAGCAGACCCAAACCCACACTGATCATGAAGCATGACCAAGGACCAGAAGCCAGACCGCAGCTGCAACATTAGCCATTTCAAACCCCTCCAATCCATTCATGCAGCAGACTGACACCCACTATGAAGATGTAGCACGACCACAAAGCCAAACAACAGCTATGCAGCTCACCAGCTCAAATCCCCCTGCAGCACAGATTAGACTGAGCACAACCAAGCCCCCACCAACACAGGACACACCCCCAGCCAATCAGAGCACAGAAAAACCCCCATCCAATCAGAGCACAGCCAAGCTCCCACCCAATCAGTTCAAACCCCCACTAGCAGTTAAAAGGAAGAAACAGCTGCGATCACACATTGCTCCCAGAAGCACGAAGCTGAAGCCTGAAGATGACGAATGAGACTTCGTCGAAACGTCGCCAAGACACTTCCAATTTTACACGGGAGAAAACCCGAACAACCAAAGACCTATATACAAACACCCGTGAAAACCTCAGAAAACAAATATTGCACCTCTACGGGGAGGAAATCCACCATTTGACCAGGACCTATGAAAAACTAGAAGTCCAAAGAGCTTCCATTTTATGTGACCTCGCATTCCTACGAAACTGCCGCGATCAAAATTTAATCCCCAAATGCTTCCAATTGAAATTCCACTCCAACTCTGCAGCCACCAAACGCATCCTAAAAAGAACAGAATTGGCCTTAATCAGAAATGAACTTCACACAAAAAGATTCCTCCTAGATCAAATCAACAAAGATCTCCTCACACTTCACCTTAAACTCAGCAACAAGATGCACCCTGCACTTTGGGACAAATCCAAACAACTTGCCGTCTGGAGAGCCGAAACACAGACCACCCTCAAGACAGACACGCACACCAACAAACTCCGAAGACTACAAGAACGACAGAAACAAACCCTTCCACCCTCACAGCAACACATGAAACATACAGTGCATAACATCTCAGATAGGATCCTCACCAAAGCTGAAACCGATGTCCTTTCCAAAGGATTCAACTTTGCAGTCACGCCCAAATACATCCCCACCGAAACCATTATATGCGGAGTTGAAACCAGCCTGACCAAAATCAACCCCGATGATGCTAACAAAATCAGACTCGAGATCTCCAACATCCTCTGCACCAGCAAGCCACCCAAAAGCAACTTACCCAAAGAGGAACAGACAGCACTACTTAACCTGAAAAAAGATACCAGCATAATAATCCTACCAGCAGACAAGGGCAACGCCACGGTGGTTATGAACACATCTGACTACCAAACCAAATTAACCAACCTACTCCAAGACCCTGCATACAAGCCCCTAAACACAGACCCCACCACCTACCTAGAAAAAACCACTAGATCCAAAATAAAAGCTTCCCCCATCAGCGAAGAAATCCAACAAAGAATCATTCCCAGAGAGAAATCATCCAGATGCCCTAAGCTCTATGGCCTCCCCAAGATACACAAAGAAGGAACCCCACTCAGACCCATAGTCAGCTCCATAGGCTCACCTCTACAAAACCTAGCCAAATTTCTCACCAAACAACTACAGCCCTATGCAGAATCCATCACCTCACACGTAAAAAACTCATTCCAGTTCATAGAGATCATAAAGAAACAAAACTTACAGCCCAGCGACCTACTTGTGAGCTTTGATGTCATATCCCTCTTCACCCAAGTGCCAATCAAAGAAGCCTTGACAGCTATCCAAAACAAATATAACCCCCCCAAGCACATCCTAGATCTGACCAACCACTGCCTATCCAACACATACTTCATCTACAATGGACAAAAATACAAACAAGTAGAAGGAGCACCCATGGGATCACCCCTCTCACCTGTCATTGCCAATCTCTTCATGGAACACTTTGAAACCCAAGCTCTAGAAAAATCTGATCACAAACCCAAACTCTGGCTCAGATATGTAGGCGACACCTTCATAATCTGGCCACACGGAAAGAAAAACTTGACAACTTCCTCACACACCTCAATAGCCTACACCCCAAAATACAGTTCACCATGGAAACAGAAGTTAATAACCAACTTCCTTCCTGGATGTCTTAGTCTACAGAAACCCAATGGCTCCCTAGGACACACCATCTACCAGAAGAAAACACACACAAACCGCTATCTGCACGCACTCTCACACCACCACCCAGCACAGATCAACTCCGTAGCCAAGACACTCATCTCCAGAACAAAATGCTTAGCTGATGAACAACACCTAAAACCCGAACTAGACACTCTCACTAACGTACTAACATCCAATGGATTCCAAAGAAATAAGATTACCAAGCTAATCCAAAAAGAACCCCCCACTAAAATCCAAGACAGAGAACAAGAAAACGGCACAGCCCTCCTCCCATATATAAAAGGCACCACAGACAGAATCAGCAAGATCCTCCACAAACACAACATCAAGACAGCATTCTGCACAAACAGAAAAATATCCACCATCCTAAGAAACCCCAAAGACAAAATTGAGTTAGAAAATCAAGGAGTATATGAAATCCCATGCACCGCCTGCCCCACCACATACATTGGACAAACCAACAGAAGAATAAGTGCACGATTGAAGAACACAAGAACTCATTCAAAAGAGGAACCAACTTCTTCCTGGTCCAACACTTTAAAGTCACAGGACATGATATTGACTTTAAAAGACCAGAACTATCGCCAAAACTGAACACTTTAACAACAGAATAATCAGAGAAGCCATTGAGATAGAAAACGCCCACACAGCATGAACAAACGAGATGATACCTCCGCCTACCAGCCATTTGAAACCCGCCCTGATTGACAAACGAGTCCCTAACACGAGGAATGACACCAGACCCACACTCACAAGGTCCACACAGGATGTCACCACCGCACATCCACCCAGAAAGCAGACCCAAACCCACACTGATCATGAAGCACGACCAAGGACCAGAAGCCAGACCGCAGCTGCAACATTAGCCATTTCAAACCCCTCCAATCCATTCATGCAGCAGACTGACACCCACTATGAAGATGTAGCACGACCACAAAGCCAAACAACAGCTATGCAGCTCACCAGCTCAAATCCCCCTGCAGCACAGATTAGACTGAGCACAACCAAGCCCCCACCAACACAGGACACACCCCCAGCCAATCAGAGCACAGAAAACCCCATCCAATCAGAGCACAGCCAAGCTCCCACCCAATCAGTTCAAACCCCACTAGCAGTTAAAAGGAAGAAACAGCTGCGATCACACATTGCTCCCAGAAGCACGAAGCTGAAGCCTGAAGATGACGAATGAGACTTCGTCGAAACGTCGCCAAGACACTTCCAATTTTACACGGGAGAAAACCCGAACAACCAAAGACCTATATACAAACACCCGTGGAAACCTCAGAAAACAAATATTTCACCTCTACGGGAGGAAATCCACCATCTGACCAGGACCTATGAAAAACTAGAAGTCCAAAGAGCTTCCATTTTATGTGACCTCGCATTCCTATGAAACTGCCGCGATCAAAATTTAATCCCCAAATGCTTCCAATTGAAATTCCACTCCAACTCTGCAGCCACCAAACGCATCCTAAAAAGAACAGAATTGGCCTTAATCAGAAATGAACTTCACACAAAAAGATTCCTCCTAGATCAAATCAACAAAGATCTCCTCACACTTCACCTCAAACTCAGCAACAAGATGCACCCTGCACTTTGGGACAAATCCAAACAACTTGCCGTCTGGAGAGCCGAAACACAGACCACCCTCAAGACAGACACGCACACCAACAAACTCCGAAGACTACAAGAACGCCAGAAACAAACCCCTCCACCCTCACAGCAACACATGAAACAAACAGTGCATAACATCTCAGATAGGATCCTCACCAAAGCTGAAACCGATGTCCTTTCCAAAGGATTCAACTTTGCAGTCACTCCCAAATACATCCCCACTGAGACCATTATATGCGGAGTTGAAACCAGCCTGACCAAAATCAACCCCGATGATGCTAACAAAATCAGACTCGAGATCTCCAACATCCTCTGCACCAGCAAGCCACCCAAAAGCAACTTACCCAAAGAGGAACAGACAGCACTACTTAACCTGAAAAAAGATACCAGCATAATAATCCTACCAGCAGACAAGGGCAACGCCACGGTGGTTATGAACACATCTGACTACCAAACCAAATTAACCAACCTACTCCAAGACCCTGCATACAAGCCCCTAAACACAGACCCCACCACCTACCTAGAAAAAACCACTAGATCCAAAATAAAAGCTTCCCCCATCAGCGAAGAAATCCAACAAAGAATCATTCCCAGAGAGAAATCATCCAGATGCCCTAAGCTCTATGGCCTCCCCAAGATACACAAAGAAGGAACCCCACTCAGACCCATAGTCAGCTCCATAGGCTCACCTCTACAAAACCTAGCCAAATTTCTCGCCAAACAACTACAGCCCTATGCAGAATCCATCACCTCACACGTAAAAAACTCATTCCAGTTCATAGAGATCATAAAGAAACAAAACTTACAGCCCAGCGACCTACTTGTGAGCTTTGATGTCATATCCCTCTTCACCCAAGTGCCAATCAAAGAAGCCTTGACAGCTATCCAAAACAAATATAACCCCCCCAAGCACATCCTAGATCTGACCAACCACTGCCTATCCAACACATACTTCATCTATAACGGACAAAAATACAAACAAGTAGAAGGAGCACCCATGGGATCACCCCTCTCACCTGTCATTGCCAATCTCTTCATGGAACACTTTGAAACCCAAGCACTAGAAAAATCTGATCACAAACCCAAACTCTGGCTCAGATATGTAGACGACACCTTCATAATCTGGCCACACGGGAAAGAAAAACTTGACAACTTCCTCACACACCTCAATAGCCTACACCCCAAAATACAGTTCACCATGGAAACAGAAGTTAATAACCAACTTCCCTTCCTGGATGTCTTAGTCTACAGAAAACCCAATGGCTCCTAGGACACACCATCTACCAGAAGAAAACACACACAAACCGCTATCTGCATGCACTCTCACACCACCACCCAGCACAGATCAACTCCGTAGCCAAGACACTCATCTCTAGAACAAAATGCTTAGCTGATGAACAACACCTAAAACCGAACTAGACACTCTCACAAACGTACTAACATCCAATGGATTCCAAAGAAATAAGATTACCAAACTAATCCAAAAGAACCCCCCACTAAAACCCAAGACAGAGAACAAGAAAACGGCACAGCCCTCCTCCCATATATAAAAGGCACCACAGACAGAATCAGCAAGATCCTCCACAAACATAACATCAAGACAGCATTCTGCACAAACCAAAAATATCCACCATCCTAAGAAACCCCAAAGACAAAATTGAGTTAGAAAATCAAGGAGTATATGAAATCCCATGCACCACCTGACCCACCACATACATTGGACAAACCAACAGAAGAATAAGTGCACGCATTGAAGAACACAAGAACTCATTCAAAAAAGAGGAACCAACTTCTTCCCTGGTCCAACACTTTAAAGTCACAGGACATGATATTGACTTTAAAAAGACCAGACCTATCGCCAAAATAGAACACTTTACCAACAGAATAATCAGAGAAGCCATTGAGATAGAAAAACGCCCACACAGCATGAACAAACGAGATGACACCTCCCGCCTACCAGCCATTTGGAAACCCGCCCTTATTGACAAACGAGTCCCTAACACGAGGAATGACACCAGACCCACACTCACAAGGTCCACACAGGATGTCACCACCCCACATCCACCCAGAAAGCACACCCAAACCCACACTGATCATGAAGCACGACCAAGGACCAGAAGCCAGACCGCAGCTGCAACATTAGCCATTTCAAACCCCTCCAATCCATACATGCAGCAGACTGACACCCACTATGAAGATGTAGCACGACCACAAAGCCAAACAACAGCTATGCAGCTCACCAGCTCAAATCCCCCTGCAGCACAGATTAGACTGAGCACAACCAAGCCCCCACCAACACAGGACACACCCCCAGCCAATCAGAGCACAGAAAAAACCCCATCCAATCAGAGCACAGCCAAGCTCCCACCCAATCAGTTCAAACCCCCACTAGCAGTTAAAAGGAAGAAACAGCTGCGATCACACATTGCTCCCAGAAGCACGAAGCTGAAGCCTGAAGATGACGAATGAGACTTCGTCGAAACGTCGCCAAGACACTTCCAATTTTACACGGGAGAAAACCCGAACAACCAAAGACCTATATACAAACACCCGTGAAAACCTCAGAAAACAAATATTGCACCTCTACGGGGAGGAAATCCACCATCTGACCAGGACCTATGAAAAACTAGAAGTCCAAAGAGCTTCCATTTTATGTGACCTCGCATTCCTACGAAACTGCCGCGATCAAAATTTAATCCCCAAATGCTTCCAATTGAAATTCCACTCCAACTCTGCAGCCACCAAACGCATCCTAAAAAGAACAGAATTGGCCTTAATCAGAAATGAACTTCACACAAAAAGATTCCTCCTAGATCAAATCAACAAAGATCTCCTCACACTTCACCTCAAACTCAGCAACAAGATGCACCCTGCACTTTGGGACAAATCCAAACAACTTTGCCGTCTGGAGAGCCGAAACACAGACCACCCTCAAGACAGACACGCACACCAACAAACTCCGAAGACTACAAGAACGCCAGAAACAAACCCCTCCACCCTCACAGCAACACATGAAACAAACAGTGCATAACATCTCAGATAGGATCCTCACCAAAGCTGAAACCGATGTCCTTTCCAAAGGATTCAACTTTGCAGTCACTCCCAAATACATCCCCACGAAACCATTATATGCGGAGTTGAAACCAGCCTGACCAAAATCAACCCCGATGACGCTAACAAAATCAGACTCGAGATCTCCAACATCCTCTGCACCAGCAAGCCACCCAAAAGCAACTTACCCAAAGAGGAACAGACAGCACTACTTAACCTGAAAAAAGATACCAGCATAATAATCCTACCAGCAGACAAGGGCAACGCCACGGTGGTTATGAACACATCTGACTACCAAACCAAATTAACCAACCTACTCCAAGACCCTGCATACAAGCCCCTAAACACAGACCCCACCACCTACCTAGAAAAACCACTAGATCCAAAATAAAAGCCTCCCCATCAGCGAAGAAATCCAACAAAGAATCATTCCCAGAGAGAAATCATCCAGATGCCCTAAGCTCTATGGCCTCCCCAAGATACACAAAGAAGGAACCCCACTCAGACCCATAGTCAGCTCCATAGGCTCACCTCTACAAAACCTAGCCAAATTTCTCGCCAAACAACTACAGCCCTATGCAGAATCCATCACCTCACACGTAAAAAACTCATTCCAGTTCATAGAGATCATAAAGAAACAAAACTTACAGCCCAGCGACCTACTCGTGAGCTTTGATGTCATATCCCTCTTCACCCAAGTGCCAATCAAAGAAGCCTTGACAGCTATCCAAAACAAATATAACCCCCCCAAGCACATCCTAGATCTGACCAACCACTGCCTATCCAACACATACTTCATCTATAACGGACAAAAATACAAACAAGTAGAAGGAGCACCCATGGGATCACCCCTCTCACCTGTCATTGCCAACCTCTACATGAAACACTTTGAAACCCAAGCACTGGAAAAATCTGATCACAAACCCAAACTCTGGCTCAGATATGTAGACGACACCTTCATAATCTGGCCACACGGGAAAGAAAAACTTGACAACTTCCTCACACACCTCAATAGCCTACACCCCAAAATACAGTTCACCATGGAAACAGAAGTTAATAACCAACTTCCTTCCTAGATGTCTTAGTCTACAAGAAACCCAATGGCTCCCTAGGACACACCATCTACCAGAAGAAAACACACACAAACCGCTATCTGCACGTACTCTGATACCACCACCCAGCACAGATCAACTCCGTAGCCAAGACACTCATCTCTAGAACAAAATGCTTAGCTGATGAACAACACCTAAAAACCGAACTACACACTCTCACTAACGTACTAACATCCAATGGATTCCAAAGAAATAAGATTACCAAGCTAATCCAAAAGAACCCCCACTAAAATCCAAGACAGAGAGCAAGAAAATGGCACAGCCCTCCTCCCATATATAAAAGGCACCACAGACAGAATCAGCAAGATCCTCCACAAACATAACATCAAGACAGCATTCTGCACAAACAGAAAAATATCCACCATCCTAAGAAACCCCAAAGACAAAATTGAGTTAGAAAATCAAGGGTATATGAAATCCCATGCACCGCCTGCCCCACCACATACATTGGACAAACCAACAGAAGAATAAGTGCACGCATTGAAGAACACAAGAACTCATTCAAAAGAGGAACCAACTTCTTCCTGGTCCAACACTTTAAAGTCACAGGACATGATATTGACTTTAAAAGACCAGAACTATCGCCAAAACTGAACACTTTAACAACAGAATAATCAGAGAAGCCATTGAGATAGAAAACGCCCACACAGCATGAACAAACGAGATGATACCTCCGCCTACCAGCCATTTGAAACCTGCCCTTATTGACAAACGAGTCCCTAACACGAGGAATGACACCAGACCCACACTCACAAGGTCCACACAGGATGTCACCACCGCACATCCACCCAGAAAGCAGACCCAAACCCACACTGATCATGAAGCACGACCAAGGACCAGAAGCCAGACCGCAGCTGCAACATTAGCCATTTCAAACCCCTCCAATCCATTCATGCAGCAGACTGACACCCACTATGAAGATGTAGCACGACCACAAAGCCAAACAACAGCTATGCAGCTCACCAGCTCAAATCCCCCTGCAGCACAGATTAGACTGAGCACAACCAAGCCCCCACCAACACAGGACACACCCCAGCCAATCAGAGCACAGAAAACCCCATCCAATCAGAGCACAGCCAAGCTCCCACCCAATCAGTTCAAACCCCACTAGCAGTTAAAAGGAAGAAACAGCTGCGATCACACATTGCTCCCAGAAGCACGGCTGAAGCCTGAAGATGACGAATGAGACTTCGTCGAAGCGTCGCCAAGACACTTCCAATTTTACACGGAGAAAACCCGAACAACCAAAGACCTATATACAAACACCCGTGAAAACCTCAGAAAACAAATATTGCACCTCTACGGGGGGGAAATCCACCATTTGACCAGGACCTATGAAAAACTAGAAGTCCAAAAAGCATCCATTTTATGTGACCTCGCATTCCTATGAAACTGCCGCGATCAAAATTTAATCCCCAAATGCTTCCAATTGAAATTCCACTCCAACTCTGCAGCCACCAAACGCATCCTAAAAAGAACAGAATTGGCCTTAATCAGAAATGAACTTCACACAAAAAGATTCCTCCTAGATCAAATCAACAAAGATCTCCTCACACTTCACCTTAAACTCAGCAACAAAATGCACCCTGCACTTTGGGACAAATCCAAACAACTTGCCGTCTGGAGAGCCGAAACACAGACCACCCTCAAGACAGACACGCACACCAACAAACTCCGAAGACTACAAGAACGACAGAAACAAACCCCTCCACCCTCACAGCAACACATGAAACAAACAGTGCATAACATCTCAGATAGGATCCTCACCAAAGCTGAAACCGATGTCCTTTCCAAAGGATTCAACTTTGCAGTCACGCCCAAATACATCCCCACCGAAACCATTATATGCGGAGTTGAAACCAGCCTGACCAAAATCAACCCCGATGATGCTAACAAAATCAGACTCGAGATCTCCAACATCCTCTGCACCAGCAAGCCACCCAAAAGCAACTTACCCAAGAGGAACAGACAGCACTACTTAACCTGAAAAAGATACCAGCATAATAACCCTACCAGCAGACAAGGGCAACGCCACGGTGGTTATGAACACATCTGACTACCAAACCAAATTAACCAACCTACTCCAAGACCCTGCATACAAGCCCCTAAACACAGACCCCACCACCTACCTAGAAAAACCACTAGATCCAAAATAAAAGCTTCCCCATCAGCGAAGAAATCCAACAAAGAATCATTCCCAGAGAAATCATCCAGATGCCCTAAGCTCTATGGCCTCCCAAGATACACAAAGAAGGAACCCCCACTCAGACCCATAGTCAGCTCCATAGGCTCACCTCTACAAAACCTAGCCAAATTTCTCGCCAAACAACTACAGCCCTATGCAGAATCCATCACCTCACACGTAAAAACTCATTCCAGTTCATAGAGATCATAAAGAAACAAAACTTACAGCCCAGCGACCTACTCGTGAGCTTTGATGTCATATCCCTCTTCACCCAAGTGCCAATCAAAGAAGCCTTGACAGCTATCCAAAACAAATATAACCCCCCCAAGCACATCCTAGATCTGACCAACCACTGCCTATCCAACACATACTTCATCTACAATGGACAAAAATACAAACAAGTAGAAGGAGCACCCATGGGATCACCCCTCTCACCTGTCATTGCCAACCTCTACATGGAACACTTTGAAACCCAAGCTCTAGAAAAATCTGATCACAAACCCAAACTCTGGCTCAGATATGTAGACGACACCTTCATAATCTGGCCACACGGGAAAGAAAAACTTGACAACTTCCTCACACACCTCAATAGCCTACACCCCAAAATACAGTTCACCATGGAAACAGAAGTTAACAACCAACTTCCCTTCCTAGATGTCTTAGTCTACAGAAAACCCAATGGCTCCCTAGGACACACCATCTACCAGAAGAAAACACACACAAACCGCTATCTGCACGCACTCTCACACCACCACCCAGCACAGATCAACTCCGTAGCCAAGACACTCATCTCTAGAACAAAACGCTTAGCTGATGAACAACACCTAAAAACCGAACTAGACACTCTCACTAACGTACTAACATCCAATGGATTCCAAAGAAATAAGATTACCAAACTAATCCAAAAGAACCCCCACTAAAACCCAAGACAGAGAACAAGAAAATGGCACAGCCCTCCTCCCATATATAAAAGGCACCACAGACAGAATCAGCAAGATCCTCCACAAACATAACATCAAGACAGCATTCTGCACAAACCAAAAATATCCACCATCCTAAGAAACCCCAAAGACAAAATTGAGTTAGAAAATCAAGGAGTATATGAAATCCCATGCACCGCCTGCCCCACCACATACATTGGACAAACCAACAGAAGAATAAGTACGCATTGAAGAACACAAGAACTCATTCAAAAGAGGAACCAACTTCTTCCTGGTCCAACACTTTAAAGTCACAGGACATGATATTGACTTTAAAAGACCAGAACTATCGCCAAAACTGAACACTTTAACAACAGAATAATCAGAGAAGCCATTGAGATAAACGCCCACACAGCATGAACAAACGAGATGATACCTCCGCCTACCAGCCATTTGGAAACCTGCCCTTATTGACAAACGTGTCCCTAACACGAGGAATGACACCAGACCCACACTCACGAGGTCCACACAGGATGTCACCACCACACATCCACCCAGAAAGCACACCCAAACCCACACTGATCAGGAAGCACAACCAAGGACCAGAAGCCAGACCGCAGCTGCAACATTAGCCATTTCAAACCCCTCCAATCCATACATGCAGCAGACTGACACCCACTACGAAGATGTAGCACGACCACAAAGCCAAACAACAGCTATGCAGCTCACCAGCTCAAATCCCCTGCAGCACAGATTAGACTGAGCACAACCAAGCCCCCACCAACACAGGACACACCCCAGCCAATCAGAGCACAGAAAACCCCATCCAATCAGAGCACAGCCAAGCTCCCACCCAATCAGTTCAAACCCCCACTAGCAGTTAAAAGGAAGAAACAGCTGCGATCACACATTGCTCCCAGAAGCACGAAGCTGAAGCCTGAAGATGACGAATGAGACTTCGTCGAAACGTCGCCAAGACACTTCCAATTTTACGGAGAAAACCCGAACAACCAAAGACCTATATACAAACACCGTGAAAACCTCAGAAAACAAATATTGCACCTCTACGGGAGAAATCCACCATCTGACCAGGACCTATGAAAAACTAGAAGTCCAAAGAGCTTCCATTTTATGTGACCTCGCATTCCTACGAAACTGCCGCGATCAAAATTTAATCCCCAAATGCTTCCAATTGAAATTCCACTCCAACTCTGCAGCCACCAAACGCATCCTAAAAAGAACAGAATTGGCCTTAATCAGAAATGAACTTCACACAAAAAGATTCCTCCTAGATCAAATCAACAAAGATCTCCTCACACTTCACCTTAAACTCAGCAACAAGATGCACCCTGCACTTTGGGACAAATCCAAACAACTTGCCGTCTGGAGAGCCGAAACACAGACCACCCTCAAGACAGACACGCACACCAACAAACTCCGAAGACTACAAGAACGACAGAAACAAACCCCTCCACCCTCACAGCAACACATGAAACAAACAGTGCATAACATCTCAGATAGGATCCTCACCAAAGCTGAAACCGATGTCCTTTCCAAAGTTCAACTTTGCAGTCACTCCCAAATACATCCACACTGAGACCATTATATGCGGAGTTGAAACCAGCCTGACCAAAATCAACCCCGATGACGCTAACAAAATCAGACTCGAAATCACCAACATCCTCTGCAGCAGCAAGCCACCCAAAAGCAACTTACCCAAGAGGAACAGACAGCACTACTTAACCTGAAAAAGATACCAGCATAATAATCCTACCAGCAGACAAGGGCAACGCCACGGTGGTTATGAACACATCTGACTACCAAACCAAATTAACCAACCTACTCCAAGACCCTGCATACAAGCCCCTAAAACAGACCCCACCACCTACCTAGAAAAACCACTAGATCCAAAATAAAAGCCTCCCCATCAGCGAAGAAATCCAACAAAGAATCATTCCCAGAGAGAAATCATCCAGATGCCCTAAGCTCTATGGCCTCCCCAAGATACACAAAGAAGGAACCCCACTCAGACCCATAGTCAGCTCCATAGGCTCACCTCTACAAAACCTAGCCAAATTTCTCGCCAAACAACTACAGCCCTATGCAGAATCCATCACCTCACACGTAAAAAACTCATTCCAGTTCATAGAGATCATAAAGAAACAAAACTTACAGCCCAGCGACCTACTTGTGAGCTTTGATGTCATATCCCTCTTCACCCAAGTGCCAATCAAAGAAGCCTTGACAGCTATCCAAAACAAATATACCCCCCCAAGCACATCCTAGATCTGACCAACCACTGCCTATCCAACACATACTTCATCTATAATGGACAAAAATACAAACAAGTAGAAGGAGCACCCATGGGATCACCCCTCTCACCTGTCATTGCCAATCTCTACATGGAACACTCTGCAACCCAAGCACTAGAAAAATCTGATCACAAACCCAAACTCTGGCTCAGATATGTAGACGGCACCTTCATAATCTGGCCACACGGAAAGAAAAACTTGAAAACTTCCTCACACACCTCAATAGCCTACACCCCAAAATACAGTTCACCATGGAAACAGAAGTTAACAACCAACTTCCTTCCTAGATGTCTTAGTCTACAAGAAACCCAATGGCTCCCTAGGACACACCATCTACCAGAAGAAAACACACACAAACCGCTATCTGCATGCACTCTCACACCACCACCCAGCACAGATCAACTCCGTAGCCAAGACACTCATCTCTAGAACAAAATGCTTAGCTGATGAACAACACCTAAAACCGAACTAGACACTCTCACTAACGTACTAACATCCAATGGATTCCAGAGAAATAAGATTACCAAACTAATCCAAAAGAACCCCCACTAAAACCCAAGACAGAGAACAAGAAAATGGCACAGCCCTCCTCCCATATATAAAAGGCACCACAGACAGAATCAGCAAGATCCTCCACAAACATAACATCAAGACAGCATTCTGCACAAACCAAAAATATCCACCATCCTAAGAAACCCCAAAGACAAAATTGAGTTAGAAAATCAAGGAGTATATGAAATCCCATGCACCGCCTGCCCCACCACATACATTGGACAAACCAACAGAAGAATAAGTGCGCATTGAAGAACACAAGAACTCATTCAAAAGAGGAACCAACTTCTTCCCTGGTCCAACACTTTAAAGTCACAGGACATGATATTGACTTTAAAAGACCAGAACTATCGCCAAAACTGAACACTTTAACAACAGAATAATCAGAGAAGCCATTGAGATAGAAAAACGCCCACACAGCATGAACAAACGAGATGATACCTCTCGCCTACCAGCCATTTGGAAACCCGCCCTTATTGACAAACGAGTCCCTAACACGAGGAATGACACCAGACCCACACTCACAAGGTCCACACAGGATGTCACCACCGCACATCCACCCAGAAAGCAGACCCAAACCCACACTGATCATGAAGCACGACCAAGGACCAGAAGCCAGACCGCAGCTGCAACATTAGCCATTTCAAACCCCTCCAATCCATTCATGCAGCAGACTGACACCCACTATGAAGATGTAGCACGACCACAAAGCCAAACAACAGCTATGCAGCTCACCAGCTCAAATCCCCCTGCAGCACAGATTAGACTGAGCACAACCAAGCCCCCACCAACACAGGACACACCCCCAGCCAATCAGAGCACAGAAAACCCCCATCCAATCAGAGCACAGCCAAGCTCCCACCCAATCAGTTCAAACCCCACTAGCAGTTAAAAGGAAGAAACAGCTGCGATCACACATTGCTCCCAGAAGCACGGTTGAAGCCTGAAGATGACGAATGAGACTTCGTCGAAACGTCGCCAAGACACTTCCAATTTTACACGGAGAAAACCCGAACAACCAAAGACCTATATACAAACACCGTGAAAACCTCAGAAAACATATATATATATATATATATATATATATATATATATATATATATATATATATATATATATATATATATATATATATATATATGTGTGTGTGTGTGTGTGTGTGTGTGTGTGTGTGTGTGTGTGTGTGTGTGTGTGTGTCTGTCTTTGGTTATTCAGGTATTTTCCCACGTAAAATTGGAAGTGTCTTGGTGACGTTTCGATGAAGTCTCATTCGTCATCTTCAGGCTGGTGTCTACAGCTTCATGCTTCTAGGAGCAATGTGTGATCGCAGCTGTTTCTTCATTTTAACTGCTAATAGGGGTTTGAACTGATTGGTTGGGAGCTTGGCTATGTTCTGATTGGGTGGAGGTGTGTTCTGATTGGTTGGGGGTTTGGCTGTGCTCTGATTGGATGGTGGGGTTGGCTGTGCTCTGATTGGCTGGGGGGGTGTTCTGTTTGGGTGTGGGGGGGCTTGGTTGTGCTCAGGTTAGTCTGAATTGCAGGGCAATTTGAGTTGATGAGCCGCATTGCTGTTGTTTGGCTTCGAGTTTGTGGTCATGCTACAAAGCCCTCCTCCCATATATAAAAGGCACCACAGACAGAATCAGCAAGATCCTCCACAAACACAACATCAAGACAGCATTCTGCACAAACCAAAGAATACCCACCATCCTAAGAAACCCCAAAGACAAAATTGAGTTAGAAAATCAAGGAGTATATGAAATCCCATGCACCGCCTGCAGCACCACATACATCGGACAAACCAACAGAAGAATAAGTGCACACATTGAAGAACATAAGAACTCAGTCAGAAAGGAGGAACCAACTTCTTCCCTGCTCCAATACCTTAAAGCCACAGGACATAAAATTGACTTTAAAAATACCAGAACTATCACCAAAACTGAACACTTTAACAACAGAATAATCAGAGAAGCCATCGAGATAGAAAAACGCCCACACAGCATGAATAAACGAGATGATACCTCCCGCCTACCAGCCATTTGGAAACCCGCCCTTATCGACAAATGAGTCCCTAACATGAAGAATGACGCAAGACCCACACTCACGAGTGCCACACAGCATGTCACCACCACACATCCACGCGGAAAGCAGACTCAAACCCACACCGATGATGAAGCACGACCACGGACCAGAAGCCAGATCTCAGCTGCATCATTAGCCATTTCAAACCCCTCCAATCCATACATGCAGCAGACTGACACCCACCATGAAGACGTAGCACAACCACGAACACGAAGCCAAACAACAGCAATGCAGCTCATCAACTCAAATCCCCCTGCAACTCGGACTAACCTGAGCACAACCAAGCCCTCCCCCACCCAAACAGAACACACCTCCATCCAATCAGAGCACAGCCAAACCCCCAACCAATCAGAACACACCTCCACCCAATCAGAACCCAGCCAAGCTCCCAACCAATCAGTTCAAACCCCCACTAGCAGTTAAAAGGAAGAAACAGCTGCGATCACACATTGCTCCTAGAAGCACGAAGCTATAAACACCAGCCTGAAGATGATGAATGAGACTTTGTCGAAACGTCGCCAAGACACTTACAATCTTATGCGGGAGAAAACCCGAATAACCAAAGACCTACATACAAACACCCGCGAAAACATCAGAAAACAAATATAATATTAGTATAATTCTGGATACTTATGTGATAATCTCTATAAATAATCTTTTCAATGTATTCTAAGCAAGTTCTATACCCTCCTTCTTTGTGTGTGTTGTCCATTTGTTCTGTTGTTTTAAAAAAATATAATAAGATGCAGAATTCTGACCTCTTCTATTCATAGCTATGCTTTTACTCTGATTCCTTTCCTTTCCTTTCCTTTCCTTTCCTTTCCTTTCCTT
Source organism: Ahaetulla prasina (assembly GCF_028640845.1). Taxonomy (NCBI): domain Eukaryota; kingdom Metazoa; phylum Chordata; class Lepidosauria; order Squamata; family Colubridae; genus Ahaetulla; species Ahaetulla prasina. Next base: position 125,350,217 of record NC_080539.1, read on the forward strand.
TCCTTTCCTTTCCTTTCCTTTCCTTTCCTTTCCTTTCCTTTCCTTTCCTTTCCTTTCCTTTCCTTGATCCTTGATCCTTGATCCTTGATCCTTGATCCTTGATCCTTGATCCAAAATCAGGTATTATATCCAGAACTTCTCATTACTTTTATATCTTTCACTAATTCACTCACATTTATTTTCTCATAAACAATTCAATCAGGATTTTCAATCTATTTCTTTTCTGCATGTATGCATGAATAGTGTTGTGTTTAAAATAAATTCAAATCAACAAGATATTTGCTAAGCATATACTCACAATTCTTGGATCTCTGAATGGAACATTTATTTATTTTATACATTTTTTCCCATTCATGCAATCAGTTTTTTTTATTTTACAGGTTTTTTCCCCATTGGCTCACACATCCCCATCTCTGATTCTGTCATTATCACCATCCACTGGAGTTTAACCTGCAATAATCAGCAGCCTATTAATTTCTGCTTCCATATTACACATATTACAACAGTCCAATGACACTGATTCAATACTTTCTGATATATATTTTAGATTTGTCATTAATAATTAGCCCTACATCTTAACTCTTCTGCTTGAAATCACTAATCTCACTCCAGAAAATTAGATTACATTAATTTGTATCTACTGCATCTTTGGTTTTTTTGGGTTTCACAGAAACATTGCACATCCATTTTTTACTTCTGTACCATGTGTAAATTCTTAATCTTTACAATTTGAAGTTCCTACGCTCTCCACTGTAGATCTTTATATATTTTGGTGGCTTTGGTTAATCAAGGCTTTTATCTAATGCTTCTTGGTAAAACAGAGAACAGTTGGCTCAGGTTATCATCTTAGTTGTAACCCTATCACAGGCAACATCCCTGCAAATAGTAAGAATGGTACCAGATTGTTTGTGCACCCCTTGGCAAGTATGCCACAAAAGCAAAATATGTCCAATTTTATTTCAAGCATGATCAAGCTATACTATGCAAAGTAGAAACTCTGATCTAGACAATAACATTCAAGCCAACAGTCCCAGGCCATTCAAGTGATGCTGCCAAGGTCCTGCTCCAAGGTGTGAAAGTTATGTAGGTCTGGATGGGGTAGAACAGATTCAAGTTCAATCTGACAAGCGTGAGTAGCTATGAAGATTTGGGCCTCCTGGATCTGTGGATCTTCCATATATGGCTTTGAATGGGTTGGTGCAGAGGTGGTATTCAGCAGGTTCGGATCAGTTCTGTAGAACCAGTAGCAGAAATTTTGAATAGTTCAGAGAACTGGTAAATACCACCTCTGACTAGCCCCACCTCCATCTATTCTCTGCCTCCCAAGTTCCAGCTGATTGAGAGGAAATGGGGATTTTGTAGTAACCTTTCCATGGAGTGGGGAGGGAATGGAGATTTTACAGTATCCTTCTCCTGCCACGCCCACCAAGCCATGCCCACAGAACCGGTAGTAAAAATTTCAGAATCCCACCACTGGGGCTGTGCTTGAATCAACAATAGTGTGCAGTTAGAGGTTTGCCGTGGACTGACAATTTCTGGTTCAAGAGCAGGTGACAGCTGTGGTCAAAAGGATCTTTGTCCATGTATATTTAATGTATAAGTTGCTTCCTATCCAGTTGCTTTATTTATCTCACAAATAAATTACTGTAATATGTAGAACAGGGGGTCTCCAACCTTGGTCACTTTAAGACTTGTGGACTTCAACTCCCAGAGTTCCTCAGCCAGCCAAAGTTGAACTCCACAAGTCTTAAAGTGACCAAGGTTGGAGACCCCTGATATAGAACATGGGGCTGTGCTTGAAAATCACTTGGAAACTGAAATTACAGTAGTCTGAAATGTGGCAGTGTGAGCAGTAACATGCATGCCATGTTGTGCTCATATAATTCCACTGTGCTGTGAGCTTTACAGGTTATTATGACTTACAGTTGTGATTCAAAAAAGTATTCCATGGCATTGTCAGTGGTATTCAAATAATGCCTTTCTCCAATTGCTCTGGTCCATCTGGTGAGACTGCTTTGTGTCCTATAGATAAAGCAGTGTTTTCTAGCGGGACCCAGGAGTTGTGCCTTCTCTTTCACAATGCCTGTCCTCTGGAATAGGCATTGTGAAAGGAAATTATGTCCCCTTTCCTACATAATTCCCACCCTGATGACATTTGGAAAGTGTTTGAAGCTATAGCTATTCTCCCAGGTTTTGCTACAGGGTGATGGACAGAATGAGCCCCTGAAGGACAGGTTTTTCTGGTTTATGTGTTTGTCACAGTCCATTCATTTTCTCTTTTTGTTTTGCCAATAAAGGACAATATTTGTAGGGTTGAAATGAGGGATCCTTGGTGCTCTCTGAGCTTAGTTTCTCACAGATGTTTCATTACCTAAATTAGGTAAGATCATCAGTGCTACTGACCAGAGACCCCTCTTTTTATTTTTAATTTCTTTTTTATGTTTTAATTGCAAGACACCCAGATTTGCTGAGAGTCAGACAGCCAGTAAAATCTAAAAATAAATAAAAATAATATCTATGGAGATTTAGATCATGGTTGTCCCAAAGGTGGTTTTTCAAGAGGCAACTGGACTTTCTAGTTTTCCTTTCTCATCTAAGAAGCTTCTTCAGGCTTTAAGAAGCTTCTTAAAAATTATATATATATTTTGTTTCTAAACACTTTTATTTGAACGCAACTCATATTAGTTTTGCATCAGAAGTATGAAATCTTCACATTACAGTTGCTGCATGGAAAACAAATTTAAAGATCAAAGATCAAAGTGTGAAAGAACATCTCACCTTTCAGCCAATGATCCTTCCCAGTTGTCAATTGTTCATTATTATTTATACTTACATGTTAAGAATGGCAAATATGACAAATTCTTTCAGCCTCCCCCCACCCCCCAAAAAAACCTTGTGAGCTAGGTTGGGCAGACAGAGTGAATAGCTTCAAGTTACACAATGAGCATCTGTGGTAAGGTACTTCAACCTGCATTTCTCCACACCTCATTGAAATCTAAATGAATACATCATACAGTCTGTGGATTAAGTTGCTCTTGTCCTTATTGTTGTCCTCCAGTGGGACATTTTCCTTCTACCGCATAAAATCTATCAGGTGGCAGGTGTGCAGAGAGGCAAAAGGTTACAGGCAACAGAAGTGACATCTGCTCATGCTGACAAGTGCTAATCTTTGCCCTCGTTATATTAGAGATATAATTGTCTTTTGGGAAAAGAAGGATAGGAAATGGCTATAAAGATGCTGTCAGGTCTTCAGGGCCTTCCAGGCCAGAAAACAAAAATCAAGAATACTAACACCACCTTTATTGTAAGGTTGAAGTAACAGAACCGTGCAAATCTGAAAGGGCTTCTTTCCTCCCCTATCTATATTTTTCAGAGAACTAGGGCGGGTCCCTTCTGAGATACTTTTTCCACCCCCATTCCAGCTTTAGACCCAGATTTCTCGTATAAGGTCAATATCTAGGCTGCAGCTCTTCCCCCTATCTCTCAAGGTTATTCTCAAACAGAGGTGGGTTTCAGCAGGTTCTGACCAGTTCTGGAGAACCGGTAGCAGAAATTTTGAGTAGTTCGGAGAACCGGTAGTAAAAATTCTGACTGGCCACACCCCCGTCTAGTCTCTGCCTCACGAGTCCCAGCTGATCATGAGGAAATGGGGATTTTGCAGTAACCTTCCCCTGAATTGGGGAGAGAATGGAGATTTTACAGTATCCTTCCCAAGCCACGCCCACCAAGCCATGCCACGCCCACCCAGCCACACCCACCCAATAGTAAAAATTTTGAAATCTACCACTGTTCTCAAAGTCCATTACAAAGGCTGAGTTTTTTTCTTTGCAATGCTGAGCTAAATGACTACATCTGCCATTGTTATCCACTCTGGCTATGTTGATCATTCTAATTGAACATGTCGGAAGGTTCCAAATAGGTGAAGGGTATTGTATAGATGCAGGATTGTATTTCCATGTAGTTCGTTCTAAATTAGTAAGAGTATTCTAATCCATTTTTCACCTCCAGTTTTTGAACTGTGCATCTCTTTACTTGAGATGCTCCTTTGAGCTGTTCTACCTGGTGCTGGGCGATTCTGATGCAGATTGTAAGGAATTTCTTGTTTGCCCTTTTGGTCACAAAGATCTCTCTTTAAGCCCCCATGAAAGGTCATTATTATTTATTTTATTTTATATTTTATTTTCTATTATATTTATTTTATTTTATATTCTATTTTATATTCTATTTATTTTATTTTTATTATTTTATATTTTGTTTAGAAAATGTATGTGGTGGTTCCTATTCTTGGAACACTTTTAGCTAGTTTACAATATATAGAAAAACATCATTAACATTTGTTTTTAGAAACAAGCCCATGGTGAAATATAGATTTACAAGGGGCCGTGATAGCTCAGGCTGGTAAGAAGCCTGTTATTAGAACACAGCAGCCTGCAATTACTGCAGGTTCAAGCCCGGCCCGAGGTTGACTCAGCCTTCCATCCTTTATAAGGTAGGTAAAATGAGGACCCAGATTGTTGGGGGGGCAATAAGTTGACTTTGTAAATATACAAATAGAATGAGACTATTGCCTTATACATTGTAAGCCGCCCTGAGTCTTTGGAGAAGGGCGGGATATAAAGGTAAATTAAAAAAAAAAACTTAAATAGTGTTTGGGAAATAAATTTGTTTTGAGTCCCCCCCCAAGGTTAAAGTGCTGAAGGATGAAAAATATTACAATGCTGGCGGGGGAGTGAAATATGTGTCAATGGTCACTGTTTGCTTACAGAAATTAGAATTCTCAGACTGAATTAAATACAAATGCAGACTCATCTCTAGGCATTGATAATGTGAATGCTGGCCAACCTCTCTGTCTCTTATTTCAACATAGCCATGAAGAACACAAGCAAAGAAAAATATCAGACTATTGCTATAAATTGAACATGTTAGCTGTATCTGAAAAGATGCACATCAGATGCATCAGTGGTGAAATCCAATTTTTTTTACTACTGGTTCTGTGGGTGTGGCTTGGTGAGCACGGCAGGGGAAGGATAATGCAAAATCCCCATTCCCTCCCCACTCCTGCGGGAACGATATTGCAAAATCTCCATTCCTACCCCACTCTGGGATCAGCCAGAGGTGGTATTTACTGGTTCTCCAGACTGCTCAAAATTTCCGCTACCGGTTTTCAGAACCTGTCAGAACCTGTTGGATGTCACCCCTGAGATGTATTGATTGGGGACAATCAACTTCACAATTATTTCAGCAGTTCAGCCATGGAATTGTCTTACATTGACATGCATGATAAGGTGCAAAAGATTCAAACAATGTTTTAGAAGAAATGTGTGTCATGCATTAAAGATTTGTTTTCAACCTTCAGACAGCACTATGCTCTCTCAATCTGTTTGCTGGTTATGCTTTTTCAGTACTTGGTCGTAAACCTTTCTTAATTTTTTTGGGGGGGAGACAGTGATATATGACTGTTGAACCATATGATGAACAACTGAGGGAAATAGGTATGTCTAGTCTAACAAAGATAAGGACAACGGATAATATGATGGTGATCTTCTAGTACTTGAGGGCTGCCACAGAGAAGAGGGAGTCAGTTTATTCTCCACAGCACCTGAAGGCAGGAAAAGAAGTAATGGGTGGAAGATCATTAAAGAGAGATCCAAACTACATCTAAGGAGAAATTTCCGGGCAGTGAGAACAATTAATCAGTGGAAGGACTTGCCTCCAGATCTTGTGGTTAGTCCATCACCGCAAGTTTTCAGGAAGAAACTGGATAACCATTTGTCTGGAATGGTATAGGATCTCCTGCCTTGGGCAGGTGTTTGGATTAGAAGAACTCCAAGATCCGTTCCAACCTATTATTCTATGTTCTGTCTTAATTATAATTTATAAAACATGAAGTACAGTCAGCTAAATCCGCGGCTGACCATCGGTGGCGAGTCATTGGCCCCGATGGAAAGGGTCCGCAACTTAGGCGTCCTCCTGGATGAACGGCTGTCTCTAGAAGATCATTTGACGGCCGTCTCCAGGGGAGCGTTCTACCAGGTTCGCCTGGTACGCCAGTTGCGCCCCTTTCTGGACCGGGATGCCCTATGCACGGTCACTCACGCACTCGTGACGTTGCGCCTGGATTACTGCAATGCTCTCTACATGGGGCTCCCCTTGAAGGGCATCCGGAGGCTGCAGTTAGTCCAGAATGCGGCTGCGCGGGTGATAGATGGAGCCCCCCGTGGCTCCCGTATAACACCCATCCTGCGCAGGCTGCACTGGCTACCTGTGGCTTTCCGGGTGCGCTTCAAGGTGCTGGTGACCACCTTTAAAGCGCTCCATGGCATTGGGCCGGGTTACCTACGGGACCGCCTACTGCTACCGAATATCTCTCACCGACCCGTGCGCTCTCACAGAGAGGGTCTCCTCAGGGTGCCGTCAGCGCGGCAATGTCGTCTGGCGACGCCCAGGGGAAGGGCCTTCTCTGTGGGGGCCCCCACCCTCTGGAATGAACTACCCCCCGGTCTTCGTCAGCTTTCGGACCTCCGGACCTTCCGCCGCGGGCTTAAAACACATTTATTTAACTGTGCAGGGCTGAGCTAAATTTTAAATTTTAAATTACTGGTTTTTAAATTGGCTTTTATTTTATATTTTTAATTTTAAATTAATAGGCGTTTAGAATAAGTTTTTTAACTGTTTTTATATTTCTTACATTGTATTTATGTGTTTTAAATGCCTGTACACCGCCCTGAGTCCTTCGGGAGATAGGGCGGTATATAAATTTGATAAATAAATAAATAAATAAGAACAGAAGCTAATCAATCATTTTAAGTGCTAGTGTACTAAGACACTGATAAGATAGCAATACCACTTCCTAGTGCTTTACAGCCCTCTCTAAACAGTTTACAGAGTCAGCATATTGTCCCCAACAATCTGGGTCTTCATTTTACTGAAGATTGAAAGCTAAGCCGGTCAGGATCGAATTCTTTCAGTGGGCAGAGTTAGCCTGCAATGTTACATTCTCATCACTGCACCACCACGGCTCTCTCCATTAATATCACCAAGATTAATATATTAATTTGCTGACTCTTTAGCATTGAGAAGATGAGTCATTTAAACTATTAGTAAACTGATTAAAAGAGAGCCAATTTGGTGTGGGGGCTAATGTACCAGGCTAGAAACTGGAGGACCATGAATTTGTCCTTCCAACTGGGTGACCTCAGGTCAGTCACCCTCTTTCACTCCTAGGAAAGCAATAATGACCTACCACTTCTGAAAACTTGCCAGGTAAACTGCAGTGACTTGTCAAGGCAGTTATCAAAGTCAGCACTGACTTTAAGGCATCAAATGAATCAAAATGCTGCCTAACATAAAAGCTGGCCAAATTGAAGAGCACGATTTCTGTAATAAACAAAATGGAGTTGAGAAAACTGCTAAATTTACAAAGTCCCTGCCTGCCTTTTGTTCTACTGATATAAAATTCAAGTGGAAAAAAAATGTGGGATTTTCCTTTCATTATCAAGGATGTTACCTATTACAGCTGTTACAATTATTGCTGCCTGTTTATTTATTTATTCATTTAAGACCTTTACAGAATACAACTGCCAAACTCAGACAATGTGATTCTGGGCAGCTTATAAAAACAAAAAGAGAAAAATGAGAGAAAAATAATGAACTAACTAACATTAAAAAAAAAACCAAGGTCTATAATTAAAGCTATTGAAACAATTAAAGGGAGATCACAGCTGAATATAATTCCTCAACTCATCCCAACCCAGGGTAAGAGCTACCGTTCAGAAGACCTGCTTCCTGGGTTCCATAACATGACTTTGTTTCAACGAGGGAGCATGCGAGAAGGGTAGTTACCTTTGGAGCAGATGAGTGTGCAAATAACCCAGTGCTATGCCAAGTTTGTATTTGTATTGAATTGTAGTCAGCGCCAGTGCAGCTCATATAAGAGAGCTCATATCTACCGCTGTGGATAACATGTGACCAACAGGTAATATAATAGCTTAAAATGAATAGAAATCATTCAGTATTGTGGAAGTTTAATTTATATATTTATTTTCTACCTAAGATATAAAACAGGGGTGTCAAACTCACTGCCCACGGGCCAGGTGCACCACATGCTGGCCACGCCCACCCCCAGTTTAGCAAAGGGGAAAAAATTGTGATGCATCACGTGATGACAATGTGTCATCGCGAATTTGACACTCCTGATATACAGCATATATTCTGTTAGCTTAACTATTTAAAAGGATGTCACTCAGCTTTGTATACCTGGATTTGGGACTGAAAACCGAAATCAGATATTCCCTGTCCTTTCTTCAGAATGTGAATAGAATGGACACAGGTACAATAAATCCCACTGTTTATTTAACATGTTGACAATATCTAATCCGATAGAATCTTAATGGTGTGAAAAGCCACAGGAGAATCAATTCAAAGCATTCCAGTATAAAGGTAACACTGTAATTTACACTATTTTCTTTGCCTTTCTTTCTGTATTGCAACAAGCCAAATCTATATAATCTGTATGCTTCCAACAACTTCCATGGGAGCCTGGGGATCACTGCAGTGCATTCCAATGCAAAATATTCCTTTGTTGCCTTTATGTCCAGTCTCTTTAATTTCTCATTTAAGTGAGCGGTTTTCTCCCAACAGTGTTGATGAAAAATAAATCTTCTCCTATGGAATTCAAGGGAAAGTGTGGAATTGGCAAGACCACCAGGAAGAATGAGATTAGTGGATCGCCTTGAAGTTTATGTTGTAGGCTTTCCTCCAAAATAGGTGTTCCTACTTCACAAAATGGGCAGGGATTAGTGGATCGCCTTGAAGTTTATGTTGTAGGCTTTCCTCCAAAATAGGTGTTCCTACTTCACAAAATGGCAACCAAGGGAACACAATATACTAGTAATTGGTCATTGAAGAAATTCCGTATTATCTTCCTTGTTCTTTTTCACCAGAATCTCTAGCATTGTTTCTTACCTTTGTTCTGTTGTTCTGGGTAGATGGCATGCTCTTCGACTGAGGTGAAATGCAACTTTTATAAATAAGTTTATACAGGTTCCAATAAAGGAGAATATGTTTGGCTCAGGGTTGAAATGAGGGGTGCTTTGTGTTCTCTCAGCTTGATTGTTTTCTTGCAGAATCCCCCCCACCCCCAGCACTGATGATGTTACCTAGTTTGGGTAATGAAATGTCTGGAAGAAAACAAAGGAGAGAGCACCAAGGATCTCTCAAGAGGTCAGGTTTTCAACCAAACCCCTTAGCAATAACTGCTTATGATGTTTCTAAGACTGTCCAAAAGTCATCCTTGCAAATAAAAATGCTCCTGAAGGCTGGAACTTTGCCTGCCTGCTTCCTTCCCTGGTTTTTAAATTAAAAGAATTTCTGAAAGATGTCAACAACAGCAACAACAAAACAAATTGGGGAGGGGAACAAGGATTTGAATAGATATCTAGGGGTGTACTGCTGCTACTAGAGGCCATGCCCCAGGCCTTAAGGATAAGGACATGGCAACAGGCCAGATGTGAGAAAAGATTGTCAAACATATTTTAGCTTGAATTTTCAGATGGATTTGAATATGCGGCTAATAAGGTTTTTTTTTTTGGGGGGGTGTTGTTTATAAGGAGGAAAGAACATCAAAGCAACTGTTCCAGTTTGTAGCAAGGCATATGTATATGAAAGGCCTGGACTTGTCCATGGGGCCCATTATCTAGGGATTACCAAAATAAGGAGGAAAAGGCCCAATTCTCTGCAAGTCCAGGGGACCTGGGGAGGGGGAGGGGAGGTTCCTTCAAGCAGAATGCAAAGAATATGCATTCGAGTCTTGTCGCTGACCTTTCATTTAAGTTACAGATATGCAGACGGAATTGCTCAGCTGCCACTTATGGTAATGGCTAATTTCACAGACGTCAGAGAGTTACAGCAATCAAGCCACCACCATCCCCTTCCACTCCATGTAAAAGTTCAAATGAAATCATCCCAGGTTTTATGGACTGATGGAGAACAGGTTTGTTTAGGCATTTTAAGGATACTATTATGACATGCCAGACACTCACCATTCTTTTGTGAGACTGAGTTTCTACATCCCCAATTGTCCTTCCTTGTTTCTTGCTTCACCCTTTTTCCTATCAGAAAATGTTTTTACATATTTAGGCTGATACATTTTCTTTTGTTTCAACTTATTTGTCTATTTCTGTTCTTTATTTCAACACAGAACAGGTTTGCCCTCCCTGGAACAGCACAGACCTTTATTTGTAAACTGCATATTCTAGCTTTGTCAGGGAAATACTTTAACAGCTGACCAGCTGCTACAATGATATAAGGCAGGGAATGAGTCAGCAAGGCTTTTTGGGCTGATACCACTTTAAGAGGCTGTATATATAAGAGAGGCCCAGTGAGGGCCTCTCTCTCTCTCTCTGTGTGTGTGTTCTGTGCTATAGTTGATGATTGATTGCCTGACTTTGCCTAGTACGTGTATGTATATATTCCTTGTATATAAACCACTTTTTGAAAGACAAACCACTGTTTACTTTATTTAGCTCCTGGGTTGTTTTAAAATAGTCACACTCTGCACACACTGACAATCTTGTTTTAGCCTTTTCTTTTGCAAATTACACATGTTAGATTTTAACCATTATCCTCAGTCTCGATTATTAGACTACTCATCACCCTGGCAATCTTCTGAACTCACATCTTTTCTTATTTATACTCAGTCCATGATTATATTGTACTTGGTTGTATAGGCATAGAATCAAAATCACGTGATGTATTAGTACCGATTTATAAAGCCTTAGTAAGGCCACACCTTGAAATTGGCATTCAGTTTTGGTCACCACATTACAAAAAAGATGTTGAGATTTTGGAAAAAGTGCAAAGAAGAGCAACTAAGATGATTAAAGGGCTGGAGACAAAAATATATGAAGAATGGTTGCAGGATTTGAGAATAGAGAAAAGAAGGACTGGGGGGGACATGATAGCAGTATTCCAGCATTTCAGAGGTTGCCACAAAGAGGAGGCGGTTAACTTATTTTCCAAAGCACTAGAGTGCAGGAAAAGAAACAATCGATGGAAACTAATAAAGGAGGGAAGCAACCTGGAATTAATGAGAAACTTCCTAACCGTGAGAACAATTAACCAATGGAACAGCTTGCCTCCAGAAGTTGTGGGTGCTTCATCACTGAAGATTTTTAAGAAGAGACTGGGCAATCACATGAAATGGTATAGGGTCTTCTGCTTGAGCATAGGGTTTTTAAAGGTCCCTTCCAGGTCTATTCTGATTGATTGATTGATTGATTGATTGTCTTAGCTGCTGTCTCCTACTTCTTGCTTGTGTCTAGCTGGTAATGTGGTAGGTCCTTCTCATACATCCTGCTGCCAAATCAGATCTCCCCAATGCTGTACCTATGCATTTGAGTTTTTATAGCTGCTTTACAACTGAACATCATTCCAAAGCTGGATTTTGTACTGTGTTCAAGCCTGATATTTTGAGCTGTGATTTTTTTGTTCTTTATTAGTCAATTCCCTTGGCTAATTTGACAAATACATTTAATAAATCATTATTAATTTAATACATTTGATAAGAATCCCTTCCATTTATAAAAGCACCGAATAGCTTCAAATAAGATTGGAGCCATAGAGCACTCTACTTGATTTTACCAAGACGATGTAGAACCATTTATGAATATATTGAGGATGTCTGCACATTAGCAAATTGAGTGGACTTTAGTACCATCCAGCCCATGTACATGTCCTCGACTTACACTGTTCGTTTAGTGACCATTCGAAGCCTCATTGGCACTGAAAAAAGTGACCTATGATTGTTTTTCCCACTTACAACAGTTGCTAAATCCCCATAGTCATGTGATCAAAATCCAAACACTTGGCAAGCGACTCATATTTATGACAGTTGCAGTGATCCGGGGTCCTGTGGTCACTTTCTGCAACCTTTTGACAAGCAAAGTCAATGGAGAAGCCAGATTCACTTAACAATTCTATTACTAACTAAATAACTGCAGTGATTCATTTAGCAGTTGCGGCAAGAGAGGTCATAACACGGGGCAAAACTCGTTGAAAAACTCACTTAGCGACAGAAAGTTTGGCCTCATTGTGGTTGTAAGTCGAGGACAACCTGTTTTGTTCCAAGGATATGAGGAAATGTCTTGTCATATGCTTTTATGACAGTTAAGTATCTATAGCATCTCCTTAATATACCAAACCTGTCATTCTGTCAGAAAAAAATACATTTAATCTGATAAATCTTGTTTTTGACAAATCCATGCTGACTTCTGGTAATGGCATTTGTCTTTTCTAAATGTTCACTGGCATGCTGCTTGACAATTTGTTCTACTGCCTTTAATGTACCTTGACATTAAAACTAACTGGTCTTTAATACTCCCTCTTTCTTCTATTGAATACTGTAGTTATATTACCTCTTGTCCAATCTCAACAATTGGACAATCTCAACAATTCTCCAGGAGTTTTAAAAATTTACAATCAATGGTTCCACATGTACGAAAAACCTATACATCTTTAGATGAAGTATATCCAGCCCTGAATTCTTTTAAGTTAGCGAGGTGGATTCTTACTATTCTTGTATCAGTTCTAATCTACGCTCCTCTCTTTCCTCAATCATGGTGGAAAGATTTGTTAACTGCTTTGTGTACATTGTTCTGCTTTCTCCTTATTCACATTACTGCTTGTCCATTTTTCTTGTCTGATAGATAATCCATAGCAATAGCAATAGCATTTAGACTTAAATACTGCCCCATAGCACTTTACAGCACTCTTTAGAAAGTTTACAATGTAAAACAGAGGTTTCAAATTCAAGGCCCAGGGGCCAGATCTGGTCTGTGTGGTGCCTAGATCTGACCCATGGCGCTGCCCTGGAAACAGTGAAAGACTGCCCTCAGTGCCTCTTCCAGTGAAAATAGAGCTTGGGAGGGCTGTGTGCTATCCTCCTGAGCTCTGTTTTCACTGGCAGAGGGCTGCAGGAATCCGTTGCAGCCAAAACAGAGCTCGGGAGCCCATTTTCGCTGGTAGAGCGCTTAGGCCATCACAGGTGCCTCTGATTTGAGTGACATTGAGCTTGGCCATACCCACCCTGGCCACGCCCTCCCCGGCCTCCCAAGGTCAAACACAACCCTGATGCGGCCCTCAATGTAATCGAGTTTGACACCCCTGATGTAGAAGCATTATTTGCATATTGCCCCTAACAATCTGGGTCCTCATTTTACTGATCTTGGAAGGATGAAGAGCTGAGTCAATCTTGAACCTTGTCAGGGTTGAATTCGAGGCTGTGGGCAGAATTTGACCAGGTGTCACCAGGCGCCCTGTATCTTTGATTTGTCTCTCATCTTGAAGAAACTCACAACTTCTTCTCATTGTATTTTGTTTCCCTCACTAGCGTCACATCAGTTCGGATCCAGAATTGGATAGACCAAAAGATCCTACAGCCACTCATAAAGGAGAAGACTTATTTCAGCTTCATCCTATTACATCCCCTCTGCCCTTCTGAGATGTGTCCTCCTTTTTCAAGTGTCTCTTTTTCTGTGAGAGAATGGAGACATGGCCTTGGGAAGGAGGGAGGGGAACAAGGAATTGTTAAGGGAGGAGAAAAGATTACCGTAATTAATCCCAAGGAGAAAGTTTGAAAAAGAAACTCAAAGTGTTACCTATTTAAACTGAAAAGAGCTTTAAGAAGTCATTTGTAAATATATTGGGACTCTAGTGTAATGGGAAACATTTTACTTTTCCTGCCAAGCCACAGAGACTGTTCCTCCTTGAAAGGAAAAGAAGGCTCTGGGAGGTGACAGCCCTGCCATAGGAAATCGGGGGTTTTAACTGCAAACCTGCCATGAATTCTAAATGAGACTCCAGGGCAAACTTTTCCTTCTTTGCTCATTTATAAAACGTTAAGCTTGGCCAGTGGAGAAACGCTTCATTGTTCTCAACGGGGCTTAATACGTTTTGTCACAATTTGTCTTCTTGTTCAAAACATATATATATATATATAAAAGCAACTTGCTACAACTTTTTAAAAGTAGCAGAAGTCCGCTTCCTTTATCTTTCCATATTCCTACATACTAGGGGAAGTCCTGAGGATTGCTGAAATTGAACCTTAAATGTTGTTTTCTCTGCCAATTTCATTTGGATCAGCAATGAACATGTTCCTGTGATATATTTTGAACTAGTGCAAAAAAAAAAGAAAAAGAAAAAAAAGAAAAAAAAGAAAAAAAAAGACATTTTGCTGTTCCAAACAGAATAGAATAAATTTATGTCTCTTCCTTTCTTACTAACTTTGGGGAAACCCAGAAGATTTAAGCTTGCAAAGGATGGCTGTATTAATTCAGTCAGAAGCCAACATGAAGACAGGGTAGTACTCTTCATTTAACTGTGGCATATCTGTCTTTCTAAAAATGTAAGAAAAATGCTGAAAGAACTATTAAAAGTACAATAAACTACAGTTTATTTTTACTGTAGTACAAAAATTTTTTCACACGAAGATGAGAGGTAGAACTATCAAAGTAAAATAAACTACAGTTTATTTTTATACTAGTACAAAATATTTTTCAAGGGAGGGAGGGAGGTAGAAAGAGAGAGAGAGAGAGAGAGAGAGAGAGACAGAGACAGAGACAGAGACAGACAGAGAGAGAGAAATGGATGCAATTAACTACATAGCAAAAAGAATGAGAAGTAACAAAGACAAAGATGGGAGACGTTAGTGAAAGGAGCCATTTTGAAATTGGCTGGTAAAAGAATGGGCTCCTTTAATAAGATAAAGGGCTGCGGTGTGGCTCAGGCTGTAAGATAGCCTGTTATTAAACACAGCTGCCTGCAATTACTGCAGGCTCGAGTCCCACCAGGCCCAAGGTTGACTCAGCCTTCCATCCTTTATAAGGTAGGTAAAATGAGGACCCAGACTGTTGGGGGGGCAATAAGTTGACTTTGTATATAAATATACAAATAGGATGAAACTATTGCCTTACACAATGTAAGCCGCCCTGAGTCTTCGGAGAAGGGCGGGATATAAATTTAAATAATAAAAAAAGAGATTTAGAGGAAGAAAGAAGGCAAAGCAAAAAAATCCCTTGGCTTCGGGATGGATTATGAGTAAAAAGATCCTAGACTGAACATGTCAATCATTTCATCTGCAAGCTTTGGGACATAAATAAGATTGGACTAAAATTGGAACTCTGTAGTAGCAATCTGGACAGACAAAGGAACAAGTTTGTCTGAGTTCTGATTCATTAGCAGTAAGGTAACTGCACAAGAATTCCAACAAATACCTACTTCTGTCTTCAAATGTGAAATTTGTATATAAGCAATTCTTTCTTCCATGCTTTCAGTGAAATGGGGAGATCTCCCACTTCTGAGAGTGAGTTTTGTTTACGCATGGACATTACTTGTATAGTAGCTAATGGTTTTCTAATCAATGTGAGGATCCAGTTTCAAGCATTTTAAAGATACTGTCATGAGTAAAGTGATAACTAAAAAGTCATGTATTTGCATATAATAACCTCCCTTAAATCTTTCTCCTTCAACACAGCTAATCTCAGATTTTATCCCTCAATATAGGGCTTTACCTGTCAAAGAATGAGTACTTTAGAAAAGGCTTACTATACTGGTATCATAAGCTTGCTTATTTTAGAATTAATTTCCTTTCAGTTTAGACATTTGCTAATAACATAAGGAATTCTTCTCCATATTGCCTGAATCTAACACACATTTATAAAACAGATGAAAAATGTCATTATTCTATGGCACAGCAACATTAGCTTAATGTTAGATATGGCTGAAATTTCATGAAATATTTTCAGTTTTAAGATGCATAAATATTGAATTGTCAACCTTCTATCCTGTCAAAGCCATATTTGCCAAGCTAATGGGATTGTGAATTTTGGTGCCAAATATCTGCATGATCCAAGCACTGTGAAAATGATTTTGAATTTTTTATTTATTAAAGTTATATGCCACCCATCTCACTATCAAGCGAATCTTGAATATTATCTTCCCACATAACTGTTTTTCTGACTCATTTGGGCAAAAGGTCCTCATAGCTTTTTATCCAGTCCTCCCTCATTGCTGTGGCAAACAAATTTCAAGAAGTGTTACACAGTGGGTGATACATCAAGCATGAACCAGTGAAGAGGAAAGGAATATGTATGAAAATATATGAATACCTGATTTCTTTTCATGAGGGAATATTGTAGATCTATATGTGCACTAAGACTTTTCTTATACTGAATCAGATAATTAAAGCATCTAAAGCAGATCTGAGTGTCCATAACTAGTGACTATGTGACATCTCTGAGATCTAGGTCTTGGTCTAGGGTTGGAAACTGAGACTTTTCAAATGTTGTGGATTTACATTTTCTACCATGATTTCCCATTGGCAGTTCTGGCTAGGACTGATTGCAGTTGAAGTCCAAGTTCTAGAAGGCCATAGAGTTTCCAATTCATTCATTTTAATCCCAATTAGTTCTGAATTAATGGATTATATATAGCAGAATCATACACCTCGTACTGAATCTGGGCATCTTTGTATAAAGCAAAACTGCTAAATTAATGGCCATTACTATAAAAATAGCAACTTTGCTCAAATTGTCAAGTATACAGTTTTTTGTCAAATTGGATTTTTGCACAGTAAAAATCTCTAAAGCAGGGGTGTCAAACTCAAGGCCCGGGTGTGTGTGATCTGCATGTGTCCCAGACTGCTGCAGGATACTGTCCAGGCCCAAAACGCGGCACAGGAGCCCGCATGCACCTCATGCCCTGGCAGAGCACACCCCCCCCACGAATCCCATGTCATGCCCACGATGACGATGCCCACCATCGCCACTCCTATCCCTGGCCATGCCCCATGCCCGCCCTCCGGCTCTCCAAGATCAAACACAACCCTGATACAGCCCTCAATGGAATTGAGTTTGACATCCCTGTTCTAGCCTGTCCTTTATAAATCTTGATCTTTTAAATGCTTCACAATCTGATTATATATATATATATATATATATATATATATATATATATATATATATAAATATATATATATATATATATATATATTCTGAGGTGTTTGTATGTAGGTCTTTGGTTATTCGGGTTTTCTCCGCGTAAAATTGGAAGTGTCTTGGCGGCGACGAAGTCTCATTCGTCATCTTCAGGCTTCAGCTTCATGCTTCTGGTGCTACCAGAAGCACGAAGCTGAAGTCTGAAGATGACGAATGAGACTTCGTCGAAGCGTCGCCAAGACACTTCCAATTTTATGCGGGAGAAAACCCGAATAACCAAAGACCTACATACATACATACATACATACATACATACATACATTATCAGATCATTTATAAAAAGCAGTTTAGGTATTTGCATTCCTTCTAAAAGCCCCTGACCCCATCAGCCTGATATAAGATTATTAATGAGCTTACAGTTCATAGTCAAATCATCCAAGTAGCATTAATACAACTTCAATCTCCTTTAAAACTAATACTAGCTATATCTTTTGGTACATGCACCATTTTCAGACTAAGGCTTATCATAACATAACATAATAACAGAGTTGGAAGGGATCTTGGAGGTCTTCTAGTCCAACCCCCTGCCCAGGCAGGAAACTCTACACCATTTCAGACAAATGGCTATCCAACATTTTCTTAAATATTTCCACTGTTGAAGCATTCACAACTTCTGCAGGCAAGTTGTTCCACTTATTGATTGTTCTAACTGTCAGGAAATTTCTCCTTAGTTCTAAGTTGAAGATAAAGAACAAAGAACTTCATACCACCATTTCAAGGTAAGGCAGTAACGTAATTTGCTTCCCTGAGACTTTTTGCTTGCAATAGCCAGAAGAGGTTTCTGTACATGCATTGTGCATGCTTGGCAGTCTCTTTCGACACTTGAAGGCTCTGACTGGAAGTGTTGGAAGAGGTTTCTACTTAACTACCAGATCATGGGCAGGTTCCAAATCCCATCGCTACCAGTTCACTCATGCGCTCAGCACTTCTGTGCATGCGCAGAAGTATCTGGGTGAGTGGGCAGAGCCTCCATACTTCATACTTGTAGTAATTTATTTTATTTATTTATTTGTCAATCATATATAAGATAACAGGTAAAAGTATAAGCATAATTTGGATACATGAAAAGAGTAAGTAAAAAAGGAATATTAGGACAGGGATGGTAGGCACATGGATGCATTTATGCCCACCCCTGTTAATCATCAAAATAAGAGCATGGTTACCTTATGCCTCCCACCGACCCGTACGCTCACACAGAGAGGGTCTTCTCAGGGTGCCGTCCGCCAATGTCGGCTGGCGGCCCCCAGGGGCAGGGCCTTCTCTGTTGGAGCTCCTACGCTCTGGAACGAACTTCCCCCTGGCCTATGCCAAGTGCCTGATCTTCGGTCCTTTCGCCGTGAGCTAAAAACATACTTATTTATTCAAGCGGACTGGCTTAATAGTTTTATTAAATTTTAATTGGGGTTTTATTGTTTTAGGGTTTTAAATTTTTAAATTTTTAATGTCGGCCTTTTTGTAATATGTTCTGTTTTAAATTTTTTGTTTTAATTGTATATATATTGGGTTTTTATCTTTTGGCTGTACACTGCCCTGAGTCCTTCGGGAGAAGGGCGGTATAAAAATATAATAATAATAATAATAATAATAATAATAATAATAATAATAATAATAATAATAATAATAATAATAATAATAATAATAACGGTTAGAATGTGATATTGCAGGCTAATTCTGCTGACTGCCAGGGTTTGAGCCTGACCAGTTCAAAGTTGATTCATCCTTTCAACCTTCCAAGGTTGGTAAAATGAGGATCCAGATTGTTGGGGGCAATAGGCTGACTCTTTTAACTGCTTAGAGAGGGGTGTAAAGCACTGTGAAGCGGTATATAAATCTAAGTGCTATTGCTATCAAAATAGCTAGGCTTTATTTGTTATTTGTTTCGCCTGTTTTATATCACTTCCTTTGAAAACAGTTTGACATGATTTTTGGAAAGATAAAATGCAATAATTAGAGCAATAACTTAAAATGGTATAAAACCGTTTTTATAGAAAGACCAGAGGAACACCAGAATAAGGTCATTCATCCAATATTGGTATGCGAAGGCCTGAATAAAGAGCTTGTTCTTGAATAGATACCTAAAACCTAATTGCAGGTTGCTATTTTGCAAACTTCAGAGAGAACATTTCCCCATATTATCACTACCATAGAAAAGGCATTCTGGGGCTCTAAGGCCAGTGGTGGGTTTCAATTTTTTTTACTACCGGTTCTGTGGGTGTGGCTTGATGGTCATGGCTTGGTGGGCATGGCATGGGAAGGATACTATAAAATCTCCATTCCCTTCCCAATCCAGGTGAAAGTTACTGCAAAATCCCCATTTCCTCCCAATCAGCTGAGACTCAGGAGGCAGAATATAGACTACTATATACTATAGAATATAGTAAAAAAATTTTACTACCAGTTTTCTGAACTACTCAAAATTTCTCCAGAAATGCTCCAGAACTGCTGAAACCCACCTCTGTCTAAGGCATTTACAGCACAGTTTCCCCTGATGATTTTGGTGATATTGGTCTATCTCTGTAAAGGTGTACATTTGATAGGTGCTTTACTTGCAAGTTGTTTAGAGCCTCATATGTCATGAGCATGGCTTGGTTTTACTTAAATGCCAGTGCACTTATTTCAATAGAGCTATAATTCTAACCCTAAACTTGTCATTGCATGTAAACATACGCTTAGAACATAACACATCATCTTCTGATTCTGATGTAAAGAAGACTTGGACTTGAATATAATGCTGCCCACTTTCCCCCTTTTTATAGTAATGTTGCAGATCTTGATATTTTGTATTATTTTCATTGAATTAATAAATTTTAATGATAGAAAAAAAGATTTATGATAAATAATAAAAATATTATTTCAATGCAAATTTCAATTCAGTACCGTATTTTTTGCAATATAAGATGCACCTTTTTCCCCCTTAAAAGGGGGTGAAAATTTGGGTGCATCTTATACACCGAATGTAGCCCTGCCCACCCACTGGCCCCCACCCTTTGGCCTCTGCCTCCCAGCAATTTACTTCCTTGCAGCAAGCAGCAAGAAGAAACAGCCCGTTTCAGCTTCAGCACAGCCTAATTAGCACAAGTTGATTGTATCTTGGATTGGCCTCCTGACCCTCAGCTGTTTCCAGCTGCAGGGATTGCTATTGCCTATTGCCACGTGGGCATCTGCTGCTTGCTGAAAGGAGGTAAATTGCTGGGAGCAGATTTTTTTTCTTTTGCTAATCAAGCTATGCTGAAAACGAAAATGAAAGTAAAGCAGGTTGCTGTTTGCTGCAATGAGGCAAAATTGCTGGGAGGCAGAGGCGGATTTCTTTTTCTTTTTTCCTCACCAAAAAAGGTAGGTGCGTCTTCTAGTCTGGTGTGTCTTATACTCCAAAAAATATGGTAATTATTGACATAATGAAATCAGAATCATGAACGTTCTATTAAAGAAAGGTTAAAGATCAAAATTATGAACATTCTATTTAGAAAGGTTAAAGGTCTAAAGATAAAAAGAGGAAAGAAAAACTCTTATCAGTAGTATATTGCAGCTTAGGGTATCAATATCTAAAGACATTATTTGACTTTTCATCCAGAGTTAAATATAACATACAAAAAAACCCACTGTGATTCTTCTCAAAGTTATTATAATAACAGCTTTGGTCTTGAACAAATTGTTTAATAGTAAGGTTTTCATTGTATTATTACTTAGTGCATGCATGTGTGTGCATACTTGAACATGTGTGTGGGTTGGTGGATGGGTATTATGTATTGATAAAAGAAAATAAGAAAATAACAACCATATTTTAAAAAGTAGAAAAAAGGAAAAAATAATAATAAAAAGAGAGGCTATTGCTATTTCTGACTCTCTTGTTTTTGTACATTGGCTGATGTGTGATATTTGTAAGCATTTAGGCCCTCTTAAAAGCTGCAAATGATTATATTTGTCATGCTGCATGACATGTATATATGGGAACCATTCTTGCTTAATGTTAGTTAAACTTTTATGTAAATATAGTATTAGTTTTGTCACTGCAGCATACTCTCCAAATTTAAGTTCCCAACCGAATATGGTCAGGACTGTCTTTCTTCCAGTGTTGAACAAAGTTTATTCTCATTGTTGTAAGCATATATCTCATTAAATTATGATATTACTTGTTGATTTCCTCCCCACCCTGAGATTACACTTAATGAAACCATTGTGGTTTCATTTCCAATTTGAATTCCAAGGTTTTCTATATTGTACCATTTATGTCTTTTCAGATCTTTTACCCATCCACCACATGTGATGAAAAGTTCCTTATGATTCATGGCATTTCACACATTAATTACTATATGATTTGTCCACTCAGATATTATCAATGGAGTTGTATATCATCTATAAAACATATGGCCTAACAACTCTTGATGACAATCTTCATGATGCTAAATAGCATCCAATACAAAATAGCTGTCATGTCCCACCCCCCACTCCGACGAACGAGTCAAGGAAGTCCATGACAAACTTGGCAACGAAGCCTCTGCAGATTGCCAAGTCCCTTCGAGGTTTATCAGGGCAGGCAGGAGTCCAAGTTGTGACTTCAGTGATAGGGTCCGATATCAATAAACTCAATAAGACTTTGCTTGACTCAAAGTTGGAATGCCAAAAGCAGGTCCTTTATATAGGCTATGGGGTGTGGCTCCATGACTCAGCATTTATCCAGGTCTGCCCCTCCCTTCCTTCTGCTGGCGTCGCCTCTCAGATCTCCAGAAGCGAGGGTCCACCCACTCTGAATTGTCCCCAGCTGGATCTGCTGGCAGCTTCTGGGAAAGGGAGGGGTCAGAGGGAGTAGGGCCAAGTAATTCCAGCACCTGGCTGATGTCCTGCTCTGACAGCTGAGCCAAAGGAACACACACTGTATGAGTGAGGTTTATTGGGCTTGTCCTCCCACTCCTGGAATCCTCTCCGGGCATGGGGCCAGGGCCAGGGGCTGGAGGCATGACAGGCCGTTCATCTTTATTATCAGACACAGAGTCTGATAACAGGCCCGATTGGAGATGGGAGGGGCCCAGCTGAGGAGTGGAGGGAGGACGAGTCACAACAATAGCATCTTGTGGCAGCCTACAACATAGTTGCCAGATTGCAGCGTGAGAGTTATCTAGTGTTCCTCTCTGAAACCATCTTGACCACTGATGGTTACCACTGTAACCTAGTGCTCCCAACTCATAAAGATTTACCATACAATAGGATGGTACATAAAATGATGCTTGACCCAGCTAAGATATAAAGTGATACTTCAGTGCTAGTAATTGAGTGCTATTAGTCTAGGCTCCAATTTATAAAGGTTTTATGGGATTTCACCAATCAGATTTAAAGTATTTTAGCATTTTCTTGAAAATGTAATTCTCAAATGCTCAGCCACAATTGCTTTTCCATTCCATTTAACAGAGAGAGATAGAGATAGAAGAAGTTGTAAACAGAGCTGTGTCTTTTATTTATTTAAACAAGGAAAGCTACATGTGCAAATTATATGTATAGTATATGAGGGATAATACATAGAGTTCTACATTTGTATTGGGTCTTCTTCTAAATGGTGGCCATTGCCAATTAGATTTTCCCCACATTCCTGTGCTTTGCATATGATGTATTTATAGATTTCATTTAGTTAATTAGAGAGCAAATTTGTTTAGTAGTTAAGAAGGTAAAGGTAAATGTTCCCCTCGCACATATATGCTAGTCATTCCTGATTCTAGGGGGCGGTGCTCATCTCCATTTCAAAGCCAAAGAGCCAGCACTGTCTGAAGACATCTCTGTGGTCATGTAGCAGGCATGGCTAAACACCAAAGGCGCTCAGATCGCTGTTACCTTCCCACCAAAGGTGGTCCCTATTTTTCTACTTGCATTTTTTACGTGCTTTCAAACTGCTAGGTTGGCAGAAGCTGGGACAAGTAGCGGGAGCTCACCCCGTTATGTGGCACTAGGGATTCAAACCGCTGAACTGTCGACCTTTCGATCAACAAGCTCAGCATCTTAGCCACTGAGTCACCATGTCCCTGAGTACTTAAGAAACTAGGCTATAAAATGGGAGACTGGGAGTTCTAGTTAGTCTGCCTGCCTGCCTGCCTGCCTATTTGTCTGTCTCTCTTTCTCTCTTTTTCTCTCTATCCCTCTCCCACTCTCTGTCTGTCTCTGTCTCTGTCTCTGTCTCTGTCTCTGTCTCTGTCTCTGTCTCTGTCTCTCTATCTCTATCTCTATCTATCTATCTACCTACCTACCTACCTACCTACCTACCTACCTATCCAGATGTTTGACGACCATATTTCAACAGAACGATCTAAGTGACCTTTTGACTATGAAATGGGGAAATTGCCTCAGGTGGCTTTTTATTACTACAGATGTAACCTCTCTGTCCTTTTTTCTGAAATGGTGAATAAGGCAGCAGTCATGATAGTGGATTTGACTTAGGGCTGCCATTTGTTGATACTTAATGCAATCCAACAATGTTCCGATAATGCAGACATATCTTGCACATTCAAACTTCAAACCACCTTCCCTTATACCAATGTGACATCAAGTCCAGGGGCTACTGCAATGATTTCTTGATGTTACACTGTCATTGGCACTGAACCAAGGAATCTCTTGATTAATTTAACAGATAAACACTCTAATGTAAATACATAGACCTCTATGAATTATGGGAAATAGATCATAGTGAGTAAATTAAATAGATCCCAAAATGCACTTGGACATATCTGTTGGTTAGAATAGGACATATTAATCTTGAGGAAAAGGAATGCATTTAGTAAAGCTGGCAGAATGAAAAACTGTCACTTTCCTTACAAATCATTCATAACCTTTTGAGACCACACAGTCCGATGTACCCATAGGGTAAGCTTTATAATGGAAAGGCTTGTTAAAGAAATGGACAAAGAGGTCTGTCTGTTTTCTTTAGCTACATAAAGAATTTATTGATTTCAGCACCAATACCTATGTAATCTCAGGAACAGAAATCGGAATAGTCTTCAGATTAGGGGAGCGGAGGAGAAGGAAAAAAGGCAGAGTTCAACCACCCCAAATTTCCTCTTACTTAAGTGGAATCCTGCAGTCTAAGGAAGAATTATTTTGAAGATCAAGCAAGCATTTAACAAAAAATCATATTAGATAAGATCTGATGAAAGCGATCTGATAATGAATAGAAACCTGATTGCTATTGTTAACAAAGAATTAACTAACTTACCATTATAGTTACTGTTGAGAGTAAGCTTTTTACAGTTGCAATTTACAAAACCAAAAAATTAAAGTACTATATGACAACCGAATAGTTATAATTAGCTTTACAAACTCTGATACGAATGGCAGAATAGTTATTTTGAACACAGCTCAGATGATATGTGCAGCATTGGGATGAGGGTATAATTTTGGGGAAAGGATCTCATTTCTGTTGATGGGGAGGACTTTAATAATGGTCAGAGTTGCTAATGGGCAACGCGGTTAAAGACAAAGTTCATTACAAGGCACTCCTGTAGGTCTGCTTTCAGTATGGGGCATTATCGTTTGCTGATGCAGAATAGTATCTCTAGTTCAGTGAAGGCGAACCTATGGTACATGTGCCAGAGGTGGCATGCAGCACCCTCTCTGTGGGCAGGCGAGCAGTCGCCCCAGTTCAGCTCCACTGCGCACGCGCTCATGCCTCCCACCAGCCAGCTGGTCTTTGGTCTCTGCCACACATGCATGGGGAATGGGGTGCATGTGGGGGGTGGGGCACATATGCATGGGGGTCAGGGCAGATGTGGGGGCCATCCACACATGTGTGGGGGGTTGGGGCACATGCGGGGGTGTGCACATGCACAGGGTTGGGGTGCATATACAGGGGCCGCACATGCATTGCATTTTGGGGTTTTGCACGTGCACTTTGGACACTCGGTCCAGAAAAGGTTAGCCATCACTGCTCTAGTTCTTAATGGAGTTCCTACAAGTGAAAAGTTCTTGGTCTGTTTATGTACCTTTAAGTAATGCCTAACTTCCTTGAGTGCTACTGTGTTAACCCAATGTAACATGAAAACAAATTGGATTATTATTGAAATATTGAGGATTCAAGGAAGCTAAATGTTTGAGAATTGACAGTGATTTTCACAGTGAAAAACCAACATCTTGGTTCTCATCCAGTTGGTTGAGAGGCACAGGAACCCGCCATTACTCTCTGCTCCAGCATTCTATACTCTTTGCAAGCAATTTTTGGGATGGAGCTGGTTGTAAGAAACGAATAGATGGATGCCACTCCAGTGACAAGAGGACACAGTTGGATTTCACTATTTGTAAATTCAGTATTGAGAGCCAGTTTGGTCTACTTTCAGAAGAGATTAGATAACTATTTGTCTAAAATGGTATATTTTTATTTATTTTTATTTATTTATTTTTTATTTTATTTAATTTTTATACCGCCCTTCTCCCGAAGGACTCAGGGCGGTGTACAGGCAAAGTAAAACCAACAATACAAATATACACATTAAAATACCCTTAAAAAACTTATTTAAAATTAGCCTGATGATAAAAATTATCGTCAATTAAAACCCCATTTAAAATTGCTAAAATTCACTTTTAAAATCCAATTAAGCCAGCCCCGCGCGAATAAAAAGATGTGTCTTCAGTTCGCGACGGAATGTCCGAAGGTTTCCTGCCTCAGAAGAGGTTTGGAGTAGAAGACCTTCAAGATCCCTTCCAACTCCACTATTCTATTCTATTCTATTCTATTCTATTCTATTCTATTCTATTCTATTCTATT
Organism: Ahaetulla prasina; assembly: GCF_028640845.1. NCBI lineage: Eukaryota > Metazoa > Chordata > Lepidosauria > Squamata > Colubridae > Ahaetulla > Ahaetulla prasina. The sequence continues at coordinate 125,376,005 of NC_080539.1, forward strand.
CTATTCTATTCCACTCCATTCCACTCCACTCCACTCCACTCCACTCCACTCCACTCCACTCCACTCCACTCTATTCATTTAAGGCACCAGATGAGAAACTGGGGGATAGTGAATTCTACTCCTGCTTTTGCCTGAAAGCCAGCTAGGTGACTTTGGCTAGTCATTGTCTCTCAGCCCTAGGAAGAAAGCAAGGGCAAACCACCTTTCTAAACTCTTCCCAAGAAAACTAAAGGGACTAATCCAAGCAGTTGTCAGGAGTAAAAAACAATTAACTAAAAGGAACAAAATAAACAAAAATATCAGCATTAAACCTGAAGTCAAACATCTTAAATATCACTGAAGCACTGATAGATAAATGCCATTAAGAATAGAGGTTGGTTGGTTTTTATTTTTTAAACTTTTAAAAAAACTTTTCCGAAATCAAGCTGGGGGGGGGAACCCTCTATTTCAGGTTTTAAGAGATATTTAATTTCTTCTGTACAAATATTGAAAGAATAAAAACTTGATTCTATATACTGGTAAGATAAGTACTTTCTCCAGCTATTGTTTATATTTTATTCACAGTATTGCCAGGGTTGCAAAATAAAGAGGCTTGTTCCCAAATCATTTTTTTTGGTTTCATTTAATGTCATTAATCACCATAACCGAGTATCAGCTTCCCTTGTACAGAATATCGCCTGCAGTTGGTAATGTGATCTGACTTTTTGTCTTAATTGTATTGACTAAGGTTGACTTTGGAAAATAAGGAAAGAAACTCATGGTATATTTAATACATGTATTCTTTTCAAGGTATTTTTTCCCCAGTTTTTTTCATGCCTGCAAAAGATTAAATTAATTCTTATCTTGAATCTCAAACACTGATAGCCAACTGAGTGGCAAGTGATCTACCTCCCAAGAGAGACAGGATAGGCTTTTAAAAACAGATTTCACAATGTTACTTTGAAGAAACACAATGAAACTCATTACAAGGGTTAGGTACAAGTTTAATTGAAGATCTTTTGAAATTTCAAGGACTGTTTCATTTCCTTTGAATAACACAACCTCCTTGACTTAGTCTGGGTTTTTTTTTCTTTTTAAAAGAAAGTGTTGCTTTTTCTTGCATTATTTTTGCTTTGGCTTCTTTATGTATATTCTAGCTGTAACTTTCTTTGATTTTATATCAGCAAATTTCTAGGGCCAAATTTACTCCCTGATATACTTTGCTATCAATTTGAGGAACCTGCCCAACACCTTAGTTACCTTCTGAAAGAGGTTTTGCATTAAAAATTAGCTACAATGGGACATGTGTACATTTGAGGGAAAGTTTTTTTTTAAAAAGAGAAGTCGTCAACAATTGTTTGTTCAGGTACAATAGTATAAATGGTATATTGGTTATGGTAACATTATAGACTATGTGTATTTGTGTGTATCTATGTCTATATTTATTTATAAAATTAATTGTATTATGGAAGTTCCCTCAAATAATGCATCAAATACAATTAATTTCACAAAACTATTTAAAAACAGTGTTTTAAAAATGCTGTTGGCAAACGCTGTAATATATTATATTTTAGTTGTACTATGGTATCAGAACATCCCAGTCAACAATATTTTATACTATTGATTCTGTTAGGCCTCTTGGAACATTACCTCTTGGTAATATGTTTCAAGAAACTTATGAAAGAATTTTAGTGGTCTCAAGTTGCTTTTGTACTAGCAGATAAAATCATTTTTGGGGCTATTTGTCTTCCAATGTTCATTCCGCTCACTCTACATTGCAGTATGATAAATTCATATAAATTCATACAAATCTTCTAGTGTGGTCTTAAATAATGAGAAGACCATTGCCTATGATTTTGTTACTATCAAACCACTGTTAGAATTGACAAAATTAAGCCTTTTGTGTATTTCAAAAGTTATCTCTCCTTCAGATGTCATTAATATCCAGTTCTAAAGAAATGATCTGCCAGTCAATCCTAAACCATTGTTATGTGGCTAATAAAATGTAAGGAAGTGAGGAGTATAATTAATAAAGCTATATTAGAAACAGATTTCAATGAATTCAACTCAATTGATTTCAATCAATTCAACTCAATCCCTCGAAGACCGAGTGGCTGTGGATGCCGGCTTCCCGGTACAGCCAGCTTACTCCATTGCTGACTGTTGGGGGTGAATCGTTGGCCCCCACAGAGAGGGTATGCAACTTAGGCATCCTCCTGGATGCACGGCTGTCTCTTGAAGATCATTTGACGGCCGTCGCCAGGCGAGCTTTTTATCAGGTTCGCCTGATACGCCAGTTGCGTCCCTTTCTGGACCGGGTTTCTCTGTGCACAGTCACCCATGCCCTCGTTACATCTCGCCTGGACTACTGCAATGCTCTCTACATGGGGCTCTCCTTGAAGAGCACTCGGAAGCTCCAACTGGTCCAGAATGCAGCCGTGCGGGTGATAGAGGGAGCACCTCGTGGCTCCCATATAACACCTCTCCTGCGCGGGCTGCACTGGCTTCCGGTGGTCTTTCGGGTGCAATTCAAGGTGTTGGTTACCACCTTTAAAGTGCGCCATGGCTTAGGACCGGGCTATTTATGGGACCGCCTACTGCCACAAACAGCCTCCCACCGACCTGTGCGCTCCCACAGGGAGGGCCTCCTTGGGGTGCTGTCGGTGAAACATTGTTGACTGGCGACCCCAAGGGGTAGGGCCTTCTCTGTGGGGGCTCCTGCCCTCTGGAACGAGCTGCCTCCGGGGCTTCGCCAACTCCCCGACCTTTGGACCTTCCGCCGTGAGCTGAAGACTCTTTTATTCCATCGAGCTGGGCTAGCCTGATTAAGTAATTTTAAATGGGGTTTTAATTTTTTGTATTAGTTAGTTTTTTAATATTTTTGGCCACTATTTATATAAGTTTTTAGTCTGTTTTTAATGTGTACTTATTGTATCTTTTAAATTGGCTGTTAACCGCCCTGAGTCCTTCGGGAGAAGGGTGGTATACAAATGCAATTAATAAATAAAAATAAATAAAATAAATAATTTTAATATTGTAGGATCCAATCTGGGTCAGTCACCGGGACCAGAGGTTTATTGCAGGGGTGAAATTCAGCAGGTTCTGACAGGTTCTGGAGAACCGGTAGCTGGAATTTTGAGTAGTTCGGAAAACCGGCAAACACCACCTCTGCCTGGTCCCAGGCAGGGTGGGAATGGAGATTTTGCAGTATCTTCCCACTGCCACTACCATACCCACCAATCCACACCATGCCCACCAGGCCACACCCACCAAGCCACGTCCACAGAACCGGTAGTAAAAAAAATTGAATTTCACCACTGGTTTAGTGTTCTAAACTTGTGGACTCATGTTGAAGCCCATCCTCGGGGAACTTTTCTCTAGCAGAGTGAGAAGCAGATTTAATATTTTTCAGAACCATTCCTTATCACATATATCAGATTGTATAGTCTGCCTGCTCCATATCTTTCTAACAGTTGCTGTCCAATAGGACAGGAAGAGACAAGTTTTTTTAATGAATTAATTGATATATTGAGCCTCCCAGCTAAAAAAAAATTACTCTTAGTGGCATACAAATGTCTACTAGAAATATAAATCCCCCCTCTCTCCACCTAAAAAAGTAAAATGAAAAACCCACAATACTTTAAAAACAAGTAAAATAGTAAAATGGCATTCAGATTAAAATGTACTGTAACTAACAACTGGACTCTTCTCATCTAAACCCAAAGGCTGGGGAAATTAAGTGACAGTATGTAATTAATTTCTACTTTATGTCTAATTCTATTCAAATTTAGTTTTTATGCACAACTTTTTCTTCTTTACCCTGGGAATCTTTGAGAATGCAGTTCTAGCATGCCAGTACAAGACCTCAGAAGGATAGAAGAATTGGCACATTTTTGTTGGTTGTAATTTATGTCATTCAGACAGGGTGATATCTAAAAATTTCCCCTACCATTCTGTGGGCATGGCTTAATTGGTGGGTGTGGCTTGGTGGTCAGATGACTGGGTGGGTGTGGCAAATAACAATAAATAATAAAAATAATAAACAAAGTATATAAAACAATAAGAGGTACCAAAAACCAACTTTCACACTTTACACACGCACAACACAACTGACTCACACACAATGTAAAAGCAGCTGCACTTCACCCAAAATGGCCCCTGCAACAAGCAGGAACCTCACACAGCCACAAAAAGCTCAAAAACCAACTTTCATCCACACAACACAACACAACTGACTCACACCCACACACAATGCCACATACAGTTTTGTGAGATTTTGTGTGTTTGTGTAGTTAGAGTGAAACACTATAGAAACACATAAAATCTCAGAAAGCTGCACAAATATTTTATTTTATTATTTTATTTTATTTATATTTTTTAAATCAGAGGTCTCCAACCTTAGTAACTTTAAAGTTTGTGGACTTCAATTCCCAGAGTTCCTCAGCCAGCAAAGCAGGCAGATTGAGTTGCTCACTGAAGAGATGGATTGCAGGCAGGCAGATTCAGTTACTAGCTGATGCAACTGATGTAAAGCATGGCTTTGCCAGCCCGAAAGGAGCAGTAATTAGGTAAGTGAGGAGGGGGCAATTGGGTGGGCAAGGGTGGGGGCTGTTGTAAGAGGTTGTTAAAAATGATTTTAAAAGCCTATGATGATCAGGCAACTCATCTGGGATCGCCACAGGAGAAAAAGATTTTAAAAGCTCCTCTGACGATTCCAGCTGAAGTTTCCTCATAGCCAGAACTTCTTAAAATAATTGTTTTAACAAGCTCTTCGGCTGAAAAGCTTGTAGAAAACATGTTTTTTAAGGTTCTGGTGATGAGGAACTCAGCTGGGATCGCTAGAGGAGCCTTTTAAAACCTTTTTTTTTACAACCTCTTTGGCCGAAGTGGTTGTTAAAAAAAAGAGTTTAAAGGGCTCTGACGATCTCAGCTGAACCGCGGGATGATCAAAGGCTTTTTTTTTTACTTTTAAAGGCATGTTTTCGGCTGAAGAAAAACTGCTTTTAAAAGTAAAAAAAACCCTCTGTGATGGTGCAGCTCAGCAGAGGCAGGGGGCGGGGCCAGGGATTTTTGCTACTGGTTCTTCGAACCACCCGCTGCCATCACTACCGGATTGGACGAACTGGGTCCGAACTGGGAGCATTCAGATACTGGTAATATAGAGCTGCAGTTACTGGTTGCTTATTCTCTTAAAATTTCCTAACTAATTTTTCACAATCCTATTTTAAGAGCTGGTGAGACCAAAATAATAGAAAGAATGGTCGGTTGCAGATGCATTGATGGAGTGGTTCTCAATTGGTACTATGCATATGAAACCAAATACAGAGAAAGATATTGTGACATGAATTGTGTAACAATATGCTTATGAACATTGTGTGCTTGGGGAAAATGGCTTTTTATTTACAATGTGGATCTTAAATCCTTCCACAGAATGAGTGGAGGGTGTTAAGATTCCAAATATTGTGAAGCCTCTACATTGGTAGACAGAGGTAGGTCAAAAGACACACATTTAGCTATGACACCAAACAATTTACAACCATTATTTAGCAACTTACCTTCATTAGGGACCATTAGAAACTACAAGAGTAATAAACTATGACAATAAATCATTTTCTGACCCATGGGTGCGTTTATGAGCAAATTTCATACACCTGACAACAAAAGCTTCCAGTTTCAAACTGATTTAAGGTCTGGTCAGTTTCAGGCAGCAATGCAAACCAACCAGAGGTTTATGTTCAATTAATTAAGGTCACAGAGCAGAGCTTGTTAATTTGTGGTTAGTAGTTATTAGGGAAGTGCTGCACTACAGAGAAAAGCAGTTCTGAGTGAAAAGCAGTTTGAAAGCCTGTTTACTTTATTATTAATAATAGCTTGTTTAAATAGCTCCATGAGGAGGTAAGAGGGCATTGTATAGGACAGTGATGGTGAACTTTTTAGGCACCGAGTGTCTAAAGTGCGTGCGTGCCCAAACTACAAGATGTGGGTGCACGTGTGCGCACCCACACATGAACGGGCACCCTGCGTCTGAATCCTACACTTGCATCCCTCCCAAACTGCAAGATGTGGGCGCATGCATGCGCCCAGCACATGCGCCCCTGCATATGTGCGCTCTGCACATGCGCCCCCCCACATGCACAACAGAGACCTGAAGATCAGCTGACCGGCGGGAGGCATGTGCGCATGCATGGCAGAGACTCAAAACAGCTGGGGCGACAGTGTGTGTGCCCACAGAGAGGGCTCTGCATGTCACGCGTGCCATAGGCTCGCCACCACTGGTATAGGAGAACTTTATCTGAATGAGGGCAGCAACCAGTAATCTTCATAGTTGCAGTGTGTTCTGTCCTCCATCGCCTCCATCCGAGTGATGGCTTAATTAGCCGGCACTATCAGCTCTGGCAGCAAAAGAGCGAGCGTATGCCAAGTGACTCCATTATCTCCCTCGACGCCAATAAGTCAAACAATACTTCAGCTCTTAGTTTGGCAGTTAATTTGCCTGCTTACGAAGAGGCACAGCAGCTCTGGCTGCCTTTATATCCTGTGGGGTGTGGCTCCATGACTCAGCACTTCCTAGGCCTGCCCCACCCCTGCTTCTGTTGTTTCCGCCTCTCCTGCCTACGAAACCTAGGGTCCAGCCAGGCCTGATTGCCAGCTGGGTCTGGAGGCGTGGCGGGGGGGAGAGTCAGGGGACAGAGGCCTCGTTATCTCTTCCACCTGGCCTGCTTCTGGCTCCTGGAGCTGAGCCAGGGAAGCCGGTGCTCCTGAGGTAAGTCCTGACAGCCCTTCCCCCTCACTTTCCAAGTCACTTTCTGGCAGGAGGCCCGGCTCGGGGGGCGCAGACACAACACAGTGTGTGTCTATGTGTGTGATAATTTCACAAGTAATTGGAATGGAATGTGGCCATAAACGAGCAGAGGGTGTATTCTTAAGTTTTTGATATTTCTATTGTTTTCAAAACATCGTGTGCTTTCAAAATATGCCCAGCTAATCAGCAAGGAAGTTGTTTTCCTGTACTCTCTTTTTTATTTTTCAAATGTTATCTGAACCTTCTCCAGGCATGAGGTTGAGGAATTGGTGTCTGCATAGAATGTTCTTGTGAAAACTTTTACTGATTTTTTTTTTTATTAAAAATGTAATTGCACTGAAGAAAGATTATAATGGTAATAGAAAAATATCTTCAAAGATTAAGATTGCTTTGCGGTCTTTCAAGGTAATAATGTTAAATGATACTACTTTTACTGGAAGGATTTGCTGTTTTTTCTATCGAATAAATAGCAGATAAAAATACTACCATTAAAAAAAAAGAGTTTGGCAAAGGAAGCTGCTTTTGACCAATGCTGTCATTAGTTGAATGAATATTAAAAAAATTAAACCTGAATAAATGTAAAGCTGTGGATTTCCCCCTCTTTTTGCTAGCAAGTAGCAATAATAGTAGTACCAAAGTAATGGTAGTAAATATTCTTTTATCTGTTAAAAGTCATCATGAGTCCATCTGTAATATATACTAAAATTGATGATTTACTTACAGAAATTTAATCAGTTTTTGTTTGTTTTTCTGTTTGTTTTTTTAAAAGGCTCATAGCTGAACTGGACAGATTTTGGGCATACATAAAGATAAAGGTGTCCGATTCAAAAAATCTCTGCAGTTATCAATATGCTTTTTCTTTTAACATGGTTTATGGTTTTTCTTGTGAATAGGGTTTTATATTATGGGTTTTTTCAGTATTTTTATCCCTGTAAATTGTTCAGTCGCTTGAGTAAAATGGACAGCTACAGTAGTGGCCAAAATTGTGGAAACCTTTTAGGAAAAGTGTATTTTCTAAAACTAGCTAATAACTCCACTTTTTAAATATGTATCAATGGATATATATTCCATTTATATATCAATGGAAAGATAATTTAATCAAGAATGTAATGCAATAATAACCTTTATGAAGGATTTGCTATTAGAATAGCAGTTACAGTATAAAGAAGAAAAGTGAAACACGCAGAAAAAATGAGATATACAAAATTATCACATCAGTTAATACTTAGTTGGGTAACCTTTAGCATGAATTACGGCCTTACAACGTCTTCCCATGGAGTGAACCAAGGCTTTTAGTTCTGCAGCTGTTATAATGTGAAACTAAGATTGAATGATTGCTTCTATTAACTGGGTTTTATTGCTGGGTTGCTTCTGACTAACAAGTTTCTTTAGTCAGCTCCAAAGATTTTCAGTTGGGTTAAGGTCTGGGCTATTCCCAGACCATCTCAGCAGTGGAATATGATTATCTTGAAACTCCAAAAAAAAAAAGTAAAAAAAAAAAAAAGTGGTGTTATTAGCCATCAAATACACTTTTCCTCAAAGGTTTCCACAATTTTGGCCACTACTGTATATACATTAAATAATTAACAGTAAGGGAATAAGTTTTGTTCTGGTTTGATTGCCAGGACTGTATCTGAAAGTATTTAGAAAAATTATTCCCTGTCAATTCTATATTTATTTTATACTTCACTGAAGCTGAACTTATGGAGCTGAAAGGACATGTACATTGGCCAGGAAAATTGATCCGAATCCAGACTAAATATAAAATTAAATCCCATGGGAAAATGCATTTGAGTCTTTTTATTTTAAATATTCTTATTACAACAACTTTGTTCACATATTGATACAAATTTACATATCCAGTGTTTTATCTTTTGGGAGGAATGCCTCTGTTAGTGCATGTTTTCAAAAAATCAATGAAATTCTCATAACACAAACTTCCATTCACCATCTTGAAGGCTTTGTCACAGTTTGAATTTCCTGGCATTCCATAAAATGCATCTTTGCAGTTTGCAATCAGTGTAGGAGATATTCATAATCACATATAATCTTAAACACAGAAATTTCACAACAAAAGGGGAGGGGGAAACAATTATATAATTTTACTAGCACATATTAAGGAGGCAAAATGGTAATTCAAACAACAGGAAAATATCTTTTTTTGAGGTCACATGTAGAGAGCACAAAGAGCAATTGCAACTTCTAATCAATAAAAAAAAATCATACACATTTTTTGACAAGGCCTTGTTTTTTCATGGCTTCTTCAAATGTGTATTTTAGAAGATACAATTTATATCTTCTGGAAGTTATATCATCATTGGATAGTTATATTTACGTATATACAATTTGATGCAATAAACAAGAGTGATCCTTGTCTCTAGAATTGTAAAGGAAACATGAAAATACCACTGTGTTTGTGGAAACTTGATTGTTTAAGTACAGGTACTAAAAAGATTTAGTAAAAAGACTTTTTTGGCAAGACCAATGAACTAACTTTTGATGAATTATTCATCTCATTCTTTTCTGGGATTTGTCATAAATATAGATAATAAGTGCTTTAAATAAACTTGTCTCATAAATATATGCCAAATGATGTAAGAGCTGCTTCCCCATGGCATGATTTCAGCAACATGCTCATTCATCAAAATCAAAAATTATGCTGTCATGCCATTTAAGTGCTTTAACTTGCATGTGTCAAAATGGTTCCCCCAAACAGGACACTTTTTCATTCATGACAAGACCATACAGTTCTGTTCTTGCTGCTTATATTATGCATTTGGATTTTCCATTTATTTTTCTTTTTTCACAATATATTAAATATTGATAATTTAATCAATAAACATTTATTACATTTCAACTTTATAACCAGAAAGAAACTACAGTGAGGTTGACTAATAGCACCCGTTTCCACTTCAAGTATCCTATCTAATTAGAGAGTCTGTAATTTAAAAGCTTCTTGGCTAAGTGGTTTCAATTAGTGATCACCTGGTAACTTTAGATATTCTCCAGCAGCCTGTTACTTTAAATCAGTGTTTGCTAAGGTCAGCTATTTATCAAATACAAAAAATATGATAAGTAGAAAATGTGGTTTCTGAAAGTAAAAATCAAACTGACTCATCAGTGTGCTTGGGCATTATTGTCTAGTGTTAATATAGTACATAACGTTCATGTTAATATACCCACGAGACAGGATAAGATACAGTCAGGAAAGTATGTTTTATATGTTGTACATTTGGCTTTAAATTTTTAAGGTTTTGTTTTTTTACAAAGTAGTGCAAAATGACAATGCATTGATACAAAATCAGTCCTATTTAGTAATTATTTCCCCACTTTTTTCACTTTGTGCTTCTTTAATGGGTACAAATTGGCACACTGATTAACAGCACAGTCCTGTTTATTTTTACTGATATATATATAAGCTCTAGTGGGGCTCATATCCAGTTTATTTTTTGCTCAGAATTGCACAAAAAGCATCCTATATATATATGTTTGTGTGTGTGTGATGTTTTTTTATTGTCATATTTAAATTGCACTGAATAAAATAACATTTCAAACTGATTTTCTGTGCATATTGACAAAATTCGGGTAATACAGGAATGACACTGCAATTCTTTATAGAATGGATGTCAGTGAAAAATAAAATATCCAGCTCATTTTACATACAAAAATGAAGCTATGACAAAGCATACCACCCATGGCACAGTGGTTTTGCCAAAAGTTTCACATTTCAGAGAAACATTTATCTAAGTTTATTAATGTTCCCATAATTTAGATTTATCTGTCACTAGAAAGTGAGCTACGACTTTTAACATTATGATTGAAGCAAAAGCACCTGTTTGACTAAGTGTTATCAGTGTGAGAGATCAATATAAATTAACTTTAATTGGATCACTGACAAGATCCTTTCTTTCGGGAATAAATAGAATTCATTAGGACCACCTACTGGGTATAAAGTAAATGATTAGACACTTTAAATGATGCATTGATTAGATTGTAAATAATGATTGTGGCATTTTTCACCATATTCTACTTCTTGTAGGATTGTATTATTAAAATAATGGTGCTTGTGAAGTAAACAAATTCATGTACATTGAGAATGTGCAGAATTTAAAAAACATTTTTCTCTTCTAGCATTATTTTCAAATGATTTTTACATGTGTTTTGTCATTTCAGGCAGGATGATCTAAAGAGGAAAAAATGTTCTGGAAAAAAAACCCCGAGTTCTATGAAGTCTTAAATTTTTGTAATGTTTAAGCAAAATTGGAAAAAGTCCTTTGCTGCCTTGAATATTTGAAATGAAAAAGTACAACTTCCAGTCTTCCCTTGGATTTCCCTCCTGTCTTCTTTTTAAGGAAAAAGATATCCTAGTTTCCTTTGAGAGAATCATAGGATTATTCTTAATATACATGGATTTAAAGGGACCATTCCAGGACAGAATGTGGGAGTAAACTGATACATTTCAATATGCAGAATATAAAATGGTAAGTACTGAAGAACTAGCTTGTCCAGGGACACTATGCAGAGTTAGGAAAAACAGTACATGACTAGCATACATAATATGTACTTTCACAATCTAAACTGTGATCTTTTTTAAAAATGAGATCATCCAGTATAGATTTGCAAATGCCTTTGTATGAAGTGAAGATACTTTTATCTATAACTCTGAATATCAAGAACTAAAATTATATTTACTACATAGTTGTCACAATCAGTTTACCTTGAATTATATTGTCTACAAATGTTTGCATATGTTCTTCAGATCGCAGTGCTACTATTTCTTTATGAATCTTTGTAAATGAATTAGTTGTAAAATATTTAAGGGGATTAAACACAACAAATGTGAAATCATGTAATTAAAAAACTTGTTTTTCCTAAGAAACTATTTTCATGGGAAACACATTTTATATAAAACACATATATAAACCGTAGGATAAAATCTTGTGTGTTTTTTCACTGGAAATTAGTCCAATTAGGAAATTAAGATGACAACCCTTAAAAACAATTTAGCACTATAGGCGGACGGGCTATAGCTGACAAGCTGAGTTTTCATATTGTGGCAGAAGGCATAAATTTGAAATTCAAAACAAAAATAAGTTTGTATCATTAGAAATTCAGTAACCTTTTGTCTATACAGAAGAGTTTCAAGTGACACAATTTTAGCTCAGGTAGCCCTAATTCAGCTTCATGTAGTTTTAGGATTATATATCCATGAACTTTTACAAAAGTAACAAACTCCATCAATAAGTACACATTTACCAATATTTGGGCTCCATGAAAGCAACCCCTAAATATAATTAGTGTACACTGAAATTCAGTTCCACACAAGGAAATTATGGGCCACATTAAGAGCTGGTATTATAACTATTTTCCAATCCAGAAAGTGGCAATGTTTTAGCAAGATACAGTTTAAATCATTTTTAAAATTTATATGACATAGGAGGATGCATTTCTTGCACATATTACATACGTACAATAACAGTAATTTTGAACATGTGTAGTTTATTTGTTCCGTACATTAATTTATTAAGTTAATTTCCAGAAATGTTACTTTAATGTATAATGAGTGACAGAGATGAATTAATATCCTAGTTTTATCCTTTTCAGTGTTACTCTTCCTTAAATTGTTCATATTTAGCAATTAGCATTGTAAACTGAGTACTTATCCTATAGTTTCAGGTGGTGAAGAACACATCTTGAAGACCTAAAATTTAACTATTACAGAATTAAAGCAAAATACTGAAAGAGAGGTATCTCTTATAGCTGTGTTTGTACTATGAAAGAAGCTTTTCCACACAATCAGAGCAGCAATTATTAAGACTAATGCTGTAGATTGTATTTGTAAAAGCTGATGGCATTTTTCATGGCCCAGATTTATATGCAATTAGAATTTGCTACTCTGTAACTGTTAAATGTCTCTTTTATGAAAAGTTCATATCTGAAGCCAAAATACAATTTAAAATCTACAGGTACTTTAAAATTTTGAGGAAACAAATGGAGCAAATCAGTGAAAAAGAGACAACTCTGTGCTCTTTGTTATACTGCAGATAACACTGTGTAAATGATATTTTACTCATCGGAAAAAGACACTTGCTCTAAACACTTCAATATTCTATGCTCTTTTGAAAGTACTATTCCCAAAACAAAATAATAGTTTGCTTTGCACTTTGCTTTTTGTACCCTCCTCCCCAAATGTACAAATGGCATCCAAAGGTAGTTTCAACAGTTATACAAGCACAAACATACACACATAAACACTCACGAAAGACTAGATCTTGCAGTCTCAGCATCACCTTGTTTATCAAACCCAAGTCTGAATTCTGGGAGATATTGAAAATGCTGAAGAATATGGCACAAAGAATTGGAGATGAAATTCTTAGCAATTTAAGTGATCCCTTTCTCTCCCATGACACCAGAAAGCAGCGTCTTTCTATTTGGACTAAAGCCACAACTTTCACTCTCAAATACAAATATTTTCCAAAAGTTCAAATTTCATTCTGACACATATATGAATATTCGAAGTTTTTCTTTCAGTTTCTTAATGCAACTGCTGGTGAACCTACAGGATTCACAGTTTCCTATAAGAGAACATTCTTTTAAAGTGACATAATATATGAAAAAATAAACATATTCTTAAAGAAGTATCACCTTCAATTTTCATTCTAATTGTATGGCCTTTTGTTCTTAAATGTATTTCATGTATCTCTTGAGGCCACAGGCTCGAATGAGTTTCCACGGATTCTATGATGTCCATTTACAACTGGTACAAAAGGAATGTAACACTTCTTACATTTATAACTTGCTGAACATATTCTTTAAAAAATTGAAAAGATTAACCTTGCAAATGCATTTATCTAAATATTTTGTTGAACAGTTTGAAAGTCCAGAGTTCAGACACAACAGAACAGTTAACATAAGGTACATTAGCACCAAGTTTGATTACATATGTACTATGAATCTTGGATAATTAATTTCAGATAGCAAAAGTTCATTTGGGTATTTTTTTTTAGCACTGAGGAAAAACCAGGATATTTTAATTCTGGAACCATTGACTAGATGATTATAAAGCATTGCATTCTTGTTTACATGTTACAGAAAATGAAGCAAATTTATGGGGCAATCCATTGGCTATAGATCTTCTGATGAAAATACATTTGAATGAACAGAGTCCACTTAGATTAACACCTTCCATTTTGTTATCTCTGCTCTATTTTTTATTGGGTGGGAAACTTGTTTACAGAAAAAAGCTGGATCCTCCATGACAGACTTTGCTGGTTTTCCCTATCGTTAAAGTGGCAGTGTACAGGAGAAATATGTTCCATGTGTATGTATGATACAGACAAATAAGTAAATGGGACAGACTATCAGACATAACCCTGCTCTCATGAGGATCGATTTAAACATTTTATCTCAACTATTTTTTCAGGAAACCTTTGAATTAAATGTTGTTTTTGAGTTTAAAATGCTGATTTCACAAACTGAAACTTGGGAGTCCAGAAAATCTCATGTGAAAAATTCACATGTATGTTCGCACACAGAAAGACATCACCACACAAAATCTGTTTTCTAAAGTTTGAGGCTATCTGTTGTCATTCCATTTCTGGGATCTATGACAAATTTAAAATGTGAACAATCATTTATTTGAATTTTATCCCATCTTTATTACTTTATAAGTAATTCAAAGTAGCGAACAGGCCCCTAATACTCCTTCCTATTTTCACCATGCAACAAACCTGTGAGGTAGGTTAGCCTGAGAGAGAATGACTGGCCCAAAGTCTGTCAGCGGCTGTCATGCCTATGGTGGGATTAGAACTCAGTCTCCTGATTTCTAAACCATTACACCAAACTGGTTCTCTTTACTCACTGTGACATCATAACAAATCATTTCCAACAAACACTCCTAAAAGTAAACTTAATTGTCCAGTGTTTTATTTTTTATCAGAAGTCAAATACATTTAAACTATATTTAAAAGGGACTACTTTAGTCAAATAGCGAAAAATATAATTTAGGAAATATCTTTGAGTTAACTGTTAAGTCTTCCTTTTTTGATACTGATAAAACAATGTGGAGGAGAAGTCTCTAAATAAAGACTCTTCCATACTATCAGCTTGTATTGCCTGAAGAAGTTACATATATATTCATTTCATGTTAAACACAGACCGAATTAATCCCTTCAGAAAAGAACATGAAATCAAGCCACAAACTGTTAAGTCAATTAATAACATTTTGAAATCCAAGGCTGAATGCATCTCCCAAATACATGTTTAAAAATACCTACCTTCAACCTAAACTCATTGCTGTAAAATGCTGAACATAATGGTACTCTGCAATTTGAAAACTACTTACCATTTTGCAGATTGTATTCACTAGTAAAAGTAATTAAAAATTAACATGTTTTATAGGCCACTGAAAGCTATATGTTATTAATGAGAGATGGAAGCAAGTTCCTCATCTGTCATCAGATGTCAAACCAAACATACAATAACAAACTGCAGCTGCATATTGGCAATACTAAAAAGGTGATGATCTCTTAACTTGCCTTCTCCTCTACTCTCAAATGTTTCATCAATAATTGTGCTCCATTTTATGAAGTGTTCCATTTTATGAAGGTGATGCCTATTGCTGCTCGGGAAAAAAAATGTTAATAGGAAAATGTGCTCATCCATAAAATATATTCAATTCATGTTTTCATTTTAGAAAGAAATGGACAATAACATTACTTAAACTCTTAGCCTTAAACACTTCTTAAGCCCTTCTTAAGCCCTAAGACAAATTGGACCTCTGAAAAAGTTGGGTTGAAGCTCAAAATTACCATGCTGTAATTTTTTAACATGACAAAATGGAAATTTGGGGAATGCATACAAAATTGTTATTGGAAGTGCATTCAATTACTTCGATCAATACAAAAGTAAACTCAATGAAACTTAGTATTTGTTGTCTTAGATCGGCTTTTAAACTTTTTTTGGAAACAGTACAAAAGCTAAAGAAGCTTCTCATCTTGTAAGGACTTATGCATTTATAGGTTAGACAAACGAGTGGTTAGCTTGCTTCGTCTGATCCAGACTGATAAATATTTTTATCCAGCATTACAGTGCAAGTTGATTTTTTCCATTTTTGGTTACTTATTTTCACACACAAAAAAAATCATTTTTTTTATAATGATATTTTTTAAATCATTGAAATAGATGAAGGATTAACCAAACATGTGAAACTGAATGCAAGTCTTCCCATTGGAGCAACCATTGTGGGAGTCACTGGCTTCAAAATGGAAGGTGTGACTAAATGATCAAAGCCTCATTCCTTTCTAATATCCATAGCATGGCAGTGCACTTACATTAAAAAAAAAAGCACGATTTAAGTTTTGATCACCATGTCCTGTCTGGAATTTGGAAGCCAGGGTCTATCACTGTAAATGAGCTTATTTCCCATGGAGTAAGCAAGATGTTCTGCAACCAAAGGCAATTTACAAGACACAACCATTTATAAACAATTTAGAAAGTTAGTTTATAAAACAGAATCAAACATTGTTTTGGATATCCGGATGTATCATTCTATTTGATAAATTATATTTGTTAAACCATACTAAATAGTTTGGTCCTGTTGTTTTATGTTGATTAGCTTCGTATCCCCCTCCCCAATTTCTTTTGCTGCCCTGCAAGGAAAAAAAACCCTGCTTTAATCAATATAAACATGATTGCCTTATGTAACTGACAATGATGCAGCATTGCAAAAATGATAAAACAAGAAATAGTATATAAGAGCATACTCCTCAGTGAACACTCTCAAACACAGCAGGATTTCCAACAAATTATAAAACAATGTCGTGGCAGAGGTTCAGGATGGAATAATTTGTGCAGTCATGTCATGGTCTTTAAAAGCACCCAAGTTATTTCACATATATCCCATAAGTACATCCTGCAAATGTTGCTACTTTTTGGTTTCCCACAAGGGATAGTAAATGTATGATTAAAATGTAACTGTAAGTCACCACAGCTTGGATTGTTTAAAGAAGGGAAATCCAATGTTGGATTATTACTCTTAATTCCTTTTCAAAATCTTGGCTCAATAAAATATAAGAAGGTTCTGAAAAATGGTGATCACTTCTTCAACAAATAAATGGAACAGAAAGTGACCAATACCACCACTATTATTTTTTTGAAAGACATCTTTATCTGGCAAGGAAGGAGAGTGGTTAAGGTTTCAAGGCTTTAAGTGAATTATTGATCCATATTGAGAAGGCGGCCAGATGACAAACAGTAATGTTTTACTCAGGACTTTCCCCCCCCCTCCTCATCTTGGGATGGCGATTTTGACAGCTTTCCTCCCCCTTAATATAAAGTGCAGGAAAAAACGGATAATGGTTTAGTTCCAAAACCATTTCTCTAAATTACCAACAGACTTGTATTCTTGGTGTCTCTTTACATGGTCACAAGCGAGACATGCATGCGATTCCCAGAATCGAGAAAGGCGCACTGAAAAATCCTTCCTCCAGTTGAAGTAGCTAATATACAGTTTAGTGTTTTTATCAAGCATCAGAAGGTACTCTGAAAGGTCCTTTGGAGACAGGAAATCCTCCACATGTATGAAAGAATTAGCAGGGATGTAATTCTCATAGTTTTCTCTAGGAGGACCCAGAACAACTGGCACAGATCCAGCGAAAAGAGCATTGTAGAGTTTCTCTGTAATGTAGTCTTTATGGATAGAATTTTCAAAGGAAAGGTAAAATTTGCAAGTGGAAATAGTGGGGATCAAATTTTTATCACTGATATAATCTCCAAATGCTTGTCCATATGTATGAATTTCAATATATTTACTTAATTCATTATAATACTTAACTCTAGCATGCTCAGGATTCCAGTTACTCACTACCCAACATACAAGTTTTTCTTTATTCGGCATTTCATACTCAAAGGAATTTGTGCTGACTATCATGAAGCCATAAGGCACCTGAATATCTGAATCCCGGCGATAGGTGAGGGTCAAATTGAACAAATGTTCAATCCCACTCTTTTGTGGAGTATGGGTTGGAGATTCCAGGTTCATCCAGATCCATTTCTGAAATGCAGGTCTAGGCTGCTGAGGTAAATTAGTCAGATCCCAGCTAATATCTCTATGATGAATGAGAACTGCATGAGACCGGTTATATAGTGTGCGGTCCGTTGTCAGATGGCATCCATGGATATTAAAAGTGGGACAGAATTTCAGATCAAATGTCTGTCCAAATGGCCAAACCCATATCAAAATTGTTGTTTCATTAATGTAATCACTTTTGGTTGAGAAGAAATTCTTCATTTTTAGAACCGAGCTGGCTGATTCAATAGGACTAGAGATCCATCCGCTTGTGGGTTTGATATAGATCAGCAGACAGGCCATGAAACAGCCAAGCACAATGAAGAGAAATAGAAATGGCCGGAAAATTCCTTTGGATGATGATGTCATAATTTGATCTACAAAGAAAAGAAGGAAGAGTTTAAAGTCAGTGTTTTTAGATTAACGTGATCTTTATTAAAATTTGCATGCATAAAAAATCTACTTTAAAAACATGCTGTAGAGAAATAAAACTACATATAATGGTTATTACACACTATTGATAAACCTAAAAATTACAAATAATGGGAAAGAATCATAATATTTTTCACAAACCTGAATGGAAATCAAATGAATTAAAAATATGTGTTGAGGTGGAATGAAAACAATTACATCACTATGCTCCATGTATTTGTGTATTTGTATTTCAGTG
Source organism: Ahaetulla prasina (assembly GCF_028640845.1). Classification (NCBI taxonomy): domain Eukaryota; kingdom Metazoa; phylum Chordata; class Lepidosauria; order Squamata; family Colubridae; genus Ahaetulla; species Ahaetulla prasina. The sequence goes on from NC_080539.1 coordinate 125,394,524, forward strand.
TTAATATTATTCAGTTAGTCGCATCTGTATTCAAGATAATCCTTTATTGTTTCTGGTTACAGAAGAAGTCAAACATTAAATATTTATATTATTTTTAGGGGGATTTTTCTTTTCCTTTTTTTAACATTTATAAATTTTGCTACTGTTATTGATGTTATATTGAGCATTAATTATCTAACTTCAATAATTCTTTGTTCATTTTATATGAAATATAGGTTCATATATATAAAAACACAGCTATGCTTAATAAAATAACACATGAAAAAAGAAACCTCCTCCAAAATAGATATAATGTGGATTTATTACTACCAACATACATTTTAGCAATCAGCATTTTACACACTGCAAAGAGTGTAAAAACAATAGCTTTTGAAAAAAAATTACTATGCAAAATGTAACATGGCTCTATGCTAGATCCAAAACGGCAAACATTTAAAGAAACTGTCCGTTGGCCTGGTAGGTAAAGGAGCTTAAGGAACATTAGGAATAAAATCCTCACATAGCATGAATAATCCTAATTGCCATAAACATTCCTCAGTTCTTGAGAGCAGAGACAAGTTCAATCATGCTAAACATATGCAATCACTTCTGATATATCTCATTAGGATAGAGCATTCTTTGTGTGCTTTTTTGTCTTCCTTTGTGAATGGAAATACTTACATATTTAAAACATTTATCGATTTTTACCACTACAAAACAGAATCCCAATTTAAGACAATTTTTTTAAAAAAAATTACAGATTAAGCAATTTTAATCTTAAAATTAAAACAATGTGGTCCATATGGGGTTGCTCTTGAAGGACATTTGGAAACACCATCTGGTACATAATACAGCTCATAGGTAATAAAGAGTGTTTGTTGGATATCTGACATATGCAACACCACTGCTATATGAGCTGCACTGACTGCCAGTGTACTTCCAGGTGCAATTCCAAGTGCTTGTTTTCACCTTTAAAAACCTTCATACCGGTAGTGAAATCCAAATTTTTTTACTACCGGTTCTGTGGGCGTGGCTTGATGAGCATGGTGTGGCTCGATGGGTGTGGCTTGGTGACTGTGGCAGGGGAAGGATACTGCAAGATCCCCATTCCCACCCCACTCCAGGGGAAGGATACTGCAAAATCCCCATTCCCTCCCCACTCCTGGGGGAAGGACATTGCAAAATCTCCATTCCCACCGCATTCTGGGGCCAGCCAGAGGTTGTATTTGCTGGTTCTCTGGACTACTCAAAATTTCCGCTACCGGTTCTCCAGAACATGTCAGAACCTGCTGGATTTCACCCCTGCTTCATACCTAACCCAATTTGGTTCTAAGATTGGGTATGTTATGAGTCCCATCAACCAAGGAATGTAATCTGCCATAGCTCTGGAACGTTCTCCCTTAAGCGACCAGGATGACCCTGACTTAGATTAATTAATCAGTGGAACAGCTTGCTTCCAGAAGTTGTGGGTGCTCAAAATTTAAGAAGAGATTGGACAATCATTTGTCTGAAATAGTATAAGGTCTCCTGCTTGAGCAGGGAGTGGACTAAAAGACCACCAAGGATCCTTTCAATTCTTTATTCTGACCCTGCCGGCCTTTTGTAAACCATGAGGACTAGTGGTGCACCTGGGTCTGGGGCCCTGTGTGTGTTAAGGGTCCCACTTCTTGTTTGTATTAGCATCCATAGAATAGTTCTACTTGGCAATCATATATATTTATTTTGAATGATTTAAAATATTTTTACTTTTTATGATGTGGGTCACCCAGAATCACTTCTTGAGATGGGTGACTAGATTATAGAAATAAAAAAATACAATTTTAAAAACCAGAAAAAAAGATCAGCAGCAACAATAAACAAGACAGGGCAGAAGAAATTCTGCAAAAAAAGACAACATGAACAAATTAATTTTGCATCACATACGGAAAACTTTATCAACCCTAATTAAACTGGGAAGCAATTCTATAATTGGATGAACTCTATCATGAATACCACATCTCAGGTTATTGAACAGAGGATTCCTGAAAAATGTTGGATCATAAAAATTATACCCCAGTAATCTTAATGACCAGAAAATAAAGGCAAAACAATCAATCAGGTACTCTTAAACCCATGTAGGTTGAGTACCTTCATGTTCACTCAAACATGCTTTCAGTCATTGTATCTTCTATATAATATATACTTCCCCATAACTCTCAGAATTCTGTTTTCCCTAAATTTTCCAAGCTAGCCTTAAAGGTAGGCCTACACATAGCACAATGAATGATTCCAACCATCAAGTTAGCATATTTTTGCACAGATTTGCCACACCAATTGATGCTGGGGAAACTTTGTTTTGCCCTTTACTTTTATGGATTACAAATAAAAGTGGGCACTTTTTTCTGTCTACAAGGTGACATTTGATGTTGACTGGTAGGCTGTAGGCTCTACTTGCAAATATAAAGAGATTCCTTTTACTATACATTGCCCACCCTCTAAAATAAAATATTTATTTTAATATTTATTTTCCTCTAAAATATTCATAAATGTTCCTCATTCACGTAGTACGTATGCCATTTACTTACCATTCCATTTATTTGCTGTTTACTTACGTCATTCATATTAATACTCGTTTTCACATCCCATTCACATACTCTACGCTAGTCACATATAATACTCATATGTCCATTCATTCCTCATTTCATTTTCACCATCCAGCTACTATTTCACACATGGCAAAAACTGATTGCATTGTAATACTGCCAAGAGATTTCAGGGATTATTCAAAAAGTGTGTCAGGTTTTAAATAAAAACCCCTGTTTTCTCCATGTCTAATTCTATACATCACATGTTTTTACTCTGGTATAGCACATTCAGTTATTCTAATATCTGTGAGTAGCTTTTTGTATACTTCATACCGGTAGTATGAAGTCCCTAGGGAGATAGGGCGGTATATAAATACGAAAAAATAAATAAAATAAATAAATAAATACTTTCCCCTTAAAAAAAACTTAAATGGCTCTACAAAATCATATGTGGGCCATAAGAAGAAAATCTGACTTATTCTACAATGCTTATCTTATCTTATTTGGCTACTTTAGCAATCAAATGGGATTTGTTTCTGCCTCGGGTATCAATAAGGCAGATCTGGCTGCATTCCTAAAACAGAATGGCCCGGGGAATTACATCATAATGTAGCATTATTTCTAAAGACATTTTTAGGTGGGAAATGACTATCCTATTTGAACTAATAACGGAGTGTTTTAGGTTGCCATAGAAAGTGCCTGTACATATTGATGCAGGAAGGAGATGCAGGAAGAGTAGATAGAATACCCTTTGGAAATCAAGGGCTAGCTGAATCAGAGCAAATCTACACTTGATTGGAATGCAACCTCTTTGCAGGCTTGCCCAGAAGAATGACCTTTTCTAGTGATCATGACAGATAATGAGCTTAATGAATTGCATGATAGTCAGTTTAAAGAAGTATCCACACACAGTCCTTCTGACTGCACAGGTACATGGAACTGCAACAGAATGCTAGGATGGATTGAAGGAATGATGTATCAAAGATCAGTAGAAGATAAAGATGTGACTGATGAATACAATGATCAAGAATCATGTAGATTGACTTCCATTAACAAGTACTACCCCAAACACTTTGACCTCTTCCCAAATTGTATTGTGAAATTGTAGCACTAGTCCATTGAATAATCAAGCTAATATTTTCAGTTATAAAATAGGAGACAAAGAGGAGCACTGGGTATAAACTGGGGAAAACATGTGAAGTGTGTAAGAACTTCTCCTTTCTACAGATTAATTTATTTGCTGTGTTTTCCCCCTGATACTTCAATCACTCTTTATTTATTAAACAAATTAAGATAGCTTATCACATGTAGTGACTCAGAGCGACGTAGAACATTCAAAATCCACAGTTAAAATTCACCACTCCAACCCCTATTCCACCATAACAGCAACAACAGAATCAGACAAGCCACTAGATTGGCTCTGAATGAGATCCTCAAACTTGCTGACAAAACTATGTCTTCAAGGTTTTGCAGAAAAGCAACAAGGTGACAGCCAAACTTATATCTGGAGGAAGAAAGGGAGAAAGACATCACTATCTTTTCGATACTGGGAAATCTTTCTGAAATCAAGGAGCTACAAGACAAATTTGGTAAATATCTGATTTAGGTAACCTCTCTGCTTACATTAGTTGGGGAAATTGTACTGATTAGCAATATGAACAGTACCTCTAATTTGTTGTAATGGAACTGAGACATATTAAAGTTACCACTGTATTTAAACTCTGATTCAAAGCCAATGCAATTGTTGTAGTATGTATTATTATTTCTGTAACTATTGTGTCCGCCAGGGGCAAAAATCCTGAGAGGGGAGGAAATAAGCTCTTTGGGTTTCCCCCCTCCTAACCTATAGGTACTAGAGGTAAGGAAAATGTTGTTACTGCAATCTTTGCTCAATATTCCCCTGAGCATATCTGTGGAGCATATCCACATGACTGTTGATTCTGAATATACAGGAATCTGTCTCAGAGGTATGGCATGCCCAAGTAATTATGCATTGTATTCCAATAAAACAAAAGCTATTTTTTCAAATTGGGGAAATTTCATTAGAGAACACAAGTATGGATTTATTGTATACAGGGTGTGCACTGTAGAAAATATAATTTGGATTAATTTCAGAAACACCTCAATAATTTCGAAATGAAGTAGTATTCCTCCAAAACCAACTTAATTAGAGCCATCTGGAACATTCATGAATATTTTGGAAATACACAGACATTGTCTAAAACAATTTTGCCACAAATTCTTCATATGCAAAAAAAAAAAAAAGTAAAAAGATAGGGATATAGAAATTTTGTGACTATTTTTGCAACAAACAACAGCTAATTGTAGTTACCTAGGGCTCTTCAGTCACAGTACACTCTGATCTAGTGGTAGAGGAACCAGTCTAGAAAGAGGGAGACCTTAAGTCCTGCTAAGACATGTAAGCAAGCTGACTGACCTTCGGCCAGTCACTCTCTCTTAATCTAATCCTCTTCACAGGATTGTTGTGGGGGAAAATAGGAGGAGAAAGGTATGTTGGATATGTTTGTCATCTTAAGTTATTTGTAAAAGTAATAAAGATGGGATAAAAATAAAATAAATAAAATTAATATGATGTTTAGTGATTGATTGGTTGGAAAAGACTGAACGTTCCCAACTTAAGTTGCATTTATATAGCAATTGAACCAAAATGTGTACTGAGAGGAAAGTTTTTAAAAGGATTATTTTCCATTCATCCTAATTTCTGCTATTTTTTTTCACATCTCATCCATAAGGATACACGTTCTGATATTTTCATGTATCAAAAATGAATGAAATAAGATCCCTTGCTTTGCAAATAAGAATACTCCCCTTGCAGAAAGGTAAAAAAAAATCCTGAATTTTATAAAAATCCTCAGATATTGTAGCTGAGGCCTCTTCTGTGCTCTACTCTATTTTCGTAACATTGTTTACAAAAACACAGACATAATTGCATACTTTTTAAAGATGCTACCAATCTATAAAGTTTATTTTTTGAAAATTATTCTTCCTCAAAACCTACTTAAGTAAAAAATAGATATTTCAGGAGTTTGCATATTTTATCAGATTCTACAGAAGAACTGAAAAGCTTAAGATAATTCCATTTATTTTTAAAATTAAAAAGGAAAGCTGTTTAGTCCAAACTAAGTAGGCATATTTATTTTACATTTAGCCTTTTATATCATTTAAGTTTTAGTATTTATAAAGGTTAATATCTCTTCAAACATGTATAGTTATTGATTTCCAACTATAGTGAATTTATTTTGCTTTAGAATAAGAAAAATACAAAATCTCCCACTTCCTATTGATTACAGAAACTCACAGAAAACATAGGTTATTTTGTTTACACAGGTTCTAATCACAAATTCATACTTAAATAATAACCCACTCAGAATATACAGAAAGAATACAGCAAACCAGAATCTCTGTAAGGATACTTTAACTGTTTTATTTTTAAAAAGCTCTTATAAAGCTGAAATATCCTAAGGCAAATCAAGGATTTTCTGACACAGTTGAAAGAATGTTAAATTCAGTACATTCAGTGCCAAGTTACCTATTTTTACAGTATAAACGAATAATTTCCGCATATAGTTTATACTATATTATAGTGTTTAACTGATTTAACAAATATGCATTTCATTTTGGATTGCTTTGAGAACTTAGTAGTAAAACTAAAGAAGAAAGGGAAGAAACGAAAAGAATTAACTATTTTGCAACTTACTGCATTCAAGAGGCTTGAAGCTAAGTTTTCATTTTGCTGGAAAAAGGACCATTTTTCTGTACAAAAATAATAAAAACATGACAAGACGATCCTGAATACAGGTATCTCTGACGCTCATGACTATAATTCTATTGAAAAATTAATTCATGTATTTTTTTTTATGTTATGCCAATAGAGGATTGATCGGTGATTCAGAGTGTTTCTGCAAAGAGCCTGAAGTTTGGACACACCTTAGATGCTTATCTCGTTATTACTCCTACCTATTTTGGTTATGACTTGGAGGAAGCAAGAGATTTGTACAGAATGGGCGTTGGTCTTACCTGAGACGCCCTTTCTCAGGAAGGCTGAAACGGCAGTCAGATGAGGGTAGTACTCGTCTGTCAAGCTTGGAGGACCGAATCTGCAGAAACTTTTAAGCCCCGCCTCTTCCTGTTGGCTATCAGTTTTTGGTGAGGAAGCTGATGCAGACTGAAGTGTCTTCCTGGAATGAGAAAGAATTAGTGCACTCCCACCCCCACGGCAGGAGGCCGGCCCCGGAAGGGTGGGGCTGACTGCCGTTTCAGCCTTCCTGAGAAAGGGCGTCTCAGGTAAGACCAATGCCCATTCCCCATTGAGGCTGGAAACGGCAGTCAGATGAGGGACATACCAAAGCTCGATGTCCAGCAGGGAGGGTCCAAGGCTGGCCGACAGTCATTGATTCTGGGGGATGCTCTGTAGAACTCTCCTGCCAAATGCAGCGTCCGCTGATGTGTAAGTGTCAAGCTTGTAATGCTTGATAAAGGGAGTAGGAGTGGACCAAGTCACGGCTCTACACACCTTCTCCAAGGGAGCCTGAGTGGCCCAAGCAGTGGAAGTGGCTGCGCTTCTGGTGGAATGAACCATTATATGAGGCGGAAGAGGCAAGGAGAGTTTCTCATAGGCTGTGGTTATGGTGGCCCGAATCCACCTACCAATAGTAGTTGCCGAAGCCTTGGAACCCAAGGAGGATGGTTGGAAGGAGACGAAGAGAGCTTCTGTACATCGGAAGGCGGTAGTATGATGAAGATATATTTTCAGCGCCCGGCGAACATCCCGTGTATGCCACAATTTTTCCATCAGGTGGGAAGGTGATGGGCAGAAGTTCGGCAGAACTACCTCCTGTGCTCTGTGAAATGGAGTTTTAATCTTTGGAATGAAAGTCGGGTCAAGTGGTAGAACCACCCTATCAAGGTGGAATATGCAAAGATCTTGTCGTGTCGACAGGGCAGCCAATTCAGAAATATGATGAGCCGATGTGATGGCGATAAGAAAGGCCACCTTGAATGATAGAAATTTGAGAGAAGCATGTTTAAGTGGCTCAAAGGGTGATTTAGTTGATGCTGTGAGAACTTTGTTCAAATTCCATGAGGGGAACCTATGAATCACTGGTGGATGTAAATTAGAGGTGCCCCTCAAGAACTGTCTTATGATTGGGATGCCTGCCAAGGAATTAGAAGAACCACAGGTAAGAATGGTGGAGATGGCCGCCACCTGACGTCTTAGCGTATTAGGGGCCAAACCCGATTCAAGACCGTCTTGCAAAAACCCAATGATGTGGGCCAGTTCCAGTGATGTAGGTGAAGAGGAATGCTTACTGCACCAACGAGAGAAACTCCACCAAGTGGCCTCGTAGATGCGGTATCTTTCTCTGAGCCGCTTGGATGGTTGTGATGGCATTTACTGGAAGTCTGAACTGTGTTAAGATGCTTTGCTCAACCTCCAAGTTGTAACCATTGGGGCTCCGGATGGGTTAGAGCCCCCTGATGAAGGGATATCATGTTGTCTGGTATTGTCCACGGAGCGGTCACCGATAAGGAAACGAGGTCGGAGAACCAAGGGCGTCGGGGCCAGTGAGGCGCCAGAAGGAGCAGCTCTGCTTCCTCTTCCAGGAGTTTCCTGATCACCTTGGGTAAGAGGGAAAACGGAGGGAAGGCGTACAGAAGGCCCGGAGGCCATGGAGAGCGTACGGCATCCACCTCCTCCGCTCCTGGTGACTGGAACCTGGAAAAATACCATGGCAGTTGACAGTTTGTCGGGGAGGCGAACAGGTCTACTTTTGGAGAACCAAAGTGCCGGGAAATTTTCTGGAACAGATGTGGGGGTAAGCTCCACTCTGATTGATCAATTTGATGAGGGCTGAGGGCATCCACCCTTACATTGGAGGAGCCTGAGATGTGGTTTGCCTTGAGAGATCAAAGGTGGCGTTCCGCCCAGCGACCCAGGGCAACGGTCTCTGTCATAAGAGATTTTGATTGTGTTCCTCCCCGTCTGTTTACGTGGGCTTTTGCCGAGACATTTTCTATGAGAACTAGGACATGGGATCCCGAAACCAGATGCTTGAGGTGAACAAGAGCCTTGTAAATGGCCCGAAGTTCCAATAAATTTATGCTGAGTCCCCTTTCCAAACGCCCTGTGCCAGATTGGTGCCTAGATGCGCTCCCCATCTGGAGAGGCTTGCGTTGGTCGTAAGGATGAGTCTGTGGGGCTTGCGGAATTCCGTTCCTTTGGCAATTGCTGTTGACGTCCACCACCGGAGCGATGAGACCACTTCTGGTGGAAGGCGGATGCGAGAATGAGACGTGGTGAGGTTGCGTCTTTGGTAGGGGAGTAGAAGCCATTGGAAAGTCCTGCTATGGAGATGAAACCAGGGTACTATCCCAAAGGTAGAGACCATCTTACCTAATAGCTGGGATAATTTGTTGAGGGACACTGAGGGAGATGCAATAATGTGGGAAGCCAAGTCTTTAAGGCTAGATTGGCGCTCCTGTGACAAGTAGACCACGGACTGGATAGAGTCAATTTGCACCCCCAAGTGCTGAATTGTGGTGGAAGAGGAAAGATGGCTTTTTTGCCAATTGATAGAAAACCCATGGTCTTGGAGGATACAAATGGTAGTGGAAAGATCTTGGTGGGCCTTGTGTAAGGATGAGGAGAGGATGAGAATATCATCCAAATAGTATAGAATATGAATCGGAAGGGGGGCGTATGTGACCAATTAAGGCTCCCATGACCTTGGAAAAAACCCTAGGAGCCGAAGATAGGCCAAATGGCAATGTGGTGTATTGGAAATGATTGCCATTGTAACAGAAGCTAAAGTATTGTTGATGTGACTCTGCAATTGGGATATGGAGATAGGCCTCCGTGAGGTCTATAGAAGACAGGAGGTCACCTTGGCGGATGCATTCCAGAATAGTATGCAAAGATTGCATCTTAAATTTGCGGTATGTGATATAACAGTTTAGGGATTTGAGGTCAAGAATTGCCCTCCATCCCCCCGAGGATTTGTGTATGACAAACAGTCTAGAATAAAACCCGAGACTCTGTTGAGGAATCGGGGCCCGCCGGATAGCCTTAATGAGGAGAAGATGACTAATAGCCTCCTTCATCACGGAGTGTTTGAGTGAGAAGCGGGAAATCGGGCATCGCACAAATACTCTCGGGGGAAGTGAGAGAAATTCAAGATGGAGTCCAGACCGGACAGTCTGGAGAACCCAAGCATCAGAAATAGATGCTGCCCATTAGTCGGCGAAAAGGGTTAGCCAGCTGCCAATGGGAGGGGAGTCAACAGTATTAGGTTCTGCGGAAACCCCTGCCCCTGCCACCCCAAAAGGATCTAGAGGGAGGGAATTTAGAGCTTGGTCTAACCTGTAAATCTCTATGGAACTGCCATCTAGATTGTGAGGTGCGTTGAGATCGCGGATGATAGAAGCTGGTGTCTGAACCCCGAAAGGACTGCTGTCTGAGGTAAGGAGACATACGAGCATCAGGTCTTCTAGATAGGGAAGGGAGGATCTTGCGTTTGTCCTTGGTCTTGATCAATATAGGTTCGAGGGATTCTCCAAACAATTTGTTTCCTGAGAATGGGGAGGAGGCCAATCTCCATTTATTTTTGGCATCCGCTTGCCATTGGCGGAGCCAGAGAAGCCTGCGTGAAGCAACAGAAGATCCTATAGCCTTAGTGGCGAACCTAGCTGCCTTGAGAGTTGCGTCCGCTGAATACTCTAAGGCAGCGATAATTTTATTGAGATCTTGGTGTGAGCGTGAATCAGCGGGAGGGATCCTCGCCTGAAGCTGTTTTAGCCATAACAGGGTAGCCCTGTTGAAGAATGAGGCTGATGCTGAAGCTTTTACTGCCCAGGCAGCTGCCTGATGGCCCTTGACTAAAACATTTTCTGCTCTCTTGTCCTCAGGACGGAGGGACTTCTCTGCGGGACCCATTAGATGTGTGGAAGAAGATAAGGCAATAATTGGACTATCTACTGAAGGGATTTGCAAAATATTGGACATATCTGATGCCACGTTGTACAAATGCTTATCTAAGCTCTTAGGATAGGGCCCAGATGCTGGGATGACCCATTGTCGCTGCACGACATCAATAAATAGTTTAGGTGAAGGCACAGACTCCGGATTGACTGAATGTTCAGAAAATAAGGTATCAGTTGGATCCTTCCCCGAACGATCTCGATTTTTGGGATTGGCAGCCTCGCCAAGGTGAGTAGACATTTGGGTTTTAAAGAGAAGTGATTTGAATAACTGGGGATTGAAAAGACCTACGAAGGATGGTTGTTCCTGTTCCATCCCCTCATCATCTGAAAGGGTTTCATCTCTTAAGATCTCCTCCTCTGAGAACGAATCTTGCTCTGAGGTTTCCTGATAATCAACCTGACCCTGATCAGATAAAGAAATTTCTGATTCTTGCATCACTAGACGACCCCCACCCCTGGAGGAGAAGGTGACAGGGCCCTGTTGAAGGCATTGGGCTAGGCTAGATTTGATAGCCTCAGTGATGATGTTATCGAAAGAAGGTGGTAATTGAAATTCAATGGTCTCTCTAGCAATAGGATTGCTAGCAGATGAGGCAGGTTCAGCTTCAGAAGGGAGGGAATTTGAGGAGGAAGACTGTTGGCCTGCAGCCCTGTTAGCAGGTGGGGCTGTAGAGTTATCCTGAAACAAAGCCTCCCCTATTTCAGATAAAGGAGGAGTCCTTGTAGAACTATGGTCAGGAGACCAATTAGGAGGTGGCTGAGGGGGAGGAGAATGGGCTGTAGTCGGGGACGGAATATGAGGCCTTGGATGTGTGATTCTTATTGCCCTGTTTCTGCTGTGCCTTAGAAGCAGCCTTGGAAGCAGCCTTTTCCAACGTCTTGTGGCGTCTCCTCTCTTCCTTGGTAGGCTGAGGCATCTGGGAAGCCCCCTGTTTCCCCCGCTTAGTGCGGTGCTGGGTGCCTAAAGGGCCTTCACCAGGATCATCCTGATGGGAAGCCGTGGCCAGGGTGGTAGAAAGGGGTCGCGTGGCCTCCACTATTTTGAAGAAAACCCCGTTTAGAAAGGGACTAAAACCTCAAATAATTCCACGGATGGGAACCTGAAAGGAGCGAAGAGGAGGATTGGCTGTGATATGGCTGAATTTCCTCCAAGGATCGCTAGGTCTCATGCCTAAATGCGATCAGATAAAGCGCGGGAAAAACCTGGTGCCAAAATGGCCACCGCGCTGAGCTCCTCAGGGCATGCCACCCCCCACCAGCAAAGACTCATGATTCCGATGCAGGAGCAGCGTTGGAAGTCCGATGGGGAGGGAGGAGGTAAGCGAAATGGTAAAATTGCCGGAATTAAAGCGCTTACGGTTGCTGCTAGGCTCAAAGCTTAAAACGCAGCTGAATCACTCTCTAACCAGTGCTAAAAGCCAGGGAGAAACAGCAGTGCACTGAAAAGCGCTGCTGTGTCGGAAGCTGCTGGCCGGCAGCCCGACACCTTTCCAAGGCCCTCAGCGGTATCAGACCTGAAGTCTTTCGTGCTGGAATTAAGTTGTTTAACTTCAAAGACGATGAAGACTGTAAGAAAATGTAATTAGCTTTCCAATGTTGTAGAAGTTGCAATGGAGCGAAGGAAGACACGACTGTCCAGCTTGGGACCGAGTCAAAAAACTGGAAGCCAACAGGAAGAAGCAGGGCTTAAAAGTTTCTGCAGACTCAGTCCTCCAAGCTTGACAGACGAGTACTACCCTCATCTGACTGCCGTTTCCAGCCTCAATGGAGAACGGGCTTCATCAAAAAACTCTTGTCTTCTATTCTTCCTTCTACCTAAAACCTTGGCCTATTAGCTCCAAGTAAGGGCTTGATAGGTACAAAAAACAGTATAGAAGATTTTTTTTTTGAGAGTTACTGTTAAATTAGCTATACTATTCATCAAGCAAATAGTTTAAATCTCTTTCTCTTCCCCCTTGTCTTTCATACGTACAGTCCAAATGATCAAGAAATGAAATGAAGAGAATTACATTCTAATCCATCTGGAAGATATGCAGTATATATGTGGAAAGCCATGCTATTTGGCGAGGAGGATGTACTGGAAAACACAACCTGCTGAAAAAAAACACAAGCAGACAAACATTAAGATGTTTGAGTAATAGAATTGGTGAGGAGTTAAATAAAACAAAGCAAAGTCACTGCAAGAGACATTTCGTGAATTAAGGAGTCAGGAATACAAATAGAATAAGCTAACTCAGAATACAGCAGCCATCAAAACAAGCTCCTTGGCACAAAGACATCTGTAGAAGTTTGTAGAAACTGCATGTTCTCCAAACTGCAGCATGCAGTTCTTTGCTATTGATCAGATGCAAGATGTGTTGCATGTGAATGTCATGGAGTCTGCATTTAATACGGAAACTATCAGAAGAACTACAAGGAGCAAAGCTATACTCTATACTGATTTGCTATATTTCTTGAGCCAGAGGTTTCAACTTAGACCAAAACTACACTGCAAAACTAAACATAGCAATTGATCTCCATAGCAATAGACTGAAATTTGTAGAATGAAATCAAAATCACCATCTAATGTGCTCTCTTTCTCTCAAGTTTCCAGTCTGGAAACTTGGAAAACTATCTGAACAAAGATGCCTAAAAATACAAGATATTGATTTCAGTATAACAAACTTGTCTTGGTTACTAGCCAAATAATGTCATACATCTAAATAAAGCATTTACCCCAGTGAACCCTTCATGCAGAAATATGCCATATTCAACTTAAGAAAACCTTAGGAAGAAGGTGGTTACTTTAAATAAAAACCAGTTCTCACTCTGAGCTTTCCATGGTACTGATGTAATATAACTGAACCTGGATATAACTGGTCTACTCAAGCTATTTTCTTCAAAATCTAACCCTGAAGGAGGCATACCTGAAACAATGACTTCCTTGTTTGCTTCATGCTTTGGTAGGAAAATATACCAGACATCCTATTACCTTTTGAAAGACACAGTGCAAGTAGAAACTTGAATATCTGTACACAAGAAGCTAATAGATATTGTTTGAGACATAAAAGCAACAAAAAACTGAAGGCTGAAGAAAGGAATTGGGTAAGTGCTACTAAAATACAGAATGTCAAGGAAGTGAGTACACCCCCTCACATTGTTTAAATATTTAAGTATATCTTTTCATGTGACAACCCTCACATTTTTTAAATATTTAAGTATATCTTTTCATGTGACAACCCTGAAAAAATGACAGGGAGTCATTGGCAGTGACACTTGGCTACAATGTAAAGTAGTGAGTATACATCTTGCATAACAGTGTAAATGTGCTGTCCCCTCAAAATAACCCAGCACATAGCCATTAATGTCTAAACTGCTGGCAACAAAAGTGAGTACATCCCTAAGTGATAATGTCCAAATGGGGCCCAAGTAGCCATTTTCCCTCCCTGGTGTCATGTGATGGGTTAGTGTTACAAGGTCTCAAGTATGAAGGGGGAGCAAATATGTTAAATTTGGTGTTATCGCTCTCGCTCTCTCATACTGGTCACTGGAAGTTCAACATGGCACCTCATGGCAATGAATTTTCTGAGGATCTCAAAAAATGAATTGTTGCTCTACATAAAGATGGCCTAGGCTATAAGATTTCCAAGACCCTGAAACTGAGCTGCAGCATGGTGGCCAAGACCATTCAGCAGTTTAACAGGACAGATTCCACTCAGAAAAGGCCTCACCATGGTCGACCAAAGAAGTTGAGTGCTCGTACTCAGCATCATATCCAGAGGTTGGCTTTGGGAAATAGACGTATGAATGCTGCCAGCATTGCTGCAGAGGTTGAAGGGGTGGACGGTCAGCCTGTCAGTGCTCAAACCATACGCCACATCAAATTGGTCAGTAGGGCTATTGTCCCAGAAGGAAGCCTCTTCTAAAGATGATGGATAAGAAAGCCCGCAAACAGTTTGCTGCAGACAAGGAGACTTAGGAAATGGATTCCTGGCACCATACCTGTGATCCGATGAGACCAAGATAAACTTATTTGGTTCAGATGGTGTCAAGCGTGTGTGGTGGCAACCAGGCGAGGAGTACAAAGACAAGTGTGCCTTGCCTACAGTCAAGCATGTTGCTGGGAATGTCATGGTCTGGGGCTGCATGAGTGCTGCCAGCACTGGGGAGCTACAGTTCATTGAGGGAATCATGAATGCCAACATGTACTGTGACATACTGAAGCAGAGCATGATCCCCACTCTTCAGAGACTGGGCAGCAGGGTAGTATTCCAACATGATAACGACCCCAAACACACCTCCAAAATGACCACTACCTTGCTATCTAGACCCGTTCCAGTCTGGCTTCCGACCCAGATACAGCCCGGAGACAGCTTTGGTCGCATTGGTGGATGATCTCTGGAGGGCCAGGGACAGGGGTTACTCCTCTGCCCTGGTCCTATTAGACCTCTCAGCGGCTTTTGATACCATCGACCATGGTATCTTGCTGCGCCGGTTGGGGGGATTGGGAGTGGGAGGCACCGTGTATCGATGGTTCTCTTCCTATCTCTCTGACCGGTCGCAGACGGTGTTGACAGGGGGGCAGAGGTCGACCACGAGGTGCCTCACTTGTGGGGTGCCGCAGGGGTCGATCCTCTCGCCCCTTCTGTTCAACATCTATATGAAGCCGTTGGGTGAGATCATCAGTGGCTTTGGGGTGAGATACCAACTGTACGCTGATGACACCCAGCTGTACTTTTCCACCCCGGGCCACCCCAATGAAGCTGTTGAAGTGCTGTCCCGGTGTTTGGAAGCCGTACGGGTCTGGATGGGGAGAAACAGGCTCAAGCTCAATCCCTCCAAGACGGAGTGGCTGTGGATGCCGGCACCCCGATTCAGTCAGCTGCAGCCGCAGCTGACTGTTGGAGGCGAGTTATTGGCCCCAAAGGATAGGGTACGCAACTTAGGTGTCCTCCTGGATGAACGGCTGTCGTTTGAAGATCATTTGACGGCCGTCTCCAGGAGGGCCTTCCACCAGGTTCGCTTGGTTCGGCAGTTGCGCCCCTTCCTTGATCGGGATGCCTTGTGCACAGTCACTCATGCGCTCGTTACCTCTCACTTGGATTATTGTAATGCTCTCTACATGGGGCTCCCCTTGAGGTGCACTCGGAGGCTTCAGTTAGTCCAGAATGCAGCTGTGCGGGTGATAGAGGGAGCTTCGCGTAGCTCCCGCGTAACACCGCTCCTGCGCAGGCTGCACTGGCTACCTGTGGCCTTTCGGGTGCACTTTAAGGTTTTGGTCACTACCTTTAAAGCGCTCCATGGCTTAGGGCCTGGGTACTTACGGGACCGCCTGCTGTTACCGCATGCCTTCCACCGACCCGTACGCTCTCACAGAGAGGGACTTCTCAGGGTGCCGTCCGCCAAGCAATGTTGGCTGGCGGCCCCCAGAGGAAGGTCCTTCTCTGTGGGGGCTCCCACACTCTGGAATGAGCTTCCCCCGGGTTTACGCCAAATACCTGACCTTCGGACCTTCCGCCGCGAACTGAAGACACATCTTTTTATTCGCACGGGGCTGGCTTAAATTTTATTGATTTTAAATTTTCTATTATTAATTTTAAGGGGTTTTAGTTTTATATATTTTAAAGTTTTTTAGGCCAATTATAAAATAAGTTTTTTAATTTGTATTTTAATTGTATATTGTATTGTCTGTTTTTACTTTTGGCTGTACACCGCCCTGAGTCCTTCGGGAGAAGGGCGGTATAAAAATCGAATTAATAATAATAATAATAATAATAATAATAATAATAATAATAATAATAATAATAATAATAATAATAGTAATAATAAAGAAGCTGAGAGTAAAGGTGATGGATTGGCTAAGCATGTCTCCAGACCTAAACTCTATTGAACATCTGTGGGGCATCCTGAAATGGATGGTGGAGGTACGCAAGATGTCTAACATCCACCAGCTCTGTGACATTGTCATGGAAGAGTGGAAGAGGACTCCAGTGGCAACCTGTGAAGCTCAGGTGAACTCTATGCCCAAGAGAGTTAAGGCAGTGCTGGAAAATAATGGTGGCTACACAAAATATAGACACTTTTGGCCCCATTTGGACATTATCACTTAGGGGTGTACTCACTTTTGTTGCCAGCAGGTTAGACATTAATGGCTGTGTTGGGTTATTTTGAGGGATCAGCACATTTACACTGTTATACAAGCTGCATACTCACTACTTTACATTGTAGCCAAGTGTCATTTCTTCAGTGTTGTCACATGAAAAGATATACTTAAATATTTACAAAATGTGAGGGGGTATGTTCACTTCTGTGACATACTGTAGATATAAACTTGCTGAGAACACTGGAACAGGGGTCAAACCCAGTAGAGTTGCACAAGACCAAAGAAGCAAGAACCACAGAAATTGTTAACGTTTGTTATAAAGAATATTGGATACTGTAATAGAGGTTGTAATTAAGACAGAGTCTTTAAAATACTTTCTGCAGAGTTCTCCCCACTGGTTCTGATTTGCATGCTGTCAGCTGATTCTGTTGTTACCTCAATCATATCTTTCTCAGTTTCTCCAAAATCCAACATTGCAGCAAGTAAGCCATGTTAGTTTATGGTAGCTTTTTAATAAACGTTAGTCTGAATAGAAAAGTTAAATGAATGATAAAGATTCTGAGACACATATTAAAATATACTCTTTCAAAATACTTTTTAAAGCTGGATTAATATTGACAAGTATGTCCCATTGAAATTATAGTAAGAGGTTATCCTAACTGGTGAATAGGTAGAAACATAGAATACATAAATTGGAAGAATTGTATCTAAATTTATCCACTGTTCAGTGCAGGATTCCATCAACCCAGACAAAAGACCATCTGATTCTGTGTGAAAACTTCCAGTAAGCCTACAACTATTCTCAGTAGAATTCTGCTCGATTCAGAAAATTTCTTTCAATGTTCACCTTGAATCTTCTTTAATTTCAATTTATTGGTTTTTGTCTTGCTCTGAGTTCCAATAGAGAATAGGTCTATCCCGCTTCAGATATGATCTAACCCAGGGGTCTCCAACCTTGGCAACTTTTAAGACTTGTGGACTTCAACTCCCAGCTGGCTGAGGAACTCTGGGAGTTGAAGTTCACAAGTCTTAAAGTCGCCAAGGTTGGAGACCCTTGATCTAATCAATGCATAGTATAGTGAAACTATTAACTTCTTGTTACCTGAACAAAATGTTCTGTTGAATACAACTCAACCTGACCAATCTTGCTCAGAAACTAAATAATCTGTTCTGGTACCATGCCCAATGTAGAATAACACTAACTGATCTGTAATATCCTAGGTTTCCCATTTTTGAATACTGGGATTAAACTATTTTTTCCCCAATCTTTTTGCAACTTACCAATTTTTCAGGAGTTTTCAAAGATTAACATCTGGCAGTTTTGAGACCCCTTCTACAGCTTCCTTCATCTTCTTAGGATGTAATTCTTTCACCCTGGAGATCAAAATTGTTTAGGGTAGCAAGGTGGAATCTTACTCTATTTTTTAACAACTAAGCTGTCCGCACTGCCTTTCATGAATCCTGTTAGTAAGAGTTCTCTCTGCCTTCTGACAGGACAGACATAGGAGGTAGAGGATGTTACCAATTAGCAGCCTTCCTACTGTTATATGCGATGTGCTGTGGAATATTCGTATCCCCTCCCTTAACCATGTTCAGTCCTGTACCTATTTGCCCAGCCATTCTATACATGGAGTCCTTGCTTCTATTGCCTTCCTACGGTCAGTTTACTTTTTTTTTGATAAAGTGTCACTAGATTTGCCAAATACATTTTCCCTTCCCTTGTGAAATACAATTCTTTCTGCTTAAGAATTACTTATACTTTTGATGCAAGCCATGGCCTAAGAATGCAATCTTTTCTCTCCCCCCCCACTTAACCAGTTATTTCCATTCATTTCGGTAAGGTATGTGAAAATGGTACTTGTGCTCCAGCTCCTTCACCTTTCTATTCAGAAATTTTTAATCACTTGTAATTTTCTCAGGTTGATAAATATCCTTGCTACAGGCATCAGAAGGACAGCACACTTTTCACAATAGCTCATCTTTCCAAATAGAATTGCTCTGTCTTTTGCGGTAATGAATCTCCCATCACCACTTTTCTTTTCCACCTCTGAAGAGAACTTCAGTATGTTGATTTCTGCAGAGTTGATAATACCCTCCATTATCTCAGGGGACTTAATCTTTGTTTCAATGTCGAGAGATTGAAATGTGTAGATAAGCTTCACTGATGGGTCTCTCCTATTGGTTTGTCTATTCTTGCTTGCTACTTTTGCAAAGTAGGAATGCATCTTCTAAATTTAATTTTATTGCAATTCCTGATATTCCCTGCCAACGTAGCTAGGTTGGAAAGTATAGATTCAATTACAGAGAGTACCAATTTGGGAAGTCTGTTAGGACACAACTCAGATTCCTTGAATGTGCAAAGTTTTGTTACAGAGACAATTCTTTTGGTAAGTGAAAGCATGTCCAAAATGCAGAAAGTAACCATACCTCTCCTCCAAAACCCTTTTTTAAAAAAAGGCTTTGCAGACTTCCAAGTAATTTCAATCTTTCAAATATCACTGGCTGTATTTACATAGTGTTTTAGATAACATGTGTAATGAAATGTTTTATCACCCAAATACATTTTGAAATAGATAATTGTTGATAAGTTGAAATGAACTCCATTTCACCATTTTTTAACTAGCTACTGAACTAAAAGTAGTTCTGCCACAAAATTCTTATGAGAGTTTTAAATCAGATTAAATATGTCAACCTCCCAAGAGAACACTGGAAAAGATATTTCTAATTAACATTTTGTTTCAGACTGGAAAGCCTAATTTGGAAATAGCTGAGGTTCTAATAACTTTAATTCTACAGTTATTTCCTCCCCTGTAGGGATTTACATTGCCACTTGCTTAGGTAAAATTAGAGGGTATTTCTTAGAAATAATGTTACCAAAGCAAATCTATCATAAACTATATTTTGCAATGCCACTTCTTACAAATCTAAGGATAATAAAAAGACTACTATGGCAGTTACTTCAGACAACAAATAAGTAAATTGAGATTTCAAGGTCAATTAAGATGAATCTAAATACTGTGGCAAAGTCATACTCTGCAATGACAGGAGAGTTTATCTTTTACCACTGACAATGATGTGTAGGTATTTCAGTAACCTCTGATCAGATAGCGTGTCCCCTATGGAAGAATTCAGATAATGCCAAACAGAAGTTATCTTGATGAATGTTCAGGGGATGCATAAAGGATGACCTCTTAAAAGGTGAAAATGTTTTAAGACATGCCAATATTTCTGGACTAAACTGATGGCAAGTTTAGTAGCCGCTCAAAAATTACTTGTCCAAATCAGTATCCTGTGGGAACAATTGCATTCAGTAGATAGTATCTTCAGTGCTAGAAGGGAGTGCGGTTTGTTCCCTATATACATTAACATGCCCTGCCAATGTTGGCGAGGGTGTGGTTTTTTCCTTGTTAATTCCTTGATTAGGCTGCTGTTTATTCTTTGACTATTTGTCTTGAGTTGCTGTTTGAGTTGGTAGTTCCTTGTTTAAGGTATTGTTTACTGTTTGATTGTCTGGTGCTAAACCTTGCTTATCTCGATGTTGACTGTTGACAACACATAAAAATGTATTGTTGTTCATATCTATTTATTTGCGCAGGACTGGCGTAGAATTTCAGTTTTAAATGGGGTTTTTACTGTTTTAATTATATTTTAATTTGGGCCAATTTAATAAGTTTTTTAAATATTGTTTTTATCTTGTATTTATTCTTGCTTATTTTTATCTGGCTGTAAACCGCCCTGAATCCTTCGGGAGATAGGGCAGTATAAAATCCAATTAAATAAATAAATAAATAAATAAATAAATAAATAAATAAATAAATAAATAAATAAATAAATTTAGTTCTCTTTCTTAAATGCATTTGTGGAGGCAGAGATACAGTGAAGTTAATATAGCAGCACCAACAATAGTATATTTTGGCAGGTTGGTCAGGGATGGGATGATTTTGTTCAGTATGTAATACTTATGCCTATATTTTAAAATGAGAAAATGAATGCAGTCCAGAATCAGCTCCATAGCTAATAAACCATTGTGAAAATGCCTTGTGACCAAGCAATACTGAATCAGCTAAACTGCTTCTTGAGAAAAGTGCTATAAATTGCACACTTTAAAATCACTTCGTGTGATCTTGCACCTGATACTCTTCAGCATTAGCTATGCTGGCCAGGACAGCTAGGAATTCTATTCCAGTAATTATACACGCATTTCTATGCAAAGATAGCTTTTGCTACTATTAATAGCTTTAGATTACTGTGAATGACACAATTTACATAAACATTTTGGAAATCCAGTAACTGATACAATGTTTCTGAATTTATTTTGTGTGTTGTGCAGTTTTCTAAAGCAGGACATGCTTCAGAAAAAATGTTTTCAGGTCAATCTACCATGGAATTCCAGCATGGCTTAGAAAGCTTTCATGTTTTATAATGCATCCTCAATTCATATTGTATCCTAGTAAAGCCTGCCAGGCATTATTGTTTTCTCATGCAAGATCACACACTGAAAACACAATTAATGTGCCACTACTAGTTTCTGCATCGTAGACTATATTAAGATGAGTTATTTTGCATATTATTGTTAAAGCCTATGCACAGGAATCTTCTCAGACTAACAGTTAGCACCAGGTTGGAACAAGAGAAGAGTCAAGGCATTCAATGGGGCATTGGACTTAATTAGTTTGTGGCCACTTAGGATTCTAAACTGATTCCTCTTTTAATTCTTTCCCCGGCTCTGCCAGTCCTTCTCCTACACTAAGAGCATCAGATAAAGTTGTAGGCCAGTATATTTGTACATAAAGAAACTGAAGCTTTACTAGAATTCACTTCAAAATTATACTTGTTAATTACTTCAGATACTTATAGAAAACTCCACTGCATTTGTATTAGTAGGCAGGAAAAGAACCAATGGATGGAAACTAATGAAGGACAGAACCAACCTAGAAGAGAAGGAGAGGAGAATTTTCCTGACAGTTATAATAATTAATCAGTGAAACGACTTGTTTCCAGAAGTTGTGGGTGCTCCAACACCAGAAGTTTTTAAGAAGAGATGGGACAATTATTTCTCTGACATGGTATAGGGTTTCCTGATTGAGCAGAGGATTGGACTAGAATACCTCCAAGATCCCTTCCAAATCTCTTATTCTGTTGTTGTTGTTGTTATTATAATTTTTATAATCCATAGTTATGGCACCAATTCTAATCCCATTAAAAAAATCCTGTAAGATTGGCGAAGAACACTTAAAACATTTATTTGGAAAAGAAAAACAGCAAACAAAGAATGCCTCAGAGTAAAGTAGAACAGTTTACTTGATTCAAGTGGCAGAATTGAACTTTGTTTTTCCAAATTTTAAATTACATTACTGCCATACCCTGTTTTCCCAGATAAATAAGACCGAACCGGAAAATATGTCCTAGCATGATTTTTCAGGATGCTCGTAATGTAAGCGGTACCCCCAAAATAAGCCCCAGTTAAGATTGTCAGCCAGATGGGGGCATTTAGTACCATATTTTCCCCAAAATAAGACCTAACTAAAAAATAAGCCCTTTTGGAGCAAAAATTAATATAAGACCCGGTCTTATTTTCGGGGAAACATGGTAGATACTGAAAATATAAATTTCCCATATACTAGAATGTTAATACTAGAAGATGCTGGTTGAGCTTTATAGATATTTATGGTATAAATTGGTATATTACGGCACAAAAAAATGTTAAAAATTTAAAAGGACATAATATCAGAAGGACTTGCTAAGAATTTAGAATTTCAGAAAAACAATAATAAGTTATCTACCCTTTAAGTTCATTAAATAAATACTTTTTTATTCTGGAGAAAATTATTCTAAGAAAAGTATAATTAAGTAGATAATTATTTTTAAAACAAACAATAAAGTATGAAACAATTATACACAATCAAGACAACTTATTAGGATGCATATATAAATTTCTATTAAAACATGACATAGATATAGAAGAAATAAGTTTGCATCCATTTACATCCTGCTTCTCTTATTTTTTTAAAAGTAACTCAAGGAGACAAACACATTTAACACTGCTTCGTCTTCCTATTTTCCTCATGACAACAACCCTTGAGATGGGTGAGAGAAAATGATTGGGTGAGAGAAAATGATTGGCACAAAGTAATCCAGGTTGTAACTATAATGAAGTAAATGCTTTCACTAAAAATGGAATGTTGGCGTCTGGATGAAAATTGTTGAGAATTGTTGGGTCCATCTTAGTTTTCTCAGAAGGGGAAGCACCACTGTTTTTTTTTTAGGGTAAAGGTTTGCCTTGAGATGAATTCATCACTGCATGGACTCATTAATGTGTAACCTATCTGGAGGCTTTGACCAAGAAGGAAGAATATAGTTCTAAGAAACAAGTGGTCTACTAAAAGAGCCAAGGATCTTGTCTACTTCATTAGGAGTTGCAGGGTTTCATTAATTGACTGATTCTTGTTCTCATAACTCTAGGCTGCTAGAAATACACAAAAAGCCATCAAAGAACAACAAAAATAAAAAAGAGGTTATAACAGGAACACAGCCATCAAAAGTCTTTCCAAGTAACTGGACAAACTTGCCTTAGTCACCTCAATTGGACTTAGTCAAGACTATTGCAATAGACCAAACATGAGGTGGCAAAGGCATGAGCAACTGTGAGAAGAGACTGCCCATCCAGGAAAAGGCAGAATTAATGCATTAAATGAATCCTGGTGAAGACTCCCTAGCCAGAGGTGCCACCTCTCCTTCAACAGGAACTGAGAATCCAGGAGAATTTCTAAATTTGAATGTGTTCCATATAGAATAATGCAAAATTATGCAAACCTAAAGATGACACATTACGGATTCTTGAAAAAGTACAACCTCTCTTGCTTTCTTGGG
Organism: Ahaetulla prasina; assembly: GCF_028640845.1. Taxonomy (NCBI): domain Eukaryota; kingdom Metazoa; phylum Chordata; class Lepidosauria; order Squamata; family Colubridae; genus Ahaetulla; species Ahaetulla prasina. Next base: position 125,418,020 of record NC_080539.1, read on the forward strand.
GTTAAATGTAAGCATGTTCTCTCCTCTCCAGATCTTCACAGCCTCCAGCTCTTGAACATGACCTTGATAACATGGTTTGTTTGTTCCAATGAAGGAGATGTAAATTTACTCATCAGTGAACTGATGATATTGGACCCTGTGTCAATGGTCGATTTCACTCAGATTAAATAGAAGAGATGAGATTGTCATGCTCTGAGACATTCTACAAGAAAGAATCTGAAAGCTTAACCTAACCTTCACAAACACCCTAGCCAAAACCAACCCAAGAAAAAAAGAAAACCAGTATAACAGCATACATCCCATTCCTAAATCATGTAGTCATCCCAGAAGTGTATCAAGATTAATCATACTGAAAGCTGATGAGAGATCAAGAAGATCTAGGATGGTTGAATTACTCCTATCCCAGTTCCACAAGAGATTAAAATGTGCAGTAAATTCTTTTCCCATACACTAATCCTAACCTAACTCTATCCTGAAACCTTGATCCAGTAGTCCTTATTTGGGGTATAATCTCCTTAATCCAGGGCTCTTTTCTCAAGAACCTTCCTGAGAAAAGGAAGGGCAGAAATTGGATGAGAATTGTGAAGAACTGTTGCATCTAATGATGGCTTCTTTAGAAAGAGCATATTCTGACTCTACATGGACCAGTGGGGTGGATCTAATCAACAGTGGTCAGGTTAATAGAATTTAGGGCATGGTCCATTTTCTCAGGAGTTATAGAGCAAAACAGTTCCAGATAACAAAAAATAGATTAAACGTCAATCAGTTCACTAGGACTGTTTCTGAAATAATTATGGCCAGAAAATAAATCAAAGAATAGTTCACCCACTATTTACCTCCAAGCTGAACAGAGAAACAAGGCATTCTCATTCTTTGAACTGAAGTTGAAGCAGTCCTTTAAAAGAATCTCTAGAAATCTATTGTTGACAATGGTACCCCTCACCTGTAGAAGAGGGAGATAAATGAAAATTACCATCCAGAATAGCAGGTAATTGGAGCAGCAGTAATAGACTACTGTCACTATCGCAGTTACATAATCCAAGCATCCTTTCTTTAAAATAAGCAGACAGAAAAAAACTCCTTTATTTGGCATGTTGGACATTTTACAACTATTCATTTTGTTATTCTTAGATTGTACAAAAGAGAAATAGACATTAGTTTTTCATGAAACATCTTATTCCTATACAGGTAATATTGACTTATGATCTGTTGCTTAGCAATCGGTCAAACTTATGTTGAACCTACCCAGGGCTACTTATGAACCGGATTTGACGTTCCCATGGTCCCCCACTTCATGGTCATATGACTGCATTTTGGGCACTTGACAACCAGCCCACATTTGTAGCATCACACAATCATGTAATGATTTATGAGAGTTTTTGCAGAAAACTGGCATTTACCTTTAGTTTCTGACAAAGATCACCTATTGGAAACAATGGATTTGCTTAATGACTGCAGTGTTCGCTTTACAACTGTGTTTGTTTAATGACTGCTGCAGAAAGGTCACAAAATTGGGCACCATCATGAGACACAGTTAACAACTGCCAAAACTTATTACTTTAATTCTGAGCTCAATTATGGTTGTAAATTGAGGACTATCGTATACTATATTCCAGTATTAAAAAACCCATTCAATAATTACATGATTGCAGTTCTGATTTGTAATGAATATTATAAATCCATAGATTGTACCATACAGTATCTTATTAAAGAATAGGAAGGAAGGAAGGAAGGAAGGAAGGAAGGAAGGAAGGAAGGAAGGGTAGAGGAGCTGTATATTCTCTTACATATTTCCCACACCAGGAATTGCCAATATGAAGCTGCAGCATACGTAACTGGAAGCAGGTAAGTAATACTTAGTGGTATCTCATGCCACCTGGTGACTACAATATTGTTAAATGATATCATTTAAAACACGTTGATCTAATCACTCAAATAAACAATTAGTATCCAGCTCAGAGCTTAAGAATTATACAAAAAATGAATTCACAAACCTTTCAACTGAGATACTACAATGAGAAAAACCAGTTATTCCAACCTACTACATAAAAAGTAGTTTGCTATCTTGATCTTTCATTTTCTTTGACCTTATATTTTTTGGTGTATTTTGACCCACCCAGAGTCATTGGGAATTGAACAGCATCAAATCGAATCAAATCAAATCAAATCCTCAATTCAAATACAACAGTTCTCAATATATGCAATTCAAATCTGTAGCTGATAGAAAGTAATTTGTGCTTGCTCTGTTGGTTAAGACACAGGACTAAAATTGGGAAAAGCTGTGTTCTAGTTCTGTCTTAAGCCAACTAGAAGACAATAGAGAGATTTTTGAACCAATTACCTTTGTTCAATACTAGGAAGACAGAGGCAAATAATTTCTGAAATAACACCAACTAATAATCATGATACCACACAGGTGTCTAACCCAATGCCTAGAGCAGGGTCAGCAACCTGCAGCTCTGGAGCCACATGTGGCTCTTTCACCCCTCTGCTGTGGCTCCCTGTCACTCAAAATATGCGACACAACCGCCAAGGTGCGACACCCGCCTGCATGCTATTTATTGAGCTTTTCAACCCCCGGCAGGCCAACCATGGATAAATCCAAGAAAAGAAAAGTTTCAGAAGAACAACATTTGCTAGTTTTGTGGCCGCTCAAAAAATAGTCAGGCACGGGAAGGATTTTGTGGCTCCCGGTGTTTTCTTTTCTGCGGGAAACGGGTCCAAATGGCTCTTTGAGTGTTTAAGGTTGCTGACCCCTGCCCTAGAGGAATATCTAAGTCTTGAGGTCTTGTTTAAATTAAGTCAGGGTGCACATATCTAATTAAAGTTTATTGCCAGATTGCCATCTATTTTAGGATTCAGAAAAAACACTATGCACATTGGAGAAGTGAGAGGAGCAAGAGGGTCAGAAAACACATGTCACAGTAGCAATCAGATGGCAAAAACCTTTGCATAGGGCTTTTTCTCCCCTCTGTCATGTGGTTCATGTCTCTACTATTTGTCTTAGCAACCATTCTGGTAATGATTTAGGGAACAAATTGTGGTCATGAAACAAGGAGAGGTTATAAAAGCAAAGGAGTCCACGATGGCCTTGTCAATACAGTTTAGCTGCACCTTAGCCTTTAGAAGGCCATTTCAATTTCTAAAATCAGCCAGGTTTGGTCTATCACCCCACTAATGTCCTGATTTAATCTAGACGGCTTATAACCAGTGATGGCTAACCTTTTTCTCATGGTGTGCTGAAAGTGTATATGCACGTGACAGCGCACATGCCTGCCAGCACCCATAATGTAACACATGTGCACGTGAACACCATGTTCCCCCCATGCATGTGCATGTGACCTCCCTGCCCCCTGTTTTGGGCCTAACAGGCCTCCCTACAGCCTACTGGGCTCAAAAACAGGCAGTGGGCAGGGCACCGCACCCCCACACACCCTGTTTTGGGCCTAGCAAGCCTCCTTGCAGCCTCCCGGACCCAAAAATGGGCCGTGGGGGACCCTGCACCCCCTGTGCAACCCCTGCACATGCCCTCATGACTCGCAGCCCCCACATATGCCCGAGCGTCTCCTGGATGCACCCCACTCCCCGCACATCCCAAAAAGTAGCTGGCCAGCTGGAGACGCGTGCATGCATGCGCAGTGGACCTGAGCTGGACGACGGCTCACATGCCCGCAGAGAAGGCTCTGCATGCCAGCTGTGGCACGCATGCCATAGGTTCGCCATCATGGGTTTATACTGTATGTGAGCACAGGCAGAGAGAAGCAACACTTGGGAGAATGGCTTGAAGCTAAGCAGCACTTTTGCCTTGTGACTTGTTGTACAGAAAGAGCAACCAAGCTGAGGCTGTACAAAATCCCCAATAGGTGTAAGAAACTTTGGAAGGAGAAAAGGATTATATGGACTTATCCCATTAGAACTTAACAGAGAAAGAAATCAACTAAGTATGTCAAAACCTAAGCACCTAATCATGGCTAGGCCAGATAATTAGAATTGGGAAAGTGAAGCTAGCCCTGTCCAGCCAAGACAGCAGCTTTGTATTAGGGAAAGTGTGAAACGTAATAAGGGATGGGTAGAGCTTTTATCCAAGCTGTGGTGTGTCCAATTGTAGCCAAAAGAAATCCCCACACCGATACAGATTCTCTTGGAGGATGAAGAATGTGGGGAAATTACACGGCCTGACATTTAACAGATAGTTTAACAGGCAGTCTCCTCTATTACAAAATAAACAAAAACTGCATTTATTCAACTGGAATTAGTTTACATCCTTTATGAGATGAAAATGTAATCTATAAGGGCCAAGCTCGAAGGAGCTGTGCAGTTTTCTAATCATTGCCATAACTTTGCCTTTTAACAAATAACATCTCAAAGGAATAATTGATAATATGAAGTCCTTTTTAAAATTAGCTATACTGTATTTTTGCAAAATAATGGAAGATTAAGTTTTATTATTAATTGACTCTATGCAGATTGATAAAATAATGTTGCCAGTAGGTTTTCAAAGTAGAATATACGCATGTGCTAAAGAAATATTAATCACTTTACAAATGTAAACTTGACAATTTAGAACAGGAAATTACAATATCGCCCTTCCATCACATTAAATAATGATTTATCACTGAAGTTAACATTTCCTAGAATTTTGTCCATATTTATGAGCTCTCATTTCATGCTGAAACTTCATAACTATTGTTTTCATTATTAAGTAAAATACAATAATTAAAATGTTTCCTGGCATAGAAAGGATTATTGAACATCGTCAATTAACTACATATAGTCACCAATTTAAAGACTAGCAGGAGACATGGGTTAGTTCAACCTCCAAGAAACTGCAACTGCAAAATTTTTTCCAAAGATATAGTTTTATGGTAGCTGCTACTGGATTTTGATTTAAAGAGGAATAAAACTAGTTAACTCATTTTTTCTCTACTTCTTTCCCCATTTCATACTGGATATGTGCAAAGAGATTTTAAAAGTATGAATTTTGTAAATTCAAAGAAAATTTCAGATCCCACTGTGGCTTCTGCACCATGGTAAGCAAATATTCCAACCCATGACACTTTCTCTAGTGTGTGTGTGGGGAGGTAACATGTTACTCAAAGGAAAGTGTGTAATTTGTAATTTTTCGATAGCGTGACCATTTTTTTTCTTTAAAAACAATGGCTAAGCTTTCAATTCTACATCAAGGTTAAAAAAACTTCAGCTACAATGAGGAATAAAGTACATTAATGGAACATGTAACAAGGTAACCACTGGACAAAGAAGTCATTCACCCTGAATAATTCAATCTATGTACACAATAACACACTGGCATTATATTGGCGTGATTGTTCTTTCCCCCCTTGATTTTGGAATGTGTGTCCTCTAAAAATGGACCTTAATACAACTAACCTGATCATCATTTATCATATATATATTTATTTAAACTTTCATTGTCATGATCTTTAACTGGGCAAAAGAACATCATAGGGCAACAATTTTTGAACCAAGGTAGTTCAAATGGGCTAACTTACAGAATGTGTCCAAAATCTGGGACTAATGACTCCTACAGGAATGAAATTTGGGGAGGTTGTGGCTGTTTTAGGGCTACTGGTCACTGCTGTGTTGTTGCTGTGGTCACATGATCTTCATTTTCAATATTCTATGACAGTTTCCCAGCTAGACTTGCAATTCCTCCCTCTCTCCCCCCCCAACAGCAGTCATTTTTCTGTTTGCTGGGAAAGGAAAGGGCAGAAGGGAAGGGAAGAAGGAGTCCCTTTCCTGGCCTATGCCATCTCCCATGTGCTCCCCTGACCAGCAACACCCATTCACATGCTTTCCCTTTCCTATGTCACCCCCTTCCAAACCCGCACTGCATCTCTGGTTCATACACAGCACTTCTTGTGCAACCTCCTGTTCCATTCCTGGCCTGCACCTAAGAAAATATTTTTGAACACTGAAGAACCAAAAAATCTATACAAAAACTACTAAATGCTTCAAAGCTACAGTACCTTACTTGTTTCCTTGCTTTGAAGCCAGTCAAAACTGTTTCAGAAGCTTTGTACAACTTACACAGTAGTTCTTTTTAAAAATAATTTTATTAAGGATTGCAATTGAAAAGATAAAAACTAATACAAATTAAAAGTAAAAGTGTAAAAAATAAAAATTGCAGAGAAGAAAAAGAGAAATTAAAAAACATATAAAGAAATATCTTATTTCATCACAAGTATAAATAATTGTAATAAATTTTAAAATGCAATAAATACTCTCTTTCCCCCCCTATCTCAAACTCTTAATTATAAACAAAATTTTAAAACCTGTCATTCATTTCTGGTCAACTAGTCTTATTAATGGTTAGCAGAGATACTGCAACTACATATATATTTTAACCTTGATCAAATAAACCATCTTTATATTCCTCTCCTGCACTCTTAACTATCTTGGTTTTTAATCCTTTCAAATAATGTCCTAGAAATAGATTTATTTTGATTTTTTTTCTTTGTTCAGTCTTAGTAAATCCTTCAAAACTTTAACAAGTGTTTTTTGTAAATCCAATTACTTGTCTGGCTTTTTATTTATATATCCCCTTTGATTATTACAATATCAACCAGTTTCATTTGTATAGCCAGCATATTAACTTTTCCTAGCAGCGAACACCCAGATAAACCAGTCAAACAATAAAGCAGAAAACAGACTAATCAAGGAACTACCAAAGGGGGGAAAACTGACACTCCTCACCAACAAGGCAAGCTACTGAATATTAAACAGGGAGCAAATTCCATACTTATCAGCACTGAAATTATTAATCAGTTGGATAATGAAACATCTGCAAGCAAACAAACAAGTTCAAAAAACACAAATGATTCCACTTATATCAGTACCATCTATTTGGCTTTAAATATGTCACAGAAAATAAACCATGTTTATGTTTTCTAAATGGGAATCCAGTTCTGATTTTCATCTTCACAAAAGTACTGAACTTGATTAAACATTTGCACCATATGCACATATTTGCTTGTTGCAATTCTCCAGACTGCTCACGCTCTTGTTCAATGTTTTGGTGTATAATTAATATGACTCCAGAAGATATAGATCAAAATTATTTTTATAATGACTGAATAAAAAACAAAATTTTGTGCTCCTAAGATGATTCAGACTGATCACTTGATTACTATTCAATATTTCATAGCTCTCTGTGACTGCAATATCAATTCAAGACATAAATCTTTTTAGTGAACATCATGCCTTATAATATGGATTTTATCCACATTAACTGACCTTTTTTTTCATGGCTCATGCATACATGCAAACAATTCCTTAATATTGCCCATAGTCCAGATAAAACAAATATATAAGTGGATGACTTTCTACAATAATGAAATCATGAATGATTTAAAAAAAAAAAAGGATTGCCAATGTTCTAAAAGAAAAAAGTTAAAATCTGATGATGAAAAAAAATCAATAACATCTCCTTGGCTGCACTCCTTACATAATCAATATCTTATACTTCTGCTTGGCAAACAGTGAAGGAATACTGAGCCCATTTCCTACTTCCTATTTGACACATAGAAGACCTTTTTTACTCACAAATCAATGTCTCCTGAAATCAGATTTAATTAAACAAACGAAGCAAAAGCTGGACTGACTCAGCCCCATGGGGCTGAAGTCCTCCATAGGTAGCCCTTTTGTCCTTAAGGAGCTGCCTACTAGAAGGCTCAGCCCAGCACAGGGCCAAATCCCTCTGGCAGAGAACACTTTTGCTCTCCTATAGCTGCTCACTGAAAAGACACAACTATGTGTAGGCTCTGAATCCCTCCAGCAGGCAGCCTTTTCAAAGAGGTTGGCTGAAAATGATCTGTTCTGAAATCCAAGCAGGATTTTGGCACAGAGTGTTTGTAGGATGGGGCATTTGCAGCCAGCCCTTAGAGTCAACAGGACTGCGTCTCATTTCTGCAAACCTGATGCCCTGTACTGCAAGTGCTCTGTGCTAAAATCTTGCTTGGATTTTTGGATTTTTTTAGCAAGTCCCCAGATACCAGAGAGATGGCAGCAGCTTGCAATCTTCCCTACTAGCTTCTCCACTGACTTTCTGGGGAAGCCAGCAGAGAAGATTGCAAATGGCAAGCACATAATTGTGGGACACTTGGCATGCAGTCATAAGTGTGAACGGGTTGCCAAGTGCCCAGATTGCAATCGGATGACTGTGGGAGAACTGCAATGATGTAGCTTTGGATACAGGCATACTTTCAAACACTCTCTGAACAAATGGTCATCAAGTGAGAACTAACTGTATCCAGGGTAATTTACTTTGAAATGAAGAGTTACCATTTTCATACATTTCATTTGAACACATCTACAGTAATTGGCTGTTAATTTTAATATGGAAACATCACTTTACCTGAAATCTTTGATGTAGCTTGAGAAAAACTAAGAGATTTTGGAGACGGGAACGTTGTCTTACCTGAACGTCCCTTCTTGGAGAGGGGAAAACGGCCGTCAGGATTGGGTAGAATCTCCTCGTTGCTAATTGGACCGAGTCTTTAATTTGTTGTTTGTGGTCCCCGCCTACTCCTCTTTCTTTCCAGCTTTTTCGGCGAGGATTTAACTGCAGGTCGTCGTGTTGTACTGAAATGAGAGAGAATTAGCGCCCTCCCGCCCCTGAACCCAGATTTGACAGTCGCCTTGGGTGGGGCTGACGGCCGTTTTCCCCTCTCCAAGAAGGGACGTTCAGGTAAGACAATGTTCCCTTCTCCCAGTCGGGGAAAACGGCCATCAGGATTGGGACATACCAAAGCCCTATGTCTTACCGGGAGGGTCGATGGCGGCTAGTCATTGTTGTTGTGAAAAAACCGTCTGTAGGACACGTCTGCTAAACGCCGCATCAGCCGACGCATAGGAGTCCACCCGGTAGTGTCGAATGAACGAAGAGGGGTTGGACCACGTCGCCGCTCTGCATGTCTCCTCAATTGACGCCTGGGCTCCCCAAGCGGCCGAAGATGCTGCGCTCCTGGTAGAGTGTGCCGTAATCTTGCGCGGCACCGGGAGAGACTGACTTTCATAAGCTATGGCTATTGCTGCCCTGATCCACCTGGCCAAAACCGACTTGGTCACCTTCTGACCCAGAGAAAGTGGTTGGAACGAAACGAAGAGAGCCTCCGTCTTGCGGAAGGTCGATGTTCGATCAATGTAAATCTTTAATGCCCTCCTAACGTCTAGAGTGTGCCACACCTTTTCTAAATGGTGCCTAGGATTTGGGCAGAAATTAGGCAGTACGATTTCTTGGAATTGACTATTAACCTTCGGGAGGAAGGTAGGGTCCAGACGTAGCACCACTCTATCATTGAAGAACGTGCAGAGGTCCTGCCGAATTGATAAAGCCGACAGTTCCGAAATCCTACGGGCCAAGGTGATGGCTATCAGAAAGGACACCTTCAGCGACGGAACACGGAGGGAGGCGTCTCTAAGTGGTTAAAACGGTGTCTTGGTCAGGGCATTGAGCACAGCGTTTAATCGCCAAGATGGGAAGCGGTGCACCACAGGAGGGTTGACATTGTTAGCCCCCCGGAAGAATTGTTGAATGAGAGGCTCTTTTGAAAGCGATAAAAGCGAACCACACCTCAGGACTGACGAGATTGCCACAACTTGTCTCTTGAGAGTATTGGTCGCCAACCCTGAATCGAGCCCTCGTTGCAGAAAAGCTAGAATATCTAAGACAGAAGCTGATGAGGCCACTATACCTTGAGGAGCACACCATCCTTCGAACGTGCGCCACGTAGCCTCGTAAATCCTTTTGGTCGAGTCTCGGCAAGAGGCTAGCATGGTGGGAATCACCTGACTTGGAACTTTTGCCCTCGTTAAGACGCTCCGCTCAATCTCCACACGGCTAGGCTTAGCCATTGCGGATCGGGATGTCGAACTGGTCCCTGGAAGAGAGACACCTGGTTGTCCGGAATTCTCCAAGGTTCTCGGATTGACAGAGTCATAGGTCCGCAAACCAGGGTCTCCTGGGCCAGAAGGGAGCGACCAGTATCAATTCTGACTTCTCCAAGAGGAGCTTCCGTATTACTCTGGGGATTAGTGGGATTGGTGGAAAGGCATATAGAAGGCCCCGAGGCCAGTTGCTGCGTAGGGTGTCCACTGATTCCGCTCCCCGAGAAGGGAACCTCGAAAAGAACCGAGGCACCTGATTGTTGGTCTCGGAGGAGAATAAGTCTACCACCGGTAGCCCGAAACGGGATGACAACTCTTGGAAATTCTCTGGGGACAAGGACCATTCCGACTGGTCGATAGTCTGACGGCTGAGGGAGTCCACCGTGTAATTTTCCATCCCCGCAATATGTTCTGCTCTTATTGAACTCAGATGGGATTCGGCCCAATGACCTAGCGTAAGCGTTTCCGTCATCAACGAGCGAGAGTGAGTGCCTCCCCATCTGTTTATATGCGCCTTCGCTGTCACGTTGTCCGTGAAGATGAGGACATTCCCGTCCCGGATGAAATCCTTGAAGGCCATGAGAGCCAGACGGATGGCACGTAGTTCCAGAAAGTTGATGCCGTGGCGGATATCTGCTGGGGACCACTTGCCCTGAGCCAGGTGTTGATCGAGGTGGGCTCCCCATCCTGACAGACTGGCGTCGGTAGTGATGACCACTCTCACCGGTTCCCTGAAGATGGATCCTCTGGCTACCATCTCTGGGTTCCACCAAGCTAAAGAGTTGACCACTTCCCGCGGAAGAGTTACCCGTCGCCTGGAAGGACAGAGTCGGCTCCTCTGGTGTGGCAAGAGAAACCACTGGAGGGGCCGACTGTGGAGGCGAGACCAAGGGATAATATCGTATGATGATACCATCTTCCCTAGTAGCTGGGAAAGTTGGTCTAAAGGGACTGACTGTGAAGATATAGAGATGCTAGCTAACTCAGTTAAACTAACCTGACGTTCAGCCGACAGGTAGACCATTGACTTCTGTGAATCTATCTGAGCCCCTAAATGGACGATGGTGGTAGATGGAAAAAGATGACTTTTATCCCAATTAATCGAGAACCCGTGTGACTGTAGTACGTCTAAGGTAAGGGAGATATCCCTGTTAGCCCGTTCTTGAGATGTAGACAGAATGAGAATATCATCTAGGTAGGCCTGAAGCCTAACGGGTATCCCCCGAATGCGGGCCATTAATGCTGCCATTAACTTAGTGAAAAACTCTGGGGGCCGAGGACAACCCGAAGGGCAAGGCCCTGTATTGATAGTGAATGCCCCTAAAGCAAAATTGGAGGAATTTACGGTGCTCTCGTCTAATGGGAATATGCAGGTAGGCTTCCGTCAAATCAATGGAGGCCATATAATCCCCCGGCCGTATGCACTCTAAGATGGAACGTAATGAGTGCATTTTGAAACGGCGGTACACGATGTATTTGTTAAGGGCCTTAAGGTCTAGAATGGATCTCCAGCCCCCCGACAGTTTACTTACTACGAAGAGCCTGGAGTAAAAACCCTGTTTTTGTTGATCCGAGGGAACCAATTGAATAGCCCTGATAGCCAGAAGATGGTTGACCGCAGACTCCACGAGGGAGACGCTCGAGCTATGGTTGGAAACCGGGCAAGGTAAGAAAACCGTCGGAGGGGTGGAGATGAACTCTAAGGACAGACCTAGTCGAACGGTATCTAGGACCCACCTGTCTGAAGTGGAAGAACCCCATTGGGCAGAAAAATAAGCCAGCCGGCCTCCAATGGGAAGATTCCCTACGGGATTATTTGAAACGGCTGAACGGTTTGCCCCGACCCCCTCTGAATGGATTGCAGGCGGTGAATTTTGACCCTGTTCTGACCTGGTCGGCTCGCTGTGAATTTCCTCTGAAAGGTGAGAATCGTTGTCTTCGAAACCCCGAACGTCCAAATTCCTGGCCACGAAAGGAAGACAAAGAAGAGGAAGTCGTGGGACGAAAATAGGGCTGTTGACGTAGTTCCCCTCGCCGCGATAAAGATGGCAACACCTTCTTCTTGTCCTTGGTTTCTACTAGAATCGGGTCCAGAGAGGCCCCAAATAAGTGCGAGCCTGCATAAGGGGAGGATGCCAGACGCCACTTATTCCGGGTATCCGCACGCCAATGACGGAGCCAGAGGAGCTGGCGAGATGTAATCATAGACCCGATGGATTTCGCTGAAAAGCGGGCAGCATTCAGAGTGGAATCGGCCGAAAATTCTAAGGCTGCGATGACCTTGTTAAGGTCCTGATGAGCTCTCACGTCTGCTGTTGATATGCGGGCCTGAAGCTGCTTGAGCCACATAATAGAAGCTCTGTTGAAAAATGAGGACGCAATGGAGGACCTGACGGCCCAGGCCGAGGCTTGATGGGACTTGACAAGGGATTGGTCCGCTCTCTTATCCTCCGGGCGCAGGGCCTCATTCTCCGGACCCGTGACATGTGATGCCGCTGTTAAGGCGACTACTGGAGCATCCACAGTGGGAACCTGTAAGATATTTTCGAGATCCGGAGCGCAATTGTAGAATTTTTTGTCCGTGGTATTAGGGTTAGAACCTGAGCCCGGATGAGACCACTGTCGCTGGACCACGTCCACGAACATTTTGGGCGCCGGGATGGTCTCTGTCACCACTGAGGGTTCCACAAAGAGGCTAGTTGAGGTGCTAGGCAGGGACTGAGGATCTGTCAGAGGGCTTTGGACAGCCCCTAAACCCGTGGTTGCTAAAGCCTTAAACAGAAGGGACCGAAACAGATGGGGTTTGAAGAGCCCCACGAACGATGGTTGATCCGGCCCTAGCCCCTCGTCCTCCGACAATGCCTCTCCGGCGTCTTCCTCCTCTGATAATGAGGCCTGACTGTCCTCCTCGGTGGATTGCTCCCTATGAGGCCTAAACAAGACTGATTCTGAAGTGGAAGTTTTACGTGCTCCTTCACCCTTACGTGATTTGGGGGCAGAACTGGGAGCAGATTCCCTATGCAGAGACAAGGCCAGTTCCTGGCGTATAGCCTGCTGAATCATCAGCCCAAAGGAATCAGGAAGTTGAAAAACTGGCAGTTGTGGTAATGCGGCCTCTGGATGTCGCATAGGGGTTCCTGCGCCCTGGGCCACATTGCCTGACTGGTTAGGAAAAGGGCCTGGAGTATGTTGAATTTCCGACTCAGAGAGAGTGCGGAACAATGGGGCCACTCCAGCCTGGGCCGAAGGCCAGGGAGATGTCCTGTCTGGAGACCAGGATCCAACCCCCTGGGTTGATTGTGTCATGAAACTTGGGCTTGGAGGGTCAGGGAGGTCTGCCTTATCCCTCTTTCCTCTTGGAGAAGGGGATCTGTGGGCCCTTTTGGAGGCCTTAGTAAACACCCTCTCCAGAGCCTTATGACGCCTCTCCTCTGCCCTAGCCCCCTTTTTTGCCCTGGTTACTTTCCTACCTCTGGGAAGGGAAACTCGAGGTTCAGAAGATGTGCCCTCCCCAGGATCATCCTGAATAATAGCTTCTGGGGTTGAAGCAGGCAACTCTGGCTGGGAGTTACTGGCGTCCGCCATCTTGAAATTTTTTCCCGCCAATTTAGTACCGCCTCGGCCTACTTACAGACTGTAGAATCCTGTGGAGGCTGCAGGAGAATCGGCCCACTAACGTCCAGCTGGATTGATTAATTGAGATCAGGATCCAAGCGGCCAAAGGTAAAATGCCTCTCTCCGTTTTTTTTGTTTTTTGTTTTTTTTTATATATGTCTATCGGCCGCACGCCCCAGAGGCTGCCGCTCGAATGCCGGTGAGATAGAGCAAGCCGCTAGCCTGTAGGCATCAAGCGCGGCCTGTTTTAAAAAACTCCCTGAGCGTTGGTGGTAGTGGGAGTAAGGCCAGAAGCTCCGTGAGGCGTTGGTGGCAGTGGGCAGCGAGAGAGAGAGAGGCAGGGAGAGCCGCTAGCCGGGATCGCGTCTGGGACTAGCCCGTGAGCCTGCCGATAGCCTCCTCACCTTTCCGAACCCAAATGCAGCTCTCCACGCTGCGGGGACACGCCCGTGAGCGCTTCTCAGCTGTTTGGCTGGCCGTCGAAAAGTTAAAAAAAAAATTAAAAAAAAAAATTGCCGAAGCCGCTCTCAGCGGGCTCGGGAGCCAGTCCCTTCTTCGCTGAATTTAAAAAAAAAAATTCAAAAAATTCAAAACATTCAAAAAAACAAACCACAAACAAACAAAATTGTAAACAAAAAAAATTATAAACCTCAAACTCCCTTTCTTAAGCCTGAGGTAAAAATTACACGTCCGGTCCAAAGCTAACCGAGTCGAAAAAGCTGGAAAGAAAGAGGAGTAGGCGGGGACCACAAACAACAAATTAAAGACTCGGTCCAATTAGCAACGAGGAGATTCTACCCAATCCTGACGGCCGTTTTCCCCGACTGGGAGAATGCTACTTTCTACTTTAGTAAACACATATCCTTCAAGCGAATTACTGAAGCTTTAATCTCAGCAACCAGAGTAACACAGAATGTAACACAAATCAATACATACTGTATTTTGAAAGACAAAATAAAAATAGGTACTAAGTATAAAAGATGTATGAGAAAAATAGACAATTCCTTTATTAGTTCAAAATATTGTGGAGATATCTTTATTACCTTTGTATCTTTCTAGGTACAAATTTATTTATTCTTTCATCATATTTATATAGCTGTCCATCTCACAGGAAAGTGATTTTAGGAAACACATTATAAAAAGCAGCCATCGAACTGAAATATTAAAACAAGTACAATTAAAAACATCTAAAACAGGGGTGACAAACTTGCGCTGTCACAGTGTTGTCACATGACGTATCAGGACTTTTTTCCCCCTTTGATAAACCGGGTGGGGCCGGGGCCAGGGCCAGCACCTGACGCAACCAGCCTCTGGGCCGCAGGTTTGACACACCTGATCTAAAACATTATTAATAACAAGAAAATATAAAAAATGATGTTAAAAATTATTTCATTCAGATTCATTAGTTTCTGTGAGATCCCTAAGCCTGCTGAATCAGGCATGTTTTGAAGGTCTTGTAGAAGGATATCAAGGGGCAAAAGTCACTTTGGGGGTGGGGAAATGTTCTACAACCGGGGTGTCAACCTCAATTTCATTGAGGGCCACATCAGGGTTGTGTTTGACCTTGAGGGACCAGGGTGGGCATAGCCAGCTCAATGTCACTTGTGTCGGGGGTGCCTGAGTGCTCTGCCAGCAAAAATGGGCTCCTGAGCTTGTTTTGATTGCGATGGCCTCCTGCAACCCTCTGCCAGTGAAAATGAAGCTCAGGAGGGCTGCATCCGGCCTTCCCAAGCTTCATTTTCTCTGACAGAGGCACTGCAGATCACTCCTTTGCTGTTTCCAGGTGGCCCCACGGGCCAGATCTAAGCACCCTGTGAGCTGAATCTGGTCCACAGGCCTTGAGTTTGACACCCCTGTTCTACAGCATAGGTGCCATGGCAGAAAAGGTCTGTCTTCTGGGCCCTGCCAAATGGAACTCTTGCAGATGGGGCTCACGCAATACCTCTTCTGCCAAACCTAATGAAACAGGCAGATGCAATCATGTAAAGCGGTCCCTCAAATCACCCAATCCCTGCCATGAAGGGCTTTAAAAGGCAACATCAGCCCCTTGAATTGGACCCAGAAGCAAGCTGGTAACCAACACAGCTCACCCATGTGCCATTCCAGGGGAAAAAAGGGTAAGCAATAGAGACACAGAGAAAAAGAGAACAAGGAGGGAAAGAGAAACAGAGACTAGATGTATAGAAAAGAAAATAATAAAAAAAGGAAAAAAACCTTTCCCTTTCATAAGGATAAGTCAAACAATTTCAGTAATTTAACCCCTTCTCTAACACTGCACATTAGCATCTCTTATCCATGCCTTAACTTTTATCTATTAGCAAATAAGAGCCTCACTGTTTAATCAGCAAAAGTTTAAAATACCAGATACTTCATCCATCCATCCATCCATCCACCCACCCACCCACCCACCCACCTATCTAACCTTTACACAAATAAATCAATTTCATATTCATTTCCACAGCACCTTATTTTCTCTAAAACTACAACAAAAAATCCTCTTCCCATGTCTTATATTTATCAACAAATTTTTAAAGCCTCATTATTCAAATTTAATTAAGAAAAATTCCACCAAAGAACCACCAGAAAAAACACACTGAAAATAATGTTGCACAAATTAATTTATCATCTTCTCTTCATTCTTAATTGTATCATCTTCCATCTCTTCTTTTGAACCCTTTTTATGCTATCAGACAATCTTAAGAGAAAGTTTGGGATACATTATTGCCAATTATCCTTGAATTCTTCTACATTTAAAATATTATTCTCCAGTTTATATTAGTGGGTCTTTTCCTTTAATCATAATCTTTAATTCTTTCTGGTTGCCTCTAGGAAGCAACCTTCAAGGACACTTCTCATGATGTTTTTCTCTAATCCACAATATTTCCACAGGGAAAATTTTCTTAAATTCAAAATCTTCATGTTTTTTTCATAGGATTTTAAACAAGCTGCAGGAAGCATTCTTATAATCATTTCAAAATCTTAT
This sequence comes from Ahaetulla prasina, assembly GCF_028640845.1. Lineage (NCBI taxonomy): Eukaryota > Metazoa > Chordata > Lepidosauria > Squamata > Colubridae > Ahaetulla > Ahaetulla prasina. The sequence goes on from NC_080539.1 coordinate 125,434,524, forward strand.
TTGCCTCTTAATCCATTTAAAAACTTCCAAAATCAACATTCTAATCCCTCTTTTGCTGCTTATTTCTAAATAAAAAGTTTTTTCTTTAATTTTTAAACTTAAATAAAACTTTTTTCACTTAAATTCACTGAAGGAAAATCATCCAGTATATCAATAATAAAATTTGTTCTTCTGAATATTCTTAGTATCCAAGATACAATTTACAAACCATTTCTAGTGAAAGTAATTAAGAAAGGTTGTGGGTGAGCTCTGAAACGAAGATCACTGTTTTAAGGTCTTGTCATGGGGAACATTTGTATGGAGCACTATGAGCAATCCCAGTCAAAGAATGGTACAACTGATGCACAATATGAAGCCATGGAAAAATCATCCTAGCTAAGATTGCCATCTACTCATCAAGCGAGAGTCACGAGTCTAGGAGAAAACTCTGGTTATGCACTCGTTCTGTTTGGATCAATGCAACCCCATCCACTAACATAGATAGTATAGTCCCTGAATCAGAGGGAACAAGACCCAGAGGTTACCAAGACTCCTACCAGGGTTCATGAGAGGGAGCCTGTATTTTCCTATTCAAGCCCTCACAGCCTCCAGGCACTGAGCTAGGATGTCAATAGCACTAATTCTCCAGGGCCAGAGGTACAGTTGGGTATCAATAGTTGGGAGCCTGGATGGGAACAACAGATTTCAGCTGAACCCTGGTAAGACAGAGTGGCTATGGGTGGGCCCCTGTGCATCCAGAAGTGTTGGTTAAAATGCAGTACTCCAGGGCTAACTCACTGCTTCCTCTAGGAGTTCGATTCTAAGCCGTTCAAGGTTGACTCAGGCTTCCATCCTTCCGAGGTGGGTAAAATGAGGACCCAGATTGTTGGGGGAAATATGCTGACACTGTAAACCACTTAGAGAGGGTGTAAAGCACTGTAAAGCCGTATTTAAGTCTAAGTGCAATTGCTATTGCTATCTTTGTTTCTGGATGGGGTTTTATATTGTAACTTTTTATTGTACACCATTGAAGGTCCCTTTAAAGCAGTGGTCACCAACCAGTGGTCCATGGACCACTGGTGGTCCGCGAGAAAATTTTGGTGGTCCGCAGAAAAACTATTTGCATTTTTTATACTGCACTAAATACTTTTTATCTTTTAAAAAAATTCATATTAGTGGTCCTCGGGATTTAAAATTATGAATTTAGTGGTCCCTGAGGTACGAAAGGTTGGTGACCTCTGCTTTAAAGGAGGATGGATAGTTCAGAAATGTGATAAGCAACATACTGATGATACTTAATCCTATGGCAAAGAATAATCTCACCTACCAACTTCATGCAGATGTTGGATAGGAGGGGAGAGAGGACAGTAATGTTAGAAAACCCCACAATGTAGGTGTCAACGTTCCAGAAAACCCCTCCTGCAGAAAAGACTCCGAAGCCAAAGCTGACAGTAGGAGCCAAGGGAAGGATCTCTTCCCTTCAATCACCACCAACTGTAATTGGCCCCAGAGAAAGATGGAGACAATCGACCCTCTAAAAGGATGCAAATGACCAGCTGTCTGCAAGGAATATAAATCCTTCCATTCTTTTTTTATTTAATTTATTTATTTACATTTATATCCCGCCCTTCTCCGAAGACTCAGGGCGGCTTACAGTGTATAACTATCCCACTATCCTGTCAGAGCTGAAGAAGCTTCTTGGATGAGAAGCGAAATGTCTTCAAAGAAAAAAAATAAGGAAGTCCAGTTGCCTCCTGAAAAAGCACCTTTTGGATAACCATGACCTGGATGACTAAGAATCTCTACAGATGTGGACAACCCATAAAATATACTCCAGTGCTGACATCCTCTAAATCTCCAGAACCAATCCCGAAGGAAATCATAGTATCATCCTTCAATGGTAGTGAAGGCTGCTGAGAGGTCAAGCAGAATTAGGATGGATACAAGACTTTCATCCTGCTTCTGCCAAAGATCATCCAAAAGCATGACCAATGCTATTTCCATTCCATATTGAGAACTGAATCTTGACTGTAAAGGGTCCAGATAATCCAAATGGTTCAGCCAGTATTGCCATGACATAAATTCTCTCTTCTATCCTCAATATATCTACAGATCAAACAACTATGCTAAGAAAATCCCTGCTTAATTGGGGTACATCTGTAAAGAATTAATATAATGCATGTATTTCCACATTAGATGTTCAATACTGGGCAAGTTGGAGCTTCAGTAAAATGGCACAATTTTGTATCTGTTCTTGCCTCTACAAAATTATTTTCTCTCAGATCTGCATTGTAAAACATTTATTCTTAATTTAACATTTTCATTGTGATACCCACTGTTGGGCTATAACAGTGTTATTAGAAACTTCCACAAACAGAGGAATAATAGAAGTTAACAGTACTACAAATTGTAACTCCCTCTATATATTATTTTACAGGAATTTGCATTTAGACAAATCTCAATACCCTGAGCAGAAGCAAAGTATTTATTTTATTATTTGTTTATTTTGTTGAGTACATATTAGGTATTAAATATAAGCATGAATTGAATACATAAAGTGTATCCAATTAAAGGGAACATTAGGACAGGGATGGTAGGCACGCTGGCTCTTATGCATGCCCCTTAGAGAACTCTTAGGAATGGAGTGAGATCAACAGTAGACAGTCTGTTGACAGGGATTAATAAATTTGTATGGAAGGGTAAAAAACCGAGGATAAAGTTAAAAATAATGCAAGACGTTAGGGAAAGAGGGGGTTTAAAAATGCCTAATTTGAAATTGTACTATGATGCAGTTGTTTTAACTTTAATTTCTGATTGGATTAATTTAACAGAGGAAAGGATTTTGAATATAGAAGGTTATGGTTTGTTATATGGATGGCACGCATATGTAATATATGACAAGAAAATTGATAAGACATTTAAGAATAATATGGTCAGAAGTGCGTTGTTGAGGATTTGGAAAAAATATCAATATAAGTTAGATGGAAAGATACCAATATGGACCATCCCCAGACATATGATAGAGAATATAAATATATTACAAAAAATGGAAGTTATCACTTACAAAGAGCTTTTGACTATGGAAAACGGGGAATTACAGTTGAAATCTAGGGAGAAATTGAGGATGAAGGAAGAAATTATACATGGTTCCAGTATGGACAATTGCAATCTAGATGGAAAATAGATCAGAAAATTGGTATAAGGCAAAGTGATGATAATCTGGTAAAACAAATAAAAGATCAAGGTCAACAGCATATAAAGAGATTATATAATGTATTGGTTGAAATTGATTCAGAAATGGAGTTGGTTAAAGATTGTATGGTAAAATGGGCACAAAATTTTCAACAACCTATAATGTTAGAAACATGGGAAAAATTTGGGTGAGAAATGTTAAATTCACGCAAGCACAAAATTTAAGAGAAAATTTTTATAAAATGTTTTATAGATGGCATTTAGATCCTAAAAAACTGTCATGTATGTATCCAAATGTGAAAGCAAAATGTTGGAGATGTGATTGTGAGGATGCTACCTATTATCATATATGGTGGACTTGCAAAAAAGTTAAAGCCTTTTGGATTAAAATATGGTGGATTATGCAGAACATTTTGAAAAAGAAGATCAAGTTTGTTCCACAGTTCTTTTTATTAGGAATAATCTCAGATTGCACTGTTATAGAGACAAAACTGATTCTGAATTTAATAACTGCTGCAAGATTATTGATTGCACAATATTGGAAGAAAGAAGACTTACCTACAATTGGAGAATGGATTAGTAAAGTATCAAATTTAGCAGAAATGGCAAAATGTTCTGCCTACTTGAAAGACTGTACACAAGAAAAATATATATTGGAATGGAGGAAGTGGATTGATTATATTCAAAATAAGTATCAGATTAAAAAATATCAATTAGTTTTTGAGTGAAGTTAGGAATTATTATGTATTAGTTTAAGAAAGAAGGGAATTGATAGTGTGATGGTGTGAAATGGAATATGTTTTATGTTATATTTTAGATTATGTTTGTTAGTTACAATACCCTGTATTCTGTTCTGGGAAGTCTCGGGGGAAGGAGGCGGGAAGGGAAGACTATAAATTGATTGGTTGCCATTGTACAGGAATAATGGTAGAATTAAACAAGTTGGAATGGTGTAATGTCGGGACTGCTCGCAAACACTCCCGAAGGAAAGGGTAAGGAAAGAGGAGTAAAGAAGGAAGAAAGTAGGTAGGTAGGTGGGTAGGGAGGAAAGAAGGAGGAGAAGAAAGGATAGGAGGAGGAGAAGAAGGAGAAGATAGAGGGTTAGAAAGGATGGTAGTGAGAAGTGGGAAAGAGGAGGGGAAGTAGGAAAGCGAGGAGAAGGTGGTGGGGGAAGTTTAAGAAGGATGAGAAGGGAAGAAAGGATTAAAGGGGGGAGTGGCAGTCGAGCAGCCCTGACTGAGTATAATTTGAGTATAGGACTGATTGATGGATAAGTGATTGTATTGTACACTGGTCAAATTGTGGGAATTATTATGGAAAAATAAAAAATTTTTGCAAAAAAAAAAAAAAAAACAGTAGACAGTCTTAGGTTAAAGTTTTGGGGGCTTTGGGATAAGACCACAGAGTCTGGTAGTGCATTCCAGGCATTAACAATTCTGTTACTGAAGTCATATTTTCTGCAATTGAGTTTGGAGCAGTTCACTTTAAGTTTTTTTTAAAAAAAAATTATTTGAATTTATATCCCGCCCTTCTCCGAAGACTCAGGGCGGCTTACACTGTGTTAAGCAATAGTCTTCATTCATTTGTATAGTATATACAAAGTCAACTTTTATTGCCCCCAACAATCTGGGTCCTCATTTTACCTACCTTATAAAGGATGGAAGGCTGAGTCAACCTTGGGCCTGGTGGGACTTGAAGTAGCAGTAATTGCAGTAATTGCAAGCAGCTGTGTTAATAACAGACAGACTTAGTCTGCTGAGCCACCAGAGGCCCTGGTTTGTATCTATTGTGTGCCCGTGTATTGTTGTGGTTGAAGTTGAAGTAGTCATTGACAGCATATCAATCAACAATGTAGTCATTGACAGCATTGTAGCATATGATTTTATGAGCTATGCTTAGGTCATACCGAAGGTGGCGCAGTTCTAAATTTTCTAAACCCAGAATTTCAAGCCTGGTGGCATAAGGTATTTTGTTGCGAGCAGAAGAGTAAAGGACTCTTCTGGTGAAATATTTCTGGATGCGCTCAATATTAATGTCCGATATGCAATGCGGGTTCCAGACAGATAAACTGTATTCAAGAATTGGTCTAGCAAATGTTTTGTATGCTCTGGTTAGTAGTGTAATATTACTAGAGAAGAAACTATGCAAGATTAGGTTTACAACCCTTAATGTCTTTTTTGGCAATATTGGTACAGTCGGATTTGCATCCTGGAAATAGCACTTATTACCTCTTTTGATATGTTCTGGTCCCATTTTATTTTTTAGATTGTCCTTATGGGCTGTATCACAAATAATGTTTTGCAGTGATCCAAGCAAATGCCATGGTGATTAAGTGAATGCCTTGTCCACAATGGGCATTTTTTTTAGTTGGAAATCAGAAGTAAGTGCTGGTTTTCTGGAAAAAAATGTCATAAATCGTGGTCACATGGTCATAGGATGCTGCAGATGTCTGTAAATGCAGGTCAGTTCCATGAGCCCAAAATATGATCATATAACTGTGGGAATGGTGGTGGTGTTGTAACTTCAAATCTGGTCCGTAAGTACCTTTTTTGGAGTCCATCATAACTTCAAACATGCTAAGCAACTGGTCTTAAGTCAAGGACCATCTGTATTTGTAAAAAATTCCTTTAATTCCTGCCAGCTGTAGAACACCAATAGTACAGTTTAGCTCCACCTCTTCTGATTATGTGCCATCAAATGGTTTTCAACTCCTAGCAACCACAGAGATAGATTTTCTCCATGATGATTCTAATCTCTTCTTTCAGGACTCCTAATGGTGCACTCATCGCCACTGTAACTGAGTCCGTCCACATTGCTGCTGGTTGTCTTCTTGTTTCATAGTTCCCATGACTGATCCTTTATTTTTAACAAAAGGAAATCAGGCGTATTTACTAAAAAATTAAGCCGATGTGTTCATTATTCTGTCTTTTTTTTTTTAACTGACTGAACCATCTCCAAACAAAAGAGAGCTTTGTTGTTCCTAGAAACTTGAAGAATTTTATCTACTGACAAATAGTACAAGCAAATGAAATTACCCAGATACAAATAAACAGCCCTCTAATTTTAAAGAGTGAAATCAAGAATGATTACTCTTTTCATTGTTACTGGTTCTTTTAAGGCACTGAAAAACAAATAAAAAGGTCAAATATAAGTTACTATTAATAAAGGAGAATATTTGTAACTCAGGGTTGACATGAAGGGGTCCCTGGTGCTCTCTGAGCTTTCTTTCTTTCTTTCTTGCAGATGTTTCATTACCCAAACACTGAAGATGGTACCTAGTTTGGATAATGAAATGCCTCCAAGAAAACAAGCAAGCTCAGAGAGCGCCTCATATGTTACCATTCTTAAAAATGTGCATAAACAGAATTTGAATACTATTTAAGGTTCCAGGGATTCTAAAGTAAGCACCTAATTCAGTTAAACTTATTTTCAGATAACTATATACTGGATTAAGTACTTTCTGTATGGTTGCATTCCTCATATTGAATAACCCTGCTTTAGCTTTTTACAATTCAATATAGTGAAACCTAATAGCATAAACATGCTGATGTCTGTACTTAAAGAATATGAATGAAACACGTTACATATGTTAGTAACAATGTATCACATATTTTATTAGTTTCACAGCTGAGCTTGTTGATCAAAAGGTCGGCAGATCGGCAGTTCAAATCCCTAGTGCTGCCGTGTAACGGGGTGAGCTCCCGTTACTAATCTCAGCTTCTGTCAATCTAGCAGTTTTGAAAGCACATAAAAAAGCAAGTAGAAAAAATAGGGACCACCTTTAGTGGGAAGGTAACAGCGTTCTGTGCGCCTTTGGCATTGAGTCATGCCGGCCACATGACCACGGAGACGTCTTCGGACAGCGCTGGCTCTTCGGCTTTGAAACGGAGATGAACACCTAGAGTCAGCAACGACTAGCACGTATGTGCAAGGGGAACCTTTACCTTTAGTATTTCTGAACAAAATCAGATCCATAACATAAAGTAAGGTATATTTTGGTTTTGAGTACATATAAACTTTTTGACCGAGTCTTTCTTTCTTTCTTTCTTTCTTTCTTTCTTTCTTTCTTTCTTTCTTTATTAATTAAATTTTTATACCGCCCTTCTCCTGAAGGACTCAGGGCGGTGTACAGCCAACGATAAAACAAAATATATACAATTAAAACAACATTTAAAACATAGCAGATTATAAAGGCTGATAAATTAAAATTTAGATTTTAAAATTTTAAAATATTAATAAACCCCAAATTTAAAATTCAATACTATTATGCCAGTCCCGCTTGAATAAATAGGTGTGTTTTAAGCTCACGACGAAAGGTCCGAAGATCAGGCACTCGACGTAGGCCAGGGGTAAGTTCATTCCAGAGCGTCACTGCTCCCACAGAGAAGGCCCTACTCCTGGGGACCGCCAGCCGACACTGTTTGGCAGACGGCACCCTGAGGAGACCCTCTCTGTGAGAGCGTACGGGTCGGTGGGAGGCATAGGGTAACAGCAGGTGGTCCCGTATGTACCCGGGTCCTAAGCCATGGAGCGTTTTAAAGGTGGTAACCAAAATCTTGAAGTGCACCCGAAAAACCACAGGAAGCCAGTGCAGACTACGGAGTAGTGATGTTATGTGGGAGCCACGAGCGGCTCCCGTTACTACTCGCGCAGCCGCATTCTGGACTAACTGTAGCCTCCGGGTGCACCTCAAGGGCAGCCCCATGTAGAGAGCGTTGCAGTAATCCAACCTAGACATAACCAGAGCGTGAGTGACCGTGCATAAGGCATCCCGGTCAAGGAAGGGACGCAGCTGGCGAACCAAGCGAACTTGGTAAAAGGCCCTCCTGGAGACGGCCGCCAGATGTTCATCAAAGGACAGCCGTTCATCGGATGCAGCTGACTGTACCGGGGTGCCGGCATCCACAGCCACTCCATCTTGGAGGGATTGAGCTTGAGTCTGTTTCTCCCCATCCAGACCCGTACAGCCTCCAAACACCGGGACAGCACTTCGACCGCTTCGTTGGGGTGGTCCGGGGTGGAAAAGTACAGCTGAGTATCATCAGCGTACAGATGATAACTCACCCCGAAACCACTGATGACCTCGCCCAGCGGCTTCATATAGATGTTGAACAGGGTAGGAGAGAGAATCGACCACTGGGGCACCCCACAAGTGAGGCGCCTCGAGGGCGACCTCTGCCCCCCTGTCAACACCGACTGCGACCGGTCAGAGAGATAGGAGGAGAACCACCGATAAACGGTGCCCCCCACTCCCAATCCCTCCAACCGGCGCAGCAGGATACCATGGTCGATGGTATCAAAAGCCGCTGAGAGATCCAATAGGACCAAGGCAGAGGAACAACCCCTGTCCCTGGCCCTCCAGAGGTCATCCACCAACGCGACCAAAGCCGTCTCCGTGCTATAACCGGGTCGGAAGCCGGACTGGAACGGGTCTAGATAGACAGCTTCCTCCAGGTGCTGCCATGCAACCACACTCTCTACAACCTTCGCCACAAAGCGAAGGTTGGAGACTGGACGATAGTTTCCCAAAATAGATGGGTCCAGGGAAGGCTTCTTGAGGAGAGGTCTCACCACCGCCTCTTTCAAGGCGGCAGGGAAAACCCCTTCCACCAAAGAAGCATTTATAATCCCCTGGAGCCAGCCTCGTGTCACTTCCTGAGCAGCCAGCACTAACCAGGAAGGACACGGGTCCAGTAAACATGTAGTTGCATGTAACCTCCCCAGCAACCTGTCCACGTCCTCGAGAGCCACAGAATCAAACTCATCCCAAATAACCTCAACAAGACGCGACTCTGTCATCTCGGTTGGATCATCGCAATCTTGGTCCAAACTATCCCGAAGTTGAACGATTTTATCATATAGATAACCGTTAAACTCCTCAGCTCGTCCCTGTAAGGGGTCATCCCGTCCCCCTTGATGAAGAAGGGAACGGGTCACCCGAAACAAGGCAGCCGGGCGGTTATCTGCCGATGCAATGAGGGTGGAAACGTAGGAACGTTTCGCCTCCCTCATTGCCACTAGGTAGGTCTTAGTAAAAGATCTCACTAGTGTCCGATCAGCCTCGGAACGACTAGACCTCCAAGTACTCTCTAGGCGTCTTCTCCGGCGTTTCATCTCTCTCAGCTCCTCGGAAAACCAGGGAGCCAATTGAGATCTACGCCGGGTCAGAGGCCGCAAAGGCACGACACGGTCCAAAGCCCCAGCCGCGGCCCGTTCCCAGGCCGCAACCAGTTCTTCAGTCGTGCCGTGGGTAAGATCCTCAGGAAATGGCCCAAGCTCCGTCAGGAACCTCTCCGGGTCCATCAGGCGCCTGGGACGGAACCAACGCATTGGTTCCGTCTCCCTGCGGTGGTGAGCGGCGGTCCGAAAGTCTAGGCGAAGAAGAAAATGATCTGACCATGACACCGGTACCTTCACTATATCTCCTAAAACCAGATCATTAACCCACTGACCAGAGATAAAAATCAGGTCTAGCGCGCCTCCCCCAATGTGTGTAGGGCCATCAGTTACTTGAATCAGGTCCAAGGCCGTCATGGAGGCCTGGAACTCCTGAACCACCGTTGATGACAAGCCGGCCGATGGCAAGTTGAAATCCCCCAAGACCAAAAGTCTGGGAATCTCAACCGCCACGCCAGCAAGCACCTCTAGTAGCTCAGGTAGGGCTGTAGTCACGCAGCAAGGAGCCAGGTACGTGATCAACAACCCCATCTGATTCCGGTGGCCCCACTTCACAAGGAGGGATTCACAACCAGCTATCTGAGGAACAGTGGACTCCCTCGGCTCCAAACTTTCGTTAATCACAACTGCTACCCCCCCACCCCTACCTTGGGCCCTCGGCTGATGAAATGCCCGGAAACCTGGAGGGCACAGTTCAACCAGGGGTACACCCCCTTCTGTGCCCAACCAGGTCTCCGTAATGCCCATAAAGTCCGCGGACTCCCTCTGAATAAGGTCACAAATCAGGGGATTTGGTCTATAGTTATGTGTTTTGTATTGAACAAACATATTAATATTTAATTCCCAGCTCACATCAAGTAACATCTGGTACATGTTCTGTACAGAGTTATAAAATAAATAATTTTATCCACCATCTTTTTTAAAAATGCAGAGGAATAATCAGTTTTGCATTATTTTCATGAAGGATCTTTTCTTTTCTTTCTCCTGTTAACTTGGGAGATTAATGTTGAATCAAAAGTATGTAAACTGCATGAGGGGAAAAAAGAATTGCATCAGAACATTTTAACTAAAATGGTAAACACTTTTGTTCAGGGAATAATCAGAATGTTAATGTGGAACATAAATTAAAATATTCATGAAAATTATTCAACCTTTAGTTGAAATGCTTCCAACTGCCCATATTAAAAATCCAATCAAGGCTGCAGTTCTATTTTTAAATAACATTGCTTGGATTGTTGGGGGATTTGATGTAAATCTTTTGCTATTGTAGATCAGGTACCACTATCAGGATTATCATGAAAAATTCGATTTGTAAGATTCCAATGCATAACATAATAGTATGTTTCACCAATGACCCATCTCTACCAGATCAGCTACTAAGTTGCTGGTCCATCAAATTAAAAGATGCAGAAGCACAAGCTTGGGCATTCAGTTCAATAAATTACTATTTCTGAATCTGTAATTTATTTACAAGCTTTGTTTTCCCCTAAGATTGCTAATGTTAGCAACTAGCAACATACCAAACCATTTTCAGTTCAGATACTTGGGACTTATAAGAAACTTACTATTACAATACACTTTTAAGTGTATCATGGAAAAAGCATTCTAAATCCCTGTAGTTGAAACATACATTAAATAAGGTCAAATTAATTCATTTCAACAATAATCGTCACTGCATTCATAGTGTCAAGAGTCAAGTTCATTTTTAAAAAAATAATGCAAACCAAGCTTTCACTTGCCTAAATTTCCCATCATCTTACTTCACCTTATTATAATTTGAATTAAAGATTTGTTTATTGCCGATAAAAATTGCTGGATATTTAGAACAAAACTAATTTATGAATAATTCACTTTAATATTATTTCTTTTATTACAGTACCATATACACAAGGCCTGCATGGTTTAATAAAATTCTACGTAAGTCCTGTGGGTTGGGTTTATAATTTGCTTTAATCACAGCCCTGCTCTGTAGTGTCTCATTATATCTTTAAACTCTGGAACATATTACTGAATGTGTAGTTCATATACAGATATATAATACGTAAGATGGAAAATGATTCTGACTTACTGTTTCAATTTCTGTGTGACATATAAACTAAATATTATTATTGCTTTTCTGTAAAAACTTTATTTAAAGATAGAATTTTGGTTATTGTTATTTTTCAAATGGAATACTTGAACACTTTTTAGTAATCACTAGTATTTTTAGTATTTGCTTCCTTCTTCAAAACAGACATAAACAAACTAGATATCATATTTATTACAGTAAAGTTAACAAACTGGATATAAAATAAAAGATCTATGGGAAAGTTGCTACTTTATAGGAAGTTGTTTATTTATTAAGCATATCACATACAAGGTCCAGGTATGCTACAATGTTATACATAGTAGAAGACCTGGCAGCTGACAGCTACACGAAGTAACATGTCGAGAATGTTCCAACAAACCTGATATTCCTCTTGGTTTCATGACACTGGTCTTATTTTTTCCAGTCTTCCCCAACTCACATTCTAGAATCTTCCTACTTAATCCAGTACTATATAAAACCCATATAAACCATATATAAACCAAATAACTTTTCTGGGAGAGAGATCAAATGATCGATTCCAGATGCTATCAGAAGCATGTCATGGGTATACAAGAAAGTGTAGACAATAAGGAAGCTAATTTTGACATAAATATGCCAGATCTGTTACTAAAGCAACAAGAGAGAAAAATGCCAAAAGAAGAAATCATGTGCAAAGGACTCCAGCAGACCCTCTCTAATTCATTTGAGTGTAAGAGGGGAAAGGGAGGAGCAAAATACAGACTTGCAAGATTATATTACTATAGTCAATAATAATAAACATAATTTTATCCTTCATGTAGACTTGATTTCTTGGTTTGGTGTACAGATGTAGTCATGCCTTCTTCTCTTGGATCAGTAGCCCACTGATTTCTCTCCCAAATACTGCACTCAAATGATGAATTTGGACTAAGTCTAAATTCCTTTTCTTGTTATCTCCCCTCAAACTTACCATGCCGCTTGCTTTCCAAACACAATAAAGAAGGAATGAAAAAAACACGGCATGACAAGTATTTGGGTAGCATATAAAATTTGAAACTACAAGAAGATAAAACAGTATCTTTGGCTTCTACCTATGCTTCAAATAAAAATAAAGAACAATTTTGTAGCACATCCCCCCCCCAAAAAAAACCTAATAAAATTTGAAGAAGAATATTTGTTTGTGGAGATATTGGATTTAAAAATCTGAAATTAGATAAATCCAAAAAAGATGGATTGCGAAAGTATTTTAATATATGAAGGTGGGGTTCTTGAAGCTCTATGAACTACCTATAGGTGGTTTTCTTGCAGACATTTCATTACCAAACAAGGTAATGCCATCAGTGCTACAAGGGAATAGGGTTTGCTCTTATATTTGGAGGAATGGACCTTAACATATATTTGGAGATTACAAAATCCAACGAAGAGAGGCTCCACTTTTTTTTAACAAGACATCAGTTATACTCTAGAATAGACATATGCTGAGCATCTAAAATGCTTAACACTATATTTCAAAGGAGTAGAAATTCTCCTAATAATATATGTAGATCATAATTCAAGTTTAATCATATGAAGTTTGGGTGTAAAACTACCTTTCAGATGGGTTATTATTTCTATGACAGTCTTACAAAAAAAGTAAAGAGGGACTATAATTCTTTCCAAACAAAAAGGCATCAGGAACCTTTCTATTATTCTCTGGGAAACAAGAAAAGCCTTTTAAACAAATTAGCCACAAAAAAATAATAATAATAACAAAAACAACACTTGGATGCTAAAATAAGAGAATTTGAAAAAATAAAGAATTGATGAAGAAATTACAAGAAACTAAACAGTAAATACATTTATTAGAAATAGTAGAATTACCGAAGGAAATAAAATTTATTGAACAGAAACATCTTAGTACATTTGAACCTGCAAACAATTCAGAAGAAACACTAAAATAATAGTATTAAAGAAAAGGTCCAAATTGTTACATTTTAAAACTGGAAATAGAATTGGCACCTTAAAAAAAACATTATGTTCCAAGACTAATATTGATGAAGTCACTATGAATATATATATTGAAAAGTTCATTATCGAATAATTGATTATCAACATAGGCAAATTTCTATACTCAATATTCTATTTAAATAATATAAACTTAATAATTTAAAGCATAATATACCAATGTATTAAATTTATAAAAAATGTAGAAAAAAGCAAAAAGCAATCTATAGTCTAAATTTCACATTATTTCAATTGGTAAAATGCAAACTGTGAATGGGGAAAGAAGTCTTCTGTTTTGAGAAACTGAGAAGGAAGCCAACAACTGTACAATGATATCAAACCTGCCCCATTCGTGCTCCAATGTCCCAATCTGGCCATGTTTTCTTGCTGGCTATAAAGTGCCATAAGGGGAATGGTGGTAAAACTACCACCATAGGATAACTATTCCAGCACTGGAATTTGCATGTAATTATGTATTTTACGAAACTGCTTCTTGTTGATACAAAAAGGGAATAGGTAGTGCTCTAAACTGAAATTATCTTTTTTTGTTTTTCCAGACTGTGACTGTTTTGAGGAAAAGAATATGGAAAACTAACTAATCCAAGATATTTTGCTTTGCTTCTTATTCTCATTCATTTACAGAATTCATGGTTCTTTCCCAGCATTGCTTTCTATGTTCACACCATTTCTCCTCATATTAGAGAAGGGCAGAGATTCATATAGAAGTGGTATAATATCAAAAGCTCCAATTAATGTCAAAGCAGTGTATAATGTCAAAAGAGAGAAAGTCCTATTCACAAGATATATTAAATACATTTTTTATCAGGACTTTAAATTTTAATTTCAAACTATTTCTAAGTGGGAAAAAAGAAATAATGACATAATCCACTGAGGTTTGAATAGAACTAATCTCAGACAATATGTCATATCCAACCATCTCTTCTTTAAAGCCTTGTAAATTTATTTTAGATTTAGAAATACTACCAAATCCTGTAGGCAGAGCTTAGTTTAGGCAGCAACCATTTGTATAATCAATTCAAAGCAAAACAAAAAGATCTCCAACAGTACAACAATTTTAATATTCAACCCAATTCCAATTACTTATTCATATTGTAGCACATTATAAGCCATGGCTTTGTATGTAACTTTTGTTACATTAGCCACTGCCCATACACAAATGTCACTTGATAGCATTAGCCTGCAGTAAATTGCCGGTTCAATAAAGAATGCTGCAACTGTATTCACTGAAAGCAAAACATTAAATTAAATCCACTTGGTTCTATTTCTCTGTGAAATCTGATAGCAGAGGCTAAACACATTCTGAATCAATTCTTAAACACTGTGATGGACTATACAAAGGCAATTAACTTGGCTAAGTTTTTATTGGTCTTTGGAGTGAAGAGGAATGCCCTTTCTCGATTGGAAAGCATTTACCTTTGAAAGAACAGATTGCACTTCATGGTACTTTTGGATCTGCCAAAGTCCCAGATTACTTCATTAGCAGTTACCATCTAAAAATGGCATTTTTACCTATAGCTCTACCTATTCCTAGAAAGAAAAGCTTGCCCTTTGTGATCTGCATTAGTAGTTTCAGAATTGGATTCCTGAAATATGCTCTGATATTGGTTGCTGAACCTAGCTGTGGAGCTACACTTAGTGCAGAATGCTAATAGATGGTTTATGATTGAGGTACCTTACTACATATATAGGGGTGCAGTGGCTAAGTGATTAAAGGTGCTGAGCTTGTCAGCTAGAAAGCTGTCAGCCAGGTTCGAGACCGAAACACTGCATGAAAGGGTGAGCTCCTATTCTTGCCCCAGCTCCTACCCACCTAACAATTCAAAAGCATGCATGTGTGAGAAGATAAATAGGTACCACTTCGATGGGAAGTTAATAGCATTCCAAGCACCTAGGTGTATAGTCATAGTGGCCACGTGACCTCCAAAGCATCTTCAGAAAACTCAGGTTCCCTTGTCTAAGAAACAGAATTGAGCCCCACCCCTTAAAGTCAGACATGACTGGACAGGGGAAACCTTTACTTTTTTTCTTTACTACATATATTTTTGCTTCTAGCCAAAATAAACTACAGGCTGTCAGTCTACTACTAAAACAGGTTCAATGTAATATTAATATGCTAAGATGTGACAAATTAGTTCAAAAACACCTCAATACTTATCAGCTTAGATCAGGGGCGTCAAACTCAAGGCCTGGGGGCCAGATCCAGCCCACGGGGTACTTGGATCTGGCCTGAGGACTGCCCACAGTGCTTCTGACAGTGAAAAGGGAGCTCAGGAGGCCACCCTCCTGAGCTCCATTTTTACTGGCAGAGGGTTGCAGGAGTCCATGGTAGCCAAAAACAGAGCTCAGGAGCCATTTTTGCTGGCAAAATGCTTGGGCTGCCACAGGTGCCCCCAACATCAAGCTGACCTGCCTACCCTGGCCATGTCCACCCTGGGTCCCTGAGGTCAAACACAACCCTGATGTGGCCCTCAATGAAATCGAGTTTGACACCCCTGGCTTAGACACTTACTAACTTTAAGGAAGGTCCAGATCATTGCATTAGAGAGGATCTTTTCTTTAGGGTTGCAAATTCTGTGGAATGATTTAACTGCAAAGTTAATTTAAACAATTTAACTAGAAAGCTAACATTTTTCACATGTTCTCTGAAAAACATCTCATGAAAGTCTTTCCCAACCAGTAACTCCTACCAAACTTGTATTTTCATAGAGTGCTTCATTTTTATATTATAAATGAAAATGTTTTAAGATTTATATCACTGAAAGGGCTACTATATCTGTGCTGGAAAAACCTGCATGAGCACAAGATGGCATCAAAGAAATATAGAAAATTCTTTTTTTGTGTAGGAGGGGCTACTGTTTCATGGTAACCTGCAGCTTTGCAGCCAAATTATGCATAATTTCATTAAAACATAGCTAAATTAGTAGATTTGGTATAGCTATTATTAAAGGAATCAAGCACATGTGCTGGTTTTTCATTGCCCATACTTTTCACTAATCATGTACCCACTAAAAAATACATTTTAGTACATTTTTACATAAAACTATGCCAGATGATATTTTGATGCATAATTAATTGGAGAATATGTTAATACTGCATATATTCAACATTCATTTTTATAACACCATTTACTGAGCTAAGTTCACCGTGCTATTTTAAAGATATGCAATGTATGGCTTGATTTAGTGTGCATTTATTTATTTAAAGTAACAGTATACAGTTAGCAGTAATTATATGTTAACAAGTTTTAAAGCTTTCTTTCAGACATTACTGTTTCTAGTGGTCCGATTCGCTAGCTTAATAGTCTTCCTATTATAAGTTAAAAGAAAATATGGTGGCGATAAAAAGTAAAAAATATACACGAGGACCTTATCATATGACATGTATCAATTATTCTATTAATGAAAATATTTCATTGGAGTATTTTTGGTCTACTCTTTTTAAATGGTAGGGTTCTAATTCCAATTTCACCTTTTGCCAGTGTATTTTCCAAGCAGCTCACATCTCTAATTTGAATATCTGTTCTATACCCACCTGAATAGACTACAATTAAAGAAGGGTTTATAACAAATTTGAAGTACACGGCCTCATAAACGCAGTTGGTTACTTGGAACTACATGACCTTCCCTATCTCACTGATTAAATGAAATTATATAGTGTATAATCTCAAATCGAGTGTTAAGCAATTCTTTCAAAGACTTTCAAGTCCAAATTTATTTAAGTGTCATGTTTTCAATGTAATTAGCATTAAACTGTGTTAGCAGAGGATTAACAAAAGACAAGTGGAAGTGCTGCAAATTATATTTATCATTCTAATTCTTCAATTCCTGTTTCTTTCAATCCTTATTTATTAAACATATCTCAGTAAAGAAAAAAACAAAATAGCAGAAGCATACTTTATAATAAAAGATCAAATATAGTTAACCTACTAGAGGAAAATCTATGCCATTTTTCCCAATTGCACAACCCTCTTTTTTTGATGGTAGAAACAATAACAAATTGTGATTTATGTTATTTTATTCTATTTTACATATTTACATATTAAATTATTGTATTTTATCCCATAATTATTGTATTTTAACCTATTCTTATTTTAAATTTTTTAAATAGGATTTTATTGGTAATACATGTTTGAACCTTGTATTTTGATATGGTCTATAGGCTAATCAATAAAGCTAAGCTAATCAAACCTAAACCTAGGCAATTCATTAACACTCAATATGCTAATGGTAAGGGGCGATGCCCGTGATGGCGAACCTATGCCAGAAGTGGCACGCAGCGCCCTCTCTGTGGGCACACAAGCCGTCGCCCCAGTTCAACTCTGCCATGCATGCCCACACGTCTCCTCCAGACAGCTGGTCTTCGAGTTTCTGCTGTGGGGGTGGGTTGGGGTGCGTGCAGGGGACGCCACGTGAATGTGCAGGGGCGCATTCAGAGTCCTGTGCATGCATATGCAGGGCACACGCGGGAGGTGTGGGCATTGGATTTTGGGGGTTCGGGTGTGCATGCGGGCATTTGTGTGCACACACACGTGCTTTGGGCATTTGGTCCAGAAAATATTAGCCATCACTGAACTATGCTCTCAACTACTACAAAACTCCAGGCAATTAATGCTGTAAAATGTCAAAAGAATCTCTTGCAACTTTAAACTTTCTTTATGGGGACTTGGAAAGAAAAGGAATAGGCCTAAAACTGAATTGAAAGTCTTCTCTTGTTTACATTGCTTTTCTCATCCTGCTAAACACCTGATGTTTGTGCTGTATATAGAAAAAGCTAGCACTAGCACAATAAGCCTAGTGCTGCCTCCCTTATTACAGTCAGTTGAAGCACTGTGTTGTTTCCATGAGCAGCAATTTCTCTCTTTTGTGTGTGCTGCTAGTACAGCCAGTGATTTTAGAGGCTTAGCGGAATTTCTTGTCCTGCTGGAGAAGAACTTGCCATACCAGTTCATAATTATTTGTTGCCAGCAATTGAACTGAGCATGTACAAAAGTTTCAAAATTTAAAGCTTAGGAAGTTCATCTTTTCTCATTTCCTTCAAGAAAAACCTTCTTGTACCTGAAGATTTGGTTTAGTGGCTCAGTGGCTAAGATGCTGAGCTTGTCAATCAGAAAGTCGGCACCTTCAATGATTCGAATCCTTAGCGCTATGTAATGGAGTGAGCTCTCGTTATTTGTCCCAGATTCTGCCAACCTAGCAGTTCAAAAGCTAGATTTTGCCACTATTTCTACTATACTTTCCCACTTCCCATTTTAAGGGCAGCATAGAAACTCTCAATGAAATAATCAATATTTGAGAATTAGTAAATTCTGGCAAACCTCCACAGCTACAAGATTTATAGAATCCAAAAGAGTGTTAGGTCTTAAACTTCAAAGACCTTATCCTCATTCTCTGTTATGCAAGTCGACATATATTCAATATGATGAACTTTATTTTGGACTTTGCCCAGCATATGGTAAAAATATAGAGATTACTGTGCAAAATTATATGTAAAATGACTAGCTACAATTTAAGAACAGTCCATGCGTCGTAGCTATGAAATTATGAAACAGAATTATGGCTAAATGAAATTAAGAAAATTATGTGCCCAGAACATAAAAACTATGGAATTATTATAAAACTCAAAAGTTATAAAATATTATAAGATTTAAGTTAAACTAGCACTTAATTCAATCTGTAACAACTAAGCACTACAGTAAAATTACTGTAATAAAGTATAATAAGATAGTATTCTATGCCATCCTGAAAGCTAAAAGGTGCAGCTATAACAGTGGAAATCATGAAACTAAAGATTACAAATGCAACATGCCTGATTTAACACTTGCTATCAGTCGATTTCTACCAGATTTTGCATGATGTTATACAGAATTTAGTAACACTGTATGTTATGAAAGAAAAATCCAAGAGAAATTAGTAGATATACCACTAGTGTGGGTGATCTGTAAGTCTGGAAAGTAATGTATAAGTTATACTATAAATGCCTCTGTAAATGAGCAGTTGAGAAGGAAATTGATGGTTTCAATTTCTCCATCATTACAATGGCACAGGTGTTCTGGAAAGTGGATCTTCCCATGTCTTTCTTCTTAACAGTTGAAAGAAGAATGCTGCAGCACAGAGGCAATGCTGACCATAATTAGATTTTGTGGTTGCCTGAGGTAGAATCACACAGTCAGAAGGAATCTTTAAAATCTTCTAGTCCAGGGAAGGAATCCTCAGACTATTGCAGACAAATGGCTAGCCAAACTTTTCTTGGAAACTTCCAGTGATAAGAGTTCCAGGAGACAGGCTCTTCCACTCCTTAATAGCTTTTACAACTAGGTATTTCCTACTTATTTCAAGTTGGTACCTCTGTCTTAAAGGTACTAGTGCCTCCTTTTATTAATGGGAAGCTTTGTGTTCCAGCTCAGGTCAGACTGCCACTTTCCATCCATTCTGCCTTGCTTCAGAAAAGTTCTCATTTGCTCTGGAAGTTGGGAAATAAATTCTAAGTAAGTTTAAACAATAGCGTCTCAGCTTCAGTCATTTTTCCCTCTCAACGTGGTATTCCCTCACTGAGTAGAGATCAGAGCACTCTGTCTACAACATTCCATGCTAACTAGTCACTGTGTTGTGGTCACAGTGGCTTTTGATATTCTTGATTCTGGCATACACACACACACACACACACTCACTGAATGTTCACAATAATTAGTAGTTGAACAGCACTGTTCCTCATTGATTTTGGAATGGTTACTCAGTGGTAGCTCCCTTTTAGGCTACCACTGAGTTTATCTCATCCCTGATTTTCAACATTCTCCTGAAACTACTGCAAGAAATAGCATGTTACATGATAATCAATATACTGATAAATGTATTAGCTTGTCAGCTGGAAAACTGACACTCCAGGTTCGAGATCTGAGTGCTGTGAATCGGGGTGAGCTCCCATTCCTGCCCCAGCTTCTGCTGCCTAGCAGTTTGAAAAACATGCAAATGTGAGTAGATTAATAGGTAGACCTCAGTGGGAAGATAACAGCATTCCATGTGTCTTTGGCATATAGCCATGCGGGCCACATGACCACGGAAAATGTCTTCAGAAAATGCTGGCTGCCTTGGCCAAGAAACCGAGATAAAGACTGTGCCCTACAGTCAGCCACAGAAATCTTTATCTTTTTCTTACTAATATATATATTTATCTGAAGAGCTTGACTTGGAATCTGGAAAGGAATGAGGGACTCCATGGAAAAAAAAAACCAGGATAAAATTGAAACCTAGCAACAACGAGGTATTGTTTGTACAGAACCATTTGCTTTTTAACTATGCAGCTCTCCCTGAAACAAGATGCCTGGGAGACAATTGCCCATGTCCATATCATGTATAAATGGCACTAATAAAAGGTGCTCTAAATAGGGGTCACTTTGGAGACTATGCAGAAGCTGTAATTATTCCAAAATGCAGCCATCTCTTTACTGGCGGGTGAGAATTGCCAGAATCACATGGTACAAGTATTGCAGGCACTACATTGAATGCAATTCAGTTATTGGTTATTATTTGTTCAGCCCTACATGATTGGACACCAAGGTTGGACATTTTCTGAACAGCTTCAATAAAATTAATGCATAAGGATACACAAAATCTCTTTGTCTGAGATTTGAACAGGAGAACTAGGAAACACTTTTCTTTGAGTCTTTCATCCCTCTGAAATAGCCTTCCCCCGGGAGACCCAGGTGTCATATTCTCTGCTAAAACTTGGGAGGACATTCGAAAGAGAATCATTCCATGGATCATTTGTCCTATACTGTTGCTAGAAGTGGTCTCTAAGAAGGAATACAATTACTGCTTTAATTGGAAATATTTTTGTTATATTTGTTTCATGGATATATGAAAATCCCCAAGCATCTATGTGGATACATAAATTCTGTAATAAAACACACACACACACACACACAAATGTGGAAAATATGTTGGAATAGCACTGCCTTGTATTTTTCAAAACATTAAGAGAATGGCATTGCCAAAACATTGTATCACATCGGGAAATGTATCAACATTTGTCAAAGATTACACTCTATTGGTAGCTTGGGTGACTCATGTCCTTACTCAACATGATTTTTAGGTCCTTGGAAAGAACTCTAACTAAATAAGTTCTCTTAGGCAAGGCCATTTATGCTATAATGGATCAAATGAAAACCAGGATATGAAGAAGGTGTTAGAAATGATCTACTAAATTCAGTCTCAGCAATGAAAGATCTATCAATAACTTTGGATCAGGCACGCTCTCTCAGCTCAAACTACCTCACAGGGTAGGAAAGACTATCTACAACAGGGGTCTCCACCTTTGGTCCCTTTACGACTTGTGGACTTCAACTCCCAGAGTTCCTCAGCCAGCTTTGCTGGCTGAGGGACTCTGGGAGTTGAAGTCCACAAGTCTTAAAGGGACCAAGGTTGGAGACCCCTGATCTACAAGACCTGGAGCATCTGGGGGAAAAAAAAGGTGAGATAGAATTCAAACAAAGAAATTAATAGATTCCTCACTCAATATAATCCCCTGCTATTAAACACAAGGGAAAATCTAGTGTGAGTCCTGCCAACCATGTTGGATGTTCCCAGTTTTTGTGGACTATGAATTCCCAAGCCAAGGCAAGACATTCTTTCATCAGAAGTTAAATGCTACTAGCAGTTCCATTTTCCAGCAGCTATAAATCCTTACCAACAAATGACATTAATGGACTACTTGTTCTTGTATAGCGGTGAATGATAATCTAGGACATTCCCCCAATTAGGATGCAAGGTTGCTTGGTCTGGCACCAAGATAAATGTCTGGTCTTCATTAATACCAGAAGGAATAAAATAAAGAAACTGAAACATGAAGTTATTACCCAAGTTTCATAACTCTTATAGTTGCCTGTTCTATCAGGAACCACTTGTGCTTGTGCAATGGAGAGAACACCAATACCATATCTGCTCCCTGAAAAGTTGTCTCTGAAGGTTGATAAATCAATTATGGTCTATGATACCAAGTAAGCAAGTAGAGAGAGTCGGTTTGGTGTAGGGTAGTGGTTAAGGCTAGAAACTGGAAGAACCTAAGTTCTAGTCTCAGAGGCACAAATACAGTTAGGTGTCCTTGAGCCAGTCTCTTTCTCTCAGTCCTAATTAGGAGGCAATGTCTGAAAAGCCTTGCCAAGAAACTTCTGGAGACAAGGAGTCTCCAGTCATGGAAGAATCAGAGTGGAAGAAAAAGAAAGTAAGCAGAAAGGCCTGGAGACATCAGTAAAGTGAAAAGCAAAGCTATTATTATTGGATACAGTCCTTATAGTTGATTTCACATCATATTATGTTTTATAACTTGTACAGAATCTTAATGAAACAGGCTGTTAAATGTAAGTAGAGAGAAGATTTTGAGCTACCATATTCAGCTCCTGACTCTTCATTGAGACAGTGAATTTTTATGGCCTTATGTTCTGTGTGAAAGTACAAAATTAATTTGAAAAACACTAAGAAAACTAGAAGCAAAGCAAACAACTAAAAATATCTTGACCTTAGCAAGAGTACGCAGCAGTATGACTGAATTTTTTCTTTAAGTGGTACAACATACAATTTACTTAATCTCTGCAAGAGCAAAAATACTATTCTCACTGACTCACTAAAATAAGACTAACTGTAAATGTTTAACACTAACGAGCAGCATCACTGATTTTAAAGACATTAATTTACAAAACAATTGGTTTATGATGAGTTTCTTGATCAAATGTTTTAAATAATATTTAAGAATTAAGTTTAGCAACAAAACTAGTGGTTAAAAAACTAGAAGCTAGAAACCAGGAAATGGTGAGTTTTAATACCACTTTAGGCATAAAAGGCAGCTGGGTAACTTTGGCCCAGTCACACTGTTTTAGGCCACAATGTCAGGCTTTGCATCAATTCCTGTTACAATTTGTAGATCAACATTTTATTACTTTGAAAAAAACAGACCCAGCTCTTACAGGATAACACTAGGAAAAATTAATTTATGAATTATACTTAATAGAAAGAATAGGAAGTGATAATGCCAATAGATAAAAATTGTATTTAAAATTGTAGACTTATAGAATACAGTATAACATTACAGCTGGCATTATATACCAAATTCTGAAAAAACTTACCAACAAGATTTGTGAATTTATTTTCATTTTATTTATTATTATACTGATATTTTTAATTGTATTTGCCACCCAGAGCAAGATAGGCAGCTATTTAAAATAATAATGTAATTCAATAATAACATGTAACCAAAATTAATTCAAATATAGATGGGGGTTAACAAAGAAGTGGAAGTTCAATATTTTGATCCTGTTCTCAACGACTGTCTTATCTTATATTAACAATATCTTATCTATATTAAATAATTCCCATAGATATTATTAAGAACTTCTCGCCATCACTAGCATGAAACTGCTTTTCAGCTAAATTTAAGAAAAAGATTAAGAATAACACAGCTAATAATTGCAGCAATCCATCAGTGTTATATAATCCAAGAAAATTACAATTAACCAGTAAGTATTACACAAACATGTATACATCAGGACTAGAAACTTGGAAAGTGAGTTTTACTGATAGCCATTTTGATAACAGGGCATGTTAGAAACAGGAAATATTTTGTCCAAATAACAGATGTTTTGCTTAAACAACAGACAGAGTAAAGCAATAAATGGATCTTGTTAATACTCTGCTTATTTTCCACAATGCCTAACAATTATTACACTGTTATTCTTACACTTTTGCCATCAATATACTTTAAGCATCCAAATTGACTTCGTCAACTTCCGGACCTCCGAACCTTTCGCCGCGAGCTTAAAACTCACTTATTCATCTGCGCTGGACTGGGTTAGTTTTTTAAGCTTATGGGTTTTTTAATGGGTTTTTTATTTTTAAATTTTAATTATGGCCAATTTAATAAGTTTTTTAACTGTATTTTAATATTTATAGTGTATTGTGTATTTTTTACTTGGCTGTGAACCGCCCTGAGTCCTTCTGGAGAAGGGCGGTATACAAATTTAAATAATAAATAAATAAATAAATAAAATAAAAATTATACAGAATATTCAACAATTTGTAACAAATAAAACCTCCTTTCCATAACTCATCTGATTAAAATTGTTTTCTTCTTTCATATGGGAAATATATATACCGTATATACTCGAGTATAAGCCGAGTTTTTCAGCACGTTTTTTGTGCTGAAAAACGTCCCCTCGGCTTATACTCGGGTCTATACGGCTTATACTCGAGTTTTTTTTTTTTTTAAAGCCCCTCGGCTTATACTCGAGTATATACGGCTTATACTCGAGGTTTTTTTTTTTCTTTTTTTCACATTTTACCGGACGGAAGCCCTGCCGGTGCAGTGAGAGGGCGGGGCGGGGGAGCCGCCAGCCTTCTCAGCTGAGGGAGGGAGGGTTTCCCCAACCGGTAGGTGCCTCATTTCCCACCCTCGGCTTATACTCGAGTCCCCAGTTTACCCCAGTTTTTGGGGTAAAATTGGGGACCTCGGCTTATACTCGGATCGGCTTATATTCGAGTATATACGGTAGTTTTTAGTAAAAAGAGGCCATAACATCCAAGCTTCTGGTGTGTTTCTAACATGAAAAAGTAAGAAATTCACAGCCCTATTAGGTTCATTGCTATGTTATAAAACTCATAGCAAATATTAAAAAAAAACATGATGCAGAACAGTAATTACAGAATAGTCTGGGGGGGGGGAGAGATATTGCCGCTACAAATTATCTCACTTAAATATTGTCTTCTACTTTTTCACCTGTTTGTTGATTGTGTCCTCAGAGGTAATAATGGTCTTGAATCCCCTCACTGAATCCCCCTTGTCAATAGACTCTAGGATGTCAGTGTATCCTAATCACAGAAACTGTGAAACTAGCGGATGTGCTAAGTTTATGAAGGCCCATTTGTTTGGAAACAAGGTTTTGGTGCAGCCTGCTGCTCTCAGTATTTGAGCTCTTGACCACCCTTGACCATAAAACCCTTTGTACCTTGTGGTTATCAGTCACATCTATCATAAGCATTTTCTCAGTACAAGTAGTCCTCAACTTACAACCATCTGTTTAGTGACCATTTGAAGTTATGATATGAGCAGGGCACTTGGCAACAGGCTCACATGTATGACAGTTGCAGCATCCATCAATCATATGATCACAATTTGTGACTTCCCAGCTGGCTTCTAAGAAGCAAGTCAATGGGGAAGCCAGCAGAAGATTGCAAGTAGCAGTCACATGATATCTCGCTTGACAATCTTGGGTGATTCACTTAACCACCATGACAAAAATTGGGTGAGGTCAGGTGATGCCTCATTGTACCACTTCACAATGAATTTTTCAGTCCCAATTATGTTTATAAATTGAGGACTATTTGTATTGCTATGCGTAGTCAGTTTTTCCTGGATGAAACCTGTGAATTGGATATGTGTGATGGAATTCAATGCAGATTTTGGACTAAAATTCCATAATCCTTTATCACCACCTATATTAGCTGAGGCTAAACATACAGTATTGACTGCTTATACTTGGCAGTACAGTTTTATTGAAGTAGATTACCATTATTTAGCAGACAATTTGCCATGACTGGAATTTTCCATGGATCTATAGCCCATACATTTGGAGAATATGGGTAGAAACGGACTGACATGTTATTCTCTTCCCCCAGAATTGTCCACCATAGTTTTCAAATTGATGGTCTATTTTAGGTGCAATTTGATTTTTGTCATTTAATTTTTTTCCCATTATGATCTTTTAATCTTTGTTATATCCTATAAAGTATCTACTATTGCAAGAGTGTGCAACTTTCTTTGAATCAAAGGCTAACCAACTAGCAAGTCATTGAAAAAGATAAGACATTCTGCTCCTATTTCTACTTTTATCTTGAGGAGGGGAAAAAAATCATCAGCTCCCCCGATGATATTTTGGAAGAACTATTTTGTGATATTAATAAACATTACTCAGGTGCTGGGGGCTATGTGTGACCAGTATTGTTCACCCCTGCTCTACTGCATTTTTATCTAACCACAGAACTGCATATTGTGCAGTTTACAGTTTTATTAAACTCCAGGCATTTTTAAAAAATCAACATATGGAAACAGATATCTTCCAGTGCTTTTAAAACATCTTCCATTCCCATCTTGTAGTATCATATAAAATGCTGCTCTTTTCAATTTATGTTTCATGATTGATAGATATCAAACTAACATCAAGATTAATAGTTACATGCTTTATTCATCATTATGCGTGCTTTTTCATCATATTTGCAACTTTAGTACATAAGCTATTATGAGATAACTGAAATACTTCAAATTCAGATATCCACTCAGCCATGATACTTCCTAATTGACCTTGGGCATGCATGATTTCTCAGGTTATCTTACTTCACATGATTGCTTCTAATTCAGTTAGATATATATATATATATATATATATATATATATATATATATATATATATATATATATATATATATATATATATATATATATATATATATATATATATATTTATATATTGCCAAACTTCAAATTTTTGTGTGACTTAAAACAATCCAGATAAAAGAAAATGCATCCTGAAATTATACATGAATATCCCTCATCGAATAATTTTAAGACTAAAAAAATCTGTTATATCTACATTCTAGGACTGATTTTTATCCACCCTAAAAATTATCTTTCCCCTTTTATTAGTGAGAAGGACACATTCAGTATTAAAATACCAATATCTGTATACAGTACAGGTATTCCTCGACTTACAACAATTAATTTAGTGACCATTCAAAGTTACAATGGCACTGAAAAAAGTTACTGTTTTTCACACTACAACCACTGGCAGCATCCCCATGGTCATGTGATCAAAATTCAGACACTTGGCAACTGACTCATATTTATGATGGTTGCAGTGTCCTGGGGTCATGTGATCCTCTTTTGGGAGCTTCTGACAAGCAAAGTCAATAGGGAAGCCAGATTCACTTAATAACCCTGTTACTAACTTAACAACTGCAGTGATTCACTTAATAACTGTGGCAAGAAAAGTCATAAAATGGGACAAAACTTACTTAACATCTGTCTCACTTAGCAACAGAAATTTTGGAATCACTTGTGGTCATAAATCGAGGACTACCTGTATAGTAATTTATTAAAACTTGTATGTCACCCAATTCTCAAAGCAGGATACTTATCTGCTTGAGCCCCATCAGTCTGAGCTCATATTTTGTTGCTATGCACATTTAATATATACATACAATATATATGCATGTGAGAGAGAAAAAGACTGATGGGGTATTGCTTATATTCTACATCCAAGTTTGTTTCATTATTGTAGTGTTCCTAGGCTTATTTATATACATCTTATAATAATAACTGGTTGGTTGGTCCATCTTTTAAGAGGGATTACTTTGACAACATGAGTCACCTTCTCAAGTGGGGAGATAATATTCAAATACTTTCCCTATTTTCAGCCTAGTTTCAATCCAATGGATCTAAAAAAAATCTTTTTTGAGTACATGTTCAGAGAACTGTGGTTGACTGTCACACATTGAAGATTTCTAGGTTGGCTGAAAGGCTAATGATGTACTAGTGACATCAACAAGGTGTGTTCCCCCCTTTAAATAATACCATTTTTGATAGTACAAGGTTAGCGTCTGTTTCATAGTGCCTTTTTCTGATAATGATTCAACAAAGGGGATAAAATCTCTAATTGATTTACTTTACAACCCAGTCAGAAATATTTGAATTTATTTCATGTATTAGCATTTTTCTAGTAATGTAACATATCTAATGTAACATATCTTTTCAATATTTCAATTCACACCTAAGTTAAAAATTATTGGATACATTTTTTCCATGTTGCCATGAGTACCTATTTATCCAAAACATTAACTTTTGGATAAATGACATTATGGTTGTTGTTTTTTCCTATGTTGATTTTTGGCCTCATTTTTCACATTGTAGACATTTATTAACCTGTACGGAGTAAATCTTGTCTAAAATAAGAGTAAACTTATTAAAATGCAGGTGTTAAGAATTCAAAAGGTACTAATGCAACAGATCTGAAAAGAAAGTAAAATCCAGTATTCTTACACTTGTTCACAAATGAAAAATGCCTTTTTAAAAATAAATGGACCAAAGATCCTTTTTACTGTTTTCTAAGCCACAACAAAACATGTACTTATATATATTTCACATTTTTCCCTTAAAATAAAGAGGGGGGGGAGGGGAAATGTAAGAAACCAGAGCAACAGTTCTGAACATATCTTGTTGCAATAGGAAGTATCATGATACATAAGTATCAATAGTATTGTCATTCATGGTTCATTTACCTCTATAGAACATGTGAATCTGAGCATTTTAAACTAGTACTAACTCGGAATTACAGTATTACCAGTTGTTACCTGGATTCCTACAACCCAGTAGATGTCCAAAACCTGCTTGCACTTACTGTAAAATTAATATCTGCAACCATAGAGACAGCTTCTAGCATCCAAAGAGACACATCACTTAATCTTATGAAACTCTCCACAGGCAAATCTTTAAAACTGTCTCTCTCTCTATATATATATAGATCTATCCCAAATCTTCAAAAGAGCAATATTATTTATAGAGTTAAAGACCCTTTTTCCCCCACCTATCTCCAAGTTCAATATGACATTCCACACCAAAATTCCAGAAAAGAACCTTCAACAATACTCCATCCTCAAATTCTTCCATTCCGCACGGTCATAAATTTGCAAAGATCCAGAGTCGAACGGAGTGTTGAAGCAAACAGGATTCCGACGTGTACTACGTGTGTGTGTGCATTTGTATACACAGCGCATATAATTTAAAAAATCACAAGAGTGTTAAGTACTTTGGCAATCAGCGCAACGTCTTTTATCCCTAATCTGGGAAGCGAAGATAAGAAGTAGTGATGGAGGGGTGGGGAGTGGGAGAGAAAAACTGCTGTCATAACAACCTTCCACGAGAACTACCGAAATAGCAAAAAAAAAAAAAAATAAATACTCTGAAAATACTACACAGCTCACGGTGGAATGAAAGGAGATGAGAAAGCATGCCGCAGAACCCCGCGAAGAACACAAAGAAAAAGAGCAAGACACCAAAAAGGGAAAGGCGATTTTCCCAACAAAGTTCATGTGGGGTTTACCTTTCTGCATTCTCTCCAAAGAGCAGAGGAAGAGGGGGGGGCGACACTTACCTATGCCAAAGCCTCATTACAAAAAGCCCTTGGGAACCAGGCGGGCACGTCTGCCCTCTCCTTCCGTCCAGCTCAGATTCTTTGCTCTGTCCAGATAAAAGATCCTAGGGCAGCGCTCGCCGGAGAAGGACTGGCACAACCCCAGCAAGCTAGCGGGCGACCAGGGATCTCTTTTTAAAGACTTCTTTGTACGGCAGGGAAGCAAGGAGGGAAAGGGGAGAAGGCTGCTCGGGCAGGAGGAACGGAGGGCGGGAGGGAAGGGAAGCCTCCAGCCGCTATTCAAACGGCTCCTTAAAAACAAAACGGTCCCTCAGAAGTTTTTTTTTTTTAAATGTCCTAAAAACAACGGGGGTGGAGTACGGGGTGTTTTTTTTGGGGGGGGGGAGGGGCGGGGGATACGGTTCAGATAGGACTCACTGGAGGGGCTGATTTAGAAGGCTCATCAGGAGCTGCCTAGAGGAGCCGGGGATCGACCACGGTGACCAACACGCGAGGGAACTCGCGTGGAGGGGGAGGTCAGGCGGGACACGTGCAAAAAAGAAAAGGTGGTTCAAAGAAAGGCAGCGCTCTGGGGATTTCTGGAGAGCCGGGTCTCGCAGGTCCGAGCTTGGTGTTTTTAATCTCCGTTTCTGCGAAAGCTTACTCCCCTTCCTTCACCCTCCCTCCCCCCTTTACTCTTTCCTCCAAGAAGTCTCGGCCAGTCCTCTCAGGGAAAGGGCTAGGAAGCCATCCAGGCGCGAAGGAAAAGCAAAGGCGCCTCTCGCTGCGGTAGGAGGAACGGCGGTCCTTTCCCCCCCCCCCACCTCTCCCGCCCGTTTTTCGCTTCCCACCACAGTCGCCACAGGCACCAATTCCTTCGAATACCAAGAGAGCGCGCGAACGGTCTGCCGACCCACCCCACCGCCGGGGAGAATGCGAGAGAGAGAGAGAGAGAGAGAGAGAGAGAGAGAGAGAGAGCAGGTGCTCTGAAGGAGGAGCCATCCATTCATTCACTCACCCGTCCTCGGTGGGAAAAGGCGGGAGCGCAGCCGAGGCGCCGCCCTGGGGGCAACAGGGCAAGAAGAGCAGCAGGAGCAAGAGCGGGTGCACGGCGGAGCGGCGGAGCCCGGGCTGCTCCTGCGCGCGCTCTCGCTGCCCATGCCCGGCGCCCAAGCTGGATGCGGGGAAGCTCTGCGAAACCGTAGGAAAACAGACAAGACAGACGGAAAGCCGGTCGAGAGAGAGAGAGAAAGACTTAAACTGTAGGGGGCTCGCGCAGGCGCGCGGCAGACGAGCGGCACCGACGAGTGTCGAGGTGGGGGGTGGTTGGAAGAGAAAAGCGTGGCCGGCTGGGCTTGCCGGCGGCGGTGGTGACGGAGGAGGCGCGCGGGGTCGCGCGGCGAAAGGGGGAGCCCTGGCGCTGCTCCGGGAGAGAGAGAGCGGCTGCCGTCACGGTCTTTCCCCTCTCCTGCCGCAGCGAGGCTCGCATCCTCGCCTCCGGGGCTCCCGCCCAGAGGAGCCTCAGCAGCCTCTCTCCCGCTCGGCGGCGCACCGCGCGGACCCCTATTCGTTAACGGAGGCGGAGGCTTCCTTGGAGCATTTCTAGCCTCCGCGACTCCGCTCCGCGGCAAGCCTTCAAAGGCTTCAGTTGGAAGGTGGTGGTGGGGGGCCTCCCACAAAGGTCCTTCCTTCCGCAGAAGAAGGGCCGAGACGAAATTCCCGTCTTTCTTATCTTTCTCATTCCTTCGCGCTCGCGCGATGCTGCCCGGGCTGAAGGAACAGCTAACCTGCTACGCTCTTCTTTGCTCGTGGAAGCGCAGAAGAGAGCCGGGCTTGTGTAAAAACCAAGGGAAAGCCGGGGTTGAGCTCACGATTCGTTGCAAGATGGGGTGGTGGTGTGTTTGCTTCCCCCCCCCCATTGCTGCAATAGGATGGTCCCCTTTTTGTTTGCTTGCTTGCTTGCTTGCTTGCTTGCTCTCCCTCCCAGAAAGCCGCGTTTACCTTTTGTTCCCAACAAACGAAATGCCTTGCAGGCGACCGGGCCTGGGGAGGGCGAGAAAAGAGCACCTTTTTTAAGAAATGTAAACTTGCGATTCGGCACCCGCCTCATCGCTTTTGAGAAATAAAACCCTTGCAAAGATGGATAGATGCCGTAAACGGATGCGCGGGATGAGCTAGGGAAGTCGTGTGATAAGACAAATCCCTAGGATGCGTGGATGTGCTGGGCTTTACTGGCTTTCGTGGTACGGGGGAAGGATGCGCGGGAGAATTGGGAAAAAATGGTCCGCTTTTAGGATTTGTGAGGAGTTACCCAACCCATGGCACCTTTTACTTACCTACCGACTTCCTTCCTTCCTTCCTTCCTTCCTTCCTTCCTTCCTTCCTTCCTTCTTCCTTCTCAATCTATACGATTGCAATTCCCATAGCACTTGCAAATGTACTCTTCAACTGGGTAGAAGTTTTTTGCTTGTATCTCTGCAGGATTGCAGAGTTTGATAAGACTGCAGATGGCATATGATGAGATTTATTATTGTTAATAAACATAATTATACAATCTTCCAATCTTCTGGTCCTGCCTACACAGTTTTACTATAACATGCAAATTAGGCAAGGAGGAGAAACAACTAGGAATATCAGCGAGTACTGGTTCATGTTCCCCAGAACATTTCTTGAATGGCACTTCTATTTTGAGTCAAGTGTTCCTTATCATCTTTATAACATCTGTGTTTTAGGTCTATGCTTATTTGGGCCATAGCTAAGCTGTAATTGAAGTGCCACCATTTCCTATTTCATTTTTAGCTAACCAGACTATTTACTGTTCAGATGTGTGTTTGAGTACATGCAAGGGAGGATTATACCTCTGACAGAGTGGAAGTTAGAAGATATTATGTTAAAATATAATTTGAGAGTATTTAAGAAGTTGCAAGGCTGCTTGTAATTTTAGCTGCAATACAGTTGATCATAGCTACTTCTGCTAGAAGTCACTAAATGTAAAGTGGGCAAAATAAACACAAGGTACTTCCGAATAAAGAAAAGCCTTTTTCTAACAGAAGATTGCTATGAGCTAAAAGTGGAAAAATCTGCTGTCTTCATGTTCCAATTGAAAGGTTTCCAGGAACATTTCCCTGGCCAGTCACTAAAATAAAAGTGGACTATTTGAATCTTAGACCTGATCTAAGATTCAGGCCTCTTTGTAGGGTTTCTTTTTTCCTCCTTCATATTTTTTTAATTAAGAATATACTGTATAAAACTAAATATGACATTATATGATGCAGTAAGGCACGGGTGTTGAGCTTTCCATGTCAAGTTGCCATCAGGTGACATTTCATGATGTTTTTCCCATTCACAGAGCTGGGATGGTCGTGGCCTCCATGCCATGCATCCAGCCCGCAGACCGCCAGTTTTACACCCCTTATATTGATATATTGGCCATCATTTGTGTTGTAAGTGTTGTACCTTGATAAAGGTATCTTTTCTTTTATGTACACTGAGAGCATATGCACCAAGACAAATTCCTTGTGTGTCCAATCACACTTGGCCAATAAAATTCTATTCTATTCTATTCTATTCTATTCTATTCTATTCTACCTTGATGAAGGTATCTTTTCTTTTATGTACACTGAGAGCATATGCACCAAGACAAATTCCTTGTGTGTCCAATCACACTTGGCCAATAAAAAATTCAATTCTATTCTATTCTATTCTATTCTATTCTATTCTATTCTATTCTATTCTATTCTATTCTATTTTCTATTCTATTCCATTCCATTCCATTCCATTCCACTAAGGTGTCAAACTCACAATCAGGGATATGGCTAGACAATATGGAAGAAGGAAAATATTTGCTGGAGTTCCACTTATTTCTATTCTCAATTTTGCACTTTTGAATCTGTGAGTCTCTAGTTTTAAAAAGAGAATAAAATGCATATATTAGGGGAAAGTGTATGTTAAATATATATCTTCATCAATCACTACTTTTAATTGTGTTAGGATTTTAACATCCCATTGGTGGGATCAGTTATATCATCCAGAGTGTAAATTTATTACGGGCAGGTCAATAACCAAGGGAACACACTAAATAGATCCACTAGAAAAGGCAATGGCAGTCCACTCATTGCCAAGAAAACTTAATCACCATTTACAACCAGGATTGTGTCAAAAGTATAATGGAAAATGAACTACCAAGACTGGAAGTGGTCCAGCGAACTACTGGGGAAAAAAACAGAGGACAAGTACTATCAGTGTACGACATGGCTGAATTAAAGCAAACAGGATAACTAGCTGCTGATGTGACAAAAGGAAAAGTTGATGCTGCCAAGATAACGGGGCTCTGTGTTAGATTCCTAAATCAAGGCAAACCTGATGTTTAGAGCAGAGACCTCAACATACATGTGAGTTTAAGAAGTCTTAAAAAGCAATTCCCGACAAATTATTGTGGCAAAAATAAGTTGAAGATAGACTGAACTAAACATTTTTAAAAAAATAAGTGTATCACAAAATGGAAATTAGAGAAAAATGGGAAAAATGGACAAAAGTGCACAGATAAATGTAAACTAGGAAATTTTTAGTTTTTTTCTTCCAGTACACATTTTTCAACAAAATGAAGCATGTTTTTATTTTTGTAATAACACGACTTTCTTTGCAATCATCAAAATTCTAGGCATCAGTTCTGGTAGAAGGGATGCTTGGATTAAATGTTGTTCTGAGTCAGACACTACAATTGAAATATGACTGACAAGTGCCTAAATCCTAAATAATTATTTCTTAGAAAGCTCAGAGGATAGTCATTTTGCCAGCTAATCAAACAACTTGTTCTACCAAGGCATTTGCACATTTGTATTATGCAAAGTTGTTGGACTGTAACAATGGTTTTAAATGACATTTGGTAATTATTTCTGGTTTTATCCCTTCATAATTTTCTCCTGGTGTTTGTGTTTTACTACTTAACAGCTTGAAGTGCATTTTATATGCCTTCAGATTTTTTTGACACATGGTAGACAATAGTCTGAAAACCTTATTAGTTACATGAAAGTGAGGTGACATTAGAGTTTCAATTTCAAATTTATTTTAAAGTCTGCATGTAAAATTCAATAATTTGAACACTGGCCAGATATGTTTGTAACATGCAGTAGATACGTATACCTATAGGTGTACATATGCACCTGTGCTTTCAAAGATTAATATGATCCTGGCTTCCTAGACCAATTTTCTGAAAGATTGAAGAATGGAGAACCCCAGGAGAAAGTGATCTGACAGTGCTGTCTGGTGAGTTGGGGAGGGGGCATGGTAGAAATGGAGGTGTGATATTTGAGGCAGAATAATATATCTGCCTAAAAATCCTGATTGAGATATTAGTAATAACAGAAATCTGGACTGGGAAAAACTAATTTCGTTATCCGATCTCCAGTCCTCTCCAGTCGATCTCCAGTCCTCTCAATAATAATCTGCTACTATTATCATTTTTAAAAATGCAATCATTTGTTCTCCACAGTAGAGGGGATGTTATCATTTCCTAGGTTTGGAGCTATGGAGAGATTCAAAAGATTTCATGTCACATGGAATACAGCTCCATCTAATTCTCACTTAATGATGCTAATCGCGATCAGAATTTCCATCACTACCAATGTAGCTTGTTTGGCCTCCACTGTCTAACTAGACTGATTTCTTCATTTGGCATAATTTTGGGAATTGTGGCTGCTATTCTTCTTTTCATGTTCTTAAGAAAACAGTAACTGAACAAGAATGCTTTTAATTAAATACTTTGCTAACAAGTGCATTCACTTCACACATTGAATCAACCTGAAACAGTCAGTTTTTAATTAGTTTTATAGGATCTTTGTTATTTTTATAAGGATAGCAAGGGAGTCTAATTAGAATTTACCGAGACAACGTGTTGATATTATTAGGAAGTAAAGTTTTTACAAACATATTACCCCCCCCCCAATGCCAGTCATTATTAGGCAAAATCAGAAAAAATGATTTATTTGAAAACATTGTTGCACTTTGTTATTGTGTTATAGCAATATAACTATATATAGTTAATATTTTTTGAATGTGTATTCCATCCAACTCTCCACATTTGTATAGTTCAGTGAAGACAAAGCTCAACATTAAAATGTGTGAATTTTGGAAGCATTGGTGTGGCTCTTAATATTAATATGGTCTTGTCATCCAGAATTTTTTGCTTCATGCTGGAAAGTGTTAAAAGAAGTTGATGTAGAAGTACCTAGTACATTATTTTTGCATTCAGGAGATTTGATTATTTTGTAAAATGTGTCATTTGCTGGAAGCTATTTAAAAGAGTTACCGTATATACTCGAGTATAAGCCGAGTTTTTCAGCACATTTTTTGTGCTGAAAAACGTCCCCTCGGCTTATACTCGGGTCTATACGGCTTATACTCGAGTTTTTTTTTTTTTTAAGCCCCTCGGCTTATACTCGAGTATATACGGCTTATACTCAAGTTTTTTTTTTTTTTTTTTCACATTTTACCGGACTGAAGCCCTGCCGGTGCAGTGAGAGGGCGGGGCGGGGGAGCCGCCAGCCTTCTCAGCTGAGGGAGGGAGGGTTTCCCCAACCGGTAGGTGCCTCATTTCCCACCCTTGGCTTATACTCGAGTCCCCAGTTTACCCCAGTTTTTGGGGTAAAATTGGGGACCTCGGCTTATACTCGGATCGGCTTATATTCGAGTATATACGGTAACTGGTAGTGAGAGAGCTCAGCGTAATTGCTGCTTAGAGCTAAGATTGAGATTTTCACTTATCTCATCCACTAAAACAGTGTAATTCAATTCAGGATTCTTGAATATCTTGCCAACATGGACTTGGATATAACCACTGCTTACCAGCTAATAAACTTTTGTCCTTGAATCTCTTTTAATGGAAATGAAGAGAAGGAGGTAACAGCTGACTCAGCTATACATCTCAGTGTTTTGCAGTTCAACAAAGACAAGAACTATATCTTCAAAGATTATACATCTTGCAGCACCAAGAAGTTCATACATATATTGTTTACAAAGTTTTCACGTTTTCACTATTGCCTGTTTATTTCCCAATTGAATTCTTTTCATTATCTTTTATAAGAGAATTTAGAATTCTCTTAGAATTAGAATGTATAAAGAATTTAATACATTCAGTATTAGGCTAATAAATTGCTTTAAAAACATGGCATGCAATAATTGTGAAAGATAATTATAATGGAGAGAGTGCGCAACTTGGGTGTTCTCCTGGATGGACGGCTGTCTTTTGAAGACCATTTGACGGCTGTCTCCAGGAGAGCTTTTTACCAGGTTCGCCTGGTTTGCCAGTTGTGCCCCTTTCTAGACCGGGATGCCCTATGCACGGTCACTCACGCTCTCGTGACATCTCGTCTGGATTACTGCAATGCTCTCTACATGGGGCTCCCCTTGAGGAGCACCCGGAGACTCCAGGTAATTCAGAATGCGGCTGTGTGGGTGATAGAGGGAGCCCCTCGTGGCTCCCATGTAACACCTCTCCTGCACAGACTGCACTGGCTGCCTGTGGCCTTCCGGGTGCGCTTCAAGGTTTTGGTAATTATCTTCAAAGCGCTCCATGGCATAGGGCCGGGCTACTTACGGGACCGTCTGCTGCCACCGATTGCCTCTCACCGACCCGTGCGCTCTCACAGAGAGGGACTCCTCAGGGTGCCGTCGGCCAGGCAGTGCCGACTGGTGACACCCAGGGGAAGGGCCTTTTCTGTGGGGGCTCCCACCCTCTGGAACGAGCTTCCCCCAGGACTTCGCCAACTTCCTGACCTGCGAACCTTCCGCCGCGAGCTTAAGACACATCTATTTATTTGCACAGGACTGGACTACAATTTTTAAATTTTAAATTTGGTTTTAATGGGGTTTTATTATTTATATTTCTATTTTAAATATTCGGCCTATTGAATAAGTTTTTTAAATTAATGTTTTATTCTGTATATACTTATGTTTTTATGTGGCTGTAAACCGCCCTGAGTCCCTAGGGAGATAGGGCAGTATAAAAGTATGACCAAATAAATAAATAAATAAATAAATACGAGCTATTATTAAATAGAGGTATTCCTTGTTTAGTGACTACCATTGGGACCAGAAAACTGGTTGTTAAGTAAAACCGTTGCTACCTGAAACCATGTACTTATGATCTTACTTCAGCTTTCCTTTGCTTTACAGATTTGTGAAAGTCATAAATATGAGGATTGGTCACAAAGTTAGTTTTAGATCACTGTTGTAACTGCAAGCAGTCGCTGTATGAGGCAGTTGCTAAATGAGAACTACCTCTATTAGTATCCTAGGAAAGGGATGGGTATGCATTTAGCTGAAATAAAGTATCTTTATCTATTAGCAACAGCATCTGTTGTACATTTTGATAAGTAATGGCCAAATGTAAAATCCTAACTTATTTTATTTATCTATTTACTTATTTGTCATATTTATATGGCTACCCATCTACAATCAGGTGACTTTGGGCAAGTGTACAATGAAGTCAATACAAATTAATCTTATTAATATTTTTTAAAAAAATCAAAATTATAAAAGGCTCAAACCTAGAACTAAATAATAAGGATATTATTGTGAAATTAAATATTAAGTCCTAACTTGGTTGCAGTGGGTTTTGTAAAGGTAGATAGGGAATTTCCATTGCTAACAATTTAAGTCAAGAGTGCTGTAGGTAGTTTTCCATGTTAAAAGCTTAAGCCTGGAGCTCTGTGGGCAATATACTCTAAAACATGTTTTGAACAGACCTTCCAAAACAGGTTTAAATTCTGAAAATGTTTATGTTTATTTTTAGGTGCATATATGGAAAAATGAGTTTTATAGTTAACACTTTGTTGAAAGGTCTATAAACATAAGTAAAAATAGAATGTGGACACACACACATACAAGCCTGACTTTGAGAAGATAGAATCCATCTCAACCTATTCTCTGCAGCATATTTTTTGGCCTGGATTAGATTTGATTTAAATGTTAAAGCTTAAGTATGGCTATAAGGCTTAGAACTTAGAAACTGGCATAGGGTACCAAAGCTTGCTTATTGCTATTTTTAAGGATTAACTTTTTAATCTAAGTATGTATGATCATAATTAGATTTTTAAGAAATAAGAATGAAGTATTAAATGGTGCGCAAATGAATTTTGGAATATAGATATTTACCATTTCACATAATGAAGGAAGTAGAAAATAAATCCAACAAGCCCCATCATAAAACATCTGATAAGAAATAATTATTTGCTGTGTAACTTACCCACAGAATACCTTGATTCTCAGCAATGACTTCAGGTGAGTTCTGGGAAGAGGTTAGATTTATAATCTGACAGATTTTTATCTGTTTTTTGCTCCATGTTTAATAACATTTTAATAATATGTCCCCATAGTTATCTTTATTTCTGCAAGCCAAGAAGATTGTTATGCTAATACTATTCTTTAGACCAGTGGTTTTAAAATGAGGGTAATTATCCTTTGGGCATATCCTGAAAGTAATGGAGCAATTTATAATTGTTTGTTTATAAGTCAAGGATCTAGTTTGGGACTGCCACTGCCAAGGTATTTCTGTAGAAAACCAAAGTCTGGTTTTTGTAAAGGGCTAATGACATTATTCAAGACTGGGAAAAAGGATAATGGGGTCAAACAGTTTTAAGAATCACTACTTTAGTGATGCAAATATAGGATTGTGGAATCCCTTTAACGCTGTACTTAAGTGGCTAGAACTATTTTTAATGGCAATGTTGACATTATTCCTACTAACTGATTTATAGTGCCTCATTTCAGCTGAAGGTGTGAAGGAATGTAGTGTGGAAGGTGGATCCTTGGGAGGAGGGGATGTTGTGATCTGCAAGCAGCCTGCGGAGCTGGCAACAGAGTCGGATAGTGATGAAGCTGAGGAAGAGTGTGGGCCAGTCCTGGAGGCTGGGGAAAGCCCGGATGAGGGCTCTGCGTCGGAGGCTGAGGTGGGGCCAGAACTATCGGGGAGTGAGGTGTGGACTCCAGAGCTTCCAGAGACTGATAGCAGTGAGGCAGAGGAACAGGAGGAGCCTGTTCCTAATGCACGCATGAGAAGAGCTGCCAGAAGGCAAGAGCAGCTCAAGTAAAGAGGACGACTTTGGAGTAGGGCCAAGAGATGATTGTTATTGTTGTTGTTAGTTGTGAAGTTGCGTCCGACCCATCGCGACCCCATGGACAACGTTCTTCCAGGCCTTCCTGTCCTCTACCATCCCCCTGTAGTCCATCTAAGCTCACGCCTACTGCTTCAGTGATTCCATCCAGCGACTTCATTCTCTGTTGTCCATTTCTTCTTTTGCCCTCAATCTTTCCCAGCATTAGGCTCTTCTCCAGTGAGTCCTTCCTTCTCATTAGGTGGCCAAAGTATTTCAGTTTCATCTTCAGGATCTGGCCTTCTAAAGAGCAGTCAGGGTTGCTCTCCTCTAGGACTGACTTGTTTGTTCGCCTTGCGGTCCAAGGGACTCGCAGGAGTCTTCTCCAGCACCAGAGTTCAAAGGCTTCAATTCTTTGGCGCTCAGCCTTTCTTATGGTCCAACTTTCACAGCCATACATTGCAACTGGGAAAACCAGAGCCTTGACTACGTGCACTTTTGTTGGCAGGGTGATGTCTCTGCTTTTTAGTATGCTGTCTAGATTTGCCATAGCTTTCCCCCCCAGGAGCAAGCATATTTTAATTTCTTGGCTGCAGTCCCTATCAGTGGTGATCTTGGAGCTCAGGAAAATAAATTCTGTCACTACCTCCATTTCGTTCTCTTCTATCTGCCAGGAATTGAGAGGGCCGGATGCCATGATTTAGTTTTCTTAATGTTGAGTTTCAAGCCAACTTTTGCACTCTCCTCCTTCACCCTTATCAAGAGGCTTTTTAGTTCCTCTTCACTTTCTGCCATTAGAGTGGTATCATCTGCATATCTGAAGTTGTTGATATTTCTCCGACCGATCTTAATTCCAATTTTTGATTCATTCAGCTCTGCTTTTCTCATGATGTGCTCTGCATATAAGTTAAATAGACAGGGTGATAGTATACAGCCTTGCCGGACTCCTTTCCCAATTTTGAACCAATCAGTGGTTCCGTGTCCAGTTCTCACTGTGGCTTCTTGACCCACATACAAATTTCTCAAGAGACAAATAAGATATGCCCATCTCTTTAAGAACTTGCCACAATTGGTTGTGATCCACACAATCAAAGGCTTAGCATAGTCAATGAAGCAGAAGTAGATGTATTTTTGGAACTCCCTAGCTTTCTCCATGATCCAGCATATGTTGGCAATTTGATCTCTTGTTCCTCTGCCTCTACGAAATCCTGCCTGTACTTCTGGTAGTTCTCGATCCACATACTGCTGGAGCCTAGCTTGTAGGATTTTAAGCATAACCTTACTAGCATGTGAAATGAGTACAATGGTGCGATAGTTTGAACAT
Organism: Ahaetulla prasina; assembly: GCF_028640845.1. NCBI lineage: Eukaryota > Metazoa > Chordata > Lepidosauria > Squamata > Colubridae > Ahaetulla > Ahaetulla prasina. The sequence continues at coordinate 125,475,503 of NC_080539.1, forward strand.
TCTTTGGCATTGCCTTTCTTTGGAACTGGAATGTAAGCTGACTTTTTCCAATCCTGTGGTCACTGCTGAGTTTTCCAAATTTTCTGGCAAATTGAGTGTAGCACTTTTACTGCATCGTCTTTTAAGATTTTGAATAGCTCATCTAGAATACTGTCTCCTACACTAGCTTTGTTGTTGCTCAGATTTCCTAAGGCTCATTTGACTTCACATTCTAGGTTGTCTGGCTTAAGGTCAGTCACCACCCCATCGTGGTTATCAGGGATGTTAAGCTCATTCTTGTATAGTTCTGTGTAATTTTGCCACCTCTTCTTAATCTCTTCTGCCTCTGTTAGGTCCCTGCTACTTTGGTCCTTTATCATGCCCATCTTTGCATGAAATGTTCCTTTCATATCTCCAATTTTCTTGAAGAGATCTCTGGTCCTCCCTATTCTATTGTTTTCTTCTATTTCTTTGCACTGTTCATTTAAGAATGCATTCTTATCTCTTCTAGCTATTCTCTGGAATTCTGCACTTAACTGGGTATGTCTTTCTCTTTCCCTCTTGCCTTTTGGCCCCTCCCATAAAGCTTAAAACAGACCAACAATGGCCTTTGGGCTTTGCTGGAAAACAACGTTGGTAGCTTCGTCTTCTTGCATTTATTTTTATATCAGTGACTTCTGAACGTTTGCCAAGAAAGGCCTTTGGCAGTTTGCCTAATTGGACCAAGGTTTGATAGGAATGAGGAATTTGTGTTGGGAGGAATTTATTTTAATTTAGTTGAACTACGCTGGAATGAAGTAATTCTCAGCTGTTCGAATAAAGTGGTTTTTTTTTCACTGACTGAGTTCCTGCTACCTACTTGGGTCTGGGTCACAACAGGGGAAGGCAATTCAGCTCAGATATTATGTATGAGAGAAAGAAGTGAAGACAGATCCATGCACAGAGTATATTTTAGATGCAGATAAGAGTCCCCAATCTGGAAAGATTTTGTCTATGGATGTGAAACAAAACAGAACTCAGCTTCGAATAATTGCCAAAACCAAACCATTGTTCTTAATTTGGGCCCTAAGAAATCTCCAACTTTTTTGTATCACACCCTGAACATGGCAACTTCAGAAAATGGCAGCTCTCTAGGTATGATTTGAAACCTCCCAAGAACCAAGTGTCGAGCCCCGAGTCTCAACACTCAAATATGGCCGCTCACCAGCTATGCACCCTGCGGCCATCCCTGTGTTTCCATGTGGGTGCCACCTCCCAGGCTTCAGGCCTTTTGGCCGTCGGCCTGCAACTGGATGCTGGCAAGAGGGTGGATGCTGGGTGGCTGGCAGGAGTGGCTGGCTGGACTGTGGGCAGGGGCTTGGACTACAAAACGCTCTGGAAGGCGAGTGCTCTCAGCGCTGTCCACGGCTCTGAGCATTATACTTGATGTGTACCAAGGCTCTGGCCTCTAAGGGAAGTAAACCTGGATTTATGAGCTGAAGTGTGTTTCTGCGTCTGTTTGCTTATTTCCTCTCTGGCTCGGGCCTGGACCATTGAGACCAAGAAAGACACAGTGAGTTACATCTGAGTAGTTTCCTTTATTGCTTCTTACCTATAGACAGAAATCTTGCCAAACTAAAGCAACTATTTGCACTACTATAGATATCTTCTAGGAATCACTAGGGAGGAGCCGTTTTATCTCTCTTCTGACCAAATTTTCCATGCTTCACTGCCTCTTTGTCCTCTGGAAGGCAGCTTCTCCCTCCTGGGAATCAAGGCTACATTCCACCACATCTGACCAGCCACAAAACTTTTTTTTACCAGAAGCCCAATTAATGAGGTTGCTTCCTGTTATCATTTCAAGTTTGCCCCGAGGCTTTCACTTCAGTCTATGTTTTACACACATTCTTCATAATATAAAATAAAAGCAGTGACAACAGGAATTCTTTCTAAGTGACAGTTGCTGCAGGAAGGTTCTATCCACTGTTATGTTAAAAAAAGAAAAAAAAGATAATAGCTAATGGACTCATTTTCAGTACACGAACTGAATGAGTGTGTGTGATAGTTTGCTGTTTATCTCAAGCTGCAAAATGTATTATGCTAGCCTTGTTTTCATAAAAGAAAACATTCTTCCTGTAGCAGAGGAATTCAGCAGTAGGCAAGCGTCTCCTATATAGAGATAGATGGAAGTTGTGGGGAGAAGGGGGGGAGCTCCATAAAAAATGAAAAGACATTTGAGAAAATTACGAAGTTCTATTACAAAGAAGATTACAGGTTAGTCCTGAAATTAAAGTCTAACGAGTTGTTTCCTAAAAGACTAATGGACTGAAGTTATTGTTTGCTGAGAAATAACTAAAATAAAGTTCAAAACAATTATGGAACAAACATCTGTTTATGTTTAAAAGGACCTCTGGTGGCTCAGACTGCTAAGACAGTCTTATTGACACAGCTGCTTGCAATTACTGCAAGTTCAAGTCCCACCAGGCCCAAGGTTGACTCAGCCTTCATCCTTTATAAGGTAGGTAAAATGAGGACCCAGATTGTTGGGGGCAATAAGTTGACTTTGTATATAATATACAAATGGATGAAGACTATTGCTTAACATAGTGTAAGCTGCCCTGAGTCTTCAGAGAAGGGCAGGATATAAATGCAAATAATAATAAAACAACAACAACAAACAAACAAAAAACTAGCATTTGGTTGGGGGTGGCAATACGTTTCATCAGAGTGGATTTGATTTAAATCAAGTTGATTTAAATCATGATTTAAATCATGATTTAAACCACTAGTAAAAACCCTTGATTTAAATCATAATTTTTAAAGTGCAACTGTCATCTGTCCACAGCGCTCCTCCTCTGACCTGCTGTTGACTCACCGACAGTCCCAATATTGCAGAATATATGGCCTCATGCTACATAACTAAGCTCCATTTCATACTGAATAAACTAAACTATTAAAGTATCCTAAATAGAAAACTATTTTTAGATAGATCTTTACTTCAAAAGCATTTTTGATAAAAATAAAAAAAAAATCTAATTTAAATTTTTAAAAATCTGATTTAGATTTTATGATTTAGATCTGATGTTTTTTATTTTTTTTAAAAAAAACCATTGATTTTTATCCACTCTGCATTTCATTAACCAAATATATAAGAAAGAAAAAAATGTTTTCTCTATTTTCCCCATAAAAAAATATGATGGGGAAAAACTCTGCCTCCTTTTCTCCGTGCTTAGCAAATCTCAATTGATCCTCCTATTTTAAATATAAAATATTGTGTGTCGGGGTGGGTGGGTGTAGAACTAATATTTCAAATAAAGGCAGAATATAAGAGAATACTATGGTGTGATCTATGTACCTGCAGTCTGAAGTGATAGAAATTGCAATCAGGTTTACTCCTACAGCAGAACTAGGTATTAATTCATTTAAATTTGGAAACAATTTGCCTGACACAAACGTGAAAGAAGTCATAGGGGTTAGAAGTAGTCAACTTCATTTACAGTTGCTCAAAAGAAAGAGTATTATAAAGTAAGGGAATCAGAATCTACTACCAGAGAAATCAATAATAAACAAACAGTTATCTCCAAACAGCAGGAGAAGAGAAACACTTGAATCACAGAAGCAAAACGGGGGGGGGGGGGGGGAGAGAGAAAATGAGAGAGAGAGAGAGAAAAAAGAGAAGTGCAGACGTAAAGAAATCATAGTGAATTGTGGGTTCCGTTTTCAAACCACTATCTTTTTAAAACTAGCCACACTGAGTTTCTGAAACTTGACACTAAAATTAGTAATACTATAAAACAATTTAAAACATTCAATTTTTGACATTCTTCCCAACACATGCTGTAGCCAGTTTTAGTGTTCCTATAGTTTTGGTAATTTTAAAGAAGATAGTACTGAAAAAGCAGGTTGCAAGGAGTGTAGCATAAAAGAGGTACAGACTATAACTATACTCTATAGTGAAGGGCTTCTGTAGCTCAGTGGTACCTGAATGTAGATTTGAAGCTACTCATTGAGGTCTAAGTTATTTGCAGTAGATCCGCTCCCAATTATTTAACAAAAGCGATTGCAAGTTATTTAAACATTCCATGCTCTAAATTATAGGCAGGCTGAAATGAAGGAAATTTAGCTGCTTTTATCTAAAATATATAAATAAAATAAAATAATAAAATAAAATATTTGTGCAGCTTTCTGAGATTTGATGTGTTTCTGTAGTGTTTCACTAACTATACAAACACACAAAATCTCACAAAGGGTGTATGTGACATTTTTGTGTGTGTGTGAGTCAGTTGTGTTGTGTTGTGTTGTGTGTGTGTAAAGTGTTAAAGTTGGTTTTTGAGCTTTTTGTGGCTGTGTGAGGTTCCTGCTTATTGCAGGGGCCATTTTGGGTGAAGTACAGCTGCTTTTACATTGTGTGTGAGTCAGTTGTGTTGTGGTGTGTGTGTGTGTGTGTGTGTGTGTGTGTGTGTAAAGTGTGAAAGCTGGTTTTTGGTACCTCTTATTGTTTTGTGTACTTTGTTTATTATTTTTATTATTTATTGTTATTTGCCACGCCCACCCAGTCACCTGACCACCAAGCCATGCCCACCAATTAAGCCACGCCCACAGAACTGGTAGGGAATTTTTTTAGATTTCACCCCTGATGATTCCCCAACTCATAAATTGTGACTAGGTGTGGCTAAAATAACAGATTAACAGAGTTGGAAGGGACCTTGTAGGTTTTCTAGTCCAACCTTCTTCCCAAGCAGGAGACACCATTTCTGACAAATGGCAGTCCAGTCTCTTCTTGAAAGCTTCCAGTGATGAAGCTCCCACATCTTCAAATAAGATTGAAGGGGGGGATGCTATTCCATAGGGCAGAGAAGACACACTTCCTGTGATTCTGCCAGATGACAGAGGAGATCTCATTCTCAATCCTTCCAGATAGACGAGTTCAAGAACCAAATGCACAACAACTACTAGGACTTTACTGGTTTACTGGTTAGCCTAAAATAATATTGAAAGCACAACAGCATTTCTGTTGACATATCAAAAAAGAGTCAAGGCGAGGCCATCCTGACTTTGTAACTCATGCTTTTCTATTTCCCAGAGCTACTTTCATGCTTTCTGAAGGGCTAGCACATATTTGCTTCATCCCTTTCTCCACACTCCTCTACACTCACCATATTGGATTTCATGGAACAAGCAGACTCGGTTGAAGATTAGTAGTCCTGTAAATGACACAAAAAACTGGACAGCATGTTAAATTGCACCTGAAAAGTTACTGGGAACCAATCTAGCAATAGCAATAGCACTTTTTATATATTACTTCACAGTACATTACAGCCCTCTGTAAGTGGTTTACAGAGTCAGCATATTGCCTCCAACAATCTGGCTCCTCATTTTACCTACCTCTGAAGGATAGAAAGCTGAGTCAACCTTGAGCCTGATGAGATTTGAACTGCCAAATTGCAGGCAGCCAGCAGGCAGCGAAAGTAGTCTGCAGTACTGCACCCTAACAACTGCGCCACCTGGGCTCATTTAGCTCACACAATAGTGCTGTTTTATGGATGTACCACCCAACTACCCATGTGGCTGCATTCTTGATCAGTCACAGCTTTTAAAAAGACTTCAAGGGCAGTTCCATTGCAATGGATAGATGACCAAAGCACGTGCGCATCAATTACATCTGCTGCAAACCTGTAGACTCCCTATCCGTAACTAAATTCTGAACAGAGAGCTCTAGAGATACCAGGCTTCGCGCTAGGACACTGTTGTAAATCTCAGTTTTCTACACACTGAACTCCTCTTTCAGCCACTGACTTAACTTGGCAGAAAGCTCTCAGACATGACTAAGCTAGATTAAACTCTTTGTTGCAGACAACAGTGAAGCATTATACAGACAGAAGATTTGCTTTTAGCAGTGCAAATAATCCAAAGCTTTAAAATTGGTCTACATTCTAGGGTTTAAGCCTTAGACTGTTTTTTCCCCTCCCATCTTTTTGAGTTAACATATACGTAGTGGGTTGCTTGCTTCTCCCATTCTAGAATTCGTTTGTGATGAAGTATGACTGTAATTTTTTTAAAAATTCAATATAACTTTCACCGTCATCTTCAGGTCAGTGCCTCTTTCTGCCCCTCCTTCCTTCCTTAGATAGTTATACATCTCTCATCCCTTTCCCTTAGAGCCGTGATGGCGAACCTATGGCACATGTGCCACATGTGGAGCCATATTGGTGGGCACACAAGCGTTGCCCTAGCTCAGCTTCACCGGCCAGCTGATTTTCGAGCAAAGAAAGCCTCTGGAGCCTGGGGAGGGTGAAAAACAGGCCTACTGTGTGTACCATGCCATTGTGTGCCAAAAGCGGGGGGAGACGGGGGAGGGTCATGCGCACATGCACAGGGGACAGGGCACATTGAATTATAGGTGTGGGCACATGTGCATGCAAACCCCCAACTTTCCCCACACTTTTGGCCCGCGATGGCAAAAAGGTTAGATATCACTGCCTTAGAGTCAAACCTGCTGGTAGGTGGTTTGATCTGATTATACAGCCACTCCAGTGGGTTGACTGTGAGGATATTATAGATGGAACTGAGGAAGGAGAGGCAGTGCAGGAATGCTCTCCTTATAATGGTCCAGATTACTCTTCCTCTGCGGAAAATTCAAAATAAGATCCATCTGTAATGCTGTCTCCTCCCTGGTGAGATAGCAGTAAGGAAACAGAAATAAACAAAGAAAAGAGTGTTTTAGGACCACAGGAGAAATTTGGGGAAAAGGATACAGTTTTAACGTGACCTGTAAATGTTACATGGGGAAACTGCATAGTTAATGGAATTTATTTATTTATTTATTTATTTTTTCACAACATCATATAAAAGATTATATAGTATATAAACATATATATGAGTAAATATTAGGAGGTATATATATATATATATATATATATATATATATATATATATATATATATATATATATATATATATGAAGAAGAAAAGAAAAACAATAGGACAGGAACAGTAGGCATGTTTGTGCGCTTATGCACACCCCTTATGGTCCTCTTAGGAATGGGGTGAGGTCAATAGTAGAAAGTTTTTGGTTAAAGCTTTTGGGATTATGGGAAGAGACCACAGAGTCAGGTAAAGTATTCCAAGCACTGATGAATTGTCCAGTAAAAATGATTTCCAGTTTCTTAAATAGTTGTGTGGAAAGGAAAATATGGCTGAAAACCAGATGTAATTTCCCACAATGAGTGAAGAAAAAAGGAGGCTGCCTAGAGTTACCTTGAGGTAAGATGGTGGCCAATAAATTTTACAAACAAACAAACAAACATATGGTGACAGGCAGGAAGTACATGATAGCTACTACTAGAATTGATGACAGAGTGGTCAGACACTTTGGTAGTCAGAGGATGGTATACAGTAGCTGCAAGTATGGTAAGTAGAAGTGCAGATCCTGAATTGTCTAATGTGACACTACCAAGTGTCATGAAGAAGGAGATTGATCATTTTAACTGCTTATGTATGCCCAGGTCGATGGCTAACATAGCAAAGCTACAATATTTCTTCTCTCAAAGAAAGAGAATTCCTGAAAAAATGGGAAGTGAGAAGATGGAAGTCTTCTGAAAGCCATCCAGGGGAACTCACATGTATAAATCCTGCTACTGGCAAGCATGGATTCAATTTAGATAAGGCAGCCAGCCTCCCCAAATCCCATATTGTAAAAGAGGAACAGGGTCTTCCAGGAGGTTTTACGTGATAAATCATCATTGCTTGTATCATTGAGCCAGGAATGTAAACAAACAAACAAACAAATAAACAAACAAAAGATGGGTCATCCTTTTTGACAAAATGGAAGTACTGGTGGGGAGGAAAGAGAAGAAGATAAAGTCTTTCTGTAAGTTCTCATCAATAAATTTATATCAACTACCGTATATACTCGAATATAAGCCGATCCGAGTATAAGCCGAGGTCCCCAATTTTACCCCAAAAACTGGGGTAAACTGGGGACTCGAGTATAAGCCGAGGGTGGGAAATGAGGCACCTACCGGTTGAAACCTCCTCCTCAGCTGAGAAGGCTGGCGGCTCCCCGCCCGCCTCTCACTGCACCGGCAGGGCTTCAGTCCGGTAAAATGTGAAAAAAAGAAAAAAAAACTCGAGTATAAGCCGTATATACTCGAGTATAAGCCGAGGGGCTTAAAAAAAAACAAAACTCGAGTATAAGCCGTATAGACCCGAGTATAAGCCGAGGGGACGTTTTTCAGCACAAAAAATGTGCTGAAAAACTCGGCTTATACTCGAGTATATACGGTAATTATGTAGTTGACATCAGGTTGTAGCAATTTGCACAAATTTGGACTGCAGGAATAAGATTGATTCTGTGGTAGCTGAACCGATGGGCCAGACGGCATCAATGCTTCACACTTTTCAAATACATCAACATAACCTGCACATTTATCAGGAAAAGTAGGACAGTGTACTTACAGGGTGTGACGAATAATGAAGTTTAAGTCTTAAATCCCAGAAATCAACAGGATGTTATCCTGGTCCCAGTGAATATGCACATCATGAGCCTGTAGGTCATTGATTCCCAAATGAAATCCTAATGAAAGCTGATGGTGGGTTGAAAAGGTTCAATATACTCCATGAAGGGTGCTGCCTGTATGAGCTACCCATCACTAGTCTAATCCGACACGTTGAGTAGCCCTATTGCATTTGTGGATTATAGATGATTCAGTATAGTTGTCCATGGTGCCAGAATCTATTAAGGCTTGCGATTATATTTCAGAACCAGTCTGGGTCTACAGAGTAGGAACACTGAATCAATCATGCATTGCTGAAAGTGCAAGATGCGATAGTGAAAGAATACAGAAAAATTATGAATAACTCACTCTTTCTGGTGCATGCTGATCTTCCTCATTTATCAGCAGGAAGACTCAAATCCAGGAAGCCCCCACTGGCACTTGCACAACATTTGCCCAACATTAACATTAATTCTCAATGGAAAGCCAAATGGACTGTTGGATGCCCAGTTACAGGAGAAAACATATAAATTACCTCACAATAGCCAGGCTTTGAACTATTATGTCAGCAATACACAATCCTTAATAGGAATCACACCTCACATGTTGACTGCCAGGACTCTATATAAATATGGCATAGTATCCTCCCCTCATGTGATTGCAGGGTCCCACATCAAACTCTAGATCACATTATCACCTGCTGTAAGCAGGGGTGGGTTCTACTTACCTTTACTACCGCTTCGCAACAGGACCATGCATGCGCAGATCATCTATGATGACATCCGGGTGGGTGGGCAGAGCCTCCCATTGGTTTTACTATGGTTCACAAGAACTTGACCGAACTGGGGGCAATCTACCACAGGCTGTAAGGGTTTATATTGGTCCAGTTTCTGTTTTTATTTTATAATATAAACAATGCTGTGCTTCAATGGTTAGAGGACCTAGATATTTGATATTTGAACATGGATCTTTTTGACATTTATATTTTATTGGGTTCTATTAATCTAGTTGAAATGTTAATTTATATTGCTAAATCACGTATGAGATGCCATATTTAAATAAATACTGAAAGTGGTAATTTTATCAACAAGTCATAGTATATTTTAATTTTATTTGAATATATCCTGTGTATTTAAATACATGCATCAATAATGATTATGAACTGCTTCAAAAATTATAAGAATCATTTCCATACCCATTTTAGTGACTGATAGATTATTAATCTTAACTTGTTTGTTTGGATACAGAAGTAGAGTAGTGAAAATATTAAGGCCTGGATATTAGCACTAGGAAAGCCTGCTTGGCCCCAAGAAATATAGACAATATTTGGTCAATTAGATTAATAATGTAACTCAGCATAAAATACTCTTGTATACTCAATAAGAACATGATAGATGGAAAATATGGTATTTAGTATCTGATATACAGTATCTTATCAATCATGGAATAGAAACAAGTGATTCCTCTGACCCACCCTGGGGGTAACATTACCAAATCTACATTGTCCAACATTAAGTCTGCTGTTACATACAATAATTTCTGCATTGTCCCTATTTCCCCAGGCTGACTGTACTATAAAACCACCAGAAATGGTTTTGTTTAAAAATAGACTATTGAAAATATTAAAAAGCAGCCTTTTTCTATTCTATAATGTGCTACATAGAAATTGCATAATTTGAGCACATCTTTTGTTTTTCTTATAACATAGTTTTTGAGGATATTATTCATACTGTTGAGTGGCTATTCAGTCATGATTTTACCTCTATAGGAGTGCAGCATCAAAATAAAAAGATTATGTTAGAACTGTGTTGGATATTTTGGAACGACATAATTAAACACAAGCCACGTTGATTTTTTTTGATGCAGAGAAGGCTTTTGATAATTTTAACTGGACATTTTTCTTTTAAGACGTGGGAAGATATGAATCTTGTAGAGATTCATTTTACAAAATGAATTCAATTTTATAAAACGGGTAAAATTGATTTGTAATAGAAAGCACTAACAAAATCATATGGGATACAAAAAGGAGTAAGATAAGGCTGCCCATTTTCTTTTCCTGTCAACTGTTTATTTTGCTATTTTGAATGGAAACAAGACAGAACAGTGGGAGTAAAAATTAAAACAGAGAATTTTAAATTAAAAATTAATTTTGACAAACATTTTAAAAGGAATTGAATTTTGATGAGTAAATCAGAAGAATTTGGGTCACTAATAGGATTAAATAGCATTGATAAATAATGTTTTAAGATTGCGAAGAATTTAAAATATTTTGCAATAATGATGACAAATATGAATTGTATTCCACTTCAGAACAGCTATGTTAAGATGTGGAAGGAAGAAAAAAAAATCTATGCTATGATAGGATAAACTATAATTGTCACTGTTGGGTTAATTAAGTTGAACATTTTATGTAGAATGTTATTTTTGTTTCAAACAATACCTGTTTTGACAACTAATATGCCATTTAAACAGTGGTGGAAGAATATATCTAAATTTGTATGGCAAGAAAAAAAACATAAGTTAAATATAAGGTATTACAAGATACAAAAGAAAGAGGAATATTGGGCAGATCAGTTTTGAAGATGAATTTCGTTGCCTGATATTTGGTTTGGATGAATCAATGGGTGTTATTAAGAGGCAGAAGGCTATTGAATTTAGAGGGTCATAATTTGAAATTTGGATGACATGGATATCTATGGGATGATAAAGTTAAGGTAAATGCAGACTTCAAAAATTATTAGGTCAGGTATGGGATAAATATAAACTAAGATTCTGCCACAAAATTGCTATAGCTTTCATCAGAAGAATAATTTTATATAATAAATATATGATAATAAAGCACTAATGATTAATTTATTGTGATGTGTTAGAATTCTCTCAAGGAAACTATAAAATGATATTAGGAGATTTAACAACAGAAAAACACTCCTGTTAATGGTTTTGGTTTTCTTATGTACAATTAACAGAAAGGTTTAAATTGGATAAAATATTGTATGGTTTTGAATAAAGTAAGGTGACTTTTAAATAGACCCATGTATTAATGAAGAAAATGTTATTGCTAAAGTGTATAAACATTTGTTGAAATATGAGACAGAAGAGCAAATAAAAAAATGGGTTAAAATTTTGATTATAATATATAAATAGACCAATGAGAAAATATGTGGTTTACATTATGTTCCATTCTTAGCGAGAATTTTAATGAAAGGATGAATCATTGGTATGTATCTAAAAATGGTCTAGAACACAGAGGGGCATTTTACATTCATGCTGCAAATGAACAACACGAAAGGCTATTTTAACCTGTTTTATTGACATGTAAACCAGAAAATTTTGGATAGCAATGCATACATTAATTCAGAAGATTTTAAAGACAGTGAAAACAGGGTCTTCTCTTTTGAGATTAATGGACAAGCAAGTAGAAAAAAAGTTACGGAACTGTCTTTTATATATGTGACAGCTGCAGCAAAACATACTGTACTTAAGCATGATTTGCTCAAAAATGGAAAGGATTAACACTACCCACAGTGGAGAAATCGCTGCTGAAGATGAGGGAACTTTTGGAGATGACAAAATTAACTTCTTTGACTAGAAAAAAAAACATTTACATTTATTGTTGATTGGAAATCCTTTATAGACTTTTTGTAGAAAGATTTGTGACCTAGGCCTAAGTAGTTATTACCAGATGCAATCAGTCCTAAACAAACATATTTTATTAGACCTGCTGAGAATTACTTCATTCTGAGCTTAGCCCAAATTAATTCCAGAACAAATCCTTCACAAAAAGTCCTCTGGCCTTATCACAAACCTTTGTCCTCTTTAGTACCCTGCCAAAGGCTTTTCTTGGCAAAGCTCCACAAAGTTCAGAAACAAGAGACAATGGCTAGAAACAAATGTAGCAACATTGCTTTCCTACAAAGAGCCCAAGAGCTGTTGTGGCTCTTTTAAGCCTTATGGGAGGGGCCAATCATCTCCTGGCCTTACAGCTGAGTCGTCCCTTTTGCTTTAGCTGCTCTTGCCTTCTGGCAGCTCTTCACATGCATGCACTAGGAACAGGCTCCTCCTGTTCCTCTGCCTCTCTGCTGTCTGCCTCTGGAGGCTCTAGAGTCCATGCATCACTCCCAGATGGCCCTGGCCCCATCTCTGCCTCTGACGCAGAGCCCTCATCCAGGCATTTCCCACAGTCCAGGACTGGCCCATGGTCCTCCCCAGCCTCCTCACTGTCCAACTCGGCTGCCAGCTCCACAGGCTGCTGGTGGACCACAACATAAAGAACAAAATATATTTATGATTTGTGGTTTTGAAGATTGGATTAAAAAGAAATTGGATGAGAAAATTAGAAGAAAATGGATAAAAGACAATATTTTTTAAAATATAATATTAGGAGGAGATAACTTTGTAGTTGAATTTCTACAAAGGAAATTGGAAGCTTCTTTTTATCTTTTAAATTCTTTTTATTTCTATGCTCTTTGTAAAACATTTAATAAAAAAATATTAAAAATATAGTTTAAGCACCTGAACTGAGTGCTCCCATACCTCTTAGTATCATAACAATATTTTTTTTAGACAATGTAAATGCAGGAGCATTGGAGGTAGGAGAAAGAACCGAATCTTTCCAGGAATACACAAACATTACTATTCTCTTTGACATTATAGTGATGTTTACTGTTGCAGTGCTTTTTAGGAAGATAATATGTGTTTATTGCCAATATAGATAGTGGCCTTAGCTTAACGACCTATAAATATACAGTTCTATAACAACAATTCCCAATTAAAGCTTTGTTTTAAAACAACAACAACAGTGTTTTATCTGTTTTGCTCCCTCTCCCTCTCTGACTCACCAACTTTTTTAAAAAGCATTTTTGTTTCCAAGCTTGCTTTTCATCTAGGGAAGCAAGTTGGTAAAAGAAGGAATTAGAAAAAAAAAAACCTGAGTTTTTTTGGAATCTAGGACACTTGCCAGGCTATCCTTGCTGATGTCTGATCTGCCTCTCAAAAGCTGGAGCTTTGCACCAGTCAGTCTGTTCAGCATATGTCCCTGAGGTCCTACTTGTCCTGCTGGGTTGTCACCTCCTCCATCTGTCCTTGAAGCAAACAGTGTTGCCTGCACTTTCTGTTCAAACAAAACTCCAGCAATGTCCAATAGCCTCCCTCTGTTGCTTAATACGTTTTCTGCATTTTCATTGGCAAAGTAGATACAGGCAGTGCTTGATTTACAACAGTTCATTTAGTGACCATTAAAGATTACAACCGCTCCGGGAAAAAGTGACGGATGACCCTTTTTCACACTTATGACCATTGCAGCATTCCTGTGGTCACGTGATCAAAATTCAGTTAGCAACTCCATCATATTGATGATGGTTGCAGTGTCCTGAGGTCATGTGATCACCAAGCAAAATCAATGGAAAAGCCAGACTGACAGACTACAAATGATTCTGTCAACTTGCAAAGCATCCCTGGCTCTCAAGTTGCCATAGGAAAAGGGGCATTGGAAAATGGTGAAGCAGCATGGCAGCCAAAACCAAAATCACATTCCAGACATATATCTCTCAAGGCTGTTTCCCAGGGTTACCCACAGTTGCCGGAGGCGAGTGATTTCTACAACCCACGAAATTGCTCCATTGGCGAATGTGACTGATGACACATCCTGGGGGGAGGGGAAAAACAGGGTCATGCCTGGGTCATAAATTACGTGGGGTCAGAGTTGGCTTCACTTGGAGCCTGCCGACATGAAGCTCCTAATAAATAACTTGATTTCTTTTGAAGCATAGCTCAAGGCTCATGATTTAATTAGGGCATCTGTCAGAACCCTGATAGATTCAATTAATTGTGGCAAGAAAGCTCATAACATGGAACAAAATTCACTTAACAACTGCCTTGTTATTCAATAGAAATGTTGGGCTCAATTGTGGTCGCAAGTCAAGGACTATCTGTATATCTGCATCTAGATTTTTAGATTAGAAACAAAGTTTCTCAATATCTCCATGACCCTAATCTCATTTATTCTCCTTCAAGAATAATCCTTTGCTCTTTTTGGTTCCCCATAGCCAGCTTTCAAGTCCCGTCTTATCGTCTGTTTATTTTCCAGCCAGAAACACTTTCCCATGAGAGGGTTTCTTACCATTAATTTCAAAAACTTCACATACTATTTTATAAATTTTTAAGCACCTCACAGGAAATACTTTTCCTTAACTTTCCAAAATCAACATTCTAGTCCTATTTCTTCTGTTTTCCAAAAATGAAACCTTCTCTTGTTAAACCTTAAACTTACTCAGAATTCTCTGAAGGAAAATCTCCTGGTATAATATAGGTTTTTAACTCCAGAAATAAGTAATAAGGATAGTCATAAAATTAACTAAGAAAGAAATAGGCAACACAGGTGACATTTGAACGTTCCTCAGTTCTGAAGAAACTTCTTAGATGAGAAGTGAAACGTTTTCAAGGGAAAAAACCCCCAAGAAATTCTAATTGCCTTTTGAAAAGCACCTTTGGAACAACCATGACCTGGATGATTGAGAATATCCATACACAGACAAGATGAATATTTGCCCAGCCCCGAGATCTTTTCTTTCACTGAAAAGCACTGTTTTGTGTTCTGTTTGCAAGAAGAATCTGTATGGAGCCAAATATGAGTGATCCTGGCCTTCTCCTTAACCTGGAGATGAGTTCTGAGGAGCTCTTATTTTAGCCACATTTATTGGTTCCACAAAAAGCAGTCATATTTAGTCTGCCATTAAGCCTCAGAATTCCACAACTCCAAAAACCCCTGTAACCTATAATATCATCTGAGAGCAGGTTTAAGATGATATCATTCACCCCTGTCTCAAGAGTGCTTTGTAGGCTCACAATGGGGCAAGTAGAATGCAAGGATGAGTCCAGCCAGATGATAATCTCAAAAGGCCTTCTACTACTAACTTCTCTGCGGAAAATGCTAATCTCTTGTATGTAGGTCTGACTGTGTGTGTGTGTGTGTGTGTGTGTGTGTGTGTCCTTTTAGTAATGATTACTGAGCCACTTTAGAAAGTACTTATATTCTAAAAAGCTAGTATAAAGTCTATTAAATAAATAATGCGAATTAAATGGTAGGAAACATTTTGGAGACTGAGTTTGTGACCATTATTATTATTTTCTCGTATCTTTAGACTGTTTAAAAACAGTACTTTCTCCCAGCTCAGCTCTGAAATTAAAAATAAGTCTAATTGGAGAAAATCTGGTATCGATGGAATACTTTCCGTGGAAAAATAAGCAAACTTGAATTAATCATTTCTTCTTCCTTTCTAATCATTCCCAGCAACTGCTTCACGCCTGCATATTATTAACCATACCATAGTACGGTGGCCAGGGAATTTTGGAAGTTGAAGTCCACACATATTAAAGTTGCTGAAGTCGAGAAAAACTGCCATAACAAATGCATTTATTATGCAGTTTCATGTTAGCCAATGTCATCCTTCCAGACTGAAGCTATATTTACACAAAGCAGGGGGTATAATGTGGTTAACACAACCATCCAGGACCAATTTTAATGTTGATTCCCTCACCTGGAAGAGATATGGATAATTTTCATGGACAGTATTTTCATAAATTAATGTCAATAAATATATTTGCTGCTAACTTGGATCATGCTTAGGTAAGTTATTAATGAGTTAAAAGCATAGAGAAACCTTGTGGTTGTCTCCAGTTCATCATCACAACTCTTCATTTAAACTTAACATATGCATAGCTTCTTCTGATGGTTAAATATGACTCTCTGGTAGACATTTTTGATACAAGTCTTTAAAATATCCATTCCTATTAACAGTATTTATTCACACTTTGTTTATATCATTAAAAAAACTGTAAACAGTCAGTGAGACTGTTTCAGAAATAAAGGTGGGTTGTGGGGTTTTTGCAAATCTTATATTTTTATTTGTTATTCCATTTCCCCTTGATGATGCTTGGAACAAAGGATAAGCTATCCATATTTCTGCCTTGGAATTGTTTCTAGCGCCCATATCAACATTCTATATTTGTCTTAGAAAATCAATTATTGGACAATTAAATATTTTAAGAACTCTGGATATCAAACACCTGATAGTGGTAATTTATTTATGTTATTATTATTTATTATTATTATTTATTAGATTTCTATACCGCCCTTCTCCCGAAGGACTCAGGGCGGTGTACAGCCAGAATAAAAACCCAAACAATACAATATACAATTAAAACAAAATTAAAAAACTTATTATGTTCAAATTAAATGTTCAAATGCTGATAATTCATATCTAATTATCACTATTCCAACCAGTTTTTCAGTCTTATTTCCTGAAAGTATCAGTTCAAACACAAATATCTACTCTACATTTTCCAGGGTAAGGACAGAAGGAGTGCCTTTTGTTTGTAAGGCCTGCTTATGCTGCTTCAGTAAGCTTTCGTCTGAAAGAAATCTAGATTCAAGAGGTTTTTCCAGGAAGTTCGCCCTACTGAAATATCAGCATTCTACATTTGTCTAAGAAAATAAACCATTGGGCAATTAAATATTTTCTATTTAATTTACTTTGGATATCAACCACCTGGAAGTGGTGATTTGTGTCCAATTGCTGATATTTCCTACCTGATTATCACTATTTCAACCAGTTTTTCAGCCTTCTTTCCTGAAATTTCGCATCTGCTTCAAATTCACATTGTATATTGGACATTAATATGATTGAGCGGGTCCAGAGATATTTCACGAGAAGAGTACTCCACTCCTCTACTCACAATAGAATCCTTATGCCACCTGGCTTGAAATTTTGAGATTGGACAATCTGGAACTGCGCCGCCTGCAGTCTGATCTAAGCATAGTACACAAAATTGTCGGCTGCAACATCTTACCTGTCAATGACTTCTTCAGCTTCAACCATACACAGGCAAACAATCGATACAAACTCAAGGTAAACTGCTCCAAAGTCGATTGCAGAAAATATGACTTCAGCAACAGAATGGTCCATGCCTGGAATGCTTTACCCGACTCCATTGTTACAGCCTCAAACCTTCACAGCTTCAACCTTAAACTGTCTACAGTGGACCTCACCCAATTCCTAAGAGGTCCGTAAAGGGGGTGTGCATAAGTGTGCCTACCGTCCCTGTCTTACTATCCCCATTTATCTGTATTTACTTCCTTTGTTCACGTTTATGTTCTGTTGTGGTCCGCCAGCAGCCTGTGGAGCTGGCAACGGTGTCAGACAGCGATGAGGCTGAGGTGGGGCCAGGGCCATCGGGGAGTGAGGTGCGGACTCCAGAGCCTCCAGAGACTGATAGTAGTGAGGCAGAGGAACAGGAGGAGCCTGTTCTCGAGAGGATGAGCATGAGAAGAGCTGCCAGAAGGCAAGAGCAGCTCAAGCAAAGAGGACAACTCGGGATATTAGGGCCAAGAGATGATTGGACCCTCCCATTGGGCTTAAAACAGACCAGCAATGACATTTGGGCTTTGCCGGAAAACAACATTGGTAGCTTCATTTTCTTGCACTTATTTTTATATCAATGACTTCTGAATGTTTGCCAAGAAAGGCCTTTGGCAGTTTGCCTAATTGGACCAAGGTTTGCGATAGGACTAAGGAATTTGTGTTGGGAGGAATTTGCTTTAATTTAGTTGGACTATGCTGGGAATGAAGTAATTCTCAGATGTTCAAATAAAGTTTGTTTTTTCACTGACTGAGTTTCCTATTTCCTACTTGGGCCTGGGTCAGAACATGTTCATACTTATACTTACCACCTTGTACATTTTGACAAATAAAATAAAATATTTATTTATTTTATTTATTTATTTAATCATATTTATATACCGCCCTATCTCCCGAAGGACTCAGGGCGGTTTACAGGCACTTAAAAACACATAAATACAGTATAAAAACAGTTAAAAAACTTATTCAAAAAGCCCGTTAATTAAAACATACAAATAAAACCCAATTAAAACCCATAAATTTAAAATCTAGCTCAGTCCTGCACAATTAAATAAGTATGTTTTGAGCCCGCAGCGGAAGGTCCGAAGGTCCGGAAGCTGACGGAGTCCAGGGGGTAGTTCGTTCCAAAGGGTGGGAGCCCCCACAGAGAAGGCCCTTCCCCTGGGCACCGCCAGACGACATTGCCTCGCTGACGGCACCCTGAGGAGACCCTCTCTATGAGAGCGCACAGGTCGGTGAGAGGTATTCGGTAGCAGTAGGCGATCCTGTAAATAACCCGGCCCAATGCCATGGAGCGCTTTAAAGGTGGTCACCAAAACCTTGAAGCGCACCCGGAAGGCCACAGGTAGCCAGTGCAGTCTGCGCAGGATGGGTGTTATGCGGGAGCCACGAGGGGCTCCATCTATCACCCGCGCAGCTGCATTCTGGACTAACTGTAGCCTCCGGATGCCCTTCAAGGGGAGCCCCATGTAGAGAGCATTGCAGTAATCCAGGCGAGACGTCACGAGTGCGTGAGTGACCGTGCATAGGGCATCCCGGTCCAGAAAGGGGCGCAACTGGCGTACCAGGCGAACCTGGTAGAACGCTCTCCTGGAGACGGCCGTCAAATGATCTTCTAGAGACAGCCGTTCATCCAGGAGGACGCCTAAGTTGCGAACCCTCTCCATCGGGGCCAATGACTCGCCACCGATGGTCAGCCGCGGATTTAGCTGACTGTACCGGGATGCCGGCATCCACAGCCACTCTGTCTTGGCGGGATTGAGCTTGAGCCTGTTTCTCCCCATCCAGACCCGTACGGCCTCCAGACACCGGGACAGCACTTTGATAACCGTTGGGGTGGTCCGGTGTAGAAAAGTACAGCTGGGTGTCATCCGCATACAGCTGGTACTTCACACCGAAACCACTGATGATCTCACCCAGCGGCTTCATGTAGATGTTAAACAGAAGGGGCGAGAGGATCGACCCCTGCGGCACCCCACAAGTGAGGCGCCTCGGAGCCGACCTCTGCCCCCCTGTCAACACCGACTGCGATGAAATAAAATAAATAAATAAAATAAATTACCAGTTCAAACACAAATATCTACTCTACATTTTCCAGGGTAAGGACAGAAGGAATGCCTGGTTATGCTGCTTGTAAATTTTTATATTTGTAAAAAAATCAAAGGTTACATAAACGGCGTAGGTCTTCAGTAAGCTTTCTTCTGAAAGGAATCTAGATTTAAGACATTCTTCCAGGAAGTTTTCCCTACTGAAATGGGGATCTTCTATGAATATATTTTATCTTAATTTTGCATAGCCGATTCCTTTTGGAGTAGAAATAAAAAAAAAGAAAGAGAAAAAGCACTGCCTGACAGAATATATAAGGCTTATTAGCAGGTTTTTTTGGGAATATGTAATATAAAAATAATCATTGATATTTTGATTCATAAGAGAAACAATTAAAAAATCATAGCTGAGGATTCTTTTATTAGCATAAATCAAAATAACACTAAAATACATCAATTGAGTTAATTAGACAAAATATAACAGAATTGAGGAAAGGACAGAATAAATGTCTATTCCTATGATGATTGCAGCAGCTTGGAGTCAGTCCAAGTCAAAGATTATATTAAACATACTGTCAAATTATTAGATTTTGTGGCCCCAAATTATACCTAATTTGCTTCTCTGAAAGCAAATATCCCAATTCTCAGCCTGTTTCTCCCCATCCAGACCCGCACGGCCTCCAGACACCGGGACAGCACTTGATAACCGTTGGGGTGGTCCGTGTAGAAAAGTACAGCTGGGTGTCATCCGCATACAGCTGGTACTTCACACCGAAACCACTGATGATCTCACCCAGCGGCTTCATGTAGATGTTAAACAGAAGGGGCGAGAGGATCGACCCCTGTGGCACCCCACAAGTGGGGCGCCTCGAGCCGACCTCTGCCCCCTGTCAACACCGACTGCGATGAAATAAAATAAATTACCAGTTCAAACACAAATATCTATTCTACGTTTTCCAGGATAAAGACAGAAGGAATGCCTGGTTATGCTGCTTGTAAATTTTTATATTTGTAAAAAAATCAAAGGTTACATAAACGGCGTAGGTCTTCAGTAAGCTTTCTTCTGAAAGGAATCTAGATTTAAGACATTCTTCCAGGAAGTCCTCCCTACTGAAATGGGATCTTCTATGAATATATTTTATCTTAATTTTGCATAGCCGATTCCTTTTGGAGTAGAAATAAAAAAAAAGAAAGAGAAAAAGCACTGCCTGACAGAATATATAAGGCTTATTAGCAGGTTTTTTGGGGAATATGTAATATAAAAATAATCATTGATATTTTGATTCATAAGAGAAACAATTAAAAAATCATAGCTGAGGATTCTTTTATTAGCATAAATCAAAATAACACTAAAATACATCAATTGAGTTAATTAGACAAAATATAACAGAATTGAGGAAAGGACAGAATAAATGTCTATTCCTATGATGATTGCAGCAGCTTGGAGTCAGTCCAAGTCAAAGATTATATTAAACATACTGTCAAATTATTAGATTTTGTGGCCCCCAAATTATACCTAATTTGCTTCTCTGAAAGCAAATATCCCAATTCTCAGCCTGTTTCTCCCCATCCAGACCCGTCGGCCTCCAGACACCGGGACAGCACTTGATAACCGTTGGGGTGGTCCGGTGTAGAAAAGTACAGCTGGGTGTCATCCGCATACAGCTGGTACTTCACACCGAAACCACTGATGATCTCACCCAGCGGCTTCATGTAGATGTTAAACAGAAGGGGCGAGAGGATCGACCCCTGTGGCACCCCACAAGTGAGGCGCCTCGGAGCCGACCTCTGCCCCCCTGTCAACACCGACTGCGATGAAATAAAATAAATAAATAAAATAAATTACCAGTTCAAACACAAATACCTATTCTACGTTTTCCAGGATAAAGACAGAAGGAATGCCTGGTTATGCTGCTTGTAAATTTTTATATTTGTAAAAAAATCAAAGGTTACATAAACGGCGTAGGTCTTCAGTAAGCTTTCTTCTGAAAGGAATCTAGATTTAAGACATTCTTCCAGGAAGTTTTCCCTACTGAAATGGGGATCTTCTATGAATATATTTTATCTTAATTTTGCATAGCCGATTCCTTTTGGAGTAGAAATAAAAAAAAAGAAAGAGAAAAAGCACTGCCTGACAGAATATATAAGGCTTATTAGCAGGTTTTTTTGGGAATATGTAATATAAAAATAATCATTGATATTTTGATTCATAAGAGAAACAATTAAAAAATCATAGCTGAGGATTCTTTTATTAGCATAAATCAAAATAACACTAAAATACATCAATTGAGTTAATTAGACAAAATATAACAGAATTGAGGAAAGGACAGAATAAATGTCTATTCCTATGATGATTGCAGCAGCTTGGAGCCAGTCCAAGTCAAAGATTATATTAAACATACTGTCAAATTATTAGATTTTGTGGCCCCCAAATTATACCTAATTTGCTTCTCTGAAAGCAAATATCCCAATTCTCAGCCTGTTTCTTGGTCTTTCAATCTGCAGCCTTCTAAGGTGTAGGAAGACATTTGGCACAAAGTCCTAGAAAAAGAAGCGGTACATTTTAGAGAACAGACATGATTCAATTTCTCAAATTATTTACAGAAGGCTGTCATTTTTCTTCTTTTGGAGGAAAATTTCCCATTTGGATCTGTTAAGAAGAGGTACGGATTTATGTGTATCTGTGTGTATTGTTCAGCTACAGCCTCTTTTTTTCATATTGGCTTTTCTCCAAACTAAATATCTTCCTGCTTTGTTTAAAAAAAAAAAAACTTTCAGCCTGAAGAACTGAATTCTTCCAACTTTTCCCACCTGAAAATGTACATATGTACTATATGTACGTATAAATAAAAGTAAAACATGCACACCATTAAATTTGCAGATGGATGGAGTCCTTCTGAAGGGCTAGATTTGTTCTACTTTCACTGCCACCTACTGGAAATATAACATTAAATTTATTGCTTTGTTCCTGACGGCACTTGCTAACAAAGACATCTTTTCTATTTGCACCACTATTAAACTGAAATGGCCCTCTGCAAATATTCTCAGAATTTTTTTTTTTTTAAATCACTTCTGTTTACATGCCAAAGGCCAATGCATTACTCCGTGAGGTGAATTCTCGGATGGATGCGTTGGCAGTTTCCCCCAGCATTCTGCGATCCTGATGAAAAAATGGTATCTATGCAGCTCAATATTCTTTTGATGCACAGTTTTGTTTAGCATGGAAAATCCCTTCCATTTTTTCTTGAAAGCATGCAAACAGAATCCGCCTTCTGGGAAACTCATTCTTGGAAAGTGCAATTAATTGTCTAGCCAAAAGGGATTGGTCTATGGTCGGGCACCCTGCTGGACTTTAAAAAAAATAAATTCTGAGAATATTTGCAGAGGGCCATTTCGATTCAGTAGTAGTGCAAATAGAAAAGATTTCTTTGTTAACAAGCACCGTCAGAAACAAAGCAATAAATTTTGCATTATGAGTGAAGAAACAAAGCAATAAATTTTGCATTACGGGTAAAGAACTCTTTATGAAACGGGAAAATCCCAGACAGAAAGGGGAAGTCTGTGATATTCTATAGAAATTGAGTAAGCTGATGTCCTTTGCTGCCTTGCTAATTTCAGCCTTGGTGTCAAATTCATTTTAAGTGTAATGTCTAATCTTTTGCCCTGCAATTGTCATGCATGAAAAATCAGGACAAAATGTTAAGTTCCAGTTTAGTTGATTTATTGCTCAAGTTTATACAAAAGAATCTAGTCAACTAACAGTCAGCACTAAATTGGCGTTAGATAAGAGTCAGTGGAATTCAAGGAGGAGGCTAAACTTGGATGTCTTGCGGCAAGGTAATGACTCCAGACTGGTTTCTCCCTTGACTCCATCCCCAGCATCTCCCTCTTCTCCTCCTACAGAAATTGGCTGAAAGGTTGGATAATGAGGAGAGGGGGAAGATTGAATGGCCAAAGATTGAACGGTGGGAAGGGTTTGATTTCCTTCCTACACGTTTTTTTCGTAGCAAAGTTCTACCTGTTTACACCAGTCTCTCTCATTGGCCCAATTTTACTGCAACTTTCTGGGTTACAAAGAATGCATATACATAGACATACATATTGTATATATATATATGGATAAAACTGACCAAGGAGATGTTGGGAAATCTCTCTACAAGAAACTATCAGAAACAGTAATTACTTTTTTTTCCTGCAGAAATGCCCTCCGGGCAATGGGACTATCAGAAATAGGTCTCATTTATTATTTTTAACTAATAGAAACAGTAAAACTGATGTATCTGGAATTCTTTTTCAGACATGTCTAGCACTCATCTTACCTAGGTGATACTTCAGACAATCAGAAAAATAGGCAAATAGGCAAATTCTATTTCAGCAAAGAACAGGTCTAAAATATACTGGTATAGGCTGTCACAGCTTGTATGTGTTGCAATGTTGGGCTTCAGGGCCTAGAGTAGCAACCTGCAGCTCTGGAGCCACATGTGGCTCTTTCATCCCTCTGCTGCTACTCCCTGTCGCTCGAAATATGAGTCACAACCACCAATGTGTGACACCTGCCGGCACTCAATTTACTGAGCGTTTTGACTTCCAGTAGGACAACCATGGATAAATTCAAGAAAAGAAAGGTTTCAGAAGAAAACAGAATGTTTAATTCAACTACATATGCTAGTTTTGTGGCTGCTCAGGAAATAGTCAGGCACGGGAAGGGTTTTGTGGCTCCTGGTGTTTTCTTTTTTTGGGGAAACGGGTCCAAATGGCTCTTTGAGTGTTTAAGGTTGGCGATCCCTGGCCTAGAGTAATTTATTTATTTATGTGTTTGTTTGTTTGTTTGTTGTCCATTTCCTTTTCAAATGACTCTGAGCAGTTTATAACATTAAAAGAATTAAAATTATAAAAGATAAATACTTCTAAAACAATAAAAATAGTTGGCTCTTATCAGATAGATGCAGGTTGGTGAGGGCTGGTCTCTGATTGGTTCTTTATTTGTGCCCAATCCTGATTGGTCATTTTGGTGTTATTGGTTCCTGATTGGTCCTTTTGTTCACATAAGCCTTTGATTGGTCATTCTTGCAGCTGATTTCCGATTGGTTCTTGATTTGTGCTTGGTTCTCTGATTGGTTATCTAAGCAGCTGAGTCCTGATTGGGTTCTTTTCCACTTAAGTCTCTTATTTACTAACATGGGGGAGTTATTCCTGGTTGGCTCTGCTCAGTAATTTGTAATCTGGGTAGGAGACTACTTTGCCTCAGAAGATGCCACACTACCAGAAGATGCTGGTAGAAAATCTGTTCTCTAAATCAGGTCACTAAACCTTGAAGCTCAACACTGCACAAAAGGTATAAAAAATTGTAATCATTTATTATAGAGATAAATTCATCCAAGAAGTAGATTAATCCTGCCAAAATGAAGGGAGGTCCACAAAAGAAAATAGTAGTAATGATAAGTGTATTTTTATTTATGATCCTTGACCAAGCTGATATAGCATACATTCAAACAGCAAAAAAAAAAGATAACCTATACAATTTTTAAAAGTGTAAAATAAAAAAATAGCAAAATCAATAAAGAAAAAATTGTTACTGACAATAAAAGAGACTGGTGTATCTATACTTCCGCATCTGCAGAGCACTCCTTTTAGATTACTGAGAAAATGCAGTCCTCAAATTTATTTATTTATTTATTAAATAAATAAATATCAAAGAATAGTTACTGACTCTTGTAGTAGAAAATATAGAAAGTTATCATCTTCAATTGGATCTATATTGTCAACTGTGACCTGCATTGAATTTTGTCTCAACCCACATTTATGAAAGGGCAGAGCTAAGTTAAACTGCTTCATGAGGTGCATTGTACATCTTGATTGATACACTACATTCTTCAAGGATATCATACAGTGAGGAAGTTATAGGGCAAACATCTTTTGGGAAAGCACTACGACTAGCAAACACAACTTTTGATGATTGTAAAAAATAACAACTGTAGACAACTCACGTTAATTATGGTAGAATGAAGATGATGAAGTTCATTAGAGTATTAATTTTAATTTTTCTTAGTCAACTATGATGAATACTGAATTTTATTAAATCAATAGTGAATAGGTCAATTTGCAAACTAACTTAAAGTGAATAAATTCTTTGTGATCTATTTTTAGAAAGCAATAATAAAATATAGAGAGAACAGTTCAAGTGTGTGAATGGAAGGAAATGGGCTTACAGGTATTCCGCTGAAGATAAAGACTAAAGGATTAAGGCAAAGGGTTTGCAGAAAGCTGCAGATTCTTTGTAGAGCTTCAACAAACACAGTGACCTTATTTATACAATTTGAATAAATCACAATTTGTTATTGGACTCATGCAACAATGTAAGCGCAAACCAAATAAATTGCATTATAGCTTAACACAGTAGGTGAACCAGCCAGTGATTTAACATAAGCTTCAATCCTCAGCTTCCTTTTCCTTATGATAAGAAACCCATATTTTCTTCTTCCCACAGCAGTGCTGTTTTGTTATGATAATACTAGCTTTTCGAATGAATTAAAACAGATACTCCTCTGTAAAGCAAATCTCTCCAGTTTTGGAAATGCAAGTAAGTTCACATGAGTTCATATGCTGAGATGTAAGTGGACTGTAACTAATACCTACATTGTAGCCCTGAGAACCTCACCTCAACTAAACTCAGATTGCAAGCCAGTTGCTTGTTTCTGTATAAGGTGACCTTAAAACACAGGCAACATTCCTGTTGAAATAGGTAACAGTAGAAGTGAAACACACAAGTAAGACATTTCTATTCTAAGCCTCAGCCTTGGCAAGTAAATATTAACTTTTGGGGTTTTTATTGTTGTTGTTATTTTTGTACTGACACTGATGAATATCTAATTAGATATTGTCTAATTGTCTCCTACCTCTTGCCTCCAGTTACTTTTGTTACTTCTTCCTTTTTTTGCTCCCTTTGGTTGCTTACCATGAAAGGGAATACCTGAATAGATATGCATGCATATACAGTATATGCATTACAAAACTTATTGCATGGCCTTTTCATTTTTTTGTTTTGTGGGAGTTTTCACATCAAGTTTCTGTCAAATCAGTTTAACTATTTATTTATTAGACTTGTATGCTGCCCACCTAGAAGTGACTCTGATCAGCTTACAAAAGCTAAGCTTCAATGCTCAGCATCTTGAAACAGATAGCAACAACCATTTGTTGCTGCTCTTCAAGCAAGTAGACCAATTATAAACACAATAATATTGCAGTGAGTGTATCTAATATATAATAGTTACTTAAATTTATAGGCTGCACGATTCCCAGCAACTCTGAACAATGTACAATTTACAAATGTTCAAACATTTTTTTAAAAAGAAAAGTATGTAAAACATAAAAAGCAGCACAAGACAAAGGAACATTGAGGGCAGAGGAAGAAAGGCTTCTCCAATGGCCTGATGAAGATCCAGGTCTCCAAGTCTCTTTGAAATCCCAGTAGGGTGGGACCTGTTCAAATTACAGGGGAACCTCATTCTAGAGAGTTGGCACTGCTACAAATGAGGTGTGTTTCAAGGGTCTTTTAATTGATGGAACAAGAGTGAACCAAACTTGCCAGATTGAACAGAGACAAATAGCCCCTGAAGTAGCCAGGCCATGCGGTATATGGTATATGGAGGCTTCAGTTAGTCCAGAATGCGGCTGCGTGGGTGATAATAATAATAATAATAATAATAATAATAATAATAATAATAATAATAATAATAATAATAATAATAATAATAATAATAATAATAATAATTTTTTTTTTTAAAGACCGCCCTCCCCCCAAAGCACCCAGGGGGGTGTACAGCCACAAGTAAAATACAGAAAAAAAACAACAGTACAAAACTAAAAACAACCCTTAAAACCCTATTTAATTTGGCTACTTATAGATAAAAATATTCCCACTAAAATTTACTAAAAAATTTAAAAACCCATAAATCAATTTAATAATATAAAATTTAAGTGAGTCCAGCAAGACGAAATAAGTAGGTTTTGAGTTCGCGGCGGAAGGTCCTAAGGTCAGGTATTTGTCTGAGTCCAGGGGGAAGCTCGTTCCATAGGGTAGGAGCCCCCACAGAGAAGGCCCTCCCCCTGGGGGCCGCCAGCCGACATTGCTTGGCTGATGGCACCCTGAGGAGCCCCTCTCTGTGAGAGCGCACCGGTCGTTGGGAGATAGACGTTGGCAGTAGACGGTCCCGTAGGTATCCCAGTCCTAAGCCATGGAGCGCTTTAAAGGTAGTAACTAACACCTTGAAGCGCACCCGGAAGACAACAGGCAGCCAGTGCAGTCTGCGCAGGATAGGTGTTACATGGGAGCTCCGAACGGCTCCCTCAATAACCCGCGCAGCCGCATTCTGGACTAGCTGGAGTCTCTGGGTGCTCTTCAAGGGGAGCCCCATGTAGAGAGCATTGCAATAGTCCAGACGAGAGGTAACGAGAGCATGAGTGACTGTGCATAGGGCATCCCGGTCCAGGAAGGGGCGCAACTGGCGGATCAGGCGAACCTGATAGAAAGCTCTCCTGGAGACGGCTGTCAAATGGTCTTCGAAAGACAGCCGCCCATCCAGGAGCACGCCCAAGTTGTGCACCCTCTCCATTGGGGCCAATGACTCGCCCCCAACAGACAGCCGCGTCTGCAGCTGACTGTACCGGGGTGCCGGCATCCACAGCCACTCCGTCTTGGAGGGATTAAGCTTGAGCCTGTTCCTCCCCATCCAGACCCGTACAGCCTCCAGACACCGGGACAGTACTTCGACAGCTTCATTGGGGTGGCCTGGGGTGGAAAAGTACAGCTGCATGTCATCAGCGTACAGTTGGTATCTCACCCCAAAACCACTGATGATCTCACCCAGTGGCTTCATGTAGAACAGGAGAGGCAAGAGAATCGATCCCTGCAGCACCCCACACATGAGGCGCCTTGGAGTCGATCTCTGCCCCCCTGTCAACACCGTCTGCGTCCGGTCAGAGAGGTAGGAGGAGAACCACCGATAAACAGAGCCTCCCACTCCCAACCCCTCTAACCGGCGCAGCAAAATACCATGGTCGATGGTATCAAAAGCCGCTGAGAGGTCTAATAGGACCAGGGCAGAGGAGTAACCCTTATCCCTGGCCCTCCAGACATCATCCACCAACGCGACCAAAGCCGTCTCCGTACTGTATCCGGGCTGGAAGCCGGACTGGAATGGGTCTAGATAGACGGTTTCATCCAGGTACTGGGGTAGCTGATGTGCCACCACACTCTCTACAACCTTTGCCGTGAAGCGAAGGTTGGAGACCGGATGATAATTTCCTAAAACAGCCAGGTCCAGGGAAGGCTTCTTGAGGAGAGGTCTCACCACCGCCTCTTTCAAGGCAGTGGGAAAGATCCCCTCCCGCAGAGAAGCATTAATTATCCCCTGGAGCCAGCCTCATGTCACCTCCTGTGTGGCCAGCACCAACCAGGAGTGGCACGGGTCCAGTAAACATGTGGTGGCATTCAGTCTTCCCAGCAACCTGTCCATGTCCTCGGGAGTCACAGGGTCAAAATCATCCCAAACCACCTCAACAAGACGGGTCTCGGAACTGGGACTTGGGTCTGGATCTACCCAATTTTGATCCAATCCGTCCCGAAGCTGAACGATTTTATCGTATAGATAACTGTTAAACTCCTCGGCACGCCCTTGTAGGGGGTCCTCCCGCCCCTCCTGTTGAAGGAGGCAACGGGTCACCCGAAACAGGGCGGCCAGGCGGTTATCTGCCAACGCAATGAGGGAGGAAATGTAGGAACGTTTCGCATCCCTCAGTGCCACTAGGTAGGTCCTGCTATAGGACCTAACTAGTGTCCGGTCAGCCTCAGAACGGCTGGATCTCCAGACACTCTCTAGGCGTCTTCTCTGGCGTTTCATCTCCCTCAGCTCCTCGGAAAACCAAGGAGCTGGTTGAGATCGATGCCGGGTCAGAGGCCACAAAGGCACGACACGGTCCAAAGCTCCAGCCGCGGCCTGTTCCCAGACTAGCTCTTCAGTCGTGCCGTGGGCCAGGTTCTCGGGAAACGGCCCAAGCTCTGTCAGGAACCTCTCAGGGTCCATCAGGCGCCTGGGACGGAACCAACGCATTGGTTCTGTCTCCCTGCGGCGGTGGGTAGCAGTCTGAAAGTCCAGACGAAGGAGAAAATTATCTGACCATGACAAAGGCTCAATACGTAAATCATTTAAAATCAGATCATTCAACCACTGGCCAGAGATAAAAACCAAGTCTAGGGTGCCACCCCCAATGTGAGTAGGGCCATCAATTAATTGAGTCAGGTCCATGGCCGTCATGGAAGCCATGAACTCCCGAGCGATCGAGGATGCCGCACCAGTTGATGGCAAGTTGAAATCCCCCATGACCAAAAGTTTAGGGGTTTCAACTGCCAACCCGGCCAACAACTCCAACAGCTCGGGCAGGGCTGTTGTCACGCAGCAAGGAGCCAGGTACGTGATCAACAAGCCCACCTGAGTCCTATGACCCCACTTCACATAGAGGGTTTCACACCCAGCTATCTGAGGCACAGTGGTCTCCCTCGGTTCCAAACTCTCCCTAATAATAACCGCCACCCCGCCACCCCTACCTTGGGCCCTCGGCTGATGGAATGCTCGGAAACCTGATGGGCACATCTCTACTAGGGGAACCCCCCCTTCAGTGCCCAACCAGGTTTCCGTAATGCCCATAACGTCCGTGGTCCCTTCCTGAATTAGATCTGAAATCAGGGGGGCTTTGTTAACCACGGATGGCTCCCATATAACCACTCATGGCTCCCATATAACACCTCTCCTGCGCAAGCTGCACTGGCTGCCTGTGGTCTTCTGGGTGCACTTCAAGGTGTTGGTTACCACCTTTAAAGCGCTCCATGGCTTAGGACCGGGTTATCTACGGGATCGCCTTCTGCCACCGTTTGCCTCCCACTGACCCGTGCGCTCCCATAGGGAGGGCCTCCTCAGGGTGCCATCAGCCAAACAATGTCGGCTGGCAGCCCCCAGGGGGAGGGCCTTCTCTGTGGGGGCCCCTACCCTCTGGAACGAGCTTCCCCCAGGACTTTGTCAACTTCCTGATCTCTGGACCTTCTGCTGCGAGCTGAAGTCATATTTATTCTTCCGCGCAGGACTGGCATAGAATTAGTATTATTATTCGTAATTTTAAATTGGGTTTTATGGTTTTATGTATTTTAATCTAGGGGCCAAATTTAATAAGATTTTTATCAGTGTTTTTATCTGTATTGTATCTATTTATTGTTGGTTTTATCTGGCTGTGAACCACCCTGAGTCCTTCGGGAGAAGGGCGATATAAAAATTTAATAATAATAATAATAATAATAATAATAATAATAATAATAATAATAATAATAATAATAATAATAATAATAATAATAATAATATAGAGATTTATATTCTAAATAATGAATTGCACCCAGAAGCAAACAGACAACTAGTGCAGTTCATGAAGTACACATGTTACATGGGTATATTGGACCTGATGGACTACGCTTTCCTCTGTTATAGCAGAACCCCTAAGCATAATCTTTGAAAAATCTTTCAGGACCAGTTCCCTTCCCAATCTATGGTCACTAGCCGTGGTCATCCCTAGCTTCAAAAAGGGAGACCCCAGCCTAGTTGATAATTACAGACCAATCTCTTTATGCTGTGGCACCTGCAAAGTAATGGAATTAATCATCAACCAATCCATTACCCTCCATCTAGAAACAAGCAACCTATTCTCTAATAAACAATTTGGTTTCAGAAAAAAATTACAGGACAATTACAATTTAATTACAACTTCTACACTGCAAAAACATATGGACTACAAATCTTGATCAGGGCAAAGCAATTGATGCAATTTACATAGACTTCTGTAAAGCCTTTGATTCAGTAGTACATGACAAAATACTTCTAAAACTAAAATCCTACGGCATCTCCGGACCGCTCCATAATTGGATAACTGCGTTCCTGTCAAACAGGCAACAAGTGGTCAAAATAGGCAGTGCCCTGTCAAATCCTGCACCTGTTACTAGCGGTGTCCCCCAAGGCAGCGTTCTAGGACCAACACTCTTCATATTATACATAAATGACCTTTGTGATTATATAATAAGTAACTGCGTTCTCTTCGCCGATGATGTTAAACTATTTAACACTACCAACAACACTGCTACCCTTCAAAAAGACCTGGACTTTGTGTTGGAATGGTTAAAAAATTGGCAACTCCAAATTTCAACTAACAAATGCTTTGTTTTACACATTGGCAAAAAGAATCATAACACAAAATACAAGCTAGGTGGACATGACCTTGTAGATGACCCTCACTCTGTCAAGGACCTTGGAGTACTCATATCAAATGATCTAAGTGCCAAAGCCCACTGTAACAACATCGCCAAAAAGGCATTAAGAGTTGTAAACCTAATCTTGTGTAGCTTCTTCTCCGGTAAGATTACACTACTAACCAGAGCATACAAAACATTTGCTAGACCAATTCTCGAATACAGCTCATCTGTCTGGAACCCATACTGCATATCGGACATTAATACAATTGAGCGCATCCAGAAATATTTCACAAGAAGAGTCCTCCACTCCTCTGATCACAACAAAATACCTTATGCCCCCAGACTTGAAATTCTGGGTTTAGAAAATTTAGAACTACGCCACCTTCGGCATGACTTGAGCATAGCTCATAAAATCATCTGCTACAATGTCCTTCCTGTCAATGACTATTTCAGCTTCAACTACAACAATACACGAGCACACAATAGATTCAAACTTGGAGTGAACCGCTCCAATCTCGATTGCAGAAAATATGACTTCAGTAACAGAGTTGTTAATGCCTGGAATGCACTACCTGACTCTGTGTTCTCCTCCCAAAATCCCCAAAACTTTAACCTAAGACTGTCTACTGTTGACCTCACCCCATTCCTAAGAGGTCTGTAAGGGGTGTGCGTAAGAGCACCAGCGTGCCTACCATCCCTGTCCTAATGTTCCCTTTAGTTGTATTCATTTTATGTATTCAATTAATGCTTATACTTATATATATATATATTATTTAATACGTATTCGACAAAATAAATAAATAAAATAAATAAAATAAAATATTGAGACCCACACCATTGCATTCTGGACCAGCTGCTGCTTCCTGGTATTCTTCAAGGATAACTCCTTTATATCCAATTTAGATCTTTGTACCAACTGTACATAAGCAAACTATTTTGACAAATATAAGCTTCCTTTTCCAACTTGTTTTAATTTAGAGTTTTATTTAATTTAATTTAGAGATATATCTGTCCTGAAAAATGTTGGGAGTCAAATTTATTTTGTATTATTTTGGATGGATTTTTTTAGTTCCTCCCCCTCGGATTCCACCCCTCCTTTTTTTAAAAAAAAAAAATCTTCTGTTTTTGTTACTTCGTGTTTCACCTTTCTTTGGAAACTTTATACAATTGGTTAAAATTGGGAACAGCACTATCCAGAGCACATTGAGGTAGTCAAGCCATGAGGTAACTAGGGCATGACTGTCTAATATGTCAATAAATAAATAAAATGATATACTATAAGAACAATGACTGCTCAGAGGCATGAAAATCCTGAAAAAGTCAAGGAAGGTCTAAGGCATCAGA
The DNA here is from genome assembly GCF_028640845.1 of Ahaetulla prasina. Taxonomy (NCBI): domain Eukaryota; kingdom Metazoa; phylum Chordata; class Lepidosauria; order Squamata; family Colubridae; genus Ahaetulla; species Ahaetulla prasina. Next base: position 125,508,546 of record NC_080539.1, read on the forward strand.
GCTGTCATCGTAGCTTTATTATCACTCTGTAGCATCTCAGCCGTTAGCTCAGGCCAAGCAGAAAATAGGGTGCCTTTGGACAGTTCCATCTGCTTAACAGTCTGTCTCTTGGTTCAGGAAGGTCAGAAGCTCATCTGAAGTAGATAATATTCTACATGACATGAGGAGAAAAACCCATCCTCATATAAAAAACCTTAGGTGGTGAGAAAAGACAGAAACATTTTCTCTTCTCTTTAACTCCATCTTGACCATATTTCTTTTTAATCTGGGTCTACTTCAGTGGCCTTCAGGTTGCCTCAGAATATATAATAAAAGGTTGCATTACATACACACAACAGACATTAGATTTTAGGCAATGATTTTGTGGCTGCTGTTATTTACATAAGAAAAGGGACATGCTGGTTCAAAAGAAAAAGAAAAAGAAGAAGAGGCTATATGACCATTCACTTTTCTTTTTAAATTCACTGTAAACTTGCAGTTGTCACAAAGACTGTAATTCTAATCTAATCCTGAAATTGTTGTCACTTATGTCACTATTGTTTATGCATTGTCCGCCCTACCTTTCATGTTGCAAAAGTTAGCTGAGGAAAAATGATGCATTTCAAAAAACTCTTTTTCATATGGGTGTGTGTGTGTGTGTGTGTGTGTGTTTGTGTTCCAGCCTGTGTAAGGGGGAATGAAATAGAAAACAATATATATACACATATATTTTAAAATATAATAATTCTTCAGCCAATAAAAAATAATGGACCTACAGTTTTGACCATCATTTTAAAAATATACATTAAAAAAATATTGCAAAGAGAACTGATACTGCCAATCTAGGTAAGCTTTCCTGTATTGGTATTTAGTCTCAAATAATCTTGCCATCTAACAGATATTATTTGCAGCCCAAGGTTAGGCGCTGCAAATATATCCATTTGATTTAAAATCATCTAATTTGCAAGCCTACATGCTCCATCACTTTTTCATATCTAGGAATGATATTTTAATTAGTTTGGATTACTTAAGAAAAAGGTAAAATAGCAAACAGATGAACAACAGCAATTAATCACACCGGGAAGTGTCAACCCACAGTTTCCAAAATGGCTAAAGCAAGGTTCTTGAGTCCGTTTATTAGCTTTTATCCTATTTTTATAGCCTCTACTTCATTCAAGGAGCTCAGGGTAATGCATGCTGATTTGTTTTTCCTTCTACCCTTTAAGCAGCATGTCAGGTATTTCAGGCTGAGAATGTCAGTATGGTTTAAACAAGGTTCATGGCTGTGTGAGAACTAGAGAAACTGCATGTCCTACTTATAAAGAATAGTGCTCTCTTGCTATGCTTCAAGGTGTTTTATTTGACTATCAGAATAAACATGTGACAAATGTCATCTCTTCAAGAAACTATTCAGTCTGAATTTAGTTTTAAAGATAAAATGAATGGGGAAGAGTTTTTTTTTTAAAAAAAGACACAGATATCAGTTTGAATAAGCATTGCCTATTTACCTGAGCTTCTTTGAATCTTGCTGCTCTGTTTGTAGCCTTTTAAGACCCTGAAATGCCGCAGCCAAAATTAGGCTGCGAATGGATTGGCTATTGCAAGATATTGAATAATGATAGATTTTAGAAGAGAGAGTAAGGTTCATCTTGGAATATTTGGGGACTGTGAGGCTTTTGAATGGTGCAAATGCTAGTGGTGTTGCTGAAACAACAAAACACTGTAATAAATAAGAAAAGCCCAAACGCTTTGTGGTATGAACAGACTGCTGAGAAGTGATTGAAAAGTAGTGACAAAATGGACTATTAATTTTATTCTTTCAGTCTGTCTGTGAAATTTACATGAATTAATGAACTTCTACATGATAAAGCTTTTTATTTACCCTAGTTGAACATTTGAAGAGTGGAGGTCTTATTTTTCAGCATAGCACCGATAGCCACTGTCCATGGTCCTGATACTGATTGCTGGTCTTAGTATATTTCACTGCAAAATAGCATATACTGTATACTAGAAAGCATATTTAGAAAGTTACCAAGTCTGTTTGTTTTTTCTCCCTTCCTCATTCAGCAAACACTGGCATTAAGCATAATTCTAAAATGCCATATGTTATACTGTAAGTCCCCGTCTAAACAAATGTCCCTTCCAGGAACCTTGCATTTGCTAATTTTTCTGGATGTTAAATTGCATACCATACCTAACACTGCAGCTATTTTTTTTTACATTTGTGCAAAAAGAGTTGCTATGGTTTTACATCTGGTATATAAAGTTGTGCTTAGAAAAGACATGATTTATGTAACCAATAGATTTCATATATATGCAATTTTGCTGTATATAGATTTAACAGTAGCACTTAGACTTATATACCGCTTCACAGTGCTTTTACAGCCCTCTCTAAGCAGTTTACAGAGCAGCATATTGCCTCCAACAATCTGGGTCCTCATTTTACTGACTTCGAAAAGATGGAAGGCTGAATCAACCTTGAGCCATTCAGGACTGAAGGAATTGAACTCCTGGCAGTGTGAGCAGTATTAATCTGCAATATTGATTCTAACCACTGTACTATCATGGCTCCTACACTTACATGCACACACACACACACACGCACGCACACATACACAACCACTAAGAATATTTACTAACCATTGTCTCAGTAGATGTTTTTTTCTAGTGTCAACACTGTGGTATAACCCACTGTAAACCTTTCCCTGTTTACTGGGTTTCCATTATCAATCATATAATCAGGGCAAAGTCATAATGTAATCAAATTGATGGGTACAGACATCTAATTTCAGATTTCTACAAACACATGATTTTTAACACAAGGTACATATTTGTTAATAAAGCTTGTTCAGTAGAGCAAAGTGGAAAGATCATGCCTGCAGTTTAGTATAATTTAAATTTCACTGCCTGTAGTCCTAGAAATAAGTGAATAAGATTGTGTATAAGCAGTTGTTTCCTATAAAGTGATCTAAATACAATATTAATATAAGTGTCGTATGACCAAATTCTATAGAATAGACTAGAATAGAATATTGCTATCTTAATAATAATAATAATAATAAAAACAACAACAACAACAACAACAACAACAACAGAGATGGAAGGGACCTTGGAGGTCTTCTAGTCTAACCCCCTGCTTAGGCAGGAAACCCTATACCATTTCAGACAAATGGCTATCCAATCTCTTCTTAAAAACTTCCAGTGTTGGAGCATTTACAACTTCTGGAGGCAAGTTTTTCCACTGATTAATTGTTCTAACTGATGGGAAATTTCTCCTTAATTCTATGTTGCTTCTCTCCTTGATTAGTTCCATTCATTGTTTCTTGTCCTGTCTTCAGGTGCTTTGGAGAATAGCTTGACTCCCTCTTCTTTGTAGTAGCCCCTGAGATATTATCATGTACTGTATATATTATTTAATTTATTTATCATCTGATTATGTAACAATTTAACCTTGATTCATGGCAGTTGACAATAGAGACCTGTGATAGACACAACAGTGTAAAACAATAACACATCCACAGTAAATAATACAACAATGGCAATGGTAAAAAAAAAAAACAAGAAAAACACCATAACAGTCTAACCACTATAAGTATTATATTTCAAAATAACATAACCCAATAACAATTACATGGGTAATTCTTGGCCACTGTAAGTGCCACATACTAGCAGTCAGCTTTTTTAAAAATCCACACATTTTTAAAATTATCTGTTCATTGTATATGCTCTTGATAGACTTGTATTTCTTTTACTTTAGGATGCTGCATTGCAGCCATGTTGAGTACTCCTCCATGCAAAAGGTACATCTCCATTCTACACTATTAAAATTGCAGTTATCCTATACTCCATTCCTTGTCTCTTGTTTTATCAGCTGGGGAACATATCATGTAATTCAAATAACCTGAGCCAGGCTATGCACTTGCTTGTTCATAGTCTTTAGAAGGCTGGAAGAGGAGATGTAACAGAAGACCTGGATAGGTTCCCAGTGGTGACTGTGGGAGTAGAACACAGATGGCCAGCTCTGATTAATTGGCACACTTTATTAAAATGTGTCTTATAGCCATTAATTGTTGTGATATTAATATTAGTCAATCTAAATTATGGGTGTTTTTAACCTAACACAATTACAGGTCAAATGAAAACCTAAATGTTATACCCTTTTCTTTCCTCTGCTCATGTACACTGATTCTGAATTTATTGCTTGTTCAGTTGCTGTGGCAAAATTATTTTATGCCAACTGTTGGGGAACAAATATTTTTCCAGCTCAAGAGAAAAAGACGTATTTGAGCATGCATTGTGTCATAAGGCAACATAAGGATAAAAAAGGTAAAAAGAGAACTAATAGTGTGGTTTAAAATGATTTTTTATTAATTGGTGATTGGAACGGTAGGCTAATTATGAAGTATCTTCCATCAGCATATTATTATGGTTAGGAAGATGGACTAGGCTAAATCTTAGGAGACCAGCTTCAAGGCCATACAGTCATGAAAGTTCACTGAGGGCACATCTGGACTTTCTGCTTGGCCCCTTACCAGTAAGGCCATTTCCCATTTCCTGAGAGCAGGAAGAAATGACACTATCCTTCTGGTACTCCCAACCCATTGCAAATGCAACATGTGATCTGTTTTCCAGTTTTGATGCAAAACTGCTATTTTCTAGCAGGAAGAAACGGTCTTAATCCTTTAGAACAGATGGTCTCCAGTGTTTCATTTCAATCTAGGACAGCCTCAGCTGTGATTGGATGTAGTGCATCACACACACACACACACACACACACACACACACACACACACACACACGCACCCCTCCGGTGGCTGGTTGTTGCTCTGTACAAATCCTTCATCGTGGACTGCTGTGTTCTCTCTCTCTCTCCCTTTCTCATCCTGCAGTTGATCCAAGGATGATGTTTGAGATCAAACAACTCACTTTTTAAATATAAAGTGTCCAGAGTTGATGGGAATTGGTTTCTTTTTTTAAAAAAAATCTATTATTTGGATATAAATATGCTTATCCATTCATTTCTTACATCTCCTAGTGGCCTCTTTTCTATTTCTGCCCAGGTTGGATGACGCTTGCTTCCCTTGCTTTTCCACAGGACTGCAAAAGTTCTATTGTTGCTGTTACTGCAATTATTATGTTTAAGTTGTAGCCTAAGGGTACAACAACTTTATTTTTATGAAGTGGAACATCTAGTTCTTCTTCAGTACAAAATTTCTTTGGATTTCAAAAAGGAAGATAGGAGTAGAAGTGCAACCCATTCCATTTTGCTTTGATTATTTTAGCATCAAAGCGACAATGCTTCAGTGAAGCAGGGGTTGGTGGGGGAAGGGTCTGCTTTAATGAAAGAAGGTAATGTGGGAAGTGATTTGAAAGCATTCATGTGGTGCAAACATCTGGGAAAGCTAAGAGGAACGATGAAAAGGTAACAATTCCTAACATTAAAAAAAAAATCAGATATTGGCAGACTGTCTGAGCAAAAGCCAACTAGCTAGATTAGCCTTGTGATGATAGTGGTGAATATCTGTAGTTTGGGTGTAAGATGAGTGTAGAGGTTCATTCCCCGAGCTTGTGGGTTGGTTTCTGAACATTTTGTTATCATGCCAGGTAACACCTTCAGCAGAATTTAGGGGATGACACTGACATCCCCCCAATTCCACTGAAGATGTTACCTGGTATGATAACAAAATGTTTGGAAACCGACTCACAAGCTCGGAGAACGAACCTCCACTCTCATAGTTTAGCCTTGCCCAGAACAGAACAGATGAGAAGGCAAGAAGCAGAGAAATGACAGATCAGGTCTTAGGGTGGCCAGTTCACTGACACCCAGCCTGGAATGTTTGAAGTTGTCTTGAGAAGCAGCGGAACAATAGACACACAGTTTCAGCTGTTGTGTGGAATGGCCCTGAGTGATTCAGAGTCAGTCAGTGACTTGCTTTCAAACCAACCTGCTTCCCATGTTTCTGTTTGTAATATAAAAACTAGAGGAGGAAAGACTCCGTTTGTCTCCCTGAGCTACTGAAAAAGAAGAAGAAAAAAAGCATTGTAGAAATGTAACGATTAAATCAATAGACTTCTGCCAATAATAAATTCATTCACTAAATGCCAAGAGTTAGTAAGCTCAAAATGGCACTTTCCACACCCAAAGAACACGATCATTAAGGAGAAACATTTTTATCTTGTTGGCAAAAAACAGGAAATGGCTACAGAACTCAAGAGGTTTGTTTTTTTTAAAAAAAACACCCTGCTGTTCAGCTGACAAAAGAAACTATCTGAGAGAGATGACAAGATAATAATGATGAGCGTGGAAGGTAGCTCCTTGATTCTCTGCTCTAGTTCTCTCTTTATGTTTCATCCTCTATATCTATAAGAAGAAAATAGGAGGAGCGATGGAAAGGCATACATATATAAAAGGGTAGGTATCATTAAGCATCTGATTTTAATTGAACAGATGAGATGTAAAAAAGGGGGTTTGCTTTTTGATGATAAGATTGGGCAGAGTGTGAGAAGTCTGGCATATTCCTTGTAAATGAATTTGTTTTATTATGGGCAATAATTTTTTTTATTGAGGGTAATGAAAAAAACCCATTTTGATTGGCAGTTCTTTTTTTTAAACAAGTTTTATTGATTTTTTTCTTTCACATACATATTTTATGAACAGAGTATTGACTGAATCATATCTTGTACAACTTATCATATCCAAATACATTTTACATAGTTTCAATCTTTGCCAAAATATTCTTTTCCCCTACTTTTTAATCTTGTCTTAATACTTTTATACTTATTATATAAACAGTATCACCATCCGCCCTCAAGTCCTAATTTCTTAACAATATTTCAGTTGATTATCTTATCTTATCCATTGTTAATCATATATATTCTCTTTTAGTTTACATATTAGTTTGTTCTTCATCCGAATAAGTTTGAGTATATTCGAGGTTGCTTTTCTACCATTCCATCTCCCTTACTTTACAACAATCCTTCTTCTCCTTCCCTCCCTTCTTCTATCCTTTTCTACTTTTTTTTCCTTCTCTCCTTTCCCTTCTCTACTTCCCCTTCCTTTCCCCCTCTCCTCCTTCCTTCCTCCCTTTCTGACCTTCTCTCCTACTCTTATTTCCCCTTCCTTCCTTTCTTCCTCTCCTTTCCCCTTTCTTCTGTTTCTCTCTCCTTCCTCTCTACCCCCTCCTTTTATCCCTCTACTCCTGTTTCCATTCTCTCTCCACTGTTGTATTCATTTTCAATTCAATATTTTCCAAAATGATATTTATTTTATTTATTTATTTATTTATTAAATTTATATACCGCCCTTCTCCCAAAGGACTCAGGGCGGTTCACAGCCAAGTAAAATAGACAATATATAAATACAATTAAAATACAGTTAAGAAACTTATTAAAATTGGCCACAATTAAAATTTAGAGCTAAAACCCATTTAAAAACCCATAAATTTAAAAACTAACCCAGGCCAGCGCAGATGAATAGGTAGTTTTAAGCTCAGCAAAGGTTCGGAGGTCCGGAAGTTGGCGAAGTCCTGGGGAGTTCGTTCCAGAGGGCGGGAGCCCCCACAGAGAAGGCCCTTCCCCTGGGCGTCGCCAGACGACACTGTCGCGCCGACGGCATCCTGAGGAGTCCCTCTCTGTGAGAGCGCACGGGTCGGTGAGAGGTATTCGGTAGCAGCAGGCGGTCCCGTAAATAACCCGGCCCTATGCCATGGAGCGCTTTAAAGACGTTCACCAACACCTTGAAGCGCACCCGGAAGGCCACAGGTAGCCAGTGCAGCCTGCGCAGGATAGGTGTCACTCGGGAGCCACGAGGGGCTCCCTCTATCACCTGCGCAGCTGCATTCTGAACTAACTGTAGCCTCCGGATGCCCCTCAAGGGGAGCCCCATGTAGAGAGCATTGCAATAATCCAGGCGAGACGTCACAAGGGCGTGAGTGACTGTGCACAAGGCATCCCGGTCTAGAAAGGGGCGCAACTGGCGCACCAGGCGAACCTGGTGGAAAGCTCTCCTGGAGACGGCCGTGAGGTGTTCATCAAAAGACACCCGTCCATCCAGGAGAACGCCCAAATTGCGCACCCTCTCCATCGGGGCCAATGACTCGCCCCCGACAGTCAGCCGCGGACTCAGCTGACTGTACCGAGATGCCGCATCCACAGCCACTCTGTCTTGGAGGGATTGAGCTTGAGCCTGTTTCTCCCCATCCAGACCCGTCGGCTTCCAAACACCGGGACAGCACTTGATAGCTTCATTGGGGTGGCCGGTGTGGAAAAGTACAGCTGGGTGTCATCAGCGTACAGCTGGTACCTCACACCGAAACCACTGATGATCTCACCCAGCGGCTTCATATAGATGTTGAACAGAAGGGCGAGAGATCGACCCCGCGGCACCCACAAGTGAGGCGCCGCGGGTCGACCTCTGCCCGTCAACACCGTCTGCGACGGTCGGAGAGATAGGAGGAGAACCACCGATAAACGGTGCCTCCCACTCCCAATCCCCCAACCGGCGCAGCAGGATACCATGGTCGATGGTATCGAAAGCCGCTGAGAGGTCTAATAGGACCAGGGCAGAGGAACAACCCTATCCCTGGCCCTCCAGAGATCATCCACCAACGCGACCAAAGCCGCCTCAGTGCTGTAACCGGCCGGAAGCCGGACTGGAGCAGGTCTAGATAGACAGTTTCCTCCAGGTGCAGGGGAAACTGATATGCCACCATACTCTCTACAACCTTCGCCAAGCGAAGGTTGGAGACCGGACGATAATTACCTAAAACAGCCGGGTCCAGGAAGGCTTCTTGAGGAGGGCCTCACCACCGCCTCTTTCAAGGCGGCCGGAAAGACTCCTCCAACAAGGAAGCACTCGTAATCCCCTGAGCCAGCCTCGTGTCACCTCCCGAGTGGCCAGCACCAGCCAGGAGGGCACGGGTCCAGTAAACACGTGGTGGCATTCAATCTACCCAGCAACCTGTCCATGTCCTCGGAGTCACAGGGTCAAACTCATCCCAAACAACATCACCAAGACCGCCTCAGACGCCCCATCCGAATCGCCACAATTTTGGTCCAGACCGTCCTTGCTGAACGATTTTATCGTATAGATAACCGTTAAACTCCTCAGCACGCCCCTGCATCGGGTCATCCCGCCCCTGGTGAAGGAGGGAGCGGGTCACCAAACAGGGCAGCTGGGCGGTTATCTGTCGACGCAATGAGGGAGGAGGCGAGCAACGCCTCGCTTCCTCAATGCCACTAGGTAGGTCCTAGTATAGGATCTAACTAGTGTCCGATCAGCCTCTGAACGGCTGGACCTCCAGGAACTCTCTAGGCGTCTTCTCCGGCGTTTCATCCCCTCAGCTCCTCGGAGAACCAAGGAGCCGGTTGGGATCTGCGCCGGGTCAGAGGTCGCAAAGGCACGACACGGTCTAAAGCCCCAGCCGCAGCCCGTTCCCAGGCTGCAGCTAGTTCCTCTGCCGTGCCGTGAGCCAGACCTCAGGAAGTGGCCCAAGCTCCGTCTGAAACCTCTCTGGGTCCATTAGGCGCCTGGGACGGTACCAACGTAATGGTTCCGCCTCCCGCGGTGTTGGGTAGCGGTCAGAAAGTCCAGGCGAAGGAGAGTGATCTGACCATGACAAAGGTTCAATGACTATTTCCTTTAAGTCCAGATCTCTCAACCACTGACCAGAGACAAAATCAGGTCCAGTGTGCCTCCCGATGTGAGTGGGGCCATCCACTACTTGAGTCAGGTCCAAGGCCGTCATGGAAGCCAAGAACTCCCGAGCTACCGTCGATGACGAGCCAGCAGATGGCAGATTAAAGTCCCCATGACTAAAAGTCTGGGGTCTCCACTGCCACCCCGCAAGCACCTCTAGAAGCTCGGGCAGGGCAGCTGTCACGCAGCAAGGAGCCAGGTACGCGACCAGCAAGCCCAACTGACATCTACGACCCCACCTCACAAAGAGGGATTCACACCCGCAATCTGAGGTACAGTGGTCTCCCTCGGCTCTAGACTCTCTTTAATAACAACCGCCACCCTCCACCCCTACCCTGGGCCTCGGCTGATGGAATGCACGGAAACCCGTGGGCACATCTCGACCAGGGCACGCCTTCAGTACCCAACCAGGTCTCCGTGCGCCTATAATATCCGTGGCACCCCCCTGAATCAGATCATATATTAGGGGGGCCTTATTGGCCACGGACCGTGCGTTGGATAACATCAGACGAAGGCCCAGGCTCTGAGAGTCTTGACCATCCGGGAACGGGTGAAGTCAGGGGATCGGGCACGCGATCGCCTGCATACAACGTGACCCCTTGTATCGACACGATCCCCCTTCCGCCATATCTGCCCCTCCCACTTACCGTGCTAATAGACTCACCCTCACACAAAGGAACACATTCCCCCCCCATAACCTCCGAACCCATTTGACAGTCGCCACGAGCATGCGCTGGAACTGGTTTCCCTCCCGACGGGCTACCCCCATCGCCCGCCCTGCCCCTCCCACCCCTTAAAAATACCCTATCTAAAAACCCCCAAAGGCTCTTTCTTCTCGCATGCCACCTCTGTGGGTCCCAAGACCCGTCATTGAGGCCGGCCCTTGGTAGCGATATGGGCCATTCCTGCGAGGCGGGGGCACCTCGCAGGCGCAAGAGTTCATGTACAGTGTAGCGCATAGAAAAAGTGCGAATATCCAAGCAACCATCTTATTTCATTTTTACATTGATACCTTTTTAACTTCGTTAACCTTCCACTTCTTATTTTCCTTAATTCCTAATTTCTTATTCTAACTTCAATTAATTATTTTATTTCATCATTTGCTAACATTTCAATTTTGTATCTTAATTTCAATTATTTCCATAGTTAAACCAAAGTACATTTCATATTACATCTGCTGATCCATTTTACAATTAACAATATACTTTATCTTGTTTACTTCTTACATACAGTTTCTACCATTAATACAATTCCCTAAAATCAACTAATAAATGCTTTATTTCCCTTCCTTCTCTCCTTTATTCTTCCTCTTTTAACCATTTTCTTTGGGCCTCTCCAAAATTCCACTTCTTAATATTTTTCTCCCTTTATCCCGTTCTCTTTTCTTCTTCTTCTTCTTCTTCTTCTTCTTCTTCTTCTTCTTCTTCTTCTTCTTCTTCTTCTTCTTCTTCTCCTCCTCCTCCTCCTCCTCCTCCTCCTCCTCCTCCTCCTCCTCCTCTTCCTCCTCCTCCTCCTCCTCCTCCTCCTCCTCCTCCTCCTCCTCCTCCTCTTCTTCTTCTTCTTCTTCTTCTTCTTCTTCTTCTTCTTCTTCTTCTTCTTCTTCTTCTTCTTCTTCTTCTTTTTTTTCTTCTTCTTCTTCTTCTTCTTCTTCTTCTTTTTGTATTTATTGAATCTTTTTCCCTGGATCCTTTCTCTAATTTTTAAGACTGTTACCTTCATAATTCTCTGACTCAGTCTTTTCCTATTTCCTTCTCTTCCCTTCTTTTTTGGGGGATATTCCCCTCTATCCATATTTTTGTCACTGTCAATCCCATTGTAATTATCTATCTTTTTATTTTCATTTCTTTTCCCTTCAACATTGTGTTCTTGCTTCTCTTTTTTATTCTCTTTTTCCTTTTTTGTGTATTCTAACCAGGCTTCTGCTTCTTTATTACTCTTAAATGCTTCACACACATTTTTAAATATCTCCATTAGTTCCTCATATTCCCAATGCTCTATATTGTCAATTCATTTTTTTAAATTTTTCTTTATGTTTAACTAAGATTCAAGTCCATGTAGTCTCTTCCCCCCCAATAATGTCCAGTTCAAATATTTATCTAGTCATTTCCAATTTAAGACTTTGTTCTTTGTCACCTCCTTTCAAAGTCAAGCCCCAGCTGTTTAAAAATAAACAAGTACTCCTTAAAATTTCTCATGGTAGTTAAGTTCTTTAATCCTTCAATTTTCAAAGCAATCATTGTAATGCTTTCTTTCCATCAGCAGATGTCTCTCTCCAATCCACAAATCCCAAGTAGCATGTTTAAATTCACGTAAAAAGTACTTTCTCTTCAATTTCTTTTCCTTTTGTTGCTTTTAATTTCTCCCAAGTCCATTTAATTTCTCTAATTTCAATTTTAAATCCAGATAGAAAGTTTTTTTTTGGGGGGGGGCTTTAGTCCTTTAACTTCCTCTTTGTTCTTCTTCCTCCAATTAAAATTCCCAAGTGCCAATTAGCCACTTAGTTCAATGCTGGCACCTTCTTTTAAGCTTTTTTAAAAAATATTTTTACCTGTGAGTTGGCCAATCACTCACCAGGTAACAATACTCCATTTAGCCATCACTCCTTCACAAATCTTAGTCTGGTTGCCCTAGCTTAAGAGCAATTGTTTTAATGGCCGACACCCCCGCCACCGGTTCAGAGAGCTGCCTGTGACCCTTTGAGCAACTTGCCTGTTCCTCTTGGTCATCCGAGGTGCCTCTCTTTCTTCGCCATCCCTCCAAGACAGTTTGGGTCTGAAGATTCCCCCAACAGCAGTTTGTCTGGCTGGATTTTCATTAGGCTCATCAGAGCCCGCTATTTTTCAGCCAGTCTCACCATGATGCTTCTGGTTCCTTTTGTTTGGCAGTTATTGAAGGACAGTCTTGTTTACTACTCAAACTGGGCTTCATTGCACTTGATGAAAGTGAGTGAGAAGCGCCCTGGTTCTTGCCATGAGTTTTATGGTCTATAGAGAAGCATATGGATATGTCACCAGAGCAGCTTATCACCACAAACCTCACTCTGAAGTCTTAGACTAAAGCATCAAGATGTCCAGCCCCTGCAGAAAATTATGCAAGTGCTTCATTCTGAGAAATCAAGGTTAGCATGCCATGGAGGGAGCTGTGCTGGCTATTCTTATTCAAGAAAGTTACTTTGCCAAGTGAGACAGACAGCTAGTTAATTAAATAAAGGGGAGAAACATCTTCCAGGAACATGGACTTGGCCGATATATGGAAATCTAAGAGTGAGGGAATGTGACCGATGGACTAAAAAACCCTGGTAATGCAATGGTCAGAATGCAGTATTGCAGGAGTTTGACCTGGGCTGGCTCAAAGTTGATTTAGCCTTCCATCTCTTCCGAGCAGAGATGGGTTTCAGCAGGTTCTGACCAGTTCTGGAGAACCTGTAGTGGAAATTTTGAGTAGTTTGGAGAACTGGTAGTAAAAATTCTGACTGGCCCCACCAGTCTATTCTATGTCTCCCAAGTCCCAGCTGATTGGGAAGAAATGGGGATTTTGCAATAACCTTCCCTTGGATTGGGGAGGGTTTGGAGATTTTACAGTATCCTTCCCCTGCCATGCCCACCAAGCCATGCCCACCAAGCCATGCCACGCCCACCAAGCCACACCCACAGAACCGGTAGTAAAAAAATTTGAAACCCACCACTGCTTCTGAAGTCAGGAAAATCAAGATCCAGATTGTTGGGGGCAATATACTGAATGTGTATACTGTCCAGAGAGTTATGTAAAACATTAGGGGGTGGTATATAAGTCTAAATGCTATTGCTGTTGTTATTGCTAACAGTCCTCTTCTCTCTCTTATCATTTCAAAGCAAGGCATGTTGGTTGGATAGGAAGCTGTTGCCCAAATAGCCAGCAACAATCCTCCTGATTCATATGGTAGGTTTTCTTGACTCCCCCTGAACCTGGAGCTTGTTAAACTTGCAGCCAGAGGCTCTCCATGGCTTTCAATCTGCTGCAGTTTATCTATTTAAATTGTTCCCAGGCCACATTCAGCATTCAGCTGCATACAGAAACTTTATTTTTTTCCCAAGATGTCTCTCCAATCCACAAATCCCAAGTAGCATGTTTAAATTCACGTAAAAAGTACTTTCTCTTCAATTTCTTTTCCTTTTGTTGCTTTTAATTTCTCCCAAGTCCATTTAATTTCTCTAATTTCAATTTTAAATCCAGATAGAAAGTTTTTTTTTGGGGGGGGGCTTTAGTCCTTTAACTTCCTCTTTGTTCTTCTTCCTCCAATTAAAATTCCCAAGTGCCAATTAGCCACTTAGTTCCATGCTGGCACCTTCTTTTAAGCTTTTTAAAAAAATATTTTTACCTGTGAGTTGGCCAATCACTCACCAGGTAACAATACTCCATTTAACCATCACTCCTTCACAAATCTTAGTCTGGTTGCCCTAGCTTAAGAGCAATTGTTTTAATGGCTGACACCCCCGCACCAGTTCAGAGAGCTGCCTGTGACCCTTCGAGCAACTTGCCTGTTCCTCTTGGTCATCCGAGGTGCCTCTCTTTCTTCGCCATCCCTCCAAGACAGTTTGGGTCTGAAGATCCCCCAACAGCAGTTTGTCGGGCTGGATTTTCATTAGGCTCATCAGAGCCCGCTATTTTTCAGCCAGTCTCACCATGATGCTTCTGGTTCCTTTTGTTTGGCAGCTATTGAAGGACAGTCTTGTTTACTACACAAACTGGGCTTCATTGCACTTGATGACAACAAAGAATGTTCTTTCTGCGCCAACTCAGTAAGCTCAAACTGCCCAAGGAGCTGCTGATTCAGTTCTATAGAGGAATTATTGAGTCTGTCATTTGCACCTCTATAACTGTCTGGTTCGGTTCTGCAATCCAACAAGAAAAACACAGACTTCAGAGGATAATTAGAACTGCAGAAAAAATAATTGCTACCAACCTGCCTTCCATTGAGGACCTGTATACTGCACGAATCAAGAAGAGGGCCGTGAAAATATTTACAGACCCTTCACATCCTGAATAACGTCTGGAGAAGAAAAGTTAAGATTGAAACGATAGCCCTGCTCTAATTTTATTCTGAGCTTGTAAACACCAGAAATATTATTTGAGAGACATCTTGGGAAAAAAATAAAGTTTCTGTATGCAGCTGAATGCTGAATGTGGCCTGGGAACAATTTAAACAATTTACTACAGGTTCTGTGGATGTGGCTTGGTGGGTGTACAGAGGTGGTATTCAGCAGGTTCTGACCAGAGGTGGCTCAAGGCTGTAAGAAGCCTGTTATTAAAACCAGCTGCCTGCAATTACTGCAAGTTCTAGTCCCACCAGGTCCAAGGTTGACTCAGCCTTCCATCCTTTATAAGGTAGGTAAAATGAGGACCCAGATTGTTGGGGGGGCAATAAGTTGACTTTGTAAATATACAAATAGAATGAGACTATTGCCTTACACACTGTAAGCCGCCCTGAGTCTTCGGAGAAGGGCGGGATATAAATGTAAACAAAAAAAAAAAAGTGTCCCAGGTCACTTATTCATGTATGCGTGTATAATGCAAATATTTTGTTGCCCTTCCATTCTGGATAAGACTTGATAATTGAATATCACAGCTAAGGCTAATTAAAATCTTTTTAAATAGCAATCATTAAAAAAAAAAGGTTATGGAGCAGTCATGCTTTGAGATGCAACATTTATTCTTCACAGGGCATCTTTTAGCATCTGCATTGCAGAGAAAAAATCAGGAGGCCAGCTTGGCTCAGTAAAGAAAGTTGGGGAACTTTTGTGAACACTGAAGATAGGAACTGCAATAGCCATTCTTTTGCCCTGAATCCTTAGGGAAGGGATAGGCTGCAAACATGAAGCTAGTATCGCGCCAATATAATTCTAGGCTTTGTCGTAATTTTTTGTAATAAAAGCAACAGGGCCATGTCAGAAGCATCTTATTTTCCCCTTAATCTTTCCTGAACCAAGCACAGGGATGCCTTCTTTCTCTAGCCTGGCCTTCTGTTCAAAGTACGAAATAGAAGCAGCATACAGGGAAGAGCCAAAATTGCTCTCTCATTAGTTTCGGGAACCTGGTAGTCAAACATAGAGAAATACAGTTTTTCTATTTTAATCATTGCTTAGGAGAGCAAAAAACCCCCATATATATATATATATCCCAGCTGTAGCTTGTCAGGAAGGGATGAGACGAGCTGAACCTTATGAAAGGCCAGCTATGTGTACCAATTACATGCACAGGGATGCTGTCCTACTTTGCATTCAATCACTCAAATCTGACAGTGAGTGGCGTCACAGAGATGAAGGAATTTAACCAATGGGGCAAGTCATCACTAATATACTAAGCTATTGGTCATTTGAACTGAAGTGCTGTTGGAGTGTTACACAGCCAGAGAACTGATTTTATTGAAAATTCAACTGCTGTTGTAACTAATGGTACTGCTGAATCATTGAGAGATGTAGTGTAGTCCTTAGTCTTTTTATGCATGTTGGACTTCTCTCTGTAATTTTTCAGGATAGCAGCTACATTTACCATCAACCTCATTTTTATCATTCTATAGTTACATAGCACTTGGTAAGTTTTCATTCTAAGAATTGATGACACATACAGTAGTTGAAAGCAAATAACTCAGGGGTGCTATTCAGCAGGTTCTGACAGGTTCTGGAGAACCAGTAGCAGAAATTTTTAGTAGTTTGGAGAACCAGCAAATACCACCTCTGGCTGGCCCCAGAGTGGGATGGGAATGGGGATTTTGCATATCCTTCTCCTGGAGTGGGGTGGGAATGGAAATTTTGCAGTATCCTTCCCCTGCCATGGCCACCAAGCCACACCATCAGTGGTGGGATTCAATTTTTTTTACTGCCGGTTCTGTGGACATGGCTTGGTGGGTGTGGCAGGTGAAGGATACTGTAAAATTTCCATTCCCTCCCCACTCCAAGGGAAGGATACTGTAAAATCTCCATTCCCTCCCCACTCCAAAATCCCCATTTCCTCCTGATCAGCTGGGACTCAGGAGGCAGAGAATAGATAGGGGTGGGGCCAGTCAGAGGTGGTATTTACTGGTTCTCTGAACTACTCAAAATTTCCACTACCAGTTCTCCAGAACTGGTCAGAACCTGCTGAATACCACCTCTGTACACCCACCAAGCCACATCCACAGAACCTGTAGTAAAAACAAAATTGAATTCCACCACTGGAATAACTGCATTGTGTTATAAGATTAGAAACATCCCAACTTTATGAATTAAATGTATATTTAAATACATCTGCATTTAAAATACTTAAATTTTTAGGACTGAAGTTTGTACTATAGTGTTTAACACTACCAACTGATTGGAAAATGTAGGCCATTCTTTTTCTTGAGCCATTAGGAAACTAATGGCTCCATAACCTTCCAGATATTATAGATTTCACTTTGGGAAATGAAGTCCAATCTTAAATGTACTGGGATAAGTAGGCATACTGTATGGTGGTAAATGATGATAAGGTGATTCGTCAGCAGCAACCCAAATAGGTTTCTTATGACCAACCTCAGCCACAGTGCCTTACATCTAGCTCTCATAGATTGTATGATGCACAGTTGACAGTTACCCCTTTGTCCCTTGGCTGTTGATGGAAACCCCCCCCCAAAAGCTGGGGATGTATTCCAGCTCCAAGCAGATCTCATTTAAATGTACTAGAATCCTCATATACTGTATGATAAGATCATGAACGAAGGCAGCCATAATCTACATAGACCTGACATTCAAAAACAGAAGCCACTGAGAGTGGGACTGGGAACCATTGGCTGGACACTGTGATCACTTTCAAATAACTGATGGATTGATTTGAAATATACTGATTTTAATTCTACTTCTGATTTTTTTTAAGATGTGTTTTTAATTGCTGTAAGCCGCCGCGAGTGTCACAGGGAAGGAGAAGCAGAACACAAATTTAATACCTTAAGAAAAATAGAAATCCTCTGGATGTTTTCTTTTTTAAAAAGTTTGTTTGAGTTCAGTGGGATTCAGTGGGATTTATTTAAGAATAAATTACTTACAAAGAATGGAACTGAATTGGGTTAAATTGATAGGACAATTTTCTTTGAAGAGTTCGGTGTACATGATATTTTCTTCCTTTTTTATCATATCATATGAAGAATAATATTTTGAAGTGGCACGCAGCAACAGATGAAAACAGTTTTATAATATATGAAACAATGATTTAACAATTCTAAGATTAAAGTGTTAAAGCATTTCAAAATACTTCCTGAGAATGATCTTCAATGAATCAGTGATTGAATGTTTTACAAACAGTAAATCTATAAACAATGTAAATCAGAGTGGGAACAACATCTGGAACAAAATGTAGAAATTAAAAAAATAGTACATTAAAGACATGGTTCCCTAGATAAAAATTAGAGTTAGGAGCCAATCCATATGTTGTTAAAATGGCATGAAAGCATCACTGAATATGTATTTCATTTGGCATACCTTGTGTAATGAAACACATGCAAAAGCTCAAAGTAATGATTAATTTGTTTACACCTTCATCTTTGTGACCTCTGCCAACCCTTCCAATTTCTATGGGTTGTGCTATGGAAGAGTAATTTTTAATTTCACTTTGCTTTCACCAAAGTGGCTAAATGCCAAATTTACATCCACTTGCTTTTCCTGTGAAGCTGATCATGCAGCTCTAATTAAAATCAATCGAAGCCTTCAGCGTTATTTAAAAGAATGACTCTGCTGACTATCACTTTCTTGTGCTCCCTCCTCTCATCTCCCAAGTCTTTGGAGACACCTCTGAAGAGAGAAAGATTGTATCTGTTGATTAAAGCTGTAGTATCTAGCAGGTGGCACTAATTCGTGGACTTTTTCTTGGCTAAGAAACTAAGTCAGAGTTTGTTAATAAGCTGATGGGCCACCAACAGGAAACACCTAGGCTGTAGGTTGTATTGGAAAGTGGGGGGGGGATCCCCATTTCCTCCCTATCAGCTGAGACTCAGGAGGCAGAGAATAGATGGGGGCGGGGCCAATCAGAGGCGGTATTTACCGGTATTTCTTAGAAGAAAGCTATGGCAAATCAGTTCCATATTTCCATGGATATATAGAATAGAATAGGATTTTATTGGCCAAGTGTGATTAAACACACAAGGAATTTGTCTTGGTGCATATGCTCTCAGTGTACATAAAAGAAAAGATACGTTCATCAAGGTACAACATTTACAACACAATTGATGATCAATATATCAATATAAATCATAAGGATTGCCAGCAACAAGTTATAGTCATACAGTCATAAGTGGAAAGAGATTGGTGATGGGAACTATGAAATGATTAATAGTAGTGCAGATTCAGTAAATAGTCTGACAGTGTTGAGGGAATTATTTGTTTAGCAGAGTGATGGCCTTCGGGAAAAAACTGTTCTTGTGTCTAGTTGTTTTGGTGTGCAGTGCTCTATAGCGTCGTTTTGAGGGTAGGAGTTGAAACAGTTTATGTCCAGGATGCGAGGATCTGCAAATATTTTCACGGCCCTCTTCTTGATTCGTGCAGTATACAGGTCCTCAATGGAAGGCAAGTTGGTAGCAATTATTTTTCTGCAGTACTAATTATCCACTGAAGTCTGTGTTTTTCTTGTTGGGTTGCAGAACCGAACCAGACAGTTATAGAGGTGCAAATGACAGACTCAATAATTCCTCTGTAGAATTGGATCAGCAGCTCCTTGGGCAGTTTGAGCTTACTGAGTTGGCGCAGAAAGAACATTCTTTGTTGTCCTTTTTAATGATGTTTTGATGTTAGCTGTCCATTTGAGATCTTGCGATATGATAGAACCCAGAAATTTGAAGGTTTCTACTGTTGATACTGTGTTGTCAAGTATTGTGAGAGGTGGAAGTATGGAAGGGTTTTTCCTAAAGTCTACCACCATTTCTACGGTTTTGAGTGTGTTCAGTTCCAGATTGTTTTGGTTGCACCACAAGGCTAGTCGTTTGACCTCTCGTCTATATGCGGATTTGTCATTGTCTTGAATGAGACCAATCACTGTTGTGTCATCTGCGAACTTCAGTAGCTTAACAAATGGATCATTGGAGATGCAGTCATTGGTATACAGAGAGAAGAGAAGTGGGGAGAGCACACAGCCTTGGGGGGGCCCTGTGCTAATTGTACAGGTATTTGATGTGATCTTGCTTAGCTTCACCTGCTGCTTCCTGTTTGTTAGGAAGCTTGTGATCCACTTACAAGTCTGTTCCGGTACCTGTAGCTGGTTTAGCTTAGTTAGAAGAATGTCTGGAATGATGGTATTGAATGCTGAACTAAAGTCTACAAAAAGGACCCTTGCATAGGTCTTTGGAGACTCAAGATGTTGTAGGATGTAGTGCAGAGCCATATTAACAGCATCATCTGTTGATCTATTTGCTCGGTATGCAAATTGCAAGGGGTCTAAGAGCGGATTCGTGATGGTTTTCAGGTAGGAAAGCACTAGCCTTTCAAAGGTTTTCATGACTACAGATGTTAGAGCAACTGGTCTGTAGTCATTCAGTTCCTTGATGGTGGGCTTCTTCGGCACTGGGATGATGGTAGAGCGTTTGAAGCAAGAAGGAACATAGCACATCTCTAGTGATTTATTGAAAATATGGGTGAAGATGGGGGCCAATTGGTCAGCACAGACTTTTAAGCAAAAAGGAGTTATCTTGTCTGGGCCTGGAGCTTTTCCTGGCTTTTGTCTGTGAAATAGGACCTGCACTTCCTTTTCTGTGATCACTAGGGGTTGTGAACCCAATGAAATGGGGTCAGTTGTAGGAGGCTTGGCTGTTGTTGGTGTGTCTGAGATGGGGGTTGTGGAGATAGGTGGCTGTAGTTTCCTTTCAAACCTGCAGTAAAACTCATTCAGGTCATCTGCCAGTTGTTGATTACCTTCAGCTTCATATCCATGAAATAATGAAGAATGAAGATCAACTTGAAAGAAACATTACCTTTGCCTGGCTCGATTAACTGAGCAGATTTTTCTGCAAATTAAGGTACATCTGCTCACATCATTCATTACTCACAACTACTAATCACAAGAACCAGGTTCTAAAAAGATTTCAAATAATTTAGACTCATTAAAAAAAGCTGTTAAACCGATGTTTGTGTAATAGAATGTGAGGATGACCTTGGGAAATGAGGGGAAGAGATTCTACCTAGGAAAAGATCAGATAGAAGAGGAAGGGGCCCATACCTGAATAATGGACTAAGAAAGAAACTTAGGAAGGATCTGCCCTAGTTTATCAAGGCAATAAACAGAGACAACTGGACATTTGACCTTTCAGACTTGCAAGGTTCTTTTAACGTCACCCTACAATAAAGTTGAATTTATTATAATTAGTTCATCTTTTTGTGTTTTCTTTCTGGTCTACCTGGGAGGCTGACAGTTTGCAGATCCTTAGACTGCTTAACCTAGCCGCTGTATTTCAATCTTTACACACAGAGAGAATTTCTCTCTCCCGCAAATGATACATTTGCAGATCAATATCTAATTATATTTCTTTATGTACAACACAATTCTTTTCAAAATATGCCCACTGAGCTAAATTAGATAATGTAGTATAAAAATGATTTAGTCCCATCAGGATAAATAAATGTTTGAGCGGAAGCACCGTGATTACTAAAGCAATGAAACATTGCATTGGGCTGCCTTGTATTGATATTGTGGACTACTATGGACCAGGAGATCATATTAACTTAAAAATGAGGTTCAACAGGATCATGCTAGATGTAAACCATTTCAGATATAATATGCAAAATCATATGAATTGTATAAATTACTTTAAGGTAAGGAACTTTTCGTTAACATCTAAAATATTAAGTATTTATCCAGAGGAAAAAGAGAGGAGGAAAACAAGTGCATTGCTCACTAAATATGTTTTTATACGTAAAACAATTGTCTAAATCAGGTCTTTTTATTATCAATATAAGAAACCTGCATGGACTTCTTAAAGTTTCATGAATAAGGTGGTGATACAGGTCTATGACTTGCTAATCAGATCAGATCCCTCAAACCATTACTTAATGGTGTTGCCATTGATAGATGAACTGTAGGTGTATTTCTTTACAATTCCACTGTAAGAAAATACGGAATAAAATCATTTGTCATTTTATATCAAAGGTCATTACTGCACTGGAACTAATTCATATTCATAGATCACCTTTGAAATCTGAGGATCAAAAAGACTAGAAACAGAATGTTCTAGAAGCAAAGTATTACAGATTTGTTTTTCCAAATTATGGTAAAACATATCACTGTTTTTATTTCTTAGACAACTGTTAAAACAATATCCTGGAGATTTCAGTCAATTAAATTACTCATAGGAATTAAAAGGACTCTTGACTTGTTGCCTTCCCACAATGTTGAATTATATCAGGTAATCCATATTGTTCCTAAAGTTGTAGTTATCATTTTAGGTACCCAGTTAAAACCTTTCTTTTATGTTGTCCAACAGTTATTACTTTATGACAGGGAATTCATCTTCATGGATTTCCATATAATGGTAGTGAACATGAACAATCTCAATCTTCAATTGTCTATTTATCTAAGGATAATCTATATTGATTATATATAGGTAAAGGATTGACTTTAAGCACTCTAATATATAATATAAAACATTATATCAGTATGAACTAATGCTTAATCTAATGATGGCAATATGTAACATAGCACTTCTGATCAAAGTACAAGGAAAAATATTTCAAGTATCTGCAATTTTCCAGTTGAGGAATTAATATATTCAGCAATGACCCCCTACTTAATAAGGACTCAGTTCATGTAGCTGCATGTATGAATCAACTATAAGAGTATCCTGCTAATTTTGAGTTCGTGCACATCATAATAGGACCTTTGTGCTTTGGGGAAAATAAAAATTAGAACTTATGACTTGTAGCTCTTCAAATAAAGTAATAAAAATATTTGTTGCTAAGCTCTGTCAGGCCATTCCGTCGGTAAAAGAAAATGTGAGATTGTGAACTCGCGGAATTAATAGCAGTGAATCAGGCAAGCAGTGAATTGGATGGCCTGTCCTTCATAGCCAACCTTGAGGAGAAGAAGAAATGTCCTCATAAAGTGTTGGATATATTCCCAGTTTTGCTGTACAAAATTATTACATCAAACACAATCATTGGGAATAGGACCCCCTAAAGAACATGAACTGGATAAGTCTCTTGGCAAGCAGCAAAACATTTTGAACACTGTACCATTAAAGCAGTAAAAAGCTTATTAGGGAAGGTTTAGTTGGGTTAATAATATGTTGTAATGTAGGAAGTGCTTGTTCTAGTTGAGGTTAAACTAAGCCCATTTGATGCTCGATGTGGCAGCAAAAAGAAAAAAAAATGAAACAACAATTAACCAATTTGTAATTAAAAAGAAGATTAAAAGAAAAAAAAGTTATTTCCTTCTCTCTTTGGAATAAAAGACTACAACAGATATATGATGAACCAAAATTCCCTTGCATTGGCCATGCTGATTGAAACACTGTAAGTTGTCATTCAGCAGGATCTTAGAAGACCAGTGATTCTCCTCTCTTTCTTGATCCAGCACCAGTCTCCTTAGAAACATGGCATCAGAAGTTAAGACTTCTCTGATAGTATCAGGAGAAACTAAAAGCTAAGCAACACTGAGGCAAAAAAACCCCATGGTGGAACTCAGCTGACCTTCTTTGGGAAGGAGGGTATGACTTGGAGCCCAGAAAAGCTTTGTAAGCAGAGTAAAGTCCGGCTTTAACAACATTATCCTTAGGTTGTCTTCTAAAATGTTTCCAGGTACCGCTGTTTTCAGGTATTGACTGAGTGCTCTGCAATTGCTGCTGGATTCTCTTCCTCCAGTCACATGGCACCCTACTAAAATCCTATGGCATTTCAGGACCTCTTCACAAATGGATATCTGCTTTTCTGTCTAACAGACAACAAGTGGTCAAAATTGGCAATGCTCTATCAAATCCTGTTCCTGTCAAGAGTGGCGTTCCTCAAGGCAGGTACAAGTCCTTGTACCAACACTCTTCATACTATACATCAGTGATCTTTGTGACCATATCTCAAGTAATTGTGTTCTCTTTGCTGATGATGTCAAACTATTTAACACCACAGACAATACATCTATCATTCAAAAAGACCTTGATCATCTAACTGTTTGGTCTAAAACTTGGCAACTCCAAATCTCAATCAGGAAATGCTCAGTCTTACATATTGGAAAAAAGAACCCAAACACTAAGTACACGCTTGATGGACATTACCTTACAGATGACCCCCCATCCCATTAAAGACCTTGGAGTTTTCATGTCAAATGATCTAAGTGCCAAAGCCCACTGCAACTACATAGCAAAAAAGGCTCCAAGAGTTGTAAACCTAATCTTGCGTAGCTTCTTTTCCAAAAACACTACACTACTAACCAGAGCATATAAAACATTTGCTAGACCAATTCCAGAATACAGCTAGCCTGTTTGGAACCCTCACCACATCTCTGAGATCAATACAATTGAACGTGTCCAGAAATATTTCACAAGAAGAGTTCTCTGAAAACAACAAAATACCTTATCCCACCAGACTTGAAATCCTAGGCTTAGAAAATTTGGAACTCTGTCACCTTTGACAAGACCTAAGTTTAACTCATAGAATCATCTATTGTAATGTCCTTCCTGTTAAAGACTACTTCAGCTTTAATTGCAATAATACAAGAGCAACCAATAGATTTAAACTTAATGTCAACTGCTTTAATCTAGATTGCAGAAAATATAACTTCTGTAACAGAATCCATCAGTGCTTGGAATATTTTACCTGACTCTGTGGTCTCTTCCCATAATCCTAAAAGCTTTAACCAAAAACTTTCTACTATTGACCTCACTCCATTCCTAAGAGGACCAAAAGGGGCGTGCATAAGCACACAAACGTTCCTGTCCTACGGTTTGTCTTTTCTTCTTCATATATATATATATATATTATATATTATATATATACTGCTTATACCTCCTAATATTTACTCATATATATGTTTATATACTATATAATCTTTTTGTATGATACTTACATATATTGTTGTGACAAAATAAATAAATAAATAAATAAAATATAGGACCACCTATAGGACTGCAGCCAAAGTATCAACTAGTTTTTTTCAGTACTCTAAGACGCAGTTCATTTGGCCATCCAGATTTAAACTCATACCAAATAAAGATATATTCCCTAGCTATTTTTCTGTCAGTCTTGGTCATCAATCCTGACTCTTTAATTTCTTTTATAGGTTGTTGTTGTTGTTGTTGTTGTTGTGGTTGTGGTTGAAGATTGAACGAAAGTAGAAGCTGAGTACTTCTATCTTCTACCTGTTGCCTGTAGCCTTCTTCATCAAGGAGCTGATTACAGATTTTTTTTCCCTTTTAATTTGAGCATACAGTATGAAACCATATGGTATGTAAAGAAACTACATTGAGTATATATACCCTACAATCATCAATTCCTAACTTCCCCAAAAGCAATCAAAATAATACATCATAATCATTCAAAACAGTCTGATAACTCTTAGTCTGATATCTCGTTGAATATAGTCAATCCATTTTTCCATTCCTTTAAGTATCTTTCTTGCGTATTGTCTTTCAAAAGGCTGATATCTTCGCCATCTCAGCCAAATTGGCAACTTTCAATATCCATTCTTGTATTGTTGGTACTTCTTTTTTCTTCCAATATTGTCCTATTAGTAATCTTGCTGCAGTTATTAGATTTAAAATCAATTTAGTCTCAATTACTGTACAATCCGTAATAATTCCCAACAAGAAAAATTGCGGCAGGAACTTTATCTTCTTTTTCAGAACATTTTGTAAAATCCACCAAATTTTTATCCAAAAGGCCTTTATGTCCTTACAAGTCCACCAAATGTGAAAATATGTAGCGTCATCACAATTACATCTCCAACATCTTGTTTGCATTTCTGGATACATACGATAATTTTTAGGATCTAGATGCCATCTATAATACATTTTATAAAATGTTTCCCTCAGATTCTGTGCCTGCGTGAATTTAACATTTCTAACCCAAATTCTTTCCCACGTTTCCAATAATATTGGCTCCTGAAAATTTTGTGCCCACTTTATCATACAGTCCTTTACCAAGTCCCTTTCAGAATCTATTTCAAGTAACACATTATACAATCTCTTTATATGCTCCTGAGACTGATTTCTAATTTGCTTTACCAAATTTCCCTCGTTCTGCTCTATACCAATTTTTTGATCTCCCTTCCATCTAGCATGTAATTGCTCATATTGAAACCAAGTATAATTTTTCCCTTCCTCTCTTAATACTTGCAGAGATTTTAACTGCAAATTACCTCTTTCAGTATACAAAAGATCTTTATATGTAATCATTTCCTGATTCTGTTCTATGTTTATATTTTCTACTGTATGTCTAGGACTTGCCCATATAGGAACCTTATAATTTAGTTTATAAGAGTATTTTTTCCAAACACATGAAGGGCTTTTCTTAGCACATGATTTTTAAAGGCCTTATCCACCTTTTTGTCATAAATTAAATATGCATGCCATCCATATAACAAATCATAACCTTCTATATTCAAAATTCTGTCCTCTGTTAAATTAAACCAATCACTTATTGCAGAGAGAGCAGCTGCTTCATAATATAATTTAAAATTAGGCATTTTTAAACCTCCCTTTCCGAGAATCTTGAATTATTTTCATTTTAACCCTAGCTTTTTTACCTTCCCATATAAATTTGTTAATTCCCTTCTGCCATTCCTCAAGATTCTTATCTTTCTTAATTATTGGTATCATCTGAAAGAGGAATAAAAATCTAGGTAAAACATTCATTTTAATAGCAGCAATTCTCCCAGCAAAGATAATTGCAATTTTTCCAAACAATCAACTCCTTCTGAACTTTTGCCATAAAACCTCATAGTTATTCTTATACAATTTCACATTTGATGACGTAATATAAACCCTAAATACTTAACCTTCTTTACAATTTCAAATCCTGTTACTTCCTCTAGTTTTTCTTTCTGTTGTCTGGCCATATTTTTATTATCACTTTTGTCTTTTCTGATTTACCTTAAACCCTGAGACATTCCCATATTGATCAATTATTTCCAACAAAGATTTACTAGAATTTATAGGGTTTGTTAAAGTAATCACCAAATCATCTGCAAAAGCTCTTAACTTATATTCATACTGTCTAACTCTAATTCCTCTATCTCCTTTACTTCTCGTATTTTATCCAATAATGGTTCTAGAGTTAAAATAAACAATAATGGTGATAAAGGACATCCCTGTCTTGTTCCTTTCGCAATCTTAAAAGGTTCTGTTAAGCTACCATTGATTATAATCTGTGCTGTTTGCTCTCTATAAATTGCCCTAATTATTCTTAAAAACCCATCTCCAAATTGCATCTTTTCTATTAATTTAAATAAAAATCCCAATGCAATCGATCAAAAGCTTTCTCTGCATCGAGAAAATAAATGCTGCTGGAATAAAATTTTCTTTTCTAAGTACTCCAGTAAATTAACAATCTGCCTAACATTATTCCTCATCTGTCTCCCTTTTATAAATCCAGATTGATCATTATGAATTCTTCGCTGCAGAATCAACATTAATCTATTAGCTATTATTTTAACAAAATCTTATAATCATTATTT
The DNA here is from genome assembly GCF_028640845.1 of Ahaetulla prasina. Taxonomy (NCBI): domain Eukaryota; kingdom Metazoa; phylum Chordata; class Lepidosauria; order Squamata; family Colubridae; genus Ahaetulla; species Ahaetulla prasina. Next base: position 125,535,853 of record NC_080539.1, read on the forward strand.
AAAAGTGAGATTGGCCTATAATTCCCAGGTTTAGAACAATCCTGTTCCTCTTTTGGTATCAATGAAATAAAGAGGTTCTCCATGAGGGGGGAATTCCCCCTCCTAGTTGTATCTGATTAAATAATTCCTTAAGTGGACCTAACATCTCATCCTGTAAATTCCTATAATAACTAACTGTAAGCCCATCCGTACCAGGAGTTTTCCCCATTTTTAATTGTTTAATTACCAAAATAATTTCTTCCGAGGTTATAGGCCGATTCAATTCATCCGTTTGTTCTAAAGTTAAATTTTTAACCTTATATTCCTTCAAATAATTATCAATATCCCTATTCAATATATTATCTTTAAGATATAAATTTGTATAATATTCTAAAAAAGCTTTTTTAATTTTATCCTGTTGATATCTCTCTTTACCTTTGTATTCTATTTTTTCTATAGTATGTTGTTTTTGTCTTTTCCTTAAAGTGTATGCTAACCACCTACCAGGTCTATTTGCGTTACAAAAAGTATTATGTTTGGCATATTGTATATTTGTTGCCACCTGATCAGCCATTATCATATTAAATTGATTCTGTAGTAACTTTATTGCATCTTTAAGTTTTTGATCATGTGGGTTATGTATTAATAATTGTTGTTTCTTATAAATTTCCTCTTCTAAATACCTACGCTGTCTTTGTTGCTTATTTCTCTGTCTATTATTAAGATATATTAATACACCTCTCATAAAAGCTTTACTGCAATCCCAAACCATTTCTATCGATGTTTCATTATTCAAATTATAATCAAAAAATTCTTTCATCTGCTTTTTACATTGATTTACATTATCCTGATATCTAAACAAATTTTCATTTAATCTCCAAGTTCTTCTACCCTCTTTTCCATATTGCAATTCCATCCAAACAGGACTATGATCAGACAAACATCTTGGAAATATCTTAGTTTTCTTCACCCTAAAAAGCAAATCATTAGAAATTAAAATAAAATCAATACGTGAGAAGGATTGATGCCTATCAGAGAAAAAAGTATAGTCTCTTTCCTCCAGATTCCGCAGTCTCCATACATCTCTTAACTCAAAATCTTCTATCATATCAAAAAAGGATTTAGGCAGCTTTGCATGTGCAGGTATCTTCTTGGAAGAAGTTCTCTTGTCCTTTCGTGTATCTATTACTCCATTCCAATCGCCCAATATAATACACGATTTATAATCCCATAGGATCAACTTATCATATAACATTCTATAAAATTTTTCCTAGAGACATCGTGGTTTATTTTTTGAAAAGAACAGTGAGGAATCAAATTTTGCAAGTTGCTTTTCAGAAAAACTTGAAAATAGGGGAACAGGAGTTGAAGGTTTTGAAAGAGATCCCTCCCAAGATGTTAAGGGATAGAAAAGACTTTACATTTTTTACACAAGAACTTAAGAAATACCAGATTCAATTTAGATGGGAGGTTCCAGTTGGCTTGACAGTGTATTATCAGGGAAGAAGATATCGTATTGACACAGTGCTTAAGGCCAAAGATTTTCTTTCTACAGTGCTGAAATTTGAAATAGAAATAATAGAAAAAAGAATTCAAGAGACTCAAATGGGTGTGGAAGCTGAGGTGATTCCAGTGATGTTACCATCAGAGGAACAACCACAAGAACAAAGACTGACGAGGGGAGCCCTTAAGCGTAAAGAAAAGGAGCAACAAACTCAAAGTAAAGTTCAGGACTCTGCTACAGAAGCGGTGGGAGGAGCACGGCCGAAGATACGGGAGGACGATCTTCAGTTGATTGCCCAAAGGCTTCAGCAGCCCAGTAATGGCAAATAAAATCTTGACTTGGAATGTCAATGGTTTGAACTCAGCTCAGAAGAGAAGAAAAATATTTCATTATTTGAAACAATTTAAAAATGATGTTATTTGCTTACAAGAAACGCATATTAAATTATCAGATCAAAAGTACCTAATAAACTCAAAGTTAGGTAAACATTTTGTTGCTTCAGCTTTGGAGAAAAAACATGGCATAGTGGTTTATTTGAGAAAAGATATACCAGCCAAGTTAATAGAGGCAGATATTTATGGAAGATATATTGCTATTGAACTTACAATAGAAACAAAAAGGACTCTCTTGCTTGGTATATATGCACCCAACCAGCAACAAGAAAAATTTTGTGCAATTTTTTTCCTCTGCAGTCTCAGCATATTTGTATGCCCAGAGTTCTTGAGTTTGGGAGTTTATAAATAATGTAACATATGTAAATAAATTAATATTAATGTGTGCAAGATTTTTTAGCTGTCACTATTGGAGCCATATTCTCCACTTGCAAGAAGATGGACGCATGTTTGTTTAGAGCAGATATGTAGATTAAAAATCACTTTGCGATAATCCTATAAACTGCAGTGTCTAACACGCTGCTTCTGTGATTTCCAATAAAACATAGAATTCTGATTGCTCAGAGATAATAAAACAATTATTTTAATTGGTAATGTTTGCTTTACATCTTGTATGTTTATTCTTTGAGCTTTTTGTATCTTTTAAGTACCCACTAATAAACTCTTGAGTATGATTGATATATAATTATAGACATCCCACATTTTTGTTGGTTTATTTACCTGCCCAGTAAAGCATGCTACTTCTCACCAATATGTGCCTGTTTCCATCTCTGTTTTAATTAATAAATACCTAATTAATCCTACTCAAAGTCCTTGCTTGTTCTCTCAGGCTCATGGGAATGAGGGGTGGGGAATGCAAAGGTACCTGAAAATGAAACATATTTTTCTTTGATCTTCCCCAAGAAGATACATAAAACATTTTTTCTGTGACTGATGGAACCATGAATTTTTTTCTCCGAATAATAGACTTCATTCCAAGAAAATCTCCCATCCTGTTACTGAATCCTACCCTTACTGATCTGATGATCTCAGGGTGTATCAGCAACTGGACAGCAACTCAGAATTTTTAACCATGGTAGATTGAATTATGGGATTGAAATCCCATAGAGGATGTCAATTCGGGGAAGGCTGATTTACACAAATAAAAGTCTTCTGTGGCAATAACATACTTTTGTAGTGGAAAAGGATCATCTCCTCCGTCTTTGAGGATAATGGGCAGTGCAGAATCTGAAAAAACAAATAAAAAAATCTGAAAAAATCTGAAAAAACAAATAAAATGTAAGTAGTAGATAGATAGATAGATAGATAGATAGATAGATAGATAGATAGATAGATAGATAAATAGATAGATACATAGATAGACAGACAGACATATAGATCAATGTATAGATAGATAAATAGATGATCATTTCTATTTACCATATTTTTGGGAGTATAAGATGCATCTTTCCCCCACAAAAGGGAGTGAAAATCTGGGTGCATCTTATACTCTGAATATAGCCCACGCAGTTTCTCAAACAGAGTTTCAGAGGCAGAAAAAAAAAAGCAAAAAAAAGCAAGACACAGAGCTTACAACCAAGGAACCAGTTGCTAAAATTCATGTCTCGGAACAGCTGATTGGGAGTATTCCGGGACACCGATCCACTTTTTCCTTATTTTCCTCCCCAGAAACTAAGGTGCGTCTTATACTCCGGTGTGTCTTATACTCCGAAAAATACAGTATATGATGGAACTCCCCACAGAAAGTCATGGAGAATAAGAGTTCTAAGATCCTGTGGGATTTTCAAAATGTAATTTGGCAGAATTATGTTATGAACCTAAGACCTACTGAAATCCAGAATGATAGATATGTACTAATCAATCAGCTAGACATCATAGCAGTAGACAAAGACCAGAAGACAGCAGTGGTAATGAAGCTAGTTGTGCCAAGATGGATCTAGTTATGCTACGTTAGGACCAAGTAGATGAGATGCTGGAGAAGCACTAGGACTTGAAGGAGGAGCTAGAGAGGATGTGCAAAGTAAAGGCCAAAGTGGCCCCAATGGTGTTAGGAGCACTTGGGGCTGTGACCTTTAAGCTGGGAGAGTGGCTCCAACAAATCCCAGGAGTAACATCAGACATATAATCTTTCTTTTTCAGAGATTCAAATGTTGTACCAAAAAGGTGGAAACCGTCTCCAACCTTGGTCCCTTTAAGACTTGTGGACTTCAACTCCCAGAGTTTCTCAGCAAGCTTTGCTGGCCAAGGGACTCTGGGAGTTGAAGTCCACAAGTCTTAAAGGGACCATGGTTGGAGACCCCCTGCTCTAATGCAAAGCTTCAGTAGATCTCCTAGGCAGCTGCAATTAGCTACAATGCCAAAATGACACAAGGTGCATCATATATCATCTGTCGCAACATGACATACATGTACATAAGAGGCAGAGTTTGGGTCATGACACCATGTTGCAAGTTTCATCACTTGTCCCATCTTGCCTTTCGTGAGGATTGAACAGAACCTAACTGTAATTAATTTACCATTTCACTTTAACAATTCAATAATTGAAGTAATTTCCCTATTCTATTCCAAAAAGTTCCAAATAGCTTTAAAGAACAGTTACCATATTTTTCGTAAAATAATCCTTATGTTTTATTTGTTTAAGATAAATGTGATATGCTACCAAAAAAAGAAGAAGAAAGAAATACCCCACATAAAAGCAAAGATAAGAAGCACAGGAAAAAGCAGGGATGGGAAAAAATATCATTTGGCAGAATTACATTATGAACCTAAGATCCTACTGAAATGGATAGGTAAACAGAAAAGTCCTCTTCTACTTCAAAAAGCACTTTGAAAATTTCCCTGGGAAAAACATCCTGCATTTGGGTCACTGGGAGATAAAGTCCCAATCTCTAGTCATCAGCCTATTTAATTTGAATAATGAATGATAAATATGAAGGTCTTAAAAGTAAAATAAGCAGAACTCAGCAGAAGATAATCCTCCAAGTAGCCATATTTAGAACTTAAATATGTTTTTCTTCTGATGTTTTTTAGAAACATCCGGCTATATTTGATGGGGTTTGCTCACTTGTACATGCATTTAGGATCACAGCTTAAACTTTACTTGGAAATATTGGTTCAGCAAGGCTGGTGAAGTGATCTGAGCTGAGACTGAACCAAGTTACATTCCCACTTTTGTGTTTTCCTTCTCAGGAAGGGACAAAATTTGTCAAGATTATCAGGAGTGACAGACTGACTAGGGGAAGTGAGGGAAAATGGCAGCAGCCCTTTCAATTTTCTTTTTAAGTCTTAAAAAAATATCTTCCCTCTCTTCAACTAAATCTAATACCATAAATATCAACAAAACTTTGTCTAATGGTGGACAGAGAGAATCATTATATTCTCATAGCTACATCAGACCTAGTGACATTCTAAAGTAACATGTTGGCTAGGGAATTCTGGGAGTTGAAAGACACACAATTTAAAATTGCCAAGTTTGAAAAACACTTATAAAAGAATTGTGGGTTAAGGCAGGAAGGAATGTTCTTCACTATTCAGCTGAAGTTTCCCCCTCCCCACCTCTTTTTTTGAGAGCATATATGGAATTACACCAGATCACAAAATTTGGCCTTTTCAATAAATCTCTCTGGGGGAGGGGGAAATACACCTTGACAACTGCCAGTAGACTTTCATGTTCCCTCCAGTAATTGTGAGTAAGCTGAAGAAAAATGATAATGTGGGAGGTTGGAACAATACAGTAGCTATTTATTAGATTTCTGTCCTACATTTCCTAGATAATACTTGGTCATTTATTATTATTTTTTTCACAGCAACAACCATGTAAATTTGCTGGATTAAGAGAGAGTGACTGGCCCAAAATGATGCACTGAGATTCTGGGTTTAAAAATGGATAAATCCATAATTATACATGATCCATAACTCTCATTAGAGTCTCCTACACCAAAGCTTTAATTGCTATACTGCACTGGTTTTCACTTTGTCCTGATACTCTTTCTGTATATAGCATTTTCAGTCCCCCCCCACTTCACTCCAAACTTTTTTTTTTTAAGTTTAAGTTTTCTTAGAATATATTGGCTCAATTTGATGTTATCTACTAGTACAGTTTAAGCTACTTATAGCTGATTTAGTCTTCAGGGTAGCAGCTGAGATTTGCAGCAAATACATTTTCCGGGAAACTTTCAGATACATTGTAGGAGACTAACTGAATTGCCACCTATGCATGAATTATTATGCTGAGACTGTCTGTGAAGATTAGAGCATTACATACTTTATCTTAGGCATTTGGTGATAATATTGACTTTGCTGGTATCCTAGTACGGATAAGGTGCAACCTTGTCCAAAACAATCTGCATTTCATTTTGTTGATGGGACAAATCACTTGTCATTTAATAAAGCAGATATAGCAGAAATAGATGCATTTACAGTATACAAGCAGAAGAGCACCGAAATAAAGTCCTGGTTAATTTTTGATCCTTTTATTTGATTTATTTCTTTGTTGAATTTATTGACCACAAGGTAATCTTGGGCAGTTTACAATATCAAAAAGATAAAACATTACAAAACTTATACACAATACAAGCTAGATCATATAAAAAGATAAATACTTGACCCTAACTAAAAGATGGGGAAGGAGAGAGTAGGATGAGTGGCATGTGGTAGGGGTGATCTCTTATTGGTCTGTCAACCTACCCCAATCCTAATTTATCAAATATTTTTCAATGTACAGCAATAGCACATAGATTTATATACTGCTTCACAGCGCTTTACAGCCCTCTCTAAGCGGTTTGCAGAGCCAGCATATTGCCTCCAACAATCTGGCTCCTCATTTTACCAACCTTGGAAGGATGGAAGGCTGTGTCAATCTCGTATAATTGAAAAAAAGATGTATAATTCTTTTTCTGAAAAAAAACCCCAACCCTGTGAAATAATATGACCTCTTGGTTTAAAATAATCAAAGTCACCGGTGCAGAGGTGGTCTGTTCTGGTGAGCTATCCCTTGGGCTATTTAGGAACACAATCTTCCAAAAGCCCAGCAGATAAGAAGAATGCCAAGTCTATCTACCAACCTATCACTCTTCTGGAAGATTAGATTAGTAAATATAAATTACTAACATTAACATTACCAAAGGAGACCTGTCCAATAGTATCCTAGGAATTACTGATCCACACAGTCAGGAATGTTAGTGCAGATAGGATCTTATCTTGGCCAATTGCATCACTGCTGAAAGTGCTACAAAAATGTGATAAAGTGTATTGCTACTGAACTGGGGGTGGATGGGGAAGCTTGAGACAGTTTCGTTCTTTCCTAATAGAAATATTTCCTTGTGATTTATGTTTCTCTTTAACCAACAACAGAACCCACACTTTCCAAATCTTCTATCAGCGATTCAGTTGTTAAAATGAAGAGTCAGTATAGCAGCTTCTTCCCTCAATCTTGCGCTTTCAGACATGACTAGCCATTAGCCCATCATTTTCAGCCATGGTAATGGCACTGTTAAGTAAGCATGCTAGGCAGTAGAGTTCAACATATTGGGGCGGGAAGTGTGGCTGCTTTTAGATACTTTTCTATTTTAGAACTATGCAGATCACAAACCATAATTATACTGACTTAAATAATTAAAGCTGGACCCTGATCTGAATGTCACGGTGTCTTTCCTTCCCAGAAGAAAATGCATGTATGGATTGCTGTACAGTCTGATAAACATTCTCATATCATGAGCCTTGTCTTTCTGCCCCACAATATTTTTATGTGGCTCTAAGCATACTTTGGGACGCGGTGGCTTAGTGGGTAAGACGCTGAGCTTGTCGATTGAAAGGTTGGCAGTTCAGTGGTTTGAATCCCTAGTGCCACGTAACGGGGTGAGCTCCCATTACTTGTCCCACCTTCTGCCAACCTAGCAGTTCGAAAGCACGTAAAAAAATGCAAGTAGAAAAATAGGGACCACCTTTGGTGGGAAGGTAACAGTGTTTCATGCGCCTTTGGCATTGAGTCATGCCGGCCACATGACCACGGAGATGTTTTTGGACAGTGCTGGCTCTTCGGCTTTGAAACAGAGATGAGCACCGCCCCCTAGTGTCAGGAACGACTGGCACGTATGTGCAAGGGGAACCTTTACCTTTACCTTAAGCATACCTTTCTAATGATGCCTGTGAACAGCAGTGCATGTGAACAATGTGATAAAAGGTGTAGTAAGAGTTATCTCCCACCACCACAACACACACATGCTATTGTCTTGCACAGCAGAATTTCTGTGTTGGATCTTTCTGTTTGTTGAGTATCACATGGGATTGAGTCTCAGGAGCTGATTAGACATTCAGGATTCAAAAACCTTGTATTGTAATGTTAGGATGTTAAGAAATGTTTCTTCCAGCAATGCAACTTCCTTTGAACCAAGAGTATTTAAGGCATGAGGACCCAGATTGTTGGAGACAATATTTAAGTATCCATCTCTGCTGGATACCTTCCTGCATATTTTGTGATCAGTGAGGGGCAAAACAATAAGTCCAATAGAAAATGATATGTGTAGCTCAGTGTTGAGCTGTAGAGTCCTTGGTGTTTTAGAAAATGTTTTAGAATAACAGAGTTGGATTGGAAGGGACCTTGGAGGTCTTCTAGTCCAACCCCCTGGTTGTTGTTCCACTAATTAATTGTTCTAACTGTCAGGAAATTTCTTTTTAGTTCTGGGTTTCTTCTCTCCTTGATTAGTTTCCACCCATTGCTTCTTGTCCTGCCCTCAGGTGCTTTGGAGAATAGCTTGACTCCCTCTTCTTTATGGCAACCCCTGAGATATTGGAACACTGCTATCATGTCTCCCCTAGTCCTTCTTTTCATTAAACTAGACACGCCCAGTTGTTCAACTGTTCTTCATATGTTTTAGCCTTCAGTCCCCTAATCATCTTTGTTCGCTGAGCTTGGTTGTTTGCTTGCAGATGTTTCATTGCTCAACTAGGCAATGACATCACTGCAAGTGAAGGTGGGCTTTGCTCTCTGTTTATGTGTAGTAGCTTGTTTTACTCAACTTTTAAAAAGTGTATTTATTTTAAGGACAAGGATTCTAATAACCCAGCCTCTGTAGATTTATTTCCTCGATTCTATACTTACGTTCATTCCCATAAAGGATTTTATAATAGCAAACATTTGTCTTGTGGGTGGAATCCTGTACTCCTGTGGTAATTCTACCTTCTGTTTTCTGTTTCCGGATGAATATTTTATTTACCACATGCTTAACGTTTATCTTTGAAATTAATATTGTTTATTGCTTATGTAGTGCTTATTTCATTTATACCCTGCTTTTTTTTTCCAGGAAAAAAAAACTTGTGTGAGAGGTTGACTTGAAAACTGGTCCAAATCGATCTTAGATGCTCTGTGATTGATATGGAACTCTGGGCGAAGCCAGAGCACATGAAATGTCCTCCCAAGCGGCGGAGACACTGCAAAGCCTCTCCCACAAAGGCGGCGCGAGCCAACTCCAGTGCACCAGGAGGAGGTTCAGGGCCGAATCCGGCGGTGAAGATGAGGAAGGGTCTGCCGAACCGAGAAAGCGACAAAGAGGACCGAGGCGAATCACGGAAGCTGCGGAGGTCAACACCAGCGCCAACGCTGCAAGTTTAAGGGCGCAACATGTCGGTGTGTGGGAAGAAAGGCACCTAGCTCAAGTTTGTCGAGCTCCCAACCTTCCGCCGAAAATTCAAATCGGCCAATCAGGCGCGGATCGGCAAGGCGACCCGCGATTGGCTCAAACAAAAAGCGGATTCAAACCAAGCGACTGTGGTCATAGGCGCGCCTCAACCCAGTGGAGAAGAAGATCTTCACCAAACCCAAAATAGAAGGAGTACGGTGCCGACTCGAAGTGGACACGGGATCAGCGATCACCATCATGTCCTGGGACACTTTGGCGAAGTCACTGCCGTCAGTCGCGGCGCCACCTGCAAACACAACGGCTACGAGTCCACGACTACCAAGGGAATCGCATCCCTGTTCGAGGACCACCTCCGTCCGAGTCGGTACGGACCACACAAGAAGACCCTGCCCATCACGATCGTCGAAGGACTCTGCCCAGTCTGTTGGGACTAGACTGGTTTCGTGCCCTGGGCATGGGAGTGACTGGCATCTACAGAAGTGACTGTAACCTGAAAGACATTCTCTTTAACGAGTTCGAAGATGTCTTCAAGGACTGCCTGGGCAAGTACAAGGGACCCCTATTTCCTTCAACTTAGACCCCAGGTAGCTCCCATTAGGTTAAAGGCGAGAGAGTCCTTTGCCCTAAAACCAAAATTGACAAGGAGCTGGATAAGCTCATAAATCAGGGATTTTGGTGCCAGTCGATCACGCAAAGTGGGAGACGCCAATCGTCACCCCAATAAAACCAGATGGGTCAATTAGAATTTGCGCTGACTACAAGGCGGCTAAACAAAGCCTTACAGAAAAGCGCTTACCCGGTTCCGTGGTGCAACACTTGCTGCACTCTTTGGGGCAAGGGCAAGTCTTTGCAAAGTTAGACTTGGCCCAAGCCTACCAACAACTGCCCGTGAGCGCACAGCTGAAGCCCAAACGATTGTAACTCAGGGGCCTTCAAGTGCACCGATTACAATTTGGGGTGAGTGTGGCACCAGGGCTGTTCCAAAACTTAATGGAACGACTTCTGCAAGGGCTCCCAGGGTAGTTCCCTACTTGATGATGTCCTAATTTCAGGGAAAACATGGAGGAATTGGGGAGGCGTTTGAGAAAGGTTCTGGGCATTTTCGGACAGCGGATTAAAGTCAAGGTAAACAAATGCCAGATAGGGGTAGAATCCGTCGAATTCTTGGGCTACGGATAGACAAGAAGGAATTCACCCACTGAGAGCAAGGTCAAGGCAATTAGAAAGGCTCCAGCGCCCAAAAACAAAGCAGAGCTACAGGCATTCCTGGGGCTAGTGAATTTTACGCGGTCTTTTAAAAACAAAGCGACCGTTGCTGAACCGCTGCATAGGCTTTTAGGAAAAATACTGTTTGGTCTTGGGGAAAGTCGGAAAATAGGGCTTTGAAGCAGTAAAAACCTGCTCTCGAGTGATAGCCTGCTCATCCAATATCATAACTCATTGCCCCTAGTGCTGGTTTGCGATGCCTCCCCTTACGGCGTGGGGGCTGGACTCCGCCAAAGACTGCCAAACCGCACAGAACCCCCTATAGCTTTTACTCTAGAACGATGTCCTCCCCAGAGGAACTATAGCCAGTTAGATAAAGAAGCACTAGCCATTGTGTCAGGGGTAAAAATTCACGAATATGTTTTTGGGCGAGATTTTGAAATTGTGACTGACCACAGACCGCTGTTAGGCATACTGGCCGGCGACCGCCCAACGCCTGTGGCACTTTCGCCACGATTGACTCGATGGACTATTTTCTTAGCCGCTTATTCGTACAAGCTGCAGCATCGACCGGGAAAGAAGTGGGGCATGCGGACGCGTTAAGCAGATGCCCACTACCAGGGGCGATCGAAGACCCCACTCCGGGGACGCCCATCCTGCTTATTGACTCTTTGGACTCTGGCCCAGTCACATCTAAGGAAGTGGCTCGGGCATCATACCGGGACATTATGTTAAGGACTGTACTCGGTTGGGTACAAAGAGGGTGGCCCTTCTGCGCTGACGTTTAAGGAATTTGTTAAAAAACGTGATGAGCTCTCGGCTCAAGGGGGGTGCCTGTTATGGGGCGATCGTGTGGTAATCCCGGATAAATTAAGGGGAAAGGTACTGGACCTCCTCCACGAGGGTCACCCAGGGATCGTAAGGATGAAGGGGCTAGCAAGAAGCTATGTGTGGTGGCCACTCATGGACTCAGAGATTGCTGAGAGGGTAGGGAAATGCCAGGCTTGCCAAGAGTCCAGACCCCTACCCCCAACGGCCCCAGTCAGGGAATGGGAAAAACCCCAAGGGCCCTGGTCAAGAATCCACATTGATTTTGCTGGCCCTTTCCATGGCCAAACTTTCCTAGTGGTTGTCGACGCATTCTCTAAATGGTTGGAGATCATACTCATGAAATCCACTACGGCCGAGGCAGTAATCGCAGCCCTCCGCCACCTATTCGCAACCCACGGGTTGCCTGACACTCTGGTGTCCGACAACGGCCCGCAATTCACGGCAGCCCAGTTCAAAGAATACTTGGCAGAGGAGGGCATCCGACATGCCCTCTCTGCGCCTTTCCACCCTCGTCGAATGGCCTTGCAGGCGTTCCGTCCGGGCGCTAAGGAGGCATTGTCCAGGCTCAAGCCAGGTGACTGGCAAACAAAGATAGATTTCTTTCTGGCGTTCAGCACAGAACCCCAAGCACTGCTACAGGCAGAAGCCCAGCCGAATTATTGATGGGGCGGAAACTCCGGTGCCCACTTGACGTTTGAATCCCATTACACACCAGAGGGTTACAAGGGGAAATACAAAACAAGGGAATGGGCATAGGCGACCGGTGTGGGCCGCAACTATGGGGACGGCCCAAGTTGGCTCGCAGGGCAAATAATAAAAGCAACCGGTCCAAAGTCATACTTGGTGAGTTACAAGACAACCGAGTATGGGCGCCACATAGATCAGATAAGGAGAGCGAATAACTGAACAAACCAAGCCACATGAAACAAATCATGACCACTCCTTATTTGAACCCACAGCTGACCATGACCGGGAGGCGCAAGACTTAGCTGAGGTCCCGGAGGTCCAGCGGCGCCATCAGGTTCGAGGAAAACAGCAGGAAAATTACAAAAGTAATCCAGGCGGATGGCCAAGAAAAAGTCTGCAAATAATCCAGGGCCCGATGGCCTAGAGAAAGAGCTGGGAGGAAAACAGACCCTCCGACCAGCTCAAAACACCACCAGAACTGAACCGCGCAGGTCTGAAAGAACTAGGAGGCGCCCAGGTTATTTGCGTGACTAAATTGAAAAATAACATGTAAATAATATGTAAATAGAGGCAAAGTGTTTTCTGGGAGGGGAGGAGTGTTATGTATTCATGTATATACCTTTAAATATTTGGGCGGGAAATCAGCACGTTGCTGATTGGACGAAGCCGCCAGTAGAACTGTATAAAAGGAGAGGTTTTCCCCCAGCCTGTCGCTGGGTTCACCGTCTATTAAAGAGCTGTTGTCACTACCCTGGTCTCCAGCCTCGTTACTTCCCGAACTTAACAATAATTATACTGACTGAAATAATTAAAGCTGGACCCTGATCTGAATGTCACGGTGTCTTTCTTTCCCAGAAGAAAATGCATGTATGGATTGCTGTACAGTCTGATAAACATTCTCATATCATGAGCCTTGTCTTTCTGCCCCACAATATTTTTATGTGGCTCTAAGCATACTTTGGGACGCGGTGGCTTAGTGGGTAAGACGCTGAGCTTGTCGATTGAAAGGTTGGCAGTTCAGTGGTTTGAATCCCTAGTGCCACGTAATGGGGTGAGCTCCCATTACTTGTCCCACCTTCTGCCAAACTAGCAGTTCGAAAGCACGTAAAAAAATGCAAGTAGAAAAATAGGGACCTTGGTGGGAAGGTAACAGTGTTTCGTGCGCCTTTGGCATTGAGTCATGCCGGCCACATGACCACGGAGATGTCTTTGGACAGTGCTGGCTCTTCGGCTTTGAAACGGAGATGAGCACCGCCCCCTAGAGTCAGGAACGACTGGCACGTATGTGCAAGGGGAACCTTTACCTTTACCTTAAGCATACCTTTCTAATGATGCCTGTGAACAGCAGTGCATGTGAACAATGTGGTAAAAGGTTTAGTAAGAGTTATCTCCCACCACCACAACACACACATGCTATTGTCTTGCACAGCAGAATTTCTGTGTTGGATCTTTCTGTTTGTTGAGTATCACATGGGATTGAGTCTCAGGAGCTGATTAGACATTCAGGATTCAAAAACCTTGTATTGTAATGTTAGGATGTTAAGAAATGTTTCTTCCAGCAATGCAACTTCCTTTGAACCAAGAGTATTTAAGGCATGAGGACCCAGATTGTTGGAGACAATATTTAAGTATCCATCTCTGCTGGTTACCTTCCTGCATATTTTGTGATCAGTGAGGGGCAAAACAATAAGTCCAATAGAAAATGATATGTGTAGCTCAGTGTTGAGCTGTAGAGTCCTTGGTGTTTTAGAAAATGTTTTAGAATAACAGAGTTGGATTGGAAGGGACCTTGGAGGTCTTCTAGTCCAACCCCCTGGTTGTTGTTCCACTAATTAATTGTTCTAACTGTCAGGAAATTTCTTTTTAGTTCTGGGTTTCTTCTCTCCTTGATTAGTTTCCACCCATTGCTTCTTGTCCTGCCCTCAGGTGCTTTGGAGAATAGCTTGACTCCCTCTTCTTTATGGCAACCCCTGAGATATTGGAACACTGCTATCATGTCTCCCCTAGTCCTTCTTTTCATTAAACTAGACACGCCCAGTTGTGCAACCGTTCTTCATATGTTTTAGCCTTCAGTCCCCTAATCATCTTTGTTCGCTGAGCTTGGTTGTTTGCTTGCAGATGTTTCATTGCTCAACTAGGCAATGACATCACTGCAAGTGAAGGTGGGCTTTGCTCTCTGTTTATGTGTAGTAGCTTGTTTTACTCAACTTTTAAAAAGTGTATTTATTTTAAGGACAAGGATTCTAATAACCCAGCCTCTGTAGATTTATTTCCTCGATTCTATACTTACGTTCATTCCCATAAAGGATTTTATAATAGCAAACATTTGTCTTGTGGGTGGAATCCTGTACTCCTGTGGTAATTCTACCTTTTGTTTTCTGTTTCCGGATGAATATTTTATCTACCACATGCTTAACGTTTATCTTTGAAATTAATATTGTTTATTGCTTATGTAGTGCTTATTTCATTTATACCCTGCTTTTTTTTCCCCAGGAAAAAAAAACTTGTGTGAGAGGTTGATTTGAAAACTGGTCCAAATCGATCTTAGATGCTCTGTGATTGATATGGAACTAGAACATGTTCCTTCCTGGAAATAAGTTTTATTGCTATACTACACCGGCTCTTAGTTTATACTGGTGCTTTGCTACAGATGCTGCTTTTTGCTCGTTTTATAGCACTTAGACTTATATACCACTCCACAATGCTTTATACAGCACTCTCTGGGTAGTTTACAATGTTGCCCCAACAATCTGGGTCCTCATTTATTAAGCTCAGAAGGATGGAAGCCTGAGTCAACCTTGAGCCCCATCAGGATTAAACTCCAGACTTTGGGCAGTTAACCTGCAATACTGCTTTCTAACCACTGTGCCACCAGGGCTCTTTAGATAGTTATTATAAATGAAATGTTGCTTTATACTTATTTTATATACCATATTTATCAAAAAAAAATCAATGTCATCATTTAAAAAATATGCTGTTCTGATGTTTCCTTCATAGAGGAACTTCATCCTTGTGCCCTTGTCAGTCAAGGGATATTGAGAGTTGTGACTTTCATTTTATGCAGATGTGTCTGTGCATTTAACTGTTAATTGCTAATCATTTCTGTTATCACATCGCCTGCCAAGATAACTATACTGGTTGGAAATATCTCAGTGGCCCAAGGCTGTTAAAAATGTCAAAGCTTTTTCAAAGCTAGAGGTGACAATTCTGAAGTGATGAGTGATGATCTGCCTAACAGGAAAAACCAAGGCACTGAGATAACATTTTTATAGCACCTGACATTCACTCAAATACTGTATTTTCAAATGGTGAAATCAAGGTGCACCTCATTGAACAATGACGCATCAAGCATGTGTGCTTTAATACATTTTGGGCTGGGAATAATTTTATTTCCTTTTATTAACAGTTGTAGCTGGCGCATTTATCTGCCACATACCATATTATTTACTATAATCCAATTCCATTTACATGAATGGAGGTCAGTTTATAGGATGCTACTGATTTATCCAGTATATTTCCTGGTGGAAGAGTTATCAAAATAAAGGGTAGTTTTTTTCCTCCTTAAGGGATTTTTCAATGTTTAATGGTTTGAATCTTCCACACATCTGTAAATGGGAAACATTAGGATATGAAAATTCTGTCCTCTTGAATGCAGCCAAGCAAATGCTCAATAAAACCTTATGTGGTGACTCTTGATTATTGGAAACCTCATCCTCATCTGACAATCCAAATAAAAAGAAAATAGTTTCAAAAATATTCTGCTAAATCTCTTGTCATTCTTCTGGGATACCAGGTGATAGGCTTATCTGATCTGGGTTGCAAAAACACTAGATGACCAGATTTTTAAAGAATTAGAGTTATAGAAAACATTAGTTTTCATTTGCCATCTGGTGGTTACCTGGATCTTTACAAAACAGATCCATAACTAGTGTATTTATGTCAATTTTTATTTATGCTTAAAAAACACAATATGCACATGAAGACAAAAACTGAATAACATGGTAACAGAGTATTAGACATAGACCTAAAATAACTTTATTGTCACTATGAATGTACATTAATCAGCATACATTAAAATGAAATTCTGTTGCATACAGCTCTCAAAAGAATAGTATCTTGAGCAATGAGTGCTATGCTATTTCATGATGGATAGAATTATACACCAGTCATAAATTTTCAACCCTTTTGGAAATGACCATAGGTTACAGCTAATAGGAAAAGACTACTTCCTCTTCTAAACTTCCATGAAAATTAACCAACCAGGGTATTATTATATTCTAGATCTAGGCCATGTAAAAGGAGTAGAAAAGAAATATTAAAGGATTCAGCCCCCCAATTAGGCAAGAGCAAAGGTGCTTTTTACAAAGGAATACTGTACTATTCAAACTCCCAACAGGGAGGATTGCAAAACATCAGAAGTAAGGACTACCCTGTGATCTATTACCAGAATAAGTCACCATTGAAAAGCAACCTGACCTAAAGAAAGAAGGGTTAGAATTTAAATCTTTCTGCAGATTTATATTCAGAACTCACTGTTACAGTTCAGACACGAGTCAAAGTCATATGATGGCAATACAACACAACATTTGTTCACAATATTTTAGGTTTGGATTAATACCCATCATTCATGATGATGTGAAATTGTCTTAAGAATTGGCTAAAGTGGAAAGTCACGTTAGGCCAAAATTTCAAATATAGAGCCACATACGAGCCCTTATGAAAATAAGATGGATTCTAAACTTGACAAGGAGTTGGGAACACATTGGGGAAATTCACAGCAGGGGCCTTAAATTTTTAGATTGAATAGCTTTGAGGAGAGACACATTTCGGTAAATACAGATAGGGCTGTCATGTGCCAATAAGCTCATAACTTTGTAAAAATATGAAATACTTCATGCGTGGCATGTCATCCTTGCACAGGTTTCAGGAATAATACAGAGGAGATTAGCATAGCAGAATAAAAATAGTGCTCCAGTAAGGATAATCCAAAGGGAAATCAAACATAGAATTTTAGATCAGAAATAACTAATAACTAAAAAAAGAGAAAACTTTCCCCTTTAATGGGAATTATTTTGTTTTCAGATAGTTATTAAAGCTATACAAAGTGGGCAATAAGTTTAACTGTACTAGAAGAAAGAAATTGCACAATACTTTCCATGCCTAAAAAAAGGGAAAAAGCTTCCACTTTTATTCAAAAGATTATTCTTAATCTCCATTCATCACTTGAGCCAGAGGCAAGTTTGTGTGCTGCAGGAATGTGATGAATCATTCAGATAGAGAATAGTTTAAATTATTCATCCTTCAATAGTGTTGAATATACTGTATTTAAAAGGAGAATTTAAGGGGAAAATTATGATAGGCTGTTGTTCAGAATTCTTCAAAGTGGACAAGGCTTATCTTGAGAGTAAGACATAATTTACTGCAAAAGAGTGATTATTTTCACCACACAATGCAAATAAATGCAATGTGTTCCTGATGCAATCTTCCAGGTTAAATGGAATACAGAGCTCAAATATCAAAACTTGATATCTTTGGGTTTTTTTAAAAAGAGGATGCTCCATGCTGGGTCTTGCTTAGAAGATCAATACTAGGATTTTTAGTTTGATTACTGAGGCTAGTCTCAATGGACCAGAGGAAAATAACAAATGGGAAAGAAATTCTGATTACCTTCAAAAAAGAAAAGAAACCAGAAGGGATATCAATAAAAAGAACTGAAGTGTTTAAAAATGAAAGGTGATTTCAAAGCCGTCTAAAGGTAAAATATATGAATGGAGGTTTGTTTGTTTGTTTTAATAAAAAAAAATTAGCCCATGAAATTCTGTTGCAAGAATATATCAAACCTGTACTCAATTCTCATGGTTACCTGTTCCAGCTTGTCTACCGAAGACACACAGTCATGAAATACAACCAGTGTATTGATATTTTAAAAATATAAATCAACCACTACATCTCCCAGTGTTTAAGTGGAAAGTGACAGCAGGAAAAGATAAAGGGCAAACAATCTCTCTATTATGAATGAATACATAACTCAGGAGAATGAATAAAGCGCCGAGAAGAATGTATTTCTTAGACGCAGCACAATATATCTAAAGGGAAACCATTATTTCTTCATTCGAATCTTTCAAAACATTATATCCTTTGTTTCAGGGAGCCTAGATGTTTGATCCCTTTTCTGTGTAGTTCTCAAAATTCTGTCCTTTGCAGCAACTCTCTTGAGTTTTTCTATTAAAATATTCAGGAAGTGGAACAAAGTCACAAGTATGCAATTAAAACAAAACAAAAGACTTGATTTTGAGTGCTATAAGTCACAACATGCATTGAAAATGGCTGCCCACCCTTTTGAAGGTTCATAATCCAGTTTTGAATTCTTTAAATTCAAAAATTGAAAATTTTAAATAATTTATCCTGCTTTACCTTTTGAGGCACCTTGATTTCTTGTGGGACAGTATTTTAGAATTGTGTGCGCAGAAATCTATTCACCATTTGCTAAAAACAAACTGACGTTTGGTCTTAGAGGCAAATAACACATTCTTTTGCTTGATAATCTTGTTGACCAGCTCCTAGCAAACTGAATCCAGAACAGGAGATTTGTAAAGCAGTCAAAACAAGAATAGATACCTTATGCATTCAAACATTTGGGATACATAAACCTTTGGGCCGGGTACATAAATCTACTTACCTTCCCTATTGGTTCGAAAGTGCGTGCTCTGTGTGTGCACCATTGTCACGTCTTCTGCGCATGCACAGAGGATCAAAAACAGGTAACTTCCTGGTTCAAACCAGGAGGTAACGATGTCTGGCCAGTGGGCGGAGCTTCACACTGCTGCCGCTACAGGTTCACCAAACCATGTGCCGCTGCTGCTACCGGTTTATGTGAGTTGGACAGAACCAGCAGGATTTCACCACTGCTTTGGGCATTCGACTCGACTTCGTTACAGGAAAAAGCCCTTACATGTTTTAATCCTTAAAAGTTCACAAGACACTTGGTGAGTATGTGTAACTGGAAGTTGCTCTGAATGAGCACTAGTTTATTTCAAACCTCAGACAGGTGGCAAATTAATACACATAATTTCTCTGTGCTGCAGAGACTTATTATGGATAGAATAATTGTGAAGGAAAAATGCAGTTGGGGAAATACATATCACCAAGAAGCCTGTGTGCTCTTCTTTTGTTGAACAAAATACAATTTACCCTCATATTATGTTGCTCAGCACAGCCAGATCTGGTCTTTATGTTCATTATATCCCTATAAATAAAAGGATCTCTGCATTGTATTCCAACAAGAGTAGATGTATTCTGGGTCATTTTTCCACTTTTCCACAAGAACTTTTTAAGTTCTTATTTCATTTGTTAACTATGGTGGGTGGGTGGGGGAAGAGAAGAAAATTTGATCATTAACCCAACTCACATTACAGTTAAGTAGGTTAAGATTTTTTTTCCCTACTGCAGTTCAGACTGTGTGGTACAGTTCCATATACTGTAGACTCCTAGAACTGGAAAGGGCTTTTTAGCCCATTATATCGAACCCTCTGTTGAATGCAGGAATCCAGATTAAAGCTTGCCAAATGGATGACTGCCTACCACTTTCTGAATGCATCCATTAAAAGGGAGCTTACAATGTCTCTGCAAATCTTTTGACTGTCAAAAACTGCTCTTACTTTCTTTTCTTACATCCATTATTCTGTATTCTGCACTCTGGAATGAGAGAGGACAGGTCCTGACCTTGTATGTGATATCTTCTCAGTTATTTTAAATGTATTAGCATACTTTTCTCAGTCTTAAAAGCTACCGAAACCCAGCTCCTTTAATATATATATTTTTCATGGGGATTAGTTTCCAATCCCCTGATCATCTTCGTTGCTTTTTTTCTTGAACTTGCTGAAAGTTCTCTGAATCTGAGCATGGTGCCCAGAACTGGATATATGACTTGCACTGTAGTCTGACTAAAGCAGAATAAATCTGGGAAGATTACTTCCTCTGATTTGAAAATTACATAGCCTAAAATTGCATTTGCCTTCTTTGCACTTCTTGTTCATTATAGGTTAATATCTCTGCCTCATTATCATACCTTTGGATCATTATTAGTTTACAGTCAGCCACTATTCCAAGACATTTTATTCAAGAAAAATCATCCCTTATTTTATCCCTGTGCATTTAATTTTCATTATCCAAAATGAATAACTTTGCATTTGTCCTTGTAAAATTTCATCCTGTTACTTTCAGCCCATTTCTCTAACCTATCAAGACTGTTTTTAATTCTGCTTTGGTTTCCAAAGCTATTGACTGTTTCACCCATCTTTATGTCATCTGCAAATTTTATAAATACGTCATACAGCTCTTTGTTAAATCAATAATGAAAATATTGTCAAAAATAAGACCTAGCACTTATCCTTTAGAACCCTACATGTTACCTCTCCCCAGTGAGATGAAGAATCATTGATAAACACTCTTTGAGCACAATCATGGCATCTGAATGTCATATGTTCATGATTGTAAATTAGTTGATTTTGTTCTTTTGCTATAATTTGATTTGGAACTTGCAGGTGATGTGATTCTGCAATTAATCCCTGGCCTTTTGCTATTATAATTGAAAGAGGCGGTGGTGAGGCCCCTCCTCAAGAAGCCTTCCCTGGACCCAGCTATTTTAGCAAATTATCGTCCGGTCTCCAACCTTCGCTTTGTGGCAAAGGTTGTCGAGAGTGTGGTTGCACGACAGTTGCCCCAGTACCTGGATGAAACTGTCTATCTTGATCCATTCCAGTCCGGTTTCCGGCCTGGTCACAGCACGGAAACAGCCTTGGTCGCGCTGGTTGATGATCTCTTGAGGGCTCGGGACAGAGGTTGTTCCTCTGTCCTGGTCCTATTAGATCTCTCAGCGGCTTTTGATACCATCGATCATGGTATCCTGCTGCACTGACTCGGGGGACTTGGAGTGGGGGGCACTGTTCATTGGTGGTTCTCCTCCTACCTCTCCGACCGGTCGCAGACGGTGTTGACGGGGGGACAGAGATCGACCCCAAGACGCCTCTTATGAGGGGTGCCGCAAGGGTCGGTTCTCTCGCCTCTTCTGTTCAACATCTATATGAAGCCGCTGGGTGAGATCATCCGTGGTCTTGGGGTGAGTTGTCATCTATACGCTGATGATACTCAGCTCTATATTTCCACCCCTAACCACCCCAATGAGGCTGTTGAAGTGATGTCCCAGTGCCTGGAGGCCGTACGGGTCTGGATGGGGAGGAACAGACTCAGACTCAATCCCACCAAGACCGAGTGGCTGTGGATGCCGGTGGCCCGGTACAGTCAGTTAATTCCATCACTGACCATTGGGGGCGAACTATTGGCCCCCACGGAAAGGGCTCATAATCTGGGCGTCCTCCTGGATGCACGGCTGTCTTTAGAAGATCATATGATGGCTGTCGCCAGGGGAGCTTTTCATCAGGTTTGCCTGATACACCAGTTACGCCCGTTTCTGGATCGGGCTTCCTTATGCACGGTTGCTCGTGCCCTTGTTACATCTCGCCTGGACTACTGTAATGCTCTCTACATGGGGCTCCCCTTGAAGGGTACCCGGAGACTCCAACTGGTCCAGAATGCGGCTGCGCGGGTGATAGAGGGAGCACCTTGTGGCTCCCGTGTAACACCCCTCCTGCGTAATCTGCACTGGCTCCTGGTGGTCTTCCGGGTTCACTTCAAGGTACTTGTTATCACCTTTAAAACGCTCCATGGCTTAGGGCCAGGATATTTACGGGACCGCCTACTGCCACCATTAGCTTCTCACCGACCAGTGCGCTCTCACAGTCAGCTAAACAATGTCGGCTGGCGACCTCCAGGGGGAGGGCCTTCTCTGTGGGGGCCCCTACCCTCTGGAATGAGCTCCCTCTGGGGCTTCGTCAACTCCCCGATCTCAGGTCCTTCTGCCGCGAGCTGAAGACGTTGCTGTTTCAAAGAGCAGGACTAGCTTGAACGTAGTTTTAAATTGGGGTTTTTAAATCAGGGGTTTTAAATGGGGTTTTAAATTTGTATTTAAAAGTTTTAGGGCATCAATTGAATTTAATTTTCTATTCTTTTTTGCTGTTTTATATGTATTATATGTTTTTCTGTTGTTTTATTGGCTGTGAACCGCCCTGAGTCCTTCGGGAGATGGGCGGTATACAAATATAATAATAATAATAATAATAATAATAATAATAATAATAATAATAATAATAATAATAATAATAATAATAATAATAATAATAATAATAATAGAACTCTTCCACCTTCTCATATCAAATAAGCTTGGCAAAAGCCCAGAAGTAGTTTTCCTATTTCATTTATGTTGGCTATGTTATCTTAATTTATGGGGCTACCCTTGAAGAGTATCAAAAAAGCAGTCTGTTGCCGGTGCAAAATTCACCTGTGTTAAGAATTTTGTGTTTTGAGACCTGTGCATGTAACAGCTGTTGTGTATGAGCTCCATTGCATGCCAGTTTGCTTTTCAGTTCAATTAAAGATGTTGGTTCTCACCTTTAAAGACCTCCAAGGCATGGGACCAGGTTACTTGAAAACTCCTCTTCTCCCAATTACTTTGAGTCATCCCACCCAATCAAGCAGGGAAGATATGTTAAAAATCAGTTAAGAAATTTTGACTGGTGAAATCTAGGAAGAGAACCTTCTCTGCTGCTGTCCCTGCCCTATGGAATAGCTTGCCCCCAGCGGGGAGGTTGCTGCCCCTTCTTTTTGCCTTCTGGAAAAACATGAAGACCTGCTCTGCCAATTTGTGTAGGGACTAAAGAGTGCCCCCTTGGATTAGTGACCTAAGGGTGGTCCCTCTGCCATTTAACTCACTTTCACTCTGTTTTAATTTAATTCTGCTTTTAATTATGACTCTTTATGGTTTTCTGGTTTCCATTTGTAAACTGTCTAGTGTTATTTGGATAGTGAGATGGCTGGTGCCTAAATATAATAAATAAATGTTTCCTAGGTCAGAGATTACATCTATGTTTCTCTCCAAACCAACTTCATTACTCCTGTCTCCTAATAAAAACAAATTATCTTGTTTGTGTATTCTGAGACTTTAGATTGAATTTAACTACATATTTTGTCAAATCCATCTTATATATCAGTCGTTGGCGTATAAACATAGATAATTGTCATATTAAAAGGTTGCCCATGAAGATGTTTGGTCAGTGATAGCACTGTATCCAAGTATTGTCTTTGCAATATGCTTCCTTTCTGTGAATATAGCACTTTTCCTTCCTTTTTTTGCCCTGAGTAGTAAGATGAATGATATTCTGTCTGAAAATGCCCAATTTCAGTCCATTTCAATTCACTGATGCTTAAAATGTCAATGGGCAGCTGATTCACTTCATCTTTCATTGTGCTGAGCTTTTCCCTGTTCATACATCTTACACTCCATGTTTGCATTGTAATTCTGTCTTTGGAGCTTCAAATATCTTTCTCCTATGGTAACATAATCAACTAGGTGTCCTGAAGACTTTAATCTACCTTGGTCTAACATCATTAATACTCCGAAAGATTTTCAGCTTTTTCTCAGTAGCTTATTGAATGACGTTCAATCAGAAAGCTGATCGTCTGGTACCATATCATCCATCACATTAGACACCACCATCTCAGTATCCAAAACATCTTGTTTATCCGTATGATTTTCTTGGTAAAATGCAGGAGTGGTGTCATTGTCTTCTTCTCACATTGTGAATTTTTATCTGTGCCATTGACACGAAAGTGATCCTCCACCTCTGACATTCTCCTATAATACTATTATTCAATACAAATGCCTGCTTGCCTCAGTTGGGCATCTGGAATGACCTTCATACCTAGGGTAACCCTGCTGGGAAAATATACTCTTGGTGTATACTCAGTGGTGGGATTCAAGTAATTTAACAA
Source organism: Ahaetulla prasina (assembly GCF_028640845.1). Classification (NCBI taxonomy): domain Eukaryota; kingdom Metazoa; phylum Chordata; class Lepidosauria; order Squamata; family Colubridae; genus Ahaetulla; species Ahaetulla prasina. The sequence continues at coordinate 125,559,975 of NC_080539.1, forward strand.
CTGGTTCTCTGCCCTAATGATTTCTTCCAACAACCAGTTTTCCAAACTGCTCAGAAAGTTAACAATTGGTTCTCCCAAAGTGGTGCGAACTGGCTGAATCCCACCACTGTGTATACTTATGATATTCTTTGATCAGCCAATCAGGATCATCTCCACAGCATGATGAGGCTGTGTAGCAGGACTTGAAGGAAACTGCTTCCTGACCTCTGGTTACTAGTTGCACTGTGCTTGCAATTCTATGTTTTAATGACTGTTGCAGAGCATTTCCTGGTGTCAATGTCAGACCGACTGGCTTGTAATTGGCTGACTCTTCCTTTCCTCTTTCTGAGGATAGGTGCAACATCTGCTTATCTCCACTCCTCTGACACTTCATGGCAGTGGTGAAATCCAATTTTTTTTCTACCGGTTCTATGGTCGTGGCTTGGTGCGCGTGGTGTAGCTTGGTTGGCGTAGCTTGATGGGTGTGGCAGGGGAAGGATACTACAAAATATCCATTTCCACTTCACTCCAGGGGAAGGATACTGCAAAATTCCCATTCCCTCCCCACTCTGGGGCCAGCCAAAGGTGGTATTTGCCAGTTCTCCGAACTACTCAAAATTTCCGCTACCAGTTCTCAGAACTACTCAAAATTTCCACTACCAGTTCTCCAGAACCTGTCAGAACCTGCTGAATTTCACTCCTGCTTCATGGGTTTACCAGAATTTCTCAAAGTTTATACCTAGAAGTCTATTCTATCAGATGTTTTTTTTTCAGTATCCAAGACTGCATTTATCTGAACCTGGGGATTTAAACTCATTGAGTGCTAAAATGTGTCTCTGGGTCATCTTTCTATTAACCTTAAATTTCAATCCTGTTCTCATCTTGACTGTCAGATTTCTTGCTAGAATACATAGTTTTGAAAAGCTGGTGTATGGGTGCTTTTATTATCTCTTGTTTTAAACATAGCTTTTCTTTGCTATTATATTTTCATTTTTTCTTCTTGGAATTCACATTGTGCTTTAATGTCTTTTTTAATACTCCTACCCACCTTAATTTTTTCCCATTAACTTTTCTGTTTGTAGTGTTATTTAAAAGCTGTGTGGGACCACCCATTTAGCTCTGGATGGCTCTCAACAAAAGAAAAATAACAACATACAGAAAAATAAAGCTATTTGGCACAATGAAGATGTTAAAACATTCTTATCCCAAATATAAATGTGCTTTGGTTACTGCCATTCTGGCCTGAGCTTACTGCCTGCTGGAAAAGCCATGCCTTAACACGCGCGGGCACAATACGAACTGGTAGTAAAGCAGGGGTGAAATGCTTCCAGTTCAGACCGGATCAGGCGATCTGGTAGCGATGGGGGCTGGTAGTTCCGAGAACTGGTAGCAAAAATCCCTGGCCTCCCCGCCCATGCCCATCCAATCAACCAAACCCCACTTGCCTACTTGGCAGCTTGCTGCTTCTTTTGGGCTCACTCGCTACCTTGCTTTGCTTCGGCTGTTGCAATCAATTGCATCAGCTAGAAACTCAATCTGCCTGCCTGCAATCCATCTCATCGGTGAGCAACTCAATCTGCCTACCTTGTCCCTTGAATTGGGTAAGTAAGGGTGGGGGGGGAGCTTTAAAAAATAGTTAATTAGGTTTTTTTTTAGGAGTTTTATTTTTTTTTTAGACATAGCAATTTAAAGTTAAGGAAGTTTTAAATTTAACTGCTTTTATCTAAAAATATAAATAAAAAAATAAAATAAAATAAAATATTTGTACAGCTTTCTGAGATTTTGTGTGCTTCTATAGTGTTTCACTCTAACTACACAAACACACAAAATCTCACAAAGCTGTATGTGGCATTTTGTGTGTGTGTGTGACAGTTATGTTGTGTTGTGTGTGTGTAAAGTGTGAAAGTTGGTTTTTGGTATCTCTTATTATTTTGTGTACTTTGTTTATTATTTTTATTATTTATTGTAATTGGCCAGTCACCTGACCACCAAGCCACACCTACCAATTAAACCACACCCACAGAACCGGTAGGGAAAATTTTTAGATTTCACCCCTGTAGTAAAGGTAAGTAGAACCCATCCCTGAGAATCATACTTTGAAATATTGAATAATTAAATAATGAAGATTTATTTTTTAATACAAATAGGAGTTTTAATACTAGGAGTATATAAGCTTAATCAATGTAACAAATATTATTGATATTAGTATTGTTATTTGTATCAAAATGAATGATACCCAGATGCCACACTGTTCATGTTTTGATGTTGATGTATATATAAAAATAAAATAAAAAACATATAACAAAAAAAAATGATATCAACTCTCCAGACTTAGAAAACCTAAAAACTCAGAGCTGCTTTCTTTGTCCTCCAGACCCTCACCAGTTCCAGGCTCTGGGTAAGCACTTGAACATAATTACTTCTCTGACTTGGGACAGAGAAGTACTACTGATTACCATCAGTATATTGATGATATGACACCCCATGCTGCTAAATGAGCTTACTCAGAAGCTACAGATAATTATTAAATAGGAGAAGTGAGAGAGCCCTAGAGCCCTGAAGTATACCATATAGAACTCTTCCCTACAAACACCAACTGGAACCAGCCACAGAGAAAGGGGAAGAACAACTGAACAAAAGAACAAAGAAAAAGTCCCTTCCCCAATTTACTAATTTGGCCCAGAAGGATACTCTGGTTCACAGGTCTCCAACCTTGGCAACTTTAAGCCTGGTGGACTTCAACTCCCAGCTTTGCTGGCTGGGGGATTTTGAGAGTTGAAGTCCACCAGGCTTAAAGTTGCCAAGGTTGGAGACCCCTGCTCTAGTTGACTGTACCAAAGGCTACCTAGAGATCTTGGAGAGCCAGATGGAACATTCCAAAGATCATCCACAAATGTGAGCAGTATTGGCTCTACTAACATGATAGTAATTGATTTGGGGTGCAATGGCTCAGTTAAAGATGCTGAGCTTATCAGAAAACTGGCAGCACAGGTTAGAGGCAGCAATGGGGCGAGTTCCTATTACTTGCCTCAGCTTCTGTCCACCTATCATGCAAATGCAAATAGGCACCACTTTGGTGGGAAGGTAACAGCATTCCATGCAACTCGGCATATAATTATACTAGCCACATGACCATCAAAAGTGTCTTCGGACAATGCTGGCTTGCTCAGTAAGAAGCAGAGATGAATACTGTCCCCTAGAGCAGGGTCTCCAAACTTGGTCCCTTTAACACTTGTGGACTTCAACTCCCAGAGTTCCTCAGCCAGCTTGCTGGCTGAGGGACTCTGGGAGTTGAAGTCCACAAGTCTTAAAGGGACCAAGGTTGGAGACCCCTGCCCTAGAGTGAAATACAACTGGACAGGGGAAAACTTTACTTTTACCTGAGCCCAATTGAATTAGTTTCTTCCATGCCTTTTAAAGCTGAGAAATAGGGAAATTGGTGACTGTAACAAATTTGTGCAACACACTTGCACATTCCAAGGATGGCCTCTTGAGAAGGAGGCAGATGACCATTTTCTTCAAGGCAGACAGAACAACCTTGCCCACAAAATGGCATTCACTGCATCTGGAAGCCAACTGCCTGCCACCTCCTAAGATGCCTTAACCATAACCATAAAGAATATAAATGAACTCTGTTGATGTATAGCGAAATGGATAAATTACCCAGTTCCTTAAAATACTGCAATCAGAAAGAAGTTGGATACTCTGAGGCAATTTATTTTATTATGAAGGACTATTAGGATGTTTAATAATGCATTTTTCTGTCTCTTGTTTCAAATAGATTAAGTCCTGGTAAAGTCAACAGAACCAATTTTTAAAAAAATAAGGAAGTATTAATGAAGAATGTTCAACATGAGGAGAATTTATGAAATCACTATGAGGTTGGCATTACACATCCTTTTAAGAAGATATGTGGAAAAGAGCTCTGCCTCTAAGTGCGGTCATGCTGGCAGAAAACTGGTCTGTTGAACAAACTGCCTTGAGAAAGAGCAGTGAAATATATCAAAATGTCATTCTCATGTAATGTATTGACTTCACCTGCAGCATTCATTGCTGGTTTATAGCGCAGCCCCTGCTTTCCCTAAGAAGAGGATTCTAGTGATTAAAGGCATTAGTCAAATCGAGAACGTATTACGTGATACTGTATCATATTCTGAACCCAACCTTTATCCTGATAATAAGACAAAATTAAAGATTAAACTCCATTGCCACGCTGTTAGAGTTAATTTAGCCACCAGATGTCACCACTGGGTGTAGGATATACTTCATTTTTGAAGTGAAAGAACTCCTAACATGTGGTAGGAGACTAGGTAGGGGCATCGGAATAGAAGTATTTATAAAGTTTTTAATTTCCCAGTCAACATTTGATTGGGAAATTGATTGAATTTCCCAGTCAATTTGTAGGTGGCCTATTCATCAAAGTCTAGGTGGGTTACAATATAAATGAATTAAAAAAATTCATAAAAACATGTGCAAAAAATAGAAACTGTTCATAACTTCTTTGGGTAACCTCTTCATATTTAAATGTCCTCTGAAAGAAGACTGCCTTGATCATCATTGTAAAGGAAATAAGGGCCACACCTGATTTCAAGGGGCATGTACAAGAGAGAGGGGTACTACTGTGAATGTTGTACTCTGAATTCCAACTCCCACAAACTCTTTCAGGATAGGCACTGGAATGTTCTCTGCTAAACCATGTAGGATGGACAGCTTTTACCTGGACAAAATGGTCCCAGTCTCAAAAGTCTACTGGCAATCATCACAGATTTATGGGAACTTCTTCTGAACCAACCAATACCAGATGGCTTGTTATTATTCTGTACCAGCTGGAGCTTCTGTGTTGTTTTCAATGGCCGTCCTGTATAAACCAACTTGCAAGGCTCTAATTGAGAAATGACAAGCTATGACTGTTGTGTCCTTGCGGCTACGACCATTTACAGCCGAGCCTGTTGCTAGGGCTCTTGATTGGTTGAGGCGCGAGCAGCCAAGTAAGCGGGAGATCGGAGAGTTCCCATTGGTTCCTTCCATCTGACAGCTCGCTATTTAAGCAGCTGTCAGACAGCTTGTTGCTGTCTGAGTGCCTTTCGGCTACGGAGTTGCCTTCTGTCTTGGTTAGCAGTTATTGTTACGTTACTTGTTAAAATAAAGAGATTGTTGGTTTACCTGAGCCTCCACCTGTTAATTGCCTTGTTCTCAGTATAGAACAATGACCTATTGTTTTCAGAGCTTCTTGGTTCAGAAAACAATACAACTAGCGAAACGTTGACCAAAGCTGGCCAAAAGTTTTCTTGCCCTAGGTTCTATCTACTATTCCAGCAGGATCCAGGAGTCCAGAAGAACCTTCAAATTGCATAGCACCTTTTCAGGAGTAGGGTAAACCTTTGTCAACACTTCACAGTAGATCAGACTAGGAATACAATATCATTTAGGTTAGATTAGGTAACCCAATCTTGCAAATCTGAATGTGCTTTGTCCCATCCTTCTGTCCCTTAAGGCCATTCTTTTCTCTTTTTTTTTGTCTGCTTACATTAAGTAGATCATTCATGGAACTATTTTAACTGGCTAGAGTCAAGATATAAAATACTGGACCCCAAACCATGGAACATCTCCTCCAGTAGTTTCATGGAGGTTTTTAAAAAGGTGGCAGAATTGTCTAAGCCCTGACATATACACTGAAGTACACAAGAACTCAGTCTTTATTCTCCCAGCATCCTGAGTGGAATTGCCCAAACTGGAATGAGCACAACCACAGCAAAGCAATGCTCCCAATGACCAAGAATACTTGAAATTTAACTTGAAAATTTATCTTGTTCTTAAGATGCTGTAACTTTTTAAAGATAACTGTATGGACTACAGCTGCAAAAGCATAAATTAAAGAAAATAGAATCTGATTTATGTAATCCATACTAAAATCTAATTAAAAAATAATTTGTATTATGATTTGTTGCAACCTGCCAAAAAGCTTAAATAATTGGCAGAATAATAAATACGATGATTAAGCAGGAGAAATAGATAAAAAATGATTGATTATGTATCATCAAATCAGTACTGATTCTTAGTTTATGGGTTTAACATATGTATCCTTATTTTAAAAAAATAAAAGAATTTAGCTGGAATTTAAAAATATCAGATTTCATAGATTAAACCTGACTTTTTTTGCTTGAAGAATCCAACTCTTACAGATGTAAGATATCTTCTGCGTTCATAGAGTTTGAAAACCTAATTAATTATGCAACTAAGACTTGATACCTTGGCAAGGATGCTATGAATAACTTTATTAATTCATTAATAAGGCAAGTACTTTTTCTGCCTTTTTTCCTGATTTGTAACTAAGTGTCTTTGCGTGTGTGCTTGTGTATTAATTCCTGACTAGGTGGCTCAGTGGCTAAGACACTGAGCTTGTCGATCAGAAAGGTCGCCAGTTCAGCTGTTCGAATCCCTAGAACAGGTATCTTGCGTGAGCAGGGGGTTGGACTAGATGACCTCCAAGGTCCCTTCCAACTCTGTTACTGTAACAGCAGTAAATATTTTGGAATTCTGATAAAAGGCAAATTAGGTACAGAGACTACACATGACTAAAGTTTGGATAGAATGGAAACGTGTCATCACAAATGAAAATGGCTCGTGGCTCCCTCTAACACAAGGGAGTTATAAATATACATATACGTACATTACACACATACACACACACACAAACTTTTTTTAAAATGGAAATCTCAGGAAATACAAAAGTATTAATACATTGGCTCCTGTGATATGAGACTAATATGGGTAGATGGAAAGCTATAGGCTTCCAATATCTTGGCACTCCTCTTTGTTCAGCATTGAGAGAGCCATGCATGTCCCAGCATGCCTGGTCCTCTCCATCACATTTTTGCAGTTTATTGTACTAAAGGTGGCCTGACAAGGGCAAAGCCAGGCTTCAATAGTCCTTTTATTTGTTGAACTGTCAGAGGTTTGCCATTCTGTCATGAATGAACATGTTCATGTTGCAGTTCTTCATTGAGCTTAATAGCATTTCTTTGCAAGATGGCTAACCATTTCTAATTAAAAGTCAAAAGTTGTATTGTAGCTGGTTGACCATCCTTCGGTAAAGTTACAGTTCATGTGTTTTACAAGTGCAACCTTATAAAACAGTTTGAAGTAAACACAATTTGGTTCAGTCCCAGCTAATTATACATAGGATTGTAATTATGCTTAGTAAACTTAATGATGGGCTTTTATACCTAAATTGTCACTAGAACTTATTGTTTCCTGGTTTCTAGACTAGTGTTTTAAGTACTAGAACAAACTGGCTCTCAAACCTTCCATTTAAATATGTCCACAAAGGGGAAAAAATGAGATTCAATGAACTTTAGGTGGGGAAAAAAAATCAAAAACACAATCATTAATATAAAAAATGAACTTTTTAAAATTAAATATTAATTCATGAATTTATTAGTAAAACCCATATCAGAAAAAAATTTACCCCATAATTCAGAGGTAAATAAAAAAGCTGTTGATCCCTTTTTGACTTGCTGTAAGACAATCTTCACTGAATTGTTCATTTTTGTTAAATATCCACTGGTATCTTCTTAGGCTATTTTATTTTAGTCTCTAACTTTATCTGCGATACATTAGAGATAATAAATATTGGATTACTTTTATTCATGATTTTAGACTCGTCTTTAGTAGCAGTTGATACCTGTATTCTGATGCCTTATATAAATATTCTTGTATTTTGTGACATATTTTTCTGTTGCTATTCTACAGTGTATGATTTACTGTATTTTTCGGAGTACAAGATGCTCTGGACTATAAGACGCACCTACCTTTTTTGGGGAGGAAAACAAACAAAAAAATCTGCCTTTCCCTCCCAGCATCTATCCAGTATTCATCTAGCCCATTCGCTGCAGCCCATCTGCTGTGGCCTATTTGGCCTGGCCCATTCGCTGCTGCCCATTCACCGCCGCTACCATGGCCCATTCAGTGCAGCCTGTTTGCCACTGCTACAGCCCATTTGGCACAGCCCATTTGGTGCCTCCCATTCGGAGCAGCCAATTTGCTACTGCCAGTATGCTGTGGCCCATTTGGTGCCGATGCAGCCCATTTGGCGCCACCCATTTTCTGCAGCCCGTTCAATGCTGGCACAGCCCATTTGATGTGGTGTGTTTGCCACCACCGCAGCCCATTCGCCACCACCATGACAGCCCATTTGTCATTGCCACCGCAGCCCATTCGCCGCCACCACCACAGCCCATTCTAGAACAGTTGATCGGCAGTACACCAACCCCCTTCCCCCCCGTAACATTCGCTGTATAAGACACACAGAAATTTTCACCCACTTTTTTAAACTCACAGGTATGTGATGAATTCAGTAGATATACTTACTTTAGCCTAGGAACAGTGACTAAGATGAGAATTAAAAATGGACTTCTTTATTTGCTTAATTCATGAGCTATAAGAAATACTGGGGAAAAATATAAGTGTGGATACATGAAAAGATATTATAAACTATGAAGCTACTCTTATACAGCTTACAGAGCCCTAAATACTCTTCCAACATCAAGCGTTTTGTAAGCACATCACTCATTGTTGATTCATCTTATGTTATTGTTGCAATAAATATTGTATAAAATAAGCCACAAGACAGTCACATTTCAAACTATTTCAATAGCAATTATTCTATTTGCCTTATTTTAGAAGATGAATGATTTCTGTTACTGCAATTACACTGTTTCTGTTACTGCAATTACACTGATTCTACTTATACAGAATTTTATTATTGTTTATGGCACTTCCATAAAGAGATTCTGAGCCAGTATGACAGTAACTCTAGAATTCGCTATTCCTGGGAAACTGGCAGTATTGGAAAACTAAGCAAACAGATATATTTCTAACCGCTGCAAAACTATTGGTTTTGTTTTTTTAAAAAAAATGGTTTGAATTGTTGTGGATCATTTTCACTTTGGAAGGCATTCTTCCTTCCCAGCTCTTGACATTTAAGTCCTGCAAAGAAAATGCTAATTTAATCATTGGCAGTCCCCAGCCCACCTTCACGTTCCACCCCATAGCACAGCCCCTTTAACAAGAGAGGAATTATGCAAAGCGGAGAAGGTATTTGTCCCCCTTTTACTTGGAGTTATAGGAAAAGAAGATTTTTGTTACTGCAGAACCTTGAAGTGGAACACTTGCTTCCAGCTTATCAAATCAGAAGACATAAAAATACCCCTGCTTTATCTTCAAACTGTTTCTGCCAGCAGGGGAATGAAATGATAGCAGTTTGGAAGCACCCTCGCTGCGATTTTGTGAGAGTCTGTGGGAAAGCAGGAGTTGTGGTGTGCTTAGAGGTTTATCTCAGAGAGACAACTCAGTCCTAAGGTGAGAGATGTGGGAAAAAGCACTTGGAGGAAACCCTGCTTTAATTAACTCACCATAAAGAGACGGCAAAGGTACTCTTGCAGTTTTCAAAATTCTGAATTTACCTCACACTAGCATTGAGGATATCTTCCTGAAACCAATGTTATTCTTTGTTCTTGCCAGCTTCATGGGGCTTGACAGATCTTGTTTCTTTTTCTTTTTCTTTTCAATTTGTGATTGGCCTCTCTGTGGGGTGGCACTCTGACACAAATTAATTGTCAGTTTCTTTACCTGGAAAGGCCCAGCTTGTGAAGTACTTCTGCATATTTAGGTATTCCTTTTTCTCTCTATTGCCCATTGGGGGGAACTCTTCTTTCTAAGGCTGTTTAAGAAAAGAAAGGTGATTTCAAAATATATTATCTTCTTTTCACTCTTGCAAGCCTCTCTGTATAGAATGTGTAGAAATATTTTTCCCCTTCCTTAATTTCTTGCTGTGTATATATGGATGCAAAATTCTAAGGAATTGCTAGATGGCAGCAAAAAGATACAGAGAACTCTCACTCTTTGCTGCTATCTAGTGATGTTCTGGATCTTTGCAGCCCAGATCTCATAGCCCCAAATTTATGGAATCAACCTTGTCAGGTAATTCCCATTTTATAAATACATACATACATACATACATACATACATACATACATACATACATACATACATATATATATTGTAGGTCCTTGGTTATTCGGGTTTTCTCCCGCGTAAAATTGGAAGTGTCTTGGCGATGTTTCGACGAAGTCTCATTCGTCATCTTCAGGCTTCAGCTTCGTGCTTCTGGGAGCAATGTGTGATTGCAGCTGTTTCTCCCTTTTTAACTGCTAGTGGGGGTTTGAACTGATTGGGTGGGAGCTTGGCTGTGCTCTGTTGGATGGGGTTTTTTTGTGCTCTGATTGGCTGGGGGGTGTGTCCTGTTTGGGTAGGGGCTTGGTTGTGCTCAGATTAGTCTGAGTTGCAGGGGGATTTGAGCTGGTGAGCTGCATTGCTGTTTTTTGGCTTCGTGTTTGTGGTCGTGCTACATCTTCATAGTGGGTATCTGTCTGCTGTATGTATGGATTGGAGGGGTTTGAAATGGCTAATGTTGCAGCTGCGGTCTGGCTTCTGGTCCTTGGTCGTGCTTCCTGATCAGTGTGGGTTTGGGTCTGCTTTCTGGGTGGATGTGTGGTGGTGACATCCTGTATGGACCTCGTGAGTGTGGGTCTGGTGTCATTCCTCGTGTTAGGGACTCGTTTGTCAATAAGGGCGGGTTTCCAAATGGCTGGTAGGTGGGAGGTATCACCTCGTTTGTTCATGCTGTGTGGGCGTTTTTCTATCTCGATGGCTTCTCTGATTATTCTGTTGTTAAAGTGTTCAGTTTTGGCGATAGTTCTGGTCTTTTTAAAGTCAATATCGTGTCCTGTGGCTTTAAGGTGTTGGACCAGGGAAGAAGTTGGTTCCTCTTTTTTGACTGAGTTCTTGTGTTCTTCAATGTGTGCACTTATTCTTCTGTTGGTTTGTCCAATGTATGTGGTGGGGCAGGCGGTGCATGGGATTTCATATACTCCTTGATTTTCTAACTCAATTTTGTCTTTGGGGTTTCTTAGGATGGTGGATATTTTTTGGTTTGTGCAGAATGCTGTCTTGATGTTATGTTTGTGGAGGATCTTGCTGATTCTGTCTGTGGTGCCTTTTATATATGGGAGGAGGGCTGTGCTGTTTTCTTGTTCTCTGTCTTGGATTTTAGTGGGGGGTTCTTTTTGGATTAGTTTGGTAATCTTATTTCTCTGGAATCCATTGGGTATTAGTACGTTTGTGGGAGTGTAGTTCAGTTTTTAGGTGTTGTTCGTCAGCTAAGCATTTTGTTCTAGAGATGAGTGTCTTGGCTACGGAGTTGATCTGTGCTGGGTGGTGGTGTGAGAGTGCGTGCAGATAGCGGTTTGTGTGTGTTTTCTTCTGGTAGATGGTGTGTCCTAGGGAGCCATTGGGTTTCTTGTAGACTAAGACATCTAGGAAGGGAAGTTGGTTGTTAACTTCTGTTTCCATGGTGAACTGTATTTTGGGGTGTAGGCTATTGAGGTGTGTGAGGAAGTTGTCAAGTTTTTCTTTCCCGTGTGACCAGATTATGAAGGTGTCGTCTATGTATCTGAGCCAGAGTTTGGGTTTGTGATCAGATTTTTCTAGTGCTTGGGTTTCAAAGTGTTCCATGTAGAGGTTGGCAATGACAGGTGAGAGGGGTGATCCCATGGGTGCTCCTTCTATTTGTTTGTATTTTTGTTTGTTATAGACGAAGTATGTGTTGGATAGGCAATGGTTGGTCAGATCTAGGATGTGCTTGGGGGGGTTATATTTGTTTTGGATAGCTATCAAGGCTTCTTTGATTGGCACTTGGGTGAAGAGGGATATGACATCTAAGCTCACGAGTAGGTCGCTGGGCTGTAAGTTTTGTTTCTTTATGATATCTATGAACTGGAATGAGTTTTTTACGTGTGAGGCGATGGATTCTGCATAGGGCTGTAGTATGTATGTAATCCATACATACAGCAGACAGACACCCACTATGAAGATGTAGCACGACCACAAACATGAAGCCAAACAACAGCAATGCAGCTCACCAGTTCAAATCCCCCTGCAACTCAGACTAATCTGAGCACAACCAAGCCCCCACCCAAACAGGACACACCCCCATCCAATCAGAGCACAAAAAACCCCCATCCAATCAGAGCACAGCCAAGCTCCCACCCAATCAGTTCAAACCCCCACTAGCAGTTAAAAAAGAAGAAACAGCTGCAATCACACATTGCTCCCAGAAGCACGAAGCTGAAGCCTGAAGATGACGAATGAGACTTCGTCGAAACGTCACCAAGACACTTCCAATTTTACGCGGGAGAAAACCCGAATAACCAAAGACCTACATACATATATATATATCATATATATGTTTATACACTATATAATCTTTTTGTATGATATTTATATATATTGTTGTGACAAAATAAATAAATAAAAATAAATAATAGATGGTTGCTGCTGATAATAGTCTTTTGAGTTTCTACATTACCACCAGTTCGAATCTCCAATGCCTCCAAAGCCATTAAAGTAGATTTTCAGATTATCTTCATGTTGGCGATCTTATAACACTGGAATAAACTGCAGAAACCACAGAGAAGTAGATGGGGATGTCCTTCCAACTGAACAATAGGAAATAAATCAAATTTCTAATCTGTGACCTTATGAAATATTCCTCCCATACTAGAAATCTCATTGAGATCTGTAAAGATGGCATATCATCATATCATCAGTTTCTCAGCTAAGGGCTTTTGTCAACACCTCTAATCATTCTTGTTAGCTGAAACTGAAGATAAAATGTGGGAGAGGAAGGTTGAGTTCTAACCCTAAATTGGGTGCTGCAGGAACTGGAATTAATTATAAGGTCATGTGTTCCACCATTTTCACTTCCTTATTTTATGTCCTGAACTTTCCCTTGCTACTGGGGTTCCATTTCTTCATGGAACCCTAATAGTTTGGGTGTGGTTTGCCCATATATATTGCTTTGACACAAAAATGTATAGAATTGGTTACCTATACATTGAACAATGAATTTTTGATATTCTTTTAGGAGAGTCTTGCCAACATTGATCTGCAACATCCATAAATACATGGTTTAGCTCCTAGAAAGCTGTTAGAAATTATAACTTTCCCTAGAAGTTTCCAGATTCTGGGATTTCTACTCATTAATTTCCAAATTGTCAGGAATCATATTTTTTCTGGAAGATCAGGAAATTCTTTTTCCAATCTGGAGAACATTCACTAAACACATTAATCAAGGAAGCTTGGCATTTATATCATGAAGTTGGCTCACAGAGATGTGGTCTAATGACAGTCTTATCTTGGGAAACCATCCCCACTAAAGCTTTTCTTTTTGACATCTAATTTAAACCTTTAAAGATGTTCCCAGACTCTAGGCAAAGTGTTCTTCATTTTGGTAATCTACAGTAGAGAGAAAAACCACAGCTATTTGAAATAGATGTCAGTGCTGTTTATTCAGTAAATTAAATGAGCTGGCAAGAAAAAGCCTTGCAAAGAATTAAGCAAAGCTTCTAATTAAAAATAAATGTTTCACACTTGGGATCTTTATACAATTAACTAGTTAAGATGACCAGGCAAAGTAGAGAATAGAAGATCATAACTCATACATCTATGCTGAGAATAATGAGAGCCTGGTCAGTTACTTTGAGGGCTTGAATTTTCTGGATTACTTTTGTAGCATTTTCCAATGTCTTATGGTCCTGCCTTCCCATTTCTTGGTTGGACCAGAACTCAGTGTATGCTAGGACTTTTGACTGGTCAATTTTCTCAAGATATACTATTTCAGTGAATGTCCCTGGGGATTGGTTAGTCTTTCTCAGGCCATCCAGTAGTAAATTCTCAACCATTTTGGTAAAGCTATTGAGTTAATCTGTCCATTTTGCTCTTTGTCTTCTGAGTTAGAAGGCAAAGAACAAAATGGAGGGATTAGCTCAATAGCTTTACCAAAATGATCCAGAACTTACTACTGGATGGCCTGAGAAAAAGATGGACTCCAGAGTTAGAATATTTTGCCTATCATGTTAGAATACCCTTGCTGATAGAATACTCTGTCCACTCTGCCTCTATTATGTGAAACACCTTAATAAGTAGTTTATATAATCTTTACCTTTAGATATATGTACACAGAGAGATACACTTTCTTGCTTATTGAACAAGTAAAGAAGTTATGTAACTGAGGTTGATAAGCTTTTATACATCTACTAAACCAATGTTCAAATGTCTACTTTGTTCCAAGTTCCCGATTTAATACAAATCAATGCCAAGAAGTAATCAGTGCATACTGCCCAGTTGTTCCTCCAAATAGTGGTTAAAATACTGTTTACTTATATAATATATATTTATACCTACTTATATTTGGAATAATCACTCTGTATAAAAGTAGGAAATAGATGATTAAGAGATAAGGAGTCCGGCACTGTGCGAATTGTTCTTCTCTGAAGAGGAAACAGAGCAAATCTTATCCATGATGGCCAAACTTTTCCATAACCTCTACAGTCTTTTCAATAGAGTCAACATTCTTGGCTATGTGTTTCCAACCATTTAAAGGGAAAATGTGGCATTTTCATCTCTATCCTTTTAGCCCTGCTAAATCAAATCTATATTTGTCATAAAACAAATCAAAAGTGTGCCTGAATTTCAGAAACTGGGAGGCAGGATAAGGAAAAAGTCCCCTTCAATGAACTGTTCTGTAGAGCTTTATCACTGCAAAAAGAAATATTTACTAAGATTTGAGTTACATGGCAGCTGAGCTAGGAATAATAAATCTGGTCAGCTGCCAAATGGAGATATTGTTCTGGGATCTCAAGTCCAGAGCTGATTATATGAAGTGGTGTATAATCTTTGGGGGAAGTAGTTTTTGTATGGTGCAAATCACCATATCATTATCTTCCACCGTGTCCTTAACATGAGCTTGAAAACTGTTTTGTATCAAAGTCTATTTTACAAACCATCCTTCCGCTTTCAGCTTGGGAAGGAGAATATTTCTTTGTCAGTGCAGGTGAGGGAAGCAATCAACTGTCCTTGGGTCGTGCTCCAACAAGGTCCACATAGTCACTTGGAGTTGAGCTTTGACAGCAAGGAATTTTCACCTTTTTATTAGTGTTCATCCAATGGCTTCAGGGAGAGCCTTGGCAGCTTTAGAATAGAATAGAATAGAATAGAATAGAATAGAATAGAATAGAATAGAATAGAATAGAATAGAATAGAATAGAATAGAATAGAATAGATTTTTTTATTGGCCAAGTGTGATTGAACACACAAGGAATTTGTCTTTGGTGCATATGCTTTCAGTGTACATAAAAGAAACAAGAATCAAGAATTCTCAGGTACAACACTTAATGATAGTCATAGGGTACAAATAAGCAACCAGGAAACAATATCAATATAAGCCATAAGGATAAAAGCAACAAAGTTACAGTCATACAGTCATAAGTGGAAGGAGATGAGTAATAGGAACAATGAGAAGATTAATAGTAGTGCAGATTTAGTAAATAGTTCGACAGTGTTGAGGGAATTATTTGTTTAGCAGAGTGATGGCATTTGGGAAAAAACTGTCCTTGTGTCTTGTTGTTCTGGTGTGCATAGCCCTATAGCATTGGGTAGAAGTTGAAACAATTTATGTCCAGGATGTGAGGGGTCTGCAGATATTTTCACAGCCTTCTTTTTGACTTGTGCAGTATACAGGTCCTCAGTGGAAGGCAGGTTCGTAGCCATTGTTTTTTCTGCTGTTCTAATTACCCTCTGAAGTCTGTGTCTGTCTTGTTGGGTTGCAGAACCAAACCAGACAGTTATAGAGGTGTAGATGACAGACTCAATAATTCCTCTGTAGAACTGTATCAGCAGCTCCTTGGGCAGTTTGAGCTTTCTAAGTTGGTGCAGAAAGAACATTCTTTGTTGTGCTTTTTTGATGACGTTTTTGATGTTATTTCAAGCAACAGTCAGGTTTCCATTTTCAGAGTTCCAAATTGAAAGCAGCCGTGCAAGGAGAAAGTCTTGATATTGTGTCTTTCAGCAAATAATTATATTTGTTCCACAGCTTTGCTCAATAATGAAGTTGATATGTCCAGTTTCAGGTCTTCAATACTTACACATGCAACCACATTTTTTTTTGCACAAAAGCTGTATAATATATAATATAAGTATAATATTTTCCTCCACTCAGGTTGGATGGCCAAACATCTCCACAACCATAAAGTAAGTGAGTATGCTTGGTTATGTGTCATTAACTAGAAGAAAAGTGTCACTATTTTAATCTCTCTAATTTTATGACACAGTCATCCAAAGCTGCTTCCTGTCATTTATTTTCCATAGATATCAGTGACTTTATCCTGGGTAATTTAAAATGTGTGCTTATTCTCATCTATGAATGATCTTTTTACACGGTGACACTGCCAAATATCCATTTTTTATTTTAATTGCCCTCTGCAGTTCATGCTGAAATAATTCAAGTTGTGTATTGTGAGATGATAATGATGTTGGAATTTGCGTCTCTTGGTGGTGATTCTCAACACATCTCTATTGATATTAATAGTGCATAAGTCATGGTTTGTTAGTTACAGTATGATATTGATTTCAACAGAAGAAAATATAAATAGCTCGGCTTGAACTGTGGGGGTCCTTGGCATTCCTTGAATTTGGTTGCTTGTTTGTAGATGTTTCAATCTATCGAACTAGGTTACATCATCAAGTGCTATTGAATATGGAATCGTTCCCTGTTTACATACACTAGTTTTCCCTGCCAGTGTTGGTAGGGATGTGGTCTTCTCTTTGATCAGAATATTGTTTTCTTCTTATTGTTTTTCGGCTTTTAATCTGGATTATCTGGATATTGGCTGCTAAAGAGGATGTGTAATGATCTTAATATCTTCTTAGGTTTTTATTGTGTCTTTGGAATACAGTAGTTTATCCATGGTGGCCAGACTTCTCCACTGATGGCTAATGTATTTGGATGCCATGCTTCCAGGAATTTTGCTACATTTTTGGATTTAGCTTTCCCTCACTTTCTATTATGCCCACTTTCAGTTTTGACTGGAATTACATTTCAATAGTCTGAAAACTTGTGGGAGGAGGCCAGGAAAGAATATAAACAGGCTGTATGTGACAGCACTTCTAAGAGAAGTAAAAACTTCAAGTAGGAGACCTATTTTGGCTGGGCTAGGATTTAAGGGGAAACAAGAGTTTTAGGAAGGAATGATTGTTCAAGAAAAATTCAAGGAAAGTGATTCCTTTAATAAAATATTTATATGGAGAGCTCTTCATTTATATCTACAGGTCTGAGGTCAAGGGAAAGAAATAACCAAAATACCCAGGAAGGAGAACAGAAAAAATATAGAATAACAGGCAAAAAAAAGGAATAACTTAAGATAATAAGGAAGATAATATGCGGTGACAGTATACCATTATTGTGGAGAAAAATGACTACATGGAGGTCATACTAACAGATAGGGGGAATTCTCCAATAATCAATATTTTTCAACAGATTACAGGTCATGATGCAGTCATGTCATTCAATTAAACTAGAAAGAATAATGTAATTTTTCACTAGTTCTAAAGAAATGTGAGAAGCATTATCTATGATAAGTGAAAAAATATGAAAGATATATGTAATCCTTAGGGAGCAGCAGGAAGGAGAATTTATTACTGGCATTTCTATGCCACTCTATTCCAAAACAGCTCTGAGCATTATTTTTGATAGAAGTCTTTATTTACTTGAAATAGATGAATCAGTCTTGAAACTTTAGGACTCTCACAAAGTTAGAGTTCATACAGCTGTCTCTGTGGAATTTTAAAAAGTAATAATGATTAGAAGTAGCACTACAGATACTTAAATAACAATTAAGGTAGGACCAATTAGTGATAATAAGCACCAATAGGTTAACTGAGCATGTCACACAATAGGCAGATGAAGTAACTTCTGAAATGAATTTGGGAAATTAAATCTGGAAACTCCTGAGAGATTTTTTTGAATACTGTAAATTTATGAGAAATGAAAAAATATTTTTTGAAGAATACCAGAAAAATAAGGATATAATAGAATGACTGATTTTTGAGAGCTGGGAAGTTGGATTTGGATTATGGAAATACTATCCCACAGAACGCCTTAAGTAACTTCAGATCAGTTATTCTCTCTTAACCCAAAAACATCTCACAAAGTTTTTGTTGTGAGATAAAATTAGGAGATTTCCCCCAACTTCACCATTTTGAGCTTTCTGAGAAAATATGATATATAAATGCAAATACATTTTAAAAAAATAATTCTAGTTCTCTATGCAATTAAACAATTCAGTTCCAGAATGAATTCTAGCATGAAAAAGCAGTTCAAGGATAGACATGATGTATTTAATTCCAGCTAACAGAGAATATTACTCATCAGGAATCCAAACCCTAGATAGCAGGCTCAGTTTTTAAATATTAATATTAGGCATCTGGATTTTGCACCATTAAGTTTAGGACAGATTTTATGTCTCTAAAGTGTCTAGAAATTTTGGAAGTATTTTTATTTAAATCCTCAATCAGCAAGTTCATGTTGCTGATAATACCATTAATTATGCTCCCAATTTACATAGAGCACATCAACTTGAATGTCACAATTGGATATACATTTTTGTGTTTTGAAAATGATGTTGAATCTTCTGAAAGTTATTTCTCACACTATGAAGGAATGGAGGAAAGTTCAAGGCCAGTGATAGAGAGTCCTTGTTAAGCTTTCATCCCAATTTATTGTAAAGTGCAGATCCAGGAAGAATCATATTCATAATGGAAGAATTGATTAAAGAAGATTCTAATAAAAGCTTTTTAGTTTACCCTTCATAGTCCAGGAAGAAACTTAGACATTGGATTGTCAAATGACTTATTTAGTAATATGCATCATTTTATCACAAAGCTTTGTCATCTTTCACATAGACTTTTGTGGTGCACTCACTGGAGGCTACCTTTGAAGACAGATCAGAAGTTATATTTGGTGGAAAATGCAATGGCCTACTTTTAACTGAGTAAGAGCTGTATCTCACATTATACCTATGCTTCAGGGTCTGCACTGCTTACCACTAGGCTTTAGGTACAGTTCAGAGTAATGGCTTTGATCTGCAGCTTCAACCCAAGATCCTGCAGGAATGTCTGCTTCTAACCAGGTTTCTCAGAATAGAGATTTATTTATTTATTTATTTATTTATTTATTTATTTATTTATTTATTTATTTTGTCACAACATCATATAAAAAGATTATATAGTATATAAACATATATATGAGTAAATATTGGGAGGTATAAGCATCTATATATATATAGGAAGAAGAAAAGAAAAACAATAGGACAAGAATGGTAGGCACGTTTGTGCGCTTATGCACGCCCCTTATGGTCCTCTTAGGAATGGAGTGAGGTCAATAGTAGAAAGTTTTTGGTTAAAGCTTTTAGGATTATGGGAAGAGACCACAGAGTCAGGTAAAGTATTCCAAGCACTGATGATTCTGTTACAGAAGTCATATTTTCTGCAATCTAGATTAAAGCGGTTAACATTAAGTTTAAATCTGTTGGTTGCTCTTGTATTATTGCAGTTAAAGCTGAAGTAGTCTTTAACAGGAAGGACATTACAATAGATGATTCTATGAGTTAAACTTAGGTCTTGTCGAAGGCGACGGAGTTCCAAGTTTTTTAAGCCTAGGATTTCAAGTCTGGTGGGATAAGGTATTTTGCTGTTTTCAGAGGAATGGAGAACTCTTCTTGTGAAATATTTCTGGACTCATTCAATTGTATTGATGTCAGAGATGTGGTGAGGGTTCCAAACAGGTGAGCTGTATTCTAGAATTGGTCTAGCAAATGTTTTGTATGCTCTGGTTAATAGTGTAGTGTTTTTGGAAAAGAAGCTACGCAAGATTAGATTTACAACTCTTAGAGCTTTTTTTGCTATGTAGTTACAGTGAGCTTTGGCACTTAGATCATTTGACATGAAAACTCCAAGGTCTTTAACGGGGTGGGGGTCATCTGTAAGGTAATGTCCATCAAGTATGTACTTAGTGTTTGGGTTCTTTTTTCCAATATGTAAGACTGAGCATTTGCTGGTTGAGATTTGGAGTTGCCAAGTTTTAGGCCAAGTGATGATCAAGGTCTTTTTGGATGATAGATGCATTGTCTGTGGTATTAAATAGTTTGACATCATCAGCAAAGAGAACACAATTACTTGTGATATGGTCACAAAGATCATTAATGTATAGTATGAAGAGTGTTGGTCCAAGGACACTGCCTTGAGGAACGCCACTCTTGACAGGAATAGGATTTGATAGAGCATTGCCAATTTTGACCACTTGTTGTCTGTTAGACAGAAAAGCAGATATCCATTTGTGAAGGGGTCTCTCAGATGCTGAGAGTTGGAAGAAAATGAGACATCAGGGTTTTTTAATCATGATAGCAACCTTCTGAGAAAGTTTTCATTGCAAAAGTTGGATCGTGTTCTCACTGTAATTTTTTTAGGAAGGCTACTGAAAGAGAGCTATGCAACAGGGCTTTTGAAGGTTGCTGCAATTCATGACACCTAGTAATTATTGTAACCATGAATTTTATATTTTTAATAATTTATTTTAGCCACATTTTTACTACTAAAACTGACAGTAATTGGTGCTTTTATGTGCAAACCCACTATGAATCCTTTGGGAGTATAGTTGTATAAAAATACAGAAAATAACTTATATCAAGATATCTGTAGATACAAATGGAAACATAAATCTACACACATAGACATAGATTCAATCAAAAATAATTACAGGTACATCTCTAACCCTTAACATGTCCAGCCACATTTTTTTAAAAAAGGGTGCTACATTAATAAGCATCAAATTTTTCATGTCAGAAATTGAAGCTAAGTTTCACTATTACTTTGGGGATAATAAGTCTGAGATGGAAAATTACCTAAACTGCAGAACCTGGCCTTTGTGAGATGTAGCCCTATGTCAGAGTTTCTTGCAAAAATGAAATCCAGAAGCACACACAGATAACTGATTCAGCAGGATTTATTAACTTCTCTTTAAATGCATGAATATATATATAAAAGTTGGTATTTTATATATATATATATATATGTAGGTCTTTGGTTATTCGGATTTTCTCCCGCGTAAAATTGGAAGTGTCTTGGCGACGTTTCGACAAAGTCTCATTCGTCATCTTCAGGCTTCAGCTTCGTGCTTCTGGGAGCAATGTGTGATCGCAGCTGTTTCTTCCTTTTTAACTGCTAGTGGGGGTTTGAACTGATTGGGTGGGAGCTTGGCTGTGCTCTGATTGGATGGGGTTTTTTTGTGCTCTGATTGGATGGGGGTGTGTCCTGTGTTGGTGGGGGCTTGGTTGTGCTCAGATTAGTCTGAGTTGCAGGGGGATTTGAACTGGTGAGCTGCATTGCTGTTGTTTGGCTTCGTGTTTGTGGTCGTGCTACATCTTCATAGTGGGTGTCTGTCTGCTGTATGTATGGATTACATACATACTACAGCC
Organism: Ahaetulla prasina; assembly: GCF_028640845.1. Lineage (NCBI taxonomy): Eukaryota > Metazoa > Chordata > Lepidosauria > Squamata > Colubridae > Ahaetulla > Ahaetulla prasina. Next base: position 125,581,382 of record NC_080539.1, read on the forward strand.
CTATGCAGAATCCATCACCTCACACGTAAAAAACTCATTCCAGTTCAATAAAGTCAATATCGTGTCCTGTGGCTTTAAGGTGTTGGACCAGGGAAGAAGTTGGTTCCTCTTTTTTGACTGAGTTCTTGTGTTCTTCAATGCGTGCATTTATTCTTCTGTTGGCTTGTCTGATGTATGTGGTGGGGCAGGCGGTGCATGGGATTTCATATACTCCTTGATTTTCTAACTCAATTTTGTCTTTGGGGTTTCTTAGGATGGTGGATATTTTTTGGTTTGTGCAGAATGCTGTCTTGATGTTATGTTTGTGGAGGATCTTGCTGATTCTGTCTGTGGTGCCTTTTATATATGGGAGGAGGGCTGTGCCGTTTTCTTGTTCTCTGTCTTGTTCTTCATAATCTGGCCACATGGGAAAGAAAAACTTGACAACTTCCTCACACACCTCAGTAGCCTACACCCCAAAATACAGTTCACCATGGAAACAGAAGTTAACAACCAATTTCCCTTCCTGGATGTCTTAGTCTACAAGAAACCCAATGGCTCCCTAGGACACACCATCTACCAGAAGAAAACACACACAAACCGCTATCTGCACGCACTCTCACACCACCACCCAGCACAGATCAACTCCGTAGCCAAGACACTCATCTCTAGAACAAAACGCTTATCTGACGAACAACACCTAAAAACCGAACTACACACTCTCACAAACGTACTAACATCCAATGGATTCCAGAGAAATAAGATTACCAAACTAATCCAAAAAGAACCCCCCACTAAAATCCAAGACAGAGAACAAGAAAATGGCACAGCCCTCCTCCCATATATAAAAGGCACCACAGACAGAATCAGCAATATCCTCCACAAACACAACATCAAGACAGCATTCTGCACAAACTGAAAAATATCCACCATCCTAAGAAACCCCAAAGACAAAATTGAGTTAGAAAATCAAGGAGTATATGAAATCCCATGCACCGGCTGCCCCACCACATACATTGGACAAACCAACAGAAGAATAAGTGCATGAGCCGAAGACGGAAACAACTGGGCAATGGAGGAAAGGACGCCGGGACCCAGATGGCTTGCCGAGCAGCTTTCACCCCCCGGTCAGGTATATCATCTTTCGGGCAGCCGGGGGAGAGGTCTGTGGGCCTCTCTGGATTCCCGGCTGCCGGGAATGAGACCGGGGATGGGCGAGCGGCGGATGGCGGCCATTGGACTACGGACGAGGCCGCGGCTTGTATTTAGTTGTAGGGAAGCCGTGGCTGGGTTTCTCTCCCTGTTCCTTAGACATCTGGCGTTTTCGGTCTATCTCGGATTATTTTGGGGCTTACCAGCTCTCCTTGGTTTCCCCTGGTCTTCCTTTGGATTTGGTGGATGGCCATGGGGCGAAGGGCTGTGAAGGATCCCCCTTGTGGCCCCTGCTGGAGGTGTCCGGGCCTAGTTTGGCCTGGTTGGGCCTAGCTAGGCCTGCTTCTTCCCGGACTAGGAAGTTACATTGCCATCTGTAACATTGTCACCTGCATTTGTCATCTTGCACTTTGTATGGCCGGCCGGAGTTTTCTGGGTTTTGGCCATCTTTGGAACTTCCCGGGAGGATGATTGGAGACCGACTGGTGCAACGGGACTTTATTTTGAAACATCTACTGTGGAACCATCTACCTTGGAAATATCTGTGACGCCATGGACGGGGGAGAGGAGTACCACCTCTATTAGGTTATGGATTTCAGGACTGAGCTTGGTGCAGAATAGTAATAACTTTTACCATCAGACTACATCTGCTTATTGTACCATCTTGTGTCAGCTTTAAGCCAGCCACCATCTGAAGATATTCTGGCAGATGGGTATCCACTAGGATTTGGTATTACATACAGCCACCCCAGACATTATACTACTACCTCTCGCTGTCTTCTTTCTCCTGTTTATGCTTTTGAACATTTATGCGATATTCTGCTTTAGAACTCTTGCGCCTGCGAGGTGCCCCCGCCTCGCAGGAATGGCCCGCCGCATTATCAAGGGCCGGCCTCAATGACGGGTCTTGGGACCCACAGAGGTGGCATGCGAAAAAAAAGAGCCTTTGGGGGTTTTTAGATAGGGCTTTTTTAAGGGGTGGGAGGGGTAGGGCGGGTGTTGGGGGTAGCCCGTCGGGTGGGGAGCCAGTCCTCGCGCATGCTCGTGATGGTCCTTTAATGGGTTCGGAGGTTAGGGGGGGAGATTGCGTTCCTGCTGGTGAGGGTGGTCTGATTTGCACGGTAAGTGGGAGGGGCAGATATGGCGGAAGGGGGGGATCATATCGTTTCGGGGGGGCGCGCGGTCGATGTCTGCAGGCGATCGCACGCCCCGATCCCCCGTCCTTTTCCTGTTCCCCGGATGGTCAAGACCCTCAGAGCCTGGGCCTTCAGCTGATGTTATGCAACGCACGGTCCGTAGTCAATAAGGCCCCCCTAATACACGATCTTATTCAGGGGGGCGCTGCGGACCTTATAGGCGTTACGGAAACCTGGCTGGGCACGGAAGGGGGCGTGCCCCTTGTTGAGATGTGCCCGCCGGGTTTCCGTGCATTCCATCAGCCGAGGGCTCAGGGTAGGGGTGGGGGGGTGGCGGTTGTGATTAGAGAGAGCCTAGAGCCGAGGGAGACCACTGTACCTCAGATTGCTGGGTGCGAATCCCTCTTTGTGAGATGGGGTCATAGGTGTCAGATGGGATTACTGATCGCGTACCTGGCTCCTTGCTGCGTGACAGTCGCCCTGCCCGAGCTCCTGGAGGTGCTGGCTGGGGTGGCAGTTGAGACCCCCAGACTTTTAGTCATGGGGGACTTTAACTTGCCATCTTCCGGCTCGTCATCGACGGCAGCTCGGGAGTTCATGGCTTCCATGACGGCCTTGGACCTGACCCAAGTAGTTGATGGCCCTACTCACATTGGGGGTGGCACTCTGGACTTGATTTTTGTCTCTGGTCAGTGGTTGAGAGATCTGGACTTGAAGGAAATAGTCATTGAACCTTTGTCATGGTCAGATCACTCTCTTCTTTGCCTGGACTTTCTGACCGCTATTCCCCACCGCAGGGAGACGGAGCCGATACGTTGGTTCCTTCCCAGGCGCCTGATGGACCCGGAGGGGTTCCAGACGGAGCTTGGGCCATTTCCTGAGGGTCTGGCTCGCGGCTCGGCTGAGGAACTTGTTGCGGCCTGGGAATGGGCCGCAGCGGGGGCCTTAGACCGAGTCGTGCCTTTGCGGCCTCTGACCCAGTGCAGGTCCCAACCGGCTCCTTGGTTCTCCGAGGAGCTGCGAGGGATGAAGCGCCAGAGAAGACGCCTAGAGAGTTCTTGGAGGTCTAGCCGTTCGGAAGCTGATCGGACACTAGTGAAGTCCTACACTAGGACTTACCTAGTGGCATTGAGGGAAGCGAGGCATAGCTACGCCTCCTCCCTCATTGCATCGGCAGATAACCGCCCAGCCGCCCTGTTTCGGGTGACTCGCTCCCTCTTACATCAGGGGGAGCGGGATGACCCGTTGCAGGGACGTGCTGAGGAGTTTAACGGTTATCTATACGATAAAATCGTTCAGCTTCGGGATGGTCTGGACCAGAATTGTAGTGACGCGGGTGAGACGGCGGAGGGCGGTCTTGGTGACATTTTATGGGATGAGTTTGACCCTGTGGCTCCCGAGGACATGGACAGGTTGTTGGGTAGGTTGAATGCCACCACGTGTTTACTGGACCCGTGCCCCTCCTGGTTGGTGCTGGCCACTCAGGAGGTGACACGAGGCTGGCTCCAGGCAATTACAAGCACTTCTTTGGTGGAGGGAGTCTTCCCGACCGCCTTGAAAGAGGCGGTGGTGAGACCCCTCCTCAAGAAGCCTTCCCTGGACCCGGCTGTTTTAGGTAATTATCGTCCGGTCTCCAACCCGCTCATGCGAAGGTTGTAGAGAGTATGGTGGCATATCAGTTTCCCTTACACCTGGATGAAACTGTCTATCTAGACCCGTTCCAGTCCGGCTTCCGGCCCGGTTACAGCACTGAGATGGCTTTGGTCGCGTTGGTGGATGATCTCTGGAGGGCCAGGGATAGGGGATGTTCCTCTGCCCTGGTCCTGTTAGACCTCTCAGCGGCTTTTGATACCATCGACCATGGTATCTTGCTGCGCCGGTTGGGGGGATTGGGAGTGGGAGGCACCGTTTATCGGTGGTTCTCCTCCTATCTCTCCGATCGGTCGCAGACGGTGTTGACGGGGGGGCAGAGGTCGGCTCCGAGGCGCCTCACTTGTGGGGTGCCGCAGGGGTCGATCCTCTCGCCCCTTTTATTCAACATCTATATGAAGCCGCTGGGTGAGATCATCAGTGGCTTCGGTGTGAGGTACCAGCTGTACGCTGATGACACCCAGCTGTACTTTTCCACACCGGGCCACCCCAACGAAGCTATCGAAGTGTTGTCCCGGTGCTTGGAGGCCGTACGGGTCTGGATGGGGAGAAACAGGCTCAAGCTCAATCCCTCCAAGACAGAGTGGCTGTGGATGCCGGCATCCCGGTACAGTCAGCTGAGTCCTCGGCTGACTGTTGGGGGCGAGTCATTGGCCCCGATGGAAGGGGTGCGCAACTTGGGCGTCCTCCTGGATGAACGGCTGTCTTTTGAAGATCATTTGACGGCCGTCTCCAGGAGAGCTTTTTACCAGGTTCACCTGGTGCGCCAGTTGTGCCCCTTTCTAGACCGGGATGCCCTATGCACGGTCACTCACGCCCTCGTGACGTCTCGCCTGGATTACTGCAATGCTCTCTACATGGGGCTCCCCTTGAAGGGCATCCGGAGGCTGCAGTTAGTTCAGAATGCGGCTGCGCGGGTTATAGAGGGAGCCCCTCGTGGCTCCCGTATGACACCTATCCTGCGCAGACTGCACTGGCTACCTGTGGCCTTCCGGGTGCGCTTCAAGGTGTTGGTAACCACCTTTAAAGCGCTCCATGGCATAGGGCCGGGTTATCTACGGGACCGCCTACTGCTACCGAATACCTCTCACCGACCCGTGCGCTCTCACAGAGAGGGACTCCTCAGGGTGCCGTCAGCTAGGCAGTGTCGTCTGGCGACGCCCAGGGGAAGGGCCTTCTCTGTGGGGGCTCCCACCCTCTGGAACGAACTCCCCCCAGGACTCCGTCAACTTCCGGACCTCCGAACCTTCCGTCGCGAGCTCAAGACGCATTTATTCATCTGTGCAGATCTGGCTTAGATTTTAAATTCATAGATTTTAAATTTATAGGGGTTTTAAATTTGGTTTTAAGATTTATATTTATATTTTTAATATTTGGCATTAGAATAAGTTTTTTAATAGTTATTTTAATTGTATACAAATGTTTTATGTGCCTGTGAACCGCCCTGAGTCCTTCGGGAGATAGGGCGGTATATAAATTTGAATAATAAATAAATAAATAAAAAATAAATGCATTGAAGAACACAAGAACTCAGTCAAAAAAGAGGAACCAACTTCTTCCCTTAAAGCCACAGGACACGATATTGACTTTAAAAAGACCAGAACTATCGCCAAAACTGAACATTTTAACAACAGAATAATCAGAGAAGCCATCGAGATAGAAAAATGCCCACACAGCATGAACAAACGAGATGATACCTCCCACCTACCAGCCATTTGGAAACCCACCCTTATTGATAAATGAGTCCCTAACACAAGGATTGACACCAGACCCACACTCACGAGGTCCATACAGGATATCACTACCACACATCCACCCAGAAAGCAGACCCAAACCCACACTGATCATGAAGCATGACCAAGGACCAGAAGCCAGACCACAGCTGCAACATTAGCCATTTCAAACCCCTCCAATCCATACATGCAGCAGACCCACTATGAAGATGTAGCACGACCACAAACACGAAGCCAAACAACAGCAATGCAGCTCACCAGCTCAAATCCCCCTGCAACTCAGACTAATCTGAGCACAACCAAGCCCCCACTCAAACAGGACACACCCCCAGCCAATCAGAGCACAAAAAACCCATCCAATCAGAGCACAGCCAAGCTCCCACCCAATCAGTTCAAACCCCCACTAGCAGTTAAAAAGGAAGAAACAGTTGCAATCACACATTGCTCCCAGAAGCACGAAGCTGAAGCCTGAAGATGATGAATGAGACTTCGTCGAAACGTCGCCAAGACACTTCCAATTTTACGCGGGAGAAAACCCGAAAAACCAAAGACCTACATACATACATACATACATACATACATACATACATACATACATACATACATATATATAAATAAAAAAAATACCAACAGCAGAGAACAGCCACATTTTAGCTGAGATCAGCAGACAAGTTCACAAACTGGTTTCAGTTTCAATTCTCTGCACAGACTCAGACACTGCAGACTAAGACACGCCATGGCTCCTGTCTGTCTCAGATCCCAATTGGCTGACTTAGTTGCTATGTCTATTCATTGGCTGACCTTATTACCATGTCTCTGCCAGTTTATGAATAATCTGACACCCTATCATAGCAGTAACCTTTAGTATTAACTAATAACATACGAAGATACTGTTTGAGATATTTTTGGAACACAGGAATATTACATGAAATGCACATGAAGGTATCTTCATGTGGTATCTTTTGATATCTCTTTAAGTGTGAAGAAGATGTAATTTACTTCTACCGTACAGTGTGACTCTAGAGGTACAACAATCCAGTGTGCTCTTGGGTTTGATTTTTAGAAATAGAGTGGATCTCAGAGACATTTTTAACTTCCAGTAGTTTTATTAACAAAACCAAAATAGAGTCATTATTCCGATACATATAGGGAAGATAATGAGATAGGGCTTTATCAAATGTCCCACCAAATATAACAGTAAGCACACCTCCCCCCCAAAAAACAATCAGGATCAGGGAAACGTTCAAGAAAGGATGTAGGCATCCTTCAGAATACATCTACAAAGATATGAATCCAGGATGACTACAAATAATTTGTATGTATTTGGGTGTGGTATTCTCTAGCCCCTTAGCTAGAGAAACATGGAATTTAGATGTAAAGACAGCAATTAAAATATAGTGAAACACTATTGATTTTTTTTTCTTCCATTCAATCATATAAAATTCTCATAGATTGCTTGGACAAGTCCTTGCAGTCTTCTTCCGCTGTTCTTCAGAAATTGTTCACCATTGCCTGCATCTTAAGACAGAGATAGAGTGACTGGCTCAAGGTCATTTCAATTGGCTAAGATGGGACTAAAACTCATGGTCTTCTGGTGTCTTCTGGGGTCTCCAACCTTGGCTACTTTAAGACTTGTGGGGTTCTGGGAGTTGCAGTCCACAAGCCTTAAAGTTGCCAAGGTTGGAGACCCCTAATTTAACCAATACATCAAACAGTCTCTCCTATTGTCATTACTTTGGCTTTTTTAAAAAGATGGATGCAGTTTCTTATCCATCTGATATTGAACTAGTAACTAAAGGACACCCAAGAAACAGACTGTATTTAACACGGTGCAAATACACATTTATGATCCTCTGATTCTCAGGTGAGAGGACTGCTCAGATCTTTCCTTTTGAGCCAAATGTTTGGTTTAATAATATTTCTGAAGGAGAAGTTTCATGAGAGAGACAACCCAGGGTTTTAAAATTCCCATAAGCATATTCTAATGACTTGCTGTGAACTTTTGAAATAAATTATAGCCTTTATTTTGGGGGAAAGGGCTTAAGATACATGCTATCAGTCTCAGGAAAGCAAAATACAAATCAATATAAATATCATTATTTTGGAGTAGACAGTCTTAAAAGCATTTGATGTTAGCAATTCCCACCCCCACCCCCCACTATTTCTTTGCTCATCTCCCACAATTTCATCCTCACAATGTGATGATGGATGAAAAGAAGGATGCCACTTGTGGGAATTTTTACACAATTCATATAATGAAATTCAATATTTCCTGAAGTGAAGTTGCCTAGTCTTACACCACTGATCTGAAAGGATGTTTTCAATTATAATTAAATTGCCAATTTAAACAAAAATACAAATTTTCCAAAGCTTCCCCCCGCTCTCACATATAAGACAACCCACTCAGAGTATTATTATCTCTCTGACATCAGGAGCGTGACATTCTTTTTTATTTTCAGCATCACATCAGGAGAAAGAGCCTTGGATTTCAAAAGATCTACTCCCAGGAAAAATAATATAACTCAATACAAGCAAGTTGAGTCCTTTCAACAAATGATAGCAGGATAAAATTGCTAATGGTGTCTGTTCTGGTATATGTCCAAATGTAGTAATTTCCTTTTTCTGCTGGACAAAGGTGAATAGAAAGGGAAAGCGATGGTGCATTTTGTGCTGTGTCTTGGTACCAAACTTCCATAGCTGTGTCATTAAATCCTGCTGAAATGAGGCAGTAATAACAATAATCAGGTAAATAATAATGTGGGAATTGTGATACCATATGGAGGAGTTTCCTAGGTTTGGAATGAACTGGAAGGTCTTTGCAAATTTACATGATGTTTCTATGATTAGAATTCATTTTCCAGGTCTAAAACCCTGGTTAGAAAGAATTTCTGTCTCTCTGTCTCTGTCTCTGTCCCTGCCCCCACTCTCTTTCACACACACACATGCTCTCACTCTCACTCTCTTCTATCTCTATCTCAGAGCTCTCCTCCCATCCCATCATACAGAACCCCCAACCATTCATTGCTCCATTGTTCAACCAACCGTTGCTCAACCAACCATCCTTCAACCGCCCGTCGATCATAACCTCCAACCAACTATCATCCAAAACTAGGTACGCACTCCCCTTACTTCTTCTACACCAAACACTATTTATTATTTATTTATTTTATTTATTAATCGTATTTGTATACCGCCCTATCTCCCGGAGGACTCAGGGCGGTTCACAGGCAAGTAAAAAACATATATGTACAAATTAAGATAACCATTAAAAAACTTATTCTAAAAGCCAAATTATTAAAAAATAGTATAAATATTAAAACCAATTAAAACCACTATAAATTTAAAATCTAGTCCAGTCCTGCGCAGATGAATAAATATATTTTAAGCTCATGACGGAAGGTTAAATGCAAATTGATAAATGCAAGAAGCATTGTAAACAAATTACCTGAATTTATCCTCTTGTTAAACAATGGTATATATGATATTATATTTGTTTGCGAAACATGGCTGAACTCATCAATCCCTGACTCCATTATTTCAGATAATGAGTATCATGTTTTTCGGTCAGATCGTGAAACTCGCAGAGGAAGTGGAGTGGCTATCTTTTACAAAAAGTCACTGAATCTAAAAAATATTCAAGTTGCACATAAACTTTCTCTTCCTGAGACTATTGTATGCGACCTGTCCCTTAACATCACACTTCGATTCTTACTATGCTACAGAGCCCCTGACTACGACATCGCTCATGTGAACAGGTTAACCACACTGCTAACATGGGCTACCTCTTGCCCATATCCTCTCATCTTCCTGGGTGACCTTAATCTACCTTCTATTAACTGGATAACAATGAATGTACAACTGAACCCATCCATACTACCCTATACAACACTGTTACAAACCTAGGTCTTGAACAACTAGTAACTAACAATACCAGACTCAACAACTGCCTTACCTCATATTCTGCAACAACACAAACTCAGTCTATGGACTACAAATAAAAGAACCCTTTTCCAACAGCGACCACAGCATGATAGACTTTTGTCTCAATATACACCCTTACATAAATCATCATAATAATGGTATTCCAAACTACAATTTCAAAAAAGCCAACTATGACCTTATAAACTACGACCTCTCATCTCTTGACTGGCAAAATCTGTTCTCAACCTGCATCACTGCAGAAGACCACTATAGAGTTTTCCTACTTGAAGTCAATAGAGTCATTAATCTTTACATACCACAAACCACCACCAAAACCAGAAAAAACAAATTACCCATATCAATAAAAAAGCTTCAATCTCCCCCCAAAAACCCCTCTGGAGAAGAAACAAAAAGGGCTATGTAGCAAATTTCAGAAACCGCTACAGAAATATATGCAGTCAAATAAAAATTGAATGCATCAATTACCACACCAAGCAAGAAGAAGACCTTCTGCGCACAAATTCCAATCGTGCTTTTTATAATTTTGTGAACAACAAACTTAAAGACTCGAGATCCATCCCACCACTAAAAGATTCTAACAGCAAAGAATATAATGGTGAAATGGTTAAAACAAACCTCTTCAACACATTCTTTGGCACAGTCTTTGTTAAAGGTAATGGCTTATACCCGACATTCGCCAATCATACCAACAATGAGTACAACGATCTAACACAAATAGATTTCACAGAAGATAATGTTGAAAAAGCTCTTCGCAAACTGAAACCATCCCTATCTATTGGACCTGATGGACTATGTGCATACTTCTTAAAAAAGCTTTCCACTAATATAGCAGAGTTGAAAATTACAGACCTATCTCTCTTTGCTGTGTCACCTGCAAAGTAATGGAATCTATCATCAACCAATCCATTACCCTCCACCTAGAAACAAACAACCTACTCTCTAATAAACAATTTGGTTTCAGAAAAAAATTATCATGTAATTTACAACTTCTTCACTGCAAAAACATATGGACTACAAATCTTGATCAAGGCAAAGCAATAGATGCAATCTACATAGACTTCTGTAAAGCTTTTGACTCAGTAGTACATGATAAACTTCTCCTAAAACTAAAATCCTATGGCATCTCAGGACCCTCCACAACTTGATAACAGCTTTCCTATCAAACAGACAACAAGTGGTCAAAATTGGCAATGCTCTATCAAATCCGGTTCCTGTCAAAAGTGGCGTTCCCCAAGGCAGCGTTCTTGGACCAACACTCTTCATATTATACATTAATGAACTCTGTGGCCATATTACAAGTAATTGTGTTCTCTTTGCTGACAATGTCAAACTATTTAACACTACCAACAATACAGCTATCCTCCAAAAAGACCTTGACTTTGTATCTTAGTGGTCTAAAATTTGGCAACACCAAATCTCAACCAGCAAATGCTCAGTCTTACATATTGGAAAAAAAAACCTGAACACTAAGTACAAGCTTGATGGACATTACCTCATTTATGACCCCCACCCTGTTAAAGATCTTGGAGTTTTCATATCAAATGATCTAAGTGCCAAAGCCCACTGTAACTACATCACAAAAAAGGCCGTAAGAGTTGTAAACCTAATCTTGCGTAGCTTCTTCTCCAAAAACACTACACTACTAACCAGAGCATATAAAACATTTGCTAGACCAATTTTTGAATACAGTTCGACTGTTTGGAACCCATATCACATTTCTGACATCAATACAATTGAACATGTCCAGAAATATTTTACAAGAAGAGTACACATCTGAATACAACAAAATACCTTATGCCACCAGACTTGAAATCCTGGGTTTAGAAAATTTAGAACTACGCCGCCTTCGATATGACCTGAGTTTAACTCATAGAATCATCTGTTACAATGTCCATTCTGTCAGAGGAAGGACATACTTCAGCTTCAATTACAACAATACACGAGCACACAATACACGCTTAATGTTGACCGCTCCAATCTTGATTGCAGAAAATATGACTTCAGTAACAGAGTTGTTAATGCTTGGAATAAACTATCTGACTCTGTGGTCTCTTCCCAAAATCCCCAAAGCTTTAACCAAAAATTGTTGACCTCACCCCATTCATAAGAAGTCTGTAAGGGGCGTGCATAAGAGCACAAGCATGCCTACCGTTCCTGTCCTATTGTTTCCTTTCGTTATATCCAATTAATATAGTTATTACATTATCATACTTATATATATGCTTACATATTGTATAGTTATTTCATGCTTATGCTTATATATACTGTGTGATAAAATAAATAAATAAAAATAAAATAAAATAAAATAAAATCTTTATTCTCTTCTTTTTTGTCCTCCTGGCTTTGCCTTTCTGGAGGGATTCAGCACATCCAAAGAGATATCTGTTTGGGGTAGCTTCTGCCACATAAATGACTAAGATGTTTGCTTGTGTGGGACTTGTGTGGGCACGTTTCTCTATTTTTATTTATTAGGTTGCTTCTGGAGAGGTGCTGTTGTGTTTTTACTAATAAAGCTATACTTCTGCTCCCACACTGATATTGTCTTTGGGCAGTCAAACTAATATGCTTCCAGTGGGGAGTCCCGCATCAAAAGCATCAACACTTTTGTGTTTTTGTTTGAGCCAATGAGGTTGGAGGACTCTTTTTTATTTCCCCTCTCACCCAAAATAAAACAATAAGGCAAGGAGATGTGGTACTGACCAGAGGTTGATTTTTGTGGAAGAAAAGCCCCTTTCCTCGGCTGTTCTTAGAACAGTGGTGGATGGTACTATCAAAGTCTTTTAGAACATCATGGTTTGGGAAGCATTTCAGGATTCATGACAGTAATTCTGTGGGATTGCCCTTAAATGCTCCTTATTTCTAAGATATATATTCTTACCTCCAAAGATCAGAGAGCTTTACTTCTGAAAAACAGTATATTATATATTTTGCCTTCTGGGTCTAGATGATATGTGGAGCTATTCCTGAAATAAATAAGCCTACTCCCATGTTCTGGGAATATTGTTAACAATGAAAATGGAAGATATAAATAAAACAGGTTTAAAAATTGTGGCTATGGCAAAGAAGCGAAGTTTGCTTTGAGGCAAAAATGATTCCTCCCGACTTAGTAGATATGCTCATTTCGTTTCCTTGGCATTGAGGATGATATAGTTTACTACTGCCATAATATTTATATTTATTTTATATTTATATTTACTTCTCAGTCTAAGTTTTGCCCTGGCATTTGGAGAGTGTCTTATGCAAGTACAAACCAGTTGTGAACTAGATAAATTTTCCTGTCATGATCACAATTTAATCCATATTCTAGGTTTGCATTTTCTTCTCAGCCTAATTGAAGATTGGTTTGTATGTCATGGGATCGGTGTCAATTTTTCATCCTACAGATTGTCCCAGAGACAGCAAGAGGCTGCAAATATGACCTGACCAACTTTATGTTTATACCTAGGATGAAGAAAATGCCATAATTTGTAAATGGGCTTCATTTCCCCTTCCTCTTTTGGCAGAGAAGATGCAGTGCACCATTAGCTATTCCAAGGTAGGGCTCTTCTCAAATGTGTCTGACATTTAAAAGAAAGACTTCCCAGCAGGGGAAGTCAGTGATGTGGAATCCTAATGGGAATTACAGAATTGGTTTACTGATTAAAAACCTTTGGGAAGATTGTTTCAAAGCCATACTGTAATTCATTTTAAAAAAATGAAAATAAAAAACTGATTGCCTGAGTTAATTGGCAGTCGGTTTCTCTTATTACCAAAGATTTGTCAAAATAACCTCTCCAATATCATTTAATTTTATATATGTGACAATTTTATACTGTGTTCTTTTTATTGAGAATATTTTGAGTGTTCCTATGGTATTTACTTTTCCTAATTAGATTTCTATTCAGTGTTACACAGAAAATTCACATTCATTCCATTTCAATTTTCTGCATGTCATTACTGAACTTAAATACATAGCAAAGATATGCCTAAGACTGAAATAATAGTGAAACATTTTTGATATCAACTACCCAAATTTCATACCAGACAAATCTAATTAGAAGTATAAGAAGGAGAAATATTTATATATTAAATTAAATTGAATAAGAAATTTCAAAACAATGTCCAGTCAACAGTAGGTTTTTTAAAACTTTGTATTAAGATAATCCCAAACTTTAGATGTGCATAATTATAATCCATAAATGGCTGCTAAAATAAATTAAATTCTATATTAGACTTATTTTTGAAATTTCAAGTTCTTTTTGACATTGATCCTACAACTTAGTTTGCCATTCTTCTAAAGAAGAGATTATATATGATTCTGTGCCTGGCAGCATATGCAAAGTCAACTCTGTATATTTTTTATGGATAAGGTTTAGTGATGTTTAGCAGAAAATGATCTGGCAGGAAAGAGAATTCAACTTTTAATATTTATTTCATTCTGTAATACTATTAATAGCTTGCAGGGAAACAGCCTATCTGTTCGTAATAGTCCAATCTAAAAGAGTGATTCCTAAATTATAGCAGTTTCTGTGAAAAGATTCCTTTTCAACATTTCTCTCTTCAGTTTTGGTTTTCTCTCCTTTGGTTTTCAAGTCTTATTGACCTAGAATGTTATTTATTGTGAGAGACATTTCCACTACTTGATTGGGCTCGTCTATCTCTCTCTGGCTCCTGATCTTTCCTGGATCTCCTAATGTGACACCTTTCTACTGTTTTCTCACCAGGTTCAAATCTTGCTGAAGCACCAATTGTCAACATTCCTGTCAGCATAGGTAATGGGGAGGAATATTGAGAAATGTACTTCAGGAGCATATAGTCCTGTATATTCTTTGATCACCTGTTCCATATAAGTCTTATTTCAGTTTTTCTCACTTTTTTTTAACAATACATTGAATTGTAACCCAATCCCTTACCTTAACCCTAAACCTAACCCACCATTGTAAGACCCAACTGATCACACAAAGCCCTTATAAGTAGATGAACACTGACACTAAATTCTACTGAAGATATTACCTAGCTTGGTAACGAAACATTTGGAAACCAACCCATAACTCGAAGAATGAATCTCCACAGTCACATATTATATTGTTGAATTGCTTCAGCTTGAACTTGCTATCATTTTTTGAAGAAAGTTGCAGGAACTGGATATGTCTACTTTAATGAAAAGAAGGACTAGGGTAACATGATAACAGTGTTCCAATATCTCAGGGGTTGCCACAAAGAAGAGGGAATCAAGCTATTCTCCAAAGTACCTGAAGGCAGGACAAGAAGCAATGGGTGGAAACAAAAAAGGAGAGAAGCAACCTAGAACTTTTAAGGAGAAATTTCCTGCCAGTTAGAACAATTAATCAGTGGAACCACTTGCCTTCAGAAGTTGTGAATGCTCCAACACTGGAAGTTTTAAAGATGTTGGATATCCATTTGTCTGAAATGGTATTGGGTTTCCTGCCTAAACAGACCTCCAAGGTCCCTTCCAACTCTGTTATTCTATTCTATTCTATTCTATTCTATTCTATTCTATTCTATTCTATTCTATTCTATTCTATTCTATTCTATTCTATTCACTAAATTGTGCTAATTTAGAGTAGGTAGCACTTCTTGGGAAGCAGATAAGCAGACAGACCATCTGTATCCCAGCATGAATGGGGTCATTCAGTTATGTATGGACTATCCTGTTTCATCTCACTGCACTTCTTCAGTGCATGCAAGACAGAAATCTCCAGGAAGATGGGAATCTATTTTGAAAATCCATCATTTGGCATTTGAAGAAAAATCTTTAAATCAATTTTATGTTAGGTGACAGAACAGAACAGAACATTTTGTAAATAGAAAACAGAAGTGAAAACATTTTTCTGAACCATATATATACATATATATGTGTGTGTGTAGGTCTTTGGTTATTCGAGTTTTCTCCCGCGTAAAATTGGAAGTGTCTTGGCGACATTTCGACGAAGTCCCATTCGTCAACTTCAGGCTTCAGCTTTGTGCTTCTGGCAGCAAATGCAATTCCAATTTTACACTTCCAATTTTACACGGGAGAAAACCCTAATAACCAAAGACCTACATACAAACACCCGCAAAAACCTCAGAAAACAAATATTCAGAAATTGCATTTGCTCCCAGAAGCACAAAGGTGAAGCCTGAAGATGACGAATGAGACTATATATATATATATACATATATATATATATATATATATATATATATATATATATATATATATATATATATATATATATATGTAGGTCTTGGTTGTTCGGGTTTTCTCCCGTGTAAAATTGGAAATGTCTTGGCAACGTTTCGACGAAGTCTCATTCGTCATCTTCAGGCTTCAGCTTCGTGCTTCTGGGAGCAAAACCCTCAGAAAACAAATATATATATATTTGTTTTCTGAGGTTTTCATGGGTGTTTGTATATAGGTCTTTGGTTGTTCGGGTTTTCTCTGTGTAAAATTGGAAGTGTCTTGGCGACGTTTCGACGAAGTCTCATTCGTCATCTTCAGGCTTCAGCTTCGTGCTTCTGGGAGCAATGTGTGACTGCAGCTGTTTGGAGAAAAAAGATCTACATATATATATATATATATATATATATATATATATATATATATATATATATATATATATATATATTCTGAGGTTTTCGCGGGTGTTTGTATGTAGGTCTTTGGTTGTTCAAGTTTTCTCCCGCATAAAATTGGAAGTGTCTTGGCGACGTTTCGACGAAGTCTCATTCGTCATCTTCAGGCTTCAGCTTCGTGCTTCTGGGAGCAATGTGTGATCGCAGCTGTTTCTTCCTTTTAACTGCTAGTGGGGGTTGAACTGATTGGGTGGGAGATTGGCTGTGCTCTGATTGGATGGGGTTTTTTTGTGCTCTGATTGGATGGGGGTGTGTCCTGTTTGGGTGGGGCTTGGTTGTGCTCAGATTAGTCTGTGTTGCAGGGGGATTTGAGCTGGTGAGCTGCATTGCTGTTGTTTGGCTTTGTAGTCGTGCTACATCTTCATAGTGGGTGTCAGTCTGCTGCATGTATGGATTGGAGGGATTTGAAATGGCTAATGTTGCAGCTGCGGTCTGGCTTCTGGTCCTTGGTCGTGCTTCATGATCAGTGTGGGTTTGGGTCTGCTTTCTGGGTGGATGTGTGGTGATGACATCCTGTGTGGACCTCGTGAGTGTGGGTCTGGTGTCAATCCTTGCGTTAGGGACTCGTTTGTCAATAAGGGCGGGTTTCCAAATGGCTGGTAGGTGGGAGGTATCATCTCATTTGTTCATGCTGTGTGGGCGTTTTTCTAGAAGCCATTGAGATAGAAAAACGCCCACACCTTGACCAATCTGCAAACACCCACTCCATCTACCAATCAAGATGCAACCACACAGCCCACCAACCCGCTCACAGCAACACTCCCCACCTCCCCAACTGTATTTATAGAGAGATGGCAGCTCCGACCACTCTTTGCTTGAGAAGCATGAAGCCGAAGACACCAGCCTGAAGGGCAGGTTTCCAAATGGCTGGTAGGGGGGAGGTATCATCTCTTTTGTTCATGCTGTGTGGGCGTTTTTCTATCTCGATGGCTTCTCTGATTATTCTGTTGTTAAAGTGTTCAGTTTTGGCGATAGTTCTGGTCTTTTTAAAGTCAATTGACTTTTTAAAGTATTGAGAAAACCCGAATAACCAAAGATCTACATACAAACACCCGCGAAAACCTCAGAAAACAAATATATATATATATATTGAAGAAGGAATAAAAACTAATGAGGTGCACATATCTCTTCTTTAATTAGCCTGCATTACTGAAGGCTTAAAATTCCAAACTGGTAGCTAGAATAATTAATATGTCCTTGTGATTATCTTCAGAAAAAAGAAAAATAATGAATCAGGGTATTTAAATGAATCAGACATAACAAAGAAAAAATATATTTTTCTTACTGAATTCCTTATGGTAGCATTGTTGATAATTAAGACAAGAAAAATTAAATCCAAAGGTTTAAGATTATATTAAAATTGAGGGTGTTGTTGATGACAGAGGCATCAATTATTTTAAGAAAACAAAGTACAGGGATTAAGGCAGTCAAGCAAATTAATAATTATGATAATTAAGTGCACATAACTTAGAAAACTTGATTTAATGATTAAAATAAAAAATATGTTGTGATAGACTCCTGCTAGTGTTTATTTACAAAAGGCATCTTTCAAAAATACTTTACAGATTTTGTTTAATACTGTTATTTGTAAAAGAGTTCATTTTTTCAATTGACCCAATGCCCACTTACTTTTATGTCTGTTTTGACTATGTCTATTTTGATGTCTTGTATTTTTATGCAAAAATCCAGAAAAGTTTCCCTAGGAGCAAAGAAGTCATTCATTCAAAACCGTAGAAATGGTGGTAGACTTTAGGAGAAACTCTTCTATACTTCCACCTCTCACAATACTAGACAACACAGTATCAACAGTAGAAACCTTTAAATTTCTAGCTTCTATCATATCGCAAGATCTAAAATGGACAGCTAACATCAAAAACATCATCAAAAAAGGACCACAAAGAATGTTCTTTCTGCGCCAACTCAGTAAGCTCAAACTGCCCAAGGAGCTGCTGATTCAGTTCTACAGTGGAATTATTGAGTCTGTCATTTGCACCTCTATAACTGTCTGGTTCGGTTCTGCAACCCAACAAAAAAGACACAGACTTCAGAGGATAATTAGAACTGCAGAAAAAATAATTGCTACCAACCTGCCTTCCATTGAGGACCTGTATACTGCATGAATCAAGAAGAGGGCCATGAAAATATTTACAGATCCCTCACATCCAGGACATAAACTGTTTCAACTCCTACCCTCAAAATGACGCTATAGAGCACTGCACAACAGAACAACTAGACACAAGAACAGTTTTTCCCCGAAGGCCATCACTCTGCTAAACAAATAATTCCCTCAACACTGCCAAACTATTTACTAAATCTGCACTACTATTAATCTTCTCATAGTTCCCATCACCAATCTCTTTCCACTTATGACTGTATGACTGTAACTTGTTGCTGGCAATCCTTATGATTTATATTGATATATTGGCCATCATTTGTGTTGTAAATGTTGTACCTTGATGAATGTATCTTTTCTTTTATATTCACTGAGAGCATATGCACCAAGACAAATTCCTTGTGTGTCCAATCACACTTGGCCAATAAAAAAAAAAATCTATTCTATTAAATTAAATTAAATTAAAAAGATGTCTTAGATTATTTAAAAAAGGAAAATTTGCACTGAATACAAATGCACTTTGACAATATAAGTGCTACCCCTGCTGGAGAACCAACTGTTTTTAGATACTGGTAACTTAACTTTTCATAGGTGTTAAGTTCAAAGAATAATATTTTTTTCCTAAATTTTTTTTAAACTAATCAATTGCCATCATGTGGAGAAACTGTGGCTCTTGGGCACTTATTAATTATGCAGTGAGTTAGCAGTTGTGTGTAGGAACAGGATGAAAGAAATGCTGTTTCTTTTGTTATATCTCATCTTCACCCGAATCTTCAATAAATTGCTAGAGATGAGCTATGTTCCTTCTTGCTTCAAACACTCTACTGTCATCCCAGTGCCAAAGAAGCCCACCATCAAAGAACTGAATGACTACAGACCAGTTTCTCTAACATCTGTAGTTATGAAAACTTTTTAAAGGCTAGCGCTATTGTTGTGACCCAGGTTCCCGGACTCGGACTCCTGGAGGAGGATGATTCAGAGAGTGAGGAGGAGGAGCTGGCAAGGCTTGCTTCCCCTGGGCCCTCTCCTTCCCTGGCACCAACCCAGGAGGAGGAGGAGGGGCTGGCAAGGCCTGATTCCCCCGGGCCTTCTTCTGATTTGGCAATGCCCCAAGAACAATCTTGGCTCGATGCGAGACTGTGCAGACATGACCGGTGCGTGCAGCAGAGGAGGCTTTGGGACCAACTCAGGAAATGATGAGTCACGGAGTGACACCCACAGGGGCTATAAAGCAGGAGGCGGAGCTTCCTGGCTTTTTGTGTTGGACAAAGCAGAGAATTTGCACGGGAACAGTATCTCTGTTGCTTCGTCAACCAGCAGCAGGACAACTGGGCCGATTACCTGTCCCTGGCGGAGTTTGCCTTTAACAACTCCCAGCACACCTCCACCCAGATGACACCATTCCTTGCCAACGTGGGGTACCATCCACGGCTCTTCCCTCTGGCACCACCGGACTCTCCTGTTCCCGAAACGCAGAACCCCTTCCTGATGGAATTGCATGTGGTCCAACAGTTGGTACATTGGCAGCTGGATCGGGTGAAGGAGGACTACAAACGGTCCGCCGACCGCTCCTGATGGGCGACGGCCCCGCTGGTGGTCAGAGACCAGGTGTGGCTCTCCACCAAACACCTCTGTCCGACCGCCCAGTAAAGAAGTTGGACCACCGATTCATCGGCCCATTCCCCGTCAAGGCGGTCATCAACCCGATAGCCTGCCGGCTGACCCTGCTGCTATCCATGCGGATCCACCCCATCTTTCACCGGTCTCTTCTGGTCCCTGAGGCCACTCTGAGACCCCTTTGGTGCCCAATGGTGCCTGTCACCGTCACCAAGGATGGATCGGAGGAATACGAAGTCCACAGTGTATGAGACTCCCGCTGGCTGAAGGGTCGTTTCCAATATTTGATCGCGTGGAAGGGATACGGGACTGATTTCTCCTTGGTAGATGCCTCCGATGTTCATGCCCCTGACCTGGTGCAGGCCTTCCATGAGCAGAACTGAGCCTGACTGCATCCCGACCGTCAGCCCCGAGGAAAGTGCCCTGTGGTGAGGGATAGTGTTGTGACCCAGGTTCCCAGACTCGGACTCCTGGAGGAGGAGGATTCAGAGAGTGAGGAGGAGGAGCTGGCAAGGCTTGCTTCCCCTGGGCCCTCTCCATCCCTGGCACCAACCCAGGAGGAGGAGGAGGGGCTGGCAAGGCCTGATTCCTCCGGGCCTTCTTCTGATTTGGCAATGCCCCAAGAACAATCTAGGCTCGATGCGAGACTGCACAGATGTGACTGGTGCATGCAGCAGAGGAGGCTTTGGGACCAGCTCTGGGAATGATGAGTCACAGAGTGATACCCACAGGGGCTATAAAGCAGGAGGCGGAGCTTCCTGGCTTTTTGTGTTGGACAAAGCAGTGAATTTGCATGGGCAAACTGTTTCCTGGATGTAAGAATCTGTTCATGAGTGACTCATGCTTTATCTATAATTTTCTGGTTATCTCCAGGGATTTTGGCAGGCGCGTGGGGAGACGTGGCCAGAACATCTCTGTGCCAGAAGGAATCCAGCCAACCATACTACACTTGATCTTAGCCAAAAGGCCGAGAAGCGAAGACTTGGAAACCATTTGTGGACTTTGCGCTTGGAACATTGGACGCTTCAGTACCTGTACCTCGAGAACGTGGATTTTGGCAATCATGAGGATATATCCGAAGACCCAAATCTTCCTTTTATGTATAGCACAAGGGTGTAATAATGTATTTTCTTTTTGTTTGTTTGTTGTAAAAAAAGTAATAAAAAAAAAAAGAAGGAATCCAGCCAAGTGTAAATAAACTTTAAGGAGCTCTTTGACTGACTTTTTGTTGGAAGTGTTGGGAGGGGGAAACAGAACAGCTGTGTCACTTGAAAACCGGATCTGCTGTTAGACCCCTTGCAATTTGCATACCAAGCAAATAGATCAACAGATGATGCTGTTAATATGGCTCTGCACTACATCCTACAACATCTTGAATCTCCAAAGACCTACGTAAGAGTCCTGTTTGTAGACTTCAGTTCAGTATTCAACACCATCATTCCAGACATTCCTCTAACTAAGCCAAACCTGCTACAGGTACCTGAACACACTTGTAAATGGATCATAAGCTTCCTAACAAACAGGAAGCAGCAGGTGAAGCTAAGCAGAATCACATCAGATACCTGTACAATTAGCACAGGGCCATTACAAGGCTGTGTGCTCTCCCCACTTCTCTTCTCTCTATATACCAGTGACTGCAGCTCAAACGATCCATCTGCTAAACTGCTGAAGTTTGCAGATGACACAACAGTGATCGGTCCCATTTGAGACAATGATGAATCCACATATAGAGGGGAGGTTGAACAACTAGCCTTGTGGTGCGACCAGAACAATCTGGAACTGAACACACTCAAAGCCATAGAAATGGTGGTAGACTTTAGGAGAAACCATCCCATACTACCACTACTCACAATATTAGACAACACAGTATCACAGTAGAAACCTTTAAATTTCTAGGTTCTATCATATTGCAAGATCTAAAATGGACAGCTAACATCAAAAATGTCATCAAAAAAGCACAAAGAATATTCTTTCTGCACCAACTCAGAAAGCTCAAACTGCCCAAGGAGCTGCTGATTCAGTTCTACAGAGGAATTATTGAGTTTGTGATTTGCACCTCTATAACTGTCTGGTTTGGTTCTGCAACCGAACAAGACAGACACAGACTTGTTTGTTCCCAACATCCGCCCCTCCCATTTGCCTCTCCTTTTAAACTCTATCAGCAGCTGTGCCTTGTAAAGAGGATTGGATCCCTTTCCTCTTCAACCCACATTGCTCTCTTCTCCGTTCTTCCCTGCGCTGCCTAGGGGAGGGGATAGGCCTTGGTCTTCATCTGAACCCCCTCTCCCTTGTTCTACCTCTCCTCTGCTCTGTCCAGCCTGACTTTGCACTTCCCCAGTTTCTTCCACAGCCAATGGATCCACTCTCTCACTCTCTGTCAGCTATTCCTCTTCTCCTTCAGATTCAGATTCCGACAGGGGCATGACACATGTATATATAGTGGTAGCTGGATGGTTTTGATTATGGCATGGCAATAGAATCTTACCACGTTTGCCACACCCACATAATACTTCCATTTCTATACACCTATCACTGTTCCTATACGTATTTATTGGACTGAAGGACAGTTGAACCAAGTAGGATTTATTTTTGATTAGATATGATTAGGATTACACTACAGATTTTAATCTGTACATGCATCCTATCTATTGGCTTTTCTTAAATACATAAACTGTAGTTGTCAAGCTGTTATTTGGTTTACTTTACGGAAATGCCCTGGAGAAAAATGATTTATGGTTTAGAGCCTGACTTTTCTGTTTCCATGTAAAACATTAGGGTTGTTCAAGGTAGCAATTTAATAATTTTAACCAAAATGCTATTGAAGGATGATAATCAGTCACAATCAATTGTTGTAATCTAAGCTGATAAGAGCTGCAATGCTTTAATAATGCTGTAACAGGGTTGTAACTTTTAGATCACAAGGCAGAATAGAATTCCAATGATTGTTGGAGTTTTAAATGACTTTCTAACAAAATAATAAACAATCCTTTACTCAAAGTGGCTAATATATTGTGCAAGCATCATAGATCTGTCCAACATCATTACAAATCAAATATGAGTTTGTGGTCTCCTGGCAGCTACTAATATGCACTAAATCAATTTCATTAGTTTTGTCCAATCTAGCTCCTCTGTCATCTAAACAATGCCTGCCATATACAAATAAATTTCTTTTTGAGAAAAACAAATCTTTCCTAGCTGTTCAGCAATATGATGAAAAGCAAATATTCTGCACAGCCTTATATAGTTATTTGTGTCGTTCATAACTTCTTTTTCTTCTATGAGATTCATCTCTTCAGTCTTCCTAGGTTGTCTCCCCACCAGATACTCACCAGGTGGACTTAGCTGGACACAAAATAGGCTGACGTTCACAGGATGCTCCTTTGTGCCCACGAGCACAGGGTCTGTGCATACAAACACAGGCCCATATATGCGTATTACATATTTCCCAGTATGCCTTTGGCCGCCATGGGACTTAGAAACAGATTGGAAAGAAAGTAAGATGATCATTTGTTTCACTTTGAAGTTCTCCAACAACTAGACACAAGAACAGTTTCTTCCCAAACGCCATCACTCTGCTAAACAAATAATGCAACACTAAACAACACTGTCAAACTATTTACTAAATCTGCACTACTATTAATCTTCTCATCGTTCCCATCACCCATCTTCCATTTATGACTGTATGACTGTAACTTTGTTGCTTGTATCCTTATGGTTTATATTGATATTGTTTCCTGATTGCTTATTTGTACCCTATGAATATCATTAAGTGTTGTACCTGAGAATTGTTGATGAACATATCTTTTCTTTTATGTACACTGAGAGCATAGGGACCAAGACAAATTCCTTGTGTGTCCAATCACACTTGGCCAATAAAAAATTCTATTCTATTCTATTCTATTCTATTCTATTCTATTCTATTCTATTCTATTCTATTCTATTCTATTCTCCAGAGTGATAGGACTGAGTTAAAGGGTAAAGTAGGATTAATTACTTTACTGTTCTGATAGCAATGGGGATGAGCACCAGAAATAGCTTGAGATGTTCCAGTAGGAAAAGGAAGCAGTACAACCAAGTAGGGTAGGAATTCGTTATGGGGATGTGACTCTTGAGCTTTGGAAGAGAACCCCATCTGACAAAGGAACTATAGTGCTGGGAATATGTATTTATGAAAATAATTATATGAACAGTCCAGTAGCATTTTGTTAATTTTGACAGTAAAAGCATGAAATAATGAAATCTTAATATGGATATTTGAATATCTTATAATGTTCTCAGTAAAGCATTAATACCATAGCTACAGAGGAATTACAGTGCAGTACAGTTCTCTAATCATTGAAGGTTTTTTTCATAGCAAGCTTTATTCACTTTCTTATTTTTTATTGAGATCTCACCCAAATTTGTTTGTCTATTTCCTGCCTTTATTATTTTTACAAATAACTCAAAGCAGCAAACATATCTAACACACCTTCCTCTTCCTGTTTAACCCCACAACAACAAGACTTTGAGGTGAGTTGAACTGAGAGGGAGTGAGGGGTCCAAAGCCATCCAGCTGGCTCTCATGACTAAAGCAGGGCTAGAACTCATGGTCTCCTGGTTTCTAAACTAGTGCCTTAACCACTACACCAAACTGATTGTCCAAGATATGAGTTGAAAACAAGGCACTAGTCAAACTATAACTTATCTACAAAGTAAATGTGCAAATACAGTCGAGGTGTTGGGTAAGAACTGAAGACAAGTCTATTCTCAGCCATGATTGTCCATTGGTAGAGTTTGGGCAAGTCATCTTCTCTCAGGACAACCTGGGGTTGTTGTAGGGAAAAATTGGAGGGAGGAGTACTATGGACCCTCACCTGTGCTTTTGAAAAAAGGACAAGATATAAATCTAGTATATAAGTTAAATGTTAAAAACCAGAAAGAAAATTAAAGGCAGAGTTATGTAATGGTATTTTTTTAAAAAAGTTACCAGAATGGTAAATTACACTGGTTCAGAGGAAACATATTTAGGTAAAAGTTGAGAAATAAGCAGCTGTTGCAAACAGTTTTTCAAGATAATTTTTGAGAAATAGGAGCAGCCAAGTAAGAAGATATACATATACTGTATTTTTTGGAGTATAAGACACACTTTGCCCTCCTCCTAAAAGAGGCTGAAAATTTGGAAGTGTTTTATACTCTGAATGTAGCTTTTCGAAGCTTTTGTTCAGCCTTAATGAGGCACTATTCTGCGGGCTTTGCCTGCTCCTTCTGACTCTCAGATGTGCTTTAGAAACTTTTTTTCAGCCCTAACGAGATGCTAGCAAGTGAAGCAATCTTGTGCTTTGCCTGCTTTTCTCATTGCTGCTCCCTCTCAGGACATTAGCCAGATGACCTGGTAGGCAGATTTTTTTCCCCCTATTTTCTTCCCCAAAAATTAAGCTGCATCTTATACTCAGGTGCGTCTTACACTCCGAAAAATATGGTACACATGCTGCATATATTTATAGTTACACCATACAAATGACTTTTATTTCCAGACAGGCACTACTAACTTCAGCAGGATTTAATACCGTGTCAATATAACGTAGGGTTATAATCTCAAATGAAGAAGATTGCCAAATTGCAAAGACTTCTTTCCTGAGCTCATCAGAAAAAGAAGACAAGCAATTTTCTGATAGATTGGCTTTGAATGCTCAGGCTGAAAGATACGAGGCTGAAACAGAAATATTTTTTTTTGTCCCACAGTCATCTAAATAAGTATTCAGTCATGAAATTACAGATAACTTAGAAAGGGCTTTAATCACCCTCTGCTGTCAGGTAAGATGATTGGTACCTTTGATCTCTATTACTTTCCTGAGCACAATTACTGACTAATTACCTCTAGAACTAATCAACTGTCCTTTTTTCAAAAGCTGATTGTGTTGAAAACAGCCCCCCCCCACTTTTGAGGAAAAAAATTAATGGTACAAGCATGTCATATCTCAAACAAGTCCTTTCAAAGACATGTATAGAGGTTAAGAACTCTAGATGGCTAATTGAAATCTCATTATTCACAGAGCACAGTCACAGAAGCAAAAAAAAAATTAATTAATAATACTATAAAGACAGGTGAAATAATTAGGGATTTATCTTTGGTTTTCTACATTCCACATTTTTCATGAGGGTCCTTCCCAGTGGTGGGATTCAAATAATTTAACAACCGGTTCTCTGCCGTAAGGATTTCTTCCAACAATTAGACTGCTCAGAAAGCTAACAACCGGTTCTCCTGAAGTGGTGCGAACTGGCTGAATCCCACCACTGGTCCTTCCCCCTTAACAGGAAAAGAAACCCCCTGGAAATGGTTGAACACTTCCTTTTCAGACGGAGTGGGAGATTTGAAGAAAACACTAGGAATGCTTCTTTTTTTTTCTTGTTGCCTTAATCCTGTGCTTTTATGCCTGGCATGATGGCATCAACTTTCCCTTCTATTCTTCACCATGTAAGAAATAGGCAGTCATCAATCTGGCTATTCTTTAAAAAGGCCCAGAAGCATGGATCTTATAAAGATGGCAGGCAAGCCAAACTTCCTTCCTTCCTTCCTTCCTTCCTTCCTGCCTGCCTGCCTGCCTGCCTGCCTTCCTTGAAAGAGTACAAACCGTGCCCTACAGCTTATGAACTTTATGTAACTTGTAAGCAATTCTATCCTGCTCACAATTTTTTTTTTACATAAATAAATGTTTTTTGTTGTGGGGAAATTTATCTTGAAAGACATATGAATAACACTGGCAGATAGCAAACTGAGAAAGTATTGCTTGCTTGGAGAAAAGATGAAAGGGAGAAAGTCCACAAAGGGACAATAGGATCCTGCCCCCTGCTGGCACTATTGATGATGCTACTTACTACGGTCTTCTGCAATGTCATGATCAATAGAATGAGGCTCAAAGCCGAAATCCCCTGGGAGCAGACCAGAAAAAAAAACTGTGTGACTAATATATAAAATCACATTTCATTTTTTTTTTAACTTTGAAGCTTTCATATTATTTTGGGAGTGAAACTTCTGCATGTTATATGTCTTTGAAAGAAACTGATAGAAAAGAGAGAAGATAAACTTTTATTGCTAATAAATGTTAAGGGTAAGTGAATTTTCAGGAGGTATATTTTGTCATTACTGTTTCTGTATACAACTTAATGGAAGACATGTTCGTATTCTAGCTGCTGACTGTGAAAAAATACAACTGTTGGCTCCTTTGTGGATTTTAGCTGCTTTTACCTTCTATGTCTGATGATCTCTATCTCTTTCACTTTCTAACTGTGAAAAGGTGCATAAAATTACATTTTCAGACTGTTAACTTAAATTGACTTATCTTTCCTTTTCTCATCCCTCTAATATATCTTCTTTTCTCTAGCATTTTAAGAATATTTATCTCTTGTAAGAACGAGCAACATGGATTAGGCCAAGGCCAATCTATTGCTACCATTTTGCTTTCTTCTTATAATAGTGTCCTACATGTCTTTAAGATTCTCATCTATAGGAGGTGATGGAATATCCCTTTTTGGCCTTCTTCACATAAAACTGAGATCATCAATCACGCATTTCCAAATGAAAGGATCCCAAACATTTTGCTCAGTTGTACATCACATTTCAAATGCTTAAATTAAACTTAGTTATCATGCTGTTGATCCAATTTCAAGAGATTCCTCCGGAACTCTTCACAGTATTTTTTTTTTACCACCATAAAGAATTTAGCATCATTCAGAAACCTAGTCAAGTCAATGCTTAATCCCAAATCAAGATAATTTATAAACAGATTAAAAGAACCTGATCCCGACACAAATCCTAGAAAAACTCAATTGTCACCATTGCCTATTTATCCTTGATTTTTGCTCTCTGTCTTTAACCTGTTGGAATTTTTTTAAAAAAGAAAAAAAATAGGTCTTCTCATCACTCTAGAAAGAGTGCAGAGAAGAGCAACAAAGATGATTAGGGGACTGGAAGCTAAACATATGAAGAACGGTTGCAGTTTAATGAATGGTATGCCTAGTTTAATGAAAAGAAGGACTAGGGGAGACATGATAGCAATGTTGCAATATCTCAGGGTTGCCACAAAGAAGAGGGAGTCAGGCTGTTGTTCTCCAAAGCACCCGAGGGTAGAACAAGAAGCAATGGGTGGAAACTGATCAAGGAAAGAAACAACTTAGAACTAAGGAGAAATTTCCTGACAGTTAGAACAATTAATCAGTGGAACGACTTGCCTGCAGAAGTTGTGAATGCTCCAACACTGGAAATTTTTAAGAAGATGTTGGATAGCCATCTGTCTGAGATGGTGTAGGGTTTCCTGCCTGGGCAGGGGGTTGGACTAGAAGACCTCTAAGGTCCCTTCCAACTCTGTTGTTATTATTATTATTATCATATGACTGCTAAATTTATGCTAGAAGCTTTGATGTGGAATTCTGACAGACTTTTTTTAAAATTCAAATATCAATATATAGTGTTGATAAAATCATCTCCATCCATGTGTTTCTTAACACTGTAACTTTAAAAGTTTGATGAAGCTGGCTTTACTTATGCAGAACCCATGCTAATTTCTTTTCAGCAAGCTTGTTCCAGAGGTGATATTCAGCCGGTTTGGACCGGTTCTGGCAAACCAGTAGCGCTGATGATCAGTTGGCCCTGCCCACCCACTCTCCTCTCTATCCTGTCCTTTATTTCCTGCTTTGTAGCTCATCTCAATTGTGCAGCACAGCTGATCCCCATCCCCGCTGTTTTACCTGTTTGGAAGGTTAGCAGCTGAGCTTCTAAATGTTCCATTTTCAGCACTGTGTGCAAACACCTTAGCATGCATGCACATGAAGCATGTGTGTGTGCACATGAAGCACACCTGTGCACACAAAATGCACACTTACTGAACCGGTTGTAAAACCGGCAGTATTCCCCCACTGGCTTGTTCCCTATATGCATATTTATTTTTCACTTTGATTATCATTTCTAACAATTTGCATGGAACAGGCATTATGCTGGCTGATCAAGAACTTCCTGGATCTCCACGGAGTCCATTTGGCACAAACCCTGGTTTGTAGCTAAGGCAACCCTCTACCAGAATGAAAGAATTTATCCACTTTCTCTGCTAATTTTCCGTCTCTGCCTTAAGCATCTATTTTGCTCCTTTGTCACCTAGTTTCCCTATGCTTTCTCATGTCAGTGTCAGGGTTCTAAGGAACACCCCCAACAAAATAAAGCTCTGAGGCTTGAGGTTCCTCAAAGTTCCAATTTATTAGAGATGTCATGTTGGCACAGCTGGGAAAACCCGAACTGAAAGCTTCCAGATTTTCCACACCCAGTTGACAGTTCACAGCCCCCACATCCACAAGTTCATCAAATTGTCCAATCAACTCTTCACACTCAATTGGATACAATCTTCAGGCAGTCTCCATCAGATGCTGGATGTCCTTGAATACGGAATGTTGTTATGACTAACTTTCTACTGCTCCAACAACAACCCTCTCCCAACTTCCCCATAAAATTTCCACATAAAATATGTGGCAGTTAAGAAGCAAAAAGAAAATTGCCTTCCAAAATTGACAGTCGGGTTTCAGGATCACGTGTATTTATTTCACATTCCTTTTATATTTGTATAACTCAAGGTGATATAGAACATGATCCTACTTCCTGTTTCCCTCACTATAAAATTGTGTGTGGTGGCTTAGGCTGAGGAAGAGAATAATTGGACCAAAGTCACTCAGCTAGCTATCATGCATCAAGATGGACCAAAACTGATGGTCTTTTCTTTTCTAGCCCAACACTTTTTTTTTACACCGAACTATTTTTTAACAAAGCTTATATCATTTTCATTAATATTCCTTGCCATGCACACTCTATCCAACTTTTTTTTTTGCATTTATTATTATCTTAACACTTCTCAAAGGCAGAGTTTCTTCTCCTTTGTATGCTCCTCTCTAGAATAGGCTTTCCCTTCCTAAAGGAAATCTTTTTAATATTTCCAGCTTTCTGGACATTACAGATAGTCTTTGCTTCTCAACTGGTCGCTTAGCAACTGTTCAAAGGTACGACAGTCCTCCCAAAAGATACTTATGACTGGGTTCCAGATTTCCAACAACCACACTCAATAAAATGGATTAGTTTAACAACTACCATGTTCAGTTAAATACTGTAGTATTCCCTTAACAACCTAGGTGTTTGTTTAACAATTGCCACAAAATAGGTTGTAAAATTGACTTACCCCCATGACTTACTACCATAATTCCAAATTCAATTATGGTCAAAGGTTGAAGAGTACCTGTAATAGAAAATAGAAAGATATTTTCCAGATATTAAGAAGAGATTTTGTTTTCTCAATTGCCCTTTGTTCTTTTTTTCACTTGTCCCATCATTTCTGGGACGTTTACCAGTGGTAGATTGCTCCCGGTTCGGTCCAGTTCTTGCAAACCAGTAGTAATGGCAGCAGGAGGCCCTGCCCACCTGCCCCAATGTCATCATTGATGATCTGTGCATACACAGAAGTGTGCATGCTCCCGTAGTAAAGGTAAGTGGAACCAAGCCCTGAAGTTTACCCTTTGTAACCAAATGTCAGCATGTGGGATTTTGCTAATTCTGTTTGTGTAGATTCTAAACGTAATAGCATTGACCCGTTTCCTGCTGATTTCACAACATTTTTCATCTTTCATCAGATAAAATCACCATTTAGGATTAAATTTAGTATTGCCTGCCATTGAATTGTTCTAAGGCATAGCCTCCCTCTCTTTACCTCTCCCACTCACATTCCACCCTAATCAGGTAAATGTAATTATGATGGTTAATTACTAATTCCTACTGAAATCCTTGGAGTTGAACCAACTTGGGTATTTGATTTCAGAGGAGATTTAGCATAGAAAGTTTCTCGTATGCTGATATGAATATTCTACTTAAAGTTAACATGTGAATGTATAACAAAAATTACAGGAAGAGTCAAAACGCAAGATTAAAAATTATAGGGCTTGAAATATAACCCTCCAAATTTAGTGTCTCAGCTGAGGGGAATTCAAAAGATAATGGATGTGGAGTATCTCTTGTACCACCCCACAAATGCATATTAGGTCCTTCTTAATCATCAAACTTCTATTCTGGAAGATGACATTTAAAGAAACATTTTCTAAGCCAACGCACCTGAAGGCAACCTGATTTTGCAATATAAAGACAGAATAGAGCATTGTATTTAAATGGATGTAGGGCAGTGTCATTAGCAATAGAATCACCTTGCGGTTTTATGCTTCTCCAGAGTGATTGATGCTGACAGAATAGTTCAGTTGGGATGCCTGAGGCAAGATTTTCTTTAGGACTTCCTGGCAGATTCTGCCTTCTTACCTTTGGAAGTGCATAGATCTGATATTGTTGTCCTGCTTTCTCCTGTTAAATGCAAGCTTGTGTAGTATAGTGAGTCTTCATTGTGCTAAATTTAGAGCAGTGTTTTGCAACCTCAGCAATTTTAAGATGTGTGGACTCCAACATGCTGGCTGAAGAATTCTGGGAATTAGAGTCCATACAACTTGCTTGGTTGCTGTGGTTGAGAAACACTAATGTAGAGCTAAGGTTCAGTGTGAACTGGTTCCCGAGACAGCTTTCGAATACCAGATACCTTAAAAACTCCATCTGAAATAACCTCTAGCTCAGAAAAAAGGCCCAAAGGACAGTGGACTGTTTTTGAGTATATGTTTATAAAGACAAGGACAAAAAAAAAAGAAAAAGACAGGATACAATCGGGAATGTAAATGTAATACAATTACATTTATTGTTGGTTTTCAGCCAACCAACCAACCAACCAGCAATACAAAGTGATACTGGACAGTATGAATGAAATTTCCATGGAACATCCATCTACATCCATCTACCAATTACTGTCTCTGAGCCCAACCTGACTCACACATCTGTTGTAATTGTGAGGAAAAAGATGCATGCTGCCTTTACATCCTGGAGAAAAGATGTGTGTATGTGTGTTTCAGTGGTGGGATTCAATTTTTTTTTGCTACCGGTTCTGTGAGCGTGGCTTTGTGGGCATGGCTCTATGGGCGTGGCTTTGTGGGCATGGCAGGGGAAGGATACTATAAAATCTCCATTCCCACCCTACTCCAGGGGAAAGTTACTGAAAAATCCCAATTTCCTCCTGATCAGTTGGGACTCGGGAGGCAGAGAATAGATGGGGGTGGGGCCAGTCAGAGGTGGCATTTACCAGTTCTCCAAACTACTTAAAATTTCCGCTACTGGTTCTCCAGAACTGGTCAGAACCTGCTGAATACCACATTTAGTGTGTTTGGGAGGAGACAGTGCAAATGAGAAAGAGATAGAAAAGAGATAAAAAGAGATAGAGAGAGGTACAGAGATGGAAGTGTTTAGGAAAAAAGCTAGAAAAATATAGATTAGAGGGAGAGGTAGATTCTGTAGATATAGATAGAAGATAGAATAAAAATAAATTCCTATGAAATATAGATCTCAACTAGCCATATTACTGAATGAACTGAATGAACGGTTTATTTGAATATGTCTCAGAGGTGGGAACATATTTTTCTACATGCAGTGAATTTTCATTCAAAAAAAGGCCAATTGCATTCATTGGAAGTTATTCCTAAACCCAACTGAAAATATGCATTGGAGTACAACTGCATTTTAAAGCAGCCACGTATGCTGTTAGTGAGATTCTATGTAAGTCTATTTCTGACTCCAAACTTTTGGGAGGGATTTTTTTTTTGCTTGCTTTTTAAAAAGCTCTGTTGAGTTGGTTTAAGGTTTATATTGCAGTTTGCAATATAACACATTACAAGCTGTCGTGACTGGGAAGGGCTCCTTTGATTACATGAAAGGAATTAAAATTCAAGGCTAATCTAAATATGTATATTAATGTATGGAAATAACAAAACAGGCAAAATAATCATTTCAGCATATTCACTTCTATAGCCCATTATTTTATGTAGCTCTTTCTTGCAATGAAGCATCCGTGACAGTCAGGTCATTTAAACCAATTCCATAGAGAAAAGAGATCAGTATGACATTGGGCCACAGGACATTATGTGTGTGTTTTAAACAATAGCATTTGGTAACGAACAAATCCTTTAAAAATGCCAAATCCCAGCTGGAAAATGCAGAATCATACAGTTGAAACACTAATTATTGTCAGCAGGCCCAACATCTGTAGTCTGCCATGCCGCAATAAAAAAAACTGATGAACAACAGATGCTCTGTGCATACAGCATGAGCAAGACCTTCATGAATTGTCATATTATGGTATAAGGGTCATGGAAAGAATTTGAAAGAAAGACTTGATACGGACATTACCTGACAGACAGGAATAAATCTCTTTGATGCATTAAAGCAGTCATGTCTTCAGCGGTGGTGGGTTTCAAATTTTTTTTACTACCAGTTCTGTCGGTGTGGCTTGGTGGGCGTGGCAGGGGAAGGACATGGCAAAATCTCCATTCCCTCCCCAATCCAGGGGAAGGTTACTGCAAAATCCCCAATCCCTCCCAATCAGCTGGGACTCAGGAGGCAGAGAATAGATGTGGGCGGGGCCAGTCAGAACCTGGTCAGAACCTGCTGAAAACCCACCTCTGGTCTTCAGCTTTTAGACTACAGTTGGGTTTAAACTTCTGGGACGACCAGCAAAGTAAAGCAGTTGCATGTACTTAAAAATATCCTAGGATATTTGTGGTGTGAGTCATTCAAACTGGGAAGTTGACTTTAAGGAGGACTTTTTTACTCATGTTAACAGGTTTTTGAAGTGCTTCTTTCAAATTCTTTCTTCCACAGCCTTACATAACACACTAAAATCTTCCCATTGCTCAATGAGTATTTTTAAAAAAAAGATTCTGTGAAATGATTGACAACATATTGAAATATGTTGAGAGGTGGTTATTAGTAGCCAATAAAATTTACACATGAAGCTTTCTCTTGTTTTGCTTTAGTGAGCAAGCATGCTGGAAGTAGAAAGACTCTACTAGGAACAACATACTTCACCTCAGGCAATGATTTTCAGCTGAAAATCATCATCTAATATGGTGAAAAATGTAGATATGTACATATAGGTATATACAAGTATAGTCATGGGAGAAACATGTATGGGTCATTAGAACCTGGCAAGCTTTATAAATTTCCATTCTAAATCCATATAAGTCAACAGATCAGGGATAGAAGTGCTTGAATAGCTCCACCAATGTACCGATTCAATTTCACAGCATTTTTATATGTTCATAGGTTGGCCAATTTACTCAAAAAGCAAGAGTGTCTGTCTGGGATAGAAACATTTGTATTTATTCTTATTGACAGTGGATCAGGTCACAGGATCAAACTTTCCTATTTTCTTCCTGGAGCTTCTTGTTGGGACAGAAGAAAGCATATGTACCCTCAATGCATATACCATAGTTATTATTCCATCTATACTTTTTAAGAATGTTATATTGTTTCATTTGCACTAATTTTAATTGATGGTTATACAGGTAGTCCTCGACTTACAATTTAGTGACCGTGCAAAGTTACAACTGCACTGAAAAAAAGTGACTTATGACCATTTTTCACAGTTACAACTTTTGCAGCATTCCCATAGTCATGTGATCAAACTTTAGCTGCTTGGCAACTGCAATGTCCCGGGGTCATGCAATCACCTTTTGTGACTTTCTGGGAAACAAAGTCAGTGGGGAAACCAGATTCACTTAGCAACTGGATTACGAATTTAACAACCATAGTGATTCAGTTAACAACTGTGGCAAGAAATTTAAAATAGTGCAACACTCACTTAACAACAGAAATGTTGCGCTTAATTGTGATTGTAAATCACAATTAAGTACTTGTATTAGTATCTTTGATATTTTCTAACTAAATATAATAACAGCTGTCAGTAAAGGAACCTATTCTCCTAATTACTAATTTGAAGAAAATTCAGAAAGTGTATGTGATTCTAGAAAAAGTCTCTAAATTTATGATTTATCTTGTTTTCTGGATGAATTGTGTTTAAAGACCAATTTTAATGCATGAGCCAATGCAGGGTAGGTTTTACAAGTTACCATTTAGCACACACAACTAATATTTGCACTGTAATTAAACAGTGGTTACAACATTGCCTACTTAATTTAACAAATGGACCAAAGAGAGAATTTAGAGAGCCTCTTTAGAAGTTCTCATAAATGAGAAAGAGCATTAAGATGAATGTCTGTGCATGAAGCAGTTGAATGTGGCACATCTGACCTTTTCATTTGCTGTATTTGGTATACAGAGACTATTTTTAGCTGATTTAAGACAAATTTGTATTCAGGCTATATTGTATCTGAAGTTTGGAATACAAATTCCTGTTTATCCTCTCGGGAGATGAATGCTTTTTTCAAAATGCTTTTTATAATTTATAATTTATAAATTATAATTTAAAATTAGATTTCAAATTACATTTAAAAAAAAAACTTGATTCTTCTGAGAAAATCATATAAGTCCTTAACTTGGCTTGAAACCCTGAGTTAAAAAAAACCTATCAGATTTAAACCATCATTTGTTTTCCATGCATGGATATTAAAAAGAATTTGAAAATAATTTCTTCTGGCACCAAATGGAAGCCTCTTGTGAGACTTGACATTTATGGACACATCTGGAGAAGAAGTAATTTTATACCTCCTCATTCTAAATGTTTAGGGATTAAAATTGATCTTTTACATGCTTGAAATAAAACTAACTTATAATGGAGCTTGAGTCCTACGAAAGCATTCTAAGGAAGATGCTTCTTGTCTCAAAGCCACTGTTGGAAGGCTATTGTATTTAGATATATAGTTCAGAGATAATTCTTTTAGCTCTGTAATATGCTGGATTTTTCACATGGATTTGTCAGACCACGCTACAAAGAGTAGACGTATCATAGAAATAAACTTCATCGTATGTTATTTTTGTGCAATAGATTGATTAGATTTTGTGCAATAAATTGAATCCGCATATAGACGAGAGGTCGAATGACTAGCCTTGTGGTGCGACCGAAACAATCTAAAACTGAACACACTCAAAACCGTAGAAATGGTGGTAGACTTTAGGAGAAACCCTTCCATACTTCCATCTCTCACAATACTAGACAGTATCAACAGTAGAAACCTTTAAATTTCTAGGTTTTATCATATTGCAAGATCTAAAATGGACAGCTAACATCAAAAACATCATCAAAAAAGGACAACAAAGAGTGTTCTTTCTGTGCCAACTCAGTAAGCTCAAACTGCACAAGGAGCTGCTGATTCAGTTCAGAGGAATTATTGAGTCTATCATTTGCACCTCTATAACTGTCTGGTTTGGTTCCGCAACCCAACAAGAAAGACACAGACTTCAGAGGATAATTAGAACTGCAGAAAAAACAATTGCTACCAACCTGCCTTCCATTGAGGACCTATATACTGCACGAATCAAGAAGAGGGCCCTGAAAATATTTACAGATCCCTCACATCCAGGACATAAACTGTTTCAACTCCTACCTTCAAAACAACACTATAGAGCACTGCACACCAGAACTAGACACAAGAACAGTTTTTTCCTGAAGGCCATCACTCTGCTAAACAAATAATTCCCTCAACACTGTCAAACTATTTACTAAATCTGCACTACTATTAATCTTCTCATCGTTCCCATCACCAATCTCTTTCCACTTATTATTTATTTATTTATTTATTTGATTTTTATACCGCCCTTCTCCCGAAGGACTCAGGGCGGTTTACAGCCAACATAAAACAAATTATAAATAGAATTAAAAACATTTTAAAAATCTTATTCAATTTGGCTAACCCCATTTAAAAACTAGAATAAAAATGATAAAAAAAACCAATTAAAACGGTAGTGTATCAGGCCAGCCCTGCACGGTGAAACAGAAAGGTCTTGAGTTCACGGCGGAAGGTCCGGAGGTTGGGGAGTAATCATAACCCCAGAGGGTAGGTGCTCGCAACCTTCCAGAGGGTAGGTGCTCGCACAGAGAAGGCTCTCCCCCTGGGGGTTGCCAGCTGACATTGTTTGGCTGATGGCACCCTGAGGAGACCCTCCCTGTGTGAGTGCACAGGTCGGTGGGAGGCTATCGGTGGCAGCAGGAGGTCCCGTAAATAGCCCAGGTGTTCTGTTTCCCTCCCCCCAATACTCCCAGCAAAGAGTCAGTCAGAGGCCTCCTTTTCTCCTTTTATTTACATAGATATATGTCCTGGCCACGTCTACCCACGGGCCTGCCAAGTTTCTGGAGATAACGAGGAAATTATAGATAAGGCCAGAATTACTCACGAATATATTCTTCCCTCCATTGATACAGTTTGCCCACAAGAAATTCATTGCTTTGTCCAAGACAAAAAACCAGGAAGTCCCGCCTCCTATTTATAGTCTCTGCAGATGTCACTGCATGACAATTATGACTTGGCTTTATCCCAACGCTGCTTCTGCTGCGCGCGCTGATCACGTCTGCGCAGTCTTGCATCACTCCAAAACTGTTCTTGGGGCGTTGCCAAATCAGAAGAAGGCTCCAGAGAATCAGGTCTTGCCGGCCCCTCCTCCTCCCTTTGAGTGGGTGCCAGGGAGGGAAAGGGCTCAAGAGAAGCAGGGCTTGCCAGGTCTTCTCCCTCACTTTCTGAATCATCTGAGTCCAGGAGTCCGGGTCCAGGAACCTGGGTCACAACACTGGGCCTATGCCATGGAGCGCTTTAAAAGTGGTAACCAAAACCTTGAATTGCACCCGGAAGACCACCGGCAACCAGTGCAGCCTGCACAGGAGAGGTGTTATATGGGGGCCATGAGTAGCTCTCTCTATTACCCACGCAGCCGCATTCTGGACCAGTTGGAGCCTCCGGGTGCTCTTCAAGGGGAGCCCCATGTAGAGAGCATTACAGTAGTCCAGGCGGAAAGTGACGAGGGCATGAGTGACTGTATGACTGTAACTTTGTTGCTGGTAATCCTTATGATTTATATTGATATATTGACCATCAATTGTGTTGTAAATGTTGTACCTTGATGAAGGTATCTTTTCTTTTATGTACACTGGGAGCATATGCACCAAGACAAATTCGTTGTGTGTCTAATCACACTTGGCCAATAAAAAAATTCTATTCTATTCTATTCTATTCTATTCTATTCTATTCTATTCTATTCTATTCTATTCTATTTTAGAGAAATCTAAAAAGGAAAATATAATTTGTTAAAGTGAGACAATGAAACTTTACACTACTGTTCTAGAAATGGAATTACGGTCCTTCAGATGGAAGTTTATGGAGATTCTTGGTCATCCAGGCCATAGCTGTCCTGCTTTTTCAGGAGGCAGCTTTGTTGTTTTTTCTTTGAGATGTTTCGCTTTTCATCCAAGAAGCTTCTTTAGCTCTGACTAAGCTTCTTGAATGAGAAGTGAAATGTCTTCAAAGAAAAAACAAGACAGTCCAGCTGCCTCTTGAAAAAGCACCTTTGGGATAATTACTTCAGATAGAACAGCTTTCTTTTCAACATTTACTGCTGAACAGAATGATCAATAGAAACAAGATGTCTGAACCTGATGGGAAAATAAATATTTGCAAGCTACACAGTGATCTTCAGTAGCCACATTCCATGGCCTTCTGTGCATGCGCTTTGCTCACGTGCACACCTTCTGCACATGTGCCTGGCCTCAAAAATGTGCCCAAAAAGGATGGCATAGAATCAGGGGTGAAATCCAGCAGGTTCTGACAGGTTCTGGAGAACCGGTAGTGGAAATTTTGAGTAGTTCGGAGGACCAGCAAATGCCACCTCTGGCTGGCCCCAGAGTGGGGTGGGAATGGAGATTTTGCAATATCCTTCCCTTGCCACAACCACCAAGCCATACCACACCCACCAAGCCACGCCCACAGAACCCGTAGTAAAAAATTTTTGATTTCACCACTGCATAGAACTAGGGCGATTTCTACTACCAGTTCAGGAGAATCAGTCCAAACCGGCTGAATACCACCTCTGGTGTTAAAAATGGTATACATTTTAATGACAACACACACCTTACTCAGAGACATAGAATACAGGTAGTCCTCGAGTTAGGACCACAATTGACTCCAAAATTTATATTGCTAAGTGAAACATTTTTTAAGTGAGTTTGTCCCATTGTACAACTTTTCTTGACACAGATGTTAAGTGAATCATTGTATTTGTTAAGTCAGTAACCTGGTTGTTAAGTGAATCTGGATTTCCCACTGGTTTTGCTTGTCAGACGGTCGCAAAAGCTGATCACGACCCTAGGACCCTGCAGCCATTATAAATATGAACAAATTGCCAAGCATCTGAATTTTTATCAGGTGAATATGGGGATGCTGCACCAGTCATGTGAAAAATGGTCACATTTTTCAGTGCTGTTGTAACTTTGAACGGTCACTAAATGAACTGTTGTGAGTAAGGGACTACCTGTATCCTCCTAAATTACAAATTTGTCACTACTGAGAGTTGCAGAAAAGGAATTATGATGTAAAAATGCATCAGAATGAGAAAAGTAGACCAATGAAAGACACCTCCATTGCTATATAGAAGGGGTGTCAAACTCACACATTGTCATGGCGGCATCATGTGATGTATTGGGACTTTTTCCCCCTTCGCTAAACTGGGCATAGGCATGGCCAGTGCATGATGCATCCGGTTCACAGGCCGGGAATTTGACAGCTTTGTTATATAGGGTTACATTTGATTAACTGGATATGGAAATTTATTTTTCAAAATCTTTCATGGCTCAAGGTCCCACTAAATTCTTCCCTTTGAAATCCAACATGGTAGCAGAGAAAAAAGGGTTGAACTTAGAAATGCAGGTGCCTCTGAAAAGCCTTCAAAGACCTCCAGAAGTTCAGAGTCCTCCAGACATTTATACCAAATATACTAATTTGTTAATGTGACAAATATTCAGTGGGCAAAATATTTGATGAGCAAGAAAAAACAACTATTTTTTAAAATATAATTTTCAATTTTCATGACATTTACTATAAAATCTTAATTGAGTTAAAGTTGGACTAATGGTGGAGTCCAAACACACAATTTCTGACAGGAGCCACATTTAACTTTGCATGATATATAACGGGCCACAATGTTCTTAGCTGAATTTGGAAGGGGACTTAGTCCAATGATTTTCTTAAACTTTTGCTATATCCAAGGGATCCATTTTGCTATTATTTCCCAGGCCTTTCCAAATTTAAAAAAAAATGTAGAGACAGGCGGGACATTTTAAATTGAAGAAGAGGGGCTGGTAATTACACAAATCCTAGAAAGCTGTAATTTGGAGACATTGCCAATTTAATCTCACTTTGCTGCCTTTCAAGGTTCTAACCTTGATCATCTGCATACCATTTATTAATTTAAAATAGTATCAGTCTCAACGGTCCAAATCCCCAGGCCCTGCAAACACAGAAGCAGACACACTCTGGAACCATTGGATACAGGTTTATTCAAGCCTGAGGCCTGGCACAAATTGAGTACGTAGCAATCTGTTGCAAAGCCAGCACTGGGAGGTACTGCCTCCCAGTGCTCTTTATAGGTGGGACCATGCCCCTCAGCTCCACCCACTCAACCATCATCCTGCGTCAGCATCCAGTTCTGCAATAGCAGGCACCTCGGTCCACCATCCAGTGCTTGGTCCGCACCAGCCTCTGTCCCATGGTCTGTAGACTGCTTCTGCTTTGCACGCCGTTACATCTGGTACCGGCCAGCTGGGTCCTGAAAGGCCTCCAGTCAGCTGTGCAGGCGATAATGCTGCCATTGCTTCCCTTCCTGCCACTTCATGCTGTGCCTGGGGCTGATGCTGTCCCAGCCAGGCACCTCATTGCTGCCCAGGCCGCTGCGCGGCATACCGCCACACGGCTGTTCCTGTCACCACGCTCTCCAATTCCTGCCTCCTCTCAGGTGTGGCAACCCAGTCTGGATGTGACTGTCAGAACCATTGGTCAAACAATTGTCCAAAGGCTTACATAGTTAAAAAAAAAAAAGTCTGTTATCTACGTATAATGCAGCATTAAACATAAATGTATGTGTCATGATTCTGAGCTGTTCCTGAAAGTTAGGGTGATTATAATGGGTACATGAAACCATCTCCTTTAAAAAAGGAAACCATCTCCTTTAAAAAAGGAAACCATCTCCTTTCTTCTCAGTGAATGGTGCTGATTCAGTGAATGGTGCAGAGTTCTCTCAGTCACTCTGATTCTCGTTCAAGATGGTGGGTTTTCTTCTTTTCATCTACCTTTTATGCTTTCTGGAGGTGTTTTGAGAACAACTTAATATTCCTAGAACAGAAGAGAGCCAAACCATTGAGAAAGTTCATCGAGATTATTCTGAGTTTTAACAGAATAGTGATTATGCAAACGAGGCATCCATAATCAGAACGTAATAGGAAAAAGAAGACGACAATGTCATGCATGGGTAACTACATGGTTTTCCTGCAACTGATTGGTTCAATTTCAGTTCCCATCTCACAGAACTAAATGGTACTTTAATAATACATTCAAGAAACCATAATGTTGTACATAGTAAGTTTGGACAGTTTCCCCCCTCCTTCCACATTTTAATAATCTGCAGTAGTGTACTCATTTGTCTTTTTCCTGTGTTTGCTAAGAAATGATGGTCTCTTATTATTTCATTATTGTATGACTGAATCTGAATGTAATAATGTCATAAAATACATACATTTTAGATCCCTTGGCAGTATTCTGCAGAGCCACACGTCTTCTCCACATGTCTTCTAAGGAAATTTTATTATAGGGTCCCCTTAATGAAGAAATGGCAACAAGATTATGCAAAGCGCAAAGTAGTTTCTTTTTAAATAATAGAGAAGCTACTGGGTTCTGAATTAATATAAATGTACCAAATGAAGGGTGAAGGGATATTTGTCGGCTTTCTTTCCTCGTCTAAAAAAAAATCAGTGGATGATCAATCTGTGCCCAAAAATTGTCTTTCTGTCTGCCTGCCTGCCTGCCCCATCTATCTATCTATCTGCCTGCCTACCTGTCTGCCTCCATCCATCCATCCCTCCCTATCTATCTATCTATCTATCTATCTATCTATCTATCTATCTATCTATCTATCTATCTATCTATCTATCTATCTATCTATCTATCTATCATCTATCCTCTTTCCCTCTCCCTTCCCCCCCTCTCTCTAGCTCTCTATCTCTGAATCACAGCATAATAGAGATGAAATGTAGCAAGCAGAAGTTTACAATCAATATAAAAAACTACTTTTGTTCTATAGATTCCATTTGTCCTTGTATTGGCATCTTATCTTTATTTTAGCGTATCTAATTTTGGTGCCAAAATCTAGACAACCGTTATATGGCAACAATGAGATATAAAAAATAGTAATGCTGCTGTCACCCAGGAGTCATCCAGATGTTTGCAGTCTATATCTGGTACCCTTCGGGTGTGTGTGTGCGTGTGTGTGTGTTTGTGTGTATATCATACCTTTTATGAATAGCAGTCAACAGCAGTCTTTTATAAATTGTGGAAATTGTTTTGGGGCATTTGTGTACTGCAGCAGCCAGTGACATGGAAAATACCATGCAAGCAGAAGGAACAAATAGAGTAGCATATTGTAAAAAAACAATGCCCCACAATCAGAAGTGATCCAAAACAAACCTCCAAATCAACCATGAAATGATTACAGGAAAGAAAATAGCATGTTTATTGACCAAACAAACACTGGTTTATTTATAGAATACATTCACATTTATGGAATGATGTTATGTTTCACTTTTAATATGGAGAAGTTTGATCAGCTTCTATTCACCTCAGGATTCCCTGAAATATTCAATGTGAAAAGGGACCCCTAATTTTAATATGTAATTGTAAGTTGGCACTGAAAAAAAATTGACCTATGATCAGTCTTTGCAGCATCTCCATAGTCACATGATCAAAATTTGGGTGCTTGGCAATTGGCATGCATTTAGAACTGTTGCAACCTCCTGGGCTCATGTGATCATTATTTTTGACCTTCCCAATTGGCTTCCGACAGCAAACTCAATGGGGGAAGCCAGTTTTAACTGTAACCTTGCTTAGCAATGGAAATTCTGGTCCTAATTGCAATCATCAGTTGACGATTACCTGTAGTCAGAGATGCTTACAGGTGGTGGTGCTTTTGTCAAAAGGACAGAACAAGCAAGGCAGGATCCATTACAATGCATTACTATCTCTCTTGGATATACTGGCAATGCCATGATGCAGGTGTAAAAGAAACACAGCTTGCAACGCAAGGGCTCCATGCTTGTTTTGTCCTCTCCTTCCCTGGCTCCCTTGCAGATGCATCTGCATTAGCCCCCTTCAGGATTTTCAGTCAACATGTGCACCTGGTTAATCTGGAAGACGGTGAGTTACAGAAGGCTGAGGATATCAATAACAATAGCATTTTAGGCTTATGTAGCCTCCCGATGGTGCTTTGCAGCACTCTCTAAGCGGTTTAGAGAGTCTGTATATTCCCCTCCAACAATCTGGATCCTCATTTTACCAACCTCAGAAGGATGGAAGGCTGAATCAATCTTGAACCCTGTCAGGATCGAACTCCTGGCTGAGGGCAGAGTTTCCCTGAAATATTGCATTTAACCACTACACCACCAGGGCTCACCGATAATCACTGAAACCAATCTGTATCCATTATTAGATATGTTCTGCATTCAGTAAATTGAATTGGATTTCTGAACACCATAGAAGGTTAATTGTTCCAGATTTAATCCTGGGGTGGGGAGGGCATGCATGCCTGGGAAACCAGGAGCTTCATAAACCCTACATTTATCCAGAGAACCAGAGTTTGCTTTCCAAAATATCCCTGATGGCAGCCTGGCTTATGCTTGCATCAACAGATCTGACCCAAGCTTTTGGGGGGGAAAGTGTGTGTGAGAGAAAACTCCCTGCCATAGCTATTATATTAGTATCAAATCTTCCATTTGGACTTTCCCAGCTGAGACCTATTAATGCTCACAATAGGACAGTGTTTTAATTTCTCTCTTAATTTCCCCTGGAGTAAGTGTGCCTTGATTTGTTTGCTTGTTAATTTTATTTTCTGAATCATCTCCCCCTGTATGTAGCAACCAGAGATTTAAGCTGCCATGCTGTGTTTCCATAGCAATGGCTTGAGTCTGCAGCGTGGCTCTGAAAGCCCTCTCTTACTCAGCCACCCGCGGCACACATTTCCACATAGATGTGTATCAAAACAAAAATGTATTTCACAACAGAGCTCTCCATAAACAAGTTGTGGTGAATAGAGCTGGGCTTGAAATACTGAATTCCCCCCCATTCCTAAAGGAAACAGATTCATTCTGAATTAGAGTAAGTAATTAGAAAGTTTGTCAGGTTTAGATCTGAGTCGCAGTTCATTTGTGCATTATGAGATTGATTTGAGCTTGTAGCTGATATATACGTAGTATCATCAATTGCCTGAATGTCTTATGAACACTCTGACTACAGAAAGCTCCATTAGAAGCCAGGTTTGCATCATAACATCATCAAAGAAATTGCAGGAATTGTGCCTGTTGCATTCTGAGGTCATACCCATGCCTGTCTTTATTGAAATGGAATCCAATTAGGGATGCAATTCCTCATCTTGAATGTATTTGCATAGGGATGCCTCTTTCATGTATGAATGCTGCCATATTTGGATCAGATCGTGTGATGATTTATTTATTTATTTAGAAAAAACCTTGAAACCAAGTTTGGAGTTGACATTTAATAGCCTTGCAGTG
Organism: Ahaetulla prasina; assembly: GCF_028640845.1. Lineage (NCBI taxonomy): Eukaryota > Metazoa > Chordata > Lepidosauria > Squamata > Colubridae > Ahaetulla > Ahaetulla prasina. The sequence goes on from NC_080539.1 coordinate 125,625,960, forward strand.
CTCAGTGCAAGCCACCCAGAGTTATATTGTGGTAAGATGGGTGGCCAATAAATTTTCACAAACAAATAAGCAAGCATATAAAATAGGAGTACATAAAATATGGCCAAGTATGCCATTGATACCCAGAGCACACACCCCAAAATAGGTGACTGCATACATATAAATATATATTTAGGGCATTTGGGGTGTACGTAATGAGCAAATGCCCTTCCTTCCTTCCTTCCTTCCTTCCTTCCTTCCTTCCTTCCTTCCTTCCTTCCTCCCTCCCTCCCTCCCTCCCCAACTTCTGGAGGCAAGTTAATACTTTGAGCTTCTACTGCAGTGATAGTAGGAGCCCTTATTTTTCTGTATGTTGGCATTGTCTTAGCTGTAAATGTTACTTTAATTTTCTTACCAAAATATTAGAGTAAGTCACCATTTCTTTCTCCAGCGAATGAAATTTAGTCTTTTGTATGTCATAGATGTCATACATGTTCTTTGGGGAAATGTACACACCTAAAATTATAACTCAAGGATTTACTGGGATGTAAAAGGATATCCCTTCATTACTACAATGAAATAATTTATGGTGTTATTACATTTAGTTGTCATGGAGCTCCAAGAAGCTGCTTGTTTTGATTCCATCCTGAATCTTCGTCTGAAAATCTACGTAGGAAATACCATTGGTTTAGGAATTCTGTTCCAAAAGTTAAAATAAATAAATCTGGGCTCCATGGCTCCATTTTACTTGCCATATAGTTTTACTTGCCATATAGTTTTATGTAGGACTGTACATGCTTCAAAAATGACATGGAAGAAGTGTTTCAGGACTTTTGTTAGCAGGAGCAGATGTCTTGCACTAGGTGGAGCAGCAAACAAAACAGGAGGTAATTGGTAGATTTTTAACTGTCTTATTAGCTTGAACATAAATCAGTTGATAGAGATAAGCTCAGAATAATGGGTCATAAATTAGACAGAGTTTCCTACCCATGGTTTGTAGCTGTTGGCTGAAAACAGCCAACAAAATCAGGGCTATTGTTTGAATACATTTTAATAGTTCAGAGCCAATGAAGTCCACAAGGGGAAATGTCTTGGAAATAAACTCTCTCTCATTTCAGCTGCAACACATCATATTAAAATAATCACACCTTTTTTTTTCAGATTTCTCCAGGGAAAAAAAAGTAGTACTGGGCTTTTGCAAGATTTGAAGAACTTATTCTGAATATTTTTTTAAGCGTGAAAAGCCTTAACCTCTCATATATAGAGAGGTTAAGAAGAGAGGTGATGATTGTTTCCTTATCAGAAAGATTTAAGCATGATTTGCAATTAAAGGACAATTGGTCACATTTTCCCAATATACCATCCTATAAATCAAAAGCAAAGGAAGAACATTATTATTTAGCTCTTGTGTAAATTAGGTCACTAACAACTAATTGCTTTAATTTTTGATTAAAAGACAATAGTTTACGTATATTTTTGTAGTAAGTTGATTTTGTATGAAAAGGATAACATGTACATGATGGCATCATGATTCAAACTAGAGCAGGGTAGCAAACTGGCGGCCCATGGGCTGGATGTGTCCCATGCTGGCCACACCCACCCCAGCTCAGTGAATGGTAAAAACATCATGAAACTTCACGAGACGGCATGATGTGGTGAATTTGACACCTGTGAACTAGAGTCTTTCTTCCTTTTGTTGACAGCTATGATAGTTTTGTGTAATGTATAAACCCAATGACAAGTAGAATTCAACTGAGGGACTATAAACCAGATTTTTTCTAGCCTAGTGCAACATCCAAAGTCCCTCTAAAAGTATATTTTGCGAATTAAAGAAAAGTATGAATCATAAAAGGAATAAAAAAAACCTCAGTAAACTACGTTAATTGTTCTCCCCACCTGTTATTCGATGTTTCAAATCATAAATTGCTTACACCTGATCAATATAGTGGAATCAATATATACAGCAAATTGTTGTCAATACTGTTGAATCTCAAAATTGCAGTGTGCTCCCTTTAGCATGCCAAAGCAATTTTCTTCTCTTACCTTTTAATTTCATTTAACTTTCAGATTTTATACCTGAACCTTATCTCGTGGGAAATTATATTGTATAAGAACAGTGTTACCTGTCTGGAAACTTTTTCTGACATTTTTCTTTTTAATTTATCAGACCAAAATAAACTATTTACTATTGTTTGACAATTCATTGTCATTTTAATATATTTAGCTATATGCAGAACATATTTAAATTCATCTACCCTTATTATGTTAACCTGCAACTTCTAGCTATTTTGTTGCTCTAGCCTTCATTATTTTCCACTAATGAACTCGGCTCCTGCACCAGTGAACTATTTCATTTAAATAATTCAACAACTTACATAAATAGTCAATAACTGTGCTCTCATTCCATGGTGAATTCTAGGGAGGTTTTTTCCCTACTGTACTGTCGAGAAACTTCCTAATCCTCTTTTCAGTTTCTTCAAATGATTTTTTTATAAATAATATTTTGAGTAAACTTCTGTAATTTATGCTATCCAGAATGAAATGCTATTTATCATTATTTAAATACAATGTATGCCTAATTTATGCAATAAGCCACCCCATTTGTTTATCTTGGAGAAAAGCTGACTTCATGGCATATAATCAATAGCTTACATTTTAAAAAATGCATAAATAGGAGGTATGTAGTGGCTGGAAGACCGTTTGAATTGGATTGAAATTAGAGCAGGGGTGGGCAATTAACTTTCTCAAGAAGGCACATGAGAAACTGGGATGGTTGTGGAAGGCAACTGCAGCCCTGCCCCCCTGCCGTGGCCCTCGGCGACTGCAGCACTTTTGTGGTCCAGCCGTGGCTTCCTCTGTAACCCTCTCTGCCCCTTCACTACCATGCCCACTCCACTGCAGGCTGGATAGGGACAGTCAAAGGTCTGGACATTACCCAGAGGCCATAAAATGCCCAGGTCTGAATTAGAGGTTTCCCAGTTTGGCTGGATGTCTGAATCAAAGCAAGATTGAGCCTTCAATTAGCCAGGGCAGAAGAAATTCAAATAACTTTTTTTTTAAACGATGTTAAATACAATAGGATGAAGTTGTAGAAATGAAGTAATGAGAAAAAGAAGGGTGCCCAGATTTTGAAAATACACAGTGGTGGGATTCAGCCAGTTCGCACCACTTCAGGAGAACTGGTTGTTAACTTTCTGAGCCGTTTGGTGAACTGGTTATTGGAAGAAATCATTAGGGCAGAGAACCAATTGTTAATGTATTTGAATCCCATCACTGAAAATAGATACAGGAATTTGGAAGTATGATGCTACAAATTTTTGACTTGGTTTGTAAACAGAATGCAATGACACTTACTGGTCTACTAGTTAAACGATGGATAACCAATCTCTAATAGAATTAAAAATATTTGCTCTATTTAAAATTCACCTTTAACTCTAGCAATGAGTTAGCCTGCGACTCGGTCTGCATTCCAAGATCACAATGGCCAAATCTGGGAACACAAAGGCAAAATTAGTGAAAATCTGAATGAATGAACTAAATGATGAATCAGGACCTACTGCAATATTTCTGCTAATTTCAAATGCTACATGCAGCGATGCTTGAGCTGAGGATTGGAACAGTCAGGGGATGTATAAAAATTGTTTTCAACTTTTGATTTGGTGTCAAGTCTTTTAGGACAACATATAAAAATGGCTCATCCAGCCTGTGGGGCTTCCTATAATGTTCCTCCTTCCCCCATCCCTGTTTTATTGTACATTTTATAGCTACAAGCCTTTTTTACACAAGGCTCCAGTCCACATGGAATAGTGGCTGAAGGAGTACCACTGGTTTTCCTTCTCTTCTCCATTTATCAAGCAGTCTGGGAATTGAAACTTGTCTATATAGAACAAATTGAGTACATAACTGGTGCTGGGCAAATGATTGTATTTAATATATATAATTAGATATATGTTTGGGTGGGATAGGATCCCAACACATTTGGGAAGTGTGGAAGTCTACAATAGAATCCAATTATTCTGAAAAAGCCATTCTGGAATAATTTGAATTCAACAATCCTGAAGTGTCTCTTGATATGCGATTGTATATTACTTTTAGAAGAAGTGAATGCAGTTATATAGTATTACTTTTAGAAGGAGAAGTGAAGACAACGTGGAAGCATTTTTATAATAAAATCTTATTTATGTTAACTCAAAACTGATTTATTTCATCTGATTTGTTCCTGAAATAAAGTATGTTGGATATTCATCTTAATTGTGTTAATAATTAAGTTTTGGGTACAGTTTATTTTTTTCAGAGATACATAGATTAAAAAAATGACAACTAATTGATCATACATATTTAGATGAAATATTTGAGATTAAAATTCTATCAGCTTCAGAAATTTTTTTTTAAAATCCTTTTTCCATTACAGCTTTTTTGGGTGGAGGAGAGAGACAGAGACACAGAGAGAGGGAGATGCTGAGTTTTCCAGATAGGAAAGGAACCTGTGCGGAAAATAGTGTAGCTGCAATTGTCAGAATTCCAATTATTTTCCCCTAATACAAGGAGTGATTAGTATAAAATTATACAAGTGCTGAGAAACTGCAAGAAAAAACAATCTGGAAATTGAACATTAGACACAGGACATTGAAAATATTTAAAACCCTGATTACTTCCTAAAATTTCTAAGATTCAATTTCAAAATATTTACTTTTGCCTGCAATTTAAGTGGAAGCCATTTAAAGCAATTCTCCAGTAAATATTATCACAATGCCCCTGCCCCATTTTTGGCTTAATATTACAAGAATACAAACAACAACGGAAATAATAGAAACAAGTTTTCTTTATTAAACATAACTGTGGCTCTTTTGCAGTCCTTAGTTCAAGTGTTAATTATACTGTAAATTATTTAGTGGGATTTTATGATTTTTGAAGTACGTTGTTTGAAAATTGTATTTCATGAACAACACAATATATTTCAGTTTTCTACATATTGAACATAAGTTAGGTACATCAAAACATTATGAACATGAATGGCAGATATATCTAAAGATGCAAAAACTGAGGTATTGTACATTAAAACGCATTATCATGCAATGTCATTAAAATAAAGTATCCAATATTTGTAAATTAATATTCTTTTAAATATTTTTTATTCTAAAATGATTTCAAATAATTCCTCTCCCCCCCACCCCTGACAATCTTGCGGGATTTTAGATGAATCTGAACAGTGGTCATACCACATGTAAGTAAAAATATCATGGAACACTTATACATCTTATTCTAAATCATAAATTGATGTGGTGATTACCTTAGTTCCACATGAAAATTCAAAATTTGCAGAATGTATGTGTTGTGGAAGGGTAGCAGGATTGTTGTTTATTTTACTAGCTCGTGAAACAGGAACCTATAAAGCTTCATAGTTAAACATTTTGGTAAATCATGTTTCTTCCAAGCTTTCTCAAAAGCTCACTAAAAGAATATGGCATTCCAGATGTGCTGTAGGCCAAATACTCCTATACTATGCTTGTAAAATTTTAGAACACATTGAAACACCAACATAGGTATTTCAAGTACCCTGAAACTGTGTACAAAGCCATTACCCATTGGGTGTAATATTCATTCATGGGCCTATGTTATGGTTACATATATGCTTACTTTGCTAAAGACCTACAGCTCTGCAGTGCTCCAAAATTGCGCAGACTATAACAAGAGACCTTCAAATACTTTCTTTGGAATGATTGTAACAGCATCCTATTAAGGTTTACATTCTATTCCTAAAACCAACCACAGCTTCACAGTTTTTAGATCTTCCTGTGCAATTTCTTTAAAAGAGATGTTTCACAATGCAGATGAGCTTGTACTACATAACTTTTGTTCCTGTGTCTTTGAAGTGTCTCTTCTAAAAGCCCTCTGGCTTCTCGCAGATATTAGAAGTCTGCAATCTGAAATGGATATTTCCATTTTTTCACGACTTCACTATTTCTGTTTATTTCAAAACAAAAGTTTTTCTACAGCCAAACAAACAACTGGATTTTCACAAATCACAGCTTCTATCTCCAATACATAACCTTTGCCTCCGATAGTGAACTTTTTCTTATACCTTGGGAAAAACACTGAGGAATTTTGTAGTATGCCAGATTAAAATGTTAACATTTTAAAACAAAAGCCTTTATATATATATGTAATATATATTACAGTGAAATTTTCCAAGTGGACTTTCAGAAATGTGTCCATGAATTATTTTTCAACTAACCCCTTGAGCTTTAGTTGAACAAAACATGGTAGAAGAATGCCAATATAAATATTGACTATTAAGCAAGTCAATAATGCAGCTCACATAGTTGATTTAATACCCAGTGACACAGCTTATCATGTTTTTCAAACTTGGGGATGGGCATCTGAATGAAAAATATAAGCTTGCCATATCAGTGATAAACAGAAGCAAGAGTCCAGTTGTCTGACTTCTACATTGGGGAAATTACAGCATTTGTAATTGTTATAACATTACCAAGCATATTCGTTTCCATAAAAAAAATCAACAATTATTAGCAACATATAAGGTTAATATTTAGTAAAAAGAGGTAAATGATGAGCTCCAATAGGGAATCTACTTTATTTATACACAAAGTGCTGTTTTTAAAGGCTAACTTATTCAAAGTATTAACCGTGAGTCAAATTGTTTATATATACAAGAAAGAAATTTCATATTAAGCAGTTCCATGAAAAATCTCTGTGGTTGAATTTCATCGCTGAAGACTGCTGGTTTTAAATCAAACCTGAATACATTACTACACTAATTATTCAAACTAAATATCCAGTTGTCCTAGGATATTTAGGTAGAGCTGCAATTAAATAATTAATTGTAATTTTTGACTGATCTAGCTTTTGCCTGCAACCACCATAGTGAATTCCACAAACACAAATCAGCATATTGACTTCAACAGACTGTAGAAAGTTTGCTATCAGCTTTGTAAATTAATGACTCAGATGTAGACTCAAATCAAACAATAAATATAAACAAGTAAATAAGTAATAATAAAGTGTGGCAGAATAAAGAACTAACAGCTAAGCATGATGTAATGTGTATCTAATCTGGAATATTCAGATTTTTTTCCATATGGCAGACTTCAGTTCAACTGACAAGAAAGTTAGTTCTTGATAGCTGACAGGTATCGGTTTTTATTGCCATTAAATCTAGAAATTATTAATGTCATCCAGTTTTATTGCCATTTAACATGATATTTCACAAAATTCCAACTACTTAAATGATCCTATGGAGATTTAATAGTCATCAATTCCACACAAAAAAACAACCCACTTCATATTTTTTAATTTCAACATATGTGAAAAATGTATATTCAAGTTTTCCAATGCTAATTTATCTTCTACTGCAGATAACACAGGTATGTAACAAGAAAAATTTTAAAACCAGACGTCAATGCCTGACAATTTTTGTGATTAAGTCTAACATGGGCAAAATCGGAAAATAATATTTGTATATAGATTCTGAGTAAGAATGAATGTGCAAAGTGTTGAAAGAAATTTACTAAAATGGACTTTTCTTTTGCTTAAGATCATGAATTTTGTGAGTTTATAGACATGTGGAGGTTGCCATCCCTACCAGGCAGTATTTTTCCAGTTTTATTGAAAATGAGCTTTTCTAATTTATGACCATATGAAGAGAAATATTCAAAACCTTCTCCTTAACTATATATTTATAGGAACCTTAGTTTTGAAATGCACTGTTATTGAGGATCAAAGCAGATTCAAAATAACAACTCTCACCAAATTATTCACAGTGCATTGTTCATTTAAACCTAGTAAACAAGGATATGCATTTCCTTTCCTGGGGTTATCATTGTTTTTCATTCTGAATATGTGGGGAAAAAATTGCCTGGGTGCACCAATACTTTGTAGTATTTGATTTTCTGAGCAAATTGCAATAATAAAATCATTTCTTCCTTATAAACGTTGCTTTCTTGAGCAGGAATAAATTGCCTAAATTAATCAAAGGAATAGACTATGTGCCGCTTGATGAGCTTTAGGCGATTTTTTTGAAGTTAGAAAAACCTCAACGTACTTAGTTAACAGCAAGATTAACCAAATACACATTTATTTACAAACTGTTTTACAGTTTTCCATTTCATTTCTCCAAGAAGAAATGCAAGTCACTTTGTATATCTAGTCATTTTGCTATAAGTACAGTACAAGAAAACTATTCGCATATTTCACTAAAATGTTTAGCCATGGACCAATGTTACCTAAAATGTTCAATATATTATCCATATAATAAAATGTTTTTAGTAACATTAGGATTCATAATACTAATGGGGTCATCTGTTTATTAAGACATTTCAAGGAAGCAGCATTTCATCATGACTTCTATAGGTCCTATGAATCCTATAGAACCCAATACAGTATATCATGGCAGAGTGAAGAATTGACAATCTACATACATGATAAGTCAGTGTTACATTTACTACCTGCTATTCCTGATCTATCCTATGTGCCCACACAGTACATTAAGTGAAAGGAGTAAAGTCTAACTGGATTTAAATTCCATTCTCGAAATTATGGATAGACTTTGTGCTTAGAACATTTATGTACTTTTCTATTATTATTTTTGGGGTTCATTTTCAGTCAAAGAATAGCTGATAAGCAGATTATGCTAATGAGACTGAACAAATATACTTTATCCATGTGCAAAAGCCATGTTGTGCATGTGTAATACCCAAGTAGGACCCAAACCCATGAAAACATGGACAAGGGCAACTTGTATTGTTAAATGCAGGAATCTTATTAAAATGGAACCAGAACAGTCAATGCAGTAGCTAAATAATAATAATAATAATAATAATAATAATAATAATAATAATAATAATAATAATAATAATAATAATAATAATAATAATAATAATAATAATGATGATGATGTTTTAATTTGTATACCGCCCTTCTCCCGAAGGACTCAGGGCGGTGAACAGGCAAGTAAAATACAAAACAGAAATATACACCATAATTAAAACAACCCTTAAAAAACTGATTCAAATATGCCAGAAATTTAAAATAACATTACACCCCATACAAATTACAACAATTTAAAACCCACAATTAAAATTTAAAAATTTAAGAATCAGGCCAGTCCAGCCATATAAAATAAATAGGTTTTAAGTTTGCGGCGAAAGGTCCTAAGGTCAGGTAGTTGTCGAAGCCCGAGGGGAAGCTCGTTCCACAGGGTAGGAGCCCCCACAGAGAAGGCCCTCCCCCTGGGGGCCGCCAGTTGACATTGTTTGGCTGACGGCACCCTGAGGAGTCCCTCTCTGTGGGAAAGCACCGGACGCTGGGAGATAGAGGCCGGCAGTAGGCGGTCCCGTAAGTAGCCCGGTCCTAAGCCATGGAGCACTTTAAATACCTTGAAGCGCACCCGGAAAACAACAGGTAGCCAGTGCAGTCTGCGCAGGATAGGTGTTACGTGGGAGCTCCGAACCGCTCCCTCAATAACCCGCGCAGCTGCGTTCTGGACTAGCTGAAGTCTCTGGGTGCTCTTCAAGGGGAGCCCCATGTAGAGAGCATTGCAGTAGTCCAGACGAGAGGTAACGAGAACATGAGTGACCGTGCATAGGGCATCCCGGTCCAGGAAGGGACGTAACTGGCGGATCAGGCAAACCTGATAAAAAGCTCTCCTGGAGACGGTCGCCAAAGGATCTTCAAAGGACAACCGACCATCCAGGAGCACGCCCAAGTTGCGTACCTTCTCTATCGGGGCCAACAACTCGCCCCCGATAGACAGCCGCATCTGCAGCTGACTGTACCGAGGTGTCGGCATCCACAGCCACTCCGTCTTGGAGGGATTAAGTTTGAGCCTGTTCCTCCCCATCCAGACCCGTACGGCTTCCAAACACCGGGACAGCACTTCGACAGCTTCGCTGGGGTGGCCCGGCGTGGAAAAGTACAGCTGGGTATCATCAGCGTACAGTTGGTATCTCACCCCAAAGCCACTGATGATCTCACCCAGCGGCTTCATATAGATGTTGAACAGGAGGGGTGAGAGAATCGATCCCTGCAGCACCCCACATATGCAATAACGCTAAAAACTGAAAACGAAAGGCTATGGTGTAATCCCTCCCCTGCAATATTGCAAAACTGCTTTCTTTCAAGTTTTCGAACATCTAAAGGAACAACACTGCTATAAATTATTCTAGCTGACAGAACAATTGTGCACAATTCTTCAAACTCTAGATATCCAATGAAGTGGAGCCAGTAATATTCTATGATGAAGGGGGTGGGGGGTGGGGAGGAGAAAGGCCTATTATTTAGCTGGCAGATTGTTTAAAATCTCAGCTGCAGCTGTCAACTCTGTTGAAAACAGGCTGGCCACTTGAGTGTCTGGAAAAGCTCCCGCTATGTGTCTATGCGGTTCCTCTTTTCTATCCATACACCTATATGGCAGATCACCGTATTTCCAAGTGAGCAAATGGAAGTGAGAAGTAAAAGATACAGAATCTTAGCTAACTGACCTGATTATTCAGACTGCCTACAGAAATAGCTATGTTGTTTTCAGAGCTTGATTATTCCTAAATTCCTACCTATGAATTGAGCATGACAAGTCATAACCACAGAGAGTGGAAACTTCTTCTGACAAGAGCTTTCCCTTTCTCTGGCATTAAAAGTAAACCAATAAAGTAATTAAGAATCTGCTTCTCCTTTCATGACATCCTTAAGCTTCATGATATCTGTAAGCTTCTTCGTTCTGTCAATATGACATCTGGCTTTCTTTGAAGTGTTATTTATTTTAAAAATACTGTAAATGCTCTACACGAAGGTGTCAAATTTTTGGAGACATCTTAAGGTATCAGTAATGCAATTCCAAGCATGCTTAGTCTGATCAGTCAGCACACTGTTCAACACGTTGTGATGACATAGTGAAGTCATTAAAAGTGGATGAAATATTTTAACATCTATTTTCATTCTGGGAGGTTCAGGCAATCAAAGGACAGAAATGTAAGCCTATGTTTCCAATTCCGCCTCCAAAGGGGCAGGTGAATCGGCCATTTTGCAACTAAACTCAATTGTATAATCTTGCTTGCTGTTGCTTCACAAAGCTCTCTGCCATTGGCAGACTGCCTACCCCTTCTTGCAAGGGACAATTCATAAAACATTCATAGTAATTAATAAGTGCTATAATAAATAAACAATAACCACTTACGTTTTCTGTTGGCAAGAAAATAGCATTAATAAAGCTCTTTCTTGGCACCTATGAAAGTTGAGTTGTGTAACAAATTTAAACCTTAACATTGTTATCTATGGTTGTATAGTGTGGTTTGTATACATTAGCTATAATCTACGATTAGGTAGGAAATATAAAATTCAGCTCACAATTTGCTGCATTAAAAAAAAATCACTTCACAATATATCTATGCTGTTCTTTAGTGCAGCAGTCTAAATTGCAAGCAGTCTGTGGCCCATTGGCAACTGGTCCGCACAAGTGGTGGGTGAATGTGTGAAGCTCTTTTTGCGTTTGCACAGGATTAGGTTGCATGCGCGAAATCATCCCCTCCCCTCCCCGCTGGCTGGCCACCACCAGTCCATGGAGCTAGAAAGGCTGGGATCCACTGTTTTAGTGCACAGATATCCATTTGTATCTATGAATTATGTACCTGTTATAGAGATATATACTAAAATGCAATGACCCATTTACTTTTGTAGAAATAGTTACAAAACTGGTAGAGAACAATGTCTCTACCAGCTAATGACATCAAATTGCATATCTTTTTTAAAAAGTCCTTGCATTACTTCCTCTGGTAGGTGACTAATGCTAGATCCATTGTGGGGGGAAAAATAATAGCAAGATGTGATTATATTTCTATTATTAGCATGCCTAGAAAACCTGAACCTCATCAGCCTCAACTCCTCGAATGTTTATCAATTGCTAAAAAGCCAAAGAGAGAAGTAGCGGAAGAGATGGGCTGAGGACATGGCTTCCCTTCTCACCTTCTTTTGGCCATTTGGCAGCAAGTGGCAATATTAGTGAAGGGATTTCAAGAGATGCACCTGCACCATTCTTCAACTAAAACCACAGGATGTGTCCCTCGGTCTAGTTGCTTCTATGCAAAGTTCGCAGGCACCTAGAAAAAATACATTTCTTGGCAGAAATAGCTTCCATTGCAGCAGGCACTTTTTGTGGGCAGGAAAATAAGACAAGTGAAAAAGGAGCAGCAGTTAGAATGCTGCAACAAAAGACTGCCTGGGCCCATTCTGCTTCTAATGAGATTCGTAGATGCTTAAACAGACTGCAAATTAGGTTTAGAACAAAATACAAAATAAAGCAAGGTAGGTGTTGTTGTTTTTTAATGCATAAAACGATTTTCTGAGGCCCAGTTGGAAGAGTTTGCCCATCACTAGCAAAATTAAAAATACCACATCATGTAGCTTATTACGGAATAACATTCACACTACAAGAGTCCACATGAATAGTTTTTGACCCTCAGATTGCAAAAGGTTATTGTATTTGAAATGGCTCAATAAAAAAGTTTTGCTTTTTACTCAACTTGATTGCATGGAAGCAAATTTAAGTTGCGGATTAATTTTTATACTTAGGGATCTTTTTATAACAATATAAACAACACTGTGAACTGAATGATAATAATGGGGGGGTGGGGCTTGAAAATCATTAAACCGCATCTTTGTGAAAAGAAATTGAATTGAGCCAATATAAAAGTAGCTTTTATAGGTAAAGGGCTACTTTGCTAGTGAATTGAACATTTCTTTGCCAAACACAGGACTTTTCCAAGCCAACCAATCATGCAGGTCAGCCACTTCATTGATAGGCTGCACAGGTGATTGGATCAAAAAAGACACCACTTGTGTAATTCTCCCACATGGCCCAGCAAGAGGCCTGTTCTCCTTCCCTCCCCCTAACTCCTCAGCTCTATAGATCTTCATTAGGTAAAGTGAGGGATTGTGAGGGGAGGAAAAGGACCCTGTGGAATCCAGTGGTGGTGGGGGGGGGACAAAGCAGGTCCAGTATCCTTGGGGACCTGGCAGGGCTGGGTGTGGGGGAAAAATAGCTGGGTACACTGCAGCAGCAACTCTGCAAATGACCAGGTGGCCTTTACAGAATTTGTAACTTTGAAACAGGGTCATATTTTGGGGGTGGGTGGGTGTCTGGTATAACTTCGAATGTTTGTTAAATGAACTCCCGTACCTTGAGGACTACTTGTACCCAAAATACTAACAATGAATGTTTGTGAAAACATATTCTGAGCCTGTTCTGAGCAGTAAAATATTTTGCTAGACCATTTTCTTAAAAAAAAACAAAAAAAACAGCAGCAAAACATTCTGATGTTTGGGACAGAGCTAAACGTGGCTTTTAAGCTCTCTGTATTAGGAACAGCCCTTCCCGTTAAAGTCCTTTTTTCCATGTCAAACTATTCTATGAACAAATTGAATTTAAATTTCCCAGTATTTCAATTTTAGGTGGTAATTGCTTAAATCTCTCCTTACCCTCAACCTTTTTTTTTGGGGGGGGGGGAGAGAATTAAGGTTGTTTAATTTTATTTGCAGTGATTCACATAAAAAAGTGGGTGGCAATTTACCACTTCTTAGAAATAGCTAAATTGAAACTATTGTCTAGAAATATTATGAAAATTTCACTTTCCTCCCTAATTTTAATAAAGTAAATGCAAATAAAAGGTTTTTTTCATGTTCTGAAAAGCACACTAAAAATAATAACAGGGAATTTATATTTCCAATTCCAGCTATTCACATGGAGATTAAACAAGATCTGAACAGGACCCTGAACATTGTGCTTTTACATAGCATTAATTTGAAGTGGTTCTTGAACTAAAAAGTTCCCAGAGAAATTTCTCTCTTTACAGTATCATGCATCATATACACATTAATCTTCAATAGATTCGGATAAATATCTTTGTACATAGTTGTTCCAAGCTTCTGATCCAAGAGATTTGCTGAGAAAGGACTGGATGTGAGTACTATCTTTGCTTGAAGTTATTTCTCAGCTACAGCTTTTCAAATTGTATTTGAAATGGGTTCTAAACTTGTTTTGCTTTGAGAGGGGTTCCCCCCCGCAATGAAAAAAAATCACCTGCATGCAAATATCTTATGTAAGTATTTTAATTGCAGCCAGTTTTGAATTTAGCTCTTTAACGGTCTATTTGTACCACCATTCTGGAAACAGTACTTGTAGTATAGAATAATATATACAATCTTAAGCATGGCCAACTTAGTCTTCATATAATAAAGTAACTGAAGGGATAGTATTGCTTGTTGTTACCTTTGTTCCTTAAAGTGAAAACTTTCTATAGCAAAGCTGTAGAAATAGTCAGACCACTTCCTCACAAAATCTTCCCAATCTATCAGCGATAGATTCATTGTCGAATTCTCAACCACAATAGCAACTCATGTAAGCCACTGTTCCTTTTCTTTGCTATATTTTTCAGACCACTTGTGAGTAAGCTCCAGATAAATATTTGGTTTATGCGGCTGATAATCCAGATAAGTTGTCAAATCTGTCTTTTTAGGAATGGCCTTTTCAATCTGAGTCCCTTCGTGCCATTCATTAAAAGAGGTGATGGAAATGATTTCAGGTCTCACTAGAAGCGCAGCACTGAATGCCGTCTCGTAATATTTCCCATTGACACGATTGCGTGTGTTGTGATTGTTCCATGGTCGGATGCTGGTATCTATGTAGCCTGGGCCCACACTTGGAATAAACATTAAGTTTTTTATGTCACAGAAAGCTTTCAAACTGGGCCAATTATGATGGCTTGAACCATAAGAGAAGCCGTTTGTAGCAAAATAGGTGTAAATCCCGTCAAAGCCACTGCGATGAATTTCGTGTTTATGTTTTTCTTCTACAAGAAGGGCAATGAATAAGCTGTCATAGGGTGTATTACGTATACTCTGAGATCCCGATACTGTGAGCAGGTTTGCCCACATTTCTGGAATTGTGATGTAAGAATCATAAACATAGAACATGGGAAGGGTTCTACCTGTACTGACTTTATGTCTGTAAAAAGCTGGATGGCCTCCATATCTAAAAGCAAACAAGCAAAAAAAGAAAGTAAATGTTCCATATACACATTTCTAATCATCTTAAAAGTTACTCTTCCTGCCTCTCTCTCAATTATATTTCATTTCAAATGTCATAAATAGCATTAGATAGGTCTTTAAACACAATTAACTGTAACTCAGCAAAGCAAATTTAATAAATGTAGTCTTATTAGGAAGATAAAATTACCAAACTACTCTGCTTGTAACCCCCTTTTTGTTGCTGCATGATGCAGTAACAAAAATGACAGCAATGATATTAAATATTGTGAATGTGAACAAAAAGAATGGGAATTCAGGTTATTTTAATGAGAACTGTGTCTACTGACAAGGAGTCAATTTTTAATTGATAAACCACCATGAAACATATAGATAATAAAATCAGATGAGACAGAATAAAATTATCATATTGATATTCATATATTGCACCAAATTCTTACTTGTCTATAATATACTTGACATTGCTGTACATGCTACGGTCATCTCTGTCTTTATATGGCTCAATATGGAAAGTGACCTGAAACATAAAAAAGATTATTTTTTTCAAAAAAAAAAAAAAAAAAAGGATTGTCGCAAAAGAGCAGAAAAAATCTTGAAGTCAGTAGCCCTCTATTTATGAAGAACAGAAATTTTATTTGATATTTGCAAGTTTAGTAGAAAAAGAAAGGAAAAAACTAAAAGGGAGATAAACTTTTAGTCCTTTACATGGGAATGAAGATGTCCTGTTGTCACCCAACACAGATTGGTTAGAAAATGGAAAGCATAGCTATTTGGTACAAACACAGAACAAAAATGCTCTATGCTGCAATGTCAATTAATTTTTTGCTTTATTCATTTAATTAGTTTCTATGGCCACCCTTCTAAGATAAGTGGCTCTGGACAGCAAACAATCATAAACACAATTAAAAACAATTACAGTATAGTACAACAATAAATATCTATGGCAGCCATTATTAACTAAACCAGAAAAAAAGGGCTGGTAGATGACACCCAACAGAAAGTTAATAGCTCTTTAGTATTAAAACCATGTTTTTCCTCAGCTGAAAAATCACCTAAAGACAATGCTATAATGTTTTTAAACTCTCCATAGAAAGAGAAAATATAAGTGCATTGCCAACTCCAATCTGAAGAGCAAATTTAAATATGCCGACAGTGAAAAGAGAAATGTGGCTGGAATTTCAAATGATCAAGAGTCTCAGTGTCATTGCCATTCATGATTCATTTTTGAGGCACATCTGCCCAAGTTTCAAAGCCTTGTGCAAAACTGTAGAGGCACTGAGTCATCTAATATTAAATTCACTAGATGATTATTTTATCAGAGAAACAGCATTTCAAGATATTAATGTCTCCAGGAAAAAAAAATGTACTGATTTGCAAGAAATGCTTAAATTATTAAACACTCAGTTTTAATTAGTGTTGGGATCAATTTTAGGGTTTGGGCAGTTCAAATTATTAAATTTTCCAGTTCAGCAATTTATACCTGAATATATAATTGGATTTACCTTATTAGCAAACAATTTTCCCCAACACATCTGCCCTGCCTCCCTAATCAACCTTATCTTTTGAAAGGAAGAGATAACTGGCAATAACGACAACTCATTATTAAAGAGCTATGCTGGCCATTTCTTCACACAATTTCTAGCCAGAGTACATGTTGTCTTTTGCTCAGAATCTGGGATGGATTAGTGTCACCTTCAATTCAAATATATATATATATATATATATTTTGCATTTATATCCTGCCCTTCTCCGAAGATTCAGAGCGGCTTACACTATGTTAAGCAATAGTCTTCCTCCATTTGTATATTATATACAAAGTCAACTTATTGCCCCCAACAATCTGGGTCCTCATTTTACCTACCTTATAAAGGGATGGAAGGCTGAGTCAATCTTGGGCCTGGTGGGACTTGAACTTGCAGTAATTGCAAGCAGCTGTGTTAATAACAGACTGTCTTAGCAGTCTGAGCCACCAGAGGCCCTTAATTATTTAATAAATATTAAATAAATTTTAATAAATATTTAATAAATAATAAATATTATTTTAATATTTAAATAATCTAATTGTGATTAGATTTAAGGAAACTGTACCCTAGATTTCTCGAAAACATGCCAATTATTTTTTGTATTTTTTTAAGAGCAATCATTATTTCTGTTTTGACTAAGGACAATTCTTTCATTTTCAAAAGAATTAGAAGTTACTGCCCCTAAGAACAAATTTTGGGATGGAAAAATCCCACTATATTTATGTATATATTTATCTGGTAATATTTGCTTTGAATTAAGAGGGAAGTGTTGCTTCTAAGCAGATGACTCTACAACTGCTTCAAATAGGTTTCTAACTAGAGTGGTGCAAAATTAAAATTCATTTAAAAGATAGGACCAGTTTGAATATATATATATACTTATACTGGTAATTTAACAACATAGCATTGTGTAAACAGTCTTTTACTGAAATACATTTTTAATGATATTTGATAATACAATTATAAATATGACTACTGAGAACTAGTCCAACTGAGTTCAACAGAATTTAATCTGGGAGAAATGGATATAAAATATCAACAAACTTTGTTGCTATAAAAATGTAGACTATTTTATTCAACCCATTTCAGCTAGTTGTTTTTTTTTTTTACAAATTTCGAATACTATACCTTTAATTTATATTTGTGTGCAATATCCAAAATTATAGGCACAAGTCCATCAGTGGGATCTCCATTTTCATCAGCCATAACAGGTGGGTACCAGGAAAGAGCCAAAACCCCTAAAGAATAAAGCATATACCTTTTTATTATAAATTTGAATTGACACCCTTCCCCAAATGTTTTTTAAAAACCTCAGCACTAATAACTACATTTTGAAGCTTTTATTTAAAGTTTCCTACAAGCCATTTCAGTTATAATAGGCTGATGACGTGTGGACTGCCACAAGGCTCAGTGCTGTCACCTCTCCTTCTTTTTTACATGAAGCCTTTGGGCAAAAGCATCTGCTGACAGGAGGTTGGGTATCATTAATATGCTGATGATACCAGCTGCACATTTCAACCTCAAGCTGACCAAGAAATGCATCAAGGACTTTCCATCTTTAGTTTGAAATGGGATAGCATTTTCCAAAATTCACAATTTGAAGGTTCTCCTGGACTCAGTTTCTTCTCAAAGAGCAAGTGGCAGCTGTCTCTAGGGAGGCTTTTCCCTAGATTCATCTGTTGTACCACTGCACTCTTTTCTTAACTGGGAATCCTTTCTCATACTCATTAATGACTAGTCTCTAGTGTCAATAATAACACAGTCACTAATGACACTAGTCACAGTCACCTCCCATGTGGACTACTACAATGCACTCAATAAAAGGCGGCCCTCAAAGACCACTCGGAAACTACAGCTGGTCCAGAAAGCAGTAGTGAAGGAAGTGATTGATGTTTTAATTCTCTCTTGTGTGTGAGGTACATTGATTGCCAGTTAAGCTTCCAGGCATAAATTATGTTGCTGTTTGTGACCCACAAAGTCTTACCAAATCTAGGGTCCGAGTACTATCACTATCTGGGTGACTGCCTTTCTCTCATTGTTTCTGCTGATCCTCTAAGATAGGAAAGAGGGGACATGCTCCCATATTTAAAACAAGCTCTTCTGATGAGACTTAGTGATATGATTTCTCTGCTGGGATGTCTGCCTTCTTAAATAGCATTTCCCAGAAAATTAAGGTGCCCTGATCTTGCCACCCTTTAAATTGGTCTTGAAGATGGGGATTTTTCTCTGGTTGTAGGCTAGGAAATGTGTGCTGCTGGGTTTGATACATTAAACTCGGGGCTATTATAGAATAGAATAGAATTTTTTTTTTATTGGCCAAGTGTGATTGGACACACAAGGAATTTGTCTTGGTGCATATGCTCTCAGTGTACATAAAAGAAAAGATACATTCATCAAGGTAGAACATTTACAACACAAATGATGGTCAATATATCAATATAAATCATAAGGATTGCCAACAACAAAGTTACAGTCATACAGTCATAAGTGGAAAGAGATTGGTGATGGGAACGATGAGAAGATTAATAGTAGTGCAGATTTAGTAAATAGTTTGACAGTGTTGAGGGAATTATTTGTTTAGCAGAGTGATGGCCTTCGGGAAAAAACTGTTCTTGTGTCTAGTTCTTCTGGGGTGCAGTGCTCTATAGCGTCGTTTTGAGGGTAGGAGTTGAAACAGTTTATGTCCTGGATGTGAGGGATCTGTAAATATTGGCACTGTATTAGATAGTTTTTATATTATATACAGCCAAAAGTTGAATGGATGTAAATTTGATTTATTAATAAATAACTGGGGGAAAAAAGCTATTAGTAACGAGACAGGATAAGTTCTAACATATAAAGGAAGGGCTTGATAAAAAGGGCTCATGTCTGAAATTACAGGCCAGTTCATCAAGTGACATTCTATACTACTGAACTCTGTGGCATTTTACTCAGTCACTGAGGAAAAGATCTGGGGTGCACATTTTCCATCAGCTCAGAAATCACATTAGGTTTGTGAAGGCCACATTCCAAAAACGGGACCAATTAACTTTTTAATATCATTTAACAATAGCAAAACCAGCTACGGCTTTCTCATCAGTAGACGGCATTAGGACAGCATTTTTTGTTTGTTATATTTTACCTACAACAACACAGCTGTGTTTTGGAACTGATGGAAACATCTTTCTTCTGCTGCTTTTTTAAAAAGCTACTTATGGTCTTCGGTTAATGCCCACTTGTTCAGCGATAGTTGCACTTATAACTGGCCCTCAAAGTTTCAACACTCCATCATCCAATAGTTACGATGTATGACTTTTCCTATCAGCTTCCTGAAAGCAATGTCAATGGGGAAGCTGACAGGGTGTCAGAAGTCACGATCATATGAGGTCCTCACTTTATGACCAACAGTGATTTGCTTAATAATGGTAATTGGGGACCATTGGAACTGCTCTTGCTAACTGGAACAATCAATGAAGTTGCACTTTACAACTGCATAGTTTAGCTAAAAAAAAATTCTGGTCCCAATCAGTGTCACTAAATGAGAATTACCCATACTAAAACAAGGGAAATATAATAATAAATAAATAAATACACCAAAATATGGCAAGAACAAGACATTGGACAGGAATGAAGTGAAGGGGTTTCACTCTATTTTGCTAAGCCCTGAGTGAAGAACCAGATTTTCAAGGCCCTTCAAAACATCAGCATGGGTGGAGGGCTTGGGGGAACCTCATTCTAGAAGGCAGGCACTGGTACAGAGCAAGCATGCTTCCTGGGTCCTAACAGATGACATTGTTTAATTGAAGGAGCCTGGAGCACATTGATCCTGATGGAACCAATCAAGTAGATACTTTGGGAGACAGGCAGTCCCTCAAGTAAATCAGGCTCTACGCCATGTAGTGAAGATAATGGGTAACTACCAGTACCTTGAATTGCACCAGGATGCAAACTCACAAGCCATGCAGCTCACAAAGCAGAGGTGTTATTTACAAAGCAAAGGTGTTACTGAGGTATGATCATTACTGCTCCCACCACTGTATAAAGCAAGCAAGCAACCAACCAGTTTGTTTTCTGAGAATGAGGCTGCAGGTGAATAAATTGGGTCAGAAGGGGAATAAATGGTCTGGAAGGAGGAGGTGAAGACTGCAAGGTTTTGAGAGGAGGCTGAAAGCAAGCAAGCAAGCAAGCAAAGGGATGTAGAACAGAGACATGAGTTTTGGGGGGGGGGAGTGAGAGGAAAAGAGATGGAATATTTACCAATGGATGCTGATCTCATTTGCTTCATGTGAGCTTCTATGACAGATGGGTCTCTAGAGCTATAAGGTCCAAGTTCTGGGTAGAAGCTTGATCCAATATCTTCTGGAGGATTGTGTCTGCCTTTTGGATAACCACTTGCAATTTTTGGATCCCAGTGTGTCAATAACGGGTGGTTCCAGTGAATATATTTTCCATCAAACTCTGGAGTCCCATACCAGCTGTAGTAAAATACATGGAAGTTATAATTTGGAGGAGGTAGCTCTTCCATTTTTCTTACAGAAGTTGTAGGTGTTTTGAGATTCACCGGTAGAGGATGAACACTTTTGGTCCGTGGGAAACTCTCTTCTTTTGCTCCTTTATGCAGACTGAATTTCTTTTTCAAATGTGTTGTCTGTTGCTGAAAATCTGGTAACAGGCCAAGACCAAACGGATCTCCAAACCCAACTCTTTCTGGTCTCAGAGTTTTCAGTGCCATCATGATAGAGCAAATAAACAAAATAAAAAGCAGCAAAACGATGCATGTTCTCCTGCGAAATCTTGCCATGATATCATGGTAGTTCAGGACGCAGGTAGGAAGCGTCCAGCTGCCTGTAAACAAGAAAAAAACATGACTGTAGAGTTTTAAATTTTGCAATCAACTAAAACAAATTCACACTAACATTATAGAATTATTTAATTCTATAATGGCACGGCACTTTAATTCTCTAAGGCTACAGTTCTCACTTATTCATCTTATGATCCATTATCAATTCGATCAAAAAAATCTGAATCTTCCCTAACCCCCATGATAGAAACAAAAATAATACTTTATTGTAAGGAAGACATTAATATTAGAGATACAGAATATTGACTTAGTTTATTTATTTATTTATTTATTTATTGATTGATTGTTTCAATTTCTATACCGCCCTTCTCCCAAAGGACTCAGGGCGGTTTACAGCCAAAGTAAAAACAATTAGTACAATTTTTAAAACCAGTTTAAAAGGAAAATTTAGAGTTGGTTGAAGACTTAAAACCAATAAAACCCCATTATTAAAACCCCATTAGGCCAGTCCTGCACGATGAAACAGAAATGTTTTCAGCTCGCGTCGAAAGGTCCGAAGATCAGGGAGTTGGCGGATACCTGGTGGTAGCTTGTTCCAGAGGGTTGGTGCCCCCACAGAGAAGGCCCTCCCCCTGGGCTCCGCCAGCTGCCAGCCAACATTGACTGGCCGACGGCACCCTGAGGAGACCCTCCCTATGAGAGCACACTGGTCGATGGGAGGTCACCGGTAGCAGCAGGTGGTCCCGTAAGTAACCCGGTCCTATGCCATGGAGCGCTTTAAAGGTGGTAACTAACACCTTGAATTGCACCCGAAAGACCACCGGGATGCAACTGGTGTATCAGGCGGACCTGATAAAAAGCTCCCCTGGCGACGGCCGTCAAATGCTCTTCCAACGACAGTTGTGCATCCAGAAGGACGTCCAGATTGCGGACCTTCTCTGTGGGGGCCAATGACTCGTCCCCCACAGACAGCGATGGCCTCAGCTGATTATACCGGGATGCCGACATCCACAGCCACTCAGTCTTGGTGAGGTTGAGTCGGAGCCTGATTTTCCCCATCCAGACCCGCATGGCCTCTAGACAACGGGACATCACCTCAATGGCTTTGCTGGGGTGGTTAGGGGTGGAAATGTACAGCTGCGTATCATCAGTGTACAGATGACACTGCACCCCAAAACCACGGATGATCTCACCCAGCGGCTTCATATAAATGTTGAACAGGAGAGGCGAGAGAACCGACCCCTGGGGCACCCCACACAAGAGGCGCCTTGCGGTCAATCTCTGCCCCCCTGCCAACACCGTCTGCGACCGGTCAGAGAGGAAGGAG
Source organism: Ahaetulla prasina (assembly GCF_028640845.1). Lineage (NCBI taxonomy): Eukaryota > Metazoa > Chordata > Lepidosauria > Squamata > Colubridae > Ahaetulla > Ahaetulla prasina. The sequence goes on from NC_080539.1 coordinate 125,648,620, forward strand.
GAGAACCACTGAAAAACAGTGCCCCCCACTCCCAGCCCCTCCAGCCACCGCAGCAAGATACCATGGTCGATGGTATCAAAAGCCGCTGAAAGATGTAATAGGACCAGGACAGAAGAACAACTTATTGCTTCCAACTCTATGTTTTATTATTTCAGGATATTAAGAAATTGCATTGCTATGTGGAATATTTTAACTGTTGACTTTAAAACACAAACTGAAGTAATAATTCTGTTAAAAGTGGAAAAGCAAAGCAAAAATGAGAAGTTAAGAAGGAGCTGACTTAGGGAGATATCTGCTGTTTTGCAAAAAGCATTCAGGATGGAAAACAACAAGACAAATCGTGCTTCTAGCTGTTGCTTGCAAATAATACATGAAAGAACACAACAGATGTTCAAGGTTGCAAATAGAAAGATTGAGGGTAGTGATGTTCAGACAACAGCAGAGGTGCAATTGAGAAAAGCTCTTCATCACTTTACTAGTCTCCCTCCATGTTCAGTCAGTCAGTCTGTCTTCCCTTGCTTCTTGCAACTGCTTGCAAACCAGTTCAACAAGCTGATCAATGAACATGTGACAGAACTGGAAGTTATCATCCGAGTAGCTCAAAGCCCTTTTCAAGCCTAAATATTTGGGGAGTGCTTCCCATTGTTTAGAGATGTAGGCATCTCAAGGCTGTCAAACTCAAGGCCGCAGTCTGGATACGGCCTGCGGGGTGCTTAAATCTGGCCTGTGTGGAAATAGGGCCAGCCTGGAAATAGAAAAGGACCAGCCCGCGGTGCCTCTGCTAGTAAAAATGGGGTCTCTGCTAGTGAAAATTGGTCCCCCTGCACCCCATTTTTGGCTTAGACAGCCTCCTGCAGCACCCTGCCAGCCAAAATAGGGCGCAGGGGGACTGTGGCAAAGTGCTACAGGAGGACTTCCAGGCCAAAAATGGAGTGTGTGTGTGTGTGTGTGTGTGTGTGTGTGCGCCCCCCCCCCACTTGTCTCATTTTGGCTATCAGGGTTCTGCAGGAGGTGTCCCTCCTGTCTCCCCCCTCCCCTCACCAGCCCACGGAGAACTCCAGCCCTCGAAGAAATCCAGTTTGACATGCCTCTCACCTACGTAAACAGTATCCCAGGCTACCTGAAAAGGTCTCCGGCTGTTTTGCTAGGATGGGGTAATGAGGAAATTCAGAGGCAAGGAAGGGCAGAATTACAAATCCAGTGTTGTTCCTTTTCAGTGCAAGACCCATTTGTTTATGGGACATGAAAGCCAGGGAACTTGTGGCACAACGCAACAATGTTTCTTTCATTATTTGCCTGTCTTGGGATCTTCTACACATAAAGCAACTGTTCTAACATTGAGACAAGGAACCCTTTATCTTTAAAAGATAAAACAGTCCCAACCCAGGACAATATTTAACAGGTTAAAAGAAAAAGCAGAGGGAATAAGAAAAGACCACAAAAGTGAAAACAGGCACAGCTTCATTGAATAATGAAAGGAGGCTGGTTTTCTGTTTGCCATGCTCTCAATAAGTAGTTCATTGCCCCACATGATCTCCTGGTTGACACACCTCTCTTTATTTCTATAACTTTAAGTATCTCATTCAGATATAAAGAGAGAGATTGATATGAACATCTTGATAAAACAGTGTTTTTATTCAAAAGGGTGCTAAGACTTGTTACCAAACAATATATGCACTTTTTATAAGACACAGCTTCATATCTTTCATTCTGTTATCCTGTTAATTAAAATTGACAGATAGACATTATTCTTTAAATATTCTATCCTACTGAATCGTTTTCCAATAAGAAAACAAATCTCAAATTTGGCTTTTGCGATATCTTAAAAGGTGCATTGGGGAAAGTACATTAGACATACTCTCTCCACTGAAATGATGATTTAGGAATACATCTGTCTCTCTGAAGCATGAGCTATTTGGATTTTTATCCTGACCCTGAGCACAGTTCTGCTTCTCCCATTATTAGTACTTTGAGGATTAAAGAGCCTGGGAAAATCCAAAACCATTTATGGCAGTGGTAGTCAACCTGGTCCCTACCACTCACTAGTGGGCGTTCCAGCTTCCATGGTGGGCGGTAAGGGTTTTGTCCGATACTGAAGCACTTTCCTTTTTTTAAATTTAATTGACTTTTAAAAAAAATTTCATAGCATTATTTAAAAACATTTTCATTAGGTTTTCATAAAATTCCCTGTGACAATTTAAATTTCTGAAAATATACTATTTGTATCGCCTGCGCATAAGTTTAGTTCACGTTACCTAAGTGAAACTAAATGGCGCTATAGTGCGACCGCAAACAAGAGAGACTCATCCCAGAATAGCTCGTGCATCTCCCACACCACCCCCACACCACCCAGCTATAACAGACAAGCAGAGCTGGTACACGGCGCATTACTGTGGAACCGGTGGGCAGTTAGAAAATTTTACTACTAACAGAGATACAAAAGTGAGCGGTAAGTATAAAAAGGTCGACTACCCCTGATTTATGGTATGTGATTTCTCTAACAAGAACCACTGTAATACAAGCATATATCCTTAGCTTTCCCCTCTACTAGTCTCAAAGGATTGGTACTGTATGTTCAAGTCAGTAGAAAAAGGAAAAAAACATCTCCATTCTGGGACACATCTACTTTACTATCTGTAACATGGAGACAAGATACAAAGGATGAAGAATTTCCATACATTTCCCAGTTTATAATAATAATAACAATAACAACAGAGTTGGAAGGGACCTTGGAGGCCTTCTAGTCCAACCCCCTGCCCAGGCAGGAAACCCTACACCATCTCAGTCAGATGGTTATCCAACATTTTCTTAAAAATTTCCAGTGTTGGAGCATTCACAACTTCTGCAGGCAAGTCGTTCCACTTATTAATTGTTCTAACTGTCAGGAAATTTCTCCTTAGTTCTAAGTTGCTTCTTTCCTTGATCAGTTTCCACCCATTGCTTCTTGTTCTACCCTCAGGTGCTTTGGAGAACAGCCCAACTCCCACTTCTCTGTGGCAGCCCCTGAGTTGAGCCCCTGAGCCCCATATTGCCATCCAACTAGTAATTCCAACTCTGGATGCCTAACAATGAATTACAAACAAGTAAACAAATGAAAGCCATAACAAAACTCCAAAGGGCAAATGCAAAACATAACACGCCTAAGCCAACCGAGATTATTCTCTTAACCTTTAAAGAATGAGCCCATCTAAGAACCTGTCCCAAAACCTGGGAGACAAGCCAAGACCTGGGAGACAAGCCAAGTTTTCAAAGCCTTATGAAGGCTAGCAGGGCCAGGTCTATTCAATGGTGGGTTGCCTCCGGTTCAGACTGGTTTTACAGAACCTGTAGTAAAACCGGCAGGAGGCTCCACCCACCGACCCGGATGTTGTCATAGGTGATCTGTGCACCCTCGGCGCGTACACGAACAAAGCTATCCCATTGCGAACTGGTAGTAAAGGTATTTATTTATTTATTTATTGTTTCAATTTATATACCGCCCTTCTCCGAAGACTCAGGGCGGTGTACAGCATAGATAAAACAATATACAAAAAAATTAAAAAATACAATATATATTTAAAAATCTAATTCCATAAGCCGAAATTTAAAATAGGAAAGTAAAATTATAAAATAAAATAGCCCCACTAAAATCCCTCAATTAAAATTATCATTAGGCCAGCCCTACTCGATGAAAGAAAAAAGTCTTAAGCTCGCGCTTAAAGGTCCGGAGAGAAAGTAGAACCCACCCTTGGGCCTATCTGAATTTGGGGAGGGAAGAAATCGTTCTTCTTAAGGCAGAGGCTAGGACAGAGAAAGTAAGCATCCATGGGTGCCCTTGGATGGCATGGTTTATTTATACAGGAAACCCAAAACATGTCCACCCTGTTGGGTTTATGGGATGGAGACAAATAACCAGGTAAATGGTAATCCAGAATAACCTAGCCATGGATCATGAAGGACTTTGGAGCTGGAAATTTAGAGTTTGAATTGTGTCTGAAAATCAGATACTGCAGCTCATGAAGTGCCAGTGAAGTGTTAGTGTTATACAGGTGTATCATGGTGCTTCATAAGTACCTACAGCTGTAGCTTTCAAGGTTTTAAATTTTTTTTTATAAATAGCTCAAGACAGGAAGCATGCATAATACATTTTCTTTTTTAAAATTATTTTTTATTGCATTTTTTTCCTCTTATTTCCCCCGCAATTGTATGAGGTGGATTTGGACTGAGAGAGGGCCTGGCTCAAGTTCACTCTGGAGTTGGTCAAACGCCCTCTTGGCCATGGCCATTTATTCTTCCAGGAGGAGCTGAGACTGCAAGAGAAGCCCCAAATTATCCATTAGTTCTCTCTTGGAGAGCGATAATCTATCTAGAATTTTAAGGACAATTTATTCAACTGGTTTACTTCAACACTGTAGTAATTCAACACTGTTCAGAATTCTGATTTTTTGTTTAAAGTTAACAATGATTGTTTACAGTATTAAAGTATTAAAACTTCAAATGTAAAATAATTTGATCATTAAGCAACACAAATCAAGGTTTCAAATCTGTTTTTCCCCCCCAAATTAGTATTTCACTGAGACTGTTTTATGTATTTTTAATAAATAGTTTGGACAAATGGACTGAATGTTGAGATTAAAGGATATTTCCACACAGAATAAGCAGCATCAGCAATGTTTAGATTTTAGATATATTTAGATATAAATCTAAATATAATCTATTATCATGGAGAACATGACATATGTTGTCACAAAGATACATAATGCATAAAGAAAGGCAGGACATAACTCATTTATCTTTGACAATTTTATCTCTGCTAAAAGCCAGGAGAAATTAGATTAGATAGAGAGAAGTTGAATGTTTTCCCTGTGTGCTTTCTAAGCTGATAAAAACACAGGAGGATGGAGAAATAAGAGTTGTTAGGGGTGTTCAAAACATAAACATTTAATGAACAATCCCTAGTGATCTACCATTCAGTTTCAGAAAGGCTAGAAGTCAGCAAATCTACCTATAACTTGCACTTTACTAAGTTCCAAATGTAGTTCAGTAGTCACAGTGACAAAATTGAAGGTAATATTAGGTCTCATTAACAGAATATCAGGTTTTCTTTATTTATTGCATGGTCTGTGTTTACTCTCCATGTTCATCCAAAGTAGGTTTACAATATTTTACAAATCTCGCAATATGGATCTTAATTTTGAGATTATTACAGCTCTCCCAATTCCCAGGCAACATAATCAACAAAATTGGCAACTAAGGAAGTGAATGCAATATGTATGTAGAACATAAAAAAACCCCAATGGTAATTTAAATATGTAGAAAAACAAGGTGAACTCCATTTAAGATCTTCTACTAACATGGCTTTCATCATCAGAAAATGAAAAATGTTTTTTCTGCTTCAGAGGATTGAAGGAAGTAATATTATGCACAAGCAAAATACTAGAAGAGTAACTTTATGTAATAATACATCTTTAAAATTGGTCAACAAAAAAAATCACATATCACTCTTAGCTTGCAAGGCAACTGCAAGAAACAAAAGCAATTAAAAATTTCCTACCTTTTTGCAGCCGCTGAGCTTGGCCTACCACCAATGTTTAGCCAGGTGGATATTCTGGAATCTGAACATTGAAATCTTGATTCTCCAGAATGAATACAAGATCCCAAGATTATAGTGGCTTGCAATTAGCTAATCGTTAAAGAAATAAATTATTTATAGAAGGTTGGGCAAATGCCTACATTTTATTCATTTGTGTAATTAATTAAAATGATAACCTTTATTAGAATCATGAAGCATTTTGGATTTGAAGCTCAGAGGGGTATTCTCTACCACTTGTAAAAGCAGTTAGGTCTTACGCTGGGGTCATGAGGCTGCAGCTGCCCCACAAATCCATGAAAATATGTCTGCTATAAGGACTTGCAGATTGGTGCTATTGTAAGAGAAGAACCTGTTATGGTGGCAAAAAATCAGAAGTATTACAATATAAAATGTGCTAGAGGAGAAGGTGCTATCAGATTGATTCTACATGAATGTCCCTGTATTTTCTAAAGCACCTTTGTCTTTAAATCTAAAATGTTGCATAGCCCTAATCTCTACCATACTTTTCCCACGTTCATGTTTTTCCTTGTTCCTAGTTACAACAATTCTGTGAAGCAGTTTCCAGAAGATACATTAAAAATAACAAAAAAGAAAAGCATACATGTGTTAAGGTATAAGCTTCTTTATAGTTGATAAAAGCTTATGCCACACGACACATGTATCAAGTCTGTAAAAGGCCAGGAGGTCTAGCCTAGACATAATCATGCTGGGTCTGACACTGAACCACACACACTCATATTGGGAAATTGACCTTGGGTGATCTTGAAAAGCACTTCTTCAAGTTCAGCCGCCTTTGGAAACAGTAAAACATGTCGATCCTTATTAGCAGAGGAAAAGGAGACCACTGAGAAATCCCAGGCTATATGGGACGGAGATGGAAGTCCAGAACAACCTAGGAAGAGGCTAAAGGCAAAAAGCCTTTCTTAGGATTCTCAAGGATAGAGCTGGACTGAAGAGACTTAATTTTACCTCTCCAGATAACTGTGTCTCTCCCTCCACTTCTCTCTCTCACACACACACAACACACACACACAAGAGCTGAAGAAGCTTCTTGGATGAGAAGTGAAATGTCTTCAAAGAAAAAACAGAAAGTCCAGTTGCCTCTTGAAAAAGCACCTTTGGAACAACCATGATCTGGATGATTGAGAATCTCCATAGACACACACACACACACAACTGATATTCACGTAACCACCCAAGCTGAGTAACCGATATCTGGCCTAATTATTTCTCTACACAGCCAGCCCAAAGGCTCCTGGTTTGCTGCTTTTAATAGCTCTGCACCTGACCGAGGAGCCCTTTTCCACTCGAGATCCCCGCAAGGGCTGCGCAGGCAGAAGCTGGGGCTCTCCTTTTCCCCGCTACCGATGAGCAAAAGGGGGGTGTCTATCCTTCCCCCCCCCACCCCCCAAGGACTCCCCGCCTCCTCCGCGTTATCCCTAGGCAAGCGGGCTAATGGGAAGACCGCGGGAGAGAAGGCGGCGGAGGCGGCATCCGCAGCAAGCGGTACCCCCTGGCGCCCTTCGCCTTGCTACTCACCCGTCTGCAGAACCGGACTGAAAAGTTCAAGCAAGGATTCGAAAGAAGGGGAGGGGGAACGGAGGCGGAGTGGGGGGGGGAGATTTAAAATGGACCGATCGGGGGAGGAAACACAGGCTCTGGGTTACCAAGCCTCTTTTCGGAGTTGGCTCCCCCTAGCTTGCGGTTGTCCTCTCCATCGGAGCATGCGCAGTTCCCAAGGTAGAAGGCACGTTGCCCTTAACTCCAGGAAAGCAGTAAAGTTACTCTGATCACGCTTCTCATTCTTTGTTGGCACAACCGAACTACCTTCGGGCTTTTTTTTTTTTTTCCTTTTTCTTCTTCTTCTCCGGAAGTATTGAGGCTCGCGACCTGCTGAGTTCGCAAGCGAGTGAATTAATTTTCTCGCAGAAGCGTCCATTCGCGGGCCTCTTGATAAAGTGCTGAGAAGTCCACTGTGGGTTTTTAACCTGCACGGAAACGTGAAGATGTCGTCTTCGCTAATGTAGTGTGCGAGTCGGGAGAGTCTCCACGTGTGTTGGGTTTTAATTCCGTTCTTAGCTTTTTAGCTGCAGTGGAGTTGTGATCGTACATATCTGGCAGGTGTTACATTAGAAAAGGAGACATACATATATATTATTATTATTATTTTGCTTATCTGTTACAGAATAAATTATGGGCTTTTTCTAAAATACATCGAAGCGTCGTAAATAACGAACCAGAAAAATAAACCTAATTCTTAGACTATTTGACAGAAAAAAAATGATTCCGGTAGTAAGATCTGTTCTTATGGACTGTACGTCTGCTGTATCCTATTTGCTGAGTTTGATTATCGTATTTTATCAAAATAAAACTGGACATTAATGTGCATTTCTACGTAAATTTTTCTGTACGTTGTTTCTGAGATTAATCAAGGGGCTAGTATGTTGGAGCAAAAATGCATTTGTGAGGATCTCCCCTGAATTAAAGTTTAAATCACAGATTAGGGCAAATGTACCCTCTTTAGCAATGCAGTTGGTGCCTTATGATGTTCGTGTTTCTAGTACCTCAGGTAAAAGATTGCAAAAAGAAAGAAAGGAAGGAAAGGAAAGGAAAAAAGGAAAGCATGCATTGTGGTTTCTGGAATTACGTAGTACAATAGTTTTCTGAGTCATCAGATGGGGAGGAAAAGGGAGGAAGCTTAGAATGGAGGAGTCAGCAACATTCCAATTCTTTGCCCAATTGCCTCTTCCAGAGGGCATCAAAAGCACAATTACTGCTTTTTTTCCTAGCATTCCCCCTCTTTTCTCTTCCTTCCTGTCTTTTCTGATCTCTGTTTCTATTTGTAGTTTATATTATAATAAATTTTAATTTAAAAAAAAACAAGTTTAAAAACAAACAAGCGTGGATAAATCTTTCCCATCCACATTCCCTCTCACAGCTCTTTGTGCTCACACCACCATGCACCCTCACACCTGAACTGTGCTTTCAGGCACCATATTCAACTCCCTCCTCCCAATCCATTCTCCTCATCCTGCACTGCACTCTCAAGCACTCTTCCTGACCTCCCCATATCTCTTACACATCCTCAGGTACCCACCCCAGGGGTGGGTTCTACTTACCTTTGCTACCAGTTCGCACCAGGATCGCCCATGTGCAGAAGCTTCTTGGGGGTCGGTTCTTGGGGGGTCGGGTTGGTGGGCAGAGCTTCCCCCCCCCGGTTTTACTACCTGTTTACAAGAACCGGTCTGAACCGGAGGCAACCCACCACTGACCCACCCCCACGCACCCGCCCTAACCTATTTTTCACTTCTCATGCACTCTTGTGCACCTTGCTCGACCCACATTATGACTCTCATTCATTCCTATGCACTGGTTTCAATCCTCACCACACCTCACACAATCTCAAACCCTTGCATACCTTCCTCGACCTACACATGCCTTCCATGTACCCCTTACTCCCTTCCTCACCTACTACATCTTACCTACCTACTGGTCTGGGGCTTGCAACTTCCACACTGACTCTAGTTGAGAGAACCCACAAGAAGTTGTCTCACTTAAAGACAGAGGCACTCTGTTAACAATGGCAACTGGGATTGCAGGGTTTGCTGTTGCTAAGCCACATGGAAATTCTGGTCCCAATTGTGTTGTAAGTTAAGGACTTACAAGTTATACATACAACTTCTAAAACATTTCTCATTCATTTCTGAACCTTACATGGTTTTAATATTTGGGCCTCCAAAATGTGGTTTTTGGGGCTTAAAAGAAACAGTATTATATTGTAAGTTTGCGTTTGGCCATTAAAAGTTTTGCCTCACAATGAATTCTGGATTTGCTCTAATGATTAAAAAGTTCACTTTTTGTATAATTTCAGCAACCATCATATGACAAGAAGACTTTCTATATCATTTGAAGATGTGACTTTGAGGATCCTTACTTTTCCACTGTTAGGCAACTTTATTACATTCAGGTTCAGTCAGGGTTCAGGTTTTTACCCTTTTTTAAATTATCTTTAAATCTGTTACATTACATTGTAGTTTTTACCCCTCGTACTGTCCATTCAGCAAGCTGTATTTCTGTCTAGTGTCCAAATCTTGCCATGAAGAAACTTTACTTTTGTACAATTTTTTAACATATATAAAGCAATCACTATGATTTACCTGATGTATCAACTTTATGTGCTGTTTCTACCATTGGTGCAATGTTACCATCTACTTTTAACACCTGAGTTGGCCAGCTGATAATAAATGATTCTACATTAAGTCTAGCACATTTCTCAGTAAAACCTTGAACTGTTATATCTCTGTCTGCTTTCCAGGTCCCCAATTTTATGGCTCAAATCAATTTCATTTTTATGTCATCTCACTTCCTCCCAGAATGTTATTCTCAGCATTATTACTTACTCAGCCATGGTTGCTGAATCATTTAGTTTATCTCCAGTAGCTTTAATTTCTTGCTGAAGAATTTTCATTTTCAGAATTAAGTGCTTCTGGCTATATTTTATTTCTCCCATTCAAAATAAATGGTCTAATTCAGCTGCAGCATTCATCTCCTCACACATTACACGGCTTCGATTGCTGTCCATTCATCTGTCTTCTCGGTGGCCCCAGACAGTAGAAATTGTGCTGATGAGAGATCAGTTAATATCTTCAAACTGGCTGAGTGGGTTAGATCAGAACTTGATCTGATCTGACCCACTATCTGATCTAAGTTGTAGAATGCAAATTCAGATCAAGAAACTTAATTTACTTAATTTATAAGGTTGCCTAATTCAACATGACTGGACAATGGGCAAATTTAAGAGCAGACAGAAGAATTAACAAAAAAAATGGCAATGACAGAAAAATCAAACTGATTTCCCTAGTAGCATCCAGAAAAGATTCATCATTCATATTAGTCCAAGAGCCACGTTTTAAAAACTTTTTTAAAAATAGGATAAGATGCTGCTCCAGATGGTAGGAGTGATGACAGAGAAGGCATGTATCCAAGTTCCACCAGATCACATTACATTATCAATGGGACTTGAACATATTGATCCTGCACTCTTAAGATGTTATAGAATGGACAGATACCATGGGAGATCGATCAAGTAGTTAGACCTTATGTCAGGAAGGTTATTACGAGCACTTGACTTGAACCTGTAAAACCTACTGTTAACCAATGCAGTTCTCAAAGCAGAGTGTTATGTAGGCATCCCAAAGTTTGTCAATGCATTGTCTGGCCTGCCACATACTGAATCATTTTCAGTGTTAAAACTTTTTTCATGTAAATGCATTTAAACAGTCCAATAGAAAGAGAAGTAACTTTTTCAAACCATTGTGTAACTGGGCGTGTATCCTTTGAAATGGGTGAAATCCAGCAGGTTCTGGAGAACCGGTAGCAGAAATTTTGAGTAGTTCAGAGAACTGGCAAATGCCACCTCTGGCTGGCCCCAGAGTGTGGTGGGAATGGAGATTTTGCAATATCCTTCCCGTGCCATGCCCACTAAGCCACGCCCACCAAGACACGCCCACAGAACTGGTAGTAAAAAAAATGAATTTCATCACTGTTTTGAAATGTGTTTGAATATTAGTAGTTCGGGTTGGTAGTTAGGCTGTAGGTTTGTATCCTTTTAATCTTATAACATTTTTTTAAGATTTGCAATCATAAGAGTACCCAATATTCATTTCTCTTGTCTGTCTGCTAATTTCAGAACCAGTGACATATAATTCAGAATAATGTAAGCATCTTTAAAACCTAATGAATAAAAGTAATAGTGAAACAGCTTCTGCCCAAATGACACCACAACAGCACCACACCATATAGTTTGCAATATAAGTGCATTTTAAGTAATTAATTGAAGTTACCAGTTTCTTCCTGCAAAACATAGAAGCATTCAACAATTGCAATAAAATATTTCTTATTATAATGGTATATAGATGCCAATGAATATCCATTGACATTCTTCTTCCAGAGTTTCCAATTTTTTGTTTAATAACTAATTTAGTATTTAATATTTGTTTATAAATACTTATAATAGATTCCTAATTTGTAAAGAATGTATTAAATCCTGTGGTATTGAAAAGGGTTCTGATATTTATACTCACAATCTAATCCAATTTATTACGATACACAGTCTTTTTGTCTATTTAGTTTCTCCTATTTTCAAGTTTTGAGTTCCCCAATGGTAATTTATCACTAGGATCATACTGGGGCTGGTTTAGTATTGTACATCATTCCTCCATAGCAGCTAATTCCATATTTTATGAAGTAATTGGATTTTAATACTCTCTAACGTAATGAAACTAAGCTTCAGTAGTTATGCCTTCATTAAGGTAAGAAACATTTGCCATAACTGCTCTGATAGTTAAAGCTTTCTGATTGAAAATTGAAGGAGACTTCCCCAAATTAACTCTGAATCAGTGAATTAAATTTCTGAAAATATGTTTTAGGGCTCTATTTCGGAAGTATTCATTTTATCTTACATTTTTAGTTTAAGTGATCCAAATGCGTTATTATTGAATTTAGATTTAGTTTAATCAGCATATATATGCCTTGAGATATTCTCAGTCCAAGTGAAGTTATTGTCTGTGCAGCAACCTGGAACAGTAGAAAAGGAAAATGGAGCATCTATACAACATATTCCAACAAAATGGCTATCTACACAACTTTATCAAAAAGTCCACTCAACCCAATACAGTGCAACCAATACAAACCCTGAAAAGAATTACACTGCCATACATCAAGAATATCTCATAAACCACCAACAGACTGCAACAACCACCTGGAATCTGGGTAGCACACAAGCCAACTAAAGCCCTTCAAAACATCCCTAAGCAAACCAAAAGACCCAGCAACCCCAGAAGAAAAAACAAGTCACCCACAACATACAATGTAAGTACTGCAACAACCACTATGTAGGACAAAGAGAAGACTGGCAGAACTATCCATGAACATCAACTAGCAATCAGAAGACATGATGAAAACTCTTTAATTTCACAACATATAGACAGATTTAAGCATAGTTTCAATTGGTAAAATGTGACCATCCTAGATCAGGTCAAGTCCAACAATGAGAGGGAATTTCTAGAAGCCTGGCATTATGACAAATTAGCCATCAACAGACACATAGACATTAACAACATCTATAGCCTATGCAAAAGAGACAATCAACCATCCCAAAAGGGAACAAAAAGACTCCAGCACATCTCTACCAGTAATCACCCAGATCAGTATAGATTAATTCCAAGGTTAACACCAGACCAACAATTAAGTAAACAATACTGAGGGAGCTCAACCAATCTCATTGTACATATGTTGTGCAATGACAATAAAAGATTTGAAATGAAATACTCTAGTCAAGAAACTGCTAAAGAGCCAACAGTAAACAAAGAATGTCTAAGACCACACCACACCAAAACTGACAGGACAAGCCACCAGAATATAAACTGACAGCAAACTGCACTTCTTACTAGCACAGATGATGCTACCTAGTTTGGGTAATGAAAAGTCTGCAAGAAAACAAGCAAGCTCAGAGAACATCAAGGATCCTTCAGTAAATACCATCTAAAATTTTATTCATAAGTGTAATGATTTATCATCTTCTCATTATGCACTCTCTTTACACACACTCTGTGTCATGCTCTTTTTATTGTTAGTGTTAAGGAGATTGTGGGTTTATTTCATTTGAATTTATTTATATAACTTAACTATAGTAGTTGTTTTTTGTTTGTACTGAGATAGATTTTGAACCTGAATATTGCAATAGGCTAAAATGAATAGTATGCACAGGTTTCTTAATAGTCATTTCTCACTTGACTTGTGAAACAATTCATTTATATGTAATACTGTGTCAAAGAGAAAAAATGTTGTTAAAATCTTCATTTCATTTTCAGGATAAATGTTAAAGAAAAATTATCAACATAAATCTGAAAATGAAATCCAACACTTTATAGTGGATATTTACTTTTACAATCTGAATACAAACATATTCTAGAGAGCTGCTGAGACTTGTCAATTACATTTTGAGGTGGGTAACAAGAAAAATAAAGCCTCCAGTCCACTGTCTGTTGTCAGAAACAGAACTGTCATTCCATTTTGTTGCATTTAACATACTTAATTCTGTATCATACAATAATCTGTACAACTTGAAAAATAAAATAAGAAAAATTATATTTCTTAATATAAAATTATTATTGCTGTGTGCCACTCAGAATCACTGTGTGTAAGTTGAGGGACCATATAAATCTAAATAAATAAAATAAAATAGATAATACAATACAATAAGTAAAGGTAAAGGTTCCCCTTGTACAGATGTGCTAGTTATTCCTGACTCTAGGGGGCGATACTCATCTCCGTTTCAAAGCTGAAGAGCCAGCGTTGTCTGAAGACGTCTCCATGGTCATGTGGCTGTCATGAGTAAATGCCAAAGGTGCACGGAATGCTGTTACCTTCCCACCAAAGATGGTCTCTATTTTTCTACTTGCATTTTTTACGTGCTTTCGAACTGCTAGGTTGGCAGAAGCTGGGACAAGTAACGGGAACTCATCCCATTATGTGGTACTGGGGATTCGAACGGCTGTACTGCTGACCTTTTGATTGACAAGCTCAACATCTTAACCACTGAGCCACTGCATCCCTTATGACAGTACAATACAGTACAGTACAGTACAATACAATACAATACAGTACAATACAATACATAATCTAGATCTACTATACATAGATCAGAAACCTCTGGGAGTGACTTATTAATTCTATCATACAGTCCAATGGTCCCCAATCTTTTCAGCTCTGTGGACTGGCAGCAGCAGCGGCAGGAAGGAGGGGAGAGGGGATGTTTTGTGTGTGCACCTTTCTGCTTGTGCAAATGGAGTTTAATCCACTCATGCACTTGCCTGCTTGCATGGCCTGGTTCTCAACAGGCCATGGACCAGTACCAGGCTGTGATCTGATACCAGATCATGGACCGGGATTTGGGAACCTCAATATAGTCTATTGAAAAGGAAACTATATCTAATGCCATCTTTTTGCATGCAGAACACTATGTGGGTTAAGGTAGAACTTGCTGGATTTGCCTTATACCAGGTCCATCAAGCCAAATAAAGGAATGTTATGTATTATGAACTAAATGACAATAAAGACAGCCACATCTCAGTGTGCTTTTTAAAACAGGTACTTATGAGTTTGAAGAATTCGAAAGTACTAGCCCATCTCACTAACCTATTACTCACTACATTTTTTTCTAAATCAGGGATTTCATACATTGCCCTGGCTAAAACTATCAGTAGATCTGGTAGAACCATCCTTCTTGACTTTAGCTACCGATCATCATTAATTTCACTGCAGTGAATCTTGCATTTCAGGAAGAAATGCTTCCCCCCCCCAGTTGATATTAAACCCACTGTCCATCAATTTAATTTTATAACTCTGAATTCTTGCTCCATTTTACTACATTGTATTATATATTTATTGGATACTTTAATCCTCTAAATTAAAAAGCTTCCCAGCTTTAATTTTTTTTTCTTCAAAATAGCTGCCAGAAGCTTCCACCGATGACTCATTCACACAACTGAGATGTCAAACAAAGAGGAAAAAAATGCAGTCAGTATCACCCTAAGCATCCTGATGAGTCACTCTGAGTTGTACACAGAATTCCAAATGCAGCCATATATTAAAAATACATAAATGTGTGCCCCCTACTTGAATCCTGATGTGTCCAATTGTTGACTTTTCCTAGCAAGCATATAACCTTCCAAAAACAATTGAGGAAAAGGGAGTTTTAAATTCCTTTCAGAAATAAAACCAGTTGTCCCATTATTGCCATATCATGGACCAAATCAAACAGCCCTAACCATTTGTTGGAATTGAATTAAGACTTGGATTATTGTGCATGCTGTTTTATAGCTTTGCCATTATGTAAATCAGCAGAATGCCTAAAGAAGTGAGAATCCAAGCTGCAATTTTTATGCTGAAAGCACTTAGCTATACCCACACATATCTATGTGTATATGAATCTCTATATAGTCACTAAGCAGAGAAATCATTAGCAAGCTTATTGTAGTACAGGTATATATTTTCTGGAAGTTTTTATAAGAGTTTGACTTCATTATACAATTGGATCTTATTTATGTTGTTCCAAAGTGGATTTCCCCCCTTTTTAATGACATTTTAATCCTTTTATCTGGGATGGAGTTGGGGCAACTGAATGGATCTGAGCATTTACTGGCTAGATGCCCTTCCTGATGCCTACTTGGAGCAGATATTTTCTCTTTGCGCCCTGATAGAAAAACAT
Organism: Ahaetulla prasina; assembly: GCF_028640845.1. NCBI lineage: Eukaryota > Metazoa > Chordata > Lepidosauria > Squamata > Colubridae > Ahaetulla > Ahaetulla prasina. The sequence goes on from NC_080539.1 coordinate 125,664,462, forward strand.
CTGCCACTGCCTAGAATTGAACTCTCAACCTTCTGAGTGGGAAACAAGTATCTTCACCTCTAGGCCACCATTCCGTTCTACATTGTTCCAACCTAAGCATATAGGTTGATAAACATGGGTTTAAAATGCTTCATGTAATTTCTCCCCACAAGCAAATTATCTTTAATATATTATTGTGGCTATTCATAGGATGCTAAAGTAAATGAAAAGTCTGGAGTTGAAAGTCTATTTTAATATCGGTCACTTTTCATTTTTCCAGTCTTGAGTTCAACCCTTTCTATTTCCACATCAGTGTGTGGCTTACGAAGTAGTGGGTGGGTGGCTTGCAGGAAAATTCATTTGCATTTTCCTCCATTTTTCTCCTAATTGAGCACATTATAAATATGCATTTTTGCAAAATCAATTTCCTTTAAGAGAGTCACTTTATGCAATTAAATGCATTTGCTTGAAACAAGTAGAATTCTCTCCCATCCTTAATGAGAAACAAAGGCATGCTATGAAGGATGAGCTTTTCTTACCTTTCAGCATTTGCACCAATATATTCCAGGGAAAATAAAAATAAAAACCCTCCTCCATTTGTTAGTGACAGATGCATTATTTTTTATGATTCAGGTAGGATTCCACGAGTTCAATATTTTGGCAGGGATCTGTGTGTTGAAATTTGTCATTGAAGAAAAAATTAAGAACTGTTACAGTTTACATTTAATCAAATGTTTATAGATTTGTTTTTCACGTACTTCCCTCCCCCTCCTTCCGATCACCACCTTACATATTAACCATCTTACCTGAGTTGAAAAATGATATTGTATTTTGTATGAATTGTGGGCTGTAAATGACCTTCAGAGGCAGATCTACGACCAGGATTTCTGTGTTTTAAGCGATTGGAGCTAATATATCAACCTCCAACAGGCATTGAACAAAGAACATCCAAAGATAATGCTAAATCATCTGTTTCTGTATATTTCTAGTTATTGTACTTTGCGGTCTCTTCATAAATGATTGCAATTCATGTAAGAGGTAATTCTTGTAATCAAATGTAATTTAACAAAACATTTTCTTGGTATCCTTAATACTGTTACCAGCTTTCACCTTATACATCATTACAAGAACTCATTGCAAAATGAAGTAAATTTTGTATAAACGTCTCTGTATTCTCCCCCCCCCCCCGCTTTCTTCCTCTTCCCTTTTATGCTTATTTTCTCAGAATGGAGATTCTTTTTTGATGTCTTCCTTTCATTCTAGCCAGTGTTGTCGTCTGATGAATGGTTTACATTTTTTACAACATATTGCAATTGTTGGTGCTTGTAAGACAAAGGATATTCAGTAAAATAAAGGACAACATTTGTAGCTCAGAATTGGCATGAGGGGTGCTCTTTGAGCTTCTCCATTTTCTTGCAAACTTTTCATTACCCAAACTAGGTAACATCATCAGTGCTGATCTTAGCAATCAGAAAGATCCTTAAGGTGAAAATTGGAATGAAGGAATAGAGACCTGATCTCGGAAATTGGTAAATAATAAGTAAAAGGGGTGGGTTTCAGAAGAGATTACTGAAATCCCTGATATGCAAATAGCTAACACTGGACAGAACTGGACAATTCTGAACACAAATGGTAAATTGGTAATTAAAGCTTCTGGTTCCTTTGATAGCTGGAACAGGAATAACTTCAAGAGTTTCTTTTACTCCAACATCATTGCTGTGTCTGCAACTTTAGAAGTGGAAGAACAACTTGTGTAGACATCTGGTTGGATACAAATGTTTATCTTTGTCTCATTCACAGTTTGCATCATGCTCTTAAGACATAGAGGTTTCGGGGGTGGGGGGAATGAGGTATGGAAAGATCAATAAATCCACACACTTTGAATGAATGAATGAATGTATATATTCATATATATGTGTGTGGGTGTGTATTCATATATATGTATATATATTTATATAATATGTATATATTCAATAAATGTATAAATGTATAAATATATTTATACATATACATTATGTACATAAATAAATAATACATTTATTGAATGTATATATTCAATAAATAAACCTTATGTCGCCAGACTCCAAATTTTGGGCTTAGACAACTTAGAACCACATCTTCAGTCTGACCTAAGCATAGTACATAAAATTATCTACCACAATGTCCTACCTATCAATGACTACTTCAGCTTCAACCACAACAATACACGAGCAAATAATAGATACAAACTCAAGGTAAACTGCTCCAAACTCGATTGCAGAAAATATGACTTCAGTAACAGAGTGGTCAATGCCTGGAATGCACTATCTGACTGTAGTTTCTTCCCCAAACTCCCAAAACTTTAAGCATAACTGTCTACTGTTGACCTCACCCCATTCCTAAGAGGTCTGTAAGGGGCATGCATAAGTGCACCTGCGTGCCTACCATCCCTGTCCTAATATTCCTTTCTACTTATTCTTTTCATGTATCCAAATTATGTTTATACTTTTACCTGTTATCTTATATATGATTGACAAATAAAAAAGAAAGAAAGAAAGAATGTGTGAAGACCCAGGGCACAGCATAGAGATAGCTGACAGTTCAAACTGCCCCTTGCTCCTCCTCTGAGCTGTCTCTCCTCCCTGCCTGCAGGCCTTACTAATTCAGAACAGTCTTGCCTGGACTGACTCTGCCCTTCCCCAGTTTCCTCCAAGGCCAACGAAGCTGCCCTCTCACTTGCTGTCAGTTCTTGTTCCAGCTTATCTTCCACCGCAGATTCAGACTCCCAACAGGGGTATGACAGAATGAATGAATGAATGAATGAATGAATGAATGAATGACTACAGATTCAAATTTATTTAATGGTATGGTTTTGGTTATGGAGTTTTTTTTTTCAAATAAAGAAGCACTGTATAATATTTTCAGTGTCTGGAACATGAAATATGAAAACTGAAGTGATAGAAGACTTACTGTATGTTATTTTTATTTGTGTGTGAAAAAGGAAGATGAAGTGTGACAATAGAATATTAACTTCTAAATTGAGGTAATAGATCCTAAAGTAAATAGGGATGTCCATTCTAATTAAGAATGTCAAATATTTTTTAAGGTGGCAAAAATAGGCTTCTTATACATGTTCTGGATTTCATATGAACATTTGATTGATAGGATTTGATTAAACTTTATAAAATGAAAAGTAGCATCATGTCAAAATGATTGTCTCCGGTAGGCATATGTAACTGACATAAGTTGTTCTTATAATGCACTAAATTATTTTAATATATTCCATTATGATTATTTTGATAAAAGTTGACCATCAAAGCTTCAGAAAACTGATTTGGAGGAAGAATAGCAGGCTAATAAAGTTTGACAGATAAGCAAAAGTGTAACCAGGATGTCAAATAAAGTTTTGTATTTGATGATATTGGACCATTCTGTTTAAAAGAACACTGACTATATATTTTTTATTAGAAATAATATTAATTTATAGTGTTTCCTTGAATATCTGTATTGCAATTAAGGAGAAGAAAGATTGGTATTGGGACATTCATTTATGATTTACTTAAGGTATTTTACATTCTTTAGCAAAGAAATATACTCCAATAGAGAAGATCAGTTCTCGGGAGTTAGATAATACCCACTAGATTGATTGTGTGAATCAAAATGAGATAATTAGAATAAATTTTACTTATCTGCTGATTGGTCTGAGTTTGTTCTTTGAAATCTGTCCTTCATGAAGTCACACACTTTGTGTATTTCTTACAGGGTGTTGCAATTCATGACAATTCATTAGTTCACCTCACTGCAGATTTTGTTGGTTTTGTTGTGGTCTGTCAGCCGATGGCCCCTCCAGCAGAGGAGGAGGCGGCATGGGAATCAGGATCAGCATCAAGGCAACCTGAGACTTCTGAGGGGAAGACGGAATGGAACTGGCAGAGAGAGAGAGAGAGAGAGGGAGGGAGAGAAGTGGCGCCTGGGCCATCTGTCAGCCTTCAGATGGAGAGTCAACAGCCCCCCAGGTCTGGAGGTGACTGATGAGGAAGAGGAGGAACAGCTGGGTCCAATGCCTGATGTGCGGATGCGCAGCAGGCAGAGAAGAGGAGAGCAATAGAAATCTGTGGGCCAATCCTTGGGAAGGAAGAGCCACCACTGCTAATGAAGCCCCACCCTAGCTCTGGGGATAAAAGGCAGGGGGCGGAGATGAATAGATGTGGCAGACAACTATTTAGTTCCAGCTGGATGGACTTGTTAGCCTGTGTTGAGAGAGAAACTTTTTGCCAGGGCTGCCAGCACTCCTAATAAAGGAATCTTTGCGTTCACTTCAGAGGGTTTGCCGTGTTTGGGGAGCTGGGTCAGAACAGGTTTCAGTTATCACTAATGTGAGAGGCAAGAAAAAAAATATGACGAAGGTTTAGTTTCCTACAGAATAATGTCTGCATCTATTATTAACGTTCTGAGCTATTTCTGAACAGGGCCAGAGTTCAGTTTTATCTGTCTCCAAAAAGCTTTAAAGTCAAGCTTACATGACTTGATTTACTTTATTCAGAATGCATGTTCCCATTTCATCCATCACACTCAAGAGAATATAACTAGACTATTTATAGGAGCATGTTGTGGTTGGAACAGATGCTTTATTTTGATGAAGCTTCAAATAAAGCACTCAAACAGTAGCAAGATCTCAAAGCGAAGTGCCCCTTCACACTTCAAAGCAGCAGAACAACCCTTCATTTTGCACGTAGAAAGGGACTTCTGTGCATGAACAACCCCAGTTTTTTTTTTTAAAAAGCAGTAGCTTTTGAAACAGCTTATGGAGCCTGATCAGCCTTGTCTCATTGTTCCGCAAATCAGGATTGATAGGTAGCCCATAATGCTGAGGGACAGCCTCTACAGTGGGTCTCTTGGATTCTGAGTGGATGTTTTTCTTCTAGTTTTTCCATGTACTTAAATTCCAGTTTAAGTACATGTGTCAGAGTTTGTTGCAAAAATCAAATCCAGAAAGCACACACAGGTAAAACTGATTCAGCAGGATTCATTAACTTCTTTATATACATAATAACACATGAAGTAAATTTACTATACCAACAGCAGATTCTTCCAACACGATAGAGACGAGAGATTGCTTTCAATTGTAGGAAGTTAGCACCTACCCCTCTCCTAGAAGAATGAGATATTTTGGGAAATATTAAAAAGGCATAATATATTTCCCTGGATGAGAAATGGAGAAATGTGTTTTAAAGACAAAGCAGCTCCCACCTTCCTGCCAACCCTCCCACTTTGTCAATGGTCCATCATCTGCAACACAATAGGACCCATTGAGCAACAGAAACTCACCACATGGCACCTGGAAAGATTACAAAGATTAGCTAGCAAGGCTGGCTAAGACCACCACCCTCAGGGAGTCTGATAACCAATCAGGATACTCTTCCTGTGCCCCAGAAAGTTCAAAGTTCAGAGAGGGCATAAAATCAAGGCGCTCTCAGCATCTTGGTCCTTTTCTGTTCAGGAACTCAAACCATGTGAACCTGTCCACCATCTTTTAAATTATCTTTCCAAGATAATTAAACCATCTTTCCAAGCAGTCTCCATGTTTCCAGTGTCTTTTTCCCTACTTGGAACTGAACCCAGATGGGCATTTCTTCCAACACAGTTCCAGCAGCAGACTAGATTTGCAGCTTTGGAGCTCAGAGTTACAGAGCCACGCCCAGGCTCCTTCCAGTTTCAGTTTCTAAACAGCCCTCATTGGCTGATCCAGTTGCTATGCCTATTCATTGGCTGACCTTGTTACCATGTCTTCCTAGTCATGAATATTCTGATACAATGAGTATGTTCTTCAGCTCAGTTAGTCATCAACAAAGCATTAATGGGGTTGGTTTTCACCAGTTTTGAAAGCCTCGTAGGCAAAAAGGAGGTGAAAGGTATTTCCTTTTTTTTTTCCTGCTGTTGGCACAAATCTCTGATATGTCATAGAATTATTTCTTTCCCTCTTTTGCCAATTTTTTCCTTGCAGCAGTGAGATCATCAGGGATCAATATCTGTACGCATTGGGGCTTATACCACTTCCTTTTCTTGAAAAGCTTCATTTGAGGTGGCAGAGCAGTATGTGAAAGGAGCATATTAGAGCATAATACTGGTATTATGGAACACTGTATTCTTGTACATCTGAGCTGGGTATCCAGTAATTTCATCCTGAATGTTTCTGTCACTTCATAGCATATTATGGCATTGAGCTGCTAAGGTCTTTGATCTTTATGGCCACATTTGACAGATTCCATATAAGAGAACCTGAGTTGTGTAAGCAACAATACTCTGCCACTGAAAAGATTTTAGTAATTTTCAAAAGCTGGATCTAACCTTCTTTCTGTTTTTATTACTGTTGTGGCTTTTACTGGGGAACTCTCCAGTCTGAATAGGAAACATTTTCTTTGATATGTTTTATAGCTGCTTTCTTCAAAGTAGAGACCTGGAAGGGTTAGAAATGGGCAAAAGGTCAGTGGTCAGAAATTGTGGCCAGTTGTTGTTCAAAGCGCCTAGAGAATATCAGGATAAGAAGGTTGCTTTGCAGCCTCTCTTGTATTTAGTCTTGTTTGCTTGTTTATTTATTTATTTATCTTTGATGTATGGGGGTGGCCCAACTCAAAACTGATCCAGGACAGCATACAATTAAAACCAGTACAAAACCTAAATCAGACAAAAAAGCCCCTCTCCCCACCCACCCCCAGCTGGGCTGCCAAGTCACAAATATTGGGGGCCTCTGCTTTACAAGAAGGTGCCAAAGTAATTGCTGGGGTTAGACAGTATCACCAAACCCAAGAAATTTAAGAGGCAGTGATAGCCTGGATTTCTGAAAAGGCTCTTTAGAGTAAAGCATTGCAATTCCCACAGTCCCACATCATTGTCAATACTGTCAACAAATTTCAACAGGCCCTGATTCAGAATTACAGGTAGTCTTTGACTTACAGCAGCTCATTTAGTTAACTTTTCAAAGCTACAACGGCACTGAAAAAAAGACTTCTGACCGTTTCCCACACAGTCACGTGATCAAAATTCAGATGTTTGGCAACTCACTCATAACTTATGACTATTACAGTCTTCCCAGGGTCATGTGATCCCTTTTTGCTACCTTCTATCAGGCAAAGTCAATGGGGAATCCAGGTTCACTTAACAACCACATTACTAACTTAGCAACTGCAGTGGTCCACTTAACAACTGTGGCAACAAGTGTTGTAAAATGGGGCAAAACTCACTTAACAACTGTTTTGCTTAGCAACAACATTTTGGGTTCACTTGTGGTCATGAGATGAACGTTACCTGTACACTGTAGGATTTTGAGTTGCATTACTTAGGAAATTGTCTGAGAACAGTAAAGTAGATATGGTGAAGCCTGGTGGCTTTCTACACTTAATGAAAACCTAGAATGTGCTAGTAAAACATATATGGGGACTGTATCTGTTTTGTGTTTATTATTGTATTTATTTATAAGTCATAGTTGTAAGGCTGCCCAACTCCAGATGACTCTGGACAGCAATTGACAGTAATGGGGTTTCTTTGAATTTCTATGTGTACTGTGAGGTAACAACCTGTTCATTTGGATTTGAAGGGCCAAGGTGCTTCACAGTATTTCTGAGAGTTCATGTAGCACCTCTCCATGACTTCTTGAATCAAATACTTTAATCAAGTGATTAAAATATTCATAGTTGGCAAGAGGTACAGCTTTGATGGTATTTTGCCAGAAATAAAAATGTGCTCTCAAGTCTCAAAATTTTAATGTGTGAATTTATCACATCTGTTAAGAAATGACCTCAGTGTGTTTATTCCTGAAATATGTGAAAAGAAGAATTATTAAAAATCCATTCTGAACTGGAATTTGGAGGTGTTATTGTCTTGTGCAAAGTGAACCATGTGCTTATTAGAAACATTATAATTATCACTAATGTGATAAAGCAGATGGACATCTCACAACCATCCCACACTTCTAAATTTCAAGTATAATGTTAAGGATGCCATAAAAGATATTTCAGTCTCCAAAAGCTTGGTGAAATCTTCATGACATATAAAAATAGATCTGCCCATGGGACTCAACAAGCTAAAAGCAACTCACTAGCAATAAATCAGGTACTAAAATATCTTTACAAGCTTTCTTTATTTTTTTTTTCCTGTCTGAGGGAAAAGTTGATGTTTTACCAAGTAAGTGGTGACAGCTCACACTCCTTGGAAAGTGATCTCTACTTGGTTTAGCCGACTATGTGCACAAACCTGATTTAAGGAAATTTCTTTTCTTCCTTCCTTCCTTCCTTCCTTCCTTCCTTCCTTCCTTCCTTCCTTCCTTCCTTCCTTCCTTCCTTCCTTCCTTTTTTCTTTTCTTTTCCTTTCCTTTCCTTTCCTTTTTTCTTTTCTTTTCTTTCTCACTTATTTTTTTACAAATAACTCAAGAAGGTGAACATATCCAACACACATTCCTCCGCCCATTTCCCCAACAACAGCCTGTGAGGTAAATTGGATTGAGAGAGGATGAATAGCCTACTGATGGCTTCAAATATAAGCCATATCTCCTAATGTTGAGAAATCCAAATCAAATGGGGACATAAGGCTTTACTCATTGCCTCCAAATCCTCCCATTATCCCCATCTCATGTTGAAGGGCAGATATGGAGAGAAATGTAGCCACATCCATAGTAGAACACCCATGGGTACTTATTTGTTTAATGCCTGATGAGGCAAGAGTGCTTATTGTCAAGTTTTATTAGGCATTGGTAAAATCTTGTGATGAAAGTAGGACATTTAGAAATACCCTAATCACTACAGAAACACTCAATCTGTAGCTATTTTAAATTCAGATTAAATTCTGGTAGCAACTCAAGAGCATATTGAGTTCTTGCCAGAAAATTTGCATATTGAATTATGCAGTTCTTGAAGAATATTTTCTCTTACATGGTTAATACAATACAGAAGTACTTGAGTTTAGAGTATTAGTAAAAGGAACCCAACTGCTTGCCAAAAAGCAATCTACTTTTGTCACTGAGGAAGACACTTTTCTCGCTGGTCGATTTTCCTACGCCTTTTACTGAAATAAATCAAGCCTGCATTTTATTAGCCAATTGATCAAACCGTAACTGTGTCTTTTTTTCTTTTTTCTGTGCCCCCTTATTTTATAGATTGGTGAAGTATTTCTCTTCTTCTTAACATCTAAATGTGAGCAATGTTAGGCAGAAAAGTTCTGTGCAGAAAGATAGGCTTAAGCTTACACTAATAGATTTTTTTTTTTTGGCAGCCTCTTGTAATGATGATTAGGCTACTAAACTGAGACTTCACAAGATAAAGATGAAATTATGAAAATTGAGGATACTAGCCATTGAAATCAATAGGTATGGTTTCTAAGCAGCCTAAATCAGAAATAATTTCCTCAAGAGCTAGCCTTCCATGTGATATCTGCCCTAGAAAGATACAGTGAAGATGGCTCAGTAGCCACATATGGGAGACTTGCGCTCTATGCATCCCGTAACTAACTAGTTCTTCTCAAATATTGTGCGTGGGGCAGGGGTGAAATGCTCCCGGATCGGATGGGATCGCGTGATTTGGTAGTGATGGCGGCTGCTGGTTCGGAGGACTGGTAGCAAAAATCCCTGGCCCCGCCCCCTGCCTCTGCTGAGCCGCACCATCAGCAGAGGTTTTTTTTTTTTTAACTTTTAAAAGCCGGTTTTGTTACAGCCAAAACAGGTCTTTAAAAGTAAAAAACAGCAGAACCTTACTTGTATTCTTACTTGTAGAAAACATGTTTTCTACAAGTAAGAGTAGAGATTCTAAGGCACTTACCTGATTACTGAGGAACGCCTGGCTCTCTTTCCAGCCCGAAAGCAGTTTCTGTTTCAGCCAGACAGCATCAATCGCTCAGCTAATCTATTTCCTTCCATCTGGCTGGCTTTGCTAGCTCAGGAACTCTGGGATTTGAAGTCCACAATAAAATAAAATAAAATAAAATAAAATAAAATAAAATAAAATAAAATAAAATAAAATAAAATAAAATAAAATAAAATATTTGTGCAGCTTTCTGAGATTTGGTGTGTTTCTGTAGTGTTTCACTCTAACTACACAAAATCTCAGAAAGCTGTATTGTGTGTGTGTGTGTGTGTGTGTGTTAGTTGTATGTGTGTAAAGTGTGAAAGTTGGTTTTTGAGCTTTTTGTGGCTATGTGAAGTGTGAAGTGCAGCTGTTTTTACATTGTGTGTGAGTCAGTTGTGTTGTGTGTGTGTAAAGTGTGAAAGTTGGTTTTTAGTACCTCTTATTGTTTTTTTATACTTTGTTTATTATTTTTATTTATTGTTATTGGCCACGCCCACCAAACCATCTGACCACCAAGCCACGCCCACCAATTAAGCCACGCCCACAGAACCAGTAGGGAAAATTTTTAGATTTCACCCCTGGCGTGTGGGTATATATCTCATAACCAAAATTGATTAAATTGCCTGGTATACCTGAAAAATATGAAGAAGGAGCATCTGTCCAGGAAGGCAGACCGAATTCATAGGCTTATGATTTCTTTATACGATACGGGGGGAGGGGTGTTTATCACATATTTTTATCTTGCTTTCATTATTTTTATAAATGGTGACAGAATTGTCTAGATCTCCTTTCTCCTCCTATTTTCCCCACAACAACAACTCTGTGAGGTGAGTTGGGCTGAGAGAGGGTGACTGGCTCAGCTGCCTAAGGTAGGAGTAGAATTCATAGTCTTCTGGTATTTTAGCCTTGTGCTTTAACCATTAGAGACCAAACCTGTCTGAAAATTGCCATTTGAAACAATAATGGAAGCAGTTGATTGACAAAGGTCTTTTAACTGAATGAAAATCCTCAAATGAATGTAAATGAGTGCATAGGTCACAGAATTCTTGTCTCATGTCAACATGCTTGTTTTATTTCATATTCTGAACTCTGAAAAGAATAAAAATGGAGTTCTATTTATGTGACTAAGATAATGTCATTATTAAAAATTATTTTAAAAATACTGAGGTTTAAAACTGTGTGGAATAATGAGAGGAAATCAAAATATGGCTTTTTTGATTTTATTTTAATACGATTAAAAAAGTGGTTAAAACAAACTGTGCCTTAACATTACCCATAAAACCAGGTTGGTATTTCTCCTTTACCTCTGATCAGTGATGGGATTCAGCCAGTTCGCACCACTTGGGGGGGAAACAGCTGTTTGGTGAACTGATTGTTGGAAGAAGTCATTAGGGCAGAGAACCGGTTGTTAAATTATTTGAATCCCACCACTGCCTCTGATGAATAGCTGAAGGTATTATCTGTGAGCTGCAGACTCTCAAATGTATAAATAAGAATTCTGAATGTATTTCTGAAAAGAAGATAATAAGATCAGTGAAGGGAAATGTTGGCAGTTTTTTAAAATAGATAATCATTGTGGGAAATGATTATCATTGTGGGAAATGATTATCTAATGGAATGGCTAGGATGTGATTGTGTTCAAAAACTTTTAACCAGGATTTTGCTCAATTCATGTGATGAAATAACACATTCAAAAAAGCCTCTTTGAGATAAATTTGTTAGTATTTAATATGCCACAAACCTCTTGGTTTATTTAGTCCACAGAAGTGATTGTCAAATGCCCAAGGACACCTATGGTTTGCACTGAAAGACTACATGAAGACCATAGAGATTAGCAGTGCTTCTTCTGGAAAAGCACAGAACTACTAAATGCAAAATACTTCTTAGAGTAACTGAGTTAGCCATGCATACCTTCATGTAAAGATTTCCTCTTCAAAGCACATACCATATATAGTAGTTGTGACAAATTACAAATTTAGTCTGCATGTCCCAATGCCCCCCTACATGTTTCCTTTCCTGTATTTCATCATGACCATGACCATGGCATGGAGATGAACAGAAGAGTTGTTCCATGCTTGGTAGTGTGATTAGGCTTTGAAAAGTCATTGTCATGTAGAAGTGTTCTAAAACTGTTTATAAGTAGCAGAGAAAGCTAATCACCCTAACAAATGCTGCATTCCTTCCCAAATAGATTTCTGTGCAATAATTAAATTTTATTAAAAGTTTATCTTTGAAAAGCTAAGCCATCGTTAGTATGTGTGTGGTGCTTAATGTGCGTATATGCACATGTGTGCATCTATGGACTTCCAGGACCTCACTTGCCTAGGAGAGAAAACAAAAAGCTGCTACCCACTTAGAAAAGCCACTCTCTCACCTTCTGTAATATTAGAGGGAACTAGAAATGTCCTTGAAGGACAGGAGGAAGAGCTGCTACCAAGGCAGCGATTTATTTTATTTATTTATTTAATCAAATTTTTATACCGCCCTATCTCCCGAGGGACTCAGGGCGGTTTACAGCCCGATAAAAATACAAATATAATACAAGATAAAACACTAATTAAAAAACTTACTGAATTAGGCCGAAATTTAAAATTACAATTAAAATAATAAAACCCCGTTAAAACTAAATTTAAAATTAAAATTCTAGTCCAGTCCTGCACAAATAAATAGATGTGTTTTAAGCTCGCGGCGAAAGGTTCGAAGGTCAGGAAGTTGGCGGAGTCCTGGGGGATGAGCCCAATTCCTAGTTGAAATAACACTACAGGCAGCCTTTCTAAATCAGGTGATAATGAAGTGAAGTACAAAGGAAGCACATTTCAGATTGGCAAGATTAGTCCTGATCGGCACTGGTTTCTTAGTCTGGCCTATGTCATGGATGGGATGGGAGACTGTTCTACAGAAGGTCAGGAGAGTCTATAATAGCTGAGAACACTATGAGTCCACTGCCCTAGGCACATGCCCAGGGTCAATTCTTGGGCTGAGATCAGAGTAGCAAAGGAGTGGAAGATTGTTCTATTTATGGTAACATATATAAATAATTATTTTTACTGATTTAACTTATGCTATCAATCAGTTTCTTTGTCAGAGAGCAGTGGCCTGCAATGTATCTCCATTCTAATCTGTTCCCTTTTGCAACCCCCTCACTAGATTTAGCACAGAGGCCCCTGACATCCATCAAGAGAAACAGAGGTTATTCTTGCAAGATGCATGGAAAAGAAGGAACATACTTCAACTTTGGTGTTTGCAAAACTCACTGATGGCATCCCAGAGCTATTTAATTACATAATAAATGGATTTCTCGGAAATGGAAGATGTATAACTCAAACCAGGTAATAATACCCTTTTCCCCAAATATGTAGAACATATTATTACAATGTGATTGCTTTACCGCATACTATTCTGCATTAGACACATTGTGCAAAAAGAGAATAAACCTTAATAATCAGTTTTGTAAGTAAATGAATAGCCAGGGGCTTCAGCTAACAGGTATCCTACATTTTTAAAAAATTCACTGTCATATTTTAATTCAAAGGTTGGTATAACTTATATGATGACAATAAAATATCTAAACAGACTTATTCAGGAAAGCTGTTCAAGCTTTAAAATGTTCAATTAAAAAGATACTTTAATGACTTCTGTAACTTTCATCAAATTGTTGATAAGCAAATCAGCTAGAAAAAGGGAAGGGATACCTATAAACCAGTGGTGGATTGCTCCCGGTTTGGACCAGTTCTATAGAACCGGTAGTAAAACTGGTGGGAGGCTCTGCCCACCGACCCAGATGTCGTCATAGGCGATCTGTGCATGCGCAAAAGCTTCTGCACATGCACAGAAGCTCGGGGCGCGCATGTGAGCTGAAGCAAGTGCACTCATGTAATCCTGTTGTGAACCGATAGTAAAGGTAAGTAGAACCCACCCCCGCTATAAACACATCATAAATGGAAAAAGCGACTTTAAGAAAAACAGCAACTTCTTCCAGGAGCTTAGAGGAAAGACATTACAGCTAGTCTTCAACTTACCACTGTAATTAAACTTTGAAATTATGATCATATGTCATGGCGGTTGTTAAAGGAGTCGTCATACATACTGATTTTAAAATCTTTTCAGTGGTTGTAAAGAAAATTGATTGTCTGCAATAGAAGGTTTTTTTGCCAGAAACAAATGCTGGTTTTCAGCAAAACATTGTAAATCATGGTCACATGACTGCAAACATCTGTAAATGTTGGGCCACTGCTGAATGCCCCAAATGCAATCATGTGACGGTAGAGTGGTGTTGGTGGGGAGCTGGAGTGGCTATCAGAACTTCAAATCCAGGCTGTAAGTAGCCCTGGGGAGGTTCATCATAACTTCAAGAAAAAGAACTTCTTCACTGAACTTCTTCACTTGTATTTATTTATTTTTTAGTTGGTTAGTTATCTAAACTGGTTTGCTGCCTGTCATGCTATAAGACAACTCTGAGTAGTGTAAAACATTAAAATGAAGCCATAAATATATGAATAAATGTATAAAATCACAAAATTACAATTACAATAAAATACAAGTTACAATTAAAGATGGGGAGGAAGAGAGAAGAATATAGGGTGGTGGGGGAAGAGAGAGATGGGACTGCTATTAGTTGATCAATCATCTCCAGTGGGCTCCAAGCCAACTGGCAAAGCCAGGCTCTTATGGAAAGCCAGAAGGGTGGAACCCAATTTCACCTCAGAGGTTAAGATGTTCAGAGAACTGGGGCCATGGCAGAGAAGGTCCTTCTCCTGGACCCTGCCAACTGGAATTCCTTGACCGATGGAATCTGCAGTATACTTTCTCTGCCAGCACGGGTTGGGTGAGCCTGTCTCATAAGGGTGAGACGGTTCCTCAAGTTACTTAGACCCATGCTATGCAGGGCTTTATATATAATAACCAACACACTGAATTGTATATGGAAGCAAACTGGTAGCCTGTCTAGTTTTCAAAACAGTGGTATAACATGGGCCACTTTAGGGATCCCAAAGACTGCCTATACCTCCACACTCTGCGCCAATGGAAGTTTCTGAATGCTCTTTAATGTAGAATGCCTTAAAGAGTTAAGAGTACTTACGTTTTTTTGAATATATTAATCCTGTATAACCAGATTTAAACCAGTGCATTGCCACTAGCATATAATGCCTATCAAGACATAATGCTATAATATATTGAGTTTTATGCCATTTGCTTCTATGGATAGGCATATGTGAAATATTAAATGCATGAGATCTACCCAAAGCAAGTCATGGAAGTAATAGGTTTGCTTAGGAGTACAGCTAATGGAAAAGTACTTGCAATGAAGACATCAAAGAAGATACAATTTTTTTTTAATTTTTCACAGCAAAATATGGTTCCCAACACAATATAGGATTACCATATGAACTGGATGAGACAATAGCACACCAGAAGAAAACTACCAGGAGGGGTGAGATGATGATGGACTGACTAAACTTTGATGGACTGGACAAACCTTGTTCGAAACGGTAAAAAAATGTATGCGAATGGAAATCCCTTGAAGCCCTCACACAGGATGAAATATTATGCACAGTAGATTTCCCACCTTAATCCTTCTGGAAATCAAATTCCTTCTTGGACATAGAATAAACGCTTGGATATCTGTGTAAATGTGTGGGCGAATAGAAGTTGAAGTTCAGTAAGTGAGCAATAAAACTGAAAATGTTTGATTCTATGGTATGAGTCTTTGGATAAGAAAGAGAAAAACTCCTGAATTTCTTTATGGCCCTTATTGTGACACCTCAAGGTGCAATGATGATCAGCAACAGACAGCTGTCATTGCTGAAGAAGCCTGCAACTACAATCAGAGAAAAGACAGAAGAAGACTGTCAATCCCCTCTCTGTCAAAAAGCCTTCTTTTCCCAAGTTTTATGCACCTCCCCCCCTTTTCTAACTTGTCCTGGATTAAAGCATGTTTTCCTGCTGCCAATATCTATCTTCCCTGAAACAAGTTTCAGAAAGAGATAAAATATCTTGCAGCTTGAGCACTGACTTGCCTTTAAACAGGGCATTATAATAATGATGATGAAAATGGAAAAGTAGACTGTGTAATGTCAGCTTGTACTTTTGAGGTGTGTAACTAGAAACAAACAGCCCCTAACATCTTTGAAAAGAAGAGTGAAATCGAAGCAAAATTTTTAATTTAAAAATAATATATATATATATTATCAGATGTCCATGAAATACTATTGTGGAATACTATTTGGAAAAAGATCCACAATGGGTGACAACTGAGTTTAAGTTTAAGAAGGAATAAAAATGTGTAAGAACTTATTTATTTTGCAAAAGTATCCTAACGTTCAATTTACCCCCACCCCCCAAAAAATTACCCTAAGCAGAAAAAGTATTCAGATAATAAAGGCTAAAATATTGATGGAAATTTCTAGCTGAATCTGTTTACTATGCCTTGAACGATTGGGAATGGTTCTTGCAGTAAATATTTCTGCCTTTCTAGGTTCCGCCAGCCTCCAATTAGACACCAAACTTTATTCAGAGACTTTAGGGTAATTCTTCCCTGTTCCTCTTCCCAATTTCTTTTGTCTCTCAGAGGTGTTTCCAACCAAATTGCCTCCATCTCTTTTCTCCCAAAAATCTCTCCTATCACAGTTCTTTCCCCAAAGATAGAGAATTAAGATCACAGTTAACTTAACTTCCATGACAGCCATTCCAGTCCCCAATCTACAGAGATTAGTAAATTACTCTTGAATAAACTACTTCCTTCTCTGCTTTCACCCAGAGACATCTGGGTGATTTCCTTCAGATGTCCTTCCAGACTGCTGCTTCTCAGTTATTTCTCCCGACAATCTCATTCTCTTAAGACAAGCCTTATTAAACTAAGAGAAGAGCTGAGAAAATTCCTTTGCATCATTCCTCTCTTCTTTAGGCTGGAATTCCAAGATGATCGAATCATTAAGTGTTGTATCATTAACTGTTAAATTTGTACCCTATGACATTAAGTGTTGTAAGTGTTGTACCTTGATGAAAGTATCCTTCCTTTTATGTACACTGAGAGCATATGCACCAAGACAAATGCCTTGTGTGTCCAATCACACTTGGCCAATAAAGAATTCTATTCTATTCTATTCTTTTGTTCTCCATAGTAAAGAGAGAGGCTGTGGGTCATTCCCCAGTGTATTAGTTATCAAACATGGAAAGAAAATTGTGGATTCCTCATCATCTAAATTTGTGCATTGGCAGTTTGTTGCCTTGTCCATGTGTGGCAATCTTTTGAGGGAATTGGGGTAGCTCATTCACTATAATAGCTCTAAAAAGGAATCAAAGAAATCCATGAAAGACAAAGCTAGGGAGCTATGGCTCCTAATACAATGCCTTCAAATTACCCTCTGGATCAGATAGGGGTTATTCCTCTGCCTTGGTCCTATTAGACCTCTCAGCGGCTTTTGATACCATCGACCATGGTATCCTGCTGCACCGGTTGGAGGGATTGGGAGTGGGAGGCACCATTTATCAGTGGTTCTCCTCCTATCTCTCCGATCGGTCGCAGACGGTGTTGACGGGGGGGCAGAGGTCGGCCCCGAGGCGCCTCACTTGTGGGGTGCCTCAGGGGTCGATCCTCTCGCCCCTCTTGTTCAACATCTATATGAAGCCGCTGGGTGAGATCATCAGTGGTTTCGGTACCAGCTGTACGCTGATAACACTCAGCTGTACTTTTCCACACCGGACCACCCCAGCGAAGCTATCGAGGTGTTGTCCCGGTGTCTGGAAGCCGTACGGGTCTGGATGGGGAGAAACAGGCTCAAGCTCAATCCCTCCAAGACGGAGTGGCTGTGGATGCCGGCATCCCGGTACAGTCAGCTGCAGCCTCGGCTGACTGTTGGGGGCGAGTCATTGGCCCCAATGGAGAGGGTACGCAACTTGGGCGTTCTCCTGGATGGATGGCTGTCCTTGGAAGATCATTTGACGGCCGTCTCCAGGAGAGCTTTTCACCAGGTTCGCCTGGTTCACCAGTTGCGCCCCTTTCTAGACTAGGATGCCTTATCATGCTCTCGTGACATCTCGTCTGGACTACTGCAATGCTCTCTACATGGGGCTCCCCTTGAGGAGCACCCGGAGACTCTAGGTAGTTCAGAATGCGGCTGCGCGGGTGATAGAGGGAGCCCCTCGTGGCTCCCATGTAACACCTCTCCTGCGCAGACTGCACTGGCTGCCTGTGGTTTTCCAGGTGCGCTTCAAGGTTTTGGTAATGATCTTTAAAGCGCTCCATGGCATAGGGCCGGGTTACTTACGGGACCGTCTGCTGCCTCCGAATGCCTCCCACCGGCCCGTGCGCTCTCACAGGGAGGGACTCATCAGGGTGCCGTCAGCTAGGCAGTGCCGACTGGCGCCGCCCAGGGGAAGGGCCTTTTCTGTGGGGGCTCCCACCCTCTGGAACGAGCTTCCCCCAGGACTTCGTCAACTTCCTGACCTTTGGACCTTCCGCCGTGAGCTTAAGACACATCTATTTATCTGCGCAGGACTGGACTAGATTTTTAAATTTTAATTGTTTAAATCTTAGATTTGGTTTTAAATTGGGTTTTATTATTTATATGTCTATTTTAAATATTTGGCCTATTTAATAAGTTTTTTAGCTTAATGTTTTACTTTGTATATTTATGTTGTTTTTATATGGCTGTACACCGCCCTGAGTCCCTAGGGAGATAGGGCGGTATAAAAGTATGAATAAATAAATAAATAAATAAATAAATAAATAAATAAATCTGAGACCACATTATCTCTTGATATCTGTGACTAAAAAATGAATGTGGAATGCATTGCCTTAATCTGTTGCTTGAGTGCTTCTTATTGTTGCTGATCATTGCACCACCAACACTATTTTTTTTAATTAAAATGTTTTACAAAGTTTTTGCAAATTCTCCCTCCACTCCTCTCTCCCCCTCTCCCCCTCCCCTCCCCCAATCCCCCTCCCACCCCGGACTTCCCGGAGCAAAATACAGGGTATAACATTTAACAATCATAAACTAGACTACACTAACTATCCATAGACTCCCCTCCCTTCCTTGGAACCTTTTTTTTTAAAAATTTTTTAAATTTACATTTATATCCCGCCCTTTTCCGAAGACTCAGGGCGGCTTACAGTGTGTAAGGCAATAGTCTCATTCTATTTGTATATTTACAAAGTCAACTTATTGCCCCCCCAACAATCTGGTTCCTCATTTTACCTACCTTATAAAGGATGGAAGGCTGAGTCAACCTTGGGCCGGGCTTGAACCTGCAGTAATTGCAGGCTATTGTGTTCTAATAACAGGCTCCTTACAGCCTGAGCTATTCCGGCCCTTTTTATATATATAAAAAAAGAATACAAGTACAATTCTTAAATTCTATTCATTAATAAGCTATTTGATACTTCTTAGTCTCATACTTATTTTGAATATAATCAATCCATCTTCTCCATTCCAATATGTATCTTTCTTGTGAATAGTCTTTCAAATACGCTGAAATTTTTGCCATCTCCGCTAAGTTTGCTACTTTTAATGTCCATTCTTCAATAGTAGGCAATTGTTCCTTCTTCCAGTATTGCGCTACCAATAGTCTAGCTGCTGATATTAAATTTAAAATCAGTTTACTCTCTATTACGATACAATCCGTAATTATACCTAGTAAAAACAACTGTGGAGTAAAGTTTATCTTCTTTTTCAAAATATTTTGCATAATCCACCAAATTTTTATCCAAAATGATTTGATTTTTTTACATGTCCACCATATATGATAATAAGTAGCATCATCAAAATCACATCTCCAACATTTAGCTTGCAAGTTCAGATACATGCACACTAGTTTTTTAGGATCTAAATGCCATCTATAAAACATTTTATAAAAATTTTCTCTTAAATTTGTGCTTGTGTAAATTTAACATTTCTAACCCAAATTTTCTCCGAAGTTTCCATCATTATAGGTTCCTGTATATTTTGTGTCCATTTTATCATACAGACCTTAACTAATTCCGTTTCTGAATCTATTTCTATCAATGCATTATACAACCTTTTAATATTTTTATTTATTTATTTATTTATTTGTCACAACAATATATATAAGCATCACACAAAAAGATTATATAGTATATAAACATATATATGAGGGAATATTAGGAGGTATAAGCATATATATATATATAAGAAGAAAAAAGAAAAACAATAGGACAGGAACGGTAGGCACGTTTGTGCTCTTATGCACGCCCCTTATGGTCCTCTTAGGAATGGGGTGAGGTCAATAGTAGAAAGTTTTTGGTTAAAGCTTTTGGGATTATGGGAAGAGACCACAGAGTCAGGTAAAGTGTTCCAAGCACTGATGATTCTGTTACAGAAGTCATATTTTCTGCAATCTAGATTAAAGCGGTTAACATTAAGTTTAAATCTATTGGTTGCTCTTGTATTATTGCAATTAAAGCTGAAGTAGTCTTTAACAGGAAGGACATTACAATAGATGATTCTATGAGTTAAATTTAGGTCTTGTCGAAGGCGACGGAGTTCTAAGTTTTCTAAGCCTAGGATTTCAAGTCTGGTGGGATAAGGTATTTTGTTGTTTTCAGAGGAGTGAAGAACTCTTCTTGTAAAATATTTCTGGACACGTTCAATTGTATTGATGTCAGAAATGTGGTGAGGGTTCCAAACAGGCGAGCTGTATTCTAGAATTGGTCTAGCAAATGTTTTATATGCTCTGGTTAGTAGTGTAGTGTTTTTGGAAAAGAAGCTACGCAAGATTAGGTTTACAACTCTTAGAGCCTTTTTTGCTATGTAGTTGCAGTGGGCTTTGGCACTTAGATCATTTGATATGAAAACTCCAAGATCTTTAACAGGGTGGGGGTCATCTGTAAAATAATGTCCATCAAGTATGTACTTAGTGTTTGGGTTCTTTTTTTCAATATGTAAGACTGAGCATTTGCTGGTTGAGATTTGGAGTTGCCAAGTTTTAGGCCAAGTGGTTAGATGATCAAGGTCTTTTTGAATGGTAGATGTATTGTCTGTGGTTTGACATCGTCAGCAAAGAGAACAGTCAGATGATTGACTTTGATCTCTAATTTCTTTTACCAAGTTTTCCTCGTTTTGCATGATACCAATTTTCTGGTCTTCTTTCCATCTAGCTTGCAGCTGTGCATACTGAAACCAAGTATGAATCATCCTTTCCTCTTTCATTGTATTTAAAGATTTCAATTGTATTTTAACCTTTTCCATAAAAAGAAGCTCTTTATAAGTAACCACCTCCTGTTTTTGTTCTGTACTTATATTCTCTATCGCATATCTGGGAATTGCCCATATGGGTATTTTATAGTCTAACTTGTATTGATACTTTTTCCAAACCCGCAACAAGGCATTTCTAAGTATCACCAACACTATTAGAGGAAACAAAGGATGTGTTGTGACCCAGGCCCAAGTAAGTAGTAAGAAACTCAGTCCGTGAAAAACCAAACAAACTTTATTCAAACATTCAAACATGAATGAATTATTTCATTCCCAGAGTCGTTCAACTCAGATTAAAACAAATGCCTCCCAACACAAATTCCTCAGTTCTCTTGTAAATCTTGGTCCAATTAGGCAAACTGCCAAAGGCCTTTCTTGGCAAATGTTCAGAAGTCACAAAAATAAAGATGTAGACAAAGCACCAGCAACCCGTATCAACCATCAGCACCAGTCAATGGTATTTGTGATGCATTTTTGAATGTTCAGTTGACTG
Organism: Ahaetulla prasina; assembly: GCF_028640845.1. NCBI lineage: Eukaryota > Metazoa > Chordata > Lepidosauria > Squamata > Colubridae > Ahaetulla > Ahaetulla prasina. The sequence continues at coordinate 125,685,962 of NC_080539.1, forward strand.
AGTTTCCTGTTTAATGAATAAATAAAATAATAATAATAATAATAATAATAATAATAATAATAATAATAATAATAATAATAATAATAATAATAATAGGAACAGAGTTGGAAGGGACCTTGGAGGTCTTCTAGTCCAACCCCCTGCCCAGGCAGAAAACCCTACACTACTTCAGACAAATGGTTATCCAACAAATAGTTATCCAACTATAAAGGATCAGACGCTGAGGCAAAACGGTTTAATGTGGAATGGCTGCTCTTATCATTTTTCCTGATTTCCCTGAATTCCTTAGCTGTTTTCTTCTCACTGGGAAATGGGTTAGGTAAAGAAACTGTGAGCACACACATACCTGTGGGGAAAGTCAAGAGTGGCTTTTGAAGCAGCTGTGTTAGCCTGAATAAAAACATGGCTGATTTAACAATTCAAAAATAAGAAGCCTGCACAAGCATCTCTTTCAAAGCTTTTTCACCGCTCTAATGCTTAGCCCTTGTGTGGCAGGTTGTGCGTGTCTCCTTTTTCATTTCCCCCTCCCCCTTCTGAATTGCATTCTGCAAGCTTCTCTTTTGTATTTATTTATTTATAATGTAATTTCTATACCGCCCTTCTCCTGAAGGACTCAGGGCGGTTTACAGCCATATTTAAACAACAAATACAAATAACAATTTGTATATTGCTCTGGTTCAGTAAAGAAGAGCATCTGTAGTTTGAATATTGGAAACTGACAATAAATGGAAATTATGGGCTCTCCACTTTTAATCATAGATGTAAAAAGGAGTGAGAGGTATCTATAGATGCTAACTGCTGACTCCGCAAAGAGAGTCAGGAAATAAACAATCCCATTTGTTTTAGCGTGGCAGAAATGTGATATAGATAAAGATATGCATAGGACTATTTCTATTATATTTACAGCATATCTCAGGTTTTTAAAATATTTTTTAAAATAATGTTGTTATCCAAGCCTCTGAAAGACTGCAAATGAAAGTAACTTGTTTATCATTCAAAATAAACTCCATGTCTTTTTGTCTGTGCCAACTTTAAAAAGCTCACAGTAAAATCTTGGACAAATTACTGCATAAGTCTGTACCATTAATTAGCTAAGTGAGTTAGATAGATGGAGATTGGAAACTGGTGGAATTGTAATGTGATCTCCAGATAAGGCTTATTGATTTTAAAGTCAGTAGGTAATGATACCTATTGACTTTTTAAAAATGAAGATGCTCCCAGTGGGAAAGTAAAGTCGCTGGATAGCCATCCCATTTGGTTTATCTACTGATCTTTTAAGATATCAGGTAAGAAAACCTTTGAGGGCTCTCCAAGCGACTCCATGGATATTGTAGGAATTTAGCACCCACCCCCCTCCTAGAAGAATGAAATATTTTAGAAAATATTTAAAAAGGCAGAATATATTTCCCTGGATGAGAAATGGAGAAACATGTTTTAAAGACAAAGCAGCTTCCTGACTCCCCCCCCACCTTTGTCAATGGGCCATTAAAGCCTCAGCCAAGCTCACTCATTCTCCCCACCTTTGTCAATGGGCCATCATCATCTGCAACATAATAGGACCCATCTAGCAACAGAAACTCACCACATGGCAAGGCTAGGCAAGCTTGAGGGACAACCTACAATGTTAGCTAAGACCCCTAGACCACCTGGGAGTTTGACAACCAATCAGGATACTCTTCCTGTGCCCCAGAAAGTTCAAAGCTCAGAAAAAGCATAAAGCCAGGGAGCACACAGGATCTCAGCCCTTTTCTGTTCAGGAACTCAAGCCATGTGATCCTGACCACCATTAAACCATCTTTTCAAGCAGTCTCCATGTTTCCAGTGTCTTTGTCCCCACTTGGAACTGAACCCAGATGGATATTTCTTCCAACAATATCACAGTTAAATGTGTGCATTTATGTTTGAAACAAAACATGTACAAAAATTAACCTGATCTCTGCTGAAAAAGCATAGAGAAGTACAGCATGTATGGCAGGGGTGAAATTTAAAAATTTTCCCTATGGGCGTGGCTTATTTGATGAGTGTGGTTCAGTGATCAGATGACCAGGTGGGCGTGGCCAAGTTGATGTCACTTTTTTGACCTACAAAAAGAAAATATACCAATTATTTCATGCAATTAATACTCAAATAAGAATATTCTTATTTATAAAATATATAAAGTATAAAGAAGAAGTACACAAAACAGTAAGAGGTACACAAATACTTACATAAGAGCAATAAAAGTGTTGTCTTCCAATGATAATAATGAACTAAAAAAAGAAGATATACCATGATATACAAATTTAACCATTTCATACATAAATAAGAATAAAAGAAGTACACAAAACAATAAAAAACCAATAAAAGTGGTACACAAATGTTTACATAAAATTGTTAGTTGTCTTTAGCTATAAGATGTTTCCACATAGCTATTTCAGTGGCACTCTCCTCACTTCCACTTTTCTTGAACTTGATGCACGGATCATTGGCTGAGCGATGGTGTTCTCTGAACCACTTTTTCACTGCAGGAATAGGGTCCCATTTTGGAAGAGGTAGCCCGGTAATGCTGATGGTCATGAGGTTGGTTAGATTGGAGACAGCAAGGCGACTCCTGCTTTCTGAGCATATGAAGTTCATTTTCAAAAAACCTCTTTCTGCTTCTGCAGAACTTGCTGCAATTGTTCTGACAATATCTTTTGCTTTTTTAATATTGTCAGGAATTGTATACCTTTTCGAATCTTTTAACACATTCTCCATAAAATCTCTTTTTTAATTTTTTAAATATTTTTTTTAAAAAAATAATTTTTATTAAGCTTTTTACCCTTAAAAACAAAATGAAGAAAAAACACAACAACAACAAAAAACAACAACAAAACACCAAAAACACATTAAAAACACATCACAAACATAGCGTTACGTATTTTGTATCGTCGTATCAGCAGTGGTATATATTCTCTGTTCTTTTTTTACTCAATCCTATACATACTTATATTTACATTCTACTATTCTATTTACCAATCCAATAATTTACATTTCCTAATTCCAATTTAGTCAGATTAACAATCCAATTTCTAATTTATACTTTTGATTTCTTTTTTCCAACCAATCATACAATTTATTCCACACTTTGTAATAATCCGACTCTTCTCTTTCCTTGATTTTTAATGTCATCCTGTCCATTTCTGAACATCGTAAAATTTTTTGGATAATTATTTCCTCTCTTGGAACATTATTTTGTTTCCATACATGTGCTACAGCAATCCTTGCTGCCCTTAATAAATGAAGTATTAAATATTGCAAAGATTTATCCATTTTTGAACTAATTATTCCCAATAGATAAAATCCACCAAATCTCTATAGTCATTGATGTTAATGTTGTAATTGAAAATGTCACCAAAATTGGAAACTTGGGAAAAAAATTGGGTTAGAAATGTTAAATTTACACAGGCACAGAATTTAAGGGAAAATTTTTATAAAATGTTTTACAGATGGCATTTAGATCCTAAGAAATTATCGTGTATATATCCAGATATGCAAGCAAAATGTTGGAGATGTAATTGTGATGACGCTACATATTTTCATATTTGGTGGACTTGTAAAAATATTAAGACTTTTTGGATAAGAATTTGGTGGATTCTACAAAATGTTCTGAAAAAGAAGATAAAGTTCCTGCCGCAAGTTTTTTTGCTGGGAATTATCACGGACTGTACAGTAATTGAGACTAAGTTGATTTTAAATTTAATAACAGCGGCAAGATTACTAATAGGACAGTATTGGAAGAAAAAAGAAGTACCGTATATACTCGAGTATAAGCCGAGTTTTTCAGCACGTTTTTTGTGCTGAAAAGCGCCCCCTCGGCTTATACTCGAGTCTACGTCTCGATGTACTTCGGGAACCCCACACAGGAGACGCCAAAGAGGCGGCGAGATCATCCGCGGATTTGCCCAAGGCTGAGCAGTTGACCCGAGCCAAGCCGGTCCCAGTCCAGCCCCTTCCTCTTGCAGCGAGTCCTTTCTACCGCAGGCAGCTAGCTCTCGTTAGTGCACAAGACGCTGCATTTATTCCTATGTGGACACACAGATGACCCCTCACGCCAATTGATGTCCTCCTTTTGACCTAGAACCAAAAATAGCCTCGCGTGCTTATTGCGCCCCAGCCACCCACTCCCTACTCCATTCTCTTTCTCTTCCGAGCCTGCCAAGAGCATCTTGCGGCGGGCAGGAAAGGCCTTTGTGTGTGTGCGTGTGTGTGCGCCTGTGTGCCCTAGTCCCTTCCTTCTCTTCGGCGGCGCTGGAAGAGAGAGAGAGAGAGAAAGGAGGGGCTGTTCCTCCCCTTCTTTCATTCTTTCATTCTCTCTCTCTCTCTCTCTTTCTTTCTTTTTTTCTTTCGCCTGGCCGAACTGCTTTTGGCGGCGCTGCGCGGAGGCGCTTGGCCATCTTTGGAGAGAGAGAAAGCCGGGTGAGGCGGCTAGAAGCCGGTCCCGGATAAGCGGGATGGTTCCCGTTCGCCCTGGCCTCCGTCCTCCGATCTCCTGCGCTGGGAGGCGGCGGCGGCGGCGGCAACCGGGCACCGCCGACTTTGGCCCTTTAGCAAGGAGGAAGGTGGGAGGGAAGCGGAGCTGCCGGCTGTGGCGCTCCGCTGGGAGCCGCCGCCGCCTGGAAGAGGGAGGAGGTGACCTTCACGTGCGGAGAGGGTGGGGATGGGGGTTGAGGCGTGCAAGAGGAGCAAGCGTGGAGGAAGAGGAGGCGGCCCCCTTGAGCAGCGCTTCTAAGACCAGCCCACGCTCCGAAGAGGAAAGGGAGCGAGTGGGTGGGTGGCTGGGACGAGACCCCACCACAAACACACACACGCCCGTGAGACGTCTTGCTTGCATGTCACACACACGCACCGCCGCTGGGAAAAAAAAGGATGGATGGATGGATGGAAGGAAGGAAGGAAGGATGGATTGATGGATGGAGGCGACCGCTTTGAAGCGCAACCTTCTCCCGCAACTAAGGGGTGTCAATGTTTTCCCCAATCCTAGGGTGTGGGAAACAGTCATTCTTTCTTCCCCTAGTCTCTCCGAGATCGCACTGCAGCGCCCATCATCCCCAGCCGGCAATCTGAGCTCGTGCCATCGATGTGGTCCTTGAACTTCCCCTCCTTGTTTCTAACCCAGCCTAGGATGGCGGCGTGGAGGTGTGGTGGTGGTAAACGGCCAGGAGAAAGCTTTGCTCTTTTCGAGAGGTCCTCTTGGAAGGCTGCCTTGGAAAGGGAAAGTGGGAGGGGCAGAGATTTCTCCTCAAAGGTCCCCTTGGAAGGCTGGGTTGGAAAGGGAAAGTGGGAGGGGCAGAGATTTCTCCTCAAAGGTCCCCTTGGAAGGCTGGGTTGGAAAGGGAAAGTGGGAGGGGCAGAGATTTCTCCTCAAAGGTCCCCTTGAGTCCTTGAGAAACTGATATCATACAAGGTTAATAAATTATACTCCTCCTCCTCATTGATGAGTTTTCATCCTGAAATTGATTGAAACATTGTACCATCATATGCTGCCATAGTATAGTGTTAACAACATCTGTAAAGATGATATATGAGCATGACACTAAGTTTTTTCTATATTTCCCCCTTTATTGAAAAACTTCCATCATGCTTCTTTCTGAAAACAAAGGTCATTATAATATACCTCATTATATATTTGATTTGATGATATTTCAGTTAATAAATACCATTTAAGGTGTTAAGCTTCTTTTCTTTTTCAGCAGCAAAGTGAATTACAACTTTAAAGAACTTTATTACTTTATATTCATTTATTTTAAGTATAGATTTTAGATTTTTAAACAAATATGTTTAGAGCTTTTATATCTTTCAAGTTATTCAAATTATCCCCTCAGCAGGTATATAATGGCATCCAATTCCAATACCATGTTGGGGCTTTTGGGCAAGGGAGGAGGAACGCAGCACCGCCTTCGCTGGCATTCCGGGATTTCCCCTTTGTTTAGAGCTGGGAATCCTCCTTCCCCCTTTTGCACTTTTATTGTTTTTCGTTCAAATAAATATTCATGTTATTTTACTTGGCTCTATCTTTATTTTTTACATTGACCAGTAGCTGCCTCATTTCCCACCCTAGGCTTATACTCGAGTCAATAGTTTTTCCCATTTTTTTGTGGTAAAATTAGGTACCTCGGCTTATATTCGGGTCGGCTTATACTCGAGTATATACGGTACCTACAATAGGACAATGGATATTGAAAGTTGCCAATTTGGCTGAGATGGCAAAAATCTCAGCCTTTTTGAAAGACAATACGCAAGAAAGATATTTAAGTGAATGGAAAAAATGGATTGACTATATTCAAAACAGATATCAGACTAAGAGTTATCAGACTGCCTTTGAATGATTAGGATATATTATTTTTGATTGCTTTGTGGGAGGTTAGGAATTGATGAGAATTGAAGGATTATAATTTAGTTAGGAAGGAAAATTTTTTAGTATATCTTTGCTTTATTTTTACTATACCTTGTGTTTGTTCCGGGAAGTCGGGGGGGGGGAGGAGGGTTTGGGAAGGGAGGGGAGGGGGGAAAGGGGGGAGGGGGGAAAGGGGAAAATTTTTTTTGTAAAACTTTTTCAATTAAAAAAAAAAGAAAAATGTCACCAAATGTGTGCAATTGTTCTTCGGCTGTTGTCCATGGAATGACTATTTCCTCAAAATCCCAGTACTTTGGCACCAAAAAATGTAGAAACTGTAGTTTATTTGTGGTGTCTTGCAATTGGCTACCTGTTTTTAAATGTTCACAGTCCATCAGCCATTTCTGCAATTTTTTTATGATGCTCCCTAAAAGTCTTTCCCGATGAAGCCCAACAAATTGATGATTTTCTATGAAGTTTATATTTCTGAAGGTTTCTGAAATAATTAGTTCATCAACTTTTCTTTCGTATGGGCCCTTTCCCTTTGTAAGCAGTTCAAATGCTTTTATTGATCTTCTCACCAGTTTTTCAGCCTTTATTATGTCTGTATTGTGTGCTTGCAGTGCAGTTGAAAGAAGTGAGATTTCTTCAAGAATATCGATCATCAACATCAAATCATTTAATAAATATTTGTTTTCCAGACAGGCAGCCATACCTGAATATTTTGCATTCACATGAAAATATTGATGTAGCACTGGATAAGCACGCCACACAGCTATGGTTGCCCTTAAACTACAGGCAGCCCATCTTGGCCCAAAAACTCTACCAATCCTTATGATGTTAATGTCAAGTTCTTTGGATATTTTGTCAAGTTCAGTTCGGTTCTTATTGGATTGCTGAAAAATGGAGCATATCTTATCAATAAATATTTTAAAATGATTTACTTGCTTTATTTCCTTTATGGCATCATCTAAAACAAGTTGGAGGCGATGGTTCAAGCAGTGCCATATGATGATGTTTGGAAACTCTTTTGCTATTCTGGTGCTCACTGCAGATTTTCTCCCAAGCATAACGCTGGCACCATCAGACCAGAACGCTATTACATTTTTTTGTAGGTAGTCCTGGGTAAATCCAACCTTATGTAAATTTTCAAAAACTGCAGAACATATTGTCTCTGCATCTTGTTTCTTCTATTCAGCAAGCTTGACAAAAATTGTTGATGGGTCCTCTGAGTCCTCAGCTTTTAAGAAAACTATCAGAATTGGTTTGCAGGATACTGTTGGGGCTTCATCAATGATCAGACATATTTTCAGATTCTGTGCAATGATGCTGGAAAATATTTGGGTTTTAATTTCGTTTTCAATGCACTCAACTATTTTGACAACTGTTGGTCTTGTATGCAACCCTACTCCCAGATCTACTCCATTTTCAGTTTGTAATTTATCAATTCCTCTCTGCTTGAAATTGGTCTGCATGCTTTTCCCAGGCTGTAAACAGTTTTGAACATTTTAGAAGTGGTGCCATATTGCTTTTCAAAAATCTTGTCCATTGCTTTTGTTATGGCTTCCTGCTCAGCTTGTTTTCTGTTGTCTCTACAAATGGTGTGTGATTTTGATATGAAATGTTCTCTCATTTTCTTCCTTAGAGACACATGCTGCACTCCCTTGTTTTTCCCAGCCACCTCAATCTTGAAAAGCTTCCACTCTTTGGACACATGAATACTGCACTCTATTGTGAAGTCATGTTTCACACAGTACTTGCAACCTAGTTTCTAGTTTGAAACTTCCAACCTGTCATACTTCTCTCTCTTTTTTTTATTTACATTTATATCCCGCCCTTCTCCGAAGACAATCTGGGTCCTCATTTTACCTACCTTATAAAGGATGGAAGGCTGAGTCAATCTTGGGCCTGGTGGGACTTGAACTTGCAGTAATTGTAAGCAGCTGTGTTAATAACAGACTGTCTTAGTCCGTTGAGCCACCAGAGGCCCTTGGAAGAAAGGGCAACTTGGAAGTTGTACTGTTGCATGATCCAGCAATCTGGAAAAATGCTTTCAATTTCAGGGTGGTGGGTAACTCAATACTTGACTTGCTGCTTTCTTCGGTTTCAAGTGGTGGAAGTGGTGGTACTTGTGGTTCTTGGGATGGTTTTGGATCCATTTCTGATGGTTGTTCTGCAAGTTTTGGTTTCTTGGCCAAGAAACCCATCAAAATCTGTTGCCTTATCATCCTTCCTGTTAAAGGTGGCAGCTACTGCAAAAGGGAAAAAAAGGAGCTTTGTTAGCTGAAAACACAATGTAAAAGCACACAAAAAGCTCAAAAATCACACTTTACACACACACAACACAACACAACTGACTCACACACAATGCAAAAGCAGCAACTTCACTCAAAATGGCCCCTGCAACAAGCATTAACCTCATAGAGCCACAAAAAGCTCAAAAACCAACTTTCACGCTTTACACACACAAAATGTCGCATACAGCTTTGTGAGATTTTGTGTGTTTGTGTAGTTAGAGTGAAACACTACAGAAACACACCAAATCTCAAAAAGCTGCACAAATATTTTATTTTATTTTATTATTTTATTTATATTTTTAGATAAAAGCAGCTAAATTTAAAACTTCCTTAACTTTAAATTGCTATGTCTAAAAAAAACACTCATAACCCCCCCCCCAATTATCTATTTTTTTAAAAGCCCCCCCCCAAAAAAACTCCAGTTACTTACCCAATTGAAGGCACAAGGCAGGCAGGCAGATTCAGTTGCTCACCGATGAGATTGATTGCAGGCAGGTAAATTCAGTTGCTAGGTGATGAAATTGATTGCAGGGATTGCAGCAGGTGAAGCAAGGCAGGTGTTGTGACCAGCGGCTTGGGATTTGGACCGAAGAGCAAAGGTAAGCAAGATGGAGGCTGGGGGGAAGGTGGGTGGTTAGGTAGGTAGCTTAGCCAGGCCAGGACCCAGGGACCCGGGAGGCGGCACGAGACCCACAAATGATCCCCAGCAGTTGCGCAAACTACATGAGCCTGTGGATGGGGGGGGGTTGCACGCTAGGCCGCAACTGACAATGCTTACCTTTTTGAATGAGTGGCTGTTGGCGAGGCATCTGAGCGAGGTGAGGTGAGGTCCGAGAGAGGCAAAGTCTGAGTGGTGAGGTGTCCAAGCAGGCAGGCGTCAGTGAACTTCTGGGCTGCATGGAAAGGGGAACTTATATATGCCAGGGATACGGTGGATGGTCCGGAAGCGCCGAGTGGCAGGAAAAACAAGTAGTGGGAAAAGCGAGTGATGGGAAAATTGAGTGGCAGGAAAAGTGAGTGTCAGGAAAAGCAAGCGAGCCAGAAAGAAGCAGCAAGTGGGCAAGCGGGTGACCGGGCGACCGGGCGATTAGGTAGGCATGGGCGGGGGGGGCATGGATTATTGCTACCGGTTTTTTATTTTTTATTTGAATTTATATCCCGCCCTTCTCCGAAGACTCAGGGCGACTTACATTGTGTAAGGCAATAGTCAACAAACCAATGGCAATTATCACTACCAGTTCGGCCAAACCGGTCTGAAGTGGAAGCGTTTCACCCCTGATATATGGAGACTTGCACTAGGACATTAGGTTAAAATTGCAACGCAGGCTGTTGTGCCTGTAAGACATAACTTGTATTAGGCATTGACATAACTTCAAGGTGGAGTATAAAGAGAGGTCAGTTTATTGGTGTTTTTTTTTTTTTGAGAAACTATAGTAAATTAGATTTATCAGAGATATGGCTGACTGGAAGGACAGTATGTTATTTAATTTGGCAGTCCAAATTTGTCCCCAACTGAACTATACCTGGAATGTTCAGTTTTTACATTTGTATTAATTGGCACCATAATAATTTGGCAAGAGATGAAAGATTACAATGAATGTAACAATTGGCTCAACAAAGCAAAGATCAGGAGCTAAATATAATCTGTTTGAAGACTGAATAAGAGAAGAATGTTATCATTTACAAAGAAAAAGACTATTCAGTACTTGTATTAGTTGAGCTTCAGTGAGCTGAATAACGCTTGAATTCAGCTAAGGTAAGTAAGTAAGCAAGTAAGTAAGTAAATAAGTAAATAAGGAAGGAAGGATGGAGAAAGGAATGAAACTATCATTTAGCAAGAGAACCAACAAGTATACTTTGTTTTCTGCTGTTTTCTCAACAGAAGGAACCTCAAAGATAATAGAGACAGAGCAATATACCATACATTTCTTTTTGAAAAATGTCATGCTCTTCTATTCATCCTGAGAAACAATTCACTCTTTAAATAATTGGCTGAGGGGGAACATGTAGGTACGTGAGCGAAATTAAATAGATGGGCTATATCAGATACAACCCCCCTTAACATTTTGAGAGTGAAGAGTCATGTAGTATTATATTTACATTTAATCTGATTATGCAAACTGGTAAGTAAAATAGTATTTAGTCACGAATGCCAGATATTTTCCGGTTTTGTAATTGTTTTGCATGGACTGTAGGAACTTTCAAATACAGACATCATCTAGTTCAACCCCCTGCTCGAGCAGGAAACTTTATACCATTTCAGACAAATGGTTGTCTAATCTCTTTTTAAAAACTTGTAATGATTGAGCATGTACAACTTCTGAAGGCTGTTCCACTAGTTAATTGTTCTCACTGTTAGGAAATTTCTCCTTTGTTCTGGGTTGCTTTTCTTCTTCATCCGTTGTTTCTTGTCTTGCCTTCAGGTGCTTTCATTGAAGATTGCATATATAAACTAGTCTTAAAATTAATGGCTAGAATGCATTTAGGCCCTGTGAAATTGTCTGTGGCTGCATATAGGCAATGAAGGGGGAAAGATGAATGTAAATTTTGTTTTAAAGAAGTCGGTAGATGAAATTGTTTCATTGCCAGGAATTTTCTTCTAATTTATGAAAAATCCATGGAAGCTTTCTGACACAGGAATGTTCTAAAATGCCCTATATCTGCAGATTTCATTATGAACAAAATAGACTGGTAGGGCAAGAAAGAGAAAGACAAAAACATTGGTTTAATGTCAAACTAATAAATGACTTGCTTTGCTTACTTGCTGGGACAGGGTTATATTATTATGTGCTTACAGATCAGTCTAATTGAAACAGTGATGATGGTCTTGACCTGTAGTCCTTTGTGTCACCTAGTGCTTGGCTGGAATAATGAAAGCTTGCTCAAGACAAACTTGGCAACAGATCTAAGGTGATATGGTTGCACACAGAAGCAAGTTGTATTGACAGGATACTGTGACTTATCAATTCACCTCTTACATTCATCAACTTTGGCTGAATCCTACTACAAACCCCTGGTCACACAGCATGATTCTAAAATTTTTAACCAAACAAATAACCCTTAAACCCAAGTATTTGCTACTTGGATTATTCTACCCCAATAATTTTTACAAAATATCACAGGGTGAACAGGTAACATCAGTCTGCTAATTTTTGCATGGATCCTAGTTATAGAATAACTACCCTGTTTTCCCCAAAATAAGCCCGATCGGGCTTTTGAGGACATGATAATAACCCTTATTTCAGGGTTCAAAAAATATAAGACAGAGTCTTATTTTGGGGAAAACATGGTCTTATTTTGGGGAAAACATGTGTGCAGGGGAATTTATTCAAGAACAGGTTTTGTCATGGTTTCAGTATATTGCTTATATTTGTAATGGACTCCCACATGACACAGACATATAGAAAGGCCATGTGTGAATTGTGGCATCAAATATTTCAAGACTTAATCTATATCTTTTAATCTATATGTTATCATACTAGTGTGATTTACCGGTATTTGAGAAATTCCCAATTTTTACACACACATCCCACACACAAACATAGAAAGATAATTATTGAAGGTACCAAATAACATTGATTCTGTTTTGAGGAAAGCCAGTAACTAGTTTTCTATGCAATCTATTAATCTTACAACTTCTAATAGTGTGCCTCATTAGGGGTGAGAAACCCAAAGGGCATGGTTTCTGGCCCAAGAATGTTACCTATCACACGGAAAGGAAAAGGAGGTGAATATGACTTCCATTTCTTCTATAAGTAGGCCTTACATTTGAAACATAACACTTGCTGGAATTCTTTCCTAGCAACTCCATTAACTTTGCTTTAAGAAATCTACTTATCACAATTCAGAAGTCCTTGAAATTCTGTTCTTGCACTTTTTTACTTCATTGGCTGAGAGAAGTCTGACACTATTATTATTATTATTATTATTATTATTATTATTATTATTATTATTATTATTATTATTATTATTATTATTAATAATAATAATAACAATAATAATAATTAAATTTTTATACCGCCCTTCTCCCAAAGGACTCAGGGCGGTTCACAGCCAAATAAAAACAGTAAAAAGTGCACAATAAGAACAATAATTAAAAAACTTATTAAATATAAGGCCAAATTAAAATCCATTTAAAACCATAAAACCTAATAAAATTTAAATCCAAATATTAAAAAACTACTAAAAATTCTACGCCAGTCCTGCGCGAATAAATAGATATGTCTTCAACTCGTGGTGAAAGGTCCGAAGGTCAGGCAGTTGACAGAGTCCTGGGGGAAGTTCATTCCAGAGGGTGGGAGCCCGCACAGAGAAGGCCTTTCCCCTGGGGGCTGCCTGCCAACATTGCTTGGCGGACAGCACCCTGAAGAGTCCCTCTCTGTGAGAGTGCACGGGTTGGTGGGAAACAATCGGTAGCAGTAGGCGGTCCCGTAAGTAACCCGGCCCTAAGCCATGGAGCGCTTTAAAGGTCACACTCAAGATTTACTTCTTGATTTACTTCTTACTATCACACTCAAGATTTACTTCTATATGTTATCCAATGGAGTTTCTGTTGCCATATTTTTTAATATCAAAGACTCTACGTTAAATAGAATTATATTCACTGACATGTCTGTTTCCCTCTACTGTTATAAGAATGGTAGATCTATTGCTATTTTAAGAACATGAATTCTATTATACATTTTATTTCACATGCTTTAATCACAACTTAAGTCATTTCTTCATTAGTGCTTTATAGTGTTTTCTAGTTCGCCTGCCATTGTTAAGGCAACACAACAACTCTCTAAATTATTGTTATATTGTAAAGTGGTACAAATATAGTTGAAGGATGTGAGAATATGCTAAAAATCACTTATGAATAGTTGGCTTAGTGTTTTTAAAGGTTGTTTGGTTTAGAGTTTTCTGCTCTGCAATTAAGCATGTTCTTTTGTCAGTGAGATCCGAAGGAGGTAGTCTATTTGTTGATCACTCAAAACTGGGTGCTATATACTTGTTTACACAGTGTGAACCATTTGGGGGCAGCCAGTAGTAAAATTTACCAGAGAGGATAATATCTGATTCTCCTTTGGCATGCCTCTTCCCCCACCCCAATCAATGGAACTTGACATTCAAATATGTTTAGCAAAAATTTTTTACAAAATCAATTTATGATTGAGGCTATGGAAATTTCCCTTTTGCCATAATTAAAAGGAATGCTTCCATTAATCTGTGAGAAAAGCTTTTAATAGTTCAAATAGGCACCTACTTGTTAACATGTATAAATATATAGCGGAAAGGCAATGAAGGTTTGGGAAGTGGGAGTTTAACTGAGATCACAAAGGAGAGAGTGTGTGTTTATTCTTTCCCTCTATTCGCAGGATCCTGTAATTATTATTTGCTATTTTTACTTAGCAGATTAGAGACTATTCGTGCTTGACAAAGTTATAACTGTAATATAAATATTATTTATTTCAAGGCTATTTAAGGCTACATTTCAAATATCTAAAATTCCGTTTTTGTTTCTTTCACGATCCAGCATATTTAGGGAATTTCATAAATTGCTGCATTTCCCATTAAGCAGTCTAAAGGACCCTGATTCATTAGAAAACATTATTCTCTTTCTTGATTTCAGTACAACCTTTGTGAGTAAGCGGAAATGAATTAATAATAATAATAAAAAAAGAACTTAAAACAGGAAAAGGGAACAGAAACATGACATTAAATATAGCCTTAGGTTGAAGTAATACCTACTTTTGTGCCACTTATGATTTCCTTGCCTGTACTGGTTGTCAATTTCACATTTGGCAGTTTAAAATACCAAATGAGAAAAATAGGAGAGATGAAAACCTTTAGTGCATTCTTACCAACAGTTTAATACAGTTTTATTTGTTGCATTAGAGCAGGGGTGTCAAACTCAAGGCCCGCTGGCTGGATCTGACCCACAGGATGCTTAGATTTGGCCTGTGGGGCTGCCTTGGAAACAGCGAAGGACTGACCCGCAGTGCCTCTGCCAGAGAGGCCCTCCCGGGCTCCCTTTTCACTAGCAGACAGTTGCAGGAGGCCATCCCAGCCAAAAACAGAGCTCATGAGGACTGACATGGCCTCACAAGCTCCATTTGTGCTGGCAGAAGGTTGTCGGAGGTTGTCCCAGCTGAAAACGAAGCTTGGGAGCCTATTTTCACTGGCAGATCACTCGGGCCACCACAAGTGCCTTAACACAAGTGACATCAAGCTGGCCACGCCCATCCTGGCCACGTCCACCCTGGGCCCCCCGAAGTCAAACACAACCTTGATGCGGCCCTCAATGAAATAGAGTTTGACACCAAGGTGTTGGTTACCACCTTTAAAGCGCTCCATGGCATAGGACCGGGATATCTTCGGGACCGCCTTCTGTTACCACATGCCTCCCACCGGCCGGTACGCTCCCATAGAGGGGGTCTTCTCAGGTGCCGTCAGCCAAACAGTGTAGGCTGGCGACCCCCAGGGGGAGAGCCTTCTCTGTGGGCGCACCTACCCTCTGGAACAAGCTTCCCCCAGGACTTCGACAACTTCCTGACCTCCGGATTTTTCGCCGCGAGCTGAAGACATATCTATTCTTTCGAGCAGGACTGGCCTAAATAGGGTTTTTAAATATGGATTTTATTGGGGTTTATTTTTTATATTTTGTATGGTATTTTAAATTTAGGCTATTTTGAATAGTTTTTTAAAATGTGTTTTAGTGTAATATATTGTATTATTTTATTTGCCTGTTCACCGCCCTGAGTCCTTCGGGAGAAGGGCGGTATACAAATTAAATTATTATTATTATTATTATTATTATTATTATTATTATTATTATTATTATTATTATTATTATTATTATTATTATTATTATTATTATTATTATTATTATTATTATTATTATTAATAATAACAATAATAATAATTAAATTTTTATACCGCCCTTCTCCCAAAGGACTCAGGGTGGTTCACAGCCAAATAAAAACAGTAAAAAGTGCACAATAAGAACAGTAATTAAAAAACTTATTAAATATAAGGCCAAATTAAAATCCATTTAAAACCATAAAACCCAATAAAATTTAAATCCAAATATTAAAAAACTACTAAAAATTCTACGCCAGTCCTGCACGAATAAATAGATATGTCTTCAACTCGCGGCGAAAGGTCCGAAGGTCAGGCAGTTGACGGAGTCCTGGGGGAAGTTCATTCCAGAGGGTGGGAGCCCCTACAGAGAAGGCCCTTCCCCTGGGGGCTGTCTGCTGACATTGCTTGGCGGACGGCACCCTGAGGAGTCCCTCTCTGTGAGAGCGCACGTGTTGGTGGGAGGCAATCGGTAGCAGTAGGCGGTCCCGTAAGTAACCCGGCCCTAAGCCATGGAGCGCTTTAAAGGTCACACTCAAGATTTACTTCTTGATTTACTTCTTACTATCACACTCAAGATTTACTTCTATATGTTATCCAATGGAGTTTCTGTTGCCATATTTTTTAATATCGAAGACTCTACGTTAAATAGAATTATATTCACTGACATGTCTGTTTCCCTCTGCTGTTATAAGAATGGTAGATATATTGCTATTTTAAGAACATTAATTCTATTATACATTTTATTTCACATGCTTTAATCACAACTTAAGTCATTTCTTCATTAGTGCTTTATAGTGTTTTCTAGTTCACCTGCCATTGTTAAGGCAACACAACAACTCTCTAAATTACTGTTATATTGTAAAGTGGTACAAATATAGTTGAAGGATGTGAGAATATGCTAAAAATCACTTATGAATAGTTGGCTTAGTGTTTTTAAAGGTTGTTTGGTTTAGAGTTTTCTGCTCTGCAATTAAACATGTTCTTTTGTCAGTGAGATCCGAAGGAGGTAGTCTATTTGTTGATCACTCAAAATTGGGTGCTATGTACTTGTTTACACAGTGTGAACTATTTGGGGACAGCCAGTAGTAAAATTTACCAGAGAGGATAATATCTGATTCCCTTTTGGCATGCCTCTTCCCCCACCCCAATCAATGGAACTTAACATTCAAATATGTTTAGCAAATTTTTTTTACAAAATCAATTTATGATTGAGGCTATGGAAATTTTCTTTTTGCCATAATTAAAAGGAATGCTTCCATTAATCTGTGAGAAAAGTTTTTAATAGTTCAAATACGCACCTACTTGTTAACATGTATAAATATATAGCGGAAAGGCAATGAAGGTTTGGGAAGTGGGAGTTTAACTGAGATCACAAAGGAGAGAGTGTGTGTTTATTCTTTCCCTCTATTCGCAGGATCCTGTAATTATTATTTGCTATTTTTACTTAGCAGATTAGAGACTATTCGTGCTTGACAAAGTTATAACTGTAATATAAATATTATTTATTTCAAGGCTATTTAAGGCTACCTTTCAAATATCTAAAATTCCGTTTTTGTTTCTTTCACGATCCAGCATATTTAGGGAATTTCATAAATTGCTGCATTTCCCATTAAGCAGTCTAAACGACCCTGATTCATTAGAAAACATTATTCTCTTTCTTGATTTCAGTACAACCTTTGTGAGTAAGCGGAAATGAATTAATAATAATAATAATAAAAGAACTTAAAACAGGAAAAGGGAACAGAAACATGACATTAAATATAGCCTTAGGTTGAAGTAATACCTACTTTTGTGCCACTTATGATTTCCTTGCCTGTACTGGTTGTCAATTTCACATTTGGCAGTTTAAAATACCAAATGAGAAAAATAGGAGAGATGAAAACCTTTAGTGCATTCTTACCAACAGTTTAATACAGTTTTATTTGTTGCATTAGAGCAGGGGTGTCAAACTCAAGGCCCGCTGGCTGGATCTGACCCACAGGATGCTTAGATTCAGCCTGTGGGGCTGCCTTGGAAACAGCGAAGGACTGACCCGCAGTGCCTCTGCCAGAGAGGCCCTCCCGGGCTCCCTTTTCGCTAGCAGACAGTTGCAGGAGGCCATCCCAGCCAAAAACAGAGCTCATGAGGACTGACATGGCCTCACAAGCTCCATTTGTGCTGGCAGAAGGTTGTCGGAGGTTGTCCCAGCTGAAAACGAAGCTTGGGAGCCTATTTTCACTGGCAGAGCACTCGGGCCACCACAAGTGCCTTAACACAAGTGACATCAAGCTGGCCACGCCCATCCTGGCCACACACCCCAAGTCAAACACAACCCTAATGCAGCCCTCAATGAAATCAAGTTTGACACCAAGGTGTTGGTTACCACCTTTAAAGCGCTCCATGGCATAGGACCGGGATATCTTCGGGACCGCCTTCTGTTACCACATGCCTCCCACCGGCCGGTACGCTCCCATAGAGGGGGTCTTCTCAGGTGCCGTCAGCCAAACAGTGTAGGCTGGCGACCCCAGGGGAGAGCCTTCTCTGTGGGCGCACCTACCTCTGGAACAAGCTTCCCCAGGACTTGACAACTTCCTGACCTCCGGATTTTTCGCATGAGCTGAAGACATATCTATTCTTTCGAGCAGGACTGGCCTAAATAGGGTTTTTAAATATGGATTTTATTGGGGTTTATTTTTTATATTTTGTATGGTATTTTAAATTTAGGCTATTTTGAATAGTTTTTTAAAATGTGTTTTAGTGTAATATATTGTATTATTTTATTTGCCTGTTCACCGCCCTGAGTCCTTCGGGAGAAGGGCGGTATACAAATTAAATTATTATTATTATTATTATTATTATTATTATTATTATTATTATTATTATTATTATTATTATTATTATTATTATTATTATTATTATTATTATTATTACCCCTGCATTAGAGATAAAAGGTAAAGGTAAAGGTTCCCCTCACACATATGTGCTAGTCATTCCCAACTCTAGGGGGCGGTGCTCATCTCCATTTCAAAGCCAAAGAGCCAGCGCTATCCGAAGACTTCTCCGTGGTCATGTGGCCGGCATGACTCAACACCAAAGGCTGCTCAGAACACTGTTACCTTCCCACCAAAGGTGGTCCCTATTTTTCTACTTGCATTTTTTTCATGCTTTCGAACTGCTAGGTTGGCAGAAGCTGGGACAAGTAACAGGAGCTCACCCTGTTATGTGGCACAAGGGATTCAAACCGCTGAACTGCCAACCTTTTGATCGACAAGCTAAGTGTCTTAGCCACTGAGCCACCATGTTCCTCTAATCTAGAGGATTAGAGCCTAGCTAAATTACAGTTCTTTATTATCTAAGATTCAGGTTCTATGCAGCAAATTTGTTAAAAATTACTCACGTCTAAACATTATATCTTTATCTTTATCTACATCTACTACATGTATATTCAAAGGGCTGTAGCTCACAATTTCAATACATTTCACCCATGACCAAATTCCCATTTGAAAGTAATAAAATACTATATAACTCCTCTTTCAACAAAGAACTCTTCAAAAATATGTATGTCTGATCAAGTTTGAGAGAGCATCAACATCCATCTAAATTGGGTCAGTCCCTCATGGATTTTTTTTCTTACATCTCCTGAAACCTTTCCTCTAGATTTGCCTCAACTGTTTCACACGGGAAGTAACTTGTGGTGCAAACTGTGTTTTTCTTATCTTGTGTCTTCTTCAAGCCTCTATTCTCTATGTGCTGAGAAACTGAAATTTTCCTGAACAATCTTTTCTACCTTTTTGGCCTGCAATGAATGCGTCTCACATTTTGCATCTTTTATACATGCCCATTTATAAAACTGCATGGCATTAAACAATAATATTACTCTATCCATGGCAATATACTGACTGCTATTATGTGCTGGTAACAGTATACTAGTATTAGCATACTGATATACGGTTCATCAATTATTTTGTCTGGTTAACATGGTTAACAATACTTTGGATACGTTGTGTGAAGACCCAGGTCTCTGGAAAAGGCTGTAATGTGGAAGGAAAAAGAAGGAGAGTTTGGGCAAAGCAAGGTTATCATCTTGGGAGGAAGGGACACTGTTGGGAAACATGAAAGACTAGATTAGAGATACATCAGCATGGAGAAATCTGTCTATGTGGTTGCTACAGTCAAAATCAGCTTGATGGCACATAATAAATCTAGCATGTTTTACCACTGTTTATTATATTTCTGTAAATCTGGACAACTCTGATTATCTATCTATCTATCTATCTATCTATCTATCTATCTATCTATCTATCTATCTATCTATCTATCTATCTATCTATCTATCTATGCTTAAAGAATAAATCAATTGAATTAACCCAACTGAATCTCACAAACAAAAACAAAAAGTCATGACTCAAAGTTGCTTCCCACCTATGTAAGAAGTCATCTGAGTCATCTTTGTCAGTCTGCTGGGACTCCCTAGGCCCATCCAACTACACCAGGAGTCAGCAACCCGCAGCTCTGGAGCTCTTTCATCCCTCCCTGTCGCTGGTCAGTGCCACAATTTTGAGAGCAGCTTCTGGTTACCTGTGGAGGGGGGAAGCATGGTGTGCCAGGAGGCGGCTCTATGGCAAAAGGCGGGTTTTTCAATCGGCTCCACAATTGATAGTGCTTTTGGTTAGGACAGGTTGAGGAAAAAGGACACCGAACTTGAGGAGACTCTATAGTGGAGGAACCGGACTTCCGGCCGGCTCCAGAATTGATCAGGGGGGGGGTCCGGTTAGGACCTTTGTGGCTCTTTGAGGGTTTAAGGTTGCCGACCCCTGCACTACATCATGCAGCAATAATACAATTTTGTGCCAATACTCTGTAGTAGGATGAAACCAGAATCCAGGGCCAAAGGCTAAGTACCAATAGATTGGCAAGGAGCTCAGCTCTGGTTATGCCAAAGGAAAGTTTCCTTAGCTTCATGGCTGATTTTAAGCAAGAGGCTGAGATGAGGCAAAAGTTATGCAAGCAATCACTCCTGAGGAACTAAGTCAAAACTACAAGGGGAAAAAAAGTGCAAATTGAGAAGTAGGGCAAAAAAGCAAACCAAAAAGCAAGATCAAAAGACAAAAAGAGGATAGAGAAATACAACAAGCTCATAATCTATTGCAAGGAAGATTGGAAAAGCAATTGGAAAAAGCTTATAGGAGAAGATGAAGGTGGATAGAGGTCCTGAAAACACAATTGCAAAAAAGTTGTATAAGGGGAAAAATAGATCTCAGCAGAGGGAAAAAAAATGTGGTTGCCTAAGAACCTGAGTGAAGAATCAAGCACAGAAAATGAAACCAAAGCCATCTAAGAGATGGGAAGTCAGTCATCAAAGTATCTACAAGCTGCAAGATTGCAACGTTGGTGTAAAGAAATCTAAAGCTCAGCTGAATTTGGGAAACAATTGTATAAAAGGTTCAACATAGCAGCTGCTTAATGCAGGTGTCAAAGTGATAACACACGATAAATTAATATTTATTTTCTATTTTGGCTCAGTTTTCTCAAACAAAGGAGTATGTTTTCTCACTAAACAACTGTAAGGATCAGGATGAAATGATAGGACTGACTGATAGATACATGATTAGGGAGCAGTTGTTTCTTTTGAAGAAGTCTAAAGTTTCAGGCAGATTAATTGCATCCTAAAATATGGATGAACTCACCATGGGGAGGAGGTCAGATGATAAACATTATTTACATATTCCCAAAGGAGAAAGAGGGATCCAGAAATAAGTCTAACGTTGAAATCCTAGAAAATTTTAGAGCAGATGATAAAAAGAATAACCTATAAGTCAGTAACTCCCCCATCTTTTGGACACCAGGGACCAATTCAAAGGTTTTTCTTCCCCAAGGACTGGAGGGGGTGTGGTTTCACATACTACCTGCATCACATGGATGGAGCTTCGCTTTTTTGCACAGCCCAGTTTCTGGCATGCTGCAGACTGGTCGTTGGGGATCCCTGCTATAAGTAACTTCAAAACCAGGGCAAATTCCAGGCTAATACCAAATAGGCACCAGCCTAGGGTTGCCAAATCTTAAGGGGCACTAACCAGTGGTATTCAGCTGGTCAGTACCAGTTTGAGTGAACTGGTAGCAGAAATTGCGATGGGCCCACCCAACCGCCCCGTCTCTATGCTGCCCTATTTAGGCACATTTTTGAGGCCGGGAGCATGCTTGGAAGGTGAGCATGCTCACATTTTCGATGCTGGGTGAACCGGTAGGTAAATTATGTGAATCCCACCTCTGGCACTAACACTGAAAAGACTTCTGAATAACACAATTTAATATATAATTTCAATATATAACACAATATATAATTTCATAGGAATTTTGCTGACTGATAACAAAGTATGCTTATGTAATTAAAATGACCTTGTAAATAGGATGAAAATGACTGAGAAAAGGAAAAAAAAATGGACCAGGCCTGAAAAATCATAACTGTAAAACCTGAAGAAAAACAAGAGTTTTGGTGTCTTTTGGAAATTCTCAACAAACCAGAAGATGAGCCAAGCCATAGAGGGTACTAGAACATGACTTTGCCTAGGGTATCAAAATGTCTAGAACCAGACCTATTAAAAACGCAGCTATAACCAAAGTCATTATGAATTTTCCAATAAAAATTCTTAATAGATTGCACTTAGCACTTTTTTTTTTAATCTGCTAACTTTCTTAGCGGTCTTGACTTCAGAAAAGCATTTGACAAATTACTGCACAACATTCTGATTAGTAAAATAGCTAAGTGTCAGTTTAAATTAACTAGAGTACTCAAAAGAGTATTCACTGATCGGTCCTCATCAACCTGGGATGAGTATCTCAGGATAGGGGGTGTCACAAGATTGAACCTCTCAACTGATCTTTGTTCTCCTTGACATTTTAAAAAAAGCCCTAGATGAAGAGATGGAAAAAATGCTTATCAAATCTGCAAGTGACATAAAATTGGATGAGAAAGCTAAAATGCTAGGAGAGAGATTAAATGCAGAATAGTTCAGAAAAATGCTATTTTGGGCTGCATCAAAAGAGGCATCATTTTCAAATATGAGGAAGTAATTATATTGCTTTATATTGCTTTGGTTAGACATCATTTGATTGTTCTGTCTAGTTCAGGGCACTGCATCTTAAAAAATAGTCCTGAAAAATTGGAATATATTTAGAGAAAGGCCACAAAGATAATTAGGGGACCAGACTAAACCATATGATGTGAAACAGAACTATGTTAAGTCTTGAGAAAAGAAGATTGAGGGGAAAGTGTTAGCACTCTTCAAATGTCTGAAAAAAGTTACTGGCATGACTTTTGCCCATTTGCTTCTAATCACAGCACAGACTTGGTCAGATAACATTTTCTGGCTGTCCTGTTCCCATGAGATGACCTTATCTCATCTCTACTCCATCATTAAGACAGGCTGTGGTTAGTTATCATAGTAGTTAGGTTCACTGTTGACCTAATGTATTGGTATACATACCTATGCCTAAGGAGTTTCGACAAGAAAGATAACAGTCAACCCAAGTATTCAATAAAGCTTCATAACAGAACAGTAGCAGGAGTATCAATTAGCCAGGGTAGTGTTGGTCTTTCCTTCACTGCATAGGTGGAGACAAAGATAATCACGCTGATACAGTTAATGACAATGATGCCTCAAGTGCTGGAAGAAGTTAGCTTATTTATTAATATTGATTTACATGGACATTTATCTCACCAATGTGACTTTGAATGGCTAACAAGAATGAAAATACAAAACGAGTACATGTATACAGGCAATCTTCGACTTACAACCATGGTTGGGACCAGAATTTCTGTTGTTAAACAAGGTGGTTGTTAAGTGAATTGTGCCCAATTTTATGACCAATTTTTTGCTGTAGTTGTTAAATGAATCACTGCAGTTAAGTGATACTTGCGGTTGGTAAGTAAATCTAGCATTGACTTTGCTTGTAGGAAGCTGTCTAGGAAGATTGCAAATACCATGTTTTCCCCAAAATAAGACCTTATTGGAAAATAAGCCCTAGCATGATTTTTTAGATTACTCGTAATGCAAGCCCTATCCCAAAAATAAGCCCCAGTTAAGATTGTCATCCAGACAGATGCATTTACCATATTTCCCTAAATGGAAAATAAGCCCTAATGCAAAAATAAGCCCTAATGGAGCAAAAATTAACATAAGACCTGGTTTTATTTTTGGGGAAATACGGTAGCAATCACATGATCCCAGGTTGATGCAACCATTGTACATAAATGCTCATTGACAAGAACCCGAATTTTGATCACATGACTGTGGGGGTACTGCGGTGGCTAAGTGTGAGGACTGGTTGTAAATCATGGGTTTTTTTTGTAGCCATTGTAACTTTGAATGGTCACTAAATGAATTGTTGTAAGCCAAGGACTACCCATATTAAGAAATAAACAATGAAAAACATAATTCCCAACTAAGTAATGTAAACTGGCATCTAAGCATATGAGGTGAGGTTGCTTTTACAAATTTCAAGCATTTCGAGATATAGCCAATAATCTTTTATGTTTTATGTAATGAAAAACCTCTATCTAATGAAGGCCCAGGGAGCATAGCAATCAGTTGACCCTTTCTGTTGCTTTTCAGCAGCTTTTCTTAAGGGCAAGGGTGACCGGAGATATGCCTACATAATATCTAGCAATGGGAAACAGACTTCTCTTTTAGCTACTCTATTGCTGCAGGAATTGTTGAGCAACCTCTACCTGACCTCATCTTTCAAATCTTCTCCAGCCTAATAAAAGGGACATATATGTGCGCAAAGAAAGTGATAGTACTTCTCCATTTAATCAGCCGATAAAAAGCCCAAATCTGAAGGGATGACAGCAGCTCAGCACTTAGAACAGAATTAATAATCTTGCATGGAAATTTAAACATCTCTTTATATCTTTGTAGATATTCTTGATGAAACAAAAGTTCCCATTCTGCAAAATAATGGAGTCCAAGGGTATTTAAAGGACAGAGTATGTAAATTCCTTACTGATTTACTTGCCCTGTGCTCTGAATTTACAGAGCCTTCTGCATAAAGTTACAAAGGAACCTTCTTGTATCCTAATTTGGAAAAACAGTGAGATTCTGGATTGATTGTTTTCATAAAGTATCTGGATTGCGTATCTAGAAGTTACAGTATATATGGTTCAGTAAAGGAGATATAACTGAACTGGAAAAATATATTCTAAAGATAGGAACATCTCTGTGATTAAGGCAAACCTATATACAAGATTAGCAGCTGCTGGCAAACGTTATCCAAAGGAAAACTTTTAGAAAATTAGTTATCTTGCTCTGAGATCGACACATCTAACCAACATAAGACTTTTCCTAAAATTGTCTAAAGATAAAGATAAAGGTTCCCTTCGCACATATGTGCTAGTTGTTCCCGACTCTAGGGAGCGGTGCTCATCTCTGTTTCAAAGCCAAAGAGCCAGCGCTGTCCAAAGATGTCTCCATGGTCATGTGGCCGGCATGACTAAATGCCAAAGGTGCACGGAACACTGTTACCTCTCCACCAAAGGTGGTCCCTATTTTTCTACTTGCATTTTTTATGTGCTTTCAAACTGCTAGGTTGGCAGAAGCTGGGACTAGTAACGGGAGCTCACCGCGTTACATGGAACTAGGGATTCGAACCGCTGAATCGCCAACCTTTCGATCGGCAAGCTCAGCATCTTAGCCACTGAGCCACCGCATCCCTTAAAGCTGTCTAGTGACATCTATTATTGAAAAAAAAAAATCAAATCGCCTCTACTAAATTGTTCCATTCTTACCTGCATAGATAACTAGTCAAGTGTGTGTTTTAGCCTTTTGCCAAGAATTATCATGAAACCATGTCAAAGAATTGTGACCTTTCTGCCTTTTGTGTGGAAGGGACTTACAGAAGTCCTTACATGGACTTACAGAAAGTGTTTAAGCATTTAGTTGAACTATTTATTATGCTACTCTAGCGCATCTTGAGAACCAG
Organism: Ahaetulla prasina; assembly: GCF_028640845.1. Classification (NCBI taxonomy): domain Eukaryota; kingdom Metazoa; phylum Chordata; class Lepidosauria; order Squamata; family Colubridae; genus Ahaetulla; species Ahaetulla prasina. The sequence goes on from NC_080539.1 coordinate 125,711,414, forward strand.
TATGGTCTAGTGGTGAAGTCATCATGTTGGAAACCAGTTCTAGTCCCATCTTAGGCATGGAAGCCAATTAGATTGTTCTGGTGGGCAAAACCAGATTTGGGCAAATTATTTTAAAAATAATAAAGGCAGGATATCACTCAATCACTCACACAATCAATCAATCAAACCTTCAAACTGAGAAAGTTACATGCCCAGCCAACCATCTTTTCCCCCCCAGCCAAGGTATATGTTAGTTAGCAGTACAATTTGCAGTCTCATGCCTTACCTTATGCAAAATAAGTTAAATTTTATTCAGATTAAAAAAAAAAAACTTGTTTTAGTCAACGTTCTTTCATTATTTAAAGCTTTGTGCTAACTTAAACCTTTAAAAAATGCTTTTGCTTTTGTGTCTTCTTTTCTTAATATTGAATCCTGGCACTTTTCTGCGTGGAAAAGTGAAATCAGCAGAAGGGTCTGCTCACCAGAAAAAGTAACTGAATGTTCATACATTCAACACTTATTATAATATATTATAATATATATTATATTATAAGTATTAGATTAGATTATAATATAATTATATATTATATTATAAGTAATTGTGTTCTCTTTGCTGACGATGTCAAACTATTTAACACCACCAACAATACAGCTACCCTTCAAAAAGACCTTGACTTTGTGTCAGAACGGTCAAAAACTTAGCAACTCCAAATCTCAACCAGCAAATGCTCAGTCTTACACATTGGAAAAAAGAATCTGAACACTAAATGCAAGCTCACCTTGTAGATGACCCCCACCCCATTAAAGACCTTGGAGTTTTCATATCAAATGATCTAAGTGCCAAAGCCCACTGCAACTACATTGCAAAAAAGGTTTTAAGAGTTGTAAACTTAATCTTGCGTAGCTTCTTCTCCAGAAACACTACACTACTAACCAGAGCATATAAAACATTTGCTAGAACAATTCTAGAATACAGCTCACCTGTCTGGAACCCATACCTCATTTCAGACATTAATACAATTGAGCGTGTCCAGATATATTTTACAAGAAGAGTTTTCCACTCCTCTCATTACAACAAAATACCTTGCAACAACAAATACCTTGCATTAAAACAAAATGCCACCAGACTTGAAATCCTGGGTTTAGAAAATTTAGAACTCTGCTGCCTTCGACATGACCTGAGTTTAACTCATAGAATCATCTGTTACAACGTCCTTCCTGTTGAAGACTACTTCAGCTTCAATCACAACAATACACGAGCACACAATAGATTTAAGCTTAATGTGAACTGCTCCAATCTTGATTGCAGAAAATATGACTTCAGTAATAGAGTTGTTAATGCCTAGAATGCACTACCTGACTCTGTGGTCTCTTCCCAAAATCCCCAAAGCTTTAACCAAAGACTATCTACTATTGACCTCACCCCATTCCTAAGAGGTCTGTAAGGGGCGTGCATAAGAGCACCAACGTGCCTACCGTTCCTGTCCTAATGTTCCCTTGATTGTATCCAATTTCGTATACTTATTACATACTTATGCTTATATATATGCTTATAAATCATACAGTTATTTCATGCTTATGCTTATATATACTGTTGTAACAAATAAATAAATAAATAAAAACACTAATCTTAACCTGCTGTTTTTAAATGGATCACAAGCAATGCCATGGCATATCAAAAGGAAGAGGCTGTTTATTGATTCATATTTTGGGTTGCTCCCTATTTTTTTTTTGACCAGGCTCTTTCCATGTCCTTAACCATGGTGATATTCTCTTTTGTATTTTATTTTATTTTATTTTATTTTATTTTATTTTATTTTATTTATTTTATTTTATTTTATTTTATTTTATTTTATTTTATTTTATTTTATTTTATTTTATTTTATTTTATTTTATTTTATTTTATTTTATTTTATTTTATTTTATTTTATTTTATTTTATTTTATTTTATTTTATTTTATTTTATTTTATTTTATTTTATTTTATTTTATTTTATTTTATTTTATTTTATTTTATTTTATTTTATTTTATTTTATTTTATTTTATTTTATTTTATTTTATTTTATTTTATTTTATTTTATTTTATTTTATTTTATTTTATTTTATTTTATTTTATTTTATTTTATTTTATTTTATTTTATTTTATTTTATTTTATTTTATTTTATTTTATTTTATTTTATTTTATTTTATTTTATTTTATTTTATTTTATTTTATTTTATTTTATTTTATTTTATTTTATTTTATTTTATTTTATTTTATTTTATTTTATTTTATTTTATTTTATTTTATTTTATTTTATTTTATTTTATTTTATTTTATTTTATTTTATTTTATTTTATTTTATTTTATTTTATTTTATTTTATTTTATTTTATTTTATTTTATTTTATTTTATTTTATTTTATTTTATTTTATTTTATTTTATTTTATTTTATTTTATTTTATTTTATTTTATTTTATTTTATTTTATTTTATTTTATTTTATTTTATTTTATTTTATTTTATTTTATTTTATTTTATTTTATTTTATTTTATTTTATTTTATTTTATTTTATTTTATTTTATTTTATTTTATTTTATTTTATTTTATTTTATTTTATTTTATTTTATTTTATTTTATTTTATTTTATTTTATTTTATTTTATTTTATTTTATTTTATTTTATTTTATTTTATTTTATTTTATTTTATTTTATTTTATTTTATTTTATTTTATTTTATTTTATTTTATTTTATTTTATTTTATTTTATTTTATTTTATTTTATTTTATTTTATTTTATTTTATTTTATTTTATTTTATTTTATTTTATTTTATTTTATTTTATTTTATTTTATTTTATTTTATTTTATTTTATTTTATTTTATTTTATTTTATTTTATTTTATTTTATTTTATTTTATTTTATTTTATTTTATTTTATTTTATTTTATTTTATTTTATTTTATTTTATTTTATTTTATTTTATTTTATTTTATTTTATTTTATTTTATTTTATTTTATTTTATTTTATTTTATTTTATTTTATTTTATTTTATTTTATTTTATTTTATTTTATTTTATTTTATTTTATTTTATTTTATTTTATTTTATTTTATTTTATTTTATTTTATTTTATTTTATTTTATTTTATTTTATTTTATTTTATTTTATTTTATTTTATTTTATTTTATTTTATTTTATTTTATTTTATTTTATTTTATTTTATTTTATTTTATTTTATTTTATTTTATTTTATTTTATTTTATTTTATTTTATTTTATTTTATTTTATTTTATTTTATTTTATTTTATTTTATTTTATTTTATTTTATTTTATTTTATTTTATTTTATTTTATTTTATTTTATTTTATTTTATTTTATTTTATTTTATTTTATTTTATTTTATTTTATTTTATTTTATTTTATTTTATTTTATTTTATTTTATTTTATTTTATTTTATTTTATTTTATTTTATTTTATTTTATTTTATTTTATTTTATTTTATTTTATTTTATTTTATTTTATTTTATTTTATTTTATTTTATTTTATTTTATTTTATTTTATTTTATTTTATTTTATTTTATTTTATTTTATTTTATTTTATTTTATTTTATTTTATTTTATTTTATTTTATTTTATTTTATTTTATTTTATTTTATTTTATTTATATTTTTAAAGATACATTACACTCCTTCCTCCCAGAAAACACTTTACCAATATTTACATAGAATTAACATCTTATTTTTCAACGTAATCACGCAAGTAGACTGGGCGTCTCCTGACTCTTTCGGACCTCGCAATTCATTTTCTGGGAGTGAGTCGAGCTGACCGGAGGGACTGTTTGTTCCTCTCAGCTCCTCCTCTAGGCCATCCGGCCCTGGATTATTGCAGAGTCGTCCCTGCTGTTTTCAGGAGGAACCGGTTGGCGTCGCTGGACCTCCTGGAACTCAGATAAGTCCCGCGTTTGCCCGGGTTTGAGTCAGCTGTGGATTCAAACATTGATAGTCAGGGCCTGTTTCATCTGATTCTGATTTACGGTTATCGTTTCCTTATTTGGTCTATGTGGCGCTTCCATACCCGGCCATCCTCTATCTCTACTAGATATGATTTTGGTCCTGTTATCTCTAGGATTTTCCTGCTAACCAGGTCGGGCCCTCGCTGTAGTTGTGTGCCCACACTAGGTCGCCTACTGCCATCCCTCTTGTTTTACCGTGTGCCCTTTGTAACCGTCTGGTGTGTAGTTTGGGTTTAAACGGTCTAGTGGGCACCTAAGCTTCCGACCCATTAATAGCTCTGCCGGGCTGCGGCCAGTTGTTACACAGGGGTTCTGTGTTGGACTGCTAGGAATGTATCGATTTTGTTTGCCAATCGCCTGGCCTGATTCTGGACAATGCTTCCTTTGCGCTCGAGCAAGCGTTCTGCAAGGCCGTTCGTCGCAGGGTGGAAAGGCGCCGAGAGGACATGTCGGATGCCCTCCTCTGCCAAGTACCCTCAAACTGGGTTGCCGTGAATTGTGGGCCGTTATCGGAGACTAACGTGTCGGGCAACCCGTGGGTTACAAATAGGTGCCGTAGGACTGAAATCACGGCCTCGGCTGTCATGGATCTCATGAGAATGATTTCCAGCCATTTGGAGTAGGCATCGACTACTACCAGAAAAGTTTGGCCGTGGAAAGGGCCGGCAAAATCGATATGGATCCTAGACCAAGGGCCCTGGGGTCTCTCCCATTCCCGAATCGGGGCCGTTGGGGGTAGCGGTCTGGACTCCTGGCAGGCCTGGCATTTCCCTACCCTTTCAGCAATTTCCTTGTCCATTAAGGGCCACCACACATAGCTTCTCGCTAGACCCTTCATTCTCACGATCCCTGGGTGGCCTTCGTGAAGGAGATCCAATACCTTTTCCCTCAATTTCTCCGGGATCACCACTCGATCCCCCCATAGCAGGCACCCCCCTTGAGCTGAGAGTTCCCACGTTTTTTACAAATTCTTTAAAACGCCGCCCGGCGGCCAACCTCTTGTACCCAACCAATTACAGTCCTTATTGTAATGTCCTTGTACGAAGCCGAGCCACCTCTTTGGATGTGACTGGGCCAGAGTCCAAAGAGTCAATTAGCAGAACTGGTGTCCCGGAGTGGGGTCTTGATAGTCTCTGGTAACGGGCATCTGCTCAGGCGTCTGCATGCCTAATTCCTTCCTGGCCGGTGTAGTAGTTTGTAAGAATACGCTGCCAGGAAGATAGTCCATCTGGTCAGTCTGGGCGAAAGTGCCACGGGCGTTGGGCGATCGCCTGCCAACAGGCCTAGCAAGGTCTATGGTCCGTGATGATTTCCAAATCACGACCAAATACATATTCATGGAATTTCTTTACTCCTGAGACTATAGCCAAGGCTTCCTTATCAAGCTGGCTATAATTCCTTTCAGTTGATGACATGGTTCGGGAGTAGTATGCAATAGGGGCTTCTGTGCCATTTGGCAACCTGTGGCTGAGCACAGCCCCACCCCATAGGGAGATGCATCGCAGCTTAACACTAATGGCAGCGTGCCATTGTATTGGATAAGGAGGCTATCACTCGATAGGAGATTCTTTACCCTTGAATGCCCTAGCTTCCGCCTTTCCCCAAGACCATGCAGCCGTCTTTGCTAGTAATTTATGCAGCGGCTCGGCTACTGTTGCCTTATTCCTTAAGAATACCGCGTAGAAATTGACCAGACCTAAGAATGCCTGTAACTCCGTTTTGTTCTTTGGAACCGGGGCCTTCCTGATGGCCCGTACCTTGCTCTCAGTGGGGTGAATGCCTTCCCTGTCTATCCGGTAGCCCAGGAATTCCACAGATTCAACCCCAATCTGGCATTTGTTCAGTTTAACTGTGAGACCGGCAGACCGGAAAATGCCCAAAACTTTTCGCAGCCTTACCCCTAATTCCTCTAGATTCTCAGCGGATACCAGTACATCGTCAAAGTATGGTACCACCCCTGGTAGTCCCTGCAATAGCCGCTCCATTAGGTTCTGAAATAACCCTGGAGCCACACTAACCCCAAACTGTAACCGGGTACACTTAAAAGCCCCTCTGTGAGTCACAATTGTCTGCGCTTCGGCTGTGCTGCTATCTACGGGCAGCTGTTGATAGGCTTGGGCCAAGTCTAGCTTGGCAAAAACTTGCCCTTGCCCCATTGAGTGCAGTAAGTGCTGTACCACCGGGACGGGGTAAGCACTCTTTTGCAACGCTTTGTTAAGCGTTGCCTTATAGTCAGCGCAAATCCGGACCGACCCGTCCGGTTTGACTGGGGTGACTATAGGGGTCTCCCACTTAGCATGGTCAACTGGCACTAGAATTCCCTGGTTTACTAGCTTGTCCAGTTCCCGGTCAATCCTGGGCTTTAGGGCGAACGGGACCCTCCTAGCCTTTAGACGGATAGGGGCAACTTGGGGTCTAAGTTAAAGAAATAGGGGTCCCCGTGTACTTGCCCAGGCAGTCTCTGAAAACGTCCCCAAATTCCTTCATGAGTGCGTCTTTGAGGTTGACTTCGTTTCTGAAGATTCCAGTCACTCCCATGCCCAATGCTCGGAACCAGTCCAGTCCCAACAAGCTTGGCAGGGTCCCATCGACTATGGTGATGGGCAGAGTTTTCTTGTATTGTCCATACTCGACGTGGACGGACGTTACCCCTCGAACAGGGATGCGATTCCCTTGGTAGTCTTGTACCTTTAATTTCTGTGGTTTCAGCTTGCGCTTTGCGATGGCGGGTAAGGCTTTCACGAGTGTCCCAGGACATGATCGTGATCGCTGAGCCGGTGTCCACCTCCAATCGGCACGGCACCCCTCAATCTTTGCTTTGTAAAGATTTTTTTCTAGGCGTGTTGCTGCGTGACCCACTCTCACGACAGTCTGATTCAACCGCGCCTTTTTGAATTGACCAATCACGGGCGCTTCAGCGTTCCCGCGCTCTGGTTGGTCGGTTTGAATTTTTGGCGGGAAGGTTGGGGTGCTCGACAGACCTGTGCTAGGTGCCCCTTCCTTTCGCACCGCCGACAAGTCGCATCCTTAAATTTGCATTGTTGTCGTTGGTGTTGCCCTCCACAACTCGCGCAGTCACCCCGGTCTTCTTTCTCCGGCCTCCCGGTGTGGAAGACTCCTTCCTCCTCCTCACCGTCCGACTCGGCCTGGACCTCTTCATTGTGGACCGGGGTTGATTTCGCACCAGCCGTTGGTGCGACCTGCTTTTGTAGGGTTTCCGCCGCTTGGGTAGACATCTCATTAGCCCTGGCTTCATCCAAGGCGTTTGCCAGCGTCAAGTTGCTTTTGGACAGCAGCCGCCGTCGCAAACGGATGTCCCTGACCCCACGAATGAGTTGCTCCAGCAATGCCTCTTCCAAGTCTCGGAACTCGCAATGGTTCGTGGCTTTCCTCAGGGCTGCCATGTATACGCTGATGGACTCGCCCTCTTGCTGCCTACGCTCCCTGAATTCGTACCGTTGCACATACTTGGACGGCGTTGGTGCATAATGGGCTTTCAATAGGGTCTGTAGAGTCTGCCACGGCACCGATTGTACCGGCGTTGGCTCCGCCAACGATTCTGCGGTGTCGAAAACCTCTGGACCGCAGTGGCTCAGGAAATACGCTCGCTTCCTGTTGTCTGAGACTCCTTGAAGTTCGTTCGCCTCGAGGAAACACTCGAAACGAGCCATGTATGACCCCCATTTTTCCTTAGCTGGGTCGAATGGCGCTGGCGGTGTGTAGCTGGACATCGCTGCTTTCCGCCCCTTGTTTGCTGGGTTCGCGTCTTCCTGGTGACTTCAGCTTTTTTCCTGGCGCTCTTAGCCTCGAGATCCCATCCTCGTCGCCAGTGTTAGATTCGGGCAATAACGAGGCAGGAGACCAGGATAGTGACAACAGCTCTTTACTATATGGTGAACCCAGCAACCCGGGCTGGGAAAACCCTCTCTTTATATACAGTTTAGCCAGAGGCTTCATCCAATCAGCAACGTGCTTTTTCCCGCTCAGTTTTCCCTCCACAACTCTTAAAGATACATTACCCTTTCCTTCCTTCCTTCCTTCCTTCCTTTCGCACCGCCGACAAGTCGCATCCTTAAATTTGCATTGTTGTCGTTGGTGTTGCCCTCCACAACTCGCGCAGTCACCCGGTCTTCTTTCTCTGGCCTCCCGGTGTGGAAGACTCCTTCCTCCTCCTCACCGTCCGACTCGGCCTGGACCTCTTCATTGTGGACCGGGGTTGATTTCGCACCAGCCGTTGGTGCGACCTGCTTTTGTAGGGTTTCCGCCGCTTGGGTAGACATCTCATTAGCCCTGGCTTCATCCAATCAGCAACGTGCTTTTTCCCGCTCAGTTTTCCCTCCACAACTCGCGCAGTCACCCGGTCTTCTTTCTCCGGCCTCCCGGTGTGGAAGACTCCTTCCTCCTCCTCACCGTCCGACTCGGCCTGGACCTCTTCATTGTGGACGGGGTTGATTTCGCACCAGCCGTTGGTGCGACCTGCTTTTGTAGGGTTTCCGCCGCTTGGGTAGACATCTCATTAGCCCTGGCTTCATCCAATCAGCAACGTGCTTTTTCCCGCTCAGTTTTCCCTCCACAACTCGCGCAGTCACCCGGTCTTCTTTCTCCGGCCTCCCGGTGTGGAAGACTCCTTCCTCCTCCTCACCGTCCGACTCGGCCTGGACCTCTTCATTGTGGACGGGGTTGATTTCGCACCAGCCGTTGGTGCGACCTGCTTTTGTAGGGTTTCCGCCGCTTGGGTAGACATCTCATTAGCCCTGGCTTCATCCAATCAACAACGTGCTTTTTCCCGCTCAGTTTTCCCTCCACAACTCGCGCAGTCACCCGGTCTTCTTTCTCCGGCCTCCCGGTGTGGAAGACTCCTTCCTCCTCCTCACCGTCCGACTCGGCCTGGACCTCTTCATTGTGGACGGGGTTGATTTCGCACCAGCCGTTGGTGCGACCTGCTTTTGTAGGGTTTCCGCCGCTTGGGTAGACATCTCATTAGCCCTGGCTTCATCCAATCAGCAACGTGCTTTTTCCCGCTCAGTTTTCCCTCCACAACTCGCGCAGTCACCCGGTCTTCTTTCTCCGGCCTCCCGGTGTGGAAGACCCCTTCCTCCCCCTCACCGTCCGACTCGGCCTGGACCTCTTCATTGTGGACCGGGGTTGATTTCGCACCAGCCATTGGTGCGACCTGCTTTTGTAGGGTTTCCGCCGCTTGGGTAGACATCTCATTAGCCCTGGCTTCATCCAATCAACAACGTGCTTTTTCCCGCTCAGTTTTCCCTCCACAACTCGCGCAGTCACCCGGTCTTCTTTCTCCGGCCTCCCGGTGTGGAAGACTCCTTCCTCCTCCTCCTCACCGTCCGACTCGGCCTGGACCTCTTCATTGTGGACGGGGTTGATTTCGCACCAGCCGTTGGTGCGACCTGCTTTTGTAGGGTTTCCGCCGCTTGGGTAGACATCTCATTAGCCCTGGCTTCATCCAATCAGCAACGTGCTTTTTCCCGCTCATTTTCCCCTCCACAACTCTTAAAGATACTTTACACTGATCAAGGAAAGAAGCAACTTAGAACTAAGGAGAAATTTCCTGACAGTTAGAACAATTAATAAGTGGAACGACTTGCCTGCAGAAGTTGTGAATGCTCCAACACTGGAAATTTTTAAGAAAATGTTGGATAACCATCTGACTGAGATGGTGTAGGGTTCCTGCCTAGGCAGGGGGTTGGACTAGAAGGCCTCCAAGGTCCCTTCCAACTCTGTTGTTATGTTATGTTATGTTATGTTATGTTATGTTATGTTATGTTATGTTATGTTATGTTATGTTATGTTATGTTATGTTATGTTATGTTATGTTATGTTATGTTATGTTATGTTATGTTATGTTATGTTATGTTATGTTATGTTATGTTATGTTATGTTATGTTATGTTATGTTATGTTATGTTATGTTATGTTATGTTATGTTATGTTATGTTATGTTATGTTATGTTATGTTATGTTATGTTATGTTATGTTATGTTATGTTATGTTATGTTATGTTATGTTATGTTATGTTATGTTATGTTATGTTATGTTATGTTATGTTATGTTATGTTATGTTATGTTATGTTATGTTATGTTATGTTATGTTATGTTATGTTATGTTATGTTATGTTATGTTATGTTATGTTATGTTATGTTATGTTATGTTATGTTATGTTATGTTATGTTATGTTATGTTATGTTATGTTATGTTATGTTATGTTATGTTATGTTATGTTATGTTATGTTATGTTATGTTATGTTATGTTATGTTATGTTATGTTATGTTATGTTATGTTATGTTATGTTATGTTATGTTATGTTATGTTATGTTATGTTATGTTATGTTATGTTATGTTATGTTATGTTATGTTATGTTATGTTATGTTATGTTATGTTATGTTATGTTATGTTATGTTATGTTATGTTATGTTATGTTATGTTATGTTATGTTATGTTATGTTATGTTATGTTATGTTATGTTATGTTATGTTATGTTATGTTATGTTATGTTATGTTATGTTATGTTATGTTATGTTATGTTATGTTATGTTATGTTATGTTATGTTATGTTATGTTATGTTATGTTATGTTATGTTATGTTATGTTATGTTATGTTATGTTATGTTATGTTATGTTATGTTATGTTATGTTATGTTATGTTATGTTATGTTATGTTATGTTATGTTATGTTATGTTATGTTATGTTATGTTATGTTATGTTATGTTATGTTATGTTATGTTATGTTATGTTATGTTATGTTATGTTATGTTATGTTATGTTATGTTATGTTATGTTATGTTATGTTATGTTATGTTATGTTATGTTATGTTATGTTATGTTATGTTATGTTATGTTATGTTATGTTATGTTATGTTATGTTATGTTATGTTATGTTATGTTATGTTATGTTATGTTATGTTATGTTATGTTATGTTATGTTATGTTATGTTATGTTATGTTATGTTATGTTATGTTATGTTATGTTATGTTATGTTATGTTATGTTATGTTATGTTATGTTATGTTATGTTATGTTATGTTATGTTATGTTATGTTATGTTATGTTATGTTATGTTATGTTATGTTATGTTATGTTATGTTATGTTATGTTATGTTATGTTATGTTATGTTATGTTATGTTATGTTATGTTATGTTATGTTATGTTATGTTATGTTATGTTATGTTATGTTATGTTATGTTATGTTATGTTATGTTATGTTATGTTATGTTATGTTATGTTATGTTATGTTATGTTATGTTATGTTATGTTATGTTATGTTATGTTATGTTATGTTATGTTATGTTATGTTATGTTATGTTATGTTATGTTATGTTATGTTATGTTATGTTATGTTATGTTATGTTATGTTATGTTATGTTATGTTATGTTATGTTATGTTATGTTATGTTATGTTATGTTATGTTATGTTATGTTATGTTATGTTATGTTATGTTATGTTATGTTATGTTATGTTATGTTATGTTATGTTATGTTATGTTATGTTATGTTATGTTATGTTATGTTATGTTATGTTATGTTATGTTATGTTATGTTATGTTATGTTATGTTATGTTATGTTATGTTACGTTATGTTATGTTATGTTATTTTATGTTATCTTATGTTATGTTATGTTATGTTATGTCATGTTATGTTATGTTATGTTACCTTATGTTATGTTATGTTATGTTATGTTATGTTATGTTATGTTATGTTATGTTATGTTATGTTATGTTATGTTATGTTGTGTTATGTTATGTTATGTTATGTTATGTTATGTTATGTTATGTTATGTTATGTTATGTTATGTTATGTTATGTTATGTTATGTTATGTTATGTTATGTTATGTTATGTTATGATATGTTATGTTATGTTATGTTATGTTATGTTATGTTATGTTATGTTATGTTATGTTATGTTATGTTATGTTATGTTATGTTATGTTATGTTATGTTATGTTATGTTATGTTATGTTATGTTATGTTATGTTATGTTATGTTATGTTATGTTATGTTATGTTATGTTATGTTATGTTATGTTATGTTATGTTATGTTATGTTATGTTATGTTATGTTATGTTATGTTATGTTATGTTATGTTATGTTATGTTATGTTATGTTATGTTATGTTATGTTATGTTATGTTATGTTATGTTATGTTATGTTATGTTATGTTATGTTATGTTATGTTATGTTATGTTATGTTATGTTATGTTATGTTATGTTATGTTATGTTATGTTATGTTATGTTATGTTATGTTATGTTATGTTATGTTATGTTATGTTATGTTATGTTATGTTATGTTATGTTATGTTATGTTATGTTATGTTATGTTATGTTATGTTATGTTATGTTATGTTATGTTATGTTATGTTATGTTATGTTATGTTATGTTATGTTATGTTATGTTATGTTATGTTATGTTATGTTATGTTATGTTATGTTATGTTATGTTATGTTATGTTATGTTATGTATGTTATGTTATGTTATGTTATGTATGTTATGTTATGTTATGTTATGTTATGTTATGTTATGTTATGTTATGTTATGTTATGTTATGTTATGTTATGTTATGTTATGTTATGTTATGTTATGTTATGTTATGTTATGTTATGTTATGTTATGTTATGTTATGTTATGTTATGTTATGTTATGTTATGTTATGTTATGTAATGTTATGTTATGTTATGTTATGTTATGTTATGTTATGTTATGTTATGTTATGTTATGTTATGTTATGTTATGTTATGTTATGTTATGTTATGTTATGTTATGTTATGTTATGTTATGTTATGTTATGTTATGTTATGTTATGTTATGTTATGTTATGTTATGTTATGTTATGTTATGTTATGTTATGTTATGTTATGTTATGTTATGTTATGTTATGTTATGTTATGTTATGTTATGTTATGTTATGTTATGTTATGTTATGTTATGTTATGTTATGTTATGTTATGTTATGTTATGTTATGTTATGTTATGTTATGTTATGTTATGTTATGTTATGTTATGTTATGTTATGTTATGTTATGTTATGTTATGTTATGTTATGTTATGTTATGTTATGTTATGTTATGTTATGTTATGTTATGTTATGTTATGTTATGTTATGTTATGTTATGTTATGTTATGTTATGTTATGTTATGTTATGTTATGTTATGTTATGTTATGTTATGTTATGTTATGTTATGTTATGTTATGTTATGTTATGTTATGTTATGTTATGTTATGTTATGTTATGTTATGTTATGTTATGTTATGTTATGTTATGTTATGTTATGTTATGTTATGTTATGTTATGTTATGTTATGTTATGTTATGTTATGTTATGTTATGTTATGTTATGTTATGTTATGTTATGTTATGTTATGTTATGTTATGTTATGTTATGTTATGTTATGTTATGTTCAAAGCCTAATTAGCAGCTGCTAGAGCTATTCCTGATACAGAAAATGTTTACTTTACTAAAATAAATAAATAAATAAATAAATAAATAAATAAATAAATAAATAAATAAATAAATAAATAAATAAATAAATAAATAAATAAATAAATAAATAAATAAATAAATAAATAAATAAATAAATAAATAAATAAATAAATAAATAAATAAATAAATAAATAAATAAATAAATAAATAAATAAATAAATAAATAAATAAATAAATAAATAAATAAATAAATAAATAAATAAATAAATAAATAAATAAATAAATAAATAAATAAATAAATAAATAAATAAATAAATAAATAAATAAATAAATAAATAAATAAATAAATAAATAAATAAATAAATAAATAAATAAATAAATAAATAAATAAATAAATAAATAAATAAATAAATAAATAAATAAATAAATAAATAAATAAATAAATAAATAAATAAATAAATAAATAAATAAATAAATAAATAAATAAATAAATAAATAAATAAATAAATAAATAAATAAATAAATAAATAAATAAATAAATAAATAAATAAATAAATAAATAAATAAATAAATAAATAAATAAATAAATAAATAAATAAATAAATAAATAAATAAATAAATAAATAAATAAATAAATAAATAAATAAATAAATAAATAAATAAATAAATAAATAAATAAATAAATAAATAAATAAATAAATAAATAAATAAATAAATAAATAAATAAATAAATAAATAAATAAATAAATAAATAAATAAATAAATAAATAAATAAATAAATAAATAAATAAATAAATAAATAAATAAATAAATAAATAAATAAATAAATAAATAAATAAATAAATAAATAAATAAATAAATAAATAAATAAATAAATAAATAAATAAATAAATAAATAAATAAATAAATAAATAAATAAATAAATAAATAAATAAATAAATAAATAAATAAATAAATAAATAAATAAATAAATAAATAAATAAATAAATAAATAAATAAATAAATAAATAAATAAATAAATAAATAAATAAATAAATAAATAAATAAATAAATAAATAAATAAATAAATAAATAAATAAATAAATAAATAAATAAATAAATAAATAAATAAATAAATAAATAAATAAATAAATAAATAAATAAATAAATAAATAAATAAATAAATAAATAAATAAATAAATAAATAAATAAATAAATAAATAAATAAATAAATAAATAAATAAATAAATAAATAAATAAATAAATAAATAAATAAATAAATAAATAAATAAATAAATAAATAAATAAATAAATAAATAAATAAATAAATAAATAAATAAATAAATAAATAAATAAATAAATAAATAAATAAATAAATAAATAAATAAATAAATAAATAAATAAATAAATAAATAAATAAATAAATAAATAAATAAATAAATAAATAAATAAATAAATAAATAAATAAATAAATAAATAAATAAATAAATAAATAAATAAATAAATAAATAAATAAATAAATAAATAAATAAATAAATAAATAAATAAATAAATAAATAAATAAATAAATAAATAAATAAATAAATAAATAAATAAATAAATAAATAAATAAATAAATAAATAAATAAATAAATAAATAAATAAATAAATAAATAAATAAATAAATAAATAAATAAATAAATAAATAAATAAATAAATAAATAAATAAATAAATAAATAAATAAATAAATAAATAAATAAATAAATAAATAAATAAATAAATAAATAAATAAATAAATAAATAAATAAATAAATAAATAAATAAATAAATAAATAAATAAATAAATAAATAAATAAATAAATAAATAAATAAATAAATAAATAAATAAATAAATAAATAAATAAATAAATAAATAAATAAATAAATAAATAAATAAATAAATAAATAAATAAATAAATAAATAAATAAATAAATAAATAAATAAATAAATAAATAAATAAATAAATAAATAAATAAATAAATAAATAAATAAATAAATAAATAAATAAATAAATAAATAAATAAATAAATAAATAAATAAATAAATAAATAAATACATTTTATATGCTATCTTACATACATCTTGCACTTATTGTTTCTCCCTTTCTCATCTTCCTTCCTTCCTTCCTTCCTTCCTTCCTTCCTTCCTTCCTTCCTTCCTTCCTTCCTTCCTTCCTTCCTTCCTTCCCTCCCTCCCTCCTCTCTCTCTTTCTTTCCTTTCTTCCTTCCTTCTTTCCTTCCTTCCTTCCCGCCCTCCTTCCTTCCTTCCCTCCTTCCTTCTTCTTCCTCCCTTCCTTCCTTCCTTCCTTCCTTCCTTCCTTCGTTCCTTCCTTGCTTCCTTCCTTCCTTCCTTCCTTCCTTCCTTCCTTCCTTCCTTCCTTCCTTCCTTCCTTCCTTCCTTCCTTCCTTCCTTCCTTCCTTCCTTCCTTCCTTCCTTCCTTCCTTCCTTCCTTCCTTCCTTCCTTCCTTCCTTCCTTCCTTCCTTCCTTCCTTCCTTCCTTCCTTCCTTCCTTCCTTCCTTCCTTCCTTCCTTCCTTCCTTCCTTCCTTCCTTCCTTCCTTCCTTCCTTCCTTCCTTCCTTCCTTCCTTCCTTCCTTCCTTCCTTCCTTCCTTCCTTCCTTCCTTCCTTCCTTCCTTCCTTCCTTCCTTCCTTCCTTCCTTCCTTCCTTCCTTCCTTCCTTCCTTCCTTCCTTCCTTCCTTCCTTCCTTCCTTCCTTCCTTCCTTCCTTCCTTCCTTCCTTCCTTCCTTCCTTCCTTCCTTCCTTCCTTCCTTCCTTCCTTCCTTCCTTCCTTCCTTCCTTCCTTCCTTCCTTCCTTCCTTCCTTCCTTCCTTCCTTCCTTCCTTCCTTCCTTCCTTCCTTCCTTCCTTCCTTCCTTCCTTCCTTCCTTCCTTCCTTCCTTCCTTCCTTCCTTCCTTCCTTCCTTCCTTCCTTCCTTCCTTCCTTCCTTCCTTCCTTCCTTCCTTCCTTCCTTCCTTCCTTCCTTCCTTCCTTCCTTCCTTCCTTCCTTCCTTCCTTCCTTCCTTCCTTCCTTCCTTCCTTCCTTCCTTCCTTCCTTCCTTCCTTCCTTCCTTCCTTCCTTCCTTCCTTCCTTCCTTCCTTCCTTCCTTCCTTCCTTCCTTCCTTCCTTCCTTCCTTCCTTCCTTCCTTCCTTCCTTCCTTCCTTCCTTCCTTCCTTCCTTCCTTCCTTCCTTCCTTCCTTCCTTCCTTCCTTCCTTCCTTCCTTCCTTCCTTCCTTCCTTCCTTCCTTCCTTCCTTCCTTCCTTCCTTCCTTCCTTCCTTCCTTCCTTCCTTCCTTCCTTCCTTCCTTCCTTCCTTCCTTCCTTCCTTCCTTCCTTCCTTCCTTCCTTCCTTCCTTCCTTCCTTCCTTCCTTCCTTCCTTCCTTCCTTCCTTCCTTCCTTCCTTCCTTCCTTCCTTCCTTCCTTCCTTCCTTCCTTCCTTCCTTCCTTCCTTC
The DNA here is from genome assembly GCF_028640845.1 of Ahaetulla prasina. Lineage (NCBI taxonomy): Eukaryota > Metazoa > Chordata > Lepidosauria > Squamata > Colubridae > Ahaetulla > Ahaetulla prasina. The sequence continues at coordinate 125,728,283 of NC_080539.1, forward strand.
CTTCCTTCCTTCCTTCCTTCCTTCCTTCCTTCCTTCCTTCCTTCCTTCCTTCCTTCCTTCCTTCCTTCCTTCCTTCCTTCCTTCCTTCCTTCCTTCCTTCCTTCCTTCCTTCCTTCCTTCCTTCCTTCCTTCCTTCCTTCCTTCCTTCCTTCCTTCCTTCCTTCCTTCCTTCCTTCCTTCCTTCCTTCCTTCCTTCCTTCCTTCCTTCCTTCCTTCCTTCCTTCCTTCCTTCCTTCCTTCCTTCCTTCCTTCCTTCCTTCCTTCCTTCCTTCCTTCCTTCCTTCCTTCCTTCCTTCCTTCCTTCCTTCCTTCCTTCCTTCCTTCCTTCCTTCCTTCCTTCCTTCCTTCCTTCCTTCCTTCCTTCCTTCCTTCCTTCCTTCCTTCCTTCCTTCCTTCCTTCCTTCCTTCCTTCCTTCCTTCCTTCCTTCCTTCCTTCCTTCCTTCCTTCCTTCCTTCCTTCCTTCCTTCCTTCCTTCCTTCCTTCCTTCCTTCCTTCCTTCCTTCCTTCCTTCCTTCCTTCCTTCCTTCCTTCCTTCCTTCCTTCCTTCCTTCCTTCCTTCCTTCCTTCCTTCCTTCCTTCCTTCCTTCCTTCCTTCCTTCCTTCCTTCCTTCCTTCCTTCCTTCCTTCCTTCCTTCCTTCCTTCCTTCCTTCCTTCCTTCCTTCCTTCCTTCCTTCCTTCCTTCCTTCCTTCCTTCCTTCCTTCCTTCCTTCCTTCCTTCCTTCCTTCCTTCCTTCCTTCCTTCCTTCCTTCCTTCCTTCCTTCCTTCCTTCCTTCCTTCCTTCCTTCCTTCCTTCCTTCCTTCCTTCCTTCCTTCCTTCCTTCCTTCCTTCCTTCCTTCCTTCCTTCCTTCCTTCCTTCCTTCCTTCCTTCCTTCCTTCCTTCCTTCCTTCCTTCCTTCCTTCCTTCCTTCCTTCCTTCCTTCCTTCCTTCCTTCCTTCCTTCCTTCCTTCCTTCCTTCCTTCCTTCCTTCCTTCCTTCCTTCCTTCCTTCCTTCCTTCCTTCCTTCCTTCCTTCCTTCCTTCCTTCCTTCCTTCCTTCCTTCCTTCCTTCCTTCCTTCCTTCCTTCCTTCCTTCCTTCCTTCCTTCCTTCCTTCCTTCCTTCCTTCCTTCCTTCCTTCCTTCCTTCCTTCCTTCCTTCCTTCCTTCCTTCCTTCCTTCCTTCCTTCCTTCCTTCCTTCCTTCCTTCCTTCCTTCCTTCCTTCCTTCCTTCCTTCCTTCCTTCCTTCCTTCCTTCCTTCCTTCCTTCCTTCCTTCCTTCCTTCCTTCCTTCCTTCCTTCCTTCCTTCCTTCCTTCCTTCCTTCCTTCCTTCCTTCCTTCCTTCCTTCCTTCCTTCCTTCCTTCCTTCCTTCCTTCCTTCCTTCCTTCCTTCCTTCCTTCCTTCCTTCCTTCCTTCCTTCCTTCCTTCCTTCCTTCCTTCCTTCCTTCCTTCCTTCCTTCCTTCCTTCCTTCCTTCCTTCCTTCCTTCCTTCCTTCCTTCCTTCCTTCCTTCCTTCCTTCCTTCCTTCCTTCCTTCCTTCCTTCCTTCCTTCCTTCCTTCCTTCCTTCCTTCCTTCCTTCCTTCCTTCCTTCCTTCCTTCCTTCCTTCCTTCCTTCCTTCCTTCCTTCCTTCCTTCCTTCCTTCCTTCCTTCCTTCCTTCCTTCCTTCCTTCCTTCCTTCCTTCCTTCCTTCCTTCCTTCCTTCCTTCCTTCCTTCCTTCCTTCCTTCCTTCCTTCCTTCCTTCCTTCCTTCCTTCCTTCCTTCCTTCCTTCCTTCCTTCCTTCCTTCCTTCCTTCCTTCCTTCCTTCCTTCCTTCCTTCCTTCCTTCCTTCCTTCCTTCCTTCCTTCCTTCCTTCCTTCCTTCCTTCCTTCCTTCCTTCCTTCCTTCCTTCCTTCCTTCCTTCCTTCCTTCCTTCCTTCCTTCCTTCCTTCCTTCCTTCCTTCCTTCCTTCCTTCCTTCCTTCCTTCCTTCCTTCCTTCCTTCCTTCCTTCCTTCCTTCCTTCCTTCCTTCCTTCCTTCCTTCCTTCCTTCCTTCCTTCCTTCCTTCCTTCCTTCCTTCCTTCCTTCCTTCCTTCCTTCCTTCCTTCCTTCCTTCCTTCCTTCCTTCCTTCCTTCCTTCCTTCCTTCCTTCCTTCCTTCCTTCCTTCCTTCCTTCCTTCCTTCCTTCCTTCCTTCCTTCCTTCCTTCCTTCCTTCCTTCCTTCCTTCCTTCCTTCCTTCCTTCCTTCCTTCCTTCCTTCCTTCCTTCCTTCCTTCCTTCCTTCCTTCCTTCCTTCCTTCCTTCCTTCCTTCCTTCCTTCCTTCCTTCCTTCCTTCCTTCCTTCCTTCCTTCCTTCCTTCCTTCCTTCCTTCCTTCCTTCCTTCCTTCCTTCCTTCCTTCCTTCCTTCCTTCCTTCCTTCCTTCCTTCCTTCCTTCCTTCCTTCCTTCCTTCCTTCCTTCCTTCCTGGAGGTCCAGCCGTTCAGAGGCTGATCGGACACTAGTTAGATCCTATACTAGACCTACCTAGTGGCACTGAGGGAAGCGAGGCTGCACGCCTCCCTCATTGCGCCGGCAGATAACCGCCCAGCTGCCCCAGCCTGGACCCGCCTCCTTCACCAGGGGAGCGGGATGACCCGTTGGGACGCATGAGGAGTTTAACGGTTATCTATCGATAAAATCGCTCAGCTTAGGGACGGTCTGGACCAAAATTGTGGCGATTCAGACGGGGTATCTGAGGCGGTCTTGGTGATGTTGTTTGGGATGAGTTTGACCCTGTGACTCCGAGGACATGGACAGGTTGCTGGGTAGATTGAATGCCACCACGTGTTTACTGGACCCGTGCCCCTCCTGGCTGGTGCTGGCCACTCAGGAGGTGACACGAGGCTGGCTCCAGGGATCACGAGTGCTTCCTTGTTGGAGGAGTCTTCCGCCGCCTTGAAAGAGGCGGTGGTGAGGCCCTCCTCAAGAAGCCTTCCTGGACCCGCTGTTTTAGGTAATTATCGCTGTCTCCAACCCGCTCGCGAAGGTTGTAGAGAGTATGGTGGCATATCAGTTTCCCCTGCACCTGGAGGAAACTGTCTATCTGGACCCGTTCAGTCCGGCTTCCGACCCGTTACAGCACTGAGACGGCTTTGGTCATGGTGATGCATCTGGCCTGCAGGCCATTGAGTATGACAGTCCTGGTCTAGACATTTCTCCTTGAGTCACAACTGGTTCTTCCCTTTTCAAGGGGAATATGAACCAAAGTCAAAACCAACTGGTGCTGGGCTTTCTGGTTTGTTTGTTTTTTGCCATCCAAAAGCCAGGTAAAAGCGCAGCCGATGCTTAGATAGACATAGGCTTTAGCTCATGCCTTTTTCCTTTGAAGTTGTTGGATGGGAAATTGAGCCTGATTTACAATTGAGCCTGATTTACAATTGAGCCTGATTTACAATTGAGCCTGATTTACAATTGAGCCTGATTTACAATTGAGCCTGATTTACAATTGAGCCTGATTTACAATTGAGCCTGATTTACAATTGAGCCTGATTTACAATTGAGCCTGATTTACAATTGAGCCTGATTTACAATTGAGCCTGATTTACAATTGAGCCTGATTTACAATTGAGCCTGATTTACAATTGAGCCTGATTTACAATTGAGCCTGATTTACAATTGAGCCTGATTTACAATTGAGCCTGATTTACAATTGAGCCTGATTTACAATTGAGCCTGATTTACAATTGAGCCTGATTTACAATTGAGCCTGATTTACAATTGAGCCTGATTTACAATTGAGCCTGATTTACAATTGAGCCTGATTTACAATTGAGCCTGATTTACAATTGAGCCTGATTTACAATTGAGCCTGATTTACAATTGAGCCTGATTTACAATTGAGCCTGATTTACAATTGAGCCTGATTTACAATTGAGCCTGATTTACAATTGAGCCTGATTTACAATTGAGCCTGATTTACAATTGAGCCTGATTTACAATTGAGCCTGATTTACAATTGAGCCTGATTTACAATTGAGCCTGATTTACAATTGAGCCTGATTTACAATTGAGCCTGATTTACAATTGAGCCTGATTTACAATTGAGCCTGATTTACAATTGAGCCTGATTTACAATTGAGCCTGATTTACAATTGAGCCTGATTTACAATTGAGCCTGATTTACAATTGAGCCTGATTTACAATTGAGCCTGATTTACAATTGAGCCTGATTTACAATTGAGCCTGATTTACAATTGAGCCTGATTTACAATTGAGCCTGATTTACAATTGAGCCTGATTTACAATTGAGCCTGATTTACAATTGAGCCTGATTTACAATTGAGCCTGATTTACAATTGAGCCTGATTTACAATTGAGCCTGATTTACAATTGAGCCTGATTTACAATTGAGCCTGATTTACAATTGAGCCTGATTTACAATTGAGCCTGATTTACAATTGAGCCTGATTTACAATTGAGCCTGATTTACAATTGAGCCTGATTTACAATTGAGCCTGATTTACAATTGAGCCTGATTTACAATTGAGCCTGATTTACAATTGAGCCTGATTTACAATTGAGCCTGATTTACAATTGAGCCTGATTTACAATTGAGCCTGATTTACAATTGAGCCTGATTTACAATTGAGCCTGATTTACAATTGAGCCTGATTTACAATTGAGCCTGATTTACAATTGAGCCTGATTTACAATTGAGCCTGATTTACAATTGAGCCTGATTTACAATTGAGCCTGATTTACAATTGAGCCTGATTTACAATTGAGCCTGATTTACAATTGAGCCTGATTTACAATTGAGCCTGATTTACAATTGAGCCTGATTTACAATTGAGCCTGATTTACAATTGAGCCTGATTTACAATTGAGCCTGATTTACAATTGAGCCTGATTTACAATTGAGCCTGATTTACAATTGAGCCTGATTTACAATTGAGCCTGATTTACAATTGAGCCTGATTTACAATTGAGCCTGATTTACAATTGAGCCTGATTTACAATTGAGCCTGATTTACAATTGAGCCTGATTTACAATTGAGCCTGATTTACAATTGAGCCTGATTTACAATTGAGCCTGATTTACAATTGAGCCTGATTTACAATTGAGCCTGATTTACAATTGAGCCTGATTTACAATTGAGCCTGATTTACAATTGAGCCTGATTTACAATTGAGCCTGATTTACAATTGAGCCTGATTTACAATTGAGCCTGATTTACAATTGAGCCTGTACTACACCCAGCTGTACTTTTCCACGGGCCACCCCAATGAAGCTATCAAGTGCTGTCCCGGTGTTTGGAAGCCGTCACGGGTCTGGATGGGAGAAACAGGCTCAAGCTCAATCCCTCCAAGACGGAGTGGCTGTGGATGCCGGCATCCCGGTACAGTCAGCTGAGTCCGCGCTGACTGTCGGGAGCGAGTCATTGGCCCGATTCCCCAATTCAATTCTCAGAGCCATGTTTCAGGCGGCGGCCAGTTCCCCTGCAATGTGCAGCGGGGAATCGGGAACTGTTTTGGATTCGGGGAGGGGATCGTAGCGCTGCCACCTGAAAATGCTTTCCTTCCTGTTGCACATTGCAGAACCATGCACCCTCATCCTCCTTCTCAGCAGACTCATCCTTCTTCTCAGCAGACTCATCCTTCTTCTCAGCAGACTCATCCTTCTTCTCAGCAGACTCATCCTTCTTCTCAGCAGACTCATCCTTCTTCTCAGCAGACTCATCCTTCTTCTCAGCAGACTCATCCTTCTTCTCAGCAGACTCATCCTTCTTCTCAGCAGACTCATCCTTCTTCTCAGCAGACTCATCCTTCTTCTCAGCAGACTCATCCTTCTTCTCAGCAGACTCATCCTTCTTCTCAGCAGACTCATCCTTCTTCTCAGCAGACTCATCCTTCTTCTCAGCAGACTCATCCTTCTTCTCAGCAGACTCATCCTTCTTCTCAGCAGACTCATCCTTCTTCTCAGCAGACTCATCCTTCTTCTCAGCAGACTCATCCTTCTTCTCAGCAGACTCATCCTTCTTCTCAGCAGACTCATCCTTCTTCTCAGCAGACTCATCCTTCTTCTCAGCAGACTCATCCTTCTTCTCAGCAGACTCATCCTTCTTCTCAGCAGACTCATCCTTCTTCTCAGCAGACTCATCCTTCTTCTCAGCAGACTCATCCTTCTTCTCAGCAGACTCATCCTTCTTCTCAGCAGACTCATCCTTCTTCTCAGCAGACTCATCCTTCTTCTCAGCAGACTCATCCTTCTTCTCAGCAGACTCATCCTTCTTCTCAGCAGACTCATCCTTCTTCTCAGCAGACTCATCCTTCTTCTCAGCAGACTCATCCTTCTTCTCAGCAGACTCATCCTTCTTCTCAGCAGACTCATCCTTCTTCTCAGCAGACTCATCCTTCTTCTCAGCAGACTCATCCTTCTTCTCAGCAGACTCATCCTTCTTCTCAGCAGACTCATCCTTCTTCTCAGCAGACTCATCCTTCTTCTCAGCAGACTCATCCTTCTTCTCAGCAGACTCATCCTTCTTCTCAGCAGACTCATCCTTCTTCTCAGCAGACTCATCCTTCTTCTCAGCAGACTCATCCTTCTTCTCAGCAGACTCATCCTTCTTCTCAGCAGACTCATCCTTCTTCTCAGCAGACTCATCCTTCTTCTCAGCAGACTCATCCTTCTTCTCAGCAGACTCATCCTTCTTCTCAGCAGACTCATCCTTCTTCTCAGCAGACTCATCCTTCTTCTCAGCAGACTCATCCTTCTTCTCAGCAGACTCATCCTTCTTCTCAGCAGACTCATCCTTCTTCTCAGCAGACTCATCCTTCTTCTCAGCAGACTCATCCTTCTTCTCAGCAGACTCATCCTTCTTCTCAGCAGACTCATCCTTCTTCTCAGCAGACTCATCCTTCTTCTCAGCAGACTCATCCTTCTTCTCAGCAGACTCATCCTTCTTCTCAGCAGACTCATCCTTCTTCTCAGCAGACTCATCCTTCTTCTCAGCAGACTCATCCTTCTTCTCAGCAGACTCATCCTTCTTCTCAGCAGACTCATCCTTCTTCTCAGCAGACTCATCCTTCTTCTCAGCAGACTCATCCTTCTTCTCAGCAGACTCATCCTTCTTCTCAGCAGACTCATCCTTCTTCTCAGCAGACTCATCCTTCTTCTCAGCAGACTCATCCTTCTTCTCAGCAGACTCATCCTTCTTCTCAGCAGACTCATCCTTCTTCTCAGCAGACTCATCCTTCTTCTCAGCAGACTCATCCTTCTTCTCAGCAGACTCATCCTTCTTCTCAGCAGACTCATCCTTCTTCTCAGCAGACTCATCCTTCTTCTCAGCAGACTCATCCTTCTTCTCAGCAGACTCATCCTTCTTCTCAGCAGACTCATCCTTCTTCTCAGCAGACTCATCCTTCTTCTCAGCAGACTCATCCTTCTTCTCAGCAGACTCATCCTTCTTCTCAGCAGACTCATCCTTCTTCTCAGCAGACTCATCCTTCTTCTCAGCAGACTCATCCTTCTTCTCAGCAGACTCATCCTTCTTCTCAGCAGACTCATCCTTCTTCTCAGCAGACTCATCCTTCTTCTCAGCAGACTCATCCTTCTTCTCAGCAGACTCATCCTTCTTCTCAGCAGACTCATCCTTCTTCTCAGCAGACTCATCCTTCTTCTCAGCAGACTCATCCTTCTTCTCAGCAGACTCATCCTTCTTCTCAGCAGACTCATCCTTCTTCTCAGCAGACTCATCCTTCTTCTCAGCAGACTCATCCTTCTTCTCAGCAGACTCATCCTTCTTCTCAGCAGACTCATCCTTCTTCTCAGCAGACTCATCCTTCTTCTCAGCAGACTCATCCTTCTTCTCAGCAGACTCATCCTTCTTCTCAGCAGACTCATCCTTCTTCTCAGCAGACAATAAATAAATAAACCTCTTAGAGAGGGCTGTAAAGCACTGTGAAGCGATATATAAGTCTAAGTGATATTGCTAAAATGCGATTTAGCTACTGAAAGACAAGCTGATGATCCACAGAAGCTCATGATGGATATTTTGATGTGCATGTTGAGTGGCAAAGCAGAATATAAGATTTCTTAAAACATGTTGCACAGCCAGTGAACTACAGGTAGTTCTCGACTTACAACAGTTTGTTTTCTGACTGTTCAAAGTTACAATGGTATTGGAAAAAGTGACTTAGGACTGTTTTTTCACACTTATGACTGTTGCAGCAGTCCCATGGTCATGTGATCAAACTTCAGACGCTTGGTAAGTGACCCACATTTATGACGGATGCAGTGTCCTGGGATCCTGGGGTCACCTTTTGTAACCTTCTGACAAACAAAGCCAAATTCACTTTACAATCATCTTACTAACTTCATAGCCCTTCAAACTGCAGTTTAAGTGTAATTAAATTAGTTGGGTAAGTAATACCCCAGGGACTAGAGCAGATTAAATTTGGCACTATTAGCTTGCTTAACATACAAATATCTGAATATGTATATCGCATTAGGCCTTTTCCGGACCTTATAATGTCAAAGCTGAATCTGTAGAAAAAGTGAAATCATTGCTGAAGATAAAGACCTTCATGTGCATGGAAGAACTAAATATGAGGAGAAGGAGGAGGAGGAGGAGGAGGAGGAGGAGGAGGAGGAGGAGGACTGTGGGGTCCTTGGGTCTCTCTGAGCTTGGTGGTTTTGCAGACATTTCATGGCCCAACTAGGGAACATCATCAGTGCTAGAAGGAAGAAAGGCTTGGGGAGAGGAGGAGGAGGAGGAGGAGGAGGAGGAGGAGGAGGAGGAGGAGGAGGAGGACTGTGGGGTCCTTGGGTCTCTCTGAGCTTGGGGTTTTCTTGCAGACATTTCATGGCCCAACTAGGGAACATCATCAGTGCTAGAAGGAAGAAAGGCTTGGGGAGAGGAGGAGGAGGAGGAGGAGGAGGAGGAGGAGGAGGAGGAGGAGGAGGAGGAGGACTGTGGGGTCCTTGGTGCTCCCTTGTTTTCTTGCAGACATTTCATGGCCCGACTAGGGGACATCATCAGTGCTAGAAGGAAGAAAGGCTTGGGGAGAGGAGGAGGAGGAGGAGGAGGAGGAGGAGGAGGACTGTGGGGTCCTTGGGTCTCTCTGAGCTTGGGGTTTTCTTGCAGACATTTCATGGCCCAACTAGGGAACATCATCAGTGCTAGAAGGAAGAAAGGCTTGGGGAGAGGAGGAGGAGGAGGAGGAGGAGGAGGAGGAGGAGGAGGAGGAGGAGGAGGAGGAGGAGATGGGGAGGAGGAGGAGGAGGAGGAGGAGGAGGAGGAGGAGGAGGAGGAGGAGGAGGAGGAGGAGGACTGTGGGGTCCTTGGTACTCTCTGAGCTTGGGGTTTTCTTGCAGACATTTCATGGCCCAACTAGGGACATCATCAGTGCTAGAAGGAAGAAAGGCTTGGGGAGAGGAGGAGGAGGAGGAGGAGGAGGAGGAGGAGGAGGAGGAGGAGGAGGAGGAGGAGGAGGAGGAGGAGGAGGAGGACTGTGGGGTCCTTGGTGCTCCTTGTTTTCTTGCAGACATTTCATGGCCCAACTAGGGAACATCATCAGTGCTAGAAGGAAGAAAGGCTTGGGGAGAGGAGGAGGAGGAGGAGGAGGAGGAGGAGGAGGAGGAGGAGGAGGAGGAGGAGGAGGAGGAGGAGGAGGAGGAGGAGGAGGAGGAGGAGGAGGAGGAGGAGGAGGAGGAGGACTGTGGAGTCCTTGGTTCTCTCTGAGCTGGTTTGTTTTCTTGTAGACATTTAATTACTGAACTAGGGAACATCATCAGTGCTAGAAGGAAGAAAGGCTTGGGGAGAGGAGGAGGAGGGGGAGGAGGAGGAGGACTGTGGGGTCCTTGGGTCTCTCTGAGCTGGGTGGTTTTCTTGCAGACATTTCATGGCCCAACTAGGGAACATCATCAGTGCTAGAAGGAAGAAAGGCTTGGGGAGAGGAGGAGGAGGAGGAGGAGGACTGTGGGGTCCTTGGGGCTCTCTGAGCTTGCCACCTGAAAATGCTTTCCTTCCTGTTGCACATTGCAGAACCGTGCACCCTCATCCTTCTTCTCAGCAGACTCATCCTCCTTCTCAGCAGACTCACCTCTTTCCTCAGATCTGCCGCCTAAAACGAGATGCATTTTTTTTTGCCTCTGCACATCCCATTTTTGGAATCAGGAAGGGGATCGCGGGTCTGCCACCTGAAAACGCTTTCCTTTGGAATTGGGAAATTTTGGGTTCAATTCAGGGGTGAAATGCTCCTGGTTTGGACCAGATCGGCTGATCCGGTAGCAATGGCGGCGGGTAGCTTGAAGAACTGGTAGCAAAAATCTCTTCCCACCCACCCATGCCCACCCAATCACCTGGTTGCTCGCTTGCCGCTTCTTTTAAAAAATGCTTTTAAAAGTAAAAAAAAAAGAGGCTCTGATGATTGCGCGGCTCAGCTGTGATTGTTAGAGCCTTTTTTGACGTTTTAAAAGCATTTTTTTACAACTTATTCGGCCGAAAAGGTTGTAAAAAAATGCTTTTAAAAGTAAAAAAAAAGATTGCGCACGACAGCTGATCACTCCCTCCCTACACTGTTCTACTTACCCCATGCTTCCTTTTGGCGTGCATTTGGTACATGGTGCGCACTGAGCATGCGCGTGCACAATGTGCTTTTGGCATGCAGTGCACATGCGCAGCAGAGAACCGGTAGTAAACCGGTTCAGATTTCACCATTGGTTCAATTGTAGTCATTAAGTTGAGGACCAACTATGCTTTCAGCTTTGGAGGCAGGACTCATTCTCAAGCAAATAGATGCTCTCTTTACCCTCATAAAATGGTATCTTTGTGTGCAAGTATATACAAAATCAGGAACTGAAATGTTTTTGTTTTTTTTCATGCTCAGAAAAATCCTAAATCCTAAAAAACAAACAAAATTTAGGTTCCAGTTTTTTGTTTAACAATAATCTCAATATTCTTAAAGCACTATCTCTTAAACGGCACAGAGCAGATCGGTCTGGGGCATCCAAACAGATCAATCAAACTGTGTCAAAATGCATTTGATCACTCAGTGATTAATGCCAAATGTATTTTGATCACTGAAATTACTAACTTCATAGCCCTTCAAACTGCAGTTTAAGTGTAATTAAATTAGTTGGGTAAGTAATACCCCAGGGACTAGAGCAGATTAAATTTGGCACTATTAGCTTGCTTAACATACAAATATCTGAATATGTATATCGCATTAGGCCTTTTCCGGACCTTATAATGTCAAAGCTGAATCTGTAGAAAAAGTGAAATCATTGCTGAAGATAAAGACCTTCATATGCATGGAAGAACTAAATATGACGAGAAGGGAGAGAAGGCCAACACACACACACATACACCTACCTTTCTATATATTCAGTCAATGGGTTTGATGCAGGAGAAAAGTTTCAGTAAGCAAGGTACATGGAACATCAGTAGTAGAAAACATGGAAAGAGTATTGGAAAGAACGTGGCTGAACTTAAGGCATAGTCTATTTTAATGATGGTAAACCTGGAGCAGCAAACAACCCAATTATATTTCATTGACCTTGTATCAATATAGCAGTATTCCTCAACCTTGGCAACTTTTAAGATGTGTGGCCAGAAGTGGGTTTCAGCAGGTTCTGACCAGTTCTGGAAAACCGGTAGCAGAAATTTTGAGTAGTTTGGAAAACCTGTACTAAAAATTTTGCCTGGCTCTTCCCCCATCTATTCTCTGCCTCCCGAGTCCCAGCTGATCGGGAGGAAATGGGGATTTTGAAGTAACCTTCCCCTGCCACGCCACCAAGCCACACCCACCAAGCCATGCCACGCCCACCAAGTCACACCCACAGAACCAGAAGTAAAAATTTTTGAAACCTACCACTGTGTGTGGCCTTTACCTCCCAGAATTCTCCAGCCAGCATACTGGGTGGGGAAATCTGGGAATTGAAGACCACACATCATAAAGTTGCCATGGTTGAACAACATGCAGTAAAATATCATTCAGCCAGATTGTATTAAATCGTGAAGAGCTACTAAATTCTGGGTTGCAAAGGTGTGAAAAGATTGCCTCATATACTGCTAATAAAATCATTTCAATCTATTTCAGAGCAGAGACTTCTGCAGGAGGGATCAAGAGCATAAAAATAGAATGTATGACCAAAATCCTGCTACTTTTTCTTTTTGTGAAGCATGTTACCAAGGGATAGGTCTATAACTACTCAATTATTCCTATCATATTGTGGAACCTCTCCCCCCTGCCCACCTGCCCATAGGTTCCCTTGTATACAGCTGTAATTAATTCCCAGGTGTTGAAAATATTATGTGTGATTCTAGAAGAACAGTTGAACTATCTTCTTAGAATTATTTGAATTAATGACATCAATATACCTGTTGATGGCAGTTTCTTTCGCTTCATTTTGTATGATGTGATTTTGTATCCCAGTGATTTTCTTTGGTCTGTCTTCATTTTCCCAAAATTAATTCAAATATCAACCATATTAGAGAAAACAGGTTAAACACGGACGGCTGATAGCTGACTAAATAAGTTTTTAAGTAGTGCTGCATTTTGTTGTTGGACATGGGAGGCTTGTTTTCATGTGATCAGGCACAAGTTGTTTTGAGAACAAAAGAACAGAAATTTGCCCAGAAGCAGGTTTCAGAAAGACATAGTTCTCATTCTTAGATTTTTTTTTTCAGAAGAAATGCTTGTTGTTTGCCCATATCCAGAGGGCATTGCTCTGTTTCCTAGCAACTCCTCTGAATTGCCAAGTTTTAAAAATTAACCTCTTTGTTGGCTGTGCCAACCTTTATCTACATCTACATCTACATCTACATCTACATCTATATGTCTTAAACAATAATGTTTTCTGACAGCCAGGAATTACCAGTTTATTAGAAAAAAAGCCAAAAACCAACAGCTTATATTTTGCCTTTATTCTGAAGATTAACAGAATAATAGAGTTGGAAGGGACCTTGGAGGTCTTGTAATCCAACTCCCTGCTCAAGCAGCAGAACCCTATCCAGGGGTGTCAAACTGGCCGCCTGTGGGCCGGATGCGTCATGCACAGGCCACACCCACCCCAGCTCCGCGAAGGGAAAAAACATTGCAATACATCACGTGACAGCAACGTGATGTGGCGAGTTTCACATCCGTGCCCTATATCATTCCCCATAAATGGCTGTCTAGTCTCTTCTTAAAAGCCTCCAGTGATGAAACACCCACAACCTCTGAAGGCAATCCATTCCACTGATCTTATTGCCATTGCTGAAGTCTCTGATTACGTTTCTTGGTCCATCTTAAAGAAATGGTGATAAAAAGAAAGATGATTTCATTTCTTGTGGGATCTTTAAAAATAAGCATTCTAAGCTTCTTAATTAAATTCATATATCTAGCATCTCTTTTTCTTAGATAATTATATCCCCATATAACCTATATAGATTATAACTCTGTCTGTTTATCTATCTGTCTGTCTGTCTGTCTATCAGCCTTTATATGACCAAATAATTATTCTGAGCATAAGTCAGGAGCAGATCAAAGGAGATGGAGGGGGTAAAGTTCAGCTTCTTCTTCTTTTTCCTCTTCGGTATTCAATCAAAAGGATTCCTATATTGGATGCACATGTACAAAGTGAAGCTATGCAGGAATAAAAGCCCTTTCTATTTGTTCCATACAGAAAGGGGAAGTGGGTCATTTGAAACCCATGAGCTCATTTCTTATACTATGTTCCTCATAAAGTTTCAAAATAAATAAATGTAAAAGTTGCCCCTTTGGGAAACTTGGATTCTTTTGCCTCCTTTTTTATACAGTATCAATGTGGGATTTCATATCATATGATTACTTAGTTGACATGCAAAAATTTGGTTTATAATGAATACTGTGATTGCATTAATTTCCTGCCAGTGGCTTCGTCACATTAATATAGTAATTTTTCACCCTCTTTTAAAATTATAAATTTCAAAACATCTCCCCACAGCCTAACTTTTATCTATGTGCAATCCAGAGATTATCAACTTTATAGTTTTAGTTCAGCAAAAAGTCCATTACGAGAAGTATCAAACAATTGTTTATCTTTGATCAAATAGTCCAACGTTATATTCCTTCTTTTTGCTCTTCACAATCTTGACTTTGCAGGATTTGATCTTTCAACAAGTTTTGGGGTTTAGCAGGCATTTTCAAAGCTTTCACCAGCCAACTTTGTCAATCCCATAAATATTTTTATTATTACATTTTATATAATTGTAATTTATATTGATATTACTTATAAATTACATAAAATTTTAATTTATACTATAAATTATATTTATATTATGATTATACAATATATTATTATATTTTTATATAAAGTATATCTCTTAGGGGTAGCATGAGTGCATCCCTGGGGGCGGATTGGGGGCCCCTACTCAGTATGGTTTTTATGCTGTAATGGTGGGTTGAAGGGAATCAAATACTTCGCGTGGACCAACAGGTCTGGTGAGTGGCAGCTGGCTCATCAGTATCAACTGAAGGTGGAGACCACATTGGTCAGAACAGCTTCAGAAGAGCAGCACACAGTGTGGTGGCAACCTTTTGAACAGCGTCTGCACAGTGGTGTAGGAAGCAAAGAGAAGACTACTACACTATATATTTCCCAGGAAAATCATGCTAATGGCGGCAATAGGATCACTAACATGATCGCCAATGTCCGATGACGAATATGGCACATGAAGATGAATAAATTATGTAAACCTCCTAAAGATTTTTATTATTATATTTTATATATTTTGTTATTCAGGATTTCTCATTGCAGCTGTTTTTTGTCCAGATCCTTTTCTTGATTTGTCTTTCCTACTTCTATTTTGGTAATCTTAATTTTGTTGTCACTGCTGCCTTCAAACTCTATAATGTCTATGTCAGGTAAAAGTTTTTTAAAGTTTTTCTCATCTTCTTTTAAAAGTTTTATCTATTGAAATCTGTATCCTATCTGAGATAAAGTTATATCTAACTTCACCATAATAACACTTTTCTTAATAGTCACAGTCATCTCTGGGTCAGTGCTTCTGGGTCAAATCCTATTTATTTTACATATTTTTTACACGTACTATATTTCTATGACCTATTTTATAGCTATTTTACTTGGTCAGTGTTGAATGCTATACCTCTATAATTTGAAGGTACTTTTGACATGAATAAAGAAAGAAAATTCTTTTCTGCCTAGTCTTTTAGTTCCCTTTAATGCTATTTGCAATCTTCATCAAGCTTTGGTTCCTAATATGGGTTTAATATTTAATAATACACTCTATATGGGTTTATTGTTTAATTATATACTCTTTTTACAAATGTACTCTTACAACAAAAATAATTAATACTCCAAATTTCCCAATCTTTTTTTAAAAAATCCTCTGTCTTTTTGATTTTGCCAATTATATATTTTAAATTTTTAAATCTTTGTTTAAAGTCTCTTAAATCCAAAGAAGAGAGTAACACTCATCAGATGCCAAATGAAGCATACAGTTTTGAAGATCTCAAATAGCCATAAAGTGGTTAAAGTGAACATTCCTGAATGCAATTAAAATTGAGTTTGGCTGGCTTAGTGTCCTTGTTAAACACTCAACTGTTGCTGAGATCAGGGGTAAAATGCACTTATCTTCGCTACCGGATCGGAAATGTGAGTGTGCGCTCATGCTCGCTACGCTCATGCGCACCTCTTCTACACATGCCCAGAAATTCTGCACATGCGCAAAGGGTCAAAAATGGAACTTAATGAAATCCCAGCAGGTGGGCAGAGCCTTCCACCACCGGCCCTACCGGATCACACGAGCCGGATAGATCTGGCCAGATTTCACCACTGGCTGAGATCAAAGATGTCATCTCCCTCAAATCTTGGTGCTCAAACCTGCAGGAGACTACTGCTTTATGATCTCCTTGCAAGGACCTACCATTCACAGCACTTGGGGGTGATCTCCTATTCTTTCCTCTGTAGAGGCTCAGAGGACTGGTCTACTCACCATTCTCATTCATCACAGTGGTCATTGTCTCTGCTTGTTTGTAGACCAGTTTCAACCAGATCAGAGCGTTTACTAAATCTGTTCGTTAATTTTACAGGTAACCTCTGGTAGGAAGTAAATATTTTAAGGATAAGCAGCACCAAACTACAACTGAAGGCTGTTGCCATCATCTTTTGCTAAGGCCCTTCCAGAGATAACTGACTGATTATTGTCGGAAAGAGAACATAGGATTAGATGAACAGGACTCATATAATCCATCTGGATTCTTCTTAGGTCTTAAAGTATAAAGGTTAGGTATTGCTCAGCTTCAGTTTAGCAAACAGTTTTGTCAAAGCCACAGAGATTTTCTCCTCAATAAACCGAAGATCCTCTTCTAAAGTGTGATACCGAGATAAGAACAACAGAGGCCACTGTGATGCCAGAATTCCAAACAGAACACAAAAATATTTGAACAGGCAAGCAAATGTGGTTAAAAACTTAACTCAAACACGTTCACAGATTTTTAAAGATGATAATGTTAAAATATAAGTTTTATAATAAATCTTTTCCACTTAAAAGTAGGGTGACATTTCCTAGATCAATGCTCTCCAGATGTATTAGATCATGCACCAAAAGGAACACATTAGCATTGCATATACAGAAGCTGATGCACAAACAGGGAAAGTTGTTTCGCACTCTGAAGAGTTTGTACTTTCACTTGTGCATTTTCTATACATAAACTCTGTTCATAAATGTAAAAAATTCTAGAGTTTTCCCTGAAATGAGAAAAAAAAAAAAATCAAGCCGGAATTGTTCCTTTATGAATGTAAGTATGGATTACGCTGTGGAACGCGGTGACTTGGTGGCTAAGATGCTGAGCTTGTCGATCGAAAGGCGGGCAGTTAAGGGGTTTGAATCCCTACTGTCACGTAACAGGGTAAGCTCCCGTTACTTGTCCCAGCTTCTGACAACCTAGCAGTTTGAAAGCAAGTAAAAAATGCAAGTAGAAAAATAGGGACCACCTTTGGTGGAAAGGTAACAGCGTTCCTTCAGCAAATGAACCAGCAAACATGTGGAAAACTCTTAAAAATATCACCAGCTATGGCAAACCTCCTTCCCAGGCTGAAGGTAATCAACAACTGGCAGATGACCTGAATGAGTTTTACTGCAGGTTTGAAAGGAAACTACAGCCACCTATCTCCACAACCCCCATCTCAGACACACCAACAACAGCCAAGCCTCCTACAACTGACCCCATCCCATTGGGTTCACAACCCCTAGTGATCACAGAAAAGGAAGTGCAGGACCTATTTCACAGACAAAAGCCAGGAAAAGCTCCAGGCCCAGACAAGATAACTCCTTCTTGCTTAAAAGTCTGTGCTGACCAATTGGCCCCCATCTTCACCCATATTTTCAATAAATCACTAGAGATGTGCTATGTTCCTTCTTGCTTCAAACGCTCTACCATCATCCCAGTGCCGAAGAAGCCCACCATCAAGGAACTGAATGACTACAGACCAGTTGCTTTAACATCTGTAGTCATGAAAACCTTTGAAAGGCTAGTGCTTTCCTACTTGAAAACCATCACGGATCCGCTGTTAGACCCCTTGCAATTTGCATACCGAGCAAATAGATCAACAGATGATGCTGTTAATATGGCTCTGCACTACATCCTACAACATCTTGAGTCTCCAAAGACCTATGCAAGGGTCCTTTTTGTAGACTTTAGTTCAGCATTCAATACCATCATTCCAGACATTCTTCTAACTAAGCTAAACCAGCTACAGGTACCGGAACAGACTTGTAAGTGGATCACAAGCTTCCTAACAAACAGGAAGCAGCAGGTGAAGCTAAGCAAGATCACATCAAATACCTGTACAATTAGCACAGGGCCCCCCCAAGGCTGTGTGCTCTCCCCACTTCTCTTCTCTCTGTATACCAATGACTGCATCTCCAATGATCCATCTGTTAAGCTACTGAAGTTTGCAGATGACACAACAGTGATTGGTCTCATTTGAGACGATGACGAATCCGCATATAGACAAGAGGTCGAACGACTAGCCTTGTGGTGCAACCAAAACAATCTGGAACTGAACACACTCAAAACCGTAGAAATGGTGGTAGACTTTAGGAAAAACCCTTCCATACTTCCACCTCTCACAATACTTGACAACACAGTATCAACAGTAGAAACCTTTAAATTTCTAGGTTCTATCATATTGCAAGATCTAAAATGGACAGCTAACATCAAAAACATCTTTTCTCCCTCTCTACATTCATTTGATATGAATGTGATAGAGGGAGCCCCTCGTGGCTCCCGAGTGACACCTATCCTGCGCAGGCTGCACTGGCTACCTGTGGCCTTCCGGGTGCGCTTCAAGGTGTTGGTGAACGTCTTTAAAGCGCTCCATGGCATAGGTCCGGGTTACTTACGGGACCGCCTGCTGCTACCGAATACCTCTCACCGACCCGTGCGCTCTCACAGAGAGGGACTCCTCAGGGTGCCGTCGGCGCGACAGTGTCGTCTGGCGACACCAGGAAGGGCCTTCTCTGTGGGGCTCCGCCTCTGGGCGAACTCCCCAGGACCGTCAACTTCCGGACCTCGAACCTTCGCATGAGCTTAAAACCCACTTATTCATCTAAGCTGGACTGGGTTAGTTTTTAAGTTTATGGGTTTTTTAATGGGTTTTAGTCCTAAATTTTAATTGAGGCCAATTTAATAAGTTTTTTAATTGTATTTTTTAATTGTATTTATAGTGTATTGTGTATTTTTTACTTGGCTGTGAACCGCCCTGAGTCCTTCGGGAGAAGGGCGGTATACAAATTTAAATAATAAATAAATAAATAAATAAATTTGCATTTAGTGAAATAAGTTATCAGGGTGTTATTATAGTGAAGTTATCTTGGCAATTTAAGCTAGCCATGTCAAGTGTGTTGGTTCAACAATGCAAGTGCATGAGTATTTTTGAGTTGGTTCATGTGAAAACCTTCCAACTACTTTTTTTTTTTTTTGCATTTATATCCCGCCCTTCTCCGAAGACTCAGGGCGGCTTACACTATGTCAATCAATAGTCTTCATCCATTTATTTATTTATTTATTTATTATTTACATTTGTATACCGCCCTTCTCCCGAAGGACTCAGGGCGGTTCACAGCCAAATAAAAATACAATACTATAAATACAGATTAAAAAATACAATTAAAAAACTTATTAAAATTGGCCAGAATTAAAATTTGGAACTAAAAACCCATTAAAACCCATTAAAACACATTAAAACACTACCCCAGTCCAGCGCAGATGAATAAATAGGTTTTAAGCTCGCGGCGAAAGGTTCGGAGGTCCGGAAGTTGACGAAGTCCTGGGGGGAGTTCGTTCCAGAGGCGAGCCCCCACAGAAGGCCCTTCCTGGGTGTCGCCAGGCGACACTGTCGCGCCGATGGCACCCTGAGAGCCCCTCTCTGTGAGGCGCCTGGTCGGTGAGAGGTATTCGGTAGCAGCAGGCGGTCCCGTAAGTATCGGCCCTATGCCATGGGCGCTTTAAAGACATTCACCAACACCTTGAAGCGCACCGGAAGGCCACAGGTAGCCAGTGCAGCGGCGCAGGATAGGTGTCACTCGGGAGCCACGAGGGCTCCCTCAATCACCAGCGCCGCTGCATTCTGGACTAACTGTAGCCTCGGATGCCCCTCAAGGGAGCCCCATGTGAGAGCATTGCAGTAGTCCAGGCGAGGCGTCACAAGGCGTGGTGACTGTGCACAAGGCATCCCGGTCTAGAAAGGCGCAATTGGCGCACCAAGCGAACCTGGTGGAAAGCTCTCCTGGAGGCGGCCGTCAAGTGGTCTTCAAAGACAGCCGTTCATCCAGGAGAACGCCCAAATTGCGCACCCTCTCCATCGGGGCCAATGACTCGCTCCGACAGTCAGCCGCGGACTCAGCTGGCTGTGCGGGATGCCGGCATCCACAGCCACTCCGTCTTGGAGGGATTGAGCTTGAGCCTGTTCCTCCCCATCCAGACCCATACGGCCTCCAGACACCGGGACAGCACTTCGACGGCTTCATTGGGGTGGCCCGGTGTGGAAAAGTACAGCTGGGTGTCATCAGCGTACAGCTGGTACCTCACACCGAAGCCACTGATGATCTCACCCAGCGGCTTCATATAGATGTTGAACAGAAGGGGCGAGAGAATCGACCCCTGCGGCACCCCACAAGTGAGGCGCCGCGGGGTCGACCTCTGCCCCCCCATCAACACCGTCTGCGACCGGTCGGAGAGATAGGAGGAGAACCACCGATAATAATAATAATAATATTTGTATATTATATATATTATAATTGTATATTATATACAAATAATAATAATATTTATAATAATAATAATAATAATAATATAATAATAATAATATTTGTATATTATATACAAAGTCAACTTATTGCCCCCAACAATCTGGGTCCTCATTTTACCTACCTTATAAAGGATGGAAGGCTGAGTCAACCTTGGGCCTGGTGGGATTTGAACTTGCAGTAATTGCAAACAGATGCTGTTAATAACAGACTGCATTAGTCTGTTGAGCAACCAGAGACCCTTCCTCCAACTTTCTCCAATTATGAACCATCATGGGTTCCTTACTTTTAATCAATTACAATTTTGATACATCTACCTGCCTCATTTATCACCTTGTACACACATTTCTGCTATTCTGCAAAGGAGTAGAAGAAATTACAACTTTTATGAATTTATGGTAATGGAAAGCAGCAAAACTGAGCATTTGGGACAATACAGACAGCTCATGAGGAAGAGAAGCTATTGTCCAATGCTCGTTCAGTTTTATTGCCTGTTTTTCACTTCACTGCTCATTCTGTGGTATTAGTAATAGGAACAACAAGCCAACCCTTTCTGCTTGTCTATCCAAGCTACAATCTGAATATTTCACATTATAGGGCCCCATTACAAGTTCCACTGTTGCAGACGTAACAGATATACTTAATCTTCTCATGATAACCCAGCTTGATGAGTTGTGTCCTATTTTCCTGTTTGAAGTGGTTTTTCTGCTTTCTGCTATCAGTGTGTGCTTTCTTGACAATTTAAACTAATCCTGTGTTAGATGCTCTGACTTCCTTCTCATTTTCTGGAGGAATTCTGTGACCATGAATCTGTTCTTAGGTAGATAGATAATCTAAATGAATTGAACTACTGGATCAGAGCTGTTGAAATCTAGATAGCCACTAGATGGCAGCAAAGAATTACAGTTTTATTTATCTCTTTACCGTCATCTAGAGCTTATCCAGAATTTAGTCACTCAGATCTGGTAGCATTAGCAAGGAATACCTGAAAACATCGCTCCTCAGCTATGACCCTATCTTTAGCATAAAATCTGTTTCAGAAGATCTTTTTTTCCTATGGCAGTACCTTAACTGTAAGTCTTTCCATTGGGAAATTAGACTCAGTCTGTCTTAGCAGAATTTAAATCAGGTTGTTAAATTATTGGTATTTTGAATAATTTACAATGTAAATCAACTCTTTGTTTGAAATATAGATAATTCTTATTCTTAATTTATCTCTATGGCTAAACTATTTATCACTGGGAATATTTTTTGGACCAAAAAGTGACTCATAAAATCATTTTTTCAATCAGCAGTCATTTTTTCCCCGCTATGCACCTTCTGAACAAAAATACGTCAATGTAATAATACTTATTTTCCCTAGACTTCACCGTTCAATTTTATACTGATCCATACACATGACTACAGAAAGTAAAACAGATATAAAACATGATTTGATGATAAATCAGCAAGATTCTGTAGGAGTGTTATTACCTCTTTTTTTTTCAATCCGGGAGATTAAGTCAATAATTCATAACTGTCAGCAGGTATGCAGACTTGACTTATTATAAGCCATAATGATTAATATATTTTATTTTTCCTGAATATCAGTTTGCCTCCTGATTCCCCAGAAGATATTAGTGAGTTAAATATAGCTCACCAATTTTTGTGGAAAAATAGTATAAAATGGAACCATTTTCTTTGAAATAATGAACGGTCGTCACAAGCTTAAGGATATACAACTTTACTTGTCCAGAAGATTGGCTGCCCATTTGCATAAGTGCAAAGTTCAATTGAAGAAGTATGCACAATATGAAATGCTTCAACTTATGTTCAGGAATCAAATATTGGAATGCTAGTACATAATTGTGGCATTTACAGACAGGCCCTGGATTAAAAGTGAAATCCATTCCTTAACTCTAACTTTAAACTGAATTACATTTAAGGAGAAACTCATATTTACAAGCGGACAGTCTATTATGAAAAATGGCAGCTGGCATTGTCCTTCTTCCAGCCGACAAAGCTCTGAAACAATGCAATAAAGCCTGTTGGTGTCTGGGATTGGACATTCTTAACCCAGGAACTGCCTATTTTTATTTATTTATTTATTTATTTATTTATTTATTATATTTGTATACCGCCCTTCTCCCAAAGGACTCAGGGCGGTTCACAGCCAATAAAAAACACAATACATAGAATACAAATTAATGAAAGTTTTACTACATTTATATTTTCATTCTGGCATCATTGTAGCTTGCTGGCATCATTTATCCACCTGTCAAAGGACTTTATTATTTTATTTTCGGGATAGCTTAATCTTCCCTCCCTCCCTCCCTCCCTCCCTCCCTCCCTCCCTCCCTCCCTGCCTTCCTCCCTCCCTCCCTCCCTGCCTTCCTTTCTCCCTGCCTCCCTGCCTCCCTGCCTCCCTGCCTCCCTGCCTCCCTGCCTCCCTCCCTCCCTGCCTCCCTCCCTCCCTCCTCCCTCCCTCCCTCTCTCCCTCCTTCCTCCCTCTCTCCCTCCCTCCCTTCCTCTCTCCCTCCCTTCCTCTCTCCCTTCCTTCATAAATACCTATAAGGATTTCAGTGTTTCTTTGCTTTTTTTAGCTTCATACCTCTGATACTAAAGTTATTCTATATACAACAAGACAAGAAGATCAACAGAGACTTACTTTCCCGAAATAAGTGGGAATAATCCTTTATTTCATGTCTTGACTGACCAAGCGTTGATGCTCTTTGCTGGTCGTCAGTCCTGGATATTTTGCCGTGGTTTTGCCATAGTTTCAATATTCATTTATAAAAATAAGATGATACTCTTTATAGGACCACAAAAAAGTCTTTTTCATTGCAGGAACTCTAATGACCCTATGGCTAGGTTTCTTATTTTTTTTAAATCCATGCTTTGTATATATTGAATAAAATTGCTGTTCCAAGATGCAGTGTCTAATTGCTAGAATAAGGCAGGGATTTCAAATTTTCTGCCTACAGTCTCATTGCAAAGGAATATAGCTTTCTACAACTGGCACAGGGAAACCAAAGGAAACTCAGTAACATTTTAAAGACCCTACTAGTGAAGGAATCCTGCACTGCATAATATCTATGCGATTCTGAAAAGAGACATGGCTGCTTATTTTCATGCACATTTTCATAGTTCAAGTCCTCAACTATTGCAAAACTTTTGATATATTCCGATCATTTTATTTTTCTTACTACTTTTCTTATTTTTTACTCTGTTAACAGCTTTCCCCGTCATTCCTTACGCATCTGCCCATTTTGTTTATTGTCCATATTTCTACCCTCTCGCAATCCAGCGATTTTCTTAAGTTTTCTGCCTGCATTCCAGGAAATATTCAGTTTTATCCTTTGCTTTCATTCTATTAAAGCAGACATCTACCATTTCATCAGCTACACATTTTAGTTAAACTGAAAAAAATAAACAAAAGACAAGAAGCAGGCTGGTCATTCTATCTATCTATCTATCTATCTATCTATCTATCTATCTATCTATCTATCTATCTATCTATCTATCTATCTATCTATCTATCTATCTATCTATCTATCTATCTACACACACACACACACACACACACCAATTTAAAACTACAACCCATAATTGCAGGGTGATTATGAATACAGGAGCACATGCAACTGAACATGACTTACATAACATAGCAAAAATATAAGCAGGGCAGATCAGAACTGAATAGAATCTACAAGCCTACTTGGAAATTTCCTTCCAAGTCTGTAACTGATTGTCTGATACAGAACTCAAGATTTCATTTAAAACTCAATTTCACATGGGAATTGGCAAGTGCCCTTCATCAATGAAAAGGGCTCTTTTCTTGTATAATTCTGCTTCCTAGTTTATTGCTTCTTAATCTATGACGTCATGCCCAGCTTTAGAGCAATCCAATCAGAATTATCAGCTAAGATTGGTTTGGGAAAACTTAAAAGACTCATTTATCTGGCTGTGCATGTGTGTGATTTTGGTTGGTTCTAATAAGATTTTGACTAGTTGCAAATTTTCATATATATATATATATTGCACCTTAGGGACTAGTTTGGTTACTTTTACTTGTGGTTTACCTTTGATAGGCCATATTTAACTATTCAAGGAAAACTCTAGGAAAAAGAGGAGGTTGGTAGTTAGACTAGACTAGACTAGACTAGACTAGACTAGACTAGACTAGAAAATAAAATAGAATAGTAATAGCACTTAGACTTATATACCGCTTCATAGTGCTTTACAGCCCGCTCTAAGCGGTTTACAGAGTCAGCATATTGCCCCCAACAATCTGGGTCCTCATTTTACCAACCTCAGAAGGATGGAAGGCTGAGTCAACCTTGAGCCTGGTATGCTTCTATCTGCCAAACTGCTGGCAGCCGGAGATCAGCAGAAGTAGCCTGCAGTACTGCAATCTAACACTGTGCCACCTTGGCTCTTCTCAGACTAGACTAGACTAAACTAGACTAGACTAGACCAGACCAGACCAGACCAGACCAGACCAGACCAGACTAGACTAGAGCTGGAAGGGACCTTGGAGGTTTTCTAGTCCAGCCCCCTGCTTAAGCAGGAGAACCTGTACTATTTCAGATAAGTGACTGTCTAGTCTCTTCTTAAAAACCTCAAGTGATGGACCACCCACGATTTCTGGAGGCAAGTGTTCCACCAGTTAATTGTCCTCACTGTTAGGAAGCTTCTCCTTAATTTCTCTCTTTGGTTAGTTTCCTACTTGGTTGACTCATTTAACAATAGCCATAGCCCTTAGACTTATCTACTGCTGCAAAGTGCCTAACAACACTCTCTGAGTGGTTTACAAATGTCAGCATATTGCCCCCAACAATCTGGGTCCTCATTTTACTGACTTCAGAAAGATGGAAGGCTGAGTCCATCTTGAGCTGGTTAGGATTGAACTCTTGGCTGTGGGTAGAGTTAGTCGGCAATGCTGCATTCTAACCACTAAGCTATGTTCTATTATGTTCTATTTGGCTTCAAGTAATTTTGTAAACAAAAAATTCCTGACACTCCTCTCAAAATTAATTTGCTAATTTATTAGCTATTTTACAGTATTTATGTTAAATTAAAAACCAGTTTATGTTGCTGTTTAAGACATCAAGCTACAAACCAAGAGACTACGAAGGAAGTAGAAATGGAGAGATTTTAGGCATGAAGCCAGCTGGGTAGGTCAGTCATTCTCTCTCAGCCCTAGGAAGAAGGCATTGGCAAATCACTTCTGAAAATCACCTATTAAGAAAACTTCAGGGACTCATGCAGGCAATCTCCAGGGGTCTAGACTAACTTGGGCACCAATATATTATCAGCACTAAGATATTTCTCTTTAATTTTGCTATTTGCCTAATCTGGAATTTGCATGTATTTCATATAGAAATAGAAATCTTCACTCTGGCTTGTGGTGATACATTGTCCATTCCTGTCTAAAAAGAATCTGTTATAAAGATTGATTATGCCCTTGCAGATCAAATCTTTAAGTCATGTTTTTTTATATTTCATTTTTTTATAGGCATTGTAAGAGAGCTGAGATATTGAAAATAGGTATATCACACTTTAATGGACTTCCCAGGATACACAGATTGTTTTTATATTTAAATATTGCTAGCTGATATCTAACTCTACATCCTTGGCAGTGGCCAAATTCTGATTTCAAGATCAGAAATCAGATTCTGATCCAACAACATAAATATTTTATTTCTAAATTTAAAAATAAAAGAGTTCCTTTTTTCCCCTTTCTGTTTGGCTTTTATATTATACTTCACATGTAAGGCATTTAACTATGGTTAAACTTTTTATACTACAATTTTTAAAGAGCTATTAAAAACACTGTTGAATGGATCTTTATAATATTTTAAAAAGTGATAGATCTCTTGGGCCACAGTCTGATATTGCCCTTTTTTTTGCCGGCCTGGCATATTTTCTAGGTGTCAACCCTTTTAACCATAGTTCTGTCAGGCTGAAGACAGTCACATCAAGAAAAATTGAAGTCAACTCTATGAACTGCTGCCTCACCTATTCCAAGCCCCTATAGAGCCAACTGTCATTTACAGGCCCTGATGCGACTAACATCACTGGGAAAAAAAGGTTCTTTCTTAATAGTTGCCAACCGAAGAATAGCTGAAAATCAATTGTGAGAAGAAAGCTCATTTGAAAAATGACCTCAGTAGCCCTAGTTTCATGAGGAAGAGAAAAAGGGCAACTTACATTATTCACTGGCTGGATAGAGACAGAACACAGATGTCAGAGTTAACTGGGCCTCCATGGCAATGATCAGAGAGGGGGAAAAAAAGACAGCTTTCCTCCTGAAATTTTACATTTAACACCAGGGTCAAGACATTTGTTATTCCTATATTATGACAAACTGAAACTAGCGACTCCTCCCCCCCCCCGCCTTCAAATTAGCAAACATTATTTTGGGATCAGAAAAGGAGATACAAAATCATTTTGGGAACATACTTTTGACAAACTGAGTTTAAATGCTTTATTATTTTAATGTAAATGTTGAGAAAGTGATTGCCTAGGCAGAGTTATGATTTTAAAGCAATAATAGAGTGTGAAATGACAGATAACAAGTTCTTATAGTTTTTCCTCCTTTTAACATTCTTTTCTTCCCCTGTCTCTCACACTTTCTACTTCAAATACTCAGTATTTTTGATATATCTTATTACCATGTAGGACTGGGCTCGACACAATTAATTTATGTCCCTGTGTTTTCATGTAACACCAAAGTAAAGTTACACTAAATAATTAGCTTTGAATTTTTGGAGTTCAGCCTTTCAAATTTGCAGCACTTCCCTTTTCTGCTGCTTGAAAACGTATATAGGCTAAAGATAGAACCATATAACTATGCACATGGGTATATATTCTGGAATCTACAATTGTCTTTAAAATGTGCCCTCTATGTGTTAAGAAAGATGTATGTCTCTTCTTGAACCAAAATATGAAGCCGTTCAGTGTAGTACATTGCAAGATCATAACGTCATCTGAGATAAAGGCTAGGACACTTTTCTGCCTGAGATCCAACAGCAAATAAATTCTCACTCAAAATTATGTAATACTCACTGCCAGACAAATTAATTTTGCCACTGAGACAAAGAAAATCTCATGAGATATTTCCTTCACAATAGCAGTAACATACCGCAATAAATAAAATATCAGTTGTTCTTCACCAATATCAACTGCCTGGGATATGGGCTATTTCACCTAACCTGATCCTGTATCAGGCTATCCTTTGCCACTCGAATAATAAACTGTGTGATAGTGTTGATCATCGTGAGTGGGAAGCCTTGGCAAGTAATGAGGGGCATATTACATTTTAACAACCAGAGATGGAATTCAGCCGGTTCCGGCGAACCAGTAGCGCTATAAATTGGCCCCTCCCACCCATCCCTGCTCTATTCTGTCCTTTATTTCCTGCTTTGTAGCTCATCTCAATCGTGCAGCACAGCTGATTCCCCCCCCCCTCGCTGTTCTATTTACCATTGCTGACCTGGGAGGTAAGAGCTGAGCTTCTAAATGCTCCATTTTAAGCACTGTGTACAAGCACCTGAAGCACATGTGCATGTAAAGTGCGTGCTCACCAAACCGGTTGTTAAACTGGCACCATTCCACCACTGTTAACAACTAATAGGAAGGAGAGGAGTCTATTAGTACTTTATCTCATAAATATTCGCTTAGGCCAGTCTACATCAAGCACTAGAAGAAGAGATTACAAATGTTGAAAGACAGTCTACGTTTATGGTTTTACTAATAAATGAAGGCTAGAGGTTCCTATTGCAGTTTCCAAAATTCTATATCTTACGCTCAATTCTTACATTAAAACTCCTTACTGAAATCTGCGAAGCCTGCTTCCTGCATCATAGCCTGGAGCTTGATGGTCACCTTCAAAACTGATTATGCCACCTTCAGACTAAGAGACATTGAGATACAGAATTTCCTAACCACACTAGAGTTGCAATATCAGCACAAGAGAAAGGTTGGAAGGCTATATTAGAAAAGTGATTATTTTCAAGATATTTTCACTTTCGATAGAATAGGTTATTTTCAAGAGCCATTGGCAAGACAGGTTGCTATAAATTCATTAAAGTCAATTAGGCATTGAAAGACATGATAGCAGTGTTCCAATATCTCAGGGGTTGCCACAAAGAAGAGGGAGTCGGGCTGTTCTCCAAAGCACCTGAGGGTAGAACAAGAAGCAATGGGTGGAAACTGATCAAGGAAAGAAGCAACTTAGAACTAAGGAGAAATTTCCTGACAGTTAGAACAATTAATAAGTGGAACGATTTGCCTGCAGAAGTTGTGAATGCTCCAATGCTGGAAATTTTTAAGAAAATGTTGGATAATCATCTGTCTGAGATGGTGTAGGGTTTCCTGCCTGGGCAGGGGGTTGGACTAGAAGGCCTCCAAGGTCCCTTCCAACTCTGTTGTTGTTGTTGTTGAAAAGTTGAAAAATGTAAGTAGCAGGGACGGGTCATCCTGATCTGGCTACAGGTTAATCAAAATGTGTCAGTACAAACTGTTTCAGCTGCTTAAAAGTGTGAATGATGGCAATAGTCTGGGTATGCAAAATTATCTACTTCTGTAGAAGACACACAAGAAGTTTGGCACTATCCCTCCCCCTGCCCGTGTAATTCAAAAACATTCCTAATAGATTGGGATATTATATATACATACATACATACA
Organism: Ahaetulla prasina; assembly: GCF_028640845.1. Taxonomy (NCBI): domain Eukaryota; kingdom Metazoa; phylum Chordata; class Lepidosauria; order Squamata; family Colubridae; genus Ahaetulla; species Ahaetulla prasina. The sequence continues at coordinate 125,757,190 of NC_080539.1, forward strand.
TACATATGAATATGTATGTACACCAGAAAACAAATACATACATATATATATATATATATATATGTATATATATATATATATATATATATATATATATATGTATATGTATATGTATATGTATATGTATATGTATATGCATATGTATATATTGCAATTGGGATTTTTATCTTTTTATATTCCAAATTTTGCAAGCACTTCAGTGATTACAGGCTTATGGCAGTGTTCGCAAAATATGGACTTTCTCAAGAAGTCATTAGTGACAAAGGGCTGGTCCACTTTAGTGAGATTGTGGTTAAATACATCAATCCCACGTGACCATCAATACAAAGAGCTTTTGGAAAAATCACTGCCAGACAAATTAATTTTGCCACTGAGACAAAGAAAATCTCATGAGATATTTCCTTCACAATAGCAGTAACATACCGCAATAAATAAAATATCAGTTGTTCTTCACCAATATCAACTGCCTGGGATATGGGCTATTTCACCTAACCTGATCCTGTATCAGGCTATCCTTTGCCACTCGAATAATAAACTGTGTGATAGTGTTGATCATCGTGAGTGGGAAGCCTTGGCAAGTAATGAGGGGCATATTACATTTTAACAACCAGAGATGGAATTCAGCCGGTTCCGGCGAACCAGTAGCGCTATAAATTGGCCCCTCCCACCCATCCCTGCTCTATTCTGTCCTTTATTTCCTGCTTTGTAGCTCATCTCAATCGTGCAGCACAGCTGATTCCCCCCCCCTTGCTGTTCTATTTACCATTGCTGACCTGGGAGGTAAGAGCTGAGCTTCTAAATGCTCCATTTTAAGCACTGTGTACAAGCACCTGAAGCACATGTGCACGTAAAGTGCGTGCTCACCGAACCGGTTGTTAAACTGGCACCATTCCACCACTGTTAACAACTAATAGGAAGGAGAGGAGTCTATTAGTACTTTATCTCATAAATATTTGCTTAGGCCAGTCTACATCAAGCACTAGAAGAAGAGATTACAAATGTTGAAAGACAGTCTACGTTTATGGTTTTACTAATAAATGAAGGCTAGAGGTTCCTATTGCAGTTTCCAAAATTCTATATCTTATGCTCAATTCTTACATCAAAACTCCTTACTGAAATCTGCGAAGCCTGCTTCCTGCATCATAGCCTGGAGCTTGATGGTCACCTTCAAAACTGATTATGCCACCTTCAGACTAAGAGACATTGAGATACAGAATTTCCTAACCACACTAGAGTTGCAATATCAGCACAAGAGAAAGGTTGGAAGGCTATATTAGAAAAGTGATTATTTTCAAGATATTTTCACTTTCGATAGAATAGGTTATTTTCAAGAGCCATTGGCAAGACAGGTTGCTATAAATTCATTAAAGTCAATTAGGCATTGAAAGACATGATAGCAGTGTTCCAATATCTCAGGGGTTGCCACAAAGAAGAGGGAGTCAGGCTGTTCTCCAAAGCACCTGAGGGTAGAACAAGAAGCAATGGGTGGAAACTGATCAAGGAAAGAAGCAACTTAGAACTAAGGAGAAATTTCCTGACAGTTAGAACAATTAATAAGTGGAACGATTTGCCTGCAGAAGTTGTGAATGCTCCAATGCTGGAAATTTTTAAGAAAATGTTGGATAATCATCTGTCTGAGATGGTGTAGGGTTTCCTGCCTGGGCAGGGGGTTGGACTAGAAGGCCTCCAAGGTCCCTTCCAACTCTGTTGTTGTTGTTGTTGTTGAAAAGTTGAAAAATGTAAGTAGCAGGGACGGGTCATCCTGATCTGGCTACAGGTTAATCAAAATGTGTCAGTACAAACTGTTTCAGCTGCTTAAAAGTGTGAATGATGGCAATAGTCTGGGTATGCAAAATTATCTACTTCTGTAGAAGACACACAAGAAGTTTGGCACTATCCCTCCCCCTGCCCGTGTAATTAAAAAAACATTCCTAATAGATTGGGATATTATATATACATACATACATACATACATATGAATATGTATGTACACCAGAAAACAAATACATACATATATATATATTTATATATATATATATGTATATGTATATGTATATGTATATGTATATGTATATGTATATGTATATGTATATGTATATGTATATGTATATGCATATGTATATATTGCAATTGGGATTTTTATCTTTTTATATTCCAAATTTTGCAAGCACTTCAGTGATTACAGGCTTATGGCAGTGTTCGCAAAATATGGACTTTCTCAAGAAGTCATTAGTGACAAAGGGCTGGTCCACTTTAGTGAGATTGTGGTTAAATACATCAATCCCACGTGACCATCAATACAAAGAGCTTTTGGAAAAATCTACCCAAACAGCTTTTTTAAAAAAAATGAAAAAAGAAAGAATATGAAGGCTATTCATAGTAGTATTTTATATTTTAATAGTATAATATGGTAATTTGTTGTATTTAATGTTGCAATATTGATATAAAGAAAGAATGGTTTCCCATAGCCCTGTAAACAATGAGTATTCTGTGCTGCAATTGTTAATAAGCCAAATATGTTCGGCAGTGTTCATATTGCTTATCAATTATTGATAAGATCTGAAAATAAAAACAGAAGTAAACAAATGACGATAAAATAAAAAACAGCAACACTATTTTGACAGGAAACATGAGCTTCCAGAATTGAGGCCTGGGTTCTATAGAAAAAAAAAGAAGAAGAAAAAAAGAAAAAAAACATTGCTCCAATGTCTAGGAGTCACTATTGAACACAGTCCTGTTTTAGTATTATTCAGTTGAGACATCTTCTCTATTACTGTAACCATTAGGTCCTAAAAAGATTAATATTCCCGTTACAAAGCTTCATGTAGAATAGAGGCATGAATGATAACATCTCTCCACAGATGTTACTTAGGAAATATATTTTGTTTGCTTCTCATTAATTAGAAAACATAAAATGATTAATGAGAGCAATTAATTTGCTTTCATTGTTTGGTATAGTGGTTCGGGCACCAGGCTAGAAACTAGGAGACCATGAGTTCTAGTCCCACCTTACATATTAAAGCCAGTTGGATGACCTTGGGCTAATCATTCTCTCTCAGTCCTGCAAAGAAGCAATAGCACTTCCAAAATATTGCCAAAAAGACCCCTTGGGGACTTGTCCAGGCAGCTGTCAGAAGTCAACACACACACACACAATTAATTTAGCAGTTAATACAATTTAGGGATATTTTTTTTGCAAGATTTTCTTTTATGAGGTTCTAACCCTCTGCCAGGAATTAAACTTACAGATCTTTGGACTTTGATGTCTATATATAGTACCAGTACATTAGTTTTAGTTGTTATCTAGGTCTTGATATTCAAGGGGTTTTAGGAAGAGACATAAAGAGAATATCCAAATGGTGTATACAATCCATGTTCACTTAAATTCTCAAAGCAGAGAGATACAGATTTTAATTATAGAGGTGCATATATTACTAATAAATAATTCTTCTCTCTCCAAAGGGTGTTGGTGGAAGTCCAACAGAGAACCCAGAGGTGGGCTGCTGCCAGTTCGGACCAGTTCTGTTCTTATGCTTTAAGCAAACTGTTCGGCGAAGGGGCAAATCCCACCACTGGCTGGTCCCTCCCTCCCACCCAGCCCAGCCCACCCCACCTCATCTCACCCTACCCTATCTCACTTTGGCCAGTAGCTAGAGTCATGCCCACACCCAGCTACTCTCTGGCTTGCTTGCCCAGACCACATGGCTCAGCTGATCTCCACACCTGTCTTTGCTGTGGCCTACCACGTCAGCCGCATGGCCCAGCTATCTTCGCGCCTCTCCCACTCTGATCACTGTGGCTGCCCATGAAGGTAAGATGGTCGGCTAAAGGGCTGCCTTGGAGTGGACATGGAGAGGCTCAGTTGCTTTTTGGGCCTGGCTCTCACCATCCTTCCATCTACATGCTACCTGCTCGCCCTTTGCCTCGGGTCGGGGCCTGGGAGACATGCCAGTCCCTGGCTCTGGCCTTCCCTGGGGCCTCTGCAGAGGTGGGTTTCAGCAGGTTCTGACCAGTTCTGGAGAACCGGTAGTGGAAATTTTGAGTAGTTTGGAGAACTGGTAGTAAAAATTCTGACTGGCCCCAACCCCATATATTCTCTGCCTCCCAAGTCCCAGCTGATCGGGAGGAAATGGGGATTTTGCAATATCCTTCCCCTGGAGGGGGGTGGGAATGGAGATTTTATAGTATCCTTCCCCTGCCATGCCCACCAAGCCATGCCATGCCCACCAAGCCACACCCACAGAACCAGTAGTAAAATTTTTTGAAACTCACCACTGGGCCTCTGCCTTTTTGCTGGGCCACCACTGTGAGAACAGTGCAAGCCCCATGGGCTAGAAGTTAAGGCTGATGGTGGGGAAGAAAGATTCGGTCCGGGCTTGCTGCACTCAGCCGAAGAACTGTCTTGGTGGAGGTGAGGACACACGGCGAGGCTCACCCACCTTTTGGGCCCAGCTTTGGCTTCTGTGAGACCCTCCAGGTGGGAGACCTGAGAGAAAATTCCTCCCCCAAGGGTGGCCTGTTCACCCATCTGCTGGCCGGCCGGGTAGTGGCATGTCCCCTTGTTGCGGGCTGGACTTCTCACCGCACTACGAATAGGAAACATAAAGCAAGAACTTGTTTTCATTTATGATTGAATTACTATAAATTAGAATGAGCGTAGATCTTGGAATGTAATTATATTGCCATACAATCGGTTTTTTTTGTGTTAATTCACTATGTCCAATTTTCTGGTGTTAACCCCTAACCTGCATGTTGTGACCTAGCAATATATGACTATAATAAAAGTTCCTTCTGCACCTCCTCCTCCTCCTCCTCCTTTTTTTTATAATTACCTGAATATAAGGCTGGATGTGTGGATTATTATTTGTCCAACTTTATTAATAAGATTTCAGAATCTTGCTGCTAAGAAAGATTGCTTCAATTTGCTAATGTTTTCTATTTAGTAAACGTATCTGTATTCAAATTTGTTTTAATTAACTGAAGCCTGCTGTTTCCAAAAACAAAGGTAACAACTGAAATGAGGAATAAACAGGAATTCCAACAGAGATATTTCATGCAAAGAGTACGAAGGATATGGAATATAAATTGCCTAGTGCACTGACGCAAATAGTCTAAATTAGTATCTGGGGAAAGAGAAGCAAAAGAATTAAAGCTGTGGTGACTTTGCTTGAGGGTAAACTTCAGATTTATTTAAAGAATGAGCAACTTGGTACTTCCTACTACCATGTCGGTCTCTGTGCTGATTGTGAGTCAACTAAACAGCCAGGAAGCAATAAAGAGGGGTGACAGAAATATCCATAGATATTTATATGACTCCGAAGTCTGAATAATAAATAAACTGAGAAATAGTTCTTTTATTTAGTGATGGCAAATCCAGGTGAATCTACACTGGCTTTAATGGTGCCCACAGGGTGATATCAAACAGGCAGATGGAGGTGGTGGCATTGCAGTTTTAAGCCCTGCCTACACACAAACACAGCTCTGGGCCCTGTGTTTCAACCACCATTTTGTCTGTTCTGTCTCCTTCAGATGTTGTAGCTGCTGCCTGGGGAAGGGAGGAATGGGGTGGGGGAAGAGAAGGACAAAACAGCTAGAAAGACTAAAGTTGAATGAATTGTAGAAACACTTGTAACCTGCATTGTATAAAAAAAATTATCACACAAGAGTCAGTTCTGAGTTTGAAAGGTATTTCCCTACCGGATCTTCTCAAGCAGAATCTCTTTCAGGTCTTCAGAAGTTATTCTCATTGAGCCTGTTGCCAAATCTTCTGCCAGCTCTCTAAGGGGTATTTTCTCTATCTCCAGGGGTAACCACATAAGAATTTTTAAAAACTTGTTACAGCTCTTACTTGTATAATTAACAATCATCACACTGGTGCATGACTAGGATAACAGCCATATGAGAGTAATTAAAATGACACTGAACTATTGAATGAACAGTTTTCTTGAAAATGCAGTATATTTCTAAAGTCCAGTATATAAGAAAACAAGCCAACTCCCCCTCCTGCAAATATGAACATTTTAATTTGTTTTGATATAAGCTTTGATACAGCATCCTTCTTTCACTCTTTTCTAAGCCCTCACCTTGTGGACTCGACTTCCACAATCTGCTACTTACAGTAGGTTTTCCTCCTATTGATCCTCCAGGTCAGAATTTAACAGCAGATGAAACTCAATGGGTGATTTTCTCACAGCTCCACAGTAATATCAACCAAAAGTTCCAACATTATTTGCATTAAACTTCATGCACTCTCCCTTTTTATGCAGTGGAGACTCAAATATGATGGTGTTTCTGATAATATTCAGTAAATCTAAGGTAGCAATTTCATTGTTTGTTGCTGTCATAGACTAATACATTTAGCCCTCTAAAATGAGATTAAAAGTCCTACTTTAACAGTTTGTACCTTTCTATGGGGAAATGGTCGATAGTGGCATTGTCAAGACATAAGAATTGTGTGAATTAATTATATCAGGGCTGCATAACCTGTTTTACCTGAGGCCCACACTTGACTTCCAATGGCATAATAGTGAACATGCTCCAAAAATGGATGGGACTGGGAAAAAAGAAGGCTAAAGTTTATTTGATTCAATTTAGATAGACCTTGTTTAAGGTAATCAATTTCACTGAATGAGGGTATTTATTAAGTAAAGAATTTTCCTTTTGACATATTAAATGTTGCAATTTGGCAACCCTTCTTTTGAGACGGTGAACCACCTAAGGAATCAGGGGTGGTTGGCTATATGTTGCCCTAGCAATTAAGCTGAGATTAATTGGGAGATTAAGAACTTTAAGGTAAAAAAATGCAGAAAATTAACTCTTTTTTTTGGAAGTATATTTCTGCTTTCACAATCACATGTAGAAAGTTTGATATATGATCCTACAGAATGCGCCTTTTGTTATTGTTCTTTTATCTGTGGTCCTGAAAGGAACCTCCATGGCATTCTTTGTGAGGGCAAGCATTACTCTATCAGATATTACCAGATATTTGTATTCTTCTAATAAATTATTGCAATTAAGAAATGATTTCTATTTTGTGCTTCTCTCTAGGGCAGTGTTTCTCAACTTGGCAATTTTAAGGTGTGTGGATGTCACTTCCTAGAGTTTCCTATCTAGCATACTGGCTGGAGAATTCTGGGAGTTGAAGTACATACATCCTACAGCTATGAAGATTGAGAAATGCTCCCATAGGTTATCAAGTCAAAGGTAAACTCCTATAGATTGCTGGTATGGTGCAGTAGCTGAGATACTGGATCAGAACTTGAGAAACTCAAGTTCAAGTCCACCCTCAGCCATTGAAACTTTGAAGAATTTGAGCCATCTCCCTCCCCTCAGTTCAATTACCTCATAGAGTTGCAGTTATGTGGATATGAAAGCTGCTGTTAGCTCTTGGAAGAAAGGAAGGACAGAAATAAAATAAAATAAAAAAATAAATAATTATTTGTGTTTTATTGGTGTCTCATGGGAAAAAGGGCTATACTTCCGGACCCACCTAGCTCTGTTCTTAGGTGGGGTTTGTGTTCTTGTACTGAATATAGGAAGCCCTGGATGCATAATGCCCAGTGTCACATTTCTCTCTCCGTCTCTCTCTCTCTCTCTCTCTCTCTCCCTCTCCCTCTCTCTCTCTCTCTCTCTCTCTCTCTCTCTCTCTCCCCCTCCCCCCTCTCCCCCCAGAGGTGGGTTTCAGCAGGTTCTGACCAGTTCTGGAAAACTGGTAGTGGAAATTTTGAGTAGTTTGAAGAATCGATAGTAAAAATTATGACTGGCCCGCCCCCATCTATTCTCTGCCTCCCAAGTCCCAGCTGATTGGAAGAAGATGGGGATTTTGCAGTAACCTTCCCCTGGATTGGAGAGGGAATGGAGATTTTACAGTATCCTTCCCCTGCCACGCCCACCAAGCCACTCCACCAAGCCATGCCATGGCCACCAAGCCACACCCACAGAACCAGTAGTAAAAATTTTTGAAACCCACCATTGCTCCCCCTCCCTCCCTCTTTATATTCTATTTTGTCACCTGTGGAATGATTTTTCTCAGGTTGCATCGAGTATCAGAATTCAGATTTTGATTTCCCAAATGGCAGAAGATGAAGTAAGCCCTGTTGTTTTCCTAAGAAGGGTCATGATCCTGGGATACAGCAAAGGAACCTTAAATTAATCTGTGGATTCTCTGCATAAAACTTGATAGATCTCTGTTGAGGAGCCTTGGGAAACCATTTCTATTTAAAATGAAAGATACTTGGCTAGATTTAATCTAGGTATCTATATAGCAAGCCTATCTCGGTTGCATAATGTCTGGAATGCAGCTCTTTTGGTGCTTGTCTTTTTCTTATCTAGGAAAAGGAAAGAGTATGATATGTTTGAGAACCCAAAATATTTAAAGGATCTATTTTGTTTAATTTTTATTCTGTTACCTTCCTCACTGTATTAACATCAGCTACATCAGCAGTTCTCAACCTGTGGGTCGCGACCCCATTGGGGGTCGAATGACAATTTGCCAGGAGTCGTCTAAGACCATCGGAAATATGGGAAGTATACTTGCGAGTCGAAGAATTGCAAATTCGGCTTCAGGCGCGATGAATTAAAAAAGAGAGAAATCTTTGCTCTGATGTCTCCCTCTCAAGCCAGCTGAAATCACTCCCAATCACTAGCCTAATCTGACTTCAGGCACGATAAACTTAATAGGGGAGGAGTCTCCGCTTTAATGCCTCCGACCTCAAGGCAATCGCAAGCAGTTCAGATCGCTAGCCAATACGAGCAGCAAGCAGGCGCAATAAATTCAAAAAAACAGTTTGCCGCTTTTCCCCCCCTTCTGCGGTTGCTGAGGCGCGCTGAGATCGCTGCCTAAAAAGAAAATAATTTTACGGTCGGGGTCGCCACATCGTGAGGAATTGTATTAAAGGAGTCGCAGCACTATAAAGGTTGAGAACCACTGAGCTACATAATTTGTGTACCCTTCTTTTTTTATTTTTTTTTATTTTATAGACAAACAAACATACAACACATAATCTGTGTACCCTTCTAAAAGTAATTTGCAAATGTTGAAACATCAGGAGTAATTAATGAATAACTTAAATTAGCTATTAACTACTAACAGCCCCCCCCCCAAATGCTTGCTTCAGTATTAGGCTCCATATGTCTTATCAAGCCATTGGTACTGCCACTCTACTGAGAAGTTTAGCTGTTCCAGAGAATTTGGTGAGATTTCTTTCATGAAAAAGTTTGCTCAAGTGCAGCCTATATCCAGAAGGTGCCACATTCTACAAGATGTATGACTGCTGGTCGCAGAAAACGGCAAATGCTATCAATAAAACATGAAGTAAAGTTAATTACAGGCTTCCATTCGGAGGCATTCTGTCACTTGTGGCCCATTATAATGAATCATTTTTCACACAGAGACGAGATTGACAGAGATTTTATAAACTTTCCATTAGCCATGTTTTCCCTGTGCAATAAGTGCCTGCTGTACGCTTGAAAGGTGATTAACTATCAATTTTATGGAGAACCAGAAATAAGTGTTTAAAAGACAGAGAGACAGTATTGGTGCCACTTCCAGTAAGATGACTATGTTGTGTTGGACACATGTCTTCATCATATTAATTAGTCATTGCCTCTATTTCTTTTCCAAAAGCCCTCCTAAGAAGTTATGGACTTGCGAAGTGATGCCTTTCACAAAACTTGATTTTTCTTCGAACATGTCAGTCATAAAATTAATGTTCTCATTCAACTTTCCCCAATCTGGTGCCCCAAGAAATGCTGAGACTATAACTCTCTGAATATCTGATTAGGAGACCAATGACAGGCTGGCAAATATATTAATATTATTATTTATTCATTAGGAAATACATGTTCTGAAAGATGAGTATAAACCCTCACAATGACACTATAGGGCTCTGCACACCAGAACAACAAGAGACAAGGACAATTTTTTTCCGAATGCCATCACTCTGGTAAGCAACTAATTCCCACCATACTGTCAAATTAACTACAAATTAACTGTATTTCTTCTCAGCCTTACTAGTACCTATCTCTTCCCACTTATGGCTATATCCATGTTGCTTGAATCTTTACAACGTATATTGTTTTTATTGTTTCCTAGTATGATTTCATTGCTTATTAGTATCCTATGACTATCACTAAGTGTTGTATCTTATGATTCTTGACGAATATTTTTTTTCTTTATGTACACTGAGAGCATATCCATCAAAGACAAATTTCTTGTGTGTCCAGTCACACTTGGCCAATAAAGAATTCTATTCTATTCTATTCTATTCTATTCTATTCTATTCTATTCTATTCTATTCTATTCTATTCTATTCTATTCTATTCTATTCTATTCTGCAGTTCCTTTGCCAGTCTCCATGACAGAGATTAAACTTAAATTCCTGTCTAATATGATCAGGACTATTCTCTAATGTTCATCTTTCCTGCTTTTTGAGCCTTTTTAACTGTTTTTTTAAAAAATGGCTAGCTGTCTCAGATGCCTATTTGAGAAAATAATGAGGTATAAGATCAAATAGTCAATCACATGATTGCAAGTAAGTCAAATGGATGCACATTTTATAGACAGAGTTCAGAACTCCAATTTTGGCAAAAAATCTACCCCAGAAAGGTGAATGGTATCCAGGGCATTATATCAGAAAAAAAAAGAGGAAAAGTATTCACTTTGAAATATTTCATCCTCTTACACTACAAAACAAGTCTGGAGGCCTGAGAAGTTCAGGAGAACAACATGATGCCTAGACAAGAGAAAAAAAGTTGCAGAGAATAGCAATAGCACTTAGACTTATATACCGCTTTACAGTGCTTTACAGCCCTCTCTAAGTGGCAGCATATTGCCCCCAACAATTTGGGTCCTCATTTTTTCCCCACCTCGGAAGGATGGAAGGCTGAGTCAACCTTGAGCCTGGTGAGATTTGAATTGCCAAATTGCAGGCAGCTGGCAGGTAGCCTGCAGTACTGCACCCTAACCACTGCACCACCGTGGCAGTCAGAAATATTTTAATAGACTAGACTAGACTAGACTAGACTAGACTAGAATAGAATAGAATAGAATAGAATAGAATTCTTTATTGGCCAAGTGCGATTAGACACACAAGGAATTTGTCTTGGTGCATATGCTCTCAGTGTACATAAAAAAAAGATACCTTCATCAAGTACAGCACTTACATATAATATAATAGAGCCAGAAATATTTTTTAAATAAATTGTACAACACCCATCTCCCAGCATCACTGGGTGGCTCATAAGAAAACAACAAACAAAAACTATGCAAATAAATAAATAACAATAAAATAAAACAAGGAGCAAAAGATAGGCGAAAAAAAGTTGAGCTATAATGAACAACTGACCCACATCACCCAGAATGGGGCTTCAACCACCCTCACTAAAGGGTGATTTTTAAGGCCAGGTCTTCAAGGCTATTCAAAGATCAGTATGGTGGGGGCCACCTGGATCTTAGGAAAAACCTCATTCCAGACAGCAGGCACTGCTCCAGGGAAAGCACACTTCCAGGGAAAGCACCAACAGATAGCATTGTTTAATTGAAGGAGCTTGGATCGCACAAATACTGCCAGATTGAATCAGCTGGATAGATGCAATGGGGGAAAAATAGTCCTTCAAATAACCAGAGCCTATCCAATGAAAGGCTTTAGAAATAACAACTGGCACCTTATATCATAACCAAAAGCAACCTATCAACTAGTACAGTTCAGGAAGAAGGGTGGTTACATGGAATACTTAGGCATGTTCATCACTGCCTACACGGCTGCATTCTGGATCAGTTGAAGCATCTACCCAAGGTGATCTGGCCTCCACTAAACTACCCACCCAACCCTCAAAAAAAAAAAAATCAAAAAAAAAATCAAAAAAAATAATAATCCAAGATCTATCTGAAAAATTATTAGGTTCATTCAACTGTCTAGAGTGGCTGGATTAAAAAGGGCTTATGTCCCTGCCAGCAAGGGTGATCAGTCAGCTAAAAGGCAATCAGACAGTGATTTGTTCATGGTAGCACACTTAAAAAGCACAAATAATCAAAGAACTTAAAACTTAGAATAACTTTATTGTTATTTTGAATGTACACTAATCACCAGGCATTAAAATGAAATTTTATTGCATACAGTTCTCAAAGGGTTACCATCCCCAATATACACTACATAAACATGACAAAACAAACAAATAAATAAATACAAAATTATGCACATACCCACATCTATTAGAGAAACAACACAGTCTAGTTCGGATGTATACATGTGCATAGTGAGAAAAACGAATCTTGCAAGCTTACCAGATGGATGGCATAGGGAACAAAGCTGTTACAGAATCTGGTAGCCCTGCTATACTTTGAAACCTTCTCCCAGAGGAGAGCAACAGAAACAGACCGTAAAGTGGACGTGTGGGGTCTCTAACAATACCTTGAGCTGTAAGCACATAGCGCTTATAAGCAGTATCCTGAATAACAGGAAGCTAGCTTCCTAAAAATCTTCTTGGCTGTCTTTACCACTCTCTGTATGGGCTTTCTGTCTGAGGCACTGCTGCCACCAAACTAAACAGTGCAGATGCAGTTTGTTAAAATGCTCTCGAAAGACTCCAAAGACCTTGGCAATGGCTGTCCTTATTCAAAAAGGAGAAAAAGCTAACACATCTTGTTAAAAAAAATGGAGGATAGCAATTAGAGATTGACCTTATTGAGAGGTTTTGCTTCGCAAAAATGCATCTTGTTGCTTCAATATGGTGATTACCTAATTTGGAGTCTGCCTTGCTTGCCTGCTACTCTGATCTCTGATTAGAGGGCTGTGCTTTAGCTCTTCACAAAAATATTTCAAAGGATTGGATCCCTTTCAAGATCTTCACAGCATTAACATTGTGATCAGAACTTACAGAGCCTTGGCAACAAGAAGCAAATAGCTTGCCTTCCTTTTATTGTCAACAAATGGGTTTGCAAAGCAGCAGCAAGAACAGAAAGATCTTGTCTGATGGTGAGAATTTTCCAAGAATGAAGAACAAAACAAAGAGCTAGCATTTATACTTCACTGGCTGACAGAATTCCACGCAGCTTCATGTGAACTAATATTAAGTCGAAAAATGAATCCTTGATTCATTTTGATGATCTAATCTAATGATCTAATCAGCTGACAAGAACTCAGCTGAGTGGCATGGTGGTAAGGTTTTGTCACTCTTAATAAAAGAAAAACTTCTATAATGACAACTATTCATAAATTTTCATTTCAATTGTAGACAAATAAATTACATACTATATTTTATACATTTTTTAAAATGTTATTTATGTACCATAAGGTCTATAATTGGCAATATTTATTCCTTGATGAGACCTAGAAATGAGTCTACATGTTAAAAAAGCAACATTCCTACTATCTTAAATTTACAGACAGTCTAACTGATCCTGTTTAAAATAACTGGATCTTGTGATTTACACTTTTCTAGGTGATAGAAGTGGATGTCAATGATATCATACCCTTAGCTTTCTACTTCTTTTGCTCCTCTTTAAATATTCAGCTAACTCATGCTTTACATGAACTGAAGTCATGCACAGCATCTATAATTAGCTGCGATTAAAACAGACACAAGGAGATATAAATGCTGGCAAACAGGCATCTTTACATGGATGGATGAAAAGGCAATCCTAGAAATGTATCCCTCTAGCCACAGTTACATAGAAGGGGAAGGAAGATGCATTAGCATTCAAAGGTTCAATAGCTACTCTGTGACTGCTCACCTCTGAGACATAAACCATTTATTAATTTTAAATAGGACCTCCAAATTTATATCTCCTCCTGACAGTGTACGACCTTTGCTGTTATCTATCATATTAAGTGGCAGGAAATGTACATTTCTAAAGGAAAAGCAATCATCCACATACTAACAACTCCCTGGCATGCGATTCTTCAAAAATAAGCACATTCAGATTTATTTCATGAGGTATCATTACACACTTTGCAAATGGCACCACCATGTATACTGGGCGGAACAATAAGGCACCCATTCCAGGTATCTGTGGCCATGCATGGTGGTAACTGCTTGAAAGAACTGGAAGTTTTCTTCTTCGGATAACAACAAAATACTATTGTTATTTTTTACTTTTTATGAATCCTGTTCTTTTGCCTTTGGTGAAAAATAATAACATATAGAAATTAAATAAAAATGTATATTAAAAGTTATTTCTATCACATATTTTCCTTGTCAGGAAAAGTTTAAATTGCAGAACCATCTCTCTCTCTCTCTCTCTCTCTCTCTCTCTCTCTCTCTCTCTCCCCCTCTTTGTCCCCTCCCTCCCTCTGTCTCTGTCCCCATCCCCATCTCCATCTCCATCTCCATCTCCATCTCCATCTCCATCTCCATCTCCATCTCCATCTCCATCTCCATCTCTCTGCATTAGGTTCTAATCTGTACTTATTTATTTAGGGCAGAAGTTCTCCTTTTAATGTCTCTTAAAAACTCTTCAGACCAAGATTGCTTTAGATCAAGATTTTGATTCAGGGACTGTTCGTATAGTTCATACAATTAGAGGGCTGTACTTTGGGGTAACTGATTTCTGCTTCAGTATATCCAATGAAATTGCAAATGGATGGACTGAGTCCAAAATTGAAGACACATGAATTATACAGTTAACAGTCCCATTTTTGGTATCCATATAATAATTATGAAGAAGCTGCGGTAGCACAGTGGTTAGAATGCAGTATTGCAAGCTACTTCTGCTGACTGCCAGCTGCCTGCAGTTTGGCAGTTTGCGTGTGACTGGCTCAGCCTTCCATCCTTCCAAGTTAAATAAAATGAGGAGCCACATTATTGGGGGAAATATGCTGACTCTGTAAACCACTTAGAGAGGACTGTAAAGCACTGTGAAGCGGTATATAAGTGTAAGTGCTATTGCTATCGCTAAGTATCAGGACTGCAAAGGGTAAGGAGACAGAGTGATCTCCCCATCCCACCTCAAAGACCCTGAGGAAATCTCTTACAGTTGACTACTAATTGAAACTTTTCACCCATGCACATATAAACTTTTGAAATATTTGTTGCAATACATGTCCAGATTCTTGGGAAAGTTGAGTTTCCAAATAGCATGTGTCTTTTGATATCTGACTTTCCCATAAAACTATTTAGCATTGGACATGAGTTTTAGGAAGCTTAAATTGAGCTTATGGTTAAAAGAAGTAATTTGTTGGTAGCATATTTCTTTGTCTATTGTATTTTCCTTCTACCCTTAAATTGTATTTCCTCCCCCACCCATGTTATATATGCAAAACTAAGCAACCATCTATATATACAGTAAACAGGCACCTGCACCCCACTGATACATCAAAGTGACTTTATGTCCCATTATTTTAAGACTATGTCAGGAAAGCTTTGATACTGAACTGACAGTTCAAGGACCTGACTCAATTCTGTAGGATAAATAAGAGCCCTTACATTATGAAATGTTCATGAACCAGCAAGGTATTTGTTGGTTGTTTCTTCTGTATAAAGAGGGCATAACTATAGCTTTTCTTTAGTAGATACATTTTCACTTCAGTCAAACCATTGAAGCCAATTGTTCAAATTACATACAAATATAATTATAAAGGAGCTTTAATTATCCCGATACTCTGCAGATTGTTGCATTTAAGAATCATACTCTTTCAAGTCAGCATTCATTTGCTTTTCAAAGTGTAACTGATATCTGTTAACAGTGTGACATGCCATAAACTAGAATATTCAGAAAATCAGCATGACCAAATCAAAATGTTCAAATCTTGTAAATAAAAGTGGATTTACAAATTGTTTTGGTGATGTTTATTATACTTCTGGTAATCAGTTCACCAACATGACAGGAGGGGGGATCTGGGAAATAGCTTCATTCTGTTCCTGTCAAAGAGGTAGAAATGGTAATTAAATGAAAGAAAAAGGGAGGGAGGGAGCAAGAGAAAGAGAGGAAGGAAGGAAGGAAGGAAGGAAGGAAGGAAGGAAGGAAGGAAGGAAGGAAGGAAGGAAAGACAGGTACAAGGAGGAATTTTCTTTCATTCCAGGATGGAAAACCAGAATGATAGATACTAAATTATTTCAATCTAAAGGCATATTTGAATTAAAGTTACATTAAAGCTTCCTAACCATAAAAACAATTCAGTGTTGGAAATAATTGCACAAGGAACTAATGGCATCTTCCTTAGCATGTACAAGTACAAGCCATATCTCAGGGAGTTTTTAAATTTGAAGTCCCGCACTGAACAGAGAGCTAGATTGAGTAGGCTTGAATGGCCTACTCAAAAGCTATTGTTGTTGTTAGTTGCAAAGTCATGTCCAAGCCATCGTGACCCCATGGACAATGTTCTTCCAGGCCTTCCTGTCCTTTACCATCCTCTGGAGTCCATTTAAGCTCATGCCTACTGCTTCAGTCACTCCATCCAGCCACCTCATTCTCTGTCGTCCACTCCTTCTTTTGCCCTCAATCTTTCCCAGCATTAGGCATTTCTCCAGTGAGTCCTTCCTTCTTATTAGGTGGCCAAAGTATTTCAGTTTCATCTTACTTTCTGGATATCCAATGGTTAAGGTACTGAACTAGAACTGGATAAAGATAGATTTGCTTCTTGTGGAATGTGATACAAGACGATTTTGGGCTATTTAATCTCTCTAAGCTGGAGGTGGTATTCAGCCGGTTTGGAGTGGTTCAAGGTGAACCGGTAGCGGAAATCACGAGTGGGCCTGCCCTGCCCATCCACCTCAGCTGTATGCTTTCCTATTTAGGCACATTTTTGAGGCCGGGCACACGCTTGGAAGGTGTGCGGGCTCACATTTTTGGTCCTGGGCAAACCAAATTATGTGAATCCCACCTCTGCTCTAAGCCTATACTATTCTACACTATCTTCTAAGCTTGTTATCTGAAGATAAAATTAGATGGAACCTGGAAGAGAAAAAAAGCAAATACCTATAAAAAGTAATAAAGATTGATATGTAGATCTTTCTAAATGCTAACATTAATTGATCCAATTAATGGATCCAATGTATGCTGTTTATCCCTCAAAACAAATGTCCATCAGGAGAATCAAGAAAGAAGGACTTGATGAATTATTAGCTTTTGTGCTATAAACTGAAATGCTACAGCCATTCTGAGCTCTATAACTACCTTCCCATTTATGTACACTCCTTTTTTTTTGTCCTTTTTCTGGGTGAGCTTGATTGCAGTTATGATAAGAATCTAATAATGATAAACAAGTAAGCACTGACTTTAACAGGAAATTACCTCTGCAGCATACTGGTGTGGACAGAGCAAGGTTTTTGTCCTGCCCGATTGTTTTGTTGCTCACTCCACTGTGGAGCTACAGATAAGCATTTAGCCTTTTTTTCCCAGCACAAAAACAGTTCTAATTCAGACACTAGAAATATTATGCGATCTCTTTCTGTTTTTTAAGCATTTAATTAAGTTTCTGAATAGATTTTAACAAACGCTCCTTTTTGAACTTCTTCGTTTCTCCTTTTTATAACTTGACTGTAAAATAGATGAAGGCTATGCTTTGGGATTCTTTTATTTCCGTAAATACTATTTGTATGTTGTTTTTTTTTACTTTAAAACCCTAGTAACTGCTATGTACAAAAACTTTAAAGAACAAATTCAGAAAGAACAGACTTTCAGTAATGCAATGCAAACCAGATTACAGCTTCCCTTCTATACAGATGTACATTTTATTTATATATAAAATCAATTGTTATTTTAAAAAATACATCAGAAACAAAACATAGGTTCTGTGCTGAACTGTATCTCAACTCCTCTAAGGATGGACTGTAACCTGTGAATGCGGTTGTGAGATTTATCCAGGGGTGGGATTCAAAAATTTTAGCAAGGGGTTCTCTGCCCAGTTGCTGGGTGGGTGTGGCCATGGTGGGTGTGCCCTAGTTGGCCTCCTGCACCACAGTGGGGGAGGGGGTGTTTTTGCTCTTCCTGGGTTTCTTGAGCCTTCAGGAGGCAAAAATGGTCTCCCCAGGTTCTGGAGACCCAAACTTCCGGTAGGCCCGTTTTTTGCCCTCCCAGAGCTTTTTTGCCCTGCACTTACCTACATCCAAAACAGGCTTCATGGGGGTTCCTGGGAGGGGCAGGGTGGGTGGGGCAGGGCCAGCCAGGAATGGGATTTGGGAGTTCTCCAAACTGCACAGAATCTTAGCTAGAGGTTCTCCTGAACCCCTGCGAATCCCAAGCAGCCCACCCCTGGATTTATTCCATACAAACAACACAGAAGAACTATAAGGCAGGAATTATAAGAGCAGTTGGGTTGGAAACCTGCTTATGAAAACAATTTAAGGTTTGCAGGTTTCAAATTATGCTTAGCATTTTCAAGCGAAAATCAAGTGACAAGGATGTCCATGTCATTTACATAATTCATCACGTAACAACAAAAATACCTGCTGGAATGAAGACAAAAGCATAGAATCGGAATCGGGGGAAGGCTGAGGCCAATTTCAAATTTTAAGTCGTGTAACCTTTAGAGTTGTTTACACATTTTGGATTCTCACTTGAAAATGCTAAGCGTAGCTTCAAACCCGCAAACCTCAAATTGTTTTCATAAGCAAGTTTCTGACCCGACTGCTCTTCAAGGAGGCATTTGAAGGCTTTAGCCCTCTCTGCTGGTAAACTGGGCAAAATAAATTAAACAGAGGTGCAGCACATAATATTAAGCTTGCCTCCAGAGTTGTGCACTATCCTGAAAGTTGCTGAGCAGCAGAAGGTAAAGTAATCACTCAGTAACATCAAGATGAATAAAATAAAAGGCTATCTCATGTTGCAATTGATTTCAATCTGCTGAAATATGCACTATGCATTTTGATTAGCTTGGCAATGTAACATGCTGTGCTCTTCACAGAGGGAGTTTGTTATTTGATTCTTCTTCTTCTAGAAGCCCATCATTCATCACACCCTTTTCTAATCTACATTTTATGTCTTTTGATGTGATCAGGGTGCACACTAAAGGGTACTACTTTGCAATTTTATATTTTGAGTGGAGTAGACATTGCTGAGTACCAGGTTTGGGGGGAAAAAAAGACTAACATCATTAATTATATTTGCCGGTGACCTTTTCAAACCCTTCGAATTTTCTGACCACTCTATCTTAGAAGAGATGAGTACATCATTCAAGATGTCATTCCAACTCATTCTGCTTGTTTCACAGGACAATGCAAGTCATAAAAATGAAAGATCGTGCTGGATAAAGTAAGCAACAACTGCACAGATAATGCCCAAGATGGAGAGCCAATGGTTCATGATAAAATGATTTTATTGGAGTGCAATACTTTCAAAATAAATAACAATGATTAGTCATCCTTGGGGAGAGGTAGACAGTTTAGTGTGTCAATATGGAGAATACGCATTGGCAGGTTATATATTATGTTTGGGATTTTCTTTCTTTTATTAGTGAAAGCTATGAGGTTATTTGAGGGTAGGTACTTGGAGAAGCCATTACAGTTTAACAAAATGAGAAAGAGTGGATAGACTTTGGGAGAGACCGACTGCAATTCTGCATTTGACACCAATTGCTTCCTGCAATGTTTTGTTGGACTACTGAAATATATAATTATTATGTACCAAACTATACACTGAAAACTATGAAGCACATGTGAAATTAACTGTAAAGAAGCCAGGTTAATATATTATACCTATATTTATTGTTGAAGTTACTAGCTAATTAATCAACACTAAATATCATTTTGGAAGAAAGCCATCTAAAAGAGATGAACTCCAGTAACAAGCATGAGTTTTAAGTTTAATTAACACATTTCCACAATGAAGTCACAGGGTTGTTTACCCATCTCAAAAAGTTTATCATAACTTGAGCCAACAAGAGTTTTTTTTTTCAGATTTATTACTTTTGGCTATGCTGGTTTAGGGCTGATATGGATTGCAGTGCAAAGTATCAGTAATTAAGTTAGGATTAGTAATTAAGTTAAGTTGTTGAGTCTGAAAGAAGCAAGAATGATTTAGGTGCAAGTGCATTTAGAGACTGTTTCAAAATATATAAATAAATTTCACTATAGCTCAGATAGATAAAATTTTGCATTTTTGAATAGCTCAGCTACATCAATACTAAGGAATCTACAATCATTATGATGCACAGTGGTCACTAAGAAGGTGGCAACTTCACTGAATGAACCATTTATTTTACTAATCTATTCCAAAAAACAATATTGTTTTTATTATTTTATTTACTTAGACTTCTATGGCACTTTGGGATGTAGTGGCTCAGTGGCTAAGATGCTGAGCTTGTCGATCGAAAGGTCGGCAGTTCAGCGGTTCAAATCCCTAGTGCTGCGTAATGGGGTGAGCTCCCGTTACTTGTCCCAGCTTCTGCCAGTCTAGCAGTTCAAAAGCACATATAAAATGCAAGTAGAAAAAATAGGGACCACCTTTGGTAGGAAGGTAACAGCGTTCCGTGCCCCTTTGGCGTTTTTAGTCATGCTGGCCACATGACCAGGGAGACGTCTTCAGACAGTGCTGGCTCTTCGGCTTTGAAACAGAGATGAGCACTTCCCCCTAGAGTCAGGAATGACTAGCACATATTTTACCTTTGCCTTTACCTATGGCACTTTAGTCCTTTAACAGGAAGAGGACTATTTTTAACACTTTGAGTAAATTGTTCCAGAGGAGGGGACAAAACTGAGAAATTGTTCCAGAGGAGGGGAGAAAGCTCATTTCCTGTTCACACATCAATGTACCTTGAAGAAGAGACTTAGACAGGTAGTTCTTGATTTACAACAGTTAGTGACCATTCGAAGTTACAACAGCACTGAAAAAAGTGACTTATGACCATTTTTCACACTTATGACTGTTGAAGCATCCCTATGATCATGTGCTTGGCATTTATGAAGGCTGCAGTGTCCCGGAGTCATCTGATCTCATTTTGCGACTTTCTGACAAGCAAAGTCAATGGGGAAACTTAACTACCATGTTACTAATTTAAGAACTGCAGTGATTCACTTACCAAAGGTGGTGAGAAAAGTCGTAAAATGGGGCAAAACTCACATAACAAGTTTCTCACTTAACAACATAAATTTTGGGCTCAAGTGTGGTTGTAAATTGAGGATTACCTGTAATATCTGTTTCCTCTTAGCATTCACTGGCTGGGCAGATTCCTGATGGAGTAAGCATTCTCTAAGATATCAAGGTCCTAAACCGAGAAGGACTTTAAAAGTAGCAAGGAAAAAATACATTGATTTTCATCCTTATTAATGACCAATATAGTTCTTGACATAGAGGTGTTACATGAACAAACTGAACAGAGCCCATCTATCCAGGCTACCTCATTTTGGATAAGCTGCAGTTTCCAAATGCTCTTCAAGGACAGCCATATGTATAGTAAAGGTAAAGGTTCCCTTGCACATGCATGCTAGTCATTTCCAGCTCAAGGGGGCAGTGCTCATTTCCATTTCAAAGCCGAAGAGCCAGTGCTGTCCGAAGACGTCTCTGTGGTCATGTGGCCAACATGACTAAATGCCAAAAGTGCATAGAGCACTGTTACCTTCTCACTGAAGTGGGCCCTATTTTTCTACGTGCATTTTTTACATGCTTTCGAACTGCTAGGTTGGCAGAAGCTGGGACAAGTAACGGGAGCTCACCCAGTTACGCGGCACTGAAGATTCGAACCACTGAACTGCTGACCTTCTGATCAACAAGCTCAACGTCTTAGTCACTGAGCTACCACGTCCCTACTCACATGTATAGTGAGTTGCAGTGTCCAAACATGAATAATATAACTTTCCATTAAAAGAGAGATTGCAGTGGCAAAGATCTTCCTGGCCATAGCCTTTTTTTGTTCAGCAGCAGTGGTATATTCAAAAGGTCCATCAGATTCTGAGTTTCTTCTGAAATCTTATCTAAAGCCAAAAATGGACTTACTCCAGAATCAAAGGGCCACAGTCACTCTGTTTTCCTGAACTTTAATAAACCTGATTCTCTCCATGCAGGCTTCATCCGTTCAGCTTCTCTTTCACCCAGCATATAGATAGATATACAAAGCTAAATATCATCAGTATATTGATCATATCTCACCTTATCTCATTAATAACCTCTCCTAATTTCAGGCAGATATTAAATAGTAAGATGGGGAAGTCTAAGGCTTGTGGCATCCTACACTGAAGATCTCTTTTCCCTTACCACCTGGAACTTTCCATTGTGACAAGTGGCCATGAGAAGCAAAGCCTTGGAAAATCATATTTAAAGTACAGTGATCAACCAGACAAAAAGAGAACAATGAAGACAACAAATCTACTAAAGTTCAACACAAAACAAATACCTGATATAAAGCCTAAATACATTCAATAATAAATATTTAATATAATATAATATAACAACAGAGTTGGAAGGGACCTTGGAGGCCTTCTAGTCCAACCCCCTGCCCAGGCAGGAAACCCTACACCATCTCAGTCAGATGGTTATCCAACATTTTCTTAAAAATTTCCAGTGTTGGAGCATTCACAACTTCTGCAGGCAAGTCGTTCCACTTATTAATTGTTCTAACTGTCAGGAAATTTCTCCTTAGTTCTAAGTTGCTTCTTTCCTTGATCAGTTTCCACCCATTGCTTCTTGTTCTACCCTCAGGTGCTTTGGAGAACAGCCCGACTCCCTCTTCTTTGTGGCAACCCCTGAGATATTGGAACACTGCTATTATGTCTCCCCTAGTCCTTCTTTTCATTAAACTAGACATACCCAGTTCCTGCAACCGTTCTTCATATGTTTTAGCCTCCAGTCCCCTAATCATCTTTGTTGTTCTTCTCTGCACTCTTTCTAGAGTCTCAACATCTTTTTTACATTGTGGCGACCAAAACTGGATGCAATATTCCAAGTGTGGCCTTACCTAGGCATTATAAAATGGCACTAACACTTCACGTGATCTTGATTCTATCCCTCTATTTATGCAGCCCAGAACTGTGTTGGCTTTTTTAGCAGCTGCTGCACACTGCTGGCTCATATCTAATGGTTATCCACTAGGACTCCAAGATCCCTCTCACAGGTACTACTATTGAGCAAGGTACCACATATACGGTACCTGTGCATTTTGTTTTTTTTTGCCTAAATGTAGAACCTTACTTTTTTCACTGTTGAATTTCATTTTGTTAGATAGCACCCAATGTTCAAGTCTGTCAAGCTCTTTCTGTAACTTGAGCCTATGTTCTGGAGTGTTGGCTATTCCTGCCAGCTTGGTGTCATCTGCAAATTTGATGAGTTCCCCATCTATCCCCTCGTCCAAGTCATTGATGAAGATGTTGAAGAGTACTGGGCCTAAAACAGAGCCTTGGGGTACTCCACTGCATACTTCCCTCCATGTGGATGTAGTTCCATTGAGGACTACATGTTGAGTGCGGTTGGTCAGCCAGTTACGAATCCATCTTGTTGCACCATCCTTGTGGTGCAACCAAAACAATCTGGAACTGAACACACTCAAAACTGTAGAAATGGTAGTAGACTTTAGGAGAAACCCTTCCATACTTCCACCTCTCACAATACCAGACAACACAGTATCAACAGTAGAAACCTTTAAATTTCTAGGTTCTATCATATCGCAAGATCTAAAATGGACAGCTAACATCAAAAACATCATCAAAAAAGGACAACAAAGAATGTTCTTTCTGCGCCAACTCAGTAAGCTCAAACTGCCCAAGGAGCTGCTGATTCAGTTCTACAGAGGAATTATTGAGTCTGTCATTTGCATCTCTATAATTGTCTGGTTCAGTTTTGCAACCCAACAAGAAAGACACAGACTTCAGAGTATAATTAGAACTGCAGAAAAAATAATTGCTACCAACCTGCCTTCCATTGAGGACCTGTATACTGCACGAATCAAGAAGAGGGCCGTGAAAATATTTACAGATCCCTCACATCCAGGACATAAACTGTTTCAATTCCTACCCTCAAAACGACACTATAGAGCACTGCACAACAGAACAACTAGACACAAGAACAGTTTTTTCCCGAAGGCCATCACTCTGCTAAACAAATAATTCCCTCAATACTGTCAAACTATTTACTAAATCTGCACTACTATTAATCTTCTCATCGTTCCCATCACCAATCTCTTTCCACTTATGACTGTATGACTGTAACTTTGTTGCTGGCAATCCTTATGATTTATATTGATATATTGACCATCAATTGTGTTGTAAATGTTGTACCTTGATGAACGTATCTTTTCTTTTATGCACACTTAGAGCATATGCACCAAGACAAATTCCTTGTGTGTCCAATCACACTTGGCCAATAAAAAAATTCTATTCTATTCTATCTGGTGATGGTGCTGTCTAATCCACATTTTTCTACTTTATCTAGTAGTAGGTTATGGTCTACTTTATCAAATGCTTTACTGAAGTCCAAGTAAATTATATCGACAGCATTCCTCTGGTCTACTAATTTTGTCATTTTGTCAAAGAATGCAATAAGATTAGTCTGGCATGATCTGTTTTTGACAAACCCATGTTGGCTTTTGGTTATTACTTTGTTTGCTTCTAGGTGTTCGGTGATTCGTTGCTTGATTATCTTTTCCAGAATCTTCCCCGGTATTGAGGTCAGGCTGATAGGTCTGTAGTTTCCTGGATCTGTTTTATTTATTTGATTTATTTACCTATTTTGTAGGTGCTGGACTTTAGATCCCCTATTCTGAGAAAAGCCAGAAACCGCATTTACTGTATTTTTCGGAGCACCATTCCCCCTCTCTAAAAGTGGGTGAAAATTTAGGTGTGTCTTATAGACCGAATACAAGTGCTTTTGGCCTCCCGTCACATTTTTGCCCTTCCTGGCTACCAGAAACACCCTGCAGTCCTCTGCATGGCTTGTTTTCATCAAAAATGGCCCCATTTTTGGGCTCCCAAGCCCTCTGCGTATTGTGTTTTCACTCTCCTAAGCCCCCAGAAGCACTCTGCAGGCCAAAAACAGGTGCATTTTTGGTGAAAATAGGCTGTACCGAACACTGCAGAGTGCTTCTGGGGGCCTGGGAGGGTGAAAACCCGATGCGCAGAGGGCTTGGGAGCCCAAAAATGGGGTCATTTTTTATGAAAACAGGCCATGCAGAGGACTGCAGGGTGCTTCTGGCAGCCAGGGAGGGTGAAAATCCAACACGCGGAGGCCAAAAACTATTTTTTCTTGTTTTCCTCCTGTAAATTTAGGTGCATCTTACACAGGGGTGAAATCTAGCAGGTTCTGACAGGTTCTGGGGAACCAGTAGTGAAAATTTTGAGTAGTTCGGAAAACCGGCAAATGCCACCTCTGGCTGACCCCAGAGTGGGGAGGGAATCGGGATTTTGCAGTATCCTTCTCCTGGAGTGGGGTGGAAATGGAGATTTTGCAGTATTCTTCCTCTGCCATGCCCACCAAGATATACCACACCCGCCAAGACATGCCCACAGAGCTGGTAGTAAAAAAATTAAATTTCACCACTGGTCTTATAGTCCGAAAAATAAGGTACTTTTGTTAAAATAACAAGGAAAGGCAAAGTTTTTGAGAAGTCCTTCTTCCTCCCACCCTTTCTTTCTCTGTGTGTGTATATTTTAAAAAATGATCTATAATAAAAAAAAGGGTATGTAAATCTGGAGGGAATAACTGTCAAGCATGATGGAGAATTCTAGGAAAATTACTCTTATCTGTAATGGAAATTATTTAGTCAATCATTGAAGACAACTCATCAGAAGTGTTCTAAACAACAGTGAAAAGTTGGTTTCTCTTGATCTGTTGTTTTGCTTTCGTGCAGTTTTGAAATACCTGTGTTGATGAAATAGCAATGTCTTAAATTTGGCATGAAATAAAAATTTAAAATTAATCATTGTAGCTGTATTTGCCTTTGATAGAAATGAAGCCAGTTTTGTTCTAGCTTTAATATTTGTAATTGAATTGTCTTTGAATAGAACAGTGAGTTCCAGATGGATTATTTGACAGGCATCAATTTTCTGCATATAGATATAATAATAATACCCTATTAGTTCTTACTGGATACATCAGATATCTAGGCCTCCTTGTCCTAGGCCAGGGATGCATCCTTGGAAACATAAATTGCTTTAACTTATGCACTTCAACTCCCAGAATTCCTCAGCCAGCCATGTTTAGTCTTAAAGATGACAAGATTGGACATCTTGGTCTTAGGCATTGCATAGTCTACAAGGAACTTTCTCTCTTTTTATAATAATACAAATCAAACCTCAAGTAAAGGATAAGGAAATCTCATACTTGATTCAGAGTCACGCTTCTCAGCTCCAGACTATCTAAATCCCACTTTGTATCTCCATATACTTAATCCAAAGATTATAAACTGCAATGCAGATTCTCTCTGGAAAATGAGCAATAAAATCATAGGCTTGGAAGGGACCATTTACGCTATTAAATCCAACATCCTTCTCAGTGCAAAAATCCAATTAAAGCATCCATGAGAAGCTGATATACAGCTTTCCCTTGAACCCATGTCAATATCATCTTACTAGATAATTTTTCCCCATTATTTTCAGTTTACCCAACAAATAAGAACATTCTGAATTGGTTCAGAATTAAAATAGTCTGAATGCTATTCCACTAAATACAGGTCTTATCCACTGGATAAGAATTCTCTCCATCATACCATCTACATCATTTATAACCAACAGATTGAATGAAAGAAGTAGAAGAACCATGATGCTTACAATTGTATTTCATTGTTTCTGTCTGTCAACAGATTCTGCTGACTCCTCCCTTTTTCTTCCATTCCTCCCTTTGCATCTATACCTTTCAATCTGCTCAGGAGCATTAATAAGAACTGCCAGAGTTCTCTTCTACCTGGAGAAGCAGAATATAGAGAAAAATGGTCATATGGAATGGGATCACTGCTTGTGTGAAGTAGGACATAAGAGCCAAATGATTATTAATTTCCCAGATAATAGTGGGCCACATGCATGCATAAGCCTGGAATCTATATTTCCACCAGGCAGAATGGAAATACACTTGTTTTACTGTAAGAAGTAAGAATTACCATTAAAAGACAAGTTTGTTTGAAGTTAATATTGAGAGTTTAGAATCACAGAAATTAGAACTGGTGTCAAAAAATAATCAAATTAAATATCAGAAAACTTGTCGCTCTTTGATTGAATTCAGCAGCCAGTCTCAGTTTGCACACTTTCTACTTCAAGTAGATCAAACAACAATAAATAAGGTACAAGGGAAGTTAATCTGCAGCCTCTGTACCTTAATAAATAAAAGGTAACAAATCCATTCAGGTTTATGGCTTCTTGCCAATCCTGGTTTGAAAGAGAGCTGCCGTGAATATATACAAATTATGCCACTAAGCTTTCTGCTGTTGCCTTTTATTTATGGTAGTATATATTTTAGCTTACAGAAAGCTGTAGGCTTTCATGTCACAAATACTGCCAAATAATAAAAGCCCTTAATGAAACTGAAGTCATTGGAAAATAGGAAATCACGGATAATGGCAGTAATAATTCCCATACCGGTTTCAAGGTTTTGAACAGTAGTTAATTTTCACCTCTTACATCTTCCTATATAAAGTATCAATTTCAACAAGAGCTTGACTTGGTGTTTTCAGACTGTTCCACATGTGGTGTCTTTGAAAAATAACCATTATTGGCTGTCATGTCTGCATTTCTGCTATGTTCTCTTCTTTTGTGATTTTATTTCTGAACTGTCAGGAAGCATCACAGATTTCTCTCTCTCCCCTCATCCTGTAATTTCTCCCTAGGAATAAAATGGCTGAAGACTTAACTGATGTAAGAGGATGGTCAAGGGTATCAGTGGAACATCCACCACTTAATTCAATCTGGGAAAAGCCTAACATTCATTCTAGCTATACCAATCTTCTCTGGCTGAGAAGAATATCTAAATCCTCCTGATAAATGTCTCATGAATGTTTCCAATAGAAGATAATCATCAGTGAAAGAAATATCACATTACTTCCAGAGAATCTGCCAAGGACTGAATTGCTTACCAAATTAAGACGTTCTCCTCAAGGCTCTTTTAGGAAAGTTTAGGTAGTCCTCAATTTAC
Organism: Ahaetulla prasina; assembly: GCF_028640845.1. Lineage (NCBI taxonomy): Eukaryota > Metazoa > Chordata > Lepidosauria > Squamata > Colubridae > Ahaetulla > Ahaetulla prasina. Next base: position 125,785,172 of record NC_080539.1, read on the forward strand.
AATTTGGTGAGGGTAAAGATTTGTTCTCCAAGCTTCTGGGTTGGTTTCCAAACATTTCCTTACCAGTTAAGGTAAATCTTCAGCGGATATCACCTAGCCTGGTAACGAAACGTTCAGAAACCAACCCACAAGCTCGGAGAACAAACCTTTACCCTCATCCTACGTCCGACCTACAGATATTCACCACTATTGCAAAGTTCATTTAGTGATTGTTCAAAGTTACAACAACACTGAAAAAAGGGACTTATGACCATTTTTCACACTTACGACTACTGAAACATTCCCCATGAGCACATGATCAAAATTCAGTTGCTTGGAAACTGGTTCATATTTATGACGGTTGCAGTGTCCCGGGGTCCTGTGATCACCTTTTGTGACCTTCTGATGAGCAAAGTCAATGGAGAAGCCAGATTCATTTAACAATCTTGCTATTAACTTAACAACTCTGGCAAGAAAATGGGGCAAAACTCACTTAACAAATCTCTCACTTATCAAAATAAATTTTGGGCTCAATTATGGTCATAAATCGAGGACTGCCTGTATTTGGACTTGTATTTCTTGTAGTAGGAAAAAAAAGACATATTGTTCTTTTGGATACAAAAATGTTAATAAGCTATCTTTCAATGCAGAGTGTGAATATCCAGAGTGTATATGTGTGAGCATGGAAAGAGAAGGAACTGCTATGCAGACACTTCATTTTATAAGACAATTAAAAACATTCCAAGAAATGTTATGGTTTCACTTGACAGATGTTAGATGTATACCAGGGGTGGTTTCTAGTTACCTTTACCACCGGTTCACAACACATGTGCGCGCTCACTTCACTCATTTGCTCGCCCTTCTGCACATGCGCAGATCACCAAATATGATGTCAGAGTGGGTGAGTGGAGCCTCCTGCCACTTTTACTACCAGTTCTCAAGAACCAGACAGAACCGGGAGCAACCCACCACTGTGGTACGCGCAAATACATTCAGAAGAAATTTATATGCTGACCAGTAAATATAAATACAAGTTTTCTTAGCAGCTTATGATAAAAGTAAAAACAAGTCCATAAAGAACTAAACCATTAAATCCCACAGTTTAGTAAAAGCAGTAGAGAATATTTAAAGATGAGTCATTTTATTCTCTACTGCTTTAAAGATCTTTAAAGATCTTAAAACTCTAAAAATACCAAATGGGCCTATTGATTACCCAAAGAGTTTAAGATTAAAAAGCCTAGGGGGGGAAATAATCTTCATAAGATATGACTCTTGGAAGGTCATTTCATATTATTTCTGGAAGCTTTTGTAAGACTCACTTTGCCAATGGCATCCATTACACTTTGGTGGAGATGGCGAGAGAAAGAAGATGATCTTAAGGTCCAAGTGAGTATGCATCAAAGTAGACAATTCTTCAAGTCATTAAGGGTCGTAAAAAGTTAACAGTAACATTTTACTTTGGACCTTGAAATGCCTGGAAGCCAATGCATGTGCCAAGACATTTGCTTAATGTTGCATCACATTATCCTGTCCATATGAGGTATTACTACAATGGGAATAATTTTTTAATAGTTATCTATGCCCAGAGAAGCTTTCTACTGGTTTTAAATCTAACAATGAGAAAAACAGTTTGAGTCACAAAGCACATTTCTAGCAATAAAGTCCATAAAGCAATTTGACTGGTTTACTTACAAAACTGGTTTTGAAGGTAATTAAAATGGAACTAAAAATGGATCCTATTAATAATAGCCTGAATTGATGTTTCTAATTACGAGTGGTGCTGTGGCCTAGAGGTGGAGCTCTTGCCTCACAATCAGGAAGCTGTGAGTTCGATCTTAGGTAGAGGCAGATATTTCTCTCTGGGCACAATGAGAACGTATCTGCTGGATAAAATTCCGCATTGATGACAGGCATCCAGCCAGTACACACTCAGTTCCATTCAGTTGCTCAGACTCCACCCGGCAAGGGTTTATGGGGTCATTAGAAGGAGATTATGATTGGTCTTTCTAGTTAGGCAGCTACATTATATGTTATCTAAGAGTACATTCTATTCTAACCTAACTAGTAAAACAATGGCTTAAACTTCACCAGAGATCTCTCACAATATGCAATGACTTAATCACAGTTTGGTTTATTGCCAGATGTTACACCACTTGGAGAAAGACAAGGATGATTGTCTTCTAGCATTATTGAAACTTAAAAATGAAGCATTGGCTAGCTTTAAGTAGATCAGAAATGCCAACAGGTACAATATCACCTGATGACAATTCCTTGTATTGAGAATCATTGCGAATATAAGGCTTCTTAATCTAGAAGAGAAATAAGAAATCAATATTGTTAATATATAGTCAGAGGTGCTGGTTCAAATAAATTTACTATGTGTCACAGCACTATTAATCAATAAAAAAGCAAAATAAACAAGCAATTGAGATAGTCATTTTAATTTCTGCCATCAGAGGGCTTCTGCATTGATACAGTACACCTATGCTAATGCTTTAGAGAAAAGATTGAAGCTGAAAAGCAATGTTCCATCAATTTTCAAGAGTTAAAGATATATTAGGAACAACTAATTACAGTTTAAAGTTGCAAAGCCAACCATATATTTAATATGAAGCAATCTCTATTGAAAAGATTTATACTTCCAGGTAAACGTAGATAGATGGCAATCTTACAGTGCAGCCAATACTTCACTGGAAATGAGTGCCATTTCACTCAATGGGGCTAATTTCTAAATAGAAATATATTGTTTTGCACCATACATAATGATGCACTTTGGAATATTTGTTCAGAACATGCAGCATTTTGAATTTTATTTTTAAAAAGGGCTTTGGATAATCTGGGAGCAACCCAGGGGTGAAATGCTCCTGGTTCGGACCGGCTCCCCCGAACAGGTAGCGATCACAGTGGGTGGTTCGGAGAACCCGTAGCAAAAATCCCTGGCCCCGCCCCCTGCCTCTGCTGAGCCGCACCATCATCAGAGGGTTTTTTTTTTTACTTTTAAAAGCAGTTTTTCTTCAGCCGAAAACATGCCTTTAAAAGTAAAAAAAAAAGCCTTTGAGGATCCCATGGCTTAGCTGAGATCATCAGAACCCTTTAAAAGTTTTTTTTAACAACCTCTTCAGCCGAAGAAGTTGTAAAAAAAAAGTTTTAAAAGGCTCTTCTGGCAATCCCAGCTGAGTTCCTCATCACCAGAGAACCTTAGAAATATGTTTTCTACAAGCTCTTCAGCCAAAGCGCTTGTAGAAAACCTCCTTTTAAGAGGTTCTGGGCTGCTACGAAGCACTTACCTTATTACTGCTCCTTTCCGGCTCACAAAGCCATGCTTTACATCAGCTGCATCAACTAGCAACTGATTCTGCCTGCCTAAAATCCATCTCCTCAGTGCCTCCTCAATCTTCCTGCTTTCCTGGCTGAGGAACTCTGGGAATTGAAGTCCACAAACCTTAAAGTTATTAAGGCTGGAGACCCCGATCTAAAAAATATAAATAAAATAAAATATTTGTGCAGCTTCCTGAGATTTGGTGTGTTTCTGTAGTATTTCACTCTAACTACACAAACACACAAAATCTCACAAAGCTGTATGTGGCATTTTGTGTGTGTGTGTGAGAGAAAGAGAGTCGGGTGTGCTGTATTGTATGTGTGTAAAGTGTGAAAGTTGGTTTTTGAGCTTTTTGTTGCTGTGTGAGGTTCCTGCTTGTTGGGTGAAGTGCAGCTGCTTTTACATTGTGTGTGAGTCAGTTGTGTTGTGTTGTGTTGTGTTGTGTGTGTGTAAAGTGTGAAAGTTGGTTTTTGGTACCTCTTATTGTTTTGTATACTTTGTTTATTATTTTTATTATTTATTGTTATTGGCCATGCCCACTCAGTCATCTGACCACCAAGCCACGCCCACCAATTAAGCCACGCCCACAGAATCAGTAGGGAAAAATTTTAGATTTCACCCCTGGAGCAACCTGAGCTTGAATATAGAATGAATATGCATATATTCCCAGAACTCTTTAAAACTGCTGCACTTTTTTTCTAAGATATAAAGTTCACGTATCTGTTAATCCATGTCTGTATGATTGCCAAGAAAACAACGTAGTTCTTGTCTATTGAGTCATCAGCAGCCAAACTTGTCTCAAAGGAGATGTTACTTTAAATTAATTCCTCTATGTCCTGCCCTCTAGAATGATAGAAAACAGGTCTTGATCTACTTTGTCGTGATGTCCTTTTAGGTATTTGAAGGGTAGTATTGTATTCCTCCTCAGCCTGTTCTTCTCAAGACTAAACATGCCCAGCACTTTAAATTGGTCTTCAAAGAACTTATTATCTACCACCCAGATTATCCTCCTGACACATCTCTGAATCTGAACCAGTTTCCATGAAACTTTCTTAAAATGTGATGTTCGGCATAGGACATTTTGGTCAAAACAGAATAAAAACAGAAATGTTGTTTCCCATGATCTGGAAAAGGTACATCTATTGATGCAGTCTAAAATTGGAATTTGCCTTTTTTTTGGCCACTATTTTCATATTCATATACATATAATGTATTTGTAATCTACTATTATTTCATTATCTTTTTCTCATGTGAAACCAACAATTAGATCTGTGTTTGATTTCCTTTTCTGAGCTTTACCACGTTTTTCCCAAAATAAGACCGGGTCTTCTATTAAATTTCCTCCAAAAAGATGCATTATGGCTATTTTCCGATTAGGTCTTATTCTGGGGAAAATACAGTACTAAATACCTCCATCTGCTGATGATCTTAACTGAGGCTTATTTTTGGGGTAGGGCTTATATTACGAACATCCTGAAAAAACATGCTAGGCCTTATTTTCCAGTTGGGTCTTATTTTTGGGGAAACAGGGTAGTTGTATTTCCTAGATTTAATTGTATTTATTGTATTTTATCATATTATTTCAGCCCATTTTTCTAAGCTTACCAGAAGCACTTTGAATTTTGTTTCTGATTATTGGGCATATTATTATTATTATACATATTATTAATATTCTTCTTGTCATGACCTTTAACTGGGCAGAATGGTGCATCACACGGCAACAGGTGTTGAACCAAGATGCCTCAAATGGGTTAACTTACAGAATGTGTCCAAAATCTGGGAACCATGACTCTCAAGGGATTTGTTGTTGCTGCATTGCTGCTGTGGTCACATGATCTTAATTTTCAGTGTTCCATGACTGTTTCCTAGCCAGTCTCCCAAACTTTTGTATGAGGAGGGAACAGTAAGGGAGTAAGAGAGTAGGAGAGGGGAGGGAGGGAGGAAGGAAGAAAGAAAGGAAGATTGGGAAGAGAGCCAAGGTGGCACAGTGGTTAAGAGTGCAGTACTGCAGGCTACTTCAGCTGACTGCTAGCTGCAGTTTGGCAGTTCAAATCTCACTGGCTAAAGGTTGACTCAGCCTTCCATCCTTCCAAGGGTAAAATGAGGACCCAGATTGTTGGGGGTCATATGCTGATTCTAAACTGCTTAGAAAGGGCTGTAAAAGCACTATGAAGCGGTATATAAGTGCTATTGCTACTGCTATTTCTAATACTCCTTGCTAACTTTCCATTAGAAAGCTCAATGGAGAAACTGGCAGGAAGTTGGAAATTGCTCCTGTCTCACTGTGTTTTGCCCAGCCTTGGTGATTCTATTTCTCTGTTTAAGTAGGGAAATGTCTCTGAACCACTAATCCTATAGGGTGTGAGTTGTCTAGTTGTCTAATATTGTTTCATCTGCAAATTTAAATATTCCGTCTATTACATATACTTACCCACTCAATTATTTATGGTCTCCTTAGAAAATGTCCCTGTGAGATTGCCTGCTGATCCATAATTCTCTTGATCTTTCTTCACTGTGATTTTGAAAATGGAATAAAAAAAACCACAATAAAATCAATACAAATCATTGTTTAGAAGAAGTGCCGATGCAGGAAAAGTGAGAAAATAATAAAAGCATTTTCACTTATAGAATGAGATTCTTTCTTAGACTTCACATTTGCCACAGTACCTAACTATAGAGTTTTGTATTATTGGATACAGTATCAGATAAGGCACCATTTAGATATCAAATTTTAGGAAAAGTTTTATAGATATCTTTCTCAGATGCCTAGAATGACATTGCTTTTAGGAGAGCAACTAACTAATATTTAGTTCCTTTTACTCAAGGAAGCATTCCTCTAAGTGACTTCAAGTAGAACATTCACATTTCATATGACTCATGTATAATTAGGAGCAAATTAAATGCACAGTGAGTGGAGTGGAAGGTTGAGAGTTCAAACCTAGGCAGAGACAGATGTTTCTCTATAAGGATTCAAAGAGAAAATATCCTCTGTGAACTCTGTGTAGGTGTAGGGCATCTGGCCAGTATACACTTAGCTTCATTCAGTAGTCCTCATCCCATTCTGAAACAATGACTTACAAAGTTATAAAAAGAAAAAAATGCACAGTGATTCTAATGCATCACAAATTATAGTAGTATACTTAAGAATATTACACCCAATATCCAAAGATTTAGTCATTTGCCCTCAAAATGTAAAAAGTCAGCATAAACCAGTAGTGAAATCCATTTTTTTAAACTACCAGTTCTGTGGGCGTGGCTTGGCTTGGTGGGCATGGCAGGGGAAGGATACTGCAAAATCCCCATTCCCTCCCTGCTCTGGGGCCAGCCAGAAGTGGTATTTGCTGAACTACTCAAAATTTCCGCTACTAGTTCTCCAGAACCTGTCAGAACTTGCTGGATTTCACCCCTGGCATAAACTGTTTTAAAACTTTGGCTATTCTATAATTGTTGAATAAATCATCTATCATTTCGGTGTACCATAGCCAATAGCAATTATTTAATCCCAGTTGCCCCATGTATATCTTGGTGATATTATTTTATGTTTTATACTAAATTGTTAATTTAAAAAGTGCCAATAAAACAGCGTATTCCAATTCTCACTTCTACAGTATCCTTAAAGATTTTTTTCTGGCTCCGACATTGGGATTCTCTAATATATGCTTGAGATGCTGTCTAAATGAATTTAGACGCCCAGACAAATAATAGACAATTCAGTATCACAAATATATTAAAATGTTAATAGACAAAGACTCAGGGAATGAGCAGAATGGCAGATCTGAAAACAAACAGACAATAGTACTGTACTACCACAAGAGTTGTTTATGGATGACAATGAGCACAAGATAAAAACATAAATCTGAAAGCAGCTTAGCCTTGAGGGAAAGTATGGAAGTAATGGGAAATATTTTGTCATTGCAAGGCTACAAGCACAATCAAATTCTTCAGTGAGCACTGAGCACTGTTCAAAATGAAAAAGCAAAAGAACAAGTAATAGCTTTGAAACATCCTCAACAACAAATGTTTAGGCCACATGTTATATCACAAACCTAAGACTAAATGATTAGTATAGCTAGAGAATGGCTGAGGTTACATTGTAATGAAGTAAAACGCTCCCTCCAGAATTGTCCGAAGCATTTGAGGTGGCATAAGGACAGTGGTGGGTTACAATTTTTTTTACTACTGGTTCTGTGGGTGTGGCTTGGTGGGCGTGGCAGGAGAAGGATACTGTAAAATACCAACTCCAGGGGAAGGTTACTGCAAAATCCCCATTTCCTCCTGATCAGCTGGGACTCGGGAGGCAGAGAATGGATGGGGGCAGGGCCAGTCAGAGGTGGTATTTACCCGTTCTCCAAACTACTCAAAATTTCTGCTACCGGTTCTTCAGAACTGGTCAGAACCTGCTGAAACCCACCTCTGCATAAGGGAAAAAAACTACTTTTAAAATGGAGCAAGAAAATAGTTCTAGAGGTCACATTTGCAATGGCAGGAAATGAATATTATTTTTTTCTCCCTGCCCTTCAAAATGGCTGCTGGCCTGTTCTAAGCAATTGAGCAACCCAGAAGTGAGGATAAGACCTAGGATCTTCTGTGGTCAGATATTAATTGCCTAAAAATATTACCCTTATTTTGTGGACCATACATTAGATGCCAATAGGTTGCTGGACAGAATCAAACTGGTGGCTTTGACTTACAAAACTTAGAAAGCTGGACACCTTTGATGATTTAATTTATAAATGACATTTATAACCCACCTAACTCTGGGTAGAATAGAATTATAAACAAATCTAGTGTCAGGATTCCAAGTAACACACCCATAGGAATCAAAACTCAGAGGCAGGTGGATTCCTCAAAGAATAGATTTATTTATTGGATATATCATATTGGCACATGCTGGTGAAAACTGACTGTAAACTGACTCTAAGTTGCTAGATGACTCCAATCCCCTCCTTCTGGACACCTGGTGGGAATGTCCTTGGTTCCCAAAACAAATTATTTTATTTTGTCTAAAGTACCCCAGCTATCTCTACTTCTCCCTTCCTTTCCCACAGCTCCAGTTGTGGCAGCACTGAAGCCCCAAAATGGCCACAACCAATCAGCTTCACGGTTGACTTCTAGTACATTATAAAAACAACAAGAAGCGGGCAACAACACAGGACTCAGATAAGGACTTTAAAGACCAGGCTTTGAGAAAATGATAGTTGCGACTTTGTTATCTATTTTATCAATAGGCCTTTAATTATTGCTATTAAATATTATATTTAATGTTGAATTATTTGGATTTTTTTATTGTTGTTTAGGGTGTTGTAAGCTGCTCTGAGGCATGAAAATTTGCTTAAAATGTGATATACAAAGAATTTAGCAGGTTAAAATAAACTTCCAAGAGTCTGGCCATCAGCTTTTTCAAATCATTGTAATGTACTTTTATTTTTCACGGTTGATAGACATTTAGAAGAAGATGTCTAAAGGCAAAGATTAGAATGCACAATGCATTGCATGCTCTGCTTTACTCATCACATAGTAGAAGGCCACCAGGTATCACATCATGAAATTCTGATTGTGCATTCAGCTCAGGATTTCTGTTCAGGCTGTGATATTCCTCCTTTCCTTTGTTACACAATACACATTATAGATTTCACCTTGTACCTTCAAGTACATTTTCTATTTTTCTCATTCCTGAGTACCTGATGAAAAGTCCATTGTATGTTTTTCATAAATTAGTACTTACTTATTTATTGAGTGAATTTTGTTGATTGCTAGATTTTTAACTGCAGCTACAATACTGTGGTATTACTTATATATCAATAGCTCATAATAAAAGCAATATGTCCTTTTTATTAAAAATGAAGTATATTTTAAATGAAAATGCAGGAATAAGATTGATGTAACAATTTGTATTTGTTAGTTAGTTAGTTAGTTCATCTACTCCCCACTGTTAATGCAATGGGGAGCCAGCCATGTTGGCTCAGGAATTCTGGGAGTAAAAGTTCACAGATTATAAAAGGACCATCGTTTCCCACCCTTGCTCTAAATGATCAATGCTCAGTATACGTAGTAGGTGCTACAATGAATTATTATAGATATTTTATTTTTTTCTGACTTCAAAGGGGATTGACCAGGTTATTTGATCACGTACCACATTAGAATTTCAATAAGTATGATTTCTGATAATGTAATGATTGACTGTTTTAGTCAATCAGCTCAGTTCTTTTCTATGACATTTTATCTCATTTTTTCCCACCTAAAATCAGAGAATATTCTGGGACTATGATGCATATTCAGTCCTTATAGGCAGATTCACATATTGATTCATTCCCCTCAGCAAAACTTGAGGTTACTTTTAAACTTTCTGATAAATTAGCTTGTACAAGAGTGGTATATTCAGCTCTGAATTTTGAATTTAGAAGAAATAAATGGAACATAAAGTGCTAGGTACTGATTTTTACTATTCCACCATTCTGTCTCCCTTTCCCCCCTTTTCTCCCCCTTTTTTTTTTTTCAACAGTCTAGTATCTATCTGGGGTCATGGAACAGACTTAAGCTGAATTACTGTTTACTGTGGAATGAATGAAAGAATGAAGGCAGGCAGGCAGGAATTGCTCTTGAAAAGAAAAAAAAAGCACTATTAAAAAAACAAACTAAAGCAAGACATTATTTGCCTAGAAGAGACACCAGAAATATATATATAAAACATCTGACTTATAGATCATTGGATGAAGAATTTATTTCAGCAGATATCAAGAAGATAAATGGAGTCACTTTGTATATCAACCTCAATTAAACCTAGAATTTGTATTAACTGATAAAAATCAGATATTTGTTGGGATAGAAGTTAATACATATATATATAGGTTTAAAACTAAGATACTAGGAGTTTATTCCCTAAATGAAAGTGAAGTGACCTTTTACAAACGGTCAAGTGGGCACGGAGTTTCCGTCCCATCAATAATTCGGCTGGGCTTCTGCCTGTAGCAGTGCTTGGGGTTCTGTGCTGAACAGCCAGAAAGAAATCTATCTTTGTTTGCCAGTCACCTGGCTTGAGCCTGGACAATGCCTCCTTAGCGCTCCGGACGGAACGCTCTGCAAGGCCATTCGACGCAGGGTGGAAAGGCGCAGAGAGGGCATGTCGGATGCCCTCCTCTGCCAAGTATTCTTCGAACTGGGCTGCCGTGAATTGCGGGCCGTTGTCGGACACCAGAGTGTCAGGCAACCCGTGGGTTGCGAATAGGTGGCGCAGGGCTGCGATTACTGCCTCGGCCGTGGTGGATTTCATGAGTATGATCTCCAACCATTTTGAGAATGCATCGACAACCACTAGGAAAGTTTGGCCATGGAAAGGGCCAGCAAAGTCAATGTGGATTCTTGACCAGGGCCCTTGGGGTTTTTCCCATTCCCTGACTGGGGCCGTTGGGGGTAGAGGTCTGGACTCTTGGCAAGCTTGGCACTTCCCTACCCTCTCAGCAATCTCTGAGTCCATGAGGGGCCACCACACATAGCTTCTTGCTAGACCCTTCATCCTTACGATCCCTGGGTGACCTCGTGGAGGAGGTCCAATACCTTTCCCTTAATTTATCCGGGATTACCACGATCACCCCATAACAGGCACCCCTTGAGCCGAGAGCTCATCACGTTTTTAACAAATTCCTTAAAAACTTCGCCGGGCAGCGGGCCACCCTCTTGTACCCAACCGAGTACAGTCCTTAACATAATGTCCCGGTATGATGCCGAGCCACTTCCTTAGATGTGACTGGGCCAGAGTCCAAAGAGTCAATAAGCAGGATGGGCGTCCCGGGTGGGGTCTTGATGGCCCCTGGTAGTGGGCATCTGCTTAACGCGTCCGCATGCCCCACTTCTTTTCCTGGTCGATGCTGCAGCTTGTAAGAATAAGCGGCTAAGAAAATAGTCCATCGGGTCAAGCGTGGCGAAAGTGCCACAGGCGTTGGGCGATCGCCAGCCAGTATCCTAGTAGCGGTCTGTGGTCAGTCACAATTTCAAAATCCGCCCAAAAACATATTCGTGGAATTTTTCACCCTGACACAATGGCTAGTGCTTCTTATCTAATTGGCTGTAGTTCCTCTCTGGGGAGGACATCGTTCTAGAGTAAAAAGCTATAGGGGCTTCTGTGCCGTTTGGAAGTCTATGGCTGAGTACAGCCCCCACCCCGTAAGGGGAGGCATCGCAAACCAGCACTAGGGGCAATGAGTTATGATATTGGATGAGCAGGCTATCGCTCGAGAGCAGGTTTTTTACTGCTTCGAAAGCCCTATTTTCCGACTTTCCCCAAGACCAAACAGTATTTTTCCCTAAAAGCCTATGCAGCGGTTCAGCAACGGTCGCTTTGTTTTTTAAAAAGACCGCGTAAAAATTCACTAGCCCCAGGAATGCCTGTAGCTCTGTTTTGTTTTTGGGCGCTGGAGCCTTTCTAATTGCCTTGACCTTGCTCTCAGTGGGGTGAATTCCTTTCTTGTCTATCCGGTAGCCCAAGAATTCGACGGATTCGACCCCTATCTGGCATTTGTTTACCTTGACTTTTAATCCGGCTGTCCGGAAAATGCCCAGAACCTTTCTCAAACGCTCCCCCAATTCCTCTACGTTTTCCGCTGAAATCAAGACATCATCGAAGTAGGGAACTACCCCTGGGAGCCCTTGCAGAAGTCGTTCCATTAGGTTTTGGAACAGCCCTGGTGCCACACTCACCCCAAATTGCAATCGGGTACACTTGAAGGCCCCCCTGTGCGTTACAATCGTTTGGGCTTGGCTGTGGGCGTCTACGGGCAGTTGTTGGTAGGCTTGGGCCAAGTCTAACTTTGCAAAGACTTGCCCTTGCCCCAAAGAGTGCAGCAAGTGTTGCACCACGGAACCGGTAAGCGCTTTTCTGTAAGGCTTTGTTTAGCGTCGCCTTGTAGTCAGCGCAAATTCTAATTGACCCGTCTGGTTTTATTGGGGTGACGATTGGCGTCTCCCACTTTGCGTGATCGACTGGCACCAAAATCCCCTGATTTATGAGTTTATCTAGCTCCTTCTCAATTTTTGGGTTTAGGGCAAAGGACTCTCCTCGCCTTTAGCCTAATGGGAGCTACCTGGGGGTCTAAGTTGAAGGAAATAGGGGTCCCCTTGTACTTGCCCAGGCAGTCCTTGAAGACATCTTCGAACTCGTTTAAGAGAATGTCTTTCAGGTTACAGTCACTTCTGTAGATGCCAGTCACTCCCATGCCCAGGGCACGAAACCAGTCTAGTCCCAACAAACTGGGCAGGGTCCCTTCGACGATCGTGATGGGCAGGGTCTTCTTGTGTGGTCCGTACTCGACTCGGACGGAGGTGGTCCCTCGAACAGGGATGCGATTCCCTTGGTAGTCGTGGACTCGTAGCCGTTGTGCTTGCAGGTGGCGCTTCGCGACTGACGGCAGCGACTTCGCCAAAGTGTCCCAGGACATGATGGTGATCGCTGATCCCGTGTCTACTTCGAGCCGGCACCGTACTCCTTCTATTTTGGGTTTGGTGAAGATCTTCTTCTCCACTCGGGTCGAGGCGCGGCCTATGACCACAGTCGTTTGGTTTGAATCCGTGCCTTTTTTGTTTGAGCCAATCGCGGGTCGCCTTGCCGATTCCGCGCTCTGATTGGCCGATTTGAATTTTCGGCGGGAAGGTTGGGCCGCTCGACAAACTTGAGCTAGGTGCCCTTTCTTTCCGCACCGCCGACATGTTGCGTCCTTAAACTTGCAGCGTTGGCGCTGGTGTCGACCCCCGCAACTTCCGCATTCGTCCGGGTTCTCTTGGCCCCGTTTCTCAGTTCGGCAGACCCCTTCCTCATCTTCACCGTCGGATTCGGTCTGAACCTCCTCCTGGTGCACTGGAGTTGGCTTTGTGCTCGCCTTTGGTGGGAGAGGCTTTTGCAGTGTCTCCGCCGCTTGGGTGGACATTTCATGTGCTCTGGCTTCGTCCAGAGCGTTGGCCAGCGTTAGGTTGCTCTTTGCTAGCAGCCGTCGCCTCAAACGGATGTCTCTGACCCCTCGGATGAGTTGCTCGAGGAGCACCTCGTCTAGGTCGCGGTATCCGCAGTCCTTGGACGCTTTCCTTAGGGCGGCCATGTAGTCACCGATGGATTCGCCCTCCATCTGTCTTCGCTCTCCGAATTCAAACCGCCGCACGTATTTGGACGGCGTTGGCGCGAAATGGTTTTTTAGTAAGGTCTGCAGAGTTGGCCACGATACCGATTGTATCGGCGTTGGCTCTGCCAGGGCTTCCGCGATGTCAATGACCTCCGGACCACAGTGGCTTAAGAAATAAGCCCGTTTGCGGTTATCTGGAACTCCTTGCAGTTCGTTGGCTTCTAGAAAGCTTTCGAAACGGGTCATATACGTTCCCCATTTCTCTCTAGCCGGGTCAAACGGTGCGGGCGGAGTGTAACTGGCCATCTCCGCTTTTCTGCCCTGTGTTTGCTGGGTTCGGGTCTATCGTGCTTCAGCTCGGTTCTGGTTCTCCTCAGCCTCGAGATCCCACCTTCGTCGCCAGTGTTAAGTTCTGGAAGTAACGAGGCTGGAGACCAGGGTAGTGACAACAGCTCTTTAATATAGGGTGAACCCAGCAACAGGCTGGGGGAAAACCTCTCCTTTTATACAGTTCTACTGGCGGCTTCGTCCAATCAGCAACGTGCTGATTTCCCACCCAAATATTTAAAGGTACATACATGAATACATAACACTATTAAAAAAACAAACTAAAGCAAGACATTATTTGCCTAGAAGAGACACCAGAAATATATATATAAAACATCTGACTTATAGATCATTGGATGAAGAATTTATTTCAGCAGATATCAAGAAGATAAATGGAGTCACTTTGTATATCAACCTCAATTAAACCTAGAATTTGTATTAACTGATAAAAATCAGATATTTGTTGGGATAGAAGTTAATACATATATATATAGGTTTAAAACTAAGATACTAGGAGTTTATTCCCTAAATGAAAGTGAAGTGACCTTTTACAAACAATTTATGAAAAGACGTCTAGATTGGCATTCAAGGCATTCAAATATTAAAATTACTCATGGTAAACTACTAAAAGTCTTCTTTGATTTGATGGAGAATTTAGTGTTGGTTGATATATGGAGACAGAAGAAAGATAGTTCAAGTGAGTATATCAAATTTTAAGAAAAGTATTGGTCTTTTTCAGGAAAATATATGAGTTAAATATTAAATATAAAGAATTGCTGAGGGAATATTTAACAACAAATTAAAATTTGATAGCAACAAGTATCCATGTTAACAATAATTAAATAGAAATAAAACAGAATCATGTGAAACAAACATAATTTAAATTTGTGAATAATCCGGGGAAATGGTTGGCTTATAAATCATGAAGAGAAAAAAAAAAGATATTGAAATTACAAGAGAGAGATACAGTGTTAATGGATAATGGGGCTATACAAAAACATTTTATTAATAATACTCTGATTTGTATACAGGACATGATATTTCTATAAAGAAAATAGAACAATATCTCAAATAATAAAATCTATTGAATATTATAGAAGAAAGACAAATTATGAATGAGGCTACAACAATAAGAGAAGCTTCAAAAGCTATTAATAAGAGTAAATCTGGATAAGTGCCTGGACCAGATGGGTTATGAAGTCTGCATTATAAGTCTTTTGAAGATGAACTCTTACAACCACTACAAAGCATAATGAACTATATTTTACAGGGAGGAAAGTTGCCATAGACTTGGAAAGATTCTAAAATAATATTAATACCTAAAGAGGGGGAAAGATTTAATTTTAGCAAGAAACTGCAGAGCTATATCATTATTGAATAATGATTATAAGAGATTTAAAATTATTTTAGCTGAAAGTCTGAAGTTAATTTTGCAAGAATTTATTGAGGAGGATGGATGTAGTCTTCTACCTAAGAGACAGTTTAAAGGGCAATGCTAGAACCGAGCTGCATATTTGAACAAGTTGATGAATCATAGGCAAGCAGAAGCTGTTTTTTCTGTTCCATAAATAAAATAAAAAGCATCTATATTTCTGTCCCCTTATGACCTTAAAGGAAATTAGGCTTTTAGCAAATGCATAGGCTTTCACAGGGTGCTGGTGGTCTTCTGATAAAATGAAGATTCAGAGTTCATTATCTTGGGGAGACACTTTTTGTAGACTGATGGCTGGCTATAAGTATTAAATTGATCACTTGTTTTTGATTCACTGGTAGCCTTTGTATGCTTTCTCCCCATTATACATGTTCAAGATATAGTACTAGACATAGTATTGAATTTCTGAGAAATCCAATGGCTTCTTGAAACCAAAGAAATTACACAGATATCTAGCTACTGAAACTTAACATTTCAGATCCTTGATCTAACCTACTCAGAATTTTACTGCCATGTTTATTTTGAAAGCAATTTTCAAACAAGTAGGAACTTTCCCAGCAAGAAATAAATATTTAAATATTTCATATTTTCTTTCTCCCCAAAGCTCACCAATAACAATACTGCACTTATGGAACCAAATATGGAACTGATGTTCAACATTTCCAGTCTCTTTGATGAACACGGCTCACCAGAATAGATATTCTTACAATAACTCATCTGTATCTGCATAACATCGTTATATTTACCACAGTATTGGTTTGCATTTTAATAAGGATTCCACATTATCCAGATTATCATGTTATTGGATACTAATAAATATTTTTCGGAAACCAAGACTTCAAGAAGAAGGCCACAAAAATTTGATAGCTCATTTCCTTCATATTAATTCCTCCTCTAATGAAAATCCTGCACAAATTAAAAGCATTCAAGGCTTAATTCACTTGTAACATCCTTGCGCTTTAGATCCCATAGATATTAATCTTAAACATTAAAAGATGTTACTCTTTTAACCATCCAGTTTTTCTAGCTTGGCTTATCTTCCAAATATTAAATACTTTGAGCTGTGTTTACTTCCAATGTAATATCATCCTCTAGATCTAAGAAACTGAAATTTCTTAGCATCTTTTAGATCTTACTATAATCTCAGCATCTGAATGTTTTTATTTACCTATTCAATTCATTTATATGGATGCCACGTCTACCACTGAAACTCTGAGTGGAAAACAAATATAAAAATATATTTATCAAAATTAATTGGGTAAAAGGGAAAAAATAATAAATAAACAATAATAAACAATAAAAAATAATAAAAAAAACAATGCGAAGGCTCTAATAAAAATCTCAACACTATGGATTATGTTCAAGCATGACAAAATTGCATTAACATCTTGGCCCCAGTAATAAACTGAATGTATATTTCAATTTTTTTGCAACAATTTCCTGCAAAATATTAGCAGCCAATGAGATGAAATTTTGTTTGTGTCTATTTTTTGGAATAAACGTTTGGCTGGGCTCCTAATATAACTGATGCCAGGAGTAGGCTTAATAATGTTGATGAAATTAGAAATTCTGAATGATATTAACTTGCATGGCTTATCTCAAATAAAACCTTTCATAATATATTTTGGAATATAGATGGGAAAATATTAAGTACTAACTTGGCAAGAAAGAGGGTGTAGCTCAGATTAGATAGATGGCTTTAAGGAAAAAGGCATTGCTAACATTTGGTGACCACTTTCAATTGTGGGTTTCTTGAATTTCAATCACATCAAATCTCTCAGAATTAGAACTCATATGTACCACCTCTGAGCAGCAAAACTGTACAGTGGTACCTTGGTACACATTGTTAATTGGTTCCAGGAGGCATGATGAGTTCTAAAAATGATGAGTACCAAACAAATTTTTCCTATGAGGAATAATGTAGTGGGTCACAAGACAGCTGACCCTGACAAGTTCTAGCTTCTGCATTGAGTACCAAAGAAAGGATGAATACTGGGATAAAAAGATATAGAGATCTCAGGGGCTGCCACAAAGAAGAGGGAGTCAAACTATTCTCCAAAGCACCTGAGGGTAGAACAAGAAGCAATGGGTGGAAACTAATCAAGGAAAGAAGCAACTTAGAACTAAGGAGAAATTTCCTGACAGTTAGAACAATTAATAAGTGGAACAACTTGCCTGCAGAAGTTGTGAATTCTCCAACACTGGAAATTTTTAAGAAGATGTTGGATAACCATTTGCCTGAAGTGGTGTAGGATTTCCTGCCCAAGCAGGGGGTTAGACTAGAAGACCTCCAAAGTCCCTTCCAACTCTGTTATTCTATTCTATTCTATTCTATTCTATTCTATTCTATTCTATTCTATTCTATTCTATTCTATTCTATTCAATTCAAAATTTGTACATCAGAATGCATTGCATACCAAATTCAATGAGTTTCAAAGCAGTTGAGAACCAAGGTACCACTGTAGTTGAAAGCTAGATGGGGACAAAGAGTTAGATCAATGTTATATTGATCATCAATTGTGTTGTAAATGTTGTACCTTGATGAATGTATCTTTTCTTTTATGTACACTGAGAGCATATGCACCAAGACAAATTCCTTGTGTGTCCAATCACACTTGGCCAATAAAAATTCTATTCTATTCTATTAAAGTCAAGACAAGATAGAAGAAGAGCGACAGAGAAAATTTTCTTTGCAAGTCCTTTCCTGGGGCCCAAATTCAAAGCCACAGGCTGTGCAAATTATGCAATGATCTTTTTCCCCATCTGTATTTTGATCCATGGTAAATGCCAGGATGTCAAACTAATGGGCCGCGGGCCATATGTGTCATGTGCTGGCCAAGCCCACCCTGGTTTAGCAAAGGGGAAAAAAGTCACGATATGTCATGTGACGACAATGTGATGCCATGAATTTGACACTCCTGGTATATGCCTTTTAAACAAGGTACATCATGCCTGGAGCAGAAGACTTCTATATGCAAAACTGATCACTTGATCTAACATTCACTCTGCAGAGGGAATTGTGAGAGAAGAGAAAGGAAGAAAGAGGAGAGATAAGTTGAAACAAGGAGGAAAATACAAAATCAGGAGAGATGGAAGGGAAAGAGGAGTTAAGACAAAACACAAAAAACAGCTTGATTTGCTAGCTGCAGCATTTTAAGAGAAGCTGATGCAAATCAATTGAATATAATTTCCTGATTTTCTGATTTTAGTGACTGCAAGTGGTTGCCTTCAAAATGAAAGGCAGATTGCGATTATGTGAATTTATGTAAAAAATAAATGGACATATCTTCCACTAAAATATAGAACATTTCATTGATTAGATGGGATATTGTTTAATTCCAGTGAAGTAGTTTTATTTTATCCAACTGCCAGCATTTATTTGATAAGTTTAAATCTGGAGATGGCATATCTTTTTCATGTTCTAATTCAATAATTTGTTTTATTAACAAATGAAGGAATCTTATACAGTCAGTGATCCAAAAAGCAGACCTTGCACTTGTGGAATACTCTAGGAGGAGGAGGAGAAGGAAGAAGAAGAAGAAGAAGAAGAAAAGGAGTCTTAAACACTCATTTCATATTAGGGGAGCCAGCTTGGTCTAGTAGTTAAGGCATCAGGCCTTGAGTTCTAGTCTCTCTTTAGACATGAAAAACTGGCTGGGCGATTTTGGACCAATCACTTCCTTAGTCCAAACCACTTCATAGAGTTGTTGTGGGGAAAATAGGAGGAAGAAGAAGTATGATCGCTGCCTTGGGTTATTAATAAACAATAGTAAAGGTAGGATAAAAAGGAAGGAAAGGAAAGGAAAGGAAAGGAAAGAAAGGAAGGAAGGAAGGAAGGAAAGAAAGAAAGAAAGAAAGAAAGAAAGAAAGAAAGAAAGAAAGAAAGAAAGAGAAAACTCTTGAGTTCTAGTTTTCTGTGCCTTTTTATTATCTAGTGGATGTCTGAATATTTGCAGGCCAGATTGGAAAGAAAATCTTTTTTAAGAAGTTGGCCCAGTTCTTTCTGGCCTAAATACCCAGAGTTTTCAAGTAGAGACAGTAGAGAATGGGGGAAGAAGGGCAAATGATGACAGCAACATCTCATGATGCAAACTTTGCCCAGTGGTAGGATTCAAATAATTTAACAACTGGTTTTCTGCCCTAATGACCATCTGGGTGGGTGTGACTCAGTGGTCATGTGACTGTGTAGACATGGCCAACTCAACGTTACTCACGTTGATGGGCGCTTTGCCTTGCCTGTTACTATGTAATAAGGATTAACCAGAGAGGCAGTTTTTGTAAGCAGGGCAATGAAGATCAGGCTAGAAACACCACCAGAATGTTTCCTTCCTGCCTTCCTTACAGGATTAGCCCTGTAAAGTAGAAAAAGCAAAATAGATTTCTTCCAACAACCAGTTCTCTGAACTTCTTAGAAAGTTAACCGGTTCTCTCAAATTTATTTATTTATTTATTTTATTTTTATTTTATTAAATTTTTATACCGCCCTTCTCCCGAAGGACTCAGCCAAAATAAAACAGAATACATACAATTAAAACAACATTTAAAACAAAGCAAATTATAAAGGCTGATAATTAAAAATTTAAATTTTAAAATATTAAGAAATGTTAAGAAACCCAATTAAAATTCAACGCTATTATGCCAGTCCCGCTTGAATGAATAAATATGTTTTAAGCTACGACGGAAGGTCCGAAGATCAGGCACTTGACGCAGGCCAGGGGAAGTTCGTTCCAGAGCGTCACTGCCCCCACAGAGAAGGCCCTACTCCTGGGGGCCGCCAGCCGACACTGTTTGGTGGACAGCACCCTGAGGAGACCCTCTCTGTGAGAGCGTACGGGTCGGTGGGAGGCAAAGGGTAACAGCAGGCGGTCTCGTAAGTACCCGGGTCCTAAGCCATGGAGCGCTTTAAAGATGATAATCAAAATCTTGAAGCGCACCCAAAAAACCACAGGAAGCCAGTGCAGACTACGGAGCAGTGGTGTCACGTGGGAGCTACGAGCGGCTCCCGTTACTACTCGCGCAGCCGCATTCTGGACTAACTGTAGCCTCCGGGTGCACCTCAAGGGCAGCCCCATTACAATAATCCAACCTAGACGTAACCAGAGCGTGAGTGACCGTGCATAAGGCATCCCGGTCAAGGAAGGGACGCAACTGGCGGACCAAGCGAACTTGGTAAAAGGCCCTCCTGGAGACGGCCGTCAGATGTTCATCAAAGGACAGCCGTCCATCCAGGAGGATGCCCAAGTTGCGAACCACCTCCTTTGGGGCCACTAACTCGCCCCCAACAGTCAGCTGCGGACTGTACCGGGATGCCGGCATCCACAGCCACTCCGACTTGGAGGGATTGAGCTTGAGTCTGTTTCTCCCCATCCAGACCCGTATAGCTTCCAGGCACCGGGACAGCACTTCGACCGCTTCGTTGGGGTGGTCCGGGGTGGAAAAGTACAGCTGAGTATCATCAGCGTACAGATGATAGGTGCAAACTGGCTGAATCCCACCACTGACTTTGCCCCTTCCATTTGGGTGATAACATCACCTGCAGGTACCAAAAATGTGAGGTATATGGCACGAGGCTGCTCTTGTCATTCTGAGATCTAGTTAGTTTACAGTAAATTGCAGATCCTGAGCCAAAGCTGAAGAAACTGAATGCAATTTTTTGAGAATAGTGCAGCACTTTACTGGCTGAGCCATCACATATTTCCAGAAGTTGCTGTGCAACTGAAAACCAGCTTCGTGAAACCAGAAACATTGAGGGTTGAAATGTTTCATCACATTCGTGTGTGTGAATGTAATAAAAATTAAATGCAGTTTAATACGTAGCATGACAATGTAAATGATGTGAACCAAGATTGCATTTCAAGCATAAATAATTGACTGCCCATTTAATTGATATAGAATTCCTCCATGACCATCTAGACTAGCATTTATAAGGTATGATATGAATTCATGAATATATGTTCTGCCAAACCAAAATCCACAATTTGACTTCCATAGCAACCGTTATTATTGTAAAGTCCTCAGAGTTATGACACGTCTCTCGCCTGACAACAGCCAGGTGATTGCTGATTGGATAAGACGTGCCCCCAGAAAAAGCGGGAGATTGGAGCCCTGCTATTGGTGTAGTTCTCTGAGGGAGCCGGTATATAAGAGCTGTCAAGTGTCCCTGGAGTTTTTGAGTCGGTTCCTCTGTTGTTATATTCAGTTGTTGAAATAAAGTGTTCTAGCCGTTTGCCTGGGCTCTCTTGGTCATACTTACCACCGATACAATAATTATCTGAAGGAGGGGCAGAAGAAGAGCA
Source organism: Ahaetulla prasina (assembly GCF_028640845.1). Lineage (NCBI taxonomy): Eukaryota > Metazoa > Chordata > Lepidosauria > Squamata > Colubridae > Ahaetulla > Ahaetulla prasina. Next base: position 125,806,631 of record NC_080539.1, read on the forward strand.
AGTGACAAAACATTTGACATCGTCATACAAATGTCAAGATTTAGGTGCTGATATTAGACATTGGTGGCAGCTGCATCATGGCACCACTACTTAAGATTTATCAATTTGAGGTCCTCATAGTTTGCTGAAGATGCTGCAGATAATAAACAGGATACATGGTTCCCAGTCATTAGTTAATGACAAAATGATGGCTTTCAGCCTATTAGTAAATTCTATGGGCTACAAGGATGTTAAGCAAATAATCTCCACCTTCTTATTCCTGATAACAAAAGCAAGGTGAATTTTAGATGCTTATTTGTATTTCTTGGGAGGACAAAGTTTTGAGCCCAGTTACACGGCATAAAAAATAAATAAATGGATAACACCCTTTGATAAATTCGAGCAGTAGCTGAAGAGTTTCAGAAAGGTTGTTCCCTCTCCAACAGTCATAATTCCCTGATCGTCTACTCTGCTTCAGCCTTGTTTATCTTTCAGCAGGATGTGGGTTTATCTTTTTTCTTTTAGGACATGAAAGTCATATCGGAACGTATCTCAAGAGATGAGGATGTGAGTGAGGGCAAAGAATGACAACTGCTTTACCCTCACTCAGAAAGGGGTAGGGATAAGGAAGGTGAATGAGGTAGCCCGCTTTGTTGTGGCAAAGCCTTTGAAGCTCACAGTGGTGTTGCTATGGCAAAAAGCTTGCCTTTCTCCTGCCCCCCCCTCTAAAAAAGGGGTAACTCAATATTGTGTTAGGTGCTTTCCTTTTTCTATAATAAACAATCGGTTACAAGTGGGAGGGGGAAAGGAGGGCAGATAGGGAGGAAAATATGCATTTGCACATGAAGAAGTATTATTGTTTACAAACATTGCGACTCTTTCCTTCCATTTTGATTTGGTGATACTGATTTCTGCCTTAAATACAGTAGTATTCTGCTTCTTGTGCTATGTCTGAAGGTCTCCAGATGAAGGGTGGCAGTTCGTGCCTGGTTGTGAGAGTTCACTTTGAAAGCATATATATAAAAAAAGCATATATAACTGATTTCTTTCAGACCAAAAGACTCTTCAGTCCTCTTGTAGTTTAATTTTCCAATCATAGCAACAGCAATAGCACTTAAGACTTACATACCACCTGCATAGCACTTTGCAGCACTCTCTCTGGGTAGTTTACAACATCATCATATCGCCCCCAACAATCTAGATCCTCATTTTAATGACCACAGAAGGATGGAAGGCAGAGTCAACCTTGAGCTGGTCAGGATCGAACTCCAGGCTGTGCACAGTTATCCGCAATACTACACTCTAACCACTGCACCACCAGGGCTCATACTGGTATCCTGCATGTATTTCAATTTTTTTTTAATTAACAGCACTACATTCTTATTTACTCTAAGGGTTTTTTTAAGTGTTAAACATTAATTAATTTCATGCTCTTACACTATTTTATTCTAAACACTTTACAATGTTTGCACAAGTGGGATCTTTTCCCCATTGAGCTGAAAGAGAATTCATCCTCCAAGGCTCCATCTGAATCATCCTACAATACAGTTTCATAATTTTTGGAAATATGTCATACTGTTGGTATATTGTTTGTTTGTAATCTTGTTACAAACTCTTGTTTGTAATCTCCAACTGGCCTTTGATTCCCTGTTCAGATTCTAACAAATATATAGTGCATTCAGGAAGTATTCAGACCCCTTTCATTTTTGCCAATTTTGTTATGCTTCATCCTGATTCTACAGTTGTTGAAATTCATTTGTTTTCTCATTAATCTATACCCCATGATGACAAAGTGAAAACAGAATTTTAGAAATGACTGTAAAATTTATTTTTAAAAAATAAAATATCAACTATTCAAGTCATTGTCCACCTCATTAGCCCTCCTACACTGTTGTTTAAAATTATCTGTAGGAAATTCTTAAATGTTCCCTGATGGAATTTCAGTGAATTCTTTAAATATTTTCAATTGTGTTGTCTTTGGCATCTTCTTGTAGCAGAGTGAATAGTACCTTTCCATTTGCAAATGCATTACAAATCCAATTAAAGAAAATGAAATTCTTTTCATATTGTGATCAAAATTGCTAATTCCATGTGATTTTTTTCTTCATTAGTATAGAAGAATATAAGCGGGGGTGAAACGCTACCGGTTCAGACTGGTTTGGGTGAACCAATAGGCTGGTTCACTGAACCAATAACGACCGCTGGCTGGCCATGCCCCTGAACTGATCTGCTTCCTTGCCTTCCACGTGGCCTTCCTGGCATCCCCATGGCCAGTTTCCGAAGGCAGGCAAATGGAAGGCCCTGTGGAAGGCAGGCAAGTATGGCAGGGCTGCGGGGAATGGAGGTAGCAGCCTACTCCCTTCCCTCAGCCCTGCCATGCTTGCCTGCCTTCCATGCTGCCTTCACGGTGGTCCCCCATGCCTGCTTGCCTTCCAAGGTCGGTGTCCAGCTAACCCTAATCCTCACTCTTTGGGGGAGATGCAGTGGCTGCGCTGGGGCTAGAGGGGTGCTGGCACCAGAGAGAGTGAGCTTAACAAAAAGGGACAAGACATGGCAGGGGCATACAAATAAAGAAGGGGAGGGGGAATCCCATGACAATCCAGTCTGTTAGAGCCCTTTTATTCTCCTGCTGCAATAACTCCCCAGAATAACTTTGCCTGAAATGCCTCTCACGTCTTTTGGAAATGATTGGGGGGAGCGGAAGAGGGAGAGAGCACCCAGCAAAGGCCAGGAAGACCCCTCCATCCCCCCCTTTCTCGTGTATGGCTGGCAAGTAACAGGCGTGGACAGCCATTACTGTGCTATTCTACCTCCTCTGCAAAACTGCTCTGCTCATCTCCAGTGCCCCAATGCAATGGGCATGACTTGCGCAGGGCAGACCATGGTGGCTGCAAGGTCGAGATGCTGCCTGTGGAAGGGTGTGGGAAAATGTAGGCATCACACCCAGCAGCTATCCTCCTCCTCTTCTCCTCCACCAGCTTTGAGGCTGGGCAGGGCTCGGAGCAGCAAGAGGAAAGGCAAGGCGACTGCGACTTTCTCCTCTTCTTCCTTGTGGGGTTCATTGAGTTTGTTTTGCAAGCTCACCTGAGGTTTGCAACTTTGCACGGCCTTTGGGGCTTTTATGCAGCAAGCCCCCCTCTTCCTCATCCACCTCCATAGCTCTAACGTGGGTTTTTAATTCATGAGGAAGGAAGATAAATCCTCCCCATCCCACCCAAGGACCAATTAGATTTTCTTGTCACTCACGGTGGGAATCCAGCCTTTGTGTGGGAGAGAGTTGCTTCCCATTGGCCCAGTGGCCCTTGGGGGAGATGCAACCATTGCACTGGGGCTGAGAGGGGCAGCACCACCAGCACTGAGTGGGGCTGCTCACTTTCTTCCTTATCCCGCCTCTGCCACTGGATCCGAGACTGCTGCTCCACTGGGGTGTGCATGGGCAGCCCCAGGAGGGTGGCAGATGTAAGAACTACACTGGTGGTGGGGAAGGGAGACCCGCTGCACTTAGCCGAAGAGCCGCCTCGGGGGAACGTGGTGAGGCTCTCTTGCCTTTTGGGCCTGGCACACTTGACTTCCGTGGGGCCTTTGGGAGACTACCGCCAGCTTGCCTTCCCCTCTGCCTTGGGTCATGCTGCCTGCATTTAGCCCTTGATGGGGACATGGCACTTCTGGGCTGGGCTGCTGGCCCTCCCGGAGCACTTTCTTCCTTCCTTCTCCTGGAGCAGCTGCTGCTCAGACCAGGGGTGTGTGTGTGTGTGTGAGAGAGAGAGAGAGAGAGAGAGAGAGAGGGGGAGAGAGAAGAAAGAAAGAGGAAGAAAGAAAGAGGAAGGGAGAGAGAGAGAAGAAAGAAAGAAAGAAAGAAAGAAAGAAAGAGAGAGAGAAAAAAAGAAAAAAGAAAGGAAGGAAGGAAGGAAAGAAGGAAGGAAGGAAGGAAGAAACAAAGAAAGAGAGAAAGAGAAAGAAAGAAAGAAAGAGGAAGGGGAAGAGAGAGAGAAAAGAAAGAGAGAGAGAGAGAAGAAAGAAAGAGAAAGGAAGGAAGGAAGGAAGGAAGGAAGGAAGGGGAAGAGACAAAGAAAGAGATAAAGAAAAAGAAAAAGAAAGAAAAAGGAAGGGAGAGAGAGAGAGAGAGAGAGAGAGAGAAGAGGAAGGAAGCACCACAAACCCTGGCACTAGATGTGGCTTCAGAAGGTGCAATCTACTGGAAGGTATTTCTGAGGTCATCTAGTCCAACCCTGTGCTACAGCAGGAAACCTTACATCATCTGGATTATTTTGGAGCTTCTAACAGAGAGGAAAATTGCAGAAAGGAGAAGGAGTTTACTAGGACAAGGCTGCCATACAGAGGAAGGCAGAGATAGTCCTTGACTTATGAACACAATTGAGCCCAAAATTTTTGTTGCTAAGCAAGAGCGTTGTTAAGTGAGTTTCACCACATTTTACTCAATCCATGACATCTCTTGGCTCTAACAGTGAGTGGCATGAGTGATGTCAAGTGGGGAACACCCACCCAGTCACATGACTGCCAATCCAATCCAAACCAAACCAATCCAAACCAATCCAAGCCATGCCCACCAAGCCACACCCAAGAACTGGTAGCAAAAATTTTTAGATTTCACCACTGAACATAAGCATTTGGAATGTGTCAAAAAAAAAAAGTATTGCATGTTACCTATAATATTCTTTGTAATTTGTTTTTCTTTCTTCAGAGTCTTAAGTAGAGGTTAACAAAGAGCTCTATGATAAACATGAATTCAGAGCACCAAAAAGTATGTGAATAATGATCACACATTTAGAGTACAGCATGACTATTTATTTGAGCATTTATTTATTTAAAACCTATTTATAAATCAACTCATAAAATGCTATGAATCACTTAAGGGCATTTTTATACCCACAAATTAAGGACAGCTTTTTATGCGTCTTCTCTCCATGTGTATTTAAGAAATTTCTCAGGAAGCAGCTGGAAGGTGCATATCTATGTAATGCAAAGATAGTCAGATGTATCTTGGAAAGAATTCCTGCATTTGAGATCAACTGTGAAAATCTGAGCATGGAAGTTTAGAAGATTTGTGTGTTAGAGAGTTCAGGTTTTCTAATGTTCATCTTCTGAGCATTTTGTAACACATGCTAGGGCTGCAATATTAAATTGTCTCCCATGGTCTTTCTGTTCCAGAAACACAATGGTTCTAACACAGTGTTGGCAAACCTTTAGCATTCTTGCGTGCCGGCCCACGTGCCAGAAGTGGCACATCCCGTGCCAAATGCATGGCCTCGCCGGCTCCCGTCGCATTCCTGTGCTCAAACACGCACAGGTCAGCTGGCCATCGTGCGTGTAATGCCACCCACTCTGGAAGTGTGGTGGTCCATTGTGCATGTGTGCAACTCCAACCCAGAAGGCCGGGTGCCAGCTCACGCATGCACGATGGACCGTCGCACTTCCGGGGTCCACCAACACCGTGTGCATGACGGCCAGCTGACCAGCATGTGTTTGAGTGCAGGAATGCGATGAGGAGTCGGCAAGGCCGCACATTCAGCATGGGATGGTTTCACATGCACACGGTTTCACGTCCACCCTTTCTGGGTGGATGTGTGGTGGTGACATGGATTCCAAAGAAATAAGATTACCAAACTAATCCAGAAAGAACCCCCCACTAAAATCCAAGACAGAGAACAAGAAAACGGCACAGCCCTCCTCCCATATATAAAAGGCACCACAGACAGAATCAGCAAGATCCTCCACAAACACAACATCAAGACAGCATTCTGAACAAACCAAAAAATATCCACCATCCTAAGAAACCCCAAAGACAAAATTGAGTTAGAAAATCAAGGAGTATATGAAATCCATGCACCGCCTGCCCCACCACATACATCGGACAAACCAACAGAAGAATAAGTGCACGCATTGAAGAACACAAGAACTCATTCAAAAAAGAGGAACCAACTTCTTCCCTGGTCCAACACCTTAAAGCCACAGGACATGATATTGACTTTAAAAAGACCAGAACTATCGCCAAAACTGAACACTTTAACAACAGAATAATCAGAGAAGCCATTGAGATAGAAAAACGCCCACACAGCATGAACAAATGAGATGATACCTCCCGCCTACCAGCCATTTGGAAACCCGCCCTTATTGACAAACGAGTCCCTAACACGAGGAATGACACCAGACCCACACTCACGAGGTCCACAAAGGATGTCACCACCACACATCCACCCAGAAAGCAGACCCAAACCTACACTGATCATGAAGCACGACCAAGGACCAGAAGCCAGACCGCAGCTGCAACATTAGCCACTTCAAACCCCTCCAATCCACGACCACGACCACGAAGCCAAACAACAGCAATGCAGCTCTCCAGCTCAAATCCCCCTGCAACTCAGACTAATCTGAGCACAACCAAGCCCCCACCCAAACAGGACACCCCCCAGCCAATCAGAGCACAAAACACCACCTATCCAATCAGAGCACAGCCAAGCTCCACCCAATCAGTTCAAACCCCCACTAGCAGTTAAAAGGAAGAAACAGCTGCAATCACACATTGCTCCCAGAAGCACGAAGCTGAAGCCTGAATATGACGAATGAGACTTCGTCGAAACGCCGCCAAGACACTTCCAATTTTACGCGGGAGAAAACCCGAATAACCAAAGACCTACATATATTTATTTATTTATTTATTTATTTATTTTATTTATTTGATTTTTATACCGCCCTTCTCCCGAAGGACTCAGGGCGGTGTACAGGCAAGATAAAACCAACAATACAATATACAGGTTAAAAAGCAATTTAAAAAACTTATTTAAATTAGCCTGAAAATTAAAATTTGCCATAAACTAAAAAAAACCCGTTTAAAATTAATAAAATTTAACCTTAAAATTCCATTTAAGCCAGCCCCGCGCGGATAAAGAGGTGTGTCTTCAGTTCGCGACGGAATGTCCGAAGGTCAGGTATTTGGCGTAAACCCGGGGGAAGCTCGTTCCAGAGTGTGGGAGGCCCCACAGAGAAGGCCCTTCCCCTGGGGGCCGCCAGCCGGCATTGTTTGGCGGACAGCACCCTGAGAAGTCCCTCTCTATGGGAGCGTACAGGTCGGTGGGAGGCATGTGGTAACAGCAGGTGGTCCCGTAAGTACCCAGGTCCTAAGCCATGGAGCGCTTTGAAGGTCGTAACCAACACCTTAAAGTGCACTCGGAAGGCCACAGGTAGCCAGTGCAGTCTGCGCAGGAGCGGTGTTACATGGGAGCTATGCGTAGCTCCCTCTATCACCCGCGCAGCTGCATTCTGGACTAACTGAAGCCTCCGAGTGCACTTCAAGGGGAGCCCCATGTAGAGAGCATTACAATAATCCAAGCGAGAGGTAACGAGCGCATGAGTGACTGTGCATAAGGCATCCCGATCAAGGAAGGGGCGCAACTGCCGAACCAGGCGAACCTGGTGGAAGGCCCTCCTGGAGACGGCCGTCAAATGATCTTCAAACGACAGCCGATCATCCAGGAGGACACCTAAGTTGCGCACCCTATCCTTTGGGGCCAATAACTCGCCTCCAACAGCCAGCCGCGGCTGCAGCTGACTGAATCGGGATGCCGGCATCCACAGCCACTCCGTCTTGGAGGGATTAAGCTTGAGCCTGTTTCTCCCCATCCAGACCTGTACACATATGTATATGTGTGTATATGTATGTATGTATGTATGTATGTATGTATGTAAGGAGACCCTAAGATGGCGCCGACGAAGGCTGCCTCAGTGAAATGCTCTCTAATTGTTTCTTTATTTCTAATTGTTCTCTGTGACTCACTACGGATTTCCTACTCACGAGACCATCTGCTAAAAATTAAGGAACATTTCTTTAAGGAGCAGCTTTCTTTAATCTCACCCCTGCCTGTCTTTACAAACACGGAGGAGATTCTAACACAGGAGGAGGCAATTCCCACGGAGCCATGGATTACTAAAAAAACCAAACGACGGAAACGAAGGAAACGAGGTAAACGATCTGGGATCTTAATCAAGCTAAGAACTCGCACTAAAACTCCTCTGCCTTCAATTTTCCTAACAAATATACGCTCACTTGCAAATAAGATGGATGAAATACTCCTCTTAAACAAATACTATTCTGATTTTCGCAATTCAGCAGTCCTATGCTTCTCTGAAACCTGGTTAAATGAATCAATTGAAAATAGCAGCCTGAACATTCCAGGATTTCAAATTGAACGATCAGACAGGATTCCAGAAACATCTGGTAAAAAGAAAGGAGGAGGCTTATGCCTATATATTAATTCAACCTGGTGTCAAGATTTTAACATAATTTACAAATTCTGTGACAACAATTTAGAGACTCTAATTATCAACTGCAAACCTTACTATTAGCCTCGTGAATTTTCCTCATTTCTTCTAATTGCTGTTTATGTCCCACCACAAGCCTGTGTAAACGAGGCATTACGAACTCTAGCTGACCAAATCATGGAGGCTGAAGCCAAACACCCTGATTCACTGGCCATTGTTTTGGGAGATCTAAACAAGGCAAACTTAAGGAAAGAACTACCAAAATACTTTCAGCATGTCAATTGTCCCACCAGAGGCAAGAATACTCTAGACCACTGCTACACAACACTAAAAGATGCCTATCGGTCTTTACCACGTGCAGCTGTAGGACACTCTGATCATTGCATGATTCACCTTGTACCTGCTTACAGGCAAAGACTTAAAGCCATAAAACCAATAATTAAATCAGTGAAAACCTGGACGGAGGAATCAGAATTAAAGCTACAGGCATGTTTTGACTGCACTGATTGGAATATTTTAAAGATACCTCTGCAGACCTGGATGAACTCACAGATACTGTAACATCATATGTCAGCTTCTGTGAAGACCTATGTGTACCTACAAGGAACTTGCGAATACACAGTAATAACAAACCTTGGTTTACACCTAAACTTAAGCAGCTACGACATTCCAAAGAGGAAGCCTACAGAAAAGGTGATAAAATGCTGTACAATCAGGCCAGAAATGCACTAACAAGGAGATAAGAGCAGCAAAAGAAGCTACTCTGAAAAGCTAAAGAATCAATTTTCAGCAAATGAACCAGCAAACATGTGGAAAACTCTTAAAAATATCACCGGCTATGGCAAACCTCCTTCCCAGGCTGAAGGTAATCAACAACTGGCAGATGACCTGAATGAGTTTTACTGCAGGTTTGAAAGGAAACTACAGCCACCTATCTCCACAACCCCCATCTCAGACACACCACCAACAGCCAAGCCTCCTACAACTGACCCCATTTCATTGGGTTCACAACCCCTAGTGATCACAGAAAAGGAAGTGCAGGACCTATTTCACAGACAAAAGCCAGGAAAAGCTCCAGGCCCAGACAAGATAACTCCTTCTTGCTTAAAAGTCTGTGCTGACCAATTGGCCCCATCTTCACCCATATTTTCAATAAATCACTAGAGATGTGCTATGTTCCTTCTTGCTTCAAACGCTCTACCATCATCCCAGTGCCGAAGAAGCCCACCATCAAGGAACTGAATGACTACAGACCAGTTGCTCTAACATCTGTAGTCATGAAAACCTTTGAAAGGCTAGTGCTTTCCTACCTGAAAACCATCACGAATCCGCTCTTAGACCCTTGCAATTTGCATACCGAGCAAATAGATCAACAGATGATGCTGTTAATATGGCTCTGCACTACATCCTACAACATCTTGAGTCTCCAAAGACCTATGCAAGGGTCCTTTTGTAGACTTTAGTTCAGCATTCAATACCATCATTCCAGACATTCTTCTAACTAAGCTAAACCAGCTACAGGTACCGGAACAGACTTGTAAGTGGATCACAAGCTTCCTAACAAACAGGAAGCAGCAGGTGAAGCTAAGCAAGATCACATCAAATACCTGTACAATTAGCACAGGGCCCCCAAGGCTGTGTGCTCTCCCACTTCTCTTCTCTCTGTATACCAATGACTGCATCTCCAATGATCCATTTGTTAAGCTACTGAAGTTCGCAGATGACACAACAGTGATTGGTCTCATTCGAGACAATGACGAATCCGCATATAGGCGAGAGGTCGAGCGACTAGCCTTGTGGTGCAACCAAAACAATCTGGAACTGAACACACTCAAAACCGTAGAAATGGTGGTAGACTTTAGGAAAAACCCTTCCATACTTCCACCTCTCACAATACTTGACAACACAGTATCAACAGTAGAAACCTTCAAATTTCTGGGTTCTATCATATCGCAAGATCTCAAATGGACAGCTAACATCAAAACATCATTAAAAAAGGACAACAAAGAATGTTCTTTCTGTGCCAACTCAGTAAGCTCAAACTGCCCAAGGAGCTGCTGATCCAATTCTACAGAGGAATTATTGAGTCTGTCATTTGCACCTCTATAACTGTCTGGTTCGGTTCTGCAACCCAACAAGAAAAACACAGACTTCAGAGGATAATTAGAACTGCAGAAAAAATAATTGCTACCAACTTGCCTTCCATTGAGGACCTGTATACTGCACGAATCAAGAAGAGGGCCGTGAAAATATTTGCAGATCCCTCGCATCCTGGACATAAACTGTTTCAACTCCTACCCTCAAAACGACGCTATAGAGCACTGCACACCAGAACAACTAGACACAAGAACAGTTTTTTCCCGAAGGCCATCACTCTGCTAAACAAATAATTCCCTCAACACTGTCAGACTATTTACTGAATCTGCACTACTATTAATCGTTTCATAGTTCCCATCACCAATCTCTTTCCACTTATGACTGTATGACTATAACTTGTTGCTGGCAATCCTTATGATTATATTGATATATTGATCATCAATTGTGTTGTAAATGTTGTACCTTGATGAACGTATCTTTTCTTTTATGTACACTGAGAGCATATGCACCAAGACAAATTCCTTGTGTGTCCAATCACACTTGGCCAATAAAATTCTATTCTATTCTATTCTATTCTATGTATGTATGTATGTATGTATGTTTGTTTTCTGAGGTTTTCATGGGTGATTGTATGTAGGTCTTTGGTTATTTGGGTTTTCTCCCGCGTAAAATTGGAAGTGTCTTGGCGACATTTCGACAAAATCCCATTCGTCATCTTCAGGCTAGGTGTTTACAGCACAAAGTGCTTCTAGGAGAAATTGCAGTGATTAACTGCAGTGATTGCAGTTAAAAGAGTTAAAAGGAAGAAACAGCTGGGATCACACATTTCTCCTAGAAGCACGAAGCTGTAAACACCTAGCCTGAAGATAACGAATGGGATTTCGTCAAAACATCGCCAAGACACTTCCAATTTTACGCGGGAGAAAACCCAAATAACCAAAGACACACACACACACACACACACACACACACACACACACACGCCTTGCATCTTATATGTGTCTTTAATTTGATTATTTTTCCTGATTTTTTTCTCTCTACTTCTCAGATTTAATACTGAACCCTCCCTCCTTCCCTCCCGCCCTCTTTTTTTGTAAATAAGATGATTATATTTTTTTTAGCTACTGAAACAAATGTTTCTCTTCATTAAATAAATGGACAGATTTCCAAGTACAGATAAGTACAGAGTTGGACTGCTGCTATTACAGAATATGACTGCTGCTCAGATTTCAGCCTTATACAAATGATATAAAATCAGGATTAAGGGGCAAATAATGATCCAGTGTAGACATGGATAAACTTAAAAACCAAAAGCAATGGGATCTTCTGAATTATTCTTCTTGAAGCTTGATAAATATTCAACTTCTTATTTCAGATCAAAAGGGTAACCACCTATATGCACTTAATAAGACCTGAGCTGACCATGGTACAAGGATGTGAAAATCAGATACAACATAGTAATGCTTGCTTATTTAGTACAGCAACCAAACAGGATAGGTACAGCAGATAGTTAGGACTGCAAAAAAACCCAAAAAACAATTGCAATCAACCTTTCTTCCATTGAGGACCTGTTTATTGAACTGGTCAGAAGAGCTGAGAAGTTATCAATGGACCTCTCACATTCTGGACATAAACTGTTTCAACTTCCTACCTCAGGACACTTCTGCAGGGCATTGTATGCCAAAATAACTAGACACAGAGAGAATTTTGTTTTTCACTCATGCCGTCACTCTGCTGAACACCTAATCCCCACAGTACCGTCTTATGTTTACCAATGTAGTATGACTGTATCATCTTTTCTATTACCTACTCTTATTGGTATCATTATTATGATTATTATTACTCTGTTGGTTTGCATGTACGCTGGGAGCTTCTGCAATGGAGACAAATTCCTTGTGTGTCTAATCACACTTGATCAAGTAAACTGTTCCATTCCATTCCATTCCATTCCATTCCATTCTATTCTATTATTATTATTATATAATACAATATACTATAGTGTAGTGTATACCTTTTTCAAAGATATACACTACACTCTATTTCAAATACACTATATTACCATATTCAAAATGAGTATTATGAGAAACTGAAAGAGTAAGTAAATCAAAAAGGTCATAGCTATATAGTAAAAAAAAAAGGAAGGAAGGAAGGAAGGAAGGAAGGAAGGAAGGAAGGAAGGAAGGAAGGAAGGAAGGAAGGAAGGAAGGAAGGTGATTGGAGTTTAATAAATTATATGTAGTTTGGAGAAAATGGATGTTGAGAATGCTGCTTTCTTTTCTCCTAATACTAGAAACTAGTCAAATGAAATGTTAAGAGATTCAGGACAAAATGAAGCACTTATTCATACAGCATACAATGATATATTAACTTTTCTATGAAATGGATAATAGTCACTAATCTGAATGGCTTTAAAGGAGGATTAAATAAAACCATTAATTATAAGCTATCTCCAGGTTCCACAGCAATAATATGCATTTACATTGTCCTAATTTCCAACTTGTGGACATTGAAACAGGATGCTGATTAGATAACTATGGTCTACCAAAGACATATATAAAACCGTAACATTTTATACCTTAAAGCATTTCTACAACGATCTGGAAATGTCACCAAACTACTTATTATCCCAGCTTTGTGCTAGTATAAGATAAATGCTATGTGAGAAGACAACCATCTCAGATCTTCAAGGGTTTCATCTTTGTCTCTGAATATAATTAGGTAGTGAGATCAGAAACTCTACTTTCCAGATGAAATTCTGAATTAGTTTTGCTGCTGTATTGGGAGGCACATGTTCAGATATGTAATCTGTTAACATATTCAGGTTAATAACATTGCCTCTTTATCTTTGTTTATAATTAATTGATTAGACTGGAGCACCATCTATCACACATTCTTCCTCAGTACATTTCAAAAATAAAATTGTAAATCAACTTTATAACCATAAATATTGATCTAAGCCAGTTACTGAATGTAATTGTGAACTGAAAACAAGAACAGATTGCTAAAAATTGTCATAAAAATAGTTTTGTGCTCTTTTTTTAAAAAAAAATGTATTTTGTCCAATCAATTTGTCTTGATAGTACTATTTTCTTGAGTATTCTATTATAAAATTGTCATTCCATACAAGCATTTCTCTTCTGTATCGAACATACCCTTATCTCTTTATAAATAACTTCACAGCAATGTATTTGACTATGGTTTAGTTTATGGTATGTCAATGAGGCAGGGCTAACAGGTATCGGATGGCATATCCAAGAGTGTGCCGTTCAAGTTGATACATCTTCCTAGTGCTTCTACTTTTCAGCTCTCATTTGACATGGTCCCAGTTTGTTTGGAAGCTGGCTCCAAGAAGATGTTTTGATGCTTCCTCTCTAGTTTCTGCCTATGCTACATATCATACCAAATCAGATATAGAAGGTTTTGTTTGTCACGTGATACACTGAAAGCACCTTCCAGTTTATAAGATGCAATCCTTGGTTAGACAAGCTAGTATTCAACAGAATAGAATAGAATAGAACAAAACAGAACAGAACAGAACAGAACAGAACAGAATAGAATAGAATAGAATAGAATAACTTTATTGTTACTTAGAATGTACACTAATCAGCATATATTAAAATGAAATTTCATTGCATACAGCTCTCAAAGGGTCACCACTTCCAATATACACTATATAACCAGGACAGAATAAATAAATAAATAAAAACAAAATTACACATATGCCCACATATATTATATGACATAGAGAAAACAACACAGTCTATTTCGGAGGTATACATGTACATGGCGAGAAAAATGAATCTTGTGAGTTTACCAGACGGATGGCATAGGGAACAAAGCTGTTACAGAATCTGGTAGTCCTGCTAGAAATACTTTGAAACCTCCTACCAGAGAGGAGAAAAAGAAGAAATAGCAAGAAGAACCAATGGCAGGGAAATTAGGCCTGGAAGGATACCTTATAAAACACTGTGATATAGTTATCCATGATTAGTACTCATGTTTTATGTCACAGTAATGCTGGCAAGATTTCTGTATATAGTGACATCAGTAAAAGCTGGAACTGAATAGTCATAGATGAACATGGAGAAAATCTGTCTTAATGACTTTCGAGTGCAATAGAATTCTTTTTTTTCCCCTATTGGATTTGCATTCCTCTAGGTCCCATAAAGCAATAACAATAATAGTAATAGATGCTTGGGTGCAATCATAAAACATCTGGAGCACCACTTGAACACCATCAGCATTGACATCACCACTAGTCAATTGCAAAAAGTAGATACCTTGGAACAGCTTTTTGTATTGGGTTTTTATCTTTATAAACCACCCGGATTCATAGAGTTGGGCACCATACAAATTTTCTTAAATAAATAGTTTACATCCTAACATCTGCCTATCCCAAATCTTTGGGAAGGACTTAATAAATGAACAAAAATGTCAGATCCAGTCTAAATAACTATCTGACTATGTGACCAACCATAAGAATAATAATTAAAACCAAACCAAACCAAACTAAAACATAAAGTTCATTTTATAGTGATCTAATCCACTCTAATTTCCAAATACAGTACAGTCTATACCACTTATCCACCATTCCTTTTACCCTTCCATTTCCCATTTCCTGTTCTGCTGCTTCCATTCTGACTTTTCAATCCATTTTTTCCCTCTGGCCACACTTTCCTTTCAGCCCGTCAACCTTCATTTTTGATACATTTTTTGCTGTTATTGCAAGCCTTTCTGTTCTGTCTCCTCCAATTGTTTCTTCATGAATAATGACTGCCAACCTTATAGAGAACCCCATGCTGTATAGTATATTTATAATAATAATTATCAAATTAATGGAAAAGAAAGGGTATACATAAGCAGCAATAACAATATAATATCACCTCAGAATTCATAATCATAACCATATTAAAAAAGAAAAAAAGAGGGAAGCATTTTAAAATATGGGCTATAACCAGTGGTGGGATTCAAATAATTTAACAACCGGTTCTCTGCCCTAATGATTTATTACAACAACGAGTTCACCAAACTGCTCAGAATGTTAACAACCGGTTCTCCCGAACTGGTGCGAACTGGCTGAATCCCACCACTGGCTATAACTGTTGCTTGGGCTTAAGCAATGTGGCCAAGATCTGGAAACCCAGCTATGATCCTGATATAATAAGGCCCCTTTCTAAGATAAGTGATGTATTTATACTATATAACCCTCCCTAAACTCTGCACAAGCACTAACCTTAGCATGCTTTGTGGTGGTGCTTAAAAGTTGAGGAACCATTTTGTATTTAGATTTCAGCATAAATATGATCTAAAATGTGATCTGTGCTCCACACAGACATAGTTGTCCTATAACTACAGTAGATAATGAAAACGCAATTAAACAAATGAGTCAAAAACATGATACTTTTTCATTTATTTATGGGGGAAATAATCCAGAGCCATGCGTTCATGGCAAACGCATGCAAACCTTTAGGATTATCAGTTCATTTGAAGAAGAAATTGGAGTTTCAATTAAAGCAGGGGTGTCCAATCTTGGCAACTTTAAATCTTGTGGACTTCAACTCCCAGAATTCTGAGAGTTGAAGTCCACAAGTCTTAAAGTTTCCAAGGTTGGAGGCCCCTGAATTAAAGGGATGATAATCAGGGATAAGTGTGAGAGGTCCTGCCTTTCTTTTAAAAAGCAGGATTTCGGATATTCACTATCAAAGTCTGATCTTCACAACACAGGTCTATGGAAGCATGTCATGGAAGATTTCTGAGTACTTCTGATAACCAGTTCATGGTCACCAGGCTGGAAAAGGTTACAAAACTATTTCCAGAGTTTAGATTCACCAGTCCACTGACAGATAGACTGTGAAAAAATGGAGGCAATTCAGCACATTACTCTCCTCAGAAGTTTGGTGAAAGGAAAATTCAGCATTCCAGAAAAAGAATCTTATCGCATCTGTGAAACAGTTTATGATTTGGGCCGCTTTGTTGCCTCTGGACAGGATGGCTTGTGATCATTGATAGAAGAACAATGAATTCTGAATTGTACCAGCAAACTGTATGGCAAAATATAATGGTATTTATACATGAACTGAAGTCCAAGGGGCAGTGGGTCATGTAGGAAGACAACAGCCATAAACACACATCTTTGTACAGAGTTGTTTCAGTATCTTTTTTTTTAATTGAAAAAGTTTTACAAAGTTTCCCCCCCTTTCCCCCTCCCCCCTCCCCTCTCCCTTCACAAACCCCCCTTCCCCTCCCCCCCCGACTTCCCAGAACAAACACAAGGTATAGTTAAAAATAAAACAAACATATGCTAAAAATTTTTCCCTCCTAACTCAATTATACTCCTACAATTCTCATCAAATCCTAACCTCCCCCCAAACAATCAGAAATAATACATCCTAATCATTTAAAGGCAGTCTGATAACTCTTAGTCTGATATCTGTTTTGAATATAGTCAACCCATTTTTTCCATTCGTTTAAATATCTTTCTTGTGTATTGTCTTTCAAAAAGGCTGAGATTTTTGCCATCTCAGCCAAATTGGCAACTTTCAATATCCATTCTTCTATTGTGGGTACTTCTTTTTTCTTCCAATACTGTCCTATCAGTAATCTTGCTGCTGTTATTAAATTTAAAATCAGTTTAGTCTCAATTACTGTAGAGTCTGTAATAATTCCCAGCAGAAAGAATTTTTATCCAAAAAACCTTAATATTCTTACAAGTCCACCAAATATGGAAATATGTAGCATCGTCACAATTACATCTCCAACATTTTGCTTGCATATCTGGATACATACATGATAGTTTCTTAGGATCTAAATGCCATCTACAAAACATTTTATAAAAATTTTCCCTTAGATTCTGTGCCTGCATAAATTTAAAATTTCTAACCCAAATTTTTTCCCAAGTTTCCAACAATATTAGCTCCTGAAAATTTTGTGCAAACCATTAACATTCCAAGTCAGAATTTTATTTGCCTTTACTGGCCTCCTGAAGCTTTCGAACAATCAGCTGAAGATCCTCCTCCCGTATCTTCGGCCTTGCTCCTCCCACAGCTTCTGTGACAGTATCCTGACCTTTACTTTGAGTTTGTAGCTCCTTTTCTTTACGCTTTAGGGCTCCCCTCGTCACTCTTTGTTCTTGTGGTTGTTCCTCAGATGATAACATCACTGGGGTCACCTCAGCTTCCACACCCCTTTGAGTCTCTTGAATTGTTTTTTCTATTATTTCTATTTCAAGTTTCAGCACAGTAGAAAGAAAATCTTTGGCCTTAAGTACAGTATCAATACGATATCTTCTTCCTTGATAAAACACTGTCAAACCAACTGGAACTTCCCATCTAAATTGAATTTGATATTTTTTAAGTTCTTGTGTAAAAGTTGTTTCAATATCTTGTATATAGGTCTGTTTCAATATCTTGATACTTTTTCCAACATTGGTGCTTGCTCTGTCATTATTTCTTTCCAGTGATAGAGTTGACCCCAGAAAGCAGAGAGCCAGTTAACTAGGATCCTTCTACAATTTCTTCATAGACCAGTGGGCACATGGTTTTCATATTTATATACGACACGTCTTTGTATCATTTAGTGCATTGTGCAAATAATTCTAGCTTCTATTATGTAGAAAAACACATCTGGACATAAGGATATGTCGTGTGCTTGGATGTATAAAATTATAGATGATACAATTCCCTTATTTCCTTTGCTAGATAGTAAAATAACTATTAGTTTTGTTTCCAGATGGAATCCAAAATATTTTCAGAGATTAATTAGTTGATAATATGAATACATAGAGCAACAGGGTTTCAAGATGCATATCGCTGTCCTTCAGACACAGAGTTATTCTATGCAACTGGTACTTGTTATTTCACCAATATAAATGATAAAAGAATAGTATCAAGTGAACCTGTTTTAAAGGCACATTTTTCTTCAATAAATATAAAACATTTTTATTAGAGAATAGCTTCTTTTTATATTTTGTGTACAGCGGATGGAGCTTAATTAAATTTTTGTGTGTCTATATAAGAAATATCTTTGGTCTGATAATTTAAGATGGCTCATAATAATTAGCATAATTCAATTCATCTGCAGACTTCAGCACAGAACGCTAACCCGTAGGTACAGTACTATTAAAGAAGAATATTTGCAGCTGAGGGTTGAAATAAGGGGTCCTCGGTACTCTCAGAGCTTGCTTGTTTTTTGCAGACGTTTCATTATCCACCTAGGTAACGTCATGCTAGTGATGATGTAGTATGCTTTTATGTACTATCCTCGCACAGGAGAAAATCTTTTTTTTTTCCAGAGCAAATTTTTTTTAATTTTCCATAATAATTCCCACAGTTTGACCAGTGTACAATACAATCACTTATCCAACAATCGATCCTATACTCAAATTATACTCCATCAGGGCTGCTCGACCGCCACTCCCTCCCTTAATCCTTTCTACCCTTCTCATCCTTCTTTGACTTTCCCCACCATCCTTCTCCTCGCTTTCCTACTTCCCCACCTCTTCCCCACTTCTCACTACCATCCTTTCTAACCCTCTATCTTCTCCTTCTTCTTCTCCTCCTATCCTTTCTTCTCCCTCCCTTCTTTCCTACCTACCTACCTGCCTGCCTACCTACTTTCTTCCTTCTTTACTCCTCTTTCCTTACCCTTTCCCTTCGGGAGTGGTTACCGAGCAGTCCCGACTTTATACCATTCCAACTTGTTTAATTCTACCATTATTCCTGTACAATGGCAATCTATCAATTTATAATCTTCCCCCTCCTCCCCGCCAGCACAGGAGAAAATCTTGATCAACTCAGAGAAGTCTCATGCATTGCAGAAGCACAGATCTAGGGGACAGAGGGAGGAGAAAAAAAGAAGAAAGAAAGAAAGAAAGAAAGAAAGAAAGAAAGAAAGAAAGAAAGAAAGAAAGAAAGAAAGAAAGAAAGAGTCTAAGGAAGAGGAAGAAATATTTGTGTGAACATTATCATGCATGGAACATTAAGTTTACCAAACACCAGCATTTTTGGAAGGGCTTGATTTGGAGGAATATAATAATATGGTAGAATAGAAGGAGCTGGCATGGTTAAAATAGCTTTGAATCACTTCAGAACTGCACCCATTAGCCACTGTTCAGATGGACATGGAAGACATCTTAGTTAAGAGAGCCTTCTAGATGAAGGCATAATCCTGGTATTCCTGTGAGATGAGTGTAGCATTTAATCATGTGATATAGTAATGACGGAAAGCAACTATCAGCAGTTTCAATGTATCTCCATATCTGTATATGTGAATAGAAAAACTTCCTAATCAAGAAGATAGGTTAAGTGATGAGAGCAGAAGAAGGCAGTTAATTTGTCTCTCCGTCTGTTTTCCTTTGCTTTTATTTACTTATTATTTTTTCCTTCATTATCAAAACAAGTTGAACCCAATATTGTCCTTATAGATTGGAGTAAATCTGAAGAAGCAGCTTACAAAAACAAACAAGCAAGCAAAAACAAAAAAAAATCAGCCTGTAGAATATGCAAAATAGTGCACATCAACTACACTGCAATTATAATCCTATTGTAAACAGCAGAGACTCTTCTGAGAAACAGCAGCTTTTGTAGCCATAAAATGCAACTGCGATTAACATCGCAGTTGGAGATATCTAAAGTTGGCTTGGATTTCCAGGAAATAATTGTCCATATCATTGCATCAGCAGCAGAGGTCAGCCTCTTCCCACAGACCTTTCTCCTAAACCAAATCCAACTTTTAGCAACAGTTACTTCATGCTCCACTGAACTGTGGGCATATGAGACGAATCCTGGATGGAAGAATATTAGCATTCCCTCAAACCCTTGGAGGCCAGAACCTTAGAAGACTCCAACTTTTCCAGTGCCTGCCAGCAACAGATTTCCTACAGAGGAAAAGTGAAGCATTAATAAGGGGTTGTAGCCTTAATATGTAAAATAAGTTAATGTTCAGAGAAATGCTCATATGGTAATTAATGGTGGTATTCAGCAAGTTTAGACCAGTTCGGGTGAACTGGTAGTGGACGCCGCGAACTTAAAACCTACTTATTTTGTCTTGCTGGACTCGCTTAAATTTTATATTATTAAATTGATTTATGGGTTTTTAAATTTTTTAGTAAATTTTAGAGGGAATATTTTTATCTATAAGTAGCCAAATTAAATAGGTTTTTTAAGGGTTGTTTTTAGTTTTGTATTGTTGTTTTCTTTCTGCATTTTATTTGTGGCTGTACACCGCCCTGAGTCCTTTGGGAGAAGGGCGATCTATAAATAAAAATATTATTATTATTATTATTATTATTATTATTATTATTATTATTATTATTATTATTATTATTATTATTATTATTATTAGTGGTGACCTGCAGGTGGGCCTGCCCACCTGCCCCGGCACTATGCCATTCTATTTAGCCACATTTTCTAAGCTGCACACATGCATGCAAGCTGCATGCAAGAGCAAAGCTCATGTGCGCCAGTGGTGGGTTGCCCCTGGTTCGCACCGGTTCTACAGAACCGGTAGTAAAACTGGTGGGAGGCTCCGCCCACTGACCCAAATGTCATCAAGAGCGATCTGCGTATGCGCAGAAGACCGCGCGCGTGGGCACGATGCGAACTGGTAGTAAAGATAAGTAGAACCCACCCTTGATGCGCGTGCTCACATTTTCAGTGTGTGGCAAACTGGTGGTAAAATTATGTGAAACCCATCTCTGATGGTAATGCTCAATTAGAAGATTAGATTTAACTCAAATTTTGCATAACCAGTAGGTGCAATCAATTGGTTATACAAGCTAGCTGAGAAGAGATATTAGTTACATCTTCTTGGAGTCTCCTGTTTCTTCAAATGGTTGCCCAGGCCCTTACAAACAGAGAAAAAGAGGGCACAATCCTCAGTGGGTCCCTAGTGCTCTCTGAGGTTGGTTGTCTTCTTGAAGATCCTTAATTACCCAAGTAGGTAATATTGTCAGTGCACGACGTTATCTAATTTTGGCAATGAAATGTCTGCAAGGAAACAATCAGGCTTAAGAGAGCATCAGGGACCTCACAGCTCAACCCTGAATTACAAATATCTTCTTCTAGCGGTACCATCTTCAGTACCACCCTGGAATTCCATATATGCTAGTTACTTGCATAAGAACAAATGATTGTGCAGATCTCTTGCTGGGTAGGGTTTTGTTTTTTTTAAAATCTGTTATGGTTTTGATCTGCTGCGTTTTTTTTTCACAATGAATGTTTTTCCATGTTTTTATATCATAAGCCTCCAAGATTCATCGGAGACAAGATTGGGGGGGGGGAATGGATTTTATAAAATAAATAAATAAATAAAATCCCCTAGTTGAGAGACTGCAAGCGTACAAGAGTGCCCTTGCAAGATACTTCCCATCTAAATTGAATTAAATGGAACCTTCAGTTCATGCATTATGTCATCTCTCTGGCAAAGGGAAGATGCGCAGTCTTCTTCCCATCTACAAAGGCTCTGATAATTTCTGGACTGGGACTTGGTTTTAAGACGAAAGGGAATGAATAAAAGGATATTAAAGCCAGCATCCTACATTTGGCTCTGGCAGAGGAACAAAGGAGACTTTTGAATTTTATAGGATTACCAGGAAAAAGCTATTTGTTTCTATTTCCTGTTCATTTCTTTTCTCTTTCATCATTTTATAGGTTGCATATAAAAGGAATTGCTAAAAAAAAACAACACCAAAAAATCCCCCAGATCACGATCATTCAGAATGTTAGACAAAATATGGATTTTGCTAGTTTGAATAATTTCATCTTTGTATGTATTATGCACTAGAATTGCATCTGTAAATTGCTGCATTAAATTGGTATGCTTCCAATCAATGCTCTCCTTTAATAAAGGATATTGTGGTCATTATACTTATTGATTACCAGGTGAAAATAAGAAGATACGCATGCATTATTATTTGTTTCTTTCCTGTTCGTGCTGTTAACTTGAGGTGCCAAATGTCACGGCATTGGATTTATATGGGAAATGAATTAAGTCCTCCTGTCAGCAAGTCTATGGCACTGAGTCTATTTTGTTGGCTGCAGGTAGTTCTAATTTGCAACCACTCATTGTGACCTTTTGAAGTTACAAGGGCACTGAAAAAAATGACTTACAAGAAGTCCTTGCACTTACAGCCTTTGCAACATCCTCACAGTCACATGATCAAAATTCAGGCTCTTGGCAACCGGCATGTATTTATGATAATGTCATGCCTCCATCGGAGCCTGAATCTGTGGAGGAAGATGAGCTGGAACTGGAGCCAATAGAGATCGAGGGGGTGGCTTTGTTGACTTTGGAGGAAAATGGGGAGGAGCAAGCCCTGTCAGGCCAAGTCCTTTCAAGATTGGGATGGCTTGTAGGCAGGGAGGAAGGTGGGCAGGATGACCAAAAGAGGCTAAGCATGAGTGACAGAGTTCAAGGACCACCCCCTCCTGATCCTAGAGCACAGAGAGTAGAGAGAAGGCGAGAACAGCACAGACTGACCCGACTATTCAAGAGGAGAGCGCCCCGCCCCTCTTCACAAGACACACCTGGAAATTGAGAGTTAAAGAGATGCTGTGGGGTGGAGCATTTGTTGGGAACAAACACTGAATTCATGGAGCGTTGAGTACCGACATTTGAACATTCCTGGATTCTTTTTGACTTTCTGGATTAATTGCCTTGTTCCTTTGCTTCCTGGACCCCTTGACTTGCTCTGTTTGATTTCTTGCTTTTCAGCCAATGTGCTCACAGCATTGTGCTGGACTACTTGCAGCCAGAGGCTGCTGGAGGTGTGTGTGTGTGTGTGTGTGTGTGTGTGTGTGATCACTTTGCTCTGGGACTTGCAAGAAACATAGGAGCATTTGGCGACATTTGGAACAATAAAGTGGTGGTTTGAAATGTCAGCTGCCTTTGTTGCCTCTATGCCATGCCTGGGTCATCACAGATGATTGCAGTTTCCTGGGGTCATATCAGGGGTGAAGTCCTACCAGTCCTACCGGAAAACCGGTAGTGATGATTGGCATTGGTTCACCAAACTGGTGGCAATCTTCCCTGGTGGCCCTGCCCCTGTCTGCCCGGTCACCTGCTCAACAGGCAGCAGCTTTGCTGGCTGAGGGACTCTGGGAACCAGCTTTGCTGAGGTAGCTTTGCTGGCTGAGGGACTCTGGGAGTTGAAGTTCACAAGTCTTAAAGGGACCAAGGTTGGAGACCCCTGCTTTAAAGAAAACAAGGAAAAAGAGGTACGGAAAGATGTTCTCTGGTTTCATGAATGAAGCTGAACATAGACTGCTTGAAAAAGAATAAGTTGCCCAAGGCTACCAATTAAGTAGATAGAGGATTGGTTTTTGAACTTCAAGTTTTATGTATTCACAGTCCATGAAGTACAACGTGTTCAAATTATGAGAAATAGCTGAGGGTAGGTTAAGAATTTGGAGTTGGGCTACAAATTGAGTTCTCTCTGCTTTTATTTCTTCCCCTCCAGTGGTTGTTTCCACACCCTGTAAGGTTTTTCTTGATATTGTTTTTTTGTTTTAAAGAAAGGACATTGTATATTGGCTAGTGAAAACAAAGCTGCAATAAATATAGTAGAATCCCAGTGGGTCACTGCTCAAAAAATAAAAGGTTTGGTGGATCAATGATTATGTAAACAAGGATGGAAGAAGCTCTTCCAATTGTACAAATTAGCTTTTTGCATTAGGGTCTTCGTAATGTTATTTCTTGGGGGGAAATTCTGCACTTAGAATATAGAATTAAATGGAAGTGTACTTCAATACATGAATCCCAGCAAATATTTCTCCATATATCAACTCAATTCAGTTTCCATTACCCCTTTTTTCCCCCCTCTCTCTTTCTCTCTCTCTCTCTCCCTCCCTCCCTCTCCTTCTCCTTCTCCCTCTCCCTTCCCCCCCCTCTGTATGTTTGTGTGTGCTCATGAAGTCTTCTAAATGGGATTGCACATAATTAATTCAGGCATATTATCTGTCTGTAATGATCTATAATATACAGTAAGGTAAAGGTAAAGGTTCCCCTCTCACATAAGTGCTAGTCGTTCCCAACTCTAGGGGGCGGTGCTCATCTCCGTTTCAAAGCTGAGGAGCCAGTGCTGTCCGAAGACGTTTCCGTGGTCATGTGGCCGGCATGACTCAATGCCAAAGGCACATGGAACACTATTACCTTCCCACCAAAGGTGGTCCCTATTTTTCTACTTGCATTTTTATGTGCTTTCGGACTGCTAGGTTGGCAGAAGCTGGGACAAGTCATGGGAGCTCACCCCGTCACGCAGCACTAGGGATTCGAACCGCTGAACTGCCAACCTTTTGATCAACAAGCTCAATGCCTTTAGCCCCTGAGCCACCACATCCTTCATAATATACAGTACTTCTAGGCTAAAACCAAAGGAATTCCAGAAAAGTAAGTTTAGTATATCATTCAGCTATTTCCTGCCTTAATGCAATGATTAGAATGAGTTAATAGAGATTAAGTCACTTGTCTATCTGACTTCCATGTAATAAAATACAAAGACTTAGCTTGAGGGATCTAGGGATCTGAAATGCTCCACAAGTATTTAGATTTAGGCTTGTCTGAGGTTTAACCAAGTAATTTGCATCTGCCTATACATCAGTTACAGAGAGATGATTACTTTAAATGTATATTTAATCTTGAAAGATGGATGCTGCTGATTTGAATCTCACAAATGGCGACTGATTGTAACAATTCAAGGCTGATTGTTGCATTAGCATATATAATTTTTTCCAGGCTCCAAATGTTCTTGATCATTTAGATGCTCTATAAACATGTAGATTATTGGACTTTGTTTCCTGTGGATTGAGTTTGCTGCTGTCAGTACAAAAGAAAGTACAAAGTGAAGGAAATGAACAAATACTTACAGAATCTAAAAGCTTGGAAAATGTTAATTATAGCTAATATTCCCCAAGTATCTGAATGCTATAATGGCACTATGCTAAAAAACCCCCACAGAACATGAGTTCTATTCTGCCTTAGGGACAAAACCAGATGTGTAACCTTGGTCCAGAGTCTTTTACCTCAGGCTTAGGAAACAGAGCAAGGCGAAACCATGTCTGAGAAATACTGTCAAGAAAACTTCATGGGTATCTCTATGAAATCATCAGAAGTCAAGAAGACCAGAAACCAAGAATCACCCCCCCCCACATCTTTCACAAAAAGAACAGCTGCATAAAGTTCTATTTTAATAAAAAAAGGTTTTAGCGATATCTAATATTTTAGTAATTTTGTAATGTAATCAAAGAGGTTGAGAATGAATTTTGGATTGTAACGACAGTAAAGGTCTAAGATTCTGTTCCCTTAATAGTACCATCTATACAGCAAGTATTTCCACTTTTAAATCAGTTTAAAAGTTTGATTTAAGTTAAGTTAAATGATGCAATTTTATGTTCAGGGATAACAATTATCCTTTTAAAAATGTCATTACAAACAGAGATGGAATATCTTTTTTAATATGTTGTACCCAAGTTTATTTCAAGAAAGATAACTCCTTGGTGTTTGGGGTTAAATCCATTAATATTTCTTGCTATTATTTTCCTATCAATTATAACAAGATTAGCTTGAAGACTCCTTCATATACGTATCTGTTATCATATACCAGATATATTGAAAAATAGTAACTGAAGGTTAAGATGCATTATAAAGACCAAAAAAGAAACATTTCTTATATCAAAGGTGCTTTTTCAAGAGGCAACTGGACTTTCTGGTTTTTTGTTTTTTTTTAAGAAGTTTCGCTTCTCATTCAATGGCACAACATAGGAAAACAAACCCCTCAGGACTAGATTCAGCAGTCCATCTGTATTTAAAAGACAGGACCACTCCTTTGAAGACAGCAAAGTCCACATTTTGGACAGAGAGGATTGCTGGTTTGAAAGAGAGGTCAAAGAGGCCATCTATGTCAAAATTGAACAGCCCTCTCTCAACAGAGGGGGAGGGATACGACATCATCTCGCTCCAATTTACAACACAATCCTTTCAGCAGTTCCAAGAAGGCTCCACACCCATTCACACCATGCAGGTGACCTTGATGACACAGATAAACCTCCAGGTGACCTTAACGACCCACAAAATGAAGGAAATGACCAGCTGTCTGCAAGGAGTATAAATCCTTTCATTTCCCACCAACCAGTCAGAGCTGAAGAAGCTTCTTGGGTGAGAAGTGAAATGTCTTCAAAGAAAAACAGAAAGTCCAATTGCCTCTTGAAAAAGTACCTTTGGGACAACCATGTCCTGGATGACTGAGAATCTTCAGAGACATTTCTTATATCAGAAGTACTCAGGTAAGTAGACAGTAGAATTTAAAAAGCTGCATAATTTTTACATTTAATGACTTATTACATTTAAAATCATGAAACTGAACGAAGTTTAATTAAAATTCAGAGTAATTCAGAGTAAAATAAATAAATAAATAATTCATTAATTGATTGACTTTATGTATGTGTCCACCTAACTCATAAATTGTGACCCTAGGTGGGTAGCATAGAATTAAAAACACAAAATAAAATAAGAAATGTAACATATACAGACATCATAATGCACAATACTATTCAGTACAACCAAGATCAAAATTAAAATAATATATATACCATTATACTAACATAAGGGATGTGGTGGCTCAGTGGCTAATATGCTGATCAAAAAGTTGGCAGTTCAGCAGTTCGAATCCCTAGTGCTGCGTAACGGTGTGAGCTCCCATTACTTGTCCCAGCTTCTGCCAACTTAGCAGTTCAAAAGCACATAAACAATGCAAATAGAAAAATAGGGACCACCTTTGGTGGGAAGGTAACAGCGTTCTGTGTGCCTTTGGCATTTAGGCATGCTGGCCACATGACTATGGAGACGTCTTCGGACAGCTCTGATTCTTTGGCTTTGAAACAGAGATGAGCATCGCCCCCTAGAGTCAGAAACAACTAGCACATATATGCGAGGGGAACCTTTACCTTTACCTTTTTAACATTTCCCACTTTTTTAGAGCAGGTTCATTCAGTGCAGAGAGGGCTGGGAGACAAAAACCAGTTTTCAAGGCCAAAAATGGTCAGAGCCATTTTAATTTTGGAACAAGCTGTTTCCAAAGGGAGACATATGACAGATAAAGCACTGCCTTCTTTACATAAGAACTGTCATTTTCTTAATTTTCTCAAATGTCATTTCTTATTTTCTTAATGGCAGTTCTTAACAATCCATTGTTTGGCTAACATCCACAGACTATGTAAAAATAGTTAAGAACTTCTGGAAATTGAAGCAAGAATTTCATTAGTTAAACCTCAATAACCAAAAACTGTATTTGATCATCACAAATCCATGTTGAATGAGCATGTTATTATGTCTAGGCAATGTGGGGATAAAAATAGCTAATATTTACTGTCTCTCCCTCTTAGACACACACTCTTAGGCGTCTGTGAAGCTCCGATTGATCAGATTCTGCACAGCTTAAAATGGCTGTTTCCAGTAATTAGGATTAAAACATAAATTATATAGCAACACATAATCTAATTAAAAAAATGACAGTATGATCCTCCTAAGACATCTGAGATTGTAATACTCATTAAAACATGTTCCATCTCAGGAACAAATAATCATACATCTATTCCATTTCTAAAGGCACAGAAGAGAACCCAGATCTTAACTGACTTTTTGGAAAATAAAAGGGACAGGGTTATGCTTATTTCTAGGGTTAAGCTGTCCCAGAGGTGGGAGACCCTAATCAAAAAAGTTCACTTCAACTTCCCTGCAGATCAACATTCTCTGGGGAAGGGACCATAACATGCTATTCCTCCTTAATTTCATTGGATGGGCGGATTCCACATAGAATAGACAATCTAGTTCCTAAATAGTGTTCCAGTTCCTTGTTCCTAAGCCATGAAGGGCTTTAAAGGTTACTACCAGCATTTTGAAATATGCCCATAGGTTTCCAGGTAAAGAAAGGTGTGTAGTAGAGGTAATGATGGGTTTCAAAAATTTTTACTACTGGTTCTGTGGGTGTGGCTTGGTGGGCGTGGCTTGGTGGGTATGGCATGGGAAGGATACTGAAAATCTCCATTCCTCCCCACTCCAGGAGAAGGTTCCTGCAAAATCCCCATTTCCTCCTGATCAGCTGGGATCAGCTGAGAGAATAGATGGGGGCAGGGCCAGTCAGATTTTTTACTACCAGTTCTCCAAACTACTCAAAATTTCTACAACCGATTCTCCAGAACTGGTCAGAACCTGCTGAAATCCACCTCTGAGTAGAGGCACTATACAGGCAAATGAAGCCCACCATTACCTGGCCTGCAGCTGCCAAATAGCTTCCAAGAGCAGCTTTATATAAAACAAAATGAAAGAGGCCAAATGTAAGGAGATAAGAACATGAGTAGCTTCCCATTATACCACAATAGGCACAGAAGCTAAGTTATGCAAAAGGTCTCCTGGTCATATTGGAATTGGCAATCCAGAAAGATCCCTGGACTGTTAGTGTGTTCTGGAGGAATGCACAATTCCTTCAGTACTAAAGAAGGTCCCAAAGTCTTCAAAGAAAAACCAGAAAGTCCAGTTGCCTCTTGAAAAAAAGGATCTTTGAGACAACGTGATCTGGATGACTGAGAATCTCCATAGACCCATGATGGCAAACCTACGGCATGCATGCTACAGGTGGCACATGTAGACATATCAGTGGGCTCAGCTCCAATGCACGTGTGCGTGCCAGCCAGCTGATTTTTGGGCTTTCTGGGCCCGCCAGAAGTAGGGAAATAGGCTGTTTCCTGCCTCTGGAGGGCCTTGGGCGGTGGTGAGGAAGGGCTGTTTTTTGCTGTCCCCAGGCTCTAGAGCCTTTTTAGGAGTCTGGGGATGGTGAAAACGGCCTTCCTCTCTCTCACACACACGGAGGCCCTCCGGAGTCCAGAAATGGCCCATTTGCCAACTTCAGGTGTGAGTCTGGAGACAGCAAAAAACAGGCCTTTGATCCTACCAGAAGTTGGCAAATGGGCTGTTTCCGGCCTCTAGATGGCCTTGGGGGGGGGGAAGGCCGTTTTTGCCCTCCCAAGACTCCTAGAAAGGCTCTGGAGCTTGGTGAGAGAGAAAAACAGGCCTACCGGGCCGTCACATGCCAGGAGCAGGGTGGTGGTTCACATGTGCAGAGGGGCGCAGAATTATGGGTGTGGGCACACACACACACACCGGGCCGGGATAGCTCAGGCTGTTAAGAAGCCTGTTATTAGAACACAGTAGCCTGCAATTACTGCAGGTTCAAGCCCGGCCCAAGGTTGACTCAGCCTTCCATCCTTTATAAGGTAGGTAAAATGAGGACCCAGATTGTTGGGGGGACAATAAGTTGACTTTGTAAAAAATATACAAATAGAATGAGACTATTGCCTTATACACTGTAAGCCACCCTGAGTCTTCGGAGAAGGGCGGGATATAAATGTAAAACAAAACAAAAAAAAAAAAAACACACACACACACACAACCCCCGCTCCTGGCATGCGATGGGAAAAAGGTTAGCCATCACTGCCATAGACATTTAACTAAATAAGGTCTTCCTCCACAATCACAAGGCTTCCCAATTCACATCTACTTCATCTTGCTGGCGTTAAATTTTAGCATGCTTGATCCCAAGCACATCTTAAGAGCCTCCAGATGCCAAGATGGAATTTTGACTGCAGCTCATGTTCAGCATTGTATGGAAATATACAACTATCGCCAGCATATTGTTGAAACTTTACCCCATATCAGTGAATGACGTGCTCCCAGTGACATCAAGTACACATCAAAGAATAAGATGCCCAAATTTTGTGGCATCTTAAATCAAAGAGCCTGGGGTCTTGACTTCTTTCTTTGCACAACTGACTGGAACTGCATATTCAGGAAGGCACAAACTATGGTAACACACTGCCTCTCCCACTACCAGATTTTATAGGTGGTCCAGGACGTCATGACTTACAGTATAAAAGGAAGCTGAAAAATACCACCCTTGCCTCAGTTCTGCTACTAATCACTACAACCAACTGTTGGTTGGACAGCCAACCTAGCCCAGTAGTGGGTTTCAATTTTGTTTGCTACTGGTTTGCTCGTGGGCGTGCATGTGCTGCTGCGCATGCACAGAGATGTCTGGGTGGGTGGCACAGAGCCTCCCACTGCCACTGCTACAGGTTTGCCTGATCTGTGGCGAACTGGTAGCAACCCACCACTGACCTAGCCTCTGTATAATAACTTCAATGAATCATAATTGAAGAAGATCCAGATAATCAAATTCATCCTGTATTTCTGCAACTGTAGCCTGCCACCTTTGCAACAACTTTCCTGCCAGAAGGGAAGATTGGAGACAGATGAGGTTGAAGGATGGGTGTGTGAACCTGCAGCACACCTTCACTAACTTCAAGCAGTGCCACTGTCCAAAGAATTAATTATGATTCAAAACCATCTTCGTCTCATGTCTTTGATTTTCATCAAACAGGTAGGAGGCACATCGAACAGGTGGGACTAATGTCTACAAATGGCAGATGTAATGTCACAGATAATTTTATACACATTCTCAAGATTAACAAGTTAGAATAACTTCCATATGATATCACACTATAGTTTGCCTTTGATGTCAGGTGTCAGTAATGCTTCCATGTTAAATTTTTACTTCTCCAGTTAATTTACACCAATACTTACAGTAGCTATGTGCTTACAAAATATGTTTTTACATCATTCAATCCTGGATATTTGATGGAGGGAAATCCATGCTCATATCACAAATGGATAAGAAGTGATGAGACAATTCAGCAGGGAAATATTCTGATGCAGACAAATTATTTCTTTAAAACTCTTTGTCCATATATTTTAAACTTGATCTTTAGGCAAATAATGAAGAAATAGTTTATTTTTTAAAAAAACAATTATTATTAGTTAATACAATTAATTCCTTCTTTTTGTAGAAATGTGAAGCGTTCAATTAAACATTTGCCAGGTTGTTTTCCATATATCATCAAAATGTCTTTTGATTTTCATGAAACAGGTAGGAGGCCCATGGAACAGGTGGGACTAATGTCTACAAATGGCAGATGTAATGTCACAGATAATTTTATACACATTCTCAAGATTAACAAGTTAGAATAACTTCCATATGATATCACACTATAGTTTGCCTTTGATGTCAGGTGTCAGTAATGCTTCCATGTTAAATTTTTACTTCTCCAGTTAATTTACACCAATACTTACAGTAGCTATGTGCTTACAAAATATGTTTTTACATCATTCAATCCTGGATATTTGATGGAGGGAAATCCATGCTCATATCACAAATGGATAAGAAGTGATGAGACAATTCAGCAGGGAAATATTCTGATGCAGACAAATTATTTCTTTAAAACTCTTTGTCCATATATTTTAAACTTGATCTTTAGGCAAATAATGAAGAAATAGTTTATTTTTTAAAAAAACAATTATTATTAGTTAATACAATTAATTCCTTCTTTTTGTGGAAATGTGAAGCGTTCAATTAAACATTTGCCAGGTTGTTTTCCATATATCATCAAAATGTCTTTTGATTTTGATTTCTTCGAGAAGTATCTGCAGGAGCAAGAGGAAGCACTTGTCACCCAGTACTTACTGGAGCAAATATTCATGTAGAGGGTTGGCAGTTCTAGGGCAGAGCAGAAGAATTGTGTAATATTTTGTTCTATGAATCTGAATTCTTAATTTTATATAGATAACACTATGTGTCAATCCTTCTGTTATAATACAGTAAGAGAGTTTTCTTCTTTCATGTTGTTCCTCTTTGTAAGTCTTGAAATTGTGTTATCCCAGAGATACCTTGTCACTTATAAATAAGCCTCATCTCAAGCTCAGCTTTTCACGCTGTTTTCATCTTTTCAAATTCTCTCCCTAACATCTATTTTGTGGTTTCGATTATAGTGATATGACTGGATGGATTTTTCCTCCCAGATTCTTACCTTGTAACTCAATGTCTGCTAAGGTTTTATTTATCTTACTACAAGTTGTTTTACTATGTCTGGTTATGATGACAGATGGTTCTTCATCTCTTAACCTACTACTTATGATGTAACCAGCACAGTTAATTATATTCTCTGCATAATGTAACTCAAAACTCCATGAGTTGAACGTAGCTTATGAATTTTTTTTCTGGAATCTTGTTTACAACCTCTTTATTTTGGAGATTTAAATTAATTTAGTTTAGGTGACCATATCTTAACATATATTTCAAGCTAACAATGGACTTTATCTTGGAATTTAGTTTAGTATATAATATATTTTCAAAAATAGAAATATCTGTATTCTTACAAGATGTATGTATTTTACATAACTTCTATGCTACTTTTTAAAAATGACTCTGAGTGGTACTTCACACGGAAACATTAAAACAGTCATCCCTTCATAACTATAGTTAGTCTCCCAACAAAAAAATAGGTTTGCCACCACCATAAATCCAATGCATAAGCGCACCAGTGTGCCTATCCTCCCTGTCCTACTGTTCCCATTTATATGTAATCATTCTATGTGTTTATGGCTATGTTTTGCCTATTTATATCCTTTTATTTGTGCCAGTTTTTTTACATATGTTCATGTCTATGACCATACAGTTACTTGTTTCCTTATTCTTGTTGACAAATAAATAAATAACCAGCACAAAAATATCAAAGCATAGCCAAAAGTTGCTGCTCCAATGCCAATCAATTTAAGTGGTGAATCCCCAGCAAAAGAAAAGTGTTTGGTGTCATTCTAAAAGTCAGTGGTGTTAACAATATTCTTGACAATCCAGAAATAAAATTCCTTGTGAAATCATGATTGCTCACTTTGCAGGGGGGTTTGGGAAGACTGTGGACAGATAGTTCAGGCATGAACCTGTGATAGATCAGGATGTACTGGTAGGTCTCTGAGGATTCATAGTGATTTGGCAAATAGAAGAGATGCAGTAGATTTCTTCTCTCCCAATCTAAGAACAATGGGCTGAAAGATTTGTAGGAACTTGGTTTGAGTTCTGGCTGCAAATACTGGGCTTCAACACTGAATGTCCACTACTCATAATTAAGGAAGCCTTGTGAGCATCTTCCCCAGTGGTGGGATTCAAGTAATTTAACAACCGGTTCTCTGCCCTAATGATTTCTTCCAACAACCAGTTTGCCAAACTGCCCAGAAAGTTAACAACCAGTTCTCCCGAAGTGGTGCGAACTGGCTGAATCCCACCACCGATCTTCCCAAACCATAGCATTTCATAGAAGCTAATCTTAATATCCGTAACTAACATTACCTCAAAAATGTAATTAAATTCAGAGCTTAAACACTTTTCTGTTTTTCACCTCTTTCTGTTTAACTTCCTGTCTTGCCTATTAAACAGTTCTTGAGAACTTTACCATTTGCATACAATTTTATGATCCCGAACCCTCTGACTTAATAAAACTATTGCTATGATATGGAGGTTGGATCATTATTTACAGTAAATGATGCTTCTACAATAACAAATCACAGATAATGGTGTCCAATGCCATTTGATGAAGCAATATTAATCCAGAAGGTACATGGCTGTTGCTGATCTCAGCATCAGTGGTGGATTGCCCTGGTTCACAAGACTCCGCCCACTGACCTGGATGTCATCATAGGTGATCTGCACATGCACAAAAGCTTCTGTGCATGCACAGAAGAGTGCGTGTGGGCGTGATGCAAACCGGTAGTAAAGATAAGTAGAATCCACCCCTGCTCAGCATCCTATAAAACCAAGGTTTTTAATGTATATTTCATTTATTTTCAGGATTTGATTCCTAAAAGGAGAGTACGCTCTGAAAAGGACATTCTGAATAGAGTCTTCTTCTTCTTTAGTCTGCTACTATCTTTAAGGACCTTCCCAAATAGCATTATTCAAACAGAATTAGAAATTAGAAGCATGCATAATGGTGATAAATGGTACAATTACCCTTTATTGGAGCCTTTACAAATGTGTAATAATGTTGAGCTTTTCAAATTTACTACTTTATATTAATGAGTGCTGGCAGCTGATTGAGTTTCAAAGTCTCAGATTTCATTGTTGATGCTTATTTTGCTTATCATAATAAGGTGAGTAACAGTAGATACTTCCATAAAAGCATCCCCCCTCCCTCTACATCAGTATTATCTATATCTTTCCTTAGGTGTTTTCCCCCTTCCACCCACCCTGCTGAGTCCATTGCTAAATGCTGAAGGATAGTTCTACCATAGCAGTACTGTTCAATAGACCTTGAAATTAGCAAGGGGAACTATGGCTGTCTGACAGCTACTCCTATCATGGCTACCAAGTTTGAACAAGAAGCAGTAGCTATTCTCACTCACTGGAGAAATAAGGTTCAAGGAAATATTAAAGAAATGTGAATGCCATTGCCGGCATGGCGACAGTTTGCAGTAATTGGCTTTTTGTGATTCATGCTGGTTTGAATTCAGGGAACCACAAATAGAGAGCCTAAAAGCATTAGAAATGGCTCTTTTTTATGAAGAAATAAGAAAAGATGTGAAGCTTTACTGTTATAAATTTTGTTTTGTTGTGCAAGTTGGTTTCTCTAAAATGTTCTGCATTGGGCTATTCTGTGAAACCATGCTAAGAAGATCCCTTGCCTTTTACCGAGGTTTAATACGATCTATCTGCTGAAAGTCAGTTGAACACATTAGCTCACTAAATAAAAAGGATATGTTGCTATTAATCTTGCCCTTTCCCTGTTTTATTTTGTTGTTTCTTAAACTGAATGTAGATGTAGCCAAACAGAACAAATTCAGTTGATATTTGTCACTTCAGGCATGTTCAGTTGCTTCAGTGGAAGTGATAATGCAGTGAAATTTGTCAGTCATACTTTGTTTTCTGAGAGGGGTAATATTCTCTACCATCTCTCAATATTTAAGGCAGTGGTGAAATTCAAATTTTTTTACTACCGGTTCTGTGGGCGTGGCTTGGTGGGCATGGCAGGGGAAGGATACTGCAAAATCCCCATTCCCTCCCCATTTCTGGGGGAAGAATATTGCAAAATCTGCAATCCCACCCCACTCTGGGGCCAGCCAGAGGTGGTATTTGCTAGTTGTCTGAACTACTCAAAATTTCTGCTACTGATTCTCCAGAACCTGTCAGAACCTGCTGGATTTCACCCCTGATTTAAGGCTTTAAAGAACAAATACACACACACACACACACACACAAATTTAACTTTGCATTTCTTCTTCCCTATCCCAAAGTTGTGGACTGAACTGAAGTAGCTATGTTGTGTCGCACTCCTCCGCTGATGGCCGGGTCAGGGAAATCCGAATCAGGCTTGCCTCTGCAGCTCTGCCCAAAGTCCTAGCAAAGTCCTCAGAGCAGGCAGGAGACCAGTAAGTGACTTCAGCAAGATATGTTTAGACTTTGCCTGACTCAGAGAATGCCAGAAAGCAGATCCTTTATATAGGCCATGGGGTGTGGCTCCATGACTCAGCACTCATTAAGGCCTGCCCCTCCCTTCCTTCTGTTGCCTCCGCCTATCCAGTCTTCTGATGCGAGGGTCGCTCCAATCAGCAGCTGTTGGAAATAAACTTTCCTCAGGCTCACATGCTGTGGAGGAGGGGGAGGGGTCTAGCTGCTCCGTTTGCCTGGGCATGGAGCCAGGGCTGGGGACGGGGGATGCTCCCTCCTCTGCAGCCTGCTTGGGCATGGAGCCAGGGCTGGGACCGGGAGGTGCCCCCTCCTCTTCAGCTTGTCTGGGCATGGAGCCAGGACTGGGGCCGGGAGGCATACATTCCTCCGTGTTCGGGAGCAGATAAGCAGACCCCGGCTGCGGTGAGAGCGGACAAGACACAACAAGCTTCTTGGATGAGCAATGAAACGTTTTTATATCCAGTTATAGTCCAATTGTCTTTTGGGGGGGGGAAAAAAACACCTTTGGGAGATCTATGACAATTTGTGTGGCCAACTCACCGTGGTCATCTCACCACACTCAAGTTGCCATAGCCAAGTTGCCACGGCCAGCTCACTGTGGGACAAGAGTTACACTAATATCAAAGAAATGGTGGAATAGAGTCATTAAAGAAAAGATTGAAAAGGAGGGACAGAATAAAATGTGAATGGCAAAAATTATATTTTTTTATTTATCTTAAATAATTAAATTGAATTGTTAAATTGTTCCACAGCAAATTGTCCTGCAGCAAGTTTGCCATGGTGAGTTGTCTCATGGTTAGTTGGGCATGATGAGTTGGTCGCGGTGAGTTGGCCATGGTGAATTGGCTGCAGCGATTTGTCCCATTCCACCTTTTGGACAACCATGACCTGGATGATTGAGAATCTCCATAGACATTCTGTTTCCATAGTTTTCTAACTGACCTTTTGCTCTATGGCTACCCACTTACTTTTTGCACTATATTACATAGTGTTCCCACTCTAGCTCTGTACATGATGTGCCCCAATATTCTTTTGAAGACATTCCAGATAGAGGCAATATTTGGCTGTCCTTAGAAAGAATCAGGGATTGGGCAGCCATGATTATAAGAATCCCTCTGATGCTACAGAAATACTGGTGGTATCCCATGTGGTATTTTAGTCATAAATTACGAAATCATATACAACAAGCTGCACATAAAAACATATTCTTAATTACAATATAGTTACAAATAGTTGCCATATATGTCTAAAACACATCCAAGGG
Organism: Ahaetulla prasina; assembly: GCF_028640845.1. Classification (NCBI taxonomy): domain Eukaryota; kingdom Metazoa; phylum Chordata; class Lepidosauria; order Squamata; family Colubridae; genus Ahaetulla; species Ahaetulla prasina. The sequence goes on from NC_080539.1 coordinate 125,843,587, forward strand.
TAGTGCTTCATTCTTTGATGAAAAGTCCTCTAGATCAGGGTCTCCAACTATGACAACTTTAAGACTTGTGGACTTCAACTCGACCTCACCCCATTCCTGAGAGGACTATAAGAGCACAAATGTGCCTACCGTTCCTGTCCTATTGTTCCCTTCATTATATCCAATTAATATAGTTGATGCATAATTTTAATTATATATATATATATTTTCTTCAAGATATGCTGTTTTATCTATGACATTTGTTTGTGTATACTGTTGTTCCAGACAACCGCAAAGGGCATACTTCTTGAGCCACTGCGGTCCGAGGTCATCGACATCGCGGAAGCCCTGGCAGAGCCAACGCCGTACAATCGGTATCGTGGCAAACTCTGCAAACCCTGCTAAAAACCATTTCGCGCCAACGCCGTCCAAATACGTGCGGCGTTTTGAATTTGGAGAGCGCCGACAGCAGAGGCGAATCCATCGGCGACTACATGGCCGCCCTGGAAAGCCTCCAAAGACTGTGGGTACCGAGACCTGACGAGGCGCTGCTGGAGCAACTCATCCGGGGTCAGAGACATGCGTTTGCGGGCGGCTGCTATCAAAAAGCAATCTAACGCTGGCAAACGCCTGGACGAAGCCAGAGCGCATGAAATGTCCACCCAAGCGGCGGAGACCCTGCAAAGCCACTCACACCAAAGGCGAGCACAAAGTCAACCCGGTGCACCAAGAAGAGATCCAGACCGAATCCGACGGTGAGGATGAGGAAGGGTTTGTCGAACCGAGAAACGCGCAAAGAAGACCGGACGAATGCGGAAGTTGCGGAGGCCAACACCAGCGCCAACACTGCAAGTTCAAGGACGCTACATGTCGGCGGTGCGGGGAGGAGGGGCACCTAGCTCAAGTCTGGCGAGCTCCCCAACCTTCCCGCCAAAAATTCAAATCGGCCAATCAGAGCGCGGGATCGGCAAGGCGACCCGTGATTGGCTCAAACAAAAAAGGCGCAAACTCAAATCAAACGACTGTGATCATAGGCCGCGCCACAACCCGGGTGGAGAAGAAAATCTTCACCAAGCCAAAAATAGAAGGAGTGCCGTGCCGACTAGAAGTGGACACCGGGTCAGCGATCACCATCATGTCCTGGGACACTTTACTTACTGCCAGCAGTCGAAGCGCCACCTGCAAACACAACGGCTACGAGTCCACGACTACCAAGGGAATCGCATCCCTGTTCGAGGGACCACCTCTGTCCGAGTCGAGTACGGACCACACAAGAAGACCCTGCCCATCACGATCGTCGAAGGGACCCTGCCTAGTTTGTTGGGACTAGACTGGTTTCGTGCACTGGGCATGGGAGTGACTGGCATCTACAGAAGTGACTGTAACCTAAAAGACACACTCATGAACGAGTTCGAAGATGTCTTCAAGGACTGCCTGGGCAAGTACAAGGGGACCCCTATTTCCTTCAACTTAGACCCCCAGGTAGCCCCCATTAGGTTAAAGGCAAGGAGAGTCCCTTTTGCCCTGAAACCTAAGATTGACAAGGAGCTAGATAAGCTCATAAATCAGGGGATTCTGGTGCCAGTCGATCACGCAAAGTGGGAGACACCAATCGTCACCCCAGTCAAACCAGATGGGTCAGTTAGAATCTGCGCTGACTACAAGGCGACGTTAAACAAAGCCTTACAGAAAAGCGCTTACCCAGTTCCCGTGGTGCAACACTTGCTGCACTCGTTGGGGCAAGGGCAAGTCTTTGCAAAGTTAGACTTGGCTCAAGCCTATCAACAACTGCCCGTGACGCCAACACAGCGAAGCCCAAACGATTGTAACTCACAGGGGTGCTTCAAGTGTACCCGATTACAATTTGGGGTGAGTGTGGCACCGGGCTGTTCCAAAATTTAATGGAACGACTTCTGCAAGGGCTCCCAGGGTAGTCCCTACTGATGATGTATTGATATCAGCGAAAATTTAGAGGAATTGGGGAGCGTTGAGAAAAGTTCTGGGCATTTTCGGTCAGCGGACTAAAGGTTAAAGTGAACAAATGCCAGATAGGGGTAGAATCCGTCGAATTCTTGGGCTACCGAATAGACAAGAAAGGAATTCACCCACTGAGAGCAAGGTCAAGGCAATCAGAAAGGCTCCAGCGCCCAAAAACAAAACAGAGCTACAGGCATTCCTGGGGCTAGTGAATTTTACGCGGTCTTTTAAAAAACAAAGCGACCGTTGCTGAACCGCTGCATAAGCTTCTGGGAAAAATACTGTTTGGTCTTGGGGAAAGTCGGAAGCTAGGGCTCAAGCAGTAAAAACCTACTCTCGGCGATAGCCTGCTCATCAGTATCATAGCTCATTGCCATTAGTGCTGGTTTATGGCGCCTCCTTACGGGGTGGGGCTGTGCTCAGCCACAGACTTCCAAACGGCACAGAAGCCCCTATAGCCTTCTACTCCAGAACGATGTCCTCCAGAGAGGAACTATAGCCAGTTGGATAAGGAAGCGCTAGCAATTGTGTCAGGGTAAAAAGTTTCACGAATATGTTTTGGTAGAGACTTTGAAATTGTTACTGACCATAGACCGCTATTAGGGATACTGGCTGGCGACCGCCCAACGCCTGTGGCACTTTCGCCACGATTGACCCGATGGACTATCTTCTTAGCCGCTTATTCCTACAAGCTGCAGCATCGACCAGGAAAAGAAGTGGGGCATGCGGACGCTTTAAGCAGATGCCCACTACCAGGGGCGATCGAAGACCCCACTCCGGGGACGCCCATCCTGCTAATTGACTCTTTGGACTCTGGCCCAGTCACATCTAAGGAGGTGGCTCGGGCATCATACCGACATTATGTTGAGGACTGTACTCGGTTGGGTACAAGAGGGTGGCCGCTGCGCGGGCGAGCGTTTAAGGAATTTGTAAAAACGTGGGGAACTCTCGGCTCAAGGGGTGCCTGCTATGGGGTGATCGAGTGGTGATCCCGGAGAAATTGAGGAAAGGTATTGGACCTCCTCCACGAGGGTCACCCAGGGATCGTAAGGATGAAGGGCTAGCAAGAAGCTATGTTTTGGTGGCCACTCATGGACTCAGAAATTGCTGAGAGGGTAGGAAATGCCAGGCTTGCCAAGAGTCCAGACCTCTACCCCAACGGCCCCAGTCAGGAATGGGAAAAACCCCAAGGGCCCTGGTCAAGAATCCACATTGATTTTGCTGGCCCTTTCCACGGCCAAACCTTCCTAGTGGTAGTCGACGCTTCTAAATGGTTGGAAATCATTCTCATGAGATCCATGACAGCCGAGGCAGTAATCGCAGCCCTGCGCCACCTATTCGCAACCCACGGGTTGCCTGACACGCTAGTATCCGACAACGCCCGCACCACGGCAGCCCAGTTTGAGGAATACTTGGCAGATGAGGGCATCCGACATGCCCTCTGCGCCTTTCCACCCTGCGTCGAATGGCCTTGCAGGCGTTCCGTCCGGAGCGCTAAGGAGGCATTGTCCAGACTCAAGCCAGGTGACTGGCAAACAAAGATAGATTTCTTTCTGGCGTTCAGCACAGAACCCCAGCACTGCTACAGGCAGAAGCCCAGCGAATTATTGATGGGACGGAAACTCCGGTGCCCACTTGACTGCTTGAATCCCATTACACACCAGAGGGTTACAAGGGGAACTGAAAAACTAGAGAAATGGGCATAGGCGACCGAGTGTGGGCCCGCAACTATGGGGACGGCCCAAGTTGGCTAGCAGGGCAAATCATAAAGCAACCGGTCCAAAATCATACTTAGTTGAGTTAAAAGACAACCGAGTATGGAGGCGCCACATAGATCAGATAAGAAAGCGAATAGCTGAACAACCCGAGCTAAATGAGACAGATCATGACCACTCATTATTTGAACCCACAGCTGACCATAACCGGGAGGCGCAAGACTTAGCTGAGTTCCCGGAGGTCCAGCGGCGCCATCAGGTTCCCCTGGAAACAGCAGGAAAACTCTGCAGTAATCCAAGGCGGATGGCCTAGAAAAGAGTCTGCAAGTAATCCAGGGCCGGATGGCCTAGAGAAAGAGCTGGGAGGAGCAAACGGCCCCTCCGACCAGCTCAACCCACTCCCAAGGACTGAACCGCGCAGGTCCGAAAGAATCAGGAGACGCCCAGGTTATTTGCGTGACTACGTCGAAAAATAACATGTAAATAATATGTAAATATAGGTAAAGTGTTTTCTGGGAGGGGAGGAGTGTTATGTATCTTTAAATATTTTGGCGGGAAACAAGCACGTTGCTGATTGGTTGAAGCCGCCGGTGAAACAATATATAAGGAGAGGTTTTTCCCCAGCCAGGTTGCTGGGTTCACCATATATTAAAGAGCTGTTGTCACTACCCTGGTTTCCAGCCTCGTTACTTCCCGAACTTAACAGGTAATATTCTCTACCATCTCTCAATATTTAAGGCAGTGGTGAAATTCAAATTTTTTTACTACCGGTTCTGTGGGCGTGGCTTGGTGGGCATGGCAGGGGAAGGATACTGCAAAATCCCCATTCCCTCCCCATTCCTGGGGGAAGAATATTGCAAAATCTCCAATCCCACCCCACTCTGGGGCCAGCCAGAGATGGTATTTGCTAGTTGTCTGAACTACTCAAAATTTCTGCTACTGATTCTCCAGAACCTGTCAGAACCTGCTGGATTTCACCCCTGATTTAAGGCTTTAAAGAACAAATACACACACACACACACACACACACACAAATTTAACTTTGCATTTCTTCTTCCCTATCCCAAAGTTGTGGACTGAACTGAAGTAGCTATGTTGTGTCGCACTCCTCCGCTGATGGCGGGTCAGGAAATCCGAATCAGGCTTGCCTCTGCAGCTCTGCCCAAAGTCCTAGCAAAGTCCTCAGAGCAGGCAGGAGACCAGTAAGTGACTTCAGCAAGATATGTTTAGACTTTGCCTGACTCAGAGAATGCCAGAAAGTAGATCCTTTATATAGGCCATGGGGTGTGGCTCCATGACTCAGCACTCATTAACGCCTGCCCTCCTTCCTTCTGTTGCCTCCGCCTACCCACTCTTCTGATGCGAGGGTCGCTCCAATCAGCAGCTGTTGGAAATAAACTTTCCTCAGGCTCACATGCTGTGGAGGAGGGGGAGGGGTCTAGCTGCTCCGTTTGCCTGGGCATGGAGCCAGGGCTGGGACGGGATGCTCCTCCTCTGCAGCCTGCTTGGGCATGGAGCCAGGGCTGGGACCGGGAGGTGCCTCCTCTTCAGCTTGTCTGGGCATGGAGCCAGGACTGGGGCGGGAGGCATACATTCCTCCGTGTTCGGGAGCAGATAAGCAGACCCGGCTGCGTGAGAGCGGACAAGACACAACAAGCTTCTTGGATGAGCAATGAAACATTTTTATATCCAGTTATAGTCCAATTGTCTTTTGGGGGGAAAAAAACACCTTTGGGAGATCTATGACAATTTGTGTGGCCAACTCACCGTGGTCATCTCACCACACTCAAGTTGCCATAGCCAAGTTGCCACGGCCAACTCACTGTGGGACAAGAGTTACACTAATATCAAAGAAATGGTGGAATAAAGTCATTAAAGAAAAGATTGAAAAGGAGGGACAGAATAAAATGTGAATGGCAAAAATTATATTTTTTTTATTTATCTTAAATAATTAAATTGAATTGTTAAATTGTTCCACAGCAAGTTGTCCTGCAGCAAGTTGGCCATGGTGAGTTGTCTCATGGTTAGCTGGGCATGATGAGTTGGTCGCGGTGAGTTGGCCATGGTGAATTGGCTGCAGTGAGTTGTCCCATTCCACCTTTTGGACAACCATGACCTGGATGATTGAGAATCTCCATAGACATTCTGTTTCCATAGTTTTCTAACTGACCTTTTGCTCTATGGCTACCCACTTACTTTTTGCACTATATTACATAGTGTTCCCACTCTAGCTCTGTACATGATGTGCCCCAATATTCTTTTGAAGACATTCCAGATAGAGGCAATATTTGGCTGTCCTTAGAAAGAATCAGGGATTGGGCAGCCATGATTATAAGAATCCCTCTGATGCTACAGAAATACTGGTGGTATCCCATGTGGTATTTTAGTCATAAATTATGAAATCATATACAACAAGCTCCACATAAAAACATATTTTTAATTACAATATAGTTACAAATAGTTGCCAAATATGTCTAAAACACATCCAAGGGTAGTGCTTCATTCTTTGATGAAAAGTTCTCTAGATCAGGGTCTCCAACTATGACAACTTTAAGACTTGTGGACTTCAACTCGACCTCACCCCATTCCTGAGAGGACTATAAGGGGCGTGCATAAGAGCACAAATGTGCCTACCGTTCCTGTCCTATTGTTCCCTTCATTATATCCAATTAATATAGTTGATGCATAATTTTAATTATATATATATATATATTTTCTTCAAGATATGCTGTTTTATCTATGACATTTGTTTGTGTATACTGTTGTGACAAAAAATAATAATAATAATAAAAAAAGTGCATAGTTCACAATGTTAGCCAGACCCAACATCTTACTTACAGGTGACACTCTCGATCTGCTCACTACCCTTAACCAAACTCAACAAGCAAGAATTGAAATCATATTTTAAAGATTTATTTTAGAAAGAAAACTTTAAGACTACACTCAGGTTTCTGATTGTTGCTGACAGATAATATGAACTGAATATTTATATGAATATAGAGCTCAACCAGCATTTACATGTAATCAAGTTGGACTTCAAGGATTTTGGACTCTATCCACTCTGAAAGCTGTAGCATATCTTGTGCTATCCTAAGCTGTGTTCATTATGCTATTGAAGCCTATTTGTACTGTTAAATACAAATGGGCTTCAATATTCAATAACAGTATTGTATTGTTTTATTGGTAAGAAGTGCAGGTAGTCCTCGACTTAAGACCACAATTGAGCCCAAAATTATGTCGCTAAGCGAAACATTTGTTAAGTGAGTTTTGTCCCATTTTACGACTTTTCTTGCCACAGTTGTTAAGTGAATCATTGCAGTTGTTAAGTTAGTAAGTTAAGTTAGTAACACAATTATTAAGTGAATCTGGTTTATCCATTGACTTTGCTTGTCAGAAGGTCACAAAAGGTGATCACATGATCCTGGGACATTGCAACCATCATAAATATGAACCAGTTGCCAAGCATCTGAGTTTTAATCATGTGACCAGGGGGATGCTGCGATGGTGTGAAAAATGGTCACAAGTTATTTTTTTCAGTGATGTTGTAACTTTGAACCGTCACTAAGCGAACCACTGTAATTTGAGGACTACCTGTATTTATTATTCTTTTATTTTTTTCATTTGGAGAATTATAAAGGACCAATTGAACAATGAGTCTAAACTAGAATGGGGGGGGGAGTTTCATGCTGAAAAAGTCTCTAACCTAGATATAACCTCTCAGAGAAAACAAAACACTAGCTGAACTATAAATTAATTAGATGCAAGAAACACTTGATTGAAGGAGAAAATGAGATTAGGGTAGGCAACTAAATTGCCCCTTCCTCAAAGGCACTTACTCTCTCTCCCTCTTAACATGCACTTTTGCAAAGGAAAATAAACCTGCTAGCTCAGCCTTAAAACACCAAGACACAAGGAATGCTGATGAGGCACTGAGAAGCAAGGACACCAAAGGAAAGTAACTTCTTACCAAAACCCATTCCAAAACTCCTTTGTTTAGCTCAAGTAAGTATGCACCCCATTATCTCTCCCTCCTGAACTCACTAATACACGTTTTGCTGGACCTCAATGGAACTGTTTGCGGCACTGATGGTGTATTGCAATTTGCCTAACTCTATAAAAAGAAGAGACTATAAACTCTCTCCTCTTTAGTCTTGTTTTAAATGGACTCAAAACGTTATTAGAAGTTTTTATTAACTAGATGGGCTCATTGTTATAGAAATGGCTTGTACATACGGTTGTGTAAAAAGCAAAATAGCATGGTTGTAATGCTGTTATCTTTTACTGTGCTAAAGAGAGTCGGAAGTCGCTACTTTTTTCTTTCCTTTTCTACCTTTACACTATATCTCTTTTCTCTTCCCTCCCCCTTTTCTTAGTTTTCCACTACTTTTTTCTTCGTATTTCATACTTTGATAAACTAATAAAAAATCTGAAGATGAAAAAACTCCCTTAGAAGCTGCTACTTTGCGAAGCAGAAACATGTGGCGCAACATGTTATGTATGAAATGGATGTGATGTTCATCTACAAAAGAAAAATTCCCCCAGTTTAGAATATATGACTGTATTGTACAGTGTTGATCTACGCTCCAAATATTGATGGGATTGATTCTCTGCCATCAAGTCATTTTCAACCCCTAGCAGGTTATAGGTTATTTCCATATTATCCAAATGTAGCCTGTGTTGATTCTGAAGATCTCATTTTGCTTACATTCAACCTATTACTTTTCTGTCCCTTCTGCATGTTAACACTGACTACTAATCTAGTAATCTACTAGAAATTATGCTGCATAAGGTATAGTAAGCTTCGGCCTCAGCCTTTTTGAACACAGAATTCATAATGTTTTCCGTCAAGACTCAATTATTCTCTTCTCTGCCTTCCATCAGCAATTTAAGACACAATATTGTTCTGCATTATAGGACTATTTTAAGAAATTCTAAGATAATCATGAATGTGAAATGTATTGAATATAGGGAAGTGCTTTTAAAAGGCTAAATATGATTACTGAATGACAAAGCACTCTGATGGTTAAACTTGATATTCATTACCTTCTACAGCATTTAGGGCATATTCATATAAACTCTATACAAGTAGCAACAGCAATAGCACTTGGACTTGTACACCCCATTCATAGTGCTTTTACAGCCTTCTCTAAGTGGTTTACAGAGTCAGCATATTGCCCCCAACAATCTGGGTCCTTGTTTTACCCACCTCGGAAGGATGGTGGGTAAAACAAAAAAAAAAAAAAAAAAAGGAAGGAACAAAATATCTTATACCAACAGACTTGAAATCCTGGGATTAGAAAACTTACAACTCCGTCGACTCCGACATGACCTGTGTTTAACTCACAAAATCATCTATTGCAATATCCTTCCTATAAAAGACTACTTCAGCTTCAATCGCAATATTACAAGAGTAAAAAATAGATACAAGCTAAATGTCAACCGCTTCAAACTTGATTGCAGAAAATATGACTTCTGTAACAGAGTTGTTAATGCTTGGAACTCACTACCTGACTCCATAGTCTCTACTCAAAATCCCAAAATCTTCAACCAAAAACTGTCTACTATTGACCTCACCCCATTCCTAAGAGGACTATAAGGGGCGTGCATAAAAGCACAATAGTGCCTACTGTTCCTGTTCTATTGTTCCCTTCATTATATCAAATTAATATTATTGATGCATATTTTTACTTATATATTTTCTTCAATACATGTTGTTTTATCTATGACAATTGTTTGTGTATACTGTTGTGACAAAATAAAATAAAATAAAATAAAAATAAAGATGAAAGTCTGAGTCAACCTTGAGCCGGTGAGATCTGAACTGCCAAACTGCAGCTAGCAGTCATCTGAAGTAGCCTGCAGTACTGCATTCTAACCACTGTGCCACCTTGGCTTTTTAAGTAAGGGTCTTAGGTACTTCTGCTACATGGATGATTCAACAATGCTTGAAATCCCCTTCATCTGATGGTGCAATGGAATGCTCTACCCCAAGTTTAATCAATACAAATATATCAACCAAAGCATACTTTTCTTCAGTCTGTGTAAGCATGGTATCTGCGAAAGCATGGAAATATGCATGGAAACTGCAGGCATACAAGAAGGGTGGGTTTTTTTTTGTTTGGCTTGGTTACAAATGGATAGGTAAATTTAGATGCAAGCAATCTTTCAGTTGCCCTTTCTAAGACATTTAGAGTTTGAAATGTACTAACTAGCACATTGACTTAAATGTGAAATTGCATCACACAGCCCCATGTTGCTGATAAAGGATCAGTGTTTAATACTTGCATCATTTCATGTCTCTGTAAGAAACTGAAGAGTCCGTTCTTCACAGGGGTGGGATTCAGAAACTTTAGCAACTGGTTCTCTGCTGGTCATGGTCATGGTGGGCATGGCCTATTTGGCCTCCTGCACCATGGGGGGGGGGTCGCTGTTTTTGCCTTTCCCAGACTCTGGAGGCTTTCCTCAAGCCTCTGGGAGGGCAAAAACAGCCTCCCCCTGGACCCTCCGGAGGCCAGAAACGGGCCTGTTTTTGTAGGCCCATTTTTCACCCTCCCCAGCCTATAGATGCTTTCCTCAAGTCTCTGGGAGGGCGAAAATGGCCTCCCCTGGTCTCCAGAGGCTGGAAACAGGCCTGTTTCCAGACTTCCGGAACCTCCGGTAGGCCTATTTTCGCCCTCCCAGAGCCTTCACGTGAGCACTGCACTTACCTGGCATCCAAAACAGGCTACGTGGAGACTCCTGGGAGGGGCTAGGTGGTATGGGAGGGGCCAGCCAGTCCTTGTAACTACTGGTTCAGCGAACCAGATTAAAATTAACATCCGGTTCACCTTAACTGGTCTGAACCAGCTGAATCCCACCCGATTCTCCACCAGTTATGTGTTCCAAACTTTGATATGTAATGATATTAATAGATATTAACTAATGTGCTTTTGGCTTGTTTTTACAATTAACCACAATATTGTGAACTCCAAGAGGTTATTAGAGTTATTGAGCTCTTTTGGGTGGCTTATAAATTGTACAATCCTGAGCCAGATTTAGCAAAGTACACATGCTTAATTTAAGCAGAAACATAGGTTAAACATGTGTAAACTTTAGTTCAAATACAAGACTTTATTTTTATATTTTGTGATCTACATTTTGATATATGACATTCACTTGTGGGGTGCCTCAGGGGTCTGTTCTCTTGCCTCTCCTGTTCAACATCTATATGAAGCCGCTGGGTGAGGTTATCCGTGGTTTCGGGGTGGATTATCATCTGTACGCTGATGATACTCAGCTGTACATTTCCACCCCGAACCACCCCAATGAAGCCGTTGAGGTGCTGGGCCTGTGTCTTGAGGCCGTGCGGGTCTGGATGGGGAGGAACAGGCTCCAACTCAACCCTTCCAAGACAGAGTGGCTGTGGGTGCCGGCGTCCCGGTACAGTCAACTTACACGATCGCTGACTGTGGGGGAGGAAGTACTGACCCCCAGGGTGGGAGTGCGCAACTTAGGCGTTCTCCTGGACGATCGGCTGTCCTTGGAGGATCACTTGACAGCCGTCGCCAGGGGAGCATTTTATCAGGTTCACCTGATTCGCCAGTTGCGCCCCTTCCTTGACCGGGACGCCTTACGCACGGTCACTCACGCCCTCGTCACTTCCCGCCTGGACTATTGCAATGCTCTCTACATGGGGCTCCCCTTGAAGAGCACCCGGAGGCTCCAGTTAGTCCAGAATGCGGCCGCGCGGGTGATAGAGGGAGCACCGCGTTGCTCCCATATAACACCCATCCTGCGCGGTCTACACTGGCTACCGGTAGCCTTCCGGGTGCAATTCAAGGTTTTGGTTACCATCTTTAAAGCGCTCCATGGCTTAGGACCGGGATACCTTCGAGACCGCCTTCTGCCGCCGATTGCCTCCCAACGACCCGTGCGCTCCCACAGAGTGGGCCTCCTCAGGGTGCCGTCGACCAAACAATGTAGGTTGGCGACCCCCAGGGGGAGGGCCTTCTCTGTGGCGGCACCAGCCCTGTGGAACGAGCTTCCTCTGGGATTACGACAACTCCCCGACCTCCGGACCTTCAGACGTGAACTGAAGACTTTATTATTTCACGCGCTGGACTAGCCTAAGAATAAAATGTTTTAGCTAAATTTTAATGGGGTTTTTAACCAATTTTTACCGTTTTTAGTGATTTGGCTATGATAATATTTAATTTTAATTGGGTTTTTAATGCTTATTTATTATATTGTCTTTTAATATGCCTGTGAACCACCCTGAGTCCTACGGGAGATGGTGCGGTATAAAAGTATGATTAATAAATAAATAAAATAAATAAATATAAAGATTGAACTCATTTTCTGCTTGATATTACTGAAGTTAATTCAATAGTAAATCCCATGTTACAGGATTCCCAGTATAGTTTCTTGTAAAAAAAAAAGTGCAGAACTATCATACTGATTGATATATTGAAAGAAAAATTTCATACTGGTTTTATAGTTCCTGAGGATTAATCTTTTTTTCTTACACACTACTTGATTTGAAATTACCTCGTATTGAAGTATACTGTGCTCTTGTCTGCAGAAGTAAGATTTTCCATTTCAAATGCATTTCAAATGCTCATTTCAGTATGCTTGATATAGTTGCTTTTGCTACACTTATTTGAGCCAATTGCTCGGCATTATCCAACTTTAATTGCTTTTTCAGAAGAGTGAGGACTACTGTATACAAATGATACAGCAAGTCTTCGACAAGCGCCATACGTAGCTTCCTTCATTCATCCAGGCTTTTGCTTTTCAAGCCACTTGAAAGTTTCTTCTTAGTTTTTAAACAAGTTTGCAATGGGAAAGAGGATCTATTTTCAAAGGCTTTGTTTTGTGAGATGAAGACAAGATTTGTACCCATTTAAAGAGCTTCAGGATCACAGCACTTTAGGCAACTGAGTTAAATATTTGCTCTTGTGAAAATGCAAGATTTAATTAAAGAAACATTGACTTTGGTTGGTCAACGCTGGTCACCACATTACAAAAAAGATGTTGAGACTTTGGAAAAAGTGCAAAAGAGAGCAACTTGGATGATTAAAGGCCAGGAGACTAAAACATGCGAAGAACGGTTGCAGGATTTGGGTTTGGCTAGTCTTGAGAAAAGAAGGACTTGTGGGGGAGGACATCAGAGCAGTATTTCAGTATTTGAAAGGCTGCCAAAAAGAGGAAGGGGGTCAATTTATTTTCCAAAGCACCAGAGGGCAGGACAAGAAACAATGGATGGAAACTAATCAAGGAGAGAAGCAACCTGGAATTAAGGAGAAACTTCTTAACAGTGAGGAAAATTAACCACCGGAACAGTTTGCCTTCAGAAGTTGTGGGTGCTTCATCACTGGGGTTTTTTAAGAAGAGACTGGACAATCACTTGTCTGAAATGGCATAGGATCTCCTGCTTGAGCAGGAGGCTGGACTATAAAACCTCCAAGGTCATTTCCAGCTCTATTCTGATTCTCATTTGAAAGCATCCAGCAATGTTTTTATGCAGCAGCTCAAGGGAGAATCCGCCCAGGGCTCACATTAAGGGCTCATCTTCATGTCTCCCTAACTGCAGCATGAATATTTCCTGGCATCCATTTTTATATGACACAATCACATGACATCACTTATGCTTTAATCTCTAGTCAGCTGAAAAAGCTTAAAATTGTTTTAGCTGTTTCTGTTTTAAAGTAACATTTTCTACTTGTCCTATCATAATGTTGCTCCAAGAATCTGATTCATGAACAAAGGGACTGACAGATATGCTCAGCTCTTGTTGGTCACCTTAGGCTACCCTTCCCTCCAGTTTTTGGGCAACAATTTTCTTAACCATTTTGGCTTCATCGGTAGAGAAAAGCATACATTGGGATTCCACAGAGGCATTGCCTGCATAATGCCCAATTAACACTTTTTAACTAGCACTTTCTAGAAGAATTGTCCAGTTTTATGAAGGCTCCATATATGCGTAGGTTTAATACTCTTTCCTAAGAATACTAGCTGCACAGATATTCATCCTACAAAGAAAAACATAGCAACATACATCAGCTGTATATTGCTAGTTATATTACAAATAACTATAACACAGGATGTATGTTGCTTTAGACAATAGGTGGTTTGCATAGCTATTTATCCTCTCCCCCCACTTTTATTACTTTGGCCACCATTTTACATATTCCTATGCAACGTTGCCTATTCCATGGAGTACTTGTGGGCGCTACTGGCTTTAGCCATTTGCTGCACTATCCTGACTATAATTTTTGTAAGCCACCTAGAGTTGATTGTTGGCAAGATGGGCAGCATATAAATTTAATAAATAATTAATAAATAATAACTAAATAAATAATAACATTAAACCTAAACTGATATTTAAACTGAATTCCTGTCACTTAAATGAATACTGTATTTATTTAAAGGAATATTAACACAGTCTTCCAAATCTTGGGTCCTCTGAAAATTAGTTTTCAGAGACAAATACCGTCTATGTATTTTTCAGAAACTAGCATGGTTTACTGTTATCACAATATAAAGCGCAGACTCTTAACAAAAACCTTTCAACTTTATTACGGTCCTTCATTACAAGAATTGATCTACTGCTTTAGTGCAATTTGGAATTTTCCAAGCTATTTACAATTATTTGACAGATATTGCATTACTGGAATGTTACTGGGGAAAAATATTCTGTAAAATGGTTACAATAAATCATCAGCTAAGTTTGTTCCAAGAAGAGTCAGATGCCTCTTCTTTAATTAACATATCAAAGCAATTCAATAAGTTAAAATAATATAGGAGGAAAAAAAGAAGTTATAGATTATGCAGAAGCAGTATTAACAGAAAAAAATGTACCTATGCAGCTTCCAACTATACGAATTTTCTACAAATTTAGCACATGCAACTTTATTTATCTGTACCTATCTATCAATTATCAAACTTCTTGCAAAAAACTTTTGGCAGCTTACAGTTGAAGAGGAATATAAAAAACAAAGAAGTTTAAAAAAACACATAAAATAAAATAAAATCAGAATAGTACGATGATGATGGTGATGTCCATTCAATCATATCTGACTGTTAGTGATTTTATGGCCCAGGTCTCTCCATATCTTCCATTCTTGCACTACTTCTTTGAGTTGTTCTATGCTCCCGTTGGTGTCAGCTTTGGTGGTGTCCAGCCATTGTGTTCTTTGTGGACCTGGTTTCACTTTGCCATTAACTCTTCCAGACATAATTATTTTTTCCAATGAATTTCCCTGTATGAGTTTGACAAAATATATGAGACCCAGTTTTGTGATTTTGCCTTACAACTACATGTCTGGTGTTATGCACGCCAGTACTTGCTTGTTATAGCATATAGCAGAATATACAGAACAAAAGAATAGCAGAATAGCATGATGAAGAGCTAGCAAAGTAATAAAGTCAACTGTTTACAGCCCATTCTAAAACTTTTCATTCTGTGTGGATTCAATTCTTGGTCAAGTTCAGTATCTGGGGAAGAACCAGATAAGCAGAGTTTTACAGAAAGAAGGCCAGCACGATTTTGACTACCAAAACTTTTAGATCAATTATTTATCAAAGGGTGTGGCCACTGCAACAGATAGATATATAGATATAAAGTGTATTGTCATTGTACATATATGCACAGTATACCCATGTAATGAAATTCTCATAACACCCAGAGACCAAGCCCAACACACATAACAATCCCCAGACACACCTTCACCCACCAAAAATTCACCACCCCTCAACCACCCAAGCATCCACACAGCAGACCAAGTAATGCTGTCCAACAGCTCACTGATGGTGGCCCTTTAGTTCATTGTTGAGTGTAATTATAGCTCTGGGATAAAAACTATTCAGAAGATGTGTAGTCTGAGTTTTAATTGTTCTGCCAGAAGGCAACAGTCCAAAAAGATTGTAAGCAGGATGGGAAGAGTGTCTGAGAATGTTGTGCAACTTGCTCAAACAGTGACATTATTTAGTGGAAGGGATAAGTAATTAAAGCAAGCTAGAGGTAAATGAAAGCTAATTATATTAGCCTTCTTTTTAAGGAAAATTAAAATATAGATTTTAATAAATCCAAATTGAGGAAGTAGGATTTCATGAAGGAAGAAGCCAATGGTAAAAGGAAATGAAGGTAAAGTTCTTAATGAAGGTATATTGAAGATTTTTTTTTTAAAAAAGGACTCAGATGGAGTTACAAAGGATTGGTCACCAAAAAAGACTGCATATATGTAGGTACTTGTGATTAGTAGTGCTTGTGTCAAGAAAAGCTAAAGCTCAGGATGATCTAAGGGTGGGTGAAAAATGTGAAAAGGATATCTTCAGATATGTTCAACATGAAAAGAATAGAAAAAGATCAGCATGACAGCGTTCAGTGAAGGGAGCAAAACATTAACAGATAACAAACACAAGGCCGAACTACTAAATTCTTTTTATAGACTCCTCCAACAAAGGATTTGTGTTGTAAATGTTGTACCTTGATGAACATATCTGATGTCGTGTCCCACTCCTGCGCTGATGGCCAGGTCGGGGAAGTCCGTATCAAGCGTGGCTGCAAAGCCTCTGCAGCTCTGCCAAAGTCCTATCAGAGTTCTCAAGGCAGGCAGGAGACCAGGAAGTGACTTCAGCAATCCAAATTAGACTTTGCCTGACTCAGAGAATGCCAGAAAGCAGATCCTTTATATAGGCCATGGGGTGTGGCTCCATGACTCAGCACTTATCCAGGCCTGCCCCTCCCTTCCTTTTGCTGACGTCGCCTCTCTACTCTCTGGAAGCGAGGATCTCTCCAGCCTCCAGCTGTTGGTAATCTTAGCTCATGACTGGCTTCACATTCTTCAGGCTCACATGCTGTGGGGGAGGAGTTTAGTTGTTCCGTTTGCCTGGGCATGGTGCCAGGACTGGGGGCTGAAGGCATGTCAGGCCCTTCGTCTTGCTCGGCCTGTCCAGGCATGGTGCCAGGGCTGGGGGCTGGAGGCATTCCAGGACATTCTTCCGAACTATCAGCGTCCGGCAGAAGATAAGAGGGGCCTGGCTGTGGCAGGGGGAGCGAGCGAGACACAACATCTTTTCTTTTATGTACACTGAGAGCATATGCACCAAGACAAATTCCTTGTGTGTCCAATCACACTTGGCCAATAAAAAATTCTATTCTATTCTATTCTATTCTATTCTATTCTATTCTATTCTATTCTATTCTATTCTATTCTATTCTATTCTATTCAAAAGGACATGTTATCCACCATGAAGCTCTGAAGAGCAGGATGAGAGAAAAGGGTTGAACTTTAAAATTGATAGAGATATGAACAAGAAATACCTTTGTATTTTGACTGAGTTTAAATCAACAGATTAGAATTCATCTACTCTAAAGAAACTTGATGGTCTGGCCAAACATAACTTGTGTTTTAGAAATTCCAGACAACTAGTGGACTGTCAAGCAACTTGAAAAGGGAAAACATTTTCCATATGTTTAAAAAAGGAAAAAGAGTGACCCATCTAGGCAATCCAATATCATTTGATTGACTGATTATCATTTTTGACTCTTAATGACACCATAGATAATTTTTCTCCATGACAATCTATCCATAACCTGTTGCTTCGTGTCTCCCAACAGTGCCCTAATTGCTACTGTAACTCTATCAGTCCACCTTGCTTTTGGTCATCTTCTTCTCCTCTTTCCTTCCACTTTCCCAGCATTAGAGCCTTTTCCAGAGAGCTGGGTTTTCACATAATGTGTTTGAATAAAGATAGTTTGAGTCTAATCATTTGTGCTTTGAGTGAGAACTCTGGATTGATTTTCTTGAGGATTTATCAGCTTGTTATCTTGGCTGACCCTGGTCTCAGGAGTCTTCTCCAACATGAACGTTCAAAGCAATCAATACTCTTTCTATCCTACTTCTTTAAACTCCAAGTCTCTCTTCCATAGAGTGTCAGAGGCCATGCAAATCTGATCTTTGTAGGTATAAAAACATCACAGCATTTCGATGGAGTAAAATAAAGAGGATACATGATTTATGAATATGTAAGTACCTTAAAAATAATAGGCCAGCATAGATTTGCCAAGAATTCATGTAGCCAAACTTGTATTACTTTACTTTTGTTCTGGTAACTTTTTTTAAAAAAGTATAGGGATGCAGTGACATCACACATTTTGTTTTCATGAAAAGCATTTGACGAAAACCCCCACAACACTTTGATTAACAAGCTAGTTAAATGCAGAATGGATGGCGGATCAATTAGATGCGTACATAGATAGCTCAAAAATGTATTCAAAGAACGTTCATCAAGAGTCTCATCAGACTAAAATGAGGTATCATATAAAAGGCAGCGGCAGAATCAGTTTCATCAAAATGACGTGTTGCAAAGTTCCCCTTGCAATATATGTAACAAAAGGAATGGAAATTTGTATCTTGATCATAAGACTTTTTCCAATGCCTGCCCCCAATGCTTGCCCTCAATGCAGGGGTGAAATTCAGCAGGTTCTGACAGGTTCTGGAGAACTGGTAGCGGAAATTTTGAGCAGTTCGGAGAACCAGTAACAGAAATTTTGAGTAATTCAGAGAACCAGTAAATATCACCTCCAGCTGGCCCCAAAATGGGGTGAGAATTGAGATTTTGCAATATCTTTCCCCTGGAGTGGGAAGGGAATGGGGATTTTGCAGTATCCTTCCCCTGCTATGCCCACCAAGCCATGCCCCCATAGCCTGTAGTAAAAAAATGTAGATTTCACCACTGCCCCAATGCCTATGGATCAAACAGGGTTCAGAAATTCCAGTTCTGGGCCCTGCATTCTTTAACTTTATGATTTGGATGGAAAGGTAGAAAGACGGCTTATCAGATTTACAGATGAAATAGGTTAGGGTGGGGTAGATAATACTCGAGAAGACTAAAATATTTCATAGAATGTTCTTAGTACATAAGAGAAATGGGCTGGAAATAATAGAATGAAATTTAGCAAAGACAAATATAAAGTTCTTTCACTTAAAGTACAGAATTCAGATGCAGATCTATAGGAAAGGAGAAAGCTGACTTGATAGTAGTAGAAACAAGTACCGATGTCAGAGATCTTGTTATGCTTCTATATGTTTTAAAAGAGAAATAATACTTTTGTGTTTGATGATTCCTCTTACAGTCAACCCTAATGGAATATAATGGCTGGCTTGGCCCTACCATTTGTTAGAATGACATGTCACTTAAAGCACAAAATGCTAGAGGGCAGTTGTGTCAAGATGAACCATCCAAACTCAATAATTTCTGCCCCCTGGGCTACAGTTTTAACTGTAGCTATATTTATTTGTGGCTGCCTTAGTTGCTGATTGTTGCATTTCTTTGCCTTCTTCTAATGCATCATTGTTAGAAAAAATCCCTTTGTGGGCAAATAAACAGAAAGCCTGCTAGGCCAGTTCAATACATGTCCAACACAGACACTATACATGAATATAAATATCATTCTGGTTCATGCTAACATTAGGGGTAGCACGGTTGCTCACTGGTTAAGTTGCTGGGCTTGTCAACTAGAAAGCTGGCAGGCCAGGTTCAAGACCTGAACAACACACAACCGGGAGAGCTCCCATCCCTCGTACTAGCACCTGCCAACCTGTAGTTCGAAAGCTTGCAAATGCAAGTAGATAAATGGATACGGCTTTGGTGGGAAGATAACAGTGCTCCATGATGTCCTGCCACATGACTGTGGAAACTTCTCTGGTCACCGCTGGCTCAATGATCTTGAAATTGAGATGCCCCCTACAGTTGGCAAAGACTAGTGGAATAAAACACACAGGGATTCCTTTTACATGCTAACATTGATACTGCTACAAAGCAGCATTTATATCTGGAGAAAGGAAGCAAGTGCCAAGTAGAACATTGAAGGGATAAGAAAGTCTGGAGAACAAAACTAGAGTCTGTCTTGAGATACAGAAGGGTCTACTCCCTCACTGCAATAATAAAAAAGTTGCCAACTTAGGTAGCTTCTGCATATATAGAGTGGGTGTTTGTGGAATACTTTCTTTGATCCATCTCATGTAACATGCCTTTGACTAATTCTGTTGAGGGATTGCTTTCAATTTTCCATCATGCTTTGTTTCTTCTTTTCAAGTCATGAAGGAAATGAGCCTGATAGCTTTATCATGACCAAAAAGCAGAAAAGGGCATTAAGATAACTAATTTGCAAAGTTGCTAGTACGGCCCCTTAGCTCTACTTATCTGTATTTTTTAACCTAGGAGTTGAAATAGATGTTAGATAAAATTTAGTTCACTGAAAACAATGTGAACACTTGTTGATTAAAACAGAATTCAGTTGCATTATTTACTGGATCATGTCTACCATTTTAAGGAAGTTTGTTTTTAAGCTTTTCTCTCACTTTGCAAAAAGCTGCACTGCTTGTGTTTTTATCAGAGAAATGCACACATTTATACGTAAGTATGAAACTCAGGATAGCTGTGCCTTCATATTTTTTCTTTTTTACAAAAACATTATAATATAACCAGCTATTAACATTTAAACCAGGGAGGAGCAAAATGGTGCCTTCTAGATGTTTTTATTATTCAAAAAGTTTTTATTAGTCAAAAAAGGTTTATACAAATACATATCAGGTATGGTAAATTTTCATTTTTCTTATCTAAAATAAGAATTTTACTCAAATTTTTTAACACATACAACAGCCATAAGGCAAGCAGGTGACACGAAGTAGCTAAGTTTGCAAATTTTAAATACGTAATAAAGAAGAGTCAAGAATAAACAGAATATCGTACAAAAGAGAATAAGGAAAACCAACACAATCCCAAATATCTTTATCACTTCCTAGTTTTGGATCTCAGAACTCTGGGTTCAGCCTGACCCAACTCCAGGGCCGCAACAGCGGCAGCCGCTTCAGCCCCATGATCTATAACCTCCCCTTCTTCAATTCCTGGGTCATCTGATTCCAGGAAGGCTTTGTGTTCCTCCACATAGGCCGTAGCCTCCGCAATTGTACTGATTTTTTTCGTAATGCCCTCCCGGAAAATCATCAATCCCTCTGGCATCAGCCATCTGAAGCCCACTCCCTTCTGGTACAATTTGCTTGACAAAAAATAATATTTCTTCCTTTTTTCACGTACCTGTCTGGGAATCTGCCTCAGAATGGCTATCTCCCTGCCCCTGTAAATCAGTGCCCCACTCCTATGTTTTCTAAGAATTTCATCTCGTCTCTCTTCTCACAAATTTGACATGAACCTCTCTGGGAACTGCATGCGTGCGTGCATATTGCTAATTAACTCTATAAACTCGATCCACATCCCAATTCATGAAATCAACACCTCTCCCAAGAAATTCTCCCAACAATTTAGTCACAACATCTCTCAAGTCTTCTTGGTCCACTTCTTCCAAATTTTGAAACCTAAGGAAATAAGACATTTTATCCATCTGTAGTCCAAGCACAGCATTGCCTGTCGTCTCCTCTCTTTTCTGCACTGCCCGCATCTCACCCTCCAAACCTTCCACTTTCTGCTTGTTTTCTGCTGAAACTTGTTGAGTATCCTTTAAATCCTTTTGGATAGTCACAATTTCTGCTCTTATTTCATCCAATTTCTTGTCCATATTAGATAACTTTTCCAAAATTCTCTCCATCTCTCCAGCAGTTGGTCTCTGACCTTTTGCCATTAAGGAGAAAAAAATACAAAATCCTCAGGCAGGCACGGTATCCTTGCCTTCTAGATGTTTTGAACTGCAACTCTGAAATGTTTGACTATCAGATATTATATGCATACAAAATATCTGGAGGCACCCGGTTCCTTATCTGTGCGGTAAACCAACACATATTGAAAATCCCCTGTAGAAAGAAAGAAACTGGCTCAGCGTGAGAAGGAAGGCCTTGCCACCCTTTCCTTCATTGTAGCTTTTAAATTAGTCTACCTGTGCTGATGTTGCTGTGTAGAAAAAAAAAGATGGAATTTATAATTGAGATGAGACTGCGTGGGAATAGTTAAGCGGCATGAGAAAAAAAGGGTTGGGGGAAATCGGTTGCGTAAGGTAGTTTTCATACAGTTTGGATCTGACTGGCCTGATACATCAATGTTTCTTATCAGAAGAGCTGGAAAGGCCTTTCTTGCTCCAGAGTTGGAATTGACCAGCTAAGTATAGACCAGGGGTCTCCAACCTTGTGTACTTCAACTCCCAGAGTCCCTCAGCCAGCAAAGCAACGCTGGCTAAGGAACTCTGGGAGTTGAAGTCCACAAGTCTTAAAGGGACCAAGGTTGGAGACCCCTGGTCTAGAAGGCAAACAGCAGCTAGCTAAGCATAGCAGTCGGAGCAGAGACAGACAAAGTCCAAGAATAGATCTGGAAGACCAAGATGATCCAACAAGAGCAAACAATTAAAGGTGCTTAATTAGGACTTGGTATGGAAGGCCAAGTAGGAGAGGCCTAGCAAGAGGTTCTGCAGCTGTAGGTGGGACAGTAAGGGAGGCCATTGTAAAGCCCTGCAGAAGACCAGATGAGAAAATGTAGGACTTATCAAGAGAATCTGTGACAATATATACCAAGGAGCAGGAAATTGACTTGAAAAGCTGGTGATTCACTATGGAGGTCCAAAGTTACCAGCTGTGATTAAGCTGGGACTGTTTCAATTGGCTTTCTGGAGGAGAGTAGTAGGAGAGAGTAGATAGCAAGGAAACCCCAAGTTATATCCCACACTAAACCTGGTAGAGATTAACCTAGTTAGTTTCGATAGACTTTTAGCCAACCCAAGTCCTAGTGGTTGATAGAAGAGCTACAAACACCATTATAATAAATTATTTATTTATTTATTTATGTATTTATTTATTCATATTTTTATACCGCCCTATCTCCCTAAAGTCTTAAAGTCTTAAAGGGACCATCTAAAAACAACATAAATATACACAGTAAAACATTAATCTAAAAAACTTATTAAATAGGCCGAATATTTAAAATAGACATAAATAATAAAACCCCAAGTTAAAACCAAATCTAAAATTTAAACAATTAAAATTTAAGAATCTAGTCCAGTCCTGCGCAAATAGGGGAAGGGCCTTCTCTGTGGGGGCTCCCACCCTCTGGAACGAACTCCCCCAGGACTTCGTCAACTTCCGGACCTCCGAACCTTCTGTCGCGAGCTTAAAACACACTTATTCATCTGCGCAGGACTGGATTAGATTTTAAATTTATTGGTTTTAAATGGGTTTTATTATTTATACTGTTTTTAATAATTGGCTTTGTAGAATAAGTTTTTTAATTTTATTTTAACTTGTATTTATATGTTTTTAATTGCCTGTGAACCGCCCTGAGTCCTTCGGGAGATAGGGCGGTATATAAATGTGATTAATAAATAAATAAATAAATAAATAGATGTGTCTTAAGCTCGCGGCGGAAGGTCCGAAGGTCAGGAAGTTGATGAAGTCCTGGGGGAAGCACGTTCCAGAGGGTGGGAGCCCCCACAGAAAAGGCCCTTCCCCTGGGCGTCGCCAGTCGGCACTGCCTAGCTGACGGCACCCTGAGGAGTCCCTCCCTGTGGGAGCGCATGGGTCGGTGGGAGGCATTCGGTGGCAGCAGACGGTCCCGTAAGTAACCCGGCCCTATGCCATGGAGCGCTTTAAAGATCATTACCAAAACCTTGAAGCGCACCCGGAAAACCATAGGTAGCCAGTGCAGTCTGCGCAGGAGAGGTGTTACATAGGAGCCACGAGGGGCTCCCTCTATCACCCGCGCAGCCGCATTCTGAACTACCTGGAGTCTCCGGGTGCTCCTCAAGGGGAGCCCCATGTAGAGAGCATTGCAGTAGTCCAGACGAGATGTCACGAGAGCATGAGTGACCGTGCATAAGGCATCCTGGTCTAGAAAGGGGCGCAACTGGCGGACCAGGCGAACCTGGTAAAAAGCTCTCCTGGAGACGGCCGTCAGATGATCTTCGAAAGACAGCTGTCCATCCAGGAGAACGCCCAAGTTGCGTACCCTCTCTATTGGGGCCAATGACTCGCCCCCAACAGTCAGCCGAGGCTGCAGCTGACTGTACCGGGATGCCAGCATCCACAGCCAATCCGTCTTGGAGGGATTGAGCTTGAGCCTGTTTCTCCCCATCCAGACCCGTACGGCTTCCAGACACCGGGACAGCACCTCGATAGCTGTTTTAGACTAGAATTAGACTAGGAGGGAAGAGTAGCATAGCACTAGACCTCTTAAATAGGGGTTCCTGGTCTGCAGCCCGGTTCTAGGCCATGACCCATTGGGAACTGGGCTGCACAAAGCAGATGAGCACACAAGCACACGAAGCTGCATTTCTACAAGCAGGGCATGCACATAAAATGTTTCCTCACCCCCAATTCCACTGCTAATAGCAGTTCACAGAACTGGAAAGGTTGGAGGTCACTGTCTTTGAAAACAATTTGGGGAAGGAATCATATTAACATAGACTAAATTGCACCTAAATTGCTCAGTTCACAGGATTTGCCAACCCATTTGCCTGAGTTTCTGTACCATTCTATGTCAAACCTAGGATACCCCTGGGAAGTAAAAGGGACTTGAGAGGGACCCCCTGTAAGAGGGCGCTGCTGCTGAAAAGCCTGAGCCCTATATTTTTTATAGCCTTAGTACTTTGTGGAAGAGAATAACAGGTCAACATGGGGGGAGGAGAAGATCCAGAATTTATTCTAGCCTGAAATTATTTAGATACTAATGAATAAACACACACACACACACACAAGCATATGCTTGAACTGGGCCAGAACCAAACTGGCAGAAAGTTACTGATGTAGGACGATGTAAGATGATATAAAAGCACACCACAGGAAACCATCTGGCGGTAGTATTTTGGAGCAGCTGCACTAAAATTAATAAGAGTTAATGGCACTCGGGCAACAAATAAATCAGAAGTCTCCTGCAAAGGTGTAACTGTATATTTTCACCACAAGATGTTATGGGGATAAAAATGGAGCACTTGAACAACTTGGTCTTTTATCTTTGTTAGCAGGATAAATTTGTCCTTCTTTGGCGGACAAGAACTTCATGATGATGGTCCACCTTCTGTCACCTTCAGGCTGTTCTATTGCAGTGACCTTCCTTTGGTGTTGTCTGCAAATCCACATGGCAATAACAACTCATCCATCAGGTAACAACTGATTTCTTAAATGGGTCAGCCCAAACAGCCGTATATTTGTGACCAGGCAACAACTCTATTATAACAAATGTTGCCGATGACATATTGATGAATTGATGATTATGATGAGCTGATACTCTTGGCCAGATATCTTGAAGTACCTGCTTCACTATAAAAATTCAAGAGAACACACCAAAACGTAAATGTGAACTCTTGCTGCAATTAAAATAATTGAAATCAGAAAGTTAATTTCCACATATTTTCATCTTCTCTCTCTCTCTCTCTCTCTCTCTGTCTCTCTCTCCTTCTCCCTCCTCCCCCTCCCTCTCACACACAGATGTATAATGTCAGCAACAAAATTTGAAGGACTTGCCAAATGCCAAATAAGGTTTGATACTATTCTGAACCCAATGTACCACACTTTTAAAATTTACAAGGGACATATCATGTATTTTCTTGGATATTATTTCATTTCATTTTTTATTTGTAACAGGAAGGGACTCATCTGGCAATATTTTAAGTTGAGGGAGATCAGTACTGCACTATTCTATATTACCTATGTTTTTGAAACTGAGATTTTAAGCCTATTGTTTTGTATATAATGTTAAACCAATTTTAGCTTTGTTTATTCTGTAGCTTTTAAATGCTGCCTACCACAAAATGCTGGAAAGGTCTCAGGTTTCCATCAGAAAGGACATGTGCAGTTTTGGAGCTATGGTTTGCCCGCCTTTTATGTAATAATACACAGTTTAATTTTTCTATTGCTATTAATGAATACAAATTCCCATTTCTCTTGTCTGAGCTTAATGTTTGGGGCTATGCTATCCCACTCATGAAAAAAGATTGAATTGTATTACAGAACTGACTTTGAAACAGAAATTTATAACGAATTATCTTTTTTATCAAGCTTAGAACAAGTTTTGGCTGTTTAAGGAAGCAAGAATTTTAACAAGAATACAACTCTTAAAATAATTCCAGTATTATATGGTTGTATGGAGAAAATGGTAAGGCTGTAGTAGATGAAATTAAACCTTTCCAATTTGCTTATTAGTTTTATTTTTTTATGTTTTTATCCTGTCTTTATAATGCAAGGTAGTGAACATACCTAGTATTCTTTCCTCCTATTTTCCCCACAAAAACAACCCTGTGAAATGGATTGGACTGAGAGAGAGACAGAGAGAGAGTCAATCAGAATAAAGCTGGAAGTGACCTTAGAGATCTTCTAGTCCAGGCCCTTACTCAAGCAGGAGACCCTATAACATTTCAGACAAGTGAATGTTCAGTCTCTTCTTAACACCCCCCCCCCCCCGAGATAAAGCACTCACAACTTCTGAAGGCAAGTTATTCCACTGGTTAATTGTTCTCACTGTTAGGAAGTTTCTCCTTAATTCCAGGTTGCTTCTCTCTTTGAGTTAGTTTCCATCCATTGTTTCTTGTCCTGCCCTCTGGTGCTTTGGAAAATAAATTGACCCCCTCCTCTTTGTGACAGCCTCTTAAATACTGGAATACTGCTATACTGGCAGTATAGCAAATTCACCAGCCAGTTTGCAGGCCTAAAGCAGGACTAGAACTCATTCTCTTCCAATTTCTAGTCTGGTGCCTTAACCACTGGACCATGGGCTTTGGGCCTGAGATGAGATCTCTGGTGGGACCAGGACAACAATGCAGTTGGATATTTCAGTGGGTTTTGATATAATCATAACCATAGGTGGAGAGTACAACCTTGAATGAAGTCTCCTTGAATGAAGTCTCCTGTTTTATAAAGCTTGATACTTTGAACTTGGGATGGGGGGCGACTAGTCATGGCCACGGTAGGCATGGCCAGCTCGACGTCATTCATGTGGAGAGTGCCTGTGGTAGCCTGAGTGCTCTGCCAGCAAAAATTCATGTGGAGAGTGCCTGTGGTAGCCTGAGTGCTCTGCCAGCCCTCCAGAGCTCCGTTTTCACTGTCAGAGGGTTGCGGGACGCCATTGCAGTGAAAACAGAACTCCATTTTCGCTAACAGAGGCACCACAGGAACCACTTCGCTGTTTTAGGGGCGACCCCACAGGCCAGATCTAAGCACCCTGTGGGCTGGATCTGGCCCATGGGCCTTGAGTTAGACACCCCTGGTCTATTTCATTGGATCCTTGAGTAGGGCAATTGGCAACCCCATTTGTGTATGTGTGTGTTGGGTGATAGTTTCCCTAAGTTGAATATTACTGTTGGTGATTGATTTTTCTTCTGTTTTCCTTTTTAAAATGTATTCATAACATGGCTATATGTCACCTAGAGCTTCCAAAATGATCAAAATTGCTTGTAAATTGATCAAATGAATAAAATAAAGCAGCAAATTTTTTTCTCAACTTCTAAGGAAAGATGGGCTGCTTTAATGAATAGCAAAGAGAAATGCTGCACTCATATGAGATCTAAAGAGCTTCTTCTGAGTTAATCTCAAGCCCTGATACATAATTTATCTTTAGAGTCTATCTTCTTGCATTTTATCATTGTAAGCAGTATCTCTCACCCCACCTCATGTCAGTTTTGTAATACTGATGGATGTGTTTATTTGTATATTAAGTGGCATCATCAGAGAAATTTGTAAATGGGGATAGTTGTGTGTCTTAGCTAAATCGTGCTAGGAAAGGTTTACTGAAAACATTCTGAATATTGACCAAGTATCTTCTACAGTTAAAAGTTCATAAGACTTGAAAAAGTTTGATCTGAAATGTGGCATACGTCATCCCTCATAATTTAGTTTTACTTTAAGCTTTAACCCATTCTGTTTACAAACAAAAAGGGTAGTTATTTTAATAAACCAAATAATCAAAATCCGATTTCAATGAAATTAGCCATTTTTAATAACTTCATAATGGTATAACTTCCTTGAAAATTCACCCCTTCATTATATGTAAAAAAATTACAGTCCAGTTGGGAATTGATGTTTTTCTCAGTGATTTTACCACTATTGTATTGGTGAATTCATAATACGTAATATTTTTGTATGTTCATAATATTTTGGCAATGCTAGATAGCTATTCTACTGTTATCTGCTAAATTATTTTTTTTTAAAAAGCTAATTTACTTCTTTGGGAACTGATAGATCAAAAATCTTGTGTTTTGTCACACACATAGAACATATTTATATTTAGATATACCAAAAATATTTCCAAGTATGTGGGAACTTGTGTTGTGACCCGGGCCCAAGTAGGTAGTAGGAAACTCAGTCAGTGTAAAAACAAACAAACTTTATTACAACAGCTGAGAATTAACTCATTCTCAGCGTAGTCCAACTAAATTAAAGCAAATTCCTCCCAACACAGTTCCTCAGTTCTATCGCCAACCTTGGTCCAATTAGGCAAACTACCAAAGGCCTTTCTTGGCAAAAGTTCAGAAGACACCAATACGAAACAAATCCAACAAGACAAAGCTATCAACGTTGTTTTCCATTGCTGGTCATTTAAGCCTTATGGGAGGAGCCTATCATCTCTTGGCCCTACTCCCAAGTTGTCCTCTTTGCTTTAGCTGCTCTTGTCTTCTGGCAGCTCTTCTCATGCGTGCATTAGGAACAGGCTCCTCCTGCTCCTCTGCCTCTCTACTGTCAGCCTCTGGAGGCTCTGGAGTCTGCACATCACTCCCCGATGGCCCTGGCCCAACCTCTGTCTCTGACGCAAGCCCTCATCTGGGCCTTCTTCAGCCTCCTGGCTCATGTTCTTCCTCAGCCTCATCGCTGTCTGACTCTGTTGCCAGCTCCACAGGCTGCTGGTGGACGGCAACAACTTGTATGTCAAATGTCAAAGATAAGATTTCTGGATATTAATAAGTGGATTAAAATTACATTAAGTTAGAGGTAAGATTAATACTGCTAAAATAAATATTACCCTTTGATTAATGTACATTTTAAAAGCTACTCCAATGTTAATTTCAAGTAGGTATTTCATTCAACTCAATAAAATTATATTAAATTTGTATGGCAAAACAGACAACCAAAGATTTAATTGGCTAAGTTAGGAGAACCTCTTGAAGAAAGAGATTTTAATATATTTTATCATCTGTATTTAGGTGGTATGAGAATTTGATTGAATGTGGGCTTTATTAGAAATATATTGTATATCCCTGTTATCCCTGTTAAGATCAGGGCAATGACAGGTCAACAAATAACAAAAAAAGTTTTTCATTTTCTGGCTTACATGCAATTAGATGTATTTGGGCTCTGTAGATTATTTTTGATGTTAAGTCTCATGAATATTTAACTTTATGGAAAACCCTACTTTAAAAATAGGTGGAAGACATGCTGGATAGTAGGAAGGCATGCTATACGGACAAAGTCTGAAATAGTTATTTTTAAAGCAAGTATCGTACTGTGTGATTATTATTTTAAGGATTTTCAAGATCTGCAGATAGGAATGTATTTGCCAAATACACAACAGTGGCAATAAAGTCAGCTTAAGCATGTCTCAATATGGACACAATGCTTTAGTTGCCTCAAAGAAGCCTGATACTCTCCATTTTGATTAAACCTAATTCCTTAATTAAAATCAAAATTATACTAGAAATTGAAAAAAAAAGTTAAAATTAATGATATTTATGACTTATGGAACCCAGAATTGAATATCCAATAATGGTATATCAGTGGGTCTAGTGTTAGGTTTGCTTCTTACTTTGAAAACTCTCATTCAGAAATACACCATTGGATATACAAACTCTATGTTATTTTCATTGACCTTATCTATGAAAGTGATTCGTTTGACAGGGTCTGATTATGGGAGAAAGGTGCAAGGACACAGATCAAAAAGTGCCTTCTAAAATTAATAATTGCATTAGATACTGATATTGCAGCTTGAGTAAGAATGGGCCATAACCAGGGGTGGGTTTCACTTACCTTTACCACTGGTTTGCTGTGTGCATGCATGCTCACTTTGTGTGCATGTGTGCTGTCTGTGCATGAGCCCAGCCTTCCACGCATGCGCTTTGCTCGCTCGTGTGCCTTCTGCACATGCGCCCGGCCTCGAAAACATGCCCAAATAGCATGAGTTGGAGCTGTGGGCATGTGGGCGGGACCTGTGATTGCCACTACCGATTCACTCGAACCAGTATGAACCGGCAGAATACCACCTGTGGCTGCAACCATGGGGTACACAAGATATTTGGTAATGGAACAGATCCAGGGGTTGAATAGCAGGATCAAGGCTGCTTTAATCCCAGCACTACCAGTCAATTTTGCTATCAAAGTCTCCAAACAGTCTCCTTATCATCTGGCAGGTAAGAGGCTCTTGCCAGGTGCCTTTTGCAGTCATCAAGTTACCCCAAAAGAGTATTTTAAGACAAGTGAGATGTTTGTATCCCAAGGCCCTTCAAAGCCAAAATGCATTGTTAGTGAGCCATTACCGTCTAATTATTGTAAATCTTCTGAAGTCACTGTGACCCATAAAAGATGTAAAAAGGTTCTGCATTAACACATGGATTTCAGTTAATGGTTAGTCCTGAAGGGTAGGTCACTGTGTTCTCTCGGGAATGTACCGTATGTGCTTTCTCCATTTAAAGATCCTTTGAAATTCTCCTGAAAGTCACACTTTTCATCTTGCTATGCTTCCTGTGATGCAATGTGGCTGCCTCCTACAGCACGGAAAGTTGGCTTTGGCAGATGTGTGTTGTTGCATCTGTTATCAACTAGAGCCTTGTAAAGTTAGGTTTATTGTTCCCTGCACTTTCATGGGGTAAAACACAACTCTCCTATTGGCTTAAGGCTTTTAGTAGATTTTCTTTTGCAAAACACCTGGATAGTGACTTATTTTGGTGACTTATATTCCAATCACCAAAAGGTACATAAAATACACATGACAAATTCAGCCAGACTGAAAAAAATTCTTACTTCTCTCAAGAATATTCTTAAGTCTCTCTCAATAAGTGTACTCAGTGATGCTACTTTCTCATTGTCATTAGTACCCTGTTTTCCCCAAAATAAGACATCCCCTGATAATAAGCCCAATCAGGCTTTTGAGTGCATGGCAATAAGGCCAAGCGCTTATTTCACGGTTCAAAAAAATATAGGCTCTTCTTTTCGGGGAAACATGATCGTATGGAAGCAGAGTCTTAAGCCGCAACCCCCAGGGAAAGATAAGCTTCAATATTTTCCTCTCTTTTGTAATATTCTTGCTGTAGCCACAGAAATCCCCTGGAGGGCAAAGACCAACATTAAAATGTGTATTGTGATATGGGGATGCGCCATAGCAACACCTGTTTAGTTTTTTAAAAAAATATTTCTTTTTAATCATTGCAATTAACAATATATGGATATCTTTGACCAGTGGAGGGATTCTGTCAGTTCTAGGCGGTTCGGCCGAACCGTTTGTTAAATTGCCCCTTGCCCCTTGCCCCTCCCCTCCCCACCATTACTTACCGGTGTCCATGTGGCCAGCGAGGCGCTTTAATCGCTGGCTAGAGAGATGCTTGGATGCAGACAGGCTTCTGTCGGCGGCTGCGTGGCGCTTGGATCGGGTGGGCAGCGAGGTGCATGGATCGACCTATGTGCATAGGGACTACCCAGATGGCTGAAAAAAATGATTTCTGACAGGTTCTCGCACTTTTGACCAGTCCTCACACTTACGACTGGTCATCATTTATGCCTGTTGCAGCATTTTGTGCATAGGGACTACTCAGAGGGCTGTAAAAGTTATTTTTGACCTGTCCTCACACTTTTGACCGGTCCTAACACCTACAACTGTCCTCACATTTTACATTTTGTGCCCTATCTTGTAACCGTGGTGAAGAGAAGCAGCTGTGAAATGATTGATATGGTTGTTAAAAATGCTGCAATGGGCATAAATGTCATGATGGTCATAAGTGCGAAGACCGGTCAGAAATGACTTTTTTAGCCCTCTGAGTAGTTTCTATGCCCATAGCCATGGCCACCCCCGGTCACATGAGCAGCTAGGCTCGCCCACCCAGTCACATGAACAGCTAGGCACGCCCACTCAGTCAAATGACCACCAAAGCACACCCCAAAATAAGCCACGCCCACAGAACCGGTTGTTAAAAAATTTGAATCCCACCACTGTCTTTGACTCAGGTTGATTCATTCCCTGCTGTATTGGCAGCAAATCATAATCACCCAAAGAGCCATGGTGGCGCCATGGTTAGAATGCAGTATTGCAGTCTAACTCACTGCTCTCTGTCAGGAGTTCGATTCTGACCAGCTCAAAGTTAACTCAGCCTTCCATCCTTCTTAGATTGGTAAAATGAGGACCCAGATTGTTGGGGGCAATATGCTGACTCTGTAAACTGCTTAGAGAGGGCTGTAAAGCACTATGAAGCGGCATATAAATCTAAGTGCTATTGCTGTTGCTATTGCTATCCACTTCATGGTAATGGAGCAATCAGTAACCTTCAGTGGCTATGTGTCTGGGTATGCTTTGACATCTATAAGAATTAGAAAATCATTTCAGCGCCTTCTTGGTTGCTGGCCAATTATTGGAGATAGTTAGGCTGCAAGAACGCTCACATGCCAATGATATATCCAAAGCAGGATAAAGTAGGGGCAGTTATGCCACTCTGTAAAGTGAACAGGTGCCTCATATCATATTTAGTTAGAACATTTCATTTCATTTTTAACAGCTGGAAAATTCTAAATTGGGGGAAGGCAACCAATACATCTGTCAATATTTCTATGGTGCTCAGCATGAAACTTTCTTTTTCTCTCTCTTTTAAAGAAAAGGTTCATTAATTAAGGTATACATTAGACAGAAACTTGGTGTGCTTACATGGCAAAGTATGAGCAGGCAGCATCACCCTTACTTACAAGAATGTGTTTGGTCCCATAAAAACTACAGAATGTGAAAATACTAAGACAATGAATATAGCTTCTTAGAAAATAAAATGTGTGATGGCTACATTCTAATCCTTTGTTTACAAATGTGTCTACCTTTCCATGTAAAAAAGAAGTCAAAGGTAAAATAGTGGTAGAAAAATCTTCTTAAAGTAGAAAGTTAAAGGAAGAGAAACCTTCCAGTTTGCCTTTGGTGTTTATTATCATTGCCATAGTGGTCACAGCATACCCACTGTGTACAAAATCCCACATCTGCCCAGATCCAAAAAAGGTTTCCTTGCTCTGAAAGAGAAAAATTGGTTTAGCATACATCATGAACGCTGTCTGCTTAGAATCTGTAACTTTTGATCAAATTCATATCTCCAGTAACAGTTATGGTAGACAGATAAGGTCTTAGACATTTTTTTGGTTAAGCCTTAGCCTTAATTGAATTTGGTGTCCAGAATCTGCACTTCCATTTTTGAATCAATGGAAAAGATTTTGGCAAACATTTTTTTTATTCTTTGAAGAGGAGACTAGAACTTATGTCTACAAAGAAAATGTAGATTTTAGTGGAAATATTTTAGTACAATTGTCTAGAAAAATAAGAAATCACATGACTTAAGATGTAGAAACTCAATTTGCTTAACACATTGCAAAATCTATCAGTGTGAAGGGATGTATGCACTTGAAAGTCTTGGAATATTTTCAAGTGGTATATGGGACAGATGTTGAGAGAAAACAATCACCAGGAGGTATGAAAAATATTGCATTATCAAACACTCACTGTTACTTTATACAGTTGTGCATTTTTATCTTAAAACACCAACAACTCCTTCCTTGCAGAGAGATGAGGCTGTTAAAATCTCTGAGTTAAATAGAAAATTTCAGTTTATACCTCTAATTCACAAAAACATTCACACAACATTGGCTGTTCAATCTGCTGAGAAGATACGCAACAACTGTACAAATCTGTGCTCTGACAAAAGTCCCATAATCCTATAATTGTTAAAGTACTTATGATATTAATAGTGAAAATGCCTGGTTTGTTTATTTATGATTGTTAAAAATTCACAATATCTTCATAAATAGAAAAAGGAAGAATTTGAGACTAAAAAATTTAAAAATGAGGAATTACAATATGGGTGAATTACATATGTCTCTTTATTCTGAGAAGCTCTTCAACTTTAACAACTTCTTTAGCAAATTTAGCAACTTTATACTAAAAAACAAATCGATAAGAATTTTATCTGGTTAGTTTTTGTTATCATCTTACTTTTTCCCCTCAAGCTTCATTAATAATACAAAATATTTGTGGGAAAAGTAAAACTGAGGAATTTAAAGATGCTTCTGAATTGTTCCCCATCTAGATATTTGCTTAGATTGTGAAATCTTGATTTTGTGCTGTGTTATTGTAAAATCATAGAATTGTAGAGTTTGTAAGGACCACAAAGATCATCTGATCCAAACCTTTACAATGTACAGGAAATCAATTTAACTAAGTAAATAGTTAACCATTTACTGGAAGGTTATCCATTCTCTTTCTAAAAACCTGCAGAGATGGAGAACATCCTCCATAGGCAGACCATTTCATTGTGGTAAAGTTCTTACCATCAGGAAAGTTTTTTTTAAAAAAAATATTTAAACAAACTCTAGGTAGTTATGAACTGCAAGTATAATTGCAGCTATAACATGCAATGTGATACAGCTTTTGGTTTCTATGCCTTATTTTATCCCATACATACATATCACTTCACACAATTAAACACAGTTGGTGGTAAAACAACTTTCATGCAATCTTAAATGAAACAAGTGAAATAGAAGTTAAACTTGAAAGGATCAACTTTTTTTTTTATTAAAAAAAAGCAGAATAACTTCATGGATAGATGATAACCAGTATGTAGGCTGACAATTGGACAGGCAACAGATCAAAGCCAATTAATGACTTCAGAGGTATTATTGAAGAATAACAAAGGACAGCCCATGTTTGCATTTCTACTTTGATCTTTCTATATTCATTAAACAGACCCAATGACTGTCTTTCAGGAAATATACATAACCTTTTCTACCCTTTCTGAGTTGGGGCATCATATTTACTCGATTAGGTTCAACATTGCTCCAACACTGGAAATTTTCAAGAAAATGTTGGATAGCCATTTGTCTGAAATGGTGTAGAGTTTCCTGCCTGGGCAGGGGGTTGGACTAGAAGACCTCCAAGGTCCCTTCCAACTCTTATGTTATGTAGGTTCATTTGTCCTTGCAGTCCCTTTGGGACTGTTCAAACAATTATTATTATTTTTTAATTTGAATTTATATCCCGCCCTTCTCCGAAGACTCAGGGTAGCTTACACTATGTTAAGCAATAGTCTTCATCCATTTGTATATTATATACAAAGTCAACTTTTATTGCCCCCAACAATCTGGGTCCTCATTTTACCTACCTTATAAAGGATGGAAGGCTGAGTCAACCTTGGGCCTGATGGGACTTGAACTTGCAGTAATTTTCTGACACACGTGCAAAAATCCCAAAAGAGCAATCTTGAAATGATTTGTTTGCACCATCGTCCTTTTGCTTTTTTAAGCACAAAAGTATGTGCATGTGAGGGAGGAAGGAAGGAAGGAAAACTCATCGATCTATTATGGAAGGAAAAGGATGGGTTATTGGTAAATTTGATGTCTTAATATTGCAGCATATTTTACAATTTGCAGAAATCACTTACATTAATTGATATTACCCATAAATATCCAATATCTGCAGGAGATGATCACATCAAGTAATATTTGATAGGATCTGGTTTACTTGGTTTTTCTAGCTTATTAATGCATTTATTAATTTTTTGAATGCCTTTTCTTGATTACATTAAGCGCTTGCATTGAAATAAAGCAATAGTACTCCCTACTCCCCATTAAATGGAAAGGATTTTAAGAACAAAAACCACAGGGCCATTATCACAAATCAACAGTACCAGTAAAGCCACTACAAAAGAAGTTCGGAGACAGGATCAAGGGGAGCTTCTTCAGAGGCAGAAAACCATCAACAGAGATAGAATCCTCTCTACCTGCCCAGTATTGCTCATTTCAATTGGTTGATCATGGATTGCTGGAGTCTTAGGGAGAAAAAGTTCAGATGAAAGTCTAGAGAAGTATTAAAAGTGACCAACTTCAGGAATTTTAGTTTCAGATTCCTTGAAGATGTGTTCTATTGTCTAGGATCTTCTTCCCTGGTAAGCGATAGGATTAGAACTCTAACTCCAAACCCCAAACTAGACCCATTTCAGTTTGTCTTGTTACTATAACAATGCTAAGTGTTGCTATTTTGGGTTACCTTTCAAGGGAGAAAAGAGAAGAGGGAGTTGATCTAGGCCTAAGAGTAGTTTTGGTAGCTGCCTGATAAACCTTGTTGAACCCCCTTATCATCAAATTCTGTAGTGGTCACTTATGATATACACCACTGGTTCCCCTTTGCTGACCATCATTATCACCATAACATTAGTGATGCCATTGTTGGGGCAGCAAGCTCATCAACTTTAACTTTTTAACTCTAATTTCAAACACCTGGTTAGGAGGACCACAAGGAAGTCACAAGACTTCAGGATAGACTGGGACTTTAAAAAAAACAAGAACGTAATTGCAAATAATTATATTTCCACTGCCATAAAAACTGCATGGCTCTGCTCATGTGTTTATCAGGATTAATGCATGATTTGAAGTCCCAATTCACCATCGCAAACACGGCTGACCCACAGTTTTGTAATTCCCCATTTTAAAATTTGTTTACTCTCAAATTCTTCCCTTTTCTGTTTAGGAAGGTACTGTGAATTTTATTAACCATAAATAATATTTACATTAGAGAAATATTTAACTCCAATGACATTAACAATTTTAACAAGCTGCAAAGCAGAGGAAGAAACAAAAATTTCCCATAGAAAAGTGGAGGTCTGGGCCTTCTTCATCTACCATTTAGCTGATTATGGAACTACTTTGCCTCATTTTATTCACAGTGGCTATGATAAGAATTGGACATTTACAAACTGATGCCTAAGCGTGCTTTGTCCTCCTCTTGTGCCACGTGTTGTATTGAGTCCCTCTGATTAGACAGTGATAATTTCAGGGCTCAAATTATCTTTAAAGTGCTATAAATAATTTTTTATATACAGTTGATTCTTATACCAATTCATTTTTTTAACTGACAACTATACAGACTGATAAGAGTTTGAATGTGTATTTAACATTTTCTGTGTTCCAAGCTAAACAATCAGAATTCTAAAGATGAAAGCGAAACAAAACACCAAAGAATGTAGATTTCCTTTGATCACGGATGATCAGATTATTCATCTAAACAAAACTAATTGCTCAGCTATTAAGAATGTCGGGTTTCTGCAGAACTGACATTTATGAGTTAGTGCTTAGATAAGCTGTTGCTAAGCCTTGTAGTGTAAAGTAGTATTGTTGACTCTAATTTAAATTAAGGATGAAAACATTGTTCAGTTAGTAGCATCAGAAGCTTGTCTTATTGATGTTAATCTGAATCAAATAAAGACTTGAAGGCATCATCAAATATTGGTAGCTACATACTGTACAGCATTTCTGTACTGGCTCTATCATGGAAGAAAAAAGAAATCACACTTGCTTCAGAATTTTCCCATCTTGCCTTACGGATGGAAGAAAACAGTGATCACCTATTCCCAAAGTCCCATAACTTTTTTTTAAACAATGGTATGATTGAATATGGAAAGAAATACAGGGTATGGAAAGAAAAAAAAGTATAGAAAGAAAAAAAGTGCAGAGAAGAGCCACTAATATGATTAAAGGCCAAGAGACTAAAACATATGAAGAATGGTTGCAGGATTTGGGTATGGCTAACCTGGAAAAGAGAAGGACTAGGGGTGACATGATAGCAGCATTCCAGTATTTGAGGGGTTGTTGCCACATAGATGAGGGGGTCAATTTATTTGCAAAGCATCAGAAGGGCAGGGCAAGAAACAATGGATGAAAACTAATCAAGGAGAGAAGCAACCTGGAATGAAGGAGAAACTTCTTAACAGTGAGGACAATTAACCAGGGGAACAGTTTGCTTGCAGAAGTTGTGGGTGCTTCGTTGTAGATGTAGGTTTTTAAGAAGAAACTGGACAGCCACTTGTCTGAAATGGTATAGGGTCTCCTGCTTGAGCAAGGAATTGGACCAGAAGACCTCCAGCTCTATTCTGAATTAGAAATTGAAATCTGAATCTCACATAATCCATAAACAATTACTATACATTTCTCAATCCTTATAAACGGATAGTCCAG
This sequence comes from Ahaetulla prasina, assembly GCF_028640845.1. Taxonomy (NCBI): domain Eukaryota; kingdom Metazoa; phylum Chordata; class Lepidosauria; order Squamata; family Colubridae; genus Ahaetulla; species Ahaetulla prasina. The sequence goes on from NC_080539.1 coordinate 125,881,400, forward strand.
CAAAAATATGCCGAAGAATGATTAGGGCACCTTTGGCATTCAATAGGGAGATAACAAACATAGGTCATTCCCACCAGAGGATTTGGGACAAGAAAGGGACAGAATTGTCAAATCATTTAGATCAGAGAGCTGCAACACTTCCTTATATACAAAGGAAAACAAACCACACCGCTGCTTTTTGTCCTTTCAAAGCTCAGTTGTACTTCCTAAATAATTGGAAAAAGGTGCATGTTTGGTCTGCTTTTCTCATTCTAATTTAAAATAAAGTGCTATATTACATATTGATCAGACTGGTTTTTGCTTGTTCGGAAAATATATATGAATACTAGTTCATTGCCTTTGGCAATAAACTGGGGAAAGTTCATGCTATACCAGGCTGACAAGAAGAATACACAGTCCTGCCAAGGATGAATTATAAAACACTGTCTCACTTACATAGTGATTATCTGTGATGAGTGATACAAAGAATAGATAAAAGTAAAGAAGCTGATGAACTGAATCCACTTTCATAACTATAAACGATGCCATATGCTTGCAGTCACTTTAAAAGTGATCAAACGTAATCAGAGATGGTGCTGACAGATGTAGAAAAAGTGTTAACTTCATCTTTTATCCTTTTGAGTGTGCACCCATGCATTTGTGTGCTTAGATCAAAAAGCTCCTTAAATAATTAAGTGCTTGTACTTCATTTAGTCTAGCAAATAAGCAAGAATATAGAAGGGGCGGTGGTGGAAAATATTCATTAGACAATACTGTGTGCTCTGATACCATAAAACGTTACTGATTCATAGGGTTCTAATGATTAGTACTTGAATGGGAGACCACATGGAGAGAGCACATATGTAGACTAGCATGAGAAATAACACCTCTGTCCTCCCAATATCCCGGGAGAAAGAGAAGAAACAATAAACCATGTCCATACTATCATCAAGAAAACAACAGTGTGTGCCCTAGAAATTGAACTTGACCTGAGAAAATCTTTATTTTTTTTTTATGGAGTTGTGAAACACACAGAAAATGTGCCATTAAACTGACTCTTATTAACTTCATCTAGATAGTTCTTTTCCATGACAATCTGTCCCCTTCAGGTCTTCCAAAGGAGAACCTATCACTGCACAAATGAGTCAATTATCTTGTTATGAGTTGTTTCCTTCTTCTCTTTCCTTCCACCTTTCCCAGACTTTTCAAGGCAGCTGAGTTTCCATATAATGTGTTCAAAATATAATTTGAGTCTGGTTATTTGTGTCTCAAGCAAGAACTCTAAATAGATTTATTTGATGATCCATTTATTGGTTTTGGGTTTTTTTTGGCAATCTATACTATTCTCAGGAATATAATATTTCCAATGCCAGAGTTAAAAATGTCCATATTCTTTCTATCCTTCTTTTTCAAAGTCCAACTTCCGTTTCCATGGAGTGTCATATGGAAAACCATTGCCTACATGATTCTGATATTTGTAGATTAGACGTACCTCCTAGCACATGAATAACTTTTTCAAAGCTTTCATAGCTACTCTGCCACATTTTATTTCAAGCTTTTCATTTGTAAATATATTTATAGTATTTGTTATTACTATGTAATTGTAGGAAAAGATGCTCTCGCTCCTTTGGAATGAAGGTACTTGGATATTTTGAACAGCAATTCACATATAGAGCATGGTAAACTAGTTACAAAACTGTGCTAGGATAATTTTCTTTGAAATGTTATGATCTAGACATTTTAGGGGGGCAAAATTTAAGTGAAATTCTCACGCGCCATCACTGCATTTTCAACTGAAATCAGTCCATTTATGTACATTTTCTTAGTTTCTTCTTTCCTATGTCAGTGCATGTATGATCTTATTTATTTCAAAGGAATCAATAAAATACTATAATCAGCAAGATGTGTTTCTAAACTCTAGCTCCAGGCAGTTTTCTAGGCAATATTGTCTCCATCCTTGGATCAAGAAAGAGACTAGCCTTAAACAAAACTAGAATTCACGGTCTCCTGTTTTCTAGCTGGTCATCTTTAATTGGTATGCCAAATAGGCTCTCAGACAAAACATCAAAAATATTTGTACCTAGGAAAGCTACAAGACTGCCTGCTTCCAAATCACGCTCATGCCAACATCTTTTACATTATCCTCTACAATCCAAGACGTATGAAGTTTTTCTTTTATTGAGATGGGATTCTTTTAAATAGGATGAATTTTCCCCCCTTTCCTTTTAACTTTCATGTACCAGGCCAAGACAAATGCTTTCCCCTCCTATTAATTTCTAAATTCTGGTTCTAAAGCTTGACTGTTAATTATTTAATTATTTACGTCCATTGACAATGTTAAAAACATAGCATACTACAAAAATCTACTGCTGCACGTGTACCGGACTCTCACCCCAACAGTGCCAAGAGGACAGAAAATGATGTTATTTATTTATTTGTTTATTTATCAAGTAAGCATTAGATAATATGTATAAGTATATATATAAGCCACCTAATGAGAAGGAAGGACTCACTGGAGACGTGCCTAATGGGAAATATTGAGGGCAAAAGAAGAATGGAACAACAGAGAATGAGGTGGCTGGATGGAGTCACTGAAGCAGTAGGCGTGAGCTTAAATGGACTCTGGGGGATGGTAGAGGATCGGAAGGCCTGGAGGAACATTGTCCATGAGGTCGTGATGGGTTGGACACGACTTTGCAACTAACAACAACAACATAAGTATAAGCATGAATTGAATACATAAAATGAATACAATTAAAGGGAACATTAGGACAGGGATGGTAGGCATGTTGGTGCTCTTATGCACGCCCCTTACAGGCCTCTTAGAAATGGGGTGAGGTCAACAGTAGCCAGTCTAAAGTTAATTTTTTTGGGATTTTGGGATGAAACCACAGAGTCAGGTAGTGCATTCCAGACATTGACCACTCTGTTGCTGAAGTCATATTTTCTGCAATCGAGTTTGGTGTGGTTTACCTTAAGTTGTATCTATTGTGTGCTTGTGGTTGAAGCTGAAGTAGTCATTGATGGGTAGGACATTGTAGCAGATGATTTTATGAGCTATGCTTATGATCTAGGACTGCATAATTGTATATGAGCAAAATTGGCCACACCAGTTTTAAAAAAAGAGAATGCATGGATTCCCCCAAAGCATAAAGAACCAGTCATTTTAAGAGTTACTGTATTTTAACAGTATTAGAGAAATGACACCATCAAAGAAAAAATTCTCTGAGTTATATGTGTTTAACTATTTCAGGAGAGAGTTATCTATTTCAGCATTTAGAGAAATATTCAGATTTAGCCTTAATGAAAATTTTAGCATAGGCTTCCAAAACCTGTTTCTGACAGAAAAATCACTATTTTCTGTACAGAAAGTCAGAATTTGACCCTGAAGGGATAGTGGGAAGAAGAACATGCATTTTTATAATTTCTTATCAACATTGTTCAATAATTTCAAATGTCTTGAACTACAGATCTTCTCATTGCCAGGATACCAGATAGTTCAGTATATGTGAAAATTATTATTCGATGAAAGGCGGGTTTATAATGTGAATACTGAATTCCTTCTTTTTGTTATTTATAACTTAGAAAATGTTTTTCTATATTAGCCTTCTTTGGTCCCATTACTTCTATTTCTTTAGATTTTTTAAAAAATTAATCTTTAATACAATACTGTTCTATTGTTCTATATGACAGTCATTCCTTATTACCAAAAGTAATTAATTTTTATTGGTATGGAAAATTTGAAAGGAAATTTAGTTTTCTCTTAATTCATTTCACTGTTTTGCATCATTGAGAAATGATGCGACGAGGGCTTTCATGCATATGTTAACAAATGTAATCCCATGATGCATAGTTTCATTATCAGATGAGTAATATTGCAATATAGCCATTTAAATTGGGTGGTCTTTCGGATTAAAGCTCAATTATTATTAGATTAATTAAGACGAAGGTTTAATCCAACTTTAGTGTTCACAGAAGAATAGTTAAATTTTTGTCCCTCATTTTTATTTTGTAGTGCACATATTCCTATGCAACCCTAAAATATCTTCAGAATATTCAGTGTCCAACAAGCTACTTTAATATTTGATTGAATCATAGATTTGGTAGAAACAGGTTCAAGGAGATGCCGACGCATCAGGCATTTGGTGGGCTTCTCATGAGGGAAATGAGACAAACACGCAGTTTTTTCTCAGGGTGAGAGAGCCTCGAACAAAATCCTAGCCTCTCTTTTTATTAGGAATCTTATCAGAAGGCGTCTACATCAAAGGCAGGCTTGCATGCATAAATCACATAGCAACAAAGGCACATTCTAAAACATCAAGAAACTTATGTAGCAAAATCACAGTAACAAACATGAATTCATCTTGTAACATCCCAACTCCACATACTAATAAATCTCATATAATTGTGTGTAGGAGAAACTTCTAAGCAGCTTTGTAAAAAGAAACTTTATCAGAAAAGGAATGTCCTGTGGCTATCACGAAAGTGTTGATACATTTGCAGGCATACATCCTTGCAACCTTGGCATCAAACAGATTTCTGCTTACATGATAAAATTAGCCAGACTTACTTATGCTGATACAAGCAATTTCTCAAAGAGTGCTCATGCTTATATTTGCACATAAGTAATTCTATAAACAATTTCATAAAGGGGTTCATATGGCATAATATCGCAACATCTCCTCTGTTTTTATTTTTAGGACCAGACAATCAGTCGGTTTCATGTTGGTGTAAACACAAATATTAGCCATACTATCCTTGTCTATTTCTTTAGATTTTTAAAAATTAATCTTTAATACAATACTGTTCTATTGTTCTATATGACAGTCATTCCTTATTACCAAAAGTAATTAATTTTTATTGGTATGGAAAATTTGAAAGGAAATTTAGTTTTCTCTTAATTCATTTCACTGTTTTGCATCATTGAGAAATGATGCGACGAGGGCTTTCATGCATATGTTAACAAATGTAATCCCATGATGCATAGTTTCATTATCAGATGAGTAATATTGCAATATAGCCATTTAAATTGGGTGGTCTTTCGGATTAAAGCTCAATTATTATTAGATTAATTAAGACGAAGGTTTAATCCAACTTTAGTGTTCACAGAAGAATAGTTAAATTTTTGTCCCTCATTTTTATTTTGTAGTGCACATATTCCTATGCAACCCTAAAATATCTTCAGAATATTCAGTGTCCAACAAGCTACTTTAATATTTGATTGAATCATAGATTTGGTAGAAACAGGTTCAAGGAGATGCCGACGCATCAGGCATTTGGTGGGCTTCTCATGAGGGAAATGAGACAAACACGCAGTTTTTTCTCAGGGTGAGAGAGCCTCGAACAAAATCCTAGCCTCTCCTTTTATTAGGAATCTTATCAGAAGGCGTCTACATCAAAGGCAGGCTTGCATGCATAAATCACATAGCAACAAAGGCACATTCTAAAACATCAAGAAACTTATGTAGCAAAATCACAGTAACAAACATGAATTCATCTTGTAACATCCCAACTCCACATACTAATAAATCTCATATAATTGTGTGTAGGAGAAACTTCTAAGCAGCTTTGTAAAAAGAAACTTTATCAGAAAAGGAATGTCCTGTGGCTATCACGAAAGTGTTGATACATTTGCAGGCATACATCCTTGCAACCTTGGCATCAAACAGATTTCTGCTTACATGATAAAATTAGCCAGACTTACTTATGCTGATACAAGCAATTTCTCAAAGAGTGCTCATGCTTATATTTGCACATAAGTAATTCTATAAACAATTTCATAAAGGGGTTCATATGGCATAATATCGCAACATCTCCTCTGTTTTTTATTTTTTAGGACCAGACAATCAGTCGGTTTCATGTTGGTGTAAACACAAATATTAGCCATACTATCCTTGTCTATTTCTTTAGATTTTTTAAAAAATTAATCTTTAATACAATACTGTTCTATTGTTCTATATGACAGTCATTCCTTATTACCAAAAGTAATTAATTTTTATTGGTATGGAAAATTTGAAAGGAAATTTAGTTTTCTCTTAATTCATTTCACTGTTTTGCATCATTGAGAAATGATGCGACGAGGGCTTTCATGCATATGTTAACAAATGTAATCCCATGATGCATAGTTTCATTATCAGATGAGTAATATTGCAATATAGCCATTTAAATTGGGTGGTCTTTCGGATTAAAGCTCAATTATTATTAGATTAATTAAGACGAAGGTTTAATCCAACTTTAGTGTTCACAGAAGAATAGTTAAATTTTTGTCCCTCATTTTTATTTTGTAGTGCACATATTCCTATGCAACCCTAAAATATCTTCAGAATATTCAGTGTCCAACAAGCTACTTTAATATTTGATTGAATCATAGATTTGGTAGAAACAGGTTCAAGGAGATGCCGACGCATCAGGCATTTGGTGGGCTTCTCATGAGGGAAATGAGACAAACACGCAGTTTTTCTCAGGGTGAGAGAGCCTCGAACAAAATCCTAGCCTCTCTTTTTATTAGGAATCTTATCAGAAGGCGTCTACATCAAAGGCAGGCTTGCATGCATAAATCACATAGCAACAAAGGCACATTCTAAAACATCAAGAAACTTATGTAGCAAAATCACAGTAACAAACATGAATTCATCTTGTAACATCCCAACTCCACATACTAATAAATCTCATATAATTGTGTGTAGGAGAAACTTCTAAGCAGCTTTGTAAAAAGAAACTTTATCAGAAAAGGAATGTCCTGTGGCTATCACGAAAGTGTTGATACATTTGCAGGCATACATCCTTGCAACCTTGGCATCAAACAGATTTCTGCTTACATGATAAAATTAGCCAGACTTACTTATGCTGATACAAGCAATTTCTCAAAGAGTGCTCATGCTTATATTTGCACATGAGTAATTCTATAAACAATTTCATAAAGGGGTTCATATGGCATAATATCGCAACATCTCCTCTGTTTTTTATTTTTTAGGACCAGACAATCAGTCGGTTTCATGTTGGTGTAAACACAAATATTAGCCATACTATCCTTGTCTATTTCTTTAGATTTTAAAAAATTAATCTTTAATACAATACTGTTCTATTGTTCTATATGACAGTCATTCCTTATTACCAAAAGTAATTAATTTTTATTGGTATGGAAAATTTGAAAGGAAATTTAGTTTTCTCTTAATTCATTTCACTGTTTTGCATCATTGAGAAATGATGCGACGAGGGCTTTCATGCATATGTTAACAAATGTAATCCCATGATGCATAGTTTCATTATCAGATGAGTAATATTGCAATATAGCCATTTAAATTGGGTGGTCTTTCGGATTAAAGCTCAATTATTATTAGATTAATTAAGACGAAGGTTTAATCCAACTTTAGTGTTCACAGAAGAATAGTTAAATTTTTGTCCCTCATTTTTATTTTGTAGTGCACATATTCCTATGCAACCCTAAAATATCTTCAGAATATTCAGTGTCCAACAAGCTACTTTAATATTTGATTGAATCATAGATTTGGTAGAAACAGGTTCAAGGAGATGCCGACGCATCAGGCATTTGGTGGGCTTCTCATGAGGGAAATGAGACAAACACGCAGTTTTTCTCAGGGTGAGAGAGCCTCGAACAAAATCCTAGCCTCTCTTTTTATTAGGAATCTTATCAGAAGGCGTCTACATCAAAGGCAGGCTTGCATGCATAAATCACATAGCAACAAAGGCACATTCTAAAACATCAAGAAACTTATGTAGCAAAATCACAGTAACAAACATGAATTCATCTTGTAACATCCCAACTCCACATACTAATAAATCTCATATAATTGTGTGTAGGAGAAACTTCTAAGCAGCTTTGTAAAAGAAACTTTATCAGAAAAGGAATGTCCTGTGGCTATCACGAAAGTGTTGATACATTTGCAGGCATAGATCCTTGCAACCTTGGCATCAAACAGATTTCTGCTTACATGATAAAATTAGCCAGACTTACTTATGCTGATACAAGCAATTTCTCAAAGAGTGCTCATGCTTATATTTGCACATAAGTAATTCTATAAACAATTTCATAAAGGGGTTCATATGGCATAATATCGCAACATCTCCTCTGTTTTTATTTTTTAGGACCAGACAATCAGTCGGTTTCATGTTGGTGTAAACACAAATATAAGTCTAAATGCTATTGCTATCTACCTGAATTGGTAGTTTTGCTTCAAGCAAAACTTCATAGGGCCTCTGGTGGCTCAGACTGCTAAGACAGTCTGTTATTAACACAGCTGCTTGCAATTACTGCAGGTTCAAGTCCCACCAGGCCCAAGGTTGACTCAGCCTTCCATCCTTTATAAGGTAGGTAAAATGAGGACCCAGATTGTTGGGGGCGATAAGTTGACTTTGTTTATAATATACAAATGGACGAAGACTATTGCTTAACATAGTGTAAGCCGCCCTGAGTCTTTAGAGAAGGGCGGGATATAAATGCAAATAAAAAAAAAAGCAAAAGTCAAACACTGAAGGGCCAGAGAAACATACAAATTGGGTCTAGACGTGTGATGATGGACTTTATGATTTGGATGTTCGCTGCATGACAGAAATCTCAAAACACAAATTTTACATGAATACATAAAACAAGAAAGAATCAACTGTCTTAAAAAGTCTTTTGATCGTTACATGTTTAAAAGACATGAGAAAGGGTCCCCTCCTCTCCTCCCTTTCTGTTTTGTATGACCATTTCTGAGAGGGAGGTTAAAGATTTTTGTCCATTTGTGGCTAATGGTGGTGTCCATCGTTACGCCAAAGTCAAAGTACAAGTCAGGAAACCAGGATCCTAGCACCGCTATGGATGAAGTGGAGTTCAGGATGTCTAGGTGTGTGTCCAATACTTCCCACGTTAAGTTTTTGGGCTGGTGAGGATTGAGTTGCGCACAGTTAGAGGTGTAGAAGGCAATGTTCAGTAGCTGAAGGGCAACAGGTAACCACAGTATTCTTCCTAGTTGAGGCATGGCTGAAGGGAACCGTCTTTAACCAAATACGGTCTGGTGTGTCTGGCTGGAACCCAAAGCACTCGGTCCGGTAGCTGGACGGCTGCGTAACCTCGACCCCAGGTGATGAGATCAGCAGGCCCTTTCCATGTCAGGTCAGGTAATTCGCGGTAGTATACCTGTGGTTTGGGTAGACCTGCAGATGGGGGAGGGGAAAAATGTCGCTCTGCAGCGGTCGCGAGCGGTTGTCCAGTTAAGTTTAAAAAATTCAACACATATAAACAACGATTCAAGGTATCTTGCACTGCTGGGAGACCAGGGGCATTTTTCCCCTGTTGTTTGGTGTACCGGTCAAGGGCTGTTTTTAATGTCTGGTTGGCGCGTTCTACCAGAGCTTGACCTTGGCTGTTGTATGGAATTCCGAATTTGTGAGTAATGTTCCACCGCCCGCAGAAGTCTGCAAAGGCAGCACTGGTGTAGGCGGGACCATTATCTGTTTTTAGTTCTTTGGGGCATCCCAGCGATGCAAAGGTCCGAATAAAATAATTGATTACATGTTTAGTGGCTTCTCCCCTTTGAGGGTGGCCATGATGAAGCCTGAGAAGGTATCCACCGATACATGCAAGAATTTCCATGGAGCAAAGGATGGATATTGAGTAACATCCATTTGCCAAACTTGACAGGCCACTGTTCCTCTGGGGTTGACCCCCATCGGAAGAGAGTTACCTTGGCGGCTGCAGGTAGGGCATTGTTGTATTTTCAGATGAGTAATATTGCAATATAGCCATTTAAATTGGGTGGTCTTTCGGATTAAAGCTCAATTATTATTAGATTAATTAAGACGAAGGTTTAATCCAACTTTAGTGTTCACAGAAGAATAGTTAAATTTTGTCCCTCATTTTTATTTTGATGAAAATAGGAGTGACTGTCCCAGGGAGATTGGGGAGAGAGAGAACAGATAGTAAGGTACTAGCAGAGGCAGCGGCAGCTGCAGCAGCAGCCACCTTATTGCCTTTTTGAAGTAATCCAGGCAGAGGCTGGTGGCTTCGGATGTGTGGAACATGAAAAGGAAGAAGTCGGGCGGAAAAGAGTGTCTGTAGTTAAACAAAGATAGCAGTTCTGCATCGAGGGAGGGAGCCAGATATGACTCATAGAGAGAGCTAACAATTTGAGTGACATATAGACTGTCTAAGATGGGATTGAAAGGTTCATCAGAAAAGGAATGTCCTGTGGCTATCACGAAAGTGTTGATACATTTGCAGGCATACATCCTTGCAACCTTGGCATCAAACAGATTTCTGCTTACATGATAAAATTAGCCAGACTTACTTATGCTGATACAAGCAATTTCTCAAAGAGTGCTCATGCTTATATTTGCACATAAGTAATTCTATAAACAATTTCATAAAGGGGTTCATATGGCATAATATCGCAACATCTCCTCTGTTTTTATTTTTTAGGACCAGACAATCCGTCGGTTTCATGTTGGTGTAAACACAAATATTAGCCATACTATCCTTGTAAATTTCTTATTCGTCAACCAGGCAGAAATTGTTAGGTGCAGTTTGGGTGTAATCATCTTCGAGTTCTTCAATAGCCAGTAAAGATAAACTTTTAGAAATTGTTCTAACAAAAATAGGTAGAATACAAGGTAAAATTATACATCCTAATGCAATTATACCAACTACAACTATAATAGCTTGTAAATCATATCAAAGTTAAGTCCCTTAGTTTTTTCTTTGAGTCCTGTACAATGCTAGATGGTCAGCATAGAAGCAGCAGTCTTCCTTTAAAGCCACACACAATCCACCTTCTTGGACGAAGAGAAGGCCAAAGGAGCGGTAGATGTCTCTTGTAGGAAGAAAAGAGTCAATTGCAATCTTTTGATGGTAGGGACGGATATGTCGACCAGGGACCCACAAGGTCTCACCGTTGATTTGGATGTTCGCTGCATGACAGAAATCTCAAAATACAAATTTTACATGAATACATAAAACAAGAAAAAATCAACTGTCTTAAAAAGTCTTTTGATCGTTACATGTTTAAAAGACATGAGAAAGGGTCCCCCTTCTCCTCCCTTTCTGTTTTGTATGACCATTTCTGAGAGGGAGGTTAGAGATTTTTGTCCATTTGTGGCTAATGGTGGTGTCCATCGTTACGCCAAAGTCAAAGTACAAGTCAGGAAACCAGGATCCTAGCACCGCTATGGATGAAGTGGAGTTCAGGATGTCTAGGTGTGTGTCCAATACTTCCCACGTTAAGTTTTTGGGCTGGTGAGGATTGAGTTGCGCACAGTTAGAGGTGTAGAAGGCAATGTTCAGTAGCTGAAGGGCAACAGGTAACCACAGTATTCTTCCTAGTTGAGGCATGGCTGAAGGGAACCGTCTTTAACCAAATACGGTCTGGTGTGTCTGGCTGGAACCCAAAGCACTCGGTCTGGCAGCTGGACGGTTGCGTAACCTCGACCCCAGGTGATGAGATCAGCAGGCCCTTTCCATGTCAGGTCAGGTAATTCGCGGTAGTATACCTGTGGTTTGGGTAGACCTGCAGATGGGGGAGGGGAAAAATGTCGCTCTGCAGCGGTCGCGAGCGGTTGTCCAGTTAAGTTTAAAAAATTCAACACATATAAACAACGATTCAAGGTATCTTGCACTGCTGGGAGACCAGGGGCATTTTTCCCCTGTTGTTTGGTGTACCGGTCAAGGGCTGTTTTTAATGTCTGGTTGGCGCGTTCTACCAGAGCTTGACCTTGGCTGTTGTATGGAATTCCGAATTTGTGAGTAATGTTCCACCGCCCGCAGAAGTCTGCAAAGGCAGCACTGGTGTAGGCGGGACCATTATCTGTTTTTAGTTCTTTGGGGCATCCCAGCGATGCAAAGGTCCGAATAAAATAATTGATTACATGTTTAGTGGCTTCTCCCCTTTGAGGGGTGGCCATGATGAAGCCTGAGAAGGTATCCACCGATACATGCAAGAATTTCCATGGAGCAAAGGATGGATATTGAGTAACATCCATTTGCCAAACTTGACAGGCCACTGTTCCTCTGGGGTTGACCCCCATCGGAAGAGAGTTACCTTGGCGGCTGCAGGTAGGGCATTGTTGTATTATCAGATGCCTCAGCAGCCGTTAAGCCAAATTGTTTCATGAGCGCCTTTTTTATTTTGATGAAAATAGGAGTGACTGTCCCAGGGAGATTGGGGAGAGAGAGACAGAACAGATAGTAAGGTACTAGCAGAGGCAGCGGCAGCTGCAGCAGCAGCCACATTATTGCCTTTTTGAAGTATTCCAGGCAGAGGCTGGTGGCTTCGAATGTGTGAAACATGAAAAGGAAGATGTCGAGCAGAAATGAGTGTCTGTAGTTAAACAAAGATAGCAGTTCTGCATCGAGGGAGGGAGCCAGATATGACTCATAGAGAGAGCTAACAATTTGAGTGACATATAGACTGTCTAAGATGGGATTGAAAGGTTCATCAGAAAAGTTTTGAGAAGCCATTTGTCTGACAGTACAGAGAAGAAAGAAAGTTGAACTCTGTTCACCTGGGTGAAAAGTCATTTTTAAAAGCAGGGACAAAGAAGAGATGACACAACTTGGGGAGGGGTTTACACACAAATCTCAGTTTTGTTCTTTTAACAAAGGTACTATGTGGAAGACAGAGAAAAAGACAATCAATCAATAAAAACCCAACTCCCACCCTTTTTATTCATGTGTGGAAGTTGGTCACTAACAAAATGCATACTATCAAAATCTTCCAAAAACAAACCACATTATATCTTAGCAAAATCACCATCTGTCTTACTTTGCTCTAACTCCTCTCAGCACTAGTATCAAAACTTCCTCCTAACTTTCTCTTCACATCCTGTAACTTTCTAACTTATCACATCCTATAACTTTCTAACTCATCTCTGAAATGGTTCCTAAAACAGGGCACATATTGTGCAGCTAAAAAAGAAAAAGAAACAATACAAACAGCAAATAAGAGGCACGCTGAGTCGGATTCAAAAAAGAAAAACATGGCAAAAGCTTTAGAGTGAGTCTGTTTATGTGGAAAACCTGAGTGCATTTTCCAAAAAACAGATAAAAAAAAAAATGCATCCATACATAAGAAGATAGCCATGTGTCTGAAATGCTGTAGGGTTTCCTGCCTGGGCAGGGGGTTGGACTAGAAGACCTCCAGGGGTCCCTTCTAACTCTTATTATGTATGTTAACAGTTTCAAAAATACAATGCTAAATGAAACATTTTGAGTCAACTCAGTGCTTTGAAAACATTTATAAAGGTATAGGTTTAATCAGGCAGGTTAAACCTCAAAAAGTTCCAGAAAAGATAAGAAATAAAAATTAAAAGCAAAATCAAAATTGTATGCATGATTAAAAATTAAAATCAAAATTGTTTTCAGGGTAGAAAATTAAAATCAAAATTGTTTTCATGGTTTTTTACATAGCTTTTTACAAAAGCAATGCTTCCAGAGAGCCTAATTGTCCCTCCCTTCTCAGACAAGAAAGAAGAGAGAAAAAAAAATGGAGTGGGGGTAAATGGTTCTCCCCCGTAGCCCACCCTTTTCCCTGGCACAAACAGGGAGTAAGGGGGGGAACTAAGATAAGCCAGCGAGGACAAAGAAAAAAAATTTAAAAGTAACTCACTGCTCACAAAGACTCTCTCATGCATATGAAAAGAAAAAAATGTCCAAAAGTAACTCACTTGCTTGCAAAAGGAAAAAATAAATTGTTTTATTCTTTTTCCAAAAGTACCTGGCTGCTTGCATACGGAATTTATGCAGACAGATACACACACAGACACACACACTGGACACACACACATGCACACACACACATGCAGAGACAATTTCTCACACATGCACACATTTCTTGCAAATCCAAAAGACAACACAGAAATCTCACACCTTCTCAATGAGTTTTGCACATACACACATTCCATGCAAATCAAGCATCACAATTATCTCTACAATTCTTATGCAGGTCTGAAAATGATCACATACATACATACACATGCACACACATCATCAAACAACATTTACAGACCTGGGGAAGTTGTCTGAGAAAACTCAGCAGTTTAATTCATTAATGTTACCCTCCATGAAAGTTTCATCTGCATGCAGATACGGAGGTGGGGGTGACTGAAAATTTTGAACAGAATTTGTAGGTGACATATCCGGCAGAACCTTTTCATGGATCAAAAGACATTCCATGATAAGTTGCCAATGTGGACAGAATTTTTTTTGAGGGGGGCTCTGGGAGACCCATGGAGACATGCACCTAATCGTCTCCAAGTGCTCACTTTTAACGAGCCCTCTTTGGGATAAGCCAGATATTGTTTCCAAATATAACAAGGCAATTTAGCAACATCTTTCCAAATATAACGAAGCAATTTAGCAATATCTTTTTTGGACATTAATGGAACCGTTTTTTCCATTATTTTTTAAAAGAAAAATAGCAGTCTTGGTCAACTCCCTAAGTTCCTGCAGATGCACGGCCTGCTTCTTAGAGAGCCCTCCTCCCATACTCACGAAAGGAAAACGTCTTCACCAACGATTCCTGAGCGCGCGTAACCACTACCGGGTGAGGAGCACAGGAGGTCCAAGAGACGTATCGCCTTAGCAATCACGCCGAGGAACGCGCTCTTGACAGAACCACGTTGAAGGAAAGCATTCTTGGAGCACAGGAGGTCCAAGAGACGTATTGCCTTAGCAATCACGTGAAGGACGTATTCTTTTTGCAGAATCACGTTGAAAAAAAAAAAGAGAAAAGAGAGGCTGGGTCGTATTTCTTTTGACTGGATCACGTCGGGGGTCACCATTTGCCGACGCATCAGGCATTTGGTGGGCTTCTCATGAGGGAAATGAGACAAACACGCAGTTTTTCTCAGGGTGAGAGAGCCTCGAACAAAATCCTAGCCTCTCCTTTTATTAGGAATCTTATCAGAAGGCGTCTACATCAAAGGCAGGCTTGCATGCATAAATCACATAGCAACAAAGGCACATTCTAAAACATCAAGAAACTTATGTAGCAAAATCACAGTAACAAACATGAATTCATCTTGTAACATCCCAACTCCACATACTAATAAATCTCATATAATTGTGTGTAGGAGAAACTTCTAAGCAGCTTTGTAAAAAGAAACTTTATCAGAAAAGGAATGTCCTGTGGCTATCACGAAAGTGTTGATACATTTGCAGGCATACATCCTTGCAACCTTGGCATCAAACAGATTTCTGCTTACATGATAAAATTAGCCAGACTTACTTATGCTGATACAAGCAATTTCTCAAAGAGTGCTCATGCTTATATTTGCACATGAGTAATTCTATAAACAATTTCATAAAGGGGTTCATATGGCATAATATCGCAACAAGGAGAAAGGACATGGTTGAAAGTTCACAGAAAGCTTTGATTTGGAAAGGCTGCAAGTTCTGGCAGAAATACAGTAAGCAGACATGCAAACAAAGCCGAGTTTAGACCAGTGTTCCTCAACTTTGGCAACTTTAAAAGTCTGCTGGTTTAGATTTTGCTGTTTCAAAAATAAAATATAAATTGACTGACTCTAACAGTTAATTAAAATTGAGGTTTTGTGACAATGTCACCAGCACGTATGGCTGTGAAATTTCATGTAGTAAAAATGTGTAAAGAACAACAGTGTTTCTCAACCATAGCAACTTTAAGACACCTGAACTTTAACTCCCAAAAATATTGTCTGGCATTTCTGGGAGTTAAATCCGGGTGTCATAAAGTTGCTACATGAAAATTCACTGCCACAGCCATATTGCTTGTGATGTCACAAAACCTCAATTTTAATAAACTGTCAATAGAGTCAGTTAACTTAAAATTTGTTTTTGAAACAGCGCAATCTAGCCAGCAGACTTGTACAAAATGATTACCATCTGCCTTGGTTGTGTGAGCAGTTGTGGTGGACATGCTTGGCAAAGGGTTAGAGGCAATGTCCTTCCTTCTCATAAAGTATTGAAGTGGGGTTGATCTAGATCAGGGGTGTCAAACTCGATCACGTCACATGACGTCACGTGAGGTATTGGGTTGTTTTTTGTCTTTATGGAGCCAGGGTGGATACAGCCTGCACATGATGCATCCGACCCATGGGCCACCAGTTTGATACCCCTGATCTAGATAAAGAGCTGTGGTGGCACAGTGGTTAGAATGCAGTACTGCAAGACTAACTCACTCCTCCATCCAAGAGTTTGATTCTGAGCGACTGAAGGTTGACTCAGCCTTCCTGCCTTCTGAGGTTGGTAAAATGAAGATCCAGATTGCTGGGTTTGTAAGCTATTCTGTAAACTGCATAGAGAGGGCTGTAAAGCACTATGAAGTGGTATATAAGTCTAAATGCTATTGCTATCTACCTGAATTGGTAGTTTTGCTTCAAGCAAAACTTCATAGGGCCTCTGGTGGCTCAGACTGCTAAGACAGTCTGTTATTAACACAGCTGCTTGCAATTACTGCAGGTTCAAGTCCCACCAGGCCCAAGGTTGACTCAGCCTTCCATCCTTTATAAGGTAGGTAAAATGAGGACCCAGATTGTTGGGGGCGATAAGTTGACTTTGTATATAATATACAAAGTGGTCGAGATGTGCCCACCGGGTTTCCGTGCATTCCATCAGCCGAGGGCCCAGGGTAGGGGTGGTGGGGTGGCGGTTGTTATTAAAGAGAGTCTAGAGCCGAGGGAGACCACTGTACCTCAGATTGCCGGGTGTGAATCCCTCTTTGTGAGGTGGGGTCATAGGTGTCAGATGGGCTTGCTGGTCACGTACCTGGCTCCTTGCTGCGTGACAGCCGCCCTGCCCGAGCTCCTGGAGGTGCTGGCTGGGGTGGCAGTTGAGACCCCCAGACTTTTAGTCATGGGGGACTTTAACTTGCCATCTTCCGGCTCGTCATCGACGGCAGCTCGGGAGTTCATGGCTTCCATGACGGCCTTGGACCTGACCCAAGTAGTTGATGGCCCTACTCACACTGGGGTGGCACTCTGGACCTGATTTTGTCTCTGGTCAGTGGTTGAGAGATCTGGACTTAAAGGAAATAGTCATTGAACCTTTGTCATGGTCAGATCACTCTCTTCTTCGCCTGGACTTTCTGACCGCCATTCACCACCGCGGGGAGGCGGAGCCGATCGTTGGTTCCGTCCCAGGCGCCTGATGGACCCGGATGGGTTCGGACGGAGCTTGGGCCATTTCCTGAGGTCTGGCTCACGGCTCGGTTGAGGAACTTGTTGCGGCCTGGGAGCGGGCGCGGCGGGGCCTTAGACCGGGTCGTGCCTTTGCGACCTCTGACCCGGCGCAGGTCCCAACCGGCTCCTTGGTTCTCCGAGGAGCTGAGAGGATGAGCGCGGAGAAGGCGCCTAGAGAGTTCCTGGAGGTCTAGCCGTTCAGAAGCTGATCGGACACTAGTGAAGTCCTATACTAGGACTTACCTAGTGGCATTGAGGAAGCGGCGTAGCTCGCCTCCTCCCTCATTGCATCGGCAGATAACCGCCCAGCCGCCCTGTTTGGTGACCCGCTCCCTCCTACACCAGGGGCGGGATGACCCGTGCAGGGACGTGCTGAGGAGTTTAACGTTATCTATACGATAAAATCGTTCAACCGGGATGGTTTGGACCAAGATTGCGGTGATCTGGTGAGGCGGCTGAGGGTGGTCTTGGTGACATTTTATGGGATGAGTTTGACCCTGTTGCTCCGAGGACATGGACAGGTTGTTGGGAGGCTGAATGCCACCACATGTTTACTGGACCCGTGCCCCTCCTGGTTGGTGCTGGCCACGCAGGAGGTGACCGAGGCTGGCTCCAGGCGATTCTGGCGCTTCTTTGGTGGAGGTGTCTTTCCGGCCGCCTTGAAAGAGGCGGTGGTGAGGCCCTCCTCAAAAGCCTTCCCTGGACCCGGCTGTTTTAGGTAATTATCGTCCGGTCTCAACCTTCGCGGCGAAGGTTGTTGAGATATGGTGGCATATCAGTTTCCCTTACACCTGGATGAAACTGTCTATCTAGACCCGTTCCAGTCCGGTTTCCGGCCGGTTACAGCACGGAGCGGCTTTGGTCGCGTTGGTGGATGATCTCTGGAGGGCCAGGGATAGGGGTTGTTCCTCTGCCCTGGTCCTATTAGACCTCTCAGCGGCTTTCGATACCATCGACCATGGTATCCTGCTGCGCGGTTGGAGGGATTGGGAGTGGGAGGCACCGTTTATCGGTGGTTCTCCTCCTATCTCTCCGACCGGTCGCAGTCGGTGTTGACAGGGGCAGAGGTCGGCCCGAGGCCCCTCACTTGTGGGGTGCCGCGGGGATCGATCCTCTCGCCCCTTCTGTTCAACATCTACATGAAGCCGCTGGGTGAGATCATCAGTGGGTTCGTGTGAGGTACCAGCTGTACGCGGATGACACCCAGCTGTACTTTTCACACGGACCACCCCAACGGTTATCAAGTGCTGTCCCGGTGCCTGGAGGCCGACGGGTCTGGATGGGGAGAAACAGGCTCAAGCTCAATCCCTCCAAGACAGAGTGGCTGTGGATGCGGCATCCCGGTACAGTCAGCTAAATCCGCGGCTGACCATCGGTGGCGAGTCATTGGCCCCGATGGAGAGGGTGCGCAACTTAGCGTCCTCCTGGATGAGCGGCTGTCTCTAGAAGATCATTTGACGGCCGTCTCCAGGAGAGCGTTCTACCAGGTTCGCCTGGTGCGCCAGTTGCGCCTTTCTGGACCGGGAGGCCCTTTGCACGGTCACTCACGCCTTGTGACGTCTCGCCTGGATTACTGCGCTCTCTACATGGGGCTTCCTTGAAGGGCATCCGGAGGCTGCAGTTAGTTCAGAATGCGGCTGCGCGGGTGATAGAGGAGCCCTCGTGGCTCCCGCATAACACCATCCTGCGCAGGCTGCACTGGCTACCTGTGGCCTTCGGGTGCGCTTCAAGGTTTTGGTGACCACCTTTAAAGCGCTCCATGGCATAGGGCGGGTTATCTGGGACCGCCTACTGCGACCAGATACCTCTCACCGACCCGTGCGCTCTCACAGAGGGACTCCTCAGGGTGCCGTCAGCTAGGCAGTGTCGGTTGGCGGCGCCCAGGAAGGGCCTTCTCTGTGGGGCTCCCACCCTCTGGAGCGAACTCCCCAGGACTCCGTCAACTTCCTGACCTTCGAACCTTCCGTCGCGAGCTCAAGACACATTTATTCATCTGTGCAGGACTGGCTTAGATTTTTAAATTTAGAGGGGTTTTAAATTGATTTTAATATTTATATTTGATATTTATATTTCTATTTTTAATAATTCGGGCGCTAGAATAAGTTTTTTAAGGATTATTTTAATTTGTATATTGATATTGATGTTTTATATGCCTGTAAACCGCCCTGAGTCCTTTGGGAGATAGGGCGGTATATAAATTCGAATAATAAATAAATAAATAAATAAAATGGATGACGAATATTGCTTAACATAGTGTAAGCTGCCCTGAGTCTTCGGAGAAGGGTGGGATATAAATGCAAAAAAAAAAAAAGCAAAAGTCAAACACCGAAGGGCCAGAGAAACATACAAATTGGGTCTAGACATGTGATGATGGACTTTATGATTGCACTGCTTTATGATGGAATGCCAGTCCTAAATGTGGTCATAAGTCAAAAACTACCTGTATGTTTTCATTTAGCTCAAACGCTGCCCAATCAACCAGCTCTCTCATTTGGTCTTTGCATGGATTCTCATATTCCAAAGCAAACAGTGAATTCTGCCCTACTGTCAGCCTGAACCCTGAATAATTCTCATTCCATCCCCCCTCCCCCCAAGAAATGTGGGGGGCTGGTAACTGCAAGCTGGTAATTGCAAATTTGGCAATGCAAACGTGGCATACTCTGAACCTATTCCTCACCTTGCTATAGAAGGGTTATACAACTTTCACCGCTGTGCATAGCTACAGGTATAAGTGTTAGACATATGCATATCTCTAATCATGCAAATGTATGATGGCAGTTATTGTCTAAGCTCCAGAGGTGAAATAAGATTCAGGCTGCTCATTATCTCTGTGTGGAATACAGGTCTTATCTTGAACCATTGCCTTAGGCAGCAAAATATCTTGTCATAGCTGCCAACCTTTTCACTTTTATCTGTTGGACCCTTTGGGCCTGCTCCACCCCCATCATCTCCTGCCAAGCACATGTGCTATCCGTGAGTTGCTTGTGCCCGTCATTACTCCAACAAACCAATTGGTGAGCTTCAATGACCCAAAACGGGAAGAAAAATACAAACATATGTATCATTTCTTCTCATCCCTCCTGCCAGCTGCTGGTGCTGTGTGCAACTGATACTGCTGCCACACTTCTTCACATTCCCTCTTTTAAGTCTCTCCCAATAAATCTGGCTTTTGCCTATAAATGCTCCTCAAAGTAACACAAATCAGAGAAATGTGGCCGCACAGTGACTGCCAGTGCTTCCTGTGTAGAGCTTTTATGAGATATGTTGTCTATTAAGAAATCCCTTATCTTTGGTCTTCCGCTGCTATAGCAAACAGTTTTATCACTTTGCAACTGCGATTACTGTTCAGATGTTCTTCAAGCATTCATAACACTTGTGCTTACACTTATATAGCTGGTAATAAAAACATGTTTCTACACCCAGAGAGTACTTTGACGTGTATTTTAGTAATGAATGTTTGGCATTAGATCGTTTGGACATTTTAAAGAAAAGGTGCACACGAGCACACACACACACACACACACACACACACACACACACACACACACACACGAAGAAAGTCAGAAAAATCCAACTTCTTCAGTTTTGATACCAGCGTCTTGCAATTTGACCGATTTAATCCCATTTGCCTTTCTCTCTTTTTCCTTTATGTTGTGGGAACTAGGACACCACTACCAGGGATTTGAAAAATTAACAGTAATTGCTTGCGAACTCTATTGGAGGCTGTCTATGGAAAATAAATACAATATTCTTCACATTTTTTTTAAAAAAAATTACAGGATAGCATTGATATTTAAAAGCTACTTAGATCTAGGTCCGTGATGGCGAACCTATGGCACGCGTGCCACAGGTGGCACGTGTAGCCATATCAGTGGGCATGCGAGCTCAGCTCCGGCCCCACTGGAAGTTGGCAAATGGGCTGTTTCTGGCCTCTGGAAGGCTCCGGGTGGGGGAGGACATTTTCGCCCTCCCCAGACTCCTAGAGAGGCTCTGGAGTTAGGTGAGAGAGACCTATCGGGCCTATCGGGCCATCACATGCCAAAAGCGGGGGTGGGGTGTCACATGCATGGGGGTGGGGCACATACAATTATGGGTGTGGGCATGTGCACCCTCCTCTCCTGGCACACAATTGCAAAAAGGTAAGCCATCACTGGTCTAGGTTAAGTCATTCCATTTCTGTTTAGTTCAAAGGAATCTCCTTCCTTGGGACATCTGGACATGATGGCTAAATTGTAGAAAAACTTCAGAAGTGCAGTTATTATGAACAGTGTCCTCCACATAAGCAGGAATCCTGATTTGTTGCTGATGTTCAGCCATTGGCAAGTCAATGTGCATACAATTGTGCATGCAAAGGCTTTGCTTAGAGACTTCTTCACTGTCTCTGCGGGTGGACTTGGGAAGGGTTTAGCTCTGCATTTCTAGTTCAAAGGTACAGAAAAACAAAAGGAGGTGTCTCCTCGGAAGACTAAGACATGGAAATGAAAGCTAGCATTCAGGTCTAAGGAACCATGAGGCAAATCCAAGTCCAACCCCCTCCCCCCCCACAAGCCATTATCATCTGGAAAAGATAAGGTGCAGAAAGCATTTGTAGATTGATTTAAAACCCGGTATGTGCATTTAAGACCCCCATATGTGAAAATCTGCTCCTTTTTCAAAGAGTGATGCAAACATAAATGAGAAAAGAACTTACCCCAGAAAAGTTTCTATGAATCTTTGCTTTCCTAGCTCTGATTTATTTTGGCGCACAAAAGCCTACCTTTGACCTTGCCCCCCCGCTTTTTTTTTTAAAAACCGCCAGCTCAGGTTGTTGCTGAATAGACAGGGAGCAGGCTTTAAAACTCACAGTTGTTATCACTAGAGAGTCATTATAGCTGAGAAAGAGACGTGCTGAGAAAAGAGGCCCAATCTGCACAAAGGTTATATAAACTGGCTGCCTGCTGTTTATAAAGGTCCTGTCCTCCTTCTATCTCCTTGATTGGAATCACTTGTAGCAGGAGAGCATTGCTACAATCAAAGGCACATCCCCGTGTGATGCATTTTTAATTATTCACACCTGCTAAGGTTGTAAGCCGCCCACCCTGCACTGCTGCCATTTGAAGAGGGAGAAACAAATAAACATTTATGACTCAGGGTGCTATTTCTGAATACTTACAATTTTCCTTTCCAAGAACGAGTTGACATTCATTATCCAAGCTGATTTGAGGTGTATGTCACCACCTCGCATCCCATATGCAAGTTTGCATTAACAGGGAAGGAAGTTCCTGTGTTTATTCAGGAGCTATATTTTTTCCACCCTACTTTGAAATGACAGCAGGGGTGTGGGGGTCTGAAGCCAACGAAACATATGGGCTCTGTAGATCTCGAGTCTGTTCTGAAGGAAGGCAGTGTGTTGGCTAGTCAATAGATCTAGCCCAGAAACCAGATTGTTTCACCAAAACAACTAAGGTAAGCATTGATAACGTTAAGCAAATGGCATTCACTTGTAAAGTCCTTGAGAGAAAACATGGTTCCAAAACCAGGAAGTTTCTGACATGGCAAATACAGTACAAACTATGAGTAAATTACAGAAGGTGACAGTGAGCTCAAGGCAGATGTACACTGATGTGGAGAAAAGTGGGGGATAAAATGTTAAAAATATGGCAAAAAGGGTAAAAAAAGCATTGAGAGAAGTGGGAAATAGGAAACATATGGGATGAAGGAAGGCAAGTCCTTTGATTGATTGATTGATTATTTGCCATCAAGTTGTTTCCAACTCTTAGTGACCACATAGATAGTGTCAGTCCTGGAAGACATCTTTTACTTGGGATCTTCAGGGCTGCCACATTTAGTGCTGTGGGAAACTAGGAGGGGGGATTGTATGGAGTGGAGAGATATCTAGCCATAATAACATTCTTTTCTTTGAGAGTCAAGGACATCCTGCCCTGCACCTGGAGTGGTGTGACTGGGAGGCATCTCCAGTTGGACGGTGCATTGATTGGACCATGTGATGGACATATGGGTGTTGGGGCAGGGACTTGGACTTTCTTCTGGGTTGGGAAAACCTGGAAGCTTTCAGATTCAGGTTTTCCCAGATATGCAAGTATGACATCTCTAGTAAAATGGAACTTTGAGGAACTTTTGGCCTCGGAGTCTTCTTTCATTGGGAGTGTTACTTGGGACCTTGACAGATAGATTTTCTCCTTAGGGAGAGATTTTCCACCTTAGGGACAGATAAACCCCAAAGAGGTGACAGCAGAGATCTCAAACCATAGTAGGGCTTTAGTAGTGGCAGGATTGCAGGAGCAGAGAGAAGAGCTGTGATCAAAATGAACAACGGAGATTCTCTTAAGTACAGATCTGCTCTTCAGATCATTCTAAAATCCGTGATCCTATTTAATTACAAGGTAGGGAAGCAAACCTAGAGATTATTATCAGTCTCAATCATACCTTACCTATTTTGGTGTCTTTAAATTATTATTATTATTGGCCACATAGCCAGCCAGATTTTTAGACTGGATTTGGCATTTTATCCACTGATTGTTCCTTTCCAAGAGATAGGTAGATGTTGTTTGATGAGATTAGTAGTACCATTACAGGATGTAAGCTGTTTCAAGTAAAATTGCCTTTTGCAATTGACTGATGGTGATTTTTTTCAATGCCAGTGATGTTCAAGTTGATACTCTTTGCCTTCTTTGCCACAGTCATTCTACTTCTATTTGCATGTTTTTGTGTTCTTTCTCTTCTATTCTGTTGTCTCTATGTACTGTCATGCTCAGTTTGCAGACACTTTTGTCATTCTCATTGACAATTGTTAAGTCTGTGGTTTTATGTAGCAGGTGATTGACTATTTTAATTAATTCTAATTCATGTGCTACATTTGTACCCTTAAAGAAGGTTATCAGTACTATTTGCAACAAATCACGATGATCATACCAAAATAACACTATGTATGTAATGATGTTATCACATAGATGTCACTATTACATAGTTGCATCATATTTGTACTAACATTTGATGTAACTATGTGTATTATTTGTGAGATGGTGCAATCACACATATATCATCATCTGCCTCCCCCTCTACAAATAATTTTGAATGATATAAATATAATTAGATAGTTAAAAATAAACTTTCCATAGTCAAGTTCAACATCTGGTAACTTTATGGATATATACCAATTTTTCTGCAGCAATGTGGAAACAATTTGGCATTGTTTTCTTTTGTGACAATGAAAAAAATTGAAATTCACTCTAGTCTAAATCCCTGGAATTCCTTTGTAGCCTCTCACCCAAATACAAACTAAATCTGATTCAGTTTTACTTCCACTCCCAGACAAGAAACTAAAGTGCTGAATACTTTTAATGAAACAACAACAAAATCAGTCCAGTTTTCTTCATATATTTGATGTCCTCTGGGATAGTTTCCAGTTCTTAGCTAGTATGACTGGAGGTTAATGGGATGGGAAAGATTAAAAGACACCTTGTATTATTTAGTCAGAGACCTCTGATGTATTAATTGAGCCATCCTTTCAGGGTATCAGAGATATTTGCTGAAATCTATCACCACCTCTCTGAATCATGCTACATTTAAGCTTTGATCTGTTCTGAAGTTTCTGATATGATAATAAATAATTATCCTATAACATGAAGCTGTCTATGGCTCTGAGGATATATTCTGTGATGCTCAGGACTTTTCCCAAAGGTGCTTTTTCAAAAGGCAACCAAGAAAATCCAGTTGCCTTTTGGAAAATCCATTTGGGACAACCATGATGATTGACAATCTCCATAGATGCCCAGAACTCCTGTTGCTAGCTACTGCTGAAAAGCGGAAGCAGGTTTCTCCAATCTGAGCAAGGAAACAAACTATAAACAGCAAAATCATGCATATCTACCTGCTCTAATATACTGTATAACCTAGCCTTACGTGTTTTCATTCTAATGCTTCTCTTCCACCTCAATAAACACTTGCCTACTTTGTGCTAAGAAGATGGCTTTATTTGTGCACTAGAGATTCCTGCTCTTTTTATCTACTTTATACAAGACTGTAGAGACATTTCTTGCGGGATGCGGTAGCTCGGTGGCTAAAACACTGAGCTTGTCGATCAAAATGTCAGCAGTTCAGCGTTTCGAATCCCTAGTGCCGCGTAATGGGGTGAGCTCCCATTACTTGTCCCAGCTTCTGCCAACTTATCAGTTCGAAAGCACGTAAAAAAACGCAAGTAGAAAAATAGGGACCACCTTTGGCAGGAAGATAACAGCATTCTGTGCGCCTTTGGCATTTAGTCATGCTGGCCCCATGACCATGGAGACATCTTCGGACAGCGCTAGCTCTTCGGTTTTGAAATGGAGATGAGCACCGCCCCCTAGAGTTGGGAACGACTAGCACATATGTGTGAGGGGAATCTTTTAGAGACATTTCAACTTAAACTTTTAAAAACCTGCAGTGTTTGTATCAAGATCCCATTGTCTGTCCTTTGTTTTCCACTCACGACTATCATAAGACAGTATGCTTTACGGTTAATTTCTGTTTTTTCCCCTACTTGAACTGATCTACAATTTTTAAATTTCTTCTACGTCTTCTTTTTCAGAATAACCTTTAAATCTGTCCTTCTTGCTGCTCCGCACTTTCATTCTTCCCCTCTAAGGACAAGTTCATCACATTTCTAGCTCTCCTTTTTTTCTTTCCCTTTTTGTCCTTTCCAATCTATTTGGTCTTGGATTTATCCGGAGAAAAAAGGGACAAGCCTTAACCTATTTGACAGAGTATTTGACCTTTGATGATCTCAGTACATTTCCCACTGGGTAATTTCCACAGCACAAAACTCCTGCCATTTAGGTCTCCTGTTGGGAAAAACAAGAGAACTGGAGACTGTAAATGCCATTAATCCAAAAAGGAGGATTTTCAGTGTGGTTTAAAGGCTACATCACTAAGATATTTGCAGATAAAAATGTTTGATGGTGGTACCTTACCACTAAGTAGCTCCTGAAATATAATTTGACCAGGGCTGTTTAGTCTATTACATTTTCATTGTCACTTTCCTGGAGTTTCCTGGAAAGCATCATTATATCTTCCAGGTAGTTTGTTTTTAATTGTCACTGGCTTTAACCAGCCAGGATCAGTGACAAACACAGAGACAAACACCTGTAAAAGTTACAGTCCACAAGATCTGGAGTATATAGTAATAGCAATAGCACTTAGACTTATTGTATGTACCACTTCACAGTGCTTTATAGACCCCTCTAAGTAGTTTACAGAATCAGCATATTGCCCCCATCAATCTGGGTCAGTACATTAAAAGGATGGGTTTTATGGATATAATTCTCTCTCTCCCTGTTTATTGTGTTTCACGTTGTTGGCACAACCATTCTTTTAAAAAAGGTAAAGCAAAGCAATAAGCAAAACTTATTGTATTTTTTGAAGTATAAGACGCACTGGAGTATAAGATGCAGCTTAGTTTTTGGGGAAGAAAAACTATTCTTAGTGCGATATGTTTCAAAGTTTCTTTTCAATGTTGCCCCAAAATTTTCCAATGAAGAGTCAGTGAAATGGATCAATCACTGTGGGGCAACCAAGGGGAGTAAGGGATATCTCTTCCCTTAATTGTTTACTACAGGTGATCCTCAACTTATGACCACAATCAAGATTGGAATTTTTGGTCATTGAGTGAAGTGATTGTTAAAGGAGTCATCACGTGACTGCTTCATTCAATGGCCACAAATTTATCTCCCAGGTTACTAAGCTGGTTGCTGTCAGTTTATATTCTGGTAGTTTGCCTGTCGGTGTTGGTTGCGGTGGTCTTAGAGATTTTTTGGTTGGGCTGTTGGCTGTTGGCTTCTTTGGCAGCTTCTTCATTGTGTTAACTTGATTGTTGGTCTGATGTTCACCTTGAAGTTCATCTATAATGATCTGGGGGCTGATTGCTGGTGGAGAGGTGCTTGGGTCTTTGTGTTCCTTTTTGGGCTGGGTGATAGCCTCTCTTGTGTAGTCTGTAGTTGTTGTTAGTGCTTATGTGTCTATTGATGGCTGATTCGTCAGAGTGCCAGGCTTCTAGAAATTCCCTGGTGCTTTTGGACTTGCCTTGGTCTAGGACAGTCACATTTTCCCAATTGAAACTATGGTTAAATCTGTCTATATGTTGTGAAATTAAAGAATTTTCATCATGTCTTCAGACTGCTAGTTGGTGTTCATGGAGGCATTCCACCAGTCTTCTGAGGTGTATACAGTTACATTATGCAAAAGAGACTATCACCCAGCCCAAAAAGGAACAAAAAGACCCAAGCACCTCTCCATCAGCAATCAGCACCCAGATCAGCATAGATTAACTCCAAGGTTAACATCAGGCCAGCAATCAAGTAAACAATACCCCAGTCAAGAAACTGGTAAAGAAGCCAACGGCAAATAGCCCAACCAAATAATCTCTAAGACCACCCTCACCAATACTGACAGGGCAAACCACTAGAATAGGGGTAGTCAACCTTTTTATACTTACCGCCCACTTTTGTATCTCTTTTAGTAGTAAAATTTTCTAACCGCCCACCGGTTCCACAGTAATGCGCTGTGTATCGTCATCTGTGCATGCATCTCGCACATTGTGGATTGGGTTTGGGGGGGGGGCGCTGGCTACCAGCTCTGCTTGTCTGTTACAGCTGGGTGGTGTGGGGGGAGATGTGCGAGCTATTCTGGGACGAGGGTCTTTTGTTTGTGGTCGCACTATAGTGCCATTTAGTTTCACTTACATAACGTGAACTAAACTTATGCGCTGGCGATACAAATAGTATATTTTCAGAAATTTAAATTGTCATGGGGAATTTTATGAAAACCTAATGAAAATGTTTTTAAATAATGCTATGAATTTTTTTAAAAAAAGTCAATTAAATTAAAAAAAAGGAAAGTGCTTCAGTATCGGACAAAACCCCTACCGCCCACCATGAAAGCTAGAATGCCCACTAGTGGGCGGTAGGGACCAGGTTGACTACCACTGCACTAGAATGTAAACTCACAGCAACCAGCACTTCTTATCAGCACTGATAATGTTACCTAGTTTGGGTAATGAAATGTTTACAAGAAAACAAGCAAGCTTCATGCAGGGGTGAAATTCACTTACTGGTACCTTCCCTACCGGTTCACTTTACTCATGCGCGCCGACCTCTGCACATGCAGAAAGCCTTCTGTGCATACACAGAGGCTTAAAATTTCACAAAAAAGTGATGTCATGATGTCTGTGCGGGTGGGCGTCCCGCAGCCGCCGCTACCAGTTTGCCCGAGCCAGATAGAACTGGCTGAATTTCACCCCTGCCTTCATGTCAATTCTGAGCTACAAATATTCTCTTGTATTAGTACTCTCAAAGAACTGTCTGCAGGAGGGACTCTGCCCCAAGCAGGGCATGAATCCTTCAGCAAGCGGCCCTTCTGCTCTCAAATGGCAGCAGATTTGAAGAGCTTAACTCCTTTACCATTTGGCTCCTCCAGGAAAGGAGGCCTTACTACATTGCCTAGTAAAAGGTTCACAGGGCACTGTTGCATCAGTGCACCATTGCATTTTTTCCCCTAATAAAGTGCTACAATGCAATCACATACGTTTGGGGGGGGGGAACCACCTTTTTGTAATGAATCTGCTTTGCACTGTTTGCTTATTTTCCAAGTTGGTGTGTATTTCACTTTCTCTGTATATGTATAGTATAAATATATTTACATACACACTTCATCATCTGTTTTTTTCTGTTTGACACACAGAGTCAAGATCTACTTTTAAAAAATGCAGCCAATCCAATTTATGTTTCTACCCACTGCTGCCTCTTTTCTAATTTTATTTATTTATTAAAAATTAATTCCAATGAACAAAATAAAAAACAACACTAAAATGTGACAGGGATGATAGGCACGTTAGTTATGCACTAACGTTTGCACCATTTCACTTGTATCTGCACCAGTGCTGGAAAAGCCAGATATTCCTTGCCAACACATGGGAGTGGGTAGGATTCTTCATACAAACATTTTTTGTTCTCCTGTTTTAAAATAAAACTTTGTTTTCCGCATAAAATTATATGATTTGGGGAGAGGTGAAAAGATGTTAATTTTCTTTTGGCTGCAAGAGTACAGCCTTATTCTTGACTCAACTCTTTATAACCAATGTGAAGGACATAGGCTCCTCCAGCCTCAGCAAATATAGAATACAGAATAACAAAGTTGGAAAGAACCTTCGAAGTCTTCTAGTTCAACCCCCCCCGATCAAGCAGGAGACCTTATAACATTCTGAACAAATGGCTGTCCAATCTCTTCTTAAAAACCTCCAGTGCATGTTAAATACAGTACGTCTAGCTCAGTGGTCCCCAACCTTTTGGGCATCAAGGATTGGTTCTGTGGAAAGAGGCTTTTCCATGGACAGGAGGGCGTTTGGTTTTGTGTGCTGCCTGCATCCCACGGATGGGGCTTCACTTATTTATGGGGCCCACTTTCTGGCATGCCACGGACCAATGCTGGTCCATCAACCGGGAGGTTGGGGACCCTTCATCTAACTTCTGATCAATGAAAGTAAATGTTTCAGTTCCTAACAGTACCCCTTTAAAAATTATGCATTTTCCATCAATGGAGCATCAGTAACATTTCTGAATATAAAGTACACTATGTAATGGTTGAGAATTTAAGTGTTTGCATTCTAGCAAAGCAGAAGCAAAATACTAATGACTATTCTTACAATAATGTGCATGTGTGTGTTTTAGACCATATGTAGGCCAGAAGCACATTATATTCCTCTACCCGCATTTCCATTTGTCAAACTGCATATAGATACTTTGAAAAAGGTTATTGAGGTCACAGGAAAAACTAAAGCACTTTGATGTTTCCGAACACAACTTTCCCTAGAACATCAGCAATAATGCCTCAATTTAAAGCAGAACTGTCAAATATCTTATTAGTATTTACTACAAGTGGATTTGGTGAAATGCTCAAAGAATAGAAAATTTCAGGGAGATTATATAGCTATGGTCATTGCTAAAAGCTAAAATTTAATAACTTATACAAAAAGGTAAATGAAAAAAAGTAGGCCAGGCTCATGGGGGAAAAGCAAACCAACAACAAAGGAGAATTGCTTGACACATTTAGGGCAAAGAGATTCTTGATGGATAGTAGTCTTAGCGTCTTCTTCTTTTTTTCTCTCTCCTCCTGTTCCAGTAATCTCCTCTACCAATGGTAAGTAATCAGACAAGAATCTCAGAGTCTGTTTGTGAATTTAAACTGTTCCTATCACCTAGGCAGCAGGGATGCTGTACATAGCATTCTGACTGTGTCGGAAAGCCAGTTCTATTGTACAGTCCGTCCCCCCCCGCACCTTACATTCTATAACCACATCGAGGGATGTTCACGGTTTAAAAGTACTTCTGGGAATGTATGCAGAAAATGAATGAAGATCCACATCTCTGTAAATGTCAAGAGTTCAGGGAGACAATGAGATAGATGAATTCTGCAAAACTGCTAGACTTGAATTTTGTACTGCTGATATGCCTTTAGTCATTTTTGAATTGCTTTTTCACAATTGTGTGAGTCTGTGTGAGTGTGTGTGTGTGTGTGTTTTTTTTAAAGGAAGCAAAGGAATATAACTGTGGAAGTACCACAGTGAAGAGTCGGAGATTCAGTTCAAATGAATGTCGTGTGGTGTGCGATAATAGGTGTTCATTTATTCTTGTCGTTATATCAGATGCTTAATTTCTAAACTGAGAAATGGTGAAACTACCGCACTTCTATTTGTGGGGAAATGTTGTGTTTATATTGGATATTTAAATTATTTTAAAACATCCTTGCTTTATCTGTGTTGGGATCGTTCCTTGCGGCTGATTTAGAATGCTATTCGCCAGTCTTTAAAGCTGGCAGGAAACTATACTGGCATAAAATTAGCTAGCAATTTCTGTCATGCTGCAGGCACGATGCAGGCAAATGGAGCTGTCCTTGTTTGTGATATATAAGGCACACTGGAGGGGATTAGTAGATTTCCCTAGCTTTGTTTCTTTCCCTGGTACAAAAGTTCAACAGCTGGTGGAAGAAACATTCACCAATTATTCTCTTTAACATGGGTTGAGGCTGGGGAGAAGGTAAGGTTTGATAGATGGCTAGGCTGGCAACTTTAGCCATCTGCTGAACTTCACTATATATGTGATTTCAAAGGGAGCCTATTGGTTGATGCTTTGACTCCTGGTGCACATGGATTTAGTACTATTTTACAAAGAATCTATATTCAAAAGGACCCAAACTTAAATTTAGTGCTATTTCAGTAACACTAAACCTGTGTCTAAAAGCTTTGGTTCTCTTTTTGGATGCTGACTTCATGCTATTTGGATGACTACCATTAAGTGTTGTACAGTAAGTGTTGTACCTTGATGAAGATTTCTTTTATGTACACTGAGAGCATATGCACCAAGACAAATTCCTTGTGTGTCCAATCACACTTGGCCAATAAATTCTATTCTATTCTATGTAGACTTGATGCGATAAGAGTCGTGGTGGCTCAGTGGTTAGAATGCACTTTTTCAGGCTAACTCTCTGCTCATTGAGAGGAGTTTGATTCTGACCTTCTCAAGGTTGACTCAGCCTTCTATCCTTCCAAGGTCAGTAAAATGAGGTTCCAGATTGTTGGGGGCAATATGCTGACTCTGTAAAATGCTTAGAGAGGGCTGTAAAGCAGTGGTCACCAACTGGTGATCTGTGGAAAATTGTGGTGGTCTGCAGAAAAATTATCTGCATTTTTTATATTGCACTAAATACTATTTATCTTTTAAAAAAATCATATTAGTGGTCCGTGAGATTTAAAATTATAAATTTAGTGGTCCTTGTGGTCTGAAAGATTGGTGACTCCTGCTGTAAAGCACTATGAAGTATATATAAGTCTGATAGCTATTGCTGTTCTAAAAGTATGCTAAATCAGTGTTCAAAAGTGGTCCAAATAGCAACTGTCAGATATGGAGAAGGTGGTGCCATGAAATAACATGCCATCAGCTTCACTGTTGGCCAAACTACTGTCATTGCAAAAATTGGGCCAGGATTAAGGGCAAAATATTATGCTTAAAGCAAAATAGCTAAGAATGATCTAATGCTGCCTTGACTGGGGTTGATGACTCACAGGATCATAGGTTCACAGTGTTGGAAAGGCCTTGTAGATCTTCTAATACAACTTCTTTTTCAAGCCAGTAATTCTCATCCCATCCAAATGACAATGATATTTTTTCTTTAAAACCTCCACTGATGGATGACCCCCAACTCCAAGAGGCAGGTTATTCCACTGTTTAACAGCTCTCACTGTCAGGAAATTTTATCCTTATTTCAAAGAAAGAATTCCGTTTGAGATTTAGAGCTTTTCCAGAGGTTCCAGATGAAAATTGTAGAAAATTATTAGGGTTTGGGCAATTTTTTTTTGTTCTTAGAGGGGGATGACATGGATGCAGAATTTCGTTAAGACTTATAGAATCAATTCTAGATTTTCCAGAATGAGGACTATCTCTAGGGATATTTTAATGCATTTTGTTAGAAAGAAGACAAGGCATCAAATTGTGCCGCAGCATTTCAACACAAGATTGAAAATGGATAATGCATTGTAGATATAATTACTCTGAAAGAGATCAGGATTTTAAATAAGAGAAAATAATACACCTTGTTGGCTGAAAAACTAAAACAGGAAAATATATTTTGATGGGATAAAGTGGAAGATTTTTATTTAGACTGAATTTTATTTCTAAGCTGAGAGATGTTTTAGAAAGTTTTTTGTAGAAAATAGAATTGGAAGCGATGGAAAAGGAGTTTTCACAGGAAGTTACCCAAAACCTGCCACTGGGTTTTGGGTCAAGAATTTATTTCAATAAATATAAACAGAAATGGAGTCATTTTACTGTATATATTAATGCTCAGCTAAATCAAGAACTTGTATTAACTGATGAACATAGCAGATTTGTTTGGGCAAAAGTCAATCTAGTGGGGTTAAAGTTAAAGTCTATGGTGCTGGGAGTTTATGTCCCATATGATATTAAAATGACTTTTTACAAATAACTTACGGAGAAACTAGTAGAGGTCTCTTATGCAAGTTGGTATTTCATGGGGCTGGAGTGGTCTCTCCCAATTTGACAGGACTTCTGAGAAAGATAATAAAGTATTACTCAATGTAAACTCCTAAAAGACCCATTTAGGGGTTATTAATATATGAAGAAGGAATAATGATAGTTCAAGAGAGTAGCTTTTATTTAGTTTTTTTATTGTTTTAGTTGTTTTGAAATGTATTTATTATTTTAATTGCATATTAAACTGCCCAAAGTTTACTTACTGTAAACTGCCCAAAGTAATTGATTGAGATAGATGGCTATAGAAATTGAATGAATAGATAAATAAATAAAATACCTATTTTTCAGAAAGATATGATTTGGACTTCAAGAGATGTGGCTAGTAATATTTTCAAAATAGAGATTTTAACCAATGATGACTCAGACCATAGTCTTATGACTCTGGTTTATAAAAGAATATTTAAGATATAAACTAAATGAAGCATTATTGCAGAAAGAATAAATTGTTGAGCATTGCAAAAACATTTTTTAAAAATAATTTAAATGAAGGTACTGATTTGAAAATGGTCCTGGATGCAAGTAACACTTTTATTACAGACT
This sequence comes from Ahaetulla prasina, assembly GCF_028640845.1. Lineage (NCBI taxonomy): Eukaryota > Metazoa > Chordata > Lepidosauria > Squamata > Colubridae > Ahaetulla > Ahaetulla prasina. The sequence continues at coordinate 125,915,146 of NC_080539.1, forward strand.
ATCTGATACACTATAATTCTAAAATTAAGAGATTTTAAAATGTTTACAGTGATTTTAGTTGAAAGATTGAAAATAATTTTGCAAGAAATTTGTCAATAGAACCAATACGGGTTTTTACCTAAAAGACAGCTAAAGAATAATGTCAGAACAATGCTGGACATTTTGGAATATTTGGGGCATAATGAAAATAAGCCTCATTAAATGCAAAGAAGGCTTTTGCCAATTCAGACTGGACTTTCCTGTTTAAAGTTTTGGAACATATGAATTTTGGAGAGAATTTCAGAAAATGGGTACAATTGAGTTATAGTTCATGGATGATGCAAATAATTGTTGATGGAGATTTAACCAAACCATGTGAGAAGCAAAGAGGAATAAGTCAAGATTGTCAACTATCTCCTTTCACGTTTATTTTAGTTCTTGAAATATTGAATAGACACATAAGACAAGATAACAGGATTGTGGGCATAAAGATTTAGAAAGAGTCATATAAGTTGAGAGTTTCTGTGGATGTCTCAGTTTGGATTTTGGCAGACTTCTAAAAGGCGTTGAACTTTTAATGAGTAAATTAAAAGGAACTGGGGCAGTAGAAGAATTCAAGATGATTAAATAGAAGACAAAGTTTTTAATAAAAAGCATGAAGACACAAGATCAAATAGAATTGACAAATAAGTAAAAGCTCAGATATTATTACAAATATGAATTGTATACTATTTCAAAATAATTATAATAAGATATGGAATGATATTTTAAAAGATATGTCAAGATGGAGACAAAATACAATTGTCATTCTTGGGGAGAATTTCAGCCACTGAAAATTTGAATACAATGCTGTATCATGTATCGTGTGTATTTATCATTAGAGAAATTGTCTAGACCAGGGGTCTCCAACTTTGTCAATTTAAGTTGACAAGGTTGGAGACCCCTGGTCTAGAATGTATAAAGCAATTTCAGATCTTTGCTAGAAATGTGAACATGAAGGAACATTTTAGCATGTATGGTGGACATGTAAAGAATCCAAAAACTTTTGGGTAGAAATAAAATCACTGATTCAGAATATTTTAAATACTAATGTGTAATTATGTGTATAATTAATATCAGAGAATTTTCTGTGGGGACTAATAGATGCAAAGTTAGTGGGGGGGGGATCCACAGAATTTTGCAACTGCATCAAAATTACTATATGCTCAGAAGTGAAACAGTTTGACACTACCCACAATAGACACATGGATGAAGATGATGGAGCTTGCAGAAACAGCTAAATTGGCTCCTTTGATTAGAAGAAGAATATTTACATTTATGACTAACTGGAAACTCTATAGACTTTTGCATGAAACAGACAAAAAAATGACCTTATGATTTGTAGTTTTGATTATTAGAAAACAAAATTGGATAATAGAAAAAAGTAAGCTTTTAGAAATCATAGAGTAAGAGATAATTTTGTAATCATTAATATATTTGCTGCAAAGGAACTTAGCAAATTCTTGTTTTATTTCCTATTACTTTGGTCTTTTTTTCTTTGTTTTTCTTTATTACTGCATTAGTTTGTGTTAGTTTTTTTATGTTCTCTAAAAAAAACTTGAAATTCCTCTTATTTCAGATTTGGGTCTTCTTCCATAAAGCTTTTGTCCTTCCCTGGGATGCTATGGAAAATAAATCCACACTGTCTCCCTCAGACAGCCTTTCAAATATTGGAAGACTGCTATCATGTCTCCCCTGAGCTTTCTCTTCTTGAGGTTTAACCATTCATCATCGGATTTAGCCTCCAAATCCCTCACTATCTTTCCTTCACAATATGTTTGCACTGCTCACTGCACTCTTTCCAGTTGCTTAATAAAGGCAATGTCACAAGAATATATCAAAATAAGTACATAATTAAAAATACTAAAGTAGTTTCTGCCAAGGTTAGGTGCAAGGGAGGAAACAACTCTAGCACCTTGCTTATGTGGTGTAGAAGCACAGTGGCATTTGTAATACAAATGAGAATTCTGGCCAAGGTTGTTGTTGTTGTTGTTGTTGTTGTTGTTGTTGTTGTTGTTGTTGTTGTTGTTATTATTATTATTATTATTATTATTATTATTATTATTATTATTATTATTATTATTATTATTATTATTATTTAAATTTTTATACCGCCCTTCTCCCGAAGGACTCAGGGCGGTTCACAGCCAGATAAAATAAACAATAATATTACAATATAAATACTATTAAAATACAATTAAAAGACTTATTCAATTGGCCAAGATTAAAAATTTAGAATAAATGATAAAAAACCCATTAAAAAACCCACAAATTTAAAAACTAATCCAGTCCTGCACAGATGAATAAGTGTGTTTTAAGCTCGCGACGGAAGGTTCGGAGGTCCGGAAGTTGACGAAGTCCTGGGGGGAGTTCGTTCCAGAGGGCGGGAGCCCCCACAGAGAAGGCCCTTCCTCTGGGCGTCGCCAGACGACACTGTCTCGCTGACGGCACCCTGAGGAGTCCCTCTCTGTGAGAGCGCACGGGTCGGTGAGAGGTATTCGGTAGCAGTAGGTGGTCCTGTAAATAGCCCAGCCCTATGCCATGGAGCGCTTTGAAGATGTTCATCAAAACCTTGAAGCGCACCTGGAAGGCCACAGGTAGCCAGTGCAGTCTGCGCAGGATAGGTGTCACACGGGAGCCACGAGGGGCTCCCTCTATCACCCGCGCAGCCGCATTCTGGACTAACTGAAGCCTCCGGATGCCCCTCAAGGGGAGCCCCATGTAGAGAGCATTGCAGTAATCCAGGCGAGACGTCACGAGGGCGTGAGTGACTGTGCACAAGGCATCCCGGTCTAGAAAGGGGCGCAACTGGCGCACCAGGCGAACCTGGTGGAAAGCTCTCCTGGAGACGGCCGTCAGGTGGTCTTCAAAAGACAGCCGTTCATCCAGGAGAACGCCCAGATTGCGCACCCTCTCCATCGGGGCCAGTGACTCGCCCCCAACAGTCAGCCGAGGACTCAGCTGACTGTACCGGGATGCCGGCATCCACAGCCACTCTGTCTTGGAAGGATTGAGCTTGAGCCTGTTTCTCCCCATCCAGACCCATACAGCTTCCAAACACTGGGACAGTACTTCGATAGCTTCATTGGGGTGGCCCGGTGTGGAAAAGTACAGCTGGGTGTCATCAGAGTACAGCTGGTACCTCACACGAAGCCACTGATGATCTCACCCAGCGGCTTCATATAGATGTTGAACAGAAGGCGAGAGAATCGACCCCGCGGCACCCCACAAGTGAGGCGCCTCGGGCCGACCTCTGCCCCCGTCAACACCGTCTGCGACCGGTCGGAGAGATAGGAGGAGAACCACCGATAAACGGTGCCTCACTCCCAATCCTCCAACCAGAGCAGCAGGATACCATGGTCAATGGTATCAAAAGCCGCTGAGAGGTCTAATAGGACCAGGGCAGAGGAACAACCCCTATCCCTGGCCCTCCAGAGATCATCCACCAACGCGACCAAAGCCGTCTCAGTGCTGTATCCGGGCCGAAAGCTGGACTGGAGCAGGTCTAGATAGACAGTTTCATCCAGGTGCAGGGGAAACTGATATGCCACCATACTCTCTACAACCTTCGCCATGAGCGGGTTGGAGACCGGACGATAATTACCTAAAACAGCGGGTCAGGAAGGCTTCTTGAGGAGGGGCCTCACCACCGCCTCTTTCAAGGCGGCCGGAAAGACTCCCTCCAACAAGGAAGCGCTCGTAATCGCCTGGAGCCAGCCTCGTGTCACCTCCTGAGTGGCCAGCACCAACCAGGAGGGGCACGGGTCCAGTAAACACGTGGTGGCATTCAATCTACCCAGCAACCTGTCCATGTCCTCAGGAGCCACAACTAAGGTTAACTTAGTTTTTACCATCTTGCCTTTTGAAATAAATAGTTTGAATTTCCAAGTGCATTTTCAAGGTGCAGATTTTTCTCCCCTAACATTAATGTTTGCAACCATCGTAATACTGGATGCATCTGTCATTTACTGTACTTTTGCTTTAAATATAATTTCAGGAAATGCAAAGACCTTCTCCAATCCTCCTTCACAATATGTTCGCAGCCCACAGCTCAAAATTTGTGAGAAAGCTGGTTATATAAATTGAAATAAGTAAACAAACAAACTAACTAAATAAATAAATAAAAATAAAATGACCCTGGGAGAGTAAGTTAGACTGAGAAGAGACTGGTACAAATTTCCATGGAGGATGGGTATTTCACTCTCTTTCTGATCCTAGTTCAAAACCTTAACCAATATATAAACATATTTATTTATTTATTTATTGTTTCAATTTCTATACCGCCCTTCTCCCAAAGGACTCAGGGCTGTTTACTGCCAAAGTAAAGACAGTTAGTACAATTTTTAGGACCAGTTAAAAAGGAAAAATTTAGAGTTGGTTGAAGAACTTAAAACCAATAAAACCCCTTATTAAAACCCCACTAGGGTTTTTTATATGGCTATCTGAGGAGCTCTCTCCTATTATTTAATCGGTTTGTAAGATAGAAATTTGTTCAATTTTATGAGGCATGTGGGAAGACAATGATGAGAGCTTGTGATAAAATCTCAGATGTCAACCTTTCCTTCCTTCCTTCCTTTCTTCCTCATCTCTATCTTTTCATCATGTTACTTTGAAAATCAATGTCAAGAAAAGACAGTTTAACACAAATATCTCTTGCATTGAAATAAATAGAGGTGTGTGTGTGTGAGAGAGAGAGAGAAAGAGAGAGAGAAAGAGAGAGAGAGAGAGAGAGAAAGTTTAAAGTTATGCCATTTGAAATGCTGGGATGGATCTGCTGCTGGAGAAAAGACTTTCTTGCTGTAGCTTCTAAATGTGTATCCTTGCCCACTTTTGCCATCTCATTATTTGTAGAGAGGAACTTGTGTAAAATATTTATAGAAGTTTGCTGACTTGTGGAAGTATTGTAATTCTCTGGTGGATACAGGGAGTTTCTCACTGAATGTATTCAACAAAGCACAGGCAAGACATAAAACACTCTGTAAAATCAGGCTGAGCACTGAGATCTGTCCTTAAAATCACTTTTACCAAGAACCCATGAGCCTCAATTATTTAATCTATGCAGCTGCTCTTTATAGCATTAATTATTTCATCTAAATAGGAACGTTGTTGTTTTCTATGTTGTAGCGGCAGCAAACTGTGGCTGCTTTTCTGAATTTTCTTTAAATAGCTGTAACCACTAGATGGGGATAAGCAACCTTCCTTTCCGCTGAGGCTCCCACAGTGAAGGTATCAAATATTGCCTATAGTGCACTAGATACAGAATCTTAAGATTTTTGAGTAAATCTTGCTATTTGTTAGCTGTAGGCAGTTTGCTATTATATTGAACTGATACGGTGTAATTTCTGTTTGCATGTATGCGTAGGGATACAGGATAGATGCAAATTCTGTTTAGGAAGAATTGTCCCTAGTGTTGATGTTGGAGGTCCAAATAGTCTTTTCAGTGATTCAAGACCTAACAGGCAGTAGGTTGCAGATACAGAGTTAAGGTATCAGTATCCCTCTTGATCTAGCGTCATGCCTGCTGTTTGTTTAATGAGATTGCTAATCTCATTAATCTCATCAAGCAAGGGAAGAAAGCCTTCGGAGGTATGCGGACTGGCGGGAGCTTTTGCCTCTTTTAAACTAGATTAGATTTGGAAACCAGAATGGAAGATCGAGGCTCATGGCAAGTTGTCCCATAGTGAGTGGGTCGGAGCAAGGTATCCTGCAGCGAGGTGATGGTGGCAAGGTGGCGGTGACATGGCGGTGGCAGTGAGTTGTCCTATTCTGGCTAATCTGACATCACTTCCAAAGCTGTGGTGGCGCAGTGGTTAGAGTGCAGTACTGCAGGCTACTTCTGCTGATCACCTGCTACCAGAAGTTTGCCAGATCGAATCTCACCAGGTTCAAAATTGACTCAACCTTCCATCCTTCTGAGGTGGGTAAAATGAGGACCCAGATTGTTGGGGGCAATAAGCTGACTCTGTAAACTGCTTAGAGGGGGCTGTAAAGCACTATGAAGCAGTATATAAGCCTAAGTGCTATTGCTATTGCTTGTCTGCCAGGCATATATACCACCCACACACTCCTGGTAGGATAGACAACTAATTTTCTATCCTTAAAAATATTTCCTATAAATAAATCTTCTTTCTGTTAATACTTACACTACTGGTCAGGTTAGATTTCTGCTCTTAGAAATGCTCTTATGCAGCAGAACAGACAAAATGCTTTACCACTCAGAGTTGAGTCTAATGAGAAATTCAAGGCAAATTGTCTATCAAGATCCAAAGCTGTTAGTGGCTGTTAAATGGAGAATAAATGTTTACAGTGTATTTATTCATTCTGAAAGACACTCTCAAAGGAGTGTATTGATCTTGGTTCTCTTGCACCTTGATGGGAAATCTCAGTGGCTCACTGAATCAGCCATGGGAACAGTTTGTTTGATGTCTTTAATGCAAAATCAGAACCAAAATCATTATATGGACAGCAGTGTCAAATTCTTGGAAAGAACCAATCCAGCACAGACGCTGAACCTGACATACGTAAGAATATCTGTACACTAGCTAATACAAAGACAGAAGATAGAGAAATGTTATCAGGAATTACAATGATAGTTCTGAAAATACCTATCTATCATTGTAATTCCTGATATCAGGAATTACAATGATAGATAGGTAATTCCAGATGCATGTATAAATCCACTAACAGGAAATAATCTGATCTTCCTATGATTCCATGGTATCATCAATGCATATGTAGGATTATAACAGCATCCTATTTAACTTTTGGTTTTACTGCTAAAACAACGTCTACTAAAGTTTTACTGCTGAAACAACGTCTACTAAAGTTTACTAAGTTAACTTTTGGTTTTCCTGCTAAAACAACATCTACTAAAGCAATGAGCCCACTGGATGCACCCCTATATGAATTGCTAGGTTTAGAGTCTCAGTGTGGTCTGCAAAATTCTATATATTATAAATAAATTAATTTATCCCTCATACTCAAACCTGCCTGTTGCTTTATCTGCTATGGGCTATATTCCAATGCATCAGATAGGGAACATCTCTTGATTGTAATGCATATGGATTGTACCCTGGTTCTTCCCATAAATTTTGTTAGCTTCTCCTCTGAGGTGCCATTTATACATTCCAGTTCTTTGTTCAGTTTCTGTTACTTTGCACTTTGCTTATAAATCTAATCTGTTTCTAGAGCTTCCAACTTGCATCAAACACACAACACATTTTTACATTTCACTGGCACATCCCAGTTGGGTCATTTTGCTGAGCATAGTATAAAGGCACAAGAGAAAAACTATGATCTGTGTAGCCGAGAGTGTTTATTTCTCAGGTTCATATTTTCCTACGATTGAATGCTGCACACAGACACATTTAGAGAGACAATTTCTTTTCTACCGGGGAAGAAACAACAAACCTGAGATTTAAAATTTCTCCTGTAGCAATTGTTCAATTACAAATAACACTCTTGACAGCACTAAGTGCTACCATTGGTATCCTGTTGCGCTTATGATTGTATGTTACATTACAAGGAATCTTTGACAAATCTATGCTGAAATATGTAGTGCAATACACATAGTACAAGTTACTTGGAAATTGGAATTATGAATCACAACACTAAACTATGGTTTTTCCCTTCATACTCATAACGAGAACTGCTTTGTGGTGTAGTCCTATGTTGCAAGGGAAGTATGTGCAAAAGGGAGGAACGCAAGGAAAGGACTACTGAATCAAAATTTGCCCTCTCTATGCCCTCAAATCAAGGGATAGGTAATCCTCTTAAACAATGTCTTGTATATAGTATATCTGCAAAAGAGAATGGAATAACTTCCTCAAAATGCCTTTGGGGTGAAGGTGACTATTCAGCCATAGAAAACCTGAAAAAGCTTTCACCTTATAAAGTTGTTAAATATACTGATGCTACTGATACTGATATTCTTGACATTATAATTCAGTAAACAAGAAGGATTCTCTGGGCTCAGAAGCAAAGCAAAATCTGGCATGTTTATTACATACATGGGAGACCACCAGGATGTTACCTTTTATTTTAGCTAGAACAAATACGCATCCAGGCTACAATGTTGATATCATCAAGGTTCACCTGAGGTGATTCCCAGTGTGATGTTTTTGGGTCTTCTCATTAGATGTCATAAGTTGAAAATGTTAGCTTGTGGGAAACTACATGTTGAAGGATCTTTCTGACACAGGCTGGGCACTTTTTGTACAAATGAGAAGAAAAATACGAAAAGATATGAAGGGTGATAGTTAAATTCTACATGATATTGTATTGAGATATGGATGTACAATGCCAGGGAAGGAATATGCATAATCAAATAGTCAACTAATAGAGATTGGTCAAAGTTGGACACTTAGGTAAGATATTGAACTAAGACTGGACAGTCTTAGTCATAGAAACTCACCGGATGTATTGCCCTTTGCGCCCTGCAGCCTAACCTGCTTCAGAATTGTTGTGGGTAACAAAAGGAGGAGGGCAAGCTATTATATTGAGCTTCTGGAGACAATGCAGTACATGGTACAGAAGCAAACAAGCAAAAATGAAGAGATGCTGAAACTTTAGAATGTAGAAAAAAATTAAAGGAAAAATACAAAGAGAGCAGTGACTAAAAGTATAGCTTTCTTGCATCTGTGCAGACAAATGATGCAAGCTATCATATTCTTCCAGTTCCAAGTCCAAGAGGTTGCAAAGGGAAAGTGGAAGAAAACTCTAATAAATGACACCAGAGCAGTAATAGGAGCAATGTAAGGTTAGAGGGACAGAAGTCACTTAGTGCCTGGAATGCACTACCAGACTCTGTGGTCTCATCCCCAAATCCCCAAAACTTTAACCTAAGACTGTCTACTGTTGACCTCAACCAATTCCTAAGAGGTCTGTAACAGAGGTTGGTTTCAGCAGGTTCTGACCAGTTCTGGAGAACCGGTAGCGGAAATTTTGAGTAGTTTGGAGAACCAGTAGTAAAAATTCTGATTGCCCCTGCCCCCATCTATTCTCTGCCTCCCAAGTCCCAGCTGATAGGGAGAAAATGGGGATTTTTTCAGTAACCTTCCCTTGGAGTGGGGTGGGAATGGAGATTTTACAGTATCCTTCCCCGGCCCTGCCCACCAAGCCATGCCACGCCCACCAAGCCACACCCATAGAACCGGTAGTAAAAAATTTTGAAACCCAACACTGGTCTGTAAGGGGCGTGCATAAGATCACCAGCATGCCTACCATCCTAAAGTACAAAGAACTTTCTTTGTATCAGAATCTGGATTATATGGTTGGAACTAGTTCATACCATACTGAGAACCTTTTACATTGAGCCCACCATATGGTCTCACATTTTGGTCTACACATCAACCATTATGGCTATTGCAAGAGACTATCTTGATGCTTTTCCCCCCCAATTTTTAAATTAGGCTCTTATTCATAGAGTTTTCCTTGGAGCCAATCTGTTTTTCTATCCGATTAATGGACTGTTTCCATGCCCAATATGACTTTTGACTCCTGGTCCTCATTTCAAGCCTGTTTTAAGGGCTTTGTTCTTCTCTGAGATAGGTTTCCAAATACATACTTTCAGGTTTCCCTGTAATAGTTTAAAATTAGTCTAAGTCTCGCCTAACATCAATTAGCACTGTCAGCCTATCTCTGATCCAGCTGAATAACTTCTAATTTGGTTTTCCTGTCTTTGTCCAGGCTCTTTTGGACTCCTGAGCCAACATATATATATGCTTATATATTATATAGTTATTTTCATGCTTATGCTTATATATACTGTTGTGACAAAATAAATACATAAATAAAATAAAAACATATCCCTTTATTTTGCTAGCCAATCATTTTGTCAACAACTTTAAAGCGTCAGCTTGTGAAAATGCATTTGGCACATTTGTTAACCATGTTAAGGTTGCACCCAAATAGTCCAGGCCCTTCAGTGCTTTTCTTCCCAAATAAATACGTAACAGGATAGTTCTCAGAAGAACAGCACCAGAAGTGGGTTTCAGTAGGTTCTGACCTACTGTTCTGGAGAACAGTTAGTGAAAATTTTGAGTAGTTTGGAGAATTGGCAAATAGCACCTCTGACTGGCTCCGCTCTCATCTATTCTCTGCCCCCCGAGACCCAGCTGATCGGGAGGAAATGGGGATTTTGTAGTAACCTTCCCCTGGAGTGGGGTGGGAATGAAGATTTTACAGTATCCTTCCCCTGGAGTGGAGAGGGAATGGAGATTTTACAGTATCCTTCCCCTGCCATCCCACCGAGCCACACCCATAGAACTGGTAGTAAAAAATTTTGAAACCCACCACTGTACAGCACCTTGGCATACTAAAAATAAAGCATACTAGAATATATTTTTGAGATGAATATTGACACTTCCTATTTTCTGGCTGCGGAAATGTTATGCATTTTTTAACATTTCCATATTCAGTCCAAAAATACCCATATAGAACTGAGTGGGGCCATTGTAATAAGCATGCTTGCCAATGAGCGATCATAGGAATGCTTGAGGAACAGAATCTTTCTGAATGCTTGCATGAGATTTCCCATTTTGTCTGAGGACTGAACGCTAGAGCACACTCACCCTAGCTCATAAGCAATTCTGAAGAACTTACGCAGGGTGGCCTATTTCCACTCCAAACAAGAAAACGACAAAGACAAAGTTTTCTGTAATTCAAAAAGCTCACCCCCTTTGTATTTTAAGCACTAGTTGGTCTAAAATAAAGCATTCTGTGTGTTCCCCATTTGCTCTGTCTTACTGGTGGTATCTGTTCTTTCAAAGAACCTTCTTTTGTTAATAATAATAATAAAAAAATGGCCCTAAAGAAAGGAGAGCGAACATGATTTGTCTTTGAAGATTTATTTTTATCTTCACCAGCTGTTAAGCCTGCCCCACTGGCTTATACTGCCAAAAAAATAATAAAATAAAATAAACCCTGGTATTTCATTTGTATCGCAGCCTTCTTGGAGGGGGAAATATAATATGTTTCTTGGCATTGCATGTGATTGTTCTTCTGAATTTAGGAAGAGATGATTTTTCTTTAGCGCACATTTCTAGGCAAAGCAGCAGTTCCTATCCCTTAAGAGGACAGTTACTAGGAAGAGTAACACTCAGCAGAACCTGGTGCATATGCAAAACAAGAGCCTGAAAAGCATACTAATGACTGCCAGTTCATGCTGTCTGTGGAGGATTACTTGGGATTATATGTAATTATCTGAAATTGCACACTGTTTTTTGCCAATTTTTTTGGGGGGGAGAAGGGGTGCAATCGATAGGGCTTCTAATTTTATTTTTTTCCCCTTTAACTATTGCCTTCCATTTCCATTTGCTTAGTTGTCAAAATTAGACTACGTTTTATAATAAAATAAGAAAGCTATGAAAAATGTCACATATTCAGACTTTTGAAAGAATGAGCAGCTCTGAAATCCACCCAGTTCCCCTTTTCTTTCCAGCCAAACCCCCAGTTCAGGCCTTGCAAAAAATAATACTAACACACATACCCCAGACAGGTGGAAAATGGTTCAATTATTGCATTGGACAAATAAGCTTTACAGAAAAGGAACAAATACCTTAGCTTTGCCTCTTGGCAGAATTCATTCTCTGAGTCTCTAAACTGAGGAGTTTTTTTTCCCCTTGCAAAGGATCATCTTGCAAGAAGTAAGCCATCGGGACACTTCCTAGAAACAAAATCTGCTGAACCCAAATAAAAAATAGATACAGATATATTTTTGTTCCTCTTTCAACAACAACAACAACAACAACAACAACACAGTGGAATGCAGAAAATACGAGATCATCAAAAGAAAGTCCAGTTTTTAGTCCACACTGCACTCCTAGACTCTGTTCATGGGAAAAGTGTTGCATAGAGATCATTGTGAAGGTCATTGAGAGCAGTGTTTTTCAAACTCTGTAATTTTAAGATGAGTGGATTTCAGCTCTCATGCTGGTTGGGCAATTCTGGGAATTGAAGCCCACCCACCTTAAAGTTGCTGAGGTTAAGAAATACTGATTGAGAGCTTGCTGGCTGGAGAATTCTGGGAGTTGAAGCCCACCCATCTTAAACTTGCCAATGTTGGGAACTTAGGAAGTAAACAGAATATATAAAAAAAATACCCAATTCCATAGAAAGCTTTGTACCTTTAAAGTGCCATGAGATTTGAGAGATCTCAGTTATATGAATGAATAATATAGTGGCACTTTGGTACTCAACTGCTTTGAAAGTTATAATTTAGTATTCAATGCATTTTGACATGAGAATTTTTTCCTGGTACTCAATGCAGAAGTTGGAACGTATTGGTGTTGGCTGCCTTGTGACTTACTCCATTATTCCTCATGGAAAAAAATTGTTTTGTACTCATCATTTTTGGTACTCATTGCACTTCCTGGGACTAATTAATGATGAGTAGCAAAGTACCACTCTAACAAGAAGATTTTGCTTTGGGGCCATTCAGCAAATGAGGGCAATGGAACAGCAAAACAACAGACTTATTTACTGATTGCATACCTCCTGATGAGAGAAGGAAGGAAGGAAGGAAGGAAGGGAGGGAGGGAGGGAGGGAGGGAGGGAGGGAGAAAGATACCTCACTGCTAGCCATTTTTGGATTCATGGCCACATTTTACTGTCCACTCCAGGGTGAAATCCAGCAGAAAATAGCAGAAAATTTGAGCAATTCGGAGAACCGGTAGCAGAAATTTTGAGGAGTAAAGAGAACCGGCAAATACCACCTCTGGCTGGCCCCAGAGTGGGGTGGGAATGGAGATTTTGCAATGGCCTTTCCCCAGGAGTAGGGAGGGAATGAGGATTTTGCAGTATCCTTCCCTTGCCATGCCCACCAAGCCACACCCACAGAACATAAAAAAACATAAAACATAACATACAGAACAGAACAGAACATAAAAAAAAAATTTGGATTTCACCAAAAAATTGGCCCACCCTAATGGCACCACCATCCATTAATGCAGTGTGTATTTCCCATTAATTACTAGTTGACTCTTTAAATTAAGAATGCCAGTTTTTAAACAGATCAGATAATTTTATATCCCAAGATCAAATGAGCAGAAGAAAGAATGTGTACTTCTTTCTCTCAAGTGTGCTGAATTGCATTAAATAAATTTAATGTTTATGTGTTATGAATATAAAAGTCAAATTATGGTACAATGCTAGTAAATATTTAGCCAAGAATCTGCAGCGTGAGTTACAAAGGAGCAACTCTTTTCCCAAACCAATGTTCCGGCACAAAATTTTTGTTAAAAACTGTCAGTTCCTACTAATCATCTGTTTGTAAGGTATTTATAAACTTGTGTGGCAACCAGGATTTTAATATATTTTGAGACATTGGAGGAAGTTTTTTAAAAAAATGCCTTTAAAAAGGGCTGCATGTGGTGTGCAGTGGAAATCTGTATACACACAGTTTTCTGTGTTCTATTTATGTTAAATAGGTGCTTTAATGGATTTTTGTACCTGGCAGTTTACCAGCTCTGCTCTATGCATTTGCCAATTGTACATTCATTCATTTAACTGCTGTTGAATGACAGGTGTTTTCATTAAGAGGGCAATCTTATGTGCTTAAGAAGCCTTCTCAACCTGACTAGCTCCAGATGTGTTTTCCTAGACATTGTACGCTCCCAGCACTCTAGACTTCCAATATATTCAAAGGGCAAAGGCGGATCAGAAGACTTCCCAGTGTTTTATTAAACACATTTCCCCATTTGGTTCCATTTTTTCCCCCCAAACTCCCAAAATTTGGGACCTCAGATCATTTACATCCCTAAAAATGATAGCATTTTGTTTTGGGACAGAATGTAAAATTGCAGCCCTCCCTCCCGCCATCCAGTTTGATAGAAAGCTCTATGATGGTTTCTTCTTCCAGTAAAGATTTTAATTATTGTAATGCCTGTAATTAGCTTTCATAAAAAGCTATATTTAAAAGTAATGTGTCATTGCTAATGATTGATGTGGGTTTGATGATTGGGCCATTCTAATTATGTCCCTAGTCTTGGGGAATAGTGTAATTAGGCTATCCAAAATACTATTTGTCACTTCACCATGCATTCCAAATCCCTAATAAATCTCTTATGCTTGAAATTCATCAAAATATATATACAGTTCCATCCCACTAGGTGATTTCACCTTTCTTTAATTACAAGAGAGGGAGACAAGAATGCAAGATGCTCACCAAGTCATACATCAGGTAATCAAGGGGAAAATCCCATTAACCTAACATTATAGGTGCGCTGGGGGTTAGGTGGGAGAAGATTCAGGATAAATCCAAAGAATGGTATTTTATTTATTTAAAACATTCATGCAGTGCAGGGGTGGCATTCACTTACCTTCGCTACTGGTTCGCAAATGCCTCCTCCACGCATGCGGAGAGCCTTCTGTGCATGCGCAGAGGGTAAAAAACGGAACATGATGACATCCGGGTGAATGGGCGGAGCCTCCCACTGCCGTATTGCATGATCCGGATAGAGCCGGCTGAATTTTACCACTGATACAGTGGCTCATCTTATAACCAACCCTAGGCAATTCCCAATTGATTTTCCATTCCTTATTAGACTATAATACTATAACTAGGATTTTATAGAATATAAACAATGAAATTCTTAATCACGGCATTAAGTCCAAAGAAGGCTCCCATTACTAACAATGCATAGAAAACATACTTGTGCTGCAGTAATGCCAGTCAACAAAGGAAAATGCGGATTCACGGCAAAGATGGATAGGAAAAAATATCCATATCTTTGCTATGCAGCCTCAAGCTGGGCATCGTTCAATAGATTACCTGAATATCCATCTCATAATGCACACACAGTGAAACTTAATTGCTGCTGGTGTATAATCTCTTTCGCAGTGAATGACTTGGTTTACCACTCTGTGCTATTATATGACACATCAGGAGAAATCTTTAAATGTCTTTCTCCATAAATGCAACGAGCAGTGGAAGTTTGCAATTTAAACAGTTTCTAGGTGTATGTCTCATGTTGCAGGTCAAAGATGTCTAGCTAGTAATGATCATCCTAATTAATGTAAGCTAAGGATAAAATTATGTGACCAACTTCCCCTTTCAAGCTTTTTTTTATTTTTGCTTCAAACATACTAAACCCTGCACTGTGACTCTACTTTCTCAATATACACTGTGTTTGTGTTTGAAAATAACTTTCTTCTGTAAACAATCAGGTTATGGAAAAACAATCATGTCCCAATATAAGTAAAATTGCAATCAGAAAACAATGTTCCCCTTGCTCATCCTATCCAAAGTAACTCCATCCAATCTTTTGAAATCACTATGATGTCTGTGTCAATGTTCCAACTGACGAACCCAACCAAAGCAAGCACGATCGAGACCTTTCAATCTCTTAATGCAAAACATTATCGAGTACATCATTTTGGCACCGATGAAGGCAAAACTAGATCTACCTAATTCCCGCATAAATCCACATAATGAAAGTATAGGTTTCTCCCTCCCCCTATTAGTGCAGGTCACATTGTCCAATTGAGTGTCATTGTATTGTTATGAGAAAAAGTCTCTGGTTTTGGCAAACACCTGCTGATGTGTTCCTTGGCTCTCATGGCTCATCTTCTTGAAGTCTGGAACCTACATTCTATTTCACCCTTCCCTCCCCCCTGGTTGTTTGGCAAATTGAGAAGCGATAATGGTTGCAGCAGCATAAGCACACTTTGAACTTGACAGTCTGCTACCAGTTTGCATATCCATGATGTCAATAAGCTTGACTAATTTCCTGTTCCTATGGATGAAAATTATCTTGGAAGTGCATCTTCGGAAGTATTACTCCAGAATCATCAATGTGTTAGAACAGTGGCTGTCAACCTGTGGTCTATGAATGTCTTCACAGGGGTCCGTGAAGGCTTGAAGAAATTTTATGATTTAAATTCTGAGTTAAGTCTTGGTGGTCCATGGCCATGGTCTGTGGCCACAAAAGGTATTTCTAAAGGAGTCTATGGTGAGGAAAAGATTGAGAACTACTGCACTAGAATAAGGACAGCAGACAAAGGTCTGCTTGGAAGATGAATACTGTTAAGTTCTTCCTTTCAGCCAGATTCCTACAGGAAGAATATTTTCTTCCTGTAATGGGTTTCTTGCCTGAGCAGGGGGTTGGACTAAAAGATCTCCAAGGTCCCTTCCAACTTCTGTTGTTCTATTCTATTCATCTCACTGCTTCCCTACTATAGTGAAGAAAGTTCAGAGATACATGCTTTGGGTGAGAACATGCAGCTTCCTAAATAAACTGCATTAAGGGTTATTCAAGGATGTGTCATTGGATACTAGTTGTGTGCTGGAACTGTCAGTTGTATCTATGCAATATTTTATAGACAAGATTATTTTTGTGTGAGGTTAACAGTAAAACACTGTTGCATCAGTGGTGGGATTCTACTGGTTTGGATCAGTTCGGACGAACCATTAGCTCCGACTTTCAGCCATGAACAAACTGATTTTGAAGTGGCCTGCCTGCCACTGCATTATACTCACCTATATTTCTGTTTCCGAAGTCCAGCTGATCAGTGCAGCAGAGTGGATTGTAATGCCTCAACTGTTTTTCTTGCTGGTAGCAATGAGGAAGGTGAGTTTTCTCAAAATTGCGCACATGCACTTAGCAAACCGGTTGTTAAACTGGTAGGACCCCACCCCTGTGTTGCCTACTTTTCCCCCCCCAGAATTGCAGTATTCATATTATTCATTGATAGGAACACTTTGTTCGAAATATCTTTTTAACTTCAGCTTGTGGTGTTTGATCTCATAGTGTTGGGGGTCCCTGAGAGCAGAGTTGACCGACTTAGGGTTCAGCTGTGATATATTTGAAACCACAATAAACTGCATTTTTAATGGATACAGCTTTGTAGAATTGGTAGTAGTCCAGTTCTGCAAGAAGGAACTGCTTCATTTACCTCCCAGCTCCTGAGCTTTATATCATGGAAAAAATAGCTTGATGCTTTTTTCAGCTCAACTCAGAAGAACAGAACTGGTGTCTCCTCCCCTCTCTCCCCAAAAAAAGTACATACAGAAGTAAAGTCAAGGATGAGAGAGGGGATTTACTGTTTTATTGTTTTGTATGGAGTGGGGGCAGGGATGGGATTCAGCCGGTTCGGAACGGTTCAGGCAAACCGGTAGCTCCAACGATCAGCTGAGAGTGAACCAGTTTGCTCTGATGATCTGCTGGGCCCACCCGCCTGCTCCTGTGCTATAACAACCTATATTTCCTTTGTTTGAAGCTCAGATAATAGGCGTGGCAGAGCAGTTTGCCGTGCCTCAGCTGTTTTACTCATCGGGGCTGCAACAGAAGGTAAGTTTTAGAGCTGTTTTCAAATGCACTGCGTACACGCAGAGCACATGTTTGGCATGTGTGCACTCAGTGAACCAGGTGTTACACCAGTTGAATCCCACCACTGAGTGGGGATAGATTTTTATTAGCAAGATCTGTGCCAGTTTGGGTAGGGAACAGTTCGGGTTCTAATTTTGCACCTTTTAAGGCTAACAGACGGAAAGATACACGAATCATCTTCAAACTCCATTTGAAGATTGAAGAGAGGAAGCAATAGTATAGCATGGAAATATCTTTACAATCACTTCTATATTGATCTATGGCTCAGCCCAGTTTAAAATGCAATGTTTAACACTGCAAGTCTTAACTAGCTTGGAGACTAGCATATTTTGAATGCTCCAATATTCTTCCTCATACATATTTACTAAGTTTTAATATCATTTTCAGAATTAGACGAATAACTGCCAAAGAAAAGGTATTCTAGTTGGTTAATATCTATATAGTAGGCTAAAATCAAGATAGTAGTATTCTTGTTGTCGAGCTGGTTTTTAAAATCATCTGATGTCTATTATGTGATCTTTCTGATACCAGATAAGAACTATTTGGTCCTTTAATCCATTCAGCACTGTTATTAGTAACTCTTCAAATCTAAAGAGACCTTAGAGGTCATCTGTTCATCTCTGTTCTGTTCAGGACCCACTATAACATCTTGGATCATACAGCTTTTGTTTCAAGATTTCCCTAGGAGAACTTATCACTTCATATGGTAGCCTAGTCTACTGTCTGACTGCTTGTACAGTCAGAAATTGTCTCCTGAAACCTAACCTTGTAGTTTTAACCTATTGATTGTGGACCTGCCCTTTGGAGCAACAGAAAATAAGTCCACTCCCTGGCAGCTGTCCAGTTACTTAAAGATTGTTTCTAAGATTTCTTTTTGTAGGTTAAATACACCAAACCTCTTCATCAACATACCAATCTCTCCACTGGGCTTGCTTCCAGATCCGTCAACCTCTTGGTAGTTCTCCTTTGAACTTGTTCCAATATGTCACTGTCCTTTTGAACTATGATTTCCTGAACTCATGAATTCCAAGTGCAGACTGGTCTCTATAGTCCTTTTAACGCATCCCAAGTTATCATTTTTTAGCAACTGATCATACTGCTAACTTACTGTATATTTAACTTTAGGTTGAGAAGGTCACTCAGATCCCTTTCACAATTACTAATTCCAAATGAGGTCTTACCCAAGTCCTGCACGTGTAATCCTTGACTTAAACCACAATTGGGAAAGAATTTCCATTGTTAAGTAAAACCGTTGTTAAGTGTCTTATGATATTTTAAAAAAAGAAGCACAGTTGTTAAGTGAATCATGCAGTTGTTAAGCAAATCTGGTTTCCCCCTTTGTCTTTGCTTGAAGCCAGCTGGGAAGATCACAAATGATCACATGGTCCAGGGGATCACATGATCCTGCAACTGTTATAAATATATACCAGTTGCCAAGAGCCCACATTTTAATTCATGACTATGGGAATGTTAGGATAGTCATAAATCCAAGAACTGGTTGTAAGTCACTTTTTTCAGTGCCATTTTAACTTTGAATAGTCATTAACAAGTGGTTGTAAGTCAAGGACTACCTGTACGTTAACACTTCTCCTACTCAGATGAGGACTTTCTATTTCTCCCTGTTATAATCCTGCCATGTTCATTTCAGCCTACTGTTCAAGTTTACCGACATTTTTAAAACTTTCTTGCACCTCTAAAGTATTAGCCAGCTTTCCCACCTTTATGTCATCTGCAAAATCAATAATTCAGCTCCCTCATCTAAGTAATTTTTGATAACAATGTCAAACAGCTCAATATATGCCTCCAAGCTGAAGTGGAGCCATCAATGAAAACTCTGTTTGGGCATGGTCATTCAGACCAGTGTTAGTCTAACAGTTGTAATAGCCAGCCTATATTTTTCCATTTTAGTATTGATGATATCATTGAAAGACTTTACTGAGGGCTACACTATGACCCTGGCATTTCTCTTATCTATTTGTGTAGTAACTCTGCCTAAAAAGAAGATAAGGTTAGTTTGGCAGAATTTCTGTATTGCAAACCCATGCTGGCTTTTGTTAATTGTTACATTGCTATCCAAAGCTCACAAATATGCTGCTTAATAATCTGCTTAATGGACCTTGCCCAATGTAGATGTCAAATTGACAAGTCTGTAATTTCCATACAAACAATCTGATTATAACCTCAAATTGCAAAAATGGGAAGAAGATTGCAGAAAAGGGAAAAAAACCTGGGAAGAAGCCCCCTCCCCCACTTCTCTTCCAAAAGAAAAGAAAGAGGTGGTATTTTTCCTCATTACAAGTCAAACACATTTAGTAGATAGATATAAAATCACAAATAGCCTTGATTTAATGGATAGTTTAGAAAGAAGCTGGATGAAAGATGACTGGGAGATTCAAGAAACTGAAGTGGTTTGGTTCGTCTTGGCTTAGTTGCAACCAAAATGTTTCTTTTGTTTTCTTCTTAAAAATACAATCTCAACATGAACATTATATTTCCAGATTCTCAGAAGACCTAGATTCTAAATGTCAAGCCTGGAGTCATCTTTGAGCATCTTCAGGGTTGCCACAGTGAGGCTGGATAGAGCTGTGAGAAAGGGACAGGGGAGTAGAGATAGCTGGGGGAATATGCAGCCAAAATAACATTCATCCTTCTGGGAACCAAGGACACTCTCACAAGCACCTGGAGGGGGGTGGATGGAGGCATCCAGGATGGAGAAAGAGATCTGATTGAGGCATGTGATAGTTGTGTGTGATGGGGGAGGGGGGGAAGAACTTTGGATTTTGAACTGGGTGGGGGAAACCTGGGGAGCTTCAGATTTGGCTGTGCCAATATGACATGCCTAATAAATCTATACTTTGAGGAACCCTGCCTTGGAGTTTTGATTTCATATGGATTGTTACTTGGAACCCTGACATTAACCCAAATCCCTTTTTAAAACAAGCAACATCCTCCCAGCTCACATGGGGCCACTGTCTGGGGTTCTGAGCTCTGGCCATTTATCCAGTTTACCAGGCAGCGGGAAGACTCAGAGAAGATTGAGAAGAAAAGGCAGCTAGAGGAGGACCTGACTGCTGCCAGCAGAGCTGCCGGAGCCAGTGAGCTCACTGGGGACAGCTATGGGAGCCTCAGCTTCCCCTTGATGACTGAGCGAGTGGCTGCCAAGCTTGAGTGTCAGCTGGGGGCTTGGCCTAAGGAGTCCATCCTTTGGCAGCCAACCTGCGAGCTCCACCACTGCAATCATGGCACCAGTGGTGCTTTCATGATCCCAACATCCTGGGAGCCAGCACCATGGCTGGCCACCCAGGAGCTGTACCAGGCAAAGGAGCAGTTTTCTGGCCAGCCAATGCTCCAGGAATGCCAGGTCACCACGGCGCGAGCCAAGCACACCACAATATTTGAGTAGAGAGCTATGACACCGGTTGACTTCAGTGAATCCCAGGACTGGGAAGTCAAGCCGCTGCTGAAGAGCCAAACCCTGGAGGGGCTACCAGAGAAGTTCAAGTAGCTGAGAGTCAGCAGCCTGGGCCAGCACTACCCAGGCTGTCATGGTGCTGATCCAACCAACATTCACCTTTCCAAGCGAAACATGACACCTCCGAGTGAAGATACCCCCTCGTTCAATTTGGCACAGGGTGGATTGTGCCAAAATCTCCTGCTGTGGGCCTGATCTACCATATTGACAGCTGTCAACCCACCGACTGGGCCCATAAGCCAATCCAGTCCGCCACTACAGAGACAGCCTCCAGACAGCCGGGCCCAGCTGGCCCACAGCGCCAGCCACCCAATAGACTCCCACCAGCCAACCAGATCTCCCCTGGCATCTATACTTTGAGAAACCCTGCCTTGGAGTTTTGATTTCATATGGGCTGTTACTTGGAACCCTGATACCAAACATTGGAAATGTTATTTAATCAGGCATTAAAGAGACTTGGCCTCTCTCCCCTAACATTTTGCCAAGGGCTTGTTCAGTTATAACATCCCTTGCACTTCTTGCACTTGTATAGTAGTCCTGATTAAAACACAACTCTAAATAATTTATCTAAGGGTGAATGATCCAGAACCGATGTGAAATCTGCACAGGAAAAATTGCTATTAATGTCCTGGTCAGAGTAAAGCATTTACTAACACTCATCAGTTCCCTAGAATTATGAGAATTTTTTTATTATTATTTTGCTGTATGGAGTATGCTGGAGAGTGATGATTCAATAGTGCCAAGGACAGCTGTTTATATTGCTGTATTCAGCAGTCTGCACTGTTGTCAGGCACTTGAGTCAGGTTAAATAAAGCTGTGGGAGGCCTATCTTCAAACTGGCAACTTCAGAAGGCTGAAGACAAAAAATAAGGTGAGTGGATCAGCACAGATGCGAACTTTCTCACTTGGAGAATAACCTACCTAGAAACATTGGATTGAATTGTTAGTACAAATAAGAAAATAAAAAGGCAAGTGTTTCATTCATCTTTTTTTCTCTTTTCATGTATAATTGAACTTAATACTGCAGTGGGAAGCAATTTATCTGTTCACTGAGTTCTGTAATTTATTTAAAGCATTTCTTCTATCTATCTATCTATCTATCTATCTATCTATCTATCTATCTATCTATCTATCTATCCACTCTCTCTCTCTCTCTCTCTGTGTGTGTGTCTTCGTCTGTTTGTATGTCTGTTTATCTGTTTGTCTATCTGTCTAGCAAGGGGAATAGGATAACCTAGTAATGCAAAATATGAGAATACAATGAATGTTTGGAATGTCTATTAACTCCAATATTCTTGGAAAATTATTTCCAAAATTTTACCAATCTATCTATAGTTACAATGCTTTATTGAACAATGTCTATAAGTAAGATTAGACATCTGTACAGCTGAAATTAGAAAGCTAAATTTTAATGTGAATGTAGTCCAGTGCAAGCTCTCTGGAAATGTAAAATTGAGAAGCATTTTAACACAAACTAGTATCTAAAAATAACAATATATTATTAATAAGATATTTAGGTAAATTTTATAGGGCTGAAGTGTAGGGCTAGGGTGAGGCATGCTGCCTGCTTTAGTAGTAACTGAGACAGTGGAGGCACCAAAGAGTGCCTGAAATCAATTTGAA
This sequence comes from Ahaetulla prasina, assembly GCF_028640845.1. NCBI lineage: Eukaryota > Metazoa > Chordata > Lepidosauria > Squamata > Colubridae > Ahaetulla > Ahaetulla prasina. The sequence goes on from NC_080539.1 coordinate 125,937,586, forward strand.
TTTACTGCGGTGCCTGCTAGGTGGTATTATCAGGGGTGGGCTTCCAAAATTTTACCAAGGGATTCTCTGCCTGGTTGCTGGATGAGTGTGGCCATAGTGGGCAAGGCCTACTTGGCCTCCTGCACCATGGCAGCGGTGGCGGAGGGGGGCTTTTTGCCCTCCCTGGGCTTCGGAGGCTTTCCTTGAGCCTCGGTAGGGCAAAACCCACCACCAGATGGATTCATAACTGGCTGACCAACCGCACTCAACATGTAGTCCTCAATGGAACTACATCCACATCATCATCATTATTATTATCATTATCATTATCATTATTATTATTGTTGTTGTTGTTGTTGTTGTTGTTGTTTCAATTTCTATACCGCCCTTCTCCCAAAGGACTCAGGGCGGTTTACAGCCAAAGTAAAAACAATTATTACAATTTTTAAAACCAGTTTAAAAGGAAAATTTAGAGTTGGTTGAAGAACTTAAAACCAATAAAACCCCTTATTAAAACCCCACTAGGCCAGTCCTGCACGGTGAAATAAAAATGTTTTCAGCTCGCGTCGAAAGGTCCGAAGATCAGGGAGTTGACAGATACCTGGTGGTAACTTGTTCCAGAGGGTTGGTGCCCCCACAGAGAAGGCCCTCCCCTTGGGCGCCGCCAGCCGACATTGACTGGCCAACGGCACCCTGAGGAGAACCTCCCTATGGGAGCGCACTGGTCGATGGGAGGTCGCCGGTAGGAGCAGGCGGTCCAACTTCCACATGGAGGGAAGTATGCAGTGGAGTACCCCAAGGCTCTGTTTTAGGCCCAGTACTCTTCAACATTTTCATCAATGACTTGGACGAGGGGATAGATGCGGAACTCATCAAATTTGCAGATGACACCAAGCTGGCAGGAATAACCAATACTCCAGAAGATAGACTCAAGATACAGAAAGATCTTGACAGACTTGAACATTGGGCACTATCTAACAAAATGAAATTCAACAGTGAAAAAAGTAAGGTTCTACATTTAGGCCAAAAAAACAAAATGCACAGGTACCGTATATGTGGTACCTTGCTCAATAGTAGTACCTGTGAGAGGGATCTTAGAGTCCTAGTGGACAACCATTTAGATATGAACCAGCAGTGTGCAGCAGCTGCCAAAAAGGCCAACACAGTTCTGGGCTGCATAAACAGAGGGATAGAATCAAGATCACGTGAAGTGTTAATACCACTTTATAATGCCTTGGTAACGCCACACTTGGAATATTGCATTCAGTTTTGGTCGCCACAATGTAAAAAGGATGTTGAGACTCTAGAAAGAGTGCAGAGAAGAGCAACAAAGATGATTAGGGGACTGGAGGCTAAAACATATGAAGAACGGTTGCAGGAACTCAGTATGCCTAGTTTAATGAAAAGAAGGACTAGGGGAGACATGATAGCAGTGTTCCAATATCTCAGGGGTAGCCACAAAGAAGAGGGAGTCAAACTATTCTCCAAAGCACCTGAGGATAGAACAAGAAGCAATGGGTAGAAACTAATCAAGGAGAGAAGCAACATAGAATTAAGGAGAAATTTCCCAACAGTTAGAACAATTAATCAGTGGAACAACTTGCCTGCAGAAGTTGTAAATGCTTCAACACTGGAAATTTTTAATAAAATGTTGGATAGCCATTTGTCTGAAATGGTGTAGGGTTTCCTGCCTGGGCAGGGGGTTGGACTAGAAGACCTCCAAGGTCCCTTCCAACTCTGATATTATTATTATTATTATTATTATTATTATTATTATTATTATTATTATTATTATTATTATTATTATTATTATTATTATTATTATTATTATTATTATAAAAATGGCCTCCCCAGGCTCCAGAGGCCCTCTGGAGGCCGGAAACAGGCCAAAGTTCTGAAACTTCCAGTAGGCCCATTTTTTGCTCTCCCCAAGCCTCCACGCAGACCCTGCACTTAACTGCATCCAAAACGGGCTGTGTGGGGACTCCTGGAGTGGGCAGGGTGGGGTGGGAGGGGCCAGCCAGAAGTGGGATTTGGGGGTTCTCCAAACTGTACAGAATCTTAGCTAGAGGTTTTCCCAACCCCCAGCAGCCCACTCCTGGGTATTATCAGTTTGAATATTTCACCTGATATCACTGCCTTGGTTATGTGCAGTGCTGGAAGTCTCATTAAACATATAGTTTATTAGTTACAAGATCAATATATTCACTTCGGAATTTGCTTATTGTTAATATGTATGTGCATGTGCATGAAAGTCCTTAGTGCCTCCTGATAATAGCCCGGACAAATCCCTGCTATTTTCTTAGCAATCTTTTTGGAAGTGGCTTCTCATTGCCTTTTGCCTGAAAGTGAGTGACTGACTTCAAGTTACCCAGCTGGTTTCATAGCTAAGGTAGGAATAAAACACACATTCCCATTTTCTAGCCTATATTTTAAATCATTGCATACAACCAAACCATCAAACTGGTTGTCTCTTATTGGGACAGAAATCCTGAAATGGCCACGGAACTGGAATCATTGTCCTTTTAGGACATCTCTCAATATGGACACTTGGAAGTTGGTCAGACTTTTGAGAAAGCGTCCCAATTGTGACACCCTTATCATGTAATTCCTTGCCTTTAAACACATGACTGTCATAGTCATACATCTTAATAAGGTAAAGGTAAAGGTTCCCCTCACAATATGTGCTAGTCGTTCCCAACTCCAGGGGGCAGTGCTCATCTCCATTTCAAAGCCGAAGAGCCAGTGCTGTCCGAAGATGTCTCTGTGGCCAGCATGACTAAATGCCAAAGGTGCACAGAATGCTGTTACTTCCCATCAAAGGTGGTCCCTATTTTTCTACTTGCATTTTTTATGTGCTTTCGAACTGCTAGGTTGGCAAAAGCTGGGACAAGTAATGGGAGCTTACCCCTTACGCAGCACTAGGGATTCGAACCGCTGAACTGCCGACCTTTCAATTGACAATCTTAGCAACTGAGCCACCTCATCCATTTATACTTCTTAATAAGAATATCTTAATACAGGCTTTGGAATCCCTCTGATGTTTATCATCATTATAATTAGATCCTATGAAGATCACATTGGGCAGCAAGTGTTTTCCAGCAGTTTCTATCATTTTTGCCATTGTCCCAAGGGACATTAATAATCTCAAGATCATCTTTAGGTGTTTTTTGCCAAGTTTTCTCAGGCTGTCCTCATTAATATTACTGATTTCCTCCAGGAGGTATCCAATGCAGTGCAATTTTGGAATGCCTGTCTTTAGGCCCATGTAAGATATGGCCAACAAACCACATTCAGTGTTCATTGATTGCTTTCAATAGATATTCTAAGTCTTCCTACTGGCTGTTGCCAATTTTAAAGATGCAAGATTTGTATAATTGGGTTCAATTTGTATAATTGGGTATTTATGCTTATGCTTTTTTTTTTAAAATGGAAAACCACTCAGTGATTCTCCAGTGAAAAGCAGTAAATTAAAAAGACAGATGAATTTAAAAAGTACAGTGCTAGAAGTTCTCATTGACTTCTGATGAAAAGCTAAGCAAATGCCAAAATTTTTAATCCTAGTATGAATAGAATTTAAAATGTCCAGGATGACATCTTCTGTGTATAACCCTAGAAAATAAGATAGCAGGTACAGCTGTCAAAGAACCTTCTCAGTTGGGACTGAATAGTTGTGGCTAACCTACACTCTCAGGTCTCTCAGTACTTATCTTAATATTACTTTGATACAAAGTAAAACTCTTTTGATATTTTTCTGGGCTTTGAAAAGTGTTTTGTGGTAGTATTATGGTTTTAGAGCAATAGATTTTCTTCTTTTCTTCTCTCTCTTAGATTGGTGTAATGCTCTCTACTGTTCTTTACCCCTAAGGCATATCCTCCATCCTTTGGTTTTATTTTCTTTGTTGCTGGGTGACTTTAATTTTGTTGTACCGCATCGTGCTGCAGAATCTGCCTGGATTTTTCCTAATGCAGTTTGAATTAGAAATCTTTATTGCATCTTCTGCCAAAGTACATAGGAGGATGGAGCTCCTCAACCACTCGTAGTTTTGACTCTAACTTATTATTTCTGACTTTATTTATGGATTTAATACAGCTGCATCATTTTAATGTAATTGTCATCAACATCACCAACCATTAATAACTACTTTGTGTGCTACCTTATAAAACTTGATTCATTGTAGTTCATCTTATTTATACTTAATTTACAAGGACTTAACTTGATTTAGAAATTTAATTATAGAAATACATTATTTCCCTTCCATCTCTACATTAACAACCTGTCTAAGACTCCAGGAAAATTGCAGCATATATTAGTTTTGCTAAGTTTAAAGGTGCATAAATTATACTTGGATACTTAATTCTACATCTAATTAAAATTTCCCTTTTAGTTAGAGCTACTGGATCTGGGCTGCAACGATCTAGATGATCACTAGGTGGCACAAAGAGGGAGGGACTGTCTCTTGTTATTTGCTGCTATTTACATCTTGATTTTTGCTGTTCAGACATAGTAATCCTATTTTAGACTAATTATCATAAATTAAAGCACAACTTGATCTCTACCACTGTCAGTTTGGATCTGTTTATTTAATTTTGCGAAGAGAAAGTATTTGGCTGTGGTGTTAGCTCCATACATCTACCAAGTGAGATTATTCCAAATTTCATACAGCCTTTTGAATCAAAGTTAGTCACTTTGTTTTTCTTTCCCCTTGCAAAAGGTGGTGTAATATATTTACCTGGTAATTGAAACAAAACAAAAATCTTACAGCAACACAGATGTATGCCTTTTCTTAAAATTAATAACCTATTAATTAAGGACTGATCAATATTTGCTGATTATTTAAAAATAAAGTTGAAAACAAAGGACTTTGGAACACTTTATTATTTATCTTTATTGAGGAGATCTCCTGGATTAATTTCACCATGGGCAAGATAGAGAAGCTGAGTGGTTGCACAAAATTTTTTTTTCCCCCTCTGTATTTGTGTATGTGTATATTCAGATTTTCCATCTTGGAGAAAAAAAATTCTGAAATCGAGGGTCCTATTTTATTTATAATAGTTCTGAATCTGTATAGCATTATTTTGTTCTCGGTGTGATTTTCTTATGCTTTTTTTCCCCTGGTGATTATATGCCTGCATTTAATGGTACATTTGCCCATTAATCATGGGAAATATAACAGCAACTATCAGGATGGTGGGTCTTTTCATCAGAAGTAATTCTTGTGCCACATGAAACAGTTTTTGCTTATCAGAGTAAAGTCTCAACATTTTCCTGGAGTCAAAGAGAATGAAATGCTGGCATTCACAGAATCACAATTATATTAATAGATGTTGAAAGTTAAACCTCACACCCCATGTAAGGAATTCAGATCGGACTCAGTATATAGGGATAGGACTATTGTCCTTCCAGTTGGTGACATATATAGAATTAAGGGAAGGTTGGGGCTCTTCACAACACCTTTTTTTCTTTACAAAAAACAAACCTTGTTTTGGTCTGCTGCAAGACCAATTCATGACCGCATGATGGATGGGGCAATAAGAGGCAGGCTGAGGATGACTGTGTGCTGATTGAGGCAACCAAGAGATGGTAGCCAAGACAAACCAGTAAACAAATAAAAAATTCTGACAGTTGTTTGTTGCCATTTAATGGCCATATTTAAAGCCCAACTCTGTAATCTCATTCTGACTACAACCTGCTGGCACTTCTCCATTCCTCAGAGTGCATCTTAAGCTGCTGGTTCTGGATTTGCTTGACAACCCACAGATAACAAAGCTGCCTGATTCCCTTAGATGTAGCCTATAGCTTTGATGACCAATATTGGGATTTCAAGATATCTAACAAGTTTGCACTGGGGCCCAGAGATGTCATTTATGCCCCTGTCTCTAACTCTTAAGTAAGGAATGTGTTTGCGGGATCCTGTTAGAGCAAGGAAGATAAAGCCCATAGAAAATCACAACTTTTTCTGTTTGGTGTCCCTGTTGCCTGGCAGTGTTAGAGATTAATTAGTTTCCCTTCACTTACCATTATGAGAATAAAGTATCTGCCAACATGTCAAAATCAGAAATAGAGGCATGGTTCCATTACTGTATGAAAGACATATGCATTTTCTTTTCTCCTTTGGCTTCTAAAATCCTTTGCCCACTGCAAAATATGAAAAACTGAATGTAGTTTCACTAGACATTTGCTTGGATTTCTTTTGGGGCAAAGGACAACAAGAAACTTTTGAAAATGAAGTTGTGCTCTTTCAGAACAACCTTGGAATGGAACACTAGAGATTTTGTTTTGGTTTGGGGTTGTTTTGGATAAAGGACAGAATTCTGATTAATAGAACAGCTATGAGCTGGAGTAATAAATAACTTTTGAAAGTAATATATAGTTGAGAGGAAAATAGTTTTTTATCCCCTCCCCCAGCCTTTTTTTGGATCTAACCCTGAATTGCATTCAGCTTTGGTCGCCACAATGTAAAAAAGATGTTGAGACTCTAGAAAGAGTGCAGAGAAGAGCAACAAAGATGATTAGAGAACTGAAGAATAAAACATATAAAGACTGGTTGCTGGAATTGAGTATGTCTACTTTAATGAAAAGAAGGACTAGGGGTGACATGATAGCAGTGTTTAAATATCTAAGGATTGCCATAAAGAAGTCAACCTATTCTCCAAAGCACCTGAGGGCAGGACAAGAAGCAATGGATGGAAATTGATCAAGGAGAGAAGCAACTTGGAATTAAGGAGAAAATTCCTAACAGTGAGAACAATTAACCAGTGGAACGATTTGCCTTCAGAAGTTGTGAATGCTTCAATGCTGGAAGTTTGTAAGAAGAGATTGGACAACCATTTGTCTGAAATGATATAGGGTTCCTGCCTGAGCAGAGAGTTGGACTAGAAGATCTCCATGGTCCCTTCCAACTCTGTTATTCCATTATTCTTTTATATGGTTTAGGTTTAGTATGTCAGTAATCTCTCCTGCAGCTCAAAACCATCTTCCTCTTCCTCTTTCACCTCTTCCCAGTGATCTTCCTCATTGTTTTGGCTTTGGACCAACATTTTCAGGCAGAGGGACACATATTTTGGTTTGGTTATTCTTCTCTTACAAGGCCATTTCTCTTATAGAAATGGGGACCAAACACTTCACCAGGATATCTTTTTTTGAGCAGAGTATCTTCCTGCCACAAATTACAGTAGTCCCATTTAAATGAGAATAGTTGGGAGAGATGAAAAGCAAACTTATAATCTTTCCATGTTATGAATGCAAGGGAAGAAATTTGGACATATTGTTAAAGAAGATACAATTTTGCATGAGAGTTTAACATGAAAAATTGGCTTGCTCTAAATCACCTAAAGTTCCTGTTTCAAGTTAACTGAATATTAAACAATATTTGTTTTAAAGAACAATCTACTCCCAGATCAATTGTTATTTAGACATGACTGCAACATCTTCAGTTGTTGTTTAAAATAATTTCTTTCATAAAATGTTTTATAATTGGGATATTGTAACCAGGAACCAGATGTCTGCAATATTATCATCAAATCAAGGTTAAAGCAAACCATGTGTGACATGTGGACCTGATTGGTTTCACATCTTGGTTTATTAACAATTGTACTAAATGCTAAACCTTTGCCTTGAAGGATAATACAGAATGACATTATCAAATAAAAGCAATTGTAATGAGATCTGATGGGATTGATCCAGTGTTGCATATTTTCCAATTTGAAAATCTAACTCTCCAAAGGTAAAAACTGAAGGTTTGTAAATGGGTAATATGAATAATCCACAGTGTATTTCAGTTGGAGGAATTGGCACACAGGAACGAAAATGGAAGAGTCTTGAAATCAGGGTCAGCTTGATTAAAGTGCAGAATGCTTTTATTCTCCTAGTAGGTAGTGCCTCGGTAAGCCCTTCCAAGGTTTCAAGCCCTCTGTTTACCTTTGTTCTAATGGTGCAGCTGTAAATCAAGATAAAAAGCAACTTGATGTGAAGGAAAATTTCAAAAAAGGTCATTTAATCACCCTGTTACCTTAAAATGATTATTGATTGCTAGAGGTGATGTCTAATTCTGCCAGAAAATCCATTTTAGTAATGATTACTGTCCTCTGCTTTATCTATTATACTGCAGGTTATTAAAAGTGGGAATCTCTAGGGAAGTATATGCTATAGGTTTTAAACTACTAATAGCATTCATTCAGATATGAGTCTGTCTATCAATCTCTATATATCTGTCACTACCGACCGCCCCCCCCCACAAAAACAGAACAGCAATTCAGAATTATCCCTTTAACCTACAGTGGAATTGGAATAGACAATTATCAAAAAGTATTTTTGCTGTAGGCCTAATTATTATTTCCATCCCATGGAAATCTGGTAAGGCAAGACAATATATGACAGATGATTATCTGCAGAGAGGAAAAGTAAAGTGGACATTTTATTGTTTCTTAGCATAAAAATTGCACATAGATATTGCTCAGGAAAATCTTATAATCCTTAATGACTTAAAAAAAATCCTTGTTATCAACCTTATTTCAGAAATGTTAAGTTTTTACATACTGTATAGAAGCACTATTCAGAATATTCCACTACTCCACTAAACCAAATATATATTAATCTGTATTTCAAAATCAATAATAATAATGTTTGTAAAGGTATTTCTAAGCTGTGATTCCTTGACTAGGCATATATATTTCTAATTATGAAAAGAGAACGAAATAGTATCTATTTATTAGTTAAATTTCTCAGGCCTTATTGGAAATATAATTATTTTGTCAGTATAACGTGGCCATGGTATCTGTTGTATAATTCCATTAATTTCATGACATGGAAAATATTCCCCAAGAACAAGCGTAAGACATTTATACACTAAAGTTTATTTGGCACATGAGTTTTATTAACAAAGGGGTTATTCATGGACAATGAAACTAATTCTGGTTTCAACTGAATATGTCCTCGAATTTCCTAGAACTTTTGTTATTTTGCAACCTATGTTATTACTTCATTGAAAAGCACTATGAAACCGTTTAAGAATTTCTGTAGCTCAGGGGTCTCCAACCTTGGTAACTTTAAGCCTGGAGGACTTCAACTCCCAGAATGCCCCAGCCAGTGCTGGCTGGGGAATTCTGGGAGTTGAAGTGCGCCAGGCTTAAAGTTGCCAAGGTTGGAGACCCCTGCTCTAGCTGGTATTTTAAAACAGAGTTCAGATCTGGTATATGTTCTCCTTTGATCTTCAGAGACTTTGCTGTTCTATATCCTGGTTGAAAAAAAATATCTATGTGGGAGAATATAATTTCTTTCCTTGAGCTTGATCAACAGATTAATATATCATGTTGGAATTTTGTTTATCTTGATATCTGAACCAGGCCATGATGCCTTGTCTATCAAATCATGGCTTAAATCACCCTGATTTGCCATTATGTACAAACAGAGATGATTTATAAGAGATACCCTCTTCTGAGTCACTACCCTTGGTCTGCTGAAGCCTGCTTGTATCAATTTGTAAGAGGTTATTGTTTCTAATTTTCTGGAATTTTGCACACTGAGAGCAAAAAATCCAGTTGAGTCCCAACCATGGTTAAATGGTGGGGTGGGGTCATGGCAATGGAGCCAGCAAATCCAGTTGCTATCCATTTACAATCAAATTACTAGTCATTAACCTTTTCTGATGAATGGGCTTATGCATCATAATAACACTATAACTACACCACTAAGAATATGCATTCCAAGAACTGTCACCCATGATTAGTAGAGATTTACAGACAAGGAATCCGCCTAATTACATTACATTTCACTGGACAAGGAATTGGCATGCTACTTCCAATTTTTTTCAAGAAAACCAAATAAGTATTTGCAACCTGTACAATGCCAACATTCCATATTCTGGATATGAACCCACCAAGTCAGGAGGTATCCAATGAATAGAAGACAAGTATAGTTCCACTTAAAGGGATGCAGTGGCTCAGTGGCTAAGATTCTCAGCTTGTCGATTGAAAGGTCAGCAGTTCAGTGGTTTGAATCCCTGGTGCCGCGTAACGGGGTGAGCTCCCGTTACTTGTCCCAGCTTCTGCCAACCTAGCAATTCAAAAGCATGTAAAAAATTCAAGTAGAAAAATAGGGACCACCTTTGGTGGGAAGCAGTGGTGGGTTGCTACCGGTTCTCCCTGATTTTATTTATTTTTTATTTTATTTATTTTATTTTGTCACAACAATATATGTAGGTATCATACAAAAAGATTATATAGTAAATAAACACATATATGAGTAAATATAAGGAGATATAAGCATATATATAGGAAGAAGAAAAGAAAAACAATAGGACAGGAATGGTAGGCACGTTTGTGCGCTTATGTACGCCCCTTATGGTCCTTTTAGGAATGGGGTGAGGTCAATAGTAGAAAGTTTTTGGATAAAACTTTTAGGATTATGGGAAGAGACCACAGAGTCAGGTAAAGTATTCCAAGCACTGGTGATTCTGTTACAGAAGTCATATTTTCTGCAATCTAGATTAAAGCGGTTGACATTAAGTTTAAATCTATTAGTTGCTCTAATATTATTGCAATTAAAGCTGAAGTAGTCTTTAACAGGAAGGACATTACAATAGATGATTCTGTGAGTTAAGCTTAGGTCTTGTCGAAGGCGACGGAGTTCCAAGTTTTCTAAGCCTAGGATTTCAAGTCTGGTGGGATAGGGTATTTTATTGTTTTCAGAGGAATGGAGAACTCTTCTTGTAAAATATTTCTGGACACGTTCAATTGTATTGATGTCAGAGATGTGGTGACGGTTCCAAACAGGCGAGCTGTATTCTAGAATTGGTCTAGCAAATATTTTATATGCTCTGGTTAGTAGTGTGGTGTTTTTGGAAAAGAAGCTATGCAAAATTAGGTTTACAACTCTTAGAGCTTTTTTTGCTATGTAGTTGCAGTGGGCTTTGGCACTTAGATCATTTGACATGAAAACTTGCAATTGATTCTTGCGAACCAGTAGTGGAAATTTTGAGCATGTGAGCCATTTCCTCCTTTCAGTGGTCCATGAAAGTGCATATACAGTACGTAGATAATAAAGTTGAAAAAAGGTGAACAACATTTTTACAGAACTATAGATACGTTGAGGCTGGGTGTGACAAGGAATGGCTGGGAGAGGAGGGGCCAGGTGAGGCACCCCTTGACATGAGTGACATTGAGTTGGCCACACCTACCCAGTCACATGAACATCAAGCCATGCCCACTGTCACATGACCACTGAGCCACGCCCACAAAATAAGCCACACCCACAGAACCAGTTGTAAACAGTTTTAGAACCCACCCCTGGTGGGAATGTAACAGTGTTCCATGTGCCTTTGGCATTTAGTTATGCCAGCCACATGACCACGGAGACATCTTCAGACAGTGCTGACTCTTCAGCTTTGAAACGGAGATGAACACCACCCCTTAGAGTCGGGAACGACTATCATATATGTGCGAGAGGAACCTTTATCTTATAGTTCCACTTATAATGTGATTGAATTAAAACCATAAGACAGTCCAGCTGCTGAAATGGCCAGAGGAAAATGAAAATTCAATGCTTTATCTATATATTGTCAAATGTATCCAACTATAATGTATAGTAGTTGAAGTTAGCCTATCAGAATCACTGGACGGAGACGAACTAATGTCTTTGAATTATTGGGGTGAAACAAATGATTGAGAGCCCCTCGGACCACAAATATAGCTAAATGAAATAAAATCAGACAGTTCACTGGAAGTGCTAATAATGAAATTAAAGTTTAAAGGCTTGGAACACTTAATATGAAAATTGGAGCCGACTCTGATCCTTGGAAAAGCTGAAGGCAGTTGAAAAGGAGCTGGCAGAAGACATGATCACTGATGACACAAACATGAGCTTACAAGAACTGAAAAGTAGCAATTACTGACAGACTATCCTGGAAAAATGACATCCATCAGGTCATGAAAAGTTGGAAGTCACTGAACGAATGAACCACAACCCTGGTCTTTCACCTGTCTTGACTCTTGACATTGAAAATTGTATCGGGAACTGAAATTCTGGCTCAAACTATGTCTGTGAATAATTATAGAAAATATAAGATTAAAGCAGACTTGCCATACAATTAAAAAAGGACTTTATTATTTCTGTTCATTTATACATAAAGCAACCGTAAAATGACAGTGGCGAAAAGGCCAAAATGAATATTCATAGGTTTTCTCTCCTGTTTTTATAATAAGTGATACTTTAAACAGGTTGTGGAATTTTTTAAAATGTATAATATGAACCTCTGCTAAATACTCAATATTTTTTAGTGTATAATGTCAGTGGGTGAATAATGGACAGACCTCACCTTTGCTAATAAGTGCCTGGAGGAAAGGTTCCTTCTTGAGGCTTTTATTAAACTTATAGTGGGAATTCTGTTTTAGGATGCCTGTTTATCAAAGAATGCTTCTTTCTATATTGGAAGCAGTCATCATCACAGCCCAAGATTCTGGGCGTCACAGCAGACAGTGATGGCAGGAAAAATCTTATTTAACAAGTAGAGATAAAATGGACCAATTGTTATTTGGCAGTGAGTTGATTACCAGAATATATTTTAAAACAAACAAATGACTACATTCTCCCTGTCCAAATACAAAACTAGCTTGCCTGAGAAAAGGCTAAACTGAAGTTTTTGTCTGAAACTTACTAACTTTCCACAAGAATGGAGAAGATTTTTTAAACAAAATTGGAGAGAATCCCATTTCTGAGTCATGATTGCCATTTTGTAAGATGAGGTAGGAAAGGCAGGTGAATAGTTTCTACTTTTTTTTTATTTTGTCACAACAGTATACACAAACATCAACATAAAACAACAATATATATATATATATACATATAAGTCTTTGGTTATTCGGGTTTTCTCCCACGTAAAATTGGAAGTGTCTTGGCGATGTTTCGACAAAGTCTCATGCGTCATCTTCAGGCTGGTGTTATCAGCTTTGTGCTTCTAGCACGAATGTGTGATCGCAGCTGTTTCTTCCTTTTAACTGCTACTGGGTCAGTGGGTCACTGATCAGTTCAATCCCCCACTAGCAGTTAAAAGGAAGAAGCAACTGCGATCACACATTGCTCCTAGAAGCACAAAGCTGATAACACCAGCCTGAAGATGATGAATGAGACTTCGTCAAAACGTCGCCAAGACACTTCCAATTTTACGCGGGAGAAAACCCGAATAACCAAAGACCTACATACAAACACCCGTGAAAACCTCAGAAAACAAATATACATATAAACATATATATAAGCAAAAGTATGCAACAACTATATTAATTTGATATAATGAAAGGGAACAATAGGACATGAACGGTAGGCACTTTTGTGCTCTTATACTTGAGTTAAGTTCTACTTGAGTTAAGAATCTATATAAAGTGATCTTCCTTAGGAGATGCCTATAAAACACCAAATTTTTAGTGTCTAGGATGAAACCTCATGCTCGAGTAGTGATATTATATGATGCACATTTCAGTTCCTGGAGCCAGGAACAACTTCCTATTATATAAATTGCATTGAATTCTGCAATTTGCAGAAAGTGTTCTTGGAATCTGAGCTGTATACAGGTACACATTTATGACCTTTTTTCCTCAGAAGGACAATTTTGTTTAGGGGCAAATCAGTAGTCAAACTGTAGCTGATAAAATGTGGTGGGGAAAATGTATTGAAAAGTCAGAATAGATTAGCATGTAAAACAACAAAGTACATACTGACAAACTGTCATGAATATATTTCTTTAACAGGCTGGCAGATTTTCATATTGTGATTCTGTGCTGAATGAAAGAGAGGTATGACTTCTGAGCCTTGACTTTGAATATGCCTAACTGCTACAACTTTTTCAAACTTCTCTTGAAAAGAGCAGTCTTTTATACTTGCCAAGAATCCTTCTACTACTTTTTTTGGTGCTTTTTTCTAAATATACTAGTCTTCCTAAATTCTTCCTATATCGATCAATAAGGGGAAATGTAAAACCAACCACTTTATTAGTGCAACACACTGAAACACAATTAGTCAACACAATTAGTCAACTAGGACTAGGGGAGACATGATAGCAGTGTTCCAATATCTCAGGAGTTGCCACAAAGAAGAGGGAGTCAAACTATTCTATCCATGCATCATCCTGCTAGCTTCTGAAACTAAGTATGGTCAATCTGACAATAGCATCTGCTGAGGGGTGAATATTGTCTATACAGAAGAGAAACAGGTAAACTTATTATTCAATAATAAAGTATAATGGAAGCATGTTTCCAGGTGGACAGGATATGAACGAGGGGTGAATTCCAGCAGGTTCTGACAGGTTCTGGAGAACCATTAGTGGAAATTTTGAGTAGTTTGGAGAACTGGCAAATGCCACCTCTGGTTGGCCCCAGAGTGGGGTGGGAATGGAGATTTTGCAATATCCTTCCCCTGCCACGCCTACCAAGCCACATCCACCAAGAAATACCATGCCCACCAAGTCATGACCACAGAAGCCGTAGTAAAAAAATGTGGATTTCACCGCTGATATAAACATGGAGAAATAGGCAGAACATGCTCAAAACTTTCTGTACTTTGAAAGCATTCAGATGAAGAAAAAAAAAGATAAAATCTGAACCTTGTCATAAAGTGCCTTTTCACAGATACTTAAACCTAACATTCTCTGTATCTTTATCTTCAGTCCGAAAAAGAATTATTGGATCTTGGCTCTGCAATACATAATTGTTATTTTTTCTAGATTTGTTTCTTCTCTTTCTCAAAGTGTAACTATAAGGATCACTGTTTTATCTAGCTCTTTATATGGGGGCGTTTAACTGCTGGAGTGTTTTGCAAAAAGATCAAATAATATGTTCTTAATTTTTGTCACCTCTGAGTAATTCTTGTCCTTTTTTATTTTAGAACTATGAAGTCATTAGGTAAGCTTTGGTGCTGAGCCATTTAATGCAGCTACAGTACAGGTTGCCATCACAGGATGTTTCACAATGTTTTTCCCATTTGCAGAGATGGGGCGGGAGTGGCCTGCACATGACATTTGGTTCATGGCAGGGGTGAAATTCAGCAGGTTCTGACAGGTTCTGGAGAACTGGTAGCGGAAATTTTGAGTAGTTTAGAGAACCAGCAAATACCACCTCTGGCTGGCCCCAGAGTGGGGTGGGAATGGAAAGTTTGCAATATCCTTCCCCCAGAAGGAGGGAATGGGGATTTTGCAGTATCTTTGCCCTGCTATGCCCACCACAGAACCCGTAGGGAAAAATATGAATTTCGCCCCTGGTTCATGGCCTGCTAGTTTGACACCCCTGAGCTACAGTAATTAATATCCATTTAACAACAGTACAAATCAACCAAGCCTGTTTTAGGACCGCAGTGATATACTTAAGATCATTCCGTTACTGAATGCATTTCAAGTTGCTGGTTGTTATCTATGAAGTTATTCTTGGTTATTTGAGAGGCTGCCTGTCTCCAGTTGTTTGTGCCCTTCTGGTTCATTCAGGCAGAGTGGGCACACTCTAGGTCCCCTCAATTAAGCATGGTCATCATGTGAGACCAAGGAAGTTTGTCTTCTCTGGCAACAGCCTTTGTCTCTGGACCAGTATCTCCCTGGATATACGTAGAATTCGCCCTCTTCAAGGACCCTGGAAGTTTCTTAAGACGTGGCTCTGTTTCCAAGCTTTGGAACCAGGTAAGAGAGAAAAATGGGCCTACCAGGCCAGGAGCGGGGGAGCAGTGGGTGGTCACATGCTCATGCACAGGGCAGGGTGCATAAAATTATGGGTGTGGGCATGCACGCGTGCGACCCCCCCCCAGCCCCCCTCCTGGCACGCAATGGCAAAAAGGTTAGTCATCATTGCTATAGAACTGTGCTGTGTCTTTTTTCTAAATGATGAGGATGTTGTTTTACTCTGGGGCAGTTATGTTGTTTTAAGTTGTGTTTTTGGATATCTTTTTGGAGTTGGGCTGTGTTAACAAATCTAATAAATAAATAAGTAAGTATGAAGTTGTAACCATTAGGGCAGTGTGTTTCTCAACCTCAGTAACTTTTACGATATGTGGACTCCAACTCCCAGAATTCCCCAGCTAGCCATGAATCAAAGTCCGTATATCTTAATGCTGCTGTGGTTGAGGAAGTCTGCATTAGGGCAACTAGATATGAGCTATAAAATAAACCATACAATCACTGGATGACAGTGAAGAACTAGAGGTTTTTATATCACTTTGCTACTCTCTTGCGGTTTTCTGGGTTTTGCAGACCAGATATGCTAGCCTCATAAATCATTGCTTAAAAAACAGAACGTCCAGGTCTGCATAATATGTTAAATGAAAACAAACAAAGCATATTTATATTTGTAATATTTTAAATCACCTTGCTCCAGAGCTTTTAGGCAGCATCCAGAATATTAAAAACACAGTCCAGAATGGCAATAAAACAAAACTAAAACTGTAAGCCGCAACAAAGCAATAGCAGCAAGATCTTTCTCTAGTTGCTTCTGCCACTTCGGCAACATTATGTGTTAGCCTGTTGCACAAGTCTAGTAAATGTCTTTATAGCACTCTGAAAGTTAAATGTTAAAAATATAGCAATAGGTTTGGGGAAAGAAGGGAAAAATTACTTCAGATGGATACCTTTATTTCTCTTTTCTTCCCCCTCCCTCCAGTGTCTGTTGTCTCAGAGAATATTAGCAATAAGCTTTCAAAATATTTTCTATCTCCACAAGGGTTTTATTCTTTTCTGGCAACCTTAATGGTATTTATATGAACTTTTGAAACACAAAAAAAGAGGCTCCCATTTGCAAAAGAACTGAAAGAGTGTGGTAGGTATTCAATTATATAAAAGATACCTCAATTACAATTACCTATAGAGTATTATGGATGTTTACATGCCAAAGACTAAGGTTTCTTATCTGGGTGACTTTTGAAGCTTGTCTCTTTACATTTCTAAGACTTTGTTCTTCTCTCAATCTTTTTCTAATTCAATTTACATCACTTTACTTTTTTCTTTTTACCTTGACATTTTGCCTTGTAAATGTTTTCCTTTATTGATTTGTTTTGGGGAACAAACCCTAAAATTAGGTTCCCTTAAATAGTTAATGCAAGATCTATCCAAGTGAAAATGCTGCCCAATTACCAGAAAGAAAAAAAATGTAGTGCATATAATATATTAATGAGAGAATAGGACAGCCCAGCCCTATGCATAATTTGTTGTTGAAGAGGCCCAAATGGGTCCTTATTCCATTATAACTAATGATAACATTACTATGCCAGATAAATCAGACTGTCTGTTCTACCTATTAGACTACACTAATTCTCTCCTAGTATCTAATAAGACCATATAATACTTAGACAGTAGAACTAGGCAAGCTATAAATCTCTTGTAGCCCTTCTTTTATTTCCAAATAGTTGATGTTCCAAAAATCACATATTCCTCAATTTTGATGGCAGCTTTATGAGTCAAGCTTTCCTCTATAGCTTTCTCAGTCTCTGTAATGAACTTTCTGTCTAGTTAAGTGAACTGATTTCCTTTCCATGTTGGTGTTTGGAAAGGGTTTAAGATTTCCCATCCCCCAATAGTATTTTTATTGAATTGAATTGCAATGTAATTGTTAAACATCTGTTGTAATGTTTCTATTTAATTTAGTTTTAGTTTCTATTTAGTTTAGGTTTTTTTTAAAAAAAATATATATACTCAATTGTTATGAGGCTTCAATAGTTGAAGTATGAAATGTAATCATATTTAATTATTTATATCCTGCCTTTATTATTTTTATAAATAAAACAGGGTGACAAACTTACCCTTTCCCTTCCTATTTTTCCCACAACAACAACAACAACTCTGTGAGGTTTGTTTATTTATTTATTTAGTGTGTGCCAAACTCTATGAGGTAGAGTTGGGCTGAGAGAGACTGACTATGATGATACGCAGCTGTACTTTTCCACCCCAGGCCACCCCAATGAAGCTGTCGAAGTACTGTCCCGGTGTCTGGAAGCCGTACGGGTCTGGATGGGGAGAAACAGGCTCAAGCTCAATCCCTCCAAGACGGAGTGGCTGTGGATGCCGGCCCCCCGGTACAGTCAGCTGTAGCCGCGGCTGACTGTTGGGGAGAATCATTGGCCCTGGTGGAGAGGGTGCGCAACTTGGGCGTTCTCCTGGATGGGTGGTTGTCTTTTGAAGATCACTTGACGACTGTCTCCAGGAGAGCTTTTTATCAGGTTCGCCTGATTCGCCAGTTGCACCCCTTCCTTGACCGGGATGCCCTATGCACGGTCACTCATGCTCTTGTTACCTCTCGCTTGGATTACTGCAATGCTCTCTACATGGGGCTCCCCTTGAAGAGCACCCGGAGGCTCCAGTTGGTTCAGAATGCAGCTGCGCGGGTGATAGAGGGAGCCGCTCGTGGCTCCCATGTAACACCACTCCTGCGCAGGCTGCACTGGCTACCTGTGGTCTTTCGGGTGCACTTCAAGGTTTTGGTTACTACCTTTAAAGCGCTCCATGGCTTAGGGCCGGAGTACTTATGGGACCGCCTACTGCTACCGAATGCCTCCCACCGACCCATGCACTCGCACAGAGAGGGACTCCTCAGGGTGCCGTCCGCCAAGCAATGTCGGCTGGTGGCCTTCTCTGTGGGGGCTCCCGCCCTCTGGAATGAACTTCCCCCAGGACTTCGTCAACTGCCCGACCTTCGGACCTTTCGCCGCGAGTTTTATTTTTATTTATTTATTTATTTATTAGATTTTTATACCGCCCTTCTCCCGAAGGACTCAGCCAAAAGATAAAAACTCAATATATATACAATTAAAACAAAAATTTAAAACAGAGCATATTACAAAAAGGCCGACATTAAAAATTTAAAAATTTTAAAACCCTAAAACAATAAAACCCCAATTAAAATTTAATAAAACTATTAAGCCAGTCCCGCTTGAATAAATAAGTACGTTTTTAGCTCATGGCGAAAGTTGAAGACTTACTTGTTTATTCACGCAGGACTGGCATAGAAATTTTAATAGCTTTTAATATTTGATATAAATTTTATGGGGTTTTTACGGTTTTAAATGGTTTTAATTTTGGCCTTATATCTAATAAGTTTTTTAACTATTGTTTTATTGTGTATATAATTGTTGTTTTACTTTGGCTGTGAACCGCCCTGAGTCCTTCGGGAGAAAGGCGGTATAAAAATTCAATAAATCTAAATCTAAGATTAGAGCTGTTGAATCTTATTTTGACTTTTTTGTTCTGCACAGAAAGCACATTGTGCATTAGCTTGTATTAGAAATGAAGCAAGTTGGTGCCATCATTTAAGCCATTTAGAAGGATGAATTAGGAACTCAATCAGAGAATAAAGTAGGCTATTTTAAAAAATTCTCTGACTACCAGAAAGGCAAAACCCTACACATTACCAAAATGAACTAGAAGTTATACCATATTTTTCGGAGTATAAGACGCACCTTAGTTTTTGGGCAGAAAAATAAGAAAAAAGCTGATTGGCAGGTGGATTGGTCTTCCAGAATACCCCCAATCAGCTGTTCCCAGAGGTGAATTTTAGCAACAGGTTCCTTGGTTGTGAGCTCTCTGCCTTGCTTTTTTTTGCTTTTTTTCTGCCTTTGAAACTTCTGAAACTCTGTTTCAGAAAAAAAACTTTTTTCTGCCTTTGAAAACTTTTCTAAAGCCTCTGAAAGCCTACAAAACTTTTCTGAAGCCTTCAGAAAAAAAACCCTCTGAAGCTCTGTTTGGGGGCTTTTTTTCTGAAACCCTGTTTGGGAACTTCTTTTCTGAAGCTCTATTTGGGGGCTTCTTTTCTGAAGCGTTTTTCAGCCTCTGAAACCTCCATTTGAGAAGCTGGGTGGGGCTACATTCAGAGTATAAGATGCACCCAGATTTTCACCCTCTTTTTTTGGGGAAAAAGGTGTGCCTTATACTCCCCAAAATACCGTAATTTTAAGGAGACAAAAGATGTAAATTATTACGAAATACTGGGTTGAAGAAGAATCACATTAATGATATTCAGTTTTATATTAATAATAAAATAATATTAAATATTAGTTTTTATCTTGTATCACCTATTTTCCCAAATGTATCTTTACCACATCACTCAAAGACTATTTTCAGAGTTGGTCTGAAAAATCTGCCCATAGCTATAATATACTAATCTGTACGAATTCACTGCTACTATATCTTTTTTTCTTATTTCTCTATTTTGCTCCATTTATTTCTTGTACTTTTACTTTTTCCTTAATTTATTTCTTTTATTTTTTTCTCCATTTATATTGGTTTTTATCTTCTTGTTTATTTATTTATTTATTTTATTTATTTATTTTGTCACAACAATATATATAAGCATCACACAAAAAGATTATATAGTATATAAACATATATATGAGAAAATATTAGGAGGTATAAGCATATATATATATATATAAGAAGAAGAAGAAAAAAGAAAAACAATAGGACAGGAACGGTAGGCACGTTTGTGCTCTTATGCATGCCCCTTATGGTCCTCTTAGGAATGGGGTGAGGTCAATGTTTATAAACTTTTAATAAAAATTATGTACAAAAAATAATTTGGGGAATTACAAGCTAAGTCGTCTAGCATTTCAATCACATTAAAAAAAAACATCATTGCTTACTGTCCAACCAATTAGTACATTTTTGTGTAAGTGTGGATGTTTTAGGCTTCCCAAATCTCTTCACTCAACATTCCTGCTGCTATATTTCCCTGCTAACACCAGTTCACTCCAGTGTGGCTCACTGTTTAATCAATGAAATCTGCTTGAATTTCTGACCTTTTGTCTAATTTCTATGCTGAGTAAATGATGTTCTACATAACACTGGCGGCTGATTTCTCTCAATCTGCAAAGAGCAAAGAGAAATTCTGTGGCAATTGCGTTAAAGGAACACTTAGGCTCCAAGGTTTGGCATCATTTGTGACATAGATTCAGATGCCAGAACCTACCAGGTTTTGAGGGCATTTCAGTACTAATCCAGACTTCCCTGACCTCACCCCTTGTTTTGCTTGAACCATGCATAATAACTTGATCATTGATATAGAGAATACATTCCCTAGTTCTCTAATTCTGTAAACCCACAGGAGAATTGTAGATGTTTAATTCCCTGTTATTTGTGCATATCTGTGTGTTTGTGTGTGCCTTCAGTGTTGATTCCTAGCTGCTGCCTGGAGAAGTCCCTGCAATTTTTATGGCAAGATTTCAGAAGTGGTTTGTCATTGCCGTCTCCTCCCTAGGACTGAGAGAGAATGACTGGTCCAAGGTCACCCAGAACTAAGCTTTACTTCAAACATATTAGCACCCAGATTAGACAACTGAACCAACTGACTGATACAGAAGACCTCCTAATATTTAAGCAGATTTAAATAGCTCTGCACCTTTTCTGTGCCACCTTCTTTCTTTTCTCATCCCTCCCCTGCAACTAGAGTCTTTCTAAATTCTTTCTCATAACAACAGACAAAGCATGCACTATTTCCTCTTTGTCTAACTCTTTGACATTCTTGAGGAAGTCTATAATAGATTTGTTTTATTTTCCGCAGGAGGTTTGACTTGTAACAACAAGAGATGGCCCTTGCCTCATTTTAGAAGGCCGTGGTTGTTTTTGATCAGTACTGACCACAAAGTTCCTGTGTATTATTGAGATGCAGTGAATTTGAATGTTTGATATTTGTCATCCATTGAAAATGACATTGAAGTACCCTGAGTAAGTCAGAAAGCTCTCCTCAATTATGTGTTTGTGTGTGTATATGAATATTGTAAGAAACTCTTTATGGGAGCATTAGTCACTTTGGGGAATGCGGTTGTAGATTTATTTGCATATCTTCCATTCTTCCTATTACCTAAATAGTAGTTAACCAGATACGTTCCTAAGCTTTGACCATTTTTTCTTTTCCTAGTATAACAAACAATTTATGTTTTTGTTTTAAGGATCCATGCCACACTTTCTCAGGAAATAACTTTCTGTGACATAATTCAGAATGTTCAAGTATCAACATCATGTGACTTTCAACCTTTCCTTTTTCATAGCATTGCAATAACACAAGTTATAGGCTGGGCAAGTCATTCAGAAGAGTAAGGTAATGAAGACGAGTATGGATAAAGCATCTCTTTTGCATGCAAGTCTTCTTCCAAGTCAATGGGACTAGATGCAGCTATTTAAATGATTCCAAGAAAGGAACTTTATTTGCTTTCTGACATCTTCCAAAGCATTTTTTACAAATACTTTGCATTACTTCAGTCAATTGCCTAACAATAATTCAGCTCAAGTATGCCTGTATATTAGGGTTGTTTTTTTTAAAAAAAATACTGTTCACATTTCAACTGCTGATTGGAAAAAAGCAGGGAGAAGATAACAGGAAGTAAGTGGAGTTGGATTTTTTTTAAAAAATGATCTTCCAATGTAGCTGCCACACTCTGATATTTTCCAACAAGATATGACCAATGGCTATACTTGTGTAGATATTATAGAAGCTAAAATCCAACACATCTGAAACACTCCGGGTTGGGGATGGATATGGCGAGATATATAGCCTTTTTTTCCTTCAAAAATATCTTTTTAGAACCTGATTTCTCCTTTGAGAGAAGGAGAATGGATTTAACTGGATTTTATTATGAAGTTTCCAATATTTGGCCTCCACACCAAAAGCTGAAATTATTGACAGTTTGAGATGTTGTAATATCAGTCTCCATGGCTAATTACAAAGCTTCAATCCTCTAATTCTGGATCATAATGATATATCTTTTAGGATCTTCTTGTCTTTCTCTATAGCTGGCATCAGATGATGTATCGGGACATTTTCCCCCTTCACTAAACCGGGCATGGGCGTGGCCAGCGCATGATGTATCCAGCCCATGGGTTGCAAGTTTGACAGCTCTGTTCTGCATCTAATCAGTCTCTATCTTCCAGTTCCTCAACTGTTTGTAACCTTTCTGGGCACAATTGACTTGCATGATCATCTTCTATTTTTGTTTCATCCATCATGACTTGTTAGAAGTCTTTTTAAAACCTTCTGTCATGTGAAGTGTTATGCTTTAAAGCTTCTGTCATCTTGACTTTTATGTTCAAAACTTTCTGTCATATTAACTGCACTGCTGTGACCAAGTTTGATGGCACTTCACAGAGGGAGCTCTTAACTTCCCACCTCCTTCTCTCTGTGTGTCTCTTTCTTAGAATTTGTGATAAGTTTGCCTTTCTTACAGAATGAATTCTATGGAGTGGCTCTGGGACTTTCCATACAGCATGTACTAAAATCTTTCCAGATGTCTTCCAGATGTAGAGGTTGAAGAGAATAACAGTCCAGGATAATTAAAACCAGCCTTCTCCACCACACCATAAAAATTAATGCATTGTGTTCATAAATGAGAAATCTAAGAGAAGAGTCTCACTGGCATCCAGTATCTGCTGAATGTTTTTTGAGGAGAAACACTCAAGGAAGAACATGTGACTCTGCTTTGCAAGTCATAGAATTCTCTTAGACCTGTATTGGAAGGTTCACACTTTCAATCACAAAATCACCATAAACCTAATTAATACCCAGGGGAGGGGCTCATTTTACAGACTTGTTGGCCCATTTTTATATTAGTGTTCATCATTAATGACAATAACAATAGCCTTTTGGGAAAAGGAGGTTCTCCCCTGATATAAATAGGGCCATGCTTCAGACTGCCATTGTTTTCATTCCCCAAACTCTCTGGAGCAGTTTGAAAGCAGTACATAATATTGAGAATCAGGTACAGGTTACAGACTTCCTCTAAGCTGCTTCTGACCCTAAAGTAAGCAAGATTTTTTCCACCCCATTCTATCCAAAATGGAAAAGGGGAAAAATAACCCACTACTCAAAGAGCCTAGCCATTTCAATTCACTTGTTTCACAGGATTTGGAACACAGGATATAGGAGAGAAGTGGAGTAAGAATTTTCTCCAGTTGGGAAATGAACTACAGTATCCCACCAGTGATGGGTTTTTACCGGTTCACACTGGTTCAGGTGAACCGGTAGTAGTAATTTGGCCTGGGTCGCTGAACCATTAGCAACTGCTGGCTGGCCATGCCCCCAAACTGATAGCCCAGTCGCCACTTGCTTGGCTCACCCGCCCAAGTGCCGGGAAGCAGCTCTTAAAGAGGCAGCAGCTGGGAGGCTTTTCGCATTCGAATCAAAAAAGAAAAAGCCTCCCAGCCACCGCCTCTTTGAGAGCCACTTCCCAGCAGCAGTGGCTGGCTGGAGGCCACCAAAAACTACCAAAGGTCAGCTTGCCTTCCGGACTCAGGACCAGTCACCACAGGAGGAAGGTAAGCAGCCCAAAGAAAGAGGCAGTAGTGGGGGAGGAAGCGGGACTAGGGCCAGGACCGCTGAAGGAGGGGAAATGGGGTGATGTGTGTGACTGATGAAGGGGTGGGGTGGGGTGGCATGCAGGAGGAGGCCTTTGATAGATTAGGCCAGGCTTGGGCAGAAAATAAGTAGATAGGTAGAAATTCAAAAAAATGTTCCTACCTTTTTCTGTGGGTAGGGTGGTCATGTGACTGACTGGCTGTGGCTGTGAGTGATGTCAAGTTGGCCACACCCACTCATTCACATGACCACCAATCCATGCCTACCAAGCAAGCCACGCCCACAGAACCAATAGTAAAAAAAATTGAAACCCACCACTGTATCCCACCATTTTCTTTTCTCTGTAAAAAGCAAGCTTTTTGAGGGTTTCACTTAAACCATAGTTGAGCAAGAAATAATTCAGCTTAGTTTTCCAAATCCAAAACATCTTTCAAACCAGTGCAAAATCTTCTAGTAAAAGATCCATGAAGGATAATTCAGCTCAGTTTTCAATAATTCAGCTTAGTTTTCCAAATTCAAACCAGTGCAAACCAGCTTATTTCAAACCAGTGCAAAATCTTCAGGTAAAAGAACCGTGAAGGGTAACAGTAGACAATTCTACTGTGCCTATTTGCTGCATCATAGCAGCTTACTTGCTATTGCTGTGAATATTCATCAATTGAAGGATGGTGGACCTTTTTTTTTTTTCTGTATTTGTTATTTGGCAGTTTTGTCTAGCCGCCAAAGAAGGAAGTTGAGAGAAGAAATAATAGGACATTTGAGTTAGCTCTATTGTACTGTACAACTCAATCAGTACAAAAGTTGAGATTTTTTATAGAACAGGCTTGGCCCCAGTTCTATTTAACTGAAGAAAATCTATGGAGGCTGGGAAAATATCCATCATCTGTTGACATTTTATGGAGCTCTATAAAGCATCTGTAAATATTCACACATTATTTGTCTGCAAAAGCAAATTATGACTGAAGTGGCTTTCTGATCTGTGATTGCCAATGCTTATGCTCATAGAGGTCACCAATCAATCACAACTTATATGTGGGAATAAAAACCTGAATATGGCAAGAAGACAAGGAACCAGAAATTCTCCAAGCATCTGATCATTTGAATCTGGCTGCTAGTTTGGTTGCTAGTGATCTGATAAACCCTTGGCTAGTAAGAAAGGTCAAGTATGCCTTGGCACTAGGAGAAAGACAACAAAAATTCATCAACTTCATAAATCTCTATAGTCATTTAGAAACAGATGGCAGTACTGTTGGTTTACTAGGCCAATACTTGGGTATCATGTGAAATTACTAATTCCTATTTTGTTTGCTCATTTTAGGAATGAGAGCATTGCAACCATTCCAAGGATATATCTGTTTGCTAGCCAAATGAACCACTTCTTCTGAAAATAATAGTGACTGAAGCTAAAATTTGACTCAGAAGAATTTTTAATGGAAGGAGATTCAGCCCGTTAAAAGTTGGACTCGCGGGTCAGAAGCAGATCATGAATCAGTGCCATCCAACGCGACATAAGAAATAGTTCTAGAGAAAGAATATAATTCAGAAATGAACATTATACATTCTGGAGTCTACGATACCTACAGTATGTATAGGCTCAGCTCATCACCATTTTGACAAAGAGAGTTGCTCATGAAAAATATTAATGCAATAAGTATGTCCTCATTTATTTTATGTTTGCCTTAGGGTATGATAGATTTAGCTGTCAGGTTTTTAGTAGGCTTGTCATTTCTTTTGTTGCGTAGAAAAATGGGGGAAGGGAGGCTTGGGGAAGGATCTTCTATTGGCCAGAAATACTTGTTCACATTTTGTGTAGTATCTGTTACTCCAAGAAAATGTTCAGGCCCTGTGGTAATGCCAAAGCACCAGGAAGGGCTTCTTTCTGGGCTCCTTTTATTATTTCTTTACCTCAGTTTCCTGAAGGAGAATTGTGTGTGATTATTGAAGAAGAAAAGGTATCAGTTTTAAGAGCCGCAGTGGCGCAGTGGTTAGAGTGCAGTATTGCAGGCTACTTCTGCTGATCACTGGCTGCCAGCAGTTTGGCAGATCAAATCTCACCAGGCTCAAGGTTGACTCAGCCTTCCATCCTTCCAAGGTGGGTAAAATGAGGACCCACCCAGATTGTCGGGGGCAATAAGCTGTCTCTGTAAACTGCTTAGAAAGGGCTGTAAAGCACTATAAAGTGGTATATAAGTCTAAGTGCTATTGCTAAGTGCTATTACTATCAATAGCATATTTAATGCTCACTGTTTATGCATTAGTAAGTTTTTTTTAAGGCCTTAACTTGACAGAAGACTTTTTTTTTTTGCTTTGATTTAGGGCTGTCCACTGATACGATAAAAAAAAAGGTCAAGATGGTGGTTGTGATAGTACAACTGAAATTCAACTCATAAAAATAAACAGAACTTTAATGGTATCTTTGCAACAACTATCTTGACTTTTTAATTATAATTAAATAGTCATCCAGATGTTTAGCCTGGATTTGGTTCCCACCTTGGGATGGGAACCTGTTGTGGTTTCATAGTGTTAAGATATAGTTGCAGGGTGTAAACAGTTCCAAGTAAAGTTGTTGTTTTTTTGCAGTTGATTGACACTGAATTTGTAAATTATTATTATTACTAAATTTTTATCCCACTTTTTTAGGGTCAATTAAAAGGCAGCAGTCATTACTCTTTTCTCTTAATACTCTTTAACCACAATATCTTTGTGAGGTGGATTTGGCTGAAAGAGAGTGATTGGCCCAAAATCACCCAGCTGGATTTCATGACAAGGTAGCCTCAACGTAACACCCAACGAAAGAAGACTCTGAGGCTTGAGGTTCCTCAAAGTTCCATTGTATTAGAGATGTTATATTGGCACATCTGGGAAAACCTGAATCTAAAAGCTTCCAGGTTTTCCCCACCCAAAGGAAAGTCCAAGTCCCTGCCCAGCACCCACATGTCCATCACATGGCCCAATCAAAGCACTGTCCCAACTGGAGATGCCTCCCAGTTCCAGCCTTCCAGATGCAGAGCAAGATGTCCTTGAGTCTCTGAGAAAGGAATGTTATTATGACTATATATCACCCATGGTCCATATAATCCCCCCTCCAGTTTCCCACAATAGTAAATGTGGCAGCCCTGAAAGCCCAAAGCAAAAGATGGCTTCCAGGCCTGACACAGGCCTTGAACTCTCAGTCTCCTAATTTCTAGGCCAGCAGCTTGATCACCAGACCAAATTGGCTCTTCTGCTTTGCTTTCAGGCTCCATTAAATATAGTTCTTTATGTTATAAGATACCTATTTTGGATTCTGTCTGGCTGCATCCTAATATCTTCTTTTTTTCAGAATTAAGAAAATTAAAGTTTCTTATACGCTAATCACAAGAATCAAAAGAAGTATTTGTCTAAGTGAATTTAGGTTCACATACTTATTGCAAATCTGGAGAATGTTATTTTTTGTGGTATTGTTTCAGATTTAATCCTGATCTCAAAACACTGTGTATCCTGCTTTTCAGAATTCAGAGGAGTATGGAAGGACGCATAAGACAGTTTCTAAGCAGCTGAATTTCTCAGCTCATTTTAGGGAAGAGTAGAACTCCAGGAAAAAAAATTGTCCTAGTAATGAAATAATTCTCTCTGGTGATAACAATGAAAAAAGTGGGGTTCCCTTGTAGCGAAGAGATATTAAGGTGGCAGCTTATATCCGAAATCAGATTTGTTATCAGATAGGACCTTGCATCTGAAATAGTTACCCACAAAAGTAGCACTTCACACCTATATGCATTTCATGGCAGGGAACTCATATACAAAATTTAATGTGTTTCAATTCTTTGTGGTAATGCCAACAGAAGTGTCTTTCATAGATACTTACCATATTTTTTGACGTATAAGACACACCTTTTTCCCCCAAAAAAGAGGGTGAAAATCTGGGTGCGTCTTATACTCCAAATGTAACCCTACCCAGCTTCTCAAACGAAGGTTTCAGAGGCTGAAAAAAGAATCAGAAATGAAGCTTCAGAAAAGAAGCCCCCAAATAGAGCTTCAGAAAAAAAGCCTCCAAACAGAGCTTCAGAGGCTTTTTTTCTGAAGTCTTCAGAAAAGTTTTGGAGGCTTTCAGAGGCTTTAGAAAAGTTTTGGAGGCTTTCAGAGGCAGAAAAAAAAGCTTTAAAAAAGCAAGGCACAGAGCTCACAACCAAGGAACCTGTTGCTAAAATTCACCTCTCAGGAACAGATGACTGGGGGTATTCCAGGAGGCCCATCCCCCTGCCAATCAGCTTTTTTCTTATTTTCCTCCCCAAAAACTAAGGTGTGTCTTATACTCCAGTGCGTCTTATATTCCGAAAAATATGTACATGAGATAAAGCAACAAGAAAGAATCTCGAAATGGTAATGTGTAAATCTCTGAAAGGACACCACACAACAAGGCTTCAAGCAATTGGTTGGAAGGGACATTTAGATCACTTGGCAAAGCATAACTATAAATGAGGCAAATGGTTCTAGTAGAGGAACACCTGGATTCAAACATTTTAGAAATTCATTCTGAGTAGAAAGGAGAGTACCGATTCTGTGACTCTGGTATTACGCATTACAATACATTCTTCAGTCATTAGACTTTCAAAATAAAAAAAAAGATATGACATTAGACAGAAGCAGCTATTAGTATTTCATAGTGTTTAATCAGTTAATCTGTCTCAGCCTAGAATTATACTGAGCTTTAAAAGTTCACAAGAGCTGCAAGAAATTTGTTATTCCAATTTTGATTTCCTTGTTTAGTGTTTCTTCAGAATATGCAGGAAGACTTATTAAAACTAAGTCTTGAATAAGTACAGTGTGTTTCTATCTTTAAAGCTTTTTTAGCTTTTTAAGACATCTTCTATGTGGGTCACCAACATAAACAAAGCCTTGTTGAGCAGAGAACATCTTGACTTTCCACCACTGCAAAATAACACTTAAAGGGTATTTTGGCCTTACTTTTTCCATACAGTTGAGATGGAGAAGGAATCCCAACAGTGGAATAAGTTTTGGAGGAACAGCTTTATTGAAACACTCTTGTATCATATCATATCAAAGACCCTGAAAGATATACCTACCAGATATACCTTTCCTTTTTTTATCATAAAGGATCAACAAATATGATGTAGCCTCGAAGGCAGAAGGAGTTTGGGTTTGTGTTTGAGAGGATGAAGGAGGAGAAAAGCAAGCATCATGTTCACCTTAATCAATTTTTAACAAGAGCTATTGCTAACAGCTTCAGGAGACTCTTAGTCATGATGGCCAGAAAGAAAGAGTATATAGTACTGACTTATTGGCCAGAGGATAAGCAAGCAACCTTTATGAACATGCAGAATGAAATATCATTCCAGAAATGATACCAATTCTTTTTTTTCCCCTTTGGCCAATACTGGGAAGATGCATAAGATATGATCTACTAAAAAACAGCTGAAAAGTTTTAGAATGATAACACTTGTCATATTTTTGTCTGGGTTATTAAACTGATAACACTTGTCAACACTTTAACAATAAAAGTTGTTTTAAGGAGATGATGCTAAAATATAGGACACATATTTTATATATGACATAGTCTCCGCTCTAGGAAGAAGGCACTAGCAATACATTTTCAACAATGTTACCAAGAAAACTTCATGAGGTTCCCCAGGAGTCAAGACTGATTTGATGGCATAATAGATTTAATCATAATACATGATTAATCCTAATAGATGTAATCGTAATAGTGCAGGAGTGTCAAACTCAAGGCCTGGGACACAGATCTGGCCCACGGGTGCTTAGATTTGGCCCATGGGGACACCCTGGAAGCAGCGAAGGACCATCCTGTGGTGCCTCTGCCAGTGAGGGGGCTCCCGAGCTCTGGTTTTGCTGGCCGAGGATTGCAGGAGGCTGTCGCAGGCAAAAATGGAGCTTGTGAGCACGTTTTCCCTGGCAGAGTGCTCGGGCCACCACAGGTGCCCCTGAAACAATTGATGTTGAGCTGGCCATGCCCACCCTGGCCACACACACCCTGACCTCCCCCCACCATCCGAGATCAAACACAACCCTGATGTGGCCCTCAATGAAATCAAATTTGACACCCCTGTAATAGAGGATTAAAGACCTGGAGACTAAAACATATGAAAAACGGTTGCAGGATTTGGGTATGGTTAGTCTAGAGAAAAGAATGACGAGGGGTGACATGATAGCAGTAGTATTCCAGTATTTAAGAGGCTGTCACAAAGAGGAGGGGGTCAATTTATTTTCCAAAGGACCAGATGGCAAGGCAAGAAACAATGGATGGAAACTAATCAAAGAGAGAAGCATCCTGGAATTAAGGAGAAACTTCCTAACAGTGAGAACAATTAACCAGGGGAACAGCTTGCCTTCAGAAGTTGTGGGTGTTTCATCACTGGAGATTTTAAAGAAAAGACTGGACAGCCACTTGTCAAAAATGATATAGGTTCTCCTGCATGAGCAGGGTGTATTGGATTAGAAGACCTCCAAGGTCCCTTCCAGCTCTATTCTGAATATGAAAAAAGTTAGAGAAAAATAAAATAATGAAAACCTCTCTTATTCTTTCCCACTTTAGGTCATTTGCAGAATAATCTGACCAGTTCTTTTACAAATAATGATATAATAAGAACATCATAGGCATGGCAAAAAAAAAAAAAGCAGGCAAAATATACAAAGATAAAGATCGCAACTATCTTTAAAGGGTAAGCATTGGTAGGTTTTTGTACAGCTAGGGAAAAATGTATTTCATTTGGGTATTCGAATCTAAAGGAATTAAGGCTAATAAACATTAGGAAGTTATTTAAACTAGTTTCAATTATTAGAGTGAAAGTTACTGATAAAAAGGTTGAGAAGGAAAACATCCTAGGGGATTTGATAGGAATTTCATTATACAAAGTCTGGTGAATACAGTATATAGAATAAATGTAGTACATTAGCTAACTGAAACAGTGGGACAGCTGAACAGTGACCCTAAGAGTTTGTTTTCTTGAAATCACTTGGTAGTTACATTACGTAATGTTACAATACAATTATGTTACCTTGACACACCTTTTGGTGTGAATAAGCTGGACTTATGAATTCTTTAAATATATGTACTGAAAATATGAGGATTAAAAGAAGACATGGAACGAAATACCGACACCTGAGTTCTGGGTGTAGTTAGGGAATTGTTTTGCAGGATAAGCTCCCTGTTTATTTTATTTTACTTTACTTTACTTTACTTTACTTACTTATTTATTTATTTTTTATTTATTTATTTCGTCAAGCATGTATTAGATAACAGATATAAGTATAAACATAATTATGAATACATGAAATGGATACGAATAAAAGGGCATATTAGAATAGGGACAGTAGGCACACTGGGGCGCTTATGCATGCCCCTTCAAGACCTCTTAGGAATGGGTGAAGTCAACAGTAGACAGTCTAAGGTTAAAGTTTTAGGGGTTTGGGGAAGAAACCACAGAGTCAGGTAGTGCATGCTAGGTATTAACAACTCTGTTATTGAAATTGTATTTTCTGCAATCAAGTTTGGCACGGTTTACCATACGTTTGTATCTATTGTATGCTTGTGTGTTGTTGTGGTTGAAGCTGAAGCATTCATTGGCAGGTAGGACATTGTAACAGATAATTTTATGTACTACGCTTAGGTCGGACCGAAGATGGTGAAGTTCTAGGTTGAAAATTTCAAGTTTGGTGCATAAGGTATTCTGTTGTGGGCAGAGGAGTGGAGGATTCTTCTTGTGAAATATCTCTGGATTCATTTGATTGTATTAATGTCCAACATGCAGTGCAGGTTCCAGACAGATGAGCTGTATTCAAGAATTGGTCTTTGCATGTGACGCAACATAATGAGATTGGTCTAGGTTGGGGTCACCCTTTTTGAAGATTGGGATGACCATGGCTAGTGACCAACTGTTATCTGACTGTTGCCCTGGCTGCAGTTCTTCTCCAAGTTTCCCACAGTCATTCCCAAGGTTTTCTTAAAGAATTATTATTACAGGGTTGAGGACATTTTTACGGATTCCAGCCACAAGGAAAAACATGTGTTTCCATTTGTTGCTTACAAGTACCCTGGAGGCGTTTAGCTGGTTACTTGGAGAAACAGAATTCTGAACTAAGTTAAGGAGCCTTGTCTTGATTCGACAAAGCTATTTTATATTTGTATACATGCTATATACTTATCTTTGCGTATTTAACATGAAGGCCTGAAGGAAACATCTAGGTACTTTCATCAGAAACTTTTGTCAACCCTTTGAAATGGATTTACTTAGAATATGACATACATCTTGCTTAAAAGTCTGTGCTGACCAATTGGCCCCCATCTTCACCCATATTTTCAATAAATCACTAGAGATGTGCTATGTTCCTTCTTGCTTCAAACGCTCTACCATCATCCCAGTGCCGAAGAAGCCCACCATCAAGGAACTGAATGACTACAGACCAGTTGCTCTAACATCTGTAGTCATGAAAACCTTTGAAAGGCTAGTGCTTTCCTACCTGAAAACCATCACGAATCCGCTCTTAGACCCCTTGCAATTTGCATACCGAGCAAATAGATCAACAGATGATGCTGTTAATATGGCTCTGCACTACATCCTACAACATCTTGAGTCTCCAAAGACCTATGCAAGGGTCCCCTTTGTAGACTTTAGTCCAGCATTCAATACCATCATTCCAGACATTCTTCTAACTAAGCTAAACCAGCTACAGGTACCGGAACAGACTTGTAAGTGGATCACAAGCTTCCTAACAAACAGGAAGCAGCAGGTGAAGCTAAGCAAGATCACATCAAATACCTGTACAATTAGCACAGGGGCCCCAAGGCTGTGTGCTCTCCCCACTTCTCTTCTCTCTGTATACCAATGACTGCATCTCCAATGATCCATTTGTTAAGCTACTGAAGTTCGCAGATGACACAACAGTGATTGGTCTCATTCGAGACAATGACGAATCCGCATATAGACGAGAGGTCGAACGACTAGCCTTGTGGTGCAACCAAAACAATCTGGAACTGAACACACTCAAAACCGTAGAAATGGTGGTAGACTTTAGGAAAAACCCTTCCATACTTCCACCTCTCACAATACTTGACAACACAGTATCAACAGTAGAAACCTTCAAATTTCTGGGTTCTATCATATCGCAAGATCTCAAATGGACAGCTAACATCAAAACATCATTAAAAAAGGACAACAAAGAATGTTCTTTCTGCGCCAACTCAGTAAGCTCAAACTGCCCAAGGAGCTGCTGATCCAATTCTACAGAGGAATTATTGAGTCTGTCATTTGCACCTCTATAACTGTCTGGTTCGGTTCTGCAACCCAACAAGAAAAACACAGACTTCAGAGGATAATTAGAACTGCAGAAAAATAATTGCTACCAACTTGCCTTCCATTGAGGACCTGTATACTGCACGAATCAAGAAGAGGGCCGTGAAAATATTTGCAGATCCCTCGCATCCTGGACATAAACTGTTTCAACTCCTACCCTCAAAAGCAGCTATAGAGCACTGCACACCAGAACAACTAGACACAAGAACAGTTTTTCCCGAAGGCCATCACTCTGCTAAACAAATAATTCCCTCAACACTGTCAGACTATTTACTGAATCTGCACTACTATTAATCGTTTCATAGTTCCCATCACCAATCTCTTTCCACTTATGACTGTATGACTATAACTTGTTGCTGGCAATCCTTATGATTTATATTGATATATTGATCATCAATTGTGTTGTAAATGTTGTACCTTGATGAACGTATCTTTTCTTTTATGTACAGAGGAGTGGAGGATTCTTCTTGTGAAATATCTCTGGATTCATTTGATTGTATTAATGTCCAACATGCAGTGCAGGTTCCAGACAGATGAGCTGTATTCAAGAATTGGTCTTTGCATGTGACGCAACATAATGAGATTGGTCTAGGTTGGGGTCACCCTTTTTGAAGATTGGGATGACCATGGCTAGTGACCAACTGTTATCTGACTGTTGCCCTGGCTGCAGTTCTTCTCCAAGTTTCCCACAGTCATTCCCAAGGTTTTCTTAAAGAATTATTATTACAGGGTTGAGGACATTTTTACGGATTCCAGCCACAAGGAAAAACATGTGTTTCCATTTGTTGCTTACAAGTACCCTGGAGGCGTTTAGCTGGTTACTTGGAGAAACAGAATTCTGAACTAAGTTAAGGAGCCTTGTCTTGATTCGACAAAGCTATTTTATATTTGTATACATGCTATATACTTATCTTTGCGTATTTAACATGAAGGCCTGAAGGAAACATCTAGGTACTTTCATCAGAAACTTTTGTCAACCCTTTGAAATGGATTTACTTAGAATATGACATACATCTTGCTTAAAAGTCTGTGCTGACCAATTGGCCCCCATCTTCACCCATATTTTCAATAAATCACTAGAGATGTGCTATGTTCCTTCTTGCTTCAAACGCTCTACCATCATCCCAGTGCCGAAGAAGCCCACCATCAAGGAACTGAATGACTACAGACCAGTTGCTCTAACATCTGTAGTCATGAAAACCTTTGAAAGGCTAGTGCTTTCCTACCTGAAAACCATCACGAATCCGCTCTTAGACCCCTTGCAATTTGCATACCGAGCAAATAGATCAACAGATGATGCTGTTAATATGGCTCTGCACTACATCCTACAACATCTTGAGTCTCCAAAGACCTATGCAAGGGTCCTTTTTGTAGACTTTAGTTCAGCATTCAATACCATCATTCCAGACATTCTTCTAACTAAGCTAAACCAGCTACAGGTACCGGAACAGACTTGTAAGTGGATCACAAGCTTCCTAACAAACAGGAAGCAGCAGGTGAAGCTAAGCAAGATCACATCAAATACCTGTACAATTAGCACAGGGGCCTGCTCTCCCACTTCTCTTCTCTCTGTATACCAATGACTGCATCTCCAATGATCCATTTGTTAAGCTACTGAAGTTCGCAGATGACACAACAGTGATTGGTCTCATTCGAGACAATGACGAATCCGCATATAGGCGAGGTCGAACGACTAGCCTTGTGGTGCAACCAAAACAATCTGGAACTGAACACACTCAAAACCGTAGAAATGGTGGTAGACTTTAGGAAAAACCCTTCCATACTTCCACCTCTCACAATACTTGACAACACAGTATCAACAGTAGAAACCTTCAAATTTCTGGGTTCTATCATATCGCAAGATCTCAAATGGACAGCTAACATCAAAAACATCATTAAAAAGGACAACAAAGAATGTTCTTTCTGCGCCAACTCAGTAAGCTCAAACTGCCCAAGGAGCTGCTGATCCAATTCTACAGAGGAATTATTGAGTCTGTCATTTGCACCTCTATAACTGTCTGGTTCGGTTCTGCAACCCAACAAGAAAAACACAGACTTCAGAGGATAATTAGAACTGCAGAAAAATAATTGCTACCAACTTGCCTTCCATTGAGGACCTGTATACTGCACGAATCAAGAAGAGGGCCGTGAAAATATTTCCAGATCCCTCGCATCCTGGACATAAACTGTTTCAACTCCTACCCTCAAACGACGCTATAGAGCACTGCACACCAGAACAACTAGACACAAGAACAGTTTTTTCCCGAAGGCCATCACTCTGCTAAACAAATAATTCCCTCAACACTGTCAGACTATTTACTGAATCTGCACTACTATTAATCGTTTCATAGCTCCCATCACCAATCTCTTTCCACTTATGACTGTATGACTATAACTTGTTGCTGGCAATCCTTATGATTTATATTGATATATTGATCATCAATTGTGTTGTAAATGTTGTACCTTGATGAACGTATCTTTTCTTTTATGTAACACTGAGAGCATATGCACCAAGACAAATTCCTTGTGTGTCCAATCACACTTGGCCAATAAAATTCTATTCTATTCTATTCTAAAAATGTCAGGGAAATCTACAAATGCTAGACACAATGTAGTCCTGACAGCCTAGATTGTTAATTCATTTTGTTTGGCACTAGCGTGCCACCCACAGTGGGTGAATTAGCTTTATAGAAGCTAACTAGTGGCTCTTGGGTTGCTGGCTGTGAAGGGTCCCTCCACCAGTCTCACTTTGCCTCATGTCATGTCACATTGCCTTGTATCCAGCCAGGTCCAGTGCCAGCTTCTGCACACATGAACGCAGCTAGGTTTTTCCCACCAAAGTGGTACCCATTTATCTACTCAAAATATTGCATGCTTTTGAACTGCTGGATAGGCAGTAGCCAGGGAACGAGTGACAGGATCTCACTCCATCTTGCGGAGCTGGGCTAGGACTGCCAGAGTGCAGACCAATTCTGGCTAGCAGTTCCAACATCATTAAGCCACTCTGCTACTCCATGTCCCATCTTTTGAAATAAACAATTCTAAACAATTATCTGATGGAGAATTTGATCAGTGTGTGCAGGAATAATGAGATTGGCTTAGCCTCAATCCTTCCATCTGTCCCTTTAATTCACCGGCATGCAGACATATACCTGAACTGTCTCTGGAATTCTACATCATGAACAGTCAGTATGAACAAAGGGATACTCAACAAAATGAATACCAACATAGCACAGATTCCCACTGATCCTACCAACGATTTAAAAATATGACCAAGAATATCATACAGTGTCCATTATGTGAAGTTTCTGTGCTGCCAAGAAGGCAGAGAATTGGCGTGCACTTTTGGCAATAGCTTTATTGATACACCACAATCAGTAAATGAACTCT
This sequence comes from Ahaetulla prasina, assembly GCF_028640845.1. Classification (NCBI taxonomy): domain Eukaryota; kingdom Metazoa; phylum Chordata; class Lepidosauria; order Squamata; family Colubridae; genus Ahaetulla; species Ahaetulla prasina. The sequence goes on from NC_080539.1 coordinate 125,974,563, forward strand.
GTGAACAAGATATTTTGGCCATCACTCTTTTCCTTTGGAAGAGGAATCCACTTGAGGCCAAATCAGGACTACCCTATTGGCATTGAGCAAAGATAATTAAATTCTAGAAAGCGTTGGAGAATTGATAGCATGGTAGGTTCCTTCTGTGCATTAGGTAATTGTTGCTATGATTGCTTTTCATTGACAGAAAGGTTTACTATTGTTATGTGTTTGGGAATTTTATTATATATGGTTTATTTGTCCTTCTGTTGTATTATATATGAGACCCTTACAGCCTTTTTTGGATTTGAGGGGGATATAAATAATAATTAAATAAATGAACACAGGGGGAAGATGTTCTCTCCTAAAGGCTATCCATAGATTTGTTCTAGCTCCCCTTGCTGTTTTCCCCCTGAATATCTTGAGTCAGGAACATTTCACCTTGCCTGCTTTGGATGGCTGGAGAAGATTGCATTCCGAGAAGTTTCTGATGGAGAAGGCTGCATCCTACAGTCATTTGCCACTTACAGAATGGAGAAAGCAACTCAGTGCTTTCACACTTGCCCCACACAATTTCATTGTACACAGAAGTTATGAAAGACTCAGAAACATTTGCTATATCCATTATGGTATGGAATGTTCAAGATTCAATTCGTTCTTTATTTATAGAGCTGGGCCATGAATATACATGCTTAGTCTGATGCCCTTAGGCCCCATGCAGTCTTGAAAGTGTTGGATGCAGCTCCCAAAATTCATCCAAAATAATTCAGCAAGCTAATTTTCAATGTGTTAGTTGAGGAACATGATTAAATAAAGGAGATAATTCTGTTAACTATACTTAATTATGTGATTTTAGTAAGATTTTAACTTAAACATAGGGGCATGGGAGGGTTGCATTAATTTATTTTGGTACTGAATGCTTGTAGTTCTTGGCTCTCTCTTTCTCATGCTGTCTGTTTTATTTAGCTATACAATTCCAAGTCTAAGCAATTTGCAGGCCACATATTCAAAGGCTCAAACAAAAATACTATATTTGAATTGAAATTGAACAGTTGAAATGTTCTATCGTTAAACATAATTCAAATGTATATGAAGATGACAATGCAAAGTTATCAACACTTACATTGAGAGTCAGAATGATTTAAGTGAATCTATGGTTGCTTCAATCCTAAATGTCAAACACTTTTGCCTATACATCTATCCAAGTACCTAGAAAGAAAGCATTTGTTAGATTTCACAGTTAGAAAAATTCAGATATGCATTTTGGAACATCAAATTTTCAGTAGATGCAAACTTTCTTATTTCATAAGTATATCCTGTTTTATTTCCTGTTAAACATAATTCCTTATTTGATATATTAGCATCACGACATATTAATCAATCTTGTGGTTATGGTGTTTATGGTGCTTATTATTCCCAAGCAGGTAATCTCTTTGAGGAGTAATAACCAAGCCAAAGAAACCTGTATACTGTACATGTAACTAATAATTGCGTGCACGAACAAGCCAAGATACCCAGCGAATGATTGGAGTCAGGGAGCTTGATAGGAGGAGAGAAAAGAACATTGCTGTGACATGAAGAGAGAAGAAGCTTCCATTACCTTCACTTTTTCCCAAGACAGATTTCAAGTCACCAAGGGCTCCTTAGACATTGCAGATGGCAACAGGGACACTTCTGTGTTGCAGGTGCCAGCATGTAATATGTCATGCATTGTTCAGTACATTGTTTGGCTGCCAATGATGACAGTTATCTCTCTGGGATAACAGCTCCTGCCACTGCAATTTGGAAGTCAATTGTGTTGGAAAAGAACTAATTTTATTTAAGTCATCCATCCTATTTCTTTTCTGGCTAAACACAACAGATTAGGATTTCTCTTTCATTGGTCTCACTCCTGTTCTCACATGTTGCTGTAGTGACAAGAGATACAATCCAGGTAAAGCAAATAATCCATCCTACTGAAATACTAGGGCTCTTTCTATGGATGCAGAAGTGAAACTGTCCATACCTACACCATTTCAGAACTCTCCCTCTCCTTCTTTCCCTCTCCCTTTTCACCCCCACGTCATCAACAACATTATCCTCTAACTCTGCAATAGTTAGATGCAGAGAATCTATATCTATCTATATCTATCTGTCTGTCTATCTAGATAATAGATAGATAGATAGATAGATAGATAGATAGATAGATAGACAGACAGACAGACAGACAGACAGACAGACAGACAGACAGAGACAGAGATAAATAGAGAGATGATAGACAGACAGACAGACAGACAGACAGACAGACAGACAGATAGATATAAATAGATAGAGATAGATAGGCAGATGAGAGATGAGATAGAGATAGATGATATATAGATATATAGATAGAGATAGGTAGATAGATAGATAAATAGATAGAGATAAATAGAGATAAATAGAGATAGATAGGTAGATGATATATATATGTATGTATGTATGTATGTATGTATGTATGTATGTATGTATGTTTTGGCATTTTTGGGTCTTTTCCCATGTAAGGTTGAGAGTATCTTGGCAACGTTTCGACGAGGTCTCACTCATCATCTTTAGGCTGGTGTCTTCGGCTTCGTGCTTCTTGAGCAAAGAGTGGTCGGAGCTGCCGTCTCTCCATAAATAATGGTGGGAAGGTGGGGAGTGTAGCTGTGAGCGGGTTGGCTGGCTGTGTGTTTGCATCTTGATTGGTAGATGGAGTGGGTGTTTGCAGATTGGTCAGCTGTTTCGTAGCATCCTGTGTGGGTGTTGTCCTTTTGTTCCTGAGCTTTGGTGTTGTGGCCTCTGAAGTTCTGTGATGTGATGTCTTGAGCAGATGGCTGTGATGCAGCATCCGGGGCCCTGGTTTGGCTCCGAGTCCGAGGTCCTGTCATGTGTTTCTGGTGTGTGTCAGCCTGCTTTGTGTAGGGATCGGAGTGGGGTGCAGCAGTCAGTGGTGTCAGCTTGGTCTGGCTTCTGGATGGTGGTTGTGTTTCGTCTGTGGGATGGGCTTGGGTTTGAATCTGGTGAGGATGATTGGTGGTGGCGTTGTGTGTTGTCCTGGGTCCGGGGTCAATTTTCGTGGCTGGGACTCGTTTGTTGAACAAGGCTGGTTTCCAGATGTCTGATAGGCAGGAGGTGTCATCCCATTTGTTCATATTGTGGGGGTGTTTCTCTATTTCAATGGCTTCCATAATTATTCTCTTGTTATAGTGTTCAGTTTTGGAGATTAATTTGGTTCCTTCAAAATCAATTTCGTGTCCTGTGGTTTTAAGGTGCTGGAAAAGGTGCTGGAAAAGGGAGGAGGTTTTTTCTTCTTTTCTGACTGCTTTTTTGCATTCTGCGATGTGAGCATTTACACAGCCAACCAACCCGCTGACAGCTACACTCCCCACCTTCCCACCAGTATTTATAGAGAGACAGCAGCTCCAACCACTCTTTGCTCGAGAAGCACGAAGCCGAAGACACCAGCCTGAAGATGATGAGTGAGACCTCGTCGAAACATCACCAAGATACTCTCAACCTTACACGGGAAAAGATCCGAAAATGCCAAGACCTACATGTACCCATGAAAACCTACGAATATATATATATATATATATATATATATATATATATATATATATATATATATATATATATAGAGAGAGAGAGAGAGAGAGAGAGAGAGAGAGAGAGAGAGAGATGAGATAGAGATAGATAGATACATGGAGATATATAGATAGAGATAGATGATAGATAGAGATAGAGATAGATGATAGATGGAGATAGATATATAGATATAGATACAGATATTCAAAATTGTGAGAATTACAGACTAAGCCTTATGTGTCAAGAAAGTTTGTGTGGCAATTGAAGCAGCCCTGAACAACTCTCACACAAAAAAGACACTCCTGCATACTGTCCAGCTAGTTAGTGCATTATCATGTAAATAGCAGATATTTTATGTCCCAAAAACCTCTTCATTTAATATTCCTGCTGCTCTATTTGCCCACTACACCAGTTCAGCTCCACTGTGGCTCATTGTTTAATCTGTAAATGAAATCTGCTAGAATTCCAACCTGCTTGAATTTCTGACCTTTTGTCTAATTTTCATGCTGAGTAATCAACACTCTGCATAACACTGGCTGCCGTTTTCTCTCAATCTGCAAAGAGCAAAAAGAAATTCTATGGCAATTGCATTAAAGGAACACTTAGGCTCCAAGGTGTGGCATCGTTTGTGACATAGATTCAGATGCCAGAACCTACCAGGTTTTGAGGGCATTTCAGTACTAATCCAAACTTCCCTGACCTCACCCCTTGTTTTGCTTGAACCATGCATAATAACTTGATCATTGATATAGAGAATGCACTCCCTAGTTCTCTAATTCTATAAGCCCATAAGAGAATTGCAGATGTTTAATTCCCTGTTATTTGTGCGTATCTGTATGTTTGTGTGTGCCTTCAGTGTTGACTCTTGGCTGCTGCCTGGAAAAGTCCCTGCAATTTTTATGGCAAGATTTCAGAAGTGGTTTGTCATTGCCGTCTCCTCCCTAGGACTGAGAGAGAATGACTGGTCCAAGGTCACCCAGAACTAAGCTTTACTTCAAACATATTAGCACCCAGATTAGACAACTGAACCAACTGATTGATATAGAAGACCTCCTAATATTTAAGCAGATTTAAATAGCTCTGCATCTTTTCTGTGCCACTTTCTTTCTTTTCTTGTCCTTCCCCTGAAAAGTAGAGTCTCTGAAATCTTTATCCTGCAATGTTTTCTCTTTGTTCAACTTTTTGATACTCTTGTGGACGTCTATAATGGATTTGTTTTATTTTCTTCAGGAGGTCTGACTTGTAAAAAACAAGGGATGAGCCCTGCCCTCATTTTAGAAATTGTGGTTGTTGTTTGTTTTTGTTTGCTGACTCCAAATAATTCCTGTGTATTATTGAGATGTAATTAAATTGAATATTTGATATTGTCATCCATTGAAAATGACATTGAATTATCTTAAGTAGGTCAAGATCCTTCCCTGTGTGTGTTTCTTTGGGTGTGTTTGTTTGGATATGTGTTTGTCTGTGTATTTTTAATGTGTGTTGTCTGTGTTTGTGTGTCTGTGTACATACTATAAGAAACTCTTTATGGCAGCACTAACCATTTTTTGGCATGTAGTTTCAGATTTATTTGCATTTGTTCCATTTCTTTTATATATAAAAATTGAATAAATAATAATAATAATAATAATAATAATAATAATAATAATAATAATAATAATAATAATAATAATAATAATAATAATATTATGAACAACAAAGTTATCCACATAAGTTTCTGAGGGATCACTATTTGTTTTATGCAGGAGTGAAATCTAAAAATTTTCCCTACTGGTTCAGTGGGCATGGCTTAATTGGTGGGCATGGTCAGGTGAGTGGGTGGGTGTGGCCAATAACAATAAATAAAAAATAAATAAACGAAGTATACAAAATAAGAAGTACCCAAAACCAACTCTCACACTTTACACATACACAACACGACACAGCTGACTCACACACAATGTAAAAGCAGCTGCACTTCACCCAAAATGGCTTTTTTAGATAAAAGCAGTTAAATTTAAAACTTCCTTTTAAATTTAGATGTAGCAATTTAAAGTTAATTGCTACATCTAAAAAAAATAAAACTCTTTAAAAAAATCCCAGTTAACTATTTTTAAAGCTCCTCCCTCCCCCAGTTACTTACCCAATTCAAGGGACAAGGCAGGCAGATTGAGTTGCTCACCGATGAGATGGATTGCAGGCAGGCAGATTCAGTTGCTAGCTGATGCAGTTGTTTGCAGCAGCCAAAGCAAAGCAAGGCAAGAGCGAGCCTGAAATAAGCAGCAAGTAGGCAAGTGTGATTCTGTGGGCATGGGCAGGGATTTTTGCTACTGGTTCTTCGAACTACCCACCCCCATCGCTACCGGATTGCATGATCCGGTCCAAACCAGGAGCATTTCACCCCTGGTTTTATGCTCCTGATATAGCACACAATTTTTATTTATCTATTCATTAAACTTGTATACCTCTATCTCACCAAAGGTGAATTTATGTTTCAGTTTCTGTTTAAGGACCCATGTCACACCTTCTCAGGAAAACATTTTGTGACATAGAATGAGAATGTTCATGTATCAACATTATGCTACTTCTGGCTTTTCTTTACCATAACATAGCATATGCACGTGTGTGTGTGTGTGTGTGTGTGTGTGTGTGTGTGTGTGTGTGTTTCAGTCAATGTAACTCATAGACAGAAGTGGGTTTCAGCAGGTTCTGACCAGTTCTGGAGAACCGGTAGCAGAAATTTTGAGCAGTTCGGTAAATACCGGTAAATACCAACTCTGACTGGCCCCACCCCCATCTATTCTCTGCCTCCCGAGTTCCATCTGATCGTGAGGAAATGGGGATTTTACAGTAACCTTCCCCTGGAGTGGGGTGGGAATGGAGATTTTACAGTATCCTTCTCCTGCCACGTCCACCAAGCCATGCCATGCCCACCAAGCCATACCCACAGAACTGGTAGTAAAAAATTTTGAAACCCACCACTGCTCCTAGACCTAGCTTGGACATGTCCCTGCAGTTTTCTTGGCAAGATTTCAGAAGTGATTTGCCATATCCTCGTCCCTAACACCGTAATTAGTTCAAGGCCACCCAATTGGCTTTGTGCCTAAGGTGGAACTACAGCTCACAATCTCCCAGTTTTTAGACTGTTGCTTTAATCATTACACCACACTGGTTCAGATGCGTGTTTGTGCATATGTGAATGGTGTGTGCCTGGATGTGCATACATACATGTACATAAAGATGTTCAGAGTGAAGGATCAAGGGTAGTAGAATGAAAGATTGTGCAGCATATTTCCTTTGCAGGAGATAGCAAGGAAAACATCAATATTTTATTGGCTTAATGGTATGAATTAGCCTCAAGAGAAGGGCTTTTCTACCACACCAAAATAATAATAATAATAATAATAATAATAATAATAATAATAATAATAATAATAATAATAATAATAATGATGATGATGATGATGATGATGATGATGATGATATTAACAGGAGCCCACAGCATTTGTTTTAGGTATCAATATTGGCTTAGACTTCTGAATTTAAGAGAGGAACCTATGGAAGTAACAGTGTCCACTGTGTTTTTAGTGTGCTTCTCATTCATTATGTACTAAAGTAATTTGATTATATTCTACTTCTATTTCATTCCTGCACCCCAGGGGTAAAAGCCTCTGAAGTCTGCTACCAGTTCTGTAAGTCTGCTACTGAGCACACGCTAAAAAAGGAACATTTTGAAGCCTTTCAAGTCTGCAAAGGTAAGTAGAACAGCAAGGGGGGGGGGAGAAATTCACTGTGACATGCAATTTAGATTAGCTAGAAAGCAAGAAATCCAATGATTCTAGCTAATATAAATTGTGCGTCACAGCTGATCGTCACCCAGCTGATTGTCTGGTTCTACTGGTTCGCCCAAACCAGTAGAATTTTTTACTACTTCATTACCCGAACCGGTCCTAACCGGTAGCATTTCACCCTTGCCACACACCCCAAAAAATGAGAGTATCTGTACAAAAATCCAGATAGCTTTATGATGGTACAGAGCTTCAAATACCCCACTGTATGCCATTGTGGCCATTTTCTTGATTCTTTTGATTACATCCTGTTGACACACTTGAAAGAAAGTAAATTATCAGTGGCAGAAGACCAGGCTTTGTCTGAGATGTCATCCCAACCCTGTAAAATATGGCAGATAAACATCTATGCACAATTTGCACTCTCTGTTTTGTTTTGTTTTGTTTTTAAAAAAAATCTTGATGTATCTTTGCATTCTCACCAACCAATGGCATGGTTGAGCGTCTCTTTTGCCGTTTTTGTGAGGCCTGTGCAAATCTTTGATGTGAGGCTTGGTTTCAACCATTCTTCAAGTGAAGCACTCTCAAATCTCTCTTGCAAAGCAATGATACTTCAATCTCCTATAGAATGTGGTACAGCTGCTCTCTAGGTAGGCTGTGTCCCATTCTAAGAGTTTCCATCACTACTTCCCATAGCAGAGAGAGGCTTCTGTAGGTGCAGATATCTCTTCCCTCACTTCTAGTGCAAAACAAACAAAGAAAAAAACAAGCAAATCTTGTGAAAAGGAGGATGAACCATGAGGGTGGGTGGGGAACCAACCAATAGAATCTGATGTAGCAATTTATACCCTGTTTCCCCTAAAATAAGACATCCCCTGATAATAAGCCCAATCGAGCTTTTGAGCACATACACTAAAATATACTCCCCCCGAAAATAAGCCCTCCCCAAAAATATTTAAACACATGCGCAGCAGGTCCCCGCCATTTTCTCCGGTTTCCTCCATGCGCCCCAAAATAATAAGACCTCCCTGTAAATAAGGCCAAGCGCTTATTTCAGCGTTCAAAAAAATGTAAGACAGGGTCTTATTTTCAGGGAAACACGGTAGTGCAATTGATTCTCACGGGCTTAGTAGATAAGTTTTAAGCCATTTTATTCTGCGGGGTTACCTGCATTTTGAAATTTTGCCTTACAGACTTTTTTTTTTTTTTTGGAGATAAAGTTGGGATCAATCAACTTTTAATAACGATCAGTAAAATAAGCACATCAGGGAGTAAATAGAGCTAAATGACACTGTATATGGAGAACTCCTTTGAAAGTAGCTCTCCAGCTAAATATAGTGCCTTCAAATGTTTCAAAGATGTGATCCACTTAAGGTACTCAAATTTCTTTGAATGGATGTAGGTCTCCCCATTTCCAAACAGATATTTCCCAGAAGCACCTGAGATACCTGAAGCAGTAACAAGTTTGGGAAACTTTTTTCAGATCAGGTATTGTTTTCCCCTCTCCTCCCTTGCCGTGCATGTATTCCTAAATAGTTTGAATTTGGCCAGTTTTGGACAAAAGCCAAAACTTTTCAGTCTAATAAAGTTAGATTACTATGTTGTTGTTTTTTACAAGAAAAAGAGACACGTTCCAGCTAGGTCCTGCAAGTTCTTTTCACTTCATCGCAAACATACAGCTTGGCCTTAACTTACAACAGTTCATTAAGTCAGGGGTCACCAACCTTGGCAACTTTAAGCCTGGCGGACTTCAACTCCCAGAATTCCCCAGCCAGCAAAGCCAGCAAAGCTGAATGGGGAATTCTGGGAATTGAAGTCCGCCAGGCTTAAAGTTGCCAAGGTTGGAGACCCCTGCATTAAGTGACCTTTCAAAATTACAACAGCTCTGAAAAAAGTGACTTATGACTGTTTTCACACTTAATGACTGTTGCAGCATCCTCATGGTCAGGTGATCAAAATTCAGACACTTGGCAACTGACTCGTACTTATGACGGTTGCAGTGTTCCGGGGTCATATGATCAAACTTTTGGGACCTTCTGATAAGCGAAGCCAAGGAGGAAGCCAGATTCATTTAACAACCTTGTTTCTTAACAACTGCGATGATTCACTTAACAACCTTGGCAAGAAAAGTTATAAAATGAGGCAAAACTCATTTAACAACTGCCTGGCTCAGCAACAGAAATTTGGGGCTCAAAATTGTGGTTGTAAATCGAGGAATTCCTAGATTTCTGAATTTTTATCAGCATTCTTTTTTAAAACTCTTATAAGAATTTACCTTCTTGACTGGAATTCCTCAAAATTTACTTGTATGTTTGTGTGTGTTTTAGTTCACTTTCCACAAGAAACCTTGTAGTGAGATCAGTTGGGAGCAGCAGTTTTTCCCTCACTAGTCACCAATTAGCAGAAACCAGATTTCCAGTTTTACACTGCAATTGCAGTGACTAGTGATTCTGCATTTGGAGGGTTGAATTACAGAGTTGAAAGGGACCTCTGAAGTCTTCTAATCCAACCTCCTGCTCAAGCAGGGAACCCTATGCCATTTCAGACAAATGGTTGTCCAATCATTAATTAATCCTTAAATTGTTCACATCCCCCAAAGTTTTTAAAAACACTTTTCAATAAACTTGTAGGTGAGACATATTTGTATTTTACGTCCAGGGGTGGGATTCAAAAATTTTAGCAAGGGGTTCTCTGCCTAGTTGCTGGGTGGGCGTGGCCATGGTGGGTGTGGCCTAGTCAACCTCCTGCACCATGGTGGTGGTGGGGGGGCGTTTTTGTCCTGCCCGGGCTCCGGAGGTTTTCCTCAAGCCCCTGGGAAGGCAAAAATAGCCTCCCAAGGCTCCGGAGACCCTCTGCTAAACTTCCGGTAGGCCCATTTTTGCCCTCTCCAAGCCTCCGTGTGTGCCCTGCACTTACCTCCACCCAAAATGGGGACTTCTGGGAGGGGCAAGGTAGGGTGGTCAGGCCTAGCCAAGAGTGGGATTTGGGGGTTCTCCAAACTGCACAGAATCTTAGCTAGAGGTTCTCCCGAACCCCTGCGAACCTCCAGCAGCCCATCCCTGTTTACATCCCATTTAGGAAATGTTATTGCCTATACAGGTCCTCTGCAAAATCATTATGTTTCAAATCTAGCTGCAAAATCATTATGTTTCAAATCTTGCTGATCTTCTTTATCTCTTCCCCCCACCCCCAATAACTCTTGGAGGGGGAATGGATTGCCACCTTTCCTTCTGTAACTGCAAATTGCACAGGTATGTAAAATGTACTGAATTAGAGGACTAATGGATACTGTGTGGTTAATACATATCTCTCAATCTTTCCCTGCTCACAAGTATAATTGTAAAGCTCTATTTAGTAACATCTGAATTCAAATCTCAAGCTCGTGTTTCATATCTAAAACTAGACAAAAACTGATACATACTTGTATTCTACAAGCTAACTGAAAAACAGATAAGTGAATCTGCAGTTTCATAGCTTTAGGTCTAACTTTGTTCTGCCACCCTAAGGAAATAGGATAGGAGGATATACTTGAATAGTAAAAATAAAATAAAATGAAAGTGCCCTTCCTAACATATTGTTTTCTTTTTAGTAGTGTCTCTAGGTTGGAATTCAAGAATGGCTGGTTTCATTTTCTTATCTGTTTATTCAGTGGACAGAAGTCGCTACTGAAGTGCTCATTTCAGACTTGACTACCTATCTTTATAAAGTCATTTAGATGCTCTGACAAAGACAGTGCTGACAAACTGTTTGGGGAATCCACCCATTTGTATTTGCATGAGCTTGGCATCCACCAATGTGCAGCGTGAACTCTGCATATTTAAATGCTGAATGAGGCTGGTTTTACCATTTCAGAAGAGAGGGCCATCTGGAGAATGATCCAGACATTTGGCAGCAACTCTTTAGACAAAGAGCTTTGTAGAGTGATCCCAGGAAAAAAAAGGCTTTGAAGTAGGAGAGTGCTGACCTGTAGGCCTTCATTTGTGCACTAAACTGCGGTTTCTCCTTCAAATTTGGATTAACGCATAACCCTAATGGCAGCTCATGCCATGTAGACTGCCTCACATCCACAGAGATGGCTTGGGGTTCTTAGAGCTAGTGGAAGAGGAACAGGGGTGGGTTTCAAAACCTGTTCCTACCGGTTTGCTCGTGGGCATGGTTGTGCTTGCGTGCATGCATGATGCTTCTGGGCATGTGCAGAAGCATCCAGGCAGGTGGGCGGAGCCTCCTGCAGCCTCCGTTACCGGTTCGCCCAACTTGGGGTGAACCGGTAGCAACCCACCACTGAAGAGGAAAGTAGAAATGTAGAATTGAACCATCAGGCATCTGACTTGTGCGTGTGGAAAAGGGTAGGGCTTTTCCATCTGAGAATGAAACTATCTACAGCTAACCTTGGAGGAAAGAGTGAAAGCTAGACTTATCTGTGTGCTCCCAAGAGTGGGCCTCCTCAGGGTGCCGTCGACCAAACAATGTAGGTTGGCGGCCCCCAGGGGGAGGGCTTCTCTGTGGCAGCACTGGCCCTATGGAACGAGCTACCTCCGGGGTTACGCCAACTCCCCGACCTCCGGGCCTTCAAATGTGAACTGAAGACTTTACTATTTCATCGTGCGGGACTAGCCTAAGTAATATTTTATTGTGATTTTAAACGGGTTTTAAATCGGTCTTTGACCGTTTTTAGTGATTTGGCCATTAAATATTTCGTTTTAATTTGTTTTTAAATATTGCTATTTATATTATATTTGTATTTGTATTTGTTTTGTATTTTTAATATGGCTTTAAACCGCCCTGAGTCCTTCGGGAGAAGGGCGGTATAGAAATTTAATTATAAATAAATAAATAAATAAATAAAATAAATCAAAATACAGATAGTCCGTGACTTATGACCACAATTGAGGCCAAAATTTCTGTTGCTAGGTGAGACAATTGTTAAGTGAGTTTTGCCCCATTTTATGACCTTTCTTGCCACAGTTGTTAAGTGAATCACTGGAGAAGTGAGTTACATGGTTGTTAATTGAATCTGGCTTCCCTATTGACTTTGCTTGCCAGAAGGTTACTGTCAATGTCTGAGATGTCGGAGTCAGGGGTGGTATTCATTTACCTTCGCTACCGGTTTGCAAATGGGAGCATGCGTGCATGCGCGGGACCTTCTGTGGACCTTCCACAGGACTTTCCCTGCATGCACAGAGCATCAAAAATGGGACGTGATGACGTCTGGGTGAGTGGGTGGAGCATCCCGCCACGGCCAGTTTGCCTGAACCGGATAGAATTGGCTGAATACCACCACTGGTCAGAGTTGCCACAATCCGCAGAGGGAGGGAGGGGATACACACTTGGGTGTCGGGTACTGGGTGTTGGCATTAATGCACACTGGTAGTGGGTGAGGAAGAAGAGACAGTTGCGGCCGGATCAGAGACCATGAAGCTAGACCTGGAGAGTGATTGCTGGTGCAGGCTGGTAGCAGGCATGAGCGGGGCGTGCCGAGGCCTCATAGCCAGCTACCTGGTAGAAGCTGGTAATGCTGGCTAGAAACAAGCCAACAGACCAGTAAAAGCATTTTTCTTCTGCTCGGAACAGTGACAGTGATATGACTCTGGGACTTTGAAACCATCATAAATATGACTCAAGTTGCCAAGCATCTGGATTTTGATTACATAGCCATGGGGATGCTGCAACGATTGTAAGTATGAGAAATGGTCATAAGTCATAATACAGTGCTGTTGTGACTTTGAACAGTCACTAAATTAACTGTGGTAAGTTGAGGACTACCTGTATATGAGATTAATTATCTCAGATTGCCATAAAAGGGACCATTATTAGAAATTGATACTTTTGTATTTATGCCAATTCAAAGTCTTCTACTGAATCTACCATTATAGTCTGTAATAAACTGATTAGAATACAGCAAACTGGATTTCCTTGGCAGCAATGGCAAAATCTGACACTTGTGAGCCTAAGCCTTTGTAACAAATTTAAGGTAAAAATTTCCTTCAGTTAGGCTCAGCTCACAGGGACTTAAAGAGACACAGCCATCGTTTTTCCTGATGGCAGTATGGAAGTGGCCTACGGTGATAAGCTTTCCTCTTCTCAGCCTATTTTATTTATTTATTTAGATTTTTTAAAAAGCCTACCTTTATTACTCTATAAGTAACTTAAAGAGGTGAACATGCCTAATACGCCTTCCTTCTCCTATTTTCCCCACAACAACAACCCTGTGAGGTGGGTGGGCCAAGAAAGAGTGACTGGCTCAAAATCACCCAGCTGACTTTCATCTATAAAGCAGAACTAGAACTCGCTGTCCCCTGGTTTCTAGGCCGGCACCTTAACTGCTACACCTAATAGACCCTTAGGCCTATCGCATAGTTCTAGAATTTATTAGCAATTTCCCATCTAAGTGCTAACCAGTCCTAACCCCACTTAGGTTTGAACCAAGACAGATATTTTCCTTTCAACTGGTCTGGCTCTTTTTGCTGAAAAATCTGGATTTTGCAATGATGCAAGCCTTTTGCTAATGTACAGCTTAATCTGAGGCCTACAAGAATTTCCCCAGGCATCGCTTAAACCATACAGATAGGGAAAACTTACATAATTTGATTTGTATTCTGCCTAGAGCAGAATGATGATAGAAAAGGTCTTTCTATGATAAGGATAATAAGGCTCGGAAGTGACAGATGTCTGCTCCCTGCTGCTCCATGTTAGAACATTATGTGATACATCCAGATCCTTTATTTATTCCTCCTCCCTTTCTTTAGAAATTACAGCAATGAAGAAAAATTAAAATTCAGTGCTCAGCCTAAATAGCTCATATCTCTAAAAGAGGATTGAATGCCTGGCTTGAGGAAGGGGAGCAATTTTCTCAAACTGCAAAACACAAACACTTTATTCTTTGCGCTGGAAGAGTCCCACAGAATTTCTGTAATGTCTTTTTTAAAAATGTGTATTGATATCAGACATTTTTACTAGCTGTTAGACTAAACCAGAGAACAGGTTGTTATGGTGAAAACGCAAGGTAAAATTTTATCTTTATTTGTGAAGGCCTTTTGTCGGCTTGCAATTTATGGTTACACATCCTCCTTTCTGTGAAAATGTGGATAGGGTGTCAAACTGCTGAGGGAAATCACCCCTCCTAGAAGAATGAAATATTTTAGGAAATATTAAAAAGGCAGAATATTATATTTCCCCTAAAAGAGCAATAGAAATCTTAAGGGAGACAGAAAGTCAGAGCTCCAGCTTCCTGCCCCCAGCAGATATTTGGTACCCATTGAAAAGGACTGGGCCAGCCTATATACAAAATAAAAGACCTTCAGCTCCAGGGTGATGGGATTAAGACATGACCCTCGAAGACATAATAGCATTATCTAGTAGCAGGGCTCACTGCATTACAAAATCACCTGGGGACATTGCATTAGCCCAAGATTCAACCAAACTTGATTCAGACAAACATGACTCCACATGGCTCCATAGGAGACTGACTACAGCTAATAGAATACATTTCTTGCACAGGAACAGGAAGCTAAAGAGCAAGGCCCAAGAGATAGTATAAATAGCCCTCACTCTCCACTCCATGTGGTCAGCTGCCCAGGACCTCAAACCCATGTGGTCCTGTTCATCAATAAACCATCTTTCCAATCAGCCTCCATGTTTCCAGTGTCTTTCTCCTTGCTTGGAATTGAACCAGATGGATATTTCTTCCAGCACTGCTAAGCTACTTCTGTTATTCAATGATGCTGAAGTGGCAGGCTCTTTAATTCTTCCAGGAATCCCATTTATTGAAATGACTTCATGCCCCATGGAATTTATACCTGGAGATATCGTTTTTGTTGAGATAAAGCTGTGACCCACGGCAACCAAGAAAAGTTTAACTGACATTTTGCTAACATAAAATGACTAAACAGATGCAAATCTTCTCATGGATGTCCAATCTAAAACTGGTGCATAGTGGTGGCCCTCAAGTATGTTCCCACAACTGGCATTCTGGGCAAAACATGCAGTTGTTGTCCTTATCCCCAAACTCCAAGGCCACACCTAGACTGAGAATGGAAAAAAACTTTGTGCCTGTTTTTAATTTAAGTTTGTTAATAGAATTTGTGTACACAGAAACATTATTTACAGTATTTATAGTTGCAGAGTCTACTTTCTGAGGTAAATCCTCAGAAATGAATTACAATGCATATGCAGAAGTTGAAACAGCATATTGTTTTGACTTGTATTTTTATTATAGCTTTTATCCGAGTTGATTTTTTCCTCTGAATCAGGATCAGACCTAGTAAGGTATTAGATGAGACAGCATCAGAAAATTTAAGTCTTTTTCTTTTAAAGTCTCCAGAAGAAAGACTTTACTTATTTCCATACTGAATGTCATATTGTTCACCCATGCTTTGAACTTCTTATCTTCGAAAAGATAGAAGATTAAGTTCTTTCTAGTTTTGTCTCATTCTGCAGATGTGATAATCATCTTCTCAACCCTTTCATCCAGTTATTAATACAAATGTTAAACAACATAGGGTCCAGGACAGAGATTGTGCCATTCCACTCAATACCGTTATCCAAGCTGATGTGGGCATATTTAGGAATTCTCTTTGAGCTAATGTTATGAATCCATAACACTATATTTTACGATTCTATTTCTGTTGATATAATCGAGAGGCTTCATGGAACACTTTGCTGAGAGTTATACTTTGTGAAAGTGAGTTTGGTGTAACGATCAGGTTAGAAACCAGGAGACTGGGAGTTCTAATTCCACTTTAGGCACAAAGCCTAAAGTTGACTTTGTAAATATACAAATAGAATGAGACTATTGCCTTACACACTGTAAGCTGCCCTGAGTCTTCGGAGAAGGGCGGGATATAAATGTAAAAAAAAAAAAAAAAAAAAGCCACCTGGGTGACTTCTTTCAGGCCTAGGAAGGAGGCAATGGCAAACTACTACTGAAAAAGCTTGCCAAGAAAACTGAAGAGACTTGTCCTGGCAGACTCTGAGAACTGGACGTGATTGAAAATGGAAGGGGGGAAAAAGTATGCCTATGTTATTTTCCAAACAATTAATCCAGTAATACTACTGAAAAAGAAATTAAAGTTAATCTAGCAGGACCTATTTGTGACAAACTGACTCTGGCTCTTAATTGTTACATTCCTATTCAATGCTTAGAAATACGCCTGGCTTAAGCCATTACTCAATAGAGATATCAAGCTGACAAGTTTACAATTTTCCAGATCATCCTCCTTTCCTGTTTTGAAGGGATCGACAAGATTTGTTCTCCCGGGGCCTCATCAAGTTCTCCAGGAGAATTCAGGTATTACAAAATATGGTAACAAGTTTTGTGATCAATTCCACTCATTTGGAATTAATACTCAGTTTCATGAGTATCATAGGCTGTCATCCTCCTGACCCTAGAGACTTGAATCCTTCAAAATTAACTAAACATTCTGTTATCTTCTCTTAGTCTGTCTTGAGCTTCAACTCTCCACTAGAGACCCAAACATGGAAAACTAGTTTTTCTTCTGAGAGAAGATAGATGTAAAAATAGAAGTCAAGACATTATACTTCTTGCCATCATATATTATTAATTTAGACCTCCTCACCCCCAACACACAACAGACCTATAATCTCTTTGCCTTTAATTTCTGACATACCTAAAAAGTATTTTCTTTTGTTTGGGATACTTCTTGGGAGCCTGAATTAATTCTGAATTTTAATCATTCTGGTATAACCATATGGTTTTTTGGGAGACTGCATTGCATCTTTCTTTAGTTATGTGCCCATTCTGCCATTTCCCATTCCCTTTTTCTTTTCAGCGCCCTAGGAAGCTCCACATGTATCAATATTTGTCTCTTTTTATGTCTCCCATTTTCCTTCTAGACAGAATTGTTTGTGATTGCACCTTCAACGTGAATAGGATTCAGTAAGATTTCCTGTCCATCTTAGAGACTTTTCTCTTTAGGATTTGAGGCCTTTGGATCTGACATCCATTTTAGTTCATCAGTTCAGCTCTTCTGAAAGCTATTGTATAAATCAGACTTTTCTCTAAGCTTTTCCCCCCTTGCTATCATAAACTCAGATACCATTGAGTTACATATGAGTACATATTCACTTTCCTTGACGGTACCAGTCACACTAACTCTGTCAGCTAAATTTCTCCTTTTGATAAAAATTAGATCCAGGATAGCAGATTGCCTTTTCTTTTCTTTATTTTCTGACAAATGACATTGTCAGCAAGAGGTGACCAGAATTTTGGGGGTCTCTGACTTTTGGCAGAATTTGATTTCTAGCAGTCTGTCAGGGTATTTGAAACTTCCCAGTGTCATTTTGTACCTTTCTGAAAAATTGGTCCTCTGATGCAGGAGTTATGGATCTGATTCATGTTTGCTCCCTGTCTAAATGATTTACAATAAATTCCTATGACAATATGATGTTTCTCCTTTTATTTTTATCCAAACAGAGTTAACAATATTTCTATATTGAGGTTCATCAATTTCTCTACAGCCTTATACTTTCTTAAGGTAAGTTAATTCCATTTCTGATTAGACTATACTGTTAGATTCGGGCAATAACGAGGCAGGAGACCAGGGTAGTGACAACAGCTCTTTACTATATGGTGAACCCAGCAACCGGGCTGGGGAAAAACCTCTCCTTATATACAGTTTAACCGGCGGCTTCAACCAATCAGCAACGTGCTTGTTTCCCTTAAAATATTTAAAGATACATTACACTCCTTCCCTCCCAGAAAACACTTTACCTATATATTTACATTATATTTACATATTACTTTTCAACGTAATCACGTAAATAGACTGGGCGTCTCCTGACTCTTTCGGACCTGCGCAGTACAGTCTCTGGGAGCGGGTTGAGTTGACCGGAGGGGCTGTTTGCTCCTCTCGGCTCCTCCTCTAGGCCATCCGGCCCTGGATTATTTGCCGAGTCGTCCCTGCTGTTTTCTACAGGAACCTGTGGGCGTCGCTGGACCTCCGGGAATTCAGTTAAGTCCTGCGATTTTCCCGGGTTTGAGTCAGCTGTTGGTTCAAACATGGAATAGTCAGGGCCTGTTTCGTCTGACTCGGGTTGTCCGGCTAACCGTTTCCTCAATTGGTCTATATGTCGCCTCCATACTCGGCCATCCGTTAACTCTACCAAGTATGATTTGGGACCTGTTATGTTTAGAATTTTCACTGCTACCCAGGTCGGGCCTCACCATAGTTGTGTGCCCATACCGTCGCCTATATCCATTCCTCTTGTTTTTCGAGTCCCCTTGTAACCCTCTGGTGTATAGTTGGGATTTAAGCGGTCTAGTGGGCACCTGAGTTTTCGGCCCATTAGTAATTCGGCAGGGCTTCTGCCGGTGGTGGCACAGGGGTTCTGTGTTGGACGGCCAGGAAAACATCTATTTTGTTTGCCAGTCGCCTGGCTTGAGTCTGGACAATGCCTCTTTGCGCTCGGACGAAACGCTCTGCAAGGCCATTCGTCGCAGGGTGGAAAGGCGCCGAGAGGGCATGTCGGATGCCCTCTTCTGCCAAGTATTCCTCAAACTGGGTTGCCGTGGTGCGGGCCGTTATCGGAAACCAATGTGTCGGGCAACCCATGTGTTGCAAATAGGTGCCGTAGGACTGAGATCACGGCTTCGGCTGTCATGGATCTCATGAGAATGATTTCCAGCCATTTGGAGTAGGCATCGACTACTACCAGGAAGGTTTGGCCGTGGAAGGGGCCGGCAAAATCAATGTGGATTCTAGACCAGGGCCCTTGGGGTCTTTCCCATTCCCGAACCGGGGCCGTTGGGGGTAGAGGTCTGGACTCTTGGCAGGCCTGGCATTTCCCTACCCTTTCAGCAATTTCTGAGTCCATTAAGGGCCACCACACATAGCTTCTCGCTAGACCCTTCATCCTAACGATCCCTGGGTGACCCTCGTGGAGGAGGTCCAACACCCTTTTCCTCAATTTTTCTGGGATCACCACTCTATCCCCCCATAGCAGGCACCCCCCTTGAGCCGAAAGTTCCCCACGTTTTTTTACAAATTCTTTAAAACGCTCGCCCGGCGCAGCGGGCCACCCTCTTTGTACCCAACCGAGTACAGTCCTCAAAATAATGTCCCGGTATGATGCCCGAGCCACCTCCTTAGACGTGACTGGGCCAGAGTCCAGAGAGTCAATTAGCAGGATGGGCGTCCCCGGAGTGGGGTCTTCGATCGCCCCTGGTAGTGGGCATCTGCTTAAGGCGTCCGCATGCCCCAACTCTTTTCCGGGTCGATGCTGCAGCTTGTAGGAATAAGCGGCTAAGAAGATAGTCCATCGGGTCAATCGTGGCGAAAGTGCCACAGGCGTTGGTGATCGCCAGCCAGTATCCTAACAGAGGTCTATGGTCTGTAACAATTTCAAAGTCTCTGCCGAAAACGTATTCGTGAAACTTTTTTACCCCTGACACAATGGCTAGCGCTTCCTTATCCAACTGGCTATAGTTCCTCTCTGTCGAGGACATCGTTCTGGAGTAGAAGGCTATTGGGGCTTCTGTGCCATTTGGAAGTCTGTGGCTGAGCACAGCCCCCACCCCGTAAGGGGAGGCATCGCAAACCAATAATAATGGCAATGAGCTATGATACTGGATCAGTAAGCTATCGCTCGAGAGTAGGTTTTTTACTGCTTCGAAAGCCCTAGCTTCCGACTTTCCCCAAGACCAAACAGTATTCTTTCCCAGAAGCTTATGCAGCGGCTCAGCAACGGTTGCCTTGTTTTTTAAAAAGACCGCGTAAAAATTCACTAGCCCCAGGAATGCCTGTAGCTCTGTTTTGTTTTTGGGCGCTGGAGCCTTTCTTATTGCCTTGACCTTGCTTTCAGTGGGGTGAATTCCCTTCTTGTCTATTCTGTAGCCCAAGAACTCTACGGATTCTACCCCTATCTGGCATTTGTTCACTTTAACCTTTAGACCGGCTGACCGGAAAATGCCCAGAACTTTTCTCAAGCGCTCCCCCAATTCTTCTAAATTTTCGGCTGATATCAATACATCATCGAAGTAGGGGACTACCCCTGGGAGCCCTTGCAGAAGTCGCTCCATTAAATTTTGGAATAGCCCCGGTGCCACACTCACCCCAAATTGTAATCGGGTACACTTGAAAGCACCTCTGTGAGTCACAATCGTTTGGGCTTCAGCTGTGGTGGCGTCTCACGGGCAGTTGTTGATAGGCTTGAGCCAAGTCTAACTTTGCAAAGACTTGCCTGGCCCCAGCGAGTGCAGCAAGTGTTGCACCACGGGAACCGGGTAAGCGCTTTTCTGTAAGGCTTTGTTTAACGTCGCCTTGTAGTCAGCGCAGATTCTAACTGACCCATCTGGTTTCACTGGGGTGACGATTGGCGTCTCCCACTTTGCGTGATCGACTGGCACCAGAATCCCCTGATTTATGAGCTTGTCTATCTCCTTGTCAATCTTAGGTTTAAGGGCAAAAGGGACTCTCCTTGCCTTTAACCTAATGGGGGCTACCTGGGGGTCTAAGTTGAAGGAAATAGGGGTCCCCTTGTACTTGCCCAGGCAGTCCTTGAAGACATCTTCGAACTCGTTCATGAGTGTGTCTTTTAGGTTACAGTCACTTCTGTAGATGCCAGTCACTCCCATGCCCAATGCACGGAACCAGTCTAGTCCCAACAGACTTGGCAGGGTCCCTTCGACTATCGTGATGGGCAGGGTCTTCTTGTGTGGTCCGTACTCGACGCGGACGGAGGTGGTCCTCGAACAGGGATGCGATTCCCTTGGTAGTCGTGCACTCGTAGCCGTTGTGTTTGCAGTTTGCGTTTGGCGGTTTTCGGCAAAGCTTTTGCAAAAGTGTCCCAGGACATGATTGTGATCGCTGACCCTGTGTCCACTTCTAGTCGGCACGGCACTCCTTCGATCTTCGGTCTGGTGAAGATTTTCTTCTCGACGCGGGTTGCTGCACGGCCTATTACAACGGTCGTTCGATTTGAATTCGCGCCCTTTTTGTTTTGACCAATCGCGGGTCGCCTTGCCGATCCTGCGCTCTGATTGGTCGATTTGAATTTTCGGCGGGAAGGTTGGGGTGCTCGACAGACTTGAGCCAGGTGCCCCTTCTTCTCGCACCGCCGACATGTAGCGTCCTTGAACTTGCATCGTTGACGCTGGTGTTGCCCTCCGCAACTTCCGCATTCATCCCGGTCTTCTTTGCCCCTTCTCTCGGTGAGGCAAACTCCCTCCTCATCCTCGCCGTCTGATTCGGTCTGGATTTCTTCGTTGTGCACCGGGGTTTCTTTTGCACTCGCCGTTGGCGTGAGTGGCTTTTGTAGGGTTTCCGCCGCTTGGGTGGACATCTCATGAGCTCTGGCTTCGTCCAGAGCGTTTGCCAGCGTTAGATTGCTTTTTGATAGCAGCCGCCTCCACAAACGCATGTCTCTGACCCCACGGATGAGTTGCTCTAGTAGCTCCTCGTCCAAATCTCGGTACCCACAGTCTTTGGAGGCTTTCCTCAGGGCGGCCATGTACTCGCTGATGGATTCGCCCTCTTGCTGTCTGCGCTCTCCAAATTCAAAACGCCGTACGTACTTGGACGGTGTTGGCGCGAAATGGTTCTTTAATAGATTTTGCAGAGTTTGCCACGATACCGATTGTACCGGCGTTGGCTCTGCCAGGGCTTCCGCGATGTCGATGACCTCGGGACCGCAGTGGCTCAGGAAATATGCCCTTTTGCGGTTGTCTGGAACTCCTTGCAGCTCATTTGCCTCCAGGAAGCTCTCGAAACGGGTCATGTACGTTCCCCATTTCTCCCTGGATGGGTCAAACGGCGCGGGCGGAGTGTAGCTGGCCATCGCTGCGATTCTGCCCTGAGCTTTGCTGGGTTCGGTTCTTTCGTGCGTTCAGCTCGTTCCTGGTGCTCTTAACCTCGAGATCCCACCTTCGTCGCCAGTGTTAGATTCGGGCAATAACGAGGCAGGAGACCAGGGTAGTGACAACAGCTCTTTACTATATGGTGAACCCAGCAACCGGGCTGGGGAAAAACCTCTCCTTATATACAGTTTAACCGGCGGCTTCAACCAATCAGCAACGTGCTTGTTTCCCGCCAAAATATTTAAAGATACATTACATATACCTTTTGAGCATATTGGAGCCTTATAAACAGGGGTGAAATCCAGCAGGTTCTGACAGGTTCTGACAGGTTCTGGAGAACCAGTAGCGGAAATTTTGAGTAGTTTGGAGAACCAGCAAATACCACCTCTGGCTGGCCCCAGAGTGGGGTGGGAATGAAGATTTTGCCATAGCCTTCCCCTAGAGTGGGGTGAAAATGGAGATTGTGCAGTATCCTTCCCCTGCCACGCCCACCAAGCCACGCCCACAGAACTGGTAGTAAAAAAAAAGAATTTCACCACTGCTTATAAGGCTATGTTCCAAAAATCTGTCTCATTTCATCAGGTTTCAGTGATATTATATTTATCCTTCTGTGTCAGGACTTCAAGTTCTCATTATTTCTTTCCATAATTTGATTATTGATAGAGAAATATCTGAGACCATGAATAATACCCTTTATTGACTTTTGCATTTGTAGTTTCTTGACAATCTTTCAATCCCACCTCTGCCCTTGGATTTCCCCTTTGTCTTCTGGGATGTAGACCTCAGTCTTTGATAGTTTATATTTAATTCAGGGCTTTTGCCATGCTTCCACTTTTCTCACATGTTCTTCTTGATCTTTGTAAGATGTACAGAATATTCTCTTTTGGGAGTCCTTTATGTAAGTAGCACTATTCTTGGCAACACCACCTACATAGTTCAATTCCAGGATCGTTTTCTCCTTTCCTGTGCTGTGCTGTCATCCTCAAATGGAAGGATTAAATAAAACTCTATTTCTATTTCCAGTTTCCACCTTTATGAGCCTCACAGTCTTTGGAGATCTGTTCAACATCTCTTCAGTGTCACTCATCCCCACCTGAATCAGTATTAAGGGATAATTATTGGTGGGTATGAAGACTGTTGACAGTTTATCTTTCATTTCCTGGATATGGGCACCTGGAGGACAAGACAACTCCTGCAATTTTATTTTATTTCATTGTAGGCTGCTCAACTCTAAATAACTCTGCTTGATTTATCCTTTAAAAACGTCACTGAGAACAGATCACACACATCCAGAAGAGGAAAAACTCATATAACAACAAAAGCAACCAGCAGGTGTTCAACAACCATCCTACACCATGGCCTGAAGAATAGTCAGGTTTTCAAGGCATTTTGGAACATCATCAGGGTGGCAGCCATATGAATTGGGGGAGAAGGAAGGGTAGGGTTTTGGAGGGAAAATTTTCCTCATATCAGGTTTGTATGGTAGCCTCTGTTTCTTTCAATAGGGAAACATACCTGTGACACAGCATTCCTTTGCCTCATGATAGTTCATGAGTTACTTCAGTCCATATTATCCTGCCCTGTTCTGTAAAATCAGGGTTGGCAAGGCATACCCACTATGGAGCTCCATTGGCACCTGAGTACCTTCTGATTTCCTTCTTAGTCTGGATCACATGTTTCTAGTGGTTTCTTTTTTTATATGCTTTATCATTTATTTTCCTTCTCTGACCATTCTGAGGAGTTTCAACTGTCCATCCAGAAACTTCTTTTCTCCCCTGGTATGATACAGGGTAGAAATTCTCTTCAGTTTCTCTAGGTCTTTTCCTTTTCTTCCAGAAGAAAAATCAGCCTGCACTTACAACATGCATAGTTCTTGTTTTCTTCGCAGAGGAAAACAAACATGCTAAATTCCTTGCAATTTTTTTTTCTGTTTCTATTTTTGCTGCAGGGAAAAATCAACAAAAAACAACAAAAATTCTCTCTCCATCAGCTTCCCCTGCCAAATTCCAATTGCATCCTGCTGTTCACTTCCTCAGGGAGCTTCTCTTTAGAGAACTGACTTCCTTATATGTCCCCTGAAACTGCCTCATATAGGTCAGCAGCGAGCAACGCTCCAGTCACGCACAATAGACAATCAGCAGTAATTAGTATTATAAGCAAAAGCAGGGAAAATATTTACATCAGTTGTATAAACATTCTAGATCTCCTTTTATGCTGGAGTAACATGGGCAAGAGTTCATATTCTTCAAAACATCCATTGACACCACTTATATACAGCTTCATAGTGCTTTACAGACTTCTCTAAGTGGTTTAAGAGTCAGCATATTGCCCCCAACAATCTGGGACCTCATTTTACTGACCTCGGAAGGATGGAAGGCCAAGTCAACCTTGAGCCGGTCATGATCAAACTCCTGGAGTGAGCACTGAGTTAGCCTGCAGTACTGCATTCTAACCACCACACCACCAAAAGCTCTACAGCAACGGTTCTCAACCTGTGGGTCGGGACGCCGTTAGGGGTCGAATGAAAATTTGCCAGGGGTCGCCTAAGAAATATGGGAAATATACTTGCGAGTCGAAGAATCGCGCTCCAGTGGTTGACTCCACAAGCCAGCTGCAGGCTCTTCAAATCGCTAGCCGAATTCGGCTTCAGGTGCGATGAATTAAAAAAGAGAGAAATCTTTGCTCTGATGTCTCCCTCTCAAGCCAGCTGCAATCACTCCCAATCACTAGCCTAATCTGGCTTCAGGCGTGATAAACTTAATAGGGGAAGAGTCTCCGCTTTAATGCCTCCGTCCTCAAGGCAATCGCAAGCATTTCAGATCGCTAGCCAATACGGCTTCAGGCGCGATAAATTCAAAATGAAAATAATTTTACGGTTGGGGTCGCCACATCGTGGGGAATTGTATTAAAGGGGTCACAGCACTATAAAGGTTGAGAACCACTGCTCTACAGTATATGCTGCAGCCCCAGGACTTTAAAGTTAATGTCATTGGGCTGCATATGAGGTCAAATAGCATGCTTTATATAATGCTTATTTTTATTTTGAGAACATGAACATGAATCTCTGCAGACAGTGTAACTCTTGCTCACTCATCTTAGAGCTCAGAGCAGCTTGCTTTATGAACTAGATCCATCTTCTTTCCTCATACATTTCTTTTGTTTTTTTGTCATAGGCCAGGAGCATCATCTGCCCAAACCAGCAGTTCTGCTACTAGTGCCATATCAAAGCCTAATAACAATAGTTTTGTTGCACTTTTTTTCTCTCAGATGAACACCCAACCTTTCGAGGCGACCGTGAAGGTCAGAATTTCATATTGCATCTTTCTTTGCATTTTGCAATACAGTTCCCTTTCAAAAATTGTATAGAGATTGTATTCACTTTTCAGGATACAATAGCATAAAAATGCTTCACCAGCAATATCCAGCAATGTGAGCAAAACCCATAAAGAGAATGTTAAACATTGCTATATCTGGGACATTTTTCACAGGTCAGCTGGAGCAATTTGAGTGTACATATATATATGTGTGTGTGTGTGTAAGTGGAAGTGTAAAATTGTCCTGGATTTGAGGACTGTTCTTTGCTTTCTCTCTATGGCAGGGTAAATTGTCCTTAGAAATGTGGGATGATGCAATAATCTCAGAGTTAAAGGTTTTTGTTTTATTTTGTTTCGTTTCTGTTACAGACCAAAATCAAGTTCAGTGTTATGTAGTCACAGAAAAGCATTGTCTATGTCCTGGATGTAGGCCTGTATGTTTATTATTGTAAATAAATAAACTATTTATTTATTTATTTATTTATTTATTTATTTATTTATTTATTTATTTATTTATTTATTTATTTATTTATTTAT
The DNA here is from genome assembly GCF_028640845.1 of Ahaetulla prasina. Taxonomy (NCBI): domain Eukaryota; kingdom Metazoa; phylum Chordata; class Lepidosauria; order Squamata; family Colubridae; genus Ahaetulla; species Ahaetulla prasina. The sequence goes on from NC_080539.1 coordinate 126,000,554, forward strand.
TTATTTATTTATTTATTTATTTATTTATTTATTTATTTATTTAAGCACCTATCTTACCTCAAGATAAATAAATACAGGGGATGTGATGCTACATATGGAAATGACCTTGAAAGAAGGAGGAGCACCCATGGCCTAGACCAGGGTTGAGGAACTATGGCCCCTTGATGACTTGTGATCTTCAACTCCCAGAATTTCTGAGTCAGCTGGCTGAGGAATTCTGAGAATTGAAATCCACAAGTCATAAAGGGACCATAATTCCCACCTTTAGCCTAGACAATGGTCTGATAAGAGAAAGGTCCATCTGCAGGTAAGGGAAGGGAAAGGCATGAGAATTCCCAGAAGGGACTTTCCCTAATTTTCCAGAGACTAAAAAAAGGAGGAGGGGGAGAAATAATTTCTCCTGCAAGATTCTGTTTAGTGTAACCCTACAATAAAGATAGTGCTGTTGTTTATGGCTGCTTTTCTTGCCTGGATTACCTTGAAAGGGGTGAAACCATTAAGTCATTAAGGAAGAGGTAATTTTGTATTCCTGGAATAAGGGGCAAAGGGAAACCAAGAGAGATCTGCTGGGAAAACTGTCTGGTGGAAAGAAGTACAGTTTTTAATGAACAGACTGGATTTCCGTGAGGACATTTTGACAAAGGAGCTGGAATCAAGGAAGTCTTCTTCCCTTCTTCCTATTCTACTCCTCAGGATGGAAGTGAATCCAGAAATGAAAGCATGGAAAGAAACTGGGCAAATAAGATTCTGTTAAAAAAAGTTTCCATTTTTGAAATGGTCTATACCACTGGTGGCGAATCTTTTACTTACTGAGTGTCAAATAAGTATGCGTTTTGTGCACTTTGTGCATGCACATGCCATCTGCACTAAAGCGTGGCTCCTCCCCCGTGCACTGTGCACACAACCATACCATTTGTGCATGCACATGGCTTTCAGGTGCCCCCCCATGCAATGTGCAACCACATAATCTGTGCATGTGTGTGGCTTTTGCGTGGCTTCCCATGTGCTTTGTGTGCAAGCACACCATCTGTGCATGCACATGACTTTTGTGCACACAATGCATGCGTGTGAATGCCATCAGCGCATGCATGTGCTGCATGCCACTACTCTCATGTGAATGTGCACAGAAGAGCTCCGAAAACCAGCCGGGTCCCCTGAATTTCACGCATGCGCATCGGAGCCCCGAACACCAGCTGGGGCGTGCACACATGCACAGCTGCAGGTGAATTGGGCAACAGCTCACTTGCCCAGAAAGATGGCTCTTCATGCCATCTCAGGCATGTGTGCCATAGGTTCACCATCATGGGTCTATATAAAAAGGTATCAGTACAATTTAAGCTAAGGCCACTGTATATAAGAAATATCCCTATAAGAGAATGATGAAAGAATATGTAAATATTTAGCTTACTAAAAAGATAGCTAAAGGAAGATATGATGGCAGTTTTCAAGTATGTGAAGGGCTATCACACCAAAGGAAAAATGGGGAGTTATTCGTTTTGCCCTAGAGCAGGGGTCTCCAACCTTGGTCCCTTTAAGACTTGTGGACTTCAACTCCCAGAGTTCCTCAGCCAGCTTTGCTGGCTGTTGTGTCTGCGCCCCCCGAGCCGGGCCCTCTGCCAGAAAGTGACTCAGAAAGTGAGGGGGAAGGGCCAGCAGGACTTATCTCTGGAGCACTGGCTCCTCTGGCTCAGCTCCAGGAGCCAGAGGCAGGCCAGGTGGAGGAGATAATGAGGCCTCCGTCCCCTGACTTCTCCCCCCCCAGGCCACGCCTCCAGACCTGGCTTCTGGTAATCAGGCCTGGCTGGATCCGAGGTTTCGGAGATACAAAAGGCAGCTACAACAAAGGAAGGGGTGGGGCAGACCTGAGTCATGGAGCCACACCCCACAGATTATAAAAGCAGCCCTGGCTGCTCTTCTGCTCCATAATGAGCAAAAATTGAGCTGAACTATTTGACTTGTGGAGAATTGAGCTGAACATTCGGCCTGGACTGCTTCTTTCTTGAACTGAACATTCGGCCTGGACTTTTTGGTTGCCCGGCAACCCCAAGATAAAGGAGACTTTGGCAGGCAGCTGCAGATTTCCTGCCAGGACTGATAGCAGCCATGAACTCAATTACTGGCTTGTTTAGCCAGCTTGTGTGGCTGAGGCCAGGAGGGGACAGAATACTGGCTGAGGGATTCTGAGAGTTGAAGTCCACAAGTCTTAAAGGGACCAAGGTTGGAGACCTCTGCCCTAGATGGCGGGGCCAGTGACGATGGGTTAATACTACAAGGTTCAGACTAGATATCAGGAGATGCACAAGCTGTCAGCCAGTAGAACAGCTGCCATATAATGTGTTTGGGGTTGTTTTTGGTAGAGGTGTCCAAACAGGGATTGTACGTCATCTATCAGAGATGCTGTCCCTGCACTGAGGTTCTGCACTGAGCAAGGATGGACTGGATGACATCAGTAGCCCCTTCAACTTTGATTATATAGGGTCAAACACATCCCAAGGCACATAACACTATATTATAGCAGGGGTCCCCAATCCTTGGTCCATGGCTCAGTCTGTTGAGAACCGGGCCATGCAAGTGATCGGCGAATGCACACGTGAAGTTCTGTTTGTGCAAGTGGTGGGCACACATGTTAAACCATCCCCTCTGCCCTCCCCCACCGCTGTCACGGAGACCCAGAGCTGGAAAGGACCGCTATATTATAGGTTCTGTAAGTGTCTATTGCAATTGGACGGTTTCTTTTGAAACTTTATTTTTTTTCTGTTGGATAGATCTCTTTTTTCCTTCTAACTTTTGCACAGCCTGAGGCCCCTAGTTCAGACTTTTAGACTAGAAAGCATACACAAGCTTCCATTTCTTTCATCTCTTCATCATGCTAATATCAAGACAAGCTTTCAGAGGCAGCACATCTGGAGCAGTAGTGGGTTTCAAAAATTTTTACTACCAGTTCTGTGGGTGTGGCTTGGTGGGCGTGCCTTGGTGGGCGTGGCAGGGGAAGGATACTGTAAAATCTCCATTCCCACCCCACTCCAGGGGAAGGTTGCTGCAAAAATCCCCATTTTCTCCCGATCAGCTGGGATTTGGGACGCAGAGAATAGATGGGGATGGGGCCAATCACAATTTTTACTACCTGTTCTCCAAACTACTCAAAATTTCCGCTGCTGGTTCTCCAGAACTGGTCAGAACCTGATGAAACCCACCTCTGATCTGGAGGCTTCATAGGATCTTGGATTGTAGTGCTTGTCAACTTCTTTCATATACCACCCTTAGAGTGGTGAATAGCGGGGAGGGAGGGGGGAACCATCTCCTGTCTGTTTCCCGTCCTTAAAGAAGCATGACCCTTTGATCGCTTTTCAGCACTTTCAGAAGCCGGAGCTCAGAGACTCTTGAATAATTGGAACAGTGCCTTTCAGTGTGCAGTATCAGGAAGAACCAGGGTGAAGAATTAGAAAGTCTGGCCTATAATCCTTGAGGCTATTAATGAGTTAGTGTGGAATCTCAGCCCTTTTGATAAGGAGGCTGCTGTTCCACTAGATGGCAACACTGAAATGCATGAAATGCACAAACCTAATCTCTATATTGCTGCAATATTGCCTCAATCTATTTGCAGCAGTAGTAGTAATAATAATAATAAAACTTGGGCAAGATTTCCGGAAAGAAAGGACAAAGCAATATTTTGCTGCAATAGCAAATCAGGAAAGAGGGAAATATTTGAAAAAGAAATGTGATCTTTCACTTGAATTAGTGTTTTTTAAGTTCTAGTGTTGCGTCTCGTCCAATCTCACCACCACAGCCGGGGTCTGCTTATCTGCTTCCGAATGCTGAAGAATGTCCTAGCATGCCTCCCGGCCCCAGCCCTGGCTCCATGCCCAGACAGGCTGAGGAGGGGGCATCTCCCGGCTCCAGCCCTGGCTCCATGCCCAGACAGGCTGAAGAAGAGCAAGTATCTCCAGCCCCCAGCTCTGGCTCCATGCCCAGGCAAACGGAGCAACTAGACCCCTCCCCCTCCTCCACAGCATGTGAGCCTGAGGAAGGTCTATTACCAACAGCTGCCGATTGGAGTGACCCTCGCTTCAGAAGAATTGATAGGCGGCGGCGTCAGAAGGAAGGGAGGGGCAGGCCTGGATAAGTGCTGAGTCATGGAGCCACACCCCATGGCCTATATAAAGGATCTGCTTTCTGGCAGTCTCTGAGTCAGGCAAAGTCTAAACATATCTTGCTGAAGTCACTTTCTGGTCTCCTGCTTGCCCTGAGGACTTTGCTAGGACTTTGGCAGAGCTGCAGAGGCACACCTGATTTGGATTTCCCTGACCCGGCCGTCAGCGGAGGAGTGGGACACGACATCTACAGAGATCCCTAGTTACTTTTTTGTAGCTGCTGATTGTGTAGATAAACAATATTTTATATTTCAGTATGTGTTTACCCAAAGCCATTTATTTACCAGGATTCATTTGTTATTGCAAACCAAAGTTCCCATTTGTAATTGAGACCCAAATTTATGTTGCTAAGTGAGACATTTGTTAAATGAATTTTGCCCCATTCCACAACCTTTCTTGCTACCATTGTTAAGTGAATCACTGCAGTTGTTAAATTAATAACACAATTGTTAAATATCTGGCTTCGCCATTGACTTTGCTTGTGAGAAGGTCTCAAAAGGTGATCTCATGACCCTGGGATATTAAAACCGTCATAATATGAGATATGAGTAATTTGCCAAGTGTCTGAATTTTTATCACGAGACCATGGGGATGCTGCAATGGCTGTAAGTACGAAAAATGGTCATAGCTCACTTTTTTCAGTGCCGTTTTCACTTCAAACAGTCGCTAAATGAACTCTTGTAAATAGAGGACCACCTGTAATTATATGAATATTATAATTGAATCTTACTGTGTTCTATAATCCTAAATCAATGTAGATAGATTAAAAAACCCTAACTATTTCAGACAGACGATGAAATGGAGATTTTTATTTCTAAGGCATCTATTCTTCTCACTTTAAATTGTATATATCCATGGATCAGGGGTGAAATCCAGCAGGTTCTGACAGGTTCTGGAGAACCGGTAACGGAAATTCCAAACAGTTCGGAGAACCGGCAGTGGAAATTTTGAGTACAGTTCGGAGAACTGGCAAATACCACCTTTGGCTGGCCCCAGAGTGGGGTGGGAATGGAGCTTTTGCAATATCCTTCCCCCCTGGAATGGGGAGGGAATAAGGATTTTGCAGAATCCTTTCCCACCATGCCCACCAAGCCACGTCCACCAAGCCACACCACACTCACCAAGCCATGCTCACATAACCGGTAGTAAGAAAAAATGGATTTCACCACTGCCATGGATACTACATAGCCTTTCAACATTGACAATGTGATCAAGTGTTTTTGATAGCCCATACTGTCAGCCAAATTGCTTATTAACTGCTTAGCAACAATCTCTTTTCTGTATAGAATTTCACCAAGCCCTAAAGTATATTGGTCACTTCTTCCAGATACTGGAATAAATTCTGTTTTTATTTTTTCTTATAGCTTGGAAAATAATGGCCTTTTGGATGTTGCTGAAACACAGCAACAGTCCTGCAGTCCTGCCCAATAGAGACAAAGTCTAGGAGTTCCCATTTATAATGAATCTTATACTTTTCTCTGTATTATTTGTATGCTTTTAAAAAAATCCAGATAAAATAAACAGACGTATAGAATGAGTAGAGTTACTACTATAGTAATTAGCAAATAATAAAATCTGATTTATTCTAATAACTTGGGTTCCATTAGAAAGAATCGTTCTACCATGCCTATAAATAGTTTATATTTATTACCATAACAACATTAAAAACCCTTAATATAATCATAAAAAGGTTGACACAACCAATACATTAAGAAAAAAAATAGCACAGAAAAACTGTTTCCAGATAGCATGGAAGCTTTTTCTGATTTCTCTGAGAAACAAATAAATGGCTGGGAGGAAGCATTATAGTATCTGAAATATTATAACAGAACAACAGAGTTGGAAAGGACCTTGGAGGTCTTCTAGTGCAACTCCTTGCTCTAGCAGGATTCTTGCTCTATACTGTTCTGGAGAAATAGCTGTCCAAATGCACTTTCTTGGTGCGGTGGCCTAGGGATGGAGCTCTTGCCTCACAATCAGGAGGCTGTGACTTCAATCCTAGGTAGCGGCAGATATTTTTCTCTCTGGGCACAATGAGTAAATATCAGCTGCAAACTCTGCACTGGCAACAGGAAGGGCATCCAGCCAGTAAACAGTCAGTTCAGTGGTGGAATTCATTTTTTTTTTACTACCGGTTCTCTGGGCGTGGCTTGGTGGGCATGGTGTGGCTTGATGGGCATGGCAGGGGAAGGATACTACAAAATCCCCATTCCCTCCCCACTCCTGGCGGAAGGAAATTGTAAAATCTCCATTCCCACCCACTCTGGGGCCAGCCAGAGGTGGTATTTGCCAGTTCTCTGAAGTACTCAAAATTTCCGCTACCGGTTCTCCAGAACCTGTCACAAGCTGCTGAATAGCACCCCTGACTCAACTCCATTCAGTTGCCCTGACTCCACCCCTAATGCAAGGGATTATGGGATCATTAAAAGACCAAAAAAAAGTTCTGATATTTCTTTTCTTGCACAAAAGTTCAGAATGTTTCGCTAAGCAAAATATTTGCGATTCCCTGTCTGCAATATTTAGTTTTGATTAAAGAAAAATAAGTCTAGCCTTCTTCTCTATTGAACAAGGACTTCTGAGAACCATCTTCAGAAACATCTGGCAAGCTAATTATTTACCGAACGATAAGGAAGGTCTGCTGTTTCGGTTTGCAAGTATATTCTTCCTCAAAGCTTGAAGGGAGCATTGCTAGCCAACCTTCAAAGAATTAAAAGACTGGCCAATATGGCTTGGTTGAGATGAAGTTGGCCATGACGTAAAGAGTAAGCATTGAAGTGTGCTTAAGCAGCTTTTCAACAATGACTCAACCATTTAATTCCTGAGTCCCATCTTCCGTTGGATGCTACGCCTCCAAGAATGGTCTACTTTTCTATTGTGCTCTGTGCTGCCAGACTGTACTGATGTATAGTGCCAAATTATCTTTCACTTCTTCCACCAGCATGCAGATTAACAGCAGGCAAAGTATTCAGTGTTGCCTGCTCCTCCGGAGACAGCTTATGTTCTGTTAGGCTGAAGTAGGAAAAATATGCAGGATTCAGCTATTTTCAGCAAGCAGAGGGGTGGACCACATATGGCCCGGTGGACCACATGCTGTCCTTGGGAAATATTTTTGTAACTTGCCAGCTATTGTTAGAAGGCAATCTGTTTTAATGAAATAACTTTGTAGCCCTCCTGATTCTCCAGTTAACTTAGAAAACATTTTGGTAACATGTGCGAAATATGACTGCAGTTAAAACATGCAATGAACCTGCATTCAGTTTCTAAATCTAATGATTTTCAAATGTACGGTAAGATGTTGACTCAAAGATTGCTCAAGGAAACGAAAGTAGCATACTGTAAAAGAAGCAACAGAGGTTGGTAGTTGTGTATGTCTTGGAATCACCTTCCACATTTTTTTAAGGAAAGAAAAAAAGGAAATGTCCCAAAGGTGTTTTTTCAAGAGACAACTGGACTTTCTTTGTTTTTCCTTGAAGATGTTTCACTTCTCATCCAAGAAGCTTCTTCAGTTTTGACTGAATTGTAGAGAATGAAAGGATTTATATTCCTTGTTAAGGGAACACAAAGGAAGTCCAGTTGCCTCTTGAAAAAGCACCTTTGACTGAGGATGACTGAGAATCTCAGAGACAAAAAAGAAAAAAAATCATAATGAGCACCCAAAACCTTTCCTACATGTGACATATTGTATCTCAGGTGGAATGTACTGGAATAATTTAAGATGGATTTTCATTTTCCCCAAAAGAAGTAGATGAATCTGAATCCCTTCAGTTTTGATTCTGGACCTCAGTAAGGTTCCTAACTCAGCCTGTGCTCCCAAAGTGTTGTGGTGGGCAGCACTGCGACAAAACACACAAACAAAACAAAACAGAACCATTTCATCATTTATTTAAGCCACCATAACGAGGAGAAGAGCATGCTGGCTTTTAGTCACTGACATGTTTGCTTTCAAATAAGAGTGACCCTTCCAGTTAGGTTAGAATTAGAAATCCCAGCACAGTATCCTGAAGGATACAGGAGAGAGTTTTTAATTTGATTATTTCATTTTATCCCTGGGTCATAAGAGTGGATTTTGGCTATTTGAGAGGCTAAATTTGAGGAAACGTGGAGAGTTTGTGCAAGAGATAAATTGGAAGACCTAGTAAAAGGGGGAAAAAAGGTAGGAAATATTTATAGCACTTGTTTCAAAATTATGCTTGGGGATGAATGGAGTTCTATTGCTAGAAGGGTTCACAGGGAAAAACAGTGCACATGTTGGAAGCATATATACCTTCAAAGCAAAACTCTTATGAATGATGAGAACCAAGATAGCACTGTGGTTGCTTTGTTTTTAATCATACAACCATACAAATCTTGTTCCAGAAGAGGAATAAGACTCACATGATTCAAAATTAGAAAAGAAACTATCAGGTTTCCCTGAAAATCAACCTATCAGAAAAGTCTGATTTTCACGCCTGTGCCTAATATAAGCCTTACCCACAAAATAAGTCCTTGTTAAGCCCCATCCACCATCTGGTTGTATGAGGTGGGGTGAGGCACAGATGTAAAAATCAAGCTAGGTTAGGGTTAGGGTGGAGGTGAGGTGTGGAGGTGCCCCACGGGCCCCACACCTGCTTACTTTAGGACTGCCTCCCATGACCTGACATCTGCCGCACCACTGTTTGACTTCTTCTGCAGCCGCTTGCAGCCAATCCACTCCCCTGCCTGCTGGTCCTGCTGCTGCTGGGACACTGAAGCTCGGGTATTGTTGTGCTGGTGGAGCCACTCGTGCCAGGGCACCATGTGGCTCAACACGCCTGTGGAGCCGTTTGCAGCAGGATGCATAAGTAGGTGATGAGTACCAAAATGATGAGTATTGAACAGGTTTTTTCCATAAGGAATAATACAGTGAGTCAGAAGGCAGCTGACACTGACAAGTTCTAGCTTGTGCATTGAGTACCAAACACATGGTGAGTACCAGAACAAAATTTTCATGTCAAAATGTGTTGAGTACCAAATTCGATGAGTTGCAAAGCAGCTAAATACCAAAGTGCCACCTTACTTTAAAAGAGAAGGGCGCTGTTCTGGTCCAAGTTAAATTATCTATAAAGTTTATGAATAAATAAGTTTGGGAGAAAGAATGATTCAGGCCAGCAATGATGTGAAAACATCCAGCGCTTGTAAAAGTGATTGCTCAAATCCTTTGTTTTAATTACAATAGCAATAGCACTTAGACTTATATACCGCTTTACAGTGCTTTTACAGCCCACTCTAAGTGGTTTAGAGTCAGCATATTGCCCCCAACAATCTGGCTCTTCATTTTACCCACCTCAGAAGGATGGAAGGCTGAGTCAACCTTGAGCCTGGTGAGATTTGAACTGCCAAATTGCAGTCAGCGGACAGTCAGCAGAAGTAGCCTGCAGTACTGCACTCTAACCACTGGATCACTGTGGCCCACAAAACAATTTTAATTTTTTAATGCAGGATTCCACCGCCCCCGCCCCCCCCACACACACAAAGGAAATACAGGCTGTAGAGAAGACCTAAATCTCCTGCCTTTTAATGTTTGTAGTTGTCTTCCCTTATGCTGCTCTAAGGGAATTATACAGATTTACCCTTAATAGCCAGCTTTCAACACCCCAATCAATATCTAAAAAGCCACATACAACAGGCACCATATAAATACCGCACACAGAATATACCAAAGCACACACTCTGCTAAAGAGAAGTTCACCTGAAGATAGGCACCAGCACAAGTCTGAAAGCTCAGAAGATAAAACCTCTGGTCCCGTTGACCGACCCAGATTGGATCCTTCAACATTATCCTGGGATGCATATATTCACCTACATTCATGCTACCCTTGTCTCCATTGCATCACTGTCCCAAAGTTTGCAGAATAGCTGAGAAAAATAGGTGAGGACGAAGGGCAGCTACGTGCAGCAAGTTATTTCTAAAGCATCATTCACAAGTACAGAGCTGAACTGAGGTTATTACCTCTTCAAATACCTTATCAAAAAGATGTCCATCAGAACCCGTTAGCTGAACCACAATTGGTTCCGTGGTTTTCTCATGGAAGTATTTCGTTTAAGCTTTAATTTTTGAAGGATATGTTCGTTGTTTATTTCTATTCTTCTGTTACATAATCAAAAGGTGAGATGTAAATTAATGCAGTTTTAATTCAATGAAGAAAAAAAAATACCTCTCAGCCTTAGATGAGAATGTGCCTTCTCCTAAACAAATGTCTGACAAACTTCGAATGTGAATGATAAGAAAATACTGTTGCTATATTTTCTGTCTGATAACAAGTTCTGCTACAGCTGTAAATTGATCTTTAGCTTAGCCAAAATCTAATATAAATAATATGTAATCAGAGTTTGGACTACCATCTCCCCTCCTCCAAAGTTGCTTACTTGCACGCTTTTGGGCACACCACAAATTTGTGAATGGACCCTTAAGAGAAAACCTCTCCCTCTTCATTTGTATAGTTTGTTATCTAATTGATTTTCTGTGCTAATACACTAAAGGTCTGGAGAAGGCAGAGCCTCAGGTGTGACAGATGAAATAAGGTTCTTTTAGTCATTGCTTTTATCTTCCATGTCTAATGTGTTGGTTACAGCTGTGCAGTTTAACAGCAAGATCAATATATCATTTGCTGCAGATACCTGAAAGAATTTGGAAGAATGCTGGTATTTTAACTATTAGGTTTCCTCCTTGACTTCCTACCCATCTCTCAGATCCTGAAACCAACCATTAAAGAAACAGGAACATCTAGAGGTAAGTTTAAGATGGTAAACTTGAGTCCCTGTCTGCCTTTAGATAAGTACGAATAGATAGCAATTGTGTTGTGGTTTAGTAGATAAATTGTTTGGTTATCTGTCACTTCAAGGCAGAGATGGAATTATTTTGGTCTAAAATTTCTCATTGCACTGCCTGAATAACAGATAGTGACCCCATCTTTCTCCAAACTTGTGTCTCAAGGAAGGGAGCTTGGCTTATTATATCCATGAGAGAACTTCTTCCATGGTCAGATTATTCTAATCAGAGCTGGTGGGTAAACTAGAAGTAGTCTTCTTGGACTCACAAGACTGGACTCTAGGAAGAACTGGTGGCAGCCATGGCTAGAGGCTCTTTTCTCAGGTTTGTCTTGGGTACCAAGTGTTTTAGTTCCTGGATTGGGAGACCTTGTTCCTGATGACTCATGGTTTAGTCACCTACTCTTTGGATTATTGTAACTCACTGTACTTGGGCTGACCTTGAAAAGCATGTGGAAGCTCAACTGGTCAGAATACAACAGTGTTTGTGCTTCTCAGTGCACTCATATCATACTGCAAGCTACACTCATTCCCAGTTGGGTTCCAGAAGGTAGTTATCACCTATAAAACTCTGTATGGCATAGGATCACTGTGGTACCACCCATCCCCCATTGTTTCTGCCTACCCTATCTGGTCTAGCAAGAAAGGCATGTTCTGGGATCCCTATCATCAAACAATACCATCTCATTGGACTTTGGAGTTGTCACTTCTCTTTGGCTTTGTGTGTTCTATGGAATAGCATCCTGCGCCCTCCACCCTCAAAATCCATATGGCTCTGACCCTGTTAGCCTTATCTCTTGTATTCCTGGCATTTGGGCCAGGAACATAGATGAGCTTTGGCATCATAGCATATATATTGCTCTGCTGGTTTTAATTTTGGTACATTGCCTAGACCAGGGGTCAGCAACCAGTGGCTCTGGAGCTGCATGCGGCTCTTTGGGCCCTTTGCTGTGGCTCCCTGTCAAATGATCCACCACTGGCTGGCTCTGCCCCTCACCCTCCCCTCCCAGTCATTCCTTGCCTGGCCTGAGAAGGTAAGGGCGATGGTGGGGGATGGAGAAATGGCAAGGGCAGAGACAGAGAGATAAGAGAGAGGGGCAGAGAGAGAGAGAGATAGAGAAATACAGAGAGAGAGGGAGGGGGGAAGAGGAGGGAGAGAGGGGAGAGAGACATATGTCAAAAGGATTTTGTGGTTCCCAGTTTTTTAACAACTGGTTCTCTGCCCTAATGACTGGCAGGGTAGTCAGGTCATGTGACTAGTGGAAGTGAGTGACATCGAGTTGGCCATGCCCATCCAGGTTTTGCGGCTCTTTCTGTGGGAAATGGGTCCAAATGGCTCTTTGATATTTAAGGTTGCAGACCTCTGGCCTAGACTCACTGCTAAGAGATGAGTAGCTCTACGGAACCTTTAGATACATAAATAAATAAAATAATTCTAGTGGCTATATTGGGTTTTGTAGCCATCTACCTGAAAATCAGATGTTTTACATTTCTATATGGAAAAACCACATGGGGAAAAAAAAAGAAAGCATATGAAGAACAAGCAATAATTATATTTACTTTTTTTATCTTTTTTCTTTTTCACCTATTGCTTAATATATTTTCCTGGTCAGAAATAATTTGCAAAGGAATGGCAAAGTCGATAAATCTGTGGCATAAGTATATCCTTTCCTTAAAGAGAATGTGGAAAAAACTGGATTCTTTTAAAAAAAGTAGTTATCCATATTTAAGAACTGAAATATAACTTTCTGTTTTCAGAATCAATTGAAGCTCGCTCTTTATGAAACCATAGATGAAGAAGAAAATTAGTAGTGTGTCACAAAGGTAGATACAATGAATATGAGGATAGGGCATAAAAGGCCTCACTACCCAGATAATATTTGAGCTTCAGTTTTAATAATGTACGGATTTTTCTTGTTTAGATGCTCTCTTGCTTTATCCCATGAGCTATTGTTTCCGCCCCTCCTTTTCATTACTGTCAACTTTCTGTAATCCAGTATAAATCTTACTTAATTTTCATTTGAGGGGAAAAAAATCAAAGTGACACAATTGATTCTTTGAATGGTAGAATAATGTTGTTATGGATTGTTTTTCTTTTACATCTAAGTATTCTTTGAGGCACAGTGAGTACTTCTGAGGCAAAGAAGAAATCTTGCGTTCTTCAAAAACACTTCAGTTTAGCAGCATAATTCAGCAACACTGGTTCTAAAAACTTCTAAAAAGTGAATCTTCAAGAGTAGCTACTATTATAACATAGAAAAAAGATTTCCTTCCTTCCTTCCTTCCTTCCTTCCTTCCTTCCTTCCTTCCTTTCCTTCCTTCCTTCCTTCCCCGTCCTTCCCTCCACAATAAAATCAGCCTCAGACATAATAAAAAGTTAAATGTTTCCATATTCCATAGTCTGTAGGAATATCATGTCTTGATCCCGGTGTTTGGAAGCCGTACGGGTCTGGATGGGGAGAAAGAGGCTCAAGCTCAATCCTTCCAAGACAGAGTGGCTGTGGATGCCGGCATCCCGGTACAGTCAGCTGAGTCCTCGGCTGACTGTTGGGGGCGAGTCACTGGCCCCGATGGAGAGGGTGCGCAATCTGGGCGTTCTCCTGGATGAACGGCTGTCTTTTGAAGATCATTTGACGGCCGTCTCCAGGAGAGCTTTCCACCAGGTTCGCCTGGTGCACCAGTTGCGCCCCTTTCTAGACCGGGATGCCTTATGCACGGTCACTCACGCCCTCGTGACGTCTCGCCTGGATTACTGCAATGCTCTCTACATGGGGCTCCCCTTGAGGGGCATCCGGAGGCTTCAGTTAGTCCAGAATGCGGCTGCGCGGGTGATAGAGGGAGCCCCTCGTGGCTCCCGTGTGACACCTATCCTGTGCAGACTGCACTGGCTACCTGTGGCCTTCCGGGTGCGCTTCAAGGTGTTGGTGACAATCTTTAAAGCGCTCCATGGCATAGGGCCGGGCTATTTACGGGACCGCCTACTGCTACCAAATACCTCTCACCGACCCGTGCGCTCTCACAGAGAGGGACTCCTCAGGGTGCCGTCAGCTAGGCAGTGCCGTCTGGCGACACCCAGGGGAAGGGCCTTCTCTGTGGGGGCTCCCACCCTCTGGAACGAACTCCCTCCAGGACTTCGTCAACTTCCGGACCTCCGAACCTTTCGTCGCAAGCTTAAAACACACTTATTCATCTGCGCGGGACTGGATTAGATTTTAAAGTTACTGGTTTTAAGGGGTTTTTACTATTTATACTGTTTTTAATAATTTGGCAATAGAATAAGTTTTTTAATCGTCATTTTTAATCTGTATTTATATGTATTTTAACTGCCTGTGAACCGCCCTGAGTCCTTAGGGAGATAGGGCGGTATATAAATATGAAAAATAAATAAAAAAATAAATAAATAAAATTCAAAACATTTGGAGGATGTTTCAATAAAATGGGTGTGTAATTGTGAATATGTGGAGCAATTTTAAGTTGGTAAGTTGATGGAACTCCTATCCAAGTGCTATTTTAAGTGTGGCATGATAAGCAATCTATCTCATCTCTATCTGTGCTGGTAATACAAATTTTAAAAAAATATGACCATATTTAGGACTTGCCTTCAGTGAAGAAGCTTGATTGGAAGACGAGAGGGAATGTTTACCAGTCCTCAGGTGTTGAATCCACATGCAAAAGTAGCAGCTGAATTGAAGCTACCAGATCAAGTTTTACAGCCCAGTTATGGCTGTAAAACTGGAGTTTTACAGCCCAGATATGGCAGAATTATTTGAACAAAGCTGAAGTAATAGGCTAAAATGTGTAGTGGCAAAAATACCACAAATGTTCATTTCTCCTTCCAACAGCATCCTGTATATGTCTTCAACTATTCTTCCCATGAGTTTTATTACACTAAGTAGTAAGGCTACCCTATTTATTTTCAGGCCAGCCTATATAGAATTTATATTGGGATTATAGACTTCGTCACTTGATTTATAATATAGGAGGGGCCTAAGATCACCAGCTGAGTTCTGCTACATTCAAATAAATGATAATATAAATCTCTTTTTGTCTTAGAGACACTCAAGCAACAATACTGTGACTATGAAGATAGATTTGTTTTTAACAATCTAGATCACAACTAGAAGTTGTGCAGAGAAGCCATGGATCCAGAGAATAGAACAGAACAGAACAGAATAGAACAGAACAGAACAGAACAGAACAGAACAGAACAGAACAGAACAGAACAGAATAGAATAGAATAGAATAGAATAGAATAGAATTTTATTGGCCAAGTGTGATTGGACACACAAGGAATTTGTCTTAGTGCATATGCTCTCAGTGTACATAAAAGAAAAGATACCTTCATCAAGAATAATAAGGTACAACACAAGAATCATAAAGCACCACACTTAATAGAGATGTAGAGAGTGTATCCAGCACTTGCATCTCTATTTCTATACACATTTTGAATATCACATGCTCCAGGGGAATGCATAAAAAGCATTGTTTTAAGGGAGTTGTCTTCCTCAATCTCCAATACGAACCTAAGCACCAAAGAAAATCTCAACAGTGGCTATAATGACAGGAGAATTCATGGAATTAACACCATATATTTGGGGGTATGGGGATACATAGGATGTGGAAAACTATAATAGGGAATTATAGTCATGTCTCATACTAGTAGTGACTCTGAATAAGTAGAATCAGCAGTTTTATAATCTCTGTGTTAGAGATTATCCTGGTGACAGTTTGCATGTGTGTATTATAAATCCCATTCTGAAGTGCTGCCAATGATACTTTTTGTATGCATTTCATATCCCTGAATTTGCCTAATCAACATTCTATTTCTCAACCATCTCATTTATTTAGTGTTGTGTCTTGCCCGCTCTCACCGCAGCCGGGGTCTGCTTATCTGCTTCCGAACGCTGAAGAATGTCCTCCCGGCCCCAGCCCTGACTCCGTGCCCAAGCAGGCTGCAGAGGAGGGAGCACCCCCCGGCCCCAGCCCTGGCTCCATGCCCAGGCAAGCGGAGCAGCTAGACCCCTCCCCCTCCTCCACAGCATGTGAGCCTGAGGAAAGTTTATTTCCAACAGCTGCTGATTGGAGTGACCCTCGCATCAGAAAACTGGATAGGCGGAGGCAACAGAAGGAAGGGAGGGACAGGCCTTAATGAGTGCTGAGTCATGGAGCCACACCCCATGGCCTATATAAAGGATCTGCTTTCTGGCAGTCTCTGAGTCAGGCAAAGTCGAACTTATCTTGCTGAAGTCACTTTCTGGTCTCCTGCCTGCTCTGAGGACTTTGCTAGGACTTTGGGCAGAGCTGCAGAGGCAAGCCTGATTCGGATTTCCCTGACCCGGCCGTCAGCGGAGGAGTGGGACACGACATTTAGGTTGAAAAAATATACCATCAAATTTGTACCCTGTGGTATCATTACTGAAGATGCTGTGTTGTTGTATTTAGCTTTTGCCATGTGTGTTTTCTGCGTCTGACCTTTGCCATTTTTAGGAGAAAAAGCACTGAAGCCCACTGGATTTCTGTCAGCATTTGCTTCTTTCTTAACAAGAAGCAAATGCAAAAGTTGGATGTCATCTAGCAGGAGGAATACGATCATGGATGACATCCATTTATATGCGTGATTGCATATGTGTGTATGTACATATCATAATATACATGAATGATCATCTCCTTTTAATGACCCCATAATCCCTTGCGGGGTGGAGTCTGGGCAACTGAATGGAGCTGAGTGTGTACTGGCCGGATACCCTTCCTGTCGCCAGTGCAGAGTTATATTCAGCAGATATATTCTCAACGTGTCCAGAAAGAGCAATATCTGCCTCTACTTAGGATCGAACTCACAGTCTCCTCATTGTGAGGCGAAAGCTCCACCTCTAGGCCACTGCACCACTCAATATACATGAATGAAGTTTTCCACAAATTCCTGCACAGGAGTTATTCTCATTGTGTATACCATATGTTGGTATGATAGCTGTCCCATTTTTGTTTTATTTTCATTAAAATAAATTTCATAAAACAATCAGATTAAACCACCAATAAAACAAAACCATATGGTAGGTGACTCAAGTATTTTGTCTTCCTCCTGAATTCTAAAAGTGAGTGGAGCATCTGGATCTCAAGGATGTACAATATTTTAAAGTGAGAGGGGAACATGGAAATAAGGCCACTCCTGAGCCTCTGATATGAGAGTAATGGACCCAAAGCACCACTTTCTGGGTTGAACACTGGCAACAAAGCCTGAGAACAAGATGATCTCCTAGAATACTCCTAGACTCAAGCCATCTAAGACAATACCAAGATTTTAATTATCCTTGGAAACATACTGGAACCAGTATAGGTGTAACACTACTGAAATGGCTATCATTGACTGGAAGATGGGCTATAGCATTCTGCACCAATGGAAGTTTCCAAATGGTCTTCAAAAGTTGACTCAAGTGGATCACATTGGAGTAATCAAATCTTGATGCAATGAAGACATTTATTGTTACCAGAGCCTCCATAGCAACAATAACAGCTGAGGCTGGGCCATTTGGGCCAAGCTCCCTTGGCTATAAGCTCTATCTGCTGACCAGATAGAAGCTAGGTATCCAGGAGATTCTCCCAAAGTTTGAACCGTGCTCCTGAAGGGCAAGTATTACCATGACTAGAACCAATATAGGGACATGACCTACACTGGTGGCCTCTGAACAAACCACTTCATCTCGCTGAGGTTCAATTTCAGCATTCACAACTTCTGGAGGCAAGTTGTTCCACTGATTAATTGTTCTAACTGTCAGAAAATTTCTCCTTAGTTGTAAGTTGCTTCTCTCCTTGATTAATTTCCACCCATTGCTTCTTGTCCTGCCCTCAGGTGTTTTGGAGAATAGCTTGATTCCCTCTTCTTTGTGGCAGCCCCTGAGATATTGGAACACTGCTATCATGTCTCCCCTTGTCCCTCTTTTCATTAAACTAGACATGCCCAGTTTGGAATGACTGAAGAAGCATTTAGCACATTATGGCAATTTACAAACAATTGCAGCAGACTGATCAAATGTTTCCCTTAGTATTAGACTAGTAATATTTATTTCCATGCTCAAAAGCTTAATTTTTATACTGCCAATAATGGAATATTGCTATACGCTCTGGTGGTACTTTCCTTCCGTTGCTTTTTAAGCATAAAAACATCTCTTACGCCCTTGGTGGCTCTTTCATTTTTATCTCCCCTCCCTTCTGCCCAGTTTTGCTTTCATATGACACTGTTTACCAAAAAGTGTTTCCTCCTGAGGTCTTCCACTGATCTCATTTGTCTCTTTCTCTGAAAGCCTACTTACCTGCGCACCTCCTACTGAGACACACACATTGATGTCCTTCTCTTTAGCTCACAGAGGTCAGTGGGGAAAAGAGGGAAAATTAAGTATAAATGACAAGGCACTTACTTTTGCTACTTGCGGGAAAATCTGAGAATACAGCAAGTTTTACCGCTAATTATTTACAAAGAATCTTTTTGGGGAAGAAAGAGCTTTGAGCACAGATAGACCTCTTTTCTCGTCTTATCATTCAATTGCATTTTTTTTCCACAGCTCCCAGTGCATGTCTAAACATTTAAAACGCAAAACAGAAATCAAAGGGAAATTTATTACCGCTATCAAAACAGTTATTGCTGATTTGAGTCTGTCTTACTGACTTAGTCTGTAATAAAAGAAGGGGAGCTAAATAAAACAATGCTTCAAGAAACCAAACACACATCTCTGAATCCTGTTTTGTTTTTTTTGTTTTTTGTTTTTGGCAGGGCACCCTACAAGGGGAAGAGATAGGAAATGCTCTATGGGCACAAGGTGAAATGTTGAAATGAGTGGATCTGACCATTTTGCTTTCTTCCCCCCCCCCTTTTTTTAAAAATTAGGAGGATCTCATCCTGTTTTTTGAAAAAAATGGTATATATTTGGACAAGTTTTTATTGATTGGAATTCTTACTCATCTGTGCTGGCCACATTCTGTAGATACAGTCGTCAAATAATCCTAAAGCCCAGCAGTCTGTAACCTTTTTGGCACCAAAGACCGGTTTTGTGGAAGACAATTTTTCCATCTACCAGGATGGGGGAAGGGGATGGTCTGGGTTTCACTCATTTACCCACCACTCACCTCCAGCTTTGCAGCTTGGTTCCTAACAGGCCATGGAACAGTATAGGTCCATGGCCTGAGAGTTGGGGACCCTGTTATCGTCTCTGGAATACAGCCTCAAAATCATGACCACATAGGTTCCTGAATGTTCACATAGGATGTTCAAGAAAGTATTTTGACAAATAAAAATAGGTTCAAAATATAGCAGCTAGATTCTTTGAGGTTGAAAGGAATACGATCCTTAAAGCTTGGATTAGTTCACAGCTCTTTTTTAACCCTAGTTGGAGATTATAGTTTTAGGTCTTAAAAGGACTTCTTTATAGTTGTTTGTCTCAGAGAAAAGCAAAAAGTGATGAGTCAGGATTCCCAGTGGGAAACTGGAGCTATTATGGATTACTAGTTGCAGTCCTAAACTAGGACCAAGAAAGTTGGAAACATATACTAAGATTTCCATTCAGTTGTAAAGCTCAGAGTGATTGTTCACACTCTCTGGCTATCCTACTTAAAAAAGTTTGATATGAAAATAATATTGGATGGTATTTGCCTTCTTGACACTATTTGGGGTGAAGAGGATTTTTTGCCTAAGGAATGCCTCTACTTATTTTTCTTAGGTACTTTCAAGGATGGATTTCTATGAATATTTATGTTGCCTGATGTATGATTGGTCCAGGCCATTCATTTCAGGGGTGTCTTTTTTGATGAGAGTATCTTTATTATTTATTTATTAACAGAGATTATGTCCCATTCTAAACATTGCTAACTCTGACTATCATACAGGCCCACATTTCTAACCAAAATTAAAATGGCACATAAGGGGAAAAAAAAAACACCTGACGGTGTCTTGCTAGAACAACTTCATCCCATTAATAACATATCATCCAACTTCAGAAAAAAGAAAATAGCCTGGTGGGATTAAGGCTGAACAATTCTTAAGAGAAATTCACAGAATTTTAGAGAAGAGAACAGCA
Source organism: Ahaetulla prasina (assembly GCF_028640845.1). NCBI lineage: Eukaryota > Metazoa > Chordata > Lepidosauria > Squamata > Colubridae > Ahaetulla > Ahaetulla prasina. The sequence goes on from NC_080539.1 coordinate 126,020,556, forward strand.
ACTGAAGCCTGCTTTTATACCTCTTGTTGATAGCATTTCCAGTCAAGGAAAGCAATTGAAAGGAACCCATTTTTTTAAAATCTTATTGAGTGGGCAGATACAGTTGGGAAAAGATGGTCTTGAAGATACCGTCTCCTGAGCAATGAAGATCATCCACCTTGTAATTGGTAACCAATACAACTCTCAAAATAGAGATATTGAATAAGCAAACTGAGACACATCCATGATTACTCAAGCTTCTGCATTCTTATCCAGTGGTCTTCAAGGAAAGCCCCATATAATGCCCATTGTATTAAGTTCAACTGGGATAACCATAATTAGGCTTTCCCATTCTAGGAAAGTATATAACTACCATGCTATATGTAGTTGTACAAATGCCCTCCTTGCTGCAGCCCAGCCTAAAACTAAAAATGAAATATCTCTGGAATTGGATGAGTTCATAACCCAGATCAACTCCATCTTTCTGAGATTGAGTTGGTCTAGACCAGGTGTCAAACTCTTGTCATCACATGACATATCAAAACTTGTTACCCCTTTGCTAAACCGGATGTGGGCATGGCCAGTGTGTAACACATCTGGCCAGCAGGCCACAAGTTTGACAGCTCTGGTCTATACTATTCTTCTCCATCTAGACCACAAGAGCCTTCAGGCACTGGGTTTGTAGCATATCAGTGAAGTCAAACATACTGATGACAGCTAACTCTAAGTTGACAGATGATCTCACCCAGAATATTGATGTACTGTAGACATTAAAAAGGAATGGCAACAGTAACAGCATTGTAAAAAAAAGCATTAAGAGTTGTTAACCTAATCTTCTTCTCTGGTAATATTGAACTGCAAACTAGGGCATACAAAACTTTTGCCAGACCAATTCTTGAATACAGCTCATCTGTCTGAAACTCACACTGCATATCGGACATTGATACAATTGAACGAGTCCAGAGATATTTCACAAGAAGAGTCCTCCACTCCTCTGCTCGCAACAAAATATCTCATGCCACCAGACTCGAAATTTTGGGCTTAGACGACTTAGAACTTTGTCTTCTTTGGTCTGACCTAAGCATAGTACATAAAATCATCTGCTACAATGTCCTACCAGCCAATAAATACTTCAGCGTCAATAAAAACAATACAAGAGCACAAAATAGATACAAATTCACGGTAATGAAACCATGGTAAACCGATCCAAACTAGACTGCAGAAAATACGACTTTAGTAACAGAGTTGTCAATGCCTGGAATGCATTTCCTGAATCTGTGATTTCTTCCCCAAATCCCCAAAACTTTTACCTTAGACTATCTACTGTAGACCTCACCCCATTCCTAAGAGGTCTGTAAAGGGTGTGCATAAGCGCACCAGCGTGCCTACCATCCCTGTCCTAATGTTTTCTTTTATTCAAATCCTTTACATGTATTTATAATTATGTTTACACTTGCATCTGTCATAAAATACACGCTTGACGAAATCAATAAATAAAATATAAAGTATTCTAAAGTATAATTTCTCTCCACTATCAGTGATTACAATCACTTAGGAGGCAGCCCCCCTCCCCCATTCTTCACCCTGGGAGGCAATCCAAAAGGATGCCACATTTATGATCTTGAAAGTCACTTAGAGATCAAGTAACACAGGAAGGGCTCATTGATCTCAGTCACTAAGAAATCAAAGAGCACAGGAGGGTCATTGATCTCAGCTGCAAAGAGATCAAGCAACCCTATCCTGGTCTCATCTCAGCAAGATAGTCTGAGTGTCATAACCAGGCCTAAAGCCAAACTGGATATAATTTAGCCTCCCCCCCACCTCTTTGGAAACTATACCTTCTTACTCTGCTTCCCTTGGACTCTTTACTGTTAAAGAATTAATCTTTGGAAGTTCACTGCACTGTACTTTCTGGTTCAGCCGCACATGTTTAAAAGGAGCACAGCCACAGCATAGGTGCTTATTTTTTTATGAGTTATTTTTTAGAAAACCCATACCTTATTTCACTGGGACTAAAATTTTACCATTCTATTGATCTGTACATGACATGGTATCCCCTGCGTTTTTCCTGGCAATTCTCCAGTTTTTATGATGAACCATTTTGATTACTTTGTTGTAAACATGTCCATATTGAACAAAAGAAGACAAGAAAAAAAAAATACCACAATGTATTTCACGAGAGTCAGTTGCAGAGGTGGGTTTCAGCAGGTTCTGACCAGTTCTGGAGAACTGGTAACAGAAATTTTGAGTAGTTTGGAGAACCGGTAGTAAAAGTTATGACTGGCCCCACCCCCATCTATTCTCTGCCTCCCAAGTCCCAGTTGATTGGGAGGAAATGGGGATTTTGCAGTATCCTTCCCATGGATTGGGGTGGGAATGGAGATTTTACAATATCCTTCACCTGGAGTGGGGTGGGAATGGAGATTTTACAGTATCCTTCCCCTGCCACACTCACCAAGCCACATCCACAGAACCAATAATAAAAAAATTTGAAACCCATCACTGGTCAGTTTAGTGTAATAGGTAAGCCATCAGGCTAGAAACTGGGAGTTTTAATCCCATTGTCCACACAAAACAAACTGAAGGCCCTTGAGCCACTCTCTCTCTCTCGTCCTAGGAAGCAGGGAATAACAAACTACTTCTGAAATATCTTGGCAAGTACTGTATGTGCATGTATGTATATTTATATTTTCAGATAAAAGCTTCACATATGCACACACATATACATATAACATTTCTCATGCCGTTATCCATAGGAATCTATAAGGATTCATTTTTTGCACAATGGAATGCATGTTGTCCTAATTTTTTGCCCATCCCTCACATAATCCATTTAGCACAGTGGAGTAGAACAAAACTGTGAAGCAGTACCCATTATGCCACCAATTCAGTCATAGGGTCAGGGATTACATATCTGAAACTCAGGAAAGACTAAAAAAGCCAACACAGTTCTGGGCTGCATAAACAGAAGGATAGAATCAAGACCACGTGAAGTCTTAATACCACTTTATAATGCCTTGGTAAGGCCACACTTGGAATATTGCATTCAGTTTTGGTCACCACGATGTAAAAAGGATGTTGAAACTTCAGAAAGAGTGCAGAGAAGAGCAACAAAGATGATTAGGGGACTGGAGACTAAAACATATGAAGAACGGTTGCAGGAACTCAGTATGCCTAGTTTAATGAAAAGAAGGACTAGGGGAGACATGATAGCAGTGTTCCAATATCTCAGGGATTGCCACAAAGAAGAGGGAGTCAAGCTATTCTCCAAAGCACCTGAGGGTAGAACAAGAAGCAATGGGTGGAAACTAATCAAGGAGAGAAGCAACTTAGAACTAAGAAGAAATTTCCTGACAGTTAGAACAATTAATGAGTGGAGCAACTTGCCTGCACAAGTTGTGGGTGCTCCATCACTGGAAGTTTTTAAGAAGATGTTGGATAACCATTGTCTGAAATAGTGTAAGTTTTCCTGCCTGGCCAGGGGGTTGGACTAGAAGACCTCCAAGGTCCCTTCCAACTTTGTTGTTGTTGTTGTTGTTGTTGTTGTTATTATTAGAAAAATGATAAACACCTGAAACACCTCATTTTTTAATTTATTTTTATTTTTTATTTATTTATTTTGTCACACAGTAGTTATAAGCATAAGCATGAAATAACTATAAGTATATATATAAGCATGAGTATGTAATAACTATATTAATTGGATATAATGAAAGGAAACAATAGGACAGGAATGGTAGGCACGCTTGTGATCTTATGCACGCCCCTTACAGACCTCTTAGGAATGGGGTGAGGTCAACAGTAGACAGCTTTTGGTTGAAACTTTGGGAATTTTGGGACGAGACCACAGAGTCAGGTAGTTTATTCCAAGTATTAACAACTCTGTTACTGAAGTCATATTTTCTGCAATCGAGATTGGAGCGGTTAACACTAAGCTTAAATCTATTGTGTGCTCGTGTATTGTTGCAATTGAAGCTGAAGTAGTCTTCGACAGGAAGGACATTGTAACAGGTGATTCTATGAGTTAAACTCAGGTCATATCGAAGGCGGAGTAGTTCTAAATTTTCTAAACCCAAGATTTCAAATCTGGTGGTATAAGGTATTTTGTTGTATTCAAAAGAGTGGAGAACTCTTCTTGTAAAATATTTCTGAACACGTTCAATTGTATTGATGTCAGAAATGTGGTATGGGTTCCAGATAGTTGAGTTGTATTCAAGAATTTGTCTAGCAAATATTTTATATGCTCTGGTTAGTAGTGTAGTGTTTTTGGAGAAGAAGCTACTCAAGATTAGGTTTACAACTCTTAAAGCCTTTTTTGCGATGTAGTTGCAGTGGGCTTTGGCACTTAGATCATTTGATATGAAAACTCCAAGGTCTTTAACAGGATGGGGGTCATCTGTAAGGTAATGTCCATCAAGCTTGTACTTATGTTTAGGTTCTTTTTTCCAATATGTAAGACTGAGCATTTGCTGGTTGTGATTTGGAGTTGCCAAGTTTTAGACCATTCAGACACAAAGTCAAGGTCTTTTTGAAGGGTAGCTGTATTGTTGGTGGTGTTAAATAGTTTGACATCGTCAGCAAAGGGAACACAATTACTTGTAATATGGCCACAGAGATCATTAATGTATAATATGAAGAGTGTTGGTCCAAGAATGCTCCCTTGGGGAACACCACTTTTGACAGGAACAGGATTTGATAGAGCATTGCCAATTTTGACCACTTGTCTGTTTGACAGGAAAGCTGTTATCCAATTGTGGAGGGGTCCTTAGATGCCGTAGGATTTTAGTTTTAGGAGAAGTTTATCATGTACTACTGAGTCAAAAGCTTTACAGAATTGCATCTATTACTTTGCCTTGATCAAAATTTGTAGTCCATATGTTTTTGCAGTGGAGAAGTTGTAAATTACATGATAATTTTTTTCTGAAACCAAATTGTTTACTAGAGAGTAGGTTGTTTGTTTCTAAGTGGAAGGTAATTGATTGGTTGATGATAGATTCCATTACTTTGCAGGTGATGCAACATAGAGAGATTGGTCTGTAATTTTCAACTAGGCTGGGGTCTCCTTTTTTGAAGACTGAGATGACCGTGGCTAGTGACCAAAGTTTGGGAAGGGAACTGGTCGTGAAAACTTTTTCAAAGATTATGCTTAGGGGTTCTGCTATATTAGTGGAAAGATTTTTTCATATGGAAAGATTTCTAAGAACATTTAAAAATGGAAAGGAATATTAAAATATCAGGGATATTTAATGCTAAAAGAAATTAAAACTAATCTTGCAGTAGACTTAATTTCCAAAATGTAAAACAAAAAAACAAAAAAACAAGCATATGACTTACAAACTCCAAAATGAAGCAGAGTTAAAAGCAGGGGTGATAGAATATATTTTCCCATGAGGGAATTTGGCTGGAAACCCTTCAAAGGAAATATTCCACAGAGAATTGATATTACTGAGCTTCTGTGGACAATGTGCCAAACCAACTTAAAGTGCCTATTCTGTCTTCAGAGAGAGAAAAAAGGAATAATATCAGTGAAAAAGTTCTAACTGAATACTGAAAAAGAAATCCTATCCAGGAGGAAGGGGGCAGAAGTAAAGCAAAGTGGGAAACTGCCACAGATGGCTGCGTATGGAAGATTCTAGACTTCACACTATTTTTCTACCTTCAATTCTCTTTGCCCAGTTTAGAATATGGAAATATAATTCTGAGTCATGTTACAGAAACATTGCAAATATCATTCAGATAATGTATGTCTACAATATAAATTGCAATTATTCCTTTGTTGCATTCATGACTATACCAATCCCCGGTCCATGGAGGGGCACCAGTCAGCAGCATGCCAGCAACTGGGCCATGCAAACAAGTAAAGCCCCATCTGTGGGATGCATCCAGCACACAAAACACCCCCCCACCTCCTGGGAACTAGTCCTTGGTGCCCAAAATGTTGTGGGCCACTGATATATGGTAAACTAAAAGGTAAAATTTCCCCCGCACATATGTGTTAGTCGTTCCCAGCTCTAGGGGGCGGTGCTCATCTCTGTTTTAAAGCCGAAGAGCCAGCACTGTCCAAAGACGTCTCTGTGGTCATGTGGCCAGCATGACTAAACACCAAAGGTGTACGGAACGCTGTTACCTTCCCACCAAAGGTGGTCCCTATTTTTCTATTTGCATTTTTTACATTCTTTCAAACTGCTAGGTTGGCAGAAGCTGGGACAAGTAATGGGAGCTCACCCTGTTATGTGGCACTAGGGATTCAAATTGCTGAACTCCGATCTTTCAATCAACAAGCTTAGCCACTGTGTCCCATTATGCTAAACTACTTTTACCTTAATCACATTGCTCTTTCCTTCCTTCCTTCCTTCCTTCCTTCCTTCCTTCCTTCCTTCCTTCCTTCCTTCCAAATTAATGGCTTTAAAAGTTATTAGACCGAAGATGCTTGTTTCTTCATACAACATCACTATTTATTCCCCTCTCATTTTTTTGAATTATTTTTGAATTGAGGTTTTTTGAATTAATCCAAATGTTCAAGATTTTATTCTGCGGAGGAATAGATGTTATGTTTGTCTGTACATCAAACATTTGTCCATACACCAACACACATTCACACTTGCTAAATAAAATGAGACTTTATTTTAAAAAATGCCATAAAATAACTGATGAACATAAGAAGCGTAACTAATTTTCTAAGATTAGCTCATTTCTCTTTTCCAGCTATCAAAACATCTCATGTATAAGATTCACTTTTTTTTTTTTGAAACTATGCCTTGTCTTATTTCATCTGGAATATGGAAATGATTTACCTACTGATTACAGCATCATTTTAACGGGAAGAACAAAATATTCCCTCTGGGAAAGGAGACGGCTGGAGATGTCCTTCCCTTTTGTATTGATGAACCACTTTGCCTTTTCTAATATTGTTTCTGCAATTTTAATTAAACATAATGACAATTGAAACCCCATTCTCCCAAACAGGTCCTTTAAATAGCAGTGACACTCTTGTTTCTAAGACTTCACTCTCCTTTTTGCCCCTGCTATAACGCCATTAATGTGGAGGGCACAGACTTCCTGCAGGGAGCTAAAATCGCTGGGTTTTAAAAAGAAAACACAGAGTTGCCTTTATTTTAAAGACATTTTGGTAAAGGAACACTTACAAATTGGCACAGCAGGTGTGTTTTTTCAGCTTGCAGCAAGATCCTTGCAACCCCATACTTTTGAGCTCTGCCCAAAGGAAGTAGGAGTAAAAATTACAAGGAGGGGAGAGGCAGGAGTCCATGGGAGGGTATTCCTAGGGGCTAAGCTGCTATCCCGCTACAATCCCGGAGTTAGAAAATAAAAATTTAATTCCTTCTTCCAGTCGTCTAGTTGTGTTAAAGCTCCATGAAGCTGTTCCTTTACCGCAGAATGCAGCAAAAACGTAATTCATGTCTAACCATGCGTTTCCATAACATTGAAACTGCACAAATGCTTTAAGTAATTATCATTATAGATTTAAGGTGGAAGGGATATACTACAAAAGTGTTCTTTTTAGTTTGGGGCTGGCAAATCATTGTAGTTTATTTTATTTTTTTTCATGTGAAGGTTGAATTGAAAATGTCACCTTGTTCTTTTAAAAGGAACTTGTACCTCATCACTTGTTACTTGGAAATATTTTAATATTATGTTGCAATGTTGTTTTTGTAGATAAAGTTATAAAAAATTAAAAGGCAAATATCCCTAGGTTTTTGACACAAAAAAAAATCTAGGCAGGTTCAAAAACTATTGAATCACAAAGCAATATTCAAACATAATGAATAACTAAGTAAAAATGGATAATTAAATATGGCAGCCAGCTTTATGTAATTAAATCATTGTACTAGTCTTAATTTTTCACATAACATCCTGTTAAGAAATGATGATAGAATAGATATAATATTCATGAGATAACTCTGAAACTGGCTTATACTGCTGGAAATTGGTAGCTCCTCTTGCTCAATGAATATGGTATGGTTTAGATTGTTAAATTAACCATCATATATACATACAGCATTTGGCCAGTTTTTAAATAATGGGTCAATCCTATAAATGGTATTGCTCAGATTAATCTGACCACTTCTGTTATATATTGTTTTCACTTTCCCTATTATTCTCTGGCTTTTCCTCAGAGAAAAGTTATGGTTTAAGACAGTGATGGTGAACCTTTAACACCACTGTGTGCCGGCCTGAGTGCTGGAAGTGGCACGCAAAACCATCCAGCAAGATATGCGTGTCCCCGCTGGCCTTCACACACACAGGAGCGCCAATACCCAGAAGAGCGGCGATCCATCACGCATGTGTTAGCTGGCACCCAAATACTAAGCATCAAGGGTTATTGATTCTTCTCCTCCCCAACTCTAATTTTTCCCGGGTTTTCCCGGGATGGAACATCAACAGTTCAACTTGAATAACTTGATAGAAGCAGTTGTAAGTAGATTTTCAGAGTGATAGAGACTCTAAAATAAGGTGACAGGGCTTTTCTTTTGGAAACCTTATTACTACAGTCAGATGGACAGAGTATTAGATTATACCGGTAGGATTTTGTACTTGTATAAGTGTTGTTTTTATGTTTTCTGTAAATAGACCATGATGTACACAGTTTTATCCAACCTGATTTTATCGTGTTTATGTAATTTTTCTTTTTGTCTAATTGTTAATGTTAACAATTGTGATTGGACAATGCTTGGGAGGGAGAATAGTTGTTATAAAAAAATATTTGTTCACAGATAGGTTTCGCTGAATTTCACAGGATGTATTCCCAGATAAGTGTCCAAAGGTTTACCAATTGACAAAATAATCTTATGTTGATAGAAGAAAGAGAAACAGAGAAAAGCAATGGGTAGGAATTTTATGACCTGGGCTCCAGGACTGCAAAGTTCTTCTTGTTCTGCTAAGGATTTATGCTGGGAGAATCAGAAAATTTTGGGTCTTGCAAAAATGTATCCCCTGGCAAGATATCCATGATTTGACTCCGTTCCTCATAGGACTGTGGTACTTTTGAAAAACTATCAGTGATTTCCTCATACTGAACAGAAGTGACTATACCTTTGGCCCAAGAAATGATAACTTGCTGAAGGGGCAAGGAAGGCCTGGTGTCAAATGTTCAGTTAGCAGAGTTATTATAATAAATGTCTTACATAGATAATTGCTGCTTTATTACCACCTTTATATATCCTGCCATGTTCAGAATGATATTAGTTATAGGACTGTTTTTTTTCCCCCCACGTTGCTGAACCATTAAAAAAAAAGATTAAACACACACAGAGAAGGACAGATGCACACACTGGGTTATCTTGAACAGCAGATATGAGCATAATTTGGAACTCTATACGGGTGGAGGTACAAGCTGCCATTGAATTCCTCTTAACTACTATATTAAAAATAGTGCTTCTAACTTCCTTCCTTCCTTCCTTCCTTCCTTCCTTCCTTCCTTCCTTCCTTCCTTCCTTCCTTCCTTCCTCCTGCCCTCCCTCCCTTCCTCTCATACACATGTACATCAGGGGTGGGTTCTACTTACCTTTATTACCAGTTCGCAGTTGGAGCATGCGCACACACTCTTCTGCACATGCGCAGAAGCTTCTCCGCATGCTCAGATGACCCATGATGATGTTGTGGCATGTGGGTGGAGCCTCCCGCTGGTTTTACTATCAGTTCTATAGAACCAGACAGAACCGGGAGCAACCCACCACTGATGTACATCTCACAGAGGCGCAAAATCGTTATTCTTTTAAACTAAATATATAATCTCATAAATAACAGCCCTTGTCAAATTGTTTCCTTGGGTAAATTAGGCTTCCAAGCAGGACGCTATAAATATTACTGTCACCCAGAACTCTGCCTGGTTGTTCCCCTCACTTTTTTTGACCTTTCTCAGACTTTAAACTCATATATATTCAAATTCATCAAGAACTTTTATTTATAATAAAAGCCAATGTTAATTCTTCTTAAAATAAGTGATAATCACTGGGTACAGAAATGCATATCTTAATCAATTAACATCAGGCATTAAGAATCAGGCATCACTCTGGCTTTTGCTGCTCAGAGTGATGACAAGCTGAAGGTTTTGTAATATGGATTGTAATATGAAATTTGTGGTAGATTTTTGTCAATTCTTATTATATTTTGCTTGTCAATGGATATCCAAGTTTTAAAATAGCAAGAATTATTGTTGATTCAAACTGTTGATGGGAAATGTGTCTCAAAAAGTAGAGAATTATATAAATGTTACGTTTTAGTGTATATAACACAAAATAACTTCTGGAAAGTATTGCTGTAGGAAATCAAGACAGGATGACATGAGAATGCCATATGAAAAGGACAGGGGAATAGATCTCCAACTGAAATATATTTTTCCCCAAACAAACAAAATTGTTCCTTTCTTGGATGTTACCTTTTGTTATATTGGTATGCCCTACCCTTTTCTTGGATCTGTCCTTAACAATGAAAAAAAGTTTTATGTTTAATAATGAACAACTGTGATTCCAGGCTTAACAATTATACAATTTCATATCCAGAAATCATATTGTGTTATATAGGAAGTGTTTTATAGATTAATTTTGGGAGTAGATTTCCCTTAGGTGTACAGTTTTGAAGTTTTGTGCTTACTTACTTGGAAGATTTCTGCAAAACCATTCCCAGGATCATGCTCAAAGATTTGATTGTCTAAATATAAGAGAGATAATAACCAGGTGCAAATGATCCTACTTCAGATACATTATGTGAAGACCTAGCTCTCTAGAGAAGAGTCTAATAGCAATAGCAATAGCACTTTTTATTTTATTTTATTTTATTATTTATTTATCTATTTTGTCAGACACAACAATATATATAAGTATAAGCATGAAATAACCACACAAACCAAACCATACAACCAAAGGGAACATTAGGACAGGAACGGTAGGCACGCTGGTGCTCTTATGCACGCCCCTTACAGACCTTTTAGGAATGGGGTGAGATCAACAGTAGACAGTCTTAGGTTAAAGTTTTGGGGATTTTGGGATGAGACCACGGAGTCAGGTAGTGCATTCCAGGCATTAACAACTCTCTGAAGTCATATTTTCTACAATCAAGATTGGAGCGGTTCACTTTAAGTTTGAATCTATTGTGTGCTTGTGTATTATTGTGGTTGAAGCTGAAGTAGTCTTTGACAGGAAGGACATTGTAGCAGATGATTTTATGAGTTATGCTCAGGTCACGCCGAAGGCGGTGTAGTTCTAAATTTTTTAAATCCAGAATTTCAAGTCTGGTGGCATAAGGTATTTTGTTGCGATCACAGGAGTGGAGGATTCTTCTTGTGAAATATTTCTGGACATGCTGAATTGTATTAATCTCCGAAATGCAGTGTGGGTTCCAGACAGATGAGCTGTAATTGGGATTTGGTCTAGCAAATGTTTTGTATGCTCTGGTTAGTATTTATTTATTTATTTATTTATTTATTTATTTATTTATTTATTTATTTATTTATTTATTTATTTATTTGATTTTTATACCGCCCTTCTCCCGAAGGACTCAGGGCGGTTCACAGCCAAAATAAAACAGTAGATAATATACATAATAAAAACAATTATTAAAAATCTTATTAAATATCAGGCCAAATTAAAACTATTTAAAACCATAAAACCCCAAATAATTTACATCAGAATATTAAAAACTGCTAAAAATTTCTATGCCAGTCCTGCGTGAATAAATAGGTAAGTCTTCAACTCGTGGCGAAAGGTGCGAAGGTCAGGTAGTAGTGTAATCTTTCCTGAGAAAAAGCTATGCAAGATTAGTTTTACAACTCTTAATGCCTTTTTGGCGATGTAGTTGCAGTGGGCTTTGGCACTTAGATCATTTGATACGAGAACTCCAAGGTCTTATATGTTTATATAAGACTTATGTAAGACTTATATACCGCTTTACAGTGCTTTACGGCTCTCTCTAAGCAGTTTACCGAGTCAGCCTATTGCCCCAACAATCTGGGTCCTCATTTTACCTACCTCGGACGGATGGAAGACTGAGTTAACCTTGAGCCTGGTGAGATTTAAACTGCAATCAGCCGGCAGTCAGCAGAAGTAGCCCGCAGTACTGCACTCTAACCAGTGGTGGGCTGCTACTGGTTAGCCCTGGTTCAAGTGAACCAGTAGCAGCAGCAGCGGGAGGCTCCGCCCACCCGCCCAGACATCCTCAAAAACACTCTGCGCATGCGCAGAAGATTCTGCACATGAGCACTTTCCCAATAGTGAACCAGTACCGAAGAAAATTGAAAGCCATTACTGACTCTAACCGTTGCACCACATGGCTAATCCTGGGAAAGATAGAAAACAAGAGAAGAAAAGGATGAGCACCAACAAGATGGATGAACACAGTTACTGTGGTAATGGGAGCAGATGTGGTCATTAAGACTCTGCACCAATTTGATGGTACACAATTAAAAAGTACAAAATTCTATATATAGCAAGACTTTATTCACCACTACCTATTTTCCCCTCCACTTTCTGTTTTTTTATTATTATTACTGAAAAGCCTAGATAAACCTACTACAATTCATATCTCGTATTTTAGAACAGCTAATTTAAAGTCATAATTGAGCTGAATGCAATTCCTGCTCTGCAGCAATTAGACAAATAATATATATTTTTTCTCACACATCGCCTGTCACTCGTAACCATTCAATCATCTTGCCTCATTAAACACACAAAATCTTTGGGTGTACGTTTATCATTATACTTTCAAAAAGAAAAAGCAGCATAAAACATGTGCTTTTCCATCCTTCTCCCCATAAGGGTTTTTTTTTTCCCCTTCTTCTTTTTGCTGATCTCCATGGGAAAAAAAAAAAGAGTACAAAATCTGTGCTGAACTAGAAAAAAAAAATTGTATTTCCTTCACTTTTAACCAAAAATCAATAAATAATGTAACGACAAAAAATATCCTGCCAAAAAAAGGCAGTACCTTGTGAGTTATAACTTTATTTCTGTATAGCTCAAGGGGTGGCGGGTTGCAGAGGGAATGTGAAAAGTTCATTATGATCAGTCAGAAAAAAGCACAAGCACTAAGAAGAAAGAAGCTTTTTTTCCTACTGGGATTTTCTCAGACGGCATGATTTGCATGAAGGACGCCACATCAAACATATCGGATGCCCTTTGTCAAATATTAATGCGAGGCTTGTTTTAAGTTCTCTCCTGACTTTGTGCCACCTTGTATCAAAGGCAGTTAAAAGTAAGACTTGGGAGGAAAAGCAAAAAAGAAAAAGATCTTCCTAGCAGTTTCAACACTTCATGAAAAACCTTCCCTTCTTGGCTGGGCTTATCTCAACAGCAAACTTTTTTTTTTTAATCTCTCGGTAAACATGTACCTATTTTATGTGGTTCTTAAGTTCACCCAAGTTGCTGCTTATTTAGGATTTTGCTGAATTAATACCGAAAATTATAACATCCCACCACAGTTCCTAAACTTATGTGCTAAGCACGTGAAAAGTAAAAGTGATGAAAGCTGGTCTACGTGGTGGATATATTGAATGGTATGTGTTTGCTCTGCTCATTAACCATGTAAGTAAATCACCTGATGATCTACATAGAAGCCTTGGTGGTGCAGTGGTTGGAGTGCAGTATTTCAGGCTAAATTATTGCTCATTGCCAAGAGTTTGATTCAGAATGGCTCAAGGTCGACTCAGCCTCCATTCTTCTAAGGTTGGTAAAATGAGGACCCACAGTGTTACTGGGTCCTCATTTGTTTACTGTTTACTGACTCTGTAAACTGCTCAGAGAGTGCTTTAAAGCACTATGAAGCAGTATATAAGTCTAAGTGTTATTGCTATTGCTATTTCAGCACTGGCTACTCATGCAGTCAACAAGAAAAGGAGCAGAAAGAAGAGGTTCTGGTTAAAAAGCCATCCCAGCAATGCAAACCTCAGTGTCAGGGTTCCAAGTAACACCCCCAACAAAAGAAGACTCCTAGGCTAGAAGTTCCTCAAAGTTCCACTTTATTAGAGATGTCATATTGGCAGATCTGGGAAAATCCAAATCTGAAAGCTTCCAGGTTTTCCCCACCAAAAGAAAGTTTAAGTCCCTTTCCCCTGCATCCACATGTCCATCACATGGTCCAATCAATCCACCATCCCAATTTATGCCTCCCAGTCAACCCACTCCAGGTGCAGGCTGAACAACCTTGACTCCCAGAGAAAAGAATGTTGTTATGGCTGGATATCTCTACAACTCCATGAAATCCCCCCTCTCAATTTTCTACAGCACCAAGTGTGGCAGCCCTGAAGATCCAAAGAAAGAGATGGCCTCCAGGGCTGACAGCTAGTTACGCATGTCCTTACTATAGAATAAGCATATCTAAGGGAGATAAACCCTGGAACTCCACTATCTTGATTTAGGATAGATCTAGTCATGAAAAGCATGGAACTGCAGATGAAAAAGAGCATCCTTACTTCTGTGTAGCATATGAAGCCTTTTATATGCTACACAGCATATAAAACCTTTTATTACAATCTTCTTCATAACATAGCATATGAAGCCTTTTACTGCAATCATTTCCTTTATCACCACATTGCTCAGTAGCAGCTAAAATTTAGAGTAGACAAAATTTAAGGTACCAGTGTCGCATCATGCAGTAATGTCACTAGAAGGTTTTTAAAAATTAAAACGGGTGAAATCATGCAGCTTCTGACAGGTTCTGGAGAACCTGTAGCGGAAATTTTAAGTAGTTCAGAGAACCAGCAAATACCACCTCTGGCTGGGCCCAGAGTGGGGTGGGAATTGAGATTTTGCAATATCCTCCCCCAGGAGTGAGGAGGGAATGGGGATTTTGCAGTATCCTTCCCCTGGGGTGGGATGGGAATGGAGATTTTGCAGTATCCTTCCCCCTGTCACGCCCACCAAGCCACACCACGCCCACCACACCACACCCACAGAACCAGGAGTAAAAAAATTTGAATTTCATCACTGGATTTAAACATATCTTTCTTTCTCCTCCTGTTTTCCTCATTAAAAAAACCCCTGTGAGGTGAGTTTGGCTTGCAGAGTGACTGGCCCATCCAGTTTTGTGCCTAAAACATGACTAGAATTCACAGTTTCCCGGTTTCTACCTTGGTGCTTTAATCACTAAATCAAAGGATGTCAGGATTACTGGAGGGTCTTTTGATGGGTATGTTTCATAATGTTTGCTACTTTTCCAAGCTCCATTAAGGCATTCAGGCCAAGCCAAGTATTGAAAACATTGCAAGGGATAAGAGAAGCTTATGTTGGTCCAACCTCACAGTTTCCAACTCTGAAGAACAGTCGCAGCATAATTTGAAGGGAAGGGATTGCCCTGTTTGTTGGAACTTCAGTGTTGTTTCCATCCATGCCATTGGTACCTTGATGACATAAAACATAGAAGAAACTTTTCAAATCAACTGAGAAGTGATTGGCAGAGGAGGCTTTTATTAGAACTTTGGAGTTAGGACTGTCAATATGGTATTTGGTGTTTGGAGATTCCTAGATTTCTAGATTTCATGTTTTGTTCTTACTGGCCATGTCCACACCTATGCCAGTTTTTTTAATTAATTGAACTGTCCTAGTATTGCAACATGCTGTCAAGTTCCCAGATCTGCTCACTGTTGGCTGCACAAGTTAGAAACTCTTATCTTATGACTTCTAAAGAGTGGAAATACTTTTAAGCAGTAGCTGTTTCAGAATTTCATATCCCAGAAGCATTAGATTCACAAAGACAGAACAGCAAAACAGGTGAGATTCCCAGGTAGGAAGACAACAGAGAGAAAATAACATGAATAAATAAAGTAGAATTATCAAGACTCCATTATCTATCTATCTATCTATCTATCTATCTATCTATCTATCTATCTATCTATCTATCTATCTATCTATCTATCTATCTATCTATCTATCTATCATCTTGCCCTGCCCTGCCCCCTGCCTTCTTTTCAATATTTTTCCTATTGTTAAAACTGCTTACCCATCTACCCATGTCTGACTATAAGATACAGGTAATTGCAAATGCAAGTACCAAAACTTATGAATGTTACTTGCATAACCATATAATTTGTGCCAAAAAAAAGGTGGGAGTTTCCATATATTTTATAACATAAATAATAATGATAATCAGTGTACCTATTTGTGGCAGGACCTTTATGTTTTGGTAACTGCAGGATTATTAGCAGGGACTGGGAAAAATGGGTTATACATATATTGTGCACATGTACATAACAGGGGCAGCTACATGTTTTGTGCACAATTATTTCTTAAACCCATTCATGAAAAGGTTCCTCTCATGCACCCATTGCAGAGATACTATTTTTGTGGTTCTGAGACAAGCAGAAAGAAAAAATGAAACTTTGTTCTGGCCCCACATAATCCATTCTTTTTGGTGCTGCTCAAACTTCACCCTGCAGTATGGCAGAGATAAAAAAACAGAGGAAAATAAGAATTAGTAAAGATTGGTTCATTTTGCTGAAGCTCAGTAATAGCAAGCAAAATTGTGGCTTTGAATACAGGGAAACAATCTTTCTGAGAATCATCTTTCAACAAGTTTTTTTTCCCAAAGTCAATTATAATATTGCTGTTTAGAATTATTTTTCTACAGCAGCATGTGTTGAAATCATTTTCCAGAAACTTTTCTGCCTTTATTGCCTACTTTGTGTGGTTCTCATGCACATATCCGTGTACATCCTTTGTCAAAGAAGTTGTTATATAAACCTGGTAACAATAGGGTGACAAGTTTAACCCTGAGCATTGGGTACTGCTTAAAAATTGGCATTGCTCTTGTCATTCAGTTGGATTGATGAGAGTATTTCAAAATCAGTTTATTCCGATCCAGTTTATATTTATATTCACTGATCTGGAGTTATACAATGGCAGTTGCAGAAGTGTCTGTATAATCGGGCTTGAAATGAACCTATTTCCATTACTTTTGTTCCCAGTGATATAACTTTTGGGTTTTCATCTTTTGGTGTCAGAAAAGGAGTGAAAAACAACAACAGATAATTTAGTCCTCTAGTTCAGAAAATGGACTGGTCAGCAAAGTTTTGCTGGCAGCTGAAGATATTTCCCCGTTTTCCTATTTTATCCAGACATTTTATTTAACATAAGAAAATCCTAAATACTTTGGAGGGTGAAGTAGCATTTGGTATTTTTTTTGTTTTTTTGTTAGGCTATTTCAGGGGAAGTTGAAGCGTGAACTAAATATTAGTAATGTAATTCTTCCACAATCTGAAGCCCGGCTGCTGGAGCTTTGTCTGTCAATTGGAGACTATTTTACTGTCTATAGAACAAATACATGCATTTTACTGTTTCCCTTTTGCTTCCAATACACTGATACATCTTGAAACTTGGAAGCTAATAATGGAAGCTATGATTGGGATGTATTGCTTACCTTAAGGATCATGAATTTTTGTTTCAAATCAAATCTTTATTACAGTTAAAGACCAGCATAAGGAGGGAGGGGTAAAGGCAATTAAAACAAAACAAAACAAAACAGAAATTACTTCAAACCTAAAAGCTAAACAGAATATATATGACTAAAACGCGTGTTCCTGTAACCAAATTTACAGTTTGCATCTAGTCTGGGAACCCATGACTCTTAGCTAGCCTGTTACTGCTGTTGGTCTGACAGACTACCACTGCAGTCATGTGATGCTCATTTTGAATGTTCTGTGACAATTTCCCAGCCACACTCACAATCTCTCCCTTCGTCCTCTCCAACCAGCAGCTGTCACTTATCTGACTGCTGGAAAGAGAAGGGAAGAGAAGCAAAGGAATGGAACATTGTTTTGGGAGCTTGATGTGATATGTCAGAATGAGGCTGAGTTATTGGATCTGACTGCTTGAATGAGACATGCCCAGTTATTTTTCATGACTTCTTTTTTCCTTCCATGCCAGCGGTTATTTGCAGTATCACTTCTGCTGGAATAGAATAGAATAGAATAGAATAGAATAGAATAGAATAGAATAGAATAGAATAGAATAGAATAGAATAGAATTCTTCATTGGTCAAGTGTGATTGGACACACAAGGAATTTGTCTTTGGTGGATATGCTCTCAGTGTACATTAAAAGAAAAGATACATTCATCAAGAATCATAAGGTACAACACTTAATGACAGTCATAGGGTACAAATAAGCAATCAAATCATACTAGGAAACAATCAATATAAATTGTATGGATACAAGCAACAAAGTTACTGTCATATAGTCATAAGTGGGAGGAGATGGGTGATAGGAATGATGAGAAGATTAATAGTAATGCAGACTTAGTGAATAGTTTGACAGTGTTGAGGGAATTATTTGTTTAGCGGGATGATGGTTTTTGGGAAAATATTGTCCTTGTGTCTAGTTGTTTTGGTGTGCAGTGCCCTATAGCCAGAGGTGGGTTTCAGCAGGTTCTGACCAGTTCTGGAGAACCGGTAGTGTAAATTTTGAGTAGTTCGGAGACCCGGTAGTCAAAATTCTGACTGGCCCCACCCCCATCTATTCTCTGCCTCCCAAGTCCCAGCTGATCAGGAGGAAATGGGGATTTTGCAGTATCCTTTCCCCGGAGTGGGGTGGGAATGGAGATTTTACAGTATCCATCCCCTGCCACGCCCACCAAACCACACCCATAGAACCGGTAGTAAAAAAATTTGAAACCCACCACTGCCTATAGCATCTTTTTGAGGGTAAGAGTTAAAACAATTTATGTCCAGGATGTGAGGGGCCTGTAAATATTTTCACAGCCCTCTTTTAGACCTGTGCAGTATACAGGTTCCTCAATGGAAGGCAGGTTGATAGCAATTGTTTTTTCTGCAGTTCTAATTATCCTTGAAATCTGTGTCTGTCTTGGGTTGCAGAACCAAACCAGACAGTTATAGAGGTGCAAATGACAGACTCAGTAATTCCTCTGTAGAACTGGATCAACAGCTCCTTGGGCAGTTTGAGCTTCCTGAGTTGGCACAGAAAGAACATTCTTTGTTGTGCTTTTTTGATGATGTTTTTGATGTTAGGTGTCCATTTTAGGTCTTGAGATATGATAGAATCTAGAAATTTGAAGGTCTCTACTAAGGTTCTGTGCAGCTGCCGATGTATTTTTGGATATATGAGTTTGATAAAATGGTACCTTGGAGGCTTGGAGTGGTGCTGCTGTTGCTTCAAGGGTGCATTGTTACTATGAATTAGATGCTGGTAGAACTTTTGGGTAAAGGTGTTATGGTTATCTAAGAGTGGATCAGGAGAATCTGGTGGTATCAGGATAGGCTGAAGGTTCTGTTACCATTTGATTAGATTGGGGAGGGAGTTCACTTTAATTTTTGTACACATCCCAAATTCCCTATTGTGAGATGAAGTGAGCATTTATATTTATATATTTAATCACATCATATAGGCCTGAAATGTTTCAAATGTGCAAAGTGCTTTCAACAGGGGAGGGATACCAAAATGTTTTACAATGGCTTTACACTTTTCGTGGCTATCATAACTTTGAATGGTTTTTTAACGACCATAAGTTGAGGACTACCTGTATGTGACTTTAGCAACATGGAAAGCCTGGGTAAATAAATAAAAATAAACGATTAATTAAAAGTAACAATACTGTTATGTAACTAATATCTCAAGTAATTGTGTCATATCTCAAGTAATTGTGTTCTCTTTGCTGTCGATGTCAAACTATTTAACATCACCGACAATACATCTACCATTCAAAAAGACCTTGATCATCTAACCGCTTGGTCTAAAACTTGGCAACTCCAAATCTCAACCAGCAAATGCTCAGTCTTGCATATTGGAAAAAAGAACCCAAACACTAAGTACATGCTTGATGGACATTACCTTACAGATGACCCCCACCCTGTCAAAGACCTTGGAGTTTTCATATCAAATGACCTAAATGCTAAAGCCCACTGCAACTACATAGCAAAAAAGGCTCTAAGAGTTGTAAACCTAATTTTGAATAGCTTCTTTTCCAAAAACACTACACTACTAACCAGAGCATATAAAACATTTGCTAGGCCAATTCTTGAATACAGTTCACTTGTCTGGAACCCATACCTCATTTCAGACATTAATACAATTGAGCGTGTCCAGATATATTTTACAAGAAGAGTTCTCCACTCCTCTGAAAACAACAAAATACCTTATCCCACCAGACTTAAAATCCTAGGCTTAGAAAATTTAGAACTCCGTCGCCTTCGACAAGACCTAAGTTTAATTGCAATAGATTTAAACTTAACGTTAACCGCTTTAATCTAGATTGCAGAAAATATGACTTCTGTAACAGAGTTATCAGTGCTTGGAATACATTACCTGACTCTGTGGTCTCTTCCCATAATCCCAAAAGCTTTAACCAAAAACTTTCTACTATTGACCTCACCCCATTCCTAAAAGGATTATAAGGGGTGTGCATAAGAGCACAAATATGCCTACCGTTCCTGTCCTATTGTTTGCTTATTTCTTTCTTTTCTTTTTTTCTTCTTCTTATATATAATAATATATATGTAGGTCTTTGGTTATTCGGGTTTTCTTCTGCGTAAAATTGGAAGTGTCTTGGCGATGTTTCGACGAAGTCTCATTCGTCATCTTCAGGCTTCAGCTTCGTGCTTCTGGGAGCAATGTGAGCAATCATTGCTCCCAGAAGCACGAAGCTGAAGCCTGAAGATGACGAATGAGACTTCACAAACATCGGCAAGACACTTCCAATTTTACGCAGGAGTAAACCCGAATAACCAAAGACCTACATACAAACACCCGCGAAAACCTCAGAAAACAAACAAATATATATATATATATATATATATATATATATATATATATATATATATATATATATATATATATATATATATATATATATATGCTTATACTTCCTTATATTACCTTATATATATGTTTATATACTATATAATCTTTTTATGTGATGCTTATATATAATGTTGTGACAAAATAAATAAATAAATAAAATAAATAATAAATAATAAAATAACTGTGTAGTCTTAACATAATATGGTAATCAAACATTTATTGATCCATGTATGTGCTCACATCTTAGTTAATTCCAAAGTTCAAAGCAATACCAGAAAAAGAAAGAAGGTGATTGTGGCAGCAGCTTAGGGAATTGTTGCTTAGCCAAGCAAGAAGGAAGATGAGAAGATGTGACAGCTCTTGGGAATGGTTAGATGGCACCAAGAGGCTGCTGTGGAAGGATGAAGTCATGAGTAGGAAGCGAACATCAGTAGTAGCAGCTATGACAGCACTGAATGACAGGCAGAATCTGAATCTGCCCTACTTGAACTCCTGGTGGATGTCATGCTACCAGTAGCAGCTTGGACCAGAATGCCAAGAACAAGTCTCTTAGATTTTGTATTGGTGAGATTTCCTAAGAAGATGATTAAATGGAAGAATTGTATTCTACTTTTAAATAAGAACTTACCAAGTTCTTTTGTTATCAAGGGAAGAAGGTGTTTCTTTTGTGAAGGAAGGGGCAGATTTGTCATTGTTTTTTTTAAATATCTACAATACTTCTTAGGAACCAATTCCCACATTCAACCTCATCTGAACTGCAAAATGGAAGTTTTTGGAAGAAAGACTATATTGCAAAAGAGCCTTGAAATCAAGTTGAATAAATAATATCCTTTTTCATTCCATTCCAATCTATTCTTGCCCTCCCCGACCCTGCTTTTAAAATCCATGTGTTAGTCTGTCTTTAGAAAAGTTCATCACCCACTTTCAGTTACCCATTGCATTTTAATCATACTGTAGATCTATAAGGTAAGTGACATATTCCTTTGGGTGGAAGCAAGGTGTTAATAGATAATAATTAGAGGCATAAAGATTCACATGTCTCAGTCAAGATTCTTATTCAGTTTGGTCAGGATGGAGGTGGCAAACCAGGTTAATTGATCAGACTCCATACCCAAGTTTATGATTAGCATGTAATCCGACTGCAAGTTGCTATTTATGGATGCATTCAGCTAATCTTTGACTGTCTGTCCTATGTAGTACTGGTTACAATCTGTTACATTGTCCATTGTTAATGAGCCCTATCTTTTTCCTCTGGGCTACTGGGAGTTTTAGTTCACTTAAGACGTTTTGGAGGGCTTTAGTTAGTTTGTATGCTCTGGTGTGGTTGTAATAGTTAGTTGGTTGCTTCTGCTTTTGATATATGACAGTGTTATATTTTTCATAGCTTATGTTTGTAATGCTATAGTAGATTGCATGGTCAGATATTTTTTGATAAAGTTGTATGGGACAAAATGGTATATATGTTTGTAGGTGTGTAATTGTGCATCTTCATTCATACAAAGGTATATGTTCTCTCTCTCTCTCTCTCTCTCACACACACACACACACACACACACACACCACAACAGAGATGCACTACAAAATATGTGTATTTGATTTGTAGCATACTTATTTAAAAGCTACTGCATTAGCTTTGAATTAAAAATAAATAAATGAATAAACAAAAAGGTTTTCCCATCCATTTAAAAATATGTTATAGTGAAAATGTGCATGGAATAATTAAACTATTTCCTTATTTATTAAGAGGAAGAGACGGGATATTTTTCAAGGTAAGACTCTAAGGGAAATTCGTATATTGATTTGATCAAGGATGGTCATTTGAAAACATTGGCTGATTATAATTATTGGCATTGCAATGACTATAGGGCAAGCTCCTAAAAATTGAAATAAGGCTGCTAAAATGTTTTGTCATTCTAACAGGTTGGAGGGCAAGTACTTTCCTTGCTCATCCAATCAAGAATAAAACTAGAAACGATAGTCTACATCTGCCATCCCATTAGCAAATTGTTTCCATAAGTTGTTATTGAAAATTACTCAATCACAGAGTTGCAAAATAGTTCACCATAATTGTCTACAACTAGAAAAATATTCTTAGCAAAGCTGAGGAAAAATAGTACAGGAACAGCTATTACTGCCTCTTTGAACAGTGTGTGTATGAAAATAATAATTATTATGTTCCACTGAGAACCAACTTTACTTGGACTGCAATCATTTTTATTTGTATTTTTAATATAACATTTTTCTATACAGTCAGAATAATAGAAAATATTCCTCATAGCTAATTTAGTATCTGTGCAATTCCAGTTCTGAAAACACCAAAGAAGTACAGTATACTGCAAATTATATTTTATGGAATTATGAATTATAATCCTGTAAAGTTCATGCCTTATTAATATTTTTATTATTTTTTGTGAAGTCCTTGGTGCTCTGTGAGCTTGTTTGCTTGTAAATATTTCATTATCCACCTAGGTAACATGATCAGTGCTGGTCAGTGTGGGATTCACTTCCTGTTTATATACAATAGCTTGCCTTGGCATTGTTGGTGAGAGTGAGGTATTCTCCTTGGTAGGTCCTTGGTTAAGATATTATTTTCTGCTTGATTGTTTGTATGGTGTTAATCCCTGCTTATCAGAGTGTAGGTTAATGGGGATGTTCTCTGGTCATTTGGTTGCCTTCCTATCTTATTCATCACCTCTTTGAAAGGTGTGTAAATATGGTTTATTTTTATGAGTCTATTGATAATGAGCAGAGTCTATTATAATGAGGACCCAGACTGTTGGGGGCAATATGCTGACTCTGTAAATTGCTTAGAAAGCGTTGTAAAGTACTATGAAGTGGCATATAAGTGTTATTGCTATTCATAGCTGACTTGTCAGAATAGCCAGCTTCCAGGAATTTCCTAGCAGTTTTTTATTTTATTGTTGTACCAATCTCCTCATCCAAAGTTTTTTTCTTATATTTAAATAACTTCTAGGTAGCCCCAGCTACTATGTGATAATGCAGTGACTATGTGATATTTCTGGTCCCAGTTTTCATGACAAGGGGCAATAATTTCTGACAATCTTCCCTATGGCATCCTAAACACAGTTATCATATCTTTCTCAATCTTTTTTGTCTCCAGACTGAACATTCACAGTTTCTTCAGCCTATCCTCATAGTCCGTGTATCATTGCTGACACCCTCTGTCCATCCTTCTGTGTGTAAAGTGCCCAGAACTGTATCCCAACATTCCAAGAATGGTCTTACCAGTGCAGTGGAGAAATGAGGGTGAGAATGTCTACAGGGTGTGTCATACAACCTATGGACTTTCAAATAACTTACTATATCTGTCTTTCTCTACTTCCATGTCTGTCATTTCTCCCATGTCTCCTATCCATGTTTCTGCTTCCTTTTTAATCATTCCATCCCATCCCATCCCATCCCATCTCATCCCATCCCATCCCATTCCATTCCAGTTACAGTGCTTAAGCTATAGTAAACAAATGTACCACTTTTAACAGATTAAAAATGGTGCTCCTAGTTACATGTTTTCCTTTTTTTTAAAGTATGTATTTAAAAGGTAATGAGATAAGTACCATCTAAGAGGAAGCATTTGCTTCTTTTCCACATAGTATGGATCATCTTTACTTAATTTAAATCAGCTGTCTTCCATCCTGGCCCTTTATTCCGTTTGGAGTTTCATTTTAATTTAATCAACATAAAGGCTAATTTCTTAGTTTTCTTATTTTCTTCTCTCAACTCATTTAAATAATAAGTGGGTAACTTTTGGGAGCTTTTAATAATAATTAGGTAATTCCTATTAGTGAAATGTACACTGTGTATAAATCTAAAAATAAAGGTTTCTTGCTTTTGAACTATATGCAATTGTATATACACCTTTAATTGCACCTTTAATTCAGCTCCTGATTTATTAAAAAGTTTTTTTAAAAAAAGGTAAAGGCTTTAAAATCCTCTGGGGTCTTTTAATGGATTAAAGGTCTTCATCTTCCAGAAATTTCAAATTTGACATTGTTAACCCTAGTTAAAATCATATTCTTTCTTCAGATGCAGGGCTTTTCTTAAATATAAAGTTATATTCTTTCTTTAGGTGCAGGGATTTATCACAAACTCTGGGTGTAATAAATTAATGAGAAGAAAAGTGTGTACATTTTCCCCAAATGACTGCTAAATGCAACACTTCATCATGCGCAGGTATTTTTATCATTTTTTTCAATAGCCATACTATGTAGAAATGCAAATGAAATACATTTATAAAAATGATATAAATAAGGAATAATGTAAAGTTTCAAGCTTCATTCACACTGTTCCAGAGCAGGAGTGAAATCTAAAAATTTTCCCTGCCGGTTCTATGGGTGTGGCTTAATTAGTGAGCGTGGCTTAGTGGTCAGATGACTGGGTGGGCGTGGCCAATAACAATAAATAATAAAAATAATAAACAAAGTATACAAAACAATAAGTGGTACCAAAAACCATCTTTCACTCTTTACACACACACACAACACAACACAACACAACACAACACAACTGACACACAAACAATGTAAAAGCAGCTGTACTTCACACAAAATGGCCCTTGCAGGAACCTCACACAGCCACAAAAAGCTCAAAAACCAACTTTCACACTTTACACACACACACAACACAACACAATACAACTGACACACACACACAAAATGCCACATACAGCTTTGTGAGATTTTGTGTGTTTGTGTAGTTAGAGTGAAACACTACAGAAACACACCGTATCTCAGAAAGCTGCACAAATATTTTATTTTATTTTTTTATTTTATTTATATTTTTTAGATCAGGGGTCTCCAACTTTAGTAACTTTAAGGTTTGTGGACTTCAATTCCCAGAGTTCCTCAGCCAGCAAAGCCAGCCAGCATTAGTTGCTCGTGAGGAAATAGATTAGCTAGCAACTGATTCTGTCTGATGCTGAAAGTGAAACTGCTTCTTTCGGGGTGGGAAAGCCATGCGTTAGATCAGTAATCAGGTAAGTGCCTTAGAATCTCTTAAAAGGAAATTTTCTACATGTAGAAAACATGTTTTTAAGGTTCTGCTGATGAGGAACTCAGGTGAGATTGCCAGAGGAGCCTTTAAATTTTTTTTTTATAAAGTTAAAAGGCTCTGCCGATCTCAGCTGAGGGGCAGGATCCTCAAAGGCTTTTTTTTTTTTTACTTTTAAAGGCATGTTTTCGGCTGAAGAAAAACTGCTTTTAAAAGTAAAAAAAAAAACCTCTGCTGATGGTGCAGCTCAGCAGAGGCTGGGGGGCAGGGGCAGAGGTTTTTTTGCCACCGGTTCTCTGAACCAGCAGCCACCATCGCTACTGGATCGGGCAAGCCAGTCCGAACTGGGAGCATTTCACCCCTGTTCCAGAGCCATTAGACTTACTGATTATTTCAAAGACGGCTTGTGTCCATTGCAACTGAATTGTGTCCATTTCAACTGAAATCTACTAAACGGAACTCTGTTAAATAGAGGTTTTATTGTAATATCCTTCTTTGTATTATTCATCCATAATATTATATCAGTCGAGAGAAGCAGCCTAAAACTAAGGAAAATTTCCTGACAGTTAAGAACAATTAATCAGTGAGGCAACTTGCCTCCAGAAGTTGTGAATGCTCCAACACTGGAAGTTTTTAAGAAGAGATTGGATAACCATTGTCTGAGATGGAATAGGGTTTCCTGCCTGAACAGGAGGTTGGCCTAGAATAGGGGTCTGCAAACTTGGCTCTTTTAAGACTTTTAGACTTCAACTCCCAGAGTTCTTCAGCCAGCAAAGCTAGTTGAGGAACTCTGGGAGTTGAAGTCCACAAGTCTTAAAAGAGCCAAGTTTGCAGACCCCTGGCCTAGAAGACCTCACAGATCCCTTCCAACTCTGTTACTCTGTCATTCTGTTAATGGGATTCAGCTAGTGTATGTAAGACTGCAGGGCTATCTATACAGAAATTAAATGTAAAGTGTAACACACACACATATATAAAGATTCATTGATAGTCCTGGTTGGTAATAAATGAAAACTATATAAAGAATAGCTCAGCTCGTCTTACTTTCCTATTATGGACATCATAATAAATATATTAAATAAACGGATTGCCTTGATAAATGTTACCGATTGTTATTCTTTTTTTCGGAGCAGCTACCCATTATAGAGTAAATAGATGTATTTTAAAAAGAAATAACTTTCATTTTTAAAAGTGAAAGCCGTAAAGTTTTCAATAATCTCTTTCAACATTGACATATGGACTTATTTTTCTGTTTTCTGTATTACACAATCATTTTCTTAATTTTCTATCAACTAGATTACTCTCTTAGGGGGAAAAAAGTTATCATTTATAATTTAGAAAGCCTACACCAGAGAATAACATTTAAAGAATGCAATTTCATGCCAACCTAGTTTGAAAAATGAACCTTCCATCTGTCCTTCCCACTCCTACCTTATGGCTGGCATTTAGGTTAAACAACAACAAAGTCACTGGGACCCAATCACGGTGCAGGTTTTACAGGAAGACACTGTAGCACTATATGAAATATTTTGACTACAATCAAAAGAGAATTATGAAGAAACTCTTCTAGAAGGTTGTGTATATTTGCAAAATGTGAAAGAAAATAAATCAGCACCTATGACTGTTTTGCAGCAATGAAAGGAAATACAAGGAAGAGTAGATACCTTAAGTCAGGGGTGTCCAAACTTGGCCCCTTGAAGAGTGGTGGACTTCAACTCCCAGAATTCCCCAGCCAGCATGAGCTATAAATATGAGCAAGTTGCTGGCTGGGGAATTCCGGGAGTTGAAGTCCACCACTCTTCAAGGGGCCAAGTTTGGACATCCCTGCCTTGTCATCTTCCTGGGATAATAACATTCCCCTTCTGCAGGAACACAATGCCTTAGCAGTCTCCCAAATTTAGCTGCAAACAAAATTATATTTCCTGTAGTATAGGAAAACATTGGTTATTAACTTTGGGTCTGTGGATTATGCCATGGGTTTAGATTACTTTTAGATTTAGACTGTACAAATATGGCAGCATTATTATTAAAAAAAAATTAGATAGAAGTATTTTTTCCATGTCTGATTATTCAGATGGAAGAGATGGAAAATAAATAAATAAATAAATAATAAATAAATAAATAAATAAATAAATAAATAAATAAATAAATAAATAAATAAATAAATAAATAAATAAATGCCACAGAGAAGAGGGAGTCAAACTATTCTCCAAAGCACCTGAGGGTAGAACAAGAAGCAATGGATGGAAACTAATCAAGGAAAGAAGCAACTTAGAACTGTCAGGAGAAATTTCCTGACAGAACAATTAATCAGTGGAACAACTTGCCTCCAGAAGTTGTGAATGTTCCAACACTGAAAATTTTAAAGAAGATGTTGGATAACCATTTGTCTGAAGTGGTGTACAGGTTTCCTGCCTGGGCAGGGGATTGGACTAGAAGACCTCCAAGATCCCTTCCAACTCTGTTTTGTTGTTGTTGTTGTTGCTGCTGCTGCTGTTATTATTGTTAAATAGTTGTAACTGACAAGGTGCAAAGAAAAGAGGAGGATTGAGTTTACCTGATTTGAAATGGTATTTTGCAGCTCTCTGTTTGGGTTGAGTGAAAGAGAAATAGAAATAGAAGGTTTTTGGAATTAAAAGGACATGACTTGAAATTTGGATGGAATGGATATCTGTGGTATGATAAAGTCAAAATTAATGTGGATTTTTAAAGTTCATAATGTTAGGCATGCCCTATTGAGAATATGGAACAGATACAAATGTTAAGCTTCGCCTGAAAACACTCTTGTGGGTCTCATCAAAAGAAGCATTTTATAGATGAAGAATAATAAGCAGACACAAATTTGTCACAAGACGCGTTTATCACAAACGCTTTTTACCATGATCAAATCGGGTTCTGATAAAAAAATTCACATTTTTTTTGCGGTCGATTTCCCCTTCTGTGCTATTTTTTTTTTTTTGTAAGCACCAAATTTACAAAATTAGGTTTGGGTCACGACCAAATCAGGTTGCGACCAAAGTTATGAAACAAATTATGGTCATGACCAGAGGTTCTACTGTACTATAAAAATTGAGAGAAAAATCGAGAACAGATGGATAGAGTTGTCCATGGTTCTCTTAGTTACAATTATTAGGAAGATTTAAAGTAGACAAAAGAATTTATGGTTTTGAACATTGTAAGACTGAGTTTGAAATAGAATTGTGTAGAAATAATGAACATATAGTTGTTAAAATATATAAACTTTTACTGAAATTTGAAACAGAAGAAGAGCAAGTGGGTTTGGATTTCAAATGAAATTTGAAACAGAAGAGCAAGTAAAAATGGACTAAAAGTTTGGTTATAATATACAGATGGAGCAATGGGAAAATATGTGGCTGAAAATACTGATGGTTACTCCTATGTTATAATCTTAAAGAGATTTTTTAAAAAAATGATGTCCTGTATCAATGCTGTATGTCACCAGAGAAATTGTGAGAATGTATAAAGGAGTTTCAAATACATATTAGAAATGTGAACAACAGGAAGGGACATTTTATCATGTTTGATGTATGTGTAAAAAAAAACTAAAAAAAAATGGATTCAGATACACAGACCAAGGATTTTAAAGATTAATATATTGAAACCAGGGGCTTTTCTTTTGGGATTGATAAACAGTGGGGGGGGGAAAGTTCATGGTACTTTGTCTTCGAATAAGACAACTGCGGGTACAAAGATGGAAAGACTCAGCATTACCCACAATGGAGAAATGGTTGGTGAAGATGATGGAACATGCTGACATAGCTAAATAGACTTCTTTGCTAGAGAAAAGGACAATATCTACTTTCATTGCAAAGGTTAAAAGTTCCTAATGTAACTGATTTTTCCCTTTACTTAGTTGGAACATAAAAGAAAATAAAAAGCTAAAAGAAGCTAGATTCTTCCTGGCATCATGAAGCATTTCACAATATACTGGGGACTTTGCCTAGCAAATTTAACAAACATTTAATATAATTCTAAACCGCATTGTACAGTATTGATAAGTTGCATCCTTCTCAGCCTAAGGATTCTCAACTTCAGGCTGTCTGTTTCCCTGTCAATTAAAGTTTTCCATGGCCTCCCTGCCAGCTTGACATGGCTATTACATGTGCAGTATACTGTGGAAGAGGTGAGTGAAATGTTATTAAATATATGTATGTTCAGAACCTATATATTTTGTTAGCTAGACAGTAGTGAAATTGCTGTTTTATAAGTTCATTTGTTGCTCATTCTTCTCTAGTTTTTCACAACCTCCTTATTTTATTCCTCCCCTGCATGATTAATTGCTTGTTCCATCATCCCAAACTCAAGGTTAAGTTAAGGTCTCCTTCAGGTTGGTGGACCATGTAATAAAAATCAGTTTGGATAGGTTCTGTCATCAGAGCATTACAGGTTTGAGGGTAGAATTATATTTTCTCCATTGTTTTCTCTTGAGGCAGATCTTGTAGGACACGTTAAACTTCTTAATAATATAAGGCCTATATTTCGTATCAGATCATATCAGAAAATCCAATATAATACACATACACACATATATGTGTGAATGCATGCTTAGAACCAGAATTAAAATTCATGGCAGCATAATAAGTTGTTTTCAGAATCCTCATAAACATAATATAGATATTAAAATACTTTTAAAAATTAAAAAAAAGTATTTACTTATTTATTTTAAAACTGTCTCATAATGTCAACTAAAGCTTTAGTGGTCCATTCATGAAATCATTTAAAAATTCAATTGGATTGCAGTGTAGTTTATGCTTTTTCAATTTCTTTTTATTGTTACGCTTCTGTTCTGAAAATGTGTTATGAACCACGTCAAATTATTTGTCAGTGAAAGATAAATAAAGTTTAAATAACTGAAGTTATTTAATGCATAGATGTTTGGGATGGATAGATGTTTACAATGTCCTTCCTATCAATGACTACTTCAGCTTCAACCACAACAATACACGAGCATACAAAAGATTCAAACTTAAAGTGAACCGCTCCAATCTCGATTGCAGAAAATATGACTTCAGTAACAGAGTTGTTAATGCCTGGATTGCAATGCCAGACTCCGTGGTCTCATCCCAAAATCCCCAAAACTTTAACCTAAGACTGTCTACTGTTGACCTCACCCCATTCCTAAGAGGTCTGTAAGGGGCGTGCATAAGAGCACCAGCGTGCCTACCGTTCCTGTCCTAATGTTCCCTTTAGTTGTATTCATTTTATGTATTCAATTCATGCTTATACTTATATATATTATTTCATATTTATTTGACAAAAGAAAGAAAGAAAGAAAGAAAGAAAGAAAGAAAGAAAGAAAGAAAGAAAGAAAGTAAGTAAGTAAGAAAGTTAGCTTGATAACTCCTTATGCATGGGGTGCCACATACTGTACATCTATATGAATTTTCATGGAGAGCTCAGTCACTACTTCAAGGTACAGTATCATCAGTACTCAGATTATACCTAACTGTATATTGCTACCCCAGGCTATGAGGAGAAAAATGCTGTTGATGTCCTTTTCTACTACCTGGAGAAAGTAAGTATCTGTCCCCTACAGGACAGAATTCTGAGGAGCTGAACCCTAATCAGTCTGAGTTGCTGTAGATACTTCAGACTTCCTCTGCCAGCACCAAATATTTCTTGATGGGCAATCACTACTGTCATAGAGCAGATTCAAACTTTAGGATCCTTCTGTACTCCAAGATCCTGATGAAACAGTAGGTGAAAACTGTGGCCAAAGAGACCTACACTTAACTTGGGCTGGTGCACCAAAGTAGGCCGTGATCTTACTTGGCTACTGGGTTACTTAGCTACCTAGCTACTTTACTATACTGCTGTACTAGGTAGCTACAATAGCTACCTATTGTACTATGCTCTTATTACCTTCCAGTTTTCCTATTGTATAATATGCTCTACTTGCCCTTAAAAACTACTTGAAAACTACAGTTGGTCCAAAATGAAGTGGTCTGCATATTTTCCAGGTATAGTGCTAGTTTTGTGGCGCTTGCATTGATTGCCACTTGATTTCCAAACAAAACTTAAGATGCTGCTTTTAATTTACAAAATTTGAAAGGCAGCCTACTTTATCCAACACCAGCCTCAGCAATTAGATTAAAGATGTAACTGATCCCAGATTTTCAGGAAGTCCAGCCCAGGCTGAGGTGGGGAGGTTGTTTTTCTGTAGTGGAGATCAGGAGATCTCCTTCCTTGTTGATGTTTTGGAAGTTGTTAAAGTCATTGTTGAAGAAGAAGGCAGTAGCAAACCCATTGTGAGTAACGTTACCAAGAAAATATAATCAACATGCCATGGAGTAAATACAGATGGAAGGAAGGAAGGAAGGAAGGAAGGAAGGAAGGAAGGAAGGAAGGAAGGAAGGAAGGAAGGAAGGAAGATATATTGATGGTAGTGGGATTAATTGTATTGATTTGATTCAATTTACTGAAATCAGATGAATACCAATTGTTTGTTTTAACCCAATTTATTGAAATGAAAGACATTTGACAGGAGCAGTCTATAATCCCAATAAAACGAAGTGTGAACATTCTTCTTCTAGAGAAGTAATAGGAAATACCCCTTTGATACAAACTACATTACTGTTCAACTCAACGTAGTCCCTCACTCTTCACTAACCAAGTGCAGAACTTTATCAATAAAAGCCAATTTACATAGGTTTAAATTGAGAGCCAGCATGATGTAGCAGTTAAGGTGCAGGAATGAATAAACAGGTTCTAGTCACTTAGGTACAGAGATAACCTTGGACCAGTTTCTTTCTCTTAACCCAAAAAAGCTGCCCCCAAAATATAACTCCTCATTGCATCATATGTTGATAGCTTCTGCATGTGAACGGAAGGGAACAGAATGCAAACAACAGCACAGGTCTGATTCAGTTTAATTGGGATTTCCTTTTCTGCAAAATGGCAATATGTTTGACATACACAGAATAGAAAGGAGTTTCCAATTTGGGAGGCACAATTGGTGAATGTGAACTTTTGAGATGATGGGTATTTGCTAAAACCTACAAGGTCCATTATATGAAAAGGTCAACTGTTGACTTATCACTTATCAAAGAATCTGAATATAATTTTTATATATCCCATCTGTGCTATATATCACATAGCCTCCTCTAAAGGTTTGTCCATGGCATCAGTGCATGAAGTAATTATAGGGCTCTTGTGTTAACCTCAATGTCTAAGTAATCCCATTTTGACCGTTGCCACTGCCAACATTTGATTATAGATTGAAGGTTAGAAAGGGAATCTTCATGCAAATGTTGAATGCCCTTTGAGTCTTCCTACACAAGTTGGGATTCATGTAAGATCCTGACCAAATGTAGGGTTTAAAAGTGGACAGTTTGAACATGACAAAAAAAATCATTTCACATTTTTAGCTCCCTAAGAAGGATGAGTAGACTGGTAGGTTATAGGGATATTTTAAGCAAGAGTAGCATTTACAACTCTTTTTCTCTCTACGTGTCATTTATATGCAAGAGCGGAAATCCTCTCTTCCCTGCAGCCGATCACATTGGGAGTCTTGTATAGCAATGATGATGGCTGTGGTAATTTAGGATGGAAATGAAATTAGTCTTGCTTCTCTCATGCTGCTGAGACGGTGATAGAGTTAGGTCCCTGTCCTTTTGCCTGCATGTCCATGTGTGAAAAGGATCAAACTGATTCAATTAGGGAACCAAGGTTGTTAGAGCCAACTTATTTTCCCTTGTTGCTTCCCAGCACATATAGAGGACTTAATCTCAGCATGAGTTTCTTGACAGAACTCAGCTTCGTTGCTATGGGAACAATTTTCATGAACTCCTCTAAGCAACCTCAGCCCACTCATTCCACCAGGGATCACATATTTGATTGACTGCTAAGTCCAACTATAGAGTAGTACTAGTCATGTCACATCTGTCATATTTCCCTAAATAACTTTTTTTCCCCAAAGAAAAAAATTACACTAAACGTATCATTTCTTCTTTTCTTTTGTTCACTTAAGAGTTTATTTTAATTCTTGATTAAAAAAGAATTTAATCCTTGATTAAATAATTCTTGATTCTTTTTTCTCTGCATAAATAAACTCCATCGTTCTTTCTCTCATTCCCCTCCCCCTTTCTTAAATCCAAAGCCTGGGAAACAGCACCACTAGTAATTAGGAACTGAATGATGTTGTTTAAAGCAGCATTAATTATTGGAGCCGATGACAACCCAGGGTTACAGAAATCAAAGAAATCAGAGTAAGAGCAAGAAACTACTATTCCTTAAAGAAAAACATCAGGGATTTACTCTTTTCTTTGTGCAATTGATACCAATGAATCAGGCAGTAATGGCAAAGTTCTGGTCACAAAAGACTAACCCTGCATATCATTAAACCTTTATCACATTGGAGAAAGTTTCTAATTCTAGCTCATGAACATCCGCTGCAAATATCAGAGCATTATTTTCAGACACAGAATTTTCTGAATTCAAATGCAATGTATGGATAATGATAGTCTTCAGTAGGTCTACTGAAAAAGAATAATTTCTATTTATGCAGCATCTTTCTCAGATGTAACAGGGCACCTATATTGACACTGCTCATCATTTCTTCTCCCTGGCAGCTCCTTGAAACCACCTCCACCTCTACTACTCTCTTAATGGTCAAGGAATCAAGTTGAAAATGATGGGCTGTGATGCCGAAGGAGATATTGCAGGAAGGAGAAGATTATGGATAATTGGACAGGGGCACATTCTGTTGGATGAGCTCACTCTTCCTTAGCATGCCCCAGGCTATGGCTCATCCTGGTCAATAGGGTCGCCATGAAACATCTAAAGAAGCTTTTTGGAGCATGGACATTTGGCAAAAAAAAGAGATGATTTTGCAGATAGCTCTCTGCATTCAGTCCATTATCTTGACAGTCTTTCTAACTGAGGAAAGCTGGTATTAACTAAGCAGATAGGGCTGGGCAAATGATTGGTATAAACGGTTCAGAACTTTCTGAGCCTAGTACCTCGCTACTATTCATTAAAGTAGGCTCTTTTTCAGGTTTCTTGGAAAAAACAAAAATAAGTTGCTTCTTTAAGAGGTACAATGAGAGGTCTCTTTTAAACAAACAGTGTCATCTTTTTTAGGCTTCTGCAAAAGTTTGAAAAAGTTGGGCAGTGTTAAAGAATAGTAGACAGATACTGCCATTATGTTTTCCTAAGTTCTAAACCAGTGGTAGTCAACCTGGTCCCTACCGCCCACTAGTGAGCATTCCAGCTTTCATGGTGGACAGTAGGGGTTTTGTCCGATACTGAAGCACTTTCCTTTTTTTTTTTTTGACTTTTTAAAAAATTTTCGTAGCATTATTTAGAAACATTTTCATTAGGTTTTCATAAAATTCTCTGTGACAATTTAAATTTCTGAAAATATACTATTTGTATTGCCCGCGCATAAGTTTAGTTCACGTTACGTAAGTAAAACTAAATGGCGCTATAGTGCAACTGCAAACAAAAGAGCCTCGTCCCAGAATAGCTCACGCATCTCCTTTACCACCACCCAGCTGTAACAGACAAGCAGAGCTGGTAGCCAGCACCCCCCCAAACCCAATCCACAATGCGCGAGAGGCATACGCAGACGATACACAGCGCATTACTGTGGAACCAGTGGGCGGTTAGAAAATTTTACTACTAACAGAGATACAAAAGTGGGCGGTAGGTATAAAAAGGTTGACTATCCCTGGTCTAAACTATTTGTCGCTAATAATTTTTAAGTCTATACAGCCCTAATGAATAACTGAGTCAGAAACTGAATCTGAACAAAAAGTGGTTGGAGATTACAAATCCCACATCTTCAGAATTGTTTCTTGTTTCCTGTAATTATTTACTGCAAAGAGTCAGAATATGAAAGATTTGTGGGAATGTTCTTTCAAGGCAGTTAAAAAGTTTGAGAAAAACAATGAAAATGTGAACATTTTTGTTTAGAATGGCAAGCAAAGGTGCTATCAAGTTCGATTCAGGTTTGCTTTGCACTTTGGTCAGCCCAATGTCTCTCTTGTGTTGGCTGAAGTGGTTGCACTGATAGAAGAAATTGAAAAAGATTTGGCTTGAAAAAGTTTAGACGGGGCTTCTATAATGGACATTCATTGTAATATAGTGTGGTGTGTATGTGTGTGAGTGTTCATTTTTCTGGTCATTTTAAGATTTTTACCCCCTTTACAACCACAGATAATAGCATCTGATAATGCAAGTGCTGGATATTAATCTTGTATTTATTTATTTATTTATTTAAAGTGAATTAAATCCTGAAGGAAATAATTGTACTTTGTCCAGCTCATGCTCAGAATTATCTTTTAAAAAGACCCAAAGATGCATACATGTACACTTTTCAGAAAAGTTCAAACTGGAGTATTGCTTAGAAGAGTACATTATTAATAAGCAATACAAATATGCTATGCATTAATAAATAATCTGTTGTTCAAGCTGCAAAGTAGAAGTCCGGGAAAGAAACTTAGCAAGCGTCTATTTAGCTATGGGTTTCACATATTCCAATTATTCTTCTAAAATGACTTGAGCTTTAGCTATGAAACAGGGACTGATGCCACCATCCATACACACTTTATTATTTTATTAATGTTCTTAAATGTTACTTTTGACTTTTTGATTAGCTGAAACTCAATTCTAATTAAGATTTTTGTAAGATTCAAATAAGTAGAATAAAATATCCCTTTAGTGCAGCTATCTAAATCCTTAGAATGAATGTTATGGTACATGGTAACTGCCCTAATTAAATTAAACAAAGAAATATATAAAAACATACTTTTGGCAGCATCTTCCTTTAGAGCAGCATTTCTCAAACTTGGCAACTTTGAAATCTATAGAGATTATTCTAGCTGGGGAACTCAGAAAGCTAAAGTCCACACATCAGTTGCCAAGTTTGAGAACAATTGCTTTAGAATATCATGAATGTGTCTCAAGATGCTGCATGTACCTCCTAGTTGCTGAGATGAAGATAATATTATGGCTGATAACTTATTTATTTATTTATTTATTTATTTATTCACATTTTTATACCGCCCTTCTCCGAAGACTCAGGGTGGTGTACAGCAAGTAAAACGACAATAATCCAAAACCATTTAAAATATCATAACAAAGTTA
Source organism: Ahaetulla prasina (assembly GCF_028640845.1). NCBI lineage: Eukaryota > Metazoa > Chordata > Lepidosauria > Squamata > Colubridae > Ahaetulla > Ahaetulla prasina. The sequence continues at coordinate 126,057,406 of NC_080539.1, forward strand.
AAAATCTAATTAGACTGCTGTATACTTAAAACTATTAGGTAAAAATACAAAAGATAAAAAAACCCTGTTAAGAAACCCGCTAAAATCCCCAAATATTAAAATCAATCAATCAGGCCAGCCCCGCTTGGTGAAAAAAGAAAGTCTTGAGCTCGCGTTTAAAGGTCCTAACATCAGGGAGAAGACGGAGTCCCACCGGCAGCTCGTTCCACAGAGCTGGGGCCCCCACAGAGAACGCTCTTCCCCTGGGGGCCGCCAGCCGACATTGGTTGGCTGATGGCACCCTAAGGAGGCCCTCCCTGTGAGAGCGCACTGGACGCACCGGACAATGGGAGGTAACTGGCGGCAGCAGGCGGTCCCGTAAATATCCCGGTCCGATGCCATGGAGCGCTTTAAAGGTGATAACCAACACCTTTAAAGCCTATACTTTCTTGTTATTACTAAAAAAGCAAAATGTACCAGTCTTGATTTAAAGGCATAATAAGCATCAGAGGTCAGTATCAGTAAGCTTAGATGGTGATAACATAGCCTTAAGAAAATTATGGTTTGGACTATAAGAGAAACAAGGGGTAAAGACCAGGAATTAAGAATAAAAAGAGTGGTAAAAAAGAAAAAACACCCCAATGTAAAACTAAGAGAAAGAGGAAGGATATAATACATACGAATGATCTTGTAGAGTGGAATTTATCAGTTCATGCAGGAAGTGAATCTATCAATTTAGTTCCACATTAAAGGGCTAAAATGTATTTCAGAAAGTATGAATTGATTTTTAGGATGTGTATTAAAGGAAGAATCCATAGTTTAATGATAACTGCATAACATTCCAGTGAATAGTGTTAAGGGGAGAAATAGATCTTAAATTTGGGGGGAATTTGTGCAGTATTTTGACTGAATGCTATCTGGCATCAGGAGTACTCTGCCAGGTAACATGAATTTATGTGAACAAATGAAATAAATCATTACATAAAAATAATGAGGTTATTCACTGACCCAAGAGTGAGAAACAGTATTGAGAATCTGCATAAATCTCTCTCTCTCCCTCCCTCCCTCTCTCTCTCTCTCTCTCTCTCTATCTAATGTTTTCATAGGTTTTCACGGGTATAGGTATGTATACAGCTCCGACCACGTTTTGCTCGCACAAGCATGAAGCCATAAGCACCAGCCTGAAGATGACGAGTGAGACCTCATTGAAACGTTGCCAAGATACTCTCAAACGTACATGGGAAAAGACCCGAATACGCCAAGACATACATACATACATACATATCTATCTATCTATCTATCTATCTATCTATCTATCTATCTATCTATCTATCTATCTGTCTATCTATCTATCTTCATAAGATGAAATAATGGAGACAAATCTAAGAACACAATTCCATTGTTTATGATGAGCACCTGAGAGAATTAGTGAAGAATGCCAACGTAATGAAAGGTTCTGGATGTGGGATAACATCAGGAATGAATCTTGGAGAAAAATAGACATTAAAAATAGGAAAGAAGACAAAAAATAGAGTAATGAAAGCAGAATGACTTGGCAAGAAAAAAAGTCCTGTACAAAAAATAAATAAATACTAGATGATTAATCTACCTCTCAACAGAATGAGTGGGAAGTGGTCATATGGGAAGAGGAATTTTCTGGAACACAGTGACAATAATTATAGTTTGAAGTGTCACAGAGAATGTTGAAGTTATCTAAAGGAGTATTTGAAAAAGTGGAAAATGCTACAGATGAAAGGGGGGAAACCCTACATAAGGGAATGCTGTAAAAAAAAGGAGGATGGTGTTGTATAATGCACTTACAGAGGAATAATATAGTCAAAGAGAACAAGGAACTATTAATAGAGAAATGGAGTGATTTTTTTTATTGAAAAAGTTTTTACAAAAAAAAAGCTTTCCCCCCCTTTCCCCCCTCCCCCCTTACACCCCCCTTCAAAAAAACCGCTACCCCCTCCCCCCTCCCGACTTCCTGGAACAAACACAAGGTATAGTTTTCAACATCTATATGAAGCCGTTGGGTGAGATCATCAGTGGCTTCGGGGTGAGATACCAGCTGTACTCTGATGACACCCAGCTGTACTTCTCCACCCCGGGCCACCCCAATGAAGTTGTTGAAGTGCTGTCCCAGTGTTTGGAAGCCGTACGGGTCTGGATGGGGAGAAACAGGCTCAAGCTTAATCCCTCCAAGACGGAGTGGCTGTGGATGCCGGCATCCCGATTCAGTCAGCTGCAGCCACAGCTGACTGTTGGAGGCGAGTTATTGGCCCCAAAGGATAGGGTGCGCAACTTAGGTGTCCTCCTGGATGAACGGCTGTCGTTTGAGGATCATTTGACGGACGTCTCCAGGAGGGCCTTCCACCAGGTTCGCCTGGTTCGGCAGTTGCGCCCCTTCCTTGATCGGGATGCCTTGTGCACAGTCACTCATGCACTCGTTACCTCTCGCTTGGATTATTGTAATGCTCTCTACATGGGGCTCCCCTTGAGGTGCACTCGGAGGCTTCAGTTAGTCCAGAATGCAGCTGCGCGGGTGATAGAGGGAGCTACGCATAGCTCCCACGTAACACCGCTCCTGCGCAGACTGCACTGGCTACCTGTGGCCTTTCGAGTGCACTTTAAGGTTTTGGTTACGACCTTTAAAGCGCTCCATGGCTTAGGGCCTGGGTACTTACGGGACCGCCTGCTGTTACCGCATGCCTCCCACCGACCTGTACGCTCTCACAGAGAGGGACTTCTCAGGGTGCCGTCCGCCAAGCAATGTCGGCTGGCGGCCCCCAGGGGAAGGTCCTTCTCTGTGGGGGCTCCCACACTCTGGAACGAGCTTCCCCCGGGTTTACGCCAAATACCTGACCTTCGGACCTTCCGTCGCGAACTGAAGACACATCTTTTCATTCGCGCGGGGCTGGCTTAAATTTTATCGATTTTAAATTTTTTATTAATAATTTTAAATGGGGTTTTAGTTTATTATATATTTTAAACTTTTTAGGCTAATTATAAAATAAGTTTTTAAATTTGCATTTTAAATTGTACATCGTATTGCCTGTTTTATTTTTGCCTGTACACCGCCCTGAGTCCTTCGGGAGAAGGACGGTATAAAAATCAAAATAATAAATAAATAAATAAATAAATAAATAAATAAAAATAGTTAAAAATAAAACAAACATATGCTAAAAATTTTCCCTCCTAACTCAGTTATACTCCTGCATTTCTCATCAAATCCTAACCTCCCCCAATGCAATCAGAAATAATACATCCTAATCATTCAAAGGTAGTCTGATATCTCTTCATCTGATATCTATTTTGAATATAGTCAATCCCTTTTTTCCATTCATTTAGGTATCTTTCTTGCATATTGTCTTTCAAAAAGGCTGAGATTTTTGCCATCTCAGCCAAATTGGCAACTTTCAATATCCATTCTTCTATTGTAGGTAATTCTTTTTTCTTCCAATACTGTCCTATCAGTAATCTTGCCACTGTTATTAGATTTAAAATCAATTTAGTGTCAATTACTGTACAATCCGTGATAATTCCCAGTAAAAAAAATTGTGGTAGGAACTTTATCTTCTTTTTCAAAACATTTTGTATAATCCACCACATTCTTATCCAAAAAGTCTTAATATTCTTGCAAGTCCACCAAATATGAAAATATGTAGCATCATCACTATTACATCTCCAACATTTTGCTTGCATATCTGGATACATACATGATAATTTCTTAGGATCTAAATGCCATCTATAAAACATTTTATAAAAATTTTCCCTTAGATTAGCCTGCGTAAATTTAACATTTCTAACCCAATTTTTTTCCCAAGTTTCCAATAATATTGGCTCTTGAAAATTTTGTGCCCACTTTATCATACAGTCCTTTACCAAATCCCTTTCAGAATCTATTTCAAGTAACACATTATACAATGTCTTTATATACTCCTGAGACTGATTTCTAATTTGCTTTACCAAATTTTCCTCATTCTGCACTATACCAATTTTCTGATCTTCCTTCTATTTAACACGTAGTTGCCCATATTGAAACCAAGTATAATTTTTCCCTTCTTCTGTTAATACGTGCAGAGATTTTAATTGCAAATTACCTCTTTCAGTATACAAAAGAACTTTATATGTAATCATTTCCTGATTCTGTTCTATATTTATATTCTGTATTGTATGCCTGGGACTTGCCCACATAGGAACCTTATAATTTAGTTTATAAGAGTATTTTTTCCAAACACGCAAGAGACCAGTTCTTAACACATGATTTTTAAAAGCCTTATCCACATTTTTGTCATAAATTAAATATGCATGCCATCCATATAGCAAGTCATAACCTTCTATATTCAGAATTCTTTCCTCCGTTAGATTAAACCAATCACTTATTACAGAGAGAGCAGCTGCTTCATAATATAATTTAAAATTGGGCATTTTTAAACCTCCCCTTTCCCGGGAATCTTGAATTATTTTCATTTTAACCTCGCTTTTTACCTTCCCATATAAATTTATTAATTCCCTTCTGCCATTCCTCACGATTCTTATCTTTCTTAATTATTGGTATCATCTGAAAGAGGAATAAAAATCTAGGTAAAACATTCATTTTGATAGCAGCTATTCTCCCCAGCAATGATAATTGCAATTTTTTTTCCAAACAATCAACTCCTTTTGAACTTTTTGCCATAACACCTCATAATTATTCTTGTACAATTTCACATTTGATGATGTAATATAAACCCCTAAATATTAAGAAATGGAGTGATTTTTATGAAAACCAAAAGTTGAGGTAGGTGAAGATGACTACATGAGAAATCCTTTTGTGAATGGAATTAAAAGGAAAAGTGATGCAATAATGTGGAGTGTATCTGAAATGAGGACTTCCAGAAAGAAGTATGTGTATAAAGTATGTATGTATGTATGTATGTATGTACGTACGTATGTATGTTTGCACGTATGTATTGTATATAATGACATTTCAGAAATGTACCATTAATAATCTCATTGATTAAACGAAAGAGATGAATCTTAAGCCTCTCTTAATACAGAAGGTAGCATCCTCTATAAAGCATTCTTTTTACACATTTTAAGCTTAGACCAATTTGTATTTTGTATTTGAGGAATGAATTTGAGAAGGTAAGGCTACGAGTTTTATTGTCATTGTTTTTAGAGTTATAATGATTAAGTCACAGAAAGTCCTTCTTGACTGATGATTTTTAAAAGCCTTATCCACATTTTTGTCATAAATTAAATATGCATGCCATCCATATAGCAAGTCATAACCTTCTATATTCAGAATTCTTTCCTCCGTTAGATTAAACCAATCACTTATTACAGAGAGAGCAGCTGCTTCATAATATAATTTAAAATTGGGCATTTTTAAACCTCCCCTTTCCCGGGAATCTTGAATTATTTTCATTTTAACCCTCGCTTTTTTACCTTCCCATATAAATTTATTAATTCCAGTCTGCCATTCCTCCAACTTTTTATCTTTCTTAATTATTGGTATCATCTGAAAGAGGAATAAAAATCTAGGTAAAACATTCATTTTGATAGCAGCTATTCTCCCCAGCAATGATAATTGCAATTTTTTTTCCAAACAATCAACTCCTTTTGAACTTTTTGCCATAACACCTCATAATTATTCTTGTACAATTTCACATTTGATGATGTAATATAAACCCCTAAATATTAAGAAATGGAGTGATTTTTATGAAAACCAAAAGTTGAGGTAGGTGAAGATGACTACATGAGAAATCCTTTTGTGAATGGAATTAAAAGGAAAAGTGATGCAATAATGTGGAGTGTATCTGAAATGAGGACTTCCAGAAAGAAGTATGTGTATAAAGTATGTATGTATGTATGTACGTACGTATGTATGTTTGCACGTATGTATTGTATATAATGACATTTCAGAAATGTACCATTAATAATGGCGGAAGCGAGGGGTCATACCAAGTTTCGGGAGCGCGTGCTCGATGTCTGAAAGCGATCACGCCCCGACCCTTGACTTCTCCTGCCTCGGATGGTCAGGATCCTCAGAGCCCGGGCCTTCGGTTGATGTTGTGCAATGCTCGGTCCGTGGTGAACAAAGCCCCCCTTGTTTGTGATCTTATTCAGGGGGGTTCCGCGGACCTTATAGGCATTACGGAGACCTGGTTGGGCACGGAAGGGGGTGTGCCCCTCGTGGAGATGTGCCCGCCGGGTTTCCGTGCATTCCATCAACCGAGGGCCCAGGGTAGGGGTGGTGGGGTGGCGGTTGTGATTAGAGAGAGTCTAGAGCCGAGGAGACCACTGTGCCTCAGATTGCGGGTGCGAATCCCTCTTTGTGAGATGGGGTCATAGGTGTCAGATGGGTTTGCTGATCGCGCACCTGGCTCCTTGCTACGTGACAGCTGCCCTGCCCGAGCTCCTGGAGGTGCTGACCGGGTGGTAGTTGAGACCCCAGACTTTTAGTCATGGGGACTTTAACTGCCATCTTCTGGCCCGTCATCGACAGCGGCTCGGGAGTTCACGGCTTCCATGACGGCCTTGGACCTGACCCAGGTAATTGATGGCCCTACTCACATTGGGGGTGGCACTCTGGACCTGATTTTTCTCTCTGGTCAGTGGTTGAGAGATCTGGACTTAAAGGAAATAGTCACTGAACCTTTGTCATGGTCAGATCACTCTCTTCTTCGCCTGGACTTTCTGACCGCCATTCACCACCGCAGGGAGACGGAGCCGACGTTGGTTCCGGCCCCAGGCGCCTGATGGACCGGATGGGTTCGGACGGAGCTTGGGCCATTTCCTGAGGTCTGGCTCACGGCTCGGCCGAGGAACTTGTGGCGGCCTGGGAACGGGCCGCGGGGCCTTAGACCGAGTCGTGCCTTTGCGGCCTCTGACCCGCGCAGGTCCCAACCGCCCTTGGTTCTCCGAGGAGCTGAGGGGATGAAGCGCCGGAGAAGACGCCTAGAGAGTTCCTGGAGGTCTAGCCGTTCGGAAGCTGATCGGACACTAGTGAAGTCCTATACTAGGACTTACCTAGTGGCATTGAGGGAAGTGAGGCGTAACCGCCCGGCCGCCCTGTTTCGGGTGACTCGCTCCCTCCTTCATCAGGGGGAGCGGGATGACCCGTTGCAGGGACGGGCTGAGGAGTTTAACGGTTATCTATACGATAAAATCGTTCAGCTTCGGGATGGTCTGGACCAAGATTGCGGTGATGCGGGTGAGACGCTCGAGGGTGGTCTTGGCGACATTATTTGGGATGAGTTTGACCCTGTGGCTCCCGAGGACATGGACAGGTTGCTGGGTAGGTTGAATGCCACCACGTGTTTACTGGACCTGTGCCCCTCCTGGCTGGTGCTGGCCACTCGGGAGGTGACACGAGGCTGGCTCCAGGCGATTACGATCGCTTCTTTGGTGGAGGGTGTCTTCCCGGCTGCCTTGAAAGAGGCGGTGGTGAGGCCCCTCCTTAAGAAGCCTTCCCTGGACCCGGCTGTTTTAGGTAATTATCGTCCGGTCTCCAACCCGCTGCGGCGAAGGTTGTAGAAATATGGTGGCATATCAGCTTCCCTTGCACCTGGATGAAACTGTCTATCTAGACCCGTTCCAGTCCGGTTTCCGACCCGGTTACAGCACGGAGACGGCTTTGGTCGCGTTGGTAGATGATCTCTGGAGGGCCAGGGATAGGGGTTGTTCCTCTGCCCTGGTCCTATTAGACCTCTCAGCGGCTTTCGATACCATCGACCATGGTATCCTGCTGCGCCGGTTGGGGGGATTGGGAGTGGGAGGCACCGTTTATCGGTGGTTCTCCTCCTATCTCTCCGACCGTCGCAGTCGGTGTTGACAGGGGCAGAGGTCGTCCCGAGGCGCCTCACTTGTGGGGTGCCGCAGGGTCGATCTCTCGCCCTTCTGTTCAACATCTACATGAAACCGCTGGGTGAGATCATCAGTGGTTTCGTGTGAAGTATCAGCTGTATGCGGATGATACTCAGCTGTACTTTTCACACCGGACCACCCCAACGGTTATCAAGTGCTGTCCCGGTGTCTGGAGGCCGACGGGTCTGGATGGGAGAAACAGGCTCAAGCTCAATCCCGCCAAGACAGAGTGGCTGTGGATGCGGCATCCCGGTACAGTCAGCTAAATCTGCTGACCATCGGTGGCGAGTCATTGGCCCGATGGAGAGGGTCCGCAACTTAGGCGCCCTCCTGGATGAGCGGCTGTCTCTAGAAGAGCATTTGACGGCCGCTCCAGGAGAGCGTTCTACCAGGTTCGCCTGGTACGCCAGTTGCGCCTTTCTGGACCGGGATGCCCTATCCACGGTTACTCACGCACTCGTGACGCCTCGCCTGGATTACTGCAATGCTCTACATGGGGCTCCCTTGAGGGGCATCCGGAGGCTACAGTTAGTCCAGAATGCAGCTGCGCTGGTGATAGATGGAGCCCTCGTGGCTCCCATATGACACCTATCCTGCGCAGACTGCACTGGCTTCCTGTGGCCTTCCGGTGCGCTTCAAGGTTTTGGTGACCACCTTTAAAGCGCTCCATGGCATTGGGCCGGGTTATTTACGGGACCGCCTACTGCGACCGAATACCTCCCACCGTCCGTGCGCTCTCACAGAGGGTCTCCTCAGGGTGCCGCCAGCTAGGCAATGTCGCCTGGCGACGCCCAGGAAGGGCCTTCTGTGGGGCTCCCACCTCTGAACGATCTACCCCGGACTTCGCCAGCTGGACCTTCGGACCTTCCGCCGGCTTAAAACATACTTATTTAATTGTGCAGGACTGAGCTAGATTTTAAATTTTGGGTTTTAAATTGGGTTTTATTTCTATTTTTAATTGGACGGGCTTTAGAATAAGTTTTTTAAATGTTTTATATTGTATTTATATTCTATTTATCTGTTTTTAGTGCCTGTAAACCGCCCTGAGTCCCTTGGGAGATAGGGCGGTATATAAATACGATTAAATAAATAAATAAATAAATAAATAAATAAATAATCTCATTGATTAAATGAAAGAGATGAATCTTAAGCCTCTCTTAATACAGAAGGTAGCATCCTCTATAAAGCATTCTTTTTACACATTTTAAGCTTAGACCAATTTGTATTTTGTATTTGAGGAATGAATTTGAGAAGGTAAGGCTACGAGTTTTATTGTCATTGTTTTTAGAGTTATAATGATTAACTCACAGAAAGTCCTTCTTGACTGATGTTATTGATTCATAAACCTAAGAACATCTCTTCCCTGGATCTGAAAGATCTATAAATGCTTATGGCTCAGCATTAGATTCATGAAATATGGCAGTTTTGATTGATATAAAATTTACTCAGAGTGGAATAAAGGATAAAATAGTCATTGTTATATAGTGCACAGACACTGACATGCACATCTATACATATAAATGGATATCAGAAGGATGTCTGTAACCTTCTGAGATAGATAGATAGATAGATAGATAGATAGATAGATAGATAGACAGACAGACAGACAGACAGACAGACAGACAGACAGACAGACAGACAGACAGACAGACAGATGGATGTGTATCAGTGTTGTATTGCATTAGTCATTTGCAAATTAATGTATGCATAGCTGGTGTGGTGAAATCTCATACTTATATTGGTCTAAACAGAGAAAGATACTGTCTGGTCTGGCCCGGCTGTAGCAGCAGAGCTGGCTGCAGAGTCAGACAGTGAGTAGGTTGGGGAGGAACTTGGGCCAGTCCTGGGGGCTAGGGAAAGTTCGGACAAGGGTTCTGCATCGGAGGCAGAGAGGAAAACCAAAATATTCATGAGTTCTCCTCCTCTGCCCTTAGAACATGCTGTACCGCTAGAAAAATCCCCTTTGGTATCTCTGAAGCAGTGAAGACAGAGGAAAATAGTGTGTCTTACATTGCCTTATGCTACTCATGAGAATTAATCTAGGGCAATGTTATATCTAGTTCATTCACTATCTGATTCAAATGTGGTCACTTCAGTAAGTCCTGTGCGTAAATGAGGGTTCCACAAAACTCTAAGGAAATGGTCATAAATGAACCATTTTTTAATGGACTTGGGGTCAAAAGTCATGGGACACTGAATAAAGGATAAAATAGTCATTGTTATATAGTGAACACACACAGCGAGACATATGCACAGACACTGACATGCACATCTATACATATAAATGGATATCAGAAGGATGTCTGTAACCTTCTGAGATAGATAGATAGATAGATAGATAGATAGATAGATAGATAGACAGACAGACAGACAGACAGACAGACAGACAGACAGACAGACAGACAGACAGACAGACAGATGGATGTGTATCAGTGTTTGTATTGCATTAGTCATTTGCAAATTAATGTATGCATAGCTGGTGTGGTGAAATCTCATACTTATATTGGTCTAAACAGAGAAAGATACTGTCGTGGCCCGCTGGCGGCCAGCAGAGCTGGCTGCAGAGTCAGACAGTGAGTAGGTTGGGGAGGAACTTGGGCCAGTCCTGGGGGCTAGGGAAAGTTCGGACAAGGGTTCTGCATCGGAGGCAGAGAGGAAAACCAAAATATTCATGAGTTCTCCTCCTCTGCCCTTAGAACATGCTGTACCGCTAGAAAAATCCCCTTTGGTATCTCTGAAGCAGTGAAGACAGAGGAAAATAGTGCAAAATCATCCTCTTTCTCTACCCGTGTGAGTGTCTTACATTGCCTTATGCTACTCATGAGAATTAATCTAGGGCAATGTTATATCTAGTTCCAATTCAGTGAGATATACAGTATTGAAGTCCTGTTGTCTTACCTGCATTTCTTTGAAGGTGCTGAGATTGAATTTGGGACCAGCTGCATGCATAACAAGTTTCTGAGACAGATTTAACAAAAACAGTGGGCTACACTTTCATATAAGTAAGTAAACAATATGCTTTTTCCTCTATAGTAGTATCTTCCTAACACAGAATTGAATATTTTACCTTCCAGAAGTTGCATATATCTTTACTGCATATCTGTGTTTTTCTCCTCTTACACAGAAAAAAACAGAATGATGACTTTAAAAAAAAAAAACATTTCACAAGATAATACCACTTTTTAACACCTTCTTTTATACAGGGTTGAAAAAATATCTTGCAAGAACAATAGCAGAATGTTAAATTATATATATGCTAGACTATAGTCATATACATGCTGATATGTTAAATCCACAGATGGTTGCAAAATTATTTAGTTACAATATGTTGAGATTCTATATGGCCCCAATTCAGCAAGATTTTTTTCCCCCAATAACTCTCCCTCTCTCTCTCTCTCTCTCTCCCTGTCTCTGTCTCTCTCTCTGTGTCTCTCTCTCTCAATATTGATCTGCATCCCTTCCAGTGGCCACCACACAAGCCTTGGGTACAGCTCTCAGAGATCTTAAAAAGCTGCCACTAAGTTATCATTTTCTCAATATGATAGATGGTAAAACAATACCTGTCTGGATTTTTGCAGCCCAAATCTAATCTCAATTTAATGAAATTAAATTGGAAAGAGGCCACAACTCAACTTCAGATTGGATGCTTTTCACACAGAAGTTCCCAAAGCTCAGTCCCAGTTTAAAAGGAATCAAATAAAAATTGATCCAAAAGGTTTCAAGAGGTTTTCTTCTGCCTGAGAACACAAGAGCAGCTATCAAGAGTTTTGGACAAAGGGAGATTCTATGTTTGAATAAAACTCGGTTGCATTACTCAAAGGCTAAATTCAATATTCAGCCCAGAAAGGTTGCCCTTAAAATTTGCAATGCACTAATTATAATTTGATGCATGTGTTCAATGTGGATGAATTTCACTACTGAAAATTAAGCCCAAGATTAATCTATAGGGGGCCTCTGAAATTCAGATGCTGCTATTTGGAAATATGCTGCCTTTCTTCTTTTATATTGTAGTGGCTTTTAATATTTCATTGTTTGCGACTTTCTTGGAAGCATGCTCTCTTCACAGTGGAATTGTAGTAGCTTGTTATAGAAACACCACGAATGTGTGAATATTAAAAGTATGTATTGTGTAGAAAAGTGGTGCCTGGTAAATTGATTTTTGCATACAATATGACATGTTTATTTGCATTCAGCCATTGGCTCCCTTTCCAAAACAGTGCTTCAACAAGTTAATGGTTTTGCTTCAGTGGTGAAATTCAAATTTTTTTTACTACCGGTTCTGTGGGTGTGGCAGGGGAAGGCTACTGCAAAATCTCTATTCTCACCCCATTCCAGGGAACGATACTGCAAAATCCCCATTCCCACCCCATTCCAGGAACGATACTGCAAAATCTCTATTCTCACCCCATTCCAGGAAGGCTACTGCAAAATCTCTATTCTCACCCCATTCCAGGGAACGATACTGCAAAATCCCCATTCCCACCCCACTCTGGGGCCATCCAGAGGTGGTATTTGCTGGTTCTCAGAACTACTCAAAATTTCTGCTACCAGTTCTCCGAACTACTCAGAATTTCTGCTACTGGTTCTCTAGAACCTGTCAGAATCTGTTGGATTTCACCCATTTTGCTCCTAGTGTGGGCTGGTTGATGATATGTCAGACGTAACATCCTTATCTTTATGCTTCTAGATGCTAATTTTATTTGCTAGCAATGAATATAGATGCTGGTATGTGCTGTCAGAGAAGGACAACATGGGTCCTGCATAAACCAACAAAAAAACATAGCTTCATTGAGCAATAAGAACTGTGTAGTAATAGCAATAGCACTTAGACTTATATACCACTCCACAGCCTTCTCTAAGTGGATTACAGAGTCAGCATATTGCCCCCAACAATCTGGGTCCTCATTTTACCCATCTCGAAAGGATGGAAGGCTGAGTCAGCCGTGAGCTGCCAGAATTGAACTCCTGGAGTGAGCAGTGAGTTGGCCCTGAAATAATGCATTTGACCACTGCGTCACCATGGCTCAATGATGAGATAAAGGCAAACTTTTCACTCAAGTGCCTCTTATAGAAAACTTTTAGAAACTCTAGGATAGAGGACGTTGGCTGATAAATTGTTATGTACTATAAGAGTAATATATAGTCTTTCCTTTTGATCTAGATTTTAAAAAAAATCTTATATGCTCTTTCCTTTCTATGCAAACATAAAAAAACAACAACCCAGCAGATTTATACAGTAGGGTTAAGAACAAAAAATAGAACTTCCTTACCCAGCAAATAATATGCATTCTTTTCTTTCTTGTTCTATGTCTTCTGTTATAATTTTCATATAGTTCCATTTGTGATTATCCAATTGTATAGTGTAGGCTGTGACCTATACTTAAGCATTCACAGTTAATGAAAGTAATAGAAATGGAGTGATTTTATGAAAACCAAAATATTCATGAGTTCTCCTCCTCTGCCCTTAGAACATGCTGTACCGCTAGAAAAATCCCTTTGGTATCTCTGAAGCAGTGAAGACAGAGGAAAATAGTGCAAAATCATCCTCTTTCTCTACCCGTGAGTGTCTTACATTGCCTTATGCTACTCATGAGAATTAATCTAGGCAATGTTATATCTAGTTCCAATTCAGTGAGATATACAGTATTGAAGTCCTGTTGTCTTACCTGCATTTCTTTGAAGGTGCTGAGATTGAATTTGGGACCAGCTGCATGCATAACAAGTTTCTGAGACAGATTTAACAAAACAGTGGGCTACACTTTCATATAAGGACAACATGGGTCCTGCATAAACCAACAAAAAAACATAGCTTCATTGAGCAATAAGAACTGTGCAGTAATAGCAATAGCACTTAGACTTATATACCACTCCACAGCCTTCTCTAAGTGGATTACAGAGTCAGCATATTGCCCCCAACAATCTGGGTCCTCATTTTACCCATCTCGAAAGGATGGAAGGCTGAGTCAGCCGTGAGCTGCCAGAATTGAACTCCTGGAGTGAGCAGTGAGTTGGCCCTGAAATAATGCATTTGACCACTGCGTCACCATGGCTCAATGATGAGATAAAGGCAAACTTTTCACTCAAGTGCCTCTTATAGAAAACTTTTAGAAACTCTAGGATAGAGGACGTTGGCTGATAAATTGTTATGTACTATAAGAGTAATATATAGTCTTTCCTTTTGATCTAGATTTAAAAAAAAATCTTATATGCTCTTTCCTTTCTATGCAAACATAAAAAAACAACAACCCAGCAGATTTATACAGTAGGGTTAAGAACAAAAAATAGAACTTCCTTACCCAGCAAATAATATGCATTCTTTTCTTTCTTGTTCTATGTCTTCTCTGTTATAATTTTCATATAGTTCCATTTGTGATTATCCAATTGTATAGTGTAGGCTGTGACCTATACTTAAGCATTCACAGTTAATGTGAAAGTAATAGAATAAATGTGTAAGGAAATTATAATGGACCGTAATGAAGAAATATAGTGGGTGGATCAGCTGATACAACGGTTTGCTATTAGAAGAACAACTCAGAGGGATAATTTCCTGATTCCTCACAACCTTTTAGGTGTCCACAACATGCTAGTTGTGTGTGGGGAAAGTGGAGGGAGGTTACTATTCCCAGGAGCAAACTCTGAGCACATATACGCTGAGAAGGTAATGAATAGAAGAAACAAAAATCACACAACTTTGAATGCTGCTATAAAAATTCAGCTAAAGATGTCTATTTTTGATCCATAAATAACTTGGTTATTCAACAGTATCTGATCAGATCTCCATTTCTACAACTTGACTCCCTCTAACAGTCTTCCATGGGTAGCTTCTCTTAATTCTTCTACAGTAGATTTGGAGGTAGGTGGAGAATGTAGGTTTTGTGTAGGTAGGAAAAAAAAGAGAATCTTCTTGGTGGGCAGATGCCATTCCTAGCACAAAACTGTATATAGAAACATATATATGATGGCAAAATAGGCACAGAAATACAACTGGTTGAGAAAAAGCATGCCTAGCAATGCTTTATGTTAGAAGAGAAACTTCGTTAGCCAGAAAAACAAAAATCCCATATTCTAGGGAATGGTCTAAAATGATGCTTAAATCAGGACAAATTTATGGAAATCTGGTGCCTTTTGGAAAACCTTTCTTTAGTTGCTGAACTAGTAAGCTGAAACAACTTATAATGAACCATAGCTGAGAAAATGTGAAAACATAATGAAATAAAAAATTGTCTCCTACGCCCATGACAACTTTTTCCTCTGCATTAATTTTGGCCCGGCAAAAACAAAGAAAGAACTGTTTGTGTTTGTAGGGGATGTGTTGTGTGTGGTATATTTTTCCCCAAGATAAATCTAAGTGTGGAAATGAATGATATCATGGGTAATATAAAGAAAAAATGTATTCATTGCTGATCAGAGAAAGGGAGGACAGGAGGAAAAAAAACCTTCCTCTCTGATAAATAGATAAGAATCAAAATCCAAGAAGGGGTATCAGTTGCTATCTAAAGAGGGTATTTGACTATTGTTCTATTACATCAAAGATGGTAACAAAGTAGAGTGCTTCTGAAAAACTGGCTAGCAACCCATACAAACAAAAGGAAAGCATAACGTTTGATAAGGGAATGGAAGTGGTTTGATTAGATCAGTTCTATTAAAAGCACTGAAGGACAATAAATGATTCAATAGAGGTAATCTGCCATTCAGGTTTGCTCAGTAATCCACTTGTGGTCTTTGTCAAAATCTTTTGACAAGCTAATTAAACGAAGACAGTTATGCAGCACCAAGTGTTTACTTTTTACAAAACAAATCAACCAATCGACAAACTTCTGCATCCATATTTTCCCCATCAGCGATGTCATGGTGACCTTTCTTGATAGCATAAATAAACTCTTTTTTCCTCATGATAGCTCCATGACAGCTTAGTATTTAAATGATGTACCTTTCTATTTGAGAGACAGAATGCAAATTGAAGGTCTCGGAAAGTCTATTTATTGCAATGCCATCGCTGGTTCAGGGCAGCCTCCAACGATGGAGAAATATATAACTGGACATTTATCACCACTTGCAACCCATACATTCTATTTCCTTTCTCTTTCAGCTTTTTTCCCTAAAACACAAGACATTAAAGTGGAGAGGAAGTGTCCTCTTTATTTCAAAGCATATGGTTTTTCATCTTGTTCTTTCATTGTCATTGTCCAATGAAAACTGATTCCATAACTCTGGTGGCTAAGAAAGGCATAATTTTATCACTTACACACTGAAACATCGGTTTGCTAGTATTCCTCTTGATATCTTAGACTACTAAAAGAGGGCGCCTCTTCTGTTTTGACCTATTGATAGGTTTATTTTTTGGTCTCCTGAAAAAAAGCTTCAATCCCTACCCACTTCTATCATTGTCCAAGAAATCAGTGTATCCACAGGGAACAATTATACATTTCCATTCTTAGAAGTTTCAAAGACCTGATGAGAAAGCTTATTTCTAGGTTACATCAGTGCCTGAAGTCAAAAGCAATTTCGTTTTCAGCCCTTCATTGTGAAGCTCACTAACTTTCTCCGTGAAAACTAGCAGGAGTACTCAGTTTTGTGAATAATAGTCAACATGTCCTTGATTCAGCTAGTAGAACCATTCTAATTACAACAATGCCTAGTAAGTGGGACTCTGCTGAGTGAATGAGAAAGCAATGTGGCTTAATGAAATTTGTGGTTTTGTACTCTGTAAGTCTAGGCACATTCTAGTTTACAAAAAAAAGTTTTTCTCATATTTGAGTGAATTTTATGTCGGGAAGAAATATTAAAGATTTTTAGCCCAGCTAAAATGAAAGTTGCACTGAAAGTTGAACTGAAATGGTGTCTGCCATTTAGAATAGAATAGAATAGAATAGAATAAAATAGAATAGAATAGAATAGAATAGAATAGAATAGAATAGAATAGAATAGAATAGAATTATTTATTGGCCAAGTGTGATTGGACACACAAGGGATTTGTCTTGATGCATATGTTCTCAGTGTACATAAAAGAAAAGATACGTTCATCAAGAATTCTGAGGTACAACACTTAATGGTAGTCATAGGGTACAAATAAGCAATCAGGAAACAATCAATATCAACATAAATCGTAGGATACAAGCAACAAAGTTACAGTCATACGGTCATAAGTGGAAGGAGATGGGTGATGGGAATGATGAGAAGATTAATAGTAGTGCAGACTTAGTAAATACTTCGACAGTGTTGAGGGAATTATTTGTTTAGCAGAGTGATGGTGTTCGGGAAAAACTGTTCTTGTGTCTAGTTGTTCTGGTGTGCAGTGCTCTAGAGTGTCATTTTGAGGGTAGGAATTGAAACAGTTTATGTCCAGGATGTGAGGGGTCTGTAAATATTTTCACAGCCCTCTTTTTGACTCATGCAGTATACAGGTCCTCAATGGAAGGCAGATTGGTAGCAATTGTTTTTTCTGCAGTTCTAATTATTCTCTGAAGTCTGTGTCTGTCTTGTTGGGTTGCAGAACCAAACCAGACAGTTATAGAGGTGCAAATGACAGACTCAATAATTCCTCTGTAGAACCTGATCAGCAGCTCCTTGGGCAATTTGAGCTTTCTGAGTTGGCGCAGAAAGAACATTCTTTGTTGTGCTTTGGAATTTGAAATTTTTCATTTGGAATTGCAAACGTTTTCCTCCTTTTTGCCAGATCTGAATCTGCCTTCCATGTTACCTTTGAATGACTCTGCACCTGCTTCCCAGACATACTGATTACTCTCAAGGGTAAAACCCAGCCAGAATCCAAATGATCCCAGACCTTTGAAGATTTCCTCTGTGTAAAATGCATTTCACCATGCAATCATGCTTACTGTATACTGCCAAATTCAACAGAATAAGAAAGATGGATTATTATTATTTCTCATTTGGCTGAGTTGGTTGTCCAGAGTTAAACAGTTGCATAACAAGAAAAGAAGAGAGGAAAAGCTCTTATTCTTGAGTAGGGAATCATGCGAAATTTGCTCCTTCAGATTCTTTTGCTTAGTTTTTTATTCTATTAAAAAAATTGTATTAGAAATATGGTTGATCCCAAGCATAAAATATAAAGGATCAGCTTATGCCTAAGGTATATATTCTTTTTTGAAATAATGTTTTATAGTATCAAATTAATTGACAAAAGAAAAATAGCACCAGAAGTACAACTGATATAAGGAGGAGGAGGGTGGTAAATTCTACTGAAGAAAGCAATTTGTCTCAAATTTATCACATTGGTATAATAGACTTATATACCACTTCATAGTGCTTTACAGTCCTCTTAAGAAGTTTACAGAGTCAGCTTATTGTCCCCAACAATCTGGGTCCTCATTTTACCAACCTTGGAAGGATGGAAGGCTGAGTCAACCTGGAGCCTCGTGAGATTCGATCTGCCAAACTGCTGGCTGCCAGTGATCAGCAGAAGTAGCCTGAAGTACTGCACTCTAACCACTGTGCCACCGCGGTTCTTGATAATTTTGACTTCCTTGCCCTTTCTTGTAAAAAAACTCAAACAAATTTAAAGGTTGATAGGCACATGTATCAGTAACCAATTTTAGCACACTTAATATGTAAATTTGTCATTACGATTTTATGTAATATTTTTGAGGTATCCCCTGCATATGAAAGATCCACCTGATAGAGCTTAAATACTGGGTCCAATCAAGCACAATGTGAATAAAATATAAAATCATTAAAAAAAAACAGTTGTGTACAATCTATGCAAGTGGATACATTCATGTCTTAATTCCATCTCCAGCAAGGCAAGACCATCTGAGCCTTATACAATATTGTCAATATTGGCACCTCCATAAAGACGTCACATCTGTTCTTTGGCTCTCACTGTAACTGAGGGATCCCCAGAAAATATATGTTTTAATTAAAGAGTTGATGACCTGATCCAATAGATACAATGGGATGTTTACACTGTCTCCAAAGTATCTTCTTCACTTCAGATAAAAAATTGTTTCATATTCCTGTTTAAAATATAAGCCAATATCAAATTATTCTAACCCAAATGTTAACCCAATTCATCATCCTTTACTGAGGTAAAAAGCAGAGATAAATTCAAATTTGGCAGTTGAGAATGCTTCCTAGAAAACTTTATTCTAAGAGGAACCCTTCCCCCCGAAAAAACCTCCAACCTAAAACCCCAAACCCTACCACATTCACTGAGAAAACAGCAAGAATGGATTACAAATTTACATGCAATGGAATTAGGAAATTAAGTTTCTACCTTAACTATGAACCATAACACAACAATGATACACAACAGAATCTTATATGCTAGTGTTCCTATGGTGGTATTTTTAGTGTTTTCAGAGTTTTTAACAATATAGACAAGAAATGCTAAAGTCAGGTTAAAATGGAAAGAAAGATGACATCCTTGAAAAGACAGTGACATGGTATTAATCACATGATGATAGCTCTTGATAATAGCATGCAATAATGAGTAAATCAATGAATATTCAGTCCAGATTATAAACCTATGGGAAAATATTGGTGTGCACTTCAGAAGCATCTCAAAAACTGTATCAAAAGCTCAAAGTTAAAAAAAAGTAAGCTGTTGGATTCTGCCTGTTTTTTCTGAAAGCAACTATATCAGCTAAACATCTCATTTTATTATGTTATCTAAATTCAGCCTCAAATGAGAAAAAAAAATTCAGCCTCAAATGGTTGAACAATCACTGAGAATCTGTGTTACAGATTTTATTTATGACATAGCCCTATGTCTGGTGTTGAAGTAACTGTTAAAATCTTAATCTCCATTTTATCAAATACACACACACACACACACACACACACACACACACACACACACACACACACACAGAGGTAAAGGTAAAGGTTCCCCTCACACATATGTGCTAGTTGTTCCCGACTCTAGGGGGCGGTGCTCATCTCCATTTCAAAGCCGAAGAGCCAGCGCTGTCCGAAGACGTCTCCGTGGTCATGTGGCCGGCATGACTCAATGCCAAAGGCGCAAGGAACGCTGTTACTTTCCCACCAAAGGTGGTCCTTATTTTTCTACTTGCATTTTTTATGTGCTTTTGAACTGCTAGTTTGGCAGAAGCTGGGACAAGTAACGGGAGCTCACTCCATTATGCGGCACTAGGGATTCGAACTGCTGAACTGCCGAACTTTTGATCGACAAGCTCAGCGTCTTAGTCTCTGAGCCACCGCCTCCCGTATGTGTGTGTGTGTGTGTGTGTGTGTGTGTGTGTGTGTGTGTGTGTGTATATATATATATATATATATATATATATATATATATATATATATATATATATATATATATATATATATATATATGAATGAAAAGATGGCAAGATTCATGTTTTACTTAAGTAGCATTTACCTCACTAAAATTAAGGAGTAAGACATTTTCACATGTATAGCAGTAACAAAATATAGGAGATAACTGAGTAGTTTTTTGCTCCATCCTCCCAAACCTGTGTCATTTTGGTGTCCATGTTTCTGAGAGGGGTGTCCATGTACCTGGGAGAGAAGGGTGGTAAAATGCCAGAAGTCTAAGTGGACTATATATATACAAAAATTATCACCATAGAAAAAATGAGATATATCACGTCAGTTAATACTTAGTTGGGTAACCTTTAGCATGAATTACGGCCTTACAATGTCTTCCCATGGAGTGAACCAAGTCTTTTAGTTCTGCAGCTGTTATAATGTGAAACCAAGATTGAATGATTGCTTCTATTAACTGGGTTTTATTGCTGGGTTGCTTCTGACTAACAAGTTTCTTTGTCAGCTTACTTTCTTGACCCAGACTTAAGCTCCCTTTATCTGACTCTTGTCTTAGTAGAATTTCTTCCTCCTGTCTTTCAAGACCATTCCTTCACCCTACTACAGATTTTGAAGAAGCAGTGTACAAAGAATACTAATACCCTTGAAGTTTAGTGCTGGAGAAGACTCCTGAGAATACTATAGATAACCAAGACAAAAAACAATCCTCCAACCATCTGAAGCACAAATGACCAGGTTCAAATTTTGGAATATTATTTGAAGACCTAGCACCCTTAAGAAGTCCATAATGTTGTGAAAGGTGGAAGGAAAAAGAAGAAGAAGAGGGTGATCTGTAAGGTAGAAGATTCAATGACAGCAGCAAAGATGCACCACTGGAAGATCTGAAGGGCAAGGTTGGAAAAATATCATTCTGGACAAGATGAATTTATTGTTGAGAGTTGACACTTGATGCACATATGAATGAAGAGCTTCTGTACTACTTCAAAAAAGAAAACATGGTTCGGACTATACTCCACTGTTATAGCCACAATTTCTCAAAGAGAAAGAGAATGTGGTAAAGTGAACGTAGTAATGTAGTCTTATGGTAGGTTTATGTAGCAGATAACTGAGTACAGTTTCTTGTTCCCTCCTCCCCAACCTTGCTAAGCTGTATCATTATGGCAGGAGTGTCCATGTTTCTGGGACAGAAGCAGTGGTGGGATTCGAGTAATTTAACAACTAGTTCTCTGCCATAATGATTTCTTCCAACAACCAGTTTGCCAAACTGCCCAGAAAGTTAACAACCAGTTCTCCCGAAGTGGTGCGAACTGGCTAAATCCCACCACTGGACAGAAGGGTGGAAAAACACCAGAAATGTATACTAAGTGGACTATATACAGTAAACTTCAGCAGAGTTGTCCTAATTGTGAAGATCATCCAGCTGCTGAGCTAAAGGAAGCAAGTACCTATCTCAAGCAGTAGAGGTATAGGAAGATGGTGGAAGTGGATGATTAATTTAGTGACAATGGCAAAGACATCATTTAATATTGCATGAAAGGAAGTATAAGCATTTGTATTCTTATTCTGTAAAGAACAATTTAATCCATATATTGATGAGAGATTGCAACAGTACCATAAGGATTAAACATTTTGAAAATATTAACTGATTGAAAATTTTCATGCATTTTCCTACCAATATAGTGAATATAAGACTATGGTATTACATTGCTTAATTTGTTTAAGTCTAAACGTCAATTGCATGCTAGATTTGTTTTTATTTTTCCACTATTGTTGCTTGGTATTACAAGTTAAATTTATATTTTGCAGAGATCAAAGATCTACCTCATTCAAGAGGAGGGTAGGATTCTTAAAAGATTAACAGTTCATTAACCTCTGTAATTTTAACTTTAATCCTTGCTCCTTTTTTGTCAGAATATCACAGCCTCTGACAAAGTATTATCACATACCTGACAGCGATGAAATTGAGCCCCTGTCAAACTACAGCATCACCTGTTCCATTTGCTGAATAAAATCATTTTCATTCAACAGATACATTCAAACACCATTTGAGAAATATATGCAAATTATACTCAAATGAGGCTAATCATTTCATCAAAGCATGATCCAAAATAGTTATCGTATGAATGCTATAGTGTTAAATAGTAGGAATGAAATATTAGAAAATAATCTAAAAGACAATAACTTATGTAGGGACAACATAAGATACCTGGGAAGCTACTATGGAGTTGCAGGAAAAGGCATGGCTTCCAAAAAGTATTCAGCTGGGTAGCAGAAAGCAACCATATGAAACCCAAAGCAATCTTGCGTATTTCAAATCAGAATATTACACATCAACATTCTCAGCCTAGCCATTAGTATGAAGCGATGACTTTTTCCTGTTATTTCCTCCTCAACCATCTGCTTAGGAAATCTACTACTTGTATCTTTTGTAAAAAATATTAGTTGCCTGTAAGAAAGCCATTTAGGTTTTCATTGCTTCATACTTACAGTTACTGATGCTTATTGTGACCAGCTATAATAATATGCATGTTTATGTGTCTTTGTATATGGGCATGCACACATGCACACAAATACAGCACACACACACACACAAACATACACACACTGCCCTGGGATTTTGAGAGTTCTTATCTTAGTCTCCCTAGCAGTGCACGCTTCTGGATAGAATGTTCAGATGTTGTTCCTGGGATCTGTTGAAGCCACTCTCCCACCTTAGGAGTCACAACTCTGAGTGCTCCTACCATTCCTGGGACCACTTTGGCCTTTTACTTTCCACATTCTTTCTACATCCTCTTCAGACCCTGCTACTGAAGTAGCTTCTCCTATTCCTTCTTCCTGATGCTGCTGTCATTTTTGGAACAATATCTACCATCACCACTCTATTCTGGTCCTTGACTGGTCCTCAACCAACAATGTTTGATTGATTATCCAGTATCTACCTGTCCATCTAATCTGGAAGTCTCACAACCTTAGTCCTGTTATTCTCCATGACCTTCTGTTGAATATCCCATCTGGACCTAGGGGATTCTAACTCATGTACTGTGGAGATGTCCCTGTCACCATACCAGCAATTTGGTTGTGTCATTCACTGTATGCGCTTCCTGCTTGCACCTTACACCCTATCTTTGTGTTGGACTGTCTTTGATCCCTCTCTGCATAATCTGAACTTTGGGTGCTATATAGTGTGGTGGACCATAGACCCCAGCTTCCATGGAACTGGTGATTAGTGCCTATGTTCAGTTCCTCAGTACAGTCTTTCAATCCAGCCCTTTCCAGGCACTGGAAAATAGGGTTTCCCAATGCCTGCCACCTCAGCTATTTGTTGACGGTTCATCCCTTACAGATTTTTGTCTTGCCATAACACTTCCTGTGTTTGATCTTTCTCCCATGTCTTCTGCTGCCTCAGGCATTTTCTCACCACTCATCTTTGAGTGCCATTTTACTAACCTTAGTACTGTTACTGCTTAATGTTCTAAGTTTCATCCAGGACAGAGGCTTTGACAGTGCCCTATTTCCACCAGGTGTACAATCTCTGCGTATTGAACCTGGAGTAGAAACCTCTGTACATTGTGTAGAGCTTCCAGGTCTTTGCACTGGCAACTTCCATGTCCTTCTTTGACCAGTTCACTATACTGGAAGGATATCTGATGACTGGCAGTGGTATCATCTAACGCTTAGGCAATTCTATCATTAGATATACAGCGGGAATAATGGTCTGGACTCAAGTTGAAGTAGAAGCTGTGGACAGATTTTCCATTATGGGTGCAGGTTTTGCTGGTCATTAAGTGAGACATCTGAGGTCATTAAGTGAGGCCTCCCTAGGAGGATATTAACAGGGGTGTCAAACTGGCGGCCCACGGGCCAGATGCATCACACGCAGGCCACACCCACCCCAGCTCCACAAAGGCAAAAAACATAGCAATACATCACATGATGTCATGTGACATGACTGAGTTTGACACCTGTGAGATAGATCATTCAGTAGACTATGGGTAAGGCTTGCCTGTACTAGGCCTCCCAAGGCCTTCTTCATTCCCTGAAGCACACTGTGCTCTGCTTCCTGCTACTCAGGTCCCCACAGGCCTTAGGTCTGGTTTTAAGATCAGGTCCTCCCCATGCCACCATTTTCCCACAGGCTTTGGGCATGCTTCCCACCCAGCCACTCAGCCACCCAGGGGAGTATAAAGTTGATTGCAGAAGCTGCTGGTACTTGTGTGGCAGTTGCAGCTTGTAGTCCTTGGCCTGCTCCCAACTCAGCCAATGAAGGAAGCCTAAATCTGGCTGCAGAAGCTACCGCACACATAGGGGTGTTGCAGCTTGCAGGCCTAGCCTGGCTCCGAATCCAGGTGCTCAAGTCTGCTGCAAAAACTATCTTTAACAATGTCAGACAACAGCATACTGCCAGTCCACATACAGTATATGGCTAGCTGTCTGACCAACCATAATAATAGCATCTAATTTATGTACTTTGAATAAGTCCCAGTGAGAAGAGAAGGGGGGAGGGGAGAGAAAGAGCAAGCATAAGAGTGTTTTAATGCATCTTTCAATTGACTTTTGTGTGTGTGTGCTAGAATTCCACAACACAGAATTTCTTCTGGTAGACTCTGTGTTAACAGGAGGATCTTTAGAGTATATTTTGCTTCTATGGAGATGGTACATTGGTCAGGAATTCAAGCCAGTCTTCTGGATCAAGCATTAATTTTAAAAGGATTACAAACAATGGAGGTCCGCGGCTGATCAAATAAACAGCCCTTGCCCATTGCAAGCGTTGGCGGCCAAAATCGCCTCCTGCTGGCTGCAGATTCAGCACCTGGGAGAAAGGATTTAGACAGGCATCCCTCCCCACTAGTTCTTCCCCTCTAAATCTCCTTTCCTTTCATCTCATCAAAAAGAAAACAAAAGAAAGCCTTTTTCTTTGGGTCATCTTAAATGCAAACTAAATTGAGGAGACTCCACCGAGATGCTTCTTTTCAAAATTCAAAGAGGAGTTTTGAAACATTCTGTCTTTCAGACGTTTCGGGAGATGACTCTGTTGACTGCTATATATGCAAATTTCAGCTTTCAAAATACAAAAAATTAAAGTGTCTCTTTAAAGAGACCAAATCCTTTAAAAAACAAAACCCTAAGTAAACAAGCACTGATGAACACAGCCCTGTATTTTATTTCCATTTGGATCGTTTCATTTTGGAAGTTTGCCTTTGGAACTCCCCCCCCATCCCTTGCACAATCTCCATTGGTTTCTTCTTGTTAAAGAAAGTGGGCTGACAATATCAAAGAACAGGACACTCAGTCTTAGCAGCCCATTTCTGGGCCTCTCTGTATTCCCAGCAATAATTGGATATTCAAATAGTGTCATGCCCCAACATAAGATCTTTATATACTGTTGTTGCTCTCTAGCCCCATCTTGTGGCCTGAGGAACATATATGCCCCAACATATTATCTTTATATACTATTGTAACTTTAGCCCCATCTAGTGGCCGGAGAGACAAATACTAAGTATATTGTTTGAAGTTGACCCAACCCATTTTACCCATCAGTCTGCACTCTCAAACCAAGTGCACGCTGGAAAGCCAGACTCCATTTCCTTTAGCATTTGGAGAAGCACAAGAAGAATCCATCTTAATCTGTGTCAATGGTCATCCAAGGACAAACCCACATCCCACAAACAGAGCATTGCTGGTGAGATTTAAATTGCTTGTATTTTATTAATTGTTATGTTCAGCAGTAACTTAATACTGTCTATCTTGTATTTGGTTCTCATTGTAGGTATTCCTATTTTCCTGTTAAGTTCGGGAAGTAACGAGGCTGGAGACCAGGGTAGTGACAACAGCTCTTTAGGAGGATATTAACAGGGGTGTCAAAGTGGCGCCCACAGGCCAGATGCATCACACGCAGGCCACACCTACTCCAGCTCCACAAAGGCAAAAAACATAGCAATACATCACATGATGTCATGTGACATGACTGAGTTTGACACCTGTGAGATAGATCATTCAGTAGACTATGGGTAAGGCTTGCCTGTACTAGGCCTCCCAAGGCCTTCTTCATTCCCTGAAGCACACTGTGCTCTGCTTCCTACTACTCAGGTCCCCACAGGCCTTAGGTCTGGTTTTAAGATCAGGTCCTCCCCATGCCACCATTTTCCCACAGGCTTTGGGCATGCTTCCCACCCAGCCACTCAGCCACCCAGGGGAGTCTAAAGTTGATTGCAGAAGCTGCTGGTACTTGTGTGGCAGTTGCAGCTTGTAGTCCTTGGCCTGCTCCCAACTCAGCCAATGAAGGAAGCCTAAATCTGGCTGCAGAAGCTACCGCACACATAGGGGTGTTGCAGCTTGCAGGCCTAGCCTGGCTCCGAATCCAGGTGCTCAAGTCTGCTGCAAAAACTATCTTTAACAATGTCAGACAACAGCATACTGCCAGTCCACATACAGTATATGGCTAGCTGTCTGACCAACCATAATAATAGCATCTAATTTATGTACTTTGAATAAGTCCCAGTGAGAAGAGAAGGGGGGAGGGGAGAGAAAGAGCAAGCATAAGAGTGTTTTAATGCATCTTTCAATTGACTTTTGTGTGTGTGTGCTAGAATTCCACAACACAGAATTTCTTCTGTTAGACTCTGTGTTAACAGGAGGATCTTTAGAGTATATTTTGCTTCTATGGAGATGGTACATTGGTCAGGAATTCAAGCCAGTCTTCTGGATCAAGCATTAATTTTAAAAGGATTACAAACAATGAGGTCCGCGGCTGATCAAATAAACAGCCCTTGCCCATTGCAAGCGTTGGCGGCCAAAATCGCCTCCTGCTGGCTGCAGATTCAGCACCTGGGAGAAAGGATTTAGACAGGCATCCCTCCCCACTAGTTCTTCCCCTCTAAATCTCCTTTCCTTTCATCTCATCAAAAAGAAAACAAAAGAAAGCCTTTTTCTTTGGGTCATCTTAAATGCAAACTAAATTGAGGAGACTCCACCGAGATGCTTCTTTTCAAAATTCAAAGAGGAGTTTTGAAACATTCTGTCTTTCAGACGTTTCGGGAGATGACTCTGTTGACTGCTATATATGCAAATTTCAGCTTTCAAAATACAAAAAATTAAAGTGTCTCTTTAAAGAGACCAAATCCTTTAAAAAACAAAACCCTAAGTAAACAAGCACTGATGAACACAGCCCTGTATTTTATTTCCATTTGGATCGTTTCATTTTGGAAGTTTGCCTTTGGAACTCCCCCCCCCCTTGCACAATCTCCATTGGTTTCTTCTTGTTAAAGAAAGTGGGCTGACAATATCAAAGAAGAGGACACTCAGTCTTAGCAGCCCATTTCTGGGCCTCTCTGTATTCCCAGCAATAATTGGATATTCAAATAGTGTCATGCCCCAACATAAGATCTTTATATACTGTTGTTGCTCTCTAGCCCCATCTTGTGGCCTGAGGAACATATATGCCCCAACATATTATCTTTATATACTATTGTAACTTTAGCCCCATCTAGTGGCCGGAGAGACAAATACTAAGTATATTGTTTGAAGTTGACCCAACCCATTTTACCCATCAGTCTGCACTCTCAAACCAAGTGCACGCTGGAAAGCCAGACTCCATTTCCTTTAGCATTTGGAGAAGCACAAGAAGAATCCATCTTAATCTGTGTCAATGGTCATCCAAGGACAAACCCACATCCCACAAACAGAGCATTGCTGGTGAGATTTAAATTGCTTGTATTTATTAATTGTTATGTTCAGCAGTAACTTAATACTGTCTATCTTGTATTTGGTTCTCATTGTAGGTATTCCTATTTTCCCTGTTAAGTTCGGGAAGTAACGAGGCTGGAGACCAGGGTAGTGACAACAGCTCTTTAATATATGGTGAACCCAGCAACCAGGCTGGGGAAAAACCTCTCCTTATATACAGTTCTACCGGCGGCTTTAACCAATCAGCAACGTGCTTGTTTCCCGCCTAAATATTTAAAGATACATAACACTCCTCCCCTCCCAGAAAACACTTTACCTCTATTTACATATTATTTACATGTTATTTTTCGACGTAGTCACGCAAATAACCTGGGCGTCTCCTGATTCTTTCGGACCTGCGCGGTTCAGTCCTTGGGAGTGGGTTGAGCTGGTCGGAGGGGCTGTTTGCTCCTCCCAGCTCTTTCTCTAGGCCATCCGGCCCTGGATTACTTGCAGACTCTTTTTCTAGGCCCTCCGGCCTTGGATTACTTGCAGAGTTTTCCCTGCTGTTTCCATCGGGAACCTGATGGCGTCGCTGGACCTCCGGGAACTCAGCTAAGTCTTGCGCCTCCCCCGGGTTATGGTCAGCTGTGGGTTCAAATAATGAGTGGTCAAGATCTGTCTCACTTAGCTCGGGTTGTTCGGCTATTCGTTTCCTTATCTGATCTATGTGGCGCCTCCATACTCGGTTGTCTTTTAACTCAACTAAGTATGATTTTGGGCCGGTTGCTTTTATGATTTGCCCTGCTAGCCAACTTGGGCCGTCCCCATAGTTTCGGGCCCACACTCGGTCGCCTATGCCCATTTCTCTAGTTTTTTCCAGTTCCCCCTTGTAACCCTCTGGTGTGTAATGGGGATTCAAACGGTCAAGTGGGCACCGGAGCTTCCGTCCCATCAATAATTCGGCTGGGCTTCTGCCTGTAGCAGTGCTGGGGGTTCTATGCTGAACGGCCAGAAAGAAATCTATCTTTGTTTGCCAGTCGCCTGGCTTGAGTCTGGACAATGCCTCCTTAGCGCTCCGGACGGAACGCTCTGCAAGGCCATTCGACGCAGGGTGGAAAGGCGCAGAGAGGGCATGTCGGATGCCCTCATCTGCCAAGTATTCCTCAAACTGGGTTGCCGTGAATTGCGGGCTGTTGTCGGATACTAGCGTGTCAGGCAACCCGTGGGTTGCGAATAGGTGGCGCAGGGCTGCGATTACTGCCTCGGCTGTCATGGATTTCATGAGAATGATCTCCAACCATTTAGAGAATGCGTCGACAACCACTAGGAAGGTTTGGCCGTGGAAAGGGCCAGCAAAATCAATGTGGATTCTTGACCAGGGCCCTTGGGGTTTTTCCCATTCCCTGACTGGGGCCGTTGGGGGTAGAGGTCTGGACTCTTGGCAAGCCTGGCATTTTCCTACCCTCTCAGCAATTTCTGTGTCCATGAGTGGCCACCAAACATAGCTTCTTGCTAGCCCCTTCATCCTTACGATCCCTGGGTGACCCTCGTGGAGGAGGTCCAATACCCTTTCCCTCAATTTCTCCGGAATCACCACTCGATCGCCCATAGCAGGCACCCCTTGAGCCGAGAGTTCCCCACGTTTTTTTACAAATTCCTTAAAACGCTCGCCCGGCGCAGCGGGCCACCCTCTTTGTACCCAACCGAGTACAGTCCCGGTATGATGCCCGAGCCACTTCCTTAGATGTGACTGGGCCAGAGTCCAAAGAGTCAATTAGCAGGATGGGCGTCCCCGGAGTGGGGTCTTCGATCGCCTCTGGTAGTGGGCATCTGCTTAAAGCGTCCGCATGCCCCACTTCTTTTCCCGGTCGATGCTGCAGCTTGTAGGAATAAGCGGCTAAGAAGATAGTCCATCGGGTCAATCGTGGCGAAAGTGCCACAGGTGTTGGGCGGTCGCCAGCCAGTATCCCTAACAACGGTCTATGGTCCGTAACAATCTCAAAGTCTCTCCCGAAAACGTATTCGTGAAACTTTTTTACCCCTGACACAATTGCTAGCGCTTCCTTATCCAGCTGGCTATAGTTCCTCTCTGAGGAGGACATCGTTCTGGAGTAAAAGGCTATAGGGGCTTCTGTGCCGTTTGGAAGTCTGTGGCTGAGCACAGCCCCCACCCCGTAAGGGGAGGCATCGCAAACCAGTACTAATGGCAATGAGCTACGATACTGAATCAAGAGGCTATCGCTGGAGAGTAGGTTTTTTACTGCTTCGAAAGCCCTAGCTTCCGACTTTCCCCAAGACCAAACAGTATTTTTTCCCAGAAGCTTATGCAGCGGCTCAGCAACGGTCGCTTTGTTTTTTAAAAAGACCGCGTAAAAATTCACTAGCCCCAGGAATGCCTGTAGCTCTGTTTTGTTTTTGGGCGCTGGAGCCTTTCTGATTGCCTTGACTTTGCTCTCCGTGGGGTGAATTCCTTTCTTGTCTATTCTGTAGCCCAAGAACTCGACGGATTCTACCCCTATCTGGCATTTGTTCACTTTAACCTTTAGTCCGGCTGACCGGAAAATGCCCAGAACTTTTCTCAACCGCTCCCCCAATTCCTCTAAATTTTCGGCTGATATCAATACATCATCGAAGTAGGGAACTACCCCTGGGAGCCCTTGCAGAAGTCGTTCCATTAAATTTTGGAACAGCCCCGGTGCCACACTCACCCCAAATTGTAATCTGGTACACTTGAAAGCACCTCTGTGAGTTACAATCGTTTGGGCTTCAGCTGTGTTAGCGTCTACGGGCAGTTGTTGATAGGCTTGAGCCAAGTCTAACTTTGCAAAGACTTGCCCTTGCCCCAACGAGTGCAGCAAGTGTTGCACCACGGGAACCGGGTAAGCGCTTTTCTGTAAGGCTTTGTTTAATGTCGCCTTGTAGTCAGCGCAGATTCTAATTGACCCATCTGGTTTGACTGGGGTGACGATTGGTGTCTCCCACTTTGCGTGATCAACTGGCACCAGAATCCCCTGATTTATGAGCTTATCTAGCTCCTTGTCAATCTTAGGTTTCAGGGCAAAAGGGACTCTCCTTGCCTTTAACCTAATGGGGGCTACCTGGGGGTCTAAGTTGAAGGAGATAGGGGTCCCCTTGTACTTGCCCAGGCAGTCCTTGAAGACATCTTCGAACTCGTTCATGAGTGTGTCTTTCAGGTTACAGTCACTTCTGTAGATGCCAGTCACTCCCATGCCCAGTGCACGAAACCAGTCTAGTCCCAACAAACTAGGCAGGGTCCCTTCGACGATCGTGATGGGCAGGGTCTTCTTGTGTGGTCCGTACTCGACTCGGACAGACGTGGTCCCTCGAACAGGGATGCGATTCCCTTGGTAGTCGTGGACTCGTAGTCGTTGTGTTTGCAGGTGGCGCTTCGCGACCGATGGCAACGCCTTCGCCAAAGTGTCCCAGGACATGATGGTGATCGCTGACCCGGTGTCCACTTCTAGTCGGCACGGCACTCCTTCTATTTTTGGCTTGGTGAAGATTTTCTTCTCCACCCGGGTTGAGGCGCGGCCTATGATCACCGTCGTTTGATTTGAGTTCGCGCCTTTTTTGTTTGAGCCAATCACGGGTCGCCTTGCCGATCCCGCGCTCTGATTGGCCGATTTGAATTTTCGGCGGGAAGGTTGGGGAGCTCGACAGACTTGAGCTAGGTGCCCCTTCTTCTCGCACCGCCGACATGTAGCGTCCTTGAACTTGCAGTGTTGGCGCTGGTGTTGACCTCCGCAACTTCCGCATTCGTCCCGGTCTTCTTTGTCGCGTTTCTCGGTTCGACAAACCCCTTCCTCATCCTCACCGTCGGATTCGGTCTGGACCTCTTCTTGGTGCACCGGGGTTGACTTTGAACTCGCCTTCGGTGCGAGTGGCTTTTGCAGGGTCTCTGCCGCTTGGGTGGACATTTCATGCGCTCTGGCTTCGTCCAGGGCGTTTGCCAGCGTTAGATTGCTTTTTGATAGCAGTCGCCTCCGCAAACGCATGTCTCTGACCCCCCGGATGAGTTGCTCCAGCAGCGCCTCGTCTAGGTCTCTGTACCCACAATCTTTGGAGGCTTTCCGCAGTGTAGTCGCCGATGGATTCGCCCTCTAGCTGTCGGCGCTCTCCAAATTCAAAACGCCGCACGTATTTGGACGGCGTTGGCGTGAAATGGTTTTTTAGCAGGGTTTGTAGAGTTTGCCACGATACCGATTGTACCGGCGTTGGCTCTGCCAGGGCTTCCGCGATGTCGATGACCTCGGGACCGCAGTGGCTCAAGAAGTATGCCCTTTTGCGGTTGTCTGGAACTCCTTGCAGTTCGTTTGCTTCTAGAAAGCTTTCGAAACGGGTCATGTACGTTCCCCATTTCTCTCTAGCTGGGTCAAACGGCGCGGGCGGAGTGTAACTGGCCATCTCCGCGTTTCTGCCCTGTGTTTGCTGGGTTCGGTTCTTCCGTGCTTCAGCTCGGTTCTGGTTCTCCTTAGCCTCGAGATCCCACCTTCGTCGCCAGTGTTAAGTTCGGGAAGTAACGAGGCTGGAGACCAGGGTAGTGACAACAGCTCTTTAATATATGGTGAACCCAGCAACCAGGCTGGGGAAAAACCTCTCCTTATATACAGTTCTACCGGCGGCTTTAACCAATCAGCAACGTGCTTGTTTCCCGCCTAAATATTTAAAGATACATAACATTCCCCACTTTCCCCATATCCTGTTCTTTCAATAAAGCATTCAAAGCTACACACACGGTTGGTTTTATTGGAGGATAGGTGGGTTTAGCTGCATATCGAGCTGCACACAGACTAATGTGTAGTGGGGACAGAAGAAAATAGCTAGTGCCGAAACAAAAAGTTTCGGGCAATGCTTATATTTGATGTAGGCAAAATATTCATTCAATGCATGGAATTCTTAGTTTTCCCCAACCTGCTCTAGGGTTTGAAATCCATGTGGGGATAATCAGAAATGGTTTAGGAGAAGTAGTACCTTGGGGGAGGATGTAGGGATGGGAGGAAAGGGACAATTCTAGAAAGAATATGCAAAAAGGTGGGAGGTCTCATAGCTAAAGGGAGGCATTGGGTAGAATAAGGGTAGAAAGGTTAGTGAGATATGCTCTGCTAGGATATTTCTGCCAATTAAGGAAAGAAATGGAAAAGAAAGGGTTATGAAAATTGGGAGGTTAGCAGGCCAGGGGATATCCATGCTAGAAATTACTGCCCAGAGGTGAAATTTTGTTTTGACTAAATTTGAAAAGCTCAAACCAAGTTTCCAGCTTTGGGTTGTATTGGACTTTGGCTCAGATGTTTTGGCAAATCCTCTGAAACTCATTTTCCTTGTTTTGTGAAGATTCCAATTTATAAGGGGGGGAAAAGCCCTCCAGATGTACATGGTATTATAACTGCTACAAAGAGTTTATCTCTTGGCCTGTGTCTCTGAAGAATTTAGAATTCTATTTAGTGAAATAATTAAGCATATGCATCATTTTAGCTAATGAAATAAAATACAGAAATGGTCATAAATCATTATGAGAACTGTTGTTTTGCTGAAGCTTAGCTTTATATAGCCCCTCCTCTCCTATCATTGGCTTTAAATTAGTAGAAATATTTTCAGGTATAACTGGAATTATGCAGTAGAACTGATGCTGGGTATTGGAGAGCTTCCTACAATTCCTTTGGTCTGGTAAGCAAATATTTCACATATTCTCATTTTTAAATTATACATCCCAAGGCTGTTGATATTCTGATCCAGCCTTCACAAGTAAATGTTTACTCATGAGTAAAACAACCCCCTTTTTATAACAGGGCAGTAACAGTCTTTTATTCACCTGGATAAACAAAAAAATCAAACATAATTAGTTCCAACAAACCTGGGTTTAGCCAAGAAATGAAGGGCCGGTTTAGCTCTGCCTGGTAAGGCCTGTTATTAAGAACACAAAGCCTGCAATTACTGCAGGTTCGAGCCCGGCCCAAGGTTGACTCAGCCTTCCATCCTTTATAAGGTAGGTAAAATGAGGACCCAGATTGTTGGGGGGGCAATAAGTTGACTTTGTAAATATATACAAATAGAATGAGACTATTGCCCTATACATTGTAAGCCGCCCTGAGTCTTCGGAGAAAAAAGAAATCCAAATTGCTTGCAGTATACTAGAAATGACTGGTTGCCTGCGACAACCGGCCACTCCTAAACCCCTATTTATTTCCCAGCCAGGGACGGGCTGGCTATCATCTGTATCTGCCTCTCCCTAAGAGCCAGCTTATTGTTTTCTCTCCTCTCCTTTCCTCTCTGTGCATATGCACATCTGGGATGGGCCCCATCTGTTTCCCCCCTTCCCCGCTCACTCAGGCCCTGAAGACAGTTGCCTCTCCACCTGGGGGAGGACAGAAGGCCCCAGCTCTGCCTCTGTCTCTGATGATGTTTCCTTATCAGAGCCTTCCAAAGGCTCCAAAGCTGGCCCAGGCTCTCCCTTCTCCTCCTCCTCATCTGACTCTGCAGCTAGCTCTGCTGGCAGCCGACGGGCCACAAGAGTTGAGTGGGGCAATGACATTTTCTGCATATTGTCTGCTGTACTGGAGAGCAAGACTTCATCACGTACAAAGTGCCCCCACCCCAATGCAGCAGAAGTGACCTTATAAAGATAAATTAACCCCCTTGCCATCCCTTTAATTGCTTCCTGCCCACCCCCCACCCCCACCCCATTTAGCAGTTGCAGCAGCTTCTTCTTTTTCTTCTTGTTTTGCCAATATCCAAGAACCCCAAATCCACAGAATTCAGAAACCAGAGTATCAGACTTTCTGGCCCCTGACCCGAGCAAGGTCCTTTTGGTGATTCGGTCTTGTAGAAATCAGAAAATTTATTAGCTTAATCTGTGTCTAAGAGACACAGAATGTGACAAAGTCAAGTCATTTTTTTTTCTGGGAGATATGTGGAGGTCAAGAGGGGATGGGAAATTTAAGACATTCAGTATAAACTAGCTTTCCCCCATCTGGATTAGAAGTCTCATAATTCAAATAACAAATAGCTCATCGATCTGTGGATCCTAGGAACTCTGATATATGCTAACCGTGCCATATACAGGGAGAAGCCACTGTTTGAAGATGGCTTTTTCAGAGAAACCATATTGTAGTTACAACGAAGCACAGTTTGGCTTGTTTCAGAGTAAAACTCTGCATTTAAATCCCCCTTTCTTGGCTATATTGGAGGGAGAAAATAAAAATGAATGCCTGCCCCAAGAACTCCACAATGGATCCCAGCTTCTGTGTCCCCTTCTTTTAACACTAAATTACCAGGATGTACTTCTTGTCACTTTAGAAAACAAGCTACAACATGTTCCTATATCTAAATGAGAAGCATTTGTGAAAATAAAAGAAAAAAAACCCACACAATTGGGTTCCTCATTGCCATCTCTCACAATTTTAAATCCCTGCAGTAGGTGACTCATTACAGGCTAATATATTGTAGATAACTAATGAGTCATTTCATTTGGTCCATCTGAACAAACAAGCTGACCTCAATAATCAGGTGTTTCTTCTTTACCTTCTCCTTCATTTTTTTGTAAATGTTCAGACCTGTCTTTAACATATCCCAGAAGTTTCTCTTACCTTTACAAAGGATTTAACAATGTACAAGGTCTGATTAAAATTGTCTCAGATTCCCAGTTCTGGGTAACAATGAACTCTGCATTGTGGCTTAATTATTTCCACCATTAGTTTTAAAGTTGGCTTCCTCCACTTTTTATTTCTGAAAACATGAAAAGTGCATGGAAATCTTCCATTGCCCTTAATAGGGTATTGATTATGAAACTTGCTCATTTATGCCTACCAGTAATCAGTTCTTTTACCATATGCCTCCAAAACAAGTAGATTGCTCTCATTTTCACATTGTATTAAGGGATTTTTTTTTCTTAAAAAATGATCCATTTCATTTAGTTTTTAAGAAGAAAAAATCACGGACACAAACAAAACAAACAAAGCCAGGATCTACGTCAGTATTTCTTGCATCATTGTAGCAACATTCATTACCCAAACTGCAGGTCATAACAAAGGGTAGCGAATGAAAGGCAGTGGGAATCATTATACAATTAGACTATTTTTCATAGGCTGCAAAATCGGTAATTGAAATACCCATCTTGCATTTGGTTTGAGACATTCATTTTCTTCCGTTTTGTTGGTTGATTGGAATGTATTCAGGTTTGCATCTATATATGAATATGCTTGTTGCTACTCTTTATGTTCTCTACCTTGTCTTCTCAGAAAATGAACACAAACATCTCTGCTTATATACTGGTACTGACCATCTCTGCTTATACAGTATACTGGTATTTTCCCTTCCAACCATTGCTCAAAGTTCAAGTCTTGAAAAAGGAGAGTAAGGGATAGAATAGAATAACAGGGTTGGAAGCAACCTTGCAGGTTGTCTAGTCCACCCCCAACCTCCCCCCCCCCGCCCAAGCAGGAGACCCTACACCATTTCTGACAGATGGCAGTCCAGCCTGTTCTTGAAAGCTTCCCATAAAGCTCTCACAACTTCTGAAAGCAAGCCGTTCCATTGTTTGATTGTTCTCACAGTCAGAAAATTTCTCCTTATTTCTAAGTTGAATCTCTCTTTGATCAGTTTCCATCAATTATTCCTTGTCTGGCCTTTTGAAAATAGGTTAATCCCCTCCTCTCTTTAACAGCCCCTTAAGTATTGGAACATTGTTATCATGTCTCCCCTGGTCCTTCTCTTCACTAGACTAGCCATGCCCAGTTACTGTAACATATGTTTTATCCAGTGGTGAAATCCATTTTTTTTACTACCGGTTCTGTGGGCGTGGCTTGGTGGGCGTGGCTTGGTGGGCATGGCAGGGGAAGGATATTGCAAAATCTCCATTCCCACCCAACTCTGGGGCCAGCCAGAGGTGGTATTTGCCAGTTCTCCAAACTAATCAAAATTTCCACTACCAGTTCTCTGAACTGCTCAAAATTCCCACTACAATTTTTTAGGTTTAGTGACTTTTTGTAAAAGATAAGCTACTCCACCTCCTCTGCGGGTTTCGCGATCCGACTGGAAAACATGATATTCTCTTACTGAAATGATGTAGTCAGGGAGGGATGAGTTTAGCCATGTTTCACAGAAAAATACAATTTCAAATGTACCAGTATTTAATAAGAGGAGAAATTCGGGCATTTTGTTTACGATGCTTCTTGCATTTATTAGTTTGCATTTAAGTTCAGTAGTGGTTGATATTGAGGAAATAAGGGGTGTGCGTACCTAGTTTTGGATGACGGCTGGTTCAAAGTTCTTATTAAATCACAGTGTGATTTAAAAAGGTGGGCGAGGAAGAGAGGGAGGGAGAGAATCAACTTTTCAGGGGGGAAATGAATCTTGCCCTAAAAATATAATCTAATATTCTTCTTGTTGCTTTTGTTCTAAATGTGTTCCTTTTTAAAATTATCAGTTGATCTGTTTTGCACGAACCAAAAAAAATGATGAATTATTTCTTCACATTCCTGTTGACTAGCAGGATTTTGCATTATAAACTTTTTTATTCATTATTCGTATCTGGTGGCTCAACGGACTAAGTCTGTCTGTTATTAACACAGCTGCTTGCAATTACTGCAAGTTCAAGTCCCACCAGGCCCAAGGTTGACCCAGCCTTCCATCCTTTATAAGGTAGGTAAAATGAGGACCCAGATTGTTGGGGGCAATTAAGTTGACTTTGTATATAATATACAAATGGATGAAGACTATTGCTTAACACATTGTAAGCCGCCCTGAGTCTTCGGAGAAAGGCGGGATATAAATTCAAATAAAAAAAAAATAGCTTAAGAATTGTAAAGAAGGTTAAGTACTTAGGGGTTTATATTACGTCGTCAAATGTGAAATTGTATAAGAATAACTATGAGGTTTTATGGCAAAAAGTTCAGAAGGAGTTGATTGTTTGGAAAAAATTGCAATTATCATTGCTGGGGAGAATTGCTGCTATTAAAATGAATGTTTTACCTAGATTTTTATTCCTCTTTCAGATGATACCAATAATTAAGAAAGATAAGAATCTTGAGGAATGGCAGAAGGGAATTAACAAATTTATATGGGAAGGTAAAAAAGCTAGGGTTAAAATGAAAATAATTCAAGATTCTCGGGAAAGGGGAGGTTTAAAAATGCCTAATTTTAAATTATATTATGAAGCAGCTGTTCTCTCTGCAATAAGTGATTGGTTTAATTTAACAGAGGACAGAATTTTGAATATAGAAGGTTATGATTTGCTATATGGATGGCATGCATATTTAATTTATGACAAAAAAGTGGATAAGGCTTTTAAAATCATGTGCTAAGAAATGCCCTTCTGCGTGTTTGGAAAAATACTCTTATAAACTAAATTATAAGGTTCCTATATGGGCAAGTCCTAGACATACAGTAGAAAATATAAACATAGAACAGAATCAGGAAATGATTACATATAAAGATCTTTTGTATACTGAAAGAGGTAATTTGCAGTTAAAATCTCTGCAAGTATTAAGAGAGGAAGGGAAAAATTATACTTGGTTTCAATATGAGCAACTACGTGCTAGATGGAAGGGAGATCAGAAAATTGGTATAGAGCAGAACGATGAAAATTTGGTAAAGCAAATTAGAAATCAGTCTCAGGAGCATATAAAGAGATTGTATAATGTGTTACTTGAAATAGATTCTGAAAGGGACTTGGTAAAGGACTGTATGATAAAGTGGGCACAAAATTTTCAGGAGCCAATATTATTGGAAACGTGGGAAAAAATTTGGGTTAGAAATGTTAAATTCACGCAGGCACAGAATCTGAAAGAAAATTTTTATAAAATGTTTTATAGATGGCATCTAGATCCTAAAAAATTATCGTGTATGTATCCAGAAATGCAAGCAAAATGTTGGAGATGTAATTGTGATGACGCTACATATTTTCACATTTGGTGGACTTGTAAGGACATAAAGGCCTTTTGGATAAAAATTTGGTGGATTTTACAAAATGTTCTGAAAAAGAAGATAAAGTTCCTGCCGCAATTTTTCTTGTTGGGAATTATTACGGATTGTACAGTAATTGAGACTAAATTGATTTTAAATCTAATAACTGCAGCAAGATTACTAATAGGACAATATTGGAAGAAAAAAGAAGTACCAACAATAGAAGAATGGATATTGAAAGTTGCCAATTTGGCTGAGATGGCGAAGATATCAGCCTTTTTGAAAGACAATACGCAAGAAAGATACTTAAAGGAATGGAAAAAATGGATTGACTATATTCAACGTAGATATCAGACTAAGAGTTATCAGACTGTTTTTGAATGATTATGATGTATTATTTTTGATTGCTTTTGGGGGAAGTTAGGAATTGATGATTGTAGGGGTATAATTAAGTTGGGACGAAAATTTTTTAGCATATGTTTGTTTTATTTTTAACTATACCTTGTGCTCGTTCCGGGAAGTCGGGGGGGGGGAGGGGGGTTGCGAAGGGAGGGGGGAGGGGGGGGAAAGGGGGAAAAAAATTTTGTAAAACTTTTTGAATAAAAAAAAAAAATAGCTTAAGGGAAATAATGACTTGCAAGAAATATTTTCATAGTGTCATTTCTTCAATATTATTAAAACAAAACAAAACCAAAATGTAAACTAGGATATGAAGATGAAGTAAAAGAGGAAGAGGAAGAGGAGGGAAAATGGCCTGAATTTTTAAAACTCAAATTGTATTACAATATAATGTATTAATTGTATTTCTCCCCTGCCTGAGGCCTACTTCTGAAAAGGACAACCAACTTTTTTTTCTGAATTTTTTAAAAAAATATTATTTATTTGTCCATTAGAAAAGTGTAAAATTGCTATGGTTGTCCTTTCAGAAGTAGGCCTCAGGCATGGGAGAAATTCAATTAATACATTATATTGTAATCAATTTGAGTTTTAAAAATTCAGATCAAACTTAAGGTTAGGTGTTACCAATCTACATTTCAGGATCCAGAATACGTTCTGAAGATCCTAATTAGTCCTGAAATGTGTCCTTACAGAACATTCCTGCCTATTCTTAAAATTAATTATATAAATCTTGAGAGTTGGGCAAGGATTGTTATGCTTCTATTTATTTTGAGGGAAAGGAAGTTTCCTTATCATTCCATCACCCCAAATCACCATAAGTATTTCCCGAAGGCCATCACTCTGCTAAACAAATAATTCCCTCAACAATGTCAAACTATTTACTAAATCTACACTACTATTAATCTTCTCATTGTTTTCATCACCAATCTCTTTCTACTTATGACTGTATGACTATAACTTTTTGTTACTATCACTAAGGGTTAAATTGCAACCAATGATCATCATTTGTGTTGTAAATGTTGTACCTTTGATGAAGGTATTTTTTTTCTTTTTCTTTTACGTACACTGAGAGCATATGCACCAAAACAAATTCCTTGTGTGACCAATCACACTTGGCCAATAAATTCTATTCTATTCTATTCTATTCTATTCTATTCTATTCTATTCTATTCTATTCTATTCTATTCTATTCTATTCTATTCTAAAGTATTGAAATACCTTAGTCTGAAAGAAGCTATACTATAGATTTAATTTGGAATTATTTTAGGCAATACAAACCAAAATGATGCTTTCCTGGAAAAAATGGCCTAAGATAGAAACAGCAGTCGGTAGGTTCTCAAAAACCCTGAAGGAGAGAACCATTTCTGAATTAAGCTGGGGCTTTATATTAATTTATATAGAGTCAGTAATGACTAGCACATATGTGTGAGGGGAACTTTTACCTTACCCTCTATGGATAACAATAGTATCTACAGATTTTTGCAGTAGATTTGACAGCAAGTATTGGCTACACAAACAATATGGATTGGTTTTGCCTCCATCAAGATATAGCAAAATTGAACATAGAGGGTAAAATCCTAAACATATTTTTAAAGAAATAAGTGGCATCTTGTCCTCACACTGCGTAAAAAAATGTTTTCAGAAAGCTGAGCAACCAGCTGCTGACTGGTTGCTATTCGGTTTTAATTTACTGTTCCAAACCAGAAGTCCTATTTAATTCTCATCTTGGCAAATAACTATTGATCAACAATTTATCTTCCACAAATTTGTCAACTATCTTTCTATAGCAATTTAAAAATAGTGACCAATGAAGTGAATTCCAACAAAAAGTTCTGGATTCTGTAAAGAAATATTTTGCCCTCAGCTGCTGCATACTGAATCATTTTAAAAGCCTCCATCTCTATATTATTTTTTTTATGTATGTATGTATGTATGTATGTTTAAAAGTCTGTAATGTTTTCTCTTTTGCTCATAATAAAAGTTCCAACTTTCTGATAATTTTGATTGCATTTTTCTTTACCCCGTTTCACCTCTAGTTAGTTATTATGATGTTGGAAATATTATTTATTGCATTAATTTTGATTTCTTCTTCCTAATGATTTTTAGCATCAAATGATCCTTGTTCCATAGCATTTGCATATTGTTTGATATATCCATTGCACTATCTCTTATGTTTCATAGATTTCTTATTTTTGTAAATTATATGTGAAGTCAACATTTTTGTCTGGTATGGATAATTTTTGTGTATATTTACGTTAACATCTGCCATGTTATTACCTAATTTTGGAAATATGATTCTGAAACTCAGTGAATAATTGGTCCTCAGCCAGGAGTTTGGTTTTACCTGGATGTATCAGGTAAAACCAAATTCATGGCTGAGGACCAATTACTCATAATGGTGAAAAGCTGAGTTTCAGAATCATGTTTCCAAAATTAGGTAATGTATCACTTAAATTAGATAGAATATATTAAACTGAGGCAATATTTCTTGGTAATTCAGTTGCTAGAGTAAATACAGGTAGTCCTCAACTTACAATTATTTGTTTAGTGACCATTTGAAGTTACCACGGCACTGAAAAGAGTGATTGATGACCAATTCTCACACTTATGACTGTTGCAACATTTCCATGGTCACATGATCAAAATTTAGGTGCTAGCAACTGGCATGTATTTGTGACAGTTGCAGTGTCCCAGGGTCATGGGATCACCACTTGTAACCTTCCCAGCCAGTTTCTGACAAGCAAAGTCAACTGGGAAACCAGATTCACTTAACAACCACATGATTCACTTAATGACTGCAGTGATTCACTTAAAACAGTGATAAAATGGGATGCAAATCACTTAATACCTGACTTACTTAGCAATGGAAATTTTGGGTTCAGTTGTGGTCGTATCTGTAAATACTATTTTCTTGACCTGCTGGTAGGGTATCTGGTTGACTACTATATGAAAAAAAGTAATGGATTATTATATCTAATCCAGAGGAACTCATATTAGGTTTATATAATAATTAAAATGTTACCTTTTCCAAGTTTCTTTTCTTGGTTGTTAGAATTGTTCTTCTCCATAAATCAGTAGTTATTTTTGGTCATACTATAATGTTAGAGCCTCTTAAATAAAGACACCTGAAGATTATGTCTGGATAATGGAAATGAGCACTGAGACATCTAGTCTAGCTTTTTGTGTTATACGTTGGCAGATCCATTAAGGGTAAAAGCTTTCCTCTATTGTTGCACTCTATAACATTGTACTGAAATTAGTTGTTCACAATTTAAAGATAGCAAACAGACATCAAGAGTAGCAATTGTTTAATTTTCTGTGAATTTTGAGAAGAAAGGTTGCATAAAATTCGTTAAGCCTCTTCTAAAATGGTCTAAGTCAAGGTTGTTAAACTCATGGCCCGCAGGCCAGATACATCATGCGCTGGCCATGCCCACACCCAGTTTAGTAAAGGGGAAAAAAGTTGTGATATGTCATGTGACAATGCCGTAACAATGCGAGTTTGACATCCCTGTTCTAAGTGAATATCTTGTCACTGCATCTGATGTAGTGAATTGCCCTGCAATGAAGTAGTATCATTCTAATTGGGATCTGGGAACATTCTTGGGTTGCTGATTGCAAAGCTTTTGTAATTGTTAAAGAAAACAGAATATTCTGTCCCCTTATTTCATAATCACAGTGGCATTCTTTGATTCCAGAAAATTAAGAGATTTCTCTAAAAGTAATTCACTATTCTTTCCTCATTCACAAATCAACATACTGAACTCACCAACATTCAAGAAAGGAAATATCTGCCACCATCCATTGACAAAAGAGCACAAAGTACTTAAACCACTCTCTCTGTTTCTTTTGAGTTTGTTCTATATAAATGACATGTTTCCCCATGGTACCCTGTTTGGTTCCCCCTTCTTCTTCTTTACTGTTTTATTTTCAGCCTTAGTAGGGGAAAAAATGTAATCAACATGACAAGGCCACATTAAAAAACATATCTGAGTTAATAAATCTTCATTAATTTAGTTCTAATCCAAAGATATAGTAACTGCTTTGTGAGAAATTAATTTTGTTCCTAATACTTCCAAACATAAGGGACATTAGCCTTCCCATTGTTAATATAGTAATCATAGTTTTGCTCTCCCCCTCCCCAGTACTTCTAATAAATATTCCACCTTATAAATTTGGCATTAATGTAAGTTGTTGACATTCTATAAGGAAAAAGGACTTGTTTTTCATTTTGTGTACTGCTGTAAAGAAAGGTGCAAGGCACCAGAATGGCATCAATTATGAGATACTGCAGTACATAATATTCTTATCCTGATGCAAGGAGAACTTACAACATTATCATATTAATGGGAACTATCTCTGTAAATCTGCTTGGGGTCCTAATGTAACACAAGCTTGGTTTGTGAATCTAAGCCACTTGTGCAAATGCCACGATAACCTGTTCTTTTCACACTGCAGTTTGATTATTATTATTTTGCAAATCGTTTAGAATAATTCATTTCATGAAACAACTAATAAATATTACAGTAAAAACCACCATTCAAAGTTGATCAAACCATATGAAGAGAAGTTTGGGCCACTATGATACATTACTATATAACTCCAGTAGATGGGACATAAGCACCATATTAATTTGCAATTTCCTCTTTGTTGCTTTTTAATGTGAAATAACTATGTGTGTGTGTTTTCAGGAACACTGTAGTAAAGAACCAATCAAAGGGAAAAAAACTTTCATGAAAATTGAGGTTTAGCAAGATAATTTATGCTTTTTCTTTCCCTGTAATCTGCCAGTAAATTTACACAAGGGATGGGATCCTTATCTCTTCCTTCAAGGTAGTCCAAACAAGAAAGGTAACTGTGAGTAGTCTTTTTCTCTGGTGGGAGAAAAAGTAGTGTTTGAATTCCAGAGGGGTATGGCTAGCGGATGAGAGCTAAATAGCTTGAAATAGATCTATATTAGTCTCCCTTTATTTCTTTGTTGGTAAAATATAAATTTAATATAACAGGAAGTACTAACCATATACCTATTGTAAGATTACTTTAACAGAATTTTGCAAGATTAAAATACTTATCTCCTGTTTTTCTTTTCTTGTCTTGAAAACTAGGAAGGATCCCTTCTGAAATGATTCCCATGCTCTCCCCCCTATTTTCCCCCCTATGGGCTGACAAACCTTTTGCATGACAGCTGCCTAGTCTGGGGTTCTTCCTCCTGTCTCCAAATATCATTTCCACATACCATTACACTCAGGGGTGGGATTCAAAAATTTTAGCAACCGGTTCTCTGCCCAGTTGCTGGGTAGGTGTGGCCATGGTGGGGAGATGTTTTAACCCTCCCCAGGCTCTGGAGGCTTTCCTTGAGCCTCTGAGAGGGTGAAAACAGCCTACCCCAGGCTCTGGAGGCCCTTCAGAGGCCAGAAACAAATCCATTTCCAGACTTCTGGTACTTCCGGTAGGCCCATTTTTCGCCCTCCTTTTCACTTTGGAGGCTTTACTTAGCCTCTGGGAGGGTGAAATCGACCTTACCTGGGCTCTGGAGGCCCTTTGGAGGCCAGAAACTGGCCCATTTCCAGACTTCCAAAACTTCCGGGAGGCCCGTTTTTCACCCTCTGAGAGCCTCTGCGCAGGTGCTGTACTTACCTGGCATCTAAAATGGGCCATGTGGAGACTCCTTGGAGGGGTGGGATGGGTAGGGTCAGCCTGTTCTTGCAACTACTGGTTCGGAGAACCAGATTAAAATTAACATCCGGTTTGCCGAAATCGGTCTGAACCGGCTGAATCCCAC
Organism: Ahaetulla prasina; assembly: GCF_028640845.1. Classification (NCBI taxonomy): domain Eukaryota; kingdom Metazoa; phylum Chordata; class Lepidosauria; order Squamata; family Colubridae; genus Ahaetulla; species Ahaetulla prasina. Next base: position 126,102,266 of record NC_080539.1, read on the forward strand.
AACTGGTTACACTGAGAAAATATGTTCCATAATGATGGCTCTACTAACCAGAATGACAATGTCCTTGTAAGAGTTATCAGCCCTTTGAGGGAAATCACATCAGAAAACAAACACCCTAAGAAACACTAGAATTCTACTTCATTCATATAGGCTATAATCTATCTATCTATCTATCTATCTATCTATCTATCTATCTACCTACCTACCTACCTACCTACCTACCTACCTACCTACCTACCATCTATATATTCCTTTATAAAACATTTATACAGCTGTCCACCTTATAACCAATTCAGGATAGTTCCCAATCTTAATAAAATCATGAAAGATAATTTGCCCTTCTCTCCCTCTTAGACAAAGAAAGCTAAGCGGTGGCAATTTTAAGTTTCTTTTTAACACTTTCTTTTTTCCCTCAGCTGAGCTAATGTTTTGCTTCTGTTCATCAAGAAATTTCCCCAAATTTCATCACAGAGTTCCTCTAATGGATCCCCTTGTCTGGAGGATGGTGTCTGTAATAGACCTTGCCTTCAAGAAATGAATACATACCTCAAGGAGCCTTTAAGGGCATGGATCTAGTGCAGAGCTAGGGGCGCTCATAACACTGGGGGTCTTTATATACTTCATAAGCTCAAAAACAAGATCAAAAGAACCTCTGCTTGAAATGCAGGTTGCTGCCTGTTCATCTTCCTTAATTGTGCCCAATGGATGTTTAAACCAGAATGTCCCAAAGGTGTTGTTCAAAAGGAACTAGACTTTTGTCCAGTTTTGTCCAGTCCAGTTCCCTTTTGAACATCACCATGACAACCATGACCTGGATGACTGAAGATCTCCATAGACATTAAACCGGAATGGATATGAACAACTTTATCCATTAGAGAATAAGGCTACTGGGTGAGAATCTACATGTAAACTCCATACAAATAAACATGGATAGGAATTGTTTTGCTGCTCTTATCATTACTGAATAGGCTCAAAGATGAATTCGGACCAGTGCTTGATCATGCACAATTTTGGTCATACCTGAAATTTCTCTTTAAAGCAAGGATGACAAAAATATATATTTTTGTCTGAAAAAATAAATACACATGTACACAATGTGCTCTTTGTGTTCTGCCTGTCTCCATGTGACTCATTTGTAATAATAGTCATTGCCCTTTCCTTTCCCCTGTCTAATTAACCATGTTCTTTTTGAAGTAGGTTGGCTATTACTGCACACTATATTTTGAGAGAGAACAAACTGTTAAGTCATTTTTTACTTTTTCCACATTTATTTTCCACATTTTTCTTTAACTATTTTCTTGTGTAACTTAATATTTGCTTGCTTTTGGCTTCCTCTTATCATTAGGTTTCCTTAAACCATTTACAGTACTAAAGTCTCTTTAATAAAATTATATGAGTCAATTTCAGTCCATAAAGATGGGTACATTTCTTCATTTTATTATTCAAAACATGGTTAATTAATTAAAGGTATGTACCCAGACTACTTTTTCATCTATTATCCTGCCACTCATTGAACTAATTATATCAAGGTGGAATTTACCCCAGTTTTCTCTAAATATTGTTTAATTTAAATGCCACAGGGACATAAGCAAATGCTTTCCGGGATCTTCATAATGGTGTGTGTACTTAGGAAAATGTAACATTTATAATGCATTGGACAGAGATTATTATAATCATTCAATTCAGCATTAAGAAAGTTGTATAGGAAATGGTAACAGTATTTTCATATACAGACATAGGTTTTTATCATTAACAGATGAGAGAATGAACATGTAAAAAAAATATAGCAAAATGTCAAGTAGTTTGGGATTAGCAAATATATGTGAATGACATAAAATTGAAAATTTGTTTTCAAATAATCAACTGTAGACTTTTAAAACAAGATAAATGGGGATTCATTCATTCATTCATTCATTCATTCATTCTACTTCCCATCTTTCCTACAAAGTGAATCCTATAATTCAGGATCCAGTGTTCTAGTCCCACCTTGGTCACAAAGCCAACTTTGCCCCCCCTCTCCCTCCCTCCCTCCCTCTCTCTCTGTCTGTCTGTCTGTCTGTCTCTCTCTCTGCCTTAGATAGGAAACAACGCAAACCATTTCTGAAAAACTTTGCTAAGAATACTGTAGTGGGGGGGAGCTAGTTGTCATGGGTCAAGAATTACAAAACAAACTCCTTCATTAAGAAGGGGGGTTTGTTGAAACAAATATTAAGTCCTTCAAGAGAACAGTCTGTAGTATTCTCATCTGAAAACTATATAATGCAGAACAATAAAAACATACATAAGGAGGGAAATAAAAAGGCACACACACTAAATTGCTCAAAACAAAATAAGGCCGTAGCATATACATAAAGTGTTAACATATATTTTTAAAAAATATTTCATAAGCAGGTATCAATTAGGAAGATGACCTATGTTTGAAATAAAAAAAATGTTTTCAATATTAGTACTTACTAAACCACTGTATGCCGAGGGAATGAATTAAATTCTAAATGAAGAAATTTCAGCAAAATTAAATGAATTCTGTGAGACTGTTTTTACTGAAGAAGATATTGAACAATATCTAAATATAAACGCATTTTTAGAGAGGGTCTGGGGAATTGAAAGAAATACTAGTGACAAACATGGAGTTATAGATTTTATTGACACCTTTGACAAGTAAATGACAATCAGCATATGATTATCAATCTGAAAGTTTGGAGGACTCAAATATGAATCGACTGATTTTCTAATGAAGGTTATTGGTCATGTGAACTAAGATAGACTTCTATAAGAAATGTCTGGGAAGAAGTCAAAGAAATGGCTACTCCCAATTCCTTGTGGTGATCAAAGTGATACATGTCTGAGTAGTAACAAGAAATCAAGCCTGATTTATAACAGATTTTATCTCAATATGAGTATATATAATAACATATTTGGCCCAATAAGTTTTTTTTTATCAAACATATCATCCAAAATATATATGGATGGTTGTGTTGAAAATAAAACTGCCCTTACCAAAAATGTTGTTAATCAAATAGAAAAAGAAACTTTGAAGTATTTATGCCATTATGTTTCACCCTATTGATGATTATCTAGCAAAGACTTGTCTTGCATTATGTCACATAGTCTATGATCTATTGAACTATAGACTTAACTGTAAGAGACTTAACTGAACCCCTTCATTTTTCTTGAGACCAAAGGGAAAACATAAATTAAACTGCCAGACATGGAACACCTCTGCTTCAATAAAAAAAAAAAGTCATAAGAGTTTCTTTCTTTTTGAAAATGTATCATTCTGCAACCATGCTGTGAGTACCTTTGAAATAATATTGCCATCGTCTTTTGATAAGGATTATATTCCGTATTGCTGTGCTCTTTGACTGAATTATAGAAATACCCCATTTAGATTAACCTTGACTTGTTCTTCAACCAGAGGTTTCCTGATATTATTGTTTGGGGGAAAATCATTTTCCTCTTTATAAATATAAAAAGAATAGCAAGCAAGCAGTGTTTCTACATCTTGTCACTCTTTCAAACAAGGTTGGATTTTCATAAAACATGAAAATCGTGCTGCTACTTTATTTAATAGAAGAGTAAAATCTTCACAATGAGTTCAACTCTCTATGACTTCAGGTTTAAAGTCACATCATTTTCTTGGCAATAATAGAACAGGAGCTTATCTTAACCTTCTTCCAGGACACCTTTTAACCTTTCAGACTGGCCTACAGCCCTGGGATTCCCTGGCAGTCTCCTGTGCAACTATCAACTAGACTCTATCTTGCTTAGCTTCCATGGCCAGAAAAGCCAGCCAGGTGCTGCTACTGCTGAGACACAATCACACAGCAAAGCTCAAATTGATTTTGATAGCATTCAAATTATATCCTGAAATGCAAGAGCTGGCTAAAGAGTGCAAAGGCTGGCTTTTATTCATTGGAAAATCATATGTATTTTTGCTGAAGGAGGCTTGCAGTAACCCTGAAAAAAACACATTCCTCCCCTTAACATCCATTGCAGCATATAATCAGAGGGAAACATATAGCACAAAGGTATTATTATATCAGGAATCGTCATTTCAAAAGCAGAAGCAATAGAAGAGGGTAGGACTACCACATTTAGCCTAGCAACATCAAGATTGCCACTAGACCCTTAACTTTCTGCTGCCATCTAGTGAGTCTTTCGATATCTGCAACCCAGATACTATCACCCCAAGAGAGTATTTCCTCCTTATATACAAAAGTGCTTTAAAGTAAATTCAGTCATATATTCCAGAGGTGGAAAAGATAAAAACAAAACAACATTATTTGATTTGAAAGTTGCACGAATTCAGCATGACCTTAGGTTAGATACAGATTTAGTCATGCTTCAAGTTGATTCCATGAATAAAATAGGACAAATGACATAGTATTGCATGTATATTCCCATCACTTTGTTCATTTTTTGAACAAGCAATGAATGTTATGCACAGTATGGGAAAGTTATAAGACAAGAAACATGATAAAAATAAAATAGCCATAGCAACAGCTCTTGGATTTATATATCGCTTCACAATGCATTACAGCCCTCTCTAAGCAGTTTACAGAGTCAGCACATTGCTCCCAACAATCTGGGTCCTCATTTTACCGACCCCAGAAGGATAGAAGACTGAGTCAATCTTGGGTCGGTGAAGATCGAACTCCTGGCAGTGAGCTGAATGAGCCTGCAATACTGCATTCTAATGGCTAAACATAGCTGTAAGTAATTTATACCAGTACTAATCTATACTTTCTTATCCTTGCAATGTACCTTTATATTTGCCATTCCCATCCAGTAATTTATACATTATCATTTGTTGTTGTTGTTGTTGTTGTTGTTTTACAATTACCACTTATTCCCTTTTGAAGCTTCAATCCATTCCACCCAACTGATTTGATATATTTGTTTGGTAATCTATTCATCAATCATTCTCTCTATATGACCTGACAGCTGATGTATTTTTAGAATAATGGACATTTTTCCTTAGAATTTATTTCCGGCTCTTCCATTATCACTATTTACTGCAGAATTATAGGATTCGTACTTCCAAACACACGTAATAGGCAATTTGAAGCCTGCTGAGGTGAGGATTGCTTTCCATTTATACATCACCAGTAACTACTACTAGATAAAACTCACACAAGAAGTTTCTAGGAACCAAAGCTGAAGTCAAATTGTTTACTCCCTTCAATTTTTTTTATTGATTGCCTCCCTCTTTCCCCAGAGGTTATTGCTTTATCCCAAAGGTCTCCATGAAGTCTTTAGAAAAGATTTACCTTGATACCATCATAAGGGTGAGTACTCTTCCATCCATCTTTTCCAGCTATTCTTTCTCCAGTATATCACCAAGCTGCAAATTCTTTACCATTGCTCTAAGTCAAAATGAAAGAACAAGGCAAAATCTACTTTCAATCCAGTGGATTCCAATCGTTTGATTATTTAATGGGACATTCTAAAGGAAATATATAGATTTTAAACAAATAAGTAAATAAATAAATCACTGCATTAGCCATCAATATTCTCTGCATTTTCCTGGTTAATTAGAAAATCACTCTCATAACAGTGAAATTAATTTGGAGGAGAGAGAGGAGATTAACTATTTCAATAATGGATATTATACAAACCTTCCTTAAAATGTTATGTTTTATAAATGTGACTAGAAGTCTCTGGAAGCTGGGGACCGCAAAAAATGTCACTTCCTGTCCAACCGGAAGTTGGTAAACAGGCTGTTTTTGGCCTCTGGAGGGCCTCTGGAGAGGCAGTTTTTGCCCTCCCAAACTCATAGAGAGGCTCTGGAGCCAGGTGAGAGAGAAAAACAGGCCTACCGAGCCTTCGCGTGCCAGGAGTGGGGTGGGGGAGTAGTCGTGTGTACATGTGCAGGGGTGGGATGCATAGAATTATGGGTATGGGCATGCATGCACGCGCCCCCCCCCGGCACACAATGGCAAAAAGGTTAGCCATCACTGTTCTAGATCATTTAAGTAAAGTTTCTGTACATTGTAAATAAGTGCAAATTATAATCAGAAGCTCTTTCATTATAACAATAGATGGTTAAATTGTACCTCTGCTGAACAATCAACTGAGAAATACAGACATCAACTGCCTGGCAAGAGTAGTTAGGCAAAGAATCTGTTTACCCACACTTCTCCAAAACCTACAATAAGCTGCCCAAACACCAACAACACAACAAAGAAGGAAACTGGCAGACAAAAAGACAGTAAAGATTGACCTTCTTGGCAGAATCACAATTAAGAAACAAACATGCCTTACAAGCCCCACAACACAAAGGACCAGTCCCCCTATAAAACAGCCTCTCTGAACATCAGTTTTTTGGAACAAACCTCTTTGCTTTTGGGAATAAATAATCTCCTTTCTACACACAGCATGTCTGGATTTCATTCTGATTTGTTCTTGTGTAATCATGGCTCGACTTGGGACCCCAAATTATTCTTCAGACAATTCTATCCACCTGGAGAAGCTAGCTGACCCATAGTTGTCCATTAAATGGATCTTCATGTTAGTTTGCAAAGATTTAGCTCACAATTTGTCCTATCCAACAGATTTTTAGTTTTATTCAGTTATTATTCTCTTAAGTATTGGCTACAATTTCATGCCATTTTTATGGCAAAGTGAATTGCCTGTTTTTACCTTCTCCCCATTTTCACATAATTCCACACAATTAATAATATAAATTAAAGTTTCCTTAAGAATGCTTTGGCATGCTAAATTGTAGTGGCTCTGAAAAATCTGTTAAAGCTATTATGTTAAGATTTATGCACCATGCTGTGATTATACTATCCTGTCTGGAGATCATATGCAGAAATGCAAGTAAAATACATCAATGGATCCCATTTCTTTCTCCGCCCACCTCGTATCATCTTACATTTAAAAGAATTCAGCTTTCAGTATGTTCTCTCTATCGTTCTGTCTTCATTACAAGAGCTGGAGCAGAAGCAGGAAAAAGAAGGAGCACCAGCAACAGTGAATTGTTTGGCTTTTCAACCAAATTACGTCAGCTTTAAACTAGAGGCTACTCTAAAAAGCACATTTTAAAGTACAGTGAGCAGCAGAACATTAGTTCTGATAACAACTCAGTGTCTATGTGCATAGTAATATTGTAATTATCCTCTATTTAGAACTTTTACAAAAACATTATATATTCAGGCAATCATGATACTTGCCATGGAAGGTGAATAGTTGTTAGTAGCAGCCAAGGGCCAAAACTCTGTGAAATAAATGAACAGGGACCAATAACAGTTTCTTTTCCTCAGTGCTTCTTTACATGACTTCTATTCCCAAAAGTGCTATTTCTAAAGAAAGAGGAAGAAGTATTAGGGAAATTGTTATAGGCCTGTATATGTAATGTCTACCATAGGCTTAGAAAGCATGTTCTCATATTCAGCTATGTTTGAAGAATAACCTGCCACAAAATAAGCAAAAGTCCATATTCCATTACAATGAATTCAAACTAAGAATTTTTGCTGAATCCAAATAAAGAGTTGGAACCAGCAAAATTTTCCCACAAATGAAAAGGCTCCTTCTGACCACAGAAGCCCAATTTTTTTAATATTTTCTAGTATACAATATGTGTGGGAAGAATCTATCTAATTCATTCCAAACTTCCTTTGAAGTCCCCTGCATCTCCCAAAAATCAGGTTCAGAAGTCTTCAAAACAATGATCAAGGCAACAATGGCACTTGGGGGTTGCAACAAAAATATAGATTTGAATGTCCCATAAGGCGTCTGGACTTTCTTTGTCTTTCCTTGAAAATGTTTTGCTTCTCATCCAAGAAGCTTCTTCAGTTCTTGGAAGAGAAGCGAAACTTCTTCAAGGAAAACCAAAGAAAGTCCAGATGCCTTTTTAAAAAGCATTTTTTTAAAATCCCATTACCGAGATGACTGAGAATATCCATAGACATTGAGAGATCTTACTTTGTCCGTTATCTGTAGAAATGATTCCAAACAGAATTCTTTTTGTGGATGCTTCTACCAATAATGTAAAACTCTGAACCTCCTGATTTTTAACGTGTGTCCATAATGAAACAATTGACCTCTACAGGCTTACACCCTTGGCAAGCCAAAAAGTATTCTGCTCATTTTTCAACAATATCCATGCACTTCAACAAATATGATTAGCACTGATGCACAGCTTGTCTTGCCGTTGCCTTCCCATGCTGGGGAGAGAGAAGTTCCAGTGACATATTAATCCTAGCCGTGTCTAATGAGACAGTTGCTAGCAATTATAAGCTAATGAACCAGAAGCTGATTGTTTAGATACTCAGAGCTGAGAGTCTCTGGCTAAGAGATATATGGAGTTCTATGAAAAAAAAATAACAACTTTGTCAGATAAAGTGGAGGAAAGGGCAAATTGTATATACTGTATAAGAGCCTTTAGATCATATGCCTATAAGGTGGCAAACATGGAATTAATATAAATACATTTGTGAAAGACCTAGAGATTGACCAGAAAGGCAGGAAGACTATTTTGACTTGTTAAAATAGCCTTGGGAAAATGGTTCATGTATCTAAAAAAAAATTTTAAAAAAATCCAACAGCTGTTTTGTCCATCTGGCTGCAATTTCTCACACAGACTATTTCAGCTAAAAGCTAGAAAATATATGTGTAGAGTTGAATTGTCACTGCAGGATCAAAAGTCATGCAAGAGACACATAGTAACAAATATATACACAAAATTATGCAGACGTCCTGGAAGCCTAAATCCTATTTTCTGGGGATGATGTCAAAGGATTGCGTTCTGAATAGTTGTTACCCACTGTTTCCATCACCTTTTCAAGAGCCAAACAAAAAGAACCATAATTTTCTGTAAGATTTTGTTGCACAATTACTTTTGTGTTCAGCCCATTTCTATTATCTGTCAGCTACCATTTCTTTTATTCCTATTTACCAACCTCAAACTAATTCTTTAAAAATGCCTCTGATAAATATGTCTTCTGTGTAGTCATAATGACCATATCCTTTGTATTAAATAATTCTCTATAGTAGGATTAATAGCTCTTGTGTTCATTTTTATGACCTCTGATTTCCTGTCCCATCATGCTCTTTGTTTTGCCTTATAATTCTCCTCAATATCTATATTATACATCGTGTTTGTGAGATGTCTTTGGGGAAAAAATTACATCTCACTAATTCAGAATCCTACTTCACACAGTAGGTAGCCTGCACATAGCTTTCCTAAAAGCAATAAATATGTGTTTGTGTTGTGAGAGTAGGCCTGAATAGAACAGAACAGAACAGAACAGAACAGAATAGAATTTTTAATGGCCAAATGTGATTGGATACACAAGAAATTTGTCTTGGTGCATATGCTCTCAGTGTACATAAAAGAAAAGATATGTTCATCAAGAATTTTAAGGTACGGAGACGACTTCCGGTGTCCAGAGGCAACGGTCGTCTGGAGGCTTCTCCTGCCTCCAGTGCCCGAATCCGGCCGCCGCCGAGGCCCCTAGGGGCCAGGTGTTCCGAAAAGGACACCTGCCGCACGGACGGCTCGCCAGGGGTCTCCCAGCCGACATACAGGACTGGGGGGACCGATGCTGGCGCGTCCTAGGCTCGGCGGGGTTTGGAGGCCACGGGCCACGGCCATTATTTTGGTCGTCGCCTGGGCCGCTGTGCCCGGTGACACCGGGGCTTTGGACTTATAACTGCAGCAGCCTGGTGGTGAACAGGGAACGGAGAAGAATTGAGGAATGGAGAAGGGAAGGGGATATCGGTAAACGCGAGTGGAGTGCTCCGGAGTGCGGGGGGGTTTTTCTCCCCTGCGGCTGGAAGGAGCACGAGTCATTCTGGAGAGAGGAGAACTTAAAATAAGAAGATTACCGGTTTTGTGGAGCTCTGGAGAGAAGAGGTGATGGAGAAATTTAGGAGGGAGGGTTTGAGGCCCCCCCTCCCTCTGGGGAACAGTGGTGGCGTCCAGCTTCCGCCTTCACTATGAGAATTTTGATGACATCACTTCCCTTCGGCTTCCTGGTTGACTAACTGTACTCTGGACTCGTTGCTCCTGTGAGTGCCCCCTGGTGGATCCGGAGGAAATTACAAGGATACTGTGCTTGCCTGAGGATTTTGAAATTTTTTTTTTTAAATGGCAAAAGGTCAGAGACCAACTGCTGGAGAGATGGAGAGAATTCTGGAAAAGTTATCTAATATGGACAAGAAACTGGATGATTTGCAAAGAGGCCAAATGGAAATAAGAGCAGAAATTGTGACTATCCAAAAGGATTTAAAGGATACTCAACAAGTCTCAGCAGAAAACAAGCAGAAAGTGGAAGGTCTGGAGGGTGAGATGCGGGCAGTGCAGAAAAGAGAGGAGATGACAGGCAATGCTGTGCTTGGACTACAGATGGATAAAATGTCTTATTTCCTTAGGTTTCAAAATTTGGAAGAAGTGGACCAAGAAGATTTGAGAGATGTTGTGACTAAATTTCTTGGGAGAGGTGTTGATTTCATGAATTGGGATGTGGATCGAGTTTATAGAGTTAATTCACAATATGCACGCATGCAGTTCCCAGAGAGGTTCATGTCAAATTTGTGAGAAGAGAGGCGAGATGAAATTCTTAGAAAACATAGGAGTGGGGCACTGACTTACAGGGGCAGGAGATAGCCATTCTGAGGCAGATTCCCAGACAGGTACGTGAAATGAGAAAGAAATATTACTTTTGTCAAGCAAATTGTACCAGAAGGAGTAGGCTTCAGATGGCTGATGCCAGAGGATTGATGATTTTCCGGGAGGCATTACGAAAAAATTAGTACAATTGCGGAGGCTACGGCCTCGTGGAGGAATACAAAGCCCTCCTGGAATCAGATGACCCAGGAATTGAAGAAGGGGAGGTTATAGACCATGGGGCGGAGGCGGCTGCCGCTGTTGCGGCCCTGGAGTTGGGTCAGGCTGAACCCAGAGTTCTGAGATCCAAAACTAGGAAGTGATAAAGATATTTGGTATTGTGTTGGTTTTCCTTATTCTCTTTTGTACGATATTCTGTTTATTCTTGACCCTTCTTTATTGCGTATGTAAGATTTGTAAACTTAGCTACTTCGTGTCACCTGTTTGCCATATGGCTGTTGTATGTGTTAAAAAATTTGAGTAAAATTCTTATCTTGTATAAGAAAAATGAAAATTTACCATACCTGATATGTATTTGTATAAACCTTTTTTGACCAATAAAAACTTTTTGAACAAAAAAAAGAATTTTAAGGTACAACACTTAATGATAGTCATAGGATACAAATAAGTTTTAACAAACTGCCATACCTATAGATCAGGGGTGTCAAACTTGTCATTACATGACGAATTGCAACTTTTCCCTCCTTTGCCAAACCAGGACTGGGCATGGCCAGTGCATGTTGCATCCAGTGTTGTGGTCCGCCAGCAGCCTATGGAGCTGGCAACGAAGTCAGATAGCGATGAGGCTGAGGAAGAACAGAGGCCAGTCCTGGTGGTTGGGGAAGGCCTAGATGAGGGCTTTGTGTCAGAGGCAGAGTTGGGGCCAGGGCCATTGGGGAGTGAGGCATGGATTCCAGAGCCTCCAGAGGCTGACAGTAGTGAGGCAGAGGAACAGGAGAAGCAGTTCCTAGTGCATGTCTGGGAAGGGCTGCCAGAAGGCAAGAGCAGCTCAAGCAAAGAGGATGACTCGGGAGTAGGGCCAAGAGATGATTGGCCCCTCCCATAAGGCTTAAAAGACCAGCAACGGTGTTTGGGCTCTTTGCCGGAAAACAACGTCGGTAGCTTTGTCTTGTTGCATTTCTGTTGTATCAGTGTCTTCTGAACTTTTGCCAAGAAAGGCCTTTGGCAGTTTGCCTAATTGGACCAAGGTTGGTGATAGGACTGAGGAATTGTGTTGGGAGGAATTTGCTTTAATTTAGTTGGACTATGCTGAGAATGAAGTAATTCTCAACTGCTTTAATAAAGTTTGTTTTTACACTGACTGAGTTTCCTACTACCTACTTGGGCCTGGGTCACAACATCTGGCCCATGGCCCACAAGTTTGACACCCCTGCTAGAGATGAAGCAATCACATAAGCAGAGTGACCAAAAGCCAGGAAAAGCTCCCTTGGGGAAAGTGGTTAAGAAAGAACCAAGTTGTTAAGGATAAAAAATTGTCACCTGAACCAAACAAAAGAAGTTGGGCCTGAGCACACGGAAGAGCCCTTCCCAAGTCTCATCAAGAGCACCAGATTTGTAAATTAACATGGCATGAGCAGCTATCAGTCCTGTGAATCAAGAGTAGTTATCAGTCCTGTGAATCAACAAAGCAACGAGTTGGGGAGATAAAAGAGGTTCTGAAGTCTGCACACAATTTGAGTCATCTTTGAATCCAGATCTGGCGCAGGGGTGAAATGCTCCCGGTTTGGACCGCCTCGCCCGATCCGGTAGCGATGGCAGCTCCTGGTTTGGAGAACTGGTGGCAAAAATCCCTGCCCCCCCCCCACCTCTGCTGAGCCACACCATCAGCAGAGGGTTTTTTTTTACTTTTAAAAGCAGTTTTTCTTCAGCCAAAAACATGCCTTTAAAAGTAAAACTTGTGCCTTTGAGGTTCTGGGCTGCCACGAGGCAAGCCTCATGAGGCAAGCCTCATGGGATCGTCAGAGGAGCCTTTTAAAAAGTTTTTGAACAAAAAAAAGAATTTTAAGGTACAACACTTAATGATAGTCATAGGGTACAAATAAGCTATAACAAACTGCCTTACCTATAAATCAGGGGTGTCAAACTTGTCATTACATACGAATTGCAACTTTTCCCTCCTTTGCCAAACTAGGAGTGGGCATGGCCAGCGCATGTTGCATCCGGTGTTGTGGTCCGCCAGCAGCCTATGGAGCTGGCAACGAAGTCAGATAGCGATGAGGCTGAGGAAGAACAGAGGCCAGTCCTGGTGGCTGGGGAAGGCCTAGATGAGGGCTCTGTGTCAGAGGCAGAGTTGGGGCCAGGGCCATTGGGGAGTGAGGCATGGATTCCAGAGCCTCCAGAGGCTGACAGTAATGAGGCAGAGGAACAGGAGAAGCAGTTCCTAGTGCATGTATGGGAAGGGCTGCCAGAAGGCAAGAGCAGCTCAAGCAAAAAGGATGACTCGGGAGTAGGGCCAAGAGATGATTGGCCCCTCCCATAAGGCTTAAAAGACCAGCAACGGTGTTTGGGCTCTTTGCCGGAAAACAACGTCGGTAGCTTTGTCTTGTTGCATTTCTGTTGTATCAGTGTCTTCTGAACTTTTGCCAAGAAAGGCCTTTTGCAGTTTGCCTAATTGGACCAAGGTTGGTGATAGGACTGAGGAATTGTGTTGGGAGGAATTTGCTTTAATTTAGTTGGACTATGCTGAGAATGAAGTAATTCTCAACTGCTTTAATAAAGTTTGTTTTTACACTGACTGAGTTTCCTACTACCTACTTGGGCCTGGGTCACAACATCTGGCCCATGGCCCACAAGTTTGACACCCCTGCTAGAGATGAAGCAATCACATAAGCAGAGTGACCAAAAGCCAGGAAAAGCTCCCTTGGGGAAAGTGGTTAAGAAAGAACCAAGTTGTTAAGGATAAAAAAATTGTCACCTGAACCAAACAAAAGAAGTCGGGCCTGAGCACACGGAAGAGCCCTTCCCAAGTCTCATCAAGAGCACCAGATTTGTAAATTAACATGGCATGAGCAGCTATCAGTCCTGTGAATCAAGAGTAGTTATCAGTCCTGTGAATCAACAAAGCAACGAGTTGGGGAGATAAAAGAGGTTCTGAAGTCTGCACACAATTTGAGTCATCTTTGAATCCAGATCTGGCGCAGGGGTGAAATGTTCCCGGTTTGGACTGCCTCGCCCGATCTGGTAGCGATGGCGGCTCCTGGTTTGGAGAACTGGTGGCAAAAATCCCTGCCCCCCCCCACCTCTGCTGAGCCACACCATCAGCAGAGGGTTTTTTTTTTTACTTTTAAAAGCAGTTTTTCTTCAGCCAAAAACATGCCTTTAAAAGTAAAACTTGTGCCTTTGAGGTTCTGGGCTGCCATGAGGCAAGCCTCATGAGGCAAGCCTCATGGGATCGTCAGAGGAGCCTTTTAAAAAGTTTTTTTCTTCTAGCGATCCCAAAGGAGTTTCCTGATCCTCACAAGCTTTTAAACTCACTTTTTAACAGCCCACATTTACAAGAGCCCCCACTCATGCCCACCCAATCGCCTCCTCCCCCACTTACCTATAATTACTGCTCCTTTCTGGCTCGCAAACCATGGCTTTTGCAATCAATTGCATCAGCTAGCAACTGATTTTGTCTACCTAAAATCCATGTGCCTGAATCTGTCTGTTTTGCTGGCTGAGGAACTCTGGGAATTGAAGTCCACAAACCTTAAAGTTACTAAGGTTGGAGACCCCGATCTAAATATATATATATAAAAAAATAATAAAATAAAATATTTGTGCAGCTTTCTGAGATTTGGTGTGTTTCTGTAGTGTTTCACTCTAACTACACAAACACACAAAATCTCACAAAGCTGTATGTGGCATTTTGTGTGTGTGTGTGTGTGTGTGTCGTGTTGTGTTGTGTGTGTGTAAAGTATGAAAGTTGGTTTTTGAGCTTTTCGTGGCTGTGTGAAGTGTGTGAAGTGCAGCTGCTTTTACATTGTGTGTGAGTCAGTTGTGTTGTGTTGTATGTATATAAAGTGTGAATGTTGGTTTTTGGTACCTCTTATTGTTTTTTATACTTTGTTTATTATTTTTATTATTTATTGTTACTGGACACGTCCACCCAGTCATCTGACCACCAAGCCATGCCGACCAATTAAGCCGGTAGGGAAAATTTTTAGATTTCACCCCTGATTTGGCAGCTTCCGTCTCTTTGGCTATGGCCTGCTAGACTAGGATGAGGGTAAGTGGATGAACCTATTCATGTATGTCTGAGAAAGAAAATATATATTTGTTGTAGCCAGTAAAGTTAAGTTATTGTTTTAAATTGGCTGGGTCTCTGTGTATTCAGAAGACCTGGTTCTGCTTCAGTGTTTGGTTGAAAGTGATTTGAGTGTGGCTATTTTCCAGGACTCTGAGAGGATGAGTGGGTGACCATAAGCTGAATCTAGGGGCCTGCATGAAACAGTGTGTCCATGTTTTATGTTATACATTTCTGAATATTTTGACTCTAGTAGTTCAATTGGGAAAAAGGAACATATATTTAAATATACAAAGGATAATTACATTTCGAGGAACTCTTGTAGACAAACATTTAAGTCCCTCTTGTTTTATCCCACCTTGTCCCATTGTTTTGGAAAAAAATAGGAAAGTTGTTATGTCTCTCTCGAGGGTATTTTTCCAAGCAGGAAATGGAGGAATCCAGAGCAGCTGCAGATCATTAAGATACATGAAGAGACACATAGGGACTCCCTCTGCCATAGCAATGGTACAACCTCAAAGAACCCACTGAAAATCCTCCAAAGAAACTCAAAAGTTGCTTGAGAAAAGAAGTTTGTGTGTGTGTGTGTGTGTTGGGGGGTGGTGGAGCTTCTTCAAGTGGAAGACAACTTCCATGAAACAGGACAATTGATTTGAACACCAGCTTGTTTTTAATGGCATATTTTTAAATATGTTCAACCATCTGTTTTTCTTTAATTATATCCTTTTTATATTTATCCACCAGGAGCAATATTCTGTTGGAAGGATAAGACATAAATATTCTTAATAAATAAAACTGTCTTGCCCAGGTTGCTGTTTGCCCCACCCGTGAAATTCAGTAAGTCTTCCTTAGAACAGAGAACGCTTCATAGCTATAGAGAGACTTCTTGTCATGCATTTGGTTAAGGCCATTTAAAAACCAACTAAGCAAGTGCCATTGTCACATCTTGTATGATAATTCTGTGCACTGTGAAGATATATTTTTTGTGTTGTATTTATGACTCTTCAGCTGAATAGTGAAGTGCTATGAAAATAGAAAACACCTTAGGGAGGAGGCAGATTTGTAGGCTGAAGTTTAAACTAGGAACAAAATTCGGACATATGCTGAGAAATAAAAGCAACATTTATAGTCCTTTGTTCTTGCAGAAGCTCAATGCCCATAGCAGTTACTTCTCGCCCCTCCCCATTCCCCCCATAATAAGCCTATAAGGTCAATCAAGGGGGGAGTGATTGGCAGCCCAAAACTATTCAGCAAGCTTCCTTTTCAAAGCTAATTTGCAAGGATCCAATCCCTGCCCAGTGATAAGCAAGCTGACCTGAACCTTTATATCTTCTTATTAGTGGTGACCTGCCCCCTTTATATGGGACTTTGCAGTGTAGAGCAGTATGTCTTCTTTGCTGTTATTCATCTGAGTGCAAACTTCAAATCGTTTGCTATCCCACTTTGTGATAAAACCTCTATTTCTGAAACTGGATGAAAATAGAGGCCTCTTCAGATCTTCTCTGTTATGGTGGAGACAGCAGTCAGAGTGGGTGGAACTCCTCTGTTCAGATTGGATAACTGAGTCTGTTGAAGCTGAAAAGTCCTGCCCCTTGCTGCTGGGAAACCCAGATTTTGACTCAGTTGTTCAGCCTGGACGGTTGCGTTGTGGATTCCTCCCTGCCTGAATTGCAGGGTATATAGTTGTGAGTAATATTTTTCTTAACTTTTTTTCTGGGTTTAGAGCACCCTTATTAGTTCTGTTGAACTAAGGCTTTATTGGAGGGGGTGTTCTCCGCTGGCTGCAGAACTTTTATTTAAGTTCTGCTTCAATCCTGTTGAGCTGCAGGCGTTCCAGGATATTTTTGGTGGGGTTTTTAACGCCCCCGAAGCCAGTAGGGATTGGATGAGTGGAGTTATTTGCTCCCGGTATCGTTGTGGCAGCTTCTAACGCTGCTGAGGGCTTGCTGGGCGGCGTAGGAATTGTTTGGCTTAGTTTGCCGCCCGGCTTTAAATTTGGTCGCTGAAGAGTTTCGTTTTCGCTCCCACACGGGTAGCCTGCATTTACCCAGCCCTCCGTCTCCTATTTCGTGCGATCCGACGTTTGCCGCCAAAAACAGTTTTAAACTGCTCGCTTATAGCAGCGGCGGAAGGAGACGTCCAGAGCTTGGTGCTCACTCCGCCCCTCCCCTATCCACACGCCGGCGGCCATTTTTGAGCACATTTGGCGTGAGTCTTCAGAAGAGTTAGTCCTGAAGCTTCTAGTGGGCAGAGTTAACGGCAAATTTGGGCGTGGAGCCTTGTGCTCTCCTCTAGCACGCATTTGTGACATTTTGGGCTTCATTAGCGGCTGCCATTTTGAGCTCATTTGCCGTGAGTCTTTAGAGGAGTTAGTTCTGAAGCTTCCAGTGGACAGAGTTAAGGGCGAATTTGGGTGTGGAGCCTTGTGCTCTCCTCTAGCACGCATTTGTGAGAATTTGGGCTTCATTAGCCGGCTTCTCCTCCTCTCTATTGGCAGCCGCCATTTTGAGCACATTTGGCGTGAGTCTTCAGAAGAGTTAGTCCTGAAGCTTCTAGTGGGCAGAGTTAACGGCAAATTTGGGCGTGGAGCCTTGTGCTCTCCTCTAGCACGCATTTGTGACATTTTGGGCTTCATTAGCCGGCTTCGCCTTCTCTCTATTGGCGGCTGCCATTTTGAATATTTAAAAAAAAAAAGAGAGAGAGATGTGATCCTTTGGCCTTCTTAAGGTCTAGAAACTTATTATTTCATCATGCCTAAGGCCTTGGCAAAATCCAATAAACGACAGGGGTCTCCACTGCCGGAGGAGCAGGGCCCATCGGGAGGTGTGTCTTCCAGGGCTCCTATTGCAAAGAGCAGCCGTATTTCCAAGCAGAAAACCAAGGCCCAATCTACTCCAGGCCGCAGTAAGTCGTCTAAAGCATCTCTGAGGGATGAGCAGAGGAGAGATGAAGCAATACAGAGAATCTGTAGTAGGGCAGTATCTAATTTACCCTCTTCTACTATGGCTAATCCAGAACCCAGTACTTCTGCTGGGCCTCTTATTCGAGAGGGTATTATTTCTACCTCTCCTGGTCAAGCTTCCTTTTCAAAGCTAATTTGCAAGGATCCAATCCCTGCCCGGTGATAAGCAAGCTGACCTGAACCTTTATATCTTCTTATTAGTGGTGACCTGCCCCCTTTATATGGGACTTTTCAGTGTAGAGCAGTATGTCTTCTTTGCTGTTATTCATCTGAGTGCAAACTTCAAATCGTTTGCTATCCCACTTTGTGATAAAACCTCTATTTCTGAAACTGGATGAAAATAGAGGCCTCTTCAGATCTTCTCTGTTATGGTGGAGACAGCAGTCAGAGTGGGTGGAACTCCTCTGTTCAGATTGGATAACTGAGTCTGTTGAAGCTGAAAAGTCCCGCCCCTTGCTGCTGGGAAACCCAGATTTTGACTCAGTTGTTCAGCCTGGACGGTTGCGTTGTGGATTCCTCCCTGCCTGAATTGCAGAGTATATAGTTGTGAGTAATATTTTTCTTAACTTTTTTTCTGGGTTTAGAGCCCCCTTATTAGTTCTGTTGAACTAAGGCTTTATTGGAGGGGGTTTTCTCCGCTGGCTGCAGAACTTTTATTTAAGTTCTGCTTCAATCCTGTTGAGCTGCAGGCGTTCCAGGATATTTTTGGTGGGGTTTTTAACACCCCCGAAGCCAGTAGGGATTGGATGAGTGGAGTTATTTGCTCCCGGTATCGTTGTGGCAGCTTCTAACGCTGCTGAGGGCTTGCTGGGCGGCGTAGGAATTGTTTGGCTTAGTTTGCCGCCCGGCTTTAAATTTGGTCGCTGAGGAGTTTTCTCAGACAGTTCATTCTACTGCAACCCAAGTTGTTGGTCAGGGGGCAGAGCCTCTTTTGCCTGTTTCGCCACATATTCAAGCCATCATCGAACAGACGATTCAAAGGACCCTTTTATCGGGCATGCAGATATCTGGGAGGGCTTCCTTGTCCCATTTGATGCTCTCAGTGAGGGAAGAGGATCCTGAAGAGGAAGAGATGCAGTCACAGCTGGGTACAGTTTCGCCTACCCACTCAGTAACTAGCCATCCCTCTCTTTTGGAGGAATTGGAAAGGGGAGATCCTGACCTGTCTGAAGATGAAGGGTTATTACCTGACCAGCCGGCATTTACTGGTCTTTTTCCTCCTAATCTTTTTAAGTCCTTGCTTTTCAAGGCAATTGAACTCAATTGAGTTCTTCCTCGGATCAACCTGTGGCATCATCCTCTAAGGGTGCATCTGATATTCTTTTTTCTGAACCTGATCGAGTTCCTGATTCTATTCCAGCACCTCCACTTTTCATGGATGTAATCAAACGCCAGTGGACAGCCCCTGGTTCTTCTACGGTTCTGTCCTCAGCAGACAAATGTTTCTTCAATGTGGACCCCAAATTAGCTTCAGCTCTACAGACTCCCACTGTAGATGGTCCAGTTGCAGCTCTGGCATCTTCTTCATCCATTCCGGGCCAGCCTGAAGAGAACCTTCGTCCGGAAGATAGACGGGCGGAGCAAGTCCTGCAGAGAGCACATCTAGGTGCAGCTTGGGCAATTCGGTCGGCTTCTTCAGCATCTTTCTTTAATAGATCCACCTTGTTGTGGCTTAGACAATTACAGGATAAACTTCCAGCAGAGGATACTCGTATCCATCAGGAGCAATATTCTGTTGGAAGGATAAGACATAAATATTCTTAATAAATAAAACTGTCTTGCCCAGGTTGCTGTTTGCCCCACCCGTGAAATTCAGTAAGTCTTCCTTAGAACAGAGAACGCTTCATAGCTATAGAGAGACTTCTTGTCATGCATTTGGTTAAGGCCATTTAAAAACCAACTAAGCAAGTGCCATTGTCACATCTTGTATGATAATTCTGTGCACTGTGAAGATATATTTTTTGTGTTGTATTTATGACTCTTCAGCTGAATAGTGAAGTGCTATGAAAATAGAGGCCTCTTCAGATCTTCTCTGTTATGGTGGAGACAGCAGTCAGAGTGGGTAGAACTCCTCTGTTCAGATTGGATAACTGAGTCTGTTGAAGCTGAAAAGTCCCGCCCCTTGCTGCTGGGAACCCAAGATTTTGACAGTTGTTCAGCCTGGACGGTTGCGTTGTGGATTCCTCCCTGCCTGACTTGCAGGGTATATAGTTGTGAGTAATACTTTTCTTAACTTTTTTTCTGGGTTTAGAGCACCCTTATTAGTTCTGTTGAACTAAGGCTTTATTGGAGGTGTTCTCCGCTGGCTGCAGAACTTTTATTTAAGTTCTGCTTCAATCCTGTTGAGCTGCAGGCGTTCAGGATATTTTGGTGGGGTTTTTAACGCCCCCGAAGCCAGCAGGGATGGGATGAGTGGAGTTATTTGCTCCCGGTATCGTTGTGGCAGCTTCTAACGCTGCTGAGGGCTTGCTGGGCGGCGTAGGAATTGTTTGGCTTAGTTTGCCGCCCGGCTTTAAATTTGGTCGCTGAGAAGTTTTCTCAGACAGTTCCTTCTACTGCAACCCAAGTTGTTGGTCAGGGGGCAGAGCCTCTTTTGCCTGTTTTGCCACATATTCAGGCCATCATCGAACAGACGATTCAAAGGACCCTTTTATCGGGCATGCAGATATCTGGGAGGGCTTCCTTGTCCCATTCGATGCTCTCAGTGAGGGAAGAGGATCCTGAAGAGGAAGAAATGCAGTCACAGCTGGGTACAGTTTCGCCTACCCACTCAGTAACTAGCCATCCCTCTCTTTTGGAGGGATTAGAAAGGGGAGATCCTGACCTGTCTGAAGATGAAGGGTTATTACCTGACCAGCCAGCATTTACTGGTCTTTTTCCTCCTAATCTTTTTAAGTCCTTGCTTTTCAAGGCAAAGAATGTGGCTGAATTGAGTTCTTCCTCGGATCAACCTGTGGCATCATCCTCTAAGGGTGCATCTGACATTCTTTTTTCTGAACCTGACCGAGTTCCTGATTCTATTCCAGCACCTCCACTTTTCATGGACATAATCAAACGCCAGTGGACAGCCCCTGGTTCTTCTACGGTTCTGTCCTCAGCAGACAAACGTTTCTTCAATGTGGACCCCAAATTAGCTTCAGCTCTACAGACTCCCACTGTAGATGGTCCAGTTGCAGATCTGGCATCTTCTTCATCCATTCCGGGCCAGCCTGAAGAGAACCTTCGTCCGGAAGATAGACAGGCGGAGCAAGTCCTGCAGAGAGCACATCTAGGTGCAGCTTGGGCAATCCGGTCGGCTTCTTCAGCATCTTTCTTTAATAGATCCACCTTGTTGTGGCTTAGACAATTACAGGATAAACTTCCAGCAGAGGATACTCGTATCCATCAGGACCTGAATAAGATAATTGCAGCTGTTCAATTTTCGGCGGATGCCACTTTACATGCCATACGTTTTGTTTCCAAATCCATGGCTTCAGCTTTGACGGCTCGATGCTTACTCTGGCTTAGACAATTACAGGATAAACTTCCAGCAGAGGATACTCGTATCCATCAGGACCTGAATAAGATAATTGCAGCTGTTCAATTTTCGGATGCCACTTTACATGCCATACGTTTTGTTTCCAAATCCATGGCTTCAGCTTTGACGGCTCGATGCTTACTCTGGCTTAGACAATTACAGGATAAACTTCCAGCAGAGGATACTCGTATCCATCAGGACCTGAATAAGATAATTGCAGCTGTTCAATTTTCGGATGCCACTTTACATGCCATACGTTTTGTTTCCAAATCC
This sequence comes from Ahaetulla prasina, assembly GCF_028640845.1. Classification (NCBI taxonomy): domain Eukaryota; kingdom Metazoa; phylum Chordata; class Lepidosauria; order Squamata; family Colubridae; genus Ahaetulla; species Ahaetulla prasina. The sequence continues at coordinate 126,123,879 of NC_080539.1, forward strand.
ATGGCTTCAGCTTTGACGGCTCGATGCTTACTCTGGCTTAGACAATTACAGGATAAACTTCCAGCAGAGGATACTCGTATCCATCAGGACCTGAATAAGATAATTGCAGCTGTTCAATTTTCGGATGCCACTTTACATGCCATACGTTTTGTTTCCAAATCCATGGCTTCAGCTTTGACGGCTCGATGCTTACTCTGGCTTAGACAATTACAGGATAAACTTCCAGCAGAGGATACTCGTATCCATCAGGACCTGAATAAGATAATTGCAGCTGTTCAATTTTCGGATGCCACTTTACATGCCATACGTTTTGTTTCCAAATCCATGGCTTCAGCTTTGACGGCTCGATGCTTACTCTGGCTTAGACAATTACAGGATAAACTTCCAGCAGAGGATACTCGTATCCATCAGGACCTGAATAAGATAATTGCAGCTGTTCAATTTTCGGATGCCACTTTACATGCCATACGTTTTGTTTCCAAATCCATGGCTTCAGCTTTGACGGCTCGATGCTTACTCTGGCTTAGACAATTACAGGATAAACTTCCAGCAGAGGATACTCGTATCCATCAGGACCTGAATAAGATAATTGCAGCTGTTCAATTTTCGGATGCCACTTTACATGCCATACGTTTTGTTTCCAAATCCATGGCTTCAGCTTTGACGGCTCGATGCTTACTCTGGCTTAGACAATTACAGGATAAACTTCCAGCAGAGGATACTCGTATCCATCAGGACCTGAATAAGATAATTGCAGCTGTTCAATTTTCGGATGCCACTTTACATGCCATACGTTTTGTTTCCAAATCCATGGCTTCAGCTTTGACGGCTCGATGCTTACTCTGGCTTAGACAATTACAGGATAAACTTCCAGCAGAGGATACTCGTATCCATCAGGACCTGAATAAGATAATTGCAGCTGTTCAATTTTCGGCGGATGCCACTTTACATGCCATACGTTTTGTTTCCAAATCCATGGCTTCAGCTTTGACGGCTCGATGCTTACTCTGGCTTAGACATTGGCAGGTGGATGCCCGTCACAAATGGAGGCTTGCGTCGGCTCCCTTCGCGGGGGAGCTACTTTTTGGTGCTGCGTTGGACCCCCTATTGGTCGAGACTAAAGACAAAAGAAAGATATTACTTTCAGTCTATCGCAGAGGGGAAGCCAGATTCACTCCTTTTTCCTCCTAATCTTTTAAGTCCTTGCTTTTCAAGGCAATTGAACTCAATTGAGTTCTTCCTCGGATCAACCTGTGGCATCATCCTCTAAAGGTGCATCTGACATTCTTTTTCTTCCAATATTGTCCTATTAGTAATCTTGCTGCAGTTATTAGATTTAAAATCAATTTAGTCTCAATTACTGTACAATCCGTAATAATTCCCAACAAGAAAAATTGCGGCAGGAACTTTATCTTCTTTTCAGAACATTTTGTAAAATCCACCAAATTTTTATCCAAAAGGCCTTTATGTCCTTACAAGTCCACCAAATGTGAAAATATGTAGCGTCATCACAATTACATCTCCAACATTTTGCTTGCATTTCTGGATACATACACGATAATTTTTAGGATCTAGATGCCATCTATAAAACATTTTGTAAAATCCACCAAATTTTTATCCAAAAGGCCTTTATGTCCTTACAAGTCCACCAAATGTGAAAATATGTAGCGTCATCACAATTACATCTCCAACATTTTGCTTGCATTTCTGGATACATACACGATAATTTTTAGGATCTAGATGCCATCTATAAAACATTTTGTAAAATCCACCAAATTTTTATCCAAAAGGCCTTTATGTCCTTACAAGTCCACCAAATGTGAAAATATGTAGCGTCATCACAATTACATCTCCAACATTTTGCTTGCATTTCTGGATACATACACGATAATTTTTAGGATCTAGATGCCATCTATAAAACATTTTGTAAAATCCACCAAATTTTTATCCAAAAGGCCTTTATGTCCTTACAAGTCCACCAAATGTGAAAATATGTAGCGTCATCACAATTACATCTCCAACATTTTGCTTGCATTTCTGGATACATACACGATAATTTTTAGGATCTAGATGCCATCTATAAAACATTTTGTAAAATCCACCAAAATTTTATCCAAAAGGCCTTTATGTCCTTACAAGTCCACCAAATGTGAAAATATGTAGCGTCATCACAATTACATCTCCAACATTTTGCTTGCATTTCTGGATACATACACGATAATTTTTAGGATCTAGATGCCATCTATAAAACATTTTGTAAAATCCACCAAATTTTTATCCAAAAGGCCTTTATGTCCTTACAAGTCCACCAAATGTGAAAATATGTAGCGTCATCACAATTACATCTCCAACATTTTGCTTGCATTTCTGGATACATACACGATAATTTTTAGGATCTAGATGCCATCTATAAAACATTTTGTAAAATCCACCAAATTTTTATCCAAAAGGCCTTTATGTCCTTACAAGTCCACCAAATGTGAAAATATGTAGCGTCATCACAATTACATCTCCAACATTTTGCTTGCATTTCTGGATACATACACGATAATTTTTAGGATCTAGATGCCATCTATAAAACATTTTGTAAAATCCACCAAATTTTTATCCAAAAGGCCTTTATGTCCTTACAAGTCCACCAAATGTGAAAATATGTAGCGTCATCACAATTACATCTCCAACATTTTGCTTGCATTTCTGGATACATACACGATAATTTTTAGGATCTAGATGCCATCTATAAAACATTTTGTAAAATCCACCAAATTTTTATCCAAAAGGCCTTTATGTCCTTACAAGTCCACCAAATGTGAAAATATGTAGCGTCATCACAATTACATCTCCAACATTTTGCTTGCATTTCTGGATACATACACGATAATTTTTTTTTTTATTCAAAAGTTTTACAAAATTTCCCTCGTTCTGCTCTATACCAATTTTCTGATCTCCCTTCCATCTAGCACGTAGTTGCTCATATTGAAACCAAGTATAATTTTTCCCTTCCTCTCTTAATACTTGCAGAGATTTTAACTGCAAATTACCTCTTTCAGTATACAAAAGATCTTTATATGTAATCATTTCCTGATTCTGTTCTATGTTTATATTTTCTACTGTATGTCTAGGACTTGCCCATATAGGAACCTTATAATTTAGTTTATAAGAGTATTTTTCCAAACACATGAAGGGCATTTCTTAGCACATGATTTTTAAAGGCCTTATCCACTTTTTGTCATAAATTAAATATGCATGCCATCCATATAACAAATCATAACCTTCTATATTCAAAATTCTGTCCTCTGTTAAATTAAACCAATCACTTATTGCAGAGAGCAGCTGCTTCATAATATAATTTAAAATTAGGCATTTTAAACCTCCCTTTCCGAGAATCTTGAATTATTTTCATTTTAACCCTAGCTTTTTACCTTCCCATATAAATTTGTTAATTCCTTCTGCCATTCCTCAAGATTCTTATCTTTCTTAATTATTGGTATCATCTGAATTTTTAAAAAATTTTCGTCCCAACTTAATTATACCCTACAATCATCAATTCCTAACTTCCCCAAAAGCAATCAAAATAATACATCATAATCATTCAAAACAGTCTGATAACTCTTAGTCTGATATCTCGTTGAATATAGTCAATCCATTTTTCCATTCCTTTAAGTATCTTTCTTGCGTATTGTCTTTCAAAAGGCTGATATCTTCGCCATCTCAGCCAAATTGGCAACTTTCAATATCCATTCTTCTATTGTTGGTACTTCTTTTTCTTCCAATATTGTCCTATTAGTAATCTTGCTGCAGTTATTAGATTTAAAATCAATTTAGTCTCAATTACTGTACAATCCGTAATAATTCCCAACAAGAAAAATTGCGGCAGGAACTTTATCTTCTTTTCAGAACATTTTGTAAAATCCACCAAATTTTTATCCAAAAGGCCTTTATGTCCTTACAAGTCCACCAAATGTGAAAATATGTAGCGTCATCACAATTACATCTCCAACATTTTGCTTGCATTTCTGGATACATACACGATAATTTTTAGGATCTAGATGCCATCTATAAAACATTTTATAAAATTTTCGTCCCAACTTAATTATACCCTACAATCATCAATTCCTAACTTCCCCAAAAGCAATCAAAATAATACATCATAATCATTCAAAACAGTCTGATAACTCTTAGTCTGATATCTCGTTGAATATAGTCAATCCATTTTTCCATTCCTTTAAGTATCTTTCTTGCGTATTGTCTTTCAAAAGGCTGATATCTTCGCCATCTCAGCCAAATTGGCAACTTTCAATATCCATTCTTCTATTGTTGGTACTTCTTTTTCTTCCAATATTGTCCTATTAGTAATCTTGCTGCAGTTATTAGATTTAAAATCAATTTAGTCTCAATTACTGTACAATCCGTAATAATTCCCAACAAGAAAAATTGCGGCAGGAACTTTATCTTCTTTTCAGAACATTTTGTAAAATCCACCAAATTTTTATCCAAAAGGCCTTTATGTCCTTACAAGTCCACCAAATGTGAAAATATGTAGCGTCATCACAATTACATCTCCAACATTTTGCTTGCATTTCTGGATACATACACGATAATTTTTAGGATCTAGATGCCATCTATAAAACATTTTATAAAATTTCCCTCAGATTCTGTGCCTGCGTGAATTTAACATTTCTAACCCAAATTTTTCCCACGTTTCCAATAATATTGGCTCCTGAAAATTTTGTGCCCACTTTATCATACAGTCCTTTACCAAGTCCCTTTCAGAATCTATTTCAAGTAACACATTATACAATCTCTTTATATGCTCCTGAGACTGATTTCTAATTTGCTTTACCAAATTTCCCTCGTTCTGCTCTATACCAATTTTCTGATCTCCTTCCATCTAGCACGTAGTTGCTCATATTGAAACCAAGTATAATTTTTCCCTTCCTCTCTTAATACTTGCAGAGATTTTAACTGCAAATTACCTCTTTCAGTATACAAAAGATCTTTATATGTAATCATTTCCTGATTCTGTTCTATGTTTATATTTTCTACTGTATGTATAGGACTTGCCCATATAGGAACCTTATAATTTAGTTTATAAGAGTATTTTTCCAAACACATGAAGGGCATTTCTTAGCACATGATTTTTAAAGGCCTTATCCACTTTTTGTCATAAATTAAATATGCATGCCATCCATATAGCAAATCATAACCTTCTATATTCAAAATTCTGTCCTCTGTTAAATTAAACCAATCACTTATTGCAGAGAGAGCAGCTGCTTCATAATATAATTTAAAATTAGGCATTTTAAACCTCCCTTTCCGAGAATCTTGAATTATTTTCATTTTAACCCTAGCTTTTTACCTTCCCATATAAATTTGTTAATTCCTTCTGCCATTCCTCAAGATTCTTATCTTTCTTAATTATTGGTATCATCTGAAAGAGGAATAAAAATCTAGGTAAAACATTCATTTTAATAGCAGCAATTCTCCCCAGCAAAGATAATTGCAATTTTTCCAAACAATCAACTCCTTCTGAACTTTTGCCATAAAACCTCATAGTTATTCTTATACAATTTCACATTTGATGACGTAATATAAACCCTAAGTACTTAACCTTCTTTACAATTTCAAATCCTGTTACTTCCTCTAGTTTTTCTTTCTGTTGTCTGGCCATATTTTTATTATCACTTTTGTCTTTTCTGATTTACCTTAAACCCTGAGACATTCCCATATTGATCAATTATTTCCAACAAAGATTTACTAGAATTTATAGGGTTTGTTAAAGTAATCACCAAATCATCTGCAAAAGCTCTTAACTTATATTCATATTGTCTAACTCTAATTCCCTCTATCTCCTTTACTTCTCGTATTTTATCCAATAATGGTTCTAGAGTTAAAATAAACAATAATGGTGATAAAGGACATCCCTGTCTTGTTCCTTTCGCAATCTTAAAAGGTTCTGTTAAGCTACCATTGATTATGATCTGTGCTGTTTGCTCTCCATAAATTGCCCTAATTATTCTTAAAAAACCATCTCCAAATTGCATCTTTTCTATTAATTTAAATAAAAAATCCCAATGCAATCGATCAAAAGCTTTCTCTGCATCGAGAAAAATAAATGCTGCTGGAATAAAATTTTCTTTTCTAAGTACTCCAGTAAATTAACAATCTGCCTAACATTATTCCTCATCTGTCTCCCTTTTATAAATCCAGATTGATCATTATGAATTCTTAGCTGCAGAATCAACATTAATCTATTAGCTATTATTTTAACAAAATCTTATAATCATTATTTAAAAGTGAGATTGGCCTATAATTCCCAGGTTTAGAACAATCCTGTTCCTCTTTTGGTATCAATGAAATAAAGAGGTTCTCCATGAGGGGGGAATTCCCCCTCCTAGTTGTATCTGATTAAATAATTCCTTAAGTGGACCTAACATCTCATCCTGTAAATTCCTATAATAACTAACTGTGAGCCCATCCGTACCAGGAGTTTTCCCCATTTTAATTGTTTAATTACCAAAATAATTTCTTCCGAGGTTATAGGCCGATTCAGTTCATCCGTTTGTTCTAAAGTTAAATTTTTAACCTTATATTCCTTCAAATAATTATCAATATCCCTATTCAATATATTATCTTTAAGATATAAATTTGTATAATATTCTAAAAAAGCTTTTTTAATTTTATCCTGTTGATATCTCTCTTTACCTTTATATTCTATTTTTCTATAGTACGTTGTTTTGTCTTTTCCTTAAAGTGTATGCTAACCACCTACCAGGTCTATTTGCGTTACAAAAGTATTATGTTTGGCATATTGTATATTTGTTGCCACCTGATCAGCCATTATCATATTAAATTGATTCTGTAGTAACTTTATTGCATCTTTAAGTTTTTGATCATGTGGATTATGTATTAATAATTGTTGTTTCTTATAAATTTCCTCTTCTAAATACCTACGCTGTCTTTGTTGCTTATTTCTCTGTCTATTATTAAGATATATTAATACACCTCTCATAAAAGCTTTACTGGAGTCCCAAACCATTTCTATCGATGTTTCATTATTCAAATTATAATCAAAAAATTCTTTCATCTGCTTTTTACATTGATTTACATTATCCTGATATCTAAACAAATTTTCATTTAATCTCCAAGTTCTTCTACCCTCTTTTCCATATTGCAATTCCATCCAAACAGGACTATGATCAGACAAACATCTTGGAAATATCTTAGTTTTCTTCACCCTAAAAAGCAAATCATTAGAAATTAAGATAAAATCAATACGTGAGAAGGATTGATGCCTATCAGAGAAAAACGTATAGTCTCTTTCCTCCAAATTCCGCAGTCTCCATACATCTCTTAACTCAAAATCTTCTATCATATCAAAAAAGGATTTAGGCAGCTTTGCATGTGCAGGTATCTTCTTGGAAGAAATTCTCTTGTCCTTTCGTGTATCTATTACTCCATTCCAATCTCCCAATATAATGCACGATTTATAATCCCATAGATTCAACTTATCATATAACATTCTATAAAATTTTTCTTGTTGCTGATTGGGTGCATATATACCAAGCAAGAGAGTCCTTTTTGTTTCTATTGTAAGTTCAATAGCAATATATCTTCCGTGAATATCTGCCTCTATTAACTTGGCTGGTATATCTTTTCTCAAATAAACCACTATGCCATGTTTTTTCTCCAAAGCTGAAGCAACAAAATGTTTACCTAACTTTGAGTTTATTAGGTACTTTTGATCTGATAATTTAATATGCGTTTCTTGTAAGCAAATAACATCATTTTAAATTGTTTCAAATAATGAAATATTTTCCTTCTCTTCTGAGCTGAGTTCAAACCATTGACATTCCAAGTCAAGATTTTATTTGCCATTACTGGGCTGCTGAAGCCTTTGAGCAATCAACTGAAGATCGTCCTCCCGTATCTTCGGCCGTGCTCCTCCCACCGCTTCTGTAGCAGAATCCTGAACTTTACTTTGAGTTTGTTGCTCCTTTTCTTTACGCTTAAGGGCTCCCCTCGTCAGTCTTTGTTCTTGTGGTTGTTCCTCTGATGGTAACATCACTGGAATCACCTCAGCTTCCACACCCATTTGAGTCTCTTGAATTCTTTTTCTATTATTTCTATTTCAAATTTCAGCACTGTAGAAAGAAAATCTTTGGCCTTAAGCACTGTGTCAATACGATATCTCCTTCCTTGATAATACACTGTCAAGCCAACTGGAACCTCCCATCTAAATTGAATCTGGTATTTCTTAAGTTCTTGTGTGAAAATGTAAAGTCCTTTCTATCCCTTAACATCTTGGGAGGAATCTCTTTCAAAACCTTCAACTCCTGTTCCCTATTTTCAAGTTTTTCTGAAAAGCAACTTGCAAAATTTGATTCCTCACTGTTCTTTTCAAAAAATAAACCACAATGTCTCTAGGAAGTTTCTTTTGCCTAGCAATCCAAGAATTAACTCTATAAATTTTGTCAATTTGATAAGCAACCTCTTGTGGATCAAGTTCAATAAATTCAGCCAGAGCTTCTGATAAAATTTTTTAAATCTTCCCCTTTCTCCTCATTCAAACCCCTAATTCTCAGAGCTCCTTCCATCATTCTATACTGCATCACCACCACTTGATCTTCATTTTATCCAATTTGATTTGCATTCCCCATTCTATTTTCTATTTGTTGATTTGACTGAACAATTTCTTGCACCTCCTCCTCCACCACCTCCAGTCTTTTGCCAAACCTTGAAAAGCCATCAAGATATCTTCTCTTATTTTTTATTATTCTCTTTTATTTCTTCTCTTATTTTCTCATTATTATCCATAATCTCCTTAAACCTTTCTTCAGACACTTTCCCTTGCTCTTTAATCAGATCTTCTAAAGCTGGTTCAGAACCCCTTCTGCCCCCAGTCTTAGGTGGTTTAGTAGCCATTTCAGTTTTTAAAATTCACAAAATATAAGTCTAGAAACTTCTCTTTTCCACTTTAAGTATAGGAGAGCTCAGTTCACTTCATTAAAATCCACACATAACATTTCTTATCTTCTTAGTTGCACAGACTGTTTGAAATTCCATTCGTCACTTTCACTCCCGTTCAGGCGCCATCTTTAAGAGTCAATTAAAACAAAGGAAAAAAAGTTTCTCTTTTTTAAAAGGTAGAAGTCAGGAAATCAAAAATACTTGCAATCCAATAATTGTCCGCTGGCACTCATTCCGTCTGCTTAAAGAGATCCATAAAGATAAGACAATTAGCAGAGATGGACACTTTCTTCTTTTCCTGCTTTTGCAGGCACGCACTGAAGTCGGAGGGCAGGAATATTTATGGGACCCGTCGACCCTTGAGGCTCTGCTTAATTAAAACAAAGCCTCTGGGAGGTCTACCAACATTTCCTGTTGCTCTTATCTTTCCCTTTCATCCAGGGAAAAAGATTAAAGCCGGCTTTTCCTGGCTTTTACGATGTTGAGTGCGGAGCCCCTTTAATTAGGGCTCAGCGAAGAGGTGGAGCCACCCGAAGTCAATTAAAACAAAGCCTCTGGGAGGTCTACCAACATTTCCTGCTGCTCTTATCTTTCCCTTTCATCCAGGGAAAAGATTAAAGCCGGCTTTTCCTGGCTTTTACGATGTTCAGTGCGGAGCCCCTTTAATTAGGGCTCAGCGAAGAGGTGGAGCCACCCGAAGTCAATTAAAACAAAGCCTCTGGGAGGTCTACCAACATTTCCTGCTGCTCTTATCTTTCCCTTTCATCCAGGGAAAAGATTAAAGCCGGCTTTTCCTGGCTTTTACGATGTTCAGTGCGGAGCCCCTTTAATTAGGGCTCAGCGAAGAGGTGGAGCCACCCGAAGTCAATTAAAACAAAGCCTCTGGGAGGTCTACCAACATTTCCTGCTGCTCTTATCTTTCCCTTTCATCCAGGGAAAAGATTAAAGCCGGCTTTTCCTGGCTTTTACGATGTTCAGTGCGGAGCCCCTTTAATTAGGGCTCAGCGAAGAGGTGGAGCCACCCGAAGTCAATTAAAACAAAGCCTCTGGGAGGTCTACCAACATTTCCTGCTGCTCTTATCTTTCCCTTTCATCCAGGGAAAAGATTAAAGCCGGCTTTTCCTGGCTTTTACGATGTTCAGTGCGGAGCCCCTTTAATTAGGGCTCAGCGAAGAGGTGGAGCCACCCGAAGTCAATTAAAACAAAGCCTCTGGGAGGTCTACCAACATTTCCTGCTGCTCTTATCTTTCCCTTTCATCCAGGGAAAAGATTAAAGCCGGCTTTTCCTGGCTTTTACGATGTTCAGTGCGGAGCCCCTTTAATTAGGGCTCAGCGAAGAGGTGGAGCCACCCGAAGTCAATTAAAACAAAGCCTCTGGGAGGTCTACCAACATTTCCTGCTGCTCTTATCTTTCCCTTTCATCCAGGGAAAAGATTAAAGCCGGCTTTTCCTGGCTTTTACGATGTTCAGTGCGGAGCCCCTTTAATTAGGGCTCAGCGAAGAGGTGGAGCCACCCGAAGTCAATTAAAACAAAGCCTCTGGGAGGTCTACCAACATTTCCTGCTGCTCTTATCTTTCCCTTTCATCCAGGGAAAAGATTAAAGCCGGCTTTTCCTGGCTTTTACGATGTTCAGTGCGGAGCCCCTTTAATTAGGGCTCAGCGAAGAGGTGGAGCCACCCGAAGTCAATTAAAACAAAGCCTCTGGGAGGTCTACCAACATTTCCTGCTGCTCTTATCTTTCCCTTTCATCCAGGGAAAAGATTAAAGCCGGCTTTTCCTGGCTTTTACGATGTTCAGTGCGGAGCCCCTTTAATTAGGGCTCAGCGAAGAGGTGGAGCCACCCGAAGTCAATTAAAACAAAGCCTCTGGGAGGTCTACCAACATTTCCTGCTGCTCTTATCTTTCCAGAACCATCTATCAGGCAAGCATGTACTAGTGCTCACGGACAATATCACAGCCAAGGCTCATGTCAACCGACAAGGGGGCACCAGATCCAAGTACTTGATGAAGGAAGCAAGGAACCTATTTCTGTGGGCAGAACGGAACCTTCTGTCCTTAACTGCAGAACACATCTCCGGGGTGTCCAATATTCAGGCAGACTGGCTCAGTCGTCAAGTCATCGACCAGGCGGAGTGGCGTCTGCATCCAGATCTGTTCAACGACCTCTCATGTCGATTTGGCACTCCAGTGATGGACATGTTCGCAACACGGCAGAACACGCAGCTTCCTCGTTTCTTTTCCAGTTTTCCAGATCACCTAGCAGAGGGAGTCGATGCTATTCGCAGTCCATGGCCAGAGGGGTTACTCTACGCGTTCCCTCCTCTCTCAATCATCCCGAGAGTGGTGCGTCGGATTCTGGAGGAACAGGCGGAGGTCATCTTAATTGCCCCACACTGGCCTCGGAGGTCTTGGTTCGCAGACCTCAAGTCGCTGTCAGTGGCCCCCCCTTGGAGGATTCCTTCCAGCAGAGTGTCGCTCTCTCAAGGTGCTCTGGTTCATCCAGATCCTCTATGGCGGGGCACCATGAGAAGAGACAATATGTCTGCCAGGCTTATCCGGACTATGTTAGCATCACGGAGGCCTTCCACTGAACGCATTTACTCAGCCTCCTGGTGGGCTTTTTGTTCCTGGTGTCAAAGGGCAGGGGTTTCTCCACTCCGGGTTTCTATTTTGCAGATATTGGAATTTTTGCAGGAAGGGTTAGACAAAGGGTTAGCTCCCAACACCCTTCGTAGACAGGTAGCAGCTATCTCCACGGTTTTATCCTGTGATCCACTGACTTCCTTGTCTCAAAATCCTTCTATCAGGAGGTTTTTCAAAGGGGCAAAAAAATTATGTCCTCCCGTGGTCCACAGATATCCCACTTGGGATCTTTCACTGGTCCTAAATTCCCTAACAGGGCCTCCTTATGAGCCATTGAGGTCTACCATTCTGAGACTATTAACTTGTAAAGTTGCCTTTTTGGTGGCTATCACCTCTGCCAGAAGGATTTCAGAATTAGCTGCCATCTCTGTACGCAGTGATCTTTGTGTTTTCCATCCGGACCGAGTGGTGCTCCGTTTGGACCCTTCATTCATTCCTAAAGTAAATTCAGTTTTCCATCGCATGCAGGAACTTAATTTGCCTAATTTTTGCCCTCACCCAGTTCACGGGTTAGAACGCCGTTGGCATACTTTAGATGTTAGAAGAGCTTTGAGAATATACATTAAGAGAACGGCAGAGTTAAGGAGAACAGAGTCCTTGTTTGTGTCTTTCCTTCCTGTTTCCTTAGGGCGCAAGGTGACTTCGTCTACCATAGGCAGATGGATTAGGCATACGATAGCCAAGGCTTACGAGATGAGATCCTTGCCTAGGCCCCCGCATTTAACAGCGCATTCCACTCGCAGTGCAGGTACCTCAGCGGCCTGGTCTACTCAGGCATCCTTGCCATAGATATGCAGGGCAGCCATCTGGTCGTCGCCCTCTCCATTTATTAGACACTACAGAGTGGACAAGTATGCTTCGGCTGAAGCAGCTTTTGGCCGTAGGGTGCTGCAGCAGGTGCTTGTATCTGAGGTTGAATCTGTCCAGACCGATCCCTCCCATAGTTAGGGACACTTGGCTTTGGTATGTCCCACTCTGACTGCTGTCTCCACCATAACAGAGAAGGGGCGTTGGTACTTACCTGAGACGCACCTTCTAGTTCAGTGGAGACAGCAGTCAGCCCCTCCCTATTTCGGTCTGGATCCCTTTTTTGTTTGTTTGTTTGTTTGTTTGTTTGTTTGTTTGTTTGTTTGTTTGTTTGTTTGTTTGTTTGTTTGTTTGTTTGTTTGTTTGTTTGTTTGTTTGTTTGTTTGTTTGTTTGTTTGTTTGTTTGTTTGTTTGTTTGTTTGTTTGTTTGTTTGTTTGTTTGTTTGTTTGTTTGTTTGTTTGTTTGTTTGTTTGTTTGTTTGTTTGTTTGTTTGTTTGTTTGTTTGTTTGTTTGTTTGTTTGTTTGTTTGTTTGTTTGTTTGTTTGTTTGTTTGTTTGTTTGTTTGTTTGTTTGTTTGTTTGTTTGTTTGTTTGTTTGTTTGTTTGTTTGTTTGTTTGTTTGTTTGTTTGTTTGTTTGTTTGTTTGTTTGTTTGTTTGTTTGTTTGTTTGTTTGTTTGTTTGTTTGTTTGTTTGTTTGTTTGTTTGTTTGTTTGTTTGTTTGTTTGTTTGTTTGTTTGTTTGTTTGTTTGTTTGTTTGTTTGTTTGTTTGTTTGTTTGTTTGTTTGTTTGTTTGTTTGTTTGTTTGTTTGTTTGTTTGTTTGTTTGTTTGTTTGTTTGTTTGTTTGTTTGTTTGTTTGTTTGTTTGTTTGTTTGTTTGTTTGTTTGTTTGTTTGTTTGTTTGTTTGTTTGTTTGTTTGTTTGTTTGTTTGTTTGTTTGTTTGTTTGTTTGTTTGTTTGTTTGTTTGTTTGTTTGTTTGTTTGTTTGTTTGTTTGTTTGTTTGTTTGTTTGTTTGTTTGTTTGTTTGTTTGTTTGTTTGTTTGTTTGTTTGTTTGTTTGTTTGTTTGTTTGTTTGTTTGTTTGTTTGTTTGTTTGTTTGTTTGTTTGTTTGTTTGTTTGTTTGTTTGTTTGTTTGTTTGTTTGTTTGTTTGTTTGTTTGTTTGTTTGTTTGTTTGTTTGTTTGTTTGTTTGTTTGTTTGTTTGTTTGTTTGTTTGTTTGTTTGTTTGTTTGTTTGTTTGTTTGTTTGTTTGTTTGTTTGTTTGTTTGTTTGTTTGTTTGTTTGTTTGTTTGTTTGTTTGTTTGTTTGTTTGTTTGTTTGTTTGTTTGTTTGTTTGTTTGTTTGTTTGTTTGTTTGTTTGTTTGTTTGTTTGTTTGTTTGTTTGTTTGTTTGTTTGTTTGTTTGTTTGTTTGTTTGTTTGTTTGTTTGTTTGTTTGTTTGTTTGTTTGTTTGTTTGTTTGTTTGTTTGTTTGTTTGTTTGTTTGTTTGTTTGTTTGTTTGTTTGTTTGTTTGTTTGTTTGTTTGTTTGTTTGTTTGTTTGTTTGTTTGTTTGTTTGTTTGTTTGTTTGTTTGTTTGTTTGTTTGTTTGTTTGTTTGTTTGTTTGTTTGTTTGTTTGTTTGTTTGTTTGTTTGTTTGTTTGTTTGTTTGTTTGTTTGTTTGTTTGTTTGTTTGTTTGTTTGTTTGTTTGTTTGTTTGTTTGTTTGTTTGTTTGTTTGTTTGTTTGTTTGTTTGTTTGTTTGTTTGTTTGTTTGTTTGTTTGTTTGTTTGTTTGTTTGTTTGTTTGTTTGTTTGTTTGTTTGTTTGTTTGTTTGTTTGTTTGTTTGTTTGTTTGTTTGTTTGTTTGTTTGTTTGTTTGTTTGTTTGTTTGTTTGTTTGTTTGTTTGTTTGTTTGTTTGTTTGTTTGTTTGTTTGTTTGTTTGTTTGTTTGTTTGTTTGTTTGTTTGTTTGTTTGTTTGTTTGTTTGTTTGTTTGTTTGTTTGTTTGTTTGTTTGTTTGTTTGTTTGTTTGTTTGTTTGTTTGTTTGTTTGTTTGTTTGTTTGTTTGTTTGTTTGTTTGTTTGTTTGTTTGTTTGTTTGTTTGTTTGTTTGTTTGTTTGTTTGTTTGTTTGTTTGTTTGTTTGTTTGTTTGTTTGTTTGTTTGTTTGTTTGTTTGTTTGTTTGTTTGTTTGTTTGTTTGTTTGTTTGTTTGTTTGTTTGTTTGTTTGTTTGTTTGTTTGTTTGTTTGTTTGTTTGTTTGTTTGTTTGTTTGTTTGTTTGTTTGTTTGTTTGTTTGTTTGTTTGTTTGTTTGTTTGTTTGTTTGTTTGTTTGTTTGTTTGTTTGTTTGTTTGTTTGTTTGTTTGTTTGTTTGTTTGTTTGTTTGTTTGTTTGTTTGCTCCGAGGACTCAGGGCGGTGTATAGCATCGATAAAACATAAATACCAAAAAATTTAAAATACAATATTCATTAAATATTCATTCATGGTGGGCATAGCCTAGTCAGCTTCCTGCGCCATGGCAAGGAGGGGGGGCATTTTTGCTCTCTCTGGGTACCGGAGGCTTTCCTCAAACCTCTGGGAGGGCAAAAATGGCCTCCAGAGGCTCCAGAGACCCTCTGGAGGCCAGAAACATTTCTGGCCTTCTCGAACTTCCAGTGGGCCTGTTTTTCACTCCCTGAGCCTCCACTTGTGCCCTGCACTTACCTTGCGTCAAAAACTGGCCACATGGGGACTCCTGGGAGAGGAGGGGAGGGGAGGGGTGGGTGGGGCCAGCCAGGAGTGGAATTTGGGGGTTCTCCAAACTGCATAGAATCTTAGCTAGAGGTTCTCCCGAACCCCTGCGAATCCCCAGCAGCCCACTCCTGGAAGGAAGTCAAAGTTATGAAGACGAACAGAAGGTCTTTCTTCAAAACAGGAAAAGTATACAAGTAGGATCATGTAAAAGAGAGTCAATGGTGGTCTGCAGTGTTGCAGAATCTATATTTTTTCTTATAAGTCTTATAAATCAAATTTGTTGATTGTAGTGATGTGTGTTGGTTCATGACGAATAATGAATGAAAAGAATTTATTCATCGCTCTGTCTATGGAGGTTATCAATCATCCAGGTCATGCTTGTCCCAGAGGGCTTTCTTGTCTCAACAAAGTCCAGTTGCCTTTTGGAAAAATCATCTTTATGATATTCATCCCACTGTTTAATTAACAAATGAATATTTCTTCACCATGAAAAATCCCAGAAGATTGTTATGCATGTATTGGCACATGTACACATGTACACAGACTTAAATTTATCTCTAGTTTATAACTTTCTCTTTGGAAAATATATCAAAATCTGAAAGGTTTGTTATCTGTGATTTGATATCCTTTATGTGGAAATATCTGTCAATGAATAATAGACATATTTTATGTGTTGAGATGTGTATTGCGTATGTACAGAGTTGTTTGAGAATCAAAGAGTCCCATCCAGAAAAGTCTCAAAAGTAACATCAGTTCTAGCTATAGACTAAAATCCCACTGAATTGAATGTATTGTACAGAATTAAACGCACTAGTAGCATATTTAACTCTGTTAAACTCCAGAGAAAGATTATGTTCCTAATATTTACTTGAAGCTACATAATAAATTCTAAAACATAGATGAAATCAAATAGATAAAAGACAAATTCTTCTTTTTCCCTTGGTTTGATAATAATTAGTATTCTTATTCATTATTTCATTTCCAGAAGCTATCACATTATAGGATCATTTTTGGTGGTTATATTTATAGAATAGTGGCATTTCACACTTCAAGGATAAAACTATGCCACATAAATCAGTTTTCTACAGAAACTATCTTACTAGCATTTTAAACATCTGAGATCATTTAACATCCAAATGTATGAAAATAGGGTAGAAACATTACAAAAGGGTATTTATTATCTTTTTGGAAGATGAAGTACAGAAAAATGTATTTTGTATTATAGGCAAAACCATTAACACTTTTTTCCTAATGTATTTGATGCCATCAAAAAGGTGTTTCTACAAAGTTTTGTAATATCATCACCGAAAATTAGTCAATTTTTTTGTCAAATTAGCAATGATGCCTGCTATTTTAAAGATAGGGGAAGTATAGCGATACCATTAGCATTTTCTGTTTACCTGGAAAGGTAAAACCAAGGGCTTACAAGTCTGGAGTCTTGAATGAAAACAGGATTAAATATGCACATTAAGAATATCCAAGGCTCATTAATCCTGGATGTGATTTTATTGGGTTAAAGAATGAAAAGCTTGGGAACTAAATGTTAATTGACTCCCAAGCTGATTTGTGGATTAGAATGTAATCACACATTCAGAGGTAGATTCCCGTTTTCTTCAAATTTTGCAACACAGTTTTTAACAGCAAAAGGCATTCTAGGTTTGGAAATATGTGATCTTCTGCAGAGATCACATCGAAGAATCACATGGAAGGTGTAAAAAAGAAGTTACCCAAATGTTGCAAAGCTCTAGGTTTTGAACTTGGTAGAGAGGAAGAGCTGCTTTTGACATCTTGATCGAAACAAAAGCTTTGTTCTCACAGCTGGGCTTCCCTTTTGTTTGCCATGTGAGAGCCTAATTTTGAGCAGTGGCATCATAATCTGTCATCACAGAAAGAGATATTTATGCCAGTTTCCTGCTGTTCCTGTTCAATTTATAAACCAGAAGAGAAAGTTTCTAAATTCCAATATTTTACAGCATGCCTGTTTCTTACCATCTTGCAGATTAAAAGGCCATCACATTAACAAGTGTAGGTTTGTTTTCACAGCAGAAAACAGGTGTGGGTTGATTATTTCGTCAGCAGGAAGATGGCAGCTGAAACTTTCTTGCTTTCTCTATTGCCATGGCATAAAGGATAGCACTTAAAAATGCCAGCAAACTGGTCAGATAGAGACCAAGACCTGACTAAGAAATTCACAGGCGTGTAACCAATATTTATGTAGTGTGAAAGCTCAGCATTGAGACAAGGAGGAGGGATCAAGAAGGGAACTAGTCTTGAGTCCTTACATAGCCACAAGAGAGGTAGGCCTGATCTCTCTTTCCCTGCCCTCCTCCCCACAATCAATTTAATGGAATCATATCTGTTTGTTCCCAAGGGAAGGCAAGTGGTCTGGGGAGATTCCTGTAGTATAGGTAGAACAGAATAAACCTGTTCTGACCCAGCTCCCCAAACACGACAAACCCTCTGTATTTAAATCAGTGATTCCTTTATTAGGAACTCTGCCGGCAGCCCTGGCAAAAAGGTTTCTCTCTTAATGCAGGCTAACAAGTCCCTGTCTGGCAGGGAGATGAATAGTTGTCTGCCTTTTATCTCTGCCCCCTGCCTTTTATCCCCATGGCTAGGGTGGTACTTTGCTAGCAGCGGTGGCTCTTCTGTCCCAAGGACTGGTCCACAGATTTCCACTGCTCTCCTCTCCTCTGCCTTCTGTGCATCTACACATCAGACACTGGATCCAGCTGTTTCTCCTCTTTCTCATCAGCCACCTCCAGACCTGGGGGCTGTTGACTCTCCATCTGAGGGATGATGGATGGTCCAGGCGCCACCTCTGTCTCTTTCTCCATTCCCTCTTCCCCCTTGGAGCTCTCAGGTTGCCTTGATGCTGACCCTGACCCCCATACCTCCTCCTCCTCCTGCTCCTCCTCCTCCTCCTCCTCCTCCTCCTGCTCCTGCTCCTCCTCCTCCTCCTCCTCCTCCTCCTCCTCCTCCTCCTCCTCCTCCTCCTCCTCCTCCTCCTCCTCCTCCTCCTCCTCCTCCTCCTCCTCCTCCTCCTCCTCCTCCTCCTCCTCCTCCTCCTCCTCCTCCTCCTCCTCCTCCTCCTCCTCCTCCTCCTCCTCCTCCTCCTCCTCCTCCTCCTCCTCCTCCTCCTCCTCCTCCTCCTCCTCCTCCTCCTCCTCCTCCTCCTCCTCCTCCTCCTCCTCCTCCTCCTCCTCCTCCTCCTCCTCCTCCTCCTCCTCCTCCTCCTCCTCCTCCTCCTCCTCCTCCTCCTCCTCCTCCTCCTCCTCCTCCTCCTCCTCCTCCTCCTCCTCCTCCTCCTCCTCCTCCTCCTCCTCCTCCTCCTCCTCCTCCTCCTCCTCCTCCTCCTCCTCCTCCTCCTCCTCCTCCTCCTCCTCCTCCTCCTCCTCCTCCTCCTCCTCCTCCTCCTCCTCCTCCTCCTCCTCCTCCTCCTCCTCCTCCTCCTCCTCCTCCTCCTCCTCCTCCTCCTCCTCCTCCTCCTCCTCCTCCTCCTCCTCCTCCTCCTCCTCCTCCTCCTCCTCCTCCTCCTCCTCCTCCTCCTCCTCCTCCTCCTCCTCCTCCTCCTCCTCCTCCTCCTCCTCCTCCTCCTCCTCCTCCTCCTCCTCCTCCTCCTCCTCCTCCTCCTCCTCCTCCTCCTCCTCCTCCTCCTCCTCCTCCTCCTCCTCCTCCTCCTCCTCCTCCTCCTCCTCCTCCTCCTCCTCCTCCTCCTCCTCCTCCTCCTCCTCCTCCTCCTCCTCCTCCTCCTCCTCCTCCTCCTCCTCCTCCTCCTCCTCCTCCTCCTCCTCCTCCTCCTCCTCCTCCTCCTCCTCCTCCTCCTCCTCCAAAGGAAATTCAGAAATAGTCTGTATGTTTCTGTCCAAACCAGAAAGCTATTTTAGATGATTTCTTGTCCAGGAGGATTCTATTACCAGCTGACTCACTGGGGCCATTCTGAAGTTGCTTCATAGCCCCACAGTGTGGTTTATCACCCGTCTGCATGAAACCATCAGTTTCTCAGCAGTGTTATTTGCCATCATCCACACCTTAGCATATTTAGCAAATTTCCCGTATCCCAATTTCCCAGTGAAAGTCTTGGCAATCTGTTGTAAAATTTTACTTAGGTTTTGTTTTGTGAAATATGACAATAAAGAACTTAACACCAAAAAAGCACTTTTCAGGAAAGAAAAAAAAACCCTTTTTCTATAATAAAAGCTTGGTTTCTTAAAAAAATACATGAAAACTGGTGGGAAGTTCACGGTTAACTCTAAATCCTCAAGCCTAGTAGATTTTCCTGGCTGGTCATTTCTTCAACAGCATGTGTAAAAAAGAGGATGAATTTAAATCAATAAAGTTGGGCATTGATTGTGGTAAGGGTATATAAATATACATCAATTACTGAAATGTAGTGGGATGAGTAACTATGCTAGAATGCGAACATTTTTACTTCAAAATGTATTGAATTGGGTTAAGATGGAAGTCAAGAGAGAAAACTGACATTTTGAATAAACTTTTCCAATGGGAATGAAATATGGTGTTCTACCTATTTATACCTATTATTAATTAAATTCAAAACTGTTTTACACTTGAGTTTAATATCAATAACATTTTCCATAATCTGGTCAAAATAATGGCCAGGTCAGCTATCATTCAATATATTTGGAGGGCACCAACTTGGAAAGTGATTCTGTGTCATATCTATGACATTATTCTGGCACATAGCCTGCAAACAATACCTGCATATAGGTTGTCTTCAACTTACAGTCACAATTGAGCCCCAAATTTCAGTTACTACATGAGACAATTGTTAAGTAAATTTTGCCCCATTTTATGACCTTTAATGCCACAATTGTTCAGTGAAACTGGCCTCCCCCATTGCCTTTGCTTATAGGAATGTCACAAAAGGTGACATGACCCTGGAACACAGCAAACCATCATAATGATGAACCAATTGACAAGCTTATGAATTTTGATCGTGTGACCAGAGGGATCCTGCAATGGTTGTAAGTGTGAAAAATGGTCATAAGTCACTTTTATTAGTGCTGTTGTAATTTCAAATGATTATTAAAAGAATTGTTGTAAGTCAAGGACTACCTATATTTAGATCATAATTATGCTAAATAAAAATATTCATCTGTTTTAACCATTACGTTAAGAATTTAAATTCAATAATCCTGCTCTGTATGGTCTTAGAAAATGCTCTGTGACAAATGAAATTAAACACTTATGGTCCAGCATGTTAGATAACCTGAGGTATAACTGAACCTCTGTTATTTTATCCTTCTTGTTTTAGGATGTGGAAAGGAGATAAATAGGAAAAAAAAAACATGAAGAGAAGCTCAGTAGCTACTAAACTATCTGAAAACACCTTTGGTGTGCTCTTGTTTCATATCATTTATATAGCCAGGGGTGACAAACTCAAGGCCCACAAGCAGGATCTGGCCTTCTGGGTGCTTAAATCTGGCCCGTGGGGCTCCCCTAAACTCTACTTTCACTGGTAGAGGGCTGCAGGAGGCCATCATGGCTGAAAATGGGGCCCAGGGGGCCGCACACACCTCCCTGGGCTCTGTTTTCACTGGCAAAGGGCTAGCAAGTCCTGCCTTAGCATCTGGCACCACAGGTGACCGCCAAAGGTGACATAGACCTAGCCATGCCTTCCCTGGCCACGCCCCCTGGCTCCCAAAGTCAAACACAACCCTGATGTGGCCCTCAATGAAATCAAATTTGACACCCTTGATATAGACCAGGGGTAGTCAACCTTTTTATACCTACCATCCACTTTTGTATCTCTGTTAGTAGTAAAATTTTCTAACCGCCCACCGGTTCCACAGTAGTGCTCCGTGTATTGTCATCTGCGTATGCCTCTTGCGCATCATGGATTGGGTTTGTGGGGGGCTTTGGCTACCAGCTCTGCTTGTCTGTTATAGCTGGGTGGTGTGGGTGGAGATGCATGAGCTATTCTGGGACGAGGCTCTTTTGTTTGCGATCGCACTATAGTGCCATTTAGTTTCATTTATGTAATGTGAACTAAACTTATGCGCGGGTGATACAAATAGTATATTTTCAGAAATTTAAATTATCACAGGGAATTTTATGAAAACCTCATGAAAATGTTTTTAAATAATGCTATGAAATTTTTTTAAAAAGTCAATTAAATTTAAAAAAAAGGAAAGTGCTTCAGTATCGGACAAAACCCCTACTGCCCACCATGAAAGCTGGAACGCCCACTAGTGGGCTGTAGGGACCAGGTTGACTACCACTGATATAGACTATCTCTAACTAAAAATGAAACAAAATTTCTCCTTTCATTCAAACATAAAATAACAGTCAGAAATTACTGTTAAAAACAGAACTGTTAAATATTTTCCTAAAGCTTAATAAGGTAATAACTGCTCAAGTTTTCCATTTGTTCATAGTATGTTGTAATTTGGGAATTCAAAAGAGTAACAACAGGTCTAGTCATAAGGAAGCTCTTTCAGAAATATTCATAGTGAAATTAAGTGCTTGTTTTTAACCACTGAAGATGGAATATTTGAGACTTCCTCATCCAGAGTCCTATGGCTCAGATCCACCAAAATATTTTATCTCTAAGGAAGGCAATGAAATAAAAATCGGAAATTATTTCAATCAAGGCAGCACTTGTGGAAGTGCTAATTTTAATAAAGGGAGCTTTCTAAGCCATTTGTTTAAATTAGACTGGAGTAATTCCAATTGAGCTTTGGGTAATCAGAAATGTATGTACCAAGTTTTTGGCCGAGGACCTATGGTGGGTTAGATGTCTTTTTAAGTGTCTCCACAAGTGGGAACCATACCATGGCAAAGATTGGCATCCAGATGGCAAGTTCTGGCTGACAGAATTCCCTCTGGAGAGGACAAATTAAGAGATCACCCAGTTGTGCCTTGGATAGCTTTCCTTCTGAGGAAACCACAGGAAATGAGTTTCTTGTGATTGGTCATGATCTTGGGAGCTGAGGGATTATCACTAGATTGCTGTATAGTCTTTATAGACATATGACCTGAACTTTTTCATTTCATCAGGAATGAAAAAAAAAGAAAAGAAATTGGATTGTTTTGTGTAGACATTATCAACTGTATTTCATATATTGATTGATGATTAAGGCAGATAGATTGGAATGGAAACTATCTACAGGGGTTTAAGACTTAGATATTGGAATTTATGCCTCAAATGAATATAAATAGCAATTTATGAATGACTATGGAGTTTCTAGATGTAAATTGCTGTGTCCTAGGAAATTTGCAATAGGGTGCTCCTTCCTAAAAAAAGATTAACCATTAAAAATATACAACACAAACTACCCAAAATTTTATTTGCTTTAATGGGCAATTTGGCGCTTGTTCAGGAATAGAATAGAATAGAATAGAATAGAATAGAATAGAATAGAATAGAATAGAATAGAATAGAATAGAATAGAATAGAATAGAATAGAATAGAATAGAATAGAATAGAATAGAATAGAATAGAATAGAATAGAATAGAATAGAATAGAATAGAATAGAATAGAATAGAATAGAATAGAATAGAATAGAATAGAATAGAATAGAATAGAATAGAATAGAATAGAATAGAATAGAATAGAATAGAATAGAATAGAATAGAATAGAATAGAATAGAATAGAATAGAATAGAATAGAATAGAATAGAATAGAATAGAATAGAATAGAATAGAATAGAATAGAATAGAATAGAATAGAATAGAATAGAATAGAATAGAATAGAATAGAATAGAATAGAATAGAATAGAATAGAATAGAATAGAATAGAATAGAATAGAATAGAATAGAATAGAATAGAATAGAATAGAATAGAATAGAATAGAATAGAATAGAATAGAATAGAATAGAATAGAATAGAATAGAATAGAATAGAATAGAATAGAATAGAATAGAATAGAATAGAATAGAATAGAATAGAATAGAATAGAATAGAATAGAATAGAATAGAATAGAATAGAATAGAATAGAATAGAATAGAATAGAATAGAATAGAATAGAATAGAATAGAATAGAATAGAATAGAATAGAATAGAATAGAATAGAATAGAATAGAATAGAATAGAATAGAATAGAATAGAATAGAATAGAATAGAATAGAATAGAATAGAATAGAATAGAATAGAATAGAATAGAATAGAATAGAATAGAATAGAATAGAATAGAATAGAATAGAATAGAATAGAATAGAATAGAATAGAATAGAATAGAATAGAATAGAATAGAATAGAATAGAATAGAATAGAATAGAATAGAATAGAATAGAATAGAATAGAATAGAATAGAATAGAATAGAATAGAATAGAATAGAATAGAATAGAATAGAATAGAATAGAATAGAATAGAATAGAATAGAATAGAATAGAATAGAATAGAATAGAATAGAATAGAATAGAATAGAATAGAATAGAATAGAATAGAATAGAATAGAATAGAATAGAATAGAATAGAATAGAATAGAATAGAATAGAATAGAATAGAATAGAATAGAATAGAATAGAATAGAATAGAATAGAATAGAATAGAATAGAATAGAATAGAATAGAATAGAATAGAATAGAATAGAATAGAATAGAATAGAATAGAATAGAATAGAATAGAATAGAATAGAATAGAATAGAATAGAATAGAATAGAATAGAATAGAATAGAATAGAATAGAATAGAATAGAATAGAATAGAATAGAATAGAATAGAATAGAATAGAATAGAATAGAATAGAATAGAATAGAATAGAATAGAATAGAATAGAATAGAATAGAATAGAATAGAATAGAATAGAATAGAATAGAATAGAATAGAATAGAATAGAATAGAATAGAATAGAATAGAATAGAATAGAATAGAATAGAATAGAATAGAATAGAATAGAATAGAATAGAATAGAATAGAATAGAATAGAATAGAATAGAATAGAATAGAATAGAATAGAATAGAATAGAATAGAATAGAATAGAATAGAATAGAATAGAATAGAATAGAATAGAATAGAATAGAATAGAATAGAATAGAATAGAATAGAATAGAATAGAATAGAATAGAATAGAATAGAATAGAATAGAATAGAATAGAATAGAATAGAATAGAATAGAATAGAATAGAATAGAATAGAATAGAATAGAATAGAATAGAATAGAGCGCACGGGTCGGTGAGAGGTATTCGGTAGCAGTAGGCGGTCCCGTAAATAACCCGGCCCTATGCCATGGGCGCTTTAAAGGTGGTTACCAAGACCTTGAAGCGCACCGGAAGGCCACAGGTAGCCAGTGCAGTCTGCGCAGGATAGGTGTCATCACGGAGCCACAAGGCTCCTCTATCACCAGCGCAGCAGGATACCATGGTCGATGGTATCAAAAGCCGCTGAGAGGTCTAATAGGACCAGGGCAGAGGAACAACCCCTATCCCTGGCCCTCCAGAGATCATCCACCAACGCGACCAAAGCCGTTTCCATGCTGTAACCGGGCCGGAAACCGGACTGGAATGGGTCTAGATAGACAGTTTCATCCAGGTGTAAGGGAAACTGATATGCCACCATACTCTCTACAACCTTCGCCGCGAAGCGAAGTGGCCAAGTGTGACTGGACACACAAGGAATTTGTCTTGGTGCATATGCGTAGGAGATATAAAAATGGTGCCTCAGAATATGTTTTCTGAATAACATAGATCTTTTCCAAAGGTGGATATGATTCAGATCTCTAAAACTTTATCTACCAAGAGGAGAAATTTCCAAATATTTTCTAGGATCACACCCTGGAGACTAACTTTTAAAAGTGGGGGGAGGGGGAATGGCTGTTTCGGATGAAGATTGAATGAGATCTTGTTGTAAATGGAAACAGTGTAGGACTGGAAAAATAAGTTTAAGCAATTTTTAAAGATAATCTTAATAAGCACATACAGGAGTGAAATCCAGCAGGTTCTGATAGATTCTGGAGAACCAGTAGCGGAAATTTTGAGTAGTTTGGAGAACTGGCAAATACCGCCTCTGGCTGGGCCCAGAGTGGGGTGGAAATGGAGATTTTGCATTCCCCTGGAGTGGGGAGGGAATGGAGATTTTGCATTCCCTGGAGTGGGAGGAATGGAGATTTTGCATTCCCTGGAGTGGGAGGAATGGAGATTTTGCATTCCCTGGAGTGGGAGGAATGGAGATTTTGCATTCCCTGGAGTGGGAGGAATGGAGATTTTGCATTCCCTGGAGTGGGAGGAATGGAGATTTTGCATTCCCTGGAGTGGGAGGAATGGAGATTTTGCATTCCCTGGAGTGGGAGGAATGGAGATTTTGCATTCCCTGGAGTGGGAGGAATGGAGATTTTGCATTCCCTGGAGTGGGAGGAATGGAGATTTTGCATTCCCTGGAGTGGGAGGAATGGAGATTTTGCAGTATCTTTTCCTGCCACCAAGCCATGCCCACCAAGCCATGCCCACAGAACCGGTAGCAAAAAAATTGGATTTCACCACTGAGCATATAGATGGTAAGAATGGTTTGGAAGGCAAGCAAAGCTTTTGGAAAAGGATATTTTATTTTTAAATGGAAACAGTGTAGGACTGGAAAAAGAAGTTTAAGCAATTTTTAAAGATAATCTTAATAAGCACATACAGGAGTGAAATCCAGCAGGTTCTGATAGATTCTGGAGAACCAGTAGCGGAAATTTTGAGTAGTTTGGAGAACTGGCAAATACCGCCTCTGGCTGGGCCCAGAGTGGGGTGGAAATGGAGATTTTGCATTCCCCTGGAGTGGGGAGGGAATGGAGATTTTGCAGTATCTTTTCCCTGCCACGCCCACCAAGCCACGCCCACCAAGCCACACCTCGCACACCAAGCCATGCCCACAGAACCGGTAGCAAAAAAAAATTGGATTTCACCACTGAGCACATAGATGGTAAGAATGGTTTGGAAGGCAAGCAAAGCTTTTGGAAAAGGATATTTTATACAGCCTAACAATGAATTTAAACAGAAAAGGCAAGGAAAAACACAAATGATTTCACATGAGAGTAAAAAATGATAAATCCTATCATTTCCACTAAAAATAACTGAATCTCAAATGAAGTGATGTTTAAAGAGCTACCTAAAGTACTTTTAATCTATTCTCAACAGCATATTGTAATTTTAAATGTAATGGCTTGCAAAAATGATACCCAGTCTCCATATTTTAGATTTTATATAAGAATATTTGAATTTCTATGACAAGTGATATTTCTATAAATTCCTTGGTTGGGCATTTAATCAGACTAACTTCAGCAAGGTAATTGCAACACAAAGGAGAAGAAAATCCCTCTGGTTCTTGTGGCTCTTCAGTTCTTTTCCTTCCATCATTTTTAATTTTAGAAAATCATATTACCAAACAATATCTATGGAAAGAAAATAACATAACACAAAAGTAAAATATTACATTATCAAAAAAAAAGCCAAATGATGTCAGAATAGAAAACTGCACCTTGTTTTGCTAATTAGAAGCCAAGGCGCTCAGAGATGGTGATATCACCTATTAGCAGACTAATAGATTCATTCCTATAAATGATGTCATAAAAGTTGGATAGCAACCTTTTTACTTTAATAGGAGCTGAACTGGTAATGACTAAGTAGAAAATAGAGTTCACCGTTTTGGTTAGTGCAGGCAAAATGGACTATAGCAGCTGCTGAAAAGGAAAAATCCATATTTGATTTTAGATGAAAGCAAATGAAAATAAAATTGCCACAATCACAATCACAATGTCTTTCAATATGTCTACATTATAGTAATATTTGGAATATTGTGTACCGTTCTCATTACTGTCTCTTCAACAGAATAAGCATTTAGCAAGAAATCACAGAAAGGTGATTAAAATAATTAATACTTGGGGCACATTTCTGTTTAAGCTTTTTTTTAATCTCCCGAAGTCACTAAACAGGACACAACAAAGGTTTATAACAATGCCTAGCATAGAAAATGTGGATAGGAGAAACAATTTTTCCTGCTTTCAGAATACTAGGACTCTAAATCGCCCAGTTAATTCAAAGGACAAGGCACTTTGAAAAGATCAAATGCCATTTTCACAAAATATTGCCTAAGTTACCTTTCCCAACAGATTTTGTTCTAAGGTCCTCCCTTGCATTACTAGTTTCTTGTTCTCTGTTCCTAAGGAAGTCTTACTTCTTGTATCACAGGTATGGCAGTGGAATAGGAAGAAAGAGAGAACTGGGTTCATTGAGATATTTCCATAAATTCCTTGTGTGTCCAATCACACTTGGCCAATAAAAATTCTATTCTATTCTATTCTATTCTATTCTATTCTATTCTATTCTATTCTATTCTATTCTATTCTATTCTATTCTATTCTATTCTATTCTATTCTATTCTATTCTATTCTATTCTATTCTATTCTATTCTATTCTATTCTATTCTATTCTATTCTATTCTATTCTATTCTATTCTATTCTATTCTATTCTATTCTATTCTATTCTATTCTATTCTATTCTATTCTATTCTATTCTATTCTATTCTATTCTATTCTATTCTATTCTATTCTATTCTATTCTATTCTATTCTATTCTATTCTATTCTATTCTATTCTATTCTATTCTATTCTATTCTATTCTATTCTATTCTATTCTATTCTATTCTATTCTATTCTATTCTATTCTATTCTATTCTATTCTATTCTATTCTATTCTATTCTATTCTATTCTATTCTATTCTATTCTATTCTATTCTATTCTATTCTATTCTATTCTATTCTATTCTATTCTATTCTATTCTATTCTATTCTATTCTATTCTATTCTATTCTATTCTATTCTATTCTATTCTATTCTATTCTATTCTATTCTATTCTATTCTATTCTATTCTATTCTATTCTATTCTATTCTATTCTATTCTATTCTATTCTATTCTATTCTATTCTATTCTATTCTATTCTATTCTATTCTATTCTATTCTATTCTATTCTATTCTATTCTATTCTATTCTATTCTATTCTATTCTATTCTATTCTATTCTATTCTATTCTATTCTATTCTATTCTATTCTATTCTATTCTATTCTATTCTATTCTATTCTATTCTATTCTATTCTATTCTATTCTATTCTATTCTATTCTATTCTATTCTATTCTATTCTATTCTATTCTATTCTATTCTATTCTATTCTATTCTATTCTATTCTATTCTATTCTATTCTATTCTATTCTATTCTATTCTATTCTATTCTATTCTATTCTATTCTATTCTATTCTATTCTATTCTATTCTATTCTATTCTATTCTATTCTATTCTATTCTATTCTATTCTATTCTATTCTATTCTATTCTATTCTATTCTATTCTATTCTATTCTATTCTATTCTATTCTATTCTATTCTATTCTATTCTATTCTATTCTATTCTATTCTATTCTATTCTATTCTATTCTATTCTATTCTATTCTATTCTATTCTATTCTATTCTATTCTATTCTATTCTATTCTATTCTATTCTATTCTATTCTATTCTATTCTATTCTATTCTATTCTATTCTATTCTATTCTATTCTATTCTATTCTATTCTATTCTATTCTATTCTATTCTATTCTATTCTATTCTATTCTATTCTATTCTATTCTATTCTATTCTATTCTATTCTATTCTATTCTATTCTATTCTATTCTATTCTATTCTATTCTATTCTATTCTATTCTATTCTATTCTATTCTATTCTATTCTATTCTATTCTATTCTATTCTATTCTATTCTATTCTATTCTATTCTATTCTATTCTATTCTATTCTATTCTATTCTATTCTATTCTATTCTATTCTATTCTATTCTATTCTATTCTATTCTATTCTATTCTATTCTATTCTATTCTATTCTATTCTATTCTATTCTATTCTATTCTATTCTATTCTATTCTATTCTATTCTATTCTATTCTATTCTATTCTATTCTATTCTATTCTATTCTATTCTATTCTATTCTATTCTATTCTATTCTATTCTATTCTATTCTATTCTATTCTATTCTATTCTATTCTATTCTATTCTATTCTATTCTATTCTATTCTATTCTATTCTATTCTATTCTATTCTATTCTATTCTATTCTATTCTATTCTATTCTATTCTATTCTATTCTATTCTATTCTATTCTATTCTATTCTATTCTATTCTATTCTATTCTATTCTATTCTATTCTATTCTATTCTATTCTATTCTATTCTATTCTATTCTATTCTATTCTATTCTATTCTATTCTATTCTATTCTATTCTATTCTATTCTATTCTATTCTATTCTATTCTATTCTATTCTATTCTATTCTATTCTATTCTATTCTATTCTATTCTATTCTATTCTATTCTATTCTATTCTATTCTATTCTATTCTATTCTATTCTATTCTATTCTATTCTATTCTATTCTATTCTATTCTATTCTATTCTATTCTATTCTATTCTATTCTATTCTATTCTATTCTATTCTATTCTATTCTATTCTATTCTATTCTATTCTATTCTATTCTATTCTATTCTATTCTATTCTATTCTATTCTATTCTATTCTATTCTATTCTATTCTATTCTATTCTATTCTATTCTATTCTATTCTATTCTATTCTATTCTATTCTATTCTATTCTATTCTATTCTATTCTATTCTATTCTATTCTATTCTATTCTATTCTATTCTATTCTATTCTATTCTATTCTATTCTATTCTATTCTATTCTATTCTATTCTATTCTATTCTATTCTATTCTATTCTATTCTATTCTATTCTATTCTATTCTATTCTATTCTATTCTATTCTATTCTATTCTATTCTATTCTATTCTATTCTATTCTATTCTATTCTATTCTATTCTATTCTATTCTATTCTATTCTATTCTATTCTATTCTATTCTATTCTATTCTATTCTATTCTATTCTATTCTATTCTATTCTATTCTATTCTATTCTATTCTATTCTATTCTATTCTATTCTATTCTATTCTATTCTATTCTATTCTATTCTATTCTATTCTATTCTATTCTATTCTATTCTATTCTATTCTATTCTATTCTATTCTATTCTATTCTATTCTATTCTATTCTATTCTATTCTATTCTATTCTATTCTATTCTATTCTATTCTATTCTATTCTATTCTATTCTATTCTATTCTATTCTATTCTATTCTATTCTATTCTATTCTATTCTATTCTATTCTATTCTATTCTATTCTATTCTATTCTATTCTATTCTATTCTATTCTATTCTATTCTATTCTATTCTATTCTATTCTATTCTATTCTATTCTATTCTATTCTATTCTATTCTATTCTATTCTATTCTATTCTATTCTATTCTATTCTATTCTATTCTATTCTATTCTATTCTATTCTATTCTATTCTATTCTATTCTATTCTATTCTATTCTATTCTATTCTATTCTATTCTATTCTATTCTATTCTATTCTATTCTATTCTATTCTATTCTATTCTATTCTATTCTATTCTATTCTATTCTATTCTATTCTATTCTATTCTATTCTATTCTATTCTATTCTATTCTATTCTATTCTATTCTATTCTATTCTATTCTATTCTATTCTATTCTATTCTATTCTATTCTATTCTATTCTATTCTATTCTATTCTATTCTATTCTATTCTATTCTATTCTATTCTATTCTATTCTATTCTATTCTATTCTATTCTATTCTATTCTATTCTATTCTATTCTATTCTATTCTATTCTATTCTATTCTATTCTATTCTATTCTATTCTATTCTATTCTATTCTATTCTATTCTATTCTATTCTATTCTATTCTATTCTATTCTATTCTATTCTATTCTATTCTATTCTATTCTATTCTATTCTATTCTATTCTATTCTATTCTATTCTATTCTATTCTATTCTATTCTATTCTATTCTATTCTATTCTATTCTATTCTATTCTATTCTATTCTATTCTATTCTATTCTATTCTATTCTATTCTATTCTATTCTATTCTATTCTATTCTATTCTATTCTATTCTATTCTATTCTATTCTATTCTATTCTATTCTATTCTATTCTATTCTATTCTATTCTATTCTATTCTATTCTATTCTATTCTATTCTATTCTATTCTATTCTATTCTATTCTATTCTATTCTATTCTATTCTATTCTATTCTATTCTATTCTATTCTATTCTATTCTATTCTATTCTATTCTATTCTATTCTATTCTATTCTATTCTATTCTATTCTATTCTATTAAATGAGACAGACTTTTCTGATAGATATGTGACATTTTATTAATCTGAAGAGCAAAGATTAAATAACCTGGAGTACAAAGGCCACGTGTAAATTTCCAACCTCCATCCTCTCTTCCCCTTATTGCCTAAATTTAGCAGCAGCATTTTCTATCATTTCAAGCATGGAAAAGCAGCAAAAAATTGGAGAAAGTTCTAAAGCCGTTCTAATACCACAATAACACTTTAAAAATTAATGTTTCTCCAACATGTGAGAAAACAACAGCGACACAAAATTCTTGCCTTACCTACATACATTATATTATCCTAAGCCTTTCACATTATGATTCCATCCACTTCAGCCATTGTTACCTTAAAAAAGGTTCAATGTAGCTTCTGAGCATTAATGCAATGACTGACTATTAATGTATACATTATGAGCCAGAAAGAGGGCTGAGAAAATATCTATAGACTCCTCACATCCTGGACATAAACTGTTTCAACTCTTCCTCTCAAGACTCTGCTATAGACCATTTCATGCCAAAACAACAAGACACAAAGACAGTTTTCCTCCCATGCAATTACTCTGTTAAGCACATAATTCCCACAGCACTGTGTTATGCCTAAGATATCTAATCATGTAGTAGGACTGTATTACTATTATCCTCCTAACCTTTCCTATTACCTATTTCTGTTGGTATCTTGTTGGTTGTATCTTATGATTTATGATTGTGTCTTATGATTTATCACTTTGTTGCTTGTATGTACACTAAGAACTTATGCACCAGAGATAAATTCCTTATATGTCCAATCACACCTGTCCAATAAAGAATTCAATTCTCCTCCCCTCCCTTCCTTCCTTCCTTCCTTCCTTCCTTCCTTCCTTCCTTCCTTCCTTCCTTCCTTCCTTCCTTCCTTCCTTCCTTCCTTCCTTTCTTCCTTCCTTCCTTCCTTCCTTCCTTCCTTCCTTCCTTCCTTCCTTCCTTCCTTCCTTCCTTCCTTCCTTCTTTCCTTCCTTCCCTCCTTCCCTTCCTTCCTACCTTCCTTCCTTCCTTCCTTCCTTCCTTCCTTCCTTCCTTCCTTCCTTCCTTCCTTCCTTCCTTCCTTCCTTCCTTCCTTCCTTCCTTCCTTCCTTCCTTCCTTCCTTCCTTCCTTCCTTCCTTCCTTCCTTCCTTCCTTCCTTCCTTCCTTCCTTCCTTCCTTCCTTCCTTCCTTCCTTCCTTCCTTCCTTCCTTCCTTCCTTCCTTCCTTCCTTCCTTCCTTCCTTCCTTCCTTCCTTCCTTCCTTCCTTCCTTCCTTCCTTCCTTCCTTCCTTCCTTCCTTCCTTCCTTCCTTCCTTCCTTCCTTCCTTCCTTCCTTCCTTCCTTCCTTCCTTCCTTCCTTCCTTCCTTCCTTCCTTCCTTCCTTCCTTCCTTCCTTCCTTCCTTCCTTCCTTCCTTCCTTCCTTCCTTCCTTCCTTCCTTCCTTCCTTCCTTCCTTCCTTCCTTCCTTCCTTCCTTCCTTCCTTCCTTCCTTCCTTCCTTCCTTCCTTCCTTCCTTCCTTCCTTCCTTCCTTCCTTCCTTCCTTCCTTCCTTCCTTCCTTCCTTCCTTCCTTCCTTCCTTCCTTCCTTCCTTCCTTCCTTCCTTCCTTCCTTCCTTCCTTCCTTCCTTCCTTCCTTCCTTCCTTCCTTCCTTCCTTCCTTCCTTCCTTCCTTCCTTCCTTCCTTCCTTCCTTCCTTCCTTCCTTCCTTCCTTCCTTCCTTCCTTCCTTCCTTCCTTCCTTCCTTCCTTCCTTCCTTCCTTCCTTCCTTCCTTCCTTCCTTCCTTCCTTCCTTCCTTCCTTCCTTCCTTCCTTCCTTCCTTCCTTCCTTCCTTCCTTCCTTCCTTCCTTCCTTCCTTCCTTCCTTCCTTCCTTCCTTCCTTCCTTCTTTCCTTCCTTCCTTCCTTCCTTCCTTCCTTCCTTCCTTCCTTCCTTCCTTCCTTCCTTCCTTCCTTCCTTCCTTCCTTCCTTCCTTTCTTCCTTCCTTCCTTCCTTCCTTCCTTCCTTCCTTCCTTCTTTCCTTCCTTCCTTCCTTCCTTCCTTCCTTCCTTCCTTCCTTCCTTCCTTCCTTCCTTCCTTCCTTCCTTCTTTCCTTCCTTCCTTCCTTCCTTCCTTCCTTCCTTCCTTCCTTCCTTCCTTCCTTCCTTCCTTCCTTCCTTCCTTCCTTCCTTCCTTCCTTCCTTCCTTCCTTCCTTCCTTTTCTTTAAAAAAATATGTTATTTAAATAACAGTAATATTTAATATTAAACTAAAATTAATATTTAAGTAAATATAAGTACGTTTAAAATGTTAAATTAAACCATCACATTTTATACTTTTTAGAATTATATCGTGCTTGTCTCAGTTTGAAGGTAAGATGGCATTTTTCAAAAGCTTTCCTCAAAATGTTAGGATACAATGTCCATGGAAGTAATAGTGACAACATTTGAAAAATTCTAAGAAATCCCATTCCTGTTTCTTCTTCAACAGATACCAGGAAAGGCTTAATAGCTGCCACACTAGCAAAATCGATGCTAGACTAAATGATACAATGAGGATCATAAGTGGTTGCATAAAATCTACTCCTACTTGTACCACCAGCTCTACGAAGGCAGGAAGCCGAAGTGAAAGAGTACAACAAAATTATGAGAAACCCACTTTTTCCTGTGCATGCTGATCGTCTTCATCTATCAATTGGCAGGCTTAAACCCAGGAAGCCCTCTATGGCACTCACTCAACAGCTGTCTAACAACTTTGACATCAACACACAGTGGAAAGCCAAATGGGCTGCTGAACGCCCAGATACAGGCTGTTACATAGATGACCCTACACAAAAGGTGCCAGGTTTTGACCTTCCTTGCCAGCATTGGTCAACTCTGAACAGGATCCGTACCCAACATGGTGTCTGCCAGGACTCATTGTTTAAGTGGGGTT
Source organism: Ahaetulla prasina (assembly GCF_028640845.1). Classification (NCBI taxonomy): domain Eukaryota; kingdom Metazoa; phylum Chordata; class Lepidosauria; order Squamata; family Colubridae; genus Ahaetulla; species Ahaetulla prasina. Next base: position 126,158,101 of record NC_080539.1, read on the forward strand.
TTGTCTCTATATTGTGTATGAATATCCATCAAGAGCTTATACTGGGCCAATGTCTGATTTTTTTCAACATGGATTCTGTCCTTCAATGGCTGGGTGGACTGGATATTAACATTTGAACTACTATAAGTCCATGTATTTGCCATACGCTAAATAAATACCGTATCTTTCGGAGTATAAGACACACCTTTTTTCCCCAAAAAAGAGGGTGAAAATCTGGGTGTGTCTTATACTCGGATGTAGCCCCACCCAGCTTCTCAAACAGAGGTTTCAGAGGCTGAAAAAATCATCAGAAAGAGCTTCAGAAAAGAAGCCCCAAACGGAGCTCCAAGGAGCTTTAAAAAAAAGCCCCAAATGGAGCTTCAGAGGCTTTTTTTCTGAAGTTCTGTTTTGGAGGCTTTCAGAGGCAGAAAAATGTTTTTTCTGAAATGGAGTTTCAGAGGCAGGGGAAAAAAAGCCAAAAAAAGCAAGGCACAGAGCTCACAACCAAGGAACCTGTTGCTAAAATTCACCTCTGGAAACAGCTGATTGGGGGTATTCCGGGAGGCCAATCCATCTGCCAATCAGCTTTTTTCTTATTTTCCTCCCTAAAAACTAAGGTGTGTTTTATACTCCGGTGCGTCTTACACTCCGAAAAAAACAGTAAACCAGAAAAGTCTCTTTACCATGTGGGAGAAATGCTATTTCTATTAACAACCTTGCAGTGATCAAAGGAGAGCAGCATAATAATTATTAACTTTCTATTTATGGTTAAGAATCAAAAATAACAGGACATCAATTATGCATTAAAATAAAATTATTCAATTCAATAATAGTAATAATAATAATAATAATAATAATAATAATAATAATAATAATAATAATAATAATAATAATAATAATAATAATAATAATAATAATAATAATAATAATAATAATAATAATAATAATAATAATAATAATAATAATAATAATAATAATAATAATAATAATAATAATAATAATAATAATAATAATAATAATAATAATAATAATAATAATAATAATAATAATAATAATAATAATAATAATAATAATAATAATAATAATAATAATAATAATAATAATAATAATAATAATAATAATAATAATAATAATAATAATAATAATAATAATAATAATAATAATAATAATAATAATAATAATAATAATAATAATAATAATAATAATAATAATAATAATAATAATAATAATAATAATAATAATAATAATAATAATAATAATAATAATAATAATAATAATAATAATAATAATAATAATAATAATAATAATAATAATAATAATAATAATAATAATAATAATAATAATAATAATAATAATAATAATAATAATAATAATAATAATAATAATAATAATAATAATAATAATAATAATAATAATAATAATAATAATAATAATAATAATAATAATAATAATAATAATAATAATAATAATAATAATAATAATAATAATAATAATAATAATAATAATAATAATAATAATAATAATAATAATAATAATAATAATAATAATAATAATAATAATAATAATAATAATAATAATAATAATAATAATAATAATAATAATAATAATAATAATAATAATAATAATAATAATAATAATAATAATAATAATAATAATAATAATAATAATAATAATAATAATAATAATAATAATAATAATAATAATAATAATAATAATAATAATAATAATAATAATAATAATAATAATAATAATAATAATAATAATAATAATAATAATAATAATAATAATAATAATAATAATAATAATAATAATAATAATAATAATAATAATAATAATAATAATAATAATAATAATAATAATAATAATAATAATAATAATAATAATAATAATAATAATAATAATAATAATAATAATAATAATAATAATAATAATAATAATAATAATAATAATAATAATAATAATAATAATAATAATAATAATAATAATAATAATAATAATAATAATAATAATAATAATAATAATAATAATAATAATAATAATAATAATAATAATAATAATAATAATAATAATAATAATAATAATAATAATAATAATAATAATAATAATAATAATAATAATAATAATAATAATAATAATAATAATAATAATAATAATAATAATAATAATAATAATAATAATAATAATAATAATAATAATAATAATAATAATAATAATAATAATAATAATAATAATAATAATAATAATAATAATAATAATAATAATAATAATAATAATAATAATAATAATAATAATAATAATAATAATAATAATAATAATAATAATAATAATAATAATAATAATAATAATAATAATAATAATAATAATAATAATAATAATAATAATAATAATAATAATAATAATAATAATAATAATAATAATAATAATAATAATAATAATAATAATAATAATAATAATAATAATAATAATAATAATAATAATAATAATAATAATAATAATAATAATAATAATAATAATAATAATAATAATAATAATAAAGGTTTCTTTCTGGATTTCTCTCCACGTGGGCTAACACCATTTATGAGAAAAGCTATAAAGAGTCAACCCATTATCTTTTGATTATTTATGTCTGTTTCTTTCTCCCATTTCTTTCCTAGCCTTCTCACAATCTTTTAGATGTCAAAGGTTTAATTCTTTTTGTACTACTCCAAAAGTCCAATAATACAGTATTTCTTTACAATTTCCATAATCAAGTAGCAGCACATCTTGATAAATAGATGTATAAGATGTATAAGTTATGTTGTGAATCAATAAATATTTTGAATTCTACTACGGCAGAGCTGGAACTGCTTTATGAACTGAGTTTAGGATTGGTCTGTGGGATATGTTGGCTGCTTACATGCTTCTAGCATAGAATTTTTGACACAATGGGAATGAAATTGTCAGTAGCATCTGACATTACTGATTTCATGGCTGTATTTATGAATGGAGCAAAGCTGGAGATTACTGGTCCTCAAGGTATTTGGTAGCTCTATCCCATCATGGGTGCAACACAGTACATTTTTCAACAGCAGTTTTCTTTTGTTACCTGACAAACCAAACCAAGACTTCTAGTCTTAAAGAAACACACAACAATCCTACAAAGTCTAGGAGAGGGTCCTATGCAGCTAGATGCAAGTACACTTCTAAAACTTTTGTTTCTAAAGTTCTTGATTTCCAACACAAATTGCACTTTAACTGAAAGTTTGAAAATAATATTCTGACTCTTTCCCCTTTATTTTTTTTTAAAGGAAATAGTTAACAAAGATCTGGTGATTATTCATTTATATCAAGAAGTGCCAGTTCTCTTTTAAAATGTGCAGACTTTGCAAGTTTAAAAATGATAAGTGAGTCTGTAAAATATAATTTTAAAGTAGTGGTTCCCACCCTACACACACACACACACACACACACACACACACACACACACACACACACACACACACACACACACACACACACACACACACACACACACACACACACACACACACACACACACACACACACACACACACACACACACACACACACACACACACACACACACACACACACACACACACACACACACACACACACACACACACACACACACACACACACACACACACACACACACACACACACACACACACACACACACACACACACACACACACACACACACACACACACACACACACACACACACACACACACACACACACACACACACACACACACACACACACACACACACACACACACACACACACACACACACACACACACACACACACACACACACACACACACACACACACACACACACACACACACACACACACACACACACACACACACACACACACACACACACACACACACACACACACACACACACACACACACACACACACACACACACACACACACACACACACACACACACACACACACACACACACACACACACACACACACACACACACACACACACACACACACACACACACACACACACACACACACACACACACACACACACACACACACACACACACACACACACACACACACACACACACACACACACACACACACACACACACACACACACACACACACACACACACACACACACACACACACACACACACACACACACACACACACACACACACACACACACACACACACACACACACACACACACACACACACACACACACACACACACACACACACACACACACACACACACACACACACACACACACACACACACACACACACACACACACACACACACACACACACACACACACACACACACACACACACACACACACACACACACACACACACACACACACACACACACACACACACACACACACACACACACACACACACACACACACACACACACACACACACACACACACACACACACACACACACACACACACACACACACACACACACACACACACACACACACACACACACACACACACACACACACACACACACACACACACACACACACACACACACACACACACACACACACACACACACACACACACACACACACACACACACATATTTTTCTGAAAAATAGCAAGCAAAGGAATGCATTGAACATGAAACTAAATGATTAAAAACAAAAGAAATATTTTAAACGGCATCTGAGATGGAGTTAGAATTGAGATTGCCTTAGCAGAATTAACATGAAATTGAATGAAACTACACTATAGTAGCATTGTTGAAGTCAGAAATAGTAAGTCATGTCAACATTGCAGAGGTGGTATTCAGCAGGTTCTGATCAGTTCTGGAGAACCGGTAGTGGAAATTTTGAATAGTTCAGAGAACCGATAAATTCCACCTCTGACTGGCCTCACCCCCATCTATTCTCTGCCTCCCAAGTCCCAGCTGATCAGGAGGAAATGGGGATTTTGCAATAACCTTCCCCAGGAGTGGGGTGGAAATGGAGATTTTACAGTATCCTTCCCTTGCCATGCCCACCAAGACACACCATGCCCACCAAGCCATGCCACACCCACCAAGCCACGACCACAGAACCGGTAGTAAAAATATTTGAATCCCACCGCTGCAGCATTCATAAATAATACTTTAAAAGTGGACTGTTTGGGCAAGTGTAGATAACAGGCAATAATATCCTTTTGATTAGGATACATCTGAAGGCTGTATTACAGGGGTGAAATCCTACTGGTTTCGACCGGTTCGGGTGAACCGCTAGAGATTATGGGCATCAGTTCACTGATCTGGTAGTAATTACTCCTCTTTTGCCCCACCCACGCCTGGCTGGTCGCCACTCACCTCTTCTGGCCTCTCGATATTCCACAGAATTCAATGTTAAATGCAGCAGAGAGAATGCTAACTTTTCTCCCTCCATTCACAATGGAGCTGCTGCAGCCTTTTTAAGGTAGTCCCCAGGAGGGAGGGGGATGGGGTGGGGGAGCAGCTGGAAATGGAGCCATTTTTGTGAAAGGCAGGAAAATGGGAAGGGGGATTTTCCTTCCTGTCATCCATTCCTCAATCTTAGCACAGACTGAGGGAAGGATTATTTCCCTCCCCATTTTCTTGCCATTTGCGACAAGGAGTGGCTGGGAGGGGAGGGACCAGTGAGGAACCCCTCGATGTGAGTAATGTTGAGTTGGTCACACCTACCCAGTCACATGACCTACCCCCCAACAAGCCACACCCACAGAACCAATAGGGGAATTTTTTTAATTTCACCCCTGCTGTATTACATAACCTGTGTGCAGTGAAAAAGTTTTCCAAAATTAGGGTACATTTTCTATAAGGCTAATCCAAAGAAACACCAGGAAAATAAATTACACACCCAGGAGAAATGCAATAAGAACTAAAAAAATATATCTATGGGTTCAAGCCACAGGCTTATCTAAGGTAGTCTCACATTTGGCACCACACATTGGCCAAATGGATACATTTGGGAAGTGAGCAAGCCCATCTGGGGAATAAATAGCCCCTTCCACTGTCTCTAATATTAACTATGTTTAATAGTAACTAATATCTAAGGCATGCTGCCTATAATAGTAACTAATATCTAAGGCATGCTGCCTATAATGGAAGAGGTAGCAAAAAATCATAAATATTGATAGCCAAGGACAGACTGATGTTCCATGAACATGGCCAGTTTCTTTTTAAAATCATCCCAATTGTCTGCCACCTGCAAGAGAGAAAGAAAGAAATGTCCTTGTATATGTTAACTAAGCCTTTTCCTCCTTCCTTCCATGGGTCCAATTACTGTAATATTTTCTCGTAGGAGAGCTGTTGCAGTTCATTATCCTTTTCAAGACCTTGTTGTACTTTCCTAGCTCTGTAATATCTTAAGATGTGATGATCTGAATTCCAGGTTGGGGTTAAAATGTGGTCTCTCTAGATTTGTTTAAGGCCTATTATATAGTCCTACATTTCATAATGTTACTTACCTCACCAGGAAGAGCATAATGGATGGGATGATGAAAATGAAGATGGCAGAGAAATATAATACCATTTGAAATTTCAAGTTACTGGAAAAAGAAGCCATGAATGTGGAGCATAAAAACTTAGCCTGGGTACAAGTTAATAGATTGTCCTCCCAAACAGTATAGAATTTATTGGCCAAGTGTGATTGGACACACAAGGAATTTGTCTTTGGAGCATATGCTCTCAGTGTACATAAAAAGATACACTCATCAAGAATCACAAGGCACAACACTCAGAGACAGTCATACGGTACAATAAGCATTCAATTCATACTAGGAAACAATCAATATAAATATAAATCACAAGGATATAAGCAACAAAGCTACAGTCATGTAGCCACAAGTGGGAGGAGATGGGCAACAGGAATGAGGAGAAGACCAACAGCAATAGCAATGCAGCCTAGTTTGACAGTTTGAGGAAATTATTTGTTTAGCAGTGTGATGGGGGTTCAGGAAAAAACTGTTCTTGCTTTTTAGTTGTTTTGGTGTACAGTGCTCTATAGCAGGGGTCTCCAACCTTGGTCCCTTTAAGATTTGTGGACTTCAACTCCCAGAGTCCCTCAGCCAGCAAAGCTGGCTGAGGAACTCTGGGAGTTGAAGTCCACAAGTCTTAAAGGGACCAAGTTGGAGACCCCTGCTCTATAGCGTCATTTTGAGGGTAGGAGTTGAAACAATTTATGTCCGGGATGCCACATTCTCAGACTTCCCCTTTCTCTCCAGATCTCCAGGGATGAAGGAACAAACGATCAAGTCTATTAAGTACAATCTTAAAAAGCAAACTATGGAATTGTTACGCTAAAGTAAGTAGCGCTTGCACGATTATGTAAAAGTGACACAACTTTATTAAAGAAGATCCTCACATTAATTGGAAGGAGAAGGCCAAGTTATTCTCCCTTTGGAAAGTTTAAAGGGTTTTTTTTTTTTAAAAAAATTTTTTATTATTTTTTTTGCAACAAACAAACAAAAAGAAAATACATTATTACACCCTTGTGCTATACATAAAAGGAAGATTTGGGTCTTCGGATATATCCTCATGATTGCCAAAATCCACGTTCTCGAGGTACAGGTACTGAAGCGTCCAATGTTCCAAGCGCAAAGTCCACAAATGGTTTCCAAGTCTTCCAGAAAATATCTTCTTTATACACACCACTTCTAATTTTAATATCACATGTCATTTTATCATTTAAAGCTAATTTCCACATTTCAGAATTCCACTCTTCTATTCTAAAAATCACATCTAGTTTCCAATATCTAGCTATTATAATTTTACCTATTATAATCATAATTCTAATCAATTCTTTTTCATATTTTGTTAATTCTATTTCCTTAATTACCAACAATAATATAGTTTCCACTCTCAATGTTATTACTTTCCCCATCATTTCAAATATCATTTTCTCCAATTGTTGCCAAAACTTTTAACCTTATCACAATTATACCACATATGTTCATAAGTCCCCAATTCCATCTCACATCTCCAACATTTTTACTAGTTTTTATCCATTTGTGACAATCTTACTGGAGTCAAATACCATTTCCAAACAACTTTATAATTGTGCTCTTTAATCCTTATAGATAAAGTTCTCATAATTCTACTCTTCCAATTCACATTCCAATCTGATTCTGGTATTTCAATATTAAGATCTTTTTCCCAATTTGTCCTCATCACTCTTTGTAATTTTTCATCAGAATTTATAATCTTATAAACCCTACTAACGAGTCCCTTTAGCCCAATTTCATCTTTCATAATCCGAGATACTAAATATTCAAATTCAGTTTCACATCTATTTATCGAATAATTTTCCTTTAGTTTTTTTGTCCATTTTTCTATCTGTATTTTTTCAAACCAACTTAACCCTAATTTTTCAATAATTTCTTTATTCCTCCTTTCATTTCCATAACTTTTATCCAATCTCTAATAATTTCTATATTTTCCTCTTTAATCACTTCATTACGTTTTATATTATTTTTAATCGGCCAAATTCCAGTTGTCTCCCCCAAAAAGATTATATCCGGAATTAAAATTTTAACAAATTTGTTCCACATTTTACTTAATCCCTTTAACCAATAACTTCTACTTACACATTTTAAATTTGCTTTATCTAAAACCACCTTGATCCAAATTTCTATATCCCTTAACTCTAAATCTCTCCAATATTTATCTTCACCTTTAAGTATTTTTACCACTATCCGGATACCATACGCACAGTAATAATTAAATAATTTGGGGATTCCTAATCCACCTTCCTTTTGATTTTGATACCACATTTTCTTCACTAATCTAGGTCTTTTGCCACCGTTGCAAAAATTTATCCAGTTTTTTCTGATATCCTTCAATATCTTTCTCTGTCAAATTTAGTGGTAGCATCTCGAATAAAAAGTTGAACTTGGGCAGCAACATCATCTTACACATTGCAATTCTACCAAACCAAGACAACTTTAAAATTTTATATTTATCTATCTTCTTCTCAATTTCGTTAATCACCACATCATAATTAAGTTTTTTTCAATTCTTTAACCTTAAGTGAAAGCACTATACCCAAATATTTCAATGTGTTTTTAATCCTTATCCCAAATTGCTCTTGCATATTCTCAAACTCATTACCATTACTATCCATCAATAATTCTGACTTTGTCCAATTTACTTTCAATCCTGTCATTTCCTCAAATTCTATCAAATGCTTATATATCTTTTTCAGATCTTTCTCTACATTTTTCAAAATAATTAAAGTATCATCCGCATACAAATTTATCTTATACCCCTTATATCCTTCTAATTCTTCATCTTTTCTATCATTTTGTCAATATTTCCATAGCCAATAAAAATAATGTTGGGGACAGGGACATCCTTGTCTCGTACCAGCTTCTAATTTTATCTCTTCAGTTAATATTCCATTCACCTTCACTCTTGCACTGCTCTTTTGGTACAATTTTGAAATAACATGTATAAACTTATTACCAAAGCCTAAAGCCTCCACAATTACTTTAATTGTTTCCCATTGTACAGAATCAAAAGCTTTAAAAATATCCAATGATACTATACCAATTTTATCACCATTATATTCAGCTACATCTATAATATTTAATACTCTTCTAACAATATCACTCATGTATCTACCCTTCACAAAACCTACTTGATTATAACTTATATATCTATCTATAAATCTATTTAATCTATTACTTATAATAGCAGTAAATATCTTTGCATCCTGATTAATTAAAGAAATGGGCCGATAGGACTCAATCCTTTCTAAATCTTTATCTGGTTTAGGAATTAGGGATATCACCGTTCTATTCCATGACGAAGGTACTTCCCACCATGTAATATTCCATTGAATAATTTTTGCAGTCTTGGTATTATTAATTCTTTAAATTCTTTATAAAACTCAACAGGTAATCCATCCTCACCTGGAGCTTTCCTAATTTTAATTTTGTATTATTCCATTAATCTCATCTTGTGTTATATCTTCTTCCATCAATTCCTTATATGTTTGATCAATTTTCACCACATACTTTTCTAAATAGCTTTGCAATTTTCCCGATTAATTGGTTTCTTTGAATATAGATTCTGAAAAAGTTTCTAACCACTTCACATTTCTCTAATTTTATAACATCTTATACCTCTATCATCTATCAAAACTCCAATTTCTCTCTTCTCTCTTTTATCTTTCGCCATCTTTGCCAATAATTTAGAATTTCTATTACTAAATTCAAAAATTCCTATTTAAAAATCTCAAATTTCTTTTACTAACTCTGTATCTTCTTCTATCATTTTATTTCTTAACATATTAAGCTCCTGAAGAATTTTTTTTCTTTAGTAAGCAAAATTGATTTTCCAATTCTTTAATCTGATTTTTATCTCTTTCCATTTTAATTTTATAATTTTTATATTTCCTACTTGATAATTTGATACTCTCCCCTCTAAACACCGCTTTCATCGCATCCCAAACAATTTCAAATTTAACCTCCCCCTTATCATTTAATCTCCAACTTTCCTCCAATTTTTTAAGTATCCATTTTTATCCTTTTCATTTTATACAATTTCTCGTCATATCTCCAATAGCTTCTTTTTCTCAAAATTAAAATCTAAGTCCACCATAACTTCTGCATGATCAGAATCTTTAAAATTCCCACATCTACCTTATCCACATTATTCAACAAATCTTTAGAAAGAAAAATATAATCAATTCTAGAATATGTATTATATATCTTAGAAAAAAGTGTATACTCTCTCAATTCCTTTAACCTCTCTCCACACATCAACCACGCCGTTTCGAAGCATCCACATATTTAAAATCCCCATTTTATTTGCTCCTCCACAGCGGGTGGGATTAGTACTGTCTATTTTATCTCTGATTAAATTAAAATCCCCAGCCACAATTACTTTCCTACACTTTCATTCTCCAAAATTTTGTTATTTTTCAAGAAATTCTCTTTGTTTTCATTCGGTAAATATAAATTAACAAGTGTCACTTTTTCCTCATTAAGATTTCCAACAATTATTACATATCTTCCATCTTCATCCAAAATTACCTTATGTTTTCAAAGTACACCCTATCTGATATCAGTGTTGCAACTCCTCTAGCTTTTGAAGTTCCAAATGCTTTTCATATATTTGCATACCTTTTATATACATTCTATTTGAATCTTCAGATTTCTGATGGGTTTCTTGTAAAAATAAAATGTCTGGTAAATCCTTTTAATCTTAAACTCCAATCTTCTTCTTTTAATCTGATTCCTGTACCCTTCACATTCCATGACATTATTTTTATAACTCCCATTTAAAATATAAATTTTTAATCCTATCCCGCATCTTCCTTTCTGTGCCCCCACCACCCGACATTAAACTACCATATAAACAACAATAAGAAAACAGAAAAAAACAAAACAAAACAAACAATAAAATACAAACAATCTTCTTCCCCACATCCTCATCGGTTTCGCCTCTATAAAGAGAATGGGGAGAGGGACGTGCCAATGCCGGGCACTTCTTTCGGGCTGTCTATTTAAATTCATCACTCAAAAAAAGATAGCGATGACCCGCATTCAGCTTCATATTTTCCAAGACTCTTATCTGCTTCTTCTCCTACTGTATCCTCACGACTCTTCTTCTGTTCAACCAACACAGGTGATATTTCTTTCCTCTTTAACCCTTTAGAGTCTTGCCCTCCAATAGCCCCTTTTTCTTCTTCTGAGATTGATGTTTCCACGTATGTTCCACCCATCTGAAGCATTTGATCTTTTATCTCCATTAAATCCTCCATCTCAATCAGTCCAAGCTCCCGTAAATATAATAATGCATCTATATCTGGGGTGATTGTACGCATCCTTCCTTTATAAAAAAATTTCAATTGTTGTGGTGGCCTCAATTGTATTTAATTCCATTATCTCTCAAAACTTTTGTAATTGGTTTTAAAAAAAATCTCCATGCCCTTTCTTCTCTTGATATATCCGGGAAGACTTGAATAGTCTTCCCTTCAAACTTCAAAGCATCTCCCAACTCTCTTAACTTGGCCATAACTTCCAACTTATCACCAAGATTTGCGAACCTGACAAGCACATTCCTGTTAGAACCATTTTGCCTTCTATATCCAATTCTAAAACACTTGCCAGGTCTGCTATTGTGAACGTAAGTTGCGTATCCAAATCATTAATCCATTTCAAAACCCGCTGTTTCAATTTATCTTCCCTTTCTTCCGAGATTCCTCTAATAACAAAATTATATTTCCTCATCTCTTCTTCCAAAAGACAAATTCTCTTATCTTGCTGCTCATTTCTATAAAATATTTTGCCAATTTGCCGATCTACTTTTGCCTCATGCACATGCAGCTGCTCCATTTCATCTTTAATCATTGTCATTTCCTCTTTTTGTTTAGCAAAGTTATCATTCATATCTTGCTTTAAATTTTGCACTTCGGATGTCAGTTTAAATGTCAAATTATCTATACGCTCTGATAGTGCTGCTATTTTTTCCCCAATTTTATTTAAAGCTGCAGCAATTTGCTGCGTTTCTGAAAGTTGTTGAGTCATTTTGAAAAAAAAAAACCAAAAATTTCTCAAACTGGGATTCCAATTTTCAAAGAGTCTTAGTGAAGATCAAAGGACAGCAGTCAAACCAATTTTACAGAGGGTCTTGATGAAGATCAAAGGACAGCAGTCAAACCAATTTTACAGAGGGTCTTGATGAAGATCAAAGGACAGCAGTCAAACCAATTTTACAGAGGGTCTTGATGAAGATCAAAGGACAGCAGTCAAACCAATTTTACAGAGGGTCTTGATGAAGATCAAAGGACAGCAGTCAAACCAATTTTACAGAGGGTCTTGATGAAGATCAAAGGACAGCAGTCAAACCAATTTTACAGAGGGTCTTGATGAAGATCAAAGGACAGCAGTCAAACCAATTTTACAGAGGGTCTTGATGAAGATCAAAGGACAGCAGTCAAACCAATTTTACAGAGGGTCTTGATGAAGATCAAAGGACAGCAGTCAAACCAATTTTACAGAGGGTCTTGATGAAGATCAAAGGACAGCAGTCAAACCAATTTTACAGAGGGTCTTGATGAAGATCAAAGGACAGCAGTCAAACCAATTTTACAGAGGGTCTTGATGAAGATCAAAGGACAGCAGTCAAACCAATTTTACAGAGGGTCTTGATGAAGATCAAAGGACAGCAGTCAAACCAATTTTACAGAGGGTCTTGATGAAGATCAAAGGACAGCAGTCAAACCAATTTTACAGAGGGTCTTGATGAAGATCAAAGGACAGCAGTCAAACCAATTTTACAGAGGGTCTTGATGAAGATCAAAGGACAGCAGTCAAACCAATTTTACAGAGGGTCTTGATGAAGATCAAAGGACAGCAGTCAAACCAATTTTACAGAGGGTCTTGATGAAGATCAAAGGACAGCAGTCAAACCAATTTTACAGAGGGTCTTGATGAAGATCAAAGGACAGCAGTCAAACCAATTTTACAGAGGGTCTTGATGAAGATCAAAGGACAGCAGTCAAACCAATTTTACAGAGGGTCTTGATGAAGATCAAAGGACAGCAGTCAAACCAATTTTACAGAGGGTCTTGATGAAGATCAAAGGACAGCAGTCAAACCAATTTTACAGAGGGTCTTGATGAAGATCAAAGGACAGCAGTCAAACCAATTTTACAGAGGGTCTTGATGAAGATCAAAGGACAGCAGTCAAACCAATTTTACAGAGGGTCTTGATGAAGATCAAAGGACAGCAGTCAAACCAATTTTACAGAGGGTCTTGATGAAGATCAAAGGACAGCAGTCAAACCAATTTTACAGAGGGTCTTGATGAAGATCAAAGGACAGCAGTCAAACCAATTTTACAGAGGGTCTTGATGAAGATCAAAGGACAGCAGTCAAACCAATTTTACAGAGGGTCTTGATGAAGATCAAAGGACAGCAGTCAAACCAATTTTACAGAGGGTCTTGATGAAGATCAAAGGACAGCAGTCAAACCAATTTTACAGAGGGTCTTGATGAAGATCAAAGGACAGCAGTCAAACCAATTTTACAGAGGGTCTTGATGAAGATCAAAGGACAGCAGTCAAACCAATTTTACAGAGGGTCTTGATGAAGATCAAAGGACAGCAGTCAAACCAATTTTACAGAGGGTCTTGATGAAGATCAAAGGACAGCAGTCAAACCAATTTTACAGAGGGTCTTGATGAAGATCAAAGGACAGCAGTCAAACCAATTTTACAGAGGGTCTTGATGAAGATCAAAGGACAGCAGTCAAACCAATTTTACAGAGGGTCTTGATGAAGATCAAAGGACAGCAGTCAAACCAATTTTACAGCTTAATCAGCGCCATTTTTTCTCCACGTCGGCAGAGAAAAAAAAAAAAAAACCAGCTTGAACTTCAAAACAAAGTCCTTTTTTTGTTTTCTGTAATATAAACAAGCTATTAATTTCCTCTCAAAAGAAAAATAATTAAAAAAAAATTATCCACCTAATAAAAGCTTCTTCAGCCAGTCAGCCAGTCAGTCCAGCACAAAAGATCGATCTCTTCAATTAAAATTCTTCTCATTAGCAAATTCAGTCTTTGATATTCCTTAGCCTCAGCATTTAACACAGAACACGATAATTATAATAAGGAAAGCAAAAGACAGCAGTTTATTCCAAACTCATTGTATCTGCCAGTTCGGTCATCCCACGCAGTAAAAACTCCTTAATTCAAGCAGTTTCAGATGACCTACCAGTTTTAAATTCAGTCTGCTGGGCTATTAACACTTCCACTTCATGATTTATTAACTTTCATCCATAACGGTGCATTCCAAACAGCATTAATCCTCATAAATCTTCATTATTAAGCCCTGTGAAGTGAAGGAAAGGTCCTTACCCCACCACGGTCATGGCCACGCCCCGGAAAGTTTAAAGGGTTAACTCTGCATAAACAATACTGTATATATGGTTGCAGGTTTTATAAGATTTTCCCCATGTCCTATGGGACCTACTTTATTTATTTATTTATTTATTTATTTGATTTATTTATTTATTTATTTATTTATTTATTTATTTATTTATTTATTTATTTATTTATTTATTTATTTATTTATTTATTTATTTATTTATTTATTTATTTATTTATTTATTTATTTATTTATTTATTTATTTATTTATTTATTTATTTATTTATTTATTTATTTATTTATTTATTTATTTATTTATTTATTTATTTATTTATTTATTTATTTATTTATTTATTTATTTATTTATTTATTTATTTATTTATTTATTTATTTATTTATTTATTTATTTATTTATTTATTTATTTATTTATTTATTTATTTATTTATTTATTTATTTATTTATTTATTTATTTATTTATTTATTTATTTATTTATTTATTTATTTATTTATTTATTTATTTATTTATTTATTTATTTATTTATTTATTTATTTATTTATTTATTTATTTATTTATTTATTTATTTATTTATTTATTTATTTATTTATTTATTTATTTATTTATTTATTTATTTATTTATTTATTTATTTATTTATTTATTTATTTATTTATTTATTTATTTATTTATTTATTTATTTATTTATTTATTTATTTATTTATTTATTTATTTATTTATTTATTTATTTATTTATTTATTTATTTATTTATTTATTTATTTATTTATTTATTTATTTATTTATTTATTTATTTATTTATTTATTTATTTATTTATTTATTTATTTATTTATTTATTTATTTATTTATTTATTTATTTATTTATTTATTTATTTATTTATTTATTTATTTATTTATTTATTTATTTATTTATTTATTTATTTATTTATTTATTTATTTATTTATTTATTTATTTATTTATTTATTTATTTATTTATTTATTTATTTATTTATTTATTTATTTATTTATTTATTTATTTATTTATTTATTTATTTATTTATTTATTTATTTATTTATTTATTTATTTATTTATTTATTTATTTATTTATTTATTTATTTATTTATTTATTTATTTATTTATTTATTTATTTATTTATTTATTTATTTATTTATTTATTTATTTATTTATTTATTTATTTATTTATTTATTTATTTATTTATTTATTTATTTATTTATTTATTTATTTATTTATTTATTTATTTATTTATTTATTTATTTATTTATTTATTTATTTATTTATTTATTTATTTATTTATTTATTTATTTATTTATTTATTTATTTATTTATTTATTTATTTATTTATTTATTTATTTATTTATTTATTTATTTATTTATTTATTTATTTATTTATTTATTTATTTATTTATTTATTTATTTATTTATTTATTTATTTATTTATTTATTTATTTATTTATTTATTTATTTATTTATTTATTTATTTATTTATTTATTTATTTATTTATTTATTTATTTATTTATTTATGTTTTTATATGCCTGTAAACCGCCCTGAGTCCTTTGGGAGATAGGGCGGTATATAAGTTTAAATAATAAATAAATAAATAAATAAATAAATAAATAAATAAATAAATAAATAAATAAATAAATAAATAAATAAATAAATAAATAAATAAATAAATAAATAAATAAATAAATAAATAAATAAATAAATAAATAAATAAATAAATAAATAAATAAATAAATAAATAAATAAATAAATAAATAAATAAATAAATAAATAAATAAATAAATAAATAAATAAATAAATAAATAAATAAATAAATAAATAAATAAATAAATAAATAAATAAATAAATAAATAAATAAATAAATAAATAAATAAATAAATAAATAAATAAATAAATAAATAAATAAATAAATAAATAAATAAATAAATAAATAAATAAATAAATAAATAAATAAATAAATAAATAAATAAATAAATAAATAAATAAATAAATAAATAAATAAATAAATAAATAAATAAATAAATAAATAAATAAATAAATAAATAAATAAATAAATAAATAAATAAATAAATAAATAAATAAATAAATAAATAAATAAATAAATAAATAAATAAATAAATAAATAAATAAATAAATAAATAAATAAATAAATAAATAAATAAATAAATAAATAAATAAATAAATAAATAAATAAATAAATAAATAAATAAATAAATAAATAAATAAATAAATAAATAAATAAATAAATAAATAAATAAATAAATAAATAAATAAATAAATAAATAAATAAATAAATAAATAAATAAATAAATAAATAAATAAATAAATAAATAAATAAATAAATAAATAAATAAATAAATAAATAAATAAATAAATAAATAAATAAATAAATAAATAAATAAATAAATAAATAAATAAATAAATAAATAAATAAATAAATAAATAAATAAATAAATAAATAAATAAATAAATAAATAAATAAATAAATAAATAAATAAATAAATAAATAAATAAATAAATAAATAAATAAATAAATAAATAAATAAATAAATAAATAAATAAATAAATAAATAAATAAATAAATAAATAAATAAATAAATAAATAAATAAATAAATAAATAAATAAATAAATAAATAAATAAATAAATAAATAAATAAATAAATAAATAAATAAATAAATAAATAAATAAATAAATAAATAAATAAATAAATAAATAAATAAATAAATAAATAAATAAATAAATAAATAAATAAATAAATAAATAAATAAATAAATAAATAAATAAATAAATAAATAAATAAATAAATAAATAAATAAATAAATAAATAAATAAATAAATAAATAAATAAATAAATAAATAAATAAATAAATAAATAAATAAATAAATAAATAAATAAATAAATAAATAAATAAATAAATAAATAAATAAATAAATAAATAAATAAATAAATAAATAAATAAATAAATAAATAAATAAATAAATAAATAAATAAATAAATAAATAAATAAATAAATAAATAAATAAATAAATAAATAAATAAATAAATAAATAAATAAATAAATAAATAAATAAATAAATAAATAAATAAATAAATAAATAAATAAATAAATAAATAAATAAATAAATAAATAAATAAATAAATAAATAAATAAATAAATAAATAAATAAATAAATAAATAAATAAATAAATAAATAAATAAATAAATAAATAAATAAATAAATAAATAAATAAATAAATAAATAAATAAATAAATAAATAAATAAATAAATAAATAAATAAATAAATAAATAAATAAATAAATAAATAAATAAATAAATAAATAAATAAATAAATAAATAAATAAATAAATAAATAAATAAATAAATAAATAAATAAATAAATAAATAAATAAATAAATAAATAAATAAATAAATAAATAAATAAATAAATAAATAAATAAATAAATAAATAAATAAATAAATAAATAAATAAATAAATAAATAAATAAATAAATAAATAAATAATTCCACACACCGGGACAGCACTTCAACAGCTTCATTGGGGTGGCCTGGGGTGGAGAAGTACAGCTGGTATCTCACCCCAAAGCCACTGATGATCTCACCCCAAAGCCACTGATGATCTCACCCAACGGCTTCATATAGATGTTGAACAGAAGGGGCGAGAGAACAAGTGAGGTCCCTCGCGGTCGACCTCTGCCCCCCTGTCAACACCGTCTGCGACCGGTCAGAGAGATAGGAGGAGAACCACCGATACACGGTGCCTCCCACTCCCAGTCCCCCCAACCGGCGCAGCAGGATACCATGGTCGATGGTATCAAAAGCCGCTGAGAGATCTAATAGGACCAGGGCAGAGGAATAGCCCCTGTCCCTGTCCCTCCAGAGATCATCCACCAATGCGACCAAAGCTGTCTCCGTGCTGTACCCGGGTCGGAAGCCGGACTGGAACGGGTCTAGATAGATGGCTTCATCCAGGTATTGGGGTAGCTGTCGCGCCACAGCACTCTCTACAACCTTCGCAACAAAGCGAAGGTTGGAGACTGGACGATAATTACCCAAAATAGCTGGGTCCAGGGAGGGCTTCTTGAGGAGGGGTCTCACCACCGCCTCTTTCAAGGCGGCAGGGAAAACCCCTTCCAACAAAGAAGCGTTGATAATCTCCTGGAGCCAGCCTCGTGTCACCTCCTGAGTGGCCAGTACCAGCCAGGAAGGACACGGGTCCAGTAAACATGTAGTGGCGTGAAGTCTCCCCAACAACCTGTCCACGTCCTCAGGAGCCACAGGGTCAAACTCATCCCAAATGGACTCAACAAGACGTGTCTCCTCTCCCTCGCTTGGATCATCCCAATTTCGGTCCAGACCATCCCGGAGCTGAGCGATTTTATCGTATAGATAACCACTAAACTCCTCAGCACGTCCCTGCAAGCGGTCATCCAGCACCTCCTGATGAAGGAGGAGGAGGAGGAGGAGGAGGAGGAGGAGGAGGAGGAGGAGGAGGAGGAGGAGGAGGAGGAGGAGGAGGAGGAGGAGGAGGAGGAGGAGGAGGAGGAGGAGGAGGAGGAGGAGGAGGAGGAGGAGGAGGAGGAGGAGGAGGAGGAGGAGGAGGAGGAGGAGGAGGAGGAGGAGGAGGAGGAGGAGGAGGAGGAGGAGGAGGAGGAGGAGGAGGAGGAGGAGGAGGAGGAGGAGGAGGAGGAGGAGGAGGAGGAGGAGGAGGAGGAGGAGGAGGAGGAGGAGGAGGAGGAGGAGGAGGAGGAGGAGGAGGAGGAGGAGGAGGAGGAGGAGGAGGAGGAGGAGGAGGAGGAGGAGGAGGAGGAGGAGGAGGAGGAGGAGGAGGAGGAGGAGGAGGAGGAGGAGGAGGAGGAGGAGGAGGAGGAGGAGGAGGAGGAGGAGGAGAACCACCGATAGGTTCCGTCTCCCTGCGATGGTGGATGGCGGTTCGGAAGTCTAGTCGAAGGAGAAAATGATCGGACCATGACATCGGTTCTGTTACTAAATCATCTAATTCCAGATCATTTAACCACTGACCAGAGATATAAATCAGGTCCAGTGTGCCTCCCCCCATGTGCGTGGGGCCATCATTTACCCGAATCAGGTCCAAGGCCGTCATGGAAGCCTGGAACTCCCAAGCTGCAGTCGATAGCAAGCCAGCCGATGGCAAGTTGAAATCCCCCATGACTATAAGTCTGGGGGTCTCAACCGCCACAGAGGCAAATACCTCCAACAGCTCGGGCAGGGCTGTGGTCACGCGGCAAGGAGCCAGGTACGCGATCAACAAGCCCAACTGATTCCTATGGCCCCACCTCACATAGAGGGATTCACAACCGGCAATCTGAGGAACAGTGGCCTCCCTCGGTTCTAGATCTTCCTTAATGACAACCGCCACCACCCCCCCACCCCTACCTTGGGCCCTCGGCTGATGAAATGCTCAGAAACCTGGAGGGCACAGCTCAACGAGGGGAACCCCCCCCTCCGGACCCAACCAGGTCTCCGTAATGCCCATAAGGTCCGCGGACTCCCCCTGAATAAGATCGCAAATCAGGGGGGCTTTATTAGCCACGGACCGGGCATTACATAACATCATACTTGATCCCATTACGTCGGCCCATCCCACCTGGTCAGTCAAGGAAGGTATATTAGTTACTCCAACTGCTGGGATCTAGGAAGAAAGCCTTCTCTGCTGTTGCCCCTACTCTATTCTCCCTCCAGAAATGAGGCAGACCCCCCACTTTCCTGGCCTTCTGAAACATGGCTGTGCAGCCATGTGTGGGGAGCCCAAAGGAGCATGCAGTCATGAAGTTGATTGGTGCCATGAGATCCCTTCCTTTGCCTTTGTCAGCTAAATTTTAACAGAGTTTAATTTTTGCCTCCTTATTTTTTTATTTAAATAATAATAATAGCACTTAGA
The DNA here is from genome assembly GCF_028640845.1 of Ahaetulla prasina. Lineage (NCBI taxonomy): Eukaryota > Metazoa > Chordata > Lepidosauria > Squamata > Colubridae > Ahaetulla > Ahaetulla prasina. Next base: position 126,178,914 of record NC_080539.1, read on the forward strand.
CTTATATACCGCTTTACAGTGCTTTTACTTCTCTAAGCGGTTTACAGAGTCAGCATATTGCCCCCAACAATCTGGGTCCTCATTTTACCCACCTCGGAAGGATGGAAGGCTGAGTCAACCTTTAGCCTGGTGAGATTTGAACTGCCAAATTTCAGGCAGCTGGGAGTCAGCAGGAGCAGCCTGCAGTACTGCACTCCAACTACTGTGCCACCAAGGCTCTTTTTAAAAATTAAAAATTAATTCTAACCTTTTAATTTTTATGCATCATTTTCATTGTACACCACCCACAGTCTCTCTTTGAAGGAGATGGGTGGTTCAGAAATGTGAAGAATAAATAAATAAAATTAGAATAAGTTGTTCCTCCAATCCAAAGCAACAGGAGATGATTTTAGTGGTGTTTCTTTTTTCTTTTCTTTTCTTTTTTCTGGTGAGTTGTCTGAAAGGAAACAAGTTTGGCTACACACTTTAGCAGAAACGAGACAGAAAAACATGGATCAGGAGAAGGAGGGAGGAGGGAGGAGGGGAGTTTAGGAGTGTGTGAGGATGCTCATGTAATTTCTGTCCGTGATTCCTTGAAGCAGTTATATCTTTTTCTTTTTTGGCACTGTTGGCTGCTCTCTGAAGCTCTAGAACAATCCCAGCAAAGACGCAGCTGCTTTAAGGAGTCCCGGGAGAGTGCAAGTTCTGAGAACCTAAGCACTCAAAAACACCTGTTTGCCTTTGAATCTGAAACACTGTGCAGTTCGAGTATGCATAATAATGTGGAAATGTTTTGCAAAGATAGTTACAATCATAAATTAGAGGGAAAATATATGAAAAGAGAAATGTCCAAGTGATGGAAAGAAAGGGTGAGGGTTAGAAGTTAAGTAAAGTGAGGAAGCTGCGGGATCTTTAGATGCTGTTCAGCTACAATCTGCAGCATCTCCTACTGTTGTCTATATTGTAAAGCTGTTGGGAACTGTAATTCAGCAGCATCTAGAAAACCCCAGTACTCGATTCCTGAATTAATATATGTAAATTAAAGTCTCAGTCTTCTAAGCATTTCCCTTGATGTAAATCCCATAGGATTCAATGAGATGTATATCAAAGTAGACATTACCCTGTTTGACAGCTTCATTTTCTACAGCACTCTAAGTTTGGATGATATTGGAAAATAAGCAATGACCTGTTTATCATTCAAGCTTCCCAGACTTGTATATAACTTTTTAAAATATATCTCAGTTAGAACCAGATCATTCTTCAGATGTATTTGTGATAACCTGATGGTATCTACTAAGGTATCAAGTAACAACCCTCCAAAAATGGGAGTTTTATGTAATTCTTTATTGCATTATTATCCTTTACAATCTTTAGCTTTAATAATGATCATATTTTTCTACTCTCTATCCATAGTGAGGATTTAAAGTAGTAATCCCAGAAGAAGAGACTGGGAAAAGGGAATGGCCGTTATATTGGATAGGAACTAAAAAGTATAATCAAATCTTTTGTTATTCCTCCTCTTGAACTCCAGATGACAGAATCTGTTCTGATCTAGGCTTCCCCAGCAGCATGAAGCTGATCCTCATCCTGAGAATAGAATAGAAGAATAGAATAGAATTTATTGGCCAAGTGTGATTGGACACACAAGGAATTTGTCTTGGTGCATGTGCTCTCAGTGTACATAAAAGAAAAGTATAGATAAAAGAAAAAATACCTTCATCAAGGTACAACATTTACAGCACAAATGATGGTCATAGGGTACAATTTAACCCTTAATGATAGCAACAAAAAATTAAAGTCATACAGTCATAAGTGGAAAGAGATTGGTGATGGAAACGATGAGAAGATTAATAGTAGTGTAGATTTAGTAAAAAGTTTGACAGTGTTGACGGAATTATTTGTTTAGCAGAGTGATGGCCTTCGGGGAAAAACTGTTCTTGTGTCTAGTTGTTCTGATGTGCAGTGCTCTATAGCGTCATTTTGATGGTAGGAGTTGAAACAGTTTATGTCCAGGATGTGGACATAACAGTTTATGTCCAGGATCTGTAAATATTTTCACGGCCCTCTTCTTGATTCGTGCAGTATACAGGTCCTCAATGGAAGGCAGGTTGGTAGCAATTATTTTTTCTGCAGTTCTAATTATCCTCTGAAGTCTGTGTCTTTCTTGTTGGGTTGCAAAACCAAACCAGACAGTTATAGAGGTGCAAATGACAGACTCAATAATTCCTCTGTAGAACTGGATCAGTAGCTCCTTGGGCAGTTTGAGCTTTCTGAGTTGGCGCATAAAGAACAGTCTTTGTTGTCCTTTTTTAATGATATTTTTGATCTTAACTGTCCATTTTAGATCTTGTGATATGATAGAACCTAGAAATTTGAAGGTTTCTACTGTTGATACTGTGTTGTCAAGTATTGTGAGACGTGGAAGTATAGAAGGGTTTCTCCTAAAATCTACCACCATTTCTACAGTTTTGAGTGTGTTCAGTTCCAGATTGTTTCGGTTGCACCACAAGGCTAGTCGTTCAACCTCACGTCTATATGCGGATTCGTCATTGTCTCGAATGAGACCAATCACTGTTGTGTCATCTGCGAACTTCAGTAGTTTAACAGATGGATCGTTGGAGATGCAGTCATTGGTATACAGAGAGAAGAGAAGTGGGGTGAGCACACAGCCTTGGGGGGGGCTGTGCTAATTGTACAGGTATCTGATGTGATCCTGCTTAGCTTCACCTGCTGCTTCCTGTTTGTTAGGAAGCTTGTGATCCACTTACAAGTCTGTTCAGGTACCTGTAGCTGGTTTAGCTTAGTTAGAAGAGTGTCTGACATGATGGTATTGAATGCTGAACTAAAGTCTACAAAGAGGACCCTTACATAGGTCTTTGGAGATTCAAGATTTTGTAAGATGTAGTGCAGAGCCATATTATCAGCGTCATCTGTTGATCTATTTGCTCGGTATGCAAATTGCAAGGGGTCTAACAGCGGATCCGTGATGGTTTTCAAGTAGGAAAGCACTAGCCTTTTAAAGATTTTCATGATACAGATGTTAAAACAACTGGTCTGTAGTCATTCAGTTCCTTGATAGTGGGCTTCTTCAGCACTGGGATGATAGAGCTTTTGAAGCAAGAAGGAACATAGCACATCTCTAGTGATTTATTGAAGATATGGGTGAAGATGGGAGCCAATTGGTCAGCACAGACTGACAAACCCCTTTTATTTAATTTACAGTGAATTCTTCTTCAGCAAAGTTTCTTCTCCCACAGTCTTTCAAGATCATTCACAATTGTTGACCTTTATCAGGATTGGAGAGTGGCCAGGCTGATATCTTTCAGATGCCACAATACTTGGCAAGAATGCAGTAATGAACTAATAGTGTCGTGTAAACTCCACTCCTCTTTCACTCTTCTTTTATCCCCTCTTGGAGGGGCCATTCATTGACAACCTGTGGCCTTACTCCCAAGTCAACCCTTGTTTTTTAGCTGTTCCCTTTGTTTCGCAACTCTGTGCATGCACACACTGGGAACAGGCTCCAGCTGTTTGTCTGCCTCACTGATGTCTGACTCCAAAGACAGCTGATAACTGGCATACGGATCTGGCCTCCTTTCTGCCTCCAACACAGAGCTCTCATCAGAGCTTTCCCCAGGCTCCAGGACTGGCCCATGTTCCTCCCCAACCTTCTCACTGTCCGAATCTGCTGCTAGATCTGCTGGCCACTGGCGGGCCACAATAGAATCAGAATACAAGGAGGAAGACCCAGTGAGGACAAAGAGAAGATGCTAGCACCAATAAGGTTGGATGCTCTCCAAATTTTTGAAGGGGAAAGGAGACATTGACTTAAATAAGTGGCATTGTGATGAACTAAATGGAGTTGGGATGATATTTATCAGTAGTGATCTTGCCCGATGGATTGTCTGTGATCTGTGCTTTAGCAAGCTGTTAGCTCTGTGTCCAGCAGCTGGCTGGTGAAAGATCCTCATCAGTAACAGATGAACAAGTATTCCATTGTCATGTGCCCTTCCATGCATTAGCTCAGTGACAGGACGCTTTAGCAGCTGGTCAGACAAAAGCCCAGTTTTGCATTCCAGGAGCTAATTGAGCATTCTCATAATATATACTTCCCAAAAAAAAAAAAAGTGACAGTCTCTCTTTCTCCACCACCTCCAGCAAACATATTATTTAAATAACTAGGAGCAAATGCACCAGCACGGATTCAGAACAACCCTTTTTGAAATACGTGCTTGACATTATTCAGGCAAATTTAGAAAATAAGGATTTTCTAATGGGGGGAGGGTGGTGGAGGTGGATGAGCTATAACTGAACAATTGTGAACACTCAGGGATGATTTACATGCTCTTAATATCGATTTTCTTACTTTTTTTTTCATTTTGATGCCCATTGTATTTCAGTATTATTATTAATTTTTTTTGCCCAGAATTAATTATGAAAGGCGGGGGAGGGAGTCTAAAACATGCAGGTGGCAGGTGGTTTTTCTCTAGCCTCAAATTACATCATTGAAACAGGCACTTCTCAGTTTAAATATTCTGCCTCAAGGGCTTATTATTCTATGGTGTTCATTATAATGTTTTAACCACTGGAAACCTATTCCCTGAAAGCTCCATAGAAATGAGCAAGCGATATGCTCAGGATGAACAAGCATCCCAGCAGATTTTGCAAACGATCAGGAAAGATTTTCAAGAGTAAAAATGACAATGAAAGCTAAGAAGCCAATTATATTAATATCTGCCTGGAAGACTTGCCTAAGCTCTAGTCCCCAGCTTCCTGCTATGTTTTTTCAATTTCCATTATATTTTGATATATTTTGAATTCTTCATTCATTTTTTTTTCTTTTGCCAACCCAGAAGTACACAAGCCGAGTCTCCAAGACTGCAACTGACCCCTAGAGCTTCTCAAAAAATTGCAGCCAATTTTTTTTCAAAATTTCTCATTCCAGTTGTGCCGCACCTTTTTTTTAATATGTCTACATGTTTGCTTTTTTTTAAAGCATTTTTTACTACCAGTTCACCCAAACTGGTAGTTTTTATTGCTACCAGTTTGCCCGAACAGGAGCAAACCGATATCATTTCACCCCTATTCTCTCCTTGATTAGTTTCCTTCTTGTCCTGTCTTCAGATGTTTTGGAGAACAGATTGATCCCCTGTTCTTTGTGGCAGCCCTTAGATATCGAACACTGCTATCATGTCACCCCTAGTCCTTCTTGTCATTAAACTTGACATTCCCAATTCCTGCAATGTTCTACATATGTTTAGCTTCCAGTCCTCTAATAATCTTTATTGCTTTTCTCTGCACTCTTTCTAGAGTCTCAACATCTTTTTTGTATCGTGACAATATAACACAAAAAAATGAACTCAGAATGGTCATTCCAGCAAACGTCTATACATGTAGAAGTGTATCTAAATGCACCTGTTGGAAGTTTCACCGAATCATAAGTTTTTACATTACTAAAAACTAAAAACAGAGTCCAATTCTCTCCTTCCTCTTCATGTCTATCTTCATATCTGAATAATACCATAATGAGGGATTACTTATTTCTTCAAATTTGTTATAGCCACCCAACTCCAATAGTCTCTAGTTATTAAAACTGTACCCAGGTTTTTATTGTTGGTTACACAATTAACCAGATGTTTAAACTAGATTTGGCATTTTTATACACCAACTTTCACGAGGACCTGGGTTAGGCAATTGTTGTTTGATTATGTTAAAGGTACCATTGTAGGATATAAGCTGTTTGAGGTAAAGCTGCCTTTGGCAGTTGACTGAATTCTGTCAATGGCAAGATGTTCAAATGATGATCCAGATATTTTGGAATTTTACCTAAAATGCCTATTATTTTGGTTCTCTGCACATTCATCCAGATGTTTGTACTGGATTTGGCATTTTTATCTACCTATTGATGTTATCATTATTATTAATGATCAATTGAGCATCAATTAATTATTATTTTTTGCTTTGACAGTATAAAGTTTTGTGATATTCTATGGTCTGAATATGTGACCTGATATTTATACTTTTGATGTTGATATGCAGAATCATCCCTCCATTAAAAGAAACTTAATAGCATCAGCAATATCACTTAGACTTATATACCACTTTATAGTGCTTTACAGCCCTCTCTAAGCAGTTTACAGAGTCAGCTTATTGTCCCCAACAATCTGGGTCCTCATTTTACTGACCTTGGAAGGATGGAAGTCAACCTCCCCTTGAGGTGCACCCGGAGACTTCAGTTAGTTCAGAATGCAGCCGCGCGGGTGATAGAGGGAGCCACTCGTGGCTCCCATATAACACCGATCCTGCGCAGGCTGCACTGGCTACCTGTGGTTTTCCGAGTGCACTTCAAGGTGTTGGTTACCACCTTTAAAGCGCTCCATGGCATAGGACCGGGATATCTTCGGGACCGCCTTCTGTTACCACATGCCTCCCACCGACCGGTACGCTCTCATAGAGAGGGCCTCCTCAGGGTGCCGTCAGCCAGGCAATGCAGGCTGGCGACCCCAGGGGAGAGCCTTCTCTGTGGGGCACCTACCTCTGGAATGAGCTTCCCCAGGACTTGACAACTTCCAGACCTCCGGACTTTTCGCATGAGCTTAAAACATATCTATTCTTTCGAGCAGGACTGGCTTAATAGGGTTTTAAATATGGATTTTATTGGGGTTTATTTTATATTTTGTATTGTATTTTAAATTTAGGCTATTGGAATAAGTTTTTTATAATATTGTTTTTATTGAATGTATTGTCTTTATTTTATCTGCCTGTTCACCGCCCTGAGTCCTCCGGGAGAAGAGCGGTATACAAATTAAATTATTATTATTATTATTATTATTAACCTTAAGCAGAGATATCATAAAAAAGGAACTAGTTTGAAAGCTGACAGTAAAAACTGATGAACTGGGAGTATATCTAAATGTAAAACCACCCAGCATAACAGATAGGGCTGAAAATGAATAAGAAACGTCTGATTCCAGTGATGGACAAAGAGGGCTGTAACAAGGAGGGCTACCTAGCAAGGGTTTTTAAGTTTTTTTTTTTTTAAAAAAGGAGACTCTCAGTAAAATAAAGGCATTGCATTTATAAACTTAGATTAACTTGACCACTTCCCAAGAAAGAAGAACAGAGCTCAAGCTTATTTACAGCTTGCAAATACTGTATCTTCTACACATCTAGGGATGCAAATCTATATTTCATTTATATAGAAATGCAATATGTTTCAGCACAAATTCTTAAATAGTTGGTTTCAGTGGCCCAGGAGGCCACAAGGTTGAGCAGGGTTGTGCATAGAAAGCTAGGGGAGATAGAGGGAAGGGGAGTGGGAGGGAGAATAAGTAGAAGGGGAAGCTGAAGGAGAAGGAGAAGGAGAAGAAGAAGAAGAAGAAGAAGAAGAAGAAGAAGAAGAAGAAGAAGAAGAAGAAGAAGAAGAAGAAGAAGAAGAGGAGGAGGAGGAGGAGGAGGAGGAGGAGGAGGAGGAGGAGGAGGAGGAGGAGGAGGAGGAGGAGGAGGAGGAGGAGGAAGAAGAACTGGAAATTTTTAAGAAAATGTTGGATAACCATCTGACTGAGATGGTTTCCTGCCTGGGCAGGGGGTTGGACTAGAAGGCCTCCAAGGTCCCTTCCAACTCTGTTGTTATATTATATTATTATAAGAGGAAAGCAAGTTTTGACAGTGTTTCAGCTTAACATATGCAAGCCTCATGACCTTCCCCGTCTTCCTTTGGCTGTCTCAGATTAACAAGGGCAGGAGGATGATAAGCCCTATCTGCTACTTTTTTTGAACTCTTGCTTTGACCTTTGAGGAAATAGGGAAAGCCATTTTTTTCCAGAAGCATATTCCAAAAAGGTAAGCTTATTAATTATTAAATTAAAGGGAGTCCTGTTAAGGTTTTGGGAGGACTTTGATTTAATCTCTTGAATCAAATGCCAAACTGGCATTTAGAGCTTGTCACATGTGTGACAAGTGTGCTCCCATGTGCTCCCATGACCTAGGCCCAAGTAGTTATTACCAGACACAATCAGTCCTAAACAAATATATTTTATTAGAACAGCTGATAATTACTTCATTTTCAGCTTAGTCCAAATTAAGTCTAAAACAAAGTCCTTCAGAAAAAGTCCTTTGGCCTTATCACCTTTGTCTTCTTTGGTACCCTGCCAAAGGCTTTTCTTGGCAACAACCGCACAAAGTTCAGAAACAGGAGACAAGAAACAACTGTAGTAACGTTGCTTTCCTACAAAAACATAACATAACATAATAACAGAGTTGGAAGGGACCTTGGAGGTCTTCTAGTTCAACCCCCTGCCCAGGCAGGAAACTCTACACCATTTCAGACAGATGGTTATCCAACATTTTCTTTAAAATTTCCAGTGTTGGAGCATTCACAACTTCTGCAGGCAAGTTGTTCCACTTATTAATTGTTCTAACTGTCAGGAAATTTCTCCTTAGTTCTAAGTTGCTTCTTTCCTTGATCAGTTTCCACTCATTGCTTCTTGCTCTACCATCAGGTGCTTTGGAGAACAGTCCGACTCCCTCTTCTTTGTGGCAACCCCTGAGATATTGGAACACTGCTATCATGTCTCCCCTAGTCCTTCTTTTCAATAAACAAGACATACCGAGTTCCTGCAACCATTCTTCATATGTTTTAGCCTCCAGTCCCCTAATCATCTTTGTTGCTCTTCTCTGCACTCTTTCTAGAGTCTCAACATCTTTTTTACATCATGGCGACCAAAACTGAATGCAATATTCCAAGTGTGGCCTTACCAAGGCATTATAAGTGGTATTAACACTTCACGTGATCTTGATTCTATCCTTCTGTTTATGCATCTCAGAACTGTGTTGTCTTTTTTGGCAGCTGCTGCACACTGCTGTCTCATATCTAAATGGTTATCCACTAGGACTCCAAGATTCCTAATCCCTAAAAAGCCCAAGAGCCGTTGCATTCTTTTAAGCCTTATGGGAGGGGCCAATCATCTCCTAGCTTATTCCCGAGTCATCCTTTTTGCTTTAGCTGCTCTTGCCTTCTGGCAGCTCTTCGCATGTGTGCACTAGGAACAGGCTCCTCCTGTTCCTCTGCCTCTCTGCTGTCTGCTTCTGGAGGCTCCGGAGTCCGCGTATTGCTCCCAAATGGCCCTGGCCTCTTGTCTGGGCCTTCCCCTGACTCCAGGCTAGCCCATTGTCTTCCCCAGCCTCCTCACTGTCTGATTCCACTGCCAGCTCCGCAGGCTGCTGACAGACCACAACATGACTTACAGGCCAGCTTAGCTGTGGAATCAACGGATTGTTCCTGGTCCGCCTGGGTAAACTGACACCAAAGAGATCATTCCCTACAGCTGATGCTATTAAGAGCCAACATCAATCCCAAACAGTAATGAGAGTTGCTAGCTGAAAAATAGAAGCCTACAAATAAATAAGTAACTCAGAAGAAGATTGATGTGCTGTTGACTTCCCATGAAAAAGTAATTGTTCTTAATAAAATTTCAAGGTCATTGAAATTGTTGTTGCTTTCTTTGATTTCAATTTAATTATTAAAAGTAAATAGGATATTTATTTCATCCTGATCCTAACTCCAAAGAAATTGTTTGCTTTATTCAGAGAGATATCCCAAAAATTAATTTATCATCTTAGAGGGTCATGGCACTGTCAATTGGAAAATTCTTATATTGTACCCTGGTGGAAAGACAGCGATCACATGAATCATGTACCTCCTTAGATTGTTGCCTTGTGTTCACTACTGATGGGTTACTTTGGAGCTTGTGAATTTTAATAGTTCTATGTTTCAAACTGATGGGACAGTTCTTTAAGCTGAAGTGCCAGTCATAGCCTGCATCCAGTTTAACACCTAATGTCTTCATTTCTTCCCAATAAAAAAGAAAGAAGGATAAAATAATAATAACAGTGATCATATTAAAAGAGAACGGAAGAAGCAGTGATATATAAAAGTATTGGAAAAATACTTTTGATAATTGTCTGGCATTTAATTCCAATGAATAATATCTGTACTACATAAGTATACAGCAGATAAAATGCTATACCTTTCAAGCATGCCACATCAGTGCATTATTAACCTCGGAAGCCAAAAAAATATCCACATGGAAGTAGCCACATGATTGACTCCCAAGGCTCTTCTTAGAGCCAATGGATAGGAGATAAATTAAATGTCCATTCTGTCGATGGAAAATAAAATTGATTGACTTTTTGTTCTTTGGTCAATAAATTATTTGCAGATGTTAGGCTAAATGATTGGGGTTGGGGGGGAGAACCAGTCAATGACAATAGGGCAGAGCAATCAATAGCTGAATCTCTCATTAATGCAAAGAATGACAGTTTTACTCATTTTGATACAGGGGAAAAATATGTTAAATCCCAGCCTTTATGTCCCATTGCATTGAGAACAAAGAGGGGAAAGGGTCAGCTATGCATAATGAATGTGAATCTACAATTTCTTTAGATCAAAATGCCCTTGAAGTTCTGAAATTCATTTTTAAACAGATTTATGATCCCTTGTGTAAAACCCAATGGAAATCATTAGAAATTATGGATGAGCAGTTACAATACTGTGGAGGATTGCAGACCTGCCAACATATACTTTATTGGCTCATTGCTTCATGCAGCGGTACAAAATAATATTGGTAAATTCCCTGTCTATATAAATCAACCAAATCCTGCTTCCTCCAACACCCACTTGTGTCTCAATGGCACATCAATTATCTTTCTAAATGGAATAACATCACAACTTTTATTTACAAAAAATGAAATTTCAAATTTATCTCCCTAGCATCAAACTTGACTCCTAGTAGCTCTACTGATAACAATATAGAACTGGCCTGTCATTGTTTTCTTCTGAGTTTTTTTTTAAATTCCTACCCCTAACTTGGTACTCTTGGTGGTCTTCCAATCACATAATCCAAATCGGGATTAACTCAGTAGTGCCACCATCTGTTGAGTCTTTTTATATACTATTACCTTACTTTTAAAAAACCTGATTGAACAGGTGATGGATACATTTTTTATTTATTTTATTTTATTTATTTATTTATTTTGCCAAACACAACTGTTGTGTCTCGCTCGCTTTCCCCGCAGCCGGGTCCCTCTTATCTCCTGCCAAATGCTGAGGAATGTCCTGGCATGCCTCCAGGCCCCAGCCCTGGCACCATGCCCAGACAGGCCAAACAAGATGAAGGGCCTGACGTGCCTTCAGCCCCCAGTCCTGGCACCATGCCCAGGCAAACAGAGCAACTAGACCCCTCCCCCTCCCCCACAGCATGTGAGCCTGAGGAATGTGAATTGCCAACAGCTGGAGACTGGAGAGATCCTCGCTTCTGGAGAATTGATAGGCGACGTCAGCAAAAGGAAGGGAGGGGCAGGCCTGGATAAGTGCTGAGTCATGGAGACCCCATGGCCTATATAAAAGGATCTGCTTTCTGGCATTCTCTGAGTCAGGCAAAGTCTACCTTGGATTGCTGAAGTCACTTCCTGGTCTCCTGCCTGCCTTGAGAACTCTGATAGGACTTTGGCAGAGCTGCAGAAGCACGCTTGATACAGACTTCCCCGACCCGGCCATCAGCGGAGGAGTGGGACACGACAACAACAGTATATATAAGTATAAGCATGAAGCAACCATACGAATTGGATACAATCAAAGAGAACATTAGGACAGGAACCTTAGGCACACTGGTGCTCTTGTGCACGCCTCTTACAGACCTCTTAGGAATGGAGTGAGGTCAATAGTAAATAGTCTTTGGTTAAAGCTTTGGGGATTTTGGGAAGAGACCACAGAGTCAGGTAGAGTATTCCAAGCATTAACAACTCTGTTACTGAGGTCATATTTTCTGCAATCAAGATTGGAGTGGTTCACATTAAGTTTCAATCTATTGTGTGCTCGTGTATTGTTGCGATTGAAGCTGAAGTAGTCTTTGATAGGAAGGACATTGTAGCAGATGATTTTATGAGTTATACTCAGGTCATGCCACAGGGGGTGGAGTTCTAAATTTTCTAAACCCAGGATTTCAAGTCTGGTGGCGTAAGGTATTTTGTTGTAATCAGAGGAGTGGAGAACTCTTCTTGTAAAATATTTCTGGACACACTCAATTGTATTAATGTCAGAAATGAGGTGTGGGTTCCAGACAGGTGAGCTGTATTCGAGAATTGGTCTAGCAAATGTTTTGTATGCTCTGGTTAGTAGTGTAATCTTTCTGGAGAAGAAGCTACGCAAGATTAAGTTTACAACTCTTAAAGCCTTTTTTGCGATGTAGTTGCAGTGGGCTTTGACACTTAGATAGTTTGATATGAAAACTCCAAGATCTTTGACGGGGTGAGGGTCATCTTCACTGTTGGAAGACCTGAAAAGTTCAATTGAATAGAGATCATCCTGAAGAAGTCTATCTATATGATTGCTAAAAGTTAACTCCAACTTGATGACACATAATCAACTTTCATACAGAGCTCATGTATGATCCAAAATAAAATGCATATGGCAAAAAGGACCCATTTGAATTTGTATTGAACCATGGAAATAAATCTTCTAGTTCATTTTAATGACTCAGCTATTATTTTAATGGTGAGTAGTTGTGTACAGACAAATTGCATTTAATTGCAATGATTTTTCTTGCTTTTAAATAGAACAGAAATTAAAACCAAAGCAGTTGGATGTAGGTGGTCTTTGACTAATGACCACAATTAAATTTCCATTGCTAAGCAAATGGCAATCACATGACCCTGGGATATTGCAACCATCATAAATACAGTACATGCCAGTTGCAAGGACCTGAATTTTGATCATGTGGCTAAGGGGATGCTGCATGAGTAGTAAGTGCAAGAACCAATTGTAACTCAATTCTTTTCAGTACTGTTGTAACTTCAGTCACTAAAAGAATACCTGTATATTAAGGACTACCTATATACTTAGGAATGGAATATAATCATTTTAATACTTAAGTAAAATGAATAAAATACTTTAAGTGAGAAGGATTCTAAGAATCTGAACATTCATTTATTCATTCATTCATTATATCCATTCTATTTAGCAGACACATATCAGAATATTCAATGAAACCCCAGAAAGGAACTCCTTGTATAGTTGGGCATTCATAGGAGAGATACTGTATGTGTGATGTGATGATGAAACAACATTGCACTGCAATGTAAGTTTTACTCATTCTATGCTTGTGTCACAATTCAATTACAAAGGAATGAACTTTTGTCGTGATTCAATTTTTATCATTTTGATGTTGTAGCAATGATGTTGTAGACCAGGGATGTCAAACTTGCAACCTACAGGCCAGATGCATCATATGCTGGCCACCCCCAACACCCACCAGGGCCTCTGGTGGCTCAGCAGACTAAGTCTCTCTGTTATTAACACAGCTGCTTGCAATTGCTGCAAGTTCAAGTCCCACCAGGCCCAAGGTTGACTCAGCCTTCCATCCTTTATAAGGTAGGTAAAATGAGGACCCAGATTGTTGGGAACAATAAAGTTGACTTTGTATATAATATACAAATGGATGAAGACTATTGCTTAACACAGTGTAAGCCGCCCTGAGTCTTCGGAGAAGGGCAGGATATAAATTCAAATAAAAAAAATTTAGCGAAGGGAGAAAAAGTTGTGATATATCACATGGCAACATGTCATCACAAGTTTGACACCACTGTTGTAGACACAGAGATGGGGAGCTGACTAGCAAGTAATAGAAAACAAACATTGGACTCTCCAAAGATGTAGAGTGCTTGCTTTAGTTTATTTGAGACTTCACAAACAGAGTTTGAAAAAAAAATCTTTGGAGTCCAAGCAATCCAAACTAAGAACTCAGAGTAATATTCAAAATAAATTAGAAGATAACCTGTTTTGACAGTGACTATTGAACATATTGTAGATCTTTTACTCATTCATCAAAATTTCAATAAGTGATTTAACAGTCTATGGGTAATATAAGCAGTTCCACCCTTGTGTAATCTCTGGATCCTTTCCTTGAGTCTTGAGGAAATTTCTAGATTGAGGAACCAATTACTTTCTCTGCTTGGACAAACAGTTTAGTCGAGGCCAAGCAGCACAGAAGATTGAGAAAGTAATTTTGTATAGCCCTGATAAGGGCTTCAAGATTTTGGTTACCACCTTTAAAGCGCTCCATGGCTTAGGACCCGGGTACTTACAAGACCGCCTGCTGTTACCTTATGCCTCCCACCGACCCGTACGCTCTCACAGAGAGGGTCTCCTCAGGGTGCCGTCCGCCAAACAGTGTCGGCTGGCGGCCCCCAGGAGTATGGCCTTCTCTGTGGGGGCACCGACGCTCTGGAACGAACTTCCCCCTGGCTTACGTCAAGTGCCTGATCTTCGGACCTTCCGTCGTGAGCTAAAAACACACCTATTTATTCAAGCGGGACTGGCATAATAGTGTTAAATTTTAATTCGGGGTTTTATTAATATTTCTAAAATTTTAAAACTAAATTTTAATTATCAGCCTTTTTGTAATTTGCTAGGTTTTAAATGTTTTAATTTGTATATATTTCGTGTTTTATCTTGGCTGTACACCGCCCTGAGTCCTTCGGGAGAAGGGCGGTATAAAAATTTAATAAATAATAATAATAATAATAATAATAATAATAATAATAATAATAATAATAATAATAATAATAATAATAATAAAAGGGCAATCTCATAGGTAGTTTATCCATCTCCCTCAATCTTCTACCCCAACCCTCACTTGCCCTTTTTAATGGAAACAGCCTTTATACTCAGCAGAAACTGAGTTTGCAGGCATTGCCACTATGGTTTACTCAAAAGGAATATGATGTTTTCCCTTCCATATGGATTTCAACATGGAAGACAATATTTGTAGCTCAGGGTTGAACTGTGAAGTCCTTGGTGCTCTCAGAGCTTGGTTGTTCTCTTGCAGACATTGCATTACCCAACCAGGCAGGGGTGAAATTCAGCAAGTTCTGACAGGTTCTGGAGAACCAGTAGCAGAAATTTTGAATAGTTTGGAGAACTGGCAAATAGCGCCAGAGTCGGGTGGGAATGGGGATTTTGCAGTATCCCTCCCCAGTATCCTTGCTTTTAAAGGGCTCTGGCGATCAGGCAACTCAGCTGGGATTGTCAGAACCCTTTAAAAGCATTTTTTCCACAACCTCTTTGGCCGAAGAGGCTGTTAAAAAATGCTTTTAAAGGGTTCTGGCGATCAGGCAAGTCAGCTGGGATCATCAGAACCCTTTAAAAGCATTTTTTCTGCAATCTCTTTGGCTGAAGAGGTTGTAAAAAAATGCTTTTAAAAGGCTCTTCTGGCGATCCCAGCTGAGTTGCCTGATCATCAGAGACTTTTAAAAGCATTTTTTACAACCTGTTTGGCCGAAGAGGTTGTAGAAAAAATGCTTTTAAAAGTAAAAAAAAAAAGTTGGCCGCGCCCACCCAGTCTCATTACTGCTCCCACCAAGCCATGCCTACAGAACTGGTAGTAACAAATTTTATATTTCACCCCTGCTCTCATCCTTCACCCGCATCAGAAGGCTCTGTAGTTCACTTTCTGCCATTAGAGTGGTATTATCTCCAAATCTGAGGTTGTTGATATTTCTCCTGGCAATCTTAATTCCAACTTTTGATTCCTGTAACCCCACCTTTCTCATGATGTGCTCTGCATATAAGTTAAATAGGCAGGGAGACAGTATACAGTCTTGCCAAACTCCTTTCCCAATTTTGAACCAATCTGTGGTTTCATGTCCAGTTCTCACTGTTGCATCTTGACCCACATATAGGTTTCTCAAGAGACAAATGAGATGGTCTGGTACTCCCATCTCTTTGAGAACTTGCCACAATTTGTTGTGGTTCTTTATCATGCCCATCTTTGCATGAAAAATTCCCTTCATATCTCTAATTTTTTTGAAAAGATCTCTGGTCCTCCCTATTCTATTATTTTCTTCAATTTCTTTGCACTGTTCATTTAAGAAGGCATTCTTATCTCTTCCAGCTATTCTCTGGAATGCTGCATTCAATTTTTTTTTTGTTTACATTTATACCCCGCCCTTCTCCGAAGACTCAGGGCGGCTTACAGTGTATAAGGCAATTGGGCATATCTTTCTCTTTCTCCCTTGCCTTCTTTCTTCAGCAATTTTAAGGTTTCCTCAAACAGCTATTTTGCTTTCTTGCATTTCTTTTTCTTTGGGATGGTTTTAGTTGCTACCTCTTGTACAATGTTGCGAGCCTTCATCCATAGTTCTTCAGGCACTCTGTCTATCAGATCTAATTCCTTAAATCTGTTTGTCACCTCTACTGTATATTCATCAGGGATATGATTTAGTTCATACCTGAGTGGCCTAGTGCTTTTCCCTACTTTCTTCAATTTAAGCCTAAATTTTGCCACGAGAAGCTCATGATCTGAGCCACAGTCAGATCCTGGTCTTGTTTTTACTGATTGTATAGAGCTTCTCCATCTTTGGCTACAGAACACATAGTCAATCTGATTTCTGTGTTGATCGTCTGGTGATGTCCATGTGTAGAGTCATCTCTTGGGTTGTTGGAAAAGAGTGTTTGTATGACCATCGTATTCTCTTGACAAAATTCTATCAGCCTGTGCCCTGCTTCATTTTGTATTCCAAGGCCAAACTTGCCTGCTATTCTGGTTATCTTTTGGCTTCCTACTTTAACATTCCAATCCCCCATGATGATAAGGACATCATTTTTGGGTGTTAATTCTGAAAGGTGCTATAGGGCTTCATAGAACTGATCAATTTTATGCTCTTCAGCACCAGTGGTTAGGGCATAGACTTCGATTACTGTGATACTAATGATTTGCATTGGATTCGAACTGAAATCACTCTGTCATTTGGGGGATTGTATCTCAGTATTGATTTTCCTACTCTTTTATTAATTATGAAGGCTACTCCATTTTTTCTGAGGGATTCTTGCCACGGTAGTATACCTGATGGTCATTTGAATTAAATTCACCCATGTCCAGCTTGCCTTGATTCATGGATCTTACATTCCAGCTTCCTATGGGAAAAAATCTTTACAGCATCAGACTTTCCTTTCACCACCAGATGCATCCACAGCTGAGTATCCTTTTGGCTTTGGCCCAATCACTTCACTCTTTCTAGCACTACTAGTACTAGCCCTCTGCTCTTCCTCAGTAGCATATTAGAAATCTTTTGACCTGAGGGGTTCATCTTCCAGCATCATATTTTTTTGCCTTTTGGTAATGTCCATGGGTTTTTCATGACAAACATAATGGAGTGGGTTGCCATTACTTCTCCAGTGGATCATGTTTTGTCAGAGTTCTCGCTATGACCTGTCCATCTTGGTTGGCCCTGCACAGAATAGCTCAGAGCTTCATTGTGCTGTGCAAGCCGTTTTGCCACAACAAGGCAGTGATCCATAAAAGGGAAGTTAGGTATAGAGGCAGCCAGATCTCAAGAAACCAAGTGAGGCACCTGAATCTACCTCCTTACACCAAACTTAATCTGACTGTTCTTAAAAAAAGGAGAAGACTGCATCTGTAAGCTTGGGTCATCTATCCCTTAATCATTTTCTATGCACATGTTCCTATTTGTTGTGTATATATTTCTGTGTGGGAGAAGAGAGAGAGCTTCAGTGTTATTTTATTTAACTGATTTTGCCACAGTACTACAAGTTTTTTTGGTACCAAAGTCAATGCACAGAAAATCCCTTTTCATGTTAGAATTTAGGCATATGAGGAGCTTTCATTACATTGATTTGTGTATTCATTCAATTTATAACCTTCAGAAAAGTAAGTTCACAAAATCTACTTCAGATGTTAGAGGGAGGAAAAAAGCACTTGATAAAAAAGAAAGAGGAAAGGGAAAGAAAGGAACCCAACAGTAATGACAACATAACAGAAAATCACAATTTCTATTTAATACATAGGATAGGATAGGTAGGCTAGGCTAGGCTGGGCTGGGCTAGGCTAGGGTACTGTAGGGGAGGACAGTGTAACATAGCGTAGCGTAGCATTTATTGGCCAAGTGTGATTGGACACACAAGGAATTTATTTCCAGTACATAAGCTCTCAGTGTACATACAAACAAGAAAGTGATAAGTCATAGATCATAAATGATAAGATACAATCATAAATCATAAGATACAAACAACAATTGATAAACCACAATATATCGATAGGAGAAGATAGTAAGAAAGGTGAGAAGTGAGAAAGATGAGAAGATGAGAAAGATGAGAAGACAACAATAGCAATGCAGCCTATCACATAAATAGAGTAGCAATGTGGAAAAGAAATGCAGCTTCACCTGGAATATCTTTGGTAGTATTCTAAGATAGCACTATAATTGTAGTTAATAGTCACCTTCACCCATGCCTTTGGTTTTTTTAATTTTTAATAATGATTGTTTTATATGATTAATACTGACTGTTTGTATATATTTATTGTTGTATGCTGCCCAGAGTCATTTTTTTTAATGAGAGGTGTGGCCATTTAAATTTGATAAATTTGTAGTGGTAATAATTTTAACCATTCAGTCACATCCAACTCCTGGTGACTTTATAGGCAAATAAAGTCACCATGCTACCCTCTCAAGTGCAGCTTCTTTTAATTGTTGGACATTCAACTTTGTATCAGATTGAATAATATCACACCATCAAATTCTTTGCTTACTCCTTCTTCTTATTTTTTTTATTTTTTTATTTATTTATTTTGTCACACAGTATATATAAGCATAAGCATGAAATAACTATACAATATATAAGCATATATATAAGCATAAGTATGTAATAATTATATTAATTGGATATAATGAAAGGAAACAATAGGACAGGAACAGTAGGCATGTTGTGCTCTTATGCACGCCCCTTACAGACCTCTTAGGAATGGGGTGAGGTCAATAGTAGACAGTTTTTGGTTGAAGCTTTGGGGATTTTGGGAAGAGACTACAGAGTCAGGTAGTGTATTCCAAGTATTAACAACATCAACATTATTCATCAACAGTATTAAATATCTGAGGATGCAGCTAACTAATAATCTTAACTGGTCTCTCCACACATCATCCATAGTGAAGTGTGCAAACCAGTGTCTGCATTTCCTGCATCAGATGAGGAGAGCACCTTCTGTCCTGGTCACTTTTTGCAGAGGCATGACTGAGAGCGTTTTAAAAACTGCATCACTGTTTGGTTTGGTGTCATCAGTGCCTAGAAAGAAAGTCCATACAGAGAGTGGCAAGGAAAGCTGAGAAGACTCTAGGAAGCTCACCATGTCATTCAGGATACTGCTTACATGTGCTATGTGGTTAGTGCTCAAAGCATTGTTAGAGACCCCACACACCCACTTCATGGTCTGTTTCTGTTGCTCTCCTCTGGGAGGAGGTTTTGAAGTATTTCTACCAGATTCTGTAACAGCTTTGTTCCCTATGCCATTCATCTGGTAAACTCACAGGATTCGTTTTTCTTGCCATGTAGATGTCTACATCTGAACTAGACTGTGTGGTTTTTCTGTGTCATATAATATATGTGGGTATATGCATAATTTTCAGCGGTGAAATGCTACGGGTTCACTCCAGTTCGAGCAAACTGGTAGTGATAAAAACTACCGGTTCGGACGAACCAGTAGTAAAAAAAATCCTTTTTTTAAAAAAAAATGGTTCCAAGAATCACACGGCACAGCTGATTGTCGTGTGATCGTCGGAACCTTTTTAAAAACTTTTTTAAGCCTTTTTTTACTACCTATTTGCTAGAACCAGTAGTAAAAAAACGCTTTAAAAAAAAAAGGTTCCGAGGATTAGGTATAGGTAGTAAAAAATGCTATTTGCCAGAACTGGTAAATAGGTAGACACAAAAAAGTTTAATCTTTACACTGAGATCAACAGTTGGGAAATAAGAAAAGTGAGAGGAGAAAAGGGGAATTGATCAGATGGGAACTTAAGGCAAACTAGACGAGTAAAGGATTTCAAAGTCAAAGGAAGGATATAGAAGAAAAGACATAATAATTATAAAAAGGAAAAAAAAGGAAAAAAAGAAAATGAGAGAATGGGATAAAGGGAGGAAAATTTTAAGAGGTGGATTTCTGGATGGACCAAGAGAAAATGGTTAAAGGAGTAATTAATGGAAAGGAGGAAGGGTAATATGATATATACCTATATATAAGTGAACTGTATTATTATTAATATTTGTGAGTGTAATACAAAATATACAGCGTAATACAAATGGTAGAATGGAGAAAAACAAGGGAAAGGAGGAAAGGAAATTTGCTATATACTTATAGAATCAAATGAACTGTATTAATATCAGTATTATTTTACATCAGTATGTAAAAATTGAATTATGATATGAATTGTAAAAAAGAAAAAGAATGGTAGAAGGGTTAATATGATCTCATTATGTATTTAAGAGGGGTTAAGATATGGAACTTCAAATGAAATTGAAATTGAATAAGATATTAATAGAAATTAAGAAAAAAAAGATGATTAAGAGATTAAGATAATGTTTGTATTTGAAAAAGGTGGTGTGAAAAACAAAACTGAAGAAATATATTGTTTTCAGTAAAATGGTAAAATGATTAATAGGGAAATAAATGATAAATTGGTCCACCATAGAAAATAATTGACATTAAGAGATAAATGTAAAATATCAAGCTAAAATTAAAAAAAATAGAAACTAAGGATGGAAATGACTATGTTTAAATTAAAGGGTTTCAATAGAAAAAAGGAGATAAGAGGAAACAAATTGATGATCATTTACAAATGTGGTGATTTTGAGAAATATATGTGATAAATGGAGAAATAAGATAATGAAATGAAATAAGATTAAGATTGGAGGTTAGGGCAGATGGCAATATTAATTATAAATTAAATATTAAGTAGAGATGGAAAAATAAAAAAGTGAATAATATGGCAGAAATTGAAACATATAAATTATATTTGGGAAGTATTTATGTTCTAAGCTGTAAATTTTGACTCAGGCAATACTCTATTCAGAAAAAAATGTACTGTTTATGTTAAACTTTACAAAAAAAATATAAAGATTTTTGTTTGAGAGAAACTCCAATCACTAAGAATACTTTATTTACAGAATATTATCTGTTTCTTCCCTCTGTGTTATGGCAAGAGAAAAGAATGATTGAATTTAGTCAGAAGAACGTTGGTTTCCACCGAGGAACATTATTAATGCATTACATTAATCAGAGAACAGCTCCCAAACATATAAGTAATGAATTGGACTCGAGTTATCGGATTTAATATTTGTACAGCACAACGTACAATCAATTCTATCATATGTACTATCGATTCTAGCATTTTTAGTAAAAGTGCCATATACACACTTCACGGTTATTAATAACCATTTGCTTTACAGATTAATATGCTCAGCTGATATTAAACCCAGATCATGTTGATTATATATCCCTGTGTCTGTATGGGTTCATGGATGCTTCCAAAGCACCCATAAGGTTTAATGCTTCTATAGTTTTAAAAGTTCTATAATAATAATGTAACAAATTAATACATTTCAGAAAGCTACAGAATCTGATTTTCTTTCCACTTCAAACAAGCCTCTGTCCCCTTCCTAATATTTCAAAGCAAGTTAACGCTTTTAAATTGTTTTGCTAAATTGTTTTTATATTCCTACTATTGTTATGTTGATTTTGATCTTGATTAATATAGCGAGTGATAGGGGGATAGAAAAATTGATTTGTTAGATATATTTCATTCATTTATTTGGGCATTCACTTATTTGTTATCCTGCTACAATCTAATATCTTTAGAGAATTACATAGTATATAATATACTAAAGTTAAAATAGCTATGATAAAAAAAGACAGTAACCTTATAAACTACCCAACTGAAAGAGCAACACAAGCAACATGTGAAAAAGAAATAAAAGAGATAAAAAAAGTAATAAACAAATTAAATAATAGAGACAAGTATGATGTTAGATAATTGTGCATACAAAGTAAGAGGATTTGACACTTAAATATAATTAACAAAGCAGTTGGTGACACTGGGTAGCACATAGCAATGAGAATAATAATAGAAAAGGGAATAAATATTATGTCAAACCGAAATGCGTAAACAACCATATAACACGTTACCAAGGTTTCCAATAACAGCATACACTTTCATCACTGAATAGGCTCATCGGTCATCTTGGTCCTGCATAGAACAGAAAAGCTGAGTCTTCATGGCTTGTTAGTAGGACAATGGGATTGAAGTCATCTGAAACTTAGGTGAGGAAGCACATTCTGAGTGCAGATACAGCAAAAGAGAATTCAAATTTCCCATTGCTTCAAAGAAGAGATCTTTGCATAGGACACTTGACCTATGCAATCTCATGGGATAGGCAAAAAAAACAAAAAACTTGAAGAGCAGAAGTCCCACAAATAACCTGGCTCTGGGTCATTCAAGACTTTATAGATGAATTGAAATGAACTTTAAATTACATCCAGAATCACTGCAACTTTTGAAGTAATGTTGTTACATATGTATATTAAAGCATATCCATTACTATCCATGCCACTACGTTCTAGACCAACTGCAGCTTCCAGATGATCTTGATGGGCCATCTTTTATAGAACACCAGGCAAAAATCCAACCATATTAATACATCCAGAAATGGGCACAATTGGTATACAAATGATGTTATGCAAAGGCCTCACAGCCATGGCAATTACCTATTCTTTAAGCAAGAGTTATGAGATCAAGAGGACTCCCAACTTGCATACTGGCTGTAAATGGAGTACATCCCCACCCAGGACTACGGATGGACAATTCCCTGAACTGGATCTTTAGGGTGCTCTAAACCAACAGCCACTCAGTCTTACTAGGGTTGTGTTATCACCTAATTTTCCCTATCCAAACTCCCACATTCTCCAGAAACTGGGACAGAACCAAGAGAGCATCACCTGTGTGATCAGAGGCATGGTTATATTACTGATGTTCCTTGTTTCCATGCTGAAGGATGACCTCCAAAGCAAATCTGTTGCAGATATTAAACAACAGTAAAAAGAGAATGAAACAGACAATTTGCAAAGCAAGGGTACCTTTGTAACACAGTCCTCCCCAGTCTTAATCCAGTGAGATGGTCCAGAAGTTTATCACAGTTGATGTATAAAAGGCTGATGTGAGATCAAGGAAGGCCAGGAGAGATGCACTTCCTCCATCTTGAACCCATTGTAGATCATCAAAAGTGCATCCAGTGCTGGGTGCAAATATTTCTATAGATTAGAAAGAGAAATCATCACAAATCCCAAAAGACTCAGTACAAGGGGAAAATTAACAATCTTCAAAGTCTATTAAGGTGTATTTATAATTGTCTACACCAATGAGATCAACACATAGTAATTCTGTTTCATTTAATGAAGGGGATTTTAATTTGTACCATTGGCATATATATCTACTTCAGAGGCCTAGTCATACAAATACTGTTGAAAAATAATCATATGCTGCCTGAAACATAATGAGGAAAGAAGAGGGGTAAATTAATCTTCTCTTCCTTCCTTCAATGGTTCCTCGGCTATCCCAATTTGAAGATGCTAATGCAGAGTATACACAGTATATAAGTCAGCCTTAAGGGATCCTAAAGGCAATGAAGCTTCTGTGTAGACATTTTTTTTTACTGTCAATCAGATTATCTAGTTGGGCTCTTAGTAAGCAAAAGAAAAACTATGGCATCAGTTCAATCAGGCAAGTACAAGACACAATCTAAGTAGATTTTATCATTTGTTTTTACTTTGGGGATGCTAAAAATCCAAGAAGTATACAAGCATTCTTTTTCCTTTTTTTACTGTTGATAGTGTTCATATTTTAATAATTTAATGATAGCTTATACTACCTTAACACTGGAAGCAAAAGCAATCATGATGATCTACAGAGTGGGCATGAAACCCTGATAAAAATTCTTACTGAATTACCAAACCTGGGGATGTGTGCTAAAAAATACATTAAATAATGTCCCATGTGGAAAATTGGGATTTGTGAAAAATTCAGGCCAGCAGGTATTTTAATGTTAATATTTTATAAAATTTTCATATATACATCTTGGCAGCTCTGGAAACCGAACAACCACAGGAAAGAAACAAGCTCCATATTTCAGAACTTGCATTTTAAATATTTACTAAAGCCTCTCCTACAGGAACACTGAAAACTGCCCCAAACACAGAGCAGCCTTTGTTCTTTAATTAAGAATTAAACATGACTCATCTATTAAATAATACAAGCTATAATATGAGGAGAGGAGGAAAGGATAAGTATGCAGCGATCCTGTTCATATAGGTTTCACCCAGTGGTAGGATTCAAGTAATTTAACAGCTGGTTCTCTGCCCTAATGATTTCTTCCAACAACCGGTTTACCAAACTGCTCAGAAAGTTAACAACCGATTCTCCCAAAGTGGTGTGAACTGGCTGAATCCCACAACTGGTTTCACCCTTTTAGACCTGAGCTGAACATCTCAATCTGCCAATAATAGAACTTGGATAAGGGGGGGGGAACCACTATTTATTTAGTTCTTACCCACTCTGAGCCTAATCTGAATGCTGACCTTCGTCCAGTTCTCCCTATGCTAGCTGTCATAGGCAGTGAGCATCTTTTTAAACATAGCTAAGGGAAAGATATTCAGCTCAGGATGGGGTATCTTAAATGCTGTTATTTATGAATTATTAAAATGTGCTTTAAAGACCTTTGTTTCTTGTCTTTCCTCCCACTTATCCTTTATCATGCAGAATTACACTTTCATGTTTATTGCTTGGCATCAGCCTTTGTTTCAGTTTGGCTAATGCTATGACTAGGCACCAGCTTGGATAATGTGCTGTTGATGTTAGGGAATCATGAATGGAGGTGAGTGCAGTGGTCGGTTTCAAATGTAAAAAGTACCAGTTCTGTGAGAGTGGCTTGGTGGGCGTGGCTTAGTGGCTGTGGCAGGGGAAGGATACTGTAAAATCTCCACTCACATCAGAGGTGGATTTCAGCAGGTTTTGACCAGTTCTGGAGAACCGGTAGCGGAAATTTTGAGTAGTTTGGAGAATCGGTAGTAAAAATTCTGACTGACCCCGCCCCCATCTATTCTCTGCCTCCCAAGTCCCAGCTGATTGGGAGGAAATGGGGATTTTGCAGTATCCTTCCCCTGGAGTGGGGTAGGAATGGAGATTTTACAGTATCCTTCCCCTGCAACTCCCACCAAGCCACGCCCACTAAGCCATGCCACGCCCACCAAGCCACACCCATAGAACTGGTAGTAAAAAAAATTGAAACCCACCACTGATTCCCACCCCATTCCAGGGGTGCAAAATCCCCATTTCCTCCTGATCAGCTGGGAACCCGGGAGGCAGAGAATAGATGGGGGTGGGCGAGCGGGTCCAGTCAGAGGTGGTATTTACCGGTTCTCCAAACTACTCAAAATTTCTGCTACCGGTTCTGCAGAACTGGTCAGAACCTGCTGAAACCCATCTCTGGGTGGGTGGGTAAAAGGGATCCAGAGGACAGGAAAATGGGATTCAAAACAGCCTTAGTGAAAGACCAAAATCCATAATTTTTGCAGGGAAAGATGTCATGAGATATTGGCAGTTTGTTTTCTCTGGATCCAATACATGGTATTATCGTCTCCAATAGTTTGGACTTTCGAAAAACCCAGAATTTCTGAAACTTGAAAAATCTTTTTCTGTCTTGTCCTTAGATTAAAAAAAGGCTCAGAGCACATACCTAGAGCCAGTGTGATCTAGTGGTTAAGGGCACCAAACTAGAAGCCAGGAAACTGTCAGTCATGTCCGGCCTTAGGCAGGAAGCCAGCTGGATGACTTTGGATAATCATTTTCCCACAAGATTGTTGTTGTAAGGAAAATATGAGGAGAATAGTGTGTGTGCTTGTCATCTAAAGTTATTTATATATATAAAACTGGGAAAGATTGAGGGCAAAAGAAGGATGGGACGACACAGAACTAGGTTGCTGGATGGAGTCACTGAAGCAGTCAGTGTGAGCTTAAATGGACTCCAGAGGGTGGTAGAGGACAGGAAGGCCTGGAGGAACATTGTCCATGGGGTCATGATGGGTTGGACATGATTTCACAACTAACAACAACAAAGATACAAATAAATGAATAGCTGCAAATGGGTTTTACATCAAATCAGAAGGGCTTGCAGAGATGAAACTTCAGCATAACTTTTGAGCAAAGTATTTCAATGGAACAGAGCAATTCCATGTATCCATATTAAAATCATGCAAATAAACAATATTTTTTCTTCCTATATCATTTTTTGTGGGGTTATTTTAGGGTCAAGAGAAGGTTGGCTAAATAAATGAAACTGGGTAGGTATATGGACCTCTGCTGAAATTTTATATCTCTTCTCCCTTGATTATCTGAAGGTTGAGGTCTGGAAGAGATGCTCAGTGACAATGTTGTGACCAAATGTATATGTATGTATGTATGTATGTATGTATGTATGTATGTATGTATGTATGTATGTATGCAAGGGTCCTCTTTGTAGACTTTAGTTCAGCATTCAATACCATCATTCCAGACATTCTTCTAACTAAGCTAAACCAGCTACAGGTACCGGAACAGACTTGTAAGTGGATCGCAAGCTTCCTAACAAACAGGAAGCAGCAGGTGAAGCTAAGCAAGATCACATCAAATACCTGTACAATTAGCACAGGGCCCCCCCAAGGCTGTGTGCTCTCCCCACTTCTCTTCTCTCTGTATACCAATGACTGCATCTCCAACGATCCATCTGTCAAACTACTGAAGTTCGCAGATGACACAACAATGATTAGTCTCATTCGAGACAATGACGAATCCGCATATAGACGAGAGGTTGAACAACAAGCCTTGTGGTGCAACCAAAACAATCTGGAACTGAACACGCTCAGAACTGTAGAAATGGCGGTAGACTTCAGGAGAAACCCTTCTATACTTCCACCTCTTACAATACTAGACAATACAGTATTAACAGTAGAAACCTTTAAATTCTAGGTTCTATCATATCGCAAGATCTAAAATGGACAGCTAACATCAAAAACATCATCAAAAAAGGACAACAAAGACTGTTCTTTATGCGCCAACTCAGTAAGCTCAAACTGCCCAAGGAGCTGCTGATTCAGTTCTACAGAGGAATTATTGAGTCTGGCATTTGCACCTCTATAACTGTCTGGTTCGGTTCTGCAACCCAACAAGAAAGACACAGACTTCAGAGGATAATTAGAACTGCCGAAAAAATAATTGCTACCAACCTGCCTTCCATTGAGGACCTGAATACTGCATGAATCAAGAAGAGGGCCGTGAAAATATTTACATATCCCTCACATCCAGGAGGACGCCTAAGTTGCGGACCCTTTCCATCGGGGCCAATGACTCGCCACCGATGGTCAGCCGCGGATTAAGCTGACTGTACCGGGATGCCGCATCCACAACCACTCTGTCTTGGCGGGATTGAGCTTGAGCCTGTTTCTCCCCATCCAGACCCGACGGCCTCCAGACACCGGGACAGCACGATAGCCGTTGGGGTGGTCCGTGTGAAAAGTACAGCTGGGTGTCATCCGCATACAGCTGATACTTCACACCGAAACCACTGATGATCTCACCCAGCGGCTTCATGTAGATGTTAACAGGAGGCGCGAGAGAATCGACCCCGCGGCACCCCACAAGTGAGGCGCCTCGGAGCCTCTGCCCCTGTCAACACCGACTGCGGCCGGTCGGAGAGATAGGAGGAGAACCACCGATAAACGGTGCCTCCCACTCCCAATCCCTCCAACCGGCGCAGCAGGATACCATGGTCGATGGTATCAAAAGCCGCTGAGAGGTCTAACAGGACCAGGGCAGAGGGGCAACCCCTATCCCTGGCCCTCCAGAGATCATCCACCAACGCGACCAAAGCCGTCTCCGTGCTGTAACCGGGCCGGAAACCGGACTGGAACGGGTCTAGATAGACAGTTTCATCCAGGTGCAAGGGAAACTGATATGCCACCATATTCTTTACAACCTTCGCCGCGAAGCGAAGGTTGGAGACCGGACGATAATTACCTAAAACAGCCGGGTCCAGGAAGGCTTTGGGAGGGGTCACCACCGCCTCTTTCAAGGCGGCCGGAAGACACCTCCACCAAAGAAGCGGTCGTAATCGCCTGAGCCAGCCTCGTGTGACCTCCCGAGTGGCCAGCACCAGCCAGGAGGGGCACGGGTCCAGTAAACATGTGGTGGCATTCAGCCTACCCAGCAACCTGTCCATGTCCTCAGGAGCCACAGGGTCAAACTCATCCCAAACAATATCGCCAAGACCACCTCGAACATCTCACCCGCATCACCGCAATCTTGGTCCAACCCATCCCGGTTGAACGATTTTATCGTATAGATAACCGTTAAACTCAGCACGTCCCTGCAGCGGGTCATCCCGCTCCCCTGATGTAGGAGGAGCGGGTCACCAAACAGGGCGGCTGGGCGGTTATCTGCCGATGCAATGAGGGAGGAGGCGAGCTACGCCGCTTCCTCAATGCCACTAGGTAAGTCCTAGTATAGGACTTCACTAGTGTCCGATCAGCTTCGAACGGCTAGACCTCCAGGAACTCTCTAGGCGTCTTCTCCGGCGCTTCATCCTCTCAGCTCCTCGGAGAACCAAGGAGCCGGTTGGGACCTGCGCCGGGTCAGAGGCCGCAAAGGCACGACACGGTCTAAGGCCCCGCCGCGCCGTTCCCAGGCCGCCACAAGTTCCTCAGCCGAGCCGTGGGCCAGACCCTCAGGAAACGGCCCAAGCTCCGTCCGAACCCATCAGGGTCCATCAGGCGCCTGGGCGGAACCAACGTGTCGGCTCCGCCTCCCTGCGGTGGTGAATGGCGGTCAGAAAGTCTGCAAGAAGAGAGTGATCTGACCATGACAAAGGTTCGATGACTATTTCCTTTAAGTCCAGATCTCTCAACCACTGTCCAGAGAGAAAATCAGGTCCAGAGTGCCACCCCAATGTGAGTAGGGCCATCAACTACTTGGGTCAGATCCAAGGCCGTCATGGAAGCCGTGAACTCCCGAGCTGCCGTCGATGATGAGCCGGAAGATGGCAGTTAAAGTCCCCATGACTAAAAGTCTGGGGTCTCAACTGCCACCCCAGCCAGCATCTCCAGGAGCTCGGGCAGGGCAGCTGTCACGCAGCAAGGAGCCAGGTACGTGATCAGCAAGCCCATCTGACACCCACGACCCCATCTCACAAAGAGGATTCGCACCCGCAATCTGAGGTACAGTGGTCTCCCTCGGCTCTAGACTCTCTAATCACAACCGCCACCCCCACCCCTACCCTGGCCCTCGGCTGATGGAATGCACGAAACCCGCGGCACATCTCTACAAGGCACGCCTTCAGTGCCCAACCAGGTCTCCGTAATGCCCATAAGGTCCGCTGGAACCCCTGTATAAGATCACAAACAAGGGGCTTTGTTCACCACAGACCGAGCATTGCACAACATCAATCAAGGCCCAGGCTCTGAGGATCCTGACCATCCGGGAACGGAAAAGTCCAGGGGTCGGAGCGCGTGATCGCTTTAAGACATCGAGCACGCGCCCCGGAATTTGATATGACCCCTCGCCCGCCATACCTGCCCCTCCCACTTACCGTGTCAATAGGACCACCTCACAGATAGGAACAGACTCCTCCCCATAACCTCCGAACCTGATAATAAAAACCATGAGCATGTGCAGGAACTGGCCCTCACCCGACGGGTTACCCCATTACCCGCCTTACCCTCCCACCCTTAAAAATTCCTCTCTAAAACCCCACAAGCTCTTCTTTTTCGTGATGCCACCTCTGTGGGTCCCAAGACCATATGGAGGCCGGCCCTCGGTAATGAGGAGGGCCATTCCTGCGAGGCGGGGGCACCTCGCAGGCGCAAGAGTTCACAAGCAGTATAATGCGTAGCAGCTGAGACTAAGAATCGGCAAAGTAGAGGCTCCATCTCCGGATGGCAGGATGATGACTGATGGTACTAGTCCAGAATGAAGGCATACAAATTATTAAAATGTGCTTTAAAGAACTTTGTTTCTTGTCTTTCCTCCCACTTATCCTTTATCATGCAGAATTACACTTTCATGTTTATTGCTTGGCATCAGCCTTTGTTTCAGTTTGGCTAATGCTATGACTAGGTACCAGCTTGGATAATGTGCTGTTGATGTTAGGGAATCATGAATGGAGGTGAGTGCAGTGGTCGGTTTCAAATGTAAAAAGTACCAGTTCTGTGAGAGTGGCTTGGTGGGCGTGGCTTAGTGGCTGTGGCAGGGGAAGGATACTGTAAAATCTCCACTCACATCAGAGGTGGATTTCAGCAGGTTTTGACCAGTTCTGGAGAACCGGTAGCGGAAATTTTGAGTAGTTTGGAGAATCGGTAGTAAAAATTCTGACTGACCCCGCCCCCATCTATTCTCTGCCTCCCAAGTCCCAGCTGATTGGGAGGAAATGGGATTTTGCAGTATCCTTCCCTGGAGTGGGGTAGGAATGGAGATTTTACAGTATCCTTCCCCTGCCACGCCCACAAGCCACGCCCACTAAGCCATGCCACGCCCACCAAGCCACACCCACAGAACTGGTAGTAAAAAAAAATTTGAAACCCACCACTGATTCCCACCCCATTCCAGGGGTGCAAAATCCCCATTTCCTCCTGATCAGCTGGGAACCCGGGAGGCAGAGAATAGATGGGGTGGGCGGGTCCAGTCAGAGGTGGTATTTACGGTTCTCCAAACTACTCAAAATTTCTGCTACCGGTTCTGCAGAACTGGTCAAAACCTGCTGAAACCCATCTCTGGGTGGGTGGGTAAAAGGGATCCAGAGGACAGGAAATGGGATTCAAAACAGCCTTAGTGAAGACCAAAATCCATAATTTTGCAGGAAAGATGTCATGAGATATTGGCAGTTTGTTTTCTCTGGATCCAATACATGGTATTATCGTCTCCAATAGTTTGGACTTCGAAAACCCAGAATTTCTGAAACTTGAAAATCTTTTCTGTCTTGTCCTTAGATTAAAAAAAAAGGCTCAGAGCACATACCTAGAGCCAGTGTGATCTAGTGGTTAAGGGCACCAAACTAGAAGCCAGGAAACTGTCAGTCATGTCCGGCCTTAGGCAGGGAAGCCAGCTGGATGACTTTGGATAATCATTTTCCCACAAGATTGTTGTTGTAAGGAAAATATGAGGAGAATAGTGTGTGTGCTTGTCATCTAAAGTTATTTATATATATATAACTGGGAAAGATTGAGGGCAAAAGAAGAATGGGACGACACAGAACTAGGTTGCTGGATGGAGTCACTGAAGCAGTCAGTGTGAGCTTAAATGGACTCCAGAGGATGGTAGAGGACAGGAAGGCCTGGAGGAACATTGTCCATGGGGTCATGATGGGTTGGACATGATTTCACAATTAACAACAACAAAGATACAAATAAATGAATAGCTGCAAATGGGTTTTACATCAAATCAGAAGGGCTTGCAGAGATGAAACTTTAGCATAACTTTTGAGCAAAGTATTTCAATGGAACAGAGCAATTCCATGTATCCATATTAAAATCATGCAAATAAACAATATTTTTTCTTCCTATATCATTTTTTGTGGGGTTATTTTAGGGTCAAGAGAAGGTTGGCTAAATAAATGAAACTGGGTAGGTATATGGACCTCTGCTGAACTTTTATATCTCTTCTCCCTTGATTATCTGAAGGTTGAGGTCTGGAAGAGATGCTCAGTGACAATGTTGTGACCAAATGTATATGTATGTATGTATGTATGTATGTATGTATGTATGTATGTATGTATGTATGTATGCAAGGGTCCTCTTTGTAGACTTTAGTTCAGCATTCAATACCATCATTCCAGACATTCTTCTAACTAAGCTAAACCAGCTACAGGTACCAGAACAGGCTTGTAAGTGGATCACAAGCTTCCTAACAAACAAGAAGCAGCAGGTGAAGCAAGATCACATCAAATACCTGTACAAAGGGCCCCCAAGGCTGTGTGCTCTCCCCACTTCTCTTCTCTCTGTATACCAATGACTGCATCTCCAATGATCCATCTGTTAAGCTACTGAAGTTCGCAGATGACACAACAGTGATTGGTCTCATTCGAGACAATGACGAATCCGCATATAGACGAGAGGTCGAACGACTAGCCTTGTGGTGCAACCAAAACAATCTGGAACTGAACACACTCAAAACCATAGAAATGGTGGTAGACTTTAGGAGAAACCCTTCCATACTTCCACCTCTCACAATACTAGACAACACAGTATCAACAGTAGAAACCTTCAAATTTCTAGGTTCTATCATATCGCAAGATCTCAAATGGACAGCTAACATCAAAAACATCATTAAAAAAGGACAACAAAGAATGTTCTTTTTGCGCCAACTCAGAAAGCTCAAACTGCCCAAGGAGCTGCTGATCCAGTTCTACAAAGGAATTATTGAGTCTGGCATTTGCACCTCTATAACTGTCTGGTTCGGTTCTGCAACCCAACAAGAAAGACACAGACCTCAGAGTTTAATTAGAACTGCAGAAAAAATAATTGCCACCAACCTGCCTTCCATTGAGGACCTGTATACTGCACGAATCAAAAAGAGGGCCGTGAAAATATTTACAGACCCCTCACATCCTGGACATAAACTGTTTCAACTCCTACCCTCAAAACGACGCTATAGAGCACTGCACACCAGAACAACTAGACACAAGAACAGTTTTTTCCCAAAGGCCATCACTCTGCTAAACAATTAATTCCCTCAACACTGTCAAACTATTTACTAAATCTGCACTACTATTAATCTTCTCATAGTTCCCATCACCAATCTCTTTCCACTTATGACTGTATGACTGTAACTTTGTTGCTGGCAATCCTTATGATTTATATTGATATATTGACCATCATTTGTGTTGTAAATGTTGTACCTTGATGAACATATCTTTTCTTTTATGTACACTGAGAGCATATGCACCAAGACAAATTCCTTGTGTGTCCAATCACACTTGGCCAATAAAATTCTATTCTATTCTATTCTATATATATATATAATGAGCTGTTTTTTGTTCCAGCATTGTTATCACTCATTAAAAATTGAGAAATTAATGGAGTTTTACATTTTTTGTCTTCTATTTAAAGCAGACAGGAAGGAAAAAAGAAAAGCTGTATTTTTCTCTAATAAGCTGTACATTCCACTGCCACTAAAAATATTCTCTTTACTAAATGTTGTTAAAAGTGAAGAAAAAAAAGTAAAGGAAATAAAAAGAGGATTCGGTGCATTATCATATATCCCCGTGCTGAGATAAAGCTTAATAACTTAGAGTAAGGAACATTTGACACTATAACATTAGACTTTCAAATCCTTTGCTTTATTCTTTTTAAGCAGAAATGACAAGAGTGGGCATTGTCCAATTATGAGCCTTCTGTAAATATACAAGGACAAAATTAACATAAAATGTACTTACGAGACTTAGCAAGGG
The DNA here is from genome assembly GCF_028640845.1 of Ahaetulla prasina. Taxonomy (NCBI): domain Eukaryota; kingdom Metazoa; phylum Chordata; class Lepidosauria; order Squamata; family Colubridae; genus Ahaetulla; species Ahaetulla prasina. The sequence continues at coordinate 126,212,260 of NC_080539.1, forward strand.
AACAAGTGCTATTTAAATCACATTAAATCAACTATTGTGAACTACACTATTTCTTCACACAACGGATAATGAAATGTAGATTTTAGCTTAGGTCAATATACATTAGAGCTATTTCAAATAGGGAAGGTATCTGAACCAAATCTTCATAAAATTCACTGTACACAAAATATTTAGCTTACTTCTGGAATTTATTAGAAATCAATTCATATCTCCCATATGCAATGATATGGTGATTTGACTAAATACCATCAATGTTGAAATGCCATTGGATTAGTTCAGAAATTGGAAAATGTGTATCTTTAAATCTACTGAGTTATCTATGTATCTGAAATTGGGTTGCCACAATCTTTAAAAATCTTTCCCCGTTCTAGTGAAGCAATGATGCCGTTCACTAGAGTTTATTGATTTAACAAGCTGTGGTACAACTGGATATAACCCCAAGCAGTCTATTTATGCCTTTGAGGAAAAATCATGATAAATCACTCAAAGGAGCAAAAAAAAGGAAAGAAAGAAAGAAAAAAGAGAAAAGGGGAGCTGAAAGGGGTAAAAAAGAAAAAGAAACATTGTTTTATATGCCTCATATTGGATATTTAGATTGGCATGGTAGCTCAGTGGTTAAGATACTGGGCTTGTTAGCTGAAAAGCAGGCAATCCAGGTTCGACACCCAAGTGCCATGCAATGGGGTGAGCTTACATCCTTGCCCCAGCTCCTGCCAACTTAGCAGTTTGAAAGCATGCAAATGTGAGTAGATAAATAGGTACCACTTTGATGGGAAGGAAGCAGTGCTCCATGACATGATGCTGGACATATGACTATAGAAATGTCTTTGGACAGCGCTGGCTCAATGTCTTTGAAGCAGAGATAAGCACCAACCCCTATAGTCGGCAATGACTAGTAGAGTAAAATCTGCAGGGATTCCTTTACCTTTACTTTTATTAAATATTTATCTTATTAACCATTCACAACATCTTTTGGAGTAGTTCTGTTTAGTACAATAAAATGTTGAAATAGCAACTATGTTGAAATATATATGAAAAAGAAAACGTCCCTTGAGGCATCTACTAGCTTTGGCTTTGAACTGCAACTGTTTGGGGAAAAGAATTAGATGCCATTCAGAATAAGAGTTCACATTTCTGAAGTTCCATCCTAGTCAACTTTTCCCAGTTGTCTCATCTTTCTACCAAGTCTATCTCACTTTTTTAAAAAAGTTAAAAATTAGTTGTGTTCATTCTTCCAGGGTAATGATTAAGAAGTCTGATGTTCACATTGTATTAGAACCTGAATTGAAGTTTTAAAAAAGCCTCTGATTTTATTTGAACTGATATGGTTTGAGTTTCTAATTCAGTTTAAACCCTTTTACAACACACTAAATTAGTCCCAGAATTGAAGGTGATCGGTACACATTTGCACAATGTACTACTGCTGTAACATATAATGTATAAACCCAGGGAAGAAAACCCTCTAAACCGAAATAGGTTGAGCTTTAATGATTTCTAAACATGTCCACAAACAGGATCATTGATGAAACAAATTGCTACTTTGTGTAGGCGAATATATCTCTGCTGACATTTTCACAGTATTCATTTGTTTATACTCAACCTGATCAATAACAATGTATTGTTTATTTTGATGGATGCCATGGATCTCTCACAGAAAAAAAAAAGCCATATGTCTGGTATTTGTCATGAAAATCATTAAATCTCATTAAAACAAAGGATTTATCCTGTTAACAAGTTTGTCCACAAGCTAGGCATTTATACACACGGTACTAAAAGTTGCAGCTTGAGTGAGTGACTCAAATCATTAAAGGAATTGATTTTATCACAACCGTCCATATACTCATAGTGGTTAAACTACTTTTAAGTATATTGTTTCTAAAAACAATTCCTCATAGTGTAATTTTATATACTCTTTAAAATTTATGATGATTCAGCAACCACGTATATGATGCATTTGTACTGTGGTGAAATTTGAGGAAAATGGTATTACCGTATTTTTCAGAGTATAAGACGCACCTTAGTTTTTGGGGAGGAAAATAAGAAAAAAGCTGATTGGCGGGTGGATTGGCCTCCCAGAATACCCCCAATCAGCTGTTCCCAGAGGTGAATTTTAGCAACAGGTTCCTTGGTTGTGAGCTCTGTGTCTTGCTTTTTTTGCTTTTTTTCCCCTGAAACTCTGTTTCAGAAAAAACTTTCTGCCTCTGAAAGCCTCCAAAACAAAACTTCAGAAAAAAAAGCCTCTGAAGCTCTGTTTGGGAGCTTTTTTTCCGAAACTCTGTTTGGGGCTTTTTTTCTGAAGCTTCTTTCAGCCTCTGAAACTTCCATTTGAGAAGCTGTGTGGGCTACATTCGGAGTATAAGACGCACCCAGATTTTCACCTTCTTTTTTTGGGGGAAAAAAGTGCGTCTTATACTATACCAAACAAATATGGTAATTCAAAAACAACACTAGCATTGGTATCATAACTGACTGAGGAAGCAGAGAGGAACAACTAGCATAAATATGTTTGTATGATTGCTTGTACAACCACTAGCAAACTGACTGATGAAATAACTTATGCAATGAGATATACAAATGAAAATAAAGTATTGGATCTGTCTATGGAACATACATAAAAACAGCGTTTTCAGTTTTCACAGTGACAGGAGTTTTGGGCAAGTGGAATTGATGTAAGAGCCAATATGATGTGTCAGTTGTTATATGGCTTGAAAGAACTAGGTTCAAATCCACATTCACCCACTGAAACTCAGTGGGTGTATTAGACCAGTCACTGTCTCTCAAACTATCCCACTGTCCCATTTTGAGGGGACAAATTGGAGAAGAAAATACAATAGTATACGTCATCTTTGGTTCTTGAACTGTATGATTCTAGTGCTTTTATATGCTTCTCAGCTATCTCTCTGCTTATTACTAAAATTAACTTCTTATTATGGGCCTATTCAATGAATCAGATTCTGAATTGGAGAAAGAAGGCTTAACAGTTCTAATCTCAAAACTCAGCTTCTTAAATATCTTCAGATGATTCATAAACAGCAGGACCTGGTGGAGAGCTAGCAGGTCAGAGAGCAGTCAGGTAATCAGGCACCTCTTACAAAAGCACAGCAGGAAGTTGAGTCACACATTCTATAGCATAGCCAGGTCAAGATTCTTAGTCCAAATAAAAGGAAATCTCATAGTACATGTGTTCTTCTCGGGGTCCAACATGCTACTTGGAAACAAGAACTAGCAGGGTAGCACAGTTCTTCCATCATCATATTTGGGATTCCAAAGAGAATGCTGCTTATGTGCATTTAGTACCAGAGACAATCTACATCTGGAACATTTTCTGCTAACAATAGCAATCTGACATGCACAGGGTATGTAGGGAAGTGATAAATGTATGAGATGTATCATCTGCAAAGTGAAGAGATGCAGTGTATGAAGAAAGTGTTCACTGATTCATTTCTCTTATTTTTCATTTAGTCAAGAATAACATCCTAGCACTCGGAAAGTAATTGTCAGATTGCACAGATTTATTATCTTGTTATTTTTTTTAAAAAAAAAATAATGAGAATAAGCTATAAATAAAGTGGAGGTTACTGTAATTAACCAAAAGCTGCACTTGAATGAATTTAAATTTATTTGTTGCAAATGAACCAATATGCTCTGTTGATATAGAAGATGCCCCTTTCCATTATTTTTTAAGGAAATGGATTTCTTGCTGGGATAAGTGCTGCAATTGGAAATTTTAGATTAAAAATGATTTGGCTGAAACAGTGGGAATGCAAAACGGGGTTTTTTTGCAGTTATTATAAACAGAAATATGGTAATAAGGATCAACTTTTAAATATTAAAGTGAAACTATACATTGTGGTTAGAAAAGTTGCTGAGGAACCTGAGAGCAAACTTGGTTCTGATACAGAATAGTTAAATCCAAAATTATACTCTTTTATTGTAGGAAAGTTACTCTATCAAATACTATTTTTCAAAAGGATCAGCATCAATCCTTTTTACATGAAATGCTTATAGTATACTACACCTTAGTTTTCCCTTTTGCAATATTTTTGTTTATCAAGAGAGAAACACCCTAACTTAACAAACATATATGAGGGAATTAGTGAAATGACACTTCTCATTTCTATGACCTTCAACTTATAGAGTGTGTGTGTGTGTGTGTGTGTGTGTGTGTGTGTGTGTGTGTGTGTGTGTGTGTTTTCTAGCTATATTTCTTGTTTGGTCCAAATAGAAAACTGAAACCAGACCCCAGTGGGAAAAAGAAAGGAAAAGTGCACACTAAATCAGACTCCAATTAAAGAGAAGCTGAGAACCATGAAATCAGTGTTGAGAAATGCTCAACTCATTAAAAAAATATAGGTGTTTTCTTCATAATTCTCAACATGCCTACTACTCTTCAGGAGGTATATAAAGAACTGAGAAGTTGGATTAGCCTATTTTCATTTGACCCATCCTTTTTAAGTTCAAGGATTAAAGTTTAGTCCTGTTGCCTGATAGTTTCTTATACAGTAGCTACATTATGACATTGTTCCATAGGTACTGCAGAAGAAGTTCCTTCTGCAGCCCCAGTTTATTGCCATATATATTAGGCAAACCTTGACCTGTGGGTCATTGTTTCAGAGATATTTTCTTACCTAAGACTTGCATACTCACTTTGCATCCCCGTACCCCTCTATGACACATCTAGCCTCCTCACACCTTCCTTTGCATCACCACATATTTTCCACAACTCATGTGGCACTTCTGGTGCTTTCTACACATCTTCCTGACCTGCACTTGTGCAACCCCTCACATCCTTGTGCACTCTCCCTGACCCACATGATACGTCTCATGCATCCCTGTGCATCCCCACATACCTTCCCCATCCTGTGTGATCCCTATTGTGCACTCCTTTGTCCCCTTGTGCTCTGTCTCCAATCCACCCACTGTCTCCCAAGAACTGCCTCCCCTACTTGGCAGCAACCATTTGTTTGCCTGCCAGCCTGGAACTTTTAAGATCTTGCTGGCTTTCCTATTGACTTTTTTGGTGGGAAGCTGGCAGGAAGTGTTTGAAGTGCCAGTCATGTGACTGCAGCTAAATATGGTAGTATGGCAATACTGGAAAAGTCCCAACTCTGCCGAATTTCAGTCCCCTGAAATGATGAATTCCAGATTTTGGATGCATTCTGTAAGTAGCACATTTTAGATACCTTGATTCAAAAATTCTTACTGTATAATGCCCTGTTTCACCCAATTAAAAGTTACAAATAATCAAAAGACAAATAGTTTTGGTAGTACAGTATAGTAGTATACAAACAATTTAGAACTTTGTTTTCTTCAGCCAGAAGTATGGCTGCTTAATAAGAAGAGTTCTCTTTTGTAAGTATTTTTTCCTTCACTTAAAAACAACTCTCAGAATACTAGCGTTCAACTACAAATTACTAAGAACAAAGTAATAAATGGCCTTAAACCAAATCACTGTGTAATTTGGAATGCTCATTTTAAAAAGAGCTTCAGGTTCATTTTTTCTTTCTGCTTATTTTTCTTCCAATTTTCTAAACTAAGACTTAAATAACAGACTTTCCCTACTCCCGCAACAAATTTCATGGACTTCTATTAATTTCAAATAGTTTGTTAAAAGTCACACTTTCCTTAGCATGCCACATGTTAACTTTTTCATATATATTTTTTCTCATCTGGGTATTTTAATTTCATATTATGATATTGATTTTTAAATATTCCCTTTTCAACTTTATTAATCGAAGTGTGATTCTAGAATACTTTTTTAAAAGGTTTTCACCTCCAAATCATAAGCAGGATGCTAACACAAATTAATATTTATCTAGTTAGCTTAGAAAGTCAGAAGGATATAGAACATAACGCAACATACTTTGAGTTTTTTTATTTAGCAGCAAGAGTTAGAAAATATCTCTCATATTGAATGTCTTGCTTGTTTTAATGGCTTATATCAATATTTTAATCTATAAGAGGCATAATACTAATGTCACACCTTTAATTAAATAGCTTGTTCTTTAACAAAAAGCCACAACTTTGATGGAATGTGCCACAGTGAGAGACAGCTTGGGCAACACAGAACTTTCTAGGAGGAGGTCCAGATTAAATGCAATTCTGAAAGGGGAGAGGGGAAGAGGTTTGGCAAAATTTTGTCTATTTTGGGCAATTAAAGAACTGAATGTGTTTGGATCTCACTGTCTCATCTCTGGACTTGCATCTGGCATCTTCTATGTAATAAGGAGGCATGGGACCTGCCACTATCAAGATGCTTTAGATTACTAAATGTATACCTGTGCTTCTTTGTTACAATGCAGTAGTAGAATTCCACATAAATTTGTCAAGATTCAATCAATTTGCAAGAGTCATATAGATTCCTAAGATTCCCATAGATTCTCAAGATTCCCATAGATTCCCATAGATTCCCATAGAATTGCAGGGTAACCTTATCTATTTTTTTTAACTAAGTAAATTTTCTTGGTAGATCACTGGGAAATTGTAGAAACAATACATATTATTTTCAATGATTTGATAAATCATTGTCCACAATGATTCCGATTGATAAACTAGTTAAGCATGAACTGGATGGCATTACAGCTAAGTAGATATAAGTAGACTTGAAAATTCATAAATGGTAAGGTAAAGGTTCCCCTCGCACATATATGCTAGTCATTCCCGACTTTAGGAGGCGGTGTTCATTTCCGTTTCAAAGCTGAAGAGCCAGCCTATCTGAAGACGTATCCATGGTCATGTGGCCAGCATGACTCAATGCCAAAGGCACACAGAATGCTGTTACCTTCCCACCAAAGGTGGTCCCTTTTTTTCTACTTGCATTTTTATATGCTTTCGAAACTGCTAGGTTGGCAGAAGCTGGGACAAGTAATGGGAGCTCACCCTGTTATGCGGCACTAGGGATTCGAACCGCTGAACTGCCAACCTTTCGATCGACAAGCTCAACATCCTAGCCCCTGAGCCACCGCATCCTTAGAATATAAATGGTACATAGTCAAAATAGAGTGAGGAAATGAGTGGGGTGTCCCAATATTCAGTTCTGGTCCCTGAATTCTGCAATATTTTATTAATGATTTGGAGAAGGTGGTTTCATATTTGCAGATAATAGAAAAACTGTGTCAAATACTGTAGAAGGCAGAAATGTTCAAAATGGTATTGATTGGTTAGAGATACAGGGTGAACATAACAGAAAGAAATTGATCAGGGACAAATGGAAAATTCCCCTGTAAGAAATCAGATGTCATATGCACAATTATAGATTGGGAGATGTCTGTTTTGACAGCAAAGCTTGTGAAAATGTTCTTGGAATAATTGCTGATCACAGCTGAAATATGAATCAACTGGAAAGAAAAAGTAAAAACAATTTTCAGCAGCCTGAACAGAAGAATGGTTTCCTAATCATGGAAAGCATTATTATATTTGCTCCTGCATTCATGCATTTGGGTTTTTTAACAAGTTCTGGGTGCTGCAGTAAAAGAATTTGGAGAAACTGGAAGAGACAAAGAAGATAATAAGCATGATCAGGAAAAAACAAAGATAAAGGTTTCCCCTGTCCAGTTGCTTCCGACTCTAGGCGGTGGTGCTCAACTCTGTTTCTTAGCCAGGGGAGCCAGCGTTGTCTGAAGACACTTTTGCAGGTCATGCGGCCAGCATGGCTATATATCAAAGTTGCATGGAATGCTGCTACCTTCCCACCAAAGTGATACTTATTTATCTACTTGCATTTGCATGCTTTCAAACTGCTGGGTGGGCAGGAACTGCCCAAAGAGCTGCTGATTCAGTTCTACAGAGGAATTATTGAGTCTGTCATCTGCACCTCCATAACAGTCTACTTTGGCTGTGCAACCAAACCAAACAGACACAGACTTCAACGGATAATTAGAACTGCAGAAAAAACAATTGCTACCAACATGCCTTCCACTGAGGACCTGTATGCTGCACGAGTCAAAAGAGGGCTGTGAAAATATCTACAGACCTCTCACATCCTGGACAAAAATTGTTTCAACTTCTAACCTCAATGGCATTTGGAAGAAACTGTTCTTGCACATCAGAACAACTAGACACAAGAACAGTTCTTCCCGAACACCATCACTCTGCTAAACCAATAATTCCCTCAACACTGTCAAACTATTACTAAATCTGCACTACTATTAATCTTCTCATCATTCCCATCACACATCTCTTTCCACTTATGACTGTATGATCATAACATTGTTGCTTGTATCCTTATGATTTATATTGATATTCATTGTTTCCTGATTGCTTATTTGTAGCCTATGACTATCATTAAGTGTTGTACCTTAGAATTCTTGATGAACATATCTTTTCTTTTATGTACACTGTGTGCATATTCATCAAGACAAATTCCTGTGTGTCCAATCACACTTGGCCAATAAAGAATTCTAACTGAGGAAGATAATAGGAGCTTACCCTATCGTACATCACTTTGGTCTTTACATCTGATAAACTTACTGTCTTTATGATCAGGAGGAAAAACTAAAACATTTAGAACTTTGATGTATGAAGAGCAATTGAAAAAAACTCTTAGCTATGAGAAGATACATTTTCAGATGCATTACTTACATGCATAATGTTATCAACCGATTCTCCCAAAGTGGTGTGAACTGGCTGAATCCCACAACTGGTTTCACCCTTTTAGACCTGAGCTGAACATCTCAATCTGCCAATAATAGAACTTGGATAAGGGGGGGGGAACCACTATTTATTTAGTTCTTACCCACTCTGAGCCTAATCTGAATGCTGACCTTCGTCCAGTTCTCCCTATGCTAGCTGTCATAGGCAGTGAGCATCTTTTTAAACATAGCTAAGGGAAAGATATTCAGCTCAGGATGGGGTATCTTAAATGCTGTTATTTATGAATTATTTATTTATTTATTTATTTATTTATTTATTTATTTATTAATCGTATTTATATACCGCCCTATCTCCCGAAGGACTCAGGGCGGTTCACAGGCATTTAAAAACATATAAATATAAATACAGAATAAAAACAATTAAGAAACTTATTTGAAAGCCCGTTAATTAAAATATACAAATAAAACCCAATTAAAACCCATGAATTTAAAACCTAGCTCAGTCCTGCACAATTAAATAAATATGTTTTAAGCCCGCGGCGGAAGGTCCGAAGGTCCGGAAGCTGGCGGAGTCCGGGGGGAAGTTCGTTCCAAAGGGTGGGAGCCCCCACAGAGAAGGCCCTTGCCCTGGGCGTCGCCAGACGACATTGCCTTGCTGACGGCACCCTGAGGAGACCCTCTGTGAGAGCGCACGGTCGGTGAGAGGTATTCGGTAGCAGTAGGCGGTCCCGTAAGTAACCCGGCCCAATGCCATGGAGCGCTTTAAAGGTGGTCACCAAGACCTTGAAGCGCACCCGGAAGGCCACAGGTAGCCAGTGCAGTCTGCGCAGGATGGGTGTTATACGGGAGCCACGAGGGGCTCCATCTATCACCCGCGCAGCCGCGTTCTGGACTAACTGCAGCCTCCGGATGCCCTTCAAGGGGAGCCCCATGTAGAGAGCATTGCAGTAATCCAGGCGAGACGTCACGAGTGCGTGAGTGACCGTGCATAGGGCATCCCGGTCCAGAAAGGGGCGCAACTGGCGTACCAGGCGAACCTGGTAGAACGCTCTCCTGGAGACGGCCGTCAAATGGTCTTCTAGAGACAGCCGTTCATCCAGGAGGACGCCTAAGTTGCGGACCCTTTCCATCGGGGCCAATGACTCGCCACCGATGGTCAGCCGCGGATTAAGCTGACTGTACCGGGATGCCGGCATCCACAACCACTCTGTCTTGGCGGGATTGAGCTTGAGCCTGTTTCTCCCCATCCAGACCCGTACGGCCTCCAGACACCGGGACAGCACTTCGATAGCTTCGTTGGGGTGGTCCGGTGTAGAAAAGTACAGCTGGGTGTCATCCGCATACAGCTGATACTTCACACCGAAACCACTGATGATCTCACCCAGCGGCTTCATGTAGATGTTAAACAGGGGGGGCGAGAGAACCGCCCCCGGCGGCACCCCACAAGTGAGGCGCCTCGGAGTCGACCTCTGCCCCCCTGTCAACACCGACTGCGACCGGTCGGAGAGATAGGAGGAGAACCACCGATAAACGGTGCCTCCCACTCCCAATCCCTCCAACCGGCGCAGCAGGATACCATGGTCGATGGTATCGAAAGCCGCTGAGAGGTCTAATAGGACCAGGGCAGAGGAGCAACCCCTATCCCTGGCCCTCCAGAGATCATCCACCAACGCGACCAAAGCCGTCTCCGTGCTGTAACCGGGCCGGAAACCGGACTGGAACGGTCTAGATAGACAGTTTCATCCAGGTGCAGGGGAAACTGATATGCCACCATACTCTCTACAACCTTCGCCGCGAAGGAGACCGGACGATAATTACCTAAAACAGCCGGGTCCAGGGAAGGCTTCTTAAGGAGGGGCCTCACCACCGCCTCTTTCAAGGCGGCCGGGAAGACACCCTCCACCAAAGAAGCGGTCGTAATCGCCTGGAGCCAGCCTCGTGTGACCTCCCGAGTGGCCAGCACCAGCCAGGAGGCACGGGTCCAGTAAACATGTGGTGGCATTCAGCCTACCCAGCAACCTGTCCATGTCCTCAGGAGCCACAGGGTCAAACTCATCCCAAACAATATCGCCAAGACCACCCTCGAACATCTCACCCGCATCACCGCAATCTTGGTCCAACCCATCCCGAAGCTGAACGATTTTATCGTATAGATAACCGTTAAACTCCTCAGCACGTCCCTGCAGCGGGTCATCCCGCTCCCCCTGATGTAGGAGGCGGGTCACCAAACAGGGCGGCTGGGCGGTTATCTGCCGATGCAATGAGGGAGGAGGCGAGCTACGCCGCTTCCTCAATGCCACTAGGTAAGTCCTAGTATAGGACTTCACTAGTGTCCGATCAGCTTCGAGCGGCTAGACCTCCAGGAACTCTCTAGGCGTCTTCTCCGGCGCTTCATCCTCTCAGCTCCTCGGAGAACCAAGGAGCCGGTTGGGACCTGCGCCGGGTCAGAGGCCGCAAAGGCACGACACGGTCTAAGGCCCCGCCGCCCGCTCCCAGGCCGCCACAAGTTCCTCAGCCGAGCCGTGGGCCAGACCCTCAGGAAGCGGCCCAAGCTCCGTCCGGAACCCATCAGGGTCCATCAGGCGCCTGGGCGGAACCAGCGTGTCGGCTCCGCCTCCCTGCGGTGGTGAATGGCGGTCAGAAAGTCTAGCGAAGAAGAGAGTGATCTGACCATGACAAAGGTTCGATGACTATTTCCTTTAAGTCCAGATCTCTCAACCACTGTCCAGAGAGAAAAATCAGGTCCAGAGTGCCACCCCCAATGTGAGTAGGGCCATCAACTACTTGGGTCAGATCCAAGGCCGTCATGGAAGCCGTGAACTCCCGAGCTGCCGTCGATGATGAGCCGGAAGATGGCAAGTTAAAGTCCCCATGACTAAAAGTCTGGGGTCTCAACTGCCACCCCAGCCAGCATCTCCAGGAGCTCGGGCAGGGCAGCTGTCACGCAGCAAGGAGCCAGGTGCGTGATCAGCAAGCCCATCTGACACCCACGACCCCATCTCACAAAGAGGGATTCGCACCCGCAATCTGAGGTACAGTGGTCTCCTCGGCTCTAGACTCTCTAATCACAACCGCCACCCCCACCTACCCTGGGCCCTCGGCTGATGGAATGCACGGAAACCCGCGGGCACATCTCTACAAGGCACGCCCCTTCAGTGCCCAACCAGGTCTCCGTAATGCCCATAAGGTCCATGGAACCCCTGTATAAGATCACAAACAAGGGGCTTTGTTCACCACAGACCGAGCATTGCACAACATCAATCAAGGCCCAGGCTCTGAGGATCCTGACCATCCGGGAACGGAAAAGTCCAGGGGTCGGAGCGTGATCGCTTTAAGACATCGAGCACGCGCCCCGGAATTTGATATGACCCCTCGCTTCCGCCATACCTGCCCCTCCCACTTATCCTTTATCATGCAGAATTACACTTTCATGTTTATTGCTTGGCATCAGCCTTTGTTCTTTAATTAAGAATTAAACATGACTCATCTATTAAATAATACAAGCTATAATATGAGGAGAGGAGGAAAGGATAAGTATGCAGCGATCCTGTTCATATAGGTTTCACCCAGTGGTAGGATTCAAGTAATTTAACAGCTGGTTCTCTGCCCTAATGATTTCTTCCAACAACCGGTTTACCAAACTGCTCAGAAAGTTAACAACCGATTCTCCCAAAGTGGTGTGAACTGGCTGAATCCCACAACTGGTTTCACCCTTTTAGACCTGAGCTGAACATCTCAATCTGCCAATAATAGAACTTGGATAAGGGGGGGGGAACCACTATTTATTTAGTTCTTACCCACTCTGAGCCTAATCTGAATGCTGACCTTCGTCCAGTTCTCCCTATGCTAGCTGTCATAGGCAGTGAGCATCTTTTTAAACATAGCTAAGGGAAAGATATTCAGCTCAGGATGGGGTATCTTAAATGCTGTTATTTATGAATTATTAAAATGTGCTTTAAAGACCTTTGTTTCTTGTCTTTCCTCCCACTTATCCTTTATCATGCAGAATTACACTTTCATGTTTATTGCTTGGCATCAGCCTTTGTTCTTTAATTAAGAATTAAACATGACTCATCTATTAAATAATACAAGCTATAATATGAGGAGAATAGTGTGTGCTTGTCATCTAAAGTTATTTATATATATAAAACTGGGAAAGATTGAGGCAAAAGAAGAATGGGACGACACAGAACTAGGTTGCTGGATGGAGTCACTGAAGCAGTCAGTGTGAGCTTAAATGGACTCCAGAGGATGGTAGAGGACAGGAAATGGGATTCAAAACAGCCTTAGTGAAAGACCAAAATCCATAATTTTGCAGGAAAGATGTCATGAGATATTGGCAGTTTGTTTTCTCTGGATCCAATACATGGTATTATCGCTCCAATAGTTTGGACTTCGAAAACCCAGAATTTCTGAAACTTGAAAAATCTTTTTCTGTCTTGTCCTTAGATTAAAAAAAGGCTCAGAGCACATACCTAGAGCCAGTGTGATCTAGTGGTTAAGGGCACCAAACTAGAAGCCAGGAAACTGTCAGTCATGTCCGGCCTTAGGCAGGAAGCCAGCTGGATGACTTTGGATAATCATTTTCCCACAAGATTGTTGTTGTAAGGAAAATATGAGGAGAGGAGGAAAGGATAAGTATGCAGCGATCCTGTTCATATAGGTTTCACCCAGTGGTAGGATTCAAGTAATTTAACAGCTGGTTCTCTGCCCTAATGATTTCTTCCAACAACCGGTTTACCAAACTGCTCAGAAAGTTAACAACCGATTCTCCCAAAGTGGTGTGAACTGGCTGAATCCCACAACTGGTTTCACCCTTTTAGACCTGAGCTGAACATCTCAATCTGCCAATAATAGAACTTGGATAAGGGGGGGGGAACCACTATTTATTTAGTTCTTACCCACTCTGAGCCTAATCTGAATGCTGACCTTCGTCCAGTTCTCCCTATGCTAGCTGTCATAGGCAGTGAGCATCTTTTTAAACATAGCTAAGGGAAAGATATTCAGCTCAGGATGGGGTATCTTAAATGCTGTTATTTATGAATTATTAAAATGTGCTTTAAAGACCTTTGTTTCTTGTCTTTCCTCCCACTTATCCTTTATCATGCAGAATTACACTTTCATGTTTATTGCTTGGCATCAGCCTTTGTTTCAGTTTGGCTAATGCTATGACTAGGCACCAGCTTGGATAATGTGCTGTTGATGTTAGGGAATCATGAATGGAGGTGAGTGCAGTGGTCGGTTTCAAATGTAAAAAGTACCAGTTCTGTGAGAGTGGCTTGGTGGGCGTGGCTTAGTGGCTGTGGCAGGGGAAGGATACTGTAAAATCTCCACTCACATCAGAGGTGGATTTCAGCAGGTTTTGACCAGTTCTGGAGAACCGGTAGCGGAAATTTTGAGTAGTTTGGAGAATCGGTAGTAAAAATTCTGACTGACCCGCCCCATCTATTCTCTGCCTCCCAAGTCCCAGCTGATTGGGAGGAAATGGGATTTTGCAGTATCCTTCCCTGGAGTGGGGTAGGAATGGAGATTTTACAGTATCCTTCCTGCAACTCCCACCAAGCCACACCCACAGAACTGGTAGTAAAAAAAATTGAAACCCACCACTGATTCCCACCCCATTCCAGGGGTGCAAAATCCCCATTTCCTCCTGATCAGCTGGGAACCCGGGAGGCAGAGAATAGATGGGGGTGGGCGAGCGGGTCCAGTCAGAGGTGGTATTTACCGGTTCTCCAAACTACTCAAAATTTCTGCTACCGGTTCTGCAGAACTGGTCAAAACCTGCTGAAACCCATCTCTGGGTGGGTGGGTAAAAGGGATCCAGAGGACAGGAAAATGGGATTCAAAACAGCCTTAGTGAAAGACCAAAATCCATAATTTTTGCAGGGAAAGATGTCATGAGATATTGGCAGTTTGTTTTCTCTGGATCCAATACATGGTATTATCGTCTCCAATAGTTTGGACTTTCGAAAAACCCAGAATTTCTGAAACTTGAAAAATCTTTTTCTGTCTTGTCCTTAGATTAAAAAAAAAAGGCTCAGAGCACATACCTAGAGCCAGTGTGATCTAGTGGTTAAGGGCACCAAACTAGAAGCCAGGAAACTGTCAGTCATGTCCGGCCTTAGGCAGGGAAGCCAGCTGGATGACTTTGGATAATCATTTTCCCACAAGATTGTTGTTGTAAGGAAAATATGAGGAGAATAGTGTGTGTGCTTGTCATCTAAAGTTATTTATATATATAAAACTGGGAAAGATTGAGGGCAAAAGAAGAATGGGACGACACAGAACTAGGTTGCTGGATGGAGTCACTGAAGCAGTCAGTGTGAGCTTAAATGGACTCCAGAGGATGGTAGAGGACAGGAAGGCCTGGAGGAACATTGTCCATGGGGTCATGATGGGTTGGACATGATTTCACAACTAACAACAACAAAGATACAAATAAATGAATAGCTGCAAATGGGTTTTACATCAAATCAGAAGGGCTTGCAGAGATGAAACTTCAGCATAACTTTTGAGCAAAGTATTTCAATGGAACAGAGCAATTCCATGTATCCATATTAAAATCATGCAAATAAACAATATTTTTTCTTCCTATATCATTTTTTGTGGGGTTATTTTAGGGTCAAGAGAAGGTTGGCTAAATAAATGAAACTGGGTAGGTATATGGACCTCTGCTGAACTTTTATATCTCTTCTCCCTTGATTATCTGAAGGTTGAGGTCTGGAAGAGATGCTCAGTGACAATGTTGTGACCAAATGTATATGTATGTATGTATGTATGTATGTATGTATGTATGTATGTATGTATGTATGTATGTATGTATGCAAGGGTCCTCTTTGTAGACTTTAGTTCAGCATTCAATACCATCATTCCAGACATTCTTCTAACTAAACTAAACCAGCTACAGGTACCGGAACAGACTTGTAAGTGGATCGCAAGCTTCCTAACAAACAGGAAGCAGCAGGTGAAGCTAAGCAAGATCACATCAAATACCTGTACAATTAGCACAGGGCCCCCCCAAGGCTGTGTGCTCTCCCCACTTCTCTTCTCTCTGTATACCAATGACTGCATCTCCAACGATCCATCTGTCAAGCTACTGAAGTTCGCAGATGACACAACAGTGATTAGTCTCATTCGAGACAATGACGAATCCGCATATAGACTAGAGGTTGAACAACAAGCCTTGTGGTGCAACCAAAACAATCTGGAACTGAACACGCTCAGAACTGTAGAAATGGCGGTAGACTTCAGGAGAAACCCTTCTATACTTCCACCTCTTACAATACTAGACAATACAGTATTAACAGTAGAAACCTTTAAATTTCTAGGTTCTATCATATCGCAAGATCTAAAATGGACAGCTAACATCAAAAACATCATCAAAAAAGGACAACAAAGAATGTTCTTTCTGCGCCAACTCAGTAAGCTCAAACTGCCCAAGGAGCTGCTGATTCAGTTCTACAGAGGAATTATTGAGTCTGGCATTTGCACCTCTATAACTGTCTGGTTCGGTTCTGCAACCCAACAAGACAGACACAGACTTCAGAGGATAATTAGAACTGCAGAAAAAATAATTGCTACCAACCTGCCTTCCATTGAGGACCTGAATACTGCATGAATCAAGAAGAGGGCCGTGAAAATATTTACAGATCCCTCACATCCAGGACATAAACTGTTTCAACTCCTACCCTCAAAACAACGCTGTAGAGCACTGCACACCAGAACAACTAGACACAAGAACAGTTTTTTCCCAAAGGCCATCACTCTGCTAAACAATTAATTCCCTCAACACTGTCAAACTATTTACTAAATCTGCACTACTATTAATCTTCTCATAGTTCCCATCACCAATCTCTTTCCACTTATGACTGTATGACTGTAACTTTGTTGCTGGCAATCCTTATCGTTTATATTGATATATTGACCATCATTTGTGTTGTAAATGTTGTACCTTGATGAACATATCTTTTCTTTTATGTACACTGAGAGCATATGCACCAAGACAAATTCCTTGTGTGTCCAATCACACTTGGCCAATAAAATTCTATTCTATTCTATTCTATATATATATATAATGAGCTGTTTTTTGTTCCAGCATTGTTATCACTCATTAAAAATTGAGAAATTAATGGAGTTTTACATTTTTTGTCTTCTATTTAAAGCAGACAGGAAGGAAAAAAGAAAAGCTGTATTTTTCTCTAATAAGGTGTACATTCCACTGCCACTAAAAATATTCTCTTTACTAAATGTTGTTAAAAGTGAAGAAAAAAAAGTAAAGGAAATAAAAAGAGGATTCGGTGCATTATCATATATCCCCGTGCTGAGATAAAGCTTAATAACTTAGAGTAAGGAACATTTGACACTATAACATTAGACTTTCAAATCCTTTGCTTTATTCTTTTTAAGCAGAAATGACAAGAGTGGGCATTGTCCAATTATGAGCCTTCTGTAAATATACAAGGACAAAATTAACATAAAATGTACTTACGAGACTTAGCAAGGGAACAAGTGCTATTTAAATCACATTAAATCAACTATTGTGAACTACACTATTTCTTCACACAACGGATAATGAAATGTAGATTTTAGCTTAGGTCAATATACATTAGAGCTATTTCAAATAGGGAAGGTATCTGAACCAAATCTTCATAAAATTCACTGTACACAAAATATTTAGCTTACTTCTGGAATTTATTAGAAATCAATTCATATCTCCCATATGCAATGATATGGTGATTTGACTAAATACCATCAATGTTGAAATGCCATTGGATTAGTTCAGAAATTGGAAAATGTGTATCTTTAAATCTACTGAGTTATCTATGTATCTGAAATTGGGTTGCCACAATCTTTAAAAATCTTTCCCCGTTCTAGTGAAGCAATGATGCCGTTCACTAGAGTTTATTGATTTAACAAGCTGTGGTACAACTGGATATAACCCCAAGCAGTCTATTTATGCCTTTGAGGAAAAATCATGATAAATCACTCAAAGGAGCAAAAAAAAGGAAAGAAAGAAAGAAAAAAGAGAAAAGAAAAGAAAAGGGGGAGCTGAAAGGGGTAAAAAAGAAAAAGAAACATTGTTTTATATGCCTCATATTGGATATTTAGATTGGCATGGTAGCTCAGTGGTTAAGATACTGGGCTTGTTAGCTGAAAAGCAGGCAATCCAGGTTCGACACCCAAGTGCCATGCAATGGGGTGAGCTTACATCCTTGCCCCAGCTCCTGCCAACTTAGCAGTTTGAAAGCATGCAAATGTGAGTAGATAAATAGGTACCACTTTGATGGGAAGGAAGCAGTGCTCCATGACATGATGCTGGACATATGACTATAGAAATGTCTTTGGACAGCGCTGGCTCAATGTCTTTGAAGCAGAGATAAGCACCAACCCCTATAGTCGGCAATGACTAGTAGAGTAAAATCTGCAGGGATTCCTTTACCTTTACTTTTATTAAATATTTATCTTATTAACCATTCACAACATCTTTTGGAGTAGTTCTGTTTAGTACAATAAAATGTTGAAATAGCAACTATGTTGAAATATATATGAAAAAGAAAACGTCCCTTGAGGCATCTACTAGCTTTGGCTTTGAACTGCAACTGTTTGGGGAAAAGAATTAGATGCCATTCAGAATAAGAGTTCACATTTCTGAAGTTCCGTCCTAGTCAACTTTTCCCAGTTGTCTCATCTTTCTACCAAGTCTATCTCACTTTTTTAAAAAAGTTAAAAATTAGTTGTGTTCATTCTTCCAGGGTAATGATTAAGAAGTCTGATGTTCACATTGTATTAGAACCTGAATTGAAGTTTTAAAAAAGCCTCTGATTTTATTTGAACTGATATGGTTTGAGTTTCTAATTCAGTTTAAACCCTTTTACAACACACTAAATTAGTCCCAGAATTGAAGGTGATCGGTACACATTTGCACAATGTACTACTGCTGTAACATATAATGTATAAACCCAGGGAAGAAAACCCTCTAAACCGAAATAGGTTGAGCTTTAATGATTTCTAAACATGTCCACAAACAGGATCATTGATGAAACAAATTGCTACTTTGTGTAGGCGAATATATCTCTGCTGACATTTTCACAGTATTCATTTGTTTATACTCAACCTGATCAATAACAATGTATTGTTTATTTTGATGGATGCCATGGATCTCTCACAGAAAAAAAAAAGCCATATGTCTGGTATTTGTCATGAAAATCATTAAATCTCATTAAAACAAAGGATTTATCCTGTTAACAAGTTTGTCCACAAGCTAGGCATTTATACACACGGTACTAAAAGTTGCAGCTTGAGTGAGTGACTCAAATCATTAAAGGAATTGATTTTATCACAACCGTCCATATACTCATAGTGGTTAAACTACTTTTAAGTATATTGTTTCTAAAAACAATTCCTCATTGTGTAATTTTATATACTCTTTAAAATTTATGATGATTCAGCAACCACGTATATGATGCATTTGTACTGTGGTGAAATTTGAGGAAAATGGTATTACCGTATTTTTCAGAGTATAAGACGCACCTTAGTTTTTGGGGAGGAAAATAAGAAAAAAGCTGATTGGCGGGTGGATTGGCCTCCCAGAATACCCCCAATCAGCTGTTCCCAGAGGTGAATTTTAGCAACAGGTTCCTTGGTTGTGAGCTCTGTGTCTTGCTTTTTTTGCTTTTTTTCCCCTGAAACTCTGTTTCAGAAAAAACTTTCTGCCTCTGAAAGCCTCCAAAACAAAACTTCAGAAAAAAAAGCCTCTGAAGCTCTGTTTGGGAACTTTTTTTCCGAAACTCTGTTTGGGGCTTTTTTTCTGAAGCTTCTTTCAGCCTCTGAAATTTCCATTTGAGAAGCTGTGTGGGCTACTTTCGGAGTATAAGACGCACCCAGATTTTCACCTTCTTTTTTGGGGGGAAAAAAGTGTGTCTTATACTATACCAAACAAATATGGTAATTCAAAAACAACACTAGCATTGGTATCATAACTGACTGAGGAAGCAGAGAGGAACAACTAGCATAAATATGTTTGTATGATTGCTTGTACAACCACTAGCAAACTGACTGATGAAATAACTTATGCAATGAGATATACAAATGAAAATAAAGTATTGGATCTGTCTATGGAACATACATAAAAACAGCGTTTTCAGTTTTCACAGTGACAGGAGTTTTGGGCAAGTGGAATTGATGTAAGAGCCAATATGATGTGTCAGTTGTTATATGGCTTGAAAGAACTAGGTTCAAATCCACATTCACCCACTGAAACTCAGTGGGTGTATTAGACCAGTCACTGTCTCTCAAACTATCCCACTGTCCCATTTTGAGGGGACAAATTGGAGAAGAAAATACAATAGTATACGTCATCTTTGGTTCTTGAACTGTATGATTCTAGTGCTTTTATATGCTTCTCAGCTATCTCTGCTTATTACTAAAATTAACTTCTTATTATGGGCCTATTCAATGAATCAGATTCTGAATTGGAGAAAGAAGGCTTAACAGTTCTAATCTCAAAACTCAGCTTCTTAAATATCTTCAGATGATTCATAAACAGCAGGACCTGGTGGAGAGCTAGCAGGTCAGAGAGCAGTCAGGTAATCAGGCACCTCTTACAAAAGCACAGCAGGAAGTTGAGTCACACATTCTATAGCATAGCCAGGTCAAGATTCTTAGTCCAAATAAAAGGAAATCTCATAGTACATGTGTTCTTCTCGGGGTCCAACATGCTACTTGGAAACAAGAACTAGCAGGGTAGCACAGTTCTTCCATCATCATATTTGGGATTCCAAAGAGAATGCTGCTTATGTGCATTTAGTACCAGAGACAATCTACATCTGGAACATTTTCTGCTAACAATAGCAATCTGACATGCACAGGGTATGTAGGGAAGTGATAAATGTATGAGATGTATCATCTGCAAAGTGAAGAGATGCAGTGTATGAAGAGAGTGTTCACTGATTCATTTCTCTTATTTTTCATTTAGTCAAGAATAACATCCTAGCACTCGGAAAGTAATTGTCAGATTGCACAGATTTATTATCTTGTTATTTTTTTAAAAAAAATAATAATGAGAATAAGCTATAAATAAAGTGGAGGTTACTGTAATTAACCAAAAGCTGCACTTGAATGAATTTAAATTTATTTGTTGCAAATGAACCAATATGCTCTGTTGATATAGAAGATGCCCCTTTCCATTATTTTTTAAGGAAATGGATTTCTTGCTGGGATAAGTGCTGCAATTGGAAATTTTAGATTAAAAATGATTTGGCTGAAACAGTGGGAAAGCAAAACGGGGTTTTTTTGCAGTTATTATAAACAGAAATATGGTAATAAGGATCAACTTTTAAATATTAAAGTGAAACTATACATTGTGGTTAGAAAAGTTGCTGAGGAACCTGAGAGCAAACTTGGTTCTGATACAGAATAGTTAAATCCAAAATTATACTCTTTTATTGTAGGAAAGTTACTATATCAAATACTATTTTTCAAAAGGATCAGCATCAATCCTTTTTACATGAAATGCTTATAGTATACTACACCTTAGTTTTCTCTTTTGCAATATTTTTGTTTATCAAGAGAGAAACACCCTAACTTAACAAACACATATGAGGGAATTAGTGAAATGACACTTCTCATTTCTATGACCTTCAACTTATAGAGTGTGTGTGTGTGTGTGTGTGTGTGTGTGTGTGTGTGTGTGTGTGTGTTTTCTAGCTATATTTCTTGTTTGGTCCAAATAGAAAACTGAAACCAGACCCCAGTGGGAAAAAGAAAGGAAAAGTGCACACTAAATCAGACTCCAATTAAAGAGAAGCTGAGAACCATGAAATCAGTGTTGAGAAATGCTCAACTCATTAAAATAATATGGGTGTTTTCTTCATAATTCTCAGCATGCCTACTACTCTTCAGGAGGTATATAAAGAACTGAGAAGTTGGATTAGCCTACTTTCATTTGACCCATCCTTTTTAAGTTCAAGGATTAAAGTTTAGTCCTGTTGCCTGATGGTTTCTTATACAGTAGCTACATTATGACATTGTTCCATAGGTACTGGAGAAGAAGTTCCTTCTGCAGCCCCAGTTTATTGCCATATATATTAGGCAAACCTTGACCTGTGGGTCATTGTTTCAGAGATATTTTCTTACCTAAGACTTGCATACTCACTTTGCATCCCCGTACCCCTCTATGACACATCTAGCCTCCTCACACCTTCCTTTGCATCACCACATATTTTCCACAACTCATGTGGCACTTCTGGTGCTTTCTATACATCTTCCTGACCTGCACTTGTGCAACCCCTCACATCCTTGTGCACTCTCCCTGACCCACATGATACCTCTCATGCATCCCTGTGCATCCCCACATACCTTCCCCATCCTGTGTGATCCCTATTGTGCACTCCTTTGTCCCCTTGTGCCCTGTCTCCAATCTACCCACTGTCTCCCAAGAACTGCCTCCCCTACTTGGCAGCAACCATTTGTTTGCCTGCCAGCCTGGAACTTTTAAGATCTTGCTGGCTTTCCTATTGACTTTTTTGGTGGGAAGCTGGCAGGAAGTGCTTGAAGTGCCAGTCATGTGACTGCAGCTAAATATGGTAGTATGGCAATACTGGAAAAGTCCCAACTCTGTCAAATTTCAGTCCCCTGAAATGATGAATTCCAGATTTTGGACGCATTCTGTAAGTAGCACATTTTAGATACCTTGATTCAAAAATTCTTACTGTATAATGCTCTGTTTCACCCAATTAAAAGTTACAAATAATCAAAAGACAAATAGTTTTGGTAGTACAGTATAGTAGTATACAAAAGATTTAGAACTTTGTTTTCTTCAGCCAGAAGTATGGCTGCTTAATAAGAAGAGTTCTCTTTTGTAAGTATTTTTTCCTTCACTTAAAAACAACTCTCAGAATACTAGCGTTCAACTACAAATTACTAAGAACAAAGTAATAAATGGCCTTAAACCAAATCACTGTGTAATTTGGAATGCTCATTTTAAAAAGAGCTTCAGGTTCATTTTTTCTTTCTGCTTATTTTTCTTCCAATTTTCTAAACTAAGACTTAAATAACAGACTTTCCCTACTCCCGCAACAAATTTCATGGACTTCTATTAATTTCAAATAGTTTGTTAAAAGTCACACTTTCCTTAGCATGCCACATGTTAACTTTTTCATATATATTTTTTCTCATCTGGGTATTTTAATTTCATATTATGATATTGATTTTTAAATATTCCCTTTTCAACTTTATTAATCGAAGTGTGATTCTAGAATACTTTTTAAAAAGGTTTTCACCTCCAAATCATAAGCAGGATGCTAACACAAATTAATATTTATCTAGTTAGCTTAGAAAGTCAGAAGGATATAGAACATAACGCAACATACTTTGAGTTTTTTTATTTAGCAGCAAGAGTTTGAAAATATCTCTCATATTGAATGTCTTGCTTGTTTTAATGGCTTATATCAATATTTTAATCTATAAGAGGCATAATACTAATGTCACACCTTTAATTAAATAGCTTGTTCTTTAACAAAAAGCCACAACTTTGATGGAATGTGCCACAGTGAGAGACAGCTTGGGCAACACAGAACTTTCTAGGAGGAGGTCCAGATTAAATGCAATTCTGAAAGGGGAGAGGGGAAGAGGTTTGGCAAAATTTTGTCTATTTTGGGCAATTAAAGAACTGAATGTGTTTGGATCTCACTGTCTCATCTCTGGACTTGCATCTGGCATCTTCTATGTAATAAGGAGGCATGGGACCTGCCACTATCAAGATGCTTTAGATTACTAAATGTATACCTGTGCTTCTTTGTTACAATGCAGTAGTAGAATTCCACATAAATTTGTCAAGATTCAATCAATTTGCAAGAGTCATATAGATTCCTAAGATTCCCATAGATTCTCAAGATTCCCATAGATTCCCATAGATTCCCATAGAATTGCAGGGTAACCTTATCTATTTTTTTTAACTAAGTAAATTTTCTTGGTAGATCACTGGGAAATTGTAGAAACAATACATATTATTTTCAATGATTTGATAAATCATTGTCCACAATGATTCCGATTGATAAACTAGTTAAGCATGAACTGGATGGCATTACAGCTAAGTAGATATAAGTAGACTTGAAAATTCATAAATGGTAAGGTAAAGGTTCCCCTCGCACATATATGCTAGTCATTCCCGACTTTAGGAGGCGGTGTTCATTTCCGTTTCAAAGCTGAAGAGCCAGCCTATCTGAAGACGTATCCATGGTCATGTGGCCAGCATGACTCAACGCCAAAGGCACACAGAATGCTGTTACCTTCCCACCAAAGGTGGTCCCTTTTTTTCTACTTGCATTTTTATATGCTTTCGAAACTGCTAGGTTGGCAGAAGCTGGGACAAGTAATGGGAGCTCACCCTGTTATGCGGCACTAGGGATTCAAACCGCTGAACTGCCAACCTTTCGATCGACAAGCTCAGCATCCTAGTCCCTGAGCCACCGCATCCTTAGAATATAAATGGTACACAGTCAAAATAGAGTGAGGAAATGAGTGGGGTGTCCCAATATTCAGTTCTGGTCCCTGAATTCTGCAATATTTTATTAATGATTTGGAGAAGGTGGTTTCATATTTGCAGATAATAGAAAAACTGTGTCAGATACTGTAGAAGGCAGAAATGTTCAAAATGGTATTGATTGGTTAGAGATACAGGGTGAACATAACAGAAAGAAATTGATCAGGGACAAATGGAAAATTCCCCTGTAAGAAATCAGATGTCATATGCACAATTATAGATTGGGAGATGTCTGTTTTGACAGCAAAGCTTGTGAAAATGTTCTTGGAATAATTGCTGATCACAGCTGAAATATGAATCAACTGGAAAGAAAAAGTAAAAACAATTTTCAGCAGCCTGAACAGAAGAATGGTTTCCTAATCATGGAAAGCATTATTATGTTTGCTCCTGCATTGATGCATTTGGGTTTTTTAACAAGTTCTGGGTGCTGCAGTAAAAGAATTTGGAGAAACTGGAAGAGACAAAGAAGATAATAAGCATGATCAGGAAAAAACAAAGATAAAGGTTTCCCCTGTCCAGTTGCTTCCGACTCTAGGCGGTGGTGCTCAACTCTGTTTCTTAGCCAGGGGAGCCAGCGTTGTCTGAAGACACTTTTGCAGGTCATGCGGCCAGCATGGCTATATATCAAAGTTGCATGGAATGCTGCTACCTTCCCACCAAAGTGATACTTATTTATCTACTTGCATTTGCATGCTTTCAAACTGCTGGGTGGGCAGGAACTGCCCAAAGAGCTGCTGATTCAGTTCTACAGAGGAATTATTGAGTCTGTCATCTGCACCTCCATAACTGTCTACTTTGGCTGTGCAACCAAACCAAACAGACACAGACTTCAACGGATAATTAGAACTGCAGAAAAAAAAACAATTGCTACCAACATGCCTTCCACTGAGGACCTGTATGCTGCACGAGTCAAAAAGAGGGCTGTGAAAATATCTACAGACCTCTCACATCCTGGACAAAAATTGTTTCAACTTCTAACCTCAATGGCATTTGGGAAGAAACTGTTCTTGCACATCAGAACAACTAGACACAAGAACAGTTTCTTCCCGAACACCATCACTCTGCTAAACCAATAATTCCCTCAACACTGTCAAACTATTACTAAATCTGCACTACTATTAATCTTCTCATCATTCCCATCACACATCTCTTTCCACTTATGACTGTATGATCATAACATTGTTGCTTGTATCCTTATGATTTATATTGATATTCATTGTTTCCTGATTGCTTATTTGTAGCCTATGACTATCATTAAGTGTTGTACCTTAGAATTCTTGATGAACATATCTTTTCTTTTATGTACACTGAGAGCATATTCACCAAGACAAATTCCTTGCGTGTCCAATCACACTTGGCCAATAAAGAATTCTAACTGAGGAAGATAATAGGAGCTTACCCTATCGTACATCACTTTGGTCTTTACATCTGATAAACTTACTGTCTTTATGATCAGGAGGAAAAACTAAAACATTTAGAACTTTGATGTATGAAGAGCAATTGAAAAAAACTCTTAGCTATGAGAAGATACATTTTCAGATGCATTACTTACATGCATAATGTTATCAATTTGATTTGCAATGTGTGTTTTTTCTGCTGCTTTTCCAAAAAGGTCCCTTTGCTGATGAACTCCAGAGGATCTTAAAAACACTTCCTTACATAGCCTCCAGACAGCCTATAAAGCAGCTTTCACCTTTCAACTGCTTCATGACTTTGTTTGGTGATCCCAGTGCAGGTTTCATGTTTGCCACAGAAGAAAAGAGAATCATGTAAATCTAGCTTTAGTTTCTAAGGCTTAGCCTCTTAGTCTTTTCTTGATAAAAGAAGCTAATCGGAAAAACTGCCTAAATTTAAGAGTCTGTGTTTTTTTCAAATTCCATGCCTCATGTTGAGAGATTTACAGTTTCTGGGAAATGGTACTGAATTGTTCTTTATGATAACATTTGTTATTTCAATTATGATAGAGAATTGCTACAAGACTCTTTGCAGATTCTAACTCCTTTATTTAATAGCAGAGATAAAAACTCTGGATGCACTTTTAATCTGCCTAGCAAGCAGAGATACTTTGCTGTATTGGCTGAATAGAAATAGTTTGGATTAAAGCAGTATCCAACTGTTCTCGCTGTAAAAACCTTGAACTAAAATGAAAAATCATTGCATGCCAAATATCTCCTCGCATAAAAAAGCATATTGTTTTACTGTCCTTTATGTTAAGCAGAAATCATCTGGGGGAACCATCATTTCAAAGGGAATATGTTGCTTCAGCTTCCAAGTCTATTGATTAGTTCCCTAATTTTCTTTCCCAGTCTGTTAGAAAGAGGTATAGTTGAACATTTTAACCTGAATATTAATTAATACATATTAATTTAATATTTCCTAGATTTTAGAATACATAAAAGTAACATGACATCTTTGTCTAAGGAGTTTACTTCTTACTCTCTCCATTTGCTACAATTGCCTGAATTTTTTTCTTAGTTTCTGTGACCTTTTCCAATTTTTTTCTAGAAGTGCTAAAATGGTGACCACCAGGAGATACCAAGTTTGTAGATCAAATCAAATCTTTATTGTCAGTGCACAACAATGAGATTGGTTGAGCTTTCAGTGCCCCTCCCCCCACCAACACAATACAACTCACGGTGAAGACAGAAAATCTCTAACCCAATAAGTCATATTAACAAAACACCCAGTTCTATTTCACCAGTGTGAACATGTTATACATTGCGCCGGCCCTGCAAGTGCATTGTACTACATAGTTATGATGTCATTTCAAATTCAGGAGTCTGACAGTCCACGGATAAAAACTGTTCTTCAGCTTGTTTGTGCGTCTGGCTAAGCTTCTATATCTCCTTCCCGATGGTAGGAGGATAAAGAAGTGGTGACCAGGGTGAGAGTCATCCCTGAGAATTTTCCTCATTCTTCTAAGGCAGTGAGCCCTAGCAATCTCATCCAGTGGTAGCATGGGACAGCTCATGATGTTTTGTGCTGTGCTCACTACCCTCTGTAATGTTTTTCTATCCACGGCTGTCAAACCGGCACACCATACCATGATGCAGTAAGTTGTCCCCAACCTTTCCGGCTCCATGGACTAGTGGTGGTGGTGGAGCAGAGGCAGCAACAGTGGTGTGTGTGTGTGTGTGTGTGTGTGCGTGCGTGTGTGTGTGAATAGTTTCACACATGCAACCTAGGTCTACGCATAAAGCTTTGCGCATTTGCTGACCGCTAGTGCAGCCTAGTTCCCAACAGGCTGCAGATCAGTACTGGTTTGCAACCCAAGGGCTGGGGATCCCCGTTGTAAGGAAGACCAAAAACTTGAAAGTTATTGCCAAGAAAATACATACACCTACATACCCATGTGGTCTCAAGGAATCAAGCTGATATTTCTCTGTTCCAGTTCTTTGTATACTTTATTCCACTACTTACTCAATTCCACAATCTTTGCCAGTTCTATTCTAATGAGATGATATCATTTCCAAGCTCTTCTGCACTGCATTTTTTATACAAACATTATCATTGTAAAACCTAGGTGTGGTTACTATTTTTCTTTGCCTCCAAGTCTCTCAGGTGCTAAAACTTCCTTGAGGCTGATTGGGTGAGCATGCTTATCTTGGATATTCCCATAATTGATGGAAATTCCCATTGTCATTCCATGGCAGCAAACAACAAAAGGTAATCAGGAGAATAATAGTTTTATTTATTCCTATTTGTATTTCATGTCAATTTTTTAAAACAGTTATACAATATTTGTGATTGTATTTATGGTTCTTGACTATATTTAAAATATCACTATGAAAATTGATGTCCGGGAGGGATTTGACATTGTTCAATGGGAACATTGACAAGGAAAATGTATTTTTTCCAGATCAGTGAACAAATGTATTTTGAATTTGGGAAAAATTGTTTACCATATATTTGAGTGGCATTTGTTTCATGTACAAGATCCATGTGAATAAACTCTGTGCATGTATAGCGATTAAAAGACTTTTTTTTTCTTAGATTCTCCATTGAAATTGTCACATTGGGTGACCATTGCTGGAAAGATCTTCACTCAGCAAAATATGGATATATCAAAAATGACAGTTACATTAGTGTTCCAGAAATCTATCCCTATTATTTTCTCAAAAGTGCAGGAATAGCAAGATTTTTTTCCCTTTCTTCTGTAATAATATAAAATTGCTATGGCTATGCTAAATTCCGTGAGTTTTTAAAAAAGAAAAATAAAGCTAGCTGAATCTTCTGTTCCATTCGCACATAATTTCATGTTCTGTTGTCTCACTTCAGATTGTCAAGTTGCAGAAATGAAGAAGCAATACAAAGTTTAATCTTAAAGGAGAAATGAAAACTCTTTCTAGATATTACTTTACTGTTAGAAAAGCTGTTCCCTGGTCTTTGTTTTTAAGTTTTCTTCAAACACATCACAACTACTTTTGCTAGTATGGCATGATCCAAGAATACTCTGGGAATTCCCTGGATAAGACAAGGCGAAGAATAATGGATGGAAACTAACCAAGGAGAGGACCAAGCTATAACTAAGGAGAAAATTCCTGATGGTGAAAGCAATCAACCAATGGAATGGTTTAGAAGATATGGATGCTTCATCGCCAGAGGCTTTCAGAAAGGAACTGGACAAACATTTGTCTGAAATGGTATAGAGTCTCCTGCTTGAGCAGAGGGTTGGACTAGAAGACCTCCATGGTCTCTTCCAATTCTATTGTTCTATGTTTTATGTTTTTAAAAGACTGGAATTTCTTATGGATTATAATGAAAATGGAAAAATATGAATTGCTGATTTATGGATTAGCTGATTAGAAAGGATTGAATATGGGAAGAAGGGAATTATATGTAATTTTAATTTAATTGTAATTGTAGTTTTTTGAGTGGCAATAAGTTTGTTTCTAACCAGTGTAAAGGAGATGGAAGTTGTTTCTTTATACAAGCTTACTTTTTTTTCTATCTGTATTGCATTTTTCATTTTTCATCTTTTCATTTTCTTCATGTTTTGTTCTCTTTTTTCTTTGTGAAAATTTCTAATAATAATACATCATCAAACAACAATACCTGCCTGTCCTAGGTCCTTGGAAAAAACTGGATAGCTGGATATAAATGCCAAGCCCAGTCTAAGCAATCCAACAATATGAGAGAAAGAGGAGGGAGGGAGGGAGAGAGGATGTTATGGAGCTATAGATATACCAAGGAAAATTCTAAAGCAGATATAAAAGTATTGATTAAAGTGACTGGAAATCAATGTAGTGATTATTAAAAGTTGGTTTGCTTTTAGGAACAACTTTTACCAGGCAACCTTATCTATTTTGGAGGTTGTTTTCTTTCTGGTTTATGGAAATGTTATGATTAAAATATGTTTTAATTTTAACAAGTTCTTTGACAAACTATCTCAAATTTTATTAGCAAGCTATTAAATATGTGTTGGATGACAAAACTATTAGTGTGATTACTTACAAAGATGGTTCCAAAATCAGACCTAAAAATCATTTGTCAATAGTTTCTTGTCAAACTTGAAAAAGTTGGCAAGTGGGGCCCATAGGGCACAAAATTATCCAGGAAGAAGTAATACCCTTGAAGACAGAGACAACATTCAAAATGATTGTGAGTGTTGAGAAAAGTAGGCTGAAGTAATAGAATGACATGTAAGAAATGCAAACTTATTCACTTAGGGAAAAGAAATCAAATGCAGAGTGATAGGATGAATGATGCCTGATTGGGTAACTGTAATTGTGAAAAGTATCTTGGAATAGAATCTGATTGCAAACTGAATGTGAGTAAGAAGTATGATATGCCTATTGCAAAAAGAAAATGCAGATTTAAAATGCATCAACAAAAGTAGTTTCGAAATCACAGGAAAGAAATGTCCCAATTTAGTTGGCATTAATCAGATCCTGCTTAGGTATTGTGTCCAGCTTTATAGGGGGATTGGTTCAGAAAAGGGCTGTGTCCAAGCAGAGGCACAGTCTGGGTTCCTGCAATGTGGTGAAAATTGGATTCCGTGACCTAAATGGCATTACAAACTTCAAAGTATTAGTGAAGTCTTAAGGTTTTGTGCCAACAGTCCTCATTTTATGTTTGTTCTCACTCAACTGCTTTAATCATTTGGAAGCTCATTCATCCACCATACAGGGATCTTTGGATCCCTTCTCAATCTCTTTTTGATACTATTGTTCTGAAATGTAAGGTTCTAAGAGCAAAGATGATTACCTCAGTATTCAGATTGCAAACCTATTAGACGTGCATTTAAAAGCCCTGATTTCAACAATGATCTGTTGAGATTCCACTATGCTCGTCTTGCCTGTATGGTCATTGTCTACATATTTACTCTCTTTGCTTAACTAGTTCTCAATCTGTGCCTCAGTATTTTCTCTTAACTAGTTCCAAGCTCAGTGCTTCATGAAAATGGAATTCAATTGCTGATGACTTTATCCATAAAATATTCTTGGCAACATTGCTGATTGAAATTTTCTTTCCAGCTTTAAATATAAGTCTATAGTCCTGGAATTCCCATGTGGTTCCCCCAGCTAAAAACTATTGAAGATCTATCCTACTTAAGCTACTTTTTCTTGTGCTAACAATGGCACCAAACCATTCTGCTCCTGCCCAAGGAGGAACAAGAAAGTGCTCCTAGTACAGACTTAGTCATCATACACTACTAATAGCAGCTACAGTCCTGTTGTAGAACCAAGGCAAAGGTCTTTCAGAGATCTTTAAAGAGATCTTTACAAATATCTCCATTAGAGCTTTACTGTCACTCAAGAGTGTGCACCCAGATGGGAATGTTGAACCCAGATGATATGTTGGCCTGATGGTAAGTTATCCACATACACATCAAAGATTCAAAGAAATGATTGAGAGATGTTGGGATTGGATGCAGGTCTACATTCTTACTATGCTGACAGACTATGCAGAACATGTGGTTTCATTCATAGATATGCCTAACAGTCCTACTTCCCAAATATGAGATACTGGATGCCTGAGCAAAACTATTTGGCACCAAAGAAGGCTATACACCATCCTGTACCTGCGAGCCTCTACTACAATCTGCACAAGGAATGCTAGGCCCCATATTGGATCAAGTATAAGGTCTGACTCAGGAGTGAAATTCAGCAGGTTCTGACAGGTTCTGGAGAACCAGTAGCAAAGATTTTGAGTAGTTCGGAGAACCAGCAAATACCACCTCTGGCTGGCCCCAGAGTGGGGTGGGAAAGGAGATTTTGCAATATCCTTCCCCCAGGAGTGGGGAGGGAATGGGGATTTTGCAGTATCCGTCCCCTGGAGTGGGAAGCACGGTGTGGGAAGCAAGATAGGACAATCCACTTCAGAAATCTTGCTAAGAGAACTACATGTTGTCCAAGCAGATATCAAGAATCGATACTAACTTGAAAACAAAACTAAAGCTGTATGTGATATATGAATAGAATCTATTAGTTTAATCTATTTTAGGTTTTCAAAAAGATTCAAAGAAAATGCTCCTCTTCCAAGCATTTTCTTCAGCTTGCATAATGAAGCTGCTAGTATTTGTGTTCATCTAAAAAAGCAACTTACTACATTATAAAACCTGATTAGTGATGCACCTGTCAGCAAGCACAGTTTGTTTTTCTAAGGAATACTTAAGTTATTTAATTGTGATACAATGGTATTAGAGTCCCAAAACAGGAGCAGAGGTTGATTATCTAATTCTTCAGTATTGTTTGGTGGTGTTTGAACAACTTTGTCAGACACTGGAGGGAAAACATGACCGTGCTTGCTACCAAGACATTTAGCTCAGCAAGTTAATAGCTTTACGCAAAATAGCAACTGAGCAAGGTAGGAAAATATTGCTTCTTAGTAGATGTGCGGTCCATTTCCCTCTGTTGTTTCTGGATCATCCAAGCCCTCCAATGTTAGGCAGTTCCTGAGGAATTTCTCCACCACAAACAACTCTGGGCAACTTGTAATATAAAAAGACAACTAAGCAGAAATATAAAAGACAAAAACCAAACCAACACAGATAAAACAAAACAAGGTAAAACAAAGAAAACTCCATGATTGTCTTGTCTTTTATGAATTTCACCCTTTGTATATCTTTTTCTGTAATGGGGGGGGGGGCGGGAATGACAGAAACACTAACTCTTTCCCCCAACCCAAATATTTGTTTGGCCTTAGTCTTTAAAAGCTATACATAAGGATTTTGTAGCAAAGCCTTTTTTGAATAATTATCCAACACCTTCCTCCCCCAGCTTCAGCCTCTTACTTCTTATTTTATCTTTAAAATAACATGCAGTAATGTGGTATTAATGTATTTCACTACTTGTGTGCTTTGATTTTTAATTTAGGAATGCTACCCAGTGGCATTTATCAGCCACTTAAAAACCTGGACTTCAGTAAAAGTTCTTTCACTCTGAATAATTTGTTTTTCCCTGTTCTGGTAAACTCATCTTGCCCAAATGTGTCTCTATTTGAACAAAAATGAAACGCCAAAAGCTAAATGCAATGTTTAAGGTAAAGTCATCACCTGAGCCAGGTGGGAAAAGAAAGAAGCAATTATTGCTTTTTGCTTCACAACATAATAATTCTGCCTATGGAGCCTGAAATGAAGCTGGCTTTTTCCCTTCTCCAATACTAGTGTCAAACTGCAGACTGATATCTAATTGATCAGTGACCATTAACAGAATTATAACTCTGGTTCTTAAGGGTTCTTTCCTGCTGAGCATGGGCCTTTGTTTCTGCATCCATGGGAATGCTTCGGCTTCTTCCCTCTTTCAAAGATACACCAGCTTGCATTTTATCTTGGCTGAATTTCATTCTTTTTCTGCCCATCTTGCTAATTTCTAGTTTTTGTGTTCTTTCTCAGTTCTCACTCATGTACATTGTACACCGTAATCCACCATCAGCACAATTCCTAAGGTGGAACTGTTTACTTTGTTATCTCCTTCTATTACTCCAGTGCATCTGTTTCAGGCAAAAAGAGCTGATACTGAGCCACACAGCTTCTTCAACCTTGGTAAAACTTTGTCCTCCTACTATTGGCATTTGAAAACTGCTGTTCTGCTAGTTGCTGAGCTGAAATTTTTCTGGCAACTTCTCCAAGTTTCCTCCTCCGCAAGAGAGACTTCTTTTTCCCTTCTATATCAGCCACATGTTTAAAAATATTTCTTGGTGTTTTGTTCTGATATTATTGAAGGTGGCGGAGAGTAATACCATTGGATATTTTTCTGTTATATCTCCGGAGCTGGGTTTCAGCAGGTTCTGACCAGTTCTGGAGAACTGGTGGTGGAAACTTTGAATAGTTTGGAGAACCGGTAGTAAAAATTCTGACTGGCCCTGCCCCCATCTATTCTCTGCCTCCCAAGTCCCAGCTGATTGGAAGGAAATGGGGATTTTGCAGTAACCTTCCCATGGAGTGGGGTGGGAATGGAGATTTTACAGTATCCTTCTGCTGCCACGCCCACCAAGCCATGCCACACCCACCAAGCCACACCCACAGAACTGGTAGTAAAAAAAATTGAAACCCACCAGTGTATATCTCTATCCATTTAAGCCATCTTGGCTATCCAGCCTAAAAAGAAATTAGTAGGAAGAATTCCTGTATAGTGTCTGTGGAGATTCTCAGTCAACCAGGTCATAGTTGTTTGAAGGTGCATTCAAAGGGCAACTGAACTGTGGTTTTTATTTCCTTGAGGAAGAAGAAGAAAATGTTTTGCTTCTCATCCAAGAAACTTCATCAGTTCTGATGGTGGTGAGGAGAATGGAAGGATAGGTACAGACTGAATGATATAATAGAATAGCATTTTTTATTGGCCAAGTGTGATTGGACACAGAAGGAATTTGTCTTGGTGCATATGCTCTCAGTGTACATAAAAGAAAAGATACATTTATCAAGAATCATAAGGTACAACCCTTAATGACAGTCATAGGGTACAAATAAGCAATCAGGAAACAATCAATATCGATATAAGTTGTAAGGATACAAGCAACAAAGTTACAGTCATACAGTCATAAGTAGAAGGAGATGGGTGGTGGGAACAATGAGAAGATTAATAGTAGTGCAGACTTAGTAAATAGTTTGACTATTTACTAATGATGAGGTTCTGATAGGATGGATGGGAGATGGAAGTGTTTCATTTCTTTGCAGTCAGTTTTTTGCAGTTCTTTGATGATTGCAAATAAACACAATCCTTCCATCCCTCCCATCCTATCAAAACCTATCCTTCCATCCCCCCACTATCACAACTGATGATGTTTCTTGAATTAGAAGTGAAATGTTTTCTTCTTCCTCAAGGAAAACAAAACAAAACAACAGTCCAGTTGTTTTTTGAAGAAAAAAAGCATCTTTGAGGTCCCTATATAGTGTTTTCCTTATACCTTAATCGGAATGAGGTAAGCCAGGAACCTGCAGACTATTAAAGAGACAATGGTTTAGTGAAGTATAAGATGTAAACATAGCACTTGGTCACCTTATAACTAAACACCTGCTGCAACAATATTGTCTTTGACTTTGAAATAATATCCGTTTTCTCTTGGGTCAAATTGAATGGGAACTATTAAAAGTTTATAAGATTTTTTTTCCCTGCCATATCCACATTGTTGCACTATACTTAAGTAATGCTGTGCATTTCTCTTTCATTGGGCTCAGAAGGAGGCATCAAACTTTATCTGTTGCTAATGCAAAAATAAATAAGTTTGAAATGTTGATCTATAGTGTACTGCAGTGTACATTGAAAGTCACTCTGAGTTTGGTTTGATGGGAGTGTGATACAGATATTATAGACATAAATCTAGATAATTTCTATTTAGCTTCCAGCTGCAATTAGTTCTAGGGTACGTAGAGCAAAACAGATTCTTTGTATCAGTCTATGGATCCTGATGGGTCCCCACCTCTGCGTTGTTTTGATCATTGTCATTTATTCTTCGTCTTCTTCCTAGCGTATTCCCACAAGTGATGGAAAATTAACACCTTTGGTTTCTCACATATTAATTGCATCTTTGCAATTAATATTATGAAGTTGCTAAGAAATGTGTGTATGTGCATCTCCAGTGATTTGAAGACTCCTTGTCTTCCCATACAATTTAAGATATCATAGAACTCCTGAGGACACTGAAAAACATAGATGCAATCCCCTCAAAAAAGAAAAGAAGAAAAGAAGAAAAGAAGAGAAGGGAAGGGAAGGGAAGGGAAGAGAAGAGAAGAGAAGAGAAGAGAAGAGAAGAGAAGAGAAGAGAAGAGAAGAGAAGAGAAGAGAAGAGAAGAGAGAAAGAGACATTTTTCTGATTGGGCAGAAAAATAAATCCAAATATACACCAAGAAATTTTGAAATAAATTCTAAAGCAGCTTTGGAATGAAGAGAATAAAATGAGCTGAATGAGAATGAAACAGTAAAAAAATAAAGGAAAGCTTTCAGGAAATGTGAGTACAATAATGTATGGTATTCACTCTAACTAGCCTCTTTCAAGCATTATATAGTTATGTTCAGTAAATACAAATTCAGATTGACAGCAGACTTTATCTCACAACCTACATCTTTGTCAAGACGTTTCAGTGCCTCATTATGAAGACCGTGGGTGGGCCAATGGATTTTACTTTTTCATAGAAATGCTGAATACAATGTTAAGAATGGCAAAAACTAAAGTGCAGTTATAAGATACAAAGAAAAAAATTCTATATTTTTACTTAAGCAATCATTATTTCAACTATTTTAAATCTTTTTTACACAGAATGGTTATAATTGTAGGGAAGCTGGGATAAAAGAAAGGAAGGAAGGAAGGAAGGAAGGAAGGAAGGAAGGAAGGAAGGAGGGAGGGAGGGAGGGAAGAAGGTATGATTGACATGTTTCAGTGTATCCACTGCAACTTTTTAATACATTAATATTACAGACCTCTTAAAGTATTTTTAGATTGCTTGTGAATAATACTGTATTTATATTGTTTTGTTCTTATAGTCTGAGAGCAAATTGTGGTTCTTGTACATAATTAATGTAATATTGCTAAACTTGCAACCTGCATAAGTTTCACCTGGCCGTGAAAGTATAAACATGCGAAATATTAGAAGTGCACAGTTGGTATACTTCTAGATGGTATGTGTGTTCAATGTTACTATTAAACATACATTAACACATTAATATTGAGAATCTTAATACATTGAGAGCCAGTATGAAATAATGGATATGAATGTTGGAACAGGACTAAGGAGACTAAGATTCAACTTTGCCTCTGCAATGGAAACTCACTGAGTGATATTGTCAGTGTTTCATCTTAGTCTGCCATATATGATAGATTGCAGGAAGTTTTGTATGCTGAATTGACCTCCTAGAAAAGGGGAAGAAAATAAATAATTAAATAAAAGCAATGCATTATTATGTTCTTTAATTATAAAGCCTTATAGTTCTGTTAACATAAATTATATACAATCATATAAATGATTACATAGTATGAACTATTGCAGTAAATATACAGTATGATCTACAATAGTGACTACATTAATGCAACAAGAAAATATGTTAATGATATATATTATATAACACATACCAACATGCCAAATAATATCATCACAGAAAATATTTTGATCCAAATTTATCTATTCACAGAAATATCTGTTTGGATCAGAATTACAAAACTTGTACTCTTTTCTATTTCACCTGAAATACAAATGAACAGTTTTGGGTTTAATCCCTTTCAGATGAATTTCTTAACACTTTTTTTTTTTTTAGATTAGGTTGTACGTTTTTAACTTTCATGAACAAAGTTTTACAATCTTAGCAGTAGGAACACTTCTGAATTCCAGCTGGGAATTTAACAAGAGCACAAGCTGCATTCCCTATTAGAGTATAATTCCCTCTTGGTGTCATTGTCCTCAGAAATAGATGCCACAACAAAGCAACAGTGTCTTAAGCTGATTTTTTGCTGCAGTCATCCATTAAATCTGCAGACTGACAAGTAGCGTCTCTCTTCTTTGGAGTTCTTCAGGATCATCAATGAACCTGCTGACCTTTTTTGTGGATATGAGGAAAGATGAGGATATTATGGAAGGGTCTGCAGGAGAGTCAAGATAATGTGTTTCTTTGCAGTGTTGCATAGGCTAAGAAAGAAAAATCTAACCAGTACTGGTCTTGATCCAATTTTCTTTTTTGATAGCCAAAACTGTTGGAAATATATCACACTTACTCCCCATAGGATAGGGTTCTTCATAAGGTCTAATACATTAGATAGATATTAGCAGTTTAGAAAATATTAAAATGCTCCCAGTTTACATTGCTTATAATGAATCATTAGATATAGAAATGCAAAAAAACAAAAAAAAATGCTTGAGGAGCAATCTTTCCTCATCAGCATCGTTCCAACTGTGTGAAGACTACAAGATTCCCAAATATTTTGTAACTGAAACTTCACCACATTTGACAGAGAAATACCAAGTTGGAGAGGAGCAGAAAATTAATGGAATTTTTTTTTTTTGTGTGTGTGTGTGTGTGTGTGTGTGTGTGTGTGTGTGTGTGTGTGTGATATTTTACAATATTAATTTCCCAGAAGCACATTCATTTGAATTTAATTCTCTTCTGGCTACATCAAGATTAGAACAAGAAATGATAGAATGGAAAAAAGAGACAAGGTGTACCCAAATTGACTAGTATCCTATTTTAATATTGGAGATGTGTTAAATATTTTCTGTTATAGTAGATGAGGTCCATGAGTCAGCTTAGAAACTGTGAGGCTGATTTTCAGAGAACATCTAATTCTGTTCTTCAACATAGGAAAATAGATGGACTCAAGAGAAATAGCCAGGACAGCTGCTGTTGTTTCCTGCTAGCATCTGCTACTAAAGATGGTCCATCCACTCTGCTTAATGGTAGGACAGAGCATGGCTAATTACTTAAGCTTTTGAAGGAGAAGTAGCTACGCGGATTTACATCTCATCAAATTTAAATGAATGCCGAGTGGTGACTTTTTAAAAGATTTTGCATTATGTCAATTAACAGGTTGGATAGTGAATAGCAATATCTACTTTAGCTATGAAAATGGATTTCTATGGAGGAGGAGGAGGAGGAGGAGGAGGAGGAGGAGGAGGAGGAGGAGGAGGAGGAGGAGGTGGTGGTGGTGGTGGAGGAGGAGGAGGAGGAGGAGGAAGAAGAAGAAGAAGAGGAGGAGAAGGTGGTGGTGGTGGTGGAGGAGGAGGAGGAGGAAGGAGAAGAATTTAGTTTATGCATTTGTTGTTAGTGTCTGTTTTTCACACAACCACTGTTCCTTTGGAGAAAGGTAGAGAGGAAAGAGAAAGCGAAGAGGAGAAACAGAGGAAATCAGAAGGAGGGAAACTAAGCTGCCAAGCTCTGTCTCTTCACGTTTTTTCTTAAGGCTTACTCGCTCTTTACTTCTGTCCTCTTATAGATTATTCCAAAAGAAACACAGCTTTTTCTGTGGAAAATAAGTTGCCTATTTCCAGGATCTTTTTATGTCTTTTGTAATATTAGCACGTGCATATGGATTGCAGATGAGAGGAAAGAGGATCCCAAAGGTGACATTTTAGGCCATCTGGTTTTACTGTAAACCAAGATCACTAAACTGTACGTTCTTTATTTTAACATAATGAAGGAAGTGGCCATGCTGTGAAATGCAAAGCCATGCTCAGCCATGGAAACTCACTGGGTGATTTTGCAACAGTGATTCTTTCTTAGCCTGGCTTACCTCTTAGGGTTCCTAAGGTTGGGATAAAGATGAAAAGACATCTTCAAGACAGTCATCTTAAACTGTTTTTTTGCTTCACAACCTGAATCTAAATCTAATAATAAAATGTGTCAAACAAATGTATCCTCAAATATGTATACTAACCCCCTTCCACTGGAAATGTATGTGTATGTGAGAGGGGAAGTAAGCACAATGGAGATGAGTGGAAAAAAGAAAAGCCCTGCTAGGGGTTATAAAAAATTAATTGAGCCAGCAGCAATCAAGTGACATTCAAAATTCAAAGGCATCCATCGATGCCTATTGTCACTTGCATGTCTTACTGATATATTTGTTTTCAGTGGAGCCAGTGGTAGAATGCTGCCGGTTTAATAACTGGTTCAGTGACCGCACGCTTTGCGTGCATACACGCCCTTTGCACACACGCGTGCCTAAGGCACTTGCACACAGCACTGAAAATGGAGCATTTAGAAGCCCAGCTGCTTACCTTCCAAGTCAGCAATGGTAAGTAGAACTGTGAGGGGGGCAGAAATCATTGAGGTGAGGTGAGCTACAAAGCAGGGAATAAAGGACAGGATAGAGCGAGGGTGGGTGGGCCAGGCCAAACTGGCTAAATTCCAACTCTGAGTGGAACTCTCTTTTTCTAGATAACTAATATCTAAGATAACTCATACACTCCTTACCCAATTCAGAAATAATATATCTGAGGGAGGGGGAACCCTTTAATTTCCTATTGTGTGAATACAGTAATCATGAGGGGATAGAATAGTAAAACATCAGAACATTTTTCCCCAATGGATAAAAATCCGGTAGAGCACAATATTCATTTAATTGGAAGTTTTCATTAACTTTGTTACTGAGTAATTATACATTCTGGTTGCCTAGTGCTTAGTAGACCTGATTTTTTTTTTTTTTTTTGCTGCTTTCCTGAAATGACAAATACACAGAAGTTGTCAAACTTTGGCAGAAGGGAATTCATGGCTTGCTTGAATGTAACAGTCTTCCTAGTTCATAATTGTCCAGATCCCATTTGCAGCCTTTTTATTTTATAGTATATCTGATCCAAGACTTTACTTTTTTATTTATTTTTTTGATTGGTTACCCATTTATTTATAAAATAATAATGCTTTTTTTTTTTTACTTCTCTGAAGCTGTAGATTTCAAGAAAACTATTTTGGATGGTGGCTCAAGATGGCTTCTTTCAGGGAGGCATTTATTAGAGAACAGACATGATACAAGTGTGGTAGGAGCCAATTGTCCATGGGAATTAACAAATCATGGAATAATCCACACTTGGGAAGGATTTGTGAAAGAGTTCTTCCTGCTTTAAAAAAGACATACAAAAGCTGGGATGGAGGAAAGCTGAAGGAGAAACTCTTTGAAGTTCCACATTGACTTGACTGAGAACATTCATTTTCCCCTGGTTGCTTCTTAGACAAGAAAAAGCTTCAATTCTCTATTTGTTTATGAAGTAAGTGTAAGACAGATAGCACTAAATCCTGTAAGTCTCTGAGAAGGACTGTAAGTCTCTGAGAAGGACACTTTGCTTCTCTGACAAATCTATAGGCCGTTCTAACAATTACATGCCATCTGTTGGCTGCAGTCATTCTGTTGCCTCTGAGGCCTGTGCAGAAAGAAATCTCCTTCATGATGGAAGGTTGAATGTACAACTCAAAGGTAACTTTAACAGGGTGAGTGGCCAGTTAATCCCCTTAGCAAAGAGGGACTGAGCTGCCACCAGCTCTAATTGATTCTGAAATGAATCAGTATAGAAAATTAGAAGGTTTGGATTCCCGGGTGAGCCTCAATAAAGAACCAAGATGTAAGCCTGTCAACTGAATGGATTCAGAAATGAAAATCAGATAAGCAGCTTAAAACAGTACTTAAGACCAGAAATGATTTGAATGCTCTTGTTAATGGCATACATTGTAGAGTGTCGCCAAGTTAATTTTCTCAGAAGATGAGTTCTTGCAGCAAAGGAATATATGCCAGCTTCTCACAGCTCCCTCCCTCCTTTATTGCACTTGTTTATTCAATTCCACCCCCTACTCCAGTCCCTGGAAAGCCAAAAAGAAAGGATTAGATGACTGAAGCTCCTTGCTGTCTATCAGTTCACCCTGCGAAGTATTGTAGGTGAACTGTTGTATATAGTATACTGTTATTAGCCTTTCTGGCCTGTCTTAATTTGCAAATGAGGAGCTTACATTCTTTTACTCTCCCTTGTATTTGCATGCAGTTTCACAATGTGAAAGGCAAACACTGTCACTGATGGCTAAGTTGTTTATGCTATCTTTAATAATGCACAGCCTATTTAGGCATTTTCTACTGATTTTTTTTCATCCCCTCCTTCCATTTTTAAAAAAACTTTTGAATCTGTTTGGTCTAATAAGTTTGGAAAGCTACATTGCAAAGTACGAGACCATTGCTTCATGGGCTACCAATCTGAGGCTGAAACTGAAAGATAATCTTTCCTGCCAAAGGTTTGTGGATTTATTCTGCTAGTTGCAGTTGGGTACAGCTAAAAGAAGCCACAATTCTGTTTTCTCCTCCAAGGTCGTTCAACAGAAATAAATGATGGGAGATTCTAGACAGGTACCAGGAAGTAGTAAATTAAGGAATGTAGAATTAGTGGATGGAAGTTGTGATTATAAGTCATAATGATGGTCACCAACCTGGTGGACCTTTAAGGAACGCTATTAATAAAAGCTAGATCTGATGGCTATATTTTATCTCTATAAATGATGGAAATAAACCTCTCAGTAGGACACACTGGAAAATACGAACAGCAGAGTGTACCATGTGTATCCTGTTTATTTCTGTATAATTTGAATCAGCTTGATTTCTGAAGTAGCAGTCATGCGCTAGATTGGCTTTTTCCCATTCCAACAGGATTCCTCCTGTCCTATTTGTGTGTGTGTGTGTGTGTGTATTGGTGTTTTGGAGTGACACTAGAAACTATTAATTTTTCAGAATTCCTCCCTTTCACATTTTGACATTGAGATGGTTCAAAAGTATCCTCCTTTGAAAACATGGAGTACACAATGGAATCACCCTTCCATTCCCTGCCTCAATTGAACTTGACTGGCAGATCTCCATTCTTAACCACTGTCTCTTCAACTGGAGTGCAGATCCAGATGTCTGTCCATTTGCAATTTGCCTTTATATCATGTCCTAAAAGTGAAGTGAATATATGGAGAAGTCATTATGAGGGGTCTATAGCAAGAAAAAGAAAATGATCCAGAAAAATTATAGGAAAGAATTTAGATGGTCAGACGTATCAGAAAGAAGCAAGAAACATAATACTAAATGCTCATGTACAGTATATGTGGTACTTTGCTCAATAGTAGTAACTGTGAGAGGGATCTTGGAGTCCTAGTGGACAATCATTTAAATACTATATGAGCCAGCAGTGTGCAGCAGCTGCTAAAAAAGCCAACACAGTTCTGGGCTGCATAAACAGAGGGATAGAATCAAGATCACATGAAGTGTTAATACCACTTTATTTATTTTTATAACATTTTATTAAATATACAATTTAAAAACATTAGACATGATGCGGCTTGTCTGGTACATTTCTAGCACTTTTTCTTTCGTGTAAATTACAATATAACGTCTTACATATTCCATATATACTTTTTGTACATTCAATCACATTCCAGTTACATATATATTCCTTTCATATCTATTCAAATCCTGTTTACTCCTATCTAATATTTCTTGCATTATTTTTTATCCCCCTTTCTTCACTTTGTTTCTAATTCTCTATCCCTACATTCCTCCTTTTCTCTAGCCATTTATAAAATGTATTCCAAGTTACATAGAATTCCAATTCATTTTTATCTTTGAGCTCCATTGTAAACCTGTCCGTTTCTGCACAGGTCTAGTGTTAATACCACTTTATAATGCCTTGGTAAGGCCACACTTGGAATACTGCATTCAGTTTTGGCCGCCACAATGTAAAAAAGATGTGGAGACTCTACAAAGAGTATATAGAAGAGCAACAAAGATGTTTAGGGGACTGGAGGCTAAAACGTAAGAAGAATGGTTTCAGGAACTGGGTATATCTAGTTGAATGGAAAGAAGGACTAGGGGAGACATGATAGCAGTGTTCCAATATCTCAGGGGTTGCCACAAAGAAGAGGGAGTCAAGCTCTCTTTTCTTTGTGGCAACCTGAGGGTAGAACAAGAAACAGTGGGTGGAAACTAATCAAGGAGAGAAGCAACATTTTTATTTTTATTTATTTTTGTCACAACATTATATACAAGCACATATAATGATAGAAAAACAATAGGACAGGAACGGTAGGCACTTTTGTGCACTTATGCACACCCCTTATAGTCCTCTTAGGAATGGGGTGAGGTCAATGGTAGACAGTTTTTGGTTAAAGCTTTTGGGAGTTTGAGAAGAGACCACAGAGTCAGGTAGTCTGTTCCAAGCATTAACAACTCTGTTGCAAAAGTCACATTTTCTGCAATCAAGATTGAAGCGGTTAACATTAAGTTTGAATCTATTGTTTGCTCTTGTATTATTGCGATTGAAGCTGAAGTAGTCTTTAATAGGAAGGACATTGCAATAGATGATGCACAGTTCATGTCGGAGTCGGTGGAGTTCTAAGTTTTCTAATCCCAGGATTTCAAGTCTGGAGGTTTAAGGTATTTTGTTGTTTACAGAGGAGTGGAGAACTGGTCTTGTAAAATATTTCTGGACTCGTTCAATTGTATTAATGTCAGAGATGTGGTATGGGTTCCAGACAGGTGAGCTGTATTCAAGAATGGGTCTTGCAAATGTTTTGTATGCTCTGGTTAGTAGTGTAGTGTTTTTGGAAAAGAAGCTATGCAAAATTAGGTTTACAACTCTTAGAGCCTTTTTTGCTATATAGTTGCAATGGGCTTTGGCACTTAGATCATTTGATATGAAAACTCCAAGGTCTGTTACAGGGTGGGGGTCATCAGTAAGGTAATGTCCATCAAGCTTGTACTTAGTGTTTGGGTTCTTTTTTCCAATATGTAAGACTGAGCATTTGCTGGTTGAGATTTGGAGTTGCCAAGTTTTAGACCAATCGGATACAAAGTCAAGGTCTTTTTGAAGGGTAGTAGTATTGTTGGTGGTGTTAAATAGTTTGACATCGTCAGCAAAGAGAACACAATAACTTGAGATATGGTCACAGAGATCATTTAGAACTAAGGAGAAATTTCTTGATAGTTAGAACAATTAATCAGTGGAATAACTTGCCTGCAGAAGTTGTGAATGCTCCAACACTGGAAATTTTTAAGAAGATGTTGGATACCCTTTGTCTAAAGTGGTATAGGGTTTCCTGCCTAAGCAGGGGGTTGGACTAGAATACCTCCAAGGTTCCTTCCAATTCTAGAATAGAACAGAATAACAGAATATATGTTATATGAAAGACAATATATGATACATGAAAGGAGAGAGGGGCACATTATTACTCAATCTAGCAGATTTGCTTTCTGAAACCTTGCCCAGCAATCTAACTCAAGTGAACTGATGTTACAGTGGCATAAGAAATATTAAATACCTCCTCAACTTCAGGACAAGACTTTTTACATGTCACTTATAGTTACCAACTAGCATTACCAATCATATTCTATCTGATCAACGCTTTCTTCCCTGCTTCCTCCATCAGCTCACCCTCAATTTGATTGCAAGGACGCAGAAGTATTTTCTTCCATTTTGGTGAGTCTTTGAATCAGATTTTGAGGTGAAGTATCTGAATGCATCTTAGATTACAATAGGTTAAAGATTTCCTGGTGATGGACAGATGCAGAGGTATTTTCCTGTTCCATTTCCTAAATATCCATTTCTTTTCATCTATTAGGGCAGAAGGAGG
Organism: Ahaetulla prasina; assembly: GCF_028640845.1. Taxonomy (NCBI): domain Eukaryota; kingdom Metazoa; phylum Chordata; class Lepidosauria; order Squamata; family Colubridae; genus Ahaetulla; species Ahaetulla prasina. The sequence continues at coordinate 126,256,893 of NC_080539.1, forward strand.
AATTGGCTCTGGTGGGTCTGATTAAAAATGTGTCCAACAAAACCAACAGCAGTCAAATTAAAGAAGTACAGCTATCTCTAGCATGATTAAATACATCGCACAGTACCTGTTTGTGAAGTAGTTTTTAAGCCAATGAGGGTGTCAGAAAGAGAAGAGGAATGAATGAAGATGTTTTTAATGTTTCTCTTCTCATAGCTAGCAGTGTAGTTTAAGAGAGCACAATACATGTGGCTGTGGTGACCAGTATCATGTCAATAGCTAGTTTATGTTAATAGAAAGCTATAAACTCTTGCTAGAGTCCTTTCATCCCTATCTAAGCATTTCAAAAGCAACTATGTCCACAGAGAAAGGGAAGGAATATGTCTTCATATCCAGAGTTCTCCACCTGATCTCACAAAGCTTTTGACTTGAGTTCTGTCAATGTTGGTCAGTTTGACAATTACAGTATCAGCCTTTATCAACCTGTGACCCAGGGGTGAAATCCAGAAGGTTCTGACAGGTTCTGGAGAACTGGTAGCGGAAATTTTGAGTAGTTCGGAGAACTGGCCCCAGAATGGGGTAGGAATGGAGATTTTGCAATATTCTTCCCCTGCCACACCCACCAAGCCACGCCCACAGAACTGATAGTAAAAGAATTTGGATTTCGCCACTGCTATGACCTTCTTAATCTTGGATGTTTACTATAATCACAATTCCATGCTATATGAATGCTCACAAACTTGTCTCCCCACAAAAGTCAGGGTGACTCAGCTTGTGGCTTGAACTTTGAGAGAAAACTAGGATCGTGGCAAGGTGCAAAATTTTATTTGGTCAACCTTGCATCAAATGAAGTGGTTGCAAATTGTGAAAGTAGAGAGTTGTTCTGCTCTAGCTTAATACCTATTGATTACAAAGAAACCTCCCTATAGTTTTCTTGGTAGAAGTATGGTAATAGTTTATAATCATCTTCTTCTGGGATGTTTTTCAAACTTCTGAATCTAGCTTACAGCTCTATTATTTCCTGGTTGTTTCTTCCTACCCAGTTCTTAACACAGTCCAGTGGTTCTTAGCTTTTGGGAATCAGCCTGCTGCTACTGCTAAAGGCAAGCTCTAGGATAGTGTTCTTTTGATGCATGAATTCCCAGTTTATTAATGCTGATATAAAATAGCAGAATGACATGAAGGAACATGGTCAATCACATGTTATTCCTTCTGAGCAGAAATGGAAATAGATCTGCATTTCCCTTACAGCTCAACTCTCCTGCATCATCAAATGCCTACATGAAATTGAATATCTTTAGTATGGTCTTTGACCAGCCTTTACAATTAAAAGGCCTTCAGAAGAAACTGCTTTTTAGCTTTCCTTTTAAATATTTATTCTACCATAAGCATCTACCTAAAATCCTTGAGTCTCTCTTTTGCACAGGGTATACTTCCCCAAAAACAAAAACACACACAAAAAAACCAGGCTCCATGGATAGCTGAGGCACAACCTCTCCACCTCCTTGCTTAGCATTTTTGCACAATGTAATCTTTTGAAAAGTGAGATGTTTGACATCTCTCTCAGAGGAAATCCTGCACCTATTTTGACAGCACTATCTCTAGCATGTCTCTTTTGGCCAAGTAAACCTGCCTCGAAGGGAAAAAGAGAAATTGCACTACCACAGCTTTTTGTGCATGCTGGTTGCTATGGATAAATTGCATAGCAACAAGACATGGGACACTGGCCTACATTTGAGGGGAAGAAGAGAAAAAAAGTTGCCTATAGCATATGATAGATATTTTTATGAAACAAAAAGTAACATACCACATTGAATATTAATGCTTGTGTACAGAAGAGAGAGACCATAAGGCTATTTTAAAAATTAACTGTGGTCTATATTGATTGGCAGGACCTAGCTGACCTTGGCTGAATTTAAAAACTCTGAGTAGGTTGTGCCTGTTTAATACTTGGACATGATACCACTAGGAAATCCAAAAACTGTAAACTAGATTTGGATTTGAAAAAAAAAAACAGTGGAAGAAGAACATTTCTATGTTATACATTATAACAAAAATAAGAAAAAGTAAATGATCACCTATTTATTTTACTGAGCATTGCATATTTCCAGTGTGGTTATTGTTTAAATATTTGGAAAAAAGGTACAGAAATTAAAGTAGCAGAAATGCTGAGGTATATAAAAAAGGGGAAACTGTTTATTTGGTTTCATTTGTTTTAAAGATCCAGTTTATAATAGAGGAATCTATTTCCCTCCATGTCAGTTTTCATTTCTTCTATGTTATCTTATATACTTTTTATTTAGAATACATATTTTTGAAAGCATCTAATATGGAACATTCCTTTAATATGAAGTTGTTTGTGTACTGTATGCATTTTATACACAATTTCTTTTAATATGTATTATTAAACATTGTATCATCAACTTTTGAAAAGTGATGATAATAAAGAATAACTGCATTCCACTTTGTTTATTAGTTCAGGAAGTATGAATTAGACCAGAGGTTCATAGGTCAGTAGCCATTGCTTCTTGTCCTGGCCTCAGATGCTTTGGAGAATAGCTTGACTCCCTCTTCTTTATGGCAGCCCCTGAGATATTGGAACACTGCTATCATGTCACCCCTAGTCCTTCTTGTCATAATCTAGACATACCCAATTCCAGCAACCATTCTTTATAAGTTTTAGCCTGCAATCCCCTAATAGTTTTCATTGCTCTTTTCTGTACTCTTTCTAGAGTCTCAACATCTTTTTTACATCGTAGTGACCAAAACTGGATGCAGTATTCCAAGTGTGGCCTTACATTATAAAGGCATTATAAAGTGATATTAACACTTCACATTATGTTGATTCGATCCCTCTGTTAATGCAAGCTAGAACTGTATTGGCTTTTTTGGCAGCTGTAGCACATGGCCGGCTCATATTTAAATGATTGTCCACTAACTGTCCACCTGGGCAGGGGGTTGGACTAGGAGACCTCCAAGGTCCCTTCCAACTTTGATATTATTATTATTATTAGACTCCAATAATAATTTACTACTATTGCAGTATAACTACTGTTATGTCTTGTGCATAATAGTTGTGCATAAAGGGGCAGATTCATTCTTCTCTTCCATGAGGCAATAGGGAACATCTATGGGAAAGTGGCCGAAGGTGAAGAGCAAGTCTTGCAGCTACCATAGCAGGTGCCCTGTTCTACCCTGTGCAGAACACCCCCACCAGCATCTGTCTACCATTGAAAATGATGTTCATAGGAAGTGTGCAGAGCAGGAAAGGGTGGCCTTGACATGAAGAGGAATGGGTCCCTAAATTAAAAACTACTGAAATAACTGTCTAAAAACGTAGCATTTCAGATCAGTCACAACATTTTGTGTTACTGAATGATCTGTTTGATGGGATGATGAGATTGGTGTCTCTCAGCATCAGTTTGATTTCTGGATCTTAATTCAGATGAGATAAGATTTGCCCTTTTGATAAATTACCTTGATCTATTACATTGCATTATGCTAGGCAATCATTTTCTTATTTTATTTATTAATTTAGAAGTTTCACTAAAGTTGTGGGTTATTTGGAATTTTAAAAAATGTGATGTATTTTTCAGAAGATTGAACCACTGGTAGAACAACCACTGGTGATTCTATAACATCTCAGGTTTCTTTCTCCAAACCATCAGAAACTTTTAGACTGACTCCCTAGAACTACAAAATTCTGACAAGCAGACATTAGTCCTCCAGATGATCAAATGGAACCATTTAAAACCAGCACCTCATCTCCTTTCAACACTATTTGCTTAATGATGCTTGTTAAGCTGTGGTTGAGACAACCAGAAGAGAACAGTTCTTAGTAATGGGTGAACCTACCCCAAACTCTACAATGATTCACAAGCTCAACTTAAAAACTGCCTTTCCAATATTTGGAGCAAGTCCACAGCTGAACCAGAAATAAACCAGCTAAGTTGCCGAATACCAATATTGTCAAATAATAAGGGGAGAAAACTAATGCTGGGGTTCTGTAAATGTAGTATACGAAGCTGCCCTATGTGTTCTGTCTGTTATTGTATACACTAGTGTTTCTCAGCCTCAGTGACTTTAAGTTGTGTGGACCTCAACTCCCAGAATTCCCTAGCCAGCTACTACAAAATGGTGGGAGAATGCCTTGCCAGGTGTTGCAGTTTATTGGCAAAAATTCAGTAAGGGCAGCAAAACAAAGATGTAGGGAGTTGCAGATAGTCATGGGATAAGTTTATGCGGCACCATCTACTTGCTAGGGTAATTAACACAACAATAATACATGTTAATCGTCATCATCATCTCTTTTTAATATTTGCTATGGAATATACGAATTCATATGTTTGGAATTGAATGGCAGACAAGTTAGGAAGGTGCACATTTGAGTTAAAAGTAGAATCTGTTTAAACTCATCATTACATGCCTAAGCTTAATTGAAGTCTGAAAGAATAGAAAAGCATTTTTCTCCAAGGCATCAAATAATTTGAAATCTTCTAAAAGAAACACTTCTCTCTCTCTCTTGCTCTCTGTTTTGCAAATGATGTCTGCTGCATTTTTATTAATAACTTGAAGAGGTGAAGTGAATAGAATGCTTATTAAAATTGCAGATCACTCCAAGTAGGGTGGAATAGGTAATACTTTAGAAGACAAAAATAATATTCAAAATAATTTTTACAGATTAAAAAAAATCTGTTATCAGATATGAAAGCATGGAATGGAGGTGAGTTCAACTGGCAATAATACTAATAAAAACACCTTGGAATAGTAATTGACTGCAAACTGAACATACGTTTAGTCATGAGATGGGGATGCAAAAAGGCAAATGCATTTTCTGGCTTTGTCAGAAGTATAGTATAGTGTCCAACTCAAATGAAATAATATTTTATTTTTGTTATGCATAGGAAAACCTCAACTTTGTTCCAGCATTGTGACTCATTCTGGACATATTACTAAGAAGAATTTAAGGAAGCTGGGGAGCAAAATATAATATCACTCTTTGAATACCGTATATACTCGAGTATAAGCCGAGTTTTTCAGCACGTTTTTTGTGCTGAAAAACGTCCCCTCGGCTTATACTCGGGTCTATACGGCTTATACTCGAGTTTTTGTTTTTTTTTAAGCCCCTCGGCTTATACTCGAGTATATACGGCTTATACTCGAGTTTTTTTTTTTTCTTTTTTTCACATTTTACTGAATGCGGGGAAGCCCTGCGGTGCAGTGAGAGGCGGGCGGGGAGCCGCCAGCCTTCTCAGCTGAGGAGGAGGTTTCCCCAGCGGTGGGTGCCTCATTTCCCACCTCTTAGGTCCCAGTTTACCCCAGTTTTTGGGGTAAAATTGGGGACCTCGGCTTATACTCGGATCGGCTTATATTCGAGTATATACGGTATTTGAAAATACATCACCAAGGCCACCAAGGCCTGTCCCCTCTCATTTCAGAAAACAGCATAATGAATAATGGATTTAAGCTATAGGAAGACAGATCGCTATTAACAGGAAGAGCTACTGGATCCAAAGTGGATCCAACCCCGTTTCACCAGATGTATTCACGCAGAGACTAGACTGCCAGCTGTCTGAATGCTTCTAATTTGATTCCTGGATTGAGTAAAGGATTAAACTGTGACTAAATGGCCCTTCCAAATCTCAAAATCTATATTCCAAGATTGATTGACTGATTATGTTGCCACAATCAGGTGCTGATTCTGAGTGATCATATAAATAGATTTTCTCCATGGTGATCTATCCCTAACCTGATTTTAGGTCTTCCCAATGGCACGTCTCTTATCACTGTAAGTGACTCTAATCATCTTACTGCTACTTGTCCTTTTCTTCTCTTTCCTTCCATCTTTCCCAGAATTAGAGCTTTCTCCAAAGAGAAAGATATTAAGTCTTTGCTTAATATGTCAGAAGTAGGATAATTTGAGCCAGTCCATTTTTACCTTCAGTAAGAATTCTAGGGTGATTTGTTTGATGATCTATTTGTTTGTTTTCTTGATTCTCAGATTCTCAGAGGAATCTTCTCCAACACCATAGTTTAAAAAAAAAATCAATACTTCTATCACGCATCTTCAAATTCCAACTGTTGTTTCTAGATTGTGTGACAGGGAATACCATGACTTGCATGATTGTGATCTTTGTATCTTCTATTATGTAATATTATGTAATAATATTATGTAATAATAATACTATTACATATAATATATGTATATTATATAATAATATAATAATGTATTATTATATATAATATATATAATAATATAATATATATATAATTATAATAATATTATAATATAATTATATATATACACACACACACACACACACACACACACACACACACACACACATATATATATGTTTTCTGAGGTTTTCACGGGTGTTTGTATGTAGGTCTTTGGTTGTTCGGGTTTTCTCCCGTGTAAAATTGGAAGTGTCTTGGCGACGTTTCGACAAAGTCTCATTTGTCATCTTCAGGCTTCAGCTTCGTGCTTCTGGGAGCAATGTGTGATCGCAGCTGTTTCTTCCTTTTAACTGCTAGTGGGGGTTTGAACTGATTGGGTGGGAGTTTGGCTGTGCTCTGATTGGCTCTGGGGTTTTTTTGTGCTCTGATTGGCTGGGGGTGTGTCCTGTTTGGATGTGCTCAGTTTAGTCTGTGTTGCAGGGGGATTTGAGCTGGTGAGCTGCATAGCTGTTGTTTGGCTTTGTGGTCGTGCTACATCTTCATAGTGGGTGTCAGTCTGCTGCATGTATGGATTGGAGGGGTTTGAAATGGCTAATGTTGCAGCTGCGGTCTGGCTTCTGGTCCTTGGTCGTGCTTCATGATCAGTGTGGGTTTGGGTCTGCTTTCTGGATGGATGTGCGGTGGTGACATCCTGTGTGGACTTCGTGAGTGTGGGTCTGGTGTCATTCCTCGTGTTAGGGACTCGTTTGTCAATAAGGGTGGGTTTCCAAATGGCTGGTAGGCGGGAGGTATCATCTCGTTTGTTCATGCTGTGTGGGCGTTTTTCTATCTCAATGGCTTCTCTGATTATTCTGTTGTTAAAATGTTCAGTTTTGGCGATAGTTCTGGTCTTTTTAAAGTCAATATCATGTCCTGTGACTTTAAAAAGGGTTTCTGCACAAACCGAAAAATATCCACCATCCTAAGAAACCCCAAAGACAAAATTGAGTTAGAAAATCAAGGAGTATATGAAATCCCATGCACCGCCTGCCCCTCCACATACATTGGACAAACCAACAGAAGAATAAGTGCACGCATTGAAGAACACAAGAACTCAGTCAAAAAAGAGGAACCAACTTCTTCCCTGGTCCAACATGAGACTTCGTCGAAACGTCGCCAAGACACTTCCAATTTTACACGGGAGAAAACCCGAACAACCAAAGACCTATATACAAACACCCGTGAAAACCTCAGAAAACAAATATATATATATATATATATAATATTATTATTATTAATACTATTATGTAATAGAATCATCTATTACAATGTCCTTCCTGTTGAAGACTACATCAGCTTCAATTGCAACAATACACGAGCACACAATAGATTTAAGCTTAATGTTAACCATGCGAATCTTGATTCAGAAAATATGACTTCAGTAACAGAGTTGTAAATACTTGGAACACATTACCTGACTCTGTGGTCTCTTCCCAAAATCCCCAAAGCTTTAACCAGAAACTGTCTACTATTGACCTCACCCCATTTCTAAGAGGTCTGTAAGGGGCGTGCATAAGAGCACAAGCATGCCTATACTGTTCCTGTCCTATTGTTTCCTTTCATTACATCCAATTAATATAGTTATTACATACTTACGCTTATATATATATGCTTATATATAGTATAGTTATTTTGTGCTTATGCTTATATATACTGTTGTGACAAAATAAATAAATAAAAATAAAATAAAATAAATAAATCTTTTCAAGGGCCTTCATAGCTGTTTTCCAAGTGCTTTTTTGACTTCCTGTTCCTTTACTGTTATCAGTTGATCATAAAAGGGAGAAGCTATCAGCATTCCATAACTTCTTGCCAGTTCTGTTTTACTCTTGTCATTAGGTTGATTTTCTTTATATTTAATTTCAGTCCATTTTTTCCATTGGCGTACTTGAATTTTTATTTTCAGGCCCTTTGTATTTTCAACTATCAAGATATTGTCATCAGCAAAATGCATATCATTGTTGCTTCTTCCTTCAGTTTTAAACTATCTTCTTCCAGTTCAGTTTCGCTTAATATATATTAAACATATCAATTGAATAAATAAGGGTAGATGACACAGCCCTACCAAACTCCTTTGCCTGTCTATTTCACTATGTTGTATCCAGGATGTACGGTAGTTTTCTGACTTGAATATATTTATCATGGAGGCAAAAAAATAGTCCAGGATGTTCCAAGATTAGAACTGCTTACATAAAAAAAAAAACATTTTGGAAAGAAAAATGTATTTTAAAAAATATGCAAGGAATTTTGAATAAATTCATCGAAATTTAAATTGAAAAGGTTTGATATTGGAACTCTCATCATGAAACTGTTGTATGATTTAGCTGACAGTGAAAAACAGCTGTGACTATATAAAACAAGCATGACTGATTATGAAATACTGAGTCCTCTTGACTTGAAAGCTCAAATATTGTCCAGAACAACTATTTTGAACTGAAAAATGACCTCAAATTCTTATTTATTTTCATGTGACCATATCTTCTCTCTCTCTATAAAAAAATAAAAATCTGCTTTCTACACACTCATACCACACACAGATTACAGATACTGTTATCACAGCGGAAGGTCACTAGCAGTCTGTTCTCTGGCCAAAATGATGCTTAAAAATCAATAGCAATTCCTAAATACTTCCACACCCTACTTTGCTCAGTGGATAAACAGGGCCTCGTTTGAAGCACAACATTTTCCTTCTCCTTCAAAGTCACCTTTAAGATCCACAGAACAAACATAAAACTTATTTCTCCTGATTTAAGAACAGAAAGCTCTTTTTTTTAACTGTTTTAGTATTTAGCGTTAAATATGGCAGGTGAAATTTGGCAAGCTGCAAGAAATATATTGAGTCTTGATTAAACGAAGCAGATTTGCAACTAATCGGCTACTGAGATGGGAGACCTGAGAACTTAATATTAAGGTGCCTATTGAAGCAGGGAAGCGGTAACTCATTGGCTAAGATGATGAGCTTGTCACTTGAAAGGTTGTCAGTTCAGCGGTTTGAATCCCTAACGGGGTGAGCTCGTTGTCCCAGCTTCTGCAAGAAGTAAAATAGGGACCACATTTGGTGGGAAGGGAACAGCGTTCCGTGCGCCTTTGGCGTTTAGTCATGCCAGCCACATGACCACGGAGATGTCTTCAGACAGTGCTGGCTCTTTGGCTTTGAAACAGAGATGAGCATTGCCCCCTAGAGTTGGGAACGATTAGCACATATGTGCTAGCACCTTATTTGAAGCATACCAAATTATACCTATCATTGATCTATCATTTGCCTCTCTTAATGTTTATGAGAAATTTCAGCTTAATACAGCCTTCAAATTTAGCTCAGTGTTTGGGTGAAAAATTTGCATCTGCTCCACAATAGTCAACCCGACTGCAAATACTGGTCATTTAATTTTGTTGGGAGGGGACTCAGCTGGTGATTGGCAATACCAACTCTATTTCTGACAATTTGTCTTTTCTATTCCCGCATTCCCAGATGGTGATGAAAGCTATATAAAGCAGAGACTGCCCTGGTGGCTAGCGAGAAAAGGTGGAACAGCTCTTGGTTTTTTTTTTTAAGAAAATAAATAAAACCAGAACTTTTCAAAGCAGGGACACCACCAGTGAAAAGAGCTCTACCAAATACTCTTTCTTCTCTCGCTATTCTGAATTCACCTTCTGCTGAAAGGAGAAACTGGAAGATTAATTCCAGGAGCAAAAATGAAAGCCCTTTCTCATCTGGAGTTGTGTGATAGCCAAAGTGAAATGCTTTGAAGCATTCTGTTCAATAGAAAAATTTCTTCAAAGGACTGCTCAGCAGGACTGTTTTGTTATCCCATCGATTCCCTATCTCTAGGATTTTTAGCAGTGACCACCATGTCTACGTTGCTCTCTGCGTTGACTGGGCTCAAGCTTTTATTTTAAGGTCTTCGGGGAGCAAATATGTCAAAGGCAAATTATGTCATTTGGACAGGCCATTTTGAGATCGCTGTGCTGGGCTAAGAAATGCATTTAGCTACCAGAGATTCACAGAGAGATAGGGTGAGCTTGTAGCTACAGTAATGTGACCTGTGGGTAAATGCTGACATGACACAAGCAATAAAATGGCTAGGAACAGAATGACAGAAGAATCTGGGTTGGCAGCTACTTTTGTCTTTAAGTGCAGCCCTCCCTAAAGAGAAAGGCATTCGCTCCTCTCTTTTCTGGCCCCACAAAAATACATATATATATATATAAAAGAGGAGAGTTTCAGATAAGAAAATAAATAGATCTGTATTCTGACACAGAAGGAAAATTGCATGTCAGGCAGTATGTAATTACCTCTCTTCCTGTCTAAAGAAGCACTCTGCATTCTCTGGAATGATTGCACAGGTTTGTCAATGTTCACAAATGAACATTGACAAATGAACATCAGGACCATCAATATAAAGAGCATTCTCTCTCACATACATACTACACACCATTTCCTAACTTTTAGCAAGTCACACTTTGTGCAGATCAGCCTCCATTCCACCTCCACAACTAAGCTGCATGCAAAAGGACAAAATCTCAGCATTTCCAGACAAGATATGGAATAGCAGGGCAACACAGAAGACATATATGGAAATGTCACCATAGTATCTGTTAGCATTTAATGTTATGCAGTAGCAGCATATTCCTTGTAAAAGCAAATGCTTTACTCTCTGTAAAATTCCAAGATGGGAAGTTGTATAAGGTTGGAAGTCTTTATATGTTAATTGTACAGTTGCATGAAACCAATGATTTGATTGATAGCTGTCCTCAAGAGACCACCACAACATATCACAACAAATGTCACAGTAGAATATGAGTAATCCTCGATTTATGATCACAACTGAGCTGAACATTTATGTTGCTGAGTGAGGCATTTGATAAGTGAGTTTTACCCTATTTTACACACTTTCTTGCTACAGTCGTGAAATGAAGCCTTGCAGCTGTTAAGTTAGTAACGTGATTTTTAAGTTAATCTGGTGTCCCCATTGACTTTTCTTGTCAGAAGGTTGCAAAAGGGGATCACATGATTCTGGGACACTATAACCATCATAAATATGAGTCAGTCTGAATTTTGATCACATGACCATAGGAATGCTGCAACAGTTGTAAGTGTGAAAAATGGTCATAAGTCACTTTTGTTTGTGATGTTGCAACTTTTTGTCACTAAATTAACTATTGTAAGTTGAGGAGTACCTATAAGAGTATCATTTATATATTGATCTTCCTTCCTTCCTTTCTTCCTTCCTTTCTTCCTCCTTCTTTCTTTCTTTCTGTCTTTCTGTCTTTCTTTCTTCTTCTTTCCTTTCCTTCCTTTCTCCCTCCTTCTTTCTTTCTGTCTTTCTGTCTTTCTTTCTTTTTCTTTCTCCTTCCTTCCTTCCTTCCTTCCTTCCTTCCTTCCTTCCTTCCTTCCTTCCATCCATCCATCCTTCCATCCATCCACAGTTCAGTAATGTTACAATCCTAATAAGAATATGCCATTCCTTTTGACAAAACTTGCTCTGTATGTAATCGTAAGGATGAAGCTTTAGAAATGGCATATCATTTAAAGTATTGGAAGGAGAGTTCATGAAAACAAAATAATAATAATAAATAACATGGGAGAGTTGAAAAAAGTTCTCATTTAATCCATCTGCTTTCAATATGTGCTTATCAAAAAATGTGTTTGCTCTGAAAAAGTATTGCATGGAAATTTGTTTGAGCAGTAAATTGACAGTGAAGCTTTATACTTTGTGGAGCGGGAGACCTGTGGCCTTACAAATCTTTCTGAGCTATAATTCCCAGCAGTCACAGTCAGCAAGTTCAATAATGAAGGATGCTGGGAGCAATAGAGCATCTATAGAGGCAGAGATTCACCACTTCAGCTACACAATCAAGTACATCTAAACAAAGCTTTGACAAAAGATCGATTGAAACAGACTTTTGAAGCACCTCACAAAAGAGAAATGGGCATACCCAGAAATACATAGCAACTTTGATATGCCCCATTGGTTTGCTCAATCAAATTACGTCAGATACCAAAGTAATAATATGAATTCTGAAGAGAAATCTTAGTGAAATTAAACAAACCCATACCTGTGTTTGATGGGAAGGAGCCCTGGTGGCACATTGGTTAGAATGCAGAATTTCAGGCAAACTCTGCCCACAGCCTGGAGTTTGATCCTGATGGAGCTTGAGGTTGATTCAGTCTTGCATCCTTCCAAGGTCAGTAAAATGATAAACCAGATTGTTCGGGCAGTGGTGTATTAACCATTAAGCAGCTAAGTACATGCTTAGGGCACCGGTCCCAAAGGAAGCACCACAAAGTTGAGAAAGGAGAAAAAAAAACATTTGTGTAGAACTTTTATGTAGCCGAAGTTTGGCTTTGTTTGTACAGTATGGGAGCATCAAGATTTGTCAGTGCTTAGAGCACCATTGAGCCTTAATCTGCTACTTTGTTGCAGGCAATATGCTGACATTATAAACCACCCAGAAACTGCTGTAAAGCACTATGAAGTGGTATATAACTGCTATTGTGATGGGAATCCTCTGATGCTCTTATGATACGGTAGTACAATTGGAATAGGTATCATATAGAATTGTAAAACTGCAGAATTCTACAATCATAGAGTTGGAAATGGTCTTGGGAAACTTTTTGTCTAAACTGCTCAGGGAAGAAAACCTCCTAGACCCGTGATGGCAAACCTAAGGCACATGTGCCACAGCTGGCAGGCAGTGCCCTCTCTGTGGGCATGCGAGTCATTGCCCCAGTTGAGTTCCGCTGCACATGTGCACATGCCTCCTGCCAGCCAGCTCGTTGCCGGGTCTCTGCTGCACATGCGCAGGGGCAGGGCGCGGGGGGCACTTGTGCAGGCGTGGGGGGTGGGGTGCATGCAGGGGGTTATGTGCGCATGTATGGGGGGGCATGGTGCAAGCACAGGGCCACATGTACATTGCATTTTGAGGGTTCGGGCATGCTTTGGTCACTCAGTCTGGACAAGGTTAGTCATCACTGCCGTAGAAAAATGATGATCTAACTTTTGTTTGAAAGCTTCCAAAGATTGAAAGGTTTATCTACTGCTTTATCTGTCACACATTTCTTGTTTTTCTTTCAATCTCCTTATGTTGAATCTCTTTCTTTCTTTTTTCTTTAAAGTTCATGCAAAGTGGAAAATCTCAGTCCATTTTACTTTAATTTGTTGTACATTAACAGCTGTCACTGTTGTTTGCTAAATGTTAAAAAATTAAAATAATGTTTTTATTTTAAAAATAAGCATAGCAAAGAAGTCTGAAATCCCAAGAGCTACAACACTTCTGAGTGCTTTAAAAGAAGAATGTTTTCATTCACATGAAATAGAAATTAAGACAAACAAAGAATACTCAAGCATTCAGTTCCAAAAATCAAGGAAAGTAAATTTCTGGGCTAATACATTAGCAGAGAAGAAACCCAGAAACCAGGTCTCATTCTCTAAGTGTCTCTTTATTGTTAGGATTTTTAAAAAGTATTAATTTGACAATTGCTGTCTTCAAGTGATATGGTTGAAATGTCTTTACGATTCAGAAGACATGTTTTATATGCTAACAGAACAATGGTAAAGTAAAAGGACACTATAAATTAAGTCCCTGGCTACTAAAATTCCAAGGGAAAAATTGCTGTTGTTCCTACTATTCTTGAACTGAGATAATATTTGGTGGCTTATTTCCAAGAGAAAAAAAATCAGTGTTTTCCATCCATCAAACCAGTTGGTACTTATTTAGATATTTTTTTTTAAGGATGGGACGGGAGTGGAGGATGAATCAGCAAAAGGAGACTCCCGTAAATGCTATTTAACTTGTTCTGATTTATTTGGAGGCGTGGCAAGATGAAAGTCACTAAAAAACGAAGTTTTTGAAAATTTCACTCCGTTGGCTCTATATGTATTTTAAAAAAGATAATCAGCAGAAAGGAGAAAAGTTGTCTGTTTGGAAGCCATCATAGCACACACCTTCAAGCTGCTTAAGAATCAATACTAGAAAAAAATTGCATAAAATCAGTAACCAAGAAATAGCAAGAGACTCACGTATAACTCATGGACCTTTCAGATGGTTTTGATGTCTTGCTTTCATAAAGCCAAAAGTCTCAGGAAGATGAGGGGTCATCAACTGAGCTCTCCCTGTTTAGCAGATTGACAGTGAGGAAAATAGTTGGAAACCTGAATAGAATTTATTGGCCAAGTGTGATTGGACACACAAGGAATTTGTCTTGGTGCATATGCTTTCAGTGTACATAAAAGAAAAGATACCTTCATCAAGGTACAACATTTACAACACAAATGATGGTCAATATATCAATATAAATCATAAGGATTGCCAGCAACAAGTTATAGTCATACAGTCATAAGTGGAAAGAGATTGGTGATGGGAACTATGAAACGATTAATAGTAGTGCAGATTCAATAAATAGTCTGACAGTGTTGAGGGAATTATTTGTTTAGCAGAGTGATGGCCTTCGGGAAAAAACTGTTCTTGTGTCTAGTTGTTCTGGTGTGCAGTGCTCTATAGCATCGTTCTGAGGGTAGGAGTTGAAACAGTTTATGTCCAGGATGCGAGGGATCTGCAAATATTTTCACGGCCCTCTTCTTGATTCGTGCAGTATACAGGTCCTCAATGGAAGGCAGGTTGGTAGCAATTATTTTTTCTGCAGTTCTGAAGAATCCTGTCCTTCATTTTTCAACATTGCTGGAATACAATGTTAGAAAACCTCTGTCGATGACAATATTTCAGGTCATTGTTTTACAAATACTGTATTTTTCAGAGTATAAGATGCACTCCCTCCCCCGAAAAAAAAAAGTGGTTCTGTGTGTCTTATACAGCAAATATTGCAGCAGGGGGAGGGGAGTTGGTGGGGCACTAATCAGCTGTTCTAGAACAGGTCACGGCGGCAGAGAATGGGCTGCGCCAAACGGGCCAGATAAATACCAGATGGATGCTGGGAGGCAGAGGCAGATTTTTTTCTTGTTTTCCTCCCCAAAAGCTAGGTGTGTCTTATAGTCTGAAAAATAGGTAATTCTAAATAACTGGACCTCCAGGATTCACTATAATGCATATTTATACTCCTTCAGTCTTACTACTAGATTTTGTAGAAAAAAAATTAAACAAGGTGGAGTCAAGGATTATCAATTAGATGCATTGCCATTTTAAACGTCCTAGTCACTAATACCCTTCTTGTTTAGCAGAATGCTCAACAGCTTTCATCCTCATCATTGATGTATGAGATGGGATCAAAACTGGATAAAAACCAGATTTACCAATGTTTGCTTGTCACTGGCCATTCATGTCCCTCAATTGGTTTGACTCTGCCTTTTACCATGAGACATATGCAATAAGACACAGATTGTTATGTGTTTGCTTCAGAGGGAGCCTCACGCTGTCAACCTGACAAAATCAAGTATGGGAAAGCCAAAGACATTGTAAAAATCATTTACCTTCTGCATGATAGAAAGATATTACAAAGCCAGTTATACACACTTTGACAAGGCATTTAAAAGGCTGGCCCTGACTGCTTTCTGGAGCAGGTAAGTGATCCTTTAATCTTTAATCTACCCAATAACAAGAACTGAAATACATGGAGCAGTGCTTAGTGCTTTACTGAATACTTGGCTTATACTAGAGAACATCTCTGTGCCTTCTAAGATCTTGAAGTCCATGGGGGCAGAAAGAACTCAATCTGCATATAGGTAGTCCTTGACTTATGACCACAACTGAGGCTGTTGTGTTTCTCTTGCTAAGCAAGACAGTTGTTAAGTGAATTTTGCCTCATTTTACAACCTTTCTTGCAACCGTTAAGTGAATCACTGCAGTTGTTAAATTAGTAACATGGTTGTTAAGTGACTCGGGCTTCCCCGTTGACTTTCCTTGTTGCAAAAGGTGAACCCCTGACCCTGGGACGCTGCGACTGTCATAACTATAAGTCAGTTGCCTGAATTTTGCTCATGTGACCTGCAATGACCTGCAATGTTGCAACGGTCCTAAGTGTGAAAAATGGTCCAAAGTCATTTTTTTTCAGTGCCATTGTAACTTCAAATCAAATCTAAATGGAATAACTTCTGTAAGTCGAAGTTCATCTTGTTGTCAGTCTAGGAGTACCTTATTATGCGAAAGGTTGGCTCTGCTTTAGGCAGGCAGAGTTATTCTGCTCAGTAAAAAAACCTGGTAGCATCTGATTATGCTGTGAGTTGTTTTTTATCACTCCAAATTCACTATCATCCTAGAATCAGGACCTTCGTAGAATCAAGATCTTTCTGCCAAATACAGGCTGACATCTGGTTTTTCTCTGCCGGCCAGGCCTCTTTGTGGCTTACTGGAAGTATTGGAATGTGTAATTAAGAAGTAATTAGATGTTTTTCTTCTGAAGTGATTATATTGCCATGGCTAATCTCTTTATCCGCCCTCTGCACCTAAGGCAGTGCTACAGCTATTTTATTTTGAATTTGACTTTATGAGATAGTCTGGTTTAAAGCGCCAATTGCTGAGATCTCCTATTGCCAGTTTATGTAAAACATCTCAGGGATGGTCTTCTTTATGTGCCTTTTCTCCAAGCCTGCAAGATAAGGAAGGAATTCATCCCAGCTGGATGTTCCCTGCGACTATTTTTTTTAACTTATCTTGCTTTTTGTTTTCCAGTTAAAAACCCGTAAGTTTCATGACTAAAAATTGTTATTAGGTTGAACAAGAAAAAGGGTGAGTGTGTGTGCATGGGGAGAAGATAGGGAGTGCCATTCTCTTATTTTTAGTTCAGGCCAGGAAGCAGACTTCTTAAAAAAAACCTGCAACACTTCCCCCATAATTTATTTTCTTTCTTTCTTTCTTTCTTTCTTTCTTTCTTTCTTTCTTTCTTTCTTTCTTTCTTTCTTTCTTTCTTTCTTTCTTCCTTTCTTTTCCAAAAATTGCATTATCCATTGGCGAGCTCAAGAGTACTATATTTAGAGTAGGAAGTGAAATGAATGTTGTTTAATGAAATCTGGAAATATTTGTGTGTGTCTGTGTGTGTGTGTGTGTGTGTGTCTGTGTCTGTGTGTAATTAAAACAAAATCCTCAGCAGTGATTAAAATGTAACAAGTATTTGATCACACTGGGATCAGCAGGAAGCCTAGCTAAGATGCTCTGGGATGTAATAAAAAAGAAATTTGCGATTCTAATGTAAAACCTGGAAGGCAACATGTTACAAAAATTAAGGGGCTGGGAAAGAAGCAATGAGACAGATTTATGTACACAAACATGTCTACACTTTGAAAAACAATGCAATATTCTGGAAAAAAAATGCCAATGTAATGAAATAAAATATTTAATTGATGTTTAGTTTTCATGAAGTTACTCTCCATACATACGTTCATTTATTAACATTTCAGATAATTCAAAGCCAAAGAAAAATTCCGCTTTCCCAGGACAGACTACCGTGAGACCTTGGAGGAGTTAACTGCCTTCCTCTGTTCAGTTAAGAAGAAAACTGGTTTCAGTCCCCTTCTTCTAGATGTGTCAAGCACTGGGGAAATCAAGAAATCCAGGAAGTTCAAATGTTTATAAAAATTATTGTAAGATAAGCTCTCTACAAGAATCTGAACTACTAACAGTCAAGGGAAATTAGTGGGAGTTAAGAATAGAAGGGAATTCAAGGTGGGCTGGATTTAAATCTCTTGCGAGTGCAACAAGAACTCATGACTGATGGTGCATTTGACCGTCCTACCTCAGGCTCAGCCTGGCCATTTTCTACAAGATATTTCCTGAACTGACACTGAATCCATCTCTTTTTAAGGCAAGAATATTGCAAATGGAGGTTTTTTGTGGAAAGGGTGGAATCATCTCATGGTTCATAAGTTGCCCTAGGTCACATGACCCAATTGGAAGGTTAAAAAGAAATCATGGAAAAAGAAAAAAGAAACATGTGAATACTACCTTGTGCCTAATAGGCAGCATGGCTCTGAAATGAATTCAAGTGCTTTTAATTGTAGAAGGGCTTGCTTTGCTCTTGTTGCTACTTGCATTTAGTCTACTGATATACAGTAAGTAGAAAAAAATGGGAGCGCACAGTGAACATAGGTGTAGGTTTCCCATTGCATAACATGATGTGATCGTGATTTCACGTGACAATGATAGATATCCAGCAATAAGAAAACAACTATCAGGTGGCAGGGAAATCAGGTAGTTCAAATGGGTATAAAGATTTATTGCAAGCATAAGCTGTCTACAAGAATCTGAGCTTCTAATGGCCAAAACAAATTGGTGGTTAATAAGAGTCAAAGGAATTCAAAGTGGGCTGGATTACTATAGATCTCTTGTGTCCACACAGGGATTCATGACTGATGATGTGTTTGATGCCCTCCCTCGGGCTCAGCCTGGTTATCTATGACAATATCCACACCAGGGGTGAAATCTACTAACTGTTGTGTTTGCACCCCCCGAGCCGGGCCCCCTGCCAGAAAGTGACTTGGAAAGTGAGGGGGAAGGGCCATCAGGACTTACCTTTGGAGCACCGGCTTCTCTGGCTCAGCTCCAGGAGCCAGAGGCAGGCCAGGTGGAGGAGATAATGAGGCCTCCGTCCCCTGACTCTTTCCCCCCCCAGGGCCACGCCTCCAGACCTGGCTGATGCCAATCAGGCCTGGCTGGACCCTAGGTTTCATAGGCAGGAGAGGTGGGAACAACAGAAGCAGGGGTGGGGCAGGCCTAGGAAGTGCTGAGTCACGGAGCCACACTCCACAGAGTATAAAAGCAGCAAGGGCTGCTATACCACTTCATGGCGAGCAAATCAACTGCTAGAGGGAGAGAACTAGAGCTGAAGTATTGTTTGTTCCTGGTTTCCTGGCTGACTCACCAGCATCAAGAGAGATAACAGAGACACTTTGCATATGCTCGCTAGTTTGCTGCCAGAGCTGATAGTTGCCCTGGACTGATTTGCCGGCTAATTAAGTCATCGCTCGTGTCTCCTGGACTGAGGAGGGGGACAGAACATTAACTTTCCTATGTGTTCAGAAGTGTGAGCTCCACAAGCGGATGCATGCATGTCACATGCAATTTTGGACCCTCTGCACATGCGCAAAGCCTTCTGCACATGCACAGAGGGTATAAAACAGGTTACTTCCTGGTTAAAACCAGGAAGTAATGACATCCGGGCAGGTGGGTGGAGCCTCATGTTGCTGCTGCTACCAGTCTCCGAACCACCTGCCGCCACTACTGGTTCAATCGAACTGGTCCAAACTGGTAGCATTTCACCCCGATCCATACTGATTTGTTGCTTCATAATGTGCTCTGTAGTCACACAGCATTTTCTTCTGGTTCTTTTGAAACTCACAAAGGACCACCAAAATAAAATGGAAAGAAGAATTAAAACATGATGATAGCTTTAGTTTCATCAAGTTCCTCCTGCTTATAGCTTTTTCTCTCTTTGTTTAAATTAGCGAATTCACAAGAATCATTCTAAGGAAGGCAGACCCTGAATATATTTTTGCATGCGTGCCGGAGAATGCAAATTCTTCTTCTGGTTTCTGATGCTCCCGCGCAGGCGAAGACCAGCTGCCCAGCATGCATGGGCATGTCGGAAGCCGGAAGAGCAACAGGCGATGGCTGCAGTGCCTGGAGAGATGGCTCTGTGTGCCACTTCCAGCACATGTGCCATAGGTTCGCCATCATGGATATAGATGAACAATGTATTAATATGAATGGTTAAATGTTGAGCATTGGGTATGGCAAGAGTCTGTGATATCCACCTCATTGTATAAAGTGTATAGGAATAAATATATAAGGAATGTTTGTGGTGACATTAGAGGGTAACTAAAAACATAGCAGGAAGATGAATTTTTATATATTAATAAAATATTTAGTGGAATTCGGAACATTATAAGATCTGCAAATGCTGGTAAAATGTTAAGATATGTACTCTGCTATGAAGAAGAATATTTGTTGAAAAGAGCAAAAATTGTTATGTATATGAACATGCTTTGGCCCACTATGTTAAATGGAAATGAGTGATAGGCCTTTCAAGAGAAATATAGAAGTAAACTGAATGAAATGGGAATGGTGTTTTTAAGAAGGGTGTGTGTCTGTGTGTATAAACAAGAAGGGTTAATGAATTAAGAAGGAACGGAAGACTAAGAAGTCATGGTTGGATGAAGCTGATGAGATCGTCAAACAGAGAAAGATGAGGAATTTAAAGAATGAACGGTAATGTATGCAATGGTATATGGAGGTGATGTTTGCGAGGATAAAAAGATAAAAGTGGGTAGTGGTGTAAACTAAATTTAGCAATCTTATATATATTTTTCTTATGCCTCTAATTCCTTTCGCTCATTTCTTCTTATTCCTTTTTTGCATTTTTCAAAATATTGCATATCCTCCCAGATTGATGGGTTTCTATGAATGTGTGCATGCATGTATTTATTAGATTTTTAGCCTACCTTTCCTCCAGGAGCTGAAAGCCGCCTACATAGAGATTGCCTTTCATTTTATCTCCTCAACAATCCTATTGGGTAGGTGATGCCAATGAATTTCTCATGGCTCGAATGGAAATCTCCAGAATAGTTGGAGGATTATCAACATAAAAGGCATGTTTCAAATCACAAAAAGGATTAACATGCAGTATATAACTGACAATCACAGTGACAAAAACACAACTATTTATCAAGACTGAATGCAAATAGCAAGCTAATGGGCTAAAATAATTATTCAGATACAAGATTCAGATATAACAAATGAAAAGATATGGAAATAACAAGTGCTATCTTTCCCTTCCATCCCCAAGCTATTTGGTTACAATTCACAAATTGGACAGTGGTAATTTTAATAATGACCTCCGGAATGAGAGCGGGAAGCATTTTACACTGAGCTTGGCACACCATATGGCAGCAGGCACTGGAACTGGTTGAAGTTACAGATGCAATGTAGCGAGCTACACAGTGGGGAGCTCTAACCCCCAATCCATATGGCTTTGGTGTGAATATTACTGGAATCTAAAAGAAACACATTATCAAAATAATATTAACAAAGTGGTTGTCAGAAACTCAGAGAGAAGAGAAAGAAACCAAAACAACTTTGCAGGCAAAAGAGATCATTACCAGGATCTGCACAACAAAGTTAAGTGTGATACATGTGTGTTATTACGTGCTCATTTTAAATGTTATCATCTATATCTGGAAATCAGGTTCAAGTCCTGCTAATTTAAACAATTCCCTCCCAACTCATTTGAATTTCTAAATAAATCCAGGAGTGGTCTTTTCAAGTTTTAATCAATTCTGCTTTTGGAAATATTTACTTTCTTGGTTGACTGTTTTAAAGTCAGATTGTTGAGGAAACTTTTCACCATCCATTATGTGCAGAAACCACGAGGAGAAGTAGTTCTAGTCACGTCTGGAATCAGGTTTCTGGAATTGAGGTGTCAGCGGTCATGATCCATGATTGCTGGTCCTGATTTACTTTCTGGTTGTAGACATATCTTCTTGTATTCACTTTGATTTCTCTCATCCAGCATCATTGCCCTTTCTCTTCTGTCCTTAATTTTACTTTTGTTCTAGCAGTTCCTTTGACTTGGTAGAGGGATTATCTGAGGGTGAATAAACTGCAATTTATTCTGTAGTATTGTAGTTAAGGGAAACAAGTGATCTAGATAGATTGTAGATTGTGAAATCCAAAGTCCCCTGAAATCCAAAGCACTATGTTTAGGAAAGAGTCCTGGGTTCTATGCTTGTAGAAAAGCTCAACATGACTGTGTCCCTCTCCTTACCTCCATCTTAAGTGGTAGACCAACTACAGACCAATCCAGGTAGGTTGGCCTTGTTTGCTTCACTTATTTATATGCTGGCATTGTCTATAAATGACTAGGTTTGATTATTGTGTTGGGCTGATTCTTGAAAATAGTCTAACTATTTTAACTTATAAGTGGAAGACTCCCATACCCCTACACTAACTCCAGTGAATACTATAGCAATAGCTTTGTAGTGCTTTTACAGTCCTCTCCAAGCAGTTTACAGAATCAGCATATTGCTCCCAACAATCTGGGTCCTCATTTTACCCACCTCGGAAGGATGGAAAGTTCAGTCAGCCTTGAGTCAGGTGAGATTTGAACTGCTGAACTGCAGCTAGCAGTCAGCTGAAGTAGCCTACAGTACTCCACTGTACTGCACACTGCGCCATCTCGACTCTTTTGGTTATAGTTTAAAGCATTCTAAAGCCTTTAATAGACTAAAATCAAGTTACTTTAAGTTTCAGCTGTTCAACAGAGGGAAGAGTCTCTGCCATTGTGCCTCAATTCTAATAGAATCTGTAGCCTACAAAAATATATCAACCAAATATATTTTTTCAACCTCTCTGCTACTTTTGAAGACCCATTTATTCATTCAAGGTTTTCCTTGAGGGGTAGCATTTTAATTTACCTTAATGTTAATTAAGTTTAATATTTGCAGGAATACTTTTATATTACTTTTTAAGTTAGTTTCTTGAATGCAGCTTTGCTGGCTGAGGGACTCTGGGAGTTGAAGTCCACAAGTCTTAAAGGGACCAAGGTTGGAGACCCCTGGTCTAGACAGATCATGGTAAATCTGTACGGCAAATGGTAAGCAGTCCTTAGCTAACTCTGAGAGTACTGAAGAGAAAATCATGGCTAAACTGGGTTAGTATTTGGTTGTCCACCAACATGAAATCTCAGGACTTTAAGACAGGTAAATAAATAAAAAATAAAATCCTACAAATTGCCAATGACAAATACTTTTGTAGTGTTTCCAAGTAAAATACATGAAATCACTAGAAGATGAGCTTGATTCATAATTCTTGGCTCTGCACTGATTTATATTTGTTTGTTATATACCTAAAAACTTGTTTATTACTTTGTATATCAACCAAACTTCCAGGATAGCTTATAAAATACAGCAAGTTAAAAACTATATATAATAGAAAAGAACCCAAAAAATATAAGCAAATTAAAACCAAAGTGAAACCAATAATATTTCCTCGCTACAGCCCTAAACAAAGGCATGATAGACCTTTTCCCCCCCATAAAAATTGGCTGAGGTGGTTAGAATGCTGCTGCATATTTACTGGAAGAGTCTAATCTGTTTGTTTTGTGTATGATGTATTTTGTCACTTCTATCCCATACATATACTGTATACTCTAAACTAAGTTAGAAGAATCAGTCTGTGCTGTGGTTAAAAGCACCAAGTTAGAAAATTGGAGAATGTGAGTTTGTGTTGCCTTAGACACCAACTGGGTGACCTTGAAGCAGATACTAACTTTCAGCCTTAGGATGAAGGCAAGAATAAACTATTTCTGAAAATTTTTGCCAGAAAAGCAACAAGGATATGTCCAGATAATTGGCAGGAATGGACTGACTTGGAGGTATCGAAAAATAAGTCATATTGATTCAATATTTCTGCATTTTGATTACTTAATCTAAAAAGTCATTAAAAACACACATTTAATTTACTAATTTTAACTGTTGTTGCAGACTGTTTTCAAAATGTTCTTAGTTAATCACAGACTATTTGGGTGTCTTCTATTTTACTGGGGCAAAGAGATATTTAAGTGTATTATCCTGCCTGCTAGCAGAATTAAGAAGAAATATTTTACCTAACATGCCCATTTCTGTCAATTATTCCTGGAAACAGTCAAAACATTTCAAGTACTGTCTCACATTTTTAATTCATTGATTTACAGAAGATAATATAGACTAAAACATGTTTAGTGATTTTTTTTTGAACTTTTTTATTTTGTCAGTCAAAACTTAACACCAGGGAAAAGTATATACAACCAAAATAAAACTTAGGCAAACCAGCTTTGCAGTAATACAGCAGGGGGAAAATGTTCATGAATAGGAAGTAAAGTTCTAAATTCTAGCTTCTGTATTTTAAATATAAAATTGTCATCTGGATTTTGAGATATACTAATCCTTACAGAATATATATTATTCAAAGCAACTCTACATATCAGCCTTTCCAATCTGGTGCCTTTCGGGTGCAAAACTTCAAAAGTTTCTAACTACTATTGTATCAAATGGCTTGAAAATATTAAGAATTATCCCAAATCAGGGCAATGGATTTGAGAACATTAGTATAACCTTTTATGTTTTCCTTCCTTCCTTCCTTCCTTCCTTCCTTCCTTCCTTCCTTCCTTCCTTCCTTCCTTCCTTCCTTCCTCCCTCCCTCCCTCCCTCCCTCCCTTCTTGGCAAGCAGAGCATAAATGGAAACTCTTCTTCAATCGATTTGCAAATTTAAATATTGTTTTGCCCAAAATAATGAAAACAATTCTAGATCCTGGATCTGTACACCCAGAACACCAACATAGCAATTTGCTTCCCCACTAGTATGATAACAAATTGGATCAGAAAATAGTTATTTTTTCCCCCAAAATTCAGAGGTAGAAAAGTACTATTTTATCAGTTTAAACATTTTAATCATACGTATACACCACTGCTTTTAAAATATTATAGATGTGTGGAAAATTCCTTAATAGTCTATTAATCTGTTAACAATAGTTGTTCCTATTATAGATTTTCAATCTCCATGCAGATTTTACATGCATTTTCTATTTGTTATCAGAGCTATTTTTAACTATAGATATCAAAACATGATTAAAGGAACCCGTTTTTCCCCCCACTCAGATGTTTCCATGCTGAGCACAGCAGTAAAAAGTAATTGCTTCTCTCTCCTAGAAACAATGTGTGGGTTTTTAAACTCTAAAGTAATAGACACCTTCTTTGGACTCAAGTAATAACCCTTTCCTCGAGAGGAAAAACTGTTGTTTCATATAGTAAAGATGATTTCTCTTTTTAAAAGTGGGTTGTTCCCTGTTCAGATTTAAGAGAGTTGGGTGACCTGTGCAGAAAGTATCCAGTTATTACTTTGTGGGGTCCAAATAAATGTGTCCCACTACCATCTGAGCAATGAAGAATAGAATAGAATACAGAGTAAGCAATAAGCAATAAAATGATTCTGCCCTCCCAAGCAGCCTTATAATAGTTTAGCTAGAGAGGAGAGGAGAGGAGAGGAGAGGAGAGGAGAGGAGAGGAGAGGAGAAGAAAAGTCACTTAACTTGGAGAAGTAACCTAGTAGTTTCCTGGAAGGACAGCAGGTTATTCTGAATTACGGTAGTGAAGTTATTGCCTTTTCAATTTAGCCCCCAATCCCCTGTCCAATTGGGCCAATGTCCAACCTAGTGGGAAAGTGTTTTGACATATAGTTTGCAGAATTCCAGTGACAGTATACCTTATTTTTCAACTGGCCCTACCAAGCTTAATAAAGACAGAACTATACCAAGCCTTGCCAAGAAAATTAGCTAGACAATCAAATCCATAAAAATTGGAATTTAATGGAATATAATAAAATGTTGCAAAATGTTCTTGGCCAAATGTAAATTATTTCAAAGGTGGGATATGGCAGTTCAAAAGATCGAAAAGTTGGTCAGCTAGTTCATCCTTTTGTGGCATTGCTTTAAAACTAAGTGCTGGATTAAAATTATCTTCTTACTAAAACAATTATCCTCTTCAATTCAGTCAAACCCTTTTCTTAGGGAGTTTTGGGCTCCACTGGGTTTGGGAGATTTTGTATCTATATTGCCATTCCTTATACTGCTTTGCAGAACGTAAAGTTGAAATATATTACTTTAGCTTGAGCTATTTTCTGTATTTTCTATTTTCTGAATTGGTAGTGATCACATCTTTCTATGGACTTTTGATTACTGAATCAGAGTTGTATCTAAACTACAATAATTTCACAAGATCAATGTTCTCTAATTGGAGAGGCTTATTGTTGACATCTTGTATTAAGATGGAAAACTAAAGCAAACGTTGGATTCAAAATATCTTCCAGGAGAAATAGTAAGACAAATCATTGTTTCCTGATCAACTTTCATGCTGAGCATGACATGAGATCACCTTGCTTGTGTAAGTGACTTAACATTTATCAAAGCATGGATAGTTACTCCAAAAAGCCTAGGAGAAGCTGGCAATGTTTAGATTTTCAAGTAAAATGGCCATTCTGTTTTTCAAAGCAGTTCCAAGGGGATGCTTTGTTTGAAACTTCATCAAAAGAAATCATCACTTCAGGCTTCCACTGTGAGTCACGGCTGACTCAAGACACCTCCATGAATGAGCAGAGATGATGACCACTGTGAGAAATAGAGGATCAGTGAATAAACCAGTCCTTCAAAGCTCTCCAGAGAAGGAGAACAATAAAATCTTCAATAAAATTATTTTTAAAAAAATCAACAAAGCAAAACTTCACTTCAAATAATGCACACATCCCTATTGTGTAGGATTGCTCATGATACCTTGAAGACCAAAAGAGTTTATTATTTGCAGTAGCTCCTTGATGTCCCCCAATAAAGTTTTGGCTCTTTCCTCAAATATGTTATTCAATGTTTTTATTTCAGTTGGAGGATAAGCCCCAATCCCAGTAAGTAAAACATGCTGTTGAGAGTATGAAAGACTGAACAATTTCTCCCCTCTTGAAGAAGTTCATTTGCCTTTTGTGCTCACTTTTGATGCCATTTTGGGGGACAGAAAAAAAACACAACCCAAGCCTGATTCTGTTTTTTCTTATAGAAGGCAAGAATTTCTACATTTAATTCAAAAAGCTTTGAGCAAAACTTTGATGTGTAAATGTAATCTGTGCATTCACTGAAGTTTCAAAATGAGTGCTAATTTGTAACATATGTTTGCCACACTAATAAAGAAAACTGAACACAGAGAGTTTACTGTAAAATTATGTATTATTGTGCTCTAAGGCACCAACAACTAACGAAGTTCAATATAATGAAATCTAAATGTTATGTCTTATTAAGCTAGCCGTATGCAAACAATACTTCAGGGGTGCAAAATGGCATTTCTTTGTGGATTTGTCTTTTTGTTGCCAAAAGAAGGAGAAAGAACAATATGGAAATGGGTGGTATGAAAGAAAAGTAGTTATAATTTACTTAAGGTGTACTCTGAAGAACATAAAAGCACTATTGTGTACTTTCAGGCAAATTGTAATATTCAGACAAAACTCAGGTTAACAAAAGAAAAAGGTGGAATTTTTATGTATTTGTTTGGATCTTGGACAGAACATGTGAAGCTGCCTGGAATGGATTCCATTTATTAGCCCATTTAGTATAGTGCTGTCACCTCAATGGGCAACAACTTCCCAAATCTCATTCTCTTTCATTGCTTTCTTTTTGTGGCAAGGCAATGAATAATAAGATGAGATCCACAGCATTTGATTAAATGGAGCTACTGTACAGCTTTATTTAGTTGCAGCATAATAGGATTCACACACACACAAAAATAAACAGTAGAACAGAAAGGTAGAAAGTACTGGAGAGAATCTTAAACAGCTAGGTGACTACAGATTTGAACATAACACAGAGAGATACATGTGAGAAGAACTAATAATGGACAAACAACATTGTTAAAAGCTTTAAAATCAGTCTCCCTAAATAAATGCACTATTATTTTCTACACTGGTCTTGAGCATCAATCTGGGAAACTAGGAGAGTCTTGTCAGAAGAAATGTGGAACTGATCAAATAGTAAGGACCTGGCCTCATGTTCTTATATAATCTGAACATGACTTGGGTCCCTGGTTCTTTCTTCATACTAAGCATTCTTGAAGTACCATATATAATTGGGTACATCAGTATCAGATGTCTGTGAAGATTCTCGGTCATCCAGATCATAGTTGTCTCAACCATGCTTTTTTCTTCAAAAGGCAACTGGACTGTTTTTTCCAAGGAGGAGGAAGAGGAGGACGAGGAGAAGGAGGAGGAGGAGGAGGAGGAGGAGAAGAAGAAGAAAAAGAAGAAGGAGGAGGAGGAGGAGGAGGAGGAGGAGGAGGAGGAGGAGGAGGAGGAGGAGAAGAAGAAGAAGAAGAAGAAGAAGAAGAAGAAGAAGAAGAAGAAGAAGAAGAAGAAGAAGAAGAAGAAGAAGAGCAACAACAACAACAACAACAACAACAACAAGAATAATAATTTTTTTTCTCATCCAAGAAGTTTCATCAATTCTGATGGTGTGGGGGATGGATCTTTGCATCCCCCTGCCATCAGAACTGATAAAATGTCTGGGATGAGAAGTGAAACATTTCCTTCTTCTTCCTCAACGGGAAAAAACAACAGTCCAGTTGCCTTTTGAAGAAAAAAGCATTTTTGAGATAAGTATCAGATATTGTTTTCATATTGATTTCAGTTGGCCATGACCAAGATGCAGCCAGCACAATACTGATTTTATAAAGTAATTCAATGACATTTTTCAATTAGATGTCCTTCAGGCCTAGCACCCCAGATCTTTGAGAGCAGGGTATGAATCAAGGAATCAAGCTAGTTATTTCTAGAAAGTCAGCACTGGCAAAAACATAACTTTAAATTTATTAGTAGATTGCGTATTTGTTATTGTACAGTACAGTGCATTGTACATTCTGATCTGTAGCATTACCCTCTTTACTCTTTTTTTTTTAGTTTCACTCAAGAGACACAATTCTTATTGGTAATTGAAGCCTGCTAAAATTATTTGCTTATTGAATATTCCATGCAAATACATGTTGATTTTAACCATCCTCACTACCCTTAAGCAGTACTAGCTGGAAAATGCCTACAAAACCAAACCATTCAAAAATAGCAGCTGTCACTGTCATTGAAATATGAGCCAAGAGACATGATACAGCATCAGCTCCTCTCAGTTATATAAATATTCTGAAATAGTTAGTCAAAGCTACCAAGATATATATTCTGAAGCAATAATATTCACTGAGGTTAACAGCTGCAACACATCCAGAAGGATGTTCATAAGATGTTGTTCTATTATCTTTTATTTTTATTTTTATTTGAATTTATATCCCGCCCTTCTCCGAAGACTCAGGGCAGCTTACATTGTGTAAGGCAATAGTCTCATCCTATTTGTATATTTATATACAAAGTCAACTTATTGCCCCCCCCAACAATCTGGGTCCTCATTTTACCTACCTTATAAAGGATGGAAGGATGAGTCAACCTTGGGCCTGGTGGGACTCGAGCCTGCAGTAATTGTAATTGCAGGCAGCTGTGTGTTAATATCAAGCTGCATTAGCCTGTTGAGCCACTTCCCAGCCCTATTCATATTATCTTATGAAGCTGGCAACAATGGCTCTATTCCATTTACATTCATTTTTAAAAAAAAAGATTTCCACAACGTTCTCTTTTCATGACATTCAGGGTTGTAAAATCAGCAGACTAGGCCTTTAACCAACTGCTGAGTTTTATCAGAATTTAAATTTATACAAATCCTACTTAGATTCCAGCAGCAACAGCAGCATTCAAATTTTAAACAGTGAGTCAGCCATTGACCTTGGGGAAAACTGACAAAATAGAAGATTTCTGAAAACTAAGACTTCCTTGAAACATACTGAATGCTTATTTTTTCCCCTTTGCTGGTCCCCCTTTCCCAAGCCAAGCACTGCGTAAAGGACTGCTTGAGAGTTTATAAAAATGAGCAATGGTGAACTCCATATCTGAGTGAAAGGAATATTGATCCCCTAAGCAGTTATTATTTAAAAAAATGCCAAATCATATTTAACCACTTAGTTTTCAGGGAATTCAGATACTAGAGCACTCTGACATTTTCTGTGAAGTTTTAATTGAGGACGATGTTGCTAAAATTTGGTAATGAAACATCTGCAAGAAAACCACCAAGCTCAGAGAGCACTAAGGACCCCACACAGCAGTGGGATTCAAGTCATTTAACAACTGGATCTCTGCCCTAATGATTTCTTCCAATAACCAGTTTGCCAAACTGCTCAGAAAGTTAACAAGCGGTTCTCCTGAAGTGATGCAAACTGGCTGAATCCCACCACTGACCCCCACAGTTCAAACCTGAGATACAGATATTTCTTCTATCAGTTTTAAGGATCCTTGTTAGTCATGATTTGGTAAGCATGTCACATAGTTAATGATGCATTTTTATCTCATTCTAATTTTTTAGTTCTGATAGCTTCCACTAGCTAAACATACTTCAATAGTATTGTGAATACCAACAAAGCTCAATGTATTTAAAAAGCTAAAATCAGATTATAGCATATATCCATAGTGTGCAAGGGAAATGCAATTAGTTATTACTGAAAGCAATAGCAATAAATTGTGCTGCATATCTTCCAGTTAATGCTAAAAAATTGTCTGGTTTGCATTACCAACATATACGTATTTCTTCCTTTTGTTCTACAATTCAGAAGACTCAATTTAGAATAGACACATTGGTTTCCTTGAGGTTTAAATTAGTAATGCTTAAGAAATATTGAGGGACGTGGTGGCTCAGGGGCTAGGATGTTGAGCTTGTCGATTGAAAGGTCGGCAGCTCAGCAGTTCGAATCCCTAGTGCTGCCGTGTAACGGGGTGAGCTCCCATTACTTGTCCCAGCTTCTGCCAACCTAGCAGTTTCGAAAGCACGTAAAAATGCAAGTAGAAAAAATAGGAACCACCTTTGGTGGGAAGGTAACAGCGTTCCGTGCGCCTTTGGCATTGAGTCATGCCGACCATATGACCACAGAGATGTCTTTGGACAGCGCTGGCTCTTCGGCTTTGAAATGGAGATGAGCACCGCCCCTAGAGCCGGGAATGACTAGCATGTATGTGCGAGGGGAACCTTTACCTTTACCTTTAAGTAATATTGCATGTATGAAACTATTATATTCATAGAAGCATGACTGGATTTTGTACTAGAGATGATGCTGAAACTTAAAAAATTTTGGCTGCTATAATTTCATAGTATTAGAATCACTTATAATAGATATTTCGAAGACCAAAATTTAATTTAACTAATCTAAGACCAACAGGACAATTAATCATAACAAGAGATTCCATTTATTCCAAAAGTCTGTATACAATCCTATTTAAGTCAATTTAAAGTTGCCATCTTTTAATAAAACTGTCTGAAAAGTTAGTGTTAAGTGTCAGGATAAAATTGCATTGGAAATAATCATAAAGTATATAAAGACATTAACAATAAATTGCTATATAAAATTAACTACTGTATAAAGACCATTGATTTATCTTGCTGAGTGTTATATTAACTTCTAAGACCTCATTTTCAAATGTTCATCATACTGGCTATATGATACACCACCAAACTTTATACTTAGTTTTATTATTTATTATCCTTTTAATTCACCCAATAATCCAAATTCTCTGCACTGAAGACAAAATTGCTTAAAACATTAAGTATTTCCAAAAATATTTTAAAAAGCAGAAAACTGAATAAAATAGTCAATATGAGATTTGTCCCCAATCTAATTTAGCTCTCTAATAAATACACCTGAGCTTTCAAACATCAGCTTGACAAATCTAATATTTCTATGTGTGCATTTTAAAATATTAGGTCTATAAATAAAAAAACACTAAGAGTATGAAGAGTCATTAATAACACATTTTTAAAGCAATACAAATATTTTAGGCATAGTTTTTTCATATAAAATGTCATTAATCAAACTAATTAATCTGAATTACTCTGATGACCATGTGTTTTTTGGCCTTGGCTTCTTACTATAATCCAGGAGGTATATAATAATATTTTATTATTCAGCTTCCATTGCATCCATTCCATTAGTTGGAAAAACCCATTGCACTATGAATAAAAATGGAGTAAATTTTTATTCATTTACATCATGTTCATATGGAAGTAACATCTGCTGGAAATGTTCATTTAGAATACTATTCTGCAATCCTATGGACTGCCATAGAAATAACACCCATTCAGCAAGACTCATGGACAAACTTAATGAGTATTACTTTTGAGGATCTTCCCTCTCCCTCAGCACAAACCACAGGCACATGTTCATACACACACACACACACACACACCAAACAAAGGCAATACTACTTCATTGACATCTGGAGCAAACCACAATGATTTTAATATATGACACGGAAACAATGGTATGATTACACAATTACCACTCCCACTTGCTTGCACCCCAAGATCTTGTTCAAGAAAGTAACTTGTCGGATCTGTGAGATGCATTTGTCGTCATTTCTCTTGTCCACCCCTCCTATACACACTCATATCTACTGTTAATCAGGGAGCAATTTACATAATTTAAATATTTAATTTAAATACATAATTTGCCTTAATTTACATAAAGTTTTACATAATGAATTTCAGAACAGACGTGTTGACTTAAGTATGGCTGCACTGAAGTAGATGGCTTGAAAAATGCAGCTCCCATGTCTGCTTCTTTTACAACTTTCTAATACTTAAAAAAGTAAATACTTTTTACTACTTAAAAGGGATGTGGTGGCTCAGTGGCTAAGATGCTGAGCTTGTCAATCAAAAGGTCGGCAGTTCAGCGGTTTGAATCCCTAGTGCCGCATAATGAGGTGAGCTCCCGTTACTTGTCCCAGTTTCCGCCAACCTAGCTGTTTGAAAGCACATAAAAAATGCAAATAGAAAAATAGGGACCACCTTGTTGTGACCCAGGCCCCAGTACGTAATAGGAAACTCAGTCAGTGTAAAACAAACAAACTTTATTCAAACAGCTAAGAATTACTTCATTCTCAGAGTAGTTCAACTAAATTAAAGCAAATTACTCCCAACACAAATTCCTCAGTCCTATCACCAACCTTGGTCCAATTAGGCAAAATGCCAAAGGCCTTTCTTGCCAAAAGTTCAGAAGACACCAATACAAAATAAATGCAAGAAGACAAAGCTATCAACGTTGTTTTCCGGCAAAGCCCAAACACTGTTGCTGGTCTTTTAAGCCTTATGGGAGGGGCCAATCATCTCTTGGCCCTACTCCCGAGTCATCCTCTTTGCTTGAGCTGTTCTTGCCTTCTGGCAGCTCTTCTTATCGTGCATTAGGAACAGGCTCCTCCTGTTCCTCTGATTCATTACTGTCAGTCTCTGGAGACTCTGGAGTCCGCACCTCACTCCCCAGTGGCCCTGGCCCCACCTCAGCCTCTGATGCAGAGCCCTCATCCGGGCCTTCCCCAGCCTCCAGGACTGGCCTACACTCTTCCTCAGCCTCATCACTGTCCGACTCAGTTGCCAGCCTCACAGTCTGCTGGTAGACCACAACAGACCTTTGGTGGGAAAATAACAGCATTCCATGCACTTTTAGCATTGAGTCATGCCGGCCACATGACCACGGAGACGTCTTTGGACAGCGCTGGCTCTTCGGCTTTGAAACAGAGATGAGCACCGCCCCCAAAAGTCGGGAACAACTAGCATATATGTGCAAGGGGAACCTTTACCTTTACTTTAATACTTAAATATGCCACCACAGAATACAGAACAATAAATGTCAGAAGACTTTTAAAAGCAAAATTATTCCATTCATTTTCTCTTCCAACCTTGCTGTCAGTGGAAGAGTGGGGATAATAAAAGGAGTGACATTGCCTAATGTACTGGGCCTGCATATTACCGAGCACTGAAACAACATCATATTTCTTATTTCCATTTTTATTTATTAACTTAAAGGTGTGTGATTTTGCTTTCAATGAAATCCAGGAAAGTTGACAAAGGTGGCCCAAACAAATAAAATCTCTTTTCTCTTGTATAGTCAGAATATGAAAATTACCAGATTAGTTAATAAAATAAAATGTCCAAGTTTTCTTTCTCAGTCTATACATATGTCTTTAAACAATGAAAGGGGTTTATTGTTTTAGGATACATTGCATTTCTGCTCTACAGTCATATTTCTTCCTCCTGGGTACCTATAAAGAATGAGTTGCTGTCTCCCATTATTCTCTCCATAGAAGGCTGTTTGATCTATCAAGATGGAGAAAAAATAATGTCATTCAATTTCCCTCACCATTCAGCCCAGCCCTCAAATCTGCTCTAAAGAGTTGAGAGATTCTTCAGAGCAGCATTGGGCATGATATGTGTGGCTGCACCAAGAAAGGAGACATTCCGAATCATCTTCCTCCTTGTTTCCCTGAAAGAGCTTGTGATGGACCAAAGAGTCTTTCAAAATCAGGGGACCTGTAGATACATATAATCCGATGTTTATGTTTTGCTGAATGTTTGCATCCCAACAGCCAAACATCTCAAATATGCAACAATTGAGGCTAGCAATCACTTAAATGTGATCGTCAGTATTCAGTTTCAGAAGTAACTGTCAAGTTGTCACTGATTTTTTTTTGTCAGTCTAATAAATGTTTATCAAGCTTTCCAATGTCAGCTAAGAAGGATGCATCCAACTAGGCATTGCCTAAAGGACTGGTTTCAGAAGATATACCGTGAGATGAAGAGATAGTCAGGAAGATACTAGATTGTGCAAAAATGGATAGATTGACATTGAAAATTAAACAGAAAGAAAATGTATAATATTATCAAACATGGAATCTATTTTATCAATGGTTGGGAAAAAAGGAGTGGTGATTAAATTTGTATTGTTAAGCAAATTAAATACCCAGACAACACGATGTTTATTAAATGCTAAGAAATGTATTTAATAGAAAAATATTTTTTTAAAAAAGAGACTCCACAAATTAAACTTTCTCTGGAAAATGAAAATTCTGCAGCAAACACTGAAATGAACAATTCCCATGGATTTCCTAGTGGCAGTTGAACTTGGATCTTCTCTCTGCAACCGCAACCATTTGTACCACAGTCCATGTTGAATTTTGTGTACTTCCTTCTTCCGCCCACTCTGCATAAAGAGTTGGAAGTGAAGTTGGAAGAGTTGTGAGAAATTCTTAAAACTGCAGATGAGCTAAGAGGTAATTGTGAAGCAAAAAGTATCTTTTTCATGGTGCAAAGCAACATGCTCAAGTGAATCAAAGCTGCTGAGTAGAAACCTAGTTGATACTTATGATTAAGAATTTTGTTTGTTTCATTAAAAAAATACAGTATTTTTTGGAATTACAGAATTCCCCCCCCCCCCGAAAGAAGGTGAAAATTTGGGTGCATCTTATACATCGAATGTAGCCACACCCACCCATTGGCCCCCACCCTTTGGCCTCTGCCTCCCAGCAATTTACCTCCTTGCAGCAAGCAGCAAACAGCAAATAGCCTGTTTCACCTTCAGCACAGCCTGATTAGCACAAGCAGTTGATTTTCAGTTGCCTTGGCCTCCCGAACCTCAGCTGTTTCAAGCTGCAGGGATTGCCATTGCCTATTGCTGCGCAGGCCTTCGCTTGCTTGCTGCAAGAAGGAAAATTGCTGGGAGGCAGATTTTTTTTTTCTTGTGCTAATCAGGCTCTGCTGAAAATGAAAATTAAACTAAAGCAGGCTGTTTGCTGTTTGCTGCAAGGAGGCAAATATCTGGGAGGCAGAGGCAGATTGTTTTTCTTGTTTTCCTCCCCCCCAAAAATAAGTGCGTCTTATTATCTGGAGCGTCTTATACTCCAAAAAATACGTTAATTAATTAACATTTGAAAATGTCTTCATAAACAATTTCACCAATGTGGCTTTGAAGAAAGCATCTTGTTGAAGCTACATTGTAAACACAATCCTTTCCTTCCTAGGAGCAAAGCAAAGTGATATCTAGACTCTCTCTCAGCCTTCTTCTACAGAGCTCATGTTGTGGGAAAAGATTGACAAGAAAAGATCTATTTCTCTGCAGGTGTTTTTTTTTTCCCCAGGCTGGACAGCTTTTGCAAATGTTCTGAGATTTGCCTACAGTTTTTGCCAAAGGTAGCCATTCTGAGAATCTGTGGTTTGCAGTAATGATCGTACACATAGGACAGTATTAATGAATTGTGGAAACAATCACACAGAAGTCTTCAGACTTCTCATTCAGACTTTGGCAAGCAATGAAAATAGTGCTTACTTCTTTTAACCACTCACTAATTTGATTGGGAGGAAACAAGCAGTAATTCCTCTGTGGTTTTCACTAAAGTCTTCCAGCGTGGTTCATATGTGGACAATTGCTAGATGAGGCTACTACTCCTCTGACATCTCCTACATTCAATTGCTAGGGGCAGCTACTCTGAAGTCTCCTACATTCATCAAAAATTATTCATGCTGAGTGACTTCAAGTAATGCTTTGGCAGTTCTAAAGTTGCCCAGTGTAGACATATTTCAGTCAGTACTGAGGAGAAGGCTGAGAAAAGCTTTTGCTCACAGCACTGGGCTGAGGCAGTTCATGACCATAGACGATGTTTCATTGAGATTAACTGATTAACCTCTTTGGTTTGGTCACCTGCAGAACTGGAACCATTTTGCAAAATCATCGAACCATTTTAATAAATAGATTAGATAATACAGAATAGAAGGGTTTTTAAAACAAATATAGATGAAGTGACAAATTGGATATTAATTCATTTAGCCAGGGTATTTTGAATGCTTAGTTTTTAACAGTCCGGATTTAAAGACTTTTTCTCTCCTAATAGATTAATCATCTTCAACAAATAGACAATAGCAAGATATCACATGACTTTTTTTCCCATGTTGGGGAAAAGTTGTATCTTTTGAATTTAGCCAATATAGAAGGCTGAGAAATTTGCTTGGTTCCTTTCTCAAACTCAAACTCAAACTGCCCAAGGAGCTGCTGATCCAGTTCTACAGAAGAATTATTGAGTCTGTCATTTGCATCTCTATAACTGTCTGGTTTGGTTCTGCAACCCAACAAGAAAGACACAGACTTCAGAGGATAATTAGAACTGCAGAAAAAATAATTGCTACCAACCTGCCTTCCATTGAGGACCTGTATACTGCACGAATCAAGAGGACCATAAGGGGCGTGCATAAGCGCACAAACGTGCCTACCGTTCCTGTCCTATTGTTTTTCTTTTCTTCTTCCTATATATATATATATATATATATATATATATATATATATATATATATATATATATATATATATATATATATATAAATATATATATATATATATAAGTATATATATATATATATATATATATATATATATATATATATATATATATATATATATATATATATATATATATATATATAGGTCTTTGGTTGTTCGGGTTTTCTCCGTGTAAAATTGGAAGTGTCTTGGCGACGTTTGACGAAGTCTCATTCGTCATCTTCAGGCTTCAACCGTGCTTCTGGGAGCAATGTGTGATCGCAGCTGTTTCTTCCTTTTAACTGCTAGTGGGGTTTGAACTGATTGGGTGGGAGCTTGGCTGTGCTCTGATTGGATGGGGTTTTCTGTGCTCTGATTGGCTGGGGTGTGTCCTGTGTTGGTGGGGGCTTGGTTGTGCTCAGTCTAATCTGTGCTGCAGGGGGATTTGAGCTGGTGAGCTGCACTGCTGCTGTTTGGCTTCGTGTTCGTGGTCGTGCTACATCTTCGTAGTGGGTGTCAGTCTGCTGCATGTATGGATTGGAGGGGTTTGAAGTGGCTAATGTTGCAGCTGCGGTCTGGCTTCTGGTCCTTGGTCGTGCTTCCTGATCAGTGTGGGTTTGGGTGTGCTTTCTGGGTGGATGTGTGGTGACATCCTGTGTGGACCTCGTGAGTGTGGGTCTGGTGTCATTCCTCGTGTTAGGGACACGTTTGTCAATAAGGGCAGGTTTCCAAATGGCTGGTAGGCGGGAGGTATCATCTCGTTTGTTCATGCTGTGTGGGCGTTTATCTCGATGGCTTCTCTGATTATTCTGTTGTTAAAGTGTTCAGTTTTGGCGATAGTTCTGGTCTTTTTAAAGTCAATATCGTGTCCTGTGACTTTAAAGTGTTGGACCAGGGAAGAAGTTGGTTCCTCTTTTTTGAATGAGTTCTTGTGTTCTTCAATGCGTGCACTTATTCTTCTGTTGGTTTGTCCAATGTATGTGGTGGGGCAGGCGGTGCATGGGATTTCATATACTCCTTGATTTTCTAACTCAATTTTGTCTTTGGGGTTTCTTAGGATGGTGGATATTTTTGGTTTGTGCAGAATGCTGTCTTGATGTTATGTTTGTGGAGGATCTTGCTGATTCTGTCTGTGGTGCCTTTTATATATGGGAGGAGGGCTGTGCCATTTTCTTGCTCTCTGTCTTGGGTTTTAGTGGGGGTTCTTTTGGATTAGTTTGGTAATCTTATTTCTCTGGAATCCATTGGATGTTAGTACGTTTGTGAGAGTGTGTAGTTCGGTTTTAGGTGTTGTTCATCAGCTAAGCATTTTGTTCTAGAGATGAGTGTCTTGGCTACGGAGTTGATCTGTGCTGGGTGGTGGTGTGAGAGTGCATGCAGATAGCGGTTTGTGTGTGTTTTCTTCTGGTAGATGGTGTGTCCTAGGGAGCCATTGGGTTTCTTGTAGACTAAGACATCTAGGAAGGAAGTTGGTTGTTAACTTCTGTTTCCATGGTGAACTGTATTTTGGGGTGTAGGCTATTGAGGTGTGTGAGGAAGTTTTCAAGTTTTTCTTTCCCGTGTGGCCAGATTATGAAGGTGTCGTCTACGTATCTGAGCCAGAGTTTGGGTTTGTGATCAGATTTTTCTAGTGCTTGGGTTTCAAAGTGTTCCATGTAGAGGTTGGCAATGACAGGTGAGAGGGTGATCCCATGGGTGCGCCTTCTATTTGTTTGTATTTTTGTCCGTTATAGATGAAGTATGTGTTGGATAGGCAGTGGTTGGTCAGATCTAGTATGTGCTTGGGGGGGTTATATTTGTTTTGGATAGCTGTCAAGGCTTCTTTGATTGGCACTTGGGTGTAAAAGGAGATGACATCAAAGCTCACGAGTAGGTCGCTGGGCTGTAAGTTTTGTTTCTTTATGATCTCTATGAACTGGAATGAGTTTTTTACGTGTGAGGCGATGGATTCTGCATAGGGCTGTAGTTGTTTGGCGAGAAATTTGGCTAGGTTTTGTAGAGGTGAGCCTATGGAGCTGACTATGGGTCTGAGTGGGGTTCCTTCTTTGTGTATCTTGGGGAGGCCGTAGAGCTTAGGGCATCTGGATGATTTCTCTCTGGGAATGATTCTTTGTTGGATTTCTTCGCTGATGGGGGAGGCTTTTATTTTGGATCTAGTGGTTTTTTCTAGGTAGGTGAAAACAAATATATATATATGCTTATACCTCCTATATTTACTCATATATGTGTTTATATACTATATAATCTTTTTGTATGATACCTACATATATTGTTCTGACAAAATAAATAAATAAATAAAAATAAAATAAAAGTGGGCCATGAAAATATTTACAGACCCCTCACATCCTGGACATAAACTGTTTTAACTTCTACGACGCTATAGAGTACTGCACACCAGAACAACTAGACACAAGAACAGTTTTTTCCCAAAGGCCATCACTCTGCTAAACAAATAATTCCCTCAACACTGTCAAACTATTTACTAAATCTGCACTACTATTAATATTCTCATCGTTCCCATCACCCATCGCCTTCCACTTATGACTGTATGACTGTAACTTTGTTGCTGGTAATCCTTATGATTTATATTGACACTGATTGTTCCTGATTGCTTATTTGTACCCTATGATTATCATTAAGTGTTGTATCATTAAGTGTTAAATTTGTACCCTATGACCATCATTTGTGTTGTAAATGTTGTACCTTGATGAAGGTATCTTTTCTTTTATGTACACTAAGAGCATATGCACCAAGACAAATTCCTTGTGTGTCCAATCACACTTGGCCAATAAAAATTCTATTCTATTCTATTCTATTCTATTCTATTCTATTCTATTCTATTCTATTCTATTCTATTCTATTCTTACTGAAGAACTACCTGAACTAGCATTTTTTTTCAGAAATAGAATGGAGGAAAAAAACCCCCACCTGTAATAAATGCTTTCAGTTTAAATAGTATTAATGTTGTGGGACTTTCTCCAAATAAACATTGCATAAACAAGAATGATGGGGAAATGATGACAAACCTGGAATAGGAAATATAAATTTTGAATGACATTTGAAGGGAAACAGATCCATGAATGCTTTACCCTATAAATAGTTTGTTGATGTACAAAAGGAGAATTAACAGGATGATAACAATCTGGAAGAAATATCATAGGCACTCATCTGCTCTGCTCTCAAATAGAGAATATGAAGAAAATGGCATCAGGCCTATTGAAATAATAATCCGAATTGGCTCTCCAGGACAAATAGCTCTTCACTATTGCTATTTTCATTTTTCTCTATGAAGACCCATAGAGATCATGCCATATAGTGTAGGAATAGGAGGACTATCTTTATTATGGCTGAAGATCACCTAAATGTGACCAGGGATGGGCTTCAAAATTTTTAGCAAGGGGTTCTCTGCCTGGTTGCTGGGTGGGCGTGGCCTAGTGGGCCTCCTGCACCACAATGGGGGGTGTTTTTGCCCTCCCCAGGCTCTGGAGGCTTTCTTTGAGCCTCCAGGAGGGCAAAAACAGCTGCCCCAGGCTCCGGAGGCCCTTTGTAGGCTGGAAATGGGCCTCTTTCTGGCCTTCCTGAACTTCCAGTAGGCCCGTTTTTTGCCTTCCCTGAGCCTCTGCATGTGTTCTGCAGTTACCTGCATACAAAATGGGCCTCATGGGGACTCCTGGAAGGGGCATGAATGTGGCCAGCCAGGAGTGGGAAACTGCACGGAATCTTAGCTAAAGGTTCTCCCAAACCCCTGCAAACCCCCAGCAAGCCTACTCCTGCTGAAGACAAATACAGCATAATTTTAAACAATCCATGCCATATAGTGGCTGAATAACTCCTTGATATAGTGGAAAACCTATTCCTATGATCTGCACGACAGAGTGAGCCAATGGTTCAATAAGTTCTCATAATTTGGGTGTGGCTGCTGTGTCCCATCATCTTTTATAAAAATATTAACAGTTTAAGTTTAAGTTCATGGTTTGAAGAACAAGTTCTGCAGTTTAAGTTCATGGTTTGAAGAACAAGTTCTGCACAACAGATTATACTCTAAATATTCCAAGTCACTTTAAAAAAAAAAACACCTCAAGGGTTAAGCATATTGTTTTGTAGAACTACTTTGTTAAGAAAGATATCAAAGAAGTATCATGAAGCCAACATGTTATCCTTCATAGATAAAGTGCATATCAACAAACTATTTATTGGGCAAAGAATTTATAGTCAATTATTTTATATCTATAATTATGTTTAAAATACATCAGTACCAGATTTTTCTCTAATGAGTGGTGGAAAGATGAATTAATTCATAATTATTCATAATTATTATGAAAGTTTTGCATCTTGTATAAAGTACATTGAGTTGACATATGCATGCAGTTTAATTGCAAGGGATGGAAAATCAATTATTGTGCACCTGATATTTGTAATATGTACGTTATAGCAATGATTTTATAGCAATGTTATATCTTTGATTTTCATTCTCCCATTCATAATTTGCCAATAGCAGCATTATGCTGGAATCAGAGCTGGTCCTATCATCAGTAGGACGTAGTTGATGCTTCAGATGGCAGACTAGGATAGGCAGCAGATTGGGTCAAGTCCTCCCTGCTATCTTACTGTTTGTCACTCAAATCTGCTTCATTACACCAAAGGGCATGCTGGTCTGAAACAGCTAACTGGCTCAGCTAGCTGCTATATATATGTTTTTCTGAGTGAGTCATGCTGTAAGATGTCTGTAAGAATTTATTAGATAACAAGCTAGCCAGAAGAGGAGTGTTGTTACTTTATAGGGAAAATTCTACAAGAAGGAGTGTGCAATAGGGAAATATCAAATCCTTCTCCCATCTCAATCACTGGCTCCTTTTTTTGTTGTAAATGAACTTTTCCTACTCAAAAATACAGTTGTCAGTTAACTTCCATTCTGTCAATGATCCTTTAAAATGATGATGGCAATGAAAAAATTCTGACCTGTCCTTGCAGTGCTGCCATTGTCAGGTGATATTCAAGTAGTGCCACATTTATAACTGATTCCCTATCACCTTTGTTCTTGCAACTAACCCTCATCATCCTCAATCACTTCCTCTCTGCTTGGCTTACTATTTTAGCCATGAGCAGGGAGAGACCATAGCTCTGGAACTTTTTGCCGTACTGTGGCACTGGAGTTTCTTGCACCTTTGTGCACACATTACCAGCCTCCCCATTGCACCTTGCCAGCTACCTGTACATCCTCATGCACTTTCCTGCAGCTTTGTTGGCCAGCTGCATATCCTTATGCATCCTCCTATAGCTCCTCTGTCCTCATGACATGACTTTCTGACCTTTTGTGCACCCTCTGGCACCATTCTTCACCCAACAGCAGCTACTTACTTGACTACCAGTCTGCTTGCTAACCATCTGGGACTTACATCCTCCTGCAGGCTTCCTCACTGATTTTAGTTGAAAGTAGGCAGTAGGAAGTTGCAAGAAAATTCTTGCTTAATGACCAGCAATAATTGCTTAATGATGACAACAGGGACAATGGATATTGGTGTCATTAAGTGATGCAGTCATTTGACATTGTGCTTTGTGTTTCCATCAATTAGTGGTGGAAATTCCTGTTCGAATTCATGTCATTAACCGAGGACTATCTGTAATTTGCTTGCTGAATTGAAATAGCACTAGCACTAGCACTAGCACTTGCACTAGCACTAGCACTTAGACTTATATACTGCTTCACGGTCTTTACAGCCCTCTCTAAGCAGTTTACAGAGTCATCATATTGCC
Source organism: Ahaetulla prasina (assembly GCF_028640845.1). Lineage (NCBI taxonomy): Eukaryota > Metazoa > Chordata > Lepidosauria > Squamata > Colubridae > Ahaetulla > Ahaetulla prasina. The sequence continues at coordinate 126,299,514 of NC_080539.1, forward strand.
CCCAACAATCTGGGTTCTCATTTTATCCACCTCGGAAGGATGGAAGGCTGAGTCAACCTTGAGCCTGGTGAGATTTGATCTGCCAAACCGCTGGCAGCCGGTGATCAGAAGAAGTAGCCTGCAGTACTGCATTCTAACCACTGTGCCACCGTGGCTCTTAACAAGGATTTGGAGGAATCAAAGTATATAGACAGGCTGTCTATAAAAGAATGAAAGAATTACTTATCCCGCTTTGGAATAAAATAGATACCTAAAGTTCCTTCTCTATATTTGGTGTGGGCATCTTGTTTGCACATTGTGATTCTAACTGAGAAAAAGTAACTTAATTTTTTGAAAGTTTCATTCAGTTTATAATCTGTGTAAGCAGAAGCTACCTGTCCAGATATTCTGTTCTCAGAATTGCTCAGCCTTTCTAGGCTGTGTTAGAGAGGTTGCAAGAAACCCAATGCAAATTAATATCTTTGATGACAGTACCCACTTACTCTATGAAAAATCACCTAATAATCTCTAATAATGAATCATGATGTTGCATGCATCATGCCCTCTTTCTTTGGTGAATAAATCAAATATAATATAAGTATAATATAAGGCAGGGGTGTCAGATTCGTGACTTCACATTGTTGTCATGTGACGTATCATGACTTTTTTCCCCTTCACCAAACTGGGGATGGGTGTGGCCAGTGCATGACACATCCAGCTTGTGGGCTGTGAGTTTGATATCCATCCACATCCACATCCACATCCACATCCACATCCACATCCACATCCACATCCACATCCATCCATCCATCCATCTATCTATCTTCTATGAAAGTTCCTGTTATTAGCTCTTAACACACAAAACTTAGTGTTTTGTGATAAGATAATAGATAGTAGCTAATAAAAGGAATTTTAGAATAGTTTTATTTAAAAATTTGGAAAATTGCTTTATTGAAAAAAAAACAAATCAGCAAAGACCTTTGAAAGTTTATCATTGGTCACCATTTCTTAGCTACATTAACATTAAAAAAAATCCTGCATAAATGCCATTCTGGATAGAAATGTTGAATGTTTAAACAATTTCATTTCTCCTTTGGGTTACTTAGGTATTTATATATTACCTCTGTGAAAACCATGAAATGAAACTCAATGTTTTCTTTTTCTCTGACCAGTTCTTTAAAATATAACAAATAAGCATACAGTACAGCTTAAATATATTATAACCCTTTCCTTCTTAACTCTCTTCTTTTCCTTTTTAAAATTCTAGTTAAATTATGAAATGTTTAAAATGTTTGCGTTTGTTGTGAAAATTGCATTTTTTTATTTGTAGCTTTTTAAAAAATGAATCTAATTTAATGATTGGATATCTATATTGGTGAGTCATATTACTTATGGTAGTTCATGGTATTAAAATATTAAAGCAGCTGGAGGCACTATTTCGCAGTGGTGTTCCTTCTTCCTCAGTGATAAATACTAGGCATCTGGTAGTTGAGAAGGAAAAATGAACTAAATAACCACTTATTTGGAGGTGTCTCCAGTGTTTCAGCTTTATTTATAAAACATTACATAAAGAAAAATATAAAAGAAAAATAAACAAATGTACATTTATTACATTAGACAAATGTAAAAGACAAACTTTTAAAACAACAAACACACACATACACATATCTGGAAGAAATATTATACATAACTGTTTCAGTAAGAAGAAATCATATTTTAATATTTGTCCATGGATTATGTATATCTATAGACTAGACAATTCATTCATGGGATGCAAGTAATATCAGTTCTTCTCTGTATTATGTAATTGGGAATCTTTACCAATGTGGAAGAATTAATTTGTTAGAATAATAATAAGATAACAAGGAATCCATTTCTATTGTCCGGTGTCAATTTCTATGTAGCAGACATGTGATTCAAAAGAATGTATGCCTCCAAAAATATTAAACTATGTTTTGAAGTGGACTTAACACATGCATTTGCTTTTTCCTAGAACATAATGACATAAAATGAATATTTAAATGTAGCATTATTCTGATTTCATAGAATCATAGGCTTGGAAGTGAACCTTGGAAATTTTCTAGTCCAACCCCCCAGTTAGTACTTATAACTTATAACAAGTAATTGCCCAAACTTTTCTTGAAAACTTCTAGTAATGGGGCACCCACCACCTCAGGAGACAAACCTTTTCATTGCTTAACAGTTCTCATAGTCAGTAATTTTGTTTTAAGCTGCATCTTGGATCTCACTCCATAAAATGTCCATTCATTGGTTTTTATCTTACCATAAGGTGCTAGAAAAAAAAATCATACCCTCTTCCCTGTGACATCTTTTTATATATGATCAAGCCCATTGATGATTCTTAACCACTGAAGAAATAACTTGTAGAAGTTTATTCACTAAAGTAGTTAATTCACTAAAGTAGTTAAAGTAGTTAAAGTTTACCATCTACATTAATAGGGCAATAATTGATACACAAAGCATGAGCTTCACCAGGTTTTAGTGTAATTGTCACGTATGCTTCATTGAGTAAAAAAATATATAATTATATTCTTAAGATATCTCACCGTATATTGATAAAGTTTATGATTAATGACATCAATAAAGATTTTGTATTATTCCATAGGAGAGCCATCTAATCCTTGAGCTTTATCGTTATTTTTTTGGATATCGCCCAGAGTCAAAGGAGGAAGTAATTCTTGTTGCAAGAAATTCAGCCGTGTAATATAGGTAATTCTTGACTTATAACCATTTATTTAGTGTCTGAAGTTACAACAGTAGTGAAAAAGAAAATGATTTGTAATCGATCTTCACAGTTACAACTGTTCAGGTGCTTGGCAACTGGCATTTACAATGGTTGCAGCATTCTGAAGTCAAGTGATCATCATTTGCAAACTTCTCAAACTAGCAATGCCAATGAGGGAAGTTGGATTTGATGAATTAGATGAATTAGAATGGATTAGAATTAGAATTAATTAGAATTAGAATTCTTTATTGGCCAGGTGTGACTAGAAACACAAGGAATTTGTGTCCGGAGCATAAACTCTCAGTGTACATACAACAAAGTGATAGATCATTATCATAGTCTTTGTAAAAATACATTCATCATAAAAAAATTAGATACAACACTTAGTGATAGTCATGGGTACTAAATAATCAATCAACATAAATTATACTAGGATACTAAGTAAACAGTATAAATCCTAAGATACAAGCAACAAAGTTGTAGTCATAAGAAGATAAGGAAATAGGTAACAGAGAAGATGAGAATAATGATGGTAATACTGCCTTTCTAGATAGTTTGACAGTGTTGTGAGAATTAGTTGTTTAGCAGAGTGATGGCTTGGAGAAAAAAACTGTCATTGTGTCTAATTGTTCTGATGTGTAGTGCCCTATAGCGTCGTTTTGAGGATAGAAGTTGAAACTTTATGTCCAGGATGCCAGGGGTCTGTAGATATTTTCACACCCCTCTCTCTGACTTGTGCAGTATATAATTCCTCAATGACTGCATGATTCACTTAACAACTGCAGTGATTTCCTTAACAAGCATGGTTAACAAAAAGGTCATAAAATTAACAATTGCTTTTCTTAGCAAACAGAAGGTCTGGTGCCAATTATGGTTGTAAGGACTATCCGTATCAAAGATAGATTTTAAAAAGCTTCTGTGCAGTAACTTCTTTAGGATATTTCTAATTTACTCTTTGTGTCTGACCAAATTTTAAAAATTGAAAATATCTACATTCCCATCTTGGGACTTGTTGTTTTGCTTAGACAGGTCTAAGCATCCTATCTGTATAAGCAATAGTAGGACATTTGCTCATCTGTGTCTAAAGAGTTTTCAATTTGTGTTTCCAATTAGTCTCATAAGAATTTTTCAGGTGTTTTTTTTTCTTCAATGGCATGAATTTGATAATAAATTCACCGTGTTCGAACAAAGAGTCATTAAAATGCAAGTTTTCAGATGATTTAGTAAATTGTTGGAATTGCACATTTGTGGTGTTTCTAACTCCAATAATTCCAATTTATGCTCGCTCTAAGATCGTGTAAGAGATCTCAGTTGCTGAATTTGCTGAGATAATGTTGAAGAAACCACTACCAACAGATAATAATAATAACCAAGTCTAAAAAAAATTCTGTGGCACTGCTGAGTAAAAAGTATGTTCTCAGGATGTAGTCAACAAAGTTGGCAACCATGACTAGGAGGTTCTTTGCATAGATGCATCTATGCCCAGTCCTAATCTAGAATATGATGATCTTGCCCTGATAACTCATCACCACTCATCCAGATTACATATGTTCTGGGAGAATCTGCTAATTTTCCATAAGGGACACAGAGGCCTATAGGCCTTGCTTTTTCTGGTTGCCCCGCTTGCCTTTTGGAAAACCCTGGTATTTGATCAGCTCCCACTTCAATAGATTTTCAGAAATTATTGAGAAAAAAACCATTCCTTTGGAGGCTGATTAAATGATGAATCTTATCATCTATTTATTGGTTGTATTTTATTTTGGTCTATTTTTTTACATTTTAGGCTTTCATTGTCACTCTAATTGCTACTTTTTATAAATTATTTTTATTTTTTACTTTGTACTGCGGAGATTTTTTTTCATATATGCAAGCTTATAGATGCCAAATAGAAGAGAAAATCAAAACATGTATTTGCATGCCGGACAATTTAATTAGAAAAATGCAATGAATGAATAAAAGCTACTGTGTGATAAAAATGTTTACAGACATCATATAGCTGTCATCAATAAGATACTTTTAAAAAAAAAACTGACATTGTCCAAAAAAAGTCTGACTGGCATGTTTATAATAGTTGTAAAACTGAAGTGCTGAAATATATTCAATGAAATTATTTTTTGACAATAATAATGCTTCACATGTTGCTACATTTATACTGTCTATATTTCACTGTGCTTCACTGTGTGTATAGCTACATAAAAATGAAAATGAAACATATCTTATCAATATTTAATTTTTTTTTCTGTTTGCAATTACATACCTAGTTATGTTTTACCTCTGGAATACTAGAATGGAGAAATAAGAGTAGTGTAACGGTCATTACAATCAACAACAGTTAGGAGAGATTGTATTTGCTTTAAGAATGACAAATACGTCTTAGTAGAATTTAAGCAAGCTCTTCCTGTATGTGGCATGATAGTTGGTTATCTTTTGGCAGGATTGTGACATGTTTGGTATGGATAGCAATAGGTTGCATCTTCAAACAGGCTGATCCGATAGTCCTCATACCTTTCTCCTACCAACAGTAGTAGTTCAGCTCTGAAAAGGTGTGTATATGCTTTAAGTCCTGAGTAACCAAATTGCCATCAACATTGGTAGTTTAATTATCAAGGGTGTTATAGAACAGCTAGATTTTTTAATATTTTGTGAAATAAAGTTAAAATTTCTGCTAGACCTGGATGTAGGAAGCTGTCCTATAAATTCTGTTTCTTTAGATTTAGTTTTGATCTTATGTTATTTTCAATAAAAAAGCAATTAAAGAAAAATGTTCTCATCTTACTCCCACCCATAATTTTTCTTTTGGAGGAAAGTTATTTTCAGAAATGAACAACATAGTTATTTTCTTCCATCTTTCTCCACTGAAAGTTTGAAGTAACTGGCACTGTTTGTTAGGGACCAAAAAACAGTTTTGACTTTCATTGTTGCATTCGATGTGCAGTTCAGAAAGAAATTTCAATGGCTAAAGAAAAATTAAAAATAATTACATTTTTGTATGTTTTGAGATGATACTGAAGTGCTTCAACCTTGCACAGTATGAAAACCTCTTCAATGAATAGTAGAAAAATCTGTGCTCATTCCAAATCTAAAACACTTTTTTGAGCATTTTCTGAAGTATATACAACTTGTTATATACTCAATAGTGAAATCCGCACAGGGAAGTCAAAATTTGCCAATGGCAGGCATGACATTATGAGTCACATACCATTTTGCAAGTGTGTTGACAGGACTTGGATTGTCACGGGATGCCTATTATCCTGCAGATTTTGACATCAACCCAAGCTCCTCCATCCCATGGGCACTCCTAATATTTAGTTGTTTAAATGCCATGGATAAAATGCCCCTTGATTTCTTGCGATGCTTCAGCCATTGAGTTCCACAGAAACCAAAATCAGAATAATTTGTTAGAAGATAAAGAAATAATAATCATAAAATAGTATGGAATACAACCCCTTCCTTATTTATAAGATTCTACCCTGGAATAAATCACTCTGAATTCTGCCTTTCTAGAAAGAAGGACCATTATATAGCAGAATCATGGTGTCAGTGGAATTTCTGGAAAAATCAAACTTGATCCAGAAATAGAGCTATCATCTATGAGCCCTGGATTCCAGTGAGATCATCTCAATTTATAAATATAGTACAATACTCAGAATATTGCAAAGTTCTCAGAATACTGTTTTATGGAAACTGGGCCAGTTTCTATCTAATGGCTTTAAATCATTAAAGTGTTGTATATTTCTCTTTGGGAAGAGATCATAGTTCTCTCCGTGACATTTTCAGAGTGGTCTTGAAAGTTCTATATGGGATTTTGGGGATACACAGAGTCCCTGAACAGAGATTTAGCCACTCTCGTTTGAAAATCAATACAGTAAACACAAAACACAAAAGTTGATAAGTAGCAACAAAATTATCTTTTTTTAAAAAAGAAGCATAGCTTTTTATGTGTATCCTACAGATTCCAAAACAGAAGATAGCAAAATAAATCATAAAACTTTAGTGGCAGGTCTTTTTACTGAAGAATTATTGTTGATAATTGTGGAAATGACACAGATTTTCATCTAACCAGTTCTTGAAGTTTTAGATTGGCGGGGTGTGTGTGTGTGTAACTGAGACCTTGGAAAAAATCACACATAATATGACTCCAGTGGAAATATTATCATGGGTATTAGTATTCTACAGAGACAATTGTACAGTGCATGACACACCCCAATTACATTACCATCTATCACAAATAATGCACAAGATTTTGACTGCCTATGTTGCCATAATATTAAAGAAAGATTCTGGCAGGTGTGACTATGTTCATGCAAGCTTGCTAAAAGAGTGCTATAACTGAGTGCTCTCCAACATTAAAAAATGCACAGGAATGTATGTTGAAAGCTAAATGTCAAGACTAAAGGTTAGCCTCTCTTCTTAATATGCTAATTTTCAAAGTTCAATGTTTTTATGTAAGACTCTTTCATTTAAAAAAGATAAATGGATCTTATTATTTAGGAACATTATCCACAATGATTGTAAAAGCCATGTAACTTTGCTATCCTTTCTACGCATACCTGCATGTAATTTGCCCATCATTTCTGCATGCATCAACAATATACTTTAAGCATGAGTTTAAGGAGAGGATGACAACATTAAAATTAAGCAACATCAGCAGATGCAGCTGTCATACTGGAAAATGCCACTACTTGACTTGACCACAAATGGCATTTTATTGGCAATATCAACCCTTAAGTTAATTTACAGCCATTTTAGACTGTATTGCCTATATATCTTTCCCCAAGGGTAATCATACAGTTACTGCTGATTGTAATTGTGTCAGATGATGTACTGCTTACCAGAAGTTTTATTTAAGATTGCCACTTTGCACTATTCTATTGAAAAATTAACAATCGTTCCAGGAAGTGAACTCTCAAAAATTTAGCTGTTTTACCATAGAACTTACTGTAATAAATTAACATACAAAAGTGAACCTCCCAGAAGTAGACACCTTCAAACAATATTTAAGATGGAATAAATGTATTCTTGCAACATAGAAACAGGACCTTTAGAGAGTGCTACTTTTAAAAGGCAGTAGTATTGAACACTAATAAGACAAATCACAGAAAGCACCTATTCCAGGATCTCATACTTCCTTCTACAGTGGAATTAAATTTAAAACCTTTCTTTGGAACTGCACAGTATTTTAACAGCAGCAAATGTTTTGGAGAAGGTTTATGACTCCAGTGGAAGATTGCAGTTTCATACTCTTAACAACATACAGCCATATAATGGGAAAAAGTAGTTTGCACTCTAGAAATGAACACATATTACTAAATTCTTATCAACTGCAAGCAAAAATGTAGCACTCAAGAAAAAAAAATAAGGACTAGAGAAAAACCAACTTTTCTAAATGTACCAACAATATTAATTAAAAGGACTAAAACAGGAATGGTTTTATTTCTCCCTCCTCCCCCTTCAGAGTAGTGCACACACAAACTCAGTGTGAATATTGATCACAATGAAAACAAGGAATGTTATTGCATGCTCACCCAAAGAGGGCACTTAAGGGTGTACTGCTCTTTTTCTGTTACATCCAATAGGTTATCACTGTGGACAGGAAAAGATCATGTGCCCCAAAGCAGTGGAAAAAATCTGTCAGCTTTAATCAGACTTCAGTCTATTTTTCCACATCAATTTTATTTTCTTTTTAAAGTCATCATTAAAAAAAATCACATATCTGCTTGTGCACATTCCTTCTACTCAACACCTTCAGGAATGCTATTTTCATAACATGTAAATGTTTAGAAGTTATTTTCTCTAAAAGAATGTGTTTTCTTCATTGCTCTCCTTGCATATGTACAATTTTGTACACATTTTTCCCTTAGGTATGCATATTCTGTATATGCATAATTTTCTTAAATGCTGGGTTGTGATCATATATTATTGAAGGATGAATGCATTAAATATCAGCATTACTTATTCTTGTCTTTATTTTAATTATCAAACTCTTTCTGCCATTTCTTAATCACAAAACCATTTCACTTTATATCTAAAATGCAAGACAGCAAAGCAAAAATCTGCAGTCTTTTCTCCCCCCCCCCAGGGAATATTTCAAGTTTTATGTAACATTTATCTGATTCACAGATGTGTTTGACATTTATAATTGTTTTTTGACATTAAGCGAATGGATACTATTGAGGCAAACAATGATGCATGCAATTTATATAAGCGTTCTTATATGAATCATAAACAATGTTTTTAGAGGAAAGGGACAGTCAGTCAAAATCAAACATTTAATTAAAATAGAAATGAACGCTAGATATTAATTCATGCTGAAAGTTAATTTAGACATCCATCAACAAAATATACAACTAATCAGGAGGAAAAATGAAGGACAGCATTTGTCCAAATATATATATTTGTATGTATACAAATATATATATACATACATACATTTGTATGTATGTATGTATGTATGTATGTATGTATGTATGTATGTATGTATGTATGTATATGTTAGATTCGGGCAATAACGAGGCAGGAGACCAGATGAGTGACAACAGCTCTTTAGTTTATAGTGAACCCAGCAGCGAACAACAGAAAAACCCCTCTTTATATACAGTTCAGTCGGAGGCAACGGCCAATCAGCAACGTGCTATTTCCCGCTCTAATTTCCCTCCAAATCTCTTAAAGATACATTATACTCCTTCCCTCCCAGAAAACATTTTACCCCTATTTACATGAAATTAGCATCTTATTTCTCTACGTAGTCACGCAAGTAGACTGGGCGTCTCCTAACTCTTTCGGACCTGCGCAATTCATTCTCTGGGAGTGAGTCGAGCTGGCCGGAGGGACTGTTTGTTCCTCTCAGCTCCTCCTCTAGGCCATCCGGCCCTGGATTATTTGCAGAATCGTCCTGCTTCCTTCAGGAGGGACCGGTTGGTGTCGCTGGACCTCATCGAACTCAGATAAGTCCCGCGTTTGCCCGGGTTTGAGTCAGCTGTGGATTCAAACATTGGATAGTCAGGGCCTGTTTCTGGACTTTTGGTTGTTCTTTTCTTAATTGGTCTATGTGGCGCTTCCAAACCCGGCCATCCTCTATCTCTACCCGATACGATTTGGGTCCGGTTGTTTCAAGGATTGTCCCTTTACCCAATTTGGGCCTTCTCCGTAATTGTGTGCCCATACTGGACTTCCACTGTCATTTCTCTTGTTTTACCGTTTGTCCCTTTGTACCCGTCTGGGGTGTAGTTTGGGTTTAACCGGTCTAATGGGCACCTAAGCTTCCTGCCCATCAGTAGCTCTGCTGGGCTGCGGCCAGTTGCTACACAGGGGTTCTGTGTTGTACTGCTAGGAAGGTGTCAATTTTAATTGCCAATCGCCTGGCCTGATTCTGGACAATGCTTCCTTTGCACTCCGACGAAACGTTCTGCAAGGCCGTTCGTCGCAGGGTGGAAAGGCGCCGAGAGGACATGCCGGATGCCCTCTTCTGCCAAGTACCCTCAAACAGGGTCGCTGTGAATTGAGGGCCGTTGTCGGAAACTAGGTGTCGGGTAACCCGTGGGTTACAAATAGGCGCCGCAGGACTGAGATTACGGCCTCGGCTGTCATGGATCTCATAAGAATGATTTCCAGCCATTTGGAATAGGCATCGACTACCACTAGGAATGTTTGCCCATGGAAGGGCCGCAAAATCGATGTGGATCCTAGACCATGGGCCCTGGGGTCTCTCCCACTCCCGAGTTGGGGCCGTTGGTGGTAGTGGTCTGACTCCTGGCAGGCTTGGCATTTTCCTACCCTGTCACTAATCTCCGTGTCCATCAAGGGCCACCACACATAGCTCCTTGCTAAACCCTTCATTCTCACGATCCCAGGGTGGCCTCGTGCAGGAGTTCCAAAACTTTTTCCGCAATTTCTCCGGGATCACCACTCTATCCCCCAGAGCAGACACCTCCTTGAGCCGACAACCCCGCTTTCTTTACATATTCCTTAAACCGCTCGCGCAGCGGCCATCCTCTTGCACCCAACCAATTACAGTTCTTATTGTAATGTCCTTGTAAGAAGCCCGAGCCACCTCCTTGGAAGTGACTGGACCCGAGTCCAAAGAGTCAATTAGCAGGACGGTGTGCCCGGAGTGGGGTCTTCGATAGTCTCTGGTAGTGGGCATCTGCTCAAAGCGTCTGCATGCCCTAACTCTTTCCTGGCCGATGCAACAATTTGTAAGAATACGCAGCCAGAAAGATAGTCCATCGGGTCAGTCTAGGCGAAAGTGCCACGGGCGTTGGTCGCCTGCCAACAGGCCTAGTAGGGGTCTATGGTCTGTGACGATTTCGAAATCACGGCCAAATACATATTCATGGAACTTCTTTACCCCGGAAACTATGGCCAAGGCTTCTCTATCTAGCTGACTATAGTTTCTTTCAGCCGATGACATTGTTCGGGAGTAAAATGCTATAGGGGCTTCTGTGCCATTTGGCAACCGGTGGCTGAGCACAGCCCCACCCGTAGGGAGATGCATCACAAACTAACACCAATGGCAGCGTGCCATTGTATTGAATCAGTAGGCTATCGCTAGACAGAAGGTTTTTTACTGCTTCGAATGCCCTAGCTTCCGCCTTTCCCCAAGACCACACAGCTGTCTTCATTAGTAATTTGTTAGCGGTTCGGCTATGGTCGCCTTATTTTTTAAAAATACCGCGTAAAAGTTGACCAGACCTAAGAACGCCTGTAACTCCGTTTTGTTTTGGGGAGCTGGGGCCTTCCTGATTGCCCTAACCTTGCTCTCAGTGGGGTGGATTCCTTCCTTGTCTATCCGATAGCCCAGGAATTCCATGGATCCTACCCCGATCTGGCATTTATTCAGTTTGACTTTGAGACCGGCGGACCGGAAAAATGCCCAAAACTTTTCTCAGCCGTACCCCTAAGTCTTCTAGATTGTCAGCGGATACCAGTACGTCATCAAAGTACGGTACCACCCCGGGGAGTCCCTGCAATAGCCGCTCCATTAGGTTCTGAAATAACCCTGGAGCCACACTAACCCCAAACTGTAACCGGGTGCATTTAAAAGCACCCCTGTGCGTTACGATCATTTGTGCTTCGGCCGTGTTGCTATCTACGGGTAACTGCTGATAGGCTTGGGCCAAATCTAGCTTGGCGAAGACCTGGCCTTGCCCCAAAGAGTGCAGTAAGTGTTGTACTACTGGGACGGGGTAGGCACTCTTCTGCAACGCTTTATTAAGCATTGTCTTGTAGTCAGCACAAATCCAGACCGACCCGTCCGGTTTGATTGGGGTGACTATGGGTGTCTCCCACTTTGCATGGTCAACTGGCACTAGTATTCCCTGGCTTACTAGTTTGTCCAGCTCCCGGTCAATTTTGGGCTTTAGGGCGAACGGAACCCTCCTAGCCTTTAACCGGATAGGGGCAACCTGTGGGTCAAGGTTAAAGGAGATCGGGTCCCTCGTACTTGCCCAAACAGTCTTTGAAGACGTCCCCGAACTCCTTCATTAGTTCGTCTTTTAGGTCGACGTCGTTTCGGAAGACTCCGGTCACTCCCATGCCCAATGCCCGGAACCAGTCCAGTCCCAACAAGCTCGGCAAGGTTCCGTCGACCACGGTGATGGGCAGGGTCTTGTTGTGCTGTCCATACTTGACTTGGACGGACGTTACCCCTCGGACGGGGATGCGATTTCCTTGGTAATCTTGTACCCTTAGTTTCTGTGGTTGCAGCTTGCGCCGCGATGGCTGGCAAACGTTTCACGAGTGTCCCAGGACATGATCGTGATCGATGAACCGTGTCCACTTCCATTCGCACGGCACCCCTTCAATGTGCGTTTAGTAAAATCTTTTTTCAAGGCGTGGCTGCTTGGCCTACTCTCACGGCAGTCTGATTAAGTTTCGCCTTTTTGAATCGACCAATCACGGGCCTCTTCGCCGTTCCGCGCTCTGATTGGTCGGTTTGAATTTTGGCGGGAAGGTTGGGGCGCTCGACAGGCCTGTGCTATGTGCCCTTCCTTCGCACCGCCGACAAGTCGCATCCTTAAATTTGCAGTCTTGTCGTTTGTGTTGTCCCCGCAACTCGCGCATTCGCCCGGTCTTCTTTCTCTGGCCTCCCGGTGTGGGAGACTTCTTCCTCTTCCTCGCCTTCCTCCTCAGCCTGGACTTCCTCATTGTGGACCGAGGTTGTTTTCGCCCCAGTCCCCGGCGCGATCGGCGTTTGCAGGGTTTCTGCCGCTTGGGTGGACATCTCATGAGCCCTGGCCTCGTCCAAGGCGACTGCCAGTGTTAGGTTGCTTCTGGACAGCAGCCGCCATCGCAATCGGATGTCTCTGACCCCGCAAATGAGTTGGTCGAGTAATGCGTCTTCCAAGTCTCGATATTCGCAATGGTTGGCGGCTTTTCTCAGCGCTGCCATGTACACGCGAATCGATTCGCCCTCTCGTTGCATCCGTTGCCGCAATTTGAACCTTTGAACAAATTTTGAGGGCGTCGGTGCGTAGTGAGCCCGAAGGGCGGTCTGCAGGGTTTGCCACGGTACCGACTGTACCGGCGTTGGTTCCGAAAGCGACTCTGCGGTGTCGAAAACTTCCGAACCGCAGTGGCTTAGGAAGTACGCTCTCTTCCTGTTGTCGGAGACCCCCTGGAGTTCGTTTGCTTCGAGGAAACACTCGAAACGAGCCATGTATGACCCCCATTTTTCTTTGGCTGGGTCGAATGGCGCTGGCGGTGTGTAGCTGGACATCGCTGCTATCCGCCCCTATTTTGCTGGGTTCGCATATTCCTGGTTAGTTCAGCTCTTTCCTGGCGCTCTTTTGCCTCGAGATCCCACCTTCATTGCCAGTGTTAGATTCGGGCAATAACGAGGCAGGAGACCAGATGAGTGACAACAGCTCTTTAGTTTATAGTGAACCCAGCAGCGAACAACAGAAAAACCCCTCTTTATATACAGTTCAGTCGGAGGCAACGGCCAATCAGCAACGTGCTATTTCCCGCTCTAATTTCCCTCCAAATCTCTTAAAGATACATTACAGTATATATATAGCCAAATATATTGACTTTGGAGTTTTCATATCAAATGATCTAAGTGCCAAAGCCCACTGCAACTACATTGCAAAAAAGGCTCTAAGAGTTGTAAACCTAATCTTGCGTAACTTCTTCTCCAAGAACACTACGCTACTAACCAGAGCATATAAAACATTTGCTAGACCAATTCTTGAATACAGCTCAACTGTCTGGAATCCATACCACATTTCTGACATCAATACAATTGAACGTGTCCAGAAATATTTTACAAGAATTCTCCACTCATTTGAATACAACAAAATACCTTATGCCACCAGACTTGAAATCCTGGGTTTTGAAAATTTAAAACTATGCTGCCTTCAACAGGACCTGAGTTTAACTCATAGAATCATCTATTACAATGTCCTTCCTATCGAAGACTACTTCAGCTTCAATTGCAACAATACACGAGCACACAACAGAATTAAGCTTAACGTTAACCGCTCCAATCTTGATTGCAGAAAATATGACTTCAATAACAGAGTTGTTAATGCTTGGAATAAACTACCAGACTCTTTGGTCTCTTCTCAAAATCCCAAAAGCTTCAACCAAAAACTGTCTACTATTGACCTCACCCCATTTCTAAGAGGTCTGTAAGGGGCGTGCATAAGAGCACAAGCGTGCCTACCGTTCCTGACCTATTATTTCTTTTCATTGTATCCAATTAATATAGTTATTACATACTCATACTTGTTTATATGCTTATATATTGTATAATTATTTTATGCTTATGCTTATATATACTGTGTGACAAAATAAAATAAATAAATAAATAAATAAGCTAAAATATATCATAAATCTCAGGCAAAATAATTACACATTTGCAGGTGAGAATATTCTACAGGAGTTCTAATTGCTTAGAAGATATCAGTTTCGGTATAAATGCTTATTTGCAGGACCTTGTTATTGACTGAAGTAAAGATCTTCAACTTGACTGCTTAAGAGAGATTTCACTGGAAGATGGCAGTCTGTAACTGTATTTTCTTCCTGTGTAACTGCCTTTCTTCCTACTGAGTGGCCTGCCATGTTTAATATTGAAATTAAGGCTTAAAAGTCGCTCTCCCAAAAGATGCTGATTAGATTTAGTCAGCTTAAAAAAAGAAAATCCTAGCCTGGGTGACCATAGTGAAGAACAGTCAGATCTTATTTATGTGTGTTGGGAAACCTTGTGCATTTCTTCCAGGAACAAATGGAACGTGGAGGCAAAAAGAACAAAATAGCCACAGAGCAAACCGTAGCAAAATGTCATTAGAGTACTGGAGAAAATTACAGTGTTAGCCTAACCTAATGTCAGATTTGAAAACATTGCAATACAGCGTAATGTGATTTATTTTCATATAACCATCTTAATGCACATTATCGGGAAAACGCTTCCCAGCCAAAAGCAGGCATAAGTGTGATGCAGTTTGAAAGCGAATTCAAAGCCACATAATATTTCAGACTTCATTCTTGTTCTGATTGTATTATTACTATCATTATTTCCCTGGAACACAAATCCACCCAACCTTGCAGATACTAATAGGTTCGAGAGTTCCAAAAAGATAATTTAATAGGGATTATTTCAATTCAGTTCAGGCCCAAGCAACTAGAACACACATGTTAAGGGCTGAAGTTGGCTACTTTATTGCATTCTACCTGTAATACAAGACTCATCCCAGATTTCCTGCCTTCTCTGGGGAGCAAACAAAATAAGATTCCATGGGATGTGGGGGTTGGATGTGGGATGCCCCCTCCTCAGCCCAGACAGGCTGAGGAGGGGGTATCTCCCGGCCCCAGCCCTGGCTCCATGCCCAGACAGGCTGAAGAAGAGCAAGTATCTCCAGCCCCCAGCTCTGGCTCCATGCCCAGGCAAATGGAGCAACTAGACCCCTCTCCCTCCTCCACAGCATGTGAGCCTGAGGAAGGTCAATTACCAACAGCTGCCGATTGGAGTGACCCTCGCGTCAGAAGACTTGATAGGCGGAGGCAACAGAAGGAAGGGAGGGGCAGGCCTGGATAAGGATCTGCTTTCTGGCATTCTCTGAGTCAGGCAAAGTCTACCTTATCTTGCTGAGTCACTTTCTGGTCTCCTGCCTGCCCTGAGGACTTTGCTAGGACTTTGGCAGAGCTGCAGAGGCACACCTGATTCGGATTTCCCTGACCCGGCCGTCAGCGGAGGAGTGGGACACGACATTCATTTGAATCAGGGGTGGTTCTACTTACCTTTACTACCGGTTCGCATTGTGTATGCACAGATCGCTTCTGATGACATTCGGGTCAGTGGGCGGAGCCTCCTGCCGGTTTTAATACCAGTTCTATAGAACCGGTGCAAATCGGGTGCAACCTACCACTGATTTGACTGATTTCAGATACTTCTCTGAAATATTGAGAAAGCATACTAAATCAGATCTGAGAGTTTTAGTATTAGATAGATATGTTCCTGGATTTTGCAGTAAAGTTCTCAATGCAAAGTAAGTAAACAATGCAAGGGCAGAAAGATGCAGATATTTTACTGAAAATTATTTATGCTCAAGCAGATATCAAAGTGATCTAAGCTGATACGTATTCGGATTGGTATAAAGTCTTCTGTTCTAGACAGAGAATTGGACTAGAAGACTTCCAAGATACCTTCCAAGCCCTTGGATTCTATATACCTATTTCTGATAAAAAAAAAGCCACATAGGATATCTGCAGATTTTGTTTTTGCATGGTGGTAAAAGTGGCTCTGAAGCCTTCATTTATACCCCAGTTTACTCTGTACAACTTCATGCAGCATACCTAATGCTCCCGCTCTCTATTTTCCCCATAAAACCAACTCTGTGAGGTAGGTTGGGCTGAGATAGATTGGCCCTAAGTTGATTTTCATGTGTCGGGAAGACTGGAACTCATGGTCTTCTTAGCTACAGTATAAAACTAGTTCTCAAAAAACAAAACAAAACCCAGAAACAAAAAACCTGGCATTTTCAGATATAAGCATTAAGTCACATGAACAACCAAGGTCAAAAATCAGGATGTTTTGAGCAGTACATTGTGCAGAAGTGGGCTGGTGTGTTTAACTATCATTCATTATCTGCTGTGACTTTGTGTTTGGAAAGTTGTGTGAGATTTCTCAAACTAGACTGATTTATGTTTAATTTAATCTAAATATATAAATTGAAGGTAATAAAATATGACCTTTCTCCCTATTGGTACCAGCCTTGTAGTATAAAAGCCCCAAATCAAAGTGCAATCTGTAAAGGAAATCACCAAACCTATAATTATTGTAAATCAATTTGATTTTTCCATAGGTATGGAATATGGATTTTACTTATCTCTGACACACTAAGTCAGCTTTGGTTGAAAATGTTTGTTTTGTGATTTAAAAGCGCACTCAGAGATAGAGAGACTGTGGGGTTGTTGGTTTTGTTTTTTGTTTTTTCATATCAACAGGCTGTTCTCAAACCTGCTGCTCTCGAGATTATATCTAAGCAAGAATTATTTAGTAGCTGACTGGGGCACTTTGAGAGTAGCATTGCCAGCACACCTGGGTATTTGTGCATATTTCAAGCAAGCAATGGAATTGTAGGAAAGAAAGGCATAGATACACTGCATTAGAAGATGGCCAAAGCTGAATGTTGTTTAAGGATTTCCCTCCTCCCTCCTCCCAATCTTTTTATTTATTTTTATTTTATTTATTTATTTATTTTGTCAATCATATATAAGATAACAGGTAAAAGTATAAACATAATTTTGATACACGAAAAGAGTAAGTAAAAAGGAATATTAGAACAGGGAAGGTGCACTTATGCACGCCCCTTACAGACCTCTTAGGAATGGGGTGAGGTCAACAGTAAATAGTTTAAGCTTTCCTTAGCAAGGATCAGCTCTGTTTGGAAGATGAGCCTATTACTATGAAATTTCTTTTTTAAAAAAAAATGGTTCTGCTTTCCTAGAGCAAATATTTTAGCCATCATTAATCTTTATTATTTGCAGAGTAAAAACTTTGCTGCATGATTTAATGAACATAGTGTTAATTTATTTCCCTCACAGAAAAGCAATGGACCAAATTAGAGAAAAACTTCAGGAAATATATTGCAGAATGTAGGATATGCATCTGTGGATGTGTTTTCCTATCTTGGTGAAAACAAAAATCGGTTACTTTGAATAAGCCCTTTTGTCAGTTTGTTTTAACTGAGGCCACAGTGAAGGATTACAAAATGACAAAATTGATTTTTCTCTCCTTATCTTTGTCAAATAATTCATCCAAATCAGAGTCAGTATTCTTATAATGAGATTAGTAAATTTATCAAGTTTATTGCAATCCAGATAAAAATATAAGGAGGGGGAAAAATCCACAACAATATTTGAACATATGAGCATTTTTATACATTGAAAATAAGTATATGTTTAGTTCTTGGGTCTAGCCTGAAGACATGGTGAAACAAATTCTACAACAAAGACATCTAATTCATCCATATCTCTCTCTCTCTCTCTCTCTCCCTCTCTCCCTCCCTCCATCTTTCTCTCTCTCCCTTCCTCCCTCCCTGGCTTAGATTTTAGCAACAAATGGCAAGAGTTTGTAATCACATAGCTGCTGGCAATGACTGCCTCTTAACTATTAGCTATATGGCAATTTGAAATTAAATAAGTGGCTGGTATTTTTGTATTGTGTGGGTCTGCATTGGTTTTAAATAATTTACTTCAAAACTATAATTAATATGCTTTTACCTTTTCCTAATCTTTCACACCCAACATTTTAAATTCAGGAATAATTGGAAAATCAAGCAAAAATAATAAAAAGTGGTTTCAAAAATTAATTTGTTTCTCTACCCTTCTACACAGTAATTTTGTGAAATTACACAGTCATTCACCGAAACCTTAGGACTGTCATGTTTCCTTTTTTTTTTTTTTGTTTACATTTATACCCCGCCCTTCTCCGAAGACTCAGGGCGGCTTACAATGTATAAGGCAATAGTCTCATTCTATTTGTATATTTTTTACAAAGTAACTTATTGCCCCCCCAACAATCTGGGTCCTCATTTTACCTATCTTATAAAGGGTGGAAGGCTGAGTCAACCTTGGGCCGGGCTCGAACCTGCAGTAATTGCAGGCTTTGTGTTCTAATAACAGGCTTCTCTATTGCCTGAGCTATCCTGGCCTCTTCCTCGTTGCACAGCTATTGAATGACTAAAGAAATTAGATGCTAGTTTGATTGAATATAAACTAGTAGCACTATATCTTTGATATACTGACCGTTCAGTCAAGCCTATTTTAACTATGACTAAATATGGATTTCATCCAGCTAAATTTGTGTGATTTTAGTGGGCCATAATGTGAATAAAGACTATTACTATGTACCTACCACTTTCAATGATAATGGTCATTCACTCAGACAGCCTTTATTAGGAGGAAAAAAAAATGCTATTGTGGAATCCTTGATGCTCTCTGAGCTTGATTAGTTGTTTAAAGACATTTCATTATCTGACTAGGTAACATCACCAGTGCTGGAAAGAAGTAAAGTTCGCTTTTTGCAGATGTGCAGTTGATTGTCCTGTCAGTGTTGGTGAGGATAGTTTTCTCCTGGGTAGTTCCTTGATTAGGCTGTTGTTTAGTGTTTGATTGTCTGGTGTTAAATCCTGCTTCTTAAAAGTCCTGAAAAGTATTGAATGACAGGTATGGGAATTTTTTTTTTTAAAAAAAGACTTTGGAATCTTAAAGTTTTACATAGCAGATTTTTTTTTTCCTAATGAGTTGGGTGATGAACTGAGTAATTGGAAGGGAGAAGGAGAAAAAAGTCTAATTAACTGTAGTTACTAATTACTGGGCTCTGCATGAAAACACAGCTGGAGCCCTGATGACTGATCCTTACTTTAATTTTGCACGGGAGAGATTAGATGCCATAGTTCAGTCAACTACATTTATCCAGGCTTGATTTTAGGAAAAGAGTGGGAAACACACAAATTTACATTCAGAAGAATCATTATATCCCATCTATTAATAAATCACTCCTGTTTATCTATCTATTCATGTAGCATTCATTGTGGTTTAGCTGACCTTGGGAGCCAGAACTTTTGGTTTCTCAGAAGATAATGCAGTTACACATATAGCACAAGTTACAAAGTCTGCTATACATGCAACTGACTCTCCCCGAATTCAGCAAACCATGCTTTGCAGAATGCAAACATTCTCTGGGCCTGATTATAGATAGACTAGGCACCTCAGAAAACCTGGCCATTATTTATTCACCAGAACAATAAGCTTTGCAATTGGTAACATATTGCATGTTCCATGGCATTTATACATTACTACTAGTGATAGAATGACATTCTTAGCATAAAGATTCCTTGTTTTTGCAGTTTGGGAAAAGGGCTTTACTCCATGTGAACTTCCATGTGTCTGTGCCAATACATTTGCCTACCCAGTAAGTGTTTGTTACCTCTTTTATTTTTTTTATTTTATTTTTATTTTATTTCTCTTTAAAATTTTCTTAACTTTCAGTAAAAATGTATAACGTAAATGGCAACCTTAGTTGGTTTGCTGCTACCATCAGGCTGACAGCAATATGGTTAAACTATAAAGTTTTATATATAGGGAGTAAAATTAAAAGAAGGGTTTACAGTCCTTGACTTAACCAGTGCAATTTAGTGATTTCAGGATGCTGCAACCAATCATAAAGGAAAGCCAGTTGCCAAACACCCAAAACGTAGTCATGTGACCATGGGGATGTGTTTGGCACATTTTAGGGCTTTACAAGCTATAAAGCACCTGTTCTAGGACTGTTGTAATTTTGCATGGCTGTTAAGCAACCGGATATAAATTGAAGGCTACCTGTACTTCATTGGCTATGTCATTTTATTATATGTCCTATTATTTCTAAAAGGCTGCCTCAAAATACTTTCCAGATTTGACTAATGAAAAACAGAATTAATTAATTAAGCTCTATTTATGGCTAAACTATTTTTAGTACTTGTTTCTGAATAAAAACAGTAAAGTGGAGAAGAGTGTTAGACATTTATTAATTTTTCTTATTTTGTATTAACTTGTCTCACTTTTACTTTGGAAGTTACAACCTACAACACTAGATTCTAGTAGACAGTGGTCCAGTCATTCAGTCATGTCTTCCTTCATGTGTATGTGTGTGTTTGTGTGTGTGTGTGTGTGCACGTGTGCACGCGTGCATACACACATACTCACACTCACTCACTCACTCACTCTCTCACACACACACACCTCCATATTGCAATATACCATATGAGCTAAAGTTTGCCTCTGGTTGATTTGCTTGGAATTAGGCATGGATTAATTTGAAAGATAAGTGAACCTTAGGGAATTAGAGATAAGAACTGAATTTCTAATGAAATTACTATTAGCCAAGTTTCAAATGATTTGGATTTTGCTTTTAACATTTTGCATGCGAAGTACATTAAGTGATCTGAATATTAAATTTCTGAATGTGGAAGGAGTCAAGAACATTTGATATAAATGAAATAAGAAAAGCCAACTTGAATAATGATGGGAGTATGAGTTGACTGGGTCTATCAGTCTATCAATCTACTAATCTAGCTACCTATTTCAAAAAAGAACATAATGAACAAAATGAAAAGTAACCAACAGCTAAATAACAAAATGATCCAGTTTGGCTCTTATAGATGGCAAATCAGTCCCTGGAAGAGAATAAAGGTAATGCTGAAACACAAATTGCAAAGGCAACATTAGTACATTGATGCCAATTGTGCAGTGTTTAGTTCAAGGATGACTAACCTGGACCAAACCTGGGCCAAATGAAGTCTTTCTTAATCACCTTCTCTCCTGCCAAATGTTATTCCAAGTATAATTGATAGTTTTTAAGTCAAAGAATAGTTTGGCTTTCTAATGAATGTTCAGGAGAGGGTCTCAAATATTTCTGCTATTACTCTAGTTGCTCCTTGTTTAGAATATCATCAGGGATGCTCAATTGAAGGTATAGGCTGACCATGTGGTCCCCAAATATCCTGCAAAGTTGTTGCCAAACTGTTAATGTGGCAGAAGAGGGTAAGGTATTAAAAAGGAATAGTCATATGTATTGAATCAGTTTAATTTAAGTTCACAATGTTTGTCCTGATTCTGTTTGCAAGTAGTCCTGACTTACCAACTGTAATTGGCACCAACAACTCCATCACTAAATGAAAATTTAGGTAAAGCAAATTGATCATTAAGATGTTTAAAATGTTGGCCATATACATACTTGTGTGGCATGGAGAATATGGTATAGTGGTGTTGGCTTAAGACCAGGAGACCCAGGATTAAGTCTTCCCTATGCCATGGAAAGTCACTGGATGACTTCAGGTCAATCATTCAATAATCAGCCCAATCTACCTCACAGAATTGTTATGAGAATAATTGGTGTAGAGGGTGTTGTATATACTATCATCAGCTCCGGAAGAAAAGTAGGATATAAATCTAACAAATCAGTAAAATAAGTGTCTACATGGAAAATTTATTTTTTACTGACAAAGAAATAAAGGGAGACTAGATCTATTTCAAGCTATTTAGCTCTCATCAGAAGAGAAGAGAAGAGAAGAGAAGAGAAGAGAAGAGAAGAGAAGAGAAGAGAAGAGAAGTGTGATTGGACACACAAGGACTTTGTCTTGATGCATATGCTCTCAGTGTACATAAAAGAAAAGATACCTTCATCAAGGTACAACACTTACAACACTTAATGATAGTCATAGGCTACAAATAAGCAATCAGGAAACAATCAGCTAACCATATCCTTCTGGGATTGAACCCGGGCTACTTACATATTAGGTAGATGTATTAACCTCTAAGCCTTTATCTACATGGAAGTTAATCTCATTGCACATTTACTCCACATAAATAAGGCATGGGCTCTCCTATGTTTGTTGGCATACCAGGGGAAACATGTTGGGTTTTTTGGGGGGCAACCTGGTCTACCCAATTGTGGGACAGAACATACTGCTTCCGTTTTTCCTTTCAGCCCCAATCCAAGAGCCTTCACAGGCAGTCGATTCTGTGACAAACTATTTTTGTGTTAAATTTATGTTTTACCAGCAAAGAAATAAAGGGAGACTAGTATAGATCTATTTCAAGCTATTTAGCTCTCATCAGCTAGCCATACCCTTCTGGGATTTGAACCTGGGCTGCTTGCATATTAGGTAGATGTATTAACCTCTAAGCCTTTGTCTACATGGAAGTTAATCTCATTGCACATTTACTCCACATAAATAAGGCATGGCATTACAGTTTGAGAGTCTCCTTTTTTCATCTAGAAGATAGTAGCAGGGGGTCTCTTTGAACTGAAATGATTATATTGAAAGGCTCATCCAACTATGCCACTTGAAGGAGTGCAAAATTGGCTGATGCTTCTGGCTGCTTGGTCAACATGCGCATGGAGTTAAAAGTGCAGCTTTTAATCTCCTGGTGAAGAACAGACTTTTGTAAGCGGTTGTCATTTCCTGATATAAACTGATAAAAGTCAAGATATCTCCCTCCCGAAAGCTGAGAAATCAGAAGAAGGTGCTAGTCAGAAACCTTATTGTCAAAGTCTGCTCTGCTGAGAGTAAAATCTCGGTAAAATCACTGCCACGATTCTTGAGAAATTAAAATAATCATGGCAGAAATTAGCTTGACAGGATACTGGCACTTGAATGGGGGGTCCTAAAGTATCAAAAAGGAGCTTTCCTCCCCCCTCAGAACTAACTGGTAACCCAGCTATTGTACTAGCGGGGTTTTTTTTGCATGCAAAACATTCACTCTGCTACAGTTTTTCTTCAAGGTGACTTAGGATTCACTATTATTCCAGCTACCTAGCAACCTTTCATTCTTATCCCACTCAGCATTATTTTTTTTTTTGCATTTCTCTCTCGGATACAAAAGGTTTTGAAACTATGTTTATTGTTTTACAGCAGGTTTTAAAACTTGGAAGAGTACCTGTCTGGGTATGCAGTATATACATATATGCATGCTAAGTTGGAAAACATAAATAAATTTGCATAAAAGAACAAAAATGAACACAATGCACAAATAGCTTGTTTGCACATTCCTACAATGTCAGCTCTTTGTAGTGAGCACCTTCCATTTAATCCGTCCTTTATTTCTATTTTGTAATCATTCTGATGTGTAGAATCAGCCTTCTCATGAAAAGACCCTGCACAAGGCTTCTAATCATAAAAGCCTCAATTTTGCTTGACAAACAAAGCAAACAATAAACCCAGCTATTAGAACTAGAAGCAGGACACCGCTGTTCTATTTATTTTTTTAAATTTATTTATTAAATTTATATTTATTAAATTTATATCACTGCCTATTCACCCATGGCGACTCAAGGCAGCTTACAGAATGTAAAAACCACATTTTAAAAACAGTAAAACTAATTAAAAAAATCAAATAAATTAATGTAATAAAATCACCCCCAACCCCCACCTCCCGCCCCAGCGACAGCCATTTAATGGGCTCCATCCTGCTCTGGGTTCCCCAGACCCGCCGACAGAACCTTCAGTGCCTTCCGGAAGAGAATTAGAGTGGGGGCTGTTCTAATGTCTGGGGGAATGATGTTCCAGAGAGAGGGAGCCACCACAGAGAAGGCCCTTCTTCTAGAGTCTTTTGGGACAACAAGTGGTATAGAAATAAATTAATAACAATAATACATAGCATTACATTACTTCCCTCTTGTCCTCTTTTCATTTAATGATCACTTGGGGCAATCATGCTGAGGTCCCTGTTTAATGTAGTTCTGCTTGTCTGTGGAGATTCTCAGACATCCAGATCATGGTTGTCCCAAAGGTGCTTTTTCAAGAAGCAATTGGACTTTCTGGTTTTTAACATAACATAATAACAGAATTGGAAGGGACCTTGGAGGTCTTCTAGTCCAACCCCCTGCCCAGGCAGGAAACCCTACACCATTTCAGACAAATGGCTATCCAACATTTTCTTAAAAATTTCCAGTGTTGGAACATTCACAACTTTTGCAGGCAAGTCGTTCCACTTACTGATTGTTCTAACTGTCAGGAAATTTCTCCTTAGTTCTAAGTTGCTTCTCTCCTTGATTAGTTTCCACCCATTGCTTCTTGTCCTGCCTTCAGGTGCTTTGGAGAATATTTATTTTATTTATTTTATTTTATTCGATTTTTATACCGCCCTTTTCCCGAAGGACTCAGGGCGGTGTACAGCCAAATAAAAATCCACAATATACACATTAAAACAAGATTAAAACAAAACATATTACAAGGTGGCCAAAATTTAAAACAATTTAACAAACCTTAAAATATAAATAACCCCAATTAAAATTAATAAAACTTTTAAGCCAGTCCCGCTTGAATAAATAGGTGCGTTTTCAGCTCACGGCGAAAAGTCCGAAGATCAGGCACTTGACGTAAACCAGGGGGAAATTCGTTCCAGAGCGTAGGAGCTCCGACAGAGAAGGCCCTGCCCCTGGGGGCCACCAGCCAACATTGTTTGGTGGATGGCACCCTGAGAAGGCCCTCTCTGTGTGAGCGTACGGGTCGGTGGGAGGCAAAAGGTAACAGCAGGCGGTCCCGTAAGTACCCGGGCCCTAAGCCATGGAGCGCTTTAAAGGTGGTAACCAAAATCTTAAAGCGCACCCGAAAGACCACAGGGAGCCAGTGCAAACTGCACAGGAGTGGTGTTACATGGGAGCAACGAGTTGCTCCCACTATTACCTGCGCAGCTACATTCTGGACTAGCTGCAGCCTCCGGGTGCACTTCAAGGGCAGCCCCATGTAGAGAGCATTGTAATAATCCAAACGGGAAGTGACAAGAGCATGAGTGACCGTGCATAAGGCATCCCGGTCAAGGAAGGGGCGCAACTGGCGAACCAAGCGTACTTGGTAAAAGGCCCTCTTGGAGACGGCCGCCAAATGATCATCAAATGACAGCCGCCCATCCAAGAGGACACCCAAGTTGCGCACCCTTTCCATTGGGGCCAATAACTCACCCCCTACAGTCAGCCGCGACTGCAGCTGACTGTACCGGGGTGCCGGCATCCACAGCCACTCCGTCTTGGAGGGATTGAGCTTGAGTCTGTTTCTCCCCATCCAGACCCGTACGGCTTCCAGACACTGGGATAGCACTTCGACAGCTTCATTGGGGTGGTCCGGGGTGGAAAAGTACAGCTGCGTATCGTCAGCGTACACATGATAACTCACCCCGAAACCACTGATGACCTCACCCAGCGGCTTCATATAGATGTTGAACAGGAGGGGCAAGAGAATCGACCCCTGAGGTACCCCACAAGTAAGGCACCTCGTAGTCGACCTCTGCCCCCCTGTCAACACCATCTGCGACCGGTCGGAGAGATAGGAGGAGAACCACCGATAAATGGTGCCTCCCACTCCCAAGCCCTCCAACCGGTGCAGCAAGATACCATGGTCGATGGTATCGAAAGCTGCTGAGAGATCTAATAGGACCAGGGCAGAGGAACAATCCCTATCCCTGGCCCTCCAGAGGTCATCCACCAACGCGACCAAAGCTGTCTCCGTACTATGTCCGGACCGGAAGCCAGACTGGAACGGGTCTAGATAGACGGCTTCATCCAGGTTCTGGGGAAGCTGCCATGCAACCACACTCTCTACAACCTTTGCCACAAAGCGAAGGTTGGAGACTGGATGATAATTTCCCAAAATAGTTGGATCCAGGGAAGGCTTCTTGAGGAGGGGTCTCACCACTGCCTCTTTCAAGGCAGTGGGGAAAACCCCTTCCAACAATGAAGCATTTATAATTCCCTGGAGCCAGCCTCGTGTCACTTCCTGAGTAGCCAGCACCAACCAGGAAGGACACGGGTCCAGTAAAAATGTGGTTGCATATAACCTCCCCAGCAACCTGTCCACGTCCTCGAGAGCCACAGACTCAAACTCATCCCAAACAAATAGCTTGACTCCCTCTTCTTTGTGGCAGCCCCTTAGATATTGGAACACTGCTATCATGTCTCCCCTAGTCCTTCTTTTCATTAAACTAGACATACCGAGTTCCTGCAACTGTTCTTCATATGTTTTAGTCTCCAGTCCCCTAATCATCTTTGTTGCTCTTCTCTGCACTCTTTCTAGAGTCTCAATATCTTTTTTACATCGTGTCGACCAAAACTGGATGCAATATTCCAAGTGTGGCCTTACCAAGGCATTATAAAGTGGTATTAACACTTCACATGATCTTGATTTTATCCCTCTGTTTATGCAGCCCAGAACTGTGTTGGCTTTTTTGGCAGCTGCTGCACACTGCTGGCTCATATGTAAATGGTTGTCCACTAGGACTCCAAAATCTCTCTCAAAGTTACTACTATTGAGCAAACGTTTTCTTTGAAGACGTTTCGCTTCTCATCCAAGAAGCTTCTTCAGCTCTGACTGGATGGTGGAGAATGGAAGGATTTATACTCCTTGCAGACAGCTAGTCATTTGCAGTCTTTTAGCAGGTTGTTAAGGTCACCTGAAAGTTCATCTATGTCATCAGGGTTCTTTAGTTCTGCTTGTACAACATCTTGAGCACACAGGGATACAAACACAGAGCTCTCAATGATCCAGATCTTAAGAAAGGGGATACAGAGGTAAGGAGACCATGGGAAAAGGATGTGGTTTACCTTGCTGAATCAATTTATACAAACTATTTAATTTACTTGTTAATTTCACATGTTTTTTAAAATTATTTTCCAAAGAAGCGGGTTGGTGATAGAGATAGACTGCTCTCCCTATGCTTTGAATAGCTTCCATATTTACAACTATCCATGAGGTGATGGCATGATGAGGCAATTATCAACCTATGCATGATGACACCATTTTATGGAATTTCCTCTGATGAGGGGAACATAAGCACATACATGATGGTGCTGTCAGGGGGTGCTGTTGACTTCAATCCTTTGAGATTGGCCCTCTTGACTGGAGCTGATGGAATAGAACAAAACATGCCCAAAAAACTTTTCCAAAGTACCTTAGATTTCAGATTGCTGCCTAAAAAAACACATACCACAGAATTATTTTTTTTTTTTTACATTTATATCCCGCCCTTCTCCGAAGACTCAGGGTGGCTTACATTGTGTAAGGCAATAGTCTCATTCTATTTGTATATTTATATACAAAGTCAACTTATTGCCCCCCCAACAATCTGGGTCCTCATTTTACCTACCTTATAGGATGGAAGGCTGAGTCAACCTTGGGCCTGGTGGTACTAGAACCTGCAGTAATTGCAGGCAGCTGTGTTTTAATAACAGGCTTCTTACAGCCTGAGTCACACCGCGGCCCTGTTATCTGGGCTGGTTTCTTAAATTTGTAAGGGTCAAAGAAAGGCTTCTTGAAAAATGAATAAAATGGGGCAGGCTTTCTGAGAAAGTTTCCTATGGTGATACATTTTCTTCCTTAGCAAATTCAGGACAAAAAAAAATCCATTAACATATGTACATCTGTGACCATTTAAATTTGAAACCCAATTAAAAAATAATAATTTGCTTTCCAAAATCCTTTTCTTGATTCTTCTAATTCTGATTCGTAGGGTCACATTTTTATTTTTTTAAATTCTTGAATTCAGTTATAAGATATATGTAAGCTTTTCATTACATTTTATGACAGCACCAAGCATTAACACTGTATGAGATAAAAATATTTTTCCAGGTTTATTTGTTTATTTTTTCCCTGCCTTATATAACTCAAGGCAGAAAATATATCCAACAAACCTTCTTCCTCTTAACAACCCAGTGAGGCATGTACGGCTGAGAGTATGTGAGTGGCCCAAAATTACCCAACTAG
Organism: Ahaetulla prasina; assembly: GCF_028640845.1. NCBI lineage: Eukaryota > Metazoa > Chordata > Lepidosauria > Squamata > Colubridae > Ahaetulla > Ahaetulla prasina. Next base: position 126,327,981 of record NC_080539.1, read on the forward strand.
CTTTCATAGCTAAGGCAGAGCTAGAACTCATGGTTCTGTATTATTTCTTTATCAGCCCTCAGTCCATTTCATCATAGATGTCAGACAGCTGAATCTTTTTTTCAACACACCAACCTTTATCTCCAACTTTGAAGTATGAAGTAGTGGTCCCACTGTCACCACTAAATCAAACTGGCTGTTTCCTGCAAGCAAATTACATCTTGTTTCAATCTTTTTAAACAGGGAAATAATCTTCTTTTTTGAGGAACACTTGCTCCATTTATATTCCACATTAGGCATTGATAATCCATATTTATAGGACCCTTTGTCTTTTCCATTGGCATTTCTTCCATTTCCCCTTTAAATATTCACTTGATTTTTGGACTGAGTTCAGTTTGAAACTGTTGTTTAAAAGTGATGTTCACTCTTTCCAATTTATCCCATTTCCCTGTTTAGGTTTGTCCATCCAAAAAAGTACACAGAATTCTAATTGGAATTTCTTTAAGGAAATTGTTAATTTATAGTCTGATAGTAAAAGGTTGCTGCAAAACTTGATCTCTGGTCTTTTTTTAATGAGCTTTTTTTATGAGCCTAGACCAGCCTATCCACATAAAATACATCAACATTCATAAATACAACAGCAGTAAAGGATCCAGCTGGCATGTTTTTGTAGGGTTACTTAAAAATGGCTTGGAAACTATAGTTGGTTAAAATAAATAATTAATTGGGCTTGAGAAATTTAACCATATTATTTCTTTATCAGCTGTCAGTTCATTTCATCACAGATGTTGGACAGCCAAATCTTGTTTCAACACATCAAGCTTTGTCTCCAACTTTGAAGTATGCTTATCAATTATAGATGGAGCCAGAGATCAAAGTTCATAACCTGAAGACAATGTGTGGCTGAGAAAGTGAGGAGCAATTTTGGTGGATAAGTAAATGGAGGCTAGACTGAAACTCAGTAAGAGGATCACAGCTAAGTGATATTAGTTATGTCTGATGGGTGGCTGGAAATATTGTTTTCCCAGTCATCCAGGATTTCTTTTTATAAATTGTTCTTTTTTATTAGTAACTTGCCAAGAAGGAGTCGAGCAGTCTCCAAATGTGGAGAGAAAAAATAAATAATGATGGAGAACTTTCCATGAAACACAGTAACATTTATTGAGGAGAGATGGAAATAAAATGCCTATGGGGATAACAAGAAACATATAATCTTATGCTTTTTGCACCAAGCTTGTTTATTCATGCATGCAAAAGATCAATAGGATTCTTGGTGGGGCAGGTTATTGCTATCTAATCTCCTAAATCCATTCTAACTTTACTTATTATTACATAACTTCCTGAGTCATTCTTGGGCTTGTATTGTATCCCATGCCTCTAACTAGTTTGGGGGGAAAAATAGTCATTGCTGAAATTAATCCAAGCATTTATTAATATTTTGATCTATTTTAATTAATGTTTGGCTGACTTATTCAATGTCTTAAAGTTTTAGAAAGGCATAGGATTTGGGCTTAAGTAACAAGGTTGAGCAGGCCATCGAGCTTTGCTTTGACAGGACAATGATTCAACTTTTCTTCAAAATGCTGAAAGTAAGGTAAAGACAAATCTGCTTAACCAAATAAGCTTCTGCACATGGGCATCACATGTTCAAGAACTTTCTTTGAAAACAACAATGAAAAGTCACTTGAGTTAAAGCAATCCTATGTCAACAGTTTCAAGATTCAGCGCCACTTCCCTTGTTAGTGCAAAACATTTCACTGGATCAAAATTGATCAGCACATTATTAATTGAGGGGGAGGGAAGGAAAAATCGTATTTCCTTCTTCAAATTTACCATCTCAGGCAACAGACTGAAATTTTTTATTATTATTATCATATGCCTTATTCATTAAACATGAAACTAGTCAACTGAATATTCAAAAATGCATCACAAATACCACTGACATGCATTTTTAAATAGTCAGTTGACTGAGTTTCATGTTTAATGAATAAAGTAAATAATAATAATAATAATAATAATAATAATAATAATAATAATAATAATAATAATAATAGATTTTTCAAACTATTGCCTGAGATGGTAAATTTGTTGTTGTTATCTCTTTTATTCATTAAACATGAGACTCAATCAACTGAACATTTAAAAATGTGTCACAAATACCACTGACTGGTGCTAATGGTTGATACAGTTTGATGCCAGCATCCTAGGTATCGACCAAGTATCTTCTTAAAATGTATGATGTTTTGAGTAGTACAGTTTTTTGTAGTTCCTATGGTGTTATTGCAGGAAGCTGTAATTTCTTGATGTATTTTGTAAAATTCTTGGACAAGTGCCCTGATGACAATGGGTATCACTGTCACATGTTTCATCCATAATCACATAGTTTCAATGGCCAGGTCGCGATATTTCGTGATTTTTTTCTAGTTCTTTTTCTTCGACTCTGACGTCTCCTGGTACAGCAATGTCAATAAATTGTTGTTGTTGTTGTAAAAGCACTTAGAAACCATTCCCCAAATTTATATTTGGCTATCATAAGTCATAGAAGGGCCAAGAACATAAAAACTAAGAACAAAGAAACAAATGTATTTACAGAACTAAGTCTGAGTCAGCAGTATTGCACTTGAACCTTTCTTAAAAGTGGGGAGCAAACCCTGTTTTAATATTGTAATACATAACAGAGGAAAGACAGGATCAAACTATTAAGAAACAAGGCAATCATAATTTATTGTTTTATAACCTAGCCATAAAATGTGCCATTTTTCTAACTAAAATATATAATGAAATGAGAAGAAAACTTGTGTGGCTGGTGCAATTGCCATTATGCTATTGGTGACCTTTAGATAATCATCTAAAATTATTATTGGTGTCATACTTACTGTAAATGATGAAAGCCAAAGGAAAGAGGGAACAAAACATTGTTTCAGTTTGGTAAGTATTTTGTCATGGACTTTTCAGGATACATAAAATTTGTCAGCCTGGATTCTTTGGTCCTGATGCAAACACCACTGATAAATAGTCCTTGAGTTACTGTTTTCTTTGTTATCCAATAATATAAAACCAATGAACCAGGTTATATTGATATATGATGTTCTTTAAATAAAAATCTGAGGTGTTCTGGTATTGGCTTTCCTAACAAAGTCACAATGGGTCAGACACAACTTCGCAACTAACAACAACAACAATAACAACAACATGACTCAGCCCATGAATAAAATAGTGCATCTTCCGATCCTCTACAAGAAAAAAATGGAATAAAATATGCAAGGATGCTTCAGGAACAAGGCATCTTTGCATGTAATTTAGTATTTTGAGTATATAGTTTGACTGAGTTAGCATTTTATTAACTCAACCACTCCAATTTCAGCAATCATTTGTTTTATTGTTTTCCTTCTAGAGTTTAATAAAGGTCTTAAAGAAAAAAAATATTTAAATGTATTTAGCTCTTCTATTACCAAACACATTTTTCATGTATTGACTTGAAGGAATTTAAAGGACAGATTTGCTTGGCAAACGTGTAGCTTTTCTAAAGATCATTTTGACTTTCAAGCTTTTCATGCAAGAATTTAGGAACTGTGCTTCATTAATGGTTAAAAGTTACTCACTTGAATAAGTTACTTCTTCTCTTACAGAGTTTTGTTAGAAGACAGAAATAAAGAAAACAGTTCATATCTTTAGCATGGAACTGATCAGTGGACTTATAACAATATAATGAACACAATACTATAATTTCACATTGTAATTCATTGTATACCACCAATCTGCCATAGGAAGGTTTATGTCTCATTATTATTATTTTTTTGTGGAATTAAAATAGCATACATGTCCATGAAAGGTGTGAATACTGTAACCAGCTCTTAGCTACCAAGTCCCTATTATCCTTTAATTGAGACTCCTGCTATTTTTTCACTATCTTGGGATTATTTGAAGTTCCTGAGTTGCAGATGTGCTGAATCTATTTAGTTTTTAAAAAATTGTATAAAGATTGAGAAATTTTCTCCTCTGGCTATCCAGACTGTATATCAGTATACATATAAAAATATCCTTGGCTATTCATTTTGAGAAAATGTGGCTATTCATTTTGACAAAATGTGACTTCCCACAATATTATTAAATAAATAACGTCATTCAATTCTCTCTCATTGATTGACTGGCCATTTTATTTATAGTATCAGAGTAAAATATATCTAATGGAAATTACTAGTAGCAATCTTAGACTGCAATCCTAAAATCTGTAAGACAATGTTGGAATGGAATGAACACTGTAGAGCTGTCCTCTTCCAAGTGCAGAAATACAAACTCAAACCTGAAGATTTGATTTCTGAATTCCCATTCCCATTCCAGCCTTTTTAGAGATAGATTATTTCCTAAAGCTGGAACCATAGTTTAGAAAGGGAGAAGAGGTGGAATATTCAGGCTTTCTCAGAAAGTAATGAACTTGGAAGACTGACAATAGCTATAGTTAGCTATTGATCTATGTCAGCCTTGAACTTAACAAAGATACCTTAATTTCTTTTAAATCTGATTTTATTAGCAGACACCAAAATATCACTAAATGAATGTCAATGACCTTGTAATTCGACAGATTTAAGTAAACATTGAATAGGTTAAGATACTGACGTAGAAACCAAGAGATTGTGAGTCCTTGTCCTATTTTAGGCATGAAAGCCAGCAGGGTGACTTTGGACCAGGCACTCAGGGAGTCCTATGTATTTTTCCTGCCTTGAGTTAATTATAAAGTAAGAAAGGTGAGATAAAAATCTGAAAATAAAATAAAATTCACAGTCACCCAGTTATTTTGCTGTTCTTTCCTCCCATGCTGGAGCTGGCAGAAAACCAACTTTCTAAAATCTCGCTGCCTTCACACAACATGTCCTTACCACATGCCAGAAATATGTCCATGCTGTACTGCGATGTGACTTTAAAACACAACTTTCTATGGTACATGACTGGAAAGTTTCCTCTAGCTTCCGCGTACAAGGCTTTGGTTAGTCTCCTCCCCCTAATTTTTCTCCTCTTCTGTCATACTTTCAACTTACTAAATGTTTATTTTTATTATTCCTTAAACCATCTGTTTAATTAGTCCTTATAAGTAATAAAGGGAGGATATAAACAAACTAATAAATATGGGTTTGCAGCTTGATCAGTAGGTGGCAGCAAACATTTGGAGGGTATTTTTCTGTGGGTTTCCTACCAGCTGGTGGTTGATTGGATTTGTACATCTGGGATTTGTACATTGAAGAGTTTGAGAACTGGTGTTTGCAGCAGGGGGAATGCAGGAGATGTAAACTATCGTAAAGATAGCCTAGAAGGAGAAAAAGTGTGGAGTCAGAGTTTTTTTGGGAGCGACTGTCACTGGGAAAGGATTTTTCTGCTTCCCAACTGAAGGGCTACTCAGTTTTAGGCTCTGCAATCTGTAGATCAGACTTTCAGAGTGTTTTCAGGCCATAGAACCTACTGGTTAAAAACAAAAAGCAAAACCCTTGAACCCCTCGTTAAGATGCAAAGCTTTAGCAGTGGAAAATTGGCTTTGTTCAATTATTTGTTTTGTTTGTTTTGTTTCTTTGTTTTGTCCCTCAGTTTCTCCCAGTACCCTATCAAACTTCTGCAGAGCACAGTTTGGCTTTGGGATTCTGGGAGTTAAAATGGGCCTCTGGGCCTCTGTGGCTCAGGCTGCTAATGCAGTCTGTTATTAATAGCCTCTGCCTGCAATTACTACAGGTTCTAGTCCCACTAGGCCCAAGGTTGACTCAGCCTTCCATCCTTTATAAGGTAGGTAAAATGAGGACCCAGATTGTTGGGGGCAATAAGTTGACTTTGTATATAAATATACAAATAGAATGAATACTATTGCTAACATAGTCTTCGGGAAGGACGGGATATAAATGCAAATTTAAAAAAATCCACATATCTTAAAGATGCTGAGGTAGAGAAACAGTGATTTAGATCAAGGGGCTGATTGTATATTTTTAAAATAAAGCTAAATGTCTATGTATAGTCTCAATCATCCAGGTCATGATTGTCTCGAAGGTGCTTTTCCAAAAGGCAACTGGATGTTTTTGGTTTTGTTCCCCTTGAAAATTAGAATAGAATAGAATAGAATAGAATAGAATAGAATAGAATAGAATAGAATAGAATAGAATAGAATAGATGGCCAAGTGTGATTGGATGCATATTTGTCTTCGGTGCATAAAAGACATTTGTCTCAGTGTACATAAAAGATATAAGTCTTTTAGACTTATAAGATAAAATCATGATTATAGTCATCATAAATACATATATAAATGTTTTGCTTCTCATCCAAGAAGCTTCCTCGAGGAGAAGGAAAAAGGAGGAAGCTTTATGGATGAGAAACAAAATGTTTTCAAGAAAACAACAGTAACAAGAAAGTCCAGTTGCCTTTTGGAAAAGCATCTTTGGTGCAGAAGCTAAAGTTCTAGCTTCCCTCATAGCCAAACCTCTGTAGGATAGGTGCCAAGCCCAGAGACCACATAGAAGGGGAAAGTCCCACCGCAGATCACCCAATCAATTGGAGTTGCATCATTTTTTTTGCAGACGGGAGGCTGTGTGGATGCTGTCTTACAGAATTCCTTGAGCTTTACTGAGGATGAACATCTGCAGGGTTACACTATGTAATGAATGGGAATAAGAACGATTGTTTAAATACATTATGTCATAATAGTTGTTTTATGGGATAGATGTTTGTACATCTCAATGCACAAGACGTCTAAAGGTGTACTGCAACTCCAATTTTAATCTCCATTAAGGCTTATGTCTGCTCACAGATATAGTGGGGGGAGGAGGGGAAAGCACAAATCCTTTGAGTATTTTCAAAACTGATTACAAAGCAGCAGTGGGTCAGATAACAATGTTTATGAACACAACATTTATGAAGCATGGGAAAATGGGGCGAAATTGCAGACCTTTTAGTACCCTTCAAAATTGCAGGAGGTTTTTTTTTTCCCCTCTCCTCATAGAAAACTGAACACCATGGAAATTCAGTACAGCACTATTTATAAATCCTAACTTTGATTTATTATGCCCAGTAGCAAAAGAAGGGGAAGCAACGTACCAGCTAGTCTCACAGCGCACATTTGTGACTTTCCCCATACAGACGGGAGTGCAGGAGATCGGGGGGGGGGGGGAATCTTTTCTGAAGACTGAAAAGAGAGTGAGCGAGCGAGAGAAGAAAGAATGTTCTCACTGTTTTCATTGTGATGAGAACAAGAAAAGACGAGGGAAATGTAGATTATAAACAGCTGAGATGAGAATTCATCTTTTATTATATATCTCAATACTTCTTTAAATCTAACTATGAGCTCTACCTGTCATTCCAATACAACTGACTAGCGATCATAGTGATAAAAAGAGACAGGAACAACTCAAGGGAAAAGAAGCAATAGAAGCACAAAGAATCTTTGATGAAATCTCAGAAAGGAATGTGTGGTCCAGAGGTCTAAATGCTCATCCCATTTGTTAATTGCAAGAGAGAAGTCAGAGCAATGAAGGACAAATGAAGCTGTGCCTGAATGCAGAAAAGAATTTCTTTACCATTAACTCTTTTGTGTTGTTTCTAAATCTAGGTTAGCTTTCAGAAAACTTAAGTGAATATTAAGCTCATAGCTAGTTGAAGTCCCATATCTGGGAGATTACCTATTGTATAAGCAAGTACAGTAATTTTATCTGAAATCTCCTTAAGACTATGTGGACTGAGGTCTATTGCAATCCAGAATTTTGTTGCTTCAACCATATGCAACCATATGCTTCTGAAGCAGGTACAAATAAGAGAGGGAGAGAGAAAGAGAAATGTCCTACTTCAAGCATTGTGTGATGACCCGGGGCACGAAAGCAACACAGCCTGAGAACAGGTCTAACTCCCCTTTATTGCTCCAACTTTGCCCCCAAACATCCCCACATTTATTACAAGTCCTGGAGCAAAGCTCTCACATGCACCTTTAGCAGCCTCTGGCTGCAAGTAGTCCAGTAAGCCAGGTTAGCAAAACAGTACCCAGGGCCAGCAGTCCAGTAAATGAGGTTAGCCAAACAGTAGCAAGAAATTCAGTGAAGTAGGCAAACCCCACAAGACAGAGCACAGTAATCTCCAGGTGCACACGAGTTTCCACAGATTCAATGCTTGTTCCTGACAAATGCCCCTCCACTGGCACCTCCTGACATCTTAGTCCCCAGGTGTACCTTGTGAAGTGGGGTGGGGCACTCTCCTCCCTCGTAACCAGCTCAGTCTGTGTTGTTCTCACCTTCTCTCCTCTCTCCATGCTCTAAGATCAGGAGGGGGTAGTCCTTGCTCATCACCTGAGCTCTGTCTCCCCTGCTCCTCCCTATCGACAAGCCGTTCTACTCCTGAAAAGCTCTGGCTGGACTGGCTCTGCCGTTCCCCAGTTTCCTCCAAAGCATATGGAGCCGCCCTCTCAATCTCTGTTGGCTCTTATTCCAGCTCATCTTCCCCCGCAGATTCAGACTCAATGGGGGCATGATACGTTGCTTCTCTGCCACTAGAATTTGAAGGCAAGCCGTCCCCACCCTGGAGACAACATTGAATTTTTAATACAGGCGGTCCTCAACTTACAACAGTTCATTTAGTGACAGTTCAAAGTTACAACGGTACTGAAAAAAGTTTTTACCATTTTTCACATGACTGTTGCAGTATCCACATGGTCACGTGATCAAAATTCAGATCTTAGCAAATGACTCATATTTATGATGCTCTCAGTGTCCTGAGGTCATTGATCACCTTTGGTGACCTTTCTGACAAGCAACATCAATGGGGAAGCCAGATTCACTTAACAACAATGCTACTACCTTAACAACTGCAGTGATTCACTTAACTGTGGCAAGAAAGGTCGTAAAATGGGGCAAAATTTACCTCACAAATGTTTCACTTAGCAACAGAAATTTTGGGCCCAATTGTGGTTGTAAATCGAGGACCACCTGTACCAACAGTCTAAATAGATTTGCCATCCATGAATTTGTCAAGTCCCCTTTTAAAGTCATATTGTGTTCCTGTGGCAATGAATTCTGCAGGCTAATTATGGGTTCAGTGAAGAAATACTTGCTCCTGTCCTCCAACTCAGTTTCAGATGGATGACCCCTGGCCCAAGTGTTTTGAGTGATGAAAAAAAAAACTTTTCCCTCTCTGTTTCCTACATGAATTCATGCATCTCCATCAGGTCACTGTTCAGTTGATTTTCCCCAAGCTGAAAGAATCTCAAACATTCTATTAGCCCTTTCTTGTATGGAAAGTCTCTGATCCTCCTTTGGTTGCTCTCTTCTGAACATTTTCCACTTCTATTCTATTCATTTTAAAGTGTGATGACCAGAAGTGGGCATAGTATTATGCAGTATTATGCAGATGCAGAAATACCATAGACTGATACAAAGGTAATAATGTTTAATTTTCAGTCCTTTCCTACCATGCATTTTCCCTTTTTTCATAATTAACACTACTGAGTTGACATCTTCATTGAGCTATATTGACAATAACCTCCAGATCTGTTTCCAGTGAGTTACAGACAGCTCAGACCTAATCAATATATATTTGAAACTACAGGTTTTTTTTTCTCCCAGCATAAAATATTTTATATTTAATTGCATTTGCCACCTGGTTGACCATTTAACCTGTTGAAAGAGATCCTTTGGGAGCTTTTGACAACTGTCTTTGGGTTTTCCTAGCTGAATAGTGTAGTATCATCCACAAATACAGTATGTTCATTGCTGATTCCCAAGTCTAGAACATTTGTGATCAAGTTATAAAACAGAGGTGAAATCCAGCAGGTTCTAACAGGTTCTGGACAACCGTTAGCGGAAATTTTGAGTAGTTCAGAGAACCAGCAAATATCACCTCTGGCTGGCCCCAGAGTGGGGTAGGAATGGGGATTTTGCAGTATCCTTCCCCCCAGGAGTGGGGAGGGAATGGGGATTTTGCAGTATCCTTCCCCTGTCACACCCACCAAGCCACACTATACCCACCAAGCCACGCCCACAGAACTGGTAGTAAAAAAAAAAAGAATTTCATCACTGTTATAAAGCATTAGTTCAATCACAGCATTAGTCCAATCACAGTTCCTTAATGAATTGCCTTTGCTTTCTATTTTTAACTAGTTAGTAATCCATAAAAGGATATCCCTTCTTAATTTGTTCCTTTGATGATGAACCTTGTCAAAGACTTCTTGGAAATACAAATATACAATGTTAATAGAGTCACTTCCATCAACTTTCTTGCAGACACTCTAAAACAATTGATGAAGGCAAGATTTTACCTTTAAAAGATCCATGCTGGTTTTCCTTCAGCAATACTTTATTTATATGCCAAATTATTTTCACCGATTGCCATTTTTTTCTCCCTGGGGGAATTTGTCTGGAGCAGATATTAAGCTGTCTGGCTTCCTCAATTTCTTTTTAAGAGTTGAATATTGCATTGCATTGTTAACAATATTGCCAAAAAGGCACTAAGAGTTGTTAACCTAATCTTGCGTAGCTTCTTCTCTGGTAATATTATACTTCTAACTAGAGCATACAAAACATTTGCTAGACCAATCCTTGAATACAGCTCATTTGTCTGGAACCTGCACTGCATATCGGACATAAATACAATCGAGAGAGTTCAGAGATATTTCACAAGAAGAGTCCTCCACTACTCTGCTCGCAATAAAATACCTTATGCCACCAGACTCCAAATTTTGGGCTTAGACAATTTAGAACTATGCCAACTTCAGTCTGACCTAAGCATAGTACATAAAATTATCTACCACAATGTCCTACCTGTCAATGACTGCTTCAGCTTCAACCACAACAATACATGAGCAAATAATAGATACAAACTCAAAGTAAACCACTCCAAACTTAATTGCAGAAAATATGACTTCAATAACAGAGTGGTCAATGCCTGGAATGCACTTCCTGATTCTGTAGTTTCTTCCCCAAACCCCCAAAACTTTAAGCTTAAACTGTCTACTGTTGACCTCATCCCATTCCTAAGAGGTCTGTAAGGGGAGTGCATAAGTGCACCAGCGTGTCTACCGTCCCTGTCCTAACATTCCTTTTTTTACTTACTCTTTTCATGTATCCAAATTATGTTTATACCTTTAACTGTTATCTTATATATGATTGACAAATAAAATAAATAAATAAAACAAATAATTATTTGGCACTGCATTTGATTTGAATGACAATATACATATTATTTTTTGGAAGTAAGCGATTTCACATCCAAAGTCTGAAAAAAACTGGATAGTGGATGTGATTAGGCCCTAGTAATTTGTTACCTGTAGTTTTTCAAGATCTGCTGGAATATCTTTTCTTGTACAGTAATTTGCTTTAGTTGTTCTCTCCATGAGAAAGTCAATACAGTTCAGGTATCTGTCCTATATCTTTTGTATGAAGGGATGCAAATAATTCATTCAGTTTCACTGCAATCTCTTTCATTCTTTTGTTGTTTAATGGCCCAAACACTTTCCATTCTGTATTTATCACACACATACACACAATCCTTCTTTTTCCCTTTCTGGTTTGTGCTTTATTTTACTTCCCTTGCTAAGACAGACTTTTCCTTTCTTAACGGACAATTTTTTTCTTTTTTCTGAACATCCACAGCTTCCTGGACTACTAGAAAGCCATATCGGCTTTTTCCAGTATTCGGCTGATCTTTTTTTACTATTATTATAGATAGTTCTTGACTTACAACAGTTCACTTAGTGACCATTCAAAATTACAACAACACTGAAATAAATAACACTGAATTACATTTCAGTTGCAACAATACTAAAATAATCATTTAGTGACTGTTTTTCACATGTACGACTGTTGCAGCATCCCCATGGTCACATGATAAAAATTCAAAACTCATATTTATGATGTTTCAGTGTCCCATGGACGGTCATGTGATCCCCTTTTGTGACCTTCTGATAAGCAAAGTCAATGGGAAAGCCAAAATTCACTTAATGATTCTGTGTCTCATGTGACACCAGCAGTAATTCACTTAACAACTGTGGCAAGAAAGATCGCAAAATGGGGCCAAACTCACTTAAGAACTGTCTCATTTAACAACAGAAATGTTGAGCTCAGTTGTGGTCGTAAGTCAAGGACCACTTGTATTTTGTAGAATATTTTCTAGCTGAACATTCCCTATTGTGGTTTTCTGAAATCTTTATGCACTAGCAAGAGACTTGGCCCTTTTAACTTTTCTTTTCGGACTATTTTCAGATGTTTCCCTTCTGTAATCCAATTTAACTGTTTTTGGATTGTGTTGGTAGGTTTCTATTTGCCTCAATGCAAAACTTAGTAGCATTATCATAATTATTATTATTGTTTATGCTGTTCTGACCTAGGCTTCCTTAGAAAGTATTAGAAAGCACAATCTTAGTCCCACAAAACCTCTTTTAGTTATACAACTGTAAATTACTTCATTTACAGTCCGCAAGGCTTGATAAGCAGTCTTTCAGAGGAAGGTTGTCCCACCTATTCCACTTATCACACCCACCTAACTCATGTGGAACGCTGCCAGAGAGCTAATTTCCAGACGCAGGGCAAGGCCAAACTTGGCACAGAGTCACAAACAGAAGTTTCAAATCTTGCATTGGCCAGATGAACTAATTGCTTCCTGCAAAAGCTCATATCCCATTCGCTTCTCTTTATGTCTTATGGGAGGGGCCAATCATCTCCAAGCCTTACTCCCAAGTTGACCCTTTTTTCGTAATTGTTCTTGTCTTCTGGCAGCTCTGCATGCACACTTTGGGGACAGGCTCACACTGTTCTTCTGCCTTGCTGCTTCAGACTCCGGAGGCTGCACATAACTATCAGATGGCCTTGGCCCCAAGAGTGAGTTCTACTTACCTTTACTACCAGTTCACAACAGGAGTGCACGCGAGCAGAAGCCCCTTGATGATGTCAGGGCGGGTGGGCGAAGCCTCCTGCCAGTTTTACTACTGGTTCTATAGCAGGGGTCGCCAACCTTTCAGACCTCAGGGACCACTAAATTCATAATTTTAAATTCCGAGGACCACTAATATGATTTTTTAAAAAGATAAATAGTATTTAGTGCAATATAAAAATGCAAATAATTTTTCTGTGGACCACCAAAATTTTCTCACAGACCACCAGTGGTACATGGACCACTGGTTGGTGACCACTGTTCTATAGAACCAGACAGAACTGGAAGCAACCCACCACTGCTTGGCCCTCTCTCTGACTCCAATGCAGAGCCCTCATCCGAGCTTTCCCCAGCCCCAGGACTGGTCCAGGTTCCTCCCCAACCTCTTCACTGTCCTACTCTGCTGCCAGCTCCTCTAGCTGCCAGCAGGCCACAACATATGCTGAATCCACAAGTTATATTTTGAAACTGATAATAGTTGCTACTTTAAATGAAGTCTGGTATTGCCTTTCCATTGACTGGTTTCTAAGGTGCAAAGATTTGGGGTGTCTGTGACACTGATTTCAGAATATAGTCTGAACACTGAATCTATGTGAGGTTGGCTCTTCTGCATTATTACAATAACTTTTCCTTTTCCTGATACTCCATGACATATTTAAAAATTTAGGTCTCTTTTATCAAGCGGGATCCATTTTATGACTGCTTTGGTCCATTTGCCATCAGTTCTTCTTGCTATCTGACCAGCCCACTTCCATTTCCATTATTTTATTCTTTCGATGATATCATCAATTTTCATTTGTTCTCTATGTGCAGGTCTTTCCATGTAATGCCAAGCATGTATCTTTCCATGGCTCTTTGCGCCACTTCCACTCATTCACACACACACACAGAGGGAGAGGGAGATTCTATGAAGGAATATAATCAACCAATATTTCCTAATGTTAGGTTTCAAACTGCCTTAGATATAAAGAGTAGTGACAACCCTGGTGTATTTTTTCCTATTTTTTTCTATGAAGATTGTATTCAGGACTGAATATATCCAGTTGTTTATCACCATTCCACCAGGTTTTGAGTCTATTCTTCGCTCTCATTCTTGATCAAGTGTACTAGTTTTCCACCAGAATTGGTGATTTATAACATTGGTTCAGAAATACCTATATCTCATATCCTTTTAAAAATGTTGGTCTGACTGTCTATGGAGATTCTCAGTCATCCAGGTCAGTGGTGGGTTGCTACTGGTTCGCCCCAGTTTGGGAGAACTGGTAGCAGCGGTGGTGGGAGGCTCCGCCCACCCACCCAGACATTATCAAATATGCTCTGCACGTGTGCAGAAGTGGTGTGCACATGAGCAAAGTGAGTGCGCCCGAGTGAATGAATTGGTAGCAAAGGTAAATGAAACCCATCACTGATCCAGGTCACGGTTGTCCCAAAGGTGCTTTTTGAAGAGACAACTGGACTTTCTGGCTTTTCTTTGAAGACAATTTGCTTCTCACCCAAAAAGCTTCTTTAACTGACTGTTTTTTTCCCCTAATATTTTTATATTTGTCATTGATGGCCTTACTCTCGAGTCGTCCTTTTTGCTTCAGCTGCTCTTGCCTTCTGGCAGCTTTTCACATGGGTGCACTAGGAACAGGCTCCTCCTGTTCCTCTGCTTCTCTGCTGTCTGCCTCTAGAGGCTCCGGAGGCCACGCATCGCTCCCAGATGGCCCTGGCCCCATTTCTGCCTCTGGCGGAGAGCCCTCGTCCAGGCCTTCCCCTGATTCCAGGACTGGCCCATTGACCTCCTCAGCCTCCTCATTGTCCAACTCCGCTGCCAGGTTCGCAGGCTGCTGGCAGACCACAACACATATCACAAGTCTTGGAACATTACTTTTGCAGCAACTGCAGTTTGTTATCTAACAATGTAAATTTGGTTTTCACAATGGGTTGACTAGATTTTCTAATGTTATTGGTGCCAACATGGACCTACAATTTCTACCTGCTGCCTAGTTCTCTCTAGCTGTTTGATATAGATGGCACAATTTTAGCACCGAGCCAAGCTACCATACGATTTAAGTTTCTGCTACAAAAACATCTGTTTGTATTTCTAATTCTCAATCCACCTACCAGCAAGTAATCTGTACCTTCAGAGGAATGGTTCAAAAAACATATGGGTTTAACCCCTACCTCCCCAGATTGGGTTCTTGCTTCATTTTCTTATCTCCTGGCCTTGCTGCTTTCTTTTATTATCTTCTTCTTTCTCTCCTCCCAAGGCAGAGAACAAAATTATTGGGCATAAGTATTAGTTTTCTGACTGAATGCCAACATTATGTTGCTCTATCTTCCCCAGAGTTCTGAAAGAACACAACAGTGCAGGCTGTTCTCTATAATCATGGGGTGAAATCGTCTATAAGGGGCGTGCATAAGAGCATAAATGTGCCTTCCGTTCCTGTCCTATTGTTTCCTTTCATTATATCCAATTAATATAGTTATCACATTCTTATGCTCATATATATGCTTATATATTATATAGTTATTTTCATGCTTATGCTTATATATACTGTTGTAACAAATAAAATAAATAAAATAAATATTAACCAAAAATAAGGAATTCAAATAATAAAACCCAAAATGAGCATGTGATATTGGGTGATCAACATCACAAACCATTCTCCTTTATTGATATATTAGTCTTTTACATAGCTAATTTAGTCAATGGATAGTTAAGAGAATATACATAAAAAAAAGAGGCTACCAGTGTTACATTTTTATCCAGTTATTGACCCTATTATTTATAAGTTCCACTTATGTGCAATCTATCTTTCTTTCTTTCTTTCTTTCTTTCTTTCTTTCTTTCTTTCTTTCTTTCTTTCTTTCTTTCTTTTTCTTTCTTCCCTTTGATCACATGCTCAAGCTCCTCCCACTTGCTTTGATCAACCACTTGCAAGCAGCTATAATCAGTTGTCCTGAAGGAAGCTATTTTGCACAGAAGAGGGCTTTATTTTGGAAAATCACACACACAGCTCTAAGTAGAATCCTTTTTCCTATTTTTAGAATTCCTAGGCACCAATTAGAGAAGCCGCCGGGATCTTTAGAGAGTCATGGAAATGCTGGATTATAAGGAAAACAAAGCTTTATTGATTTAACAAGATAGGCAACTGCACATTCACATACATACTACACTGGCTGCCACTCACCTTTCTCTCCTATTAGAGCTGGCCCAGGCTAATACAAAAGGACAGGAAGTTCTTATCCAGATAAGAAACATTCAGTTTGCACTTTCTCTTTTTTGAAGCTTTTATAGTTTGGACTGCTGAGCAAAATCTTTCCCTGCACAATGCTAACTGATTAATTGCCACTGATTTGTTTATCTCTTTAGCCAGCTTCTTCAATCCTAGGGAGCCTGCTTTTATTCCCCCTTCTTTCTAAAAGGAATAATGTGCTCACTTCTAGATGATGGCTCCTATCTTTTTATCAAATTTTCTGGCTTTTTACTGCCTCTTATTTTTAAGTGCAGGCTCTATCCTTCCAGAGATTTTTATTTTTCTTTATTGCACAAGGAAAATCAGCATCCCTTTCTTCTTCCTATTATGAAATCCTTTTTTCAGCCATACCCACCAGATCTAAAATGTTGCCTTAAGTTTTCCGACGAGCCCTGAAGTTGTGTTTATACTTGTCTTTAACTGAGTTTAGTACTATTGAATGTAGAGTGCTTTCTGCTTTAAACTGCTAACTGGATTTATACACACAGTATTTAACAGTAACAGAGTTGGAAGGGAGACCTTGGAGGTCATCTAGTCCAACCCCCTGCTCATGCAGGAAACCTGCACTAGGGATTCGAACCGCAGAACTGCTGACCTTTCTGATCAACAAGCTCAGTGTCTTAGCCACTGAGCCACCTAGTCAGGCTATTATTGTTCTACTGCATTATCATAAATGAAATGCTGTTCCATGCCACCTTTGGAGTGTTTAAGAGGTGATTTCTTAGTGAAAGAAAGAAAGAAAGAAAGAAAGAAAGAAAGAAAGAAAGAAAGAAAGAAAGAAAGAAAGAAAGAAGGAAGGAAGGAGGGAGGGAGGGAGGGAGGGAGGGAAGGAGGGAGGAAAAGAAAGATATTTGATGCTGCGCTTACCTGTTTTCTTTCACTAGCTGATTCTGTCAATTAACATAGAATGAAGTTGGAAAACTCATGGAGGGAGGGAGGGAGGGAGGGAGGGAGGGAGGAAGGAAGGAAGGAAGGAAGGAAGGAAGGAAGGAAAAGAAAGATATTTGATGCTGCGCTTACCTGTTTTCTATCACTAGCTAATTCTGTCAATTAACATAGAATGAAGTTTGGAGAACTCATGGAGGGAGGGAGGGAGGGAGGGAGGGAGGGAGGGAGAGAGGAAGGAAGGAAGGAAGGAAGGAAGGAAGGAAGGAAGGAAGGAAGGAAGGAAGGAAGGAAGGAAGGAAAAGAAAGAAAGATATTTGATGCTGCGCTTACCTGTTTTCTATCACTAGCTGATTCTGTCAATTAACATAGAATGAAGTTGGAGAACTCATTGCATGACTTAGAATACAGATGATTTTGTGTTATAGTAGAAGAGAACTCGGGAAGTCAGCTGAAAGCCACAGATCCACCTTGTTTCATCTCCTACAATGGATTTCCATTGAGAATTGACTGTAGAAACTCGCTACATAGTGGTGGTGGGGGAAATTATCTGAAACTATCTCTTCGGCACAGATAAAGATGACAAGAAACTAATAATAACAGCCTCAGAAAGTTGAAGGAGGGATTTGTTTTCCCCTCCCAGGAAACTCTAGAGGGAGATATCACCATCTGTTTCTTTCTTTATTATGCCGCAGAGACAGATTAACTTGTCACAGATTTTTTTTCCCCTTTCTTTCTTTCTTTCTTTCTTTCTTTCTTTCTTTCTTTCTTTCTTTCTTTCTTTCTTTCTTTCTTTCTTTCTTTCTTCCAGCCATTGGAACAAACTTAGCTTATCTGCTTCACATGCAAACACTTCTTTGCTTCCCAAACTCCATCAGATCAGGAAACTCGATCAAATAGCTAATTAAAACACACTCTTGAACAAATAAATGAAGACATTGGCATCTTTTAAAATATTTTCTTGCCCGCCTTAGAATTGGGGGAAAAAGGGGCGTGCATAAGAGCACAAAAGTGCCTACCGTTCCTGTCCTATTGTTCCCTTCATTATATCAAATTAACATAGTTGTTGCATACTTTTGCTTATATATATATATTTCTTTTATGTTGTTGTTTTATGTCGATGTTTGTGTATACTGTTGTGACAAAATGAAATAATAATTAAAAAAAGATGCTAATCCATTTCTACTCTTTGGGCCACATTTATGAAATTTAGCTAACAGGAGACTCATCTGCTAACAACAGCGTGGGCTCTATTTATATTTTACACTCATTCTTTTCAATCTGTTGGAAAGGAATGGAGAAGGGAGGGAGAAAAAACCTCAGTCCCAATTTAGGTTTACTGTGCAAAAATTGTGTTTCAAAACTGTAATCATTCTAGGTAAAGATAACGTTTTTCGGGATTGAATTGGACCCATGTGCTTCTCTTAACTAGACACCTGAGAATGAAAACAGAACTGTCAATATGTCTCCTATCCGGCAACAGAAGTAGCTTAATCCATTTGCTCACTAGCTGATATCCTGCTAGCAGGGAAGCAAGTACTTACTAATTAAGTGCTTGGGCTCTTACATGACATTCCCCCTCCCCCCCCCCAAAATACCCAAAGCAATTGGTTGTGTGGGTTGTGTGGTTGTTAAAGCAATTGAATTTTCTTTTTTTCTTTTCTTTTTTTTTTCTTATCTTTTCTTTCTTTTCTTTACTTTCTTTTCTTTTTTTCCCTGAAAACAACTGTTCTTAGCAGAAATACAGTTAATAAATCAGAGGCCAGTGACTAAAGTAAATGGAAAATAGAAAAGTAATTACTGCTACATATTATTTTAGAGGCATTCAGGAGAATGGAAGTCAAAGTGATGTTACTAATGAAAATTGGATTGGAGTTTAAGTGGCAATTCTTGGAAACAAAACGAAATGGGAGACGTTTTCTATAAAATGTTCAACCTACCTTGTACGAAAATTAGGGAACAATTACAAAACCTATGCCAATCAGTAACTTTTTTCCCCTTCCTCTCAGCTTCACAGTCCACAGTGCATTTTCAGGTTTCATGTGCTTGGTCCTACATTACTGTAAATAGAATTAAGGTGTTACAATGCACATCATGCTAAACCACAAGCATGCTAACAGTATTTAAGATGATTGTGAAATTCTCCAATCAATATATATGGAGCGTGTATTCAAGGAAGTAAAACAGAATGTTTTCAAACTCAGTATCTGGAAATTGTTTGGGGTGGGGGGAACAACCGCACCACATGGATTTCACCAAAACTGACTTCTGGTGACTTTCATTTAATGTGTGGAAGTTATTTATTTATTTATTATTTATTTATTATTTCAACTTTTATACCGTCCTTCTCCCGAAGGACTCAGGGTGGTTTACAGCCAAGTAAAAAACAACAATACAATTGTTAAGAACAATTTTAAAAAACTAATTTTAAATTGGCCAAAATTGTAAAAATTTGCTAAAACCCATTAAAAACTGATTAAAACTATTAAAAAAACTATTAGGCTAATCCTGGTCGATGAAATAAAAGAGTGTTCAGCTCACGCCGGAAGGTTCGGAGGTCAGAGAGTTGGTGCAACGTTGGAGGTAGTTCGTTCCAGAGGGCTGGGCCCCCCACAGAGAAGGCCCTCCCCCTGGGGGTCGCCAGCCGACATTGTCTGGCCGATAGCACCCTGAGGAGACCCTCTCTAGGGAGCGCACTGGTTGATGGAAGGCCACCGGTGGCAGCAGGCGGTCCGGTAAGTATCCCGGTCCTGAGCCATGGAGCGCTTTAAAGACGGTCACTAACACCTTAAATTGCACCCGGAAGACAACCGGAAGCCAGTGCAGCCCACGCAGGATAGGTGTTATATGGGAGCCTCAAGCCACTCCCTGGAGCCCCATGTACAGAGCGTTGCAGTAGTCCAGACGGGAAGTAACGAGGGCATGAGTGACTGTGCACAGGGCATCCCGGTCTAGGAAGGGACGCAACTGGCGTATCAGGCGAACCTGATAAAAAGCCCCTCTGGCGACGGCCATCATATGGTCTTCTAATGACAGCCGTGCATCCAGGAGGACGCCAAGATTGTGGACCTTCCCCATGGGGGCCAATAATTTGCCCCCCACGGTCAGCGCTGGAATCAATTGATTATACCGGGATGCCGGCATCCACAGCCACTCAGTCTTGGACGGGTTGAGTTGGAGCCTGTTTCTCCCCATCCAGACCTGCACGGCCTCCAGGCACTGGGACATCACTTCAACGGCTTCGTTGGGGTGGTTAGGGGTGGAGATGTACAGCTGCGTATCATCAGTGTACAGATGACAACTCACCCCAAAACCACGGATGATCTCACCCAGCGGCTTCATATAGATGTTGAACAGGAGAGGCGAGAGAACCGACCCCTGCGGCACCCCACACAGGAGGTGCCTCGTGGTCGATCTCTGCCCCTGTCAACACCGTCTGTGTCCGGTCAGAGAAGGAGGAGAACCACGGAAAAACCGTGCCCCCCACTCCTAACCCCTCCAGCCGTTGCAACAGGATACCATTGTTATGTTGTTTTGGGATGTATAAATAAATGTATATGTATATGTATATGTATATCTGTTTTTGTAGGTTTTCACAGGTATAGGTATGTAGGTCTTGGCATTTTTGGGTCTTTTTCCATGTAAGGTTGAGAGTATCTTGGCGACATTTCGACGAGGTCTCACTCATCATCTTCAGGCTGGTGTCTTTATAGAGAGATGGCAGCTCCGACCACTCTTTGCTCGAGAAGCACAAAGTCGAAGACACCAGCCTGAAGATGATGAGTGAGACCTTGTCGAAACGTCACCAAGATACTCTCAACCTCACGGGAAAAGACCCAAAAATGCCAAGACCTACATATGTATATGTATATGTATATGTATATGTATATGTATATGTATATGTATATGTATATGTATATCTATATCTATATCTATATCTATATCTATATTTATATCTATATCTATATCTATATTTACTTCAGATCACTTAGATCGATCAATTTACCTATTTTAATCCTACCCATCACAGAACTAAGTTTGCTTAACAAGGTTCTTGCCTTACAGTTAGATATCAAAATAAGATCTCATGGGGAGAATTAATTCCACATAAAGAAGGGACATAAAGAGAGGTTTCAGAGTAAAGATAAACTATCTAAACAGCACGCTTCTGTCAACGTGTAGCAGTAAAGTGAACCTCGAAATAAAAACACTGTCAGGCCTGGAAACCATACTAGACTTTAGGGTTCCAGACACTGCCACATTTTCCTCTGAGGGGAAGAAGGGGGGCTGAGGAGTATGGTAACATTCTTCAAGCGGTCAAGGTCGGATGGTGTTCACATCTGCAGGAAGAGTGGCGAGAAGATATTCGAATGAACTGGGAGAACGCGGGACCATGTGACCATCAAAGGGATCAGGTGGGTGGGACTCTTGGGGTTTGTATAACTGGGAAAAGAATCCGGAAGTTCAGTTTTGGAATTTCACTCATCGTGTGCCAGTTTCCTCATGCTAGTAAAGAACTCTGAAAAACAATGGCTCTGAGTTTTTTTATGCAGAAGAGGTTTTTCTGGAACCTTGACAAACACAGTCAATTCCAAAGTCATTTCTAAAACACCCTGAGGATGATTGAGAAAAGCAGAAATCTCATTTGAGGAATAAAAAAAACCCCAATTCATAGGATTTGGGCACTGTATCAACTTATTTTGCTTCCCGTGGGCATTTTCCCCATTGTGAAACATGAGATCAGTGCAACACCTAAGGCCAGCGATGATTTCTCCTCCAGGCTTTAGAAATATATTATTATCTTTGTATCATAAGATTTTCTGCAGCAGTTTGGGTTCCATGCTGTTATGCCAAATTGGGATCGTGGCCAGTTGTTAAGTGAGAATAGTCACAGTAACTGGCCATATAATCCCGCAGTGACAAAGCTTTATTGCCAGCATCTCACATGTCTCTCTTTTTTTTTTTTGCATACAATATGGATGGCGAATCAGCAGAGGGTTTGCAAGTCCCTATAGAAGCAAATAAAAGTACAAGGAACATTCTTTCTTTGGCGCCAATCTGTGAAGCAGCGTTGTATTACTGTGGCTTTAACACTGATGTAAATGTTCCTATAACAATTATATATTTATAAAATAAGAAGATATAACTACAAATGAATTAGAGATCTTTTGAGGAACAAAAATAAATTAATAAGCTGAACTTGTATTCCCTCCCCCCCCCTGCACGTGACTGCATATCTTAAGCTCACAGTGGTATATGGTTTATTTTATTTACAACCCACTGTGATGCTTTACCCTTTACAAGCAACTGCAGTGGTTGATTTTGCTTTCCCCTTTGCTTGTGACAAACATTTCTAAGAAAACAGCAAAGGTTCTGTAAATCACTAAAAATGACAGTCAGCTCTAATGAGTGTTCCTGACACAGCAGATAATGGTGAGAAGGATGTGCTGATTTTTGCTGCAAAAAAAGAAAGAAAGACCAACCAACAATATATGCCAACCAATATTTACTCTTCCAATTAAAATGAATTTTTAAAAAAAATAATTGATTTTTTAAAATTCCTATTTCCCTTATTTTCATTGCAAGGCAAATTTGAAATTTCTTCTACAGTGAAGCTTTTGGGTGAAGTATGAACATAAGGAACTTGCATAAATTTGCATATATTGGATTAATTCATAAAACAGCCAATGAGATAACTTCCTTCTTTTTTCTATTAAGATTTATTACATAAACAAAGTTTTCTCTACCTAAATGTCTTTGGCCTCACATGTTCTCCCCTCTTTCTACTTGCTTTTATTTTTATTTTCTTCTATCAGATCTTCTACCCTACATGTTTTTCCCCTGCTGTCTGAATTTTCATACCCTCTCGAGGTACACATATTTTGACATCTGGAGTAGAGAGCAAGCAAGAACAAACTGGGCTGGTTACCATCCGGACTGATGAAGAGACATTTACCGCCACCGCCACCCAACCTTCCCAAGAAGGGAAATTTAAGAGGAACAGGCTATGTAGTATGAGTGCTTTGTTTCTACTCTTCTCTACTACTTTCCATCCCCACAAAATATGTGGGGACACGTTCCTTGTCTCGTATCTACTCTGCATCTATGTTCCAGTTACATAACAATCTGAATATATACTATGCCAGTAGAAATAATGTGGCCACCCATGATAAAGATATACCCATGAATTGGGTATGGCTAGTCTAGTGAAAAGAAGGACTAGGGGTGACATGATAGCAGTATTCCAATATCTAAGGGGTTGTCACAAAGAAGAGGGAGTCAAGCTATTCTCCAAAGCACTTGAAGGCAAGAGAAGAAGCAATGGATGGAAACTAATCAAGGAGAGAAGCAATCTAAAACTAAGGAGAAATTTCTCGACAGAACAATTAATCAATGGAACAACTTGCCTCCAGAAGTTGTGGGTGCTCCAACACTGGAGTTTTTAAAGAAGAGATTGAACAACAATTTGTCTGACATGGAAGAGGGTTTCCTGCTTTGAAGGGAGTTGGATCAGAAGACTTCCAAGGTACCTTCCAATTCTATTATCCTGTTATTCTGTTAATTTTAATGCAACCTAGTATCTTTTTAACTCTGTGTTTGAATTATGATTCCTAAAGAGACCCAGCAGAAGATGCTGTGCTATTCTAGAACAATATTTAGCAATATAGCAGGAGGATTTGGACGTTTCTTCACATCCAACTTGCTTCTGACCTACTCTGTTTTATTTGCCAATTTTATAATTCTTAATACTTTTTTATATAAAAGTGAAGAAAGCAATGAGCTATTTTCATCTGTTCAGTTAAAAATTTTGAAGAAATTATTTCCAATGATAAAGTAATTGTCAGGGGATAATATTGTAGATACCATTTAATTGAAGAACTTTTTTCTTGATTAATCACAGAGAGGTAACCAATTAATCACGTAATTAATTGATTGCATTTGCATAGGGATAAAAACATTCAGTTCTATCCACAGGTCAACTTTATCTGCCTTCTAGATATTGTGATAAAACAAAATTCTTCTCTACCGTGAAATATTTTTGAGGGCTGGGGAGTCCATTTGGGACAGAAAGGGGTCTTAAAGGAAATAGTGAAAAGAAATCCTATCACAGAAATGAATATTTACTTTTATACAGTTTGATTGAACCTGTAATTTTGGCAAGAAATACATTCTGATGGAATATTAACTCTGCAAAACTATATGTATCCTTCCTATTTATAAGAAAAATGGTATTCACTGAGATAAGGCACTGTCCCTTTTCTATCCATTATGATGGTTCATTCTGAAAATACCAGTATTTGCTGTATGACTATTCCAGAAGAATATGATATTTACTAGAAAATCACAGTGGAAGAAGCAAACTTAGATCAATTGGCAATGAGAAGTATAGTATTGTGGTAGAACTGCCCCATCAATGTCAGAAGTCCACACACTTGTCTAGTCTATCTGGCATTATTTGATATGCTCTTTAAACATTGCCTCTCAAGTAGAGCAACACTTGAACATTATAGGCATTGACAAAAGCAGTGTCAGTCAATCGCAAAAGGCAGCCTTACATGGAACAGCTTACATCCTGCCAAGATACCTTTTAGCACCATCAAATCTCCACATTACTTATCCCAGGTCCTTGGAAAGGACTCGATAGAGGGACAAATCCAATCTGAAAATCTGACTGACTGTGCAACTAACCATAATAGAAAGAAACTTTGTGCCTAACAAAATTTGTTTAACAAAATTTGGTGCCTTCCAGATGGGCTGAGACTGCAATTCCCAGAATTCTCAGCTAGCATATGTATACAGTAACTGTCTTGGAATTATGGAGAAGAGCAGTCCCAAAACATATTAAGGTTATGAGGTTTGGAAAAACCAGTATACAGGTTTCAAAGACCTCTTCCATTTGTTTTATTCCCCTAAGACCTGTACAAAGCTTGTCACTTATCTTGTTGCCCTGAGGATTAAACTCTCAGAACTACTGTTCTAAACATGATGCCCTCCAGATGTGCCGGATTTCAGCTCTTATAATATCTAGCTAGGACAATAGATGAAATATGTCAGCATGTAATTCAAGACATCTGTAAAACATCAGATTGGAGGGAGATTATGCTCTAAAAGACTTGATACCAAACTTGTGTTTGGATAAATATGTAAGGGTATTGAAAGAGCCCTCCTGGATTATAACAAGCTTAAGTCTATTATAATTTCAGCTTTATCACAAAAATGCCTCTTTGAAACTCTTAAGTGGGACATATTGGCCAGGTGCTGTTGGCACTGTTGGCACTCAGTGATGTTCCATTCTGCTTTCACAAGACATTCAGGTTCATCTTTCAGAAATATGTTTGATCCTGTTTGAATGCCAGCTAGGCTTCTTTTGTAGTGACCACTTTCAAAACTTTCTCCCAAAGTTCTGGACAGGGAAATTGGATGGATAATTATGCTGAATTTCTCCAGGGGAAAGGGAAATTCTCTGACAATTTCTCAAGGACAAGACAATATTAGCAACAGCCCTAAGAGGCCCATGAGAAATATTTCTTTGGGATTTGACTTAAGTGGGAAAATTCAGGAAGGCTATAGGTGACTGGAGAGATTCAGGAGATTCATATTGAGCCTTGACCACTTAGTAAGTAATGCCACTTCTTTAAAAAGGAGGAATTATCTTCTTTAGGAGAGTAATTTTCTAAGCCAATTCTTCCTAAATTGAATGAGAAGTAGAAGGGGGAAAAAAATCAAGAACATTTATCTTCCTGCCACTACTTTGATACATTCATAGAGCAACTTTTAAAAGGGCTTTTTAACTGATATTTAGGCTTCAAGAGCTTGAAAGCAATTGCTTGCACATCAGTTTCTTGCAAGACATAGTAATCTATCCCTGGGCGAATGGATCTGTAGTTTCAAATCTGCCAACCATCCCATTATATTCGTGCTTTGGCAGATCCATTTGTTCTCCCTCTCAGAAAGATGGTGTAGGAACCAATTCTAATCTCATTAAGCCAGTAATAGTTTTTCCACTTGTCCGAAAAGGAACAGGAGCAGAACGCTGAAGTAATCAGTTTTATAAGGTCCACTCACCATGTCCAAATCATTCTTTGCTTGTCATTAACTGAATATGGATTTAAAAAGAGATCTAATGCAAGGAAAAGAATTGGAAATAAACCAAGAAAGTCACTGCGGTGGGAGCTAGAGTTATCCAAAGATAATTTCTGGAGTATATGCCAAGGTGCATGGAACACCATTACCTTCCCATCGAAATGGTACCTATTTATGTACTCATATCTGCATGCTTTCAAATGGATAGGTGGGCAGGATAAGTGGGGCAATTAATGGAAGCTCACCGCATCATGCAGTGTTTTGAGTCTCGAACCTGGTTTGGCAGCTCCCTCCCTCCCTCTATCTGTCTGTCTGTCTGTCTGTCTGTCTATAATTATATATAACAAAAGCAACAAATTTAACAAAAATAAATACATTCATTATATTTGCTTTTAAAAGTAATATTTCAAGTTTACCTCTCAGGATTACACTAGTTCTGTGCCTAAAAAAGAAAACAAAACTATCATTTCTCCAATTTTACTCTAGTGCATACATATTGTACACAAAAAGCAATTTTAAGATCCAATAATCTAGGCACTGTTTAAGCAGCTTATTTTATGCTGATGGAGGTCAAGAGTTCAGGTGTGGTTCCATGCAACATGATTTGCATATGAAAGAGTCGCCCATGCCTTTAATAATCCTTCCTTATTATAATTCTAAATATCTAGGGAAGGAAGAAGCATTGTAAAGATAAGAGAAGGGGGTTCATAAAAAGGAAAGTTGTGGGGGGGGGAGATGCAACATTTTGACACTTTGTTCTTTTGCTCTTGGGTATTTTTTCAGTTGCTGAGTAAGTTTTCTATTTGATCCAGGTTTTGTGTGCACCTCAGCTGTTTTGTTTTTTTTTAAAGGAAGTTGTGCGCCTATTGAAGAGGGGTGTGTGAAGTCACCCAACTTTCCTCTTCTCGAAAGGTTTGTTGTAATTGGAGGTTTATTAAAATTCCACCTAAGCTTAAATAGTTAGTACAAAAGACCAAACTTTGTGCAACCAGCTGAGAATACTCCTGAATAAAGGCTGCCTTTTTCAGCTTGTTAGCGCCTGCTCCTCTGTTCTGGCTAAACCTACATTATTGTACACTGAGTGGCCTTTTACTTTCTCGTTTTCTTAGCCAGAGGCAATGCTAGGTAGGGCAGCAGGGAACCAATCAAGTTAGATTCGCTCATGCTTTCCTCCGAAGAAGTAGGGAAGTCTGCGTGCGTGCGGATAGGTGCATGTGCCTTTAGACTATTTGATGCACAGCAAAGTAAACAGACAGTGACATGTTTGTAGACAAACTGTCATATAGCAGATGATTTACAGCCACAAAATTATTTCTGAATTGCAGGCATGGATCAGGAGAAGGCTGCCAGCTTCAGCAGCTGGCCACATTTCTGTGGGAACCAAGCAATCATTAAAAGCACCACACACACACACTCTCTCTCTCTCCCTACTGTACTGCAATACCAAGGTTTGCATCCCTTAGTAAATCTTTCAAACATATCAGAGCAAAGAGAGAGGCCAATGTAATTTGTACACTACAAACAAGGTGGGAGGTTTGAACATTTTTATTTGGGGGACCAAGATTATGTTATTCTGATTTTTCATTGATAAGCCTTGAACACATGGAATGGAGCAATGTAAAATGTAAAAAGAAAGAAAGAAAGAAAGAAAGATTGACATTGCAAAGCTGTCTAAATATCTCCCAATGCAAACAGAAGCAGGTGACTGGATATTTGCCAGCTCCACTATAATCTTCAACATCTAATCCAAGGAGCAGCACATTCATTTCTAAAGCTAAATTAAAATGAAGCACATCTAGTACTCTTCATTGTGAGTTTGCTTCCCCCCCACCCCCTGAAAAAAAAACCACCCAGAAATAAACGGGAGAAATAAATTAAAAATCTTTGTTTTAATTTTTGCCCTTCTCTTTTTATGAAAAAATATCCCCAAAACTGAAGTGAGCCATTGAATTGCTGCATTCAGGTGAACTGCATTGATTTGTGTGGAAAAACTTTATCCAATCACTTATTAAGTGTGCATAGCCATAAAAGCATATAAGCATAAAATAGCTAAGAAATCTAAATGGTCTGTTAAAAAAAGCATATTCTTGCTGGCACCTCCTTCCAAAGAGGAGTACCAACAAAGCCTCCCATCTGTCATTTGTAAATAATTTCAAATGTTTTAGTGAGGCTTCTGATTGTAGGACATACCACACTTCAAACATCTGCAAACCATAAAATGTGCCAAAGTTTCATGATACATTCATTTATGGTTAATTAACTGGAATGGAACCAGACTGATTTATAAATCATGGCAAGAAGTTGTGCTGTTTTGGCTGCTTGCTGAAGGCGCTAACAACTCTATATAGGGCTTTAGATCAGCAAATTTGCAATTTGATCATTTTATGACCAAGTATGAATATACAAATGGGGCCACTGTCTGTATATGATTCTCTAAACTGTGATTAAGAGAATTGTAAACTACAGAAACCTGACTCTTTCATCTTTTACCCGTATCTTGTTTTACCCGTCCTTTTATATATAAGCTATAATTATACACAAACTGGCAAATTTATGCTATGGTTCTAAACCACATTGCAGATCAATATTACATAATCCTGCAAATACAATCTTATGTTAGTCTCAACCACTGAACCCACTTATAAAAACTCTAATGTTTTCAGCTTTGTAAAATACTCCTTTCCAGACTATTTTAAGTTTACCAATCATATGGTATGGTGTTAACGTTCATAAAATATACATTGCATTAGATCAGGGGTAATCAACCTTTTTATACCTACCACCCACTTTTGTATCTCTGTTAGTAGTAAAATTTTGTAACCACCCATCGGTTCGGAGTGAGATGCGCAAACTATTCTGGGACGAGGCTCTTTTGTTTGCGGTCGCACTATAGTGCCATTTAGTTTCACTTATGTAATGTGACTAAACTTATGCGCGGGTGATACAAATAGTATATTTTCAGAAATTTAAATTGTCATGGGGAATTTTATGAAAACCTAATGAAAATGTTTTTAAATAATGCTATGAAAATTTTTTAAAAAGTCAATTAAATTAAAAAAAAGGAAAGTGCTTCAGTATTGGACAAAACCCCTACCGCCCACCATGAAAGCTGGAACACCCACTAGTGGGCAGTAGGGACCAGGTTGACTACCACTGCATTTGATCATTGGTATTTTGCATTTCTTTTCTTTGCCATGCTTTAAACTAGGAATTGCATTAGAGCTATAACAAAGTTTTATTCCTTCTTTCCAGTAATGAGCCAGGTTCATATCAGAACAGCAGGCACCCCAGATTTATTCCTTCTTCCTTTCTCCATTAAACAAAAACATGGAAAAGATATTAGCATCGATCTAAAGAAACTTGCTATTGCAGATGAAAGACGCCAAGTGCAGAATGTTATTGTCCAGTCTATGTATAGAAGAATGGGTGGCTGAATTTTAATTTTATTTGTTTATTTTATATTAAGTTGCATAAACTTAAATGTTACAAAAGACTTAAGATGCAAAAGAAAAAATGAAAATAGAAGTAAAAACATGATGAAAAAGAATTTTACTAATACATCCTTCCCATTCTTTTCCCCCAGTATTTAATGCTATATTTTAGTACTTAATATTAAGCATTTTAATTTCAATACTGGTGAAACATTACACCTGATATTAGCAAAGAGGTTGAATGGACTATGGATCTGCCACAGTTGCATCTAAAACACAAGTCCAGCTAGGAATTGCTAGGTATCCTGCTTCAGCATATTAGGCTATAAATACTATAGTAATATTCAGAGGTGAAATCTAAAAATTTTCTCTACCGGTTCTGTGGGCGTGGCTTAATTGGTGGATGTGGCTTGGTGGTCAGATGACTGGGTGGGCATGGCCAATAACAATAGATAATAAACAAAGTATACAAAACAATAAGAGGTACCAAAAACCAACTTTCACACTTTACACATACACAATACAACACAACTGACTCACACACAATGTAAAAGCAGCTGCACTTCACCCAAAATGGCCCCTGCAACAAGCAGGAACCTCACACTTTCACACTTTACACACACACAACACAACTGACTCACACACACACACACACACACACACACAAAATGCCACATACAGCTTTGTGAGATTCTGTGTGTTTGTGTAGTTAGAGTGAAACACTACAGAAACACACCAAATCTCAGAAAGCTGCACAAATATTTTATTTTATTATTTTATTTATTTAATTTTTTAGATCAGGGTTCTCCAACCTTAATAACTTTAAGGTTTGTGGACTTCAACTCCCAGAGTTCCTCATTCAGCAAAGCAGGCAGTCAAAGCAGGCTGTAATCAGTAGCTGAAGTAAAGCATGGTGTTGCCAGCCCGAAAGGAGAAGTAATTATAGGTAAGTGAGGAGGGGACATTGGGTGGGGGCTCTTGTAAGTAGGGACTGTTAAAAAATGATTTTAAAAGCCTGTGAAGATCAGGCAACTCATCTGGGATCACCAGAGGAAAAAAAGATTTTAAAAGCTCCTCTGACGATCTCAGCTGAAGTTCCTTCCTAGAAGCCCAGAACCTCTTAAAATAATTTAGGGCCTCTGGGGGCTCAGACTGCTAAGACAGTCTGTTATTAACACTGCTGCTTGCAATTATTGCAAGTTCAAGTCCCACCAGGCCCAAGGTTGACTCAGCCTTCCATCCTTTATAAGGTAGATAAAATGAGGACCCAGATTGTTGGGGGCAATAAGTTGACTTTGTATATAATATACAAAAGGATGAAGACTATTGCTTAACATAGTGTAAGCCGCCCTGAGTCTTCGGAGAAGGGCGGGATGTAAATGCAAATTTAAAAAAATTGTTTTAACAATAAAACATGTAGAAAACATGTTTTTAAAGGTTCTGGTGATGAGGAACTCAGGTGAGATCGCCAGAGGAGCCTTTTAAAACTTTTGTTTAAAAAAAAGAGTTTAAAGGCTCTGCGAATCTCAGCTGAGCCGAGGGATCTTCAAAGGCTTTTTTTTTTTTTACTTTTAAAGGCATGTTTTTGGCTGAAGAAAAACTGCTTTTAAAAGTAAAAAAAAAACCTCTGCTGATGATCTGGCTCAGCAGAGGCAGGGGGCAGGGCCAGGGATTTTTGCTACCGGTCCTCCGAACCAGCCACTGCCATTGCTACTGGATTGGGTGAGCGGGTCCGAACCAGGAGCATTTCACCCCTGGTAATATTGAGATAGAATTACCGGAATTTTACAAGGTGAACAACTACTTTGTGTAATGGATTTTGATCCTGTGCATAGATGTCTGGAGGGGAAGGCAAGAGGACTGAAAGATGATGCAACCATAACAATGTCATTAGATCAATTATGCAGCTTAGATACTTGTGTGAAACATCAGAATATAAGTACATAATGGCAGCATTTACTGTATGTGCCAACATAATGATTCACAGTGTAATATGCCAACATAATGATGTACATTGTGGTGTGTCAACATCATGATGTACATTTTAGTGTGCCAACATAATATTGCATATTTGGGCACTACCATGTGTAGGAAGAAATGTCCATCTGGGTTCAGATCCAAGTGGAGAGAAAGACACTGGAAACATGGAGGCTGCTTGGAAGGATAAGAAATGAATCCTATTGGTTGCTTTAGGGGTCAGGTGCAAACCTTAGAAGTTTGTCTGAGATAAGTCTAGTAGAACTGTGCTGGGGGATGTAATATCCCCAGGTGCCATGTGGTGAGCTCTGGTGCTAGATGGGTAGAGGGCTAATTCTATTATATCCTGGAGGGCCATGTCTTAATCCCATCACCCTGGAGCTGGAGGTCTTTTGTTTTGTAGAGAGGATGGCCCAGTCTTTCTGGGGCTATTAACAAAGGTGAGGGCTGCTTTCCAAGAGCATGTTTCTCTTTTTCTCATCCAGGGATGTGTAATTTTCTGCCTTTTAAATATTTCCTAAAATATTTCATTCCTCTAGGAGAGGGGTGGGTGCTAACTGTCTACACATGGTTGATTACATACACTGCAGTGTCCAAGGATCACAAGTTGAGTTTAACAGACCAATTCATAATTTACAGCCAAATCTAGTAGCTGAGACTCCAAGTGTTACATGCAAGAGGGGAAAAAGAAGGACTGGTAACTTATCCCATGAACAGAGGGCATGATTAGTAATAGTGGAAAGTAGAACATGAACACAAGATAGCCTTCCAAGGATCAAAATTATATAATTGTAGAGTCAAAAAGCAGGAATGGATACAAATATAAGATAAACCAATCAGAAGCAATTGCACCAAGAATTTACTAGGGAGCCTGACTAATGTGGGGGGGAAATATGACAAAGGGAGGGAGGAAGGAAGGAAGGAAGGAAGGAAGGAAGGAAGGAAGGAAGGAAGGAAGGAAGGAAAACACAATATTTTTATGCATGGAGGTTGGTTAGGTCTTCACCTTATTTTTAAAAAAGTGGAGAAATCAGTTTGCATTGCTTGCTTTCCAATAGGAAGACAGCTGCTCTGTTATTTTCTGCTTTGGTTCTTGATTTGGCCAAGGTATCTTGGCTTAAACCCCAATCCACTGGTATGAATTCTATTCATTTCATAAATATCTGCCACTTCAGGCTGTGAGTCAAACTGTTCTCCCGTATCAGGCTGATAGTCCATCAGATTCACATCTCCTTCCTCTTTTATTGAGGAATTCATAACAGGATGGGGCAGAAGAAAAAAAAATGTGAAGAATTTCTCACTGTGCAAGATTCTCCCTAGAACTCAATGCAATTTAGTCAAGGATTCATGCAATTTCATGGTTTAACATAGCTGAAAGTTCAGGGAACATAGTCCATCTGCTCTTGATAAATGGCTGATATTTTTAGTTATACAAGAATAATATAATTGATTGATTTATCATGTAATTAACATATAGACATGTTTTCAGTTCTTAGACTCCATTTCTAATCAAAACTCTCATTATCAAGCTAACTCCTACTTCTGTTCTTACCATGTTTATACTTTCCACATCAGGTATTCTTAGCTTCCTTTTCATCTCTAATTCATTGATTTTGTTGCAGGACCAATAAACTTTCATCTTTTTTTTTTTTTTTTGAGGATATACCAATCCATACTACACTATACAACGCTGTTACAAACCTAGGTCTTGAACAACTTGTAACTAACAATACAAGACTCAACAACTGCC
The DNA here is from genome assembly GCF_028640845.1 of Ahaetulla prasina. Taxonomy (NCBI): domain Eukaryota; kingdom Metazoa; phylum Chordata; class Lepidosauria; order Squamata; family Colubridae; genus Ahaetulla; species Ahaetulla prasina. The sequence goes on from NC_080539.1 coordinate 126,361,209, forward strand.
TTGACCTCATCTTCTGCAACAATCCAAACTCAATTTACGGACTACAAATTAAAGAACCTTTTTCAAACAGTGACCACTGCATGATTGATTTTCGTCTCAATATACGTCCATACTTAAATCGTCATAACACCAGAACTCCCAACTACAACTTCAAGAAAGCCAATTACGACCTTATAAACAACGATCTTTCACTTCTGAACTGGCAAAATCTGTTTGCAACCTGCATAACCGCTGATGACCTCTATAGAATCTTCCTACTTGAAATCAATAGAGTCATTAAATTATATGTACCACGAATGACTACCATGTCCAAGAAAAACAAACTAGCCATATCAATAAAAAAAGCTTCAATCAAAAAAATCCTCTGAAAAGAAACAAAAAGGCTATGTTACAAACTTCAGAAACCGTTACAGAAACATATGCAACCAAATAAAACTGAATGCACAAATTACCACACCAAGCAAGAAGAAAACCTTCTACGCACAAATTCCAATCGTGCCTTTTATAATTTTGTCAACAGTAAACTTAAAGATTCAAGATCCATCCCACCACTAAAAGATTCTAACAACAAAGAATGCAATGACGAAACAGTCAAAGCAAACCTCTTCAACATTTTCTTTGGCTCAGTTTTTGTTAACTCCGATAACACATATCCAACATTCCACAAACGAACCAGCAATGACTATGATGATTTAACTCATATAGATTTCACAGAAGACAACGTTGGTAAAGCTCTTCACAACTTAAAACCATCGCTTTCTATTGGACCTGATGGTCTATGTGCATATTTCTTAAAAAAACTTTCCATTAATATAGCTGAACCCCTAAGTATTATCTTTGATAAAGCTTTCACTACCAGTTCTCTTCCCAAACTTTGGTCACTAGCCACAGTCATCCCCATCTTCAAAAAGGAGACCCCAGCTTAGTCGAAAACTACAGACCGATCTCCCTTTGCTGCGTCACCTGCAAAGTCATGGAATCTATCATCAATCAATCCATTACCTCACACTTAGAAACTAACAACCTACTCTCCAACAAACAATTTGGTTTCAGGAAAAGTTATCATGTAACTTACAACTTCTCCACTGCAAAAACATATATATATATATATATATATATATATATATATATATATATATATATATATGTGTGTGTGTATGACTTTTCCTGATATTGATATTTTTCTACAAAATGTTTGCGCTCAGACATATTTTGTGACAAATACAAATGGTTTCTACAAGCTCATTTTTGCAACCACAAATCTATAATGGTATGTGAGGATGACCTTGAGAGAGGTGGGAGAGGGGTGGTCAAGAGATGCTGCCTGGAAAATGATGAGACAAGAGAGAGGGGAGTTTGCAGTTGCCTAACCAGTCAGAGAAAAAAGAAAAGACCCACCAAATGGATCAGGCTATTAAAAGTGTCAGTGGGAGATTTGTACCTTCAGACTTTCAAGACTCTGTTAATGTAACCTTACAATAAAGTAGCTCATCTGGTCGTGTTTCTTGTCTGGTTTACCCGATGACAAAAGCATTATATTTGGATGGATGACACCATTTGGGCTGAAAATTGATCTGTGACCTCCCTATATATTTGGAAGGTACACAGGTCAGTGGTTCATATCTTTAGGAACTGTGCCAGCCTAAGCACACGGCAGATCAATAAATAAAGTCCCAGATTCCCATCATGAAAACTTTGATTTCAGCAGCTTAGTAAGAAATGATTTAGTGGTGCTTTTGCTTTAAATATTCCTGTATTTCATAGAGTTTCAGTTATATAAATCTAAATTAGTATTTTCTATAGATTAGAAAAATTACAGTTAGTGGCCAGAATCCTCCAGCAGAAGTCATTTTGCAACCACAAATCTATAATGGTATGTGAGGATGACCTTGAGAGAGGTGGGAGAGGGGTGGTCAAGAGATGCTGCCTGGAAAATGATGAGACAAGAGAGAGGGGAGTTTGCAGTTGCCTAACCAGTCAGAGAAAAAAGAAAAGACCCACCAAATGGATCAGGCTATTAAAAGTGTCAGTGGGAGATTTGTACCTTCAGACTTTCAAGACTCTGTTAATGTAACCTTACAATAAAGTAGCTCATCTGATCGTGTTTCTTGTCTGGTTTACCCGATGACAAAAGCATTATATTTGGATGGATGACACCATTTGGGCTGAAAATTGATCTGTGACCTCCCTATATATTTGGAAGGTACACAGGTCAGTGGTTCATATCTTTAGGAACTGTGCCAGCCTAAGCACACGGCAGATCAATAAATAAAGTCCCAGATTCCCATCATGAAAACTTTGATTTCAGCAGCTTAGTAAGAAATGATTTAGTGGTGCTTTTGCTTTAAATATTCCTGTATTTCATAGAGTTTCAGTTATATAAATCTAAATTAGTATTTTCTATAGATTAGAAAAATTACAGTTAGTGGCCAGAATCCTCCAGCAGAAGTCATTTTGCAACCACAAATCTATAATGGTATGTGAGGATGACCTTGAGAGAGGTGGGAGAGGGGTGGTCAAGAGATGCTGCCTGGAAAATGATGAGACAAGAGAGAGGGGAGTTTGCAGTTGCCTAACCAGTCAGAGAAAAAAGAAAAGACCCACCAAATGGATCAGGCTATTAAAAGTGTCAGTGGGAGATTTGTACCTTCAGACTTTCAAGACTCTGTTAATGTAACCTTACAATAAAGTAGCTCATCTGATCGTGTTTCTTGTCTGGTTTACCCGATGACAAAAGCATTATATTTGGATGGATGACACCATTTGGGCTGAAAATTGATCTGTGACCTCCCTATATATTTGGAAGGTACACAGGTCAGTGGTTCATATCTTTAGGAACTGTGCCAGCCTAAGCACACGGCAGATCAATAAATAAAGTCCCAGATTCCCATCATGAAAACTTTGATTTCAGCAGCTTAGTAAGAAATGATTTAGTGGTGCTTTTGCTTTAAATATTCCTGTATTTCATAGAGTTTCAGTTATATAAATCTAAATTAGTATTTTCTATAGATTAGAAAAATTACAGTTAGTGGCCAGAATCCTCCAGCAGAAGTCATCTTGCAACCACAAATCTATAATGGTATGTGAGGATGACCTTGAGAGAGGTGGGAGGGGTGGTCAAGAGATGCTGCCTGGAAAATGATGAGACAAGAGAGAGGGAGTTTGCAGTTGCCTAACCAGTCAGAGAAAAAGAAAAGACCCACCAAACTTGAAATCCTAGGCTTAGAAAACTTGGAACTCCGTCGCCTTGACAAGACCTAAGTTTAACTCACAGAATCATCTATTGTAATGTCCTTCCTGTCAAAGACTACTTCAGCTTTAATTGCAATAATACAAGGGCAACCAATAGATTTTAAACTTAATGTAAACCGCTTTAATCTAGATTGCAGAAAAATATGACTTCTGCAACAGAATCATCAGTGCTTGGAATACTTTACCTGACTCTGTGGTCTCTTCCCATAATCCTAATAGCTTTAACCAAAACTTTCTACTATTGACCTCACCCCATTCCTAAGAGGACCATATAAGGCGTGCATAAGCGCACAAACGTGCCTACTGTTCCTGTCCTATTGTTTTCTGAGGTTTTCACGGGTGTTTGTATATAGGTCTTTGGTTGTTCGGGTTTACATATATATATATATATATATATATATTTGTTTTCTGAGGTTTTCACGGGTGTTTGTATATAGGTCTTTGGTTGTTCGGGTTGTTCGGGTTTACATATATATATGTAGGTCTTTGGTTATTCGCTCCGTAAAATTGGAAGTGTCTTGGCGGCGTTTGTGAAGTCTCATTCGTCATCTTCAGGCTTCAGCCTGCTTCTGGGAGCATGAAGCTGAAGCCTGAAGATGACGAATGAGACTTCGTCAAACGCCGCCAAGACACTTCCAATTTTACGGAGAAAACCCGAACAACCAAAGACCTATATACAAACACCGTGAAAACCTCAGAAAACATATATATATATATATATATATATATATATATATATATATATATATATATATATATATTATGTGTGTGTGTGTGTGTGTGTGTGTGTGTGTGTGTGTGTGTATGACTTTTCCTGATATTGATATTTTTCTACAAAATGTTTGCGCTCAGACATATTTTGTGACAAATACAAATGGTTTCTACAAGCTCATTTTTGCAACCACAAATCTATAATGGTATGTGAGGATGACCTTGAGAGAGGTGGGAGAGGGGTGGTCAAGAGATGCTGCCTGGAAAATGATGAGACAAGAGAGAGGGGAGTTTGCAGTTGCCTAACCAGTCAGAGAAAAAAGAAAAGACCCACCAAATGGATCAGGCTATTAAAAGTGTCAGTGGGAGATTTGTACCTTCAGACTTTCAAGACTCTGTTAATGTAACCTTACAATAAAGTAGCTCATCTGGTCGTGTTTCTTGTCTGGTTTACCCGATGACAAAAGCATTATATTTGGATGGATGACACCATTTGGGCTGAAAATTGATCTGTGACCTCCCTATATATTTGGAAGGTACACAGGTCAGTGGTTCATATCTTTAGGAACTGTGCCAGCCTAAGCACACGGCAGATCAATAAATAAAGTCCCAGATTCCCATCATGAAAACTTTGATTTCAGCAGCTTAGTAAGAAATGATTTAGTGGTGCTTTTGCTTTAAATATTCCTGTATTTCATAGAAAGGCACTTTTGACTTGTTCTATGCCAAACTAAAGGGGGAATAGGTCCACCAGCAGAGCTATGCAACTAGCTAGGCAAGTGAGTCAAAACAGACAAGATGGCCATTGCTCAATTGTGACATTGCCATCTCCATTTTAAGTTTGGATTGCTTTCCCTCTCATGGATGCTGTTGTCTACCTATCTGCTTAGACATGAAGGCATTTATTTATTTATTGAATTTATTTATTTATTTTTATTTTTATTGAAAAAGTTTTACAAAACTTTTTTCTCCCCCGTTTCCCCCCTCCCCCCTAGCCTCCCTTCCCCCTCCCTTCACAAACCCCCCTCCCTCCCCCCGACTTCCCAGGACAAACACAAGGTATAGTTAAAAATAAAACAAACATATGCTAAAAAAATTTCCCTCTTAACTCAATTATACTCCTACAATTCTCATCAATTCCTAACCTCCCCCAAAACAATCAAATATAATACATCCTAATCATTCAAAGGCAGTCTGATAAATTATTTATTTATTTTTGTCTCAAAACCAAATCATCTTAGCATTCTTCAAATTTAACTGAATGCCTATATCATATCAAGTTAAATTCAAGTTTGTTTTTATTTTTACAGTGATCCCTTAACACTTCAACAGGATTTGTTTCTCTCAGTATGAGGCTGACTCTTTGGAACAATGTATTAGGAATACCAGAGCAGGACTGCAGAAGTCCAGATAATTTCCAATAACAGCCAGAAGTTTTTTATATTTGTCTTTTGCTATCTAGAAGCCATTCATTTTTTTGGGCAGCCCAGATGTGATAGTCTTAGTTACGGGGCATTGTATCAATTGAGTATCAAGTGCAAGGACCAGTCTCCTATTTGACACTGGCAGTAACTGCAATCTATATCAAGAACAAGGGGCATGCATAAGAGCACAAGCGTGCCTACTGTTCCTGTCCTATTGTTTCTTTTTGTTATATCCAACTAATATAGTTATTACATACTTATGCTCATATATATGCTTATATATTGTATAGTTATTTCATGCTTATGCTTATATATACTGTGTGACAAATAAAATAAATAAAATAAATAAACCTATTTCCCAAAGGCATCATGGTGACATAAACGAATCTTCTTTTCTGTTTAGGATAAAGAAAACCATAATTTAAATACAGCCCTCTTCAGCGATGTAAAAATGTGCTTCAATCCAGAAAACACATGCAATTTTAAAAGGTCACAGAATAAATTACTTGTAGCCTTCATAATCCTACTTTAATTTATTGTTAGTATCCATTAATTCTGATCCTAATTGAGATAAAGCTTTAAGAAATGGACAATAGGATTTTTTTTTTTTTTAAAAAGGTAAAATAAGTTATGTTGAATGCAGAAATTCTTAGTTCACAGTTCAAAACATTAATGTTCATTGTTTCTTGCTAGCATCAAGCTGGCAAGTGACACTTGCTTCTTTTCAAGACATAGTATCAGATCTGCCATTAAAGATTTCAGCCCTGCTTTGCTTTACTTTTATGGCAACCTGCCATAAACTGTGGGTTAAGCCTGGGAATGGAATGTGAAACACCCATTCAAAGAGGCGCCAAGAAGTGGGACTGTTACCAAAACACCTAATTTGAATCTTACTGGATACCACCAAGATGACCAAGGGGAGAAGGCTAGGGAGAATGGAAAATTACTGGGGTTACACGGGAAATCTTCAGATCTGGTTTTGCTGTGCTGTAACCATTTGGCTTCAGTAAAAGTATACCTTTCACCGCAAATGAAGTAGAGGGTTTTTCTTTCCTGAATATCCAAGCTGCAACAGGCCTGACACAAAGATACTTCTTTGCTGGCACAGGAGATTAAATGATGCAATCTACCCATTTTATTGATTAGACTTTGAAGTATATATTTTACTTTAGGTAATCTAAAGAGGTGAGGAACCTAGAGCTGAAATTAATATTTATGATATTGAATATTTGTTCTCTATTGGAAATGAAATACATATAAATATAATTAAATAATAATTGACTATGCTTGAAAACTTATCTTTTTTCATCAGTAGTTACTTATTAGTACCAAGAATGAGAAAACAAATATATTATTTGGCTTAAGGAAGATGGTGATGTAGCAGACATTTTCATTAATGGATTTTGTTTTATTCTGGTTGATATGAGGGCCAATGAAACAGCATGAGGAACATTATAAGCAGTGGTGAAATCTGAACCTGTTTGCTACCAGTTCGCTGGCCGTGTATGCACAGTGCATGCCAAACATGCATTGCATGTCCATGGACAGTATGCACCAAATGAATACTGTATGCGTGCATGCGTAGTACACACCAAAAGATGGCTTGGGAAGGTAAGCGAGGAGGGGATCAGCTGTGCTATGTGATATAGCTTCACTAGAAAGCAGGAAATCCTTTGAAAGATAAATTGTGTGGCATAGCTGCTCATTGGAAATACCAGTTCCAAGGAACCGGTAGCTTTTTTTTTTAACTACTGGTTCGCCTGAACTGGTAGTTATTAATCACTACCGGTTTCCTCAAACCGGAGCAAACCGATAGCATTTCACCCCTGGTTATAAGGGGTCCAGAGGGGAAAAGAAAATGAGTAAAATTGTTTATCTCTTCCTTTCAATAAAATCTTGATGAAACAGAGAATTCTTCAAAGAATGCAGACCTAACCAAAGCCACTTTTTGAAAATTCATAAATCATATGTACACTATTATCAATAATTGCAAAATGAAGCATTATAAGATAGATAGAAAGTTAGATAAAAATATACACACATGCAAATGTATAAACGCTGGTATCAATTTTTTCCAGCTCTGACAGCTATAAAATATGATTCTTCATTTTTCTTTAAATTGAACTGGTTTAAAGTAGGGCTTGGGGACAGAACTTTGGAAAATTGTACACACACACACACACACACACACACACACACACACACACAAAAGCAAAAGGTTGGCATTATTTATTATTTAATCAATGACATTTGAAAAAGCCCATCTTCAAAACAATTGGTTGATAAAGACTACGCATTTGGTCGCTTCTAGGGAAACAGATAGAGCTGAACAGTATCATTTTAATGAAACTAAGGTGGCAGAGAAGGTATTCACATTCTGAACAAGGCAAGATTGACAATACATTTTTTTTAACCTCTGAAGCAAGCATACATTACTGAAAAAGTGGGGAGTAACAGAATTGTGAATGTACACTTGCTCTCTGCTTTCTATCTCATGAGACTCTCTGCCTTATTTAGAAGGTTGATGTTTTGAAGATATTAGGAAGGAAAATGCTGCAGCTGCCATTGAGTGACAAATTTCCATTTACCTCCAAAGAAATCAATTAAACAAATACATTAAAGAAAAGCTAAGTGTGTCACACTTTACAGACAATGATAAATAGGTTTTAAACCTACTTTTGGGAAAGAGGGAAAGAAGGTGAATAAAAAACTCTCCAAGCCTGATGGAGTCTCAGGAGAAGTGATTCCAAAACCTGAAAGCTGATTAACTACTCTTTAGTTGGTTTTGATGGAATACTTCTCAGTCCTACCAGGGTGGCTTTAACTAAGAATATTGGAACAGGAAACATTTCTAAATTTTACTGCCATCAGGAAAACTAGGTTAAGGTAAAGGTTCCCCTTGTACCTATGTGCTAGTCATTCCTGACTCTAGGGGGCGGTGCTCATCTTCGTTTCAAAGCCGAAGAGCCAGTGCTGTCCAAAGACGTCTCCATGGTCATGTGGCCAGCATGACTAAACACCAAAGTGCATGGAACTCTGTTATTTTCCCACCAAAGGTGGTCCCTATTTTCTGACTTGCATTTTTTACATGTTTTTGAACTGCTAGATTGGCAGAAGCTGGGACAAGTATCAGGAGCTCACCCCATTATGCAGCACTAGGGATTCGAACCACTGAACTGCCAACCTTTCGATCGACAAGCTCAGCCTCTTAGCCACTGAGCCACCATGTCCCTTCAGGAAAACTAGATTACAGGGATCCAAATTAGCGCTAGAGAGAAGCAGAGAAATATCTATCTATCTATCTATCTATCTATCTATCTATCTATCTATCTATCTATCTATCTATCTATCTATCTATTTTTTGAGTACGTATTAGATAATATATATAAGTATAAGCATGAATTGAATACATAAAATGAATACAATTAAAGGGAACATTAGGACAGGGATGGTAGGCAAGCTGGTGCTCTTATGCACGCCCCTATCTATTTGTTGTCATCTGGATTTTACAGTCCAGATAGGTGAAGGATGAAGTGATAAAGGTGAAGACAGGGAGAAGTGATGCTGCCTAGGGAACAAATAAGAGACCAGATCATTTGCTGATGCAAAGTGAGTGGAGCAAGAGGCTCAGATAAGATCCTCCCTAAATTCTTGAGATGTAAAAGTGATAGCAGGAGTATTGCACTTTCAGATTTACAAGATTCTATTAATATAAAGTACAATTGGTTTATCTGGTTGTTTTTCCTGTCTAGCCTACCAGTAAGGCTGATATAGGTCTATCATTCAACATCTTGTGGAACAGATATTTTTGTCTTCCATAAATTCACATCTCTGACACATCTGATTTACTAAAGTTGTTTTAAGTCTTCTGAAAGTATGACAAGCCACAATCAAGACCAGGGCTTCATCTTGACATAAGACACAGGACTCTTTTGGAAGAGATGGAGAATTCAAAGATCATTTCTATTTAGAAACAACATTCATTTATTTAAATTAGGTCCATTTTTAAAAAAAATAATTTTATTTATTTATTTACTAATTTATTTAAATTAGTTCTGTTTGCAGAATAAACTTATTTAAATATTTATGGCAGTCTTTGATGCCGTGTCCTCCAAATACGTTGGACTTAACAAGTCCTCAATGGTGCCTATTCTCTAATTAACTATAGATTTCAAACTGTAGCTTGAATTATATATTTGTGATTTAATAGGTGGCTTATACATTAAGCATAATGGTCTGTGACATTGATAATTTGTGTGTGAGAGGCTTGAAAACTATCAGTTATATTAGATCATGGATATATAAGGACATAGTCATGGTACTGTGAACAAGAAGCTTTGACTTTAAATAGCAAAATAATAATCATTCCTAATAATGGGAGATTGTCACTTAGAAAGTGATATCCTGGGAAAGTAGGAGTCCTTTAACTTTATTGTGTGCATGTAGCTGAATATATGTGAGAAACTGTTAGATGTTTTTTTTCTAGGAAAAGCAGCAGTTGTACAAAACTAAAGAATAGAATATAAGTGGATACATTTCTATATAGTAGATAAGACAAAGAGAAAAAGCCCTGATAAAGAAGCAAGATTGTATACCACAGAGATGAAGAAAATCCATTGTGTTAAACAGCAGGTTTTCCTAATATCAGATTTATGAATGACTACTTTCAACTAAATTAACTGAGGTGGAGGAATATTACTTGGATATGATATGGAGTTTACATGGTCTGCTGGTGCAGACATCATTGTGATTAATGTTGTTGTACTGCTCAATACATTGCAAAGCCATATGAGAGATTGTGTATTTGTTTAGATAGTGCTAATTCAGGCCAATTCTCAATGTAACAAGAAAATGAAACAATCCATTCAAGTAGAATCAATCCTTCTAAAACGTTCACTGTAGTGTTTGTAATTCGAACTTTAGAGGAAGTGGGGAATTTATCAGAACTCAAGGGTCTTGTTTTTCTCCTTTCTAATGGCAATTTAAAATTGTAGACTTTTTTTAAAAAAGTTGGCTATATTTAACAGTCCTCCTTTATGAACCCTATGGATGTTATGTTTCATGAGCAGCCATCGCTCATCCTCGCCCCTATGATACCCATCGATCCAGACAGAATGGAGAATTAGATGGCACCATTCTTCAGGGTTTTATTTCATTTTTGGCCCAGTCTCACACATGGCAAAACACCAACTGCTTTTCTTTGGATCTCACTACCCTATGAAATCCTTTGACATCACTACAGAAAATTCTATCAGTTGCCATATTTCACTTTAGCCCGTGCTGTTTATTTCCTGGACCGACACTGCGACTAAGGCAATCTGCAGGCAATCTCTCTCCACAGTGGAGAAATGCCATCTGTCATTAAGCCGTCTGTCACTGTCCAGTGCACCGTGTATCCAAATCATCTGTATGCAAAGATGAAAAGAGCCACGATGCTCCCATCTTTTCTTTGGAGGATTATTGACTCCAAAGGCTGTACATGCTGCCTGTCAATGACAAGCATGGTCAGGATTATCATTAAGCACGCCACAAACCCAACACTAATTCCAGTGTCACAATTTCATTTCAAAGACATCTCTGTTTTGGGCAAACCTTTGCAACTTATATTCAAAGGAAAGAAGTTTTTAAAATAAATACACAAGTGCGTTTGGATTAAATGGGTAGCTTAGTAGATTTGCGGGCATCTGAATCTTTGTAAGCTTCTCTAGACATGTGAATATTAATCCTTCTTCCATGGAAAAAAAATCAGTAACTTGATTGCTGAGTTCAAAGTATATTCTCTTTACAGTCTACGGTCATTCACCGGCAGTAATATTAACATATTTATTGGGACTTCATGAAATGCGTCACTTGCAAATCTGCACTTGTAAGTTTTTGTGCAGAAGAAAGCACTTTTGTGCAAAAAAGCATGAAATGTCATAACTCACTTGAGTTGAACCTGATTTCTGGTGACTTCACTGATATATTCCAGTAGTGGGTTTCAATTTCGTTTGCTACAGGTTTGCGCACATGCCCACAATGCTTCTGTGCATGCGCAGAAGCCTCCGGGTAGGTAGGAGGAACTGGTAGCAACCCACCATTGATATATGCCTATAGTTTCTATGGCAAACCTTCCAATAAACCTATATCTATGATTTTATTTATTTTTATTGTATTTATTTTGTCAATCACATATAAGATAACAGGTAAAACTATAAACATAATTTGGATACATGAAAAGAGTAAGTTAAAAAAAAGGAATGTTAAGACAGGGACGGTAGGCATGCGGGTGCACTTGTGCATTTATGCACTTATGATCTCTGGTTCTGCTTTAGTAAGGCCAACTCAGAAAACATTACTTTTACATTAGTATAAAATTTCCACAACAATCTTCCCAGGAAGAGTGAACAGGAAATAAAATGACAAATAAGAGTCAACCTATAATGTATTTTTTTAAAAAAACATACTGTCCCACACAGCCTTCTGAATATGCAGATTGATCTCAACTCAGTCGTAACTGGGAAGAGATTTTGTGGCAATGCTGGCCAATTTAGTGTGAAGACAAACCATCTTCTTTGGAATTAAGAAAGAGTTTCAATTTAAAAGTGGTAACATCTTATTTTTCTTTATACCGGTATTAATTGAGGAAGTATTTTGGGAAAACTTTAAATTCTTCTCATTTTATATACACACACAAAATAAGTTCATGGATTGGGGTTAAATCTCCTTTGAAGTTGGATGTCTATAATAACTTTAAATAAATTAATTAAAGAAATTCATTAATTTTTCCATCTTAGAAAGGCTGTCTTATGTTCAAAAAACCTAACAAAGAGAAATATAAATGGGTTGAGTTATGTCACCCTCCCCCCAATGAGAAAACATAATTACTTGAGGCTCTTTAGCTTGGATAAACATTGTTATAATAAACATGGAAAATGGACAGAAAAATATTTTTACTCTTAGTAATGTCAGCTGGCACTTGATAGCATAATTAGAAAAAAAATATTTTATTGAATGGGTGAAAAACATGTAGCTTGTCATATTTACAGCTCTGAATTACTTATGCCTAATATAATATCTTACCCTCTGAGTCCATTTGGCTTCAGTCCTGCTGATTAGGAAAGCTTTAAAAGCTTGGCTCTGCTCATAGTTACTAGGTCAGAACTAAATGTTAAGCTGCTAAATATTGTACACTTTGTCTTTTTCCCCGGTGGGTTTTTATTGTTATGATATTTATATCTATTTTTCACTACTTGTTGTCTTTAATCCTCTGTAAACTCTGCAGAGATGCTTAGCAAATGGGTACTTTGGAAATTGAATTAATACATAAATAAAAGCAAAAATATTTCTTAATGCTCTGATACCAGCCAGAGCATGGAAAAATTGAAAGAAGTAGAGCAACATTGGAAAATGTGGAGAGATCTGGCCCATATAATTGCCAAGAATCAGACAAGACTCTTTCTCCCCACCTCCCTCCCTCTCTCCCTCCCTCCCTCCCTCCCCATCCATCCATCCATCCATCCATCCATCCATCCATCCATCTATCTATCTATCTATCTATCTATCTATCTATCTATCTATCTATCTATCTATCTATCTATCTATCTATCAGCTAACTAGCTATAGAGAGAGAGAGTCGGACAAAACTGGACAGGGAAAACTTTTCCCTTTACCAGACAGTCTTCTTCATCTTACCATATATTTTCCTGATCAATCATGTCTGATTCTCAGAGACTATCTGGACAAATCCCTGAAATTTTCTTGGCAAGTTTTTTCAGAAATGGTTTGTCCGTGCCTCCTTCCTAGAACTAAGAGAAAGTGACTGGTCCAAGGTTATCGGCTGGCTTTGTGACTAAGGAAGGACTAGAACTCAGTCCTCAGTCTCATGCCTTAACTATTACAACAAGCTAACTCTGTTAGACAATGATATACCATATAATTAATGCAACTGCTGTTAATTGCACCCTGATGTCTTGGTAGAATAGAGTGCACCCTAATTGCACTCTGATGTCTTGGTAGAATAGAGAAATTGGAGTAAGGTATCCATGCTATACAATATGCTGCCACCAGTGGTGGAATGCTGCCGGTTTACAAACTGGTTCTGTGAGTGCATACTTTGTGCATGCACTCGTGCTAAAAATGGAGCATTTAGAAGCTCAGCTGCTTACCTTCCAAGTCAGCAACAGTAAGTAGAACAGTGAGTGAGGGGAATCAGCTGTGCTGTGCTATTGAGATGAGCTACAAAGCAGGAAACAAAGGACAGGATGGAGTGTGGGTGGGTGGGCAGGGCCAACTGATAGTTGGAGCGACCGGTTCACCTGAACTGGTCAAAAACTGCTGAATACCACCTCTGCTGCCATAGATTTCATTGTCTATTGTAGATGCTAAGGTCATTGCTGATCCATTATGCATTGTGCTAACCTTTTTTGCTCTGTTATGACAATAATGAGGATACCAGTAGCCATCATCGTTTTTTTCCCTATACCTCCCACTGTTTCCTCTTATTCCCTATCACTCTTCCCATCCTAATTGATCAGACATAGCTGGAATCATGAGTTAAAGACAGAGTGGAAAAATGTGAGATCTTTAATTGCCTGATAGCCATGCAATATTAGCTATGCAGTTATTAGGCTGTTGAAACCACTTATAGAAACATTATCAACAAATCAGCTAAGCCAATGTTTCTGGATAAAAGACTAAGTAGTCTGTTATTAACACAGCTGTTTACAATTACTGCAAGTTCAAGTCCCACCAGGCCCAAGGTTGACTCAGCCTTCCATCCTTTATAAGGTAGGTAAAATGAGGACCCAGATTGTTGGAGGCAATAAAAGTTGACTTTGTATATAATATACAAATGGATGAAGACTATTGCTTAACACAATGTAAGCCACCCTGAGTCTTCGAAGAAGGGCGGGATATAAATTCAAAGAAAAAAAACAAAGAAAAAAATGCCAGTTTAATCCCTTTGATATTTCCCACATTTGGAAGTGAATAAAACAGAGTATTAGAATATAGGCATTCCAATTGAATAGCACTTTTCTCAAAAAATTCCAGATGTAATGACAGATTGTGCATCACACTCAATTTATTTATTTTTTTGCATAGCCTTTCATTGTTTATAAAGTACTCAGAATTCTTAAATTTCATTGCAGAACAGACTTAGTTTAAATTCAATGAATCAGCTTCTGCTGTTGTTTAAATTATAGGAACAGTAAAATAACAACCTGCTAGATGAGAAAACATATTTGGAATATCACTGGAAAGAGATGGTGCTCAGAACCTGAACATGCTGGATTACACAAAATCTAAAATATACTATACAAAAAACTTAACAAAAGAGATAATTCTAGCATTTTGTTCTTCTTGGGAGCCTCTGATTTATGTAAATGGCAAGCAAAGAGGGAAAGTTATTGGGTTTCTAACAGAAAACTTTAAGAAGTTTTGTTCCATCTAAAGATCAGGCCAAAGTTGAAAGCTAAGGAGAGTAAACTCCAATAATTTAGCAAGGGAAAGTGGGAGAGGTAAAAAGCTTTATATGATACCACAATATAGCTAGAAAAAAGAAAAATTTTGAAGATGGTTGCAAACTCGTTCTGAGAATAATTCGGCCACTGACTTTTCCTTCGGAAAGAGTCATTAAGTGTTGTTAACCATTTTTCCTTCAAGCCTGAGATTAGAATAAATATCAGTGGAAACTCAGTGTGTGCATTTTACCTCAATCAATTCAGCAACCCTTGATTTGTTTATCTAAAAAACTTCTATACCATTTTTCAATGCATTAGTTTCTCGTTTACAATTTGATTTTAGAAATAGCAACATTAAACAAAGCTTAAAACTATCACAAAGACAGCATATCAACTGTTACTTTTTGCTTTTATTTTTGAGGAAAAAATGCAGATTAAAATGTTTTTCCCTTCTCTTTGTAATAAAAGCTGCCCCCTTCCCGCAATTTCATTTCCTGTGGCAAGAGCTTTCAGAGAAAAAACACAGATGATGAATGTAGATATCCGCAACTTCATAAAGGAATAGCTGGCCTTTAGATACCCAATTTCTAAGTCACCTGAGGCCTTGAAGCCAGAATAGTCATAGTCTAGTTGTCCAGATAGAAGACATATATCTGTGTATTGTATACAGTGTGCAAGTTGAACATGGTCTAAGAAAGGATTGCTCAAACTTTTCTGCTTATTTTCTACTGCAAAATTCTTACGTCTTTCAAAATTGATTATGTATTAGTGTATTGAAGGGGCTCATCACTGTACAACATAAACATGGAACTCTTTTTCAGTTGAAGAATTATTCAGGAAAAAGAAAAACTCCAAAGTCTAATCAAGGCCAGGACAGTAGGTCCCATATTGTGTCAGTCCTGTGTTAGAGTTTCCACTATTAGAACCCAGGCCAATGGATACCAGCCTAATATATAGTGACCAGATGTCCCGCTTTTCGCGGGACAGTCCCACTTTTTAATAATTTGTCCTGCGTCCCGTGGCATTTCAAAAAGTCCCGATTTTTTTTCCACTCCCATTTTGAAAATGGGAGGTGGCAACTCAAGAGGAGGAGGAGGAGGAGAAGGGGGCGTGGTGGAGAAGGGGGCGCGAGATCACCCGCTGCCTGGAAGAGCCGAGAGGAGAGCTGAGGAGAGCCGAGCCTGCCTGGAAGAGCCGAGAAGCAGCAGCCGCTCCTCCTCTTTCAGCCAGGTGGCGAGACTCAGTGTGCATGCGCAGCCGCCGCGCCCCCCGCCCCCCGGTCAATGGTGTCCTGCTTTGCCATCGCTGAAATCTGGTCACTTTAGCCTAATACCAGTTTCTTATACCTAATAACCTTCTTATAGAAACAATTTGTGATTGTGTCTTCTCTATTTCAGTATCATGTTCTCCCATCCTACCCTTTTACTTAATTAATTTTGTTATATTTTATATGTTTATATTTCTAGCCATTTTACTCAAATGGCCTCTTCCTATATTTACCTCGGTGCTTTTAACAGGTCTTCTGTTCTTCAAACTTCTGAACAAGCACACATATCTAAGTAAGTATCTAGATCTAAGTGTCTGTAAGCTACCTGGTGAATTTTATGTCAGTGGCCTACTGGCTAGCTAACAACTCTCTATATATTTAACATTGCTCTGTCTTCTTCCAATGAAAGGTGGGGAGATGAGATTTGGACGCAGGAGAAATTAGAAGTTTCAAAATGTCCAGAGTGAGGGGAAATAATCAGGAACACAACAAGAAACACATTTTCTCTGAATAGGTCTGGGATTAAGGCCAAATAGGCCAAATAACAACGTAGGAAGAATTGGAACAAGTAAGAAACTGTTGGCTGGGAAAGTATAGGTAGATGTACAACAGTCATTCATTTCTTTTTAGTGCTGTTTTGCTCAGCTTATGCAACTTTCTATATATTTTTCCTGTCTGCCTTTCTCTGTTCAGCTTTTTTTCAGGTTAGTGACTACTAGCTTTAGTATGCCAGTCTCAGAGTCATGTAATTTGGTGCAGCTAAACCATTTTCTCAAATCCTTCAGTTGTTGCATTTACTAAAATAAAAACCCTATGTACTCTTTCTTCAGGGCTTAGGGGTCTACTAGCACCATGTACTCTGAAATTGTTGAGGCTTTGTAATTCTGGAAAAAAGGAGAAAATAGAATCGTGTGTGTGTGTGTGTGTGTGCATGTGTGTATGTATGTGTATATATATATATATATATATATATATATATATATATATATATATATATATATATATATATATATATATATATATATATGTAGGTCTTTGGTTATTCGGGTTTTTTCCCACGTAAAATTGGAAATGTCTTGGCGATGTTTCAACGAAGTCTCATTCATCATCTTCAGGCTACTAACATCCAATGGATTCCAGAGAAATAAGCTTACCAAACTAATCCAAAAAGAACCCCCCACTAAAATCCAAGACAGAGAACAAGAAAACGGCACAGCCCTCCTCCCATATATAAAAGGCACCACAGACAGAATCAGCAAGATCCTCCACAAACACAACATCAAGACAGCATTCTGCACAAACCGAAAAATATCCACCATCCTAAGACACCCAAAGACAAAACTGAGTTAGAAAATCAAGGAGTATATGAAATCCCATGCACCGCCTGCCCCACCACATAAATTGGACAAACCAACAGAAGAATAAGTGCACGCATTGAAGAACACAAGAACTCAGTCAAAAAAGAGAAACCAACTTCTTCCCTGGTCCAACACCTTAAAGCCACAGGACACGATATTGACTTTAAAAAGACCAGAACTATCGCCAAAACTGAACACTTTAACAACAGAATAATCAGAGAAGCCATCGAGATAGAAAAACGCCTACACAGCATGAACAAACGAGATGATACCTCCCGCCTACCGGCCATTTGGCTTATTGACAAACGAGTCCCTAACACGAGGAATGACACCAGACCCACACTCACGAGGTCCACACAGGATGTCACCACTGCACATCCACCCAGAAAGCAGACCCAAACCCACACTGATCATGAAGCACGACCAAGGACCAGAAGCCAGACTGCAGCTGCAACATTAGCCATTTCAAACCCCTCCAATCCATACATGCAGCAGACTGACACCCACTATGAAGATGTAGCACGACCACGACCACGAAGCCAAACAACAACAATGCAGCTCACCAGCTCAAATCTCCCTGCAACTCAGACTAATCTGAGCACAACCAGACACACCCCCAGCCAATCAGAGCACAAAAAAACCCCATCCAATCAGAGTACAGCCAAGCTTCCAACCAATCAGTTGAAACCCCCACTAGCAGTTAAAAAGGAAGAAACAGCTGCAATCACACATTGCTCCCAGAAGCACAAAGCTGAAGCCTGAAGATGACGAATGAGACTTCGTTAAAACGTCACCAAGACACTTCCAATTTTACGTGGGAGAAAACCCGAATAACCAAAGACCTACATACAAAGACCTATATATATATATATATATATATATATATATATATATATATATATATATATATATATATGTATATATATGTATATGTATATGTATATGTATATGTATATGTATATGTATATGTATATGTATATGTATATGTATATGTATAAAAGCTTAATATTAGAGAACAGGGAATTCTTGCTCCAAATTCGTCTAAATTCCAGGTGAAACGGGATTCCTCCACTAGAGAAGGTAGCAATATAACTATTTATCTGGGTGAAACTCAGCTATTCCCAGATACTCAAAAACTCAAGAGGGTAAATGGATGGGTAGGAAGGTGGAGAACCCAAGATTTAGGAGGCTTGTATGTTGTATGTTGGTGACGGGTACCCCATCTCCTACATGCCACTGCCAGTTTTCCTTCCCTCCTGATAGTTCTATTCTTATGAACAAAGGAGTTTTTTTAATTGGAATGTGTCTATTTTCAGTGATATGCTATTTAACATTGGATATTAGGGTATTAAATTCAACCCATTAGTGTTTCATGCTGGGTATTTAATCTGGGTTTGGTGCTTTTTTTTTCCTTTTCAGTTTATTGCTTATACCTTCCTTTCCAACAGTTAAAAGGTAAAGGTTCCCTTCGCACATACGTGCTAGTTGTTGCCGACTCTAGGGGCCGGTGCTCATCTCCATTTCAAAGCCGAAGAGCCAGCGCTGTCCGAAGATGTCTCTGTGGTCATATGGCTGGCATGACTCAACACCAAAGGCGCACGGAACGTTGTTACCTTTCCACCAAAGGTGGTCCCTATTTTTTCTACTTGCATTTTTATGTGCTTTCGAAACTGCTAGGTTGGCAGAAGCTGGGACAAGTAACGAGAGCTCACCCCGTTACACGGCAGCACTAGGGATTCGAACTGCTGAGCTGCCGACCTTTCGATCGACAAGTTCAACGTCCTAGCCCCTGAGCAACCGCGTCCCTTTTTTCTAACAGTTAGTTCCTGAGTATTTTCTCTCTCTACTAATGTTTATTTATTTATTTATTTATTAAATTTTTATACCGCCCTTCTCCCAAAGGACTCAGGGCGGTGTACAGCCAGAAATAAAATACAAGATATGTACAGTTAAAAACGAATTAAAACATAGCAAAATTACAAAAACGGCTGATAATTAAAATTTAAATTTAAAATATTTAAAATATTAATAAAACCCCAGTTTAAAATCAAACTATTATGACTATTTCTGTCATCCCAATTGTATAGGGTTTCAGTATTGTCTTTCTACCTCCCTTTAATCTCATTTCTGTGATTACTCTTCACTAGTGTTCACCTGGCTATCCATTTTCCTGTTTATTCTTTCACCTCTGTAAAAGCATCTATTTGTGTTTTTCTCTCTATTTGTTGATCTTGATCGAGATATCTTTCGTTGTTCTTTCTTGCTTGTTATTAAAACGGTGTGCAACCACTGTGCATTCTTTTGCCTGCTTTCATTCTCCATTTTTCCCTAGCTGTCATGATAATTTATATTGAAAGTCATAGGAAGGTTTCTTTCAAAAATTTTGGAAATACTATTTTTGGTTCAGTTTATAAAATGTCTCCTATATTTTCTCAATTTCTCAGATTCTCTTTCACATAATTTGTGATTAAATATGTATGTACCTGGACGCAAACCTTAAAGTTACTAAGGTTGGAGACCCCTGATCTAAAAAATATAAATAAAATAAAATAATAAAATATTTGTGCAGCTTTCTGAGATTTGGTGTGTTTCTGTAGTGTTTCACTCTAACTACACAAACACACAGAATCTCACAAAGCTGTATGTGGCATTTTGTGTGTGTGTGTATATGAGTCAGTTGTGTTGTGTTATATGTGTGTAAAGTGTGAAAGTTGGTTTTTGAGCTTTTTGTGGCTGTGTGAGGTTCCTGCTTGTTGCAGGGGCCATTTTGGGTGAAGTGCAGCTGCTTTTACATTGTGTGTGAGTCAGTTGTGTTGTGTTGCGTTGCGTTGTGTGTGTGTTTGTGTCCCTTCGCAAGGACTTGATGGCATACTTATTCTTTTTAAATGAAGTTTAATCTGAGAATATAAGACTAATAATATTTGGTATGTTCCACAATCTATCCTTGGCTTTTCCATTGTATAGTATAACTTTTTCATAGATTTGTTGGTCCCTATATTGTTTGAAGCCTATAATAAATGATTTCAATCTGGCAAATTGTCTTTATAGTGTGTGCATGGTAGTCCTTAACTTACAACCACTCACTTAGCAACTATTCCAAGTTACAATGGCACTGAAAAGAGTGATTTACCACCAGTTCTCACAATTATAACAACAGTAGCATCCCCATAGTCACATTATCAGAATTCAGGAACTTGACATCCAGTATGTATTTATAACTCTTGAAATGTGGTGGGATCATACGATTACCTGTTGGCTTCCAACAAGCAAAGTCAGTGGGAGAAGTCAGATTTGTTTTATTGTCGAGTGATTCAGTGAACTCCTGCAGTGATACTCATAAAATCCATAAAATCAGATGCGATCCTGATTTTATCCAAAATCATAAAATCAGGTGCTATCACTTAACAACTAATAATAATAATAATAATAATAATATTTTAATTTGTATACCGCCCTTCTCCCGAAGGACTCAGGGTGGTGCACAGCCAGAATAAAATACAAAAAACAACACGTACAATACTAAGAACAACCCTTAAAAAACATATTCAATTGGCCAAATTTAAAATACAATATCACCCTATAAAATTTACAAAAATTTAAAACCCATAAAATCAAGTTAAAATTCTAAAAATTCAAGCCAGTCCAGCAAGGCGGAATAAATAAGTTTTAAGTTCGCGGCGAAAGGTCCTGAGGTCAGGTATTTGTCGAAGTCCAGGGGGAAGTTCGTTCCACAGGGTAGGAGCCCCCACAGAGAAGGCCCTCCCCCTGGGGGCCGCCAGTCGACACTGCTTGGCTGACGGCACCCTAAGGAGTCCCTCTCTGTGAGAACGCATCGGTCGCTGGGAGATAGAGGATGGCAGTAGACGGTCCCTTAGGTATCCCAGTCCTAAGCCATGGAGCGCTTTAAAGGTAGTAACCAATACCTTGAAGCGCACCCGGAAGACAACAGGCAGCCAGTGCAGTCTGCGCAGGATAGGTGTTACATGGGAGCTCCGAACTGCTCCCTCAATAACCCGCGCAGCCGCATTCTGGACTAACTGGAGTCTCCGGGTGCTCTTCAAGGGGAGCCCCATGTAGAGAGCATTGCAATAGTCCAAGTGAGAGGTAACGAGAGCATGAGTGACCGTGCATAGGGCATCCCGGTCCAGGAACTGGCAGATCAGGCAAACCTGATAAAAAGCTCTCCTGGAGACAGTCGTCAAATGGTCTTCAAAGGACCACCACCCATCCAGGAGCACGCCCAAGTTGTGCATCCTTTCCATCGGGGCCAATGACTCGCCCCCAACAGACAGCCGCATATGCAGCTGACCGTACCGGGGTGCCGGCATCCACAGCCACTCCGTCTTGGAGGGATTAAGCTTGAGCCTGTTCCTCCCCATCCAGACCCGTACAGCTTCAAACACCAGGACAGTACTTTGATAGCTTCGTTGGGGTGGCCAGGGGTGGAAAAGTACAGCTGCGTATCATCAGCGTACAGTTGGTACCTCACCCCAAAACCACTGATGATCTCGCCCAGTGGCTTCATATAGATGTTGAACAGGAGAGGCGAGAGGATCGATTCCTGCGGCACCCCACACATGAGGCGCCTCAGGTCGATCTCTGCCCCCCTGTCAACACCGTCTGCGTCCGGTCAGAGAGGTAGGAGGAGAACCACCTATAAACGGTGCCTCCCACTCCCAAACCCTCCAACCGGCGCAGCAGGATACTATGGTTGATGGTATCGAAAGCCACTAAGAGGTCTAATAGGACCAGGGCAGAGGAGTAACCCTTATCCCTGGCCCTCCAGAGATCTGTTTTGCTTAGCAATGGAAATTCTGTTCCCAATTTGTATCTGTGGTTGTAAACTGTGGACTACCTGGCTTTTAAAACTGGGAAACAATTCTGAATTTTGTGCAAGTTTTTTCCCCCAATTAATATATAAACTACCATATTAACTGCTTTGGTGCCTAGGCTATTATAGATAGTGTTTTCATGCATAATTCACTCATTTCAGTCTGAATTTATCCAAAATAAACAAGCATTGGATAATTTATGTTTATAAATAGATATTTTGGACATAACTCAAGATAGATTGGATTCTGCTGCATTAATACTTTGGATGCTGCACTGCAAAAGCTTTTGTTGATTCAATTCTATTACTATTCAGTTTTGTCAAGGTGCATTAGAGACTACACTTACATTTCTTCAAGCAGGTATTGGCAATGAACATACAATTAGATTTGCAAAATTATATTAATCTATCTTTGGGATACATCTATTTGAGTGAGAAAGCAGCAATGATGTTAGCTCACTTTGGTATTTAAGATTAGAGGATTGCCTATAGCAACAGCACTTAGACTTATATACCACTTCACAGTGCTTTACAGCCCTCACTAAGCGGTTTACAGAGTCACCATATTGCCCCCTACAATCTGGGTCCTCATTATACTCTTGACCACATGGGTGAGAACCAGTGGTGGGTTGCTCCCGGTTCGCTCCAGTTCTGGAAAGTGATAGTAAAAATCTGCTGGCATTCAGAGAACTGGTAGTAATGGCTGGCTGGCCACGCCCCCAAACCGGTTCCCCGATCATCAGAGGTTTTTTTTTTTACTTTTAAAAGCATCTTTTCTTCAGCCAAAAAAAAAAAAAGACTTTTAAAAGAAAAAAAAAATATCTCCGATGATCATGTGGCTCAGCAGGGAACATCAGAACCCGTCGGCCGAAGAGGTTGTTAAAACAAAAGGTTTTAAAAGGCTCCTCTGGCGATCTCAGCTGAGTTAAGAGATTCTGGGCTGCTATTAGGCAACTTCAGCTGGGATCGTCAGAAGAGCCTTTTAAAATCTTTTTTCTCTCTGGCCCACCTAATCCCCTCTCCTCACTTACATAATTACTGCTCCTTTGGGCTCACTTTCCTTGTGCAATCAGTTGCATTAACTAGCAACTGAATCTGCCTACCTGCCTAAAATACATCGCCTCAGTGCCTTTCCTGGCTGAGGAACTCTGGGAGTTGAAGTCCGCAAACCTTAAAGTTACTAAGGTTGGAGACCCCTGATCTAAAAAATATAAATAAAATAAAATAATAAAATATTTGTGCAGCTTTCTGAGATTTGGTGTGTTTCTGTAGTGTTTCACTCTAACTACACAAACACACAGAATCTCACAAAGCTGTATGTGGCATTTTGTGTGTGTGTGTATATGAGTCAGTTGTGTTGTGTTATATGTGTGTAAAGTGTGAAAGTTGGTTTTTGAGCTTTTTGTGGCTGTGTGAGGTTCCTGCTTGTTGCAGGGGCCATTTTGGGTGAAGTGCAGCTGCTTTTACATTGTGTGTGAGTCAGTTGTGTTGTGTTGCGTTGTGTTGTATGTGTGTTTGTGTCCCTTCGCAAGGACTTGGAGGCAACTCCTCTGAGGAAAAGAGGAGGCAGCAAGCTCTGGCTGTCCCCTGGGAGAAATAGCCCTGTCTCTGCAGCATTGGTCTGTGACTGAGTGGGCGTGGCCAACTTGATGTTCACTCACAGCAAGGTGCCACCCCACCTTGCCCTGAGTGACTTCAAGTTGGCCATGCCCACTCAGTCACATGACCACCAAGCCACACCCACCAAATAAGCCACGTCCACAGAACCGGTAGTAAAAAAAATTGGAACCCACCCCTGGTGAGAATAGGTATGAAAAGTCTGTGTAGTGCTGTGATATGCTTGTGAATGGAGTGGAGGTGGAGATAGATTGACAGAGTTAGAAATTATTGAGTGTTGAGGAACAACACAAGAAGCCAAATCAGTCAGTTGGTTGGTTGTGTCATGTGAATATATTAGATAGGTGCTGGCAGTAGCAATTTCATTTGGGTTTGGGGGGGAAGGCTAACATCAGGTCCTTGTCATAAGGAAATCAGTGTTTGATTGTATTGGATTTATCTGAAAATTGAAGATTTATTTATTTATTAGAGAGACGGTGGTCTATTTCCTACTCAAGAAGCCATTTCTGCATTCAGTTTTCCATTTTTAGGGAAGGTTATTGAGAAGGTGGTTGGGTTGCAGTTTTAGAGGGATCTAAGGAAATATGGGGTCTAAAGAAGACATTTTTTTCCCACCTGGGTTTCACACTAAGGTATAGTACTGAGACAGCACTGATCAACCTTTGGGTGATACTTGGCAAAAATGGAATAATGCTGATCCATCCATCCTGCCCTCAATGATCTTTAAGTGGCCTTTGACACCATTGATTATAGCATCCTCATAGACCAGCTTGGAGGGTTGAGATTGCTGGATGGGGATAACATAGTCTCACAATGGATCGGCTCTTCCAATGGGGCTGGTTATCATTAATATTAGTAGAGGGGAGGGATGAACTTCATTTTTTCATTTCTCTTTTAATAATTTCAACTCCTATCTTGCTCATGCTTCTCACATGCCACAAGGGCCTCCTATTTCAGTCCAGAAAGTCCTAGCGTTATACAACGGTTGTACTCTAGGAACCCTTGTGTAAGTTAATTTTCACACATATTAGCTGCAAATGCAAATATAGTGATTGCTAATTTCCACATGTGCAAACTTGGGTGGTTCCATTTTGTGCATATAGAAAGCAGCACCCACTCTTCTTGTCTCCTGTCTGTAGTATCATATTTTTTTAAGTGAATTTTTAATAATCTGAAGACTGCCTGAGCTAACACTGTCAGTGAAAGGACTTCCTTTGTTGCTGTTGACTACATTATCACAGTTCTATATGAGAAGTTCAGATTGTTTCACAGTAGCTATGGGATTACTTTTTCAAGTAAAGAGTTCCTTCTGCTAGATCAGGGATTTATTTTATTTTATTTATTTATTTATTTTGTCACAACATCATATAAAAAGATTTTATAGTATATAAACATATATATGAGTAAATATTGGGAGGTATAAGCATCTATATATATATAGGAAGAAGAAAAGAAAAACAATAGGACAGGAACGGTAGGCACATTTGTGCGCTTATGCACGCCCCTTATGGTCCTCTTAGGAATGGGGTGAGGTCAATAGTGGAAAGTTTTTGGGACTGGCGGCCCATGGGCCAAATGCGTCACATGCAGGTCATGTTCATCCCAGCTGTGCGAAGGGGGAAAACGTCATGAAATGTCACATGACAGCAACGTGCTGCTGTGAGTTTGACACCCATGTGCTAGATGGATTGTTTCACCCTTCTCCCTTCAACCTTGTCAGCAAGGATGACCTTACTAGGAGCATTTACTTTCAGAATCATAGTAGCTATTCAGCCTTCTCTACATCGTTTGGCAAGGATGAGGTGGCTTTCTTAAAAATTCTCCACTCTTCTTTTTAGTTTTCAGTAAAAGTGATATGTGATCCATTATTGCAGGAGTGAAAAAAACTGGATTTCCAGATATTTCTGAAGAGTAAGATGTGTCATGTCTAGGCTAGCTGAAACTGATGGAAATTAAAGGCAAAAACCTAACTCTAACCAATCTTTCAACCCTCTGGAGCACCATAGGCTCCCAATTACCTCACTGTAATGATTATGAGTACTAACCAGGAAATCACATGCTGTGGATTTCATATTAATGGCCCCAAGATGGGTGAGTTTCAGTGAATGCTCATCTTCTAGACTCATGTTTATTCTAAAAAACTGCACATGAAATAAATTACACAGCACGTTCATTTATATAATTCATAGTAAATATAGATAAACCATTCCTTTGGAAATACTCCAACCATAAGGAACAACCCTGAAAAAAACTGAAAATGTAAATGATCATTTTAATGTTTTTTGCAAGGTGTGTATACTTGCACATAAAAATGCAGATTATATGGAAATGTCACATTTAACTTACCGAGAGAAACATCTTAAATAATCTATGAATTTGATGCTAAAAATGTTTACTCATCAATCTATGCTTTCTTTAATGAAAAACTGGGCTGTTTTTTTTTGTTTTGTTTTTTTTAGCCAAGCATAGCGTGCCAGTATGCTTAGAAGAAAGAATATTTACAGGGTTCTGATTTAGATAGCTTTCTATGATCAGAAAGGTGAAAGAATCATTTGAATGTCACTAGAAACAGCAAAGCAGATCAGAAACTGGTAAAGAACAGTTTGTTCCTGTGGCTATTTATTTTAGTGCTTTGGGTGTCCTAGATATTTTAAATAGCATTTTAAATATCAGTAATGGAACTAGCAAACAGCTGTGAAATAATTGGTAAATCTCAGTAATAATATGTCTTATAATGTGATGACATAATTTCAAAAAGGAAAAAAGTAGAATTTATTTCAGTAGTTAAATCCCCTGAAAAACTTTTAATGGATAGACAAATGGAAAAATCTTATTTTGCTTTAGATTGTAAACATGCTCTTAAGACTATTATTTGCTTTTCTTGAGTGGAATGAAAACAGGAAAATGCTGGGGCTGTTGTCCTAAGTATCTGAGCATTCATTTTAAACCCATTATTCACCAAAACTAAAGTTTTTAGAACATTGGCGAGCTATAAATGTAAATATGTTGCCTTTGAAGGAAAAACAAAAACCAAACTAAAGTAACAACAACTCTGTGTGTGCATGTGTGTCCTAACATTTAGGTAAAGTTAAAAGTTTCCCTGTCCAGTTGTGTCTGATTCTAGGGCAGGGGTCTTCAACCTTGGTCCCTTTAAGACTTGTGGACTTTAACAAGTCTTAAAGAGACCAAGGTTGGAGACCCCTGCTCTAGGGGACAGTGCTCATGTCTGTTTCTTAGCATTGTTGGAAGACAATTTCTGTGGTTATATTGCCAGCATGGCTATATAACAGAGGCACATCAAATGCTGTTATCTTCCCACCAAAGTAGTACCTATTTATCAACTTGCATTTGCATGCTTCCGAACTGTTAAGTGGGCCTTACTGTTAAGAGCTGGAGCAAATAACAGGAGCTCACCCTGTCATGTGGTGTATTCCTGTCAAACATGAGCTATCAGCTTTCCAGCTGACAGATTCAGCATCCTTAACCACTGAGCCATCGTGCACCTCCTAACATTTTTAAAGGCTAACAATTCTCATATGCTGTATTGCTGGAGAAGGTTTTAGAGCTCTACTGCTTATACCAAAATTGATAGTTTCCTGTGGTGGCCAAGGTTTCAAGCTCTGGTAGGAAAATACAGTCTTCATGCCTGCTTTTTTATTTTGCTCAGGGCCTCTTTCAGCTATATGATTTCTCCTTACATCTGGGCTAACAGTATCTTCTTCTCTCTCTTTCCTAACATCACTCCACTCATTTCCCTTTTTTACTACCTTCCACAAATTAGCAAGAGAAAAAGCACACAGGTTAAGGAAGTGCTAAGAAGAACTTTCTTTCTTCTGCCGTTTCAGCAAAAGTGTGGCTTCCTCAAAAAATGCTGCCCTAGACAGATGGCAAGACTCACAATTGCATTCAAGTAGTTGCACTTCCTTCCTTTATTTTTGTTTGGAATTCGTCTCTTTTGGTTTGTGATAGCCCAGCTCTTAGAATTTGATTTCCCAAGATATTCAGAATGTTCAAGAGAGAACAGCAACCAGAAGTACATTTGTATAAAAAGCCTGCAGAGGACATAGAAAAAGTTATTCTTTACACGTGCTTTCGGGGCGTGTGTGTGTTTTAATCACTACAATTTCATCTTTGCCAAGAATAAGACATTGCTTGCTGTAAACTCTTAGTACAGGTAGTCCTTGGCTTACAACCACAATTGAACCCAAAATTTCTGTTGCTAAGCGAGACAGTTGTTATTGAATTTTGCCCCATTTTATGACCTTTCTTTTATGCCACACTGCATAAAGTGAGTGAGTCACTGCGGTTGTTAAATTAGTAAGATGGTTCTTAAGTGAATCTGGTTTCCCCATTGACTTTGTTTGTCAGAAGGTCGCAAAAGGTGATCACTTGACCCTGGGCATTGCAACGGTCATAAATAGAAACCAGTTTCCAAGCATCCAAATTTTGATCACATGACCATGGGTATGTTACAATGGTTGTAACTGTGAAAAGCAGTCATAAGTCACTTTTTTAGTGCTCTTGTAACTTCAAATGATCATTAAACAAATTGTTACATGTCAAGGACTACCTGTAATATTTTAAAATCAACCTCTCCTGCCAGTGCTGGTAGAGCGCTATGAAATGGACTAGGTGGCAGAGCTATGTGAGACGCTGAACTCCTGTAAATATGCTCTGAGAATAACCTTGAATGACAGAAGGGAGAGCCCCAGCCTAGTCAAAGGTTTGATAAAAGAAATCTGAGTACAAAGCAGGAGTAGAGACACTGTCTCAGAATTAGCCCTCCCTAGTTCTCTGGAACGTAAAATCTGGGAGGGGAAAGTATTTTCAGACTTGTAAGATTCTGTTACTATAACCATACAATAAAAGTACTATTGGCGCCCATGCAGGGGTGGGGTGCTGGGAGTTTACAGGGGTTTAGGAAAACCTCTAGCTAAGATTCTGTGCAGTTCAGAGAACCCCCCAAATCCCACTCCAGGCTGGCCCCACCCACCCCATTCTGACCCTCACAGGAGTCCCCACACAGCCTGTTTTGGATGCAGGTACGTGCAGGGCATGCACAGAGGCTTGGGGAGGCAAAATGGAAATGGAATGGGAAAATGGGCCTACCGGAAGTTCTGGAAGGCCAGAAATGGAGGCTGGGGAGGCCGTTTTCACCCCGGAGGCTCGAGGAAAGCCTCCAGAGCCCAGGGTTGGAAAAAAGCACCCCTCCTACTGTGGTGCAGGAGGGCGACTAGGCCACGCCCACCCAGGAACTGGGCAAAGAACCACTTGCTAAAATTTTTGAAGCCCACCCCTGTGCTCATGGTCTTGGTTTCCAATCTAGACAATCACACAGGCCTGGTAACTTCAACTTACTGCTTTGTATGATGAAATTAGTGCTATTGGCCTTGTTGAGGCACCATGTTGTGAGGATGTGGCTGGCTACAGGGATGACTGGAAGTGACAGGAAAGGCCTAGAAATAGCATAAAGAGAAATAATATGGCAGCTTTTCATTACTCATTAGCAGTGAGGCCCATGTTGCTTTCAAGAGCAGTTTCAAAGAGGTGCTTTCCTCACACCACTGTCCAGGCGAAACATACCTTTAAACATTTTGTGCAGGCTTTGACTGGGTCTTTTTAGGAAAGGAGGCAATAGAATCCTTTCCAAAGTATGGCTAAGCATGTATAAATCAATACTTTTTATTCAGAACAGTAACACTAATGATGCTCAGATTTAATCCAAAGAGTTATTTTGGGTTCTTGAGGTTCTATGCATTATCTTATTTACTGCAACACTGGTTAAAAAGGACAAAAGCAACTGAAAAATAAAGTTTACGATACACAATGAGAGTTTTCGGATCAATTGAATATCTATTTCAAGGCTTTCCAGATTTCTTTTTTAAAAGATCTAAATTTCAGGCATAAACTTTCTTGAAGCCTCCTAGAAATGATGTTTTTGTTACGTTAATTGATTAATTAATCAATTAGTTAATCAAAGGAAAAGAGAAACTTAATATAAATTGCAATTAAAGTTAAACAAAGCATCATTCCTTTCCACCTTTTTAGTGATTTTTTTTTCTTTCTCTACTGAATTATGAATTGCCGCTTGGGAAGTTTTAGGGGGATATGCACAAAGCCTTTGAAGCAGTGGTGAAATCCAAAATTTTTTACTACTGGTTTTGTGGGTGTGGCTTGGTGGATGTGGTAGGGGAAGGATACTGCAAAATCTCCATTCCCACCTCACTCCAGGGGAAGGATACTGCAAAATCCCCATTCCCTCCCCATTCCTGGTGGAAGGATATTGGAAAAACTCCATTCCCACCCCACTCTGGGGTCAGCCAGAGGTGGTATTTGCTGGTTCTCTGAACTACTCAAAATTTCCGCTACCGGTTCTCCAAACTGCTCAAAATTTCCGCTACCGGTTCTCCAGAACCTGTCAGAACCTGCTGGATTTCACCCCTGCTTTGAAGGTATCTGCTGTACCAAAGGACAAACTTTTGAATGTGGTCAGAGTCTCATTTTGCTGTGAAAGAAAGACCTCAATGGAAAAAGCAGCCAGAAATTTAGGGAAGTAGTATGAGAGAGATCTAAGTGTAGCTTTAGATATAAAATGGAATATTTAGAAATAATGAAATGGAACTATGAGTACTTGGTGCACTATTTGTAAGTTTCTAATCAACATTTTTTGTTTGTTTGCTGTAGTTCCTTTCTTGCAACATTAGATACAAGTGTTCAACTAACAGTATCACACAGAAGGCTTAGAGAAGATAGAGAAGTGTTTTCATGAGCATGTCATGAAAACACTTCTGAATCCACAAGGTTGAACGGCAAGGTTAAAAGCCTAATTTCTTCACTGCATTCATATCTGGGGAGCTCTTAAGACTTTTCATAATGATAGGATTAAATATAGCTCCCAACTATAAACAGTTGCTTTTAGCTCCTGTAGATTCATCTGTATATTTTACACTTATTGCACAGAGACGTAATGATTTGGTAGGTCTTTGTGAGTCTCTTCAAACTGACCCATTTTGAGGAAATCATATTTTCTTGCAGGAAATGAGCCATGACCAATCACAGAAAACATGAGAAAAATCCCTCGATAACTGACCTTTGCCACATGTAAAAGAAGCTGTTCAGTGGCTGAGGTTTCATGGATTTGCAGGCATGAAAATCAGATTTTCTGGCCACCAATGCTGTTCAGTAAATAAATCATCCATCATTGTGTCAAACAGTAGAAACATGGAGATACTGCCAGTCAGGGCTGAATAGAGGAATTCAGTTTTCAGTTCAACAGGTACTTCATGTGGCTATTCCAAGAGTTGGAATAATATTAGGCATTTTTTCCTCCAAATGTCTTAAAGGCATTCATTGGTAACAGGAAAGGAGCAATAAGAAGCAGTAAGAAAGATACACAGAAGAATGAGGGAAAGGCACGCCTAAAGAGTTGCACTTGGTTCCCTTCACATTAGGAGCGTGAAAAGAATCTTTTCAAATGGTAGCTCAATAAAATGAAGTTAAAAATACGTTCAGTTGAGACCATTGAAAAGCGATTGAGCCTATAGCCCACTAGACTATATAACAGAACTTCAGTGCTACATTTTTCATTCAGCAGTATCTCCCACTAGACTAAGAATTATTAGGAGAGTGAAGCTGCATCAAGGCAGAGTTTTACCTTGTTATGAATTCTGCTTCGATTAATTGAGCCATTCAACTGCTTCATTCGGACTGCATTTTTAAGTGAATCAATGTTATCAGCTTTAAAGCTAGGTTTTATATTTCTCCTTAGACACATTCCCATTTCATCCCAAAAGGAGATGTGGGGAGCCTACATGAAGTAACTTTTAAACTGTTGGACTAGCACCCAGGGAGAAGACGGTTCAAATCCACGTGTAATATTTCAATTAAATTTGCAGATTAGTGCAGGCCCATTGATGAATAAACAGAGAATGGAATTAAGAGTAAAATAGACTTGAAAAACTGTTCTACTCATCTATACCCATTACCCTTTAAATGCTTTAGAGAATTAACAAGTGGGTCATTAAGTCAACAACTCTACCTAATTTATACAGCTAAGTATTCCATTCAATTTACCTGCTAATGTTGAGTTTTCCTATGGATATGGAAATGTGGAAAGTTTGACTTTGCTCAGAGCTGGCTAACTGGAAGCCCATGCAGCCTCAAGAGCAATTACACAGCATCTCTAGGATAAAAAAATAAAATAAAATGTCAAGGTATTTTTTATCAATGTATAGTGAAACAAAAAGCTTGTTACTAAATCATTATAGAGCAGGGGTGTCCAAACCTGGCCCCTTGAAGAGTGGTGGACTTCAATTCCCAGAATTCCCCAGACAGCATGAGCTATAAATATGAGCAAGTTGCTGGCTGGGGAATTCTGGGAGTTGAAGTCCACCACTCTTCAAGGGGCCAAGTTTGGACATTCCTGTTATAGAGCTAAATACAGACATTTGTACATGTCTGTTTGTGAATTCAAGTCTTGTCTCTTCCCTGAAGAGAGAGAGAGAGGGGGGGGGGAGGGAGAGGGAGACAGATGTGGAATCCTTGGTGCTTTCTGAGCATGGCTGTTTTCTTACAGATGTTTCATTATCCAACAAAGTAACTTCATGAATGTTAGTGAGTGGGTTTGCTTCCTGTTTGTTAGTAGCTTGCCCTGATAGTGTTGGTGGGAATAATGTAGTAAATACTTGACAGACATAACAATGCAGATTTTACAAAATAATATATAAAAATACATTATTTTATTTCTTATTTCTTTGTAAAATATAAAGGTAATATTGAAAATAATATGAAGCATAATTTTAATGGTATTTTTTTTGTGATGGAGGAACTCACAAAAGAAAAACGCCCAGTGTCCCCAAAAGTCATTATATGGCCCTCGCTCACTGTCTTTTGGTTTGTAACCTGGTGCCCTTCACCACTATACCAAACTGGTTCTCATAAGCAGATGTAGATATGTAAATACCATGAGGAATCAAACCAATATTCTCATGGAAGATGAAAAAATAGTAAGTCAATAGAATTAATTCCATATAAATGTGGAATAAGCACAATTTCCATTGCACTAACATTAAGATTCACCATTTTAAATATTGCAGTGGGTAAGATGCTGAGTTTGTCGATTGAAAGGTCGGCAGTTCAGCAGTTCAAATCCCTAGTGCCACATAATGGGGTGAGCCCCCGTTACTTGTCCCAGCTTCTGCCAACCTAGCAGTTCAAAAGCACGTAAAAAATGCAAGTAGAAAAATAGGGACCACCTTTGGTGGGAAGGTAACAGTGTTCCGTTCACCTTTGGCATTGAGTAATGCCAGCCACATGACCATGGAGATGTCTTCGGACAGCACTGGCTCTTCAGCTTTGAAATGGAGATGAGCACCATCCCCTAGAGTCGGGAATGATTAGCACATATGTGTGAGGAAAACCTTTACTTTTAATACTTGAAGGTAAATGAGTTGAATTGATTCTTTTTTTTTTTTCATAAAAAGTTTTATTTTTACAATCATATCAAATAATTCATCCAATGTACAGTTATATACAATTAGTCGGGCTTGCCCAGTCACCACCCCCCTTTTTAACACTCTTCCCTCTTCTACCTTCTTTTACTTTCCAAACCTTCCTCTCCTTCTCTTATCTACATCCGCTCCTCCCTCCACCCTACACCTTCCTTCTCCCTCTACTATCCCTCTTCCTTCCTCTTCTCCTCTTTCCTACCTCCTACTCTCTCTTTTCTCCCTCCTCACCATTCTAAAATGGTAACTATGCAGACCCGATCCTACATTAATTATATTTCTTCAATAATCCCTGTACATTAACCATCACTCCATCTCTACCAAACCCCCAATTCCCTCCCCTTACCCCCACCCCCATCCCGACTTCCCAGAACAAAATGCAGGGTATCAAAACTAACAATCATAATCCAAAATAATTCCTAAATTATAATCTCTAGTCACACCACACTTAGTCACACTCTCAATTCCCCTCTCCTTCAAAAATATATCTAATACAAAATATTTCCTAAATTTACTCATATGCTATTCAATATTTTTTTTTATCTGATACTTATTTTAAATATAATCAATCCACATTTTCCATTCTAGAATATATTTTTCTAGTGTATAGTCTTTCAAGTAAGCGGAGATTTTGTCATCTCTGCCAGATTTGATACTTTGAGTGTCCATTCTTCGATTGTAGGTAATTCTTCTTTCTTCCAATACTGAGCAATCAAAAGTCTTGCGACTGTTATTAAGTTCAAAATCAATTTAGTCTCTATAGCTGTATAGTCCATAATTATTCCTAGTAGAAAGAACTGCGGAGTAAACTTAATCTTCTTTTCAAAATATTCTGCATGATCCACCATACTTTAATCCAAAATGCTTTAACTTTTTTACAAGTCCACCATATATGGTAATAAGTAGCATCTTCACAATCGCATCTCCAACATTTAGCAAGATCTAATATGTGTTTCTTGTAAACAGGTAATGTCATTTTTAAATTGTTTCAAATAATGAAATACTTTCCTTCTCTTCTACGGTGAGTTCAGGCCATTAACATTCCAAGATAGGAAACTTTTGGAACACCAGCCGCAGATCACATTTTACTTTAGGCCTTGCTCCTCCCACTGTTTCCGTTGTAGTAGTTGCCAGTTGTTGTTGTGCCTTCATCTCTTGTTCCTTGCGTTTAGCAGCAGCTCTTGTCAACCTTTGTTCTTTTGAATCTAAACCCGTCGTAGGTATTTCCAACACTTGTAATAAATCTTCTTCCATCACAATCTGTTCTTGTACCTGCTTCACTTCTCTTTCCTTCACTTCAGCCTCCTTCCTCTAGCTTCCAATGGGGAAGACTTCCAACTTTAATACCTCAACATAAAATTCTCTTGCTTTTCCAACCGTATTGAAACGATATACTTTCCTGCATAATATACTATTATACCAGTTGGAATATCCCATCTATATTCAATCTGATGTTTTTAAGTTCATTCACCAGGAAGGCAAATTCCTTCCTAGCCCTTAACATTTTGGTGGAATTTCCTTTAATATCAAAATATCTTGACCAGCAATCTGAATCTTCTCCCCTTATATGAAGCTTGCAAAATCTGATTTCTCACTGTTCTGTTTGTAAAATAAATAACAACATCCCTTGGCAACTTTTTTGCCTTGCTATCCAAGAATTCACACGATATATTTTATCAATTTGATAAGCCACATCTGCTGGACGAGCTGCTAATATCTCAGCAAATACTTCAGAAAAATTTCCTTAAATTCTCTTCCTTATTTTCTTTCAAACCTCGAATTCTAAGAGCAAATTCCATATTTCTATATTGTATCAAAACTATTTCATCCTCTGTTTTTCCATTTTACTTTGAAATTCATCCATTTTATTTTCTAATTTTAAATTATGTTGCTTAATTTCTTCAACCTCCTCCTCCAATAAAATCACATTCGTTGCCAAACTTGTACTGCCATTACAAATCCTTCTTTAACTTCTTTATTTCCACTTGAATTTCTGATATCTGCTCTTTCATTTCAGACATCTCATCAGTTATTACTTTAAATTTTTCTTCTATAAAGCCTTTTAAGTTCTCTTGTAACGCCTCTAAATTCAATGTTCTAGTCTCTGCTGTATGAGCTGGAGGCACCAGCTGATAAAGTTCCAGAGCTCTTTGTTACAGTAGACTTTAATTGTTTGGCTGCCATCTTCTATAAAATTATATATTTATTTATTTCCAACTTAATATTCACTTTAAATCTTCTTAACCTCTAAAAAACACAGTCTTTTAAAGCAGTATTTAAAAATCTCCCCTAGATTCTATCAGCAGGCAGCAAAGAGTTAAAGAGTAAAAGCAGCAAGTAACATGCAAATTACCAACTGCAGACGGAACGCTGAAAGTATCGCTTTCGCTTTCCACTCGTTAACTTGTTAACAATTCGCCTCCATTTTTTTACTGTTTTCAAGCTTGTTACAAAGTATCGGGGAATCGGCTTGGCTACTTGCATAAAGTTCTCCCACTTTCGTTCTGTCCGGTATAATCCTTTATTGTCCAAAATAAATCTCGGCGTTTGGTCGTGGTGATTGGTTCCGCCAAAGCAGAAGAATCCTCGGATCTGGAGCACTTGGTTACTGGAGGAACTTAACCCTTCAAACCCCTTTTTTCTCAGGGGCTTTAGGGAAATTCAACCTCTGCCCTCAGCTCACCACCTTCTCCTTCTCCCGAAGAAGGGGTTTTCCGAACCGCTGGACAGCAGATTTAAGCTGTCCTAGCGATTCCACATAATCCAGAGGTTGGTGATCGTAAAGATCACCGCCATCACCTACGGTGCCAAACCGGAAGCAAGTTGAATTGATTCTTTACATATATTTTGGAAGTGATTATTCATTTAACTAGTGTCAATGAGAAAAGTTTGGGCTGCCAATCTTCCCCTCATATTGGATATGAGGATTGGCTAAAGTTCATGATATACAGCAGGCATGATTTAGCAATAAAACCTCTTGACCCTGATCACTGGATTCCTCTGAATTAATGGTAAAGAAAATATCAGTAGCAAATGTGGTAGAGCCAAAGGACAAACGCTAGTGGTTAGTAGAAAACATGGTACCCCTCAAAGGACAAAGCCTTCAGTCTGGAAAATTATTTGTGACAGGAAGAGAATTCTTAAGTGTATACGTTTATGTGGGAGGAAGGGAGAGAGAAAGGAAGAGAAATTGGGGAAGGAAATTTGAGTGGATGGGAAAGATGTTACAAAGCAGTATTTTTTCAAACTTTTTAGAATTGTTTGTCTCAACATACATTTTAATGCACCTATGGCCCTATTAAGTATCTACTGCATCCGGTTGGACCTTGGCAATTCTCTAGTGAATAATTCAGCCCTAGGCTGTTTAGCAGCATTCTACTTTTAAAATATATGCATTTAGTTGCTATATATAGTATTGCGTAGGTCGTTGCTACTGAAAAAAAAGTGTGTGTGCCTTTCTCTGTTATGGTAAAATATGAGCTTGGCTTCAACTGTGGCTGCCATAATTATTCATATGGAGGAAGTTTATGATAATAAAACCTCCACACGCTTGCAAATTGTCTAACACTCATCGTGTAGCTTTCAAGAACAGCTACATATTTTCTTTGTAGATATTTTCTCCCAGCCGTAGAGTTTTAGTGCAAGTCAAGCTTGCAGAAGGTATGCATCTGGGTATTGGTGAAATCTAAGATATTTTCAGGAAGTGTCAATTCCACTGTTATTGCATGACTGGGAACAGTGAGTACATGATTGGTTAGGTAAACTCAGGTTAATTCAGTACTGCAGCCTAAACTGCTAGGCTCCTATGCTGCCGAGCTGCTTCTTAAATCAATTTCAAAATTATTACTATTATTATTAAATTTGTTTGCTACCCATCAGTTTAACCCATGATGGGTTATTCCCCTACTCCTTGATCTTCCCATCTACAAAGGGAAGTAAGTCCCATTGGCTGGCTATGTGAATGAGTCAATCAGTGCCTGCCTTTTTGTTTAAGGAATAGTTCCCTTCTTTTCCAGATGTTTGCATACTTTTTGTCATCCAACATTATTACCTTTGCTACTAAAGTAGACCCATTTTTCCCAATATGCTACCACCAGAGCTCTAATGATCCATTAAACAATAGGGAAAGCATTTTTTAAAAATTGCTACTACATCCCTCTGTTGGCCCAAGAAAACTTTGTAAGGAAGAATTAATAATTGAGTTGAGGGTTGGATTAGAAGACCTCCAAGTTGCCAAGGGAAGGGAAGGGAAGGGTAGGGAAGGGAAGGTTTTCAGTACTGTGGGTTGCAGATGGAAAAGGTTATCCGTTGCTCAGTCTGGACAATGAAAGTGTGATAATTGAAGAAAGTTGTTAATGGTCCATTGTGGTGATATGTACAAATCTGCATTAAACCAGCCAATTGTTCTTTCTGTAATTTCCTGAATATCCTCCTCCTCCTCCTCCAAAACAGGAATAACATATGCTCTCCACTGTTCTGAGTCCTTGCCAAGTTTTCATCAGTTCTCAAAGATTACACTTAGTGGAACTCCAATCATCTTTCTTACAGGAAGTAATTAATCTGGCCCTAGAGACTTGAATTCATTAAAATTAGTCAGTCCTGCAGGGAAAAAAAATGATGTCATGTAATGCTAGTAAATTAAATCATAAACTTTTTGAATTCTAATTTTGAAGTTTTGTGTACAATGCTTTGCACTGGACCTTAGGTCAGATTAAATGATATATGTAATTAGATTTCTCCTCTATCATACCTATATTTCTGATGGATTCACAATCTTTCCTCACTATTTAGAAGGTCACCCTCATTTTAAACATCAGTCACCTTTTTATTCCCTCCTCCCCCGTCAAAAAAATCCAGAAAAATCCATACAAATCTTCGTAGAGGCTGAGGCTGCTGTTGTTGATATTACCAACGCTGGGAGAGGCACTGTACTGTTTTGCCACCTGTCATTAGATCACAAGCAATCATATAGCTAGAAAGTATAGGACATGGTTGAAGAAACCACCTTATGAAAATGGCATGCAAAACACCCTGGAGGAATTGCTGCATATAATAGAACAGAGGAGTTCATGTGGAATATCTGCAGGGCTGAACTTGAAGCAAGTAGAACAGACACTACTGGTTGAGTTGACTGTAAATAGAGTGGGATATATATATATATTCAGATCTGAGTATGAAGCAGGAAGATATCTGGGGAGTTTTGAAGAATGTTAGTCTCCGGAAAGACAAGAAATGGAGTAAGAGAACCCCTGGATTAAAAAAAAACAGGGATAGGACTGTCATTCATTGGCCTATTAAGAATAGGATGCAATGGATAAGAGACTTTGAGAGGAGTGAATGTCTTGATGCCTATTGGAACATTTTAAATAGTGATTGAAAGTGTGGGCAATTGAGTTGGTACTTCCATATCTCTCTCTCTCTCTCTCTCTGGTTGAATGAAGGTGTGCTTTGATAGTTTGTGGAGTTTACTTCATTTATGTGGTGGTGGGAATTGAAGACATTACACATATGGAAGAGCTTAATTCATTACTGGAGAGCAAAATGAGGTACGTTGGGTGATCAGGCTGGTTAATAGAGGAAAAGAGAGTCAGTTTGGTCTACTGATTAAAACACCAAGCTAGAAAATGGGTGACTATTAGTTCAAGTCCAGTCTTAGCCATACAGTAAAAGCCAGCTGAGTGACTCTTGACCAGTGATTCTCTACCACTTCTACCCACTTCCCAGGTTCGTTGTTGTGGGAAAAATAGGAGGAAGAAGGTGTGCTGCAAATGTTCACTGCCTTCAATTATTTGTAAAAATGATAAATGTGGGAAGTTAATTAATTAAGTAATTAATATAATAAAAGTGCAACCTTCAGTTTGGTTCCACTGGATCACATCTACAGCTACATATCCATGTGCTTCAAAATGCTTTTTTTGGATAAAGAGATGGAAAATCTTACGTAGGTTAACTGATATTTTTGCACAATTCTCTATAGAGAACATTACCCAGTTAGATGCCAGTTGAGACTCTGGTAGGATTACTCAGAAAAATGTTTTGTGAAGCCACCTGGGATTGTTCTCAGCTTGCAGAGATTAATAAGGTACCATAGATAGGATTATCTATAGCACAAGTTCCAACACCTATGTGTTAAATCCATGGCATACCTGGCTCTTTCAGCTTAATTTAACCAAAAAGATGATTTTCAAAGGTTATAGACACTTTGAAAAAGAGAGAAGTAACATCTACCTAAGAGAAGGCAAGGGACACGGTGGCTCAGTGGCTAAGATGCTGAGCTTGTCGATTGAAAGGTCGGCAGCTCAGCGGTTTGAATCCCTAAGTGTCGCGTAACAGGGTGAGCTCCCGTTACTTGTCCCAGCTTCTGCCAATCTAGCAGTTCAAAAGCACATAAAAAATGCAAGTAGAAAAATAGGGACCACCTTTGGTGGGAAGGTAACAGCATTCCGTGCGCCTTTGATGTTTAGTCATGCTGACCAATGAACACGGAGACGTCTTTGGACAGCGTTGGCTCTTCGGCTTTGAAACAGAGATGAGCACTGCCCCCTAGAGTCAGGAATGACTAGCATATATGTGCGAGGGGAACCTTTACCTTTACCTTTAAGAGAAAGCAATGCTCCCACATGAAGAGACTAAGTCTAAATTCAGTCACACTAGAAGTTTCTGTTTTTCCTATTCTTTTTCTCGGAAAGATTATAGAGAATGTGGTAAGACCCAACTACAAAAGAACCTAGAGTAAACGGAGTAAAACCTAGAGTAAACCTAGAATAAAAATTGTCTAGATTTCTTTTATTCAGGGCTGGGTAGAAGAGAAAAGCAGTCTTGGTTGGTCTGATTGGTTATCTTCATTAGGACTTAATGTAGATAGAGAGTGAAAAACTAGATGTTTTACGCCATTTATGAAGCATTGATTCATTATATTTATTTATTAATTTATTTCTTTCATCTTATTTGTATAGCCACCCTTCCTCACAAAATGTGACTCTGGGTAGTGTATAATTTAGAAAAACAAACATAAAATGAAGAATATTTTTAAAAATTCCACAATTAAAAAACATCAATATTATTATTAAAAAGACTAAGAGAGAGCATATTTGATGTTATAGGCAGTGTAGCTTTCTCATATCTTTAAAAAGAACCTTAGTATAGATTTCTAAGCAGATAAAGTTGAAAAGTTTCAGATTCCTTTTGAAGCTGACGTTCAGGCAGCTCAAGAATCATTTTGCTAGGCCTTGCAAATCTGTTCCCACAGAAAACTACCAGACTCCTTTTACACCCCTAATCAATTGCTCCATGAAGCGTAGGCCACTGGCTTTCTGAGCCGGAGTTTTACATACACTCACTTTGCAAGAATCATCCCATAAAAGGTACTGTTTTGTGATATTCTCTTTTTGTTCAATGAACCATATTTCATGTATAGTTACAGAAATTGTTTGGAAATATTGTTTTCCAGCCCAAATAGTGAAGTATATATCCTTGCCACTTTTCTCCACAAAGATAACACTCATGATTATTTATATCCTGTTTACTGGCAGAATTGTTGGGGATTCTGTTTCTAATATTACTATTATAGCATGAATGATTTGCAATGGTTTCAGTGACAAATAGTACAGCTCAGTACTAGAGAACAAAAAAAACCCAAAAAAAACCAGTGAACAATTCCCTTAGAATAAGTCTACTTTATGAATCTGGAATATAACAAGCAATCATTGCTTGTTATACTTTTTGACAGTTTAAGTATTAAAAAAATCAATTACTATGGAACTAGTATCCAGATTAATGTTGAAAATAAACCTGCATCTACGCGTACCTGCTAAAAGAACATTGATTTTTTTTATTGTTTGAGAGAGGCTAGCTATATTTAATTTCTTTTATTGATTTTTTTTTCTTAAGCCCTTTATTCAATGCATGTGAGATACAATGCAATTTCTTATAGGGGAGCAAAGCCCAATCCCAGACTTGTGAATTAATTTTTACATGAATGAGAACGGTGCTTAGTAATTTGATGAGTATTTCAGGGCAAAGTTGGTAATTTTCTCCTTTATTATTTATAAATATTAAGAGCTCCTGACTTGGGCAGACTCACATGGGTTCATATGAGAAGACTTTCCAATAATTTCTGAAAACACGGCAAATCAGAAATCTCATGCCTCATTCCACATGCACTATAAACGCCAATGCTTAAAATGAAAATGTGCAGTGCCTCTTCTCTGCAAAGCAAGTAGCTTATGATCAGTGGTGGGATTCAAATAATTTAACAACCGGTTCTCTGCCCTAATGATTTCTTCCAACAACCAGTTCATCAAGCTGCTTAGAAAGTTAACAACCGGTTCTGCCGAAGTGGTGAGAACTTGTTGAATCCCATCACTGCTTATGATCCTTCAAAAAGTAGTCAGAAACACTTCATGAAACATAGTGATTGAATTAAGAAATATTCAACCTTAGGGTTTGAAGACAACAATCTTAAAAAATAAATCACATAATATGATTTGCATTTTGTAGTTGTTATGAGAGGAATGGCTGTGCAAATGCCAGTGTCCTTCTCTAGCAAGAAATTCAAAGGTTTTCCACTAGAGACATTTAAAATACATTAATGCTTTGATGAAGTGGTGGGGGGATGACAAGGCTGAGGCACTGTGCCAAATTGTCCTTCTCCAGGGCTTCTGTAGTTTTACTTATTGTACACTGGATTCCAAATAGCTTCTCAAGCTCTGTTGGTCTCACTGGGTAGGTGAAGATGGGTGTCCTTCACTGCCTGGCCCTCCTAACCGGGGGTCTCCAAACTTGACAACTTTTAGACTTAAGGATTTCAACTCCTAGAATTCCCAGCCAGCATGGGAGCTGAAGTCCACAAGTCTTAAAATTGCCCAGTTTGGACAGCTCTGGCTTAGCTGATGTTTTGACCAGCTTTTAAACCAACACTGCAGCATTGTTGGAATGGGTCTCCTGAAAGCAGGAAGCCAAAACTGGCACTGTATGAGGGTCAATTTAATCTAGGGAAACAACCCATCATAGTCTAGCAAAATAGTCTTTACTTCCATCAAAGTGAGCTTTGGAGTTTAACGAAAATGTTACTGTTGTAAATGTGGGGGCTTAGTTACTTCTAAGGACTGTCACTGAAATGGGGCAGAGGGTGGCGATGTTACTCTGCTGCTTCTCAAAGTGGCAAATCATTTTGGCAAGGAAAGGAGAAGCACTGCACAAAAATTAAAAAGGCTCATTAACACAAAGATCTTCCTTGGCATACAAGCATGTTAATAGAACAGGCGGTGGTAATATCGTCTCCTCTCTCGCTCCATTCTGGTTTCAAAAATAGAATGTGAAAATAGCATCAGCAGCACTGAAAATAAAGCAGAGAGCTTAGGTTGATCTATCGAGCCACGCACCAGAACGTCAGAGCAGTCAACATTATGTTGCACCATTTTGGCTTAGAGATAATGTGACACTTTGTCTTGATGATTTTGTGTAGAAATAATATGGAAGGGTTATCCTTATGGCAGTGCATTTAGAAATTTTACAACATAGATTCTAAGCACTGAAATTACTTGAAAGGTTTAATGAGACTTACAGTATACACTGTGCCCAAGCATGCCTACCCAGAAGGCAGCTCAACTTTCTCCTGGCTTCTAAAGAAATGTGAATAAGACTGCAGCCTTGCACCAATGATTGATTCCCTCAGAGACAGTGGTGAGATTCAAATAATTTAACAGCCGGTTCTCTGCCCTAATGACCGGCTAGGTGGGGGTCGCCAGGGTGGGCATAGCCAGGGGCTGTGACAGAAATCACTCAGCTTCCAGCACACACCCCAGGAGCAAAAACGGACCATGGGGGGGGGGACGCGCTGCCCCCTGTACCCCATTTTGCGTCTAGTAGACCTCCCTACAGCCTCCTAGGAGCAAAAACAGGCCGTGAGGGCCCCGCACCGGCCACCCCCATGCCCTGCTTTGGGCCTAGTAGGTCTCCCTGCACTTACCTAGGAGCCAAAATGGGACGTGTGGGGACTCCCAGAAGGGGTGGGGAGGGAAGGGGCCAGCCAGCAATTTAACAACTGGTTCGCCCGAACTGGCCCGAACCGACTGAATCCCACCACTGCCCAGAGACCATTGTTTTCAGATATAAGGCATCCTTTACTGCAGAGAAAGCCGTGTAAAACCTGGAGACATATTAA
Source organism: Ahaetulla prasina (assembly GCF_028640845.1). NCBI lineage: Eukaryota > Metazoa > Chordata > Lepidosauria > Squamata > Colubridae > Ahaetulla > Ahaetulla prasina. Next base: position 126,404,783 of record NC_080539.1, read on the forward strand.
GAGTGATGCTGCCTCTGCTACCAATGCCTTTCTGATATAGTGGTAGAGGAGAGGAGAGGAGAGAAGGCAGAGGACATATCAAAAATGACCACATCACTTATTAAGTCATAAGGATATTGTCTCTATTTCCACAATGAGTACCCACAACTGTTTGCTTTTTAATCTTTCTTGGCTAAATTTGATTTGAAAAGTGGTGCCCTGGAGCATCCCCAGAGCACGCATAACTAATTGAAACAATTCTTTGCCTTGCCCACATTAAAAGTATATATTCAGTTTCATGCTATGCCCGTAACAAGAAATTATTATACATCAGGGAGTGTGTGTGTATCGCCCATCTGTTATTGAGAGAAGCCTGGTTGCCTTCAGAGGAGCAAAGTCTGCAAAGAGGCTGCATTCCTATACAGTATATTTAAACCATACACAACATGCTTCTTAATAATTGAATCTACAGAATTTAGTAAGTAATGCATTCCTAAAAGGGTGATGGGCAACACCTCCTTTTGATAAATATTTGCACAGGGGAAACTTCTTTTCCAGAAATCTGTCACATACTAATTTTAAGCATCTGAGCTAGGTTTTTTTTCCCCTCAAGCCAGAGTTCATGCTGATAATTTGGAATTTGAATTTACAGCACTTCCTGCCAATTTCAGCACTTTTGGAGGCTACCAGGTTGTGGAATGCTGACATTTGAATTTAAAAGTAATTTAAATATTCTTACAAGAAGGCACTATTTGTTAAGAACATATCAAGCACATAATAGCACTACACATCTGAAAAATGTAGAGATTAATATGTTTTTTTTAAAAAGAAAACCTGTTATTTTGACAAAAAAATATTCTGAATGTTTTTCTTATCTAATGTTTTCTTTCAACACTGTTTTTGATTAGCTGATTATTTAATGTAATATACCTTCTTTGGATATTGAGGACCTGGCGTATAAGGAGCTTCTCATATCTGACACAAAGTTGGCAGAAGTACGTGAAGGGTAGGTTCCACCAAGCAATTTTCTTTCATTAGCAGGGATCCCCTGATACTCTGAAAATACATCTGATGGATTTGATGGACTACACAAATAGTCCTGCTGTCTGGTAGCTCTAGGTGGCATAGATAGAATGTCTGGGATTACACCTTCCATCAAAAAATCATATTGTATTTCGTATGTATAGCTCCCAAGCCGGGAGTGGGCCGGGATAGCTCAGGCAGTAGAGAAGCCTGTTATTAGAACACAGAGCCTGCAATTTCTGCAGGTTCGAGCCCGGCCCAAGGTTGACTCAGCCTTCCACCCTTTATAAGGTAGGTAAAATGAGGACCCAGATTGTTGGGGGGGCAATAAGTTGATTTTGTAAAAAATATACAAAATAGAATGAGACTATTGCCTTATACATTGTAAGCCGCCCTGAGTCTTCGGAGAAGGGCGGGGTATAAATGTAAAAAAAAAAAAAAAATCCATGTAGAAATGAGGAGAATGTTAATGGTAGGTTCTCATGCTTATGAATAAATGGATATATATGGGTGTGGAATGCTTGTTACTCATTTGTGTATTCCTCTATTGGGAAATAATTGGGAAATTCTAAGAAATACAAGCATTGTTCTGACTTCCACATCACCAAATCTTCTGAAAACGGAAAGAATCAATGGTTATAGCCACCCACTTCAAACCAGTGCACATTGTTAACAATAATAGCCAGTAAACAGAGGGAAGAATAACATTAAAATCAGGGGTGGTGCTGACTTATCTTAACAACTGGTTCACAAATGTGAGTAACCACCTCCGTGCGTGCTACCTCCGCACATGCGCAGGACCTTCTGCGCATGCGCAGAGCATAAAAAAGAATGTGATGACATCAGGGCGGGTGGGCGGAGCCTCCCACAGCCCCAGCTACTGGTTTGCCCAAACTGAGTAGAACCGGCAGAATCCCACCACTGATTAAAATGATAAATCATAATAAAATAAGCTGCATTGGGCAACTTCAAACCTATAAAGTAGCAAAAAAACCCAATCAAGATAAATACCAATCTCCCAATGTCTAAAACAATAACAACAGCAGTTCTTTAGTGCCATTCAAATGACAGGCAGGGTTGGGCCTATTCAAATCTTTAAGAGAATGCTTTTCAAAGGGTAGTGGCAATGGAATCCCATGTGTTTTATTATGAGTGTATATGCAGATTGATGTGTAGCTTTCTCACAATGTCTTTATTTAACTGTGATTTTGACACCTGTAATTTTTTTTCAGGACTGAAACCAGTGGAAAATATTTTTTTTTCAAATAGTCTCCTGAACTTCCATTGCTGAGTTTGCTATATTATGTTTCCCGTGACCATGGTGTAGCAGCAGATGTTTTGCAATGCTTACAAGTTGGAAAGGTTATACCTTGAAGCTTTCACGTCTCTCTTTCACTTGGCCTGAAATTATGGCCTTGCCCTTGAGTTTTTCTATATCTCCTACCATTTCCTACCATGATGAGCTGTGGTGGTGCAGTGGTTAGAATGCAGTACTGCAGGCTATTTGCTGGCTGCAGTTTGGGAGTTCAATTCTCACCAGCTCAGGGTTGACTCAGCCTTCCATCCTTCTGAGGTCAGTAAAATGAAGACCCAGATTGTTGGGAATAATATGCTGACTCTGTAAACCATTTAGAGAAGGCTGTAAAGCACTGTGAAGCGGTATATACCTCTAAGTGCTATTGCTATTTCACATTCTAAAAGGCCCATTTTAAATACTGGCATAAGGTGGCCTTATCAAGAAACCATTTGACAATAAAGATGATCATATAAAAGCCAATCCTCATCAGGTCCTTGCATTAGAATTTACATGCCACCAGACTTTTTAATATTTTAAAATAGTTATTGTTATGTATTCATGTTTGTACCTTTAAATATTTGAGCGGGAAATCAGCACGTTGCTGATTGGACGAAGCATCCAGCAGAACTGTATAAAAGGAGAGGTTTTTCCCCCAGCCTGTTGCTGGGTTCACCCTATATTAAAGAGCTGTTGTCACTACCCTGGTCTCCAGCCTCGTTACTTCCCGAACTTAACATTGGCGACGAAGGTGGGATCTCGAGGCTAAGGAGAACCAGAACCGAGCTGAAGCACGATAGACCCGAACCCAGCAAACTCAGGGCAGAAAAGCGGAGATGGCCAGTTACACTCCGCCCGCACCGTTTGACCCGGCTAAGGAGAAATGGGGAACGTATATGACCCGTTTCGAAAGCTTTCTAGAAGCCAACGAACTGCAAGGAGTTCCAGATAACCGAAAAAGGGCTTATTTCTTAAGCCACTGCGGTCCGGAGGTCATTGATATCGCGGAAGCCCTGGCAGAGCCATCGCCGTTGCAGTCGGTGTCGTGGCCAACTTTTTTACTTTTAAAAGCATTCTTTCAGCCAAAGACCTCTGATGATCCCAGCTGAGTTGCCAGACTGTCAGAACCCTTTAAAAGCATTTTTTGGCCAAAGAGGTTGTAAAAAAATGCTTTTAAAGAGTTCTGATGATCCCAGCTGAGCTGCGCAATCATGAGAGGCTTTTTTTTTTACTTTTAAAAGCATTTTTTGGCCAAAGAGGTTGTAAACAAAATGCTTTTAAAGGGTTCTGATGATCCCAGCTGAGTTGCCAGACTGTCAGAACCCTTTAAAAGCATTCTTTCAGCCAAAGACCTCTGATGATCCCAGCTGAGTTGCCAGACTGTCAGAACCCTTTAAAAGCATTCTTTCAGCCAAAGACCTCTGATGATCCCAGCTGAGTTGCCAGACTGTCAGAACCCTTTAAAAGCATTTTTTGGCCAAAGAGGTTGTAAACAAAATGCTTTTAAAGGGTTCTGATGATCCCAGCTGAGCTGCGCAATCATGAGAGGCTTTTTTACTTTTAAAAGCATTTTTTGGCCAAAGAGGTTGTAAACAAAATGCTTTTAAAGGGTTCTGATGATCCCAGCTGAGTTGCCAGACTGTCAGAACCCTTTAAAAGCATTCTTTCAGCCAAAGACCTCTGATGATCCCAGCTGAGTTGCCAGACTGTCAGAACCCTTTAAAAGCATTCTTTCAGCCAAAGACCTCTGATGATCCCAGCTGAGTTGCCAGACTGTCAGAACCCTTTAAAAGCATTTTTTGGCCAAAGAGGTTGTAAAAAAATGCTTTTAAAGAGTTCTGATGATCCCAGCTGAGCCGCGCAATCATGAGAGGCTTTTTTTTTACTTTTAAAAGCATTCTTTCAGCCAAAGACCTCTGATGATCCCAGCTGAGCTGCGCAATCATGAGAGGCTTTTTTACTTTTAAAAGCATTCTTTCAGCCAAAGACCTCTGATGATCCCAGCTGAGCTGCGCAATCATGAGAGGCTTTTTTACTTTTAAAAGCATTTTTTGGCCAAAGAGGTTGTAAACAAAATGCTTTTAAAGGGTTCTGATGATCCCAGCTGAGCTGCGCAATCATGAGAGGCTTTTTTACTTTTAAAAGCATTTTTTGGCCAAAGAGGTTGTAAACAAAATGCTTTTAAAGAGTTCTGATGATCCCAGCTGAGTTGCCAGACTGTCAGAACCCTTTAAAAGCATTTTTTGGCCAAAGAGGTTGTAAAAAATGCTTTTAAAGGGTTCTGATGATCCCAGCTGAGCTGCGCGATCATCAGAGGCTTTTTTTTTTACTTTTAAAAGCATTTTTTGGCCAAAGAGGTTGTAAACAAAATGCTTTTAAAGGGTTCTGATGATCCCAGCTGAGTTGCCAGACTGTCAGAACCCTTTAAAAGCATTCTTTCAGCCAAAGACCTCTGATGATCCCAGCTGAGTTGCCAGACTGTCAGAACCCTTTAAAAGCATTTTTTTTGGCCAAAGAGGTTGTAAACAAAATGCTTTTAAAGGGTTCTGATGATCCCAGCTGAGTTGCCAGACTGTCAGAACCCTTTAAAAGCATTTTTTGGCCAAAGAGGTTGTAAACAAAATGCTTTTAAAGGGTTCTGATGATCCCAGCTGAGTTGCCAGACTGTCAGAACCCTTTAAAAGCATTCTTTCAGCCAAAGACCTCTGATGATCCCAGCTGAGTTGCCAGACTGTCAGAACCCTTTAAAAGCATTTTTTGGCCAAGGAGGTTGTAACCAAAATGCTTTTAAAGGGTTCTGATGATCCCAGCTGAGTTGCCAGACTGTCAGAACCCTTTAAAAGCATTTTTTGGCCAAAGAGGTTGTAAACAAAATGCTTTTAAAGGGTTCGAAGATGTCTTCAAGGACTGCCTGGGCAAGTACAAGGGACCCCTATTTCCTTCAACTTAGACCCCAGGTAGCCCCATTAGGCTTAAGGCGAGGAGAGTCCCTTTGCCCTAAAACCAAAATCGATAAGGAGCTGGACAAGCTCATAAATCAGGGATTTTGGTGCCAGTCGATCACGCAAAGTGGGAGACGCCAATCGTCACCCCAATAAAGTCGGACGGGTCAATTAGAATTTGCGCTGACTACAAGGCGGCGCTTAACAAAGCCTTACAGAAAAGCGCTTACCGGTTCCGTGGTGCAACACTTATTGCACTCTTTGGGGCAAGGGCAAGTCTTTGCAAAGTTAGACTTGGCCCAAGCCTACCAACAACTGCCAGTAGACGCCCGCACAGCAAGCCCAAACGATTGTAACGCACAGGGGGCATTCAAGTGCACCCGATTGCAATTTGGGGTCAGTGTGGCACCAGGGCTGTTCCAAAACCTAATGGAACGACTACTGCAGGGCTCCCAGGGTAGTTCCCTACTTGATGATGTCCTAATTTCAGGGAAAACATGGAGGAATTGGGGAGCGTTTAAGAAAGGTTTTGAGCATTTTCCGGACAGCGGATTAAAAGTCAAGACAAACAAATGCCAGATAGGGGTCGAATCCGTCGATTTCTTGGGCTACGGATAGACAAGAAAGGAATTCACCCTACTGAGAGCAAGGTTAAGGCAATTAGGAAGGCTCCAGCGCCCAAAAACAAAGCAGAGCTGCAGGCATTCCTGGGATTGGTTAATTTTTACGGTCTTTTAAAGAACAAAGCAACCGTTGGAACCGCTGCATAGGCTCTTAGGAAAAATACTGTTTGGTCTTGGGAAAGTCAGAAAATAGGGCTTTTGAAGCAGTAAAGAACCTGCTCTCAAGTGATAGCCTGCTCATCCAATATCACGACTCATTACCCTAGTGCTGGTTTGCGATGCCTCCCTTATGGGGTGGGGCTGTACTCAGCCATAGACTTCAAACGGCACAGAAGCCCCTATAGCGTTCTACTCTAGAACGATGTCCTCCCCAGAGAGGAACTACAGCCAATTAGACAAAGAAGCACTAGCCATTGTGTCAGGGGTCAAAAATTCCACGAATATGTCTTTGGGCGGAATTTTGAAATCGTGACTGACCACAGACCGCTACTAGGATACTGGCTGGCGACCGCCCAACGCCTGTGGCACTTTCGCCACGCTTGACCCGATGGACTATATTCTTAGCCGCCATTCGCACAAGCTGCAGCATCGACCAGGAAAGAAGTGGGGCATGCAGGCGCGTTAAGCCGATGCCCACTACCAGGGGCGACCGAAGACCCCACTCCGGGGCGCCCATCCTACTTATTGACTCGTTGGACTCTGGCCCAGTCACATCTAAGGAAGTGGCTCGGGCATCATACCGACATTGTGTTAAGGACTGTACTCGGTTGGGTACAGAGAGGTGGCCGCCGGGCTTAACGGTTCAAAGAATTTGTTAAAAAGCGAGATGAGCTCTCGGCTCAAGGGGTGCCTGTTATGGGGTGATCGTGTAATAATTCCTGATAAGTTAAGGGAAAGGTATTGGACCTCCTCCACGAGGTCACCCAGGGATCGTAAGGATGAAGGGTTAGCTAGAAGCTATGTATGGTGGCCACTCATGGACGCAGAGATTGCTGAGAGGGTAGGGAAATGCCAAGCTTGCCAAGAGTCCAGACCTCTACCCCAACGGCCCCAGTCAGAGAATGGGAAAAGCCCCAAGGGCCCTGGTCAAGAATCCACATTGATTTTGCTGGCCCTTTCCACGGCCAAACGTTCCTAGTGGTTGTTGATGCATTTTCCAAATGGTTGGAGATCATACTCATGAAATCCACTACGGCCGAAGCAGTAATCGCAACCCTCGCCACCTATTCGCAACTCACGGGTTGCGGACACTCTGGTGTCCGACAATGAGCCCAATTCACGGCAGCCCAGTTTGCAGAATACCGGCCAGAGGAAGGCATCGGACATGCCCTCTCTGCGCCTTTCCACCCTGCGTCGAATGGCCTTGCAGGACGTTCCGTCCGGGGCGCTAAGGAGGCATTGTCCAGGCTCAAGCCAGGGGACTGGCAAACAAAATAGACTTTCCTGGCCGTCCAGCACAGAACCCCAAGCACGGCCACCGGGAAAAGCCCAGCCGAACTGCTAATGGGACGGAAACTCCGGTGCCCACTTGACCGCTTGAACCCCTATTACACACCCGAGGGTTACAAGGGGGAACTAGAAAAGACAAGGGAAATGAGCATAGGCGACCGGTGTGGGCCCGAAACTATGGGGACGGCCCTAGTTGGTTCAGGACAAATAATAAAGATAACCAGCCCAAAATCGTACGTGGTAGAGCTACCAGACAACCGAGTGTGGCGGCGCCACATAGATCAGTTAAGGAAACGAATAACTGACCAAACCGAACCAAAAGAAACAGATCATGACCAATACCACTTTGAATCCACAGCTGACAATGACCCGGGGGAGGCGCAAGACTTAGCTGAGGTCCCAGAGTTCCAGCGACGCCATCAGGTCCCCGAGGGAAGCAGCAGGGAAAATTCCAAAATTAATCCAAGCCCGGATGGCCAAGAAAAAGTCGGCCAATAATCCGGAGCCCGATGGCCCAGAGAAAGAGCTGGGAGGAGAAAACAGCCCCTCCGACCAGCTCAAAACACCACCCAGAACTGAACCGCGCAGGTCAGAAAGAACTAGGAGACGCCCAGGTTATTTGCGTGACTACGTCAAAAATAACATGTAAATAAATATGTAAATAGAGGCAAAGTGTTTTCTGGGAGGGGAGGAGTGTTATGTATTCATGTTTGTACCTTTAAATATTTGAGCGGGAAATCAGCACGTTGCTGATTGGACGAAGCATCCAGCAGAACTGTATAAAAGGAGAGGTTTTTCCCCCAGCCTGTTGCTGGGTTCACCCTATATTAAAGAGCTGTTGTCACTACCCTGGTCTCCAGCCTCGTTACTTCCCGAACTTAACAGTTATATCCCCATAAAATCAATAAAACTGAAAATCCATATCCTAATTCTACAGCTCTGATTGCTAGAAAAATTAGAAAGAGCATTTTGTTTTTCAAACTAGATCACTAAGCACATTTGACTCATCCAATTACTTCAAAATAGCCTACAGAAAATTTAGATCCATATGAATCTTCTTTTATTTTTCTTGGCAGATAGAGAATTGCAATCCACCTTTAAAGTAGTTTTATAACTCATAGGCAGTCAAACTATGGTACATATAGCTAGCATTCAAATCTGATAATAGGACATTTGTGCATCTCTTCCTCAAAACTCAGAGCTCAGAATATATTCATGTATCCCTTTATGGTCCTCCCATTTGGACAATCTACTTAGAAGCCATTAAGCTCTCTGAGATTCAGTGCTGTGCATTCAGCTCTCAAAAACTGAAGCTTTGCTAAGATTAATGTCCTGGGTGCAATCTACCACAAACCAGTTTCTCAGTGTTCATTACTTAAATGAATGGCTTCAGCAAGGCTTCGGTACATTCACACATGAATCTGAAAAGCAATCAGAATCTCTCTATCCAGGCACAAAGCTGGCCTGGTATAATTTAAAAAAAAAAAATCATATTTGCTGGCAAAAGAAATATAAATTGATAAATTAAGCTAAGGAGAAAACTGATGAGCAATTTGTTAAATACGTTAATCTCTCATTTAAAGGAAAGAAACCAAGAACTAGCCAAGAAGAGAATATGCCATTTAAGAGCTCAAAGTTATGAAAAGGGTATTGACAAGGACAAGAGGATTTTGCAGTCCTTTTTCTCACAATTTTCAATAGGCATTACACAATTGTAAATATGGAGGGCAGTCAGAAAGAGTGCACTTGCATCTCCTTGCCAATGCCCCAAAGTTGATGAAGAAGATTTGAAATGACACTAGTATTACATCCTTTAGCACAAGGGTGAAATGTAAAATTTGTTACTACCAGTTCTGTGGGTGTGGCTTGGTGATGGTGGTGGTAATGTGACTGGGTGGGCATGGCCAACTTTTTTTTTTACTTTTAAAAGCATTTTTTTTGGCCAAAGAGGTTGTAAACAAAATGCTTTTAAAGGGTTCTGATGATCCCAGCTGAGTTGCCAGACTGTCAGAACCCTTTAAAAGCATTTTTTCTACAACCTCTTCGGCCGAAAAGGTTGTAAAAAAATGCTTTTAAAGAGTTCTGATGATCCCAGCTGAGCCGCGCAATCATGAGAGGCTTTTTTTTTACTTTTAAAAGCATTCTTTCAGCCAAAGACCTCTGATGATCACGCGGCTCAGCTGGGCATGGGTGGGAGGGGGGCAGGGATTTTTGCTACCGGTTTTCTGAACCACCTGCCAACATCGCTACTGGATCAGGCAATCCGGTCCGAACTGGGAGCATTTCACCCCTGCTTTAGCACCATCAGGACTCCTATTGGTACAAAGCTCCCTAATACAGGTACTTATATATTTTGCCCATCAATCTAGGGATGTCCACATTTTTTTCCAGAGCATGGAAATTGTTTGTCTTCTAAAAAAAACATTTTCTGGAACCCCTGATCTGCAAAAATGTGGCTGTGACATTATTTTGGAACAAGGCCTGCCTTTTCCACTTCCCTATGCACGGTCACACATGTCCTTGTCACTTCCCGCCTGGACTACTGCAATACTCTCTACATGGGGCTCCCCTTGAAGAGCACCAGGAGGCTCCAGCTGGTCCAGAACGTGGCTGCGCGGGTAATAGAGGGAGCACCGCGATGCTCCCATGTAACACCTCTCCTGCGCAGCCTGCACTGGTTGCCAGTGGTCTTCTGGGTGCAATTCAAGGTGTTGGTTGCCACCTTTAAAGCACTCCATGGCACAGGATCAGGTTACTTACGGGACTGCCTACTGCCACCAACAGCCTCCCATCGGCCTGTGCACTCCCATAGGGAGGGCCTCCTCAGGGTGCCGTCAGTTAAACAATGTCGACTGGCGACCCCCAGGGGGAGGGCCTTCTCTGTGGGGGTCCTTGCCCTTTGGAATTACCTCCAGGGTTGCGTCAACTCCCCGACCTCCAAACTTTCAAACGCGAGCTCAAGACTCTGCTATTTCATCGGGCAGGGCTAGCCTAACGAAATTTTTAAATTGGGGTTTTATGATGGTTTTATGCTAGTTTTAATCTGACTTGGTCAAATTTTTGGAATCGGTTCTTTAATAAGTTTTTTATGTTTGTTTATGTTTATGTTTTTATTTTTGGCTGTAAACCACCCTGAATCCTTCGGGAGAAGGGCGGTATAAAATAAATAAATAAATAAATAAATAAATAAATAAATAAAATAATAAATAAATAAATAAATAAAATAATAAATAAATAAATAAATAAATAAATAAAATAAATAAATAAAATAATAAATAAATAAATAAATAAATAAATTAATAAATAAATAAATAAATAAAATAATAAATAAATAAATAAATAAATAAATAAATAAAATAATAAATAAATAAATAAATAAATAAATAAATAAAATAAATAAATAAATAAATAAATAAATAAATAAATAATAAAATAAATAAAATAAAATAAAATAAATCAATAAATCAATCTTAGAAGACTTGCTATGGCTATATTTTAGTGAAAGTCTGGATGTTTTATTTTGTTGTTCTCCATCTGTCATAGAACCTCATCAGGTTCTCCACCTAGGTTCTGTGGAACATTGAAAATCCCTTCTTCAATCCACAAAGATTTTGGGAAGAGAATGCCATACAAACCATTCTATTCCACTTTTACTTTGATATTCCATGCAAACAGTTTTTTTGGGGGGAAAAGCCCTCATCAAAATCCTCTAAAATTGCAAAACAAATTCTGGCATAAAGATCTAAAACCAAAAGTCAGATTCAGCAGCAATGAGGCTTAGAAAATTACAAGGACTGAGCTAAATGATAGAATAAGGGTGTTAAGGATAGGAGGCACTCTGAATTCATCACATGAATTTCATAGATAGGCAAAAATTGATTTAAGATCACTTCAGCATATTATTTAAGCTTATCAAGAGTCTCCAGTTGAGTGGAATTAAAGAATTCACAAAATCTACAGAATTTGCTTAATGCAAGGCACGCTAACTACAGCTCCAGAGCCCAGTAGCTTGCTTGAAGGATCAAGAGACCCTTCAAATATTGCTGGTAAATTATAAAGTCGTAAATTTTAAATATTTTATATATAATCATGCTAATTAGTCTCAGCTATGTAATAATTAGAATGAAATGGCAATTACTGATTTACAGTGTCCCTTAGCATAGTATATTATTAGTAGTAGATACCATCTGTATTTAGAATAGAATAGAATAGAATAGAATTTTTTATTGGCCAGGTGTGATTGGACACACAAGAAAGTGGTGCATATGCTCTCAGTGTATATAAAAGAAAAGATCATCAAGAATTCTAACACTTAATGATAGTCATAGGGTACAAATAAGCAATCAGGAACCAATCAATATCAATATAAATCATAAGGATACAAGCAACAAAATTACAGTCATACAGTCATAAGTGGAAGGAGATGGGTGATGGGAACGATGAGAAGATTAATACTAGTGCAGATTTAGTAATAGTTTAACAGAGTGGAGGGAATTATTTGTTTAGCACAGTGATGGAGTTTGGGAAAAAACTGTCCTTGTGTCTAGTTGTTCTGGTGTGCAGTGCTCTATAGCGTCGTTTTGGGGGTAGGAGTTGAAATAGTTTATGTCCAGGATGTGAGGGGTCTGTAAATATTTTCACAGCCTTCTTTTTGACTCATGCAGTATACAGGTCCTCAACGGAAAGCAGGTTGGTAGCAGTGGTGGGATTCAGCCAGTTCGCACCTATTCGGGAGAACCAGTTATTAACTTTCTAAGCAGTTCGGAGAACCGGTTGTTGGAAGAAATCTATTTTGTTTTGTTCCACTCTACAGGGCTAATCCTGTAAGGAAGGCAGGAAGGAAACGTTCTGGTGGTTTTTCTAGCCTACTCTTCATTGCCCTGCTTACAAAAACTGCCTCTCTAGTTAACTCTTAATACACTGTAACAGCTAAGGCGAAGCGACCATCAACATGAGTAACGTTGAGTTGGCCATGCCCACACAGTCACATGACCACTGAGCCACACCATCAAGATGGTCATTAGGGCAGAGAGTGGTTATTAAATTATTTGAATCCCACCACTGGTTGGTTGCCATTGTTTTTTCTGCAGTTCTAATTATCCTCTGAAGTCTGTGTCTGTCTTGTTGGATTGTAGAACCAAATCAGACAGTTATAGAGGTGCAGATGACTGACTCAATAACTCCTCTGTAGAACTGGATCAGCAGCTCCTTGGGCAGTTTGAGCTTTCTGAGTTGGCACAAAAAGAACATTCTTTGTTGTGCTTTTTTGACGACATTTTTGTTGTTAGTTGTCCATTTTAGATCTTGCGATATTATAGAACCTAGAAATTTGAAGGTTTCTACTGTTGATACTGTGTTGTCTAGTATTGTGAGTGGTGGAAGTATGGAAGGGTTTCTGCAAAAGTCTACCTCCATTTCTACGGTTTTGAGTGTGTTCAGTTCCAGATTGTTCTAGTCACACTACAAGGCTAGTTGTTTAACCTCCCGTCTGTATGAAGATTCATCGTTGTTTCGAATGAGACCGATCACTGTTGTGTCATCTGCGAACTTCAGTAGTTTAACAGATGGATCATTGGAGATGCAGTCATTGGTATACAGAGAGAAGAGAAGTGGGGAGAGCACACAGCTTTGGGAGTCCCCTGTGCTAATTGTACAGGTATCTGGTGTGATTCTGCTTAGCTTTATTTATTTATTTATTATTTAAATTTTTATACCGCCCTTCTCCCGAAGGACTCAGGGCGGTTTACAGCCAGATAAAATAAACATTCCTATTACAAAATAAATACTATTAAAATACCACTAAAAAACTTATTCAATTTGGCCGCAATTAAAATTTAGCAAATAATAAAACCCATTAAAAACCCATTAAAAACCCATCGATAAAACCCAATTAAAAAACCCATAAAAAGCTAACCCAGTCCAGCGCAAATAAATAAGTGAGTTTTGAGCTCGCGGCGAAAGGTCGGAGGTCCGGAAGTTGGCGAAGTCCTGGGGAGTTCGTTCCAGGGAGCCCCCACAGAGAAGGCCCTTCCCTGGGTGTCGCCAGGCGACACTGTCGCGCCAGCACGGCACCCGAGTCCCTCTGTGAGGCGCCTGGTCGGTGAGAGGTATTCGGTAGCAGCAGGCGGTCCCGTAACCCGGCCCTATGCCATGGGCGCTTTAAAGGCGTTCACCAATACCTTGAAGCGCACCGGAAGGCCACAGGTAGCCAGTGCAGCCTCGCAGGATAGGTGTCACTCGGGAGCCACGAGGGCTCCTCTATCACCAGCGCAGCTGCATTCTGGACCAACTGCAGCCTCCGGATGCCCTTCAAGGGAGCCCCATGAGAGCATTGCAGTAGTCAGGCGAGGCGTCACAAGGGCGTGAGTGACTGTGCACAAGGCATCCCGGTCTAGAAAGGCGCAACTGGCGCACCAAGCGAACCTGGTGGAAAGCTCTCCTGGAGAGCGTCAAATGATCTTCAAAGACAGCCGTGCATCCAGGAGAACGCCCAAATTGCGCACCCTCTCCATCGGGGCCAATGACTCGCTCCCGACAGTCAGCCGCGGACTCAGCTGACTGTACCGGGATGCCGGCATCCACAGCCACTCCGTCTTGGAGGATTGAGCTTGAGCCTGTTTCTCCCCATCCAGACCCGTCGGCTTCTAAACACCGGGACAGCACTTGATAGCTTCATTGGGGTGGCCGGTGTGGAAAAGTACAGCTGGGTGTCATCAGCGTACAGCTGGTACCTCACACGAAGCCACTGATGATCTCACCCAGCGGCTTCATATAGATGTTGAACAGAAGGGCGAGAATGACCTGCGGCACCACAAGTGGTGCCGCGGGTGACCTCTGCCCAGCAAATAATAAAACCCATTAAAACCCATTAAAACCCATTAAAACCCATTAAAACCCATTAAAACCCATTAAAACCCATTAAAACCCATTAAAACCCATTAAAACCCATTAAAACCCATTAAAACCCATTAAAACCCATTAAAACCCATTAAAACCCATTAAAACCCATTAAAACCCATTAAAACCCATTAAAACCCATTAAAACCCATTAAAACCCATTAAAACCCATTAAAACCCATTAAAACCCATTAAAACCCATTAAAACCCATTAAAACCCATTAAAACCCATTAAAACCCATTAAAACCCATTAAAACCCATTAAAACCCATTAAAACCCATTAAAACCCATTAAAACCCATTAAAACCCATTAAAACCCATTAAAACCCATTAAAACCCATTAAAACCCATTAAAACCCATTAAAACCCATTAAAACCCATTAAAACCCATTAAAACCCATTAAAACCCATTAAAACCCATTAAAACCCATTAAAACCCATTAAAACCCATTAAAACCCATTAAAACCCATTAAAACCCATTAAAACCCATTAAAACCCATTAAAACCCATTAAAACCCATTAAAACCCATTAAAACCCATTAAAACCCATTAAAACCCATTAAAACCCATTAAAACCCATTAAAACCCATTAAAACCCATTAAAACCCATTAAAACCCATTAAAACCCATTAAAACCCATTAAAACCCATTAAAACCCATTAAAACCCATTAAAACCCATTAAAACCCATTAAAACCCATTAAAACCCATTAAAACCCATTAAAACCCATTAAAACCCATTAAAACCCATTAAAACCCATTAAAACCCATTAAAACCCATTAAAACCCATTAAAACCCATTAAAACCCATTAAAACCCATTAAAACCCATTAAAACCCATTAAAACCCATTAAAACCCATTAAAACCCATTAAAACCCATTAAAACCCATTAAAACCCATTAAAACCCATTAAAACCCATTAAAACCCATTAAAACCCATTAAAACCCATTAAAACCCATTAAAACCCATTAAAACCCATTAAAACCCATTAAAACCCATTAAAACCCATTAAAACCCATTAAAACCCATTAAAACCCATTAAAACCCATTAAAACCCATTAAAACCCATTAAAACCCATTAAAACCCATTAAAACCCATTAAAACCCATTAAAACCCATTAAAACCCATTAAAACCCATTAAAACCCATTAAAACCCATTAAAACCCATTAAAACCCATTAAAACCCATTAAAACCCATTAAAACCCATTAAAACCCATTAAAACCCATTAAAACCCATTAAAACCCATTAAAACCCATTAAAACCCATTAAAACCCATTAAAACCCATTAAAACCCATTAAAACCCATTAAAACCCATTAAAACCCATTAAAACCCATTAAAACCCATTAAAACCCATTAAAACCCATTAAAACCCATTAAAACCCATTAAAACCCATTAAAACCCATTAAAACCCATTAAAACCCATTAAAACCCATTAAAACCCATTAAAACCCATTAAAACCCATTAAAACCCATTAAAACCCATTAAAACCCATTAAAACCCATTAAAACCCATTAAAACCCATTAAAACCCATTAAAACCCATTAAAACCCATTAAAACCCATTAAAACCCATTAAAACCCATTAAAACCCATTAAAACCCATTAAAACCCATTAAAACCCATTAAAACCCATTAAAACCCATTAAAACCCATTAAAACCCATTAAAACCCATTAAAACCCATTAAAACCCATTAAAACCCATTAAAACCCATTAAAACCCATTAAAACCCATTAAAACCCATTAAAACCCATTAAAACCCATTAAAACCCATTAAAACCCATTAAAACCCATTAAAACCCATTAAAACCCATTAAAACCCATTAAAACCCATTAAAACCCATTAAAACCCATTAAAACCCATTAAAACCCATTAAAACCCATTAAAACCCATTAAAACCCATTAAAACCCATTAAAACCCATTAAAACCCATTAAAACCCATTAAAACCCATTAAAACCCATTAAAACCCATTAAAACCCATTAAAACCCATTAAAACCCATTAAAACCCATTAAAACCCATTAAAACCCATTAAAACCCATTAAAACCCATTAAAACCCATTAAAACCCATTAAAACCCATTAAAACCCATTAAAACCCATTAAAACCCATTAAAACCCATTAAAACCCATTAAAACCCATTAAAACCCATTAAAACCCATTAAAACCCATTAAAACCCATTAAAACCCATTAAAACCCATTAAAACCCATTAAAACCCATTAAAACCCATTAAAACCCATTAAAACCCATTAAAACCCATTAAAACCCATTAAAACCCATTAAAACCCATTAAAACCCATTAAAACCCATTAAAACCCATTAAAACCCATTAAAACCCATTAAAACCCATTAAAACCCATTAAAACCCATTAAAACCCATTAAAACCCATTAAAACCCATTAAAACCCATCTGCGACGGTCGGAGAGGAGGAGAACCACCGATGCGGTGCCTCCCACTCCCAATCCCTCCAACCGGCGCAGCAGGATACCATGGTCGATGGTATCGAAGCCGCTGAGAGGTCTAATAGGACCAGGGCAGAGGAATAACCCCTATCCTGGCCCTCCAGAGATCATCCACCAACGCGACCAAAGCCGTCTCAGTGCTGTAACGGGTGGAAGCGGACTGGAGCAGGTCCAGATAGACAGTTTCCTCCAGGTGCAGAAACTGATATGCCACCATACTCTCTACAACCTTCGCCGCATGAGCGGGTTGAGACCGACGATAGTTACCCAAAACAGCGGGTCAGGAAGGCTTCTTGAGGAGGGCCTCACCACCGCCTCTTTCAAGGCGGCGGAAGACTCCTCCAACAAGGAAGCACTCGTAAGCCCCTGGAGCCAGCCTCGTGTCACCTCCTGAGTGGCCAGCACCAGCCAGGAGGGCACGGGTCCAATAAACACGTGGTGGCATTCAATCTACCCAGCAACCTGTCCATGTCCTCGGAGTCACAGGGTCAAACTCATCCCAAACAACATCACCAAGACCGCCTCAGATACCCGTCTGAATCGCCACAATTTTGGTCCAGACCGTCCCTAAGCTGAGCGATTTTATCGTATAGATAACCGTTAAACTCCTCAGCACGTCCCTGTGGGTCATCCGCTCCCCTGGTGAAGGAGGCGGGTCACCGAACAGGGCAGCTGGGCGGTTATCTGCCGGCGCAATGAGGGAGGCGTAGGGC
This sequence comes from Ahaetulla prasina, assembly GCF_028640845.1. Taxonomy (NCBI): domain Eukaryota; kingdom Metazoa; phylum Chordata; class Lepidosauria; order Squamata; family Colubridae; genus Ahaetulla; species Ahaetulla prasina. The sequence goes on from NC_080539.1 coordinate 126,422,178, forward strand.
GCCTCCCTCAGTGCCACTAGGTAGGTCCTAGTATAGGATCTAACTAGTGTCCGATCAACCTCTGAGCGGCTGGACCTCCAGGAACTCTCTAGGCGTCTTCTCCGGCGTTTCATCCCCTCAGCTCCTCGGAGAACCAAGGGCGGTTGGGATCTGCGCCGGGTCAGAGGCCGCAAAGGCACGACACGGTCTAAGGCCCCGGCCGCAGCCCGTTCCCAGGCTGCAGCTAGTTCCTCTGCCGTGCCGTGAGCCAGACCCTCAGGAAGTGGCCCAAGCTCCGTCCTTCAAGCTTCATCTGCTGCTTCCTGTTTGTTAGGAACCTTAGAAGGTTTCACAATCTTAGCAACTTTAAGATATGTGGACTTTTCCACACATTAAAGTTTGGACTTTAAGATGTGTTCCCAGAATTCTCCAGCCAGGTTACGGGTTAGGGAATTCTGGACATTGAAATTCACACATCTTAAAGTTACCAAGACTGAGAAATGCTGCACATCACTGTTCAGAAATGGAACCTTTGAGTCAGTGAGAATTACTTCAGGCAAAGTAATATAGGTATAGGTATAGGCAAAGGTATATGAAGCCTTAAACTCTTTGGTTACTGTTTTAAATTGAAAAGAGGGAGACAAATCTCTTTTCTAAATTCAGTACAGCAAAAATTATCCAGGTTAATCTTTTGGTTCATTATGTATATATCCCATTTAATTATTAAAACATCAGCTAGTTTCATTTGTATATTCTGCATAGCATCAGGGGACGACTCTCACCCTGGTCATCACTTCTTTACCCTCCTACCATCAGGAAGGAGATATAGAAGTATAGCCAGTCGTACAAACAGGCTGAAGAACAGTTTTAATTTGTGGGCTGTAAGACTCCTGAATGAGAAAAAACTATGTAGTATGATGGACTGCAGGGCCGGCACAATGTGTAACGTGTTCACACTGGTGCAATAGGACTAGGTATTTTGTTAATATGATTTATTGGGTTAGGGATTTTCTGTCTTCACTGTGAGTTGTATTGTGTTGAGGGGGTGCACTGAGGGAGCTCAGCCAATCTCATTGCACATTTCTTCTTCAGATAAAACACTTTTGAGCTGTTATACCTTATCAGGAGTGTTAAACTGGCGGCCCGTGGGCCAGATGTGTTTTGCACAAGCCACGCCACCCCAGCTCCATGAAGGGAAAAAAGTCTCAAAACATCACATGATGGCAATGTGACGCAGCAAGTTTGACACTCGTGCCTTAAGTCAAGTTGAGTGGGTCATAATGTCTCTGATAATTGTTCAATCTTGTCATGTAGAAGTCCTTGCATATGCAAACCAAACCCACTGGTATGGACTCCAGAAGTTTTGAATACAGTGCTTGTGTTCTTGGAACTTCTAGTGTAGGTTACCTTCTCCTAGTGTAGAAGTTCTATTATTTGGTTCAATTTCTATTAACAGAATTACCATATTTTTCAGAGTATAAGACGCTCCAGACTATAAGACACACCTACCTTTTTTTGTTGAGGAAAAAAAGAAAAAGAAATCTGCCTCTGCCTCCCAGCAATTTTGTCTCAATGCAGCAAACAGCAAACAGTAAACAGCCTGCTTTACTTTCGTTTTCGTTTTCAGCATAGCTTGATTAGCACAAGAAAAAAAAAAAACTGCTCCCAGTAATTACCTCCTTGCAACAAGCAGCAGAGGCCTGTGGAAAACAGCTGAGAGCAAAACCGCTCAGAGTCGGGAGGCCGATCCAATCAACTTGTGCTAATTAGGCTGTGCTGAAACTGAAATGGTTTGTTTCTTTTTGCTGCTTGCTGCAAGGAGGTAAACTGCTGGGAGGCAGAGGCCAAAGGGTGGGGGCCAGTGGGTGGGCGGGGCTACATTCAGTAATAAGACGCACCTAAATTTTCACCCCCTTTTAGGAGGGGAGAAAGGTGCATCTTATACTCTGAAAAATACAGTACACGATTCATAATTGGCTACTTTAAATCAATTGTCCCATTGTGTCCACACCCATAACCCCTTTTTTTCTGTTATTCAGAACTTTTATCCTTAAAAGGTGTTTCATTCATTTACTCCATTAGCTTGGAAAGAGAACATGATAAATCATTTGGCCACTGAGACATTGTCCCAAGGGCCATAGTTATTGCAGTCTTCCTCTTTCTTTCTTTTTTTTTAAAAAAGTACTTTTCTATTTAATGATGACAAATCACTGAAAATCACGGGCATGAACTTTCATGACCTTAGTCAGAAAAAAAAGAAGAAAAGAACCATGTCACTGCATCAATGGTCAGTGTTACCATTCCTCATAATAAAACATGGATTACATTTTCTATTTTTATTGAAAATTATTTCCTCCCTTGCAAAATGCCACAGGCATCCTGACAAATTAAAATAAGCCCTAATATGCAATAGCGAATGAATAAATTCTGCCACTAGACCACAAGGGGTACTTCCCTACTGCTTTATTATTAGGGAATTGTAGTTGGTAGCCTTAAGGAAGAGAATCTTGCATAAGGTCAGAGATTTAACTAGTAGAAAATATGTCACCCTATTTAATGATAAATAAAATATTGGCGAGAGACAAGTCAGCCAACTTTCCATTATTTTCATAAAGATTGTTGTAAATGTCCTTTACAATCTGTGTCTTTCTTATGTTTCAAGAATTTTAGAAAACAAACTGGATGGTCCACAAATGAAGAATGGCTTAAATATAATAATAATGTCTTGTTCAATTAATTTGTTTGAATACCTCATAAGATAATTTCTTGAGAGTTGGGTAATTTAACATCCATAATATAGAAGTGACAAATAAGACAGAAAAGTATTATTATGAGGGATAAAATAACTGGAGTCAAAATAGATGTTATATAAATGGAATCAATGTCAAATGTGAAAATCATTATTAAAACAGAAGGGAAAATCTTTATTATTGACAAGGTAAACATTATAGGGGCTTCAATTGCAGAAACATTCTTAGAGAAATATCATCAAGAAAGCTTGTCTTTCCCGCATCCCAAAACTTCAGAATGTAAAGATATCTAAAGATAGAGTTTTGTGGATATTATATGTAATATAATAAGTTTACCATTGCCTGCTTTCTTGGGCAGAGAGAGAGAGAGAGAGAGAGAGAGAGAGGGAGAGGGAGAATAATTCGCCCCGTTACCCAGCTGGTTTTGAGCCTAAGGTGGGACTAAAATTCACATCTCCTGGTTTCTAGCCTGGAGCCTTAACCAAACTGGCTCTCATTAATTTTGGATAACAGAGTGGGTATGAATGAGTAACAAGTGTTATATCTGCAATGTTGAAATTGTTCTGGAAATTAATTGGAAGCTTGTGATGAGGAGAATATGTAATTCAAACTTGTGCAAGTTTTATTAACAGCTTTAGGGAGCTACAATACATACTTTGCCATGACCCTAACCATGAAACTGATTGTAATATGTAATTGCAGTTAAAACATTTGCATGCTTTTTCGGGAACAAGTAACAAAAGAACCTGTCCACTTCCTCCTTATGGATCCAATTTGTCTTTTAAGACAAATTGCCACCATATCCATTTATATGACAGAGCACAGGTTTTCAGACAATTAAATAGATCTTTTTTTCCATCACATTTTCCATTTAGATCATTTAAGATCTGCAGAAAATTGCTGAGTTTTCTATGCTTTAAGATTCTTCTAGATCAAGGCTCTTTCTGTGGTGACTCCAACACTGGGCCTTCTGCTAAAAAATAATGGCTCATTAAGTCAGACCTAATTGTAAGTTCCGGGACGCGGTGGCAGTTGAAAGGTCAGCGGTTCGAATCCCTAGTGCCACATAATGGGGTGAGCTCCCATTACGTGTCCCAGCTTCTGCCAACCTAGCAGTTTGAAAGCACGTAAAAAATGCAAGTAGAAAAATAGGGACCACCTTTGGTGGGAAGGTAACAGCATTCCATGCGTCTTTGGCGTTTAGTCATGCTGGCCACATGACCATGGCGATGTCTTCGTACAGCGCTGGCTCTTTGGCTTTGAAACAGAGATGAGCACCGCCACCTAAAGTTGGGAACAACTAGCACATAGGTGCAAGGGGAACCTTTACCTTTAAATGTAAGTTCTGAAAAGCATTTTGCAGTATGCTGAGTTTCAATGGGCGATCACATATTTTTCCATAGAATGATCAAGTGGTGTGAGTATTTAATATTACTGCTTAGAAAATCTTGATTTCACCTGGTCGCTTGCTGCTTTGACTGTTAAATACAATTTAAGCAATATAAAGACATAAAGCAAAATCTTGTAAAAGACCACCTAAATAAAGCATGGAATGGTTCTTCTTTAAGGTTCAGTAAGAATATGGAGCCATCAAATATCAAAGAAACAAAACTATTTGCATTTAAAAGGGGGATGTGTGAACAGTAAGAATAGAATTGTTAAGTCTGTACATTTTTTTTTATTATTATTAAGACATCACATCTTGAAGCTTCTAATCAAGGCAACATAAGGAGATTTGAAATCATTTCATCCTCCTAAGCCAAGGCAGCCTGTTCACTTATCATAAAAGGAAATAGCTTTTGTTCTGCAGTTCTACGCAATTGGCTTTCAATAATTACCTTTAATGCTTCTTTTCCCTATCTGGTTTACAGTAAAGATCATAGTGCGTGCACAATTTACATTTCTTTAAAATGTCCAATACTTTTATAACAGTCAGTAACTCTTTAGCTCTGTATTCATTGCATAGGTTATAGCTTTTGTGCCTCTGCCTGACTCTGCCAAGTCAATGGTTCATCACATTTGCACTTCCGTGACTATTGTTGTCTCTTCATGTGTGAAAGTAGTAAAGCCTATTTAGATTAAATTGCTCAAGATAATCATAGATTGGGGAAGGACAAATCACAACATTTCTGATGAAAGAAGACAGTTGTGGCTATTCAGAGCACAGATAGAAAATGCCATCCGTGTCAGTGTTAAGCTTCAGAAGAGAATTCGAAAGTCATCATTTTCAGCCTGGAATAAAAGCATGAAGAAGATCAAAAGGACAAAATGAAAACCATTAAAAGAAGGAGAATATGTTCCATAAACATGCCTGGTTTTTTTTTTTAAAAAAACTTATTTTTCATAAGTTTTGTTGCTTGCGACACAGAGAAAGGTAAATTTGAAATGGGGAAAAAAAACCCTTTCTAACAATAACCAAAACACAATTTGTTAATGCATTTTAAAGTACATTTCCAAAATATTTTTAGTCATTTCATGTACATCAAAGATTGAATACTAAAAATTATGACATATTTTCATGTAATTTTATGTATACTTGGAATAGTTTCAAAAGGTTATCTATAATCACCCACCAATGCTAATACATAAACAACCTGCATTTCCATGTAAGTGATGAGGAGAGGAGGGGAAGGGGGGGGACTTTTAGATTCATGAGATTTTTATATTTTCTTTCTTGAATTTGACTTGCAGTAAACATTATAAAATATTAATAATGTGAGGTGCCTCTAAAAATGCTGCATGGCCACCTTATTATTAGTAACAGGATTTTTTCCCCTTTGCAATAAAATTGTAGATTTAGGACAATTGAAATGAGGACAGAGATAAGCAAGCAATATGAAGTGGGGCGGGGGGGGGATCTTGAGCAGATGCAAATAAAAATAGGTGTTTGAAGATGTGTGCTCTTTGAACACTCTTAACTTTTTCTTGGTATGACAACAAAGAGAAAATAAACAGAAAAGGAGATTAATATCTAACACTATCACTTTCTTGTATTATTTTTAGCTTAACTACATAAATGCAGTGATATATGAATGGCCAGGTAACTTTAGGCTTATATCAGAACATTTTATTTAGCCAAAGGAATAGGGCAGGGGTAGTCAACCTTTTTATACCTACTACCAACTTTTGTATCTCTGTTAGTAGTAAAATGTTCTAACCACCCACCGGTTTCACAGTAATGTGCCATGTATCATCATCTGCGCATGCCTCTTGCACATTGTGATTTGGGTTTGTGGGGTGGGTGGGTGCCGGCTACCGGCTCTGCTTGTCTGTTACACCTGTGTGGTGTGGGGGGAGATGCGCGAGCTATTCTGGGATGAGTCTCTTTTGTTTGCAGTCGCATTATAGCGCCATTTAGTTTGACTTAGGTAACGTGAACTAAACTTATGCATGGGCAATACAAATAGTATATTTTCAGAAATTTAAATTGTCACGGGGAATTTTATGAAAATCTAATGAAACTGTTTTTAAATAATGCTATGATTTTTTTAAAAAAAGTCAATTAAATTAAAAAAAAAGGAAAGTGCTTCGGTATCGGACAAAACCCCTACTGCCCACCATGAAAGCTGGAACACCCACTAGTGGGCGGTAGGGACCAGGTTGACTACCACTGGAATAGTGGAATAGAATATTGAAGACTAATTTGGTATTTGTTAAATTAAATTTAAGAGCAGGTTTGGTGTAATAGTTCAAGGCACCAGACCACAAGATTGTAATTCTAGTTCTGCCTTAAGGACAAAGTCAACTGGATGATGTTGGGCCAGTCACTCTTTCTCAGGCCTGGGAAGACTCTAAGGATAAACTCCTTCCAAGAAATGCTTCCAAGAAACCTGCAGGGACTTGTTGGGGCAATTGCCAGAAGTCCAGACTGACTTAAAAGCACAAACAACAAATCCCCAACTAAAACTATATCCCTAATTAATTAGAATTTACTGTGGAATGTGTATGCTGCTAAAAAAAGAAAAAAGAACAAATCCATGATTAAAAACAACCATAACCCAAAATTTGGAAAAAACAACAACCCAAAGCCAATTTTGTATTAGAATAGAAAACCTGAGAGGGGAAGGGTAACCAGAATATAAAGCTGAAAATTGTTCTCTCTCTAAAAGGGAATCTTAGTGACCATTGGAATCTCTGTTGCTCTGTTCCTGTATCCCAGCAGGAAACAAAAAATTTATCATGTTTGCCAGAAGAAGAGAACAGTTCTTCTAAAATAAGTACATGCTATACTATAATTCCATGTCAGATGAACCAAAGAGCTTTTGTGGTGATCAATAAATGACATCACCATTGCCTAGGGCAGGGGTCGGCAATCTGTGGCTCTGGAGTCACAAGTGGCTCTTTGGGCCCTCTTCCATGGCTCCCTGTCCCGTCACTGGTTCGCCCTGCCCCTCCTATTTCTTTTTGGAACTCCAGCCCAAAGTGACAGGAAGTGAAGGCTGCCTTACGCGTAAATTTGGCATGAAGTTAGATACAGGGCAGCTTCGTTCCTGCGCTCTCCCCCCCACTTCTCTTGTTACCCCCTGGCTGGCTGTGGCTGAGCTGGAAGTGTGTGAACGCACAGAGAAACCCTCCTTAAGCAAGCCGCTACCCGGCCCGTGCACGCCTTTTCTGAGCTTTGGTGCTTGCTTGAGGAAGGTCTCCCCGCGTGTGCATGCTCCTGGCTCAGCCATAGCTGGCCTGGGCGTCCTGAGAGGAGGAGGGGGAAGGGGGTCACTGGAGAGTGCAGGAGTGAAGCTGCCCTGTACCTACCTTCATGCCACATTTGCACATAAGGCAGTCTTCACTTCCTGTCACTTCTGGAATCTCCCTGTGCATGTGAATTCTCCCGGCTCAGCCACAGCCGGCCAGGGAGTTACAAGAGGAGGGGGGGAGGAGGAGGAGGGCGGTTGCCCAAAGGGAGGGGGAAACACACACACACACACACACACACACACATACACACACACATATACAGAGGGAGAGAGAGAGACATAGAGAGACACATACAGAGTGATACACAGAGAGGGGGAGAGAGGGGGAGAGACAAAGTGGGGGGAGAGAGACATAGTTTTGTGGCTGGGTGATCATGTGACTGGGTGGGAGTGAGTGACATTGAGCTGGCCATGCCCACCCAGGTTTTGTGGGTCCCAGTGTGTGTGTGGTGTTTTTTTTCTGTAGGAAACGGGTCCAAGTGGCTCTTTGAGTATTTAAGGTTGCCGACCCCTGGCCTGGGGAAGCCCAGTTGGGGCTTCCTTTTATATCCCCATTAAGTTGCCCACCAAAGTGGTAGCCATTTATCTACTTTTAGTTGCCTGCTTTTGTATTGCTAGTGTCAGCGTTCCAAGTAACTTTCAAAGTCAGCTTTCACCAGTTGTGCCAATATGATGTATCCAATAAATTGGATTCCAAATTCTTTGGAATTTGACCTGGGACCTCTCGAACCCAAAGCAAAGTCAGCAGGAGCTAAGTCAGCAGGAGCTGGAGCTGGAGCAAGTGACGGGAGCTTACCCCACCACAGGGCAAAAACTTGGTCTTGAACATGAATCTGCCGATCCTCAGACCAGTATCCTAACCTCACAAACAACTGCACTCCCTAATAATTGCATGACTGATAGTGTAACTGAAATAAATTTGGGTATATTATTATGGTGACTCTGTTTTAATCCTATTTACCCATGGTAGGACTAGAAGCTGCCTAGCCTAGTAAATACATATTCATTACCTACTTATATACAAATCTATACTGAATACATACATGTTTTGAAGTGGAGCTATGTCATCAGTGATCATAGCTGTACATAAGCTGTGGGACACCTATGTTTTGTCAAGAGTGATCAGATCCCTTTGGATAGAATCAGTTCTTTAACTACACTAGTGTTAGTTTGGTGTTGAGAGCACCAATGAGCCACATGTTTTGTTTCTCTAGTTTCAATTTACTTGATGCAATAGTGTTCGTTTCATTTCTGCTCAGTTATGGAAAAGCAAAAGTGGATATTTTGGCCCGGCCCAATTAGCTTTCAAACGTGCCCACCTAAAATTATAATATTTGTTTTCCTTTGCCCTTGGATAGCACCAGTTGCCAATGTAGTCTTTTGCTTGTTGTGCCCATCTACAAATAGAAATGTCCTGAGGTCCCATTTCTTTCAGACACTCCACAGAATCCCCTGGGCAATGTGATGGTAGGAGAGCTCATCTGCTGATGTATAATGCTTCTGGCATTTGGCATACATTTCTTTATCTCATATCTGTCCAGCAAGGGTTTGTTTTGCCCAAAGTATTTCTGGTTTTTTTCCTGAAATGTCTCTGATTCTGTCTAATGCCAATAAAAATAGCTCTCCTTTCAATATAGTTTTGCACAAATCAGCTAGGCAATGCAAAATCCTCCCTCATGTTCCCTTACCTTAGTTACTACTACTTCTTTTTGCACCCCAACTTTCCAGCATTGACTGTTTCATCTTCCTGCTTATTTTATTGTTACTTCACTGAATTCCTTATTTACATCGTCGTCCTTTTTTCCTATTTGATTGGTCCCAGACTTTACAATTTGCCTTTTATTTTACTGTATTGTAATTCCCATCTTTTTTTAGAGAGAGAGAGAAAATTGGCCTTATTTCTATGTCATCCTGGGAATCCTATAAGGGCATGCTACCTCCTATCTTATGTTCCCAGACTAGACAAAAGGTTGTATTACATCCTTATATTTTGCTAAGTATGCTCACTTCTGGACCATTCATTCCAGACTGGGACAAAAGTTCTTCTTTGTCTTAGGTTGACTCAGCCTTCCATCCTTCCGAGGTGGAAGAATGAGGACCCAGATTATTGGGGCAATATGCTGACTCTGTAAACTGCTTAGAGAGGGCTGTAAAAGCACTATAAAGTGGTATATAAGTCTAAGTGCTATTGCTATTTCTGGGAAACTGAGGGTTTTTCCAAATGGGGGTAGAGGTCTGGTGGCAGATGAATCTGGGATGGGGTCCTTGTGCCTTAATGATGATTCAGTGCCAGCTGTTCTTAGAAGCAAGGCAGAAAAAAAATGTAATTGTTCTGCCACAACTTGTGCTATTGCAAAGGCAAAACATTTTCACCTTTGGGTATATAGGACAGTCTGTAACTTCACATGAGGACACTCTGTGTTCTTCAGCCATTCAACTGATCCTCTTGTTAGTAACTTCCTAACCTGGAAAAAATGCTGATTTATGAACTTAAATCATAACACAGTTACCATGGGAAACCCAGATAGAGCAGAAATATACTTTTAAAATTATACTACAGGTTCTACTGAGTGAGTAGAACAAGGCAATTCATTTCTGGTCAGTATGGATCAGTTGGCAACTGACTGTTTTGATTGGCTAAAAAGGGCAAGTGCTGATTGGCATGTCTTGTCATATAAATATGCCTCATTCCGATAGCCTCAAAAAGGATATTGAATAAACAGAACCTGGGGACTGGGTAATTGGTATTGAAGCAATTTAGGGGTTGCAAACAATGTTTCTTTTAGCAGTGCCTCAAGCCTATAGAAAAGTTGTGATAATATTAAAGCTAATTTTTTTCTCTCATCCATAGTAGATGTTACCTTATAGCAATGTATGTTAAGGTTAAAGTGCTGCATCAATGAAGATGAAATAAAAACATATTTCAGGGAAAAAAGGAAGGAATACCTTTAAAGAAAACTGACCTAGTTTATTATTGTTGATTCATTTTCTACATGCATTTGTGCCGCCAGTGGGTTTAAAAAATCAGATGGGTATCTGAATATTTTCAGAAAAATGTGTTTCCTTTAGGGTAAAGATGTTTATTTCAACAGCCACATATAATCCAACATTCATCCTGAGAAGCTTCAAATTAGGCCATTTAATTTTAGTATTATTAATACAACTATCATTATATAAACCATATCACCATAAATATACACTGCTTATACAAGCATATCATTAATTTTGACCGTATTCAAGTACATAATAGCACATTAACCAAAAATGTGAGCTCAATTTTTTTTAAAAAATGGTCTAGGAAGTCATTAATTTTTGAGGAGGCAAATTTCTCCTCACATGTAGATATAGCATATCTATCATTTCATGAGAAAGATTTTTTTTTTTAAAAAAAAGCTTTTTAAAGGATTCTTATCATAAGGCATGATGTCTCAGCAGTTAAAAATGCTAAGCTTGTCAGCTGGAAAGCTGACAGGCCGGGTTCAAGACCCAAGCTGTGCACAACAAGGTGAGCTCCCAATATGTCTTTCAACTCCTGCCTAGTTAGCAGTTCAAAAGCATACAGATGCAAGTAGATAAATAGATACCACTTAAGTGGTATGGTAACAGTATTCTGTGTGCCTCAGTATACAGTCATGCTGGCCAGGTAACTATGGAAAGAATCTTTGGACAATGCTGGCACCCTCGGCCAAGAAATGGAGATGAGCACTGCCCCTAGAGTCAGACATGACTAAACAGGGAAAACATTTACCTTTATTGTGACTATTATCATGCATTTTTCACATTCAAAAAAAGTCTGCTGCTATGCATTTGGTATTATTACGGTTTGGTCATACAGTCACCCAAATGTTTAGACTGGATTTGGCATTCTTATCTACTTATTGAATGCTTCCCAAGAGCCTGGTATAGCCAGGTGTTGTTTGATGGTATTAAAATATCATCGCAGGATGTAAACTGTTCCAAATAAGGCTGCTATTGTTATTATTATCATTCATTACTTTTCTTGTTATAAAGCACTTTTTACACTTTGAATTTTTGCTAATATTGTTCCAGCTATCCCATCTCAACTCCCAGATATATAGGTTTCATTCATTACATAGGACAAAATATGAAGCAATTCAAGAATGATTTTTTTTTTGCTAGAATCTTAAGAGTTAAAAGTCACCTCAAGAAAAGTAAAGCTCCCAGTGAGTGCAGGAAATTAAGGTGAGCAATTGTCCTCCTTTAGGGAGGACAGTCCTTCTTTTGTAAATTCTGTCCTCTCTCGAAAAGTGTCCTCCTACATGTCCTCCTTTTCAAGATTTGAAGACTAATCTGTAAGTCTCCGTATTCGATCGATGCTGATCCGATCCGTTGCGTGTGATGTGATGTATTTGTATTTGACATGATGATTCGTCAAGGCTCGGTACAGTGCGGTGAGACACGATTATGAGATGCATGTACTCTGCACAGGAGAATTGTTTTGAGAGAGTGCGTTATGTGCAAGAGTGCGCCGCGCGCAAGTGGCTTTGTTTACTTTTTATCAAAACACGACACGGCATACATGCATGCATTAGACTCACTTCTTTCTCAGTGACTATTCAATCATACACAGGTGAACACAATAATTCACGTTTTATTAATTCATTATTTATTTAATAATTTCCAAATATGTATAATTTTATTAGCAAGTTTATTCACTTATGTTATTGTTTCAGTTTTAATAATTAATTTTATTTATTCAATTGCTAATGATTTTTAGAAAAGTGAGAAATTGAGATTGAATATTGATACTCTAGCTGCAGCACTTGCCGTAAAATTCAATATGAAGGATATTTCTTGTTCAGATATTTCTAATATATTGTTAGAAGATGATACTTTGACAAAAAATATTCATTCAATGGAAAAGTATTCATTTAAATAATAATTAATAGGCATGTTAGCATAATTACAATATAAAATGTTATTGTTACAAACGGTTTTTATTATGCATTTATCATATTGTAGTGTATGCTGTATTATTGTTGCAATGAATAAAATGTTTCTTTTATTTACAATATTTTTTTCTTCAATTGATTTGTGTCCTCCTTTTCATTATAAAAAAGTTGGTCACCTTAAGGAAATGAAACATTACAATATTCATTGTAAACAGTGCACATCAGCCAGCCTTTGAAAGAAGGGAATTCAACATTACAGTACAGCTAGTTATGAAGAGAGTAGGGATTGAAGAGTTCCATACAATGAAGAAGACTGCTATCCTTCTGTTATGAAGATACAGCAGGAACAAGTTCTTCTTACTCACTAAAATCAGACATTTTGAAATCAAGACTACAAAATATTATTACCATGGTGATATTCTAGTTGATATTAGGCTAAGCCAACAGAATAATATATTTTTCTCCATGACAAATTACTTGTGCAGGGACAAATAAATTGTATTTATATAGCCACCTATCTCATAAAACTTGACTCTGAGTGGTGTACAATATAAACACGTAACAAAAACTAGGAATTATAAAGTATTATAAACACTAGTTAAAAGGAGCCAATCTCACTTCAAGGGGAATGATGTTCCATAAGATGGGAACCCAGTGGTGGGTTTCAATTTTTTTTACTACTGATTCTGTGGGCGTGGCTTGGAGGGCGTGGCGTGGCTTGGTGGGAGTGGCAGGGGAAGGATACTGTAAAAACTCCATTCCCTCGCAATCAGCTGGGACTTGGGAGGCAGAGAATAGATGGGGGTGGAGCCAGTCAGAATTTTTACTACCGGTTCTCTGAACTACTCAAAATTTCCACTACTGGTTCTTCAGAACTGGTCAGAAGCTACTAAAACCCACCTCTGGAAGAGGCCTACCAGATGTAACTTCTTCACAGGTAGGATACTTCTTTTGCTGGACCTAACGGAATGGGCAGTTATAATCAGGTGGAGGTGATTCCTTGAGTAACCCAGCCCCATGCCGTGAAGAGCTTCAAAGATCAAAACCAGCAGCCCCAGAAGCAAATGGACAACCAATGCAGCTCATAGAACAGAGGTGTAATATATGCATTTGAGTGAGTAGAGTTGCTGCTTTAAGGAGGAATTGGGGGTGGGAAACTGCCTGCATTTCTTCCTGATTTGCTTCAGAGAAGCACGTGAGTAGAGTTGCTGCTTTAAGGAGGAATTGGGGGTGGGAAACTGCCTGTATTTCTTCCTGATTTGCTTCAGAGAAGCACGTGAGTAGAGTTGCTGCTTTAAGGAGGAATTGGGGGTGGGAAACTGCCTGCATTTCCTTGTCATTTTCACAACCCGCGCGCCTAATGGCGTGCGAATCTAATCTAATCACTATAAATCAAAAATAGCAATAATATATTCAGGGTTGGTCCACTTGAGATTGTGATTTTATTCTATTCAAAATGACTGGCTTAGTTCAGTGCAATACTTGTTTTGCAGCTGTCTTTCGCAGTACTCTTTTCAAATTTGGGTACTGTCCTCTTTGTAAACAAATTAGCAATCTATGTGGACAGATTACATATCTAGAATCTCTAATCTATGCTCTCCAAGCAGAAATTAGGTACCCAATTCAGCCATTCCAGCTGCTGTGCCATCAGCCCCCTCTACCACAAAGATCCTGCAGGAAAAGGGCAGTATGGACAACCGTGGGATCTGGCAGGGTGAGAGCTGTGAACCATAAACACAAAGCTTTTACAGTGTCCCAGTATAACAGATATAGTTTTTATTATTTTATTTATTAATCATACTTTTATACCGCACCATCTCCCGTAGGACTCAGGGCGGTTCACAGGCATATTAAAAAACAATATAATAAATAAGCATTAAAAACCCAATTAAAACTAAATATTATCATAGCCAAATCATTAAAAATGGTAAAAACCGGTTAAAAACCCCATTAAAATTTAGCTAAAACATTTTATTCTTAGGCTAGTCCAGTGCGCAGAAATAATAAAGTCTTCAGTTCACGTCTGAAGGTCCGGAGGTCGGGTAGTTGTCGTAATCCCGGAGGAAGCTCGTTCCATAGGGCTGGTGCCGCCACAGAGAAGGCCCTCCCCCTTAGTGCCCTTGCTGACCTAAATAGGAACACTAAAGTGACAGATCAAGGTAGTTGTGATACTGATAACTCAAACAATCAAGGGATTATGGTCCGAGATGAAGAATTTACTTTGTAAAAGTGTGAACCTACTTTGGAAAAGTGTGTATCAAGTATTACAGATCGGTCACACAAGAAGAGCACGGTATCCAAAAAGAGAAGCCACCTTCTGATTGGTGATTCAATTGTAAGGGATGTAAATTTAGGAAAGGATATGGAGGTTTTGAAAGACGTCAGGTGTCTACCTGGTGCTACTGCCAGCAGAGACAAGAGGCGTATTCTTAAGATAGTCAAGAATGCCAGTAAGGATTCTGATGTTGATGCTATTATACATCTTGGCACAAATGATCTGTCCCAAAAGGATGTGCTTTCTGTGCAGAATGATTTCCAGAGCTTGGGGTATGAACTTAATAGCATAGGTTGTAGGCTTAACTTTTCAGAGGTTTTACCAGTACATAAGGAACAAAAAGGTAAAGGCCAGCGTGTAGTGGAGTTTAATGTGTGGCTAAAGGAGTGGTGTAAAAGGGAAGGCTTTGGTTTTATTAGTCATGATGTCTGCAACTGGTCCAATGAAAAATTGTACAAAAGAGATGGATTGCATCCATCAAAGAAAGGGACTGAGTTACTTAGCAATACATTCACAGATTTTCTGGATAGACATTTAAACTGAACAGTGGGGACAGAGAATTAACTGATATAGAAAATTTCTGTCCCCAGCAATCGAAAACTAAAAGGGTTATCAGTGCATGTAACATAGATGTCTGTATGGGTATGGGTATCAACCATGCTATCAAGCAAAACCAAGCACCTAACAGTGAGTGCCGTACCATGTGCACTAAACCAACAAGTGGCAAGAAAGTAGGGGCAGTCAACACAGGTTATGTAGACAGTAAACACAAGAGACTCCAAATAGACTCAAATGTCTATACACCAATGCACAGAGTATGAGGAATAAACAGGGTGAATTAGAAATCCAAGTAAATGAGGGTAGATATAATATTGTTGCCATTACGGAAACTTGGTGGGATGAAACTGACAAATGGAACATACAGCTAGAGGGATATAAATTATTTAAAAGAAATAGACCAAATAAAAGAGGAGGTGGAGTTGCACTATATATAAGAAATAACTACATCTCTACAGAAATAGAGCACAACAATGATGAAAATCATCTTGAATGTATTTGGGTCAATATAAAAGGGGTGAAAAACGATATTGCCATAGGTCTATACTATAGGCCACCCAACCAAACAGAGGAAGTAGATGAACTTTTTGCTAGTCAGCTAACTAAGGCATGTAGGAAGCACATCACAGTAGTAATGGGAGATTTTAACTACCCTGACATCAACTGGGAGACAAACTCTACACCAAGCGGAAGATCCAACAGGTTTCTAACAAACCTAGCAGACAACTTTGTTTCCCAAAAAGTAGAGAAGGCAACAAGGGGATCAGCCATATTGGACTTAATTCTCACTAACAGAGATGAAATGATAGAAGGTGTTGAAGCTACAGAAACCTTGGGGGCAAGTGACCACGCAATATTGGAATTCGACAGTAAGCAAATACAAGTAGTAGAACAAAGTCAAACTAGAGTCTTGGACTTTAAGAGAGCTAATTTCAATAAACTTAGAGAGAGCTTGAGAAGGAAGAAAGAAGCAACTTAGAACTAAGGAGAAATTTCCTGACTGTTAGAACAATTAATAAGTGGAACGACTTGCCTGCAGAAGTTGTGAATGCTCCAACTGGAAATTTTTAAGAAAATGTTGGATAACCATCTGACTGAGATGGTGTAGGGTTTCCTGCCTGGCAGGGGGTTGGACTAGAAGGCCTCCAAGGTCCCTTCCAACTCTGTTGTTATGTTATGTCATGTCATTTTAGAGCATGCATATATATGCTCATGCCACTGAATTTTCTACCAGTTAAGGCTTTTGAATAATATTTATTTATTTATTTATTTATTGTTTCAATTTCTATACTGCCCTTCTCCCAAAGGACTCAGGGCAGTTTACAGCCAAAGTAAAGACAGTCAGTACAATTTTTAGGACCAGTTTAAAAGAAAAATTAAGAGTTGGTTGAAGAACTTAAAACCAATAAAACCCCTTATTAAAACCCACTAGGCCAGTCCTGCACGGTGAAACAAAAATGTTTTCAGCTCGCGTCGAAAGGTCCGAAGATCAGGGACTTGACTGATACCTGGTGGTAACTTGTTCCAGAGGGTTGGTGCCACCACAGAGAAGGCCCTCCCCCTGGGACCGCCAGCCAACATTGACTGGCTGACGGCACCCTGAGGAGAACCTCCCTATGGGAGCGCACTGGTCGATGGGAGGTCGTTGGTAGCAGCAGGCGGTCCCATAAGTAACCCGGTCCTATGCCATGGAGCACTTTGAAGGTGGTAACTAACACTTTGAATTGCGCCCCAAAGACCACCGGAAGCCAGTGCAGCCTGCTCAGAAGAGGTGTTATATGGGAGCAACGAGTCGCTCCCTCTATCACCCGCGTGGCCGCATTCTGAACTAATTGGAGTCTTCGGGTGCTCTTCAAGGGAAGCCCCATGTAGAGAGCATTGCAATAGTCCAGACGAGAAGTGACGAGGGCATAAGTGACTGTGCACAAGGAATCCCGGTGCAAGAAGGGACGCAACTGGCATATCAGGCGGACCTGGTAAAAAGCTCCTCTGGTGACGGCCGTCAAATGCTCTTCCAACGACAGTCATGCATCCAGAAGGATGCCCAGATTGCGAACCTTTTCTGTGGGGGCCAATGACTCGTCCCCTACAGACAGCGATGGCCTCAGCTGATTATACCGGGATGCCGGCATCCACAGCCACTCAGTCTTGGCGGGGTTGAGTCAAAGCCTGTTTTTCCCCATCCAGACCTGCACGGCCTCCAGACAATGGGACATCACCTCAACGGCTTCGCTGGGGTGGTTGGGAGTGGAAATGTACAACTGCGTATCATCAGCGTACAGATGACACCGCACCCCAAAACCACGGATGATCTCATCCAGCGGCTTCATATAGATATTGAACAGGAGAGGCGAGAGAACCGACCTCTGGGGCACCCCACCTAAGAGGCGCCTCACGGTCGATCTCTGCCCTCCTGCCAACACCGTCTGCGACCGATCAGTGAGGAAGGAGGAGAACCACCGAAAAATGGTGCCCCCAACTCCCAGCTCCCATAGGCGCCACAGCAAGATACCATGGTCAATGGTATCAAAAGCCGCTGAAAGATCTAATAGGACCAGGACAGAAGAACAGCCTCTGTCCCGGGCTCTCTAGAGATCATCCACCAACGCAACCAAAGCCATTTCAGTGCTGTACCCAGGCCGGAAGCCGGACTGGAACGGGTCCAGATAGACAGTTTCATCCAGGTACTGAGGGAGCTGATGTGCTACCACACTCTCAACAACCTTCGCCACAAAACGGAGGTTGGAGACTGGACGGTAGTTCGATAAAACAGCTGGATCCAGGGAGGGCTTCTTGAGAAGGGGTCTCACCACAGCCTCTTTCAAGGCTGTAGGGAAGACACCCTCTCTCAGAGAAGCATTAACAATTCCCTGGAGCCAGCCTCGTGTAACCTCCTGTGTGGCCAGTACCAGCCAGGAGGGACACGGGTCCAATAAACATGTGGTTGCATTCAGCTCCTCAATATCCTGTCCATGTCATCGGGAGCCACAGTGTCAAACTCCTCCCAGATGACAGCCTCAAGAACTGCCTCCATCATCCCATCTGAAACTACCCAATCTGTGTCCAGCCCATCCTGAATATTGCTCTATCCAAGAGGCCCATTGGAGCAAAAGCTTAAAAGGCAGAAATGTTCCAAACTGTTACAGATAGATCAACCAGGTGTCCATAGCTCTGGACAGAGAAATCCACCCCTACCCCACTCCCCAGATACCAGCTGAGAAGGTTTTCTGGAACGCTGGCACCAAGCTGTTATTTCTTGTCAATTGCCTGCCTATCACTAGAGTAGAGATGTGCAAATCAATCCAAGATCTTATTAAAATTTGCATTTTCGTTAAAAGAATTGAATCTATTTGTTTTGGTGACCCAAACTGCTAAATCAATCAATTCAAAATATTTGGTTAGATAGAAATATATAGACAAAAGTCCATTAAATATCTGAATCAATTTGAAAATACCTGATTAGATTTGGTCTATCAAATTGATTTGTAGATTCAAGTAGAAAATTCAATTTAAAGCAATAACTTAATCTAATTGCCCTCAAACCAAATCTCCAAACTGAGTTTTGCACAGCTCTAATAGGTATTACTAAAGCAGCTAGTCTCTATCAAAGGAATTAATTGATGAAGACCTTCAAATAATATTTCTTTTTTGTTTCATCTTTTAAACGAGGGTTTTGAGGTGGCATATATTGTCACCTCCATTTTATAATGCAAATTAAGTTGCAAAATAGTTTAAGGTCATATAAGGGACCTCATGGATTGTAACCAGGGTCTTCTTGGTTTCCCCATCTTATTCAAAACTTTACACTGCACAAACTGTTTAAGATTTATGCCATTTTAATTGAAGACCTTGAAACCATCTACAACATTAATGAATGATACATTTGTATAACACATGGACTAGATATAAAGTTTCTCTGACTTTTCAAAAGCAAGTGTTTTTACAACATGTTGGTTTTGAGTTTTTTTTTAAAAAAAGAAGTATAAATAAAATGCCGTTCCTGCAATTCTGTTGGAAGAATAGGGAAAAGGCAATTTGAATCACTAAATACTAGGATTACTAAGGAAATAATCACAAAAACCTTTCCTTTTGCAATCTACTTTTTCCTTGAATTAAGACCAAACACCAGCTTCATATATAGAATAGAATAGAATAGAATTTTATTGGCCAAGTGTGATTGGACACACAAGGAATTTGTCTTGGTGCATATGCTCTCAGTGTACATAAAAGAAAAGATACGTTCATCAAGGTACAACATTTACAACACAATTGATGATCAATATATCAATATAAATCATAAGGATTGCCAGCAACAAGTTATAGTCATACAGTCATAAGTGGAAAGAGATTGGTGATGGGAACTATGAAACGATTAATAGTAGTGCAGATTCAGTAAATAGTAAATAGCAGTAAATAGCAACAAATCTTGCTTCCTAGTAGATATATATTGTGGAATAGGTTGATAAAAATTCACCAAATCTGGGAGTCTACGCATCTTAAAGTTGCCAAGGTTGAGAAAATCTGCTCTATTGTGTAGAACCTTTTAAATGTAATACAATATCTGCAGTTTTGCTTTGCCACTTCATACATCAGGACAAAAAAACTGAATAAATAATGATTTGTCATTCATTTTCAGATCAGTTATTATTCTAGTTTCTCAGCATCAGGAAATCAGATGGCTTTATTGTGGATGTTGGCTTCTCGCCAAACAACAGTTAAGCATTAGCCATAGTTTAATGTGACAGCTAAATCAATCATTAAGGAAGATCTCAGAGTTGGTAATACTTAATACTGATATTAATATGTGGCACATATGAAGAAGCCAATTCAAAATCAAGATAGATCAAGGTGACCTTTTGTTTATTGAATAATCACTTGAGAATCAGGCCGGAATTTTCCCTTTCAAAAGAGAAGGGCATCACAAATTGAATGGCAAACAGCATTTAACAAGCTGAACATCATCCTTTGTACACCAGCCAATGTACAGTTTGAAAACACCCGTGTCTGTTCTGAAGGCTAATCATATTGCCGCCTTTTGAGAAAGACACAAATGCCACCTAATCCTATTTTGCTTGGTTTTTCTCTCCGTTCCCTGAATAGCAGAACAAGTCTCTGATTATTTCATTTTATCAAAACTATTTCCAACCATGCTTATTCAGGATGAAGATGGCATTAGATAGCCTATGAAAAAACAAACAAACAGAAAGCAGACAGGATTGTAAGTCAGAACAACAAACACATATAATAATCAACTGCACATACAAATGAAAAGGACCTTCTGATTCTTCAGTTGGCAAATACATGAAGAAAAATGTTTTCCACCCTGGGGGATGACAAGTTACTTATTGCTTTCCTCTCAACTGGGACCACTAACTTCATTATCGTCTTTCTAGAATCATTGTAATCATACCCCGAGATATTAGGGCTACTGTATCCTCTGTGAAGACATCTGAAAATGCTCAGCAGTGGCCCTTCTTATTCTTCATCATCCATCATTTTTATTTATTTTGTTTTATTTATTTTGTCAAGCATGTATAAGATAACAGATACGAGCATAAACATGATTATGAATACAGGAAATGGATACAAATAAATTAGGGACAGTAGGATAGGGACGATACACATATTTACTTCAACTTTAAAAGAGAGTGGGCAATTCAAAACTGTCACCATTTGTGGAGACAGTTGCAAATGGAGATTTGCAAATGTCTTTGCCATTTAATTTCCCATTTAATTGTTAACCAGCCATACAGACAAAAATAAATAAATAAATAAAATCCTCAAAAGGCCGGAATAAACGATCGTGTGACAATTGACCTGACACACTTTCAGTTAAAATGATTTAACACCAGAGATGTCGATTTGAGAGAAGAAACTAAATCTCCAAGCATTTTTCAGCTTTATTGGTTGATGCAGAAGCTCTTTGCAAAAATAGAATGTGGTGCAGTGGTTAGATTGTAGTACTGCAGGCTACTTCTGCTGATCTTCTCCAACCTCCATATGTGCTAGTTGTTCCTGACTCAAAGGGACGCTGCTCCACTCCATTTCAAAGCCAAAGAGCCAGCGCTGTCCGAAGACGTCTCTGTGGTCATGTGGCCGGCATGACTAAATGCCAAAGGCACATGGAACACTGTTGCCTTCCCACCAAAAGTGGTCCCCATTTTTCTACTTGCATTTTTTACGTGCTTTTGAACTGCTAGGTTCGCAGAAGCTGGGACAAGTAACAGGAGCTCACCCCATTATGCAGCGCTAGGGATTCAAACCGCTGAACTGCCGACCTTTCGATTGACAAGCTCCCAGCATCTTAGCCACTGAGCCACCATCTCCCTCTTATTAAAGAGATAGATTTAAATTAAAATTATCCTGGTTTCAACCCATTATGCAAAGACTCTATGGAAAGGCTTGAATTCTGGAAAAACTGAAAGAAAAGAGACTGATGAGCAGCAAGGAGGGATGGACTCAGTTACAGTGGCGATGAATGCACTGTAGGGAGACTTGAAAGAAAAGGTTAGGGACTGTCATGGGAAAGATCTACCTATGTGGTTGCTAGGAGTCCATAGTGACTTTATGGCACATAATCAAAATCAATCAAATCGATGGATTATCTTTGATAGAACATGTAAAAGCGATAAAGGTTACTGTTGTAAGGATCCAAAATCTTTGAGGATCAACCTAATAAAAGCTTATAGGTGAGCATCTGTGAGTCCTGCTCATTTAATCTTACATCAAATAAGTTTTCAAAAGGGGAAAAAATTATATTCGTTGGACAAGGGGATTGGAACGTTTGTGAAGCCTGGATGGTTTAAAGTTGCTTTGAGATTCTTTATTCTCAGCTGATATGTCGTTTCCTTTGAAGCTGTGTTTTTTTTTAAACAGCTATTTATATTGTTTTAATTTTAAATTATGTTGGCTGCCCAGAGTTGCTTTGTGGAGAAGCAGCCATATAATTAAAAGTAAATCTTCCTGTATTAATTAAGAAAGGTCTCACTTGTATGAATCCATTAACTTTCCAGATTGCTATAGACCTTTTCCCAGACTCCAGATTATCTGTGAGACATGACTAGTGTGAGAGTAATTTGATTACCTCAGAGTGGAAGAGGTTTTTTTTCTGGAATTATAAGTAAAATGATATGAAATAAAAAAATGACCTGGATTGCGCAGATTATGTTCTGTCCTAGGCATTCCCAAACCACAAAGCAGACTCCTCGCCCCAATAAAACCTCTTTTATTTAATTTACAGTGAATTCCTCTCCAGCAAAGTCTTTCCTCTTCCACAGTCTTTCCAGATAGTTCACAATTAATGACCTTTATCAAGCTTGGAGAGTGGCCAGGCCAATCTCTTTCAGACCCCGCAATACTTGGCAAAAATGCAGAAATGAACTAATTGTCTCCTGCAAACACCCCTCCCCTTTCACTCCTCTTTTATTCCCTATGGGAGGTGCCATTCATCACCTGTGGCCTTACTCCCAAATCGACCCTTGTTCCTTAGCTGTTCCCTTCATCTGGCAACTCAGCGCATGCGCACATGGGGAAAAGGCTCAAGCTGTTTGTCTGCCTCACTGATGTTTGACTCCAACCTCCTCACTGTCCGAATCTGCTGCCAGCACAACAGATTAGACCAAATGAATAATAGGAAGATATGTTCAAGAGTGGCTGCTGAGTCACTTGCTTTACCCTGTAACATCTTGGGGAATGTAGCTCAATCCAGTTTAGAAAAATGCATTTCTACATGATCTAGAAAATAAATTTAGTTAAAATACTATCAGTTTGAGCATCACTTGATTTTTCTCATTGAAATTACGTTGTCTGGGTTATAGTGAAAGATCAGGTGAAAATCTAAAACTTTTAAAATGTGAATCTTGATCCCATGTTCCTCAAACAACAGCCTTCTTATGGAGAGAAAGCCATAAGAAAGGAGCTGAAGGAACTGACGAAAGCAAGTCATGTGGTGCTGCTTTTGTCACAATTTTATTTATTTATTTATTTATTTATTATTAAATTTCTATACCGCACCATCTCCCGAAGAACTCAGTGCGGTTTACAGCCATATTAAAATACACGATAAATACAAAGTAATAAATAACAATATTAAAAACAATTTAAACCAAATAGATTAATGGCCCAATCACTAAAAACGGTCAGAGACCGCTTTAAAACCATTTAAAATTTCATTTAAAAATATACTTTAGGCTAGTCCCGCTCGATGAAATAATAAGGTCTTCACGCTTGAAGGCCCGGAGGTCGGGAAGTTGTCGTAACCCCGGAGGTAGCTCGTTCCATAGAGCTGCTGCCGCCACAGAGAAGGCCCTCCCTCTGGGGGCTGCCAACCTACATTGTTTGGTCGACGGCACCCTGAGGAGGCCTGCTCTGCCATACATTTATTTCTTTAATTTCTCATTTACAGGATTGATAAAGACCATGCCATGTTTTATTTCCCTTAGGTAGTTCACTGATATACGAAGATTTTTTAACATATAATCAACCAAATGTAAGGGGAAAAAACTATCAGAAGGAACAAGGTAAAAAACAAACTCATAGCATAGCTTATATGCTTAGCAACAGAAATTCTGGTCCCAGCTGTGTGGACTTGAGGACTATAGTTTAATTTATGCACTTTGTAAGATATGATGTGTCATCATGTGAGGGAATAAATGCATAGATGTAAATAGTTTCTCAACCCATGCAGTCCATAATGAATTCATTCCTATGCTAAGAAACACTTGCATATTTTTTTATTTTATTTTCTTTGGCCTATCAAGAATTAAATGAGATATTTTGTAAATTATTCCTAAACCATTCTTTTTTTAAAAAAAATGAGAAACAACTGAAGTAAATTTCTTGGCTAACTGAAACACTCTATTTAAAGCTCTTTGAAACCACTTCCACCTCCTGGAAAACCAACAGAGAAAATGCTTACGGCAGGAATAGAACTAGTAATTGTTCCGATGCTGTGGAACAATAGCTTTCCACAGCCCAAATTCATATAACGCAGCTCATTTTGCAACACTGTATTTCCAGGGTTTTTTTGCCTAAACTAAAATTATCAGTAACTAAGGAGACACACATGCTTATTATGATTTGGTACAAAACAGGCCATTCTTATTTTCTCTTCCTAAGTTGTTATCCTTTACAGAACCTAAAGTTCTGGATATATATATCATAGAGACCCAAATCTGATAAAGTGTGAGTTAGACTTGTTTCTTCCACCTGCAGAGACGAAAAATCTATTTCAAATTGCCTTGAAATCCAGAGTTCATCCAGGTTTGATGCGCACTCAGAATGCAAGCTATTCCGCTTCCTGAACTGCTGTGCAAATATTGATTATTGATAATACAGCAAGAAAATTCGCTCAGTTTTTTTCTTGTCATTTTTTAATCATACTCGAAATATTCACTGAGTATTCACAATTAGGATCATGTGTACTGAAAAGAATTTTATTTTAATAATCAATCATTATCATAGGAGATTCTTTATTCCAAATTTAACTTTATTTCTCTCACTGTCTCAGCTATCCCTTAACCATTAACACAAATCCATGATTCACTGAGAACAGAAACTATGGGAGGTGCATTTTAACAATAGATTGTTAAACTGCACCTCTGCTAACCTATCAGCTGACAATAGCAAAACCAAGTACCAAAACCAAGTACCTGGGCAAGAGTAATTAACCAGACAAAGAATCTATTCAGACACATTTCCCCACACCCATAATAGTGGTGGGTTGCTACTGGTTCGCCCTGGATCAGGCAAACCAGTAGCAGCAGTGGCGGGAGGCTCCACCCCTCACCTGGATGTCTCTGCACATGCACAGAAGCATTGCATGAGCACGCGAGCGCCCACACGCTCACAAGTGAACTGGTAGCAACTGACATTGAAACCCACTAAAGCAGTGATGGGATTCAAGTAATTTAACAACCGGTTCTCTGCCCTAATGGCATGGACAGGTTGCTGGGTAGGTTGAATGCCACCATGTGTTTACTGGACCCGTGCCCCTCCTGGCTGGTGCTGGCCACTCGGGAGGTGACACGAGGCTGGCTCCAGGCGATTACGATCGCTTCTTTGGTGGAGGGTGTCTTCCCGGCCGCCTTGAAAGAGGCAGTGGTGAGGCCCCTCCTTAAGAAGCTTTCCCTGGACCCAGCTGTTTTAGGTAATTATCGTCCGGTCTCCAACCTTTGCTTTGCGGCGAAGGTTGTAGAGAGTATGGTGGCATATCAGCTTCCCTTGCACCTGGATGAAACTGTCTATCTAGACCCGTTCCAGTCCGGTTTCCGACCCGGTTACAGCACGGAGACGGCTTTGGTCGCGTTGGTAGATGATCTCTGGAGGGCCAGGGATAGGGGTTGTTCCTCTGCCCTGGTCCTATTAGACCTCTCAGCGGCTTTCAATACCATCGACCATGGTATCCTGCTGCGCCGGTTGGGGGGATTGGGAGTGGGAGGCACCGTTTATCGGTGGTTCTCCTCCTATCTCTCCGACCGGTCGCAGTCGGTGTTGACAGGGGGCAGAGGTCGCCCCGAGGCGCCTCACTTGTGGGGTGCCGCGGGGTCGATTCTCTCGCCTTCTGTTTAACATCTACATGAAACCGCTGGGTGAGATCATCAGTGGTTTCGGTGTGAAGTATCAGCTGTATGCGGATGATACTCAGCTGTACTTTTCTGCGAACCACCCCAGCGAAGCTATCGAAGTGCTGTCCCGGTGTCTGGAGGCCGTCACGGGTCTGGATGGGGAGAAACAGGCTCAAGCTCAATCCCGCCAAGACAGAGTGGCTGTGGATGCGGCATCCCGGTACAGTCAGCTAAATCAGCGGCTGAACATCGGTGGCGAGTCATTGGCCCCGATGGAGAGGGTCCGCAACAGGCGTCCTCCTGGATGAACGGCTGTCTCTAGAAGAGCATTTGACGGCCGTCTCCAGGAGAGCGTTCTACCAGGTTCGCCTGGTACGCCAGTTGCGCCCCTTTCTGGACCGGGATGCCCTATCAACGGTTACTCACGCACTCGTGACGTCTCGCCTGGATTACTGCAATGCTCTCTACATGGGGCTCCCCTTGAGGGGCATCCGGAGGCTACAGTTAGTCCAGAATGCAGCTGCGCGGGTGATAGATGGAGCCCCTCGTGGCTCCCATATGACACCTATCCTGCGCAGACTGCACTGGCTTCCTGTGGCCTTGCGGGTGCGCTTCAAGGTTTTGGTGACCACCTTTAAAGCGCTCCATGGCATTGGGCCGGGTTATTTACGGGACCGCCTACTGCGACCGAATACCTCCCACCGTCCCGTGCGCTCTCACAGAGAGGGTCTCCTCAGGGTGCCGTCAGCGAGGCAATGTCGTCTGGCGACGCCCAGGAAGGGCCTTCTGTGGGGCTCCCACCTCTGGAACGATCTACCCCGGACTTCGTCAGCTTTGGACCTTGGACCTTCCGCGGGCTTAAAACATTCTTATTTAATTGTGCAGGACTGAGCTAGATTTTAAATTTTGGGTTTTAAATTGGGTTTTATTTCTATTTTTAATTGGACAGGCTTTAGAATAAGTTTTTTAAATGTTTTATATTGTATTTATATTCTATTTATCTGTTTTTAGTGCCTGTAAACCGCCCTGAGTCCCTTGGGAGATAGGGCGGTATATAAATATGATTAAATAAATAAATAAATAATAAATAAATAATGATTTCTTCCAACAACCAGTTTGCCAAACTGCTCACAAAGCTAACAACCGGTTCTCCCGAAGTGGTGCGAACTGGCTGAATCCCACCACTGCACTAAAAGTAAAGGTAAAGGTTCCCCTTGCACATACGTACTAGTCATTGCCGACTCTAGGGGGTGGTGCTCATCTCCATTTCAAAGCCGAAAAGCCAGCACTGTCCAAAGACGTCTCTGTGGTCATGTGGCCAGCATGACTCAACGCCAAAGGCGCACAGAACGCTGTTACCTTCCCACCAAAGGTGGTCCCTATTTTTTCTACTTGCATTTTTACGTGCTTTCAAAACTGCTAGGTTGGCAGAAGCTGGGACAAGTAACGGGAGCTCACCCCATTACACGGCAGCACTAGGGATTCGAACTGCTGAACTGCCGACCTTTCGATCGACAAGCTCAACGTCCTAGCCCCTGAGCCACTTGAAACCCACTACTGACCCACAAATAAGCTATCCAAACACCATCTACATAATTAAAGGCAAGACAACAGACATAAGGAAGACAATTAAGTCACAAACTAGAACCAGCATGCGCACAACCCTCCAAGCCCACACCAAAGACCAGCCCTCCCCTATAAAAAAGGATCTCTGTACCCTATTTTCTTTGCAGCTGCCCCCAAGAGCAAATAGATCACCTTCTTTCCACCAGCAGCCTGCTTCATGTCTTAGTTACTTGTGTATCCCAGCTCAGAAAAGTAACCTGGAACCTTCCTTTAACAGTATTCAACTTTTTGTAATCATAAGAGAAGGATTTTCATACTAAGATGAAAGCACTAGAAACCCAAATCAACAGGTTTAAATGTTTATAGAAATTAATTGCACTCCATGCCAATAATTGTTTAAAATAGTTCACAGAAATCTGTGATTATTTTTGCTGTTTTGCTATGCTTATTTTTCCCAACACTTTCCCTTCTTTTAAGACTGATAGTAAAATTAATTGTGTAGCTCTCTCTTTTTTTTAAGGAGGGAGGAGACCATTAGCTTCAGTTTGCTTATTGTAATAGTGCTTTTTTTGCTCTACTTATTCCCAGCTGTTGGAATGCTTCTTCTAGAGCTCCTCAGTCATATGGCTGCAATCATTTGAAACACTTTATATCCCTTCAACCATTACTTTTTCTTGGGGTCTTGAGGGAAATATTCTTTTTCTTATTCCACTTCAATCCAAATTGTCAGCAGTGCCATATCGATTACAGGCATCACAAAGACTAACCATGCAGCAAAATAAGGTAAGTGCCACAGGAATACCTTTCCTGCATGCTGTATTTACTGCTTCATAGCCGAGTCATTGAGAGAACTGAACTAAAGCATCATTGTGAAACATTCACAGCCAGTCCGAGACACTCATAACTTTTCTACCCAGCAGCCTGGAAAAAGAAAGAATTGTTGTGTCATATGTCTATCTATCTCCCTCTCTCCTTCTACGTTTTTCTTCCCCTCTCCTTCTCAAACACAAATTCACTGTGACTCACATGAACAGCAGGACACAAAATATGAAGCAAGATAATGTCCTAATGCCAAACAATTGGGGCATGTAAAAACACAACATGCCTAGAAATTATACTTTGCAACATGTAGTTTTACTGAAAGTGCACCACTTTTCTAGATTATGGCTTTTAAGCACAGACTGATTCATAGATTGTTGATTAGTTCTAACTGATACTTTTATCTGAGATGCTTCCAGTTTATGTCATGCTCTTTTTTCTTTTTGCAAGTCACTAGAGTTTACTGCTACAAAGTAACTTTTGGAATATCCTATGCCTCCACTTAAGTGATAGTTCTTTTAGATCAGGGTTCCCCAAAGTGGTCAATATGGACCCCCAAGAACTGATAGCCTTGAGACTATCCAAGAGGTTGAAATTATTATTGTGGTTGGTGACACAATCATCTAGATCTTTAGACTGGATTTGGGATTTTTATCAACTATTGAGTCCTTCCCAAGACCTGAAATAATAGGCAGATGTTGTTTGATAGTGTTAAAGACATCACTGCAGAATGTAAGCTGTTCAAAGCAAAGCTTCCTTTTGCAACTGACTATTGGTGAGTTTGTCAATGAAGATTACATTCAAGTGATGCTCCATATGTTTTTGGATTACCTATTAGTATTGGTATTGTCTGTGGCCTTCTTTTGCTGCAATCATTCTACTTCTATTTTATTATTTTCTCGTATTATTTTCTCTTTTATTCTGTTACTTCCAGGCTATTTTTATTTTTTATTTTTTGTCACAACATTATATACAAGCACATATTTAAAGTAGTGTTGGAAGAAAAATCCAGTCTAGTTCCAATCCAGGAGAAAGATGCTGGAAATAAAATGGAGGCTGGCTACAAGGAAAGAAGGTCGCTGTTTATTTGGTTTCCAGAAACTTTAATAATAGCAGCATGTTTCTGGGGTGGCTGACGAAATGGATGAGTGAGTGGATGGATTTTTATAGGGTTTTGGGATTTGGTGATTAAGATGCTCCAGGGGGTTGTGCAATGTAGTGAGCCTTGTGTCTTTTACTATTTCAATGGTGGTGGGTTAATCCTATTATGTCCTAAAGGTCCTGTCCTGTCCTGTCCTTAGAATTTGGGTGGGGGGATGTAAATTCTTAATGCCATCAGCTCCAGCCTTCTAAGGGACCTGTGGCTGAAGGTGTTTTGTTTATGAATAGATTGGTCTAGTCCTTCTTAATAGGTACAAAATATCCATCTCTAAAGACTTGATGCTTCTGCTTGAGTCTATGGCAGGAATACTGGGGCTGCTTTCTACTTTTGTTAAAGTTTTTCTCCATTTCTCCTTTGGGGAAATATAATATTCTGCCTCTTTTAATATTTCCCAAAATATTTCATTCTCTAGGAAGGGGGCTTCCCACATTAGTATTTATTATTTTTATATAATAAATGTTTGGAGATTGATGAACAATCTGAAACTTTATAAGAGGTCAATGAACTGAAGAGTTTGGGGACCCTTACTTTAGACTGAGCACAAGGTTGGAATGAAAAAGAGTACCATGCATTGCCCGTTTGCCCAGAAGGAGCTGTAAACATTTCAACTTGATCAGACAATGCTTTCATCCAGGCTCTTTGCCCTTTTTCAAGATCTAAGAGAGTGGAATAAATCAGCTGCTTAATACACAATATTTATCCATTTATCTTTATCATGTCCTCACTGAGTCAATTTATTCCACTTCCTTCTCCTGTGGAGGAGATTTTCAAAAACACGGTTGTTTTAAAAATAAGGTAGGACGGAAAAAGTTGTGCTCTAATTTCATTAAACAATTAGTAAGGTATAATTTAGCTTGAACTGGTATTTGTTCACCATAGTCAGAACTATCAGACCTGGACTACCTAGAGAAAATTTTAAGTTAAGGTGAGATATGAAGACCAATGTCTATATCCTGAAAAATTTTCATTGTTTTATTTATTTTATTTTATTTCCAACCAAAAGAAAAGCATTTAATTAAATAAATTTAGTTGAGTGCCTCCCTTTGCATTATATTCAAGATTGACATGTTAGGGTGAAATGAAGAAACTGAGATGCTTTGTCAAAGAAGTCTTTTGTCATCAGTTTGAGACTGGGTTGAGTGGCCTAACAAAGACCACCTTCTTTGCAAAATGTGTATATTTGTGAAAGACATTTAGATATGGCTCACTGAATTTTTTATAAAATAAAATTTGTGGGCTTGTTAAAAAGCATATTATTTTGTATGGATTGAATATGGTGTCAATGTTCTAATTAGTTTATTTTCCATAAAACATGATACACATAATTTTGGCATTTGCATATGTGTATCTTTTAATGCTTAAAAGAGTAGGAGATAATTTTAATAAATATTTACATTCCTAATTTATTTCCCTAAGAATGAATCCATCAACCAATAAAATAATTTCAACCATGTTATACTGAATTTAGACCCATGTTATTCAACCCTGTAACAACAATTTTTATTTCAGTTACCTACTGTGGAATTCTCTCTAGTTATACATTAGATTTTAACAAAGATATAGGGTAGAGTTGCACTTCTAATCTTAGATCATCTCCAGAATAGCCATTCAACATATTGTAAGCAAAGAAAGAGATAACATCATTTTGCTCCCACACCCAACTCATTGCAAACCACTTGGTACCCATGCTTTCCATTTTTGATTAAAAATTGTTGTTTTTTGAGTCAGCCACCTTAGATCTTTAACAGTCAAAATGGTCGCGGTAATGGATGGAATGATGCAATGGCCTTCTTTTATTTGCTTTTAGCTGCTAAAGAAAGAAGATATAAATTCACATATTTAAAGACATCATTTGTATAGGTGCATAAGA
Organism: Ahaetulla prasina; assembly: GCF_028640845.1. Taxonomy (NCBI): domain Eukaryota; kingdom Metazoa; phylum Chordata; class Lepidosauria; order Squamata; family Colubridae; genus Ahaetulla; species Ahaetulla prasina. Next base: position 126,453,329 of record NC_080539.1, read on the forward strand.
GAAAACACTGGCTAATATGATAAAAAGGCATGTCCTAGCAAGTTTTGGGAGGGCCTCAAAATACTTGCTTGGAGGTTTGGAATTTAGCGTATCAGTGGGGTTCAAGCTTTAAACTGTTGGCTTATGGAGAAAATCCATGATTAACAAATTGGAAGGATTAAAAATTTCAAGCTAATGACATATTTGTTTTGATCAAGCATGCTACTGAAATAAGCAATCAAAATGAAATCTATACTTTTCATTATGTTTGGGATTTTGTCATTATCAAATTGCAATTTTAAACCTACCTACTGAGAATCTACCCACTGAGTACTCTGTTTTGTTCCTAAGTAAACTATACCTTTCTTTAGTAAAGTTTTCTTAAAAGAACAATGTTCTGAAAGATTGTACCTTCCTTCCTTCCTTCCTTCCTTCCTTCCTTCCTTCCTTCCTTCCTTCCTTCCTCCCTCCCTCCTTCTCTCCCTCCCTCCCTCCCTCCCTCCCTTCCTTCTTTCCTGTAAAGCGATTTCTATAAAGAAATTCTATAAAGAATTTTCTATAAAGAGATTGTCTATCCAGCAAAATTCATTTGGTGATACTAATCATGAGCCAAACAAGATGGTGCATTCTTGCAAAGAAAAGAATAACAAACCATTCCTTTAAAACAGTATGATCTGGACTCAACATCAACTCAAATGAGTCTTTACCTTTTATATTTGCCCCCATAACCATTCCAGTTTTTCTTATTTTTTTAAAAAAAACTTCTTCTCTCTTTCCATTTCTCTGTTATGTTTTATGGCACAATCATTTTTTTAAAGGCCATACATGGCTTTTCTTTCTCAAGACTGAATAGACCTTTTTTCCCCCCCTGGTTCTTTTTTTATTGTGGAATACAGATAGTCCTCAACTTATGACCCCAATTGGGATTGCAACTTCTGTTGCTAGGCAATGCAGTCATTAAGCTAGTCATATTTGATTTTACAACCTTTTTGATGCAATTGTTAAATGAATCATCACTAAACAAATGGTACTAACTTGAGAACCACCCATAACAATTGTGTATCCAATGAACCAAGGTTGCTAATTAACAATGGAAAGTATTTGTATGATATCAAAAGAAATGTCCCATAAGACAGAGCATAAGTTTTAAAGTGTTATATAGAATGACAGGCTTGACATAATTTATCTTTCATATATACTAGGTAGGGTTTTTATATGGAAAAAACATTACATTATTGCTTATGTAAATACCCTACAGTAGGCATTAAGAAGCTGGCTTATCATTTTAAAAGGCTGATTTGTCATCTCTCCCTTTTTTTCAGCCACTTTGACATTTTTACAAAACTTACGGTAGTTGTTTCCTTGTATATGACTTGCTTGTCTGGCGATAATGGTGGAAGGCTTTCACTTGTGATTTATTTCTACATTCCATCATTTCTGCTTCCTCAGAAATAGAACTCCAAATGTCAGCCTAAATAGCAGTAGCTTTTTGTCCTGTTTGATATCAAGTAGTAGTGATTATGGCCAGGATGATATTTGCTGGAGATGCTGATTTAATGGGACCTATTGCTAGGCTTTTCTATTGGCAGATATAACTAAAACAACACTTCAACTAGGCCAATAAAATGTAATGACAAATTATTGAAGCATATGAAAAATGAATTCCTTGAATGATTTTCCTTCTGCATTCTCCTAAATCAAAGATCTCAGAGACTAACTAACCCCAGTCACAGTTAGCAACCCCTTGGAACACAGCATCTATTTATGCCCTTGGATTCCTTGTTATACTGAATGCATCCAGACAGCATTCAAAATCTATCACAGAGCATACTCCTGTACTAAAAACAACATAATCTTTATTTATTTTATTTTATTTATTTGTCATAACACCATACATAAGTATAAGCATGAAGCAACAGTAGGACAGGAATGGCAGGCACGTGTGTGCTCTTATGCATGCCCCTTATAGACCTCTTAGGAAAGGGGTGATGTCAATAGTAGACAGTTTTTGGTTGAAGCTTTGGGGACTTTGAGAAGAGACCACAGAGTCAGGTAGTGTATTCCAAGCATTAACAACTCTGTTACTGAAGTCATATTTTCTGCAATCAAGATTGGAGCATTAAATTTAAATCTATTGTTTGCTTTTGTATTGTTGTGATTGAAGCTGAAGTAGTCTTCAACAGGATGGACATTGCAATAGATGATTCTATGAGTTAAACACAGGTCCTGTCGGAGGTGGCTGAGTTCTAAGTTTTCTAAACCTTAAATCTTAAATCTTAAGGACATTCTGTTTTGAAGTGCAAGCTGATAAAATTTTGTGGTTTCTATCCCACAAATAGATAAAGTGTATGTACACTGAGAGCTTATTCACCAGACACAAATTCTGTGGGTGTCACTGACCAATCAGACTTGGCCAATAAAGCTACGCTACGCAACTCTACTCTACTCTACTCTACTCTACTCTACTCTACTCTACTCTACTCTACTCTACTCTACTCTACTCTACTCTACTCCACTCCACTCCACTCCACTCCATTCCACTCTCCACTAATTTCCTAAATATTGGCGCAAGGAAATAATTCCACAGGCTTGTTATCTGTTTAAAAGACAAGCAGTTAAATGATTTAAGGTTGCCTGAGAGTAGACTGAAAAATTAGGACTCCTCCAAGTCTTAAGCAATTAAGCAATGGGCTCATTGGGAGACTTTACCTCTCTTATGGTATCTAAATCTGTGCATGCCAACTTTTCAATGTTCTCAGTAATCTGAGTTTATATCAGCTGCTGACAAATGCTTGGTGGTTTTCTGGGGCTTCATATAGCTCCCATGTCCTCCTTGGATTACTGCCCTTACTCATGGAACACGATTATTATTATTTTTTTATTTTTTTACTTTTGTCACAACAGTATACACAAACAATTGTCATAGATAAAACAACATATTTTGAAGAAATATCCGCGAAAACCTCAGAAAACAAATATATAAGAATATATATATATATATATATATATATATATATATATATATATATATATATATATATATATATATATATTTGTTTTCTGAGGTTTTCACCACAGTTTGTATATTGGTTTTTCTGAGTAATTGATGGTTTTCTCCGTGAAAATTAGTGTCTTGGCTGGCAGCTTGGGAGCAATGTGATCGATCACACATTGCTCCCATATATATATATGTAAAAATATGCATCAACTATATCAATTTGATATAATGAAGGAACAATAGGACAGGAACGGTAGGCACTTTTGTGCTCTTATGCATGCTTATAGCCCTCTTAGGAATGGGGTGAGGTCAATAGTAGACAGTTTTTGGTTGAAGATTTTGGGATTTTGAGTAGAGACTATGGAGTCAGGTAATGAGTTCCAAGCATTAACAACTCTGTTACAGAAGTCATATTTTCTGCAATCAAGTTTGAAGCGGTTGACATTTAGCTTGAATCTATTTTTTGCTCTTGTAATATTGCGATTGAAGCTGAAGTAGTCTTTTATAGGAAGGATATTGCAATAGATGATTTTGTGTGTTAAACACAGGTCATGTCGAAGTCGACGGAGTTGTAAGTTTTCTAATCCCAGGATTTCAAGTCTGTTGGTATAAGGTATTTTGTTGTTTTCGGAGGAGTGAAGAACTCTTCTAGTAAAATATTTCTGGACTCTTTCTATTGTATTTATGTCAGAGATGTGGTATGGGTTCCAGACTGATGAGTTGTATTCAAGAATAGGTCTGGCAAATGTTTTGTATGCTCTAGTTAGTAGTGTGGATTATGTGGATCACTGGATTCTGACCCTGCTTTTGTTTTGGATACTTTCTTGTTCTCTGATCTATTGAGCATTCACATCTTATGACCATTGTACATGAGACAAAAACAGGGGCATCAGGAAGGGTGTGTGAAGAAACTTCTATGATAATTGTATTTGGAAAATAATCAGTTTTGGTTCAGACAGCTGCCAAAGGTTTGGTTCATTGGAGCTTTACTGCAGATATGCTTCACCATCTAAAGTCAGCTGAACCTAGAGGGTTGGAAAGCTAGTATTTCCTGTCTAAACTCTGGATTTATAGTCCAAGGCTATTCTATTCTGGGATCTTTCAACAATGACCCTTCCTCAATAATGCTAAGTGTCTAAACCAATCTGAATCAACCTGAATATCCAAGCCTATCTCCCCCTACACTGCTGTAAGCTATTTTGGCTGCTTTGAAACACAGATGTAGCACCTTTGAAAAGGAGCCCAAATTACAGCTGACAGGCAGGAGACACTGGACAATCCGGGTGTCTCTCTCATGTACTTCATCCTGTAACACTAGATAATGGAAGGAGGAGTGATCTTGGTAGACAGGGAGAAGAGAGGCAGCCAAGGAAATGGTCAGATCAAAAGCAACTTAGACCACAGCAGGAATATGGGAAGGCAAGCAACTAGAAAATACCCTCCCTAGTTTCTTAGTGTCTAAAAGAGATTGGAAGAGAAATATACTGGTAACATTCTGTTAATACAATCTTACAATAAAATAGAATTAGATCATCTGGCTGTGCTTCCTGTCATGTCTACCTTGCAAGGCTAACCCTCTTAACACCTCCCACATTTCCATGCCTGTCATATGTTATGCCAGGTTAAAATATGTATTAAAGTCTGTGTTAAAATTACCCTGTCTGACAGGTGACCGAGCTAGCGGATCTTGGGGTTTTGATTACATGGCCTTTGTGTTCCCTTCAAACTGGAAATGCTCCTGGTTCGGACCAGATCACCCGATCTGGTAGTGATGGTGGTGGGAGGTTCGGAGAAGGGGTAGTAAAAATCCTTGCCCCCTTCCCCCCCACATGCCCAGCTGAGCCGCATGATCATCAGAGGGTTTTTTTACTTTTAAAAGCATTTTTTCTTCGGCAGAAAAAATGCTTTTAAAAGAAAAAAAAGGCTCTGATGATTGCGCGGCTCAGCTGGGATTGTCAGAACCCTTTCAAAGCATTTTTTCTACAAGCTCTTTAGCCGAAGAGGTTGTAGAAAAAATGCTTTTAAAAGTAAAAAAAAAAAAAGTTGGCCATGCCCACCCAGTCACATTAGTTCAGGCAAACCAGTAGTAAAAGAAAAAGCTATCACTTCAGGCGAACTGGTAGTTAGCTACAGGTTCGATTGAACTGGCAGTTTAAAAAGATATGGATTTGGGTGAAACAGTAGTTTAAAAATGCTACCGGTTCCTCTGAACTGGTATTTCCAATGATCAACTGTGCAGTGGGGTTTAGCTTTGCTAGAAAGCAGGAAATCCTGCTTTCTAGCAAAGCTAAATCGCGCGCCACAGCTGATCCCCCACACTGTTCTACTTACCTTCCCAAGCCTCCTTTTGGCACGTATTGCACATGCACTTGCGTGGAGCATGCACCAAAAGGAGGCTTGGGAAGATAAGTAGAACAGCGGGGGCAGAGGTGGGTTTCAGCAGGTTCTGACCAGTTCTGGAGAACCAGTAGCAGAAATTTTGAGTAGTTCAGAGAACCGTTAGTAAATATTCTGACTGGCCCTACCCCCATCTACTTTCTGCCTCCCAAGTCCCAGCTGATCAGGAGGAAATTGGGATTTTGCAGTAACCTTCCCCTGAATTGGGGAGGGAATGGAGATTTTACAGCATCCTTCCCCTGCCATGCCCAAGCTACGTCCACCAAGCCACGCCTACAGAACCGGTATTAAAAAAAATTGAAACCCAGCTGTGCAGTGCAGTTTAGTTTTGCTAGAAAGCAGGAAATCCTGCTTTCTAGCTAAGCTAAATCGTGCACCACAGATGATTTCCCCCTCACTTCTACTTACATTCCTAAGTTTCCTTTTGGTGCACACTGCGCCTGCACACAAAGCACATTTGGCATGCAGTGAGCATTTGGCATGCAGTGAGCATGTGCAGCCAGTGAACTGGAAGCAAACCAGTTTGGATTTCACCACTTATGTAAACAGATGACAAGCAGAGGTGTATGTTTTTGTGTGTTTTTCTAGCAGGTGTGCAAAAGGCATCACTAACATACGCAAGGCATTGTGCAAGGCAGTGGCAGAAAAAGTTGCTCTCACTACCGTATGCTAGCATTTTGTCTGTAAGCAATAATAACACAAGTTTACTTTTAAAAATCTTCAAAGTAAAGAACTAATCCCATGTTTAAAAGCAGCCCAACTGATAAGAGAAATGGAGATAGAAGATTGCACAATGCAGTGGGAGAACAGCTACTTGCTTTACCATAAAACCCTCCACTGTACTTGTCATCTATTAGACAACATGGAGCCCCATCCCAAATTAAACTGATTGTCGACTTTTGCCTGTGTCTAGTGATAAATGTTGGGATGGGAAGGAAGGAAAGAAAATTCACAAATCCCTTCTTTAATGCACACAACAGAAAAGACACCATGTTTGGTGGCAGGATGCTTGAAGCAGGGTAGGAAGGGGCAATGTCCACAGCCTATTTTATGCCATAATCATTTTCTGCCAGCAAAAAGAGGTGAGGATATAGGATATGATTCATTTTCAATGAGTCATAAGAAAGAGGTCTCGTGCATATTCAAGCATTGAGTTTCACCAGGATCTGGCAAAAGGTATGCTATCTGGGGTGCAAAACCTCAAAAACAACATCAATGGGATATGCTTGCTATCATCAAATGTTCTTTTGGATTTCTGCAGGCAGGAAAAGGTCAGCCAATGCCTGGCAAGTTTTCCTTATAGATTGCTTGTTGTCCACCAGCAGAAATCAGCCTTTTATCAGTGTTATCCAGTAGCTCTGCCTTAACTGGTTTTCTGGACCTTACTCCAGCATCATTTTTTCTTCTTCTTCCTTTGAGGATCCACCATAAGTAAGGTTGAGATTCATATAATGGATTAGCAGATGACAAAACAGAGCATCATATTCCATTGCTGTTTGGTACACAACATTTTATCCCTCTCTCCTCCCGTTTAAAGATATCTCTCAAAATAGAGACATCCAGTGGATGCATAATTTCTTAGCAGTGATTATCTTCTCATGGTTACACCTAATTGGTTTCCTTGCAGTATGTCTTATGAGATACTGTATTCTGGAGCCAGTCTGTCTTTTCAGCCTTCATGTACCATTCATTTTGAGCTGATACCCATGGGGCTGGGGGAAAAAAAAGCCGCTATTCAGAATAAGGAGGCATCAACTGATTGAAGTCATACTGGGACTCTTATTTTATAAATTGCACTTCACATCTCCCATTTAACAAGCCCATCAGTTCCAGAGTTTATGTTTCTCTGTAACAGGCTAGAATCTCCAAGATATGTAATTTCTTCATTTGAGACCAATTTTTTACATGATTGATTGGTATAATTAGGTGAGAGTCAGGAGAACAGGCAGTCCTGTATGCTTCTAAGGAAGAAAAGTCTGGATGTTGAACTCTGCCTGCCAGATATGGCTGACAATAAACTTGGTATAAAGACAACGGCTCAATTTCTCAATAAAAGAGGAGATCAGTCATTCAGAATGCAAACAAACTGGCCAAGTGTGGAAGTTAGCTGCTTCTCAGTCTCTTTTAATCAAATCAAGACAGAAACTTAAAAGCCTAAAAGCTAAAGGCAACGTGGAGTAGAGATTCATTTGGTGAATATATGTAGATGAACAGGCATTCATCTTGGCTAGCAAGCAGCTGCATGGAAATGCCTCCAAAGGGTGTTCTTATTAATACTACAGTAGAATTTGAGATAGAGGAAGCTGTGGTAGTGCTACCTTTAGCAATTTTTTCCACTTTATTTCTGGAAGCTTAAACAGAGCAACTCAGGGGAAAACTGTCTGTGATTTTCATCAAGGTGTCCCAAACCCTTTTCCAGTGTCAAGTCTTGATTAATCCATACCTGATTTTAGAACCTGGATAGATGCCCACCAGAGAATTGCACAACTGTAGGCTAGATTGGGTTTTTTTTTTAAAAAAAAAAGTATGTCCAAAAAAAAAAAAATTTCTGTAACTCTGCCAAGAAAATTGGAGAGATTGAGTCATCAGTAACTGAGCTCAACATAAAGGCTCTCTATTTTTTGAAACTCTTGTCCTACTTCATCTCAGGGTAGAAAGGAGAGGATATTTTCTAAAATAATAACCCAGCGAAAAGTGGATAAAAAATATTAATCAACCTAGCCTATGTTGCAAAAATGAATTCTAATCCTTTTTATTATTATTATTTATTTTACACATAGATGTAAGTGCAAACATCATACTAAATATGGGTGAAATGCTATCTTCTCCCTCCCTCCCTCCCTCCCTCCCTCCCTCCCTCTCTCTCTCTCTCTCTCTTTTTGGTTCTCTCAAAGTCATTTCAGGGGTGAGTTCCTTGCAGCTCTTGTGCTATATGATACCCTCAATTCAATTTCAAAATTCCCTGCAAGCAATCACACACACATACACACCTATACATCAAGATAAACCATTCTGTTTTTCAGTAGTTCCTTGCAATTCTCAAAAGTTAACTTTTTGTGCAATATGAATAAGGAACAGCTTAACTTAGCAATTTACCGTACTTTATTATTAAATCACCTACACCCTGAAGCAGAAAACCACTATATGTTGCCTGGGTAAAGTCTTTGTGTGTTTACTTTTGAGTTGGTGAATTAGAGAGCACTACTTCTAATAAAAAGTTGCAGATGTCCAAAGACATAAAATATTTCCTCTTAGTGTGGATTAATACTGTGCTGATATCTGTCCTCGATTGCCTAAACTTTCTTCAACTAAGAAGCTCCTCAAACTATTTTAAATTTTGCTTTCATTATTGTGAGGTGTTTTTTAGCAATTTAAACAATTTTTATTAGGTTATAATATAGCATATAAAGAAAATACAAAATAACTTAGTTATTGTGAGGTTTTGAAGTGCATTTATTATTTCAAGATGTGAAAGAATTTCATATCTGAATCAATGGGCACCAGCAGTGAAATCTACTTACTTTCGCTATCAGTTTGGGAATGGGAGAGCTCGCGTGTGCCTCTTCTGCGAATGCACAGAGGGTCAAAAACGGGATGTAACGATGTCCCGGAGGATGGGTGGAACCTCCCAGTGTTTGCGTGAGCCGGATAGATCCAGCTGGATTTCACCACTGATGGGCATCCATAGCTGCCCAGATCTCCTGACTTGAACAGATCGTTTAGAAGAAATATATTCAAAATCTCTACTTCTGAGATAAAGTAGAAACCTGAGAAGCGGTAGATAATTGGTGAGATACTGTAAAAGAAGCAACAGAACATCTATTACAGCCCCAGATTCACTTCTAGGCTTGATAATCCAAACTGGTACTGGGGAGTCTATCTAGAGCTGTGGTGGCACAGTGGTTAGAATGCAGTATTCCAAGTTAATTCTGCCAACTGCCAGCAGCTCAGTCCTGACTGGCTTAAGGTTGACTCAGCTTTCCATCCTTCCAAGGTTGGTAAAATGAGGAGTCAGATTGTTAGGGGCAATACGCTGACTCTGTAAAGCACTTTTAAGTTTTGGCAGAGTCCATTATGAGTTCACTGTGCAAGAAAAGATAGGCCACTTCATTTTACTGAGTCAGAGGAGAGCAAAGGAATTGTTGATACTGATTGATGGTGAATTTCCAAGAGTTTAAAGTGAATTTTATCGAGCCTGATTTAGAAATTCCAGAAATTTATTCTATGATCTTTTCTATGAAAACATAAGTACCACCACTCATTTTCCAAAATTCAAGGAACATTAAATATGTGCCAGTAAGAAAGTCTCTGATGCCTTCACCCTTTTGGGTCTCAGCTGAAGAAAGATCTTTACAAGATTCTCCTTATTCAATTGTGACGGGGTCTTACATACACCTATACTGTATATATGCAACTGAATATAATGTGAGATAGAATTACAGGACATTTCAGATAGGAAATAGGCATAGCTGTTTTTCTGCATATGCATCCTCTGGATACGTGGAACAACTTTCTCAATAATTAATTGATTAGTTAACCCACATTTTTATCCTGCCTAACTTCCTTTGACCCACTATATAGTAAGGCAATAAAAATTGCAAAATCAATCTAGGTCCATTATTCATCCTTTTGGTTTTTACCAAAAAATAGTAAAAAAAGAAAAGATTACTTTGTTAGCCATTAAGTCTGAAGGTGTAGACTAAATTATATTTGTATGAATCAAAGGTTAATTATGATTTTTGTGGTCAATTTCTCTACACCCCTCAAAAAAGAGATGGAAAAAGAAATGGAAAGATTTGGGAACTTTGGACAGAAGATGGCTGTGTGATATTACTGATTAGCTGGAGCTTATGATGTCATTAATAAATCTCTATTCACTTCCTGCAGCTGATACATGAAAAAACAAACTCACCGCCCCCGCCAAAAAAAATTTTTTTTTTGGCCCTATGGGATATGCATATGCAATGCAATGTGGATGAAACATTGTGTTGTCATTGTTTTTCATTAAAAGGTGGATATTTCTTTTGTAACTTGGGGAAAAACAAGATTGACAACCAGCCAGAGTTCATTGGTATATATGTATCTGTTATCTGCTCACAGCTTATTCCACAACTGAGTAATATGCTGTAAACTCTGCCTTTCCCCCACTTCTGGTTGAAAATTGCTGGTGGAAATATTTCAAAAGACATATAATCATTTAAAAAAGATAAACTAATGTGGCATTTTCATTAAATGTATTGACCTTCAAAAATTAATATGTTGGGTACAAAGATATTACCCAAAGTAAAAGCAAAACAACAACAGCAATAATAAAATTTTACCCTTGTTTTGGCCAGAAATACCTATATCACAGTTGCCCAGAGAGCATAACAAGAAGAGTATTAACAATGTCCAGATGCACAGAAATCTATTGGGATGCCTCTCTCTAGCAGCCAAAAATGAAAGGGATGACAGTGCCAATCATAGCTAATAGACTATGTTAATACTTTTCAAACAGCTCTTTCACACGTGAAACTGATGCTCATTAATAATGTATGATCTAGTCAGAAGGAGATGGAACATTTGCCTCAGGAACTAAAGTGGCACATTCTTCTTTGCCAGATTCTTCCGAAACAATGCAATCCCATTTCTGAAGAACAATTTGTCTTTTGTCATTAGGACTCCGCAGAAACAATGTCAAACCTAATTATACCAATTGCCCCTTTATTTTGTAGGCATGTATTGCAAATGTTGCCCATTTCACAACTGTTCTCCTTCCCCTAGTCACCTTCCCACTTCCTTTAACAATTCAATGCTATACGAGTAACCTTCCAAATTGTCTGGTGGTGAAAGCTAGTTCAAAGGAATCTATTAAGTCCTGCCTATTGATTGATTGATGTAGATAGGGATGGATGGATGGATAGATAGATAGATAGATAGATAGATAGATAGATAGATAGATAGATAGATAGATAGATAGATAGATAGATAGATATAGTTGATAGCTATAGTTGATTGATTGATATAGATGGGAGAGAGATAGATTATATATGTTTGTGTGTGTGTGTGTGTGTGTGTGTGAGAGAGAGAGAGAGAGAGATAGGGAGGGAGGATGGGAGAGAGAGAGAGGGAGACTGGGAGGGTGGGGAGAGAGCGAGCGAGAGAGATTAAAAGCTTATCTGCATGAAGGAAATGAAAGAATTATAATTTTAAGGGATAATTATCCCCCTGGTTCCTCTACCATGGAGAATAATTACCGTAATATTTTATTCAAAAGCAGCTAATAGTCTCAAACAAAGCCCATGTTGCTGCATGCAAGCCCATCTAGATTCTAAGAAATCTAGATGCCCTCAAATCAATATTTCTTTCCATGGCACATAGGAAGGAAATTTGATTGGAAAAAATGATGGGTAAGAAAACACCACTCTCTGTGAACTGATAAGCAAAAGGACAGAGTATACAGAGCACAGAATATAATACAATACTCATATTGCCTCAAGTGAGATGAACGTTTTGTTGTGAGGGATGGATTGTTCAAGTAAGTGAACAGAGCAAACAGCAATGACCACAGTGACATACTGGGTACATCCCAATTATTTATTCTATTATTTCTCTCCTTCAGACCCATAATGGGCAGGAGCAAGAAATAGATACACAAATTTACTATTCTATTTATCAGCGTAAATGTTGGCAAAGGTTGGCAGGAAGAAAACATTGAATATTCTGTTCAAATTCTATTGAATATTCTATTGAATATTCATATATATTTGGGTCAGATAAATTTCCTTTCCCAGCATGGGAGAAGAATGAGGTTAGTCATCTCTTCTGTTGAGAATGCAACTGTATTTGAAATTTGTATTTGAATTTTAGGAGGGAAATTTGGGCGGGAAAATGCACGTTGCTGATTGGCTGATGCCTCAGCCAAAATACTATTTAAAGAGGGGTTTTTGCCTGTTGGCTTTTGCTGGGATCACAATAAACCAAAGAGCTGTTGTCACTTGTATCGTCTCCTGCCTCTTCATTGCCCGAACTTAACATTGGCGACGAAGGTGGGATTTTGAAGGCAGTGAGACTAGGAAAAAGCTGAAGGAGCAACTTAGTTTCAAACCCAGCCAGTATCAAGAGTGGATACATAGCGATGTCTAGCTATACACCGCCAGTGCCATTCGACCCAGCCAAGGAGAAATGGGGGTCGTACATGGCTCGTTTCGAGTGTTTCCTCGAAGCTAACGAACTGCAAGGAGTATCGGATAATCGGAAGCGCGCTTACTTCCTGAGCCACTGTGGGCCAGAAGTCTTTGATACCGCCGAATTGCTGTACAGTCGGTGCCATGGCAAACGCTACAGACGACGCTACAAGCACACTACGCGCCGGTGCCGTCGAAGTTTGTACAACGGTTCGAGTTGAAGCAAAGAGTTCAGAGAGAGGGCGAATCGATAAGCGTGTACATGGCTGCATTAAGGAAAGCCGCAACCCACTGTGAGTATAGAGACTTGGAGGACACTTTATTAGAACAACTCATTTGTGGGGTCAGGGACATTTGACTACAGAGGCGGCTGCTGTCGAAAAGCAACCTAATCCTGGCAATAGCCCTGGATGAGGCCAGGGCACACGAGATGTCCACCAAAGCGGCGGAAACCTTACAAAAGCCGAACACGCCGAATGCCGCGGCGAAAGCAACGCCAGTCCACAGCGAAGAAATCCAGGCCGAATTGGACGGTGAAGAAGAGGAAGAGGTTTTCCACACCGGGAGGCCGGAGAGAGGCGACCGGGACGAGTGCGTGAGTTGCGGAGGCCAACACCAATGACAGAATTGCAGGTTCAAAGACGCAATTTGTCGGCGGTGTGAAAAGAAAGGACACATAGCTCAGGCCTGCCAAGCTCCACAACCTTCCCGCCCAAAATTCAAACCGGCCAATCAACAGGGCGCTGGATCTGCGAAGCAGCCAGGGATTGGTCAGTTTAAAAAAGGCGCGAAGTTGAATCAGACCACTGTGCGAGTGGGCCACGCATCGACACGGCTAGAAAAGAAAATATTCACCAAGACATATATTGAAGGAGTGCAGTGTAAAATGGAGGTGGATACCAACTCATCAATCACGATTATGTCTTTGGACACTATCGCAAGGGACCTACCAGACGTCGCGAAATGCCAGCTGCAACCCCAAAAGCTGAAAGTGCAAGACTACCAGGGGAACCGAATCCCTGTTCGAGGAGTCATGTCCGTCAGAGTGAAATATGGACAATTCAAGAAAACCGTGCCGATCACCATCGTAGATGGAAACCTGCCCAGTTTGCTAGGTCTGGACTGGTTCTGCGCCTTGGGCATGGGAATAACCGGGGTTCACAGAAGCGGAGTCAAACTGAAGGACGAACTGTTGAGAGAATTCGAGGATGTTTTCCAAGACAGCTTGGGCAAATACGTGGGGACCCCCATTTCATTCAATTTGTTTGTTTGTTTACATTTATATCCCGCCCTTCTCCGAAGACTCAGGGAGGCTTACAGTGTATAAGGCAATAGTCTCATTCTATTTGTATATTTTTTACAAAGTCAACTTATTGCCCCCCCCAACAATCTGGGTCCTCATTTTACCTACCTTATAAAGGATAGAAGGCTGAGTCAACCTTGGGCCGGGCTTGAACCTGCAGTAATTGCAGGCTCTGTGTTCTAATAACAGGCTTCTTTACCAGCCTGAGCTATCCCGGCCCTAGGTGGCTCCCATTAGATTAAAAGCTAGGAGGGTCCCATTCGCCCTCAAACCCAAGATTGACAGGGAACTAGACAAATTAGTAAGCCAGGGAATACTAGTTCCCGTCGACCATGCAAAATGGGAGACACCAATAGTGACCCCAGTCAAACCGGACGGATCAGTCCGGATTTGCGCTGACTATAAGGCAACGCTTAACAAAGCATTGCAAAAGAGTGCTTACCCCGTTCCCGTAGTGCAACATTTCTTGCACTTGTTAGGGCAGGGACAGGTCTTTGCCAAAATCAATCTGGCTCAAGCCTACCAACAATTACCTGTTGACAACGGAACGGCCAAAGCGCAGACGATTGTCACACATTGGGGCACTTTTAAATGCACTCGACTTCAGTTCGGAATTAGTGTAGCCCCCGGGTTATTCCAAAACCTAATGGAACAACTCCTACAAGGTCTATTGGGAGTAGTTCCATATTTCGACGATGTACTGGTATCAGCAGAAAACTTGGAAGAATTAGGGATCAAATTGCGGGAGGTTTGGGGCATTTTCAGGTCTGCGGGGCTTAAATGCCAGATAGGAGTTGAATCTGTAGAATTCTTGGGTTACCGGATAGATAAGGAAGGCATCCACCCAACTAAGAGCAAAGTGCGAGCCATTAGAAAGGCTCCAACCCCAAAAAACAAAACAGAATTACAAGCATTTTTGGGGCTTGTAAACTTCTATGCGGTATTTTTAAAAAATAAGGCAACGGTAGCCGAACTGCTACATAAACTGCTAGCGAAAAAAGCTGTTTGGACTTGGGGCAGGGTTGAGGCTAAGGCATTTGAAGGCGTTAAGAATCTCTTGTCCAGCAATAGCCTTCTAATTCAGTACAATGGGACTTTGCCACTAGTACTAGTTTGTGATGCATCACCCTACGGGGTAGGGGCTGTCCTCAGCCACAGGTTACCGAACGGTTCAGAAGCCCCTATCACATATTTTTCCCGCACAATGTCCGCAGCGGAAAGGAACTATAGCCAACTAGACCGGGAAGCCCTGGCTATAGTTTCTGGGGTTAAAAAATTCCACGAGTACCTGTTTGGGTGGCAATTTGAAACAGTCACAGACCACAGACGTTTATTGGGACTCTTGGCAGGGGACCGTCCAACACCGGTTGCGTTATCACCCAGGCTGACCCGTTGGACTATTTTCCTGGCAGCATATTCGTACAAACTGTCTCACCAACCGGGCAAGGACTTGGGACATGCGGACGCTTTAAGTAGATGCCCATTGCCAGAGTCTATTGAAGACCCGACCCCAGGGACGCCCATCTTGTTAATTGACTTTTTGGACTCTGGCCCAGTCATATCTACGGAAGTGACCAGGGCATCTTACAAAGACATTGTCGTAAGAACTGTGATCGGTTGGGTGCAGAGGGGATGGCCCGCTGTACCGGGGGATCGTTTCAAAGAGTTTACAAAAAAGTGTTCGGAACTGTCGGTACAAGGGGGTTGTTTGTTATGGGGGGATAGAGTGGTTATTCCGGAGAAATTACGAGGGCATGTGTTGGAACTATTGCATGTGGGCCACCCGGGGATTGTGAGGATGAAAAGCCTAGCAAGAAGTTACGTGTGGTGGCCACAAATGGATAAAGACATTAGCGACTGGATAGGGAAATGCCAAGCATGTCAAGAATCAAGGCCACTACCCCCATAAGGTATTGGGAGAAACCCCAGGGTCCTTGGTCCAGGATCCACATAGATTTTGCCGGGCCGTTCCATGGGCAGACCTTCTTAATTGTGGTAGATGCCTACTCGAAGTGGTTAGAAATTTTACTCATGAAAACCACAACAGCAGAAGCTATAATCACAGTCTTGAGGTATCTATTTGTGACACATGGGTTGCCTGACACTCTAGTGTCCGATAACGGCCCACAGTTCACGGCCACCCAGTTTGAGGGGTACTTGGCAGAAGAGGGCATCCGACATGTCCTCTTGGCACCTTTCCACCTGGCGACTAACGGACTTGCAGAATGTTTCGTACGCAGTGCCAAGGAAGTGCTATCTAGAATTAGCCCAGGAGATTGGCAATCCAAAATTGATACCTTCCTGGCAGTTCAACATAGAACTCTCTGTGTGACCACCGGCCACAGCCCATCGGAGTTATTAATGGGTAGAAGACTCCGGTGCCCCCTAGATTGGTTAAACCCAACATACTCCCCTGATGGGTACCAAAGCACAAAGGGAAGAACCAGAATAATGACAACAGGTGACCCAGTATGGGCACATAACTATAGTGAGGGCCCAGCGTGGCTAAAGGGAACAATTGTAGGAGTGACGGGCCCAAAGTCATACATAGTGGACATGGGGGATGGCCGAGTGTGGAGATGCCACATAGATCAATTACGAAAAAGAATACAAAACAATCCAGAAACCAAACAGCCAGACCCTGACTACCCAATATTTGAACCAACAGCTAACTCAAACCCGAGGTGATCGGAGAACTTAGCTGAGTCTGAAGAAGTCCAGCGATGCCAACCGGCTCCTCCAGAGGACAGCAGGGATGACTCTGACAATAATCCAGGTCTGGATGGCCCAGAGGAGGAGCTGGGAGGAACAACCAGCTCGACTCACTCCCAGGGAATGAATTGCGCAGGTCAGAAAGAGTTAGGAGACGCTCTGTCTACCTGCGTGACTACGTGGAAAAATAACATGCAAATGTTATGCAAAAAAACTATGTAAATATGGTAAAATGTGTTCTGGGAGGGGAGGAGTGTAATGTATTTGAATTTTAGGAGGGAAATTTGGGCGGGAAAATGCACGTTGCTGATTGGCTGATGCCTCAGCCAAAATACTATTTAAAGAGGGGGTTTTGCCAGTTGGCTTTTGCTGGGATCACAATAAACCAAAGAGCTGTTGTCACTTGTATCGTCTCCTGCCTCTTCATTGCCCGAACTTAACAGCAACTTTATTCACGTTCAGTCACATGCCCATCCTCCAAGGCCCACCTACATACTCCCATGGGAAGTTTCAGGTAATTTATTTCATCAGGAGAAATGGGTCATGATGCTACGTCAGACTCTCAATGGGAACCAAATATCTAGCATTTGGGATAAATCAGGTACCAAATTTTGCAAAACACTCTGGATCCAAGGGAATAAATTATAGTCTAGTCACTTACATAGCTGCCCAAAGCCACCTCTTGGTAAGATGGGTGGCAAACAACTTTAATAATAAATAAAAATAAAAATACACCCAGGTGATAAAACATTGTCTGTGCGATTCACTATCTGCTGAGAGATGATAAAGCCTGAGGGAGGGGAGACATTGTCTGTGGTGATTGCCCTCCACCATTGCAGCCAAGAAACACTGTAACAATAATATGCAGACATTTTGATAATGGACTCTTATAATCAGACACTGGTTGCTTGCACAACATCATAAGAATCACTTATTCTGTGAGGTGGGATGCTATATAAATTAGATAAATGAATACAAAATGAATGTGTGCATGTGTCCTTGTACAAAATGATCATTGATCCTGTGCAGAGTTTTAGCATCATGGTTTGCTTTCCCCCTTTTTATTTCTGTGCACAACTGTCAGCTACAGAAGAGTAAGGTTGAATTCCCTACACATTTTTCACATTCTTTTGGAAAACTGCTATCGACTAGTCTTTAGAGATAGAGGCTAGATAGAGATGCCAATCTGAAATGATTAGCAGCGGTTGTCATGTAATCTCCACATTTTTAAAAGACAAGCTAGAAATATCAACCACCTCAGAAGCATTTTTTCTGTTTTTAATTTGGGCCTAATTTAAATCTTGTGTTCAATTCTATCAAGAAAGAATTCATTTTAGATAGGAACTGCATACCTAGCCAAGATTTACTGGTTGACTAAGTCCCTGTAAATATATATTACCTGCATAACTGATGAATGAAAATAGCCTAGGATTGTCTTGCTACCAAGGGTGGTCTGTTGTTTGATCTTCAGTCAACTTTAAATAAGGAGAGAAAAAAAATATAGCACCTAAAAATGTCACATGAACCTTCAAACAAAAATATAGTATGATGGCAGGAAATGAGATTCAATTTCTAGAAGTGAAACATATTGCCACTGAGATACAATACATGAATTTATTTAATGTTATTAATTTACCATCAGTAGCATTATTGAATCCACATGGATAGGCAAAACCAGGGGTGTTATAGTTTTAGACAAATACATTCTTACAAGAATTGCATGACACCATTTCTGTGACGATTAATGTCTGCAGTGACTAATGATACCTAAAAATGGAATATGGAATAGAATGTCCTGGAAAGCAGTGTTTGTGATTATTCTTTGTGATTGTTTATTTCAGTGAGAATAAAAGACTGTACATTTAAAAGGATAGGGAATAACAAAGAAAACTTTCTCATCGTCAGACTCAAGATTTCTTCATCAATAATTTAATCTTGGGAAATAACCAAACGTGTTTAATATTTGAAAGAATAATGTATATACCCAGGGTAAGTACATTCAATAAATAGCAGGGCACTTTAAATTTAGAGATCTTGCAGAGATTTTAGTTAGGATTAAGATTATGATAATAGTACAAATTGTTACAGGTATAGGTAATCCTTGATTTACAACAGCTTGAAGTTACAATGGCACTGAAAAAAGTGACCATTTTTCACACTTACAACCATTGCAGCAACCCCACGGTCATCTGATCAAAATTCAGATGCTTGGTAAGTGACTCGTATTTATGATGATTGCAATGTCCCTGGATCATGTCATCCCCTTTTGCAACCTTCTGACAAGCAAAGTCAATGGGGAAGCCGGATTCACTTAACAAACGTGTTACTAACTTAACAGCTGCAGTGATTCACTTAACAGGTATGTCAAGAAAGGTCACAAAATAGGGCAAATTCATTTAACAAATGTCTCACTTTGCAACAGAAATTTTGGGGCTCATAAGTCAAGGACTTCCTGTAATGTTATATAAACAATATACATTTGGTTGGTTTGTTAGTGTGTGTGTTTCAAATGAATTTTAGAATCCACTATACCCATGATGGTGAACCTATGGCACGTGTGCCAGAGGTGGCACGCAGAGCTCTCTCTGTGAGTACGTGCGCTGTTGCCCCAGCTCAGCCAGCTGGTCATTGGGTT
This sequence comes from Ahaetulla prasina, assembly GCF_028640845.1. Taxonomy (NCBI): domain Eukaryota; kingdom Metazoa; phylum Chordata; class Lepidosauria; order Squamata; family Colubridae; genus Ahaetulla; species Ahaetulla prasina. The sequence goes on from NC_080539.1 coordinate 126,472,519, forward strand.
TCCGGCGCTCTGGGATGCATATGAACGCACATGAATGCACATATACGCGCCTTCCAGTTTGGGCACTCTCTGCCTAAAAGGTTTGCATCACTGCACTATACATTAAAATATTGAACCAATAAAAAGGGAAAGATGCCTTCACATTAAGCTTAACTCCTATTGCCAGTATCGATACAATCATGACATTTTCTTGCAAATGATGCAGAAATGGCTTGCAGTTATTTTCTTTGACATGTTTTGTAACTTCCAAAACTCGAATATAGTCTAGTACTGCGGTATTTAACCTAAGTATTAACTAGGTTTGATTTTGGGGCTGGGATATCTAAACTATTGAACAGTAATCTTAACAAATGTATAGCATATGTGAACAATATGTGGAGGAATGGGGTTTGAGGTAATAGGATGCTGTGTTCGTGTATAAATACTTGATTCTGGTGCCAGATCATGTATTTCACATGACACTGGACATGGGACTGACCATTACAAGCATGTTATTTGTGGCTGTAGCAATGGAATTCTTCCTTTCTTCAGAACTCATCCTTGAAACCACAAATCACACATTTTCTCTCATTTGACCCCTACTATTACTATGTCTATGTGCTTTATAAACAAAACTCAAACAACTATTATTCCAGCTGCCTAGTGGCAACTTCTTGAAATAACTTCCAATAACTAGCATGATTGGAATGGCTGATTTACAGATGTACTACATCACAGAAGCAAATTGTATTTTTGCAGTAATGAAAACCTAGCAGAACATCATTTTAATTTTAATTTTAATTTGCATCCCTTTGAATATTAACAAGCCTGCATTAGGGTTGTTTCCATGCCACACTGTGATTTCTGAGTTTTTAAACAAAAGGCTTTCACAGACTTGCATGAAGTATATTCTCCTTAGTTGGTTCACTTGGAAAGAAATTCTACAAGACACTACATTTTTTTCTCAAAGGATTCATAGATATTTATTTTCCAGGCTCTATGATTGCATGAAACTGGATGGTTGTAGTCAGCTATGAGCCAGTCAGTGCCAATACTTTCTAATAATCATAGTCACATCCAGTGGTGGAATTCAAGTAATTTAACAACTGGTTCTCTGCCCTAATGATTTCTTCCAACAACCAGTTCACCAAACTGCTCAAAAAGTTAACAACCAGTTCTCCCGAAGTGGTGCGAACTGGCTGAATCCCACCACTGGTCACATCATACTTACAAAGTTACATAGCAGACTGTATAGTCGTAACATATTAAGACGTGAAAGGGAAAAAATTCAGAAAAATAATAAACATTCCCGCAGATTTTATAAGAAAAAAAGCCAAGAAATTCCTGTTCTAATTAATTCAACTTCATCTTGTGGTCCTTGGGACACAAAGGAGGACATCACAAGATAATCTAAGCAACTATCTTGGTACAAAAGCAAAAGCAATCTACTATCTTATTTAAAATACAACATAAAAACAAATAACTGTGTCAAATCACAACATATTCAAATTTCAAAATCATTTACCAAATGAACTCATCCAAATTCTTAGCCCAATACCCAGGGGAAAGCATGTTTCTAGGAATTATGAAGGCAAACAGTTAAGCACATCCAAATATTTGCAGATCCCTCGCATCCTGGACATAAACTGTTTCAACTCCTACCCTCAAAACGACGCTATAGAGCACTGCACACCAGAACAACTAGACACAAGAACTGTTTTTTCCCGAAGGCCATCACTCTGCTAAACAAATAATTCCCTCAACACTGTCAGACTATTTACTGAATCTGCACTACTATTAATCGTTTCATAGTTCCCATCACCAATCTCTTTCCACTTATGACTGTATGACTATAACTTGTTGCTGGCAATCCTTATGATTTATATTGATATATTGATCATCAATTGTGTTGTAAATGTTGTACCTTGATGAACGTATCTTTTCTTTTATGTACACTGAGAGCATATGCACCAAGACAAATTCCTTGTGTGTCCAATCACACTTGGCCAATAAAATTCTATTCTATTCTATTCTATATCATGGGAACATGTTGTTCCAAATATAACAAAAAAAGGCATGCTTTCTTGATCCCACAGATAGATCGTTTCATAGAGGAACCCAGACTATGCCCATTCCATTAGATCTTGTGAGATGAGCAGATAAAACCAGAGACAAATAATCCCACATATAACCTAGTCCTGTGCCATGAAGGGCTTTAGAAGGAATAAACATTATCTTGGATGGCACCCAGAAGCTGATAAGAAGTTAATGCAGCTCAAAAAGTACTGGTGTTACATGCCTAAACAGTGGCATGCCCATAATAATGCACATTGTTGCATTCTGAAACAATTGTAGTTTCCAGAAGTTCATGGATAGTGGCTCAAAGATCATGTTGTAATAGCAGGTTGTGACCAATGCATAGAAGGTTCTGAGAAAGATTCTGAGAAAGGAAGAGAAGCCATTGTCAGAAGATTAAGTTATGGAAAAGCGATCTTGGTCACAGTTGTCACTTGTTTCAAGCAGGAGTTATGAGTCCAAAAGAACCACCAAATTGTATATAAGTTGTTCCTAGGGAAGTACAAAGAACAATCCCATCTAGAACTAAAGATGGAAAATCTGCAGGATCCTTAAAACCTATATTTCTCAGTCTTGGGCTGAGTTAAATTATGATCTTCTCTTTACTGGACTCTTTATACAGTACTTCTAAATAAAAACAGTCTGTTTCCAAGTTGAAACACACTTTTTGCCAACAATAACCTCATTTAATATAGATAAATGCCAACTTCACTTGACCTTCTAAAGTTTAACAATGAACATTATTTTATTCTGGTTTCTAAACATTATACCTTTGACTGAGGCTATCTATATTCTCCCCACTTTCAAATAACTGCTATTACTGAAATAAAGAGAAGAGTTTATTGCAGTAATAATTGAGAAATTTGATGGTAGTTAGGGAGCTTATGGAACTCTGTAGAGGAACATATTTATAACCATGTCTTAAGGAATAAAAAAACAACCTATGGGTTCCCAGTAGATTTTCTGTAATGTAAGTATCAGGCATCAGAATTGGGTTCAACAGTAAATCGCCAATCTGCAGATACTTCGCCTACAGTATATCTAAACTGCTTAATTTAGCAAAAGGTTCACAGACAGAGGATGTCAAGATTAGAGTGTTTATTGTGCACACAACTGAAGCCACAGACAAATAACTGCTGGTTGCCAACTGCAGTGCTACGATATCAGCACCTTTTTTTTTAATGGTCTGAAGGATTTAAACGTAAGGCCTTCTCTTCCTGTATCCCTGAATGAGAGATATTTAGTATGTCTTTAGTGCCTTGAAAATGGGCCGTTGAATATATCCATAATTACATAATTATTTTTAGTGTGAAACTGGTCAGTGGTGGAATTCAATTTTTTTACTACCGGTTCTGTGGGCATGGCTTGGTGGGCATGGCATGGCTTGGTGGGTGTGGCAGGGGAAGGAACTGCAAAATCCCCATTCCCACCCCACTTTGGGACCAGCCAGAGGTGGTATTTGCAGGTTCTCTGAACTATCAAAATTTCCACTACCGGTTCTCCAGAACCTGTCAGAACCTGCTGAATAGTACCCTTGAAACTGGTTAAATCTAAAAATATCAGAAACTTCTTCCTCTCCTACCTTCTGGTTGTGGGCAGCTGTAGGGCATTGGTCCCCTAATTCTGTCTTCATTATTTGTTCATCAGGAACTCCTTCAGTGTCCAAATTATTAGCTCGTCTATGTATTTATCTTTGTACAGCATATATCCCCATTTTTTTTCTCACCAGAGATATACTTATTGCAATATTTTCTATTAATTCCCCTTCCTAACTAAAGGCATAAGAAAGTGAGGATATATAAAGGTAAAGTGGTGGTGGTTTCCAAACTAATTTTTCTATCGGTAAAAATGCAGGTTTGCTTATCTTGGAGGTTTACACATCAATCAAAGTTTTGCTTGAAAGTGATTTGTCTTCTCCATATTTCCACCTTATTGTAGATGAAGGACAGAAGGCAGGTGAAGCATTATATTTCAATTATTGAAATAGAGATGTTCAAAAATTATATATCTGTGTCAGAAGTCAAGAGATTGGACAAACTCAGAGGTGGTATTCAGCAGGTTCTGACCAATTCTGGAGAACTGGTAGTGGAAATTTTGAGTAGTTCGGAGAATCGATAAATAACACCTCTGACTGGCCCCGCCCCCATCTATTCTCTGCCTACCGAGTCCCAGCTGATCGGGAGGAAATGGGGATTTTGCCGTATCCTTCCCCTGGAGTGGGGTGGGAACGGAGGTTTTACAGTATCCTTCCCCTGCCATGCCCACCAAGCCACACCCACCAAGGCATGCCATGCCCACCAAGCCATGCCCACGGAATCCGTAGTAAAAAAAATTGAATCCCACCACTGGACAAACTGGACTTCCATTAAACTAGTTGAATAAGCACACTGCCTCAGAGGAATCAGGTATAACATGAAGTAGGCCATTTTAGAAAAGGGATTAATCAGATTGGCATCCAGGCTTTTAGGCCAGTTTTGAAGTCTAAAGAAACTATCTCCATTAGACACCTGGATCATATTACCATATGTGGTAGACATGCGTTGAAGCTAAAAGATATTGGACTAAAAAACACACATGGTTGGAAAAAATGATTAAAAAACACATAGACTTTAAGTCAGAAGCTTTGCTATTCTAGTATATGAAACATATAGTAGAGAATTAAGATATTTGATAGTGAATGTTATAACAGCAGCTAGGATTGTGTTTGCTAAAAATTGGAAGAATGAGAAATTACCTTTACAAGATGAAATTATTAGGAAAATAATGGAATGTGCAGAAATGAGTAAATTGACATTTGAAATCAGAGAACAAGAAGAGAAGCAATCATGTAAGATATGGGATTTATTTTATCAATGGTTAGAAGGAAGAATATGTTAGAAAAGATCCGAGAAAGATTAAGAGAAATAATTGAATTAAATTGAATTAATGATGGAATGAATGATGTTATTAGATATTGACTTGGGGAAATTTATATGAAATGAGAATATGAAATATTATAGCCATTGGTTAACTAAAAACTGATTGAGTAAGATATTTCCATAGATATCAGATGGAAATAATGTAAAACTAAATGAAGGAAAGATACTTTTATCTTGAAACTGTACAAGAGATTTGTAACCACCCCACCGACACACTGTAATTGGATTGAAGATGCTTTTATGTTTGTTTGTTTTTTAAAAATAAAAAAATAAATAAAAAAGAAAGCAACTATCTTAAGGCTGAAGAGGACAGGAGAAGACAGGAAAGAACATGCAACAACCAAATGTTTGTGAATCTGAGACTTGGTGCAGCAACAATGTGGAATATAGAAGCATAATTCTTAATATCTGTTCTCACAAAAAAAGCTATCAAAGTCACAGAAATTACTACCTTTAAATACCTCAAAATATCCAGCTGTCCAATTGTAAAATAAAATGAGAAACATCAGCATATACAAATAAGGGGCAGGTGAGATCTGGATGCTATAGGACAGGCTGAGAAATGAAATCATATTTAATTTGAAAAAAGACTTGGGCTTTGGAATTTACTTAAATAGCTAAATAAGGAATACCTAAACACCCTTCTTAGTAAGGCAATATAATGGTATTATAGGGAGGGAGGAGTACATTCACAATATATTGACACTCCCTCTGCTCCCTAATATTACATGACACTGATGAGGTAGGTTGGATTAGGTTGGGGTCTCCTATACTGGAATGGGTTTTACATTCACTGGGTAAATATAAATTCTTCTTTTAAGAACTGCAGGAGCTCAACTGTTGCAACACAGGCAGGTCAAAAATACTTTTTTTTTTTACTGTAGCATAGAAGACTTCAGCCACAAAGCTCCAGAAGAAATGTCTAAACTTGATCATTAGAAGTAGCAGCAGTATCTTCAGGATTCATTACAAATAATGTAAATATACTATCAACTAAATGTTCAAAAAATCATGGAAAATATGAACCATAAACCTCAAAACACTAAGCTGCTGTCTAATCCATGGCATTTTTCTATAGTCAAATTTTCCAAAGAGACAATCAAAGGATCTAAAATATATCTATAAAATATTCCTGTCCCTATTTAGTGAGAATCAGATTGTAAACTCTTGTAAATTCCAATTTGGCAAAAATGCATTCTAAAATTCAGAAATACAGAGTAGCAACTCTAATGTTTACAGAGTTCAGGTGTCAGTTATTAATCAAGTAAAAAGCTATCAGTTTTCCTCGTAAAAAGGTAGGACCACCGATGAGAGAGGAAGAGTGATAGTTAAAAACTTTTTGTAAGTTCTTATCAATCAATACATTCCTTTCGGTGTTAGCAGTGGCTAATGGGGATCTTCCAGGACTAACATTGATTGTTCAGTTACAAAACCTGTGAGTGTCATGGCCTGTGCTTCTCCTTTTCCAAACATGCCAGAAAGTAGAAAAATATTCGTGCTGAGTGGTGATTAGTATTAGGGAGTTGAGAATCTTGTTGTTGTTGTTAGTTGCGAAGTCATGTCCAACCCATCGTGAGCCCATGGACAATGGGCCTTCCTATCCTCTACCATCCTCTGGAGTTCATTTAAGCTCATGCCTACTGCTTCAGTGACTCCATCCAGCTACCTCATTCTCTGTCGTTCCGCTCTTCTTTTGCCTTTAATCTTTCCCAGCATTAGCCTCTTCTCCAGTGATTGGGTGGCCAAAGTATTTCAGTTTCATCTTCAGGATCCTCTTCTCCTTCTGATTGGGTGACCAAAGTATTTCAGTTTCATCTTCAGGATCTGGCCTTCTAAAGAGCAGTCAGGGTTGATCTCCTCTAAGACTAACCGGTTTGATCGCCTTGCAGTCCAAGGAACTCGCAGGAGTCTTCTTCAGCACTACAGGACTCAATTCTTTGGCGCTCAGCCTTTCTTATGGTCCAACTTTCACAGCCATACATTGCAACTAAGAAAACCATAGCCTTGACTATACACACTTTTGTTGGCAGGGTGATGTCTCTAATTTTAGTACGCTGTCTAGATTTGCCATAGCTTTCCTCCCCAGGAGCAAGCGTCTTTTAACTTCTTGGCTGCAGTCCCCGTCTGTGGTGATCTTGGAGCCCAGGAAAATAAAATATGTCACTACCTCCATTTCTTCCCCATCTATTTGCCAGTAGTTGAGACTCTATAGGCCATGAATTCTGAAACCCAGGAAATCAAATATGATATCATTTGGTCCCAATGAACAGTACTATGTAAGCTGTCTATTCTCAGGACTATGCAAAAGTAACAGGAAGGCTAAATAAAAGTAAGATAAATAAAAGCAAAAACTTTCAATGAGTACTACTGGAGAGTTGTCAGCATTCTTAGTGATGAGCATAAGACCCAGCCATGAGTAGTTTTAATACTAATAGGAGGTTGAACAACATGAGTGGGGAAAAGCATATTTTTTGTTTAATGAAGGATTTATTGAAGAATGTGGCGAAGACTTGCTATCGAATATTTGCCCACATGGCAAAGATTAGGTTGCTTTCCCCGAATGTGAAAGTATTTCATCGGTAAAAAAGTCATTATATACACATCTGCAAGAACAGTTACACAAAAACAGTAAATGTAAATAAGGGGCCAGAATGCGAATATCCCTTATGAAAATTCAGAAAAGAAAAATATAGTTCAACCAAAAAGCCTGCCACGGTTCAGGAAATTTAAATCTAAATAATATTTTCATTCCTTTAAAATAAGCGTTTGAGAATAAGATACCTAAAACAGATAAAATGTTATTCACCCATAGAAACAGTGCAGAATTCCCATAAATAAACTATCTAAACTCAGGTAGAGTATAAGTAAGTGGATGGAGGATGCATCTGTGACAGTTTCATGGGCTACCAAAGTAATGCATATATAAAGATCTTGCATGATTTACATTTTCTGCCTATCTGGTCCAGCCAAAGGGACTCTGGAATATGACAGCTGGATTGTCAGCAGTATAATAGCAAATACTAACTACAGTCCCATAGAATGAGTTCCAGCAATTCTTCTAATGCAAAACAACCATAACCCTAATTGTCTAATGTTCATATCCTGTCTCAAGCACAGTATTTAATGGAATGAAAATGAATAATTCAATAATCAGATATTTTAATGTCTCCAACTCAATCTATGTTTACCATAGTCTGATGTGAAAAGTAGCACAGAGTTAGAGTTCTAAATAAATGTATTTTCCAGGAACTTGTGGTTACATCATGTCATTTACAGGAAAATAACCTATTCAGTTTCCATCTTAAAGATGTTGCTTAATTGTTTTGGTATGAGATTCCACTGTAGTTCTATAACAGTTTACCAATGGAAACCCAACAATGAAAGCTATAACATGCATCTTATTGTTTCTGTAGGAAGTTGGACTAGGTAAATAGACAGGAATACAATCACAGATTTGTAATTAAGTAGACATTTCTGAAGATTTGAATATCTAAATAATTTCATAATACATTTTTCCATAGTCATTCACCAATCCTCGGTTATAGGCTTTAGTATTAGGTATCTGACTTTAATCCAAAAAGTTTATTATAGTTAGATGTACACTGAAATCAATGGAACTACAACTAAATAAGAAGCCATCAAATATCAAGTATAATTTGCAGAATATTTTTTGCTTCCAAAAGAACTTCATCTTGATTATTTCTGATTTTTCAGATATCTTGGTATGAAGGTTAGGTCAGCGCACAAATAACTTTCAGGTGAGATAGCATAGATTTCTATCCTTCAAGGGATATCAGGTTTTTAACCTTTTCACTTTGAAGAGTAAAAGAGTTCCTTAGAACGCATCATTAGATTGTACCAGGAATAAATAAATAAATATATATATATATATGTGTGTGTGTGTGTGTATGTATGTATGTATGTATGTATGTATGTATGTATGTATATATATGTATGTCTTTGGTTATTCGGGTTTTCTCCCGCGTAAAATTGGAAGTGTCTTGGCGACATTTCGACGAAGTCTCATTCATCATCTTCAGGCTTCAGCTTCGTGCTTCTGGGAGCAATGTGTGATCGCAGCTGTTTCTTCCTTTTAACTGCTAGTGGGGGTTTGAACTGATTGGGTGGGAGCTTGGCTGTGCTCTGATTGGATGGGGTTTTTTTTGTGCTCTGATTGGCTGGGGGTGTGTCCTGTTTGGGTGGGGTTTTGGTTGTGTTCAGTTTAGTCTGTGTTGCAGGGGGATTTGAGCTGGTGAGCTGCATTGCTGTTATTTGGCTTCGTGTTCGTTTTTAAAATATATATTTTAAAAAAACCCACAAAGATATGCACAACAGCAACTGCAATACAATGCTACCATTACGGCCATACAAAGCACTAAAAAGAGCGGCTTCACAAACAGCATTAGCATGAAAATGTTAAAGCAATCAGGTTATTTGGAAGATCTGCATGGATGCTTGTGAAGGGATTCTTCTGAGGAGTGATACAACCCACCAACAAAGAGACCAATGTTATCTTCCCTGTGTTTCCATTGAGTCTTTAATTATTTAATTATAAGCTGTGATGGCTCAGTGGTTAGAGTGCAGTACTGCAGGCTACCTCTGTTGACTGCTGGCTGCCTGCAATTTGGCAGTTCAAATCTCATCAGGCTCAGGGTTGACTCAGCCTTCCATTCATCGGAGATGGGTAAAATGAGGACCCAAATTGTTGGGAACAATATGCTGACTCTGTAAACTGCTTAGAGAGGGCTGTAAAGCACTGTGAAGTGGTATATAAGTCTAAGTGCTATTGCTATTTAAAAATATAATAAACTTATTTAGTTCCTAACCTGTACCTTAATACTTATCCCTAACCCTATGTGATATAATAGTATACAGGTAGTCCTCGTTTAGTATAATTGGGAATGGCATCTTTGTCTTTAGTAGAAGCAGTTTGCAAGTTGAAATCATGACTGTGCTTATGATCATACTTCCATCTTTCATTTGCTTTACAAACCTCATAAATGTGAGAATTGATCATAACGTTACTTTTTCATCACTATTGTAGCTGCAAATACCCACTAAACAAGGACTACCTGAACTCTATGTATACTTAAAATAAACAGATTAGTAAACAGATTAACAGAATTGGAAGAGATCTTGCAGGTCATCTAGTCCAACCCCCTGCCCAAGCAGGAGACCCTATATCTGCCTCTACCTAGCATCGAACTTGCAACTTCCTGATTGTGAGGCAAGAGCTCCACCTCTAGGCCACCAGGTCTTGTCTAGATGTGTTTAAATGAGATTGCCAGCAAAAGTGATCATCCATGCACACAGATACATACACAAACAGAGATAGCTTGGAAGGATGTTTTCAAGGAGAAACCATGACTTGAGAAGTAGCTTGGCTTAGTAAAATGGGTTCAGCTTGCTAAAAATCCAAAACCTGTACATGGAACAACAAATACAAATATCTTCTGCACAGTGGTGAAATTCTCCCCGGTTTGCCACTGGTTTGCTGCCCGTGCATGTGCGGCACACACCAAATGCACACTGCGCACGCACGTGCGGAGTGCACACCAAACACATGCTGTGCACAGATGCTGCGTTTGCACTGCACTCAATGCACACCAAATACATGCTGCGCATGTGCACACAGCATGTGTTTGGCGCACATTGTGCACAGTGCACACCAAACACATGCACATGCGCAGCAGGGGTGAAATTCAGCAGGTTCTGACAGGTTCTGGAGAACCAGTAGTGGAAATTTTGAGTAGTTTGGAGCAGGGGTCTCCAACCTTGGTCCCTTTAAGACTTGTGGACTTCAACTCCCAGTTTTGCTGGCTGAGGGACTCTGGGAGTTGAAGTCCACAAATCTTAAAGGGACCAAGGTTGGAGACCCCTGGTTTGGAGAACTGGCAAATACCACCTCTTGGCTGGCCTCAGGAGTGGGGAGGGAATGGAGATTTTGCAGTATCCTTCCCCTACCATGCCCATCACACTATGCCCACCAAGCCACACCACAGAACTGATAATAATAAAAAAATTGAATTTCACCACTGATTTCCAGCCATTGCTGTTTGAAATAAAGTGACCCACAAGAGGAAAAAGTTGTTCCGGAGTGTTGTGTGTGTGTGTGCTTATGCTATTTCAGTATACTGAATGTTATGCTGCTTCAGCGTAGATAAATCTGCAGGTGATTGTTGCTCTGAGAAGGCAGGCTAAGCATTAGCTACCCTCTTCTAACACCCCAACAATTGCAAGACATCTACAGGATGATGACAAGGGAAAGAGCAAATGTAGATTTCTGTTTAAATGACCTTCTTCCTCTGTTCACCAATAGCTGCTGTTATGGAAGCACTTAAAGACCAAACTAGGCCAAAATTGGTACATAATAAGGGTAATGAAATGCAAAGGTCTCTTCTACTTGGCTCCTGTTGACTAAGCCAACTGATTTTATATCTACCAGCAGAGTTGAAAGCAAAAGGCATTTACAGATATAATTTCTTCTTATGTCGTCTACAAAGGAATGGCATTTAGAAACCCAATCGCCAGGAAAACACACCCGAGGAACTTAATAGGAAAAGCTGTTTACATTATTACTATTCTGCTATACCTTACAGGAAGATAATTAAGTGGAAACCATCAGCTTTTTAACATAATAAAAAAGACATTGAGTGGGCTCTGAACCAAAGAAGTACTTCTATTTTAATTCATACCTAGCTGCGATAGTTTCCATAAATATATACTATTAGGAGAAAAGGGCTTGCAGAAAATCTTGCCTTAGAATTATGTTTGGAAGTGTTTATTGCTAACTAACAATGTCTACGGCATATAAAGAAAATCAATATAAAATGTTTTATAGATGGCATATGCCCCCTGAGAAACTGGCAAAAATGTTTAAAGATAAATCAGCTAAATGTTGGAAATGTCACCAGTTGCCAGGATCTTATTATCATATGTGGTGGACATGCCCAGAAGCCAAAAACTATTGGATTAAAATTAAGGCATGGTTAGAAGAAATGACACAACAACATATTGATTTAAAACTGGAGCTGTTCCTATTGGGTATCCTCCCAGAAAAAATTAGTAAAGAAAATATTTACTTGATTATACATGTAATAACATGGCAAGGATTGTTCTTTGCACAAAATTGGAAAGCAGAGAAAATACCTCTGGAAGGGGAAGTTATTAAAAAAAAATTAGACTGTGAGGAAATGAATAGATTAACTTTGATTATTAAATAAAGAGAGGATTCAGAACATTTTAAGATATGGGATCAATTTTACCATTGGTTAGAAAAAAGATATAGATAAGCAAACTAATAGTTAGGTAAGAAAATGGTATAATTAGAATATTGTACTTGTGGAAAAAATTGTAACAGATTAAATGAAAATGAAGATAGAAGAAACAACAAAAAGATAAAGCCAAGAAGAAAGCACCAAGATGTCACATGGAAGGAATGACTGATGTATTAAATGTTTTTTTGTGTATAAAATAAAATATAAATATTCAAAAAAAGGAAGTGTTTATTACTGTTATCTGGAAAACTCCCCCCCCACTTCCACTAGGACAGGGGTCTCCAACCTTGACAATTTTGAGACTTGTGGACTTCAACTCCCAGAATTCCTCAGCCAGCAAAGCTTAAAGTCTTAAAGTTGCCAAGATTGGAGAGCCCTGCACTAGGAGGTGAGGCAGATTAGAATAGAACAGGACAGAGCGATCCTGATCTCTTTCATATCTACAATGCTCAAAATACTTTGTGAACCCACATTGTCTTTGCTATAATCCCAAATGACACAATAAAACAATTGCAATAAATAAAGAAGGCAACTGTGAATTCTTGCATGACTCCAGAAACCGAAGATGAGTAGCCTTTAAACTTTCACAAGGTACAAATCCTTAGTTCGCTGCAACTGGCAATAGAGCTATCGGATCATTGCTGATACCAGCTAGAAGGAAGATGTCTCTGGTGATTCTCAGTCATCCAGGTTATAGTTGGCCCAAAGGTGTTTTTTGAAGAGGCAACTGGACATTTATTTTTATTTATTTATTTATTTGTCAAACACAACAGTATATATAAGTATAAGCATGAAATAACCATATGAATTGGATACAATCAAAGAGAACATTAGGACAGGAATGGTAGGCACACTGGTGTCTTATGCATGCCCCTTACAGACCTCTTAGGAGTGGGGTGAGGTCAATAGTAGATAGTTTTTGGTTAAAGCTTTGGGGATTTTGGGAAGAGACCACAGAGTCAGGTAGTGCATTCCAGGCATTAACAACTCTGTTCCTGAAGTCATATTTTCTACAATCAAGATTGGAGTGGTTCACATTAAGTTTAAATCTATTGTGTGCTTGTGTATTGTTGTGATTGAAGCTGAAGTAGTCTTCGACAGGAAGGACATTATAGCAGATGATTTTATGAGTTATACTCAGGTCATGCCGAAGGCGACAGAGTTCTAAATTTTCTAAACCCAGGATTTCAAGTCTGGTGGTATAAGGTATTTTGTTGTGATCAGAGGAGTGGAGAACTCTTATTGTAAAATATTTCTGGACACGTTCAATTGTATTGATGTCTGAAATGTGGTATGGGTTCCAGACAGTCGAGCTGTATTCAAGAATTGGTCTAGCAAATGTTTTATATGCTCTGGTTAGTAGTGTAATCTTTCTGGAGAAGAAGCTATGCAAGATTAGGTTTACAACTCTTAAAGCCTTTTTGACGATGTAGTTACAGTGGGCTTTGGCACTTAGATCGTTTGATATGAAAACTCCAAGGTCTTTGACAGGGTGAAGGTCATCTACAAGGTAATGTCCATCCTTGTTTTTCTTTGAAGATGTTTTGATTCTCATCAAAAAGCTTATTCAGCTCTGACTGAATGGTGGGGAATGGAAGGATTTATACTCCTTGCAGACAGCTGGTCATTTATAATCCTTGCAGTCAGCAAAGTCCACATTTTGGACAGAAAGGACTGCTAGTTTGAAAGAGTGGTCAAAGAGACCATCTATGTCAAAACTGAACAGCCCTCTCTCAACAGAGGGGAATATAACATCATCTGTATCTCCAGTCTACAACACAGTCCTTCAGCAGTTCCCAGAAGGCTCCACACCCATTTGCACTACTCAGGTGACCCTGAGTACACAGATAAACCTCCAGGAGTCCTCAATGAATTGCTAAAAGAATGCAAATGACCAGCTGTCTGCAAGGAGTATAAATTCTTCCATTCCCCACCACCCCAGTCAGAGCTGAAGAAGCTTCTTGGATGAGAAGTGGAACATCTTCAAACAAAAACAAGGAAGTCCAGTTGCTTCTTCAAAAAGCACCTTTGAGATGGCTAGAAGGAAGAGGTTTACAAAATGATTTACTGGAAAACTATGGCCCTTTAAAAAGATTGAAAATCATCATGCAACGTGTGTAAATGGTGACATAATTGTTCAAAAATTCTATTGAACCAAGATGGTCAGGAAAGAATATCCCATCCCAGAAGGGAAGATATTCAGGCAAGTGATGAAAAAACCACCACACCATCAGAAAGCAAAAATTCAGTGGTTGGTTGCTACCGGTTCGCCCTGTATTGGGTGAATTGGTAGCGGCAGCGGTGGGAGGCTCCACCCACTCGCCTGGATGTCTCTGCACTTGCGCAGAAGCGTTGTGTGTGCACCCATGAGCAAACCAGTAGCAACCAAAATTGAATTCCACTACAAAAATTATACATGCTTTGTGACATCAAAGGCATGCATAAAAGTGGTAGATTTGGCATCGCATCGCTTTCCTCAATTTCACAAAAGCTTCCAGTCCTGCAGATGTCTTTTAATGCCCTGATAACTGGTAATCAAATCTGGATGCTATGGAGGCATGTGAAAACTTTGCTCATTTAGAAACTCCTTTAAGAAAAGGGGGGGGAAAGCTAAAGAGCTTCAAATGCTTTCAAGATGTATTAAGTTGAAAAACCTCTCTATATGAAAAGTTCTTGAATCTTCATTTTGTTGATAAGCATAAATATAATCTTGTAGTTTTATTTTGTTCACCATGTTGACACAAATGTAAAACACAGTTTTTAATGTATTGACACCCACAGGTTTTAGTGGTTCGGTCTTATTGTTCTCGATCTCCTTTACCTCTGGAGAAAGTAATCATTGGCTAATATGGGGTAGTGGTTAAGGTATCAGGCTTAAAACTAGGAGGCCAGGAGTTCTAATCTCATTTTATGTATTGAGGCAGCTAGGTGACTTTGGCTAGTCACTCTGCCCTAGGAAGCAACCAAAGGCAAATCATTTCTGAAATCTTGCCAAGAAGACACATGTCCAGGCAGTTGACACTGACTCAAAGGGACAAAAAAAAAATCCTGAGGAAAAATAAAATGGAAAATGCACTAGAATTACATATGAGAAGATCTCGTCAGCAGGGAGGTTGGCTGGTGGAAAAACTCAAGGCATGACAAGGCAAATACCACTATTTTTAACACCAGGTTGGTTTTACACAGACAGCTCACATGTAGTACTTAATTTTCCCGTAGACTGCTATGTTAGATACTTTTGGGCTTCATGAAAGTTGCTTTGGTACAACCCACCAATTCCTTTCCTGCTGTTTGCTTTTATAAACGCTTTAGTGTCCTTCCAAACAAAGGTCGAATATGGCACAAACTGTATTGTTTTAATTCAAATAGTTTTTACTTTAAAAAGTGCCAGTTCCAGTGCGAAGACAAGCATAGATGTATGTCGAGGAGGTATGAAAATTTATTTTATTTTGATTTGAAGGCTACTCAATCCCCAAGTGAGTCTGGGTGCCTTATGTGATTAAAAAATAAAAAAGACAATTAAAAAAGAAAAGAACATGCACTACTAGACTAAATAACACATCGTAATATAAATGAAAACCTCCAGATAGATACTCAATAAATAACCAAGCCTCAGGTCTAAGAGCACAACCACCTTTTCAAAGATTTACAGAAGTCTTCCAGGGTGGGAGCCATGTGAATCTCCAGGGCGGAGTAATCTGTTAATCTGTTCCAGATTTAAGATTTATTCTTAGAGAGAGTTGCTTCAGTGAATAATTGTGACATTGAGTGTGACATACAATGATTCTGTTCTGCAGGGGGCAACACGGATGAAAACATTCCATTGCTTAAAGGGACATCCCTCCCTTTTCTCTCTGATTTATTTTTAAAAGCAACATTTACATTCTGAATCCTAAAAGAAATGAAGGATTTATCTGTCAAATTTCATGCTGACTAAAGCAGGATCCCAGCTCTTAGCGTTTTTGTAGTCAAGTAAACACAAGTACAGCTCTCCTTAGATCTTCAGGCAACCAGCTGAGGACAGTAAGTAAGATATAACAGTAAGATGAAACATATGTGCCTCATCCCTTATTTCTGACTTCTTACGCATTTATACAAACCCCTGAAGAGGGAAGAAGAATCCAGGGAGCATTGCAAGAGAGATAGTCTCTATATAAATAATTTTGTACTGTTGTAAGCACATAGGACCTTTTAAACAAATAAATGAAAACCACAGCCTGTACAGAATAAACCAACTCCGCTCCCATGAGTTATTCTGAATGTGAGATAGGCAGTCTCTAAATTAGATAGATTGACAGACTGATGATCGATAGATTGATAGAGTGATGACAGATAGATTGTTAATCAATAGATTGATGATCAATAGATGATCATTAAATCTTTAGATTGTTAGATCGATTGATCGATAGATTGATCAATTGATAGATAAATTGATGATAGATTGATGATGGATGGTTGGATGGATGGATGGATGGATGGATAGATAGATGGATAGATTGATTGATGATAGATCGATTGGTGATAGATCGATTGATGATAGATTGATAGATCAGTAGATCAATAGATCAATAGATAATCAACTGATGTGTTTACTTGCTTGTTATTAATTTATAATAAATTTATAATAATTTATTTTGTTGTTGTTAGTTGTGACGTCGTGTCCAACCCATCGTGACCCCATGGACAATGTTCATCCAGCCTTCCTGTCCTCTACCATCCCCCGGAGTCCATTTAAGCTCATGCCACCTGCTTCAGTGACTCCATCCAGCCACCTCATTCTCTGCCGTCCCCTTCTTCTTTTGCCCTCAATTGTTCCCAGCATTAGGCTCTTCTCCAGTGAGTCTTTTTATCCCACATTTATTAAATTTTTATGCTGAGCATCTCCCTACAAGGTGACTCTGGTAGGCTTACAAGTTATAAAATAAGCAAAAATAATCAAAATATTAACACATTAAAATTACACTGATTAAAATATTTTATAAGCAGCAAACATACATAATACTTCTCCTTCTGCTTATTTTCCACACAACAACAACCCTGTGAGGTGAGTTGGGCTAAGAAGACAGTGCCCAAAGTAATGCAGCTGGCTTTCATGCCTAAAACTTCTGGTTTCTAGGCCAGAACTTTAACCCCTACCCTAAACTAGCTGAGATGAGAGTACCATGAAGATATAAAGCATTAAAAGGATGATGAGCATCTCTTTTCTAACCTTTGTTCATTCCTTGTCCACTGTTGTCTTTTGTCTGTCTAGCTGCTTTGTTGATTGTGTATATCTAGGACCAGGTTGACTGCATCCGCTGCATTTAAAAATAACAGCATAATCATATAATCAAAACAAGTCAGGCATTAACGGGAAACAAATCTGGTGATAAAGCCTCATGATGTCACATTAGCCTATAATTAGGTGCAATTCTAAATCAGAATAAAATTTGTCTGATCAGCAGCTTTGATCTCATCCCATCTGCATTATTGTTGAGTACAAGGCACCAAATACATATAAAGCTTTTTTTTTTAAAGAGATCATTAGGAAAACACTTGATTCAGCAGATCAACTTTTCTTTAATGCAGGAAAGAAAGAGAAGTTTCACAGCAGTATTTTAGCATACAGTATCTAAATTATGAGTGAGTATTATATGCAGCTCACAACTTTGTATTCTTTACAGCAAAACAAATGAACAAAAATTCTACCAATTAGTTAAGCAAATGTTCTCTTTGGTTTATTGCCGGTGCTTGTACACTACTTCACTCAAAAAGCAAATCTAAGTGGCTTACGAAAAATGGTATATAATAAATTATGCAGCACATCTCATTAATAAACTTCACTATAAAATCACAGTCATGATCAGAAAACTAATACAGGAATATTAGGAGCTTTTAAGAGACAACAAGAACAGATTGTCAATTGCTAGATCTTTAATAAGTATGTGATTAAGGAGTTTCTGGGCAAACCTATTATCTCTAGTGGTTATTTCATATTATCTCCTAAACAAAATGATTTTTTGAGTATTATTACATTTTTTTATACATTATGTGCACATAGACCCAAACACACACGCACACACACTTAGGGTAAATAGGAGGTATATATGTATGTATATGTATATGTATATGTATATGTATATGTACTACTGGACTATATATTTGTGTATGTGTGTAGTGTATGTATGTATGTATGTATGTATGTATGTATGTGTGTAGTGTATGTATGTATGTATGTATGTATGTATGTATGTATGTATGTGTATATATATATATATATATATATATATATATATATATATATCTCCATACCTAGTATTCCTGCCTTCTATTTACCCTATAAAAACAACCCTATGAAGTAGGCTGGGCTGAGACAACCAGTGACATGGCAAAATCACCCAGCTGGCTTGAAGAATTATGATTTCTGTTGTGACCAACATGTTGTATTAAATCTCTAATATCTTTCCCACTGGCTTTAATATCAATTCAGTCAAAAGACAATAAATTACCTTATTCTTCCTATATTAGTTTAAATCAAAAAGTGATACGTAATTCAGAACACCCTGGATTAAAGCAAAATATTCAAAACTCAGAATTAAGCAGACTACCCTAACCCTGCAAGCACTAGTCCAGAAGTCACCAGGAGTCAAACTGACTCAAAGGCACCCAAAAAATACAGTATAGAAAATATTTCTTCAACAGTAATAAAATATGTTTATTGAAGATAGTTTTCATATAGCATGTTATGATGGCATTATATATAACATGCTCACAGGGCTGGAATTTTGAATCAAGTTCCTATAATTAAATGCTGGACATATAATCTTACCTATAATTAAGTGGTGTATTCATTGTCTTTTTCTTCATAATGTCTTCTTTTATTTTGTAATAGATGTATAAGTATAGAAAGACAAATGTAGCAGTGAAATTAAGAAACAGAGAGAACATTGGAATGACCTCTAGGTAAAGCTAAGTGAAACAATGGGTATTCATTGACATTTCACTAGTCATGCTGCTAACTTCTTGAGTGCAGATCTCAAACAATGTGACAACAAATGTCATGTCTCATATAATGCCTGTGTCCAGTGAAGAAAAACGCCTACAAGCAATCACTAGTTGCCATACTGTATAGAAGACAGTGCGCAGTCTTCCTCTCTATTAAAGTATTGGGAATTTGTGTCTAAATTTAGGAACTCTGTGAAACATCAATTACATTATACCAGGATGCTAATGTTCTCCAGGTCTTTTTGAAATTTGGTTTTTGTGATTGTTAATTGGCTAATGGTGGCCATTATAGGGCCGTGATAGCTCAGGCTGTAAGAAGCCTGTTATTAGAACACAGCAGCCTGCAATTACTGCAGGTTCAAGCCCGGTCCGAGGTTGACTCAGCCTTCCATCCTTTATAAGGTAGGTAAAATGAGGACCCAGATTGTTGGGGGGGCAATAAGTTGACTTTGTAAAATATACAAATAGAATGAGACTATTGCCTTATACACTGTAAGCCGCCCTGAGTCTTCGGAGAAGGGCGGGATATAAATGTAAATAAATAAATAAAAAATTAAATTTTTTAAAATCTAATGTTCCTTTCAGGTTCTTTCATTCTGCATTATAATCTAATCTTTACAGGAGAGCAGCATTTGTCTATCTTCCCAAATCTTACTTCCATTCATTTTTTCCCAATATTTTTTTATCATCTTGTCAGTACAACTGAGATATATAGAAGATTTGCATACTATTTATATCCCTTCTTGGTTGTTCTGGATATTTTTCTTGCTCTAGTTACATCTTTTATTGTGTACACCTTACTTAAAAGAGCATTGTATTGCAGGTTAATTTGTTTTGTGTCCTAATTGTATCACCTATTTTATCAGCCTTATTCATTAGTGATATTTTTTCCGATGCAACAGTCTCTGTGTATCTCCTTTATGCATGCTACACAACTCCAAAGTAGGGCCTGAGATATCTCTAACTTTATAATTAACCATTCCCTGATAGAAAACACATTCGGCTGGATGTTAATGTTGTGGCTGTTTTCGCTCCTCGATCTAAGAATAGATGTATAATATTCTATTCCTATATTGCAGAAGTATCATGGAAAGACAATTAGACTTAAAAACAGTGCAGGTAGTTCTGCCTAAACATCAAGCACAAGGGCCAAATTGTGATATAGACCAGGAGAACATCAGCATACTGACATAAAGTTATTTGATGGATCACCTCTCCCCAACTATATCTACCTGGCCCATTATAACCAGAAGGCAGTACATGTTGTAGCCCCTTCCAAACTGTTAAGGAAGTAAATCTGATGGAACCTAAGAAAAGGGCCTTTTTAATGGTGGTTCCCTCCTTTTGGAAAATAATTTCCCTAGGGATAAGATTGGCCCCCACTTTGTTAATTTGCCACAAGGCTTTGAAAATATAATTTTGTAGCCAAGCCTTGGACCCCATTAAAAGATGATCAAGTCTGATTCTGTTGTCTTTGTCATGGGGTATGTGTGGGGGATTAAACTGAATTTTTAATTGTGGGTTTTGTTTTGTTTTTTTATTTACATTTATATCCTGCCCTTCTCCGAAGACTCAGGGCGCCTTACAGTGTGTAAGGCAATAGTCTCATTCTATTTGTATATTTACAAAGTCAACTTATTGTCCCCCACAACAATCTGGGTCCTCATTTTACCTACCTTATAAAGGATGGAAGGCTGAGTCAACCTTGGGCCTGGTGGGATTCGAGCCTGCAGTAATTGCAGGCTGCTGTGTTTTAATAACAGGCTATCTTACAGCCTGAGCCACCACGGCCCTAATATTGTATGTTACCTAGAGTCACTGTGTGGGAGTTAGGCAGCTAAGAGAGAGGGAGAGAGGAAGAGAGGGAAGGAGGGAGGGAGAGTGGGAGGGAGGGAAGGAAGGAAGGAAGGAAGGAAGGAAGGAAGGAAGGAAGGAAGGAAGGAAGGAAGGAAGGAAGGAATTAATTTCATCAGAATAAAGAAAGTAACAAGAAAAGCATAAACTTCCCAATAATCATGAATAGGAGGAAAGTTATAGCTTTCATCTAAAGGGAGTTACATGCTATTGGAGACAACCTAGCAAAGTGTGCAACATATTATCTCTCACATCATGACTCAAAACTCATTTCACCAATAAATTCTAGGCATGAAAACTTCATTCAATGATTAGACACATATTATTTTCCGTATGTCATGTGAGACATCTAGAATAAAGGGGCCTGATTGGATAATAAATAGAAGAGTGGATACGTAATATATGATTGGGTAGGTGGATGCCATAATAAATGTTGCTTTGTACTTTGGATCAAAATCTGAGGAGCTTCCGAGGGAGGGAGGGAGGGAGGGAGGGAGAGCAATCAGCTAAGAAAGGAATTTATGTACAGTATTTATTGTTTTAAAGGTTCACATGGGTATGCCATGTGTGTTTGGTATTTAACAGTCCCCATAGCCTGAACTTCCATTTGCCATATAGGCAGAAATACTGTATTCAAATGTGTGAGAAATTATAATGATGCATAGAAAATATAAGGGAAAAAAATATCTCCTTATTTTGTCATTCAGGTCTTTTGAGAGAGAAGAGGAAGCAGGACTTGAAGGGTAAAATTAGTCTACTTGTAGCTAATGAACCATGATATGGAAATATGTTATATTTACTCTGCATTGTATATTTCTGTTTCAAAATGAAGGAAAATGCATTCTGCAGAACTCAGTACATTTCAAGGAGACTGCTGTCATCAGCCATCTCTTTAATATTTTCACTTGTTCCAATGACATACTTTTGTGCTTTATTGTAAACACCTCCTCTCCTTCACTGTTAGAAGAAGGGGAAATTCACCAGACTGCATGTATATCATATAACTGTTGATATACTGAAACGAGATGGCTACACCACACAGGTGTGAAGTAATTCTGAAGGCTAGAAAACGATGGTATTTTTGGAAAAAGTGCAGTTGTGGAAACATCTGTTCTGCCCACTGTTTGTGTGATTGAATGTGAGCATTCAGTGAAGTTGCTACCGGCTGTCTCAAAAGTCCATTGAATAAAATTCTTAAAAACCCTAGGTTGATACCACTTTTAGATATCAGCTAAAGTCTTCCTTCAAAAAGATAAAAAAAGTTAAATAGCAATAGCGCTTAGACCAGGGGTCTGCAACTTAAACACAAATAATTCATTTTCCTCAGTGCTGTTGTAACTTCAAACAATCACTAAAAAACATTATTCTGAGTCAAGGACTACCTATATATATCCTTCTTTCTTCCTTAGTAAGTGAGAGGTGGATTATTATTATTTTTTTGGACAGATCTACATTTCCTCAAAAATACCATATGGGATACAACATGGTGCATACAGCTGAAGTAGATGATGGATAGAACCAAGACACAAAATCTCTGCATATTCTGACACACTCTTTCTTCCCTCTAAATAAATAGAACAAATATTTTGCACAAGTGATATCAACTGCTCTATTGTATAAGTCAAATGATGTAGAAACCCAGGATTACATGCAATCCTCTCTGCTATAGATTGTAGCTCATTCTCTTCTTACTTTTTCTTTTTCTCTGGATTTCAAAAGTCTACAGGCTCATATCGTAGTTACCCTCTATCTGCACTTTGTAACTTGTTCTGTAATAAGTGTTCCCAACATCTCTGCTCAACACACAAACATCCCTGTATATTGATCATCAAAGCCATGTCTAGCACAACAATGTCATACTTTAAACTAGGGGTGAAATCCAACAGGTTCTGACAGGTTCTGGAGAACCGGTAGTGGAATTTTTGAGTAGTTCAGAGAACCAGAAAATGCCACCTTTGTCTGGCCCCAGGAGTGGGGTGGGAATGGAGATTTTGCAGTATCCTTCCACCGGAGTGGAGAGTGGAGAGTTTGCAGTATCCTTCCCCTTCGATGCCCACCAAGCCACGCCCACCAAGACCACCAAGCCATGCCCACAGAACCAGTAGTAAAAAAAATTGGATTTCACCACTGCTTTAAGCTTGAAATGTTATCCTAGAAAGGGGCAATTGAAAAATATCCTATGTAAAGTTTCCCTTATGAAACTGGTGCTCCTTTTGGAGGAATGTCGTCATCTATACATAAGATATAGGTTGCCCTGTTGACATGCAGTTCCATAGTCAAGCCCTGTGGAAATCAGGATTTAAAATGCTCAGTTCTGCACAGAATCCTTCTGAATAAATTTTGACCGTAAGTATGTTGATAATCAGAATTTATCAGGACCATTCTAATGAAGTCAGCTTATTTCTTGCCCCCAGCTTCCACATCTCTTTTGCTATCCAATTTTACATTTATTTCAAAGCAAGAATCATTAAGTTCAATTTTCTGGAAGTTCTTGAAAATTCCTTACCACCAGCTCTGAACAACCAATGTACTTAGAAGAGCTGCTAGCTTTGGTAAACTGTACGGCATCTCCTCCCCCACAACCCCCCAGCTTAAGGTTAAGCCTTAAGGAAATAAAAGTTGCACAAATTTTAGCTGCAAGGATACCAGAGAGGAAACAAAGTGAAATGTTTCTCTTTGAATTCTCTTTGTGCTTCCAGGACAATACCTCAAAAGTCCACCTGCTGAAAGTTGGGTGGCTTATATAAAGGGATGTCATGGTAATTTGGAAAAATGCTAAGGACAGAAAAGAGATTTTTTTTTTGTCCCCAGGTTACCCCACTGGTTTGTCTAACTCATTACATGCCAAAACATTTGATTGATGCACTCAAACCAGTCGTGGATAATCTTAACTCTTACATTTAAATATGCTGTTGCTACTACTCTATTATAATTAATTGTATGAGGCAAATCAGAATTCAAGCTTGGCTTACACTGGTTTGACCTAGATGCCAGAGAGTGCCTTTGTTTCACACTGTGTAGGAGGCAAGCCAATATTTCAATTCCTTTAACCCATGGGGTCTTTCCTTTTCTTAATTGTAGAGATATTTCTGTGTGATAAATAGCATTTTTTACTGCAACCAATGTAGCCTTTCCCTGTGCTTAGAAGTTCTTAGAAATACAGTTAAAAAGCCTCCTAGATAAATTTGCCTTTGAAATGTTGGGGTTTGCAATGAATTAATATTATAAAAACATCTGCCCTTGCTTAGTTAGCAATGTCCAGATGCAAGAATTCATAAATATTTTTGAGCTCCTTGCCACTTCAATCTACCCTGCCGGTGTTTCAAAACTTATAGCACACTAAAAAGCTACTGGGTTTAAAAATGGTCTGTTTAGATGTTTTATTTTTATTTATTTATTTATTTATTTTGTCACAACAATATATGTAGGTATCATACAAAAAGATTATATAGTAAATAAACACATATATGGGTAAATATAAGGAGGTATAAGCATATATATAGGAAGGAGAAAAGAAAAAAAAAGAAAAAACAATAGGACAGGAACGGTAGGCACGTTTGTGCGCTTATGCACACCCCTTATGGTCCTCTTAGGAATGGGGTGAGGTCAATAGTAGAAAGTTTTTGGATAAAACTTTTAGGATTATGGGAAGAGACCACAGAGTCAGGTAAAGTATTCCAAGCACTGATGATGATGATGAATGTTGCCATTCCCTTATGCATAAGAACCTATGGTGTAATACTGGTTGGCTCTTTCCATGCTGTTCCAGCCATTGCTTTGCATTTAATGTTAGGGTTAGGGTTAGGGTTAGTCTCTCAGGGAGGGTTCTCAGAGGGAAAGTTGAAGCAGGTAAACAGAAAACTTGTCATCAGACATTTAAAGATGATTTATGGACAATGGACATTAAAGGGAGAGCTGCTGAAGACACTGCCACAGATAGGATCCATTGGAAGAATTTGGGTTACTGCCCTCACATGTTGCTTCCCTATGTACTTCACGTGAAAGGAACTGATATTAATAATGGACTAACCGTTGAACGAGACCTCCAAAGTCCCCTTGATCAGTCAGGAAGCCCTATATCATTTCAGACAAATGGTTGTCCAATCTCTTCTTAAAAACCACCAGTGATGGAGCACCCACAACTTCCATAGGCAAGTTGTTCCTCTGATTGATTGTTCTGTCAGGAAAGTCCTCCTTAGTTCTAGGTTGTTTCTTTCCTTGATTAGTTTCCATTTGCTGCTTCTTATTCTGCCTTCAGATGCTTTGGAGAATAGGTTGCTGACCCCTCTTCTTTATGGAAGCCCCTTAGATTTTGGAACACTGATGATGATGGTGAAGATGATGATGATAGATCCTCACCAAAATCCAACAGAAAAATGTTAGTATATCATAGTGAAATTTTGAAGGGATGATAAGGCATTAATCATAATAATGACCATATAACACCTGAAAATTGGAGCTTTTTTAAAAGACCTGTCCCCGATATAGAAACATTACCAATGCCTGACGTATAGTATGTTAGCATAAAGGCAGAAGTCTCAGTATTTGAGGACATATTCAGACTTCTTGACAGGCTGGGGGTGGGGGGCGGGGGGGGCATTGCTGCTTTAAAGAGTTCACACATTAAAGTTAAAATGACATTGCAAGCTGGAGCACCTTTTTTCAGGTTTTAAAAGATAGCAGAAGTTGCTGTACGCTGTTGTGCAAGGCCCAAAGCACTTCTAAATCCTTTTTGAAGCACTTACAGGCCTAATATCAGCTTGTTCCTTCTTTTCACTACCTGCTATCTTAACTCCATGCACAGAGTACTAAATAAGGAAGCTTGAGGGAACCATCCAATGAAATGAAAGGGATGATTTATTCTTCTTAACAGTCCCTTAAGCTAAGGCAGGAAGAAGTTAAACAAAGATGCCCTGGTAGATCCTTAAATGATTTTCAATAGACCACCAGGAATTTCTGACTTTCCATGGTTTAATAACAGTGAGAAGTCCCTTCTCCACTTTAAATTAGGCTGCTGAGAGGGAAGAATACTTGAGAAAGAACAAAGACTGTCTTTTGTGTAACAGAACTGTCAATTTCATTCTGGTATTTGAGCTCAGTTTGAAGGAGACCTTACTAAAAATGAAAGTTCGGGCTAAAGATAATGTTCAATCCTTACAGCACGTTCCTTGCCTTCCCAGTGACTTATTTTACTCCTAACTTTAGTTAGTAGAAGCTCCGGATTCTTGCTTTTAAAATAAGTAAATTAATGTGTTCATTCATACTTAAAATTATGATTAATGAAACCAAGGTGAAAGCATTTTGCTATGTCTATATGGTACACAGTAGAATGAAGACCACATCAATTCACGAGCTTCTTTCCGAGTCTGCAAATAATTTAGTTTAGGGTTTACCCAGACAAAAATAACAATAGAAGAAAGAAAATCTTCACTCTTCTACATGATTTGTGTTTTTACATATGGTTATGTATGGATACCTGAATATGAGTAAATCCAGTGGTGGGTTTCAAATTTTTTTACTACTGGTTCTGTGGGTGTGGCTTGGTGGGCGTGGCTTGGTGGGCATGGCATGGGAAGGATACTGTAAAATCTCCATTCCCTCCCCAATCCAGGGGAAGGTTACTGCAAAATCCCCATTTCCTCCCGATCAGCTGGGACTCAGAAGGTAGAGTATAGATGGGGGTGGAGCCAGTCAGAATTTTTACTACCGGTTCTCCGAACTACGCAAAATTTCCACTACCGGTTCTCCAGAACTGGTCAGAACCTGCTGAAACCCACCTCTGAGTAAATCTATATGTATGGAGAAACATTATAGAAGAAAAAATGGATAAACATTATTCTAAAGGTACCTGTAACCTATTGTATAGTGGATATTAATAACTTCAGTTATGTATAGCGGAAACAGAGAAGAACTTTAATTCTTTTTATGCCTCTTGTGTACTATTAATTGACCCTGGGTTCATTTAGTAAAATGAAATGTGTGAACCAGTCATTGTTATTTGTAAAACAGAAGTTATGGTTTGGATTGCATTGATGCAACATATTAAGCTAAAATATAATTGGGTCAGTGGCTCGCTTGCAAATTAGCCAGCATGAACTTTATTTTCAATGGATGGAGAACCTGTGGGGAATTTCAGGACTATTGATTAATTGGGAAGTTGAAAAGAAAAAAAAAGACATGCTAGAGGAAAGCAATAGTAAATTGCTTCCATAATGCTTCCAATAAAACTGCAAGGATATAAGCAACCGGGAACTGGTTGCTTCAAGGACATTTTTTTAAAAATTGTGCTAAACCCTATCATGTAGTTGATTTATGATTTAATGCATTTTGTACATCTAGAAAATTGAGTTAATTGAGTAAACATGGTTAAAGTAGCATTAAGCAAACAAACACAACTTTCAAACGGATTACAAACAATTGGCATGTTCCACTGTAATTTAGCTCGTATTTTCTATTACTTTTTTCCCAGGACAGAATAATTTGTATTAGAAATTAAAATATAATGATTTTCCTGATTGTGACTGATCAGAAAGTTACTCAGGCTCAGCCCCAATATATATATATATATATTGGAGAATACCAAATTTAGTTCTTCAAGGTCAGAAATGCATGCAAGGGAATAGTCAGTCAGCTAAAAATATACTTTATTTACAAAGCCATAAATCAACTCTCTCAATGGTTCCTGACTATGACAGGGGGCTGTTCCTAGTAGGGATGAACAAAGAATGCTGGAAGTCTGGCAGATAATCGCACTAGGATCAACCAAGGCATGAAGATAATCCCAGCTGCCTAGCTAAAAGAGACAGATGCATACATTGGGCAGCATTGATATAGGAAGATGCTGGAGGCAGATTCTTCTTTTAGTGACAACAAATGCACAGACATTTCATATTGCATGGGCAATATGGTAAACCATTCCTGAATTTTACAAGGAATTTTATATTACCAGTAGATAATATAAGATGATTGACAATATAATGCCAGATGATGGAA
Organism: Ahaetulla prasina; assembly: GCF_028640845.1. Taxonomy (NCBI): domain Eukaryota; kingdom Metazoa; phylum Chordata; class Lepidosauria; order Squamata; family Colubridae; genus Ahaetulla; species Ahaetulla prasina. The sequence goes on from NC_080539.1 coordinate 126,500,600, forward strand.
TCCCCCAGGTCAGATGCTACTCAACGTGGTACTGAGGAATAGCTAAGGGATCTCTCAGAGCACTTATGGTGTTTATGATGAAGGTAGATTAAAGCCTTTGAGACATCTAGTTGCTGATGTTGCCAAGCAAGAAAATAAATCCAAAACTGCAAAGGAAGAATTACAATGGGGACATGGAACATAACAAGCAAGACCATGGGAAAACTCAGGAGAGTGGAAAAGCAAATGAATCAACTTCATATTAACATTTTAGGCATCGGTGAACTGACGTGGACTGGAATTGAATACTGAAGACTGCGCTGTTTACTATTCAGGACACACACACACACACACACACAAACCCACAAAAGGAACTGTTGTTTACATAGTCAGGAATGATATAGTAAAAACAGTACTTGGCTACAATGCAGTCAAGGATTGAATAATACTAATTAGACTTTACAGACAATCCTTTAATAGGATGGCTATCCACATTTACGCTCCAACCACTAATGAAGAAGACAAGGTTGCTGTGATCAGGTTCAAAATTATTCAGAATACATAAGTGAGCTGCTTGTGGTTGAAAACTGGAATGTCAAAGCTGGAAATAATATGGAAGAAAAAGTAGCAGCAGGATTGTATGGCCTAGGAAATGGAAACAAAGAAGAATGACATGTGAGTTGTTGTTAATGCAATGATTTCTTCATGGCTAATAGTTTCTAAACAATCAAAACAGCAGCCATATAAGTGGACATCACCAGAAGGGATACATGGAAAACAAATTTACTGCAGTATATAATTGATACAAGGATGTAGAAAAGCTCAGTTATAAAAGCAAAGATATGTCAATGTAAGTTCAAAGTCACACTAAAAAGAAAGAACAAAGCCAATACAGGCTTTATTGATTATAGAAACCTCCTTGATTGTGTCAACCATACCAAGCTGTGGAATGTGCTTAGAAAAAATGGGAATCCTTGAACATTTCATTATCCTCCTGAGAAACCTATACAAAGGTCAAGAAGCTACACTATGGATGGAACATAGTGGAAAGGATTAGTTGCAGGTCAGCAAAAGAATGAGACAAGGCTGTATACACTCCCTTTATTTATTCAATCTATATACTGAATGCATAGGGAGGAAAGAGGGATTAAAACAAGATCAGTATGGTTTGAAAACTGGAGGAAGAAACATCGATAAGCAGTACCACATTTGATTAACAACTACTCTGCTAGCTGGAAATGCAAAAGCTCCAGCAATGGAAGTCAATGGAGCAGAGTGGGGAAAAAAATTAGGACTATGATTAAATATAAAGAAAACTAAATTAATGGCAATGGTACAGTGGGCAGCCTTAGACTTGACAATGAAGATATTGAAGTAGTAGATCGATGATGCCTTTTAAAATCAACTATCAACAGTAAAAGAATCAGTCAAGACATATAAATATGTCTTATGCCCATTCATTCAGCAACTGCTTGAAATCACAATGGTGCTGAACAAAGGAACTTATAACCTGTATTCAAAGTTACGGTCATTACAGTGCCCCCACAGTCACGTGATCACAAATTGGGCATTTGACAATCTGCTTGACCTTATTAATGACTGCAAGAACGCTGCAACTGTGAACTGTCACCATCCATCTTTCTCCCCACCCCACCTCCATCACCACCCTGCTTGGTCCCTTGAATCTACTTCCTGTCTAGCTAGGTCTCTCTCATGCTTTTCTCTCCTTACTTCTTCCCAAGATTGCTTTTCTAAAAGAGCATCCAGCCAATACAACACATGGCCTTCCTACAGAGGCCGTTTCACACACTGCCATTCTCGAGATCTCTCAGAAGGGTGCAGTTTTCCAAATCACGAGATATGGAAAATGCCACCCTTTCGAGAGATTGCATGAAACAAATATAATTCTGAAGCCATGACTGAGAGGGACCTTTCTAATTTCCAAATCGCTCCAATCTATGTAGGCAGCAATCTGGACCAAAAATCAAAAGGAAAGATTTAAGTATTCCAACTCAGTCTGATTTAATAAGAAGGGTTTTTTGGGGTGTTTTTTTTTTGTTATTTTTGTTCCAGTTAATAGTGTTCTATTCTCTGAGATTGCCTGGACAATCCCCTGAAGTTTCCTTGGAAAGGTTTTTCAGAAGCGGTGTGCCATTGCAAACCACTTTCTAAGCCTAATAGAGAGTGGCTGGTTCAAGGTCACCCAGCTGTCTTTGTGCCTAAGGCAAGACTAGAACAGGGGTCTCCAACCTTAGTAACTTTAAGACTTGTGTACTTCAACTCCCAGAATTCCTCAGCTTTGCTGGCTGAGAGATTCTGGGAGTTGAAGTCCACAAGTCTTAAATTTGCCAAGGTTGGAGATCCCTGGACTAGAACTCATTTTCTCCCAGCTTTTAGCCTAATGCCTTAACCGCTACACCAAATTGGCTCTAATAAGAGTTATTGGGTAGTTATTTTCTTCTCCCACCTCATAGGATCAGTCAAAGCAGATTTAATATGACTTTATTTCATATATTCCCATATGCATACACACTAATGTATTCCTTATATGTATGTATACTATATAATTAACACTTTTATTTAGATGTTAACATTGCTTTCCTAACATTTTGAAAGCACTGAAGTGCCATTTGTAAAAGTCAGCTACTAAATATAGAATTAGATAAACCAAGCACTGCAAAAAGCAATTAAAAGGCTTTTTCATCTACCCATTCATCCATACTCTCTCTGTGAGTCTCTGTACTGTATAGACTTATATAAAAATATGGATACACAAATACCTACTAACACTCGGGCACACACACTTCCCAAGGATAGTTCTATGTATTGTAGCTGCTTAATTAAGCCATCACAGGCAAAGAATACTATAGTGAGCATTCAATTAGAACACTTCTCGACAAAGCTCCCTTCTCTGTTCTCAATTTACTCTGCTTGCTTCCTTATTATAATGGTGAAAATAACAGGGAAAAATAATGTGTGAGAAACCATATCAGGAATGACAGTCTCCTCTGCATGAAGCACAGTTTGGCATTTATTTCCTTTCTTTGAAAGAACTGGAACTATCCCATATAATTTTCTCTTCTAGCAGCCCACACCATTTTGCCTTCCCAGCTTCTTTGCAGATTGTAGACCAAGTTGAGAGGAAAAAAATGCTGGATGTGAGGTTTTTCTCTAGTTGTGAAATGTTTGACAGGTAAAGAAAGATCTCCTGCCTGGGAAACTGGTTGAAGTTGTTCTAATCTTTCAAGGCCACGAATTAAATATTTACTACTCACAGGCGCCTGAGATATATTGTAATTATCATGAGCTTGTTAAGCTGTGGTATTGGAGCTAATAACTGGCTCATATTTTGATAATTTCTTGAAAAAAGAAACAGCAAAAAAGAGAACAATCTGGAGAAGCATGAGTGGGAATAGAATGTATTTTAAATTAATTAGTATTTTGGTAAGATTTTTTTTAAAATGCAATACCCAGAGAATATAGCTGGGGTTTAAAATAATTGTGTTTCCAAATCAAGGAAAATAAAATTCTTAAAAATGGGAGTGATCCCATCTTATTCTTTAGGGTAATTAAAGATGATATGCATTATTTGATTTTTATAAGCATACAGTGTTCATGTGTAAGAAATAGTAAACATTTAAGAACTTTAGCTTGATACATGATTGATCTCTAAGTGATTTCAAATGCCAGCTATATAGTAGATTTTCCCCCCTATAGGATTCAGGCAAAGCAATTAAAACTGCATCTTCATTATACACTTTGTACCCCTTCTAGCCTCAAGCTAGTTTTAGTGATCCCATGCCTGTATAACACATTAAAAAACCCAAAATAAAATCCTTTCTTATTTGCTCCCAAATGGTTACAAATGCTCATACCAATTCCAAGTTCATTTAGCGGTACAACAGAAAGCGTATGTGTGTATATGTGTGTATGTCTCTCTCTCTCTGTATGTATGTATACACAGACACACACAGAGTATATATATACATATACTGTATGTATATGTATATTGTATGTATGTGAATGGATATATGTACATGTATATAGTATATGATGTGTAAGAGGGAAGATGAAGATTCAGAAGAATATTAAGGTCAAGCAACCCAGCTGAATATGTAGCCAATTTCAAGAAATATTATTACATATTGTACATTATTCTGATTTTTTTTTAAAAAATAGCATTTATGCATTAATTGTTATTCAACCTGCCTGGTTTTAGGATGTGGGTGGTTGAGGGGGGGGTTGTTTTGTTTTGCTTTATTCTTACTAATTAGTTACTTTTTTTTCTGTTGTGGGATTTCATTTCTTCAGAGCTTCAAAGGAAGTTGATGAAATTTTTATATGTTTATTCTGGAAGGCCGGTAGCAATGTATGATGCATACCTCGTGCTATGAATTATAGCTAGAGGAAGGACAGTGCTCAGGGGCATGCATACATTTTACATACCGAAAGTCTCAAATTCAGGTTCCAGCACTACAGCTTTCCCTTAGAGGACTGCTGAATCTGAATATGAGGGCCCTCCTCCTTAAAATTATGAAGCTCATTGTGCAGTTTGGGATAAGGTAAGCAAACCCTTTTTCAGATTGTTCAATTCAGTTTGGAAAATTTATTGGATCGAATTTGGATGTTAGAATCAAATAATTGAATTAGATTGATTCACTCTGATTTTTATTTGGTTTCAAATGGCAATTCAATTCAAAGACTTTCTAATCATAATCTTGAATAAAATTTCTGCACAGGTCTAATCTTATTTGTAATCTCTTGATTGATACATCTAAAGGATACATTGCATTGGAGTGTGTTCATTCTCAATATTTTTAAAACAAAGAAAAATACTATAAAACCATAAAGTATAAAGGGTACTTTAAAAGATGAATATTTCAAAGTGATTTTTTAAAAAAATATTATAATAGCAATAGTATTAGATTTTGTCAAACAGCAAAACAGCAATTAATAGCATACAAAGCACATTCCAGATGAGAAAATTTGAGGAATAAAAGTAAATCACTGCCAATTCTAATACTATATGAAGACAAGGAGAATCCTTAAACTACATATCCTGTTCTTTCAAGAGAAATATTTTTCTATCCATTATACAATTATATACCTCTATCAGATATTATAAGCTAGGAATATATAATTTTTGGTTCCAGAGATATATTTTCTTCTGCCTTGCAATGTTTCTTTGATAGAAAGAAGAAATCATTAAATACATCAGGAGCAATAATCTTTTAATTCTGATTCGTTAAATTTCATTAATTATATTAAAATTGCATCCAGTCAGACTCAATATATGTGTATCTATGTATTTGGAGGGAGTGTAGTATCAGCAATCCACTGAAGAGACTAATGGAGCCTCTGGTTCAAAATATTCATTTTTTTCTTTTAAATACCATCACTACCAGCAAAATGTTAACCTACAGAAAATAGAGTAAAAAAATTAATAATGGAAAAGATTGAAAATAATTTGGGTGTTATATATTCAATAATTATTATTTTTTAACGTTACTTCCCTTTTCTTTATTTTGCCAGTATAAGATATTTGCAAATGACTTCAGGATCCACATCCCACATAATATGAAACATTTTAGCTGCTCTCCCTTCATTGTTTAATTCATGTTAATACATCGGTCTCTCTCTCTCTCTCTCTCTCTCTCTCTCTCTCTCTCTCTCTCTCTCTCTCACACACACACACACACACACACACACACACACACACACCCCTCCCTTTCACATGTATTTGGAGAAAATGGAGAAATATTAATTTGGAATGAACTGCATTAAATAGATACATATTCATGATGTCTAATTCACAATTGCTGCTTTCCAAAAAAAAGAAAAGAAAACGGCAAAGAGTAGTAAATATCCCAGAACCATATAAATCAAGGGTTTCTATCCAATACTGACTTGTATACATTTTGTACATGAAGTGAAAAATCGAAATGACACCATGCGCTGAGATCTGAGGCAGGAAAATGCTTCCCCTCTGAAATCAACTGTGTCAAACAGGCTATTTTGGATTGCTAGCTCTCTGTTAAGTCCGTTCCTGCCTTTGTCTACCATAGATATAAAATAACACTCCTTTACTTAAAGAAGAAAGCTTTCATATTTTATTGCAAGTAAAGTACCCAGTCCATTTTACCTGGGAAACACAGCAGGACCTTTACCTTAATAACAATAGTCAAGATGAAGGGTCAGAGTTGATCTCCAATTTAACCTCATTCTAACCCTTCACCTTCTAAATCTTTATTTTACTGAATTCTTCGCCTTGAATTCCTCATTAAAATGACCCTGAAACAAGATGCCATATCCTGCTTGACATCGTATTTAATACATGCACCTGTGGCAGCCATGCAATAACTTAACAGCGAATAATAATAGAGGTGAAGAGGTTCTGAAGCCTTCATTTTGTAAGAAATAGTCCAATAAAAATAGGAGAGATAATCCAAAGCTAAATTGTAGTATATGAAGGGGGAAATCCATAAATACGAATAATAATAAATCATCATAGAATAATTCCAATTCATTTGTCCCTCATGCTGAGTTACAAAACGAAGTACTGCATTCATATATATTACTTGGGATCTAGACAGTGATCCACATAGAGCAGATTATTAAGAAGAACAAGAACAATACGTTAGCAATACTTTCGTTAATAATTGTATCCGGTGCCCACATAAGAATGACTCATCTAAGAAAATGCAATCCATCCTGATAAGGCATTTTGTAGTAGTTCATTTCAAACTTTAATAGTACATCCTTGAGAAACTCTTTATGTTTATTTTCTCCTTGTAGTGTATTAAAAAAAAAAAGAATAGCGATAAAGTTAGTCATCATTAAAGTCTTTCTTTGAATAAATTGCTTTGTAGCAACTGAAGAAAAGATCATTTCTTCCCTCTTCCCTCCAACTCTATTCCATCTGTCTTTGAAGTTTACTCTTCTGCTTTTAATTACCTTTGATGGAGTGGTAAGAATCTTTCCCCAGAACACTTTATATACTTAGGCTGCTATATCATAAATGAGAAATCTTGTGCTTCAAGCAGCACTTTAAACTGTAAGGACACATCACATTGACATACACTCAATAATAACATTTCACAGCTTTTAACTAAGCTGGTAAGAGCTTTTCCCCCCCTGAGACAGATGCCCCTTCCTGCCCGTGTACTGTTTTTTGCAGATAGAGTGATGTCTTTATTTAGGAAGTTAGAAAAAATTGCTTAGAGTCATCAGCGGTTTCAAGAACTCACTGCAGAAAAAGGGATAAAGCTTATTCAAAAGATAGATGACAGCTTCTCATTGGGGAATGATATAAAATGCTATTTCCCCATAAAAAAAAGAGTTGTTGAAATACAGAATTATCAAACATTACACAAAACCCCCAAACCTACCTACCTTCCTTCCTTCCTTCCTTCCTTCCTTCCTTCCTTCCTTCCTTCCTTCCTTCCTTCCTTCCTTCCCACCTACTAAATAAATTGAAAACTATTAGGTCATCCAGCAATTCCCATTGAGAGAAATTGAAATTTCACTTTGTTTAAAGGAAGACAGCTACTCTAAGATTAGGATTTTTCAAGGAAAATCTCTAAAGAGCACTACATATGTACAAATTGATTTTAAAAAGCACTGTTCATAAAATGTGACATTTAGAATGGTGTTTAACAGTGGATTTTCTTGAGCATGAATATTGGAATTGATGGAGAAAAAGGAATATGTTTACTGTCATTATACATATGCCATTTGTAATCCACCGAACAAATGATTGAACATTTAATGGCAGCAATTTGCTTATACCTCTCTTTTTTTTACTGGTTTGCAATGAAGCATTCTTTGGCTCTGCCAAAGTTGAGTTATTACAGGTACTTAACTCAGTCCAATAATTGTTTACTGTCAATTACAGTCAGTGTAATAGAATGCTTAAAGCAATGGACTGGGACTAGGAAACCCATGCTGTAGCCCCCACCCCACCTAGCCAATCATGGAAACTCACTTGGTCATTTTGAGCGACTCACTTTTTTTTCCAGTGCAGCCTACTCACAGGTTGCTGTTGTGGAAATAGCTCCATGTCAGTTGCCTTGAGATATTGAAGTAAGACATAAATCTAACGAATATCTTTATTTACGTAGAAACCTCAGCACCCAAACCAATATGTCCTAAGAGGTGAACTAGTTATGCTATCATAGTATGGACTGTCAGCATAAATAACAACTATCATTATAAAAAGAAAGCACATAAAGATTATTAAGATAAATGGTTATAGATAGAATGTTGAGCATCATCCTATCAGGGCAAATCACTAGAAGGCAGCCAATTTGATATAGATATTAAAGTACCAGACTAGATCCTGGGATATTGTGAGTTCTAGCCCACTTTGGCACACTTTTTGTGTGTGATGTGTAACGCCAATTAGGTGATCTTGGGCAAGGCACTCTCTCTTAGCCCTAGGAAGGAGGCAAATCACTTCTGAAATCTTGCCAAGAAAACTGCAGGGAGATGTCTAGAGAAAACTACAAGCTGATGCTTACTCAAAGACGCATGCACATACACACACAAGCTCACTAGAGGTCTTCAAATAGAAACTGGATGGTCATGGTCAAATGTCAAAAATGTCAAAAATGCTGCAATATCAATAGCACTTAGACTTATAGTATATACCACTTCACAGTGCTTTTACAGCACTCTCTAAGAATAGAATAGAATAGGATAGGATAGGATAGGATAGGATAGGATAGGATAGGATAGGATAGGATAGGATAGCCTATCCTATCAATAGCCTACACCCCAAAATACAGTTCACCATGGAAACAGAAGTTAACAACCAACTTCCCTTCCTGGATGTCTTAGTCTACAGGAAACCCAATGGCTCCCTAGGACACACCATCTACCAGAAGAAAACACACACAAACCGCTATCTGCACGCACTCTCACACCACCACCCAGCACAGATCAACTCCGTAGCCAAGACACTCATCTCCAGAACAAAATGCTTAGCTGACAAACAACACCTAAAAACCGAACTAGACACTCTCACTAACGTACTAACATCCAATGGATTCCAAAGAAATAAGATTACCAAGCTAATCCAAAAAGAACCCCCCACTAAAATCCAAGACAGAGAACAAGAAAACGGCACAGCCCTCCTCCCATATATAAAAGGCACCACAGACAGAATCAGCAAGATCCTCCACAAACACAACATCAAGACAGCATTCTGCACAAACCGAAAAACATCCACCATCCTAAGAAACCCCAAAGACAAAATTGAGTTAGAAAATCAAGGAGTATATGAAATCCCATGCACCGCCTGCCCCACCACATACATTGGACAAACCAACAGAAGAATAAGTGCACGCATTGAAGAACACAAGAACTCATTCAAAAAAGAGGAACCAACTTCTTCCCTGGTCCAACACTTTAAAGTCATAGGACATGATATTGACTTTAAAAGACCAGAACTATCCCCAAAACTGAACACTTTAACAACAGAATAATCAGAGAAGCCATTGAGATAGAAAAACGCCCACACAGCATGAACAAACGAGATGATACCTCCCGCCTACCAGCCATTTGGAAACCCGCCCTTATTGACAAACGAGTCCCTAACACGAGGAATGACACCAGACCCACACTCACGAGGTCCACACAGGATGTCACCACCACATCCACCCAGAAAGCAGACCCAAACCCACACTGATCATGAAGCACGACCAAGGACCAGAAGCCAAACCGCAGCTGCAACATTAGCCATTTCAAACCCCTCCAATCCATACATGCAGCAGACTGACACCCACTATGAAGATATAGCACCACCACAAAGCCAAACAACAGCTATGCAGCTCACCAGCTCAAATCCCCCTGCAACACAGACTAAATTGAGCACAACCAAGCCCCCACCCAAACAGGACACACCCCCAGCCAATCAGAGCACAAAAAAACCTCCATCCAATCAGAGCACAGCCAAGTTCCCACCCAATCAGTTCAAACCCCCACTAGCAGTTAAAAGGAAGAAACAGCTGCGATCACACATTGCTCCCAGAAGCACGAAGCTGAAGCCTGAAGATGACGAATGAGACTTTGTCGAAACGTTGCCAAGACATTTCCAATTTTACACGGGAGAAAACCCGAAAAACCAAAGACCTACATACAAACACCCGTGAAAACCTCAGAATATATATATATATGTGTGTGTGTGTGTGTGTGTATGTGTGTGTGTGTGTGTGTGTGTGTGTGTAGGTCTTTGGTCAAAAAACAAATATATGTGTGTGTGTGTATATATATATATATATATATATATATATATATATATATATATATATGTATGTATGTATGTATGTATGTATGTATGTATGTATGTAAGCGGCTTACAGAGTCAGCATATTGCCTCCAACAATCTGGGTCCCCATTTTACCCACCTCGGAGGGATGGAAGGCTGAGACAACCTTGAGCCTGGTGAGATTTGAACAGCCAAATTGCAGGCAGTTGGCAGACAGCAGGCGTTGCCTGCAGTACTGCATTCTAATACTTCACCGCTGCAGGTCTAGAACTTGCACTGAACAAGAGGCTCAACTAGATAATATTCTGGTCCTATTAAATAGCTTACAGTTGCTGTGGAACTTGCAATTTCATTAGTTCCTAAATTGTGTTTCACACAGGTGTGATTTTGAAAGAAACTATGCACATGAAAATTTGTCTTATACATATAATTCTGTTATTCCCTCTTATATTATTTTGAATGAAAGAACCTGCAATTGGTAAGATGTTATCTTTCCAAAGTCAGATTAATAATAGGTTGGGACTAGAGGTGCCCAATATAATTTTTTACTGGTTCCTTTCTATCAAACGCCTTCTATTCATTCTTAAAGTGCCAGAAAATTGGTAGGACAACTCTATAAGAATGTGCTAGTTGCAGACAATTTAAGCTTTTAGTAGTGTAATAAAAGATGGGAAATAGATATTATGGCAGTTTCAAGAGAATGGCTTGTATTACCATTATCTAGCATGACAAGAAAAACATTATGGTGGCGAATTTGGCTTTGTACATCCTTCCAAATGGTAGCTGCCCTTCAAGAAGGTATCACAATAAAAAGAAATATCCCAGCATAGTAATATCCCAGTTCCTCTATATTTCTTGCAGTTTGACCAGAAACCAAATTCTACCCAATAAGCAGAAAGTCAACCATAAATTAGTTACAGTTGGGTAGAATAGGAATGTTTACCAAGCTTTCACATTCAACAAAGGTATTTGGTTTGTATAAATTCTGTTATGGTTCTTTGCAATAGAGAACAGCTTATCACTGGGAGATGGATATTTAATCAGAATTGGTAAATAGGTTAAGAATGGATTACTATGACCTGTCACTAATATTTTTCTCTTTTATTGCTGTAAACCTCTTTAAGTGCTTATAGAGGTAGTAAAATTAGTGACAATGACAACAACAATAAAAACAACCTCATCCCTTCCACCAGGTTATATTGTTTTTCATGTAGTGAAGTGATTTGAGGTGATTTTTCATCCTTTGGTTTTAGGATTGCTAAATGATTCTTGTTAAAAACAGCAGTGGAAGCATGTAGCCTTATCATTTGGCACTGAGTCATATAAAAAATCTGGTTTTTTTCCCACTGGAAAAGGGGTGGAGGGGCTTGATGTATATGTTTTGAATGGTGAGTTACGATTTATGGATGTGTCCACCTATTAGAAGTTGAAACTCCAGTTACAGTTCTTCTCCAATTGATGAAAAATTATATCATGATTGGCTGCTCAATTTTAGTAACATAGTTTGAGGACCATTTTTGTGGCCAGAAGAAGTAAACCTGGTGTTGTAGGCAGCCTGTCATTTTTCTATGAGTTTATCACTTCTGACTTTGACCACTGTACGTGTGCAGTTTGGTAGGCTTATGTTGTCAGTTGAGATATAATAAGCAATAAAACATTCCTCTTCCTAAAAATTTCATTGGCTCTTGAATTCTGATTTGCAATCTTCCAGCAATTTCATCTTGAGGAAAGGGTGTGGGGGGCGGGGGGAATCTTCAGTGACTAATGCTGGAGCATAAACCATTTGTTACCATTACTCTTGATGCATCGCTTGTCACAGTTCGGTCTTCAGATACATAAAATAACTTGTGTTGCCTCTCACAACAAGGAAAATCAACTCCAGATAACAATGTTGTAGAGGATATGATAAATTCATATGGTAATGAACAGCTGGGATGCAGCAGTGACTCACTCCCGAACTAAGATACTATCTCTATCTCTTGAATAACTAAGATTCAAAGTTATTTTTCTGCAGTTGCAGGATAACCCATGTTGATTATATTAGGAGGTAGACCTTCAGAAACATTCACAAGCTGTTCCAGAATATCAGAAATATCTGTCCAATAGCTGAAAGATAATGATGAAGATCTGAGCTTTAATTCTACTAACAAATGTAAGCTAAACATACACTTTCTCCAGGGCTATCATTCTCTACTTCTGCTGCTTGATTCAATTGCTCAAGTAGCACAAATTGAGATATCTGCTATGGAGGAGTCTGTATGAATTTTTTTGGTTCCTTGGCCCCTCTGCAGATAAGATTTCTCTGAGCAATCCCTGAAAATTTGGGAACACTTCCTCTCAGTGATTCAAATAATTTAACAACTGGTTCTCTGCCCTAATGACCGGCTGGGTAGGTGTGGCTGGGTGGTCATGTGACTGGGTGGTCATGGCCAACTCGACATCACTCACATCAAGGGGGCACTTCACGTCACCCGGCCTCTTATGACTGTAGGGATGCTGCAACGGTTTTAAATGTGAAAAATGGTCATAAGTCACTTTTTTTCAATGCCATTGTAACTTTGAATGGTCACTAAATGAACTGTTGTAAGTCAAGCATTATCTGTACAAAAATACAAAAAGATTCTTTGCTTGCAAAAAACTTCCCTAAATACCAATCATTAGATTAGAAATGGGGGAATACATACTGAAGATCAATGACAATCACAGCCATCATGGAAACCTAAACCATTCTGTCTTTTCATCAACAATACTTGCAACCCAGAATTACAAATCAGGCAGGGTTCCAGAGCACCTCGAGGAATTAAAATAGTTAAAAAGCAACGATAACGAACAGCCGCCAACCCTTGTTCATAAAGTGAAACCCTTTAGCAGAGAGGTCATTTAAGCTCTCCAGAAAGTGGGTGGGCATATTTGGGTTACAAAATGCCAAACTAAAGAGACAAATTAACAAAGTATATAGGGGACTCAAGTTCAAGTCTCTGCCCACCCAAGCCTGTCAGGATAAATAAAATTAGTACATGCCACTGATATCTAAATTAACGTCAAGCCTGTGTTGGAAGAAATATCCATCTGGTTCAGTTCCAAGTTGGGAGAGATACTGGAAACAGGGAGGCTGATTGGAAAGATGGTTTAATGAGGAAGCTGACCACATGGAGTTGAGAGTGAGGAGTTGTTATATCTTCTCTTGGGCTTTGAACTTTTGAGGTTTCTGTTCCTGTGCAAGACTGTTGGCTATTGGCTGTTGGCAGACTCCCATGGGGCCATGTAGCTGGCTCTGTAGATTGCCTGAGAAGTTTGATTGAAGTTTGGACTCTCTAAGATGATGTAATGAAAAGGCTTGTGTCCTGAAAGGGTGTTGGGCAATTCTTATTGTGTCTTAATGTCTTTCTTCCTGTTTTGGATCTTGAGTGAGGGATAATCCCATTCTGCCTTTGTTCAGACCTTGCTACAGGGAATTTTTGCCTATGAATAGAGTTATCTATCTCTTTATCTCTTAAGTGCTGACATCTGATGTGTGCTATTAAGGAAGGTGGGGGCTGCTTTCTTCTTTTAAGAAAACATGTTTTTCCATTTCTCATCCAGGGAAATATATTTTTCCTTTTTAATATTTCTCAAAATATTTTATTCTTCTAGGAGAGGGTGGATGCTAACTTTCTACAATTGGTGCCATGTTACTAAGCCTCATTACCATGAGAGAAAACTAAAATGAATTGGAAGGAGGATTCCACTTACTATCAGTGAGCAATCATGTGCCTTGGCCACTCCAAAGCAATGCAAGAGGCAACTAGACTTTCTGGAAACCAAGACTACTTTTGTTGTTGTCCTGCTTCTAAAGAAACAGATGAAAGATCCAAAATGTACAGTATGGTATATATTCTAGTGGTTTTTCTGTAAGCGTGATGAAATTAGTTTTTAAGCTCTGATCATTTCCGAAGAGAAATTCATACAACATTTATATTGCCTGCTGTCCCATAAAAAATCTGCTGATTGGTGCTATTAAAGCATCACATGACAAATCCCCCCCCCAATTCAACAAAATTCTTTCACAAAGCCCAGTGAGGAAGGTTACGCAATACACATTTGAAGTGAAAAGGATTGAGTCCAAAAAGGAAACTGAATGGACAAATTAGTCCACCTTGATGGGAGAATTCCTTTAATGATGAAGCTTAACAATATTCAAGCTCTAGAGGAGGGAAAATATTTTATGGAAGTCTTACCTTGATGTATTTGTAATATTACTAGAAATGCATTCTCCTTTATTATTCTGAGTAGGTATAATGTTGAGGAGGAAATACATAATATTTATTGATTTTGTAAAAAGTGCTTGTTTTCAATGTCCTCACTTTCTTTACTTTAAAAACATCTTTGTGGGAATTATATTTTTAATTGTAATTGTACAATGAATATTTGATGAACTATATTCATAAGGTAATCATGGAAAAAAGAATTCTAATCCTAAATAAGATGTTGAATAATAATTAAAAGTACTGAAGACTTGATTAACAGTGTTAAGGGATTAGAAATGAGAATTAAAGAGGGCCACGAGCCCTGAGGTAAAATCAAGGACTTCAAACATCTTTTCAAAAATCATGCTTTTTAAAAAGATTAAGAAAATTATTGGTCTAGAGATTTCCTTCTAGGAAATAATCTGTGAAAAAGATGTTTTCCAAATTTATGAATGAAAAATTATATCTGCCAAGGTTCCAGAAAAACCTCTTCTGCATAAAAAAACTCAGAAGCCATTGTTTTTCAGAGTTCTTTACTAGCATGAGGAAACTGGCACACAATGAGTGAAATTCCAAAACTGAATTTCCAGATTCTTTTCCCAGTTATACAAACCCCAAGAGTCCCACCCCCCTGACCCCTTTGATGGTCACATGGTCCCACATTCTCCCAGTTCATTCGAATATCTTCTTGCCACTCTTCCTGCAGATGTAAACACCATCCGACCTTGACCGCTTGAAGAATGTTACCATACCCCTCAGCCCCCCTTCTTCCCCTCAGGGGAAAAATGTGGCAGCATCTGGAACCCTAAAGTCTAGTATGGTTTCCAGGCCTGACAGGCATCCCCCCTTGGAAAAGAAGCTATATCCTAGGAAAGAAAACAAAGAGTTGATAAAGAAGCGTGTCAGTGGTCCAAACTTCCCTTCTACCCCCCCCTCCCCTCTCCAAGAGGTTTTTTAGGTTTGTCAGGGAAAGTGTCGTGAAATTGTTTAATCAAATTGTCCACATTTACTTTCCAACTTTTGACCCAAGTAGATTCAGATAATGGATATCCCTTCCAGTGGACTAAATATTGTAATTGACCTCTGTATAGTCTAGAGTCAAGGATTTTCTTGATTTCATAGTCGGTTTCACCTTGGATTATCAAGGGTGGTAGGGGAGCAGCAGGTTGAGGTCTCAGACCAGACTGTCTAGCAGGTTTTAATAAGCTGGTATGGAATACCGGGTGTATTTTTCCCAACATTCGAGGGAGCTTGAGTTGGACGGTAACGGGATTAATAATTTTTACAATGGGGAAAGGACCCAAAAATTTTGGACTGAATTTTCTGAATTTTCTCAACCTCAGATACTTAGTAGATAAAAAGACTTTATCTCCAATGCGAAAAGGGGTTTGAAGGGAACGGTGTTTGTCAGCTTGGAAGGTTCCAGAAAAACCTCTTCTGCATAAAAAAACTCAGAAGCCATTGTTTTTCAGAGTTCTTTACTAGCATGAGGAAACTGGCACACGATGAGTGAAATTCCAAAACTGAATTTCCGGATTCTTTTCCCAGTTATATAAACCCCAAGAGTCCCACCCCCCTGACCCCTTTGATGGTCACATGGTCCCACGTTCTCCCAGTTCATTTGAATATCTTCTTGCCACTCTTCCTGCAGATGTGAACACCATCCGACCTTGACCGCTTGAAGAATGTTACCATACCCCTCAGCCCCCCTTCTTCCCCTCAGGGGAAAAATGTGGCAGCATCTGGAACCCTAAAGTCTAGTATGGTTTCCAGGCCTGACAATATCTACATGAATTTGTATCTCTGTATAGAAGATCAACATTAACTGAAGTTTAAATGTCTCATTGTTGACTGGTCTGTGTCAGTCTTTGAACGCAAAGTTGTATATGGATTCAGAATTAGCAAACAATATGCCTCATATTGGTCTTGTTCTTTTAAAAAAATAGAGTTTTTAATATTTTGCTCACTTTGCAATTGGAAAAAAATGACATTATCTTTCTCTTTATTATATATTAGTGCCAGGGGTGAAATCCAGTAGGTTCTGACAGATTCTGGAAAACCGGTAGTGGAAATTTTGAGTAGTTTGGAGAACCAGCAAATTTTGAGTAGTTCGGAGAACCGGTTGCCCCAGAGTGGGATGGGAATGGAGATTTTGCAATATCCTTCCCCCAGGAGTGGGGAGTGAATGGGGATCTTCCATGCCCACCAAGCCACACCATGCCACCAAGCCAGGCCCACAGAACTGGTAGTAAAAAAATTAGAATTTCACCACTGACTAGTACATTGCTGATGGTACTATCAGAAGATTGGCAAGGAGGAATTGGGTAGTAGCATATATTTCTTTATCTTAGGTGCAGGGTACATAGGGTACATAGCACTTAGATATGCTGCTCCACAGTATTTTACAGCATTCCCTGAGCAGTTTATAAAGCTAGTACATTGCCTCCAACAATCTGGGTCTTCATTTTACCTAACTTGGAAGGATGGAAGGTTGAGTCAATTTAGAACCAGTCAAGATTGAACTCCTAGCCATGGGCAATACTGTATTCTAACTACTACACCACAATGGCTACATAGGACTCTATATAACTTATTGGATAAAACCTTGGACCAAAGAGAGACAAATCACTAAAGGTTTTCTTTGATTTGATGCACAATTTAAGGCTTGTGAAAATATGAGACTGAAAAATGGCAGTTCAAGAGAGCATACTTACTTTTCTGAAACACATAGATCCTTTTCTAGAATACATAAGGTATAGATTAAGTTTAGGATTCTAAACTTAATTTCTAAACCTACTGCCAAACCTTTATCCAATCATAATTTTGTGAGTTTGGTCTGTACAAGGAATCTTTTAAATGGAAACTGAATAAAATGCTGCTATAGAAGAAAGCAATTGTGGAAGATTGTAAAAAAAATATTTAAAAATTTTTTGAAAATAATTTTAATGAGTGTACTGATTTAGGAATGATTTGGGATGCAAATGAAGGTTTTGTTTTATTTGCATTTTATCAGAGGTTTCGTACAACATAATAGTGAACTCAAAAAGAAGAGGCAAGAGAAAACACAAGCTACTTTGGCTTAGATAAAAAGTAAAAAAGGATTAAATTTCCCAACAAATTAAGTTCTTACAACAATGGTTATCTATGTGAACAGTAAGAGAATTAGAAATAAAAACGAACTATATAAAGCAAAACACACCTTTGAATTTGCAAACAAACTGGGAAATAGTTGGTATATAAATTATGAAAAAAAAATGATATTGACATTGGACATTTTGGAATATTTAGAGCAACATAATGAAAAAGAAGCCCTATTGATTTTCTTAGATGTGGAGAAAGCCTTTGACAATTTGAATTGGGCTTTCTCTTGAAAGTTTTGGAAGATATGAATTTTGGAACAAACTTTTAGGATTGATTTATACTACACAAAAAGCACAAATAATGGTGAATGGATATTTAACAAAGCTTTGTGAGATACAAATAGGAACAAGACAGAGATACTATATCTTTCTTGTTTATTTGAGTTCTTGAAATAGTAAACAGAGATATAAGATGAAGACTTGTGGAAGTAAAGATTAAAAAAAGAAACTTATAGATCAACGGCTTTTTTAGATAAGAATGTTGATTTTGGAAATTTCCTTTAAAGGGAATGGAAACATTAATGGGAAATCTGAAAAATATTGATGCATTTGCAGGTTTTAAGATCAACAAGCAGAAGACAATGCTAACAAAGCAGGTTAGAAGATGAATAGAAGATGAAACAGAATTGATAAAGTAAATGGATTTTAAGACACAGAAGAAAGTAATCTAATGATCACAAGGAAAAATATGAAATGTACGTTATTTCAAAATAATTGTGTTAAGACATGGAATGAAGTTTTACAAAGATGTGAATTTTAAAGGAACACACAAATGTCATTGCTGGGAGAATTCCTGTCAAAAAAACAAATGTCCACGCTAGAATGATGTTTGTTCCAGACAACACCTGTTTTGACAGTTGAGGCACCACTTCAACAGTGGGAAAATAATATATCCACATTTGTGTATCATGGGAGAAAAAAATTAAATATGAGGTGTAACTATAAGGAAAGAGGAAGAGGATTTGATATTGTACATTGCCACTCACTGTTTGATTTGGATGAAAAGAGTAGATGCACTTAAGTAATAGAATGTTTTTTTCGAGTTAGAAAGTACAGCCTGAAATATGGATGTTATTTTATAGGGCTCAGTATTCCCTAATGTTCTTTGTTTGCTATTCATGATATGTTATTATGTTATTTTCTTATACTGTCATATATTGCCTATGTTGTATCTCCCCTCCTCCCTTTCAAAATGCATGTTAGCATTCAGATTCCTAAATAAGCCTATGGGTGGAGTTCATTGCATCAAGGGCTCATTGAAAAAACAATTCAAATACACTTCATCTTGCTTGCTATTTCTACTTTCCCACAACTTCAGTGGAGGCTCTTCTCTATCCATCTAAATTGAGACCCCTAGCAAATAAACCTTCTCACTCCCTATGAATGTGGAAAAATGTCCAACATCAATAGATGGTCTCTGAACATGTCTCCACAATATAGGAAGGGGAAAAAAACTGCACTTGTATTGACTATAGGCATCTTTTGCCGTAAGCAGGGATTTGTGTATCCATATCTAATCCTTATTTTACCTTGGAGCACAGACAAATAACAATATGTGTTGCTGTACTTCGTGCTTCTTCCTTGTATAAAGTACATTATTGTAGCCCAGTTTTCTTAGCATTTTTTGGTTCCAGGAATCAAGAAGATAAAAAGAAAGATTAAAAAAGATAGGTTTTTTTTTTAAAGAAAAATATTTTATGGCATCCAGTTCTATATATTTAAAAGGAGTGTTTTGTATTCAGTTTCAAAGAGGTTCTTTAAAGTATGGAGGTCAATTGCATGATCTTGGGAAAAGATGTAGCTGCTTTAAAATACTTCTGATAGGTGCGGTTTGTGCTACCATGCACCCATTTCTTAATTATTATCTGCTACATAATCTTAGTTTGTGCCTTAACTCACACACACACACACACACACACACACACACACACACACACCGCTATTGTTGGCCCACCAACAGCCAGCAGAGCTGGCAGCAGATTCGGACAGTGAGGCGGTTGGGGAGGAATGTGGGCTAGTCCTGGAGTCTGGGGAAGGCTCAGACGAGGGTGCTGAGTCAGAGGCAGAGAGGGGGCCAAGGCCATCTGGTAGTTCTTTGCTGCCTCCAGAGTCTCCAGAGTCTGACATCAGTGTGGCAGAAGAACAGCAGGAGCCTGTTACCAATGTGGGTATGCGCAGAACTTCTAGAAGACAGGAACAATTAAGAAAACAGGGTCGACTTGGGAGTAAGGCTTGGAGATGACTGGCCCCTCCCATAAGACATAAAAGAGAAGCAAATGGGACATGAGCTTTTGTAGGAAGCAATTAGTTCACTTGGTTGTTAAAAGCTTTGGAAAAGTTCTGTTTCATTCTGCTAAGTTTGGTCTTGCACTGTGTTTGGCGATTAGTTCTCTGGCAGCATTCCAAGGGAGATAAGGTAAGTGTTTGTAAACAGTCCCCCAATAGACTGTTTGAGAAGCCTTTCAGACTGGGAATGACAATAATTCACAGCTGTTTGAATTAAAGAGGTTTGCCAGGACTAAGATTGTGCTGTATACTTTCTAAGGAAGTCTAGGTCAGAACACACACAAACACACAAATTATTTGGAGACAAACCTAGGGATGCTATCAAAGGAACATTTAGTTGTAAACTATAGGTATCTATTTCATTGTAAAAAGCAGTTTTAAACAGCTGTAACTTTTAATTTTGTTACTCAAAAATAAAATTCAACTGAGCCTCGCAGTCAGTCGAGCACAATTCCTGGTATTGTGACTAAAAAAGAATTGTTCAAGCATCTTTATGGCAACACCTGAAATCTCTATTCAACAGAGATCCTTTAAAAAAATCTTTTAAAATTATATATTCATCATTTGTTCTCATTCTATTTATAAAAGCACATGTGTTTGACTATATTAGTTTTGTAATTACTTCGGGTTCTTTTTCCTATGCATCATCAATTCAGGCATGCTTATTGTTGTAATGCCTAATATGCAGAAAAATAGATACTCATTGTGTACTACTTAAATCAATTGATAATAGTTGCATAAAGCAATTATCACAACATTATTATCTCTGAGAATTTCCAACAGCTCTTTTTTAACCAGATGACTTATTCTGGTTCATATATATATATATATATATATAGGTCTTTGGTTGTTCGGGTTTTCTCCCGTGTAAAATTGGAAGTGTCTTGGCGACGTTTCGATGAAGTCTCATTCGTCATCTTCAGGCTTCAGCTTCGTGCTTCTGGCTGAAGCCTGAAGATGACGAATGAGACTTCATCGAAACGTTGCCAAGACACTTCCAATGTTACGCAGGAGAAAACCCGAATAACCAAAGACCTACATACAAACACCCGCGAAAACCTCAGAAAATATATATATATGTATGTATATATACAAACTGACACATCCTGTCTCGACTTTTGGGAGATCAGGTATTATGTCTATGTATCAACAGGTGCTTACAAAAGTGAAAATACAAATGAATTCTACTTTCCATCTGGCTCATAAATGTTTGGTGAGTTTGTTATGACTGTGACCATGAACTTTTAAATATCTGACTCCTGATCGTAATAGATACATTCATGTCCTTATCAGAACCAAAGCTTCATAAAGTAGGTACAAATGACATATCAGACCATAGAATTTTGGGTTCATAGAATTCAGTCAATTAAGACATTCTTGCCTATTCCAGGAATCCAAATTAAATCATCCCAAATAAATGCCCATCCAAATTCAATTTGACCATTATTTCTTGAGAGAATTGCACAACTGTTGAACTATTCTTACCACTACCGGTAGGAAATGACTAAGAAACTGTAAAATTCAGCTTTACTGGCAGAACACCATTTCCCCCTGATTCCTCAAACTGCAAGGGTAACTTTAGAAGTCTGAGTAGAGTCGGAGTGAAGATGAATATGATGCATGATCAGATACTCCAAGTTTGATATGCAAATAATCTGTTTGCTCAAAGTTTCTTTTGGATACAAATAATCTAAGATTGCTTTTATCTACTATACCAGGGGTCTGCAACCTTAAACACTCAAAGAGCCATTTGGACCCGTTTCCCACAGAAAAGAAAACACCAGCAAATTTTGGAGCCACAAAACCCTTCCCGTGCCTGACTATTTCTTGAGCGGCCACAAAATTTGTTGAACTAAATGTTCTGTTTTCTTCTGAAACTTTTCTTTTCTTGCATTTATCCATGGTTGGCTTACTGGGGGTTGAAAAGCTCAAGAAATCATGTGCCGATGGGTGTCGCACATTGGTGGTTGTGATGCATATTTAGAGTGACAGGGAGCCACAGCACATGGGGCAAAAGAGCCGCAGGTTACTGACCCCTGTACTATACTGATACCACTAAGATGATCTATAATTATCTATAAATTAATGAAACCCTTGATAAAAAAAGAAGCCTGGTTAGGTATCTATTTTGCTCCAAATAAACACACAGCTCTTTTCATATATGGATCTAACATAATAAATTGAACTCTAATTCTAAATTATGCATCATTTTCAGTCATATTTATCAGCTCAGTTTATATAATATATGCCAACATTTGTAACTGAAGATTCTTTGCTTCTTCTTGCCTGCTTTTAAGGAAGGCAGTATTGAATAACTTATTAACTTTTATTTGAAATACCAGTTTATGATAGGCAAAATAAGAGAGACGTTTTATTTATACTATAAGTCAGGACTAATTATTGCCAAAGTCTAAATCAGATAACTGATACTTCAGGGAAAGAGTTTTGTTTGGTTTTGTAAGAATCACTGCTGAATTTGTCTATAACATTCTAAACAACTTTAAGATAAACTATTCAGAAAACAGGCCGTGGTAACTCAGCCATTACTGAATGTGTTGTGATGATTAGGGTAATATAGATGTGGGGGAAAAAGAAGCTTTAACCAGACAAGGTTTATATGAAAAGCAATTCTCTAAAACTTTGAATGAGTTTGTGGATTAGCCCATGTTTTCAGGTGGACCCATGGATAGATTATAGCAGCAGTGAAATGTATTTACCAGTACATTTGGAAGTGTGAGCACGCGCGCCTCTTCTGTGCATGCACAGAAGGGCAAAAACGAGACATAATGATGTCCCAGCAGGTGGGCCGAGCCTCCTGCTGCCAGTGCTACCAATTCGTGCAAGCCGGAGAGAACCAGCTGGATTTCACCACTGGAATATAAATGTTTTGGAGTCTGTCTGAGAACAAAGCTAAAAAAATTAGTGTGTAAACATACCAGAAGATTATTTTCTCACATTGGCCAAAGGTCTCCATGAAGCTCCCTCCAAAAAGAAAACACTTCATTTCACTGTTATTGGTCAACAAAAACAAATATAGTAAATAGGACAAATTGACTCTGAAGCTGAAATTGCATGTGATCTTCACAACTAATAGGCATCCATAGATTTTCATGAATTTTAGCCATGTATGATAATAACTATTGCTACAGTTATTGCAGTGCATTTCATAAATTATTTTATGATTTTTTTTAAAAAAAACCTGACAGTGCATAAAATGGAGGAATATATATAAATTATAAAACTTTGTTATTTCATAGTTACTGACACAAATATCTATATATCTGCTCGTTCCATAGAAGGTCAGTGAGATAACTTATTAACAGTTTTGAAACATTGTAACAAAGTCAAATACTTGATATGATTTTATAATCAAATGCTTTTCTCTATGTTATAATCTAGATTATATCACTTTCTCAAAAAGAAATTATTCGTATATTAGCATTCAAGGATTGTTGTTGCCTTTCTATGTTAAAAATAATTATTTTCTTTGAAAATAAGTATGTCTTTCCAAAGATGTAATTTTAGATACAAACTGAAATCCATTTTAACGGAACTCATTATGATATTGCATGCAGAATTTAAAGCAGCACCTTATTGAGTAAAGGGAATGTTGTTATGTGAATTCCAGGTTTGAAAATCTCTTTGACCTGACTATATGAACTTTAGAAACAATGTATTACTGGTATAAAGAGTTCAGCATTGATCAGAAAATATCTAACAATTAAATAAAAAATAAAAGGAGTATCACAGTAGACTCAGATTACCCTTTTAAATCTTACTTTATTATGTTTTGAACTGTAGAATTAGTTTCAGTATAACCCATAATATTAGTATCAACTTCATCTAGTACTTAAAGGCAAACAAATTCTGATAGCTCTATTTCTGCCTGTGCTGTCTCATAAAATGATCATGGGAAAAAATGATGCTTTATGAATGAAATGAAAATTATCTGCTTGGTCAATTTTAGTTGCATCAATAGAATGAAGGCTGCCAGAAGGAGGAGAAGGAAGAGGAGGAGAGGGGGAGGAGGAGGAGGAGGAGGAGGAGGAGGAGGAGAACCCTGATATTACACAGCGGCTAGAGGAAAGAATTGATAATTCTACTACCATTGCCCACTTTGGGGATTAAAATAGTCCGGGAACTGGCAACTGTCTCTATTCAGAATTATCAAGAAAACAAGCTATTTTTTTTTTTAGTAATTAACAAGATTTTCAAGGGGGGGAAAAACCTATATCTGATAAAATTAAGGAACTGTGACATGGGATTGTGAACATTATGAGCTGCTTAACACGCTTGGAAGGCTACAGTTTTAAATCATGTAAACTATTGCATTTTAAAAACTTTCACAATTGAGTTATAGATAACCTGCCTGGAACTGGATTTTCAGTTAGAGAGTTAGTTTTTTTATTACTATGAATTACTTTAAAACTCTGAGAGCTGGATTGTTTGCAACGGTCATGGCAGTAAGATTTTAAAATTGCTTTTCAGCTAAAAATAACTGGCTGCGTACGAAACAAAAATCAACATATAACCTTAAAATACAATAATAGAGTTTAGTCATAAAACATGCAAAAGGCAAATTATAAGCTAAGAAACTGACAGTCTAAAAAGCCTAGGCAAACAGAAAGCTTTTAGCTTGTGTCAAGAAGAGAGGGAAGGCAGCACAATTTACATTTCTTTGAAGAGTGAGTTACATACACTAATGCCACAGCAGAGACCTTTGTCTTCCTTAGCAATACTCCAAGGAGATCATCCTGAGCAAATCTTAATCAGAATCAGAATAGAATTTATTGGCCAAGTATGATTGGACATACAAGGAATTTTTTTTGGTGCATATGTCTCAGTGTACATAAAAGAAAAAGAAAAAGAAAACTTTCATCAAAGGTACAACATTTACAACCAAATGATGGTCATAGGTTGCAATTTAATCCTTAATGATAGGAACAAAAAGTTACAGTCATACAGTCATAAGTGGAAAGAGATTGGTGACAAAAACGATGAGAAGATTAATAGTAGTGTAGATTTAGTAAATAGTTTGACAGTGTTGAGGGAATTATTTGTTTAGCAGAGTGATGGCCTTCAGGAAAAAACTTTTCTTGTGTCTAGTTATTCTGGTGTGCAGTGCTCTATAGCGTCGTTTTAAGGTTAGGAGTTGAAACAGTTTATGTCCAGGATGTGAGGGATTGGCATTTGGCAGGAGGTGGGAGGAGGGTGAATGGGGAAGAAAGGGGTCGTTTCATGTTAGATAAAAATCAACATAAGCCAAAAAACAATGGTGGCCTTAAAAAACAAAGCAAGCATATGTTCTCAGATAAATCTGCCTGTTGTAGAATTGCAAAGCAATATTTATGCCATTTCTGTGGGTGGCCAAAAATATATATTAAAAGTTGGAATCTTACCACGCTAAAGCCATCTGCCTCTGAAGTCTTTATATAGGCATCCTGAAATATAATCATGATTCCAAGGTATGATTAGTACCAATAGGGATGTTTTTCTACTTGGAGGAAATAATCCTAATGACTCAGTTTAGAATAATTTTCAGCACTACATGATACCTAGCCTGTAAATGATCCTAACCACATTCTTCTAATACTAAAAGCTTCCTTTATGCTTTTAGAACAAAAGCTTTCTTTTTGCACTTAGAACAATTTACGTTAGTTTAATAGTGTTTAAACTGTTTAATGAGATGCTAAAGGTTATTTTTTTCCTTATTGTTAGCCGAAGTGCGTGTCCTATGGGGTGGGAAAGAGGAAATAAATAAAATAAGAAATAAAAAATAAAAAATAATGCAATTATTATAGTGGAGAGAAGGTCATTTCCTTTGTATCATAATGCAAGAATTCAGGAAATTAATCTGGGCATACTTTCCTCAGAAAGTTAACACTTTCTTTTTCCATGCTTGCTGCACAATGAAGGTTTTCAGCCATTGGGTGAGAAATTCTAAATAATATTATTATTAGAATAAATTAATTTAACTAGAATAATTAAAAAGGATGCCAAAGGAGGCACAAAATGAAATTTAAATGACAAAAATTTAAATATTTTTAAAATTATTTTAAAGAATTAAATTGAATTATTGAATTGTCCCCCAGCGGGTTGTCCCATGGTAAGTTGGCCATGGCAAGTTATCCCACCGTGAATTGACCATGACAAGTCAGCTGTGGCGAGTTGGCTGTGGCGAATTGTCCCATTCCGGGTACAGCCAGGCAATGCACCTGTTTTTACTTAGCTTCAGGCAAAATGATAGAAAATAATGCTTTGCACAGCAATAACCATCTGATAGATAGAGCCCTGCCCTACCCTGGATAGATAATCTCTCATTGAAATCAATAGTGGAGAATTCTTAATGGAGTGTGCTACCCCACTCACTCACACTCACACTCACTCACACTCATATGTCATTGTGGTTTATGGAGAGTTTTCTTTGTTTCCCCCCAGCAATTCTCTTCACCTGGCTTTATAACTGTCCCCACTGAAGCCAGCCACCAGAAAGCCCAGATTAATTCCCCAGGCAATGGCCAATTAGTCCATAACACAAACAGCAAGCTGCTCAAATGGTAAGTCCAATAAACAAACATAAAGCTCCCAGGCAAAACTTAATGTTAGTTCATGGGTTATAGTAATTCAGAGTCTCAGGAAACACAAAGAAGCACACAGCCATGACCCTCACACGTTGCTTCCAGCAATGCCTCCCTCTGCCTGCCATGCTAAATAGCTTCTGGTGCAGCCCATCAAAAGAGGCGGAGCCTTTTCCCCAGCAATCTGGCAGACCTCCACTTCTCTGCCCTGCCTGCTCTGATCTCTGCTACAGCTCCTCCTCCTCTTCTTCGTTAGCCTGCAAGCTGTCCCCAGCCGAAGCCTGTTCTGCTGACAGTTCAAGGTCAGTAATTCCTGATGTGCCAGGAATGATCCCATTCCCCCTTGAGCCAGCTTTTGAGGAATCATCACCCAAAGGAGACGTCACACTGAGTCCTGTTCCATCTACAGACAAGGATGACCTTTGCAATGGAAATGTGTAACTTGGTAAAACTGGGGTTGAATTATTATACTTTTTTGTATGTATAACATTGTTTGCTCATTAGATTACCTTGCTTAGATGGCTAACATTAAGAATAAACATAAAACACTGTTTAAAACATTATTTCAATAATGGTAACAACACTAAAAATGTACAGTGTACCAGCTTCTTCCATACTAATTCACCCGAACCACTTAACCCTTATGTCTTTATCTGTTGGGTCAAATACCTGCTAGTAGGCGAAAAATAGAAAGGAAACTACCATTTTCTTCTTATCAAGGCTGTCTAAAGAACCCTTTAGATGTCAAGGACACCAAAAATTTAAGAATAATATCAACCAGATATGTTACCAAGAATAGTAGGAATTGTGGTCAAGGATCCCCTGACCAAGAATCTTAACACTAGGCAATTTAATAAGAAAATGTTAATTTGGTCTCAAGTCCTCTTCAAAAACGACTTGTTTGTTGCAATTATTCCAGAATACAGAAATTGGTCACAGAAACCTATGACAATGACCTTGTAGCTCCAATTTTTGCCGTAATAGCTCAGGCTGTTAGAAGCCTGTTATTAGAACACAGCAGCCTGCAATTACTGCAGGTTCAAGCCCGGCCTGAGGTTGACTCAGCCTTCCATCCTTTATAAGGTAGGTAAAATGAGGACCCAGATTGTTGGGGGGGCAATAAGTTGACTTTGTAAATATACAAATAGAATGAGACTATTGCCTTATACACTGTAAGCCGCCCTGAGTCTTCGGAGAAGGGCGGGATATAAATGTAAATTTAAAAAAAAATTAAAATGCATTTTAATAAAAATGAGGGGGTCTTTGGTACTCTCAGAGCTTGGTTGTTTTCTAGCTGATGCACTGATGATGTTATTTAATTTGGGTAATGAATTGTCTACAAAAACAAAAACAACCACCAAGTTCAGAGAGCACCTAGGACTTTTTATTTCAACCTTGAGCTACAAATATTTCCCTTTATCAATAAAGTTTTTATTTAATTTTCAACTTGTTTGCTGCTCCAGTCCCAAAAAACTTCTACCCAGTCATTCATCTTTATACACAAATGCATAATATTGTTTTGAACTACAAAAGATCTAAAAGGTTTGGATTTGGAGTTCAAGGAGATATTGGATCTTGCTGTTTCTTCTATCAACATATCTTAAGGTCATCTGGCATTCATCTTACCTGACTTTAGCTTTGTGATTCTCATCACAGAGTTTCCTATCTAACCTTTAGCCAAACTATCTCTTATTGAGAACCAAGATAATGTAGAACATAGGATTGTGATAGCCTAATTCAATCTAATTTAGTCACAAAGTTAATTGGTTAACTTTGATCCAATCATCTTCTCTCAGTCTAATCTACCTGCAAGAGTATAATTATAGGAAAGTGTCTGGTATGTTACTTTGAAATCAAGGAAAAGAAGGAATAATAATATAAGCAATTAATCACTCAATAAATAATTCTTAGAACACCTTTTTTAACTCAGAGAAAGTTGACTTTGACCTAGTTCTAACTGACTTCTGATTAATAGTTTTCTTCTATATTTTTGTAATGAATATATAACTTACTACAGTTTTAGACTGTTTCATAAGCTGCTTTTCTAGATGTATTTGCAAATAATATTTTGTGTTTATTCTTGGCAATGTATAACTAGATCTTTTAAAAAAACCCAATTAATTATTTGCAAACACAGCAAATGTAGGGAGATGCTACCAATGCACTTCATGGCTATTGACTAGATAAATGTTAGGGAAATGTTACTGCAATTCCTAAAGTACAAGGCTCTCTAAGGAAAACAAAGAAAGTTGACTCCATACTAATTAAATGAATTATATCTTCTCCATTTGCACAAATTGAGAAACAATAAATACAAGCTGGTGCTTAAATAAATCGTTAGAGGTCATTTGTGTTTGCTGCATTCATACCATCCAGGACTCCAGAGTTCAGTCCCTGTTTTGCTATGGAAAAATAGATGATTAATTCAATGTCCCTATTACAGTAACAAGAGTGTTATTTGTGGAATTATTTTGCCCGTTAATTTTGTGCTCTATCTGAAGTTCAGCTGGTTTTTCAGCTCCTGATGTAGTTGAGGGAATTTAGTGGACATTTTATGGTGACATTTGGTTGGCAATGAATGCTGTGAGCACATCCAGATCACTGGTCTGAGTTTGCTAATGAACAAATTCTGTCCTGGAGTTGGCAGTCTGGCTCATCAGCTGGATAGCTAAAGATGGAACAGTTGTCTCCCTTATAACTGATGACTTCAGACCCCCAGAAGGGACTCATATAAGGTAGCAAATTATCAGTCTGTTCTCCAGGCTGACTTCTCTGTTATTAATGTAACATGGAAGTCTGGCACTAACTTATACATTTTGTCACTGTGCTAAATAGGTTTCAATTCAACATTATATAAAACTATATTGAATATGCCATATATTTTAAATTAACAGCATCCCATTTCTAACCAACCACCTACAGTGTAGCAAGGGAGAAATAAAG
This sequence comes from Ahaetulla prasina, assembly GCF_028640845.1. Taxonomy (NCBI): domain Eukaryota; kingdom Metazoa; phylum Chordata; class Lepidosauria; order Squamata; family Colubridae; genus Ahaetulla; species Ahaetulla prasina. The sequence goes on from NC_080539.1 coordinate 126,530,019, forward strand.
AAAGTTCTTCCTCATTTTTAGGTTGAACCTCTCCTTGGTCAGTTTCCATCCATTATTCCTTGTCTGGCCTTCAGGTGCTTTGGAAAACAGCTTGACCCACTCCTGTCTGTGGCAGCACCTCAAGTATTGGAAGACGGCTATCATGTTTCCCCTGGTCCTTTTCTTCATTAGGCTAGCCATGCCCAGTTCATGTAACTGTTCTTCATATGTTTTAGTCCCCTAATCATCCTGGTTGCTCTCCTCTGCACTTTTTCTAGAGTCTCAACATCTTTTTTATAGTGTGGTGACCAAAACTGGATGTAGTACTCTAGGTATGGTCTTACTAGGGCTTTATAGAGTGATATTAACTTTGTTGCTGTAACTTTGTTGGTAGTAACTTTGTTGGTAGTAACTTTGTTGGTAGTAACTTTGTTGCTGGCAATCCTTATGATTTATATTGATATATTGACCATCATTTGTGTTGTAAATGTTGTACCTTGATGAACGTATCTTTTCTTTTATGTACACTGAGAGCATATGCACCAAGACAAATTCCTTGTGTGTCCAATCACACTTGGCCAATAAAAAATTCTATTCTATTCTATTCTATTCTATTCTATTCTATTCTATTCTATTCTATTCTATTCTATTCTATTAGTACCTCACTTAATCTTGATTGTATCCCTCTGTTAATGCAATTTATTTATTTATTTATTTATTTATTTATTATATTTGTATACTGCCCTTCTCCCGAAGGACTCAGGGCGGTTCACAGCCAATAAAAAACACAATACATAGAATACAAATTAAAAACTATATAAAAAACTGATTCAATAACGGCCTAAAAATTTAGATACAATTTAAAACCCCATTTAAAACCCCCAATTAAAACCCATAAAAACCCCCATAAAACCCATAAATTTAAAAAACTAACCCAGTCCAATTTAGGATTATGTTGGCTTTTTTAGCTGCCACTCACACTGCTGGCTCATATTTAGCTGATTGTCCACTAAAACTCCAAGATCCCTCTCACAGTCACTGCTATTAAGCCTGGTTTTCCCCAGTTTATATGTGTGCTTTTGGTTTTTCTTACCTAAGTGTAAGACTTTACTTTTTCTACATTGAATTTCATTTTGTTAGATAGGGCCCAGTGTTCAAGTCTGTCAAAATCCATCTGGATCTTGAGCCTACCTTCTAGGGTGTTAGCTATTCCTGCCAGCTTAGTATCATTTGCAGATTTGGTGAGTTCCCCTTCTATTCCCTCATCTAAGTCATTTATGAAGATATTCAAAAGTACTGGTCCTAAGACGGAACCTTGTAGCACCCCACTGCTTACTTCTCTCCATGTAGACTTAGACCCATTAAGGACTACTTATTGAGTACAGTTTGTCAGCCAGTTGCGAATCCATCTGGTGGTGAAGCTATTTATCCCACTTTTTTCTAGCTTATGAAGAAGTAGGTTGTGGTCTACTTTGTCGAATGCCTTGTTGAAGTTTAAGTGTATTATGTCCACAGTATTTTGCTGGTCTACAGTGTCACAGTTACAGACCTGCATGGCAAGCCTGTTATTTCACTCTTTTTATTTTCACTCTTTTTATTTTCACTCTTTTTATTTTCACTCTTTTTATTTTCATTCTTTTTATTGCCACTCTTTTTATTTTCAGAAGACGCTTGGACTTTAAGCATGCATATATATGCTTAAAGTGCACCGCCTGCCCCACCACATACAAACCAGCAGAAGAATAAGTGCACGCATTGAAGAACACAAGAACTCAGTCAAAAAAGAGGAACCAACTTCTTCCCTGGTCAACACCTTAAAGTCACAGGACATGATATTGACTTTTAAAAGACCAGAACTATCTCCAAAACTGAACACTTTAACAACAGAATAATCAGAGAAGCCATTGAGATAGAAAAACGCCCACACAGCATGAACAAATGAGAGGATACCTCCCGCCTACCAGCCATTTGGAAACCCACCCTTATTGACAACGAGTCCCTAACACAAGGAATGACACCAGACCCACACTCACAAGGTCCACACAGGATGTCACCACCGCACATCCACCCAGAAAGCAGACCCAAACCCACACTGATCATGAAGCATGACCAAGGACCAGAAGCCAGACCGCAACTACAACATTAGCCATTTCAAACCCCTCCAATCCATACATGCAGCAGACTGACACCCACTATGAAGATGTAGCACAACCACAAAGCCAAACAACAGCAATGCAGCTCACCAGCTCAAATCCCCCTGCAACACAGACTAAACTGAGCACAAACAAGCCCCCACCCAAACAGGACACACCCCCAGCCAATCAGAGCACAAAAACCTCCCATCCAATCAGAGCACAGCCAAGCTCCCACCCAATCAGTTCAAACCCCAACTAGCAGTTAAAAGGAAGAAACAGCTGCGATCACACATTGCTCCCAGAAGCACAAAGCTGAAGCCTGAAGATGACGAATGAGACTTTGTCGAAATGTCGCCAAGACACTTCCAATTTTACACGGGAGAAAACCCGAACAACCAAAGAGCTATATATATAATTATATTATATATATATATATAATTCCAATTCCTATGATTTCAAGCACTTCTCCAAATGCAAGAATAGGTTTAAAAACAAAATGTAGCATAAAATAAAAGCAATTTATTAAAAACACAGACTTTATTTCTGAAATACAGAATTAAGTATATTATAATCAGTTACAACACATATACACAAAACATTAGTACAGCTGCTTTGTGTGTGTGTGTGTGTGTGTGTGTGTGCGCGCGTGAAGTCACAACTTAAGACAATGTACCTTCACATTTTAAGGTAGCTTTGGTCTTAGCTTTTGTTCAGCTTAATAATTTACCAAAATGTAGGAATGTGCAGCATTTTTTTTAATTTGATGTATTCATTTACTTTGCTTAAAAATAACATTATTGGACTGGGGAGAATGCAGTATTCTGCTCATCTATGAAATGGTTCCTAAGGCTGTTTGATTCCCCCACCTAATTCCAAAGCATTAGGATTGTAATTGGGAAACCAGATATGAAGTTTTAATTTCACATGGAATTATTTTTTACTAAATGTTGTTCTATCCAGAGAGTCAGATTATAAATTCTGTATATATGGAAACATTCCCTTGTAATTAATTGTGATATCTAAAAATGTGGCTTTTTCACTATATTTCTGCTATGCTTAAATTGACCCTGAACTTAGCTTGTTTCATTATTGTTGCCTTTTACTAGATTATAAAATAAGAGCATTGGTAAATCAAAATGAATGTCTTTTCTTATAGAATTCCTAAAACCATATACAACATAAAGATAAGTTAATCTTCAGAAGAAGAGGGGAAACAAAGCATTGAAACATCAGAAAGAATTCATTATGCCTCTAATCTTCAGATATATTTGGTAAATATTTTAGTGTGAGTAACTTAAAAACATTGGATGGAAATATAAAAAAAACAGCAAAATGAATGCCTTCTGGAAATCTAGCAATTTATTTCTAAATTGTATGCAAATTTAAAATACGAAATATATGGAATGAACATGAACTTAAAGAAAAAGGTAAAATGCAGGATTTTTAAAAAAAAACATTAATGTTTGGCCGACAAAATTTAGGCTAAAGAAATCTATAGAACCACTTTTTTTATTCTTCAAGTCAGCGTTGACATCTGTTGACTGCCTGAATTAGCCCTTGAAGTTTCCTGGCAAGATTCTGGAAGTGGTTTGCCATTGCCAAATCCTTCTTAGGACTAAGACAGAGTGATTGGCCCAAGGACACACAGATGACTTTGGCAGGATTAGAACTCACAGTCTTCCAATTTCTAGTCTGGTGCCTTAATCACTACATCAAACAGGCTCTCTGACAACCACTAGATGGCAACAAAGAAATACATCAAGGGATCATTTGGAGTTTTGTAACCCTTCTGGAGAGCTGCAGGAGAATATCTGGTGATATAAAGACCGCAGGACACATCTAGGAACAAGAAGCCTCTGTGATATAATATACGTGATTACATTCCCACCCTTAAACAACTCCCAAACCAAAAGAATGGAAATCATGTTCCAAACTACAGCTCTTTTCCAACTGGAAGCTCAAAGGGAGAACTCAATTTGCAATCTATCGGCCATCAATGGCCATGCAATAAAAGTTCATTATTCCATCTTTACTGAACAATAAGTTTGGTTGTCTCATCATTTTAATGGATTTTCCAACAGATATATATGTATACACAGATATATATGTATACACAGGTGCACCTATATTATTGTTAAGTTTTAGGAACACCTGCATTACACACAAAGGTCCATAATTTTTGCCATCATGTAACGGTAATTGAATCTCTCTCTCTCAAAATATCACAAATTTTGATATTTTAAAACTCATATTTTGAGTGAGAATAAATATTTGCTCTACTTTAAAAGATATTAAGCAAATATGGCATTTGCCATCAAAAATTATGACTCCACATTTTTATGAAAAATTCCAGCACATTCTATATAATTAGACTACTTCTTTGTGTCTTTCTCCTGAAATTCCTACACTGACACTTATCTACTCAGAGCACAATTTTAGGATGAACAACAAGGCTCCAAGGAAGAAGAATTTACATGAGTAATATGTATTCTATTGATAGGTAAGTAGAGTCAGATTTCACCAAGTGTTCCATGGCACTTTGTAAATTTATGGATTAGACATAAGATTCAATTTTCATTTAAAATTAGTGCAAGCAAATTTGAAAGTTAGCTATTACCATTCACTTTCTTTGATGGAAAAATATATATATTCATTTTCTGCTATAACACTTTTTAATTTTTTTTAAAAAAAGAATATGCAATGATTCAAAGGGAAAGTAAAGAATTAATTCCAAAATCAGATGTTTTTATAGTCACTTTGACTTCAACTGCAATTTAGTCAAATTCTAATAAAAGTCTTTGAAATATATTAGAAGAAAATTAGTTTTTTAAAAAATGATTTGCTAAAACACTATAGAAGAAAACTAGAACAACCATAAAAAAATTGAAATATTTTCTATAATCTACCTTTTTTTGTAGAAAATGGTGTATTAAAATGTAATAAAAATATATATTTATTTAAAAAGTTTTATAACTAGTTTCTATCTTTTTTCATGTGTGTGTGTGTGTGTGTGTGTGAAAGTGTGTGTGTATATATATATGTGTGTGTGTGTGTGTGTGTGTGTGTGTGTATATAGGTCTTTGGTTGTTCGTGTACATTTTTACACGGGAGAAAACCCGAACAACCAAAGACCTATATACAAACACCCGTGAAAACCTCAGAAAACATATATATATATACTGTCACAGACCTCATGAAGCTCTGATATTGTGGAATTGGATCAAATTTATATAGAATGAAATTATATACTTGTATAGTTATAATCCATATATTTGGAATATAAATATACATTCTATAAACATGCAGGCATGTGCTCAGAAGTAGATGAGTAGAAAGAATATTCCACAGGCTGGAAATGGTTCTGAGTCAGAAAACACATGAAAGGCCAATAATCTTCACATAAGAACCTGCCTTCAGATGGAGCACTAGTAATTTATTTAGTTCAAATGTCACCATCCTTTAAAAATGCAAACCATGAAAATAGCAATCAAATCAAATCAAATTGCAGAGTGTAATGAAAGGAAGATTTCCCCAATAAACCATAACAATTTTTTTCCTTGTCTTAAAGTATTATGAAATAGAGAATTGGAACCAATTTTAAACTTTGTAACTATGAGTTACAAAGTAACTATGAGTTGAAAGGCCCTGTTTTTCTGGAACTTTTTCTGTGAGATGGGGATAGTCTTCCCTACATTGATCATCTATTAACAAAATGATGGCTGCACTTGATGTCACTCACAATCCATTTGTGGGAAGCATTGCAGGAAAGGTGGATTGGAGTGTAAAACCACAGCAACAATTTGCATCGGTATTAAGGCTATCGGATTTGGGCTGGAAAAATCTGTAAATGTTACAAAGGAGTTGGGGTGTACTGTCTTTGTGCTTCCATCTAGGGGCTGCCCTTCTATGGGTGATCAGACTATCTGGGCATTCCACAACTTCACTGGCCCACCATACATGGCCCCAATTCGATGTGTTTTTTTGAAAGTCCAACCAGCTCTTTATGTCTGCAGGCGCCAAAGCAGCCACTACTCCTATTTTGACTGTGTTGTCACCCCTGAAAACTTGGAACTGAAAATGAGTCACCATTCTGCATCAAGTGTGGCAGAATATCTGGGATAAGTTTTGGATCAAGTCATTAAACCGCTTCTGATTTACTCTATTTTTTTTTCCATTGTGGAGAATACTGATTCACTTCTCTTTTCATCTGGTTTTATGGTCCTTGTGCACAAAGACGGTTGTTTTACTCTGCCAAATCCTGCAAAGCCGTGAAATGCCATTTCAGATGCAAAGTACAAGCGTCCTTTTTTTAAAAAAAAAATCTCTCATATAAATGCTTCCACTGCACCTATGACAATAATAACTATTTTTTCATTTCCTTTTGCCTAAAACATAACTGTCTTTGTTATCAACAGTCCTAGTTCACAGTACAGGCACTTGGCTCCAATAAGAGAAAGAAGTTCTTTTAACAAGCAGCAGAAGAAAAAAATTACAATATTCCAGTACGTTAGTAGAGCACATCTATAATAAGTCACAAAACCCAATGCCAGACCTCAAAGTTAAGACGTTTTTATCTTCAATCATAATGCGGATTATTCTTTCAAACTCCTTCGGAGAAGCTGAAACCAAGCTTTGAAACGTCTTTTTGCCCTGCATGAAAGGATTGTTTGCAACGAACCGCTTTGAATTCTGCGTTTGCTCATTCCTTGTAATGGCACCGTCAGAGTCTTTGGTTTCTTCTGGTTCAAGACTTACAATTTCAGTCATAGTACAACCTGGATGCTATAGCTGCCCTTTCTGTAGGAAATTTAAAAGCATGTCGCCTTTTTTGATTTTGGAGAATAAATGCAATAGCAAAAGGTTTCGCTTATTTATCAGAAAGTCTCCATTTACTGCCAGAGGTATTAAAAGGGGGCTGAGAAGTTGCTGGAAGGAGGATGACTTTAACACACCATTCTTGTGCTATAAATGATAAACCACTAAAGGTTGGAAGCACATTCCATTTGATTGTTATTTCTATGTCAAACCACAAAAACGAAGGTAATGTTTTCCTTCATCATAGAAACAAACTGCAATATTCAGATCTTTTTCTTTTTCTTTTCTTTTCCATCTGTGAAGATGAATAAAATGCAGGAGGGGGCTTTTTCCTCCTGTTCCTTCTCTCTCTTTCTTTTTTATATAGATCTGGCAATATAGTCAATGTCTTAAAAAAATCCTGATGAATAATTTGAATAAAAATATGATATAATTATGAAAAAGTTTATTTTTAAATCCATTTTTTTAAAAAAAACATGTCTAGTTACTTGATATAAATATCAACTGATTAATATTAATTCATATCTCATATAATGAAGTGTTACTGTAAAAGAAATTTTTTATCCTTGAAAATCATGTTAAAACATTTAACTGAAGGAAAAGATGATAAATCAAGAGGCTTTTTTTTTAACTGTAAGCAATTTGAATGAAAATAAAATGTAACAGAAAAAGAAATAGATTTACCTTACGGTATTCATTTTTATGAAAGAAGTAAAATACATGTCATACAATCTATATTTGTGTCATACATTATTTCCATCCATCTGCTTATTGCTGCTGCTTCTTTTTTTTTTTTTTTGTTTATTTCTATTTTCCTCTTAGTGCAAAATGTTTATTTTTGTCCAACATGTTCAGGCAGGAACTCACAATATATATATTGTGAGTATATAGGAATATAAATATATAAATATATAGGAAAAGGGTTTTAAATTAACTAATGCAGATTTAAAACGAGACTATGTTGTTTCTCCCTTTTCCTTTTTCTACGTCTCTATCTGCCTCATCAGTCATTTGATAAAAATCCAGTCATGGAGCAATACTATCAGTGATGAGATTTCAGAAATGATACCTGGGAGAGGGAAATGTTGTTCTTGTTATTAAACAAATTGGAAAAGCAATACACGGATTAACCCTTGACTAAATCTGTTTAGATAACTTTTTCAAGGAAGGCGTATGTTCTACTTCATGTATAAGAAACAACAAAAAAATGCTTCTTGAATCTAGTTAGGAGACGTGCCTAATAAAGGACTTTATTTGAGCCTATTTCATTACTTTTTTTTTTGTTGGTAGCGGTGGCGCGAAGGGTGAATGAAGTTGAATACAAAAGACTTCCAGTGCACTGAATTACCTGTTTCACCTTGAAAAGCCACACAAAACGAAGCTCTTAAAGCCTTTTGAAAATGACCTTTTTTTTCCTCAGCAATGATTTATCTCTCCCCCCCTCCCCCCCCCCAAAAAAATCCCTTTTACAAAAGGGACTGTGATTAAAGGAAGCCAAGCAGCACAAACACTGGCTGAAGATCCTGCTTATCAGGAACTCACTTGACAATGTATGTATGGGGGTCGGGAATGCTGCAGGTTCAAGGGATAATTCAGCCTTTCAAGCAGTTCAATTTATTTCATGCCTGAGCACTGTCATTGTGAGCAGACAAGATGAAACGCATCGTTGTGTAAAGAAATTGAAATGAAATCCTACTTGACCCGGCAGGATGGGGCATTATGTTTGACTCAGCGCTGATTCCTGGGATAATATCTAATTCCTGGAGGAAAATTTCTTGATATGGCCACCTGCTGGGAGAAGCTTTGTCCGGGGATCACAAGTTGTTCTGGGTGACTGGGCTCAGGACATGCTAAAAAGGAAGCAGCCAGCCTCCCACTGATGTTAAGATTGCTTCATTTTCTCTCACGCGCTCTATTCACTGGGAAGAGAGGAATTGGGGCAGGGGCCGAGAGAAATCCAGGAGGGGACCCCAAGCACTTTGGCTAGGAGCTTCACATTCCTTGCCAGGGCCTGCTTGACCTGAGGTATATGCCCATACATACATACATACATCAACTGAAGACATCTTATTATTTATTCTCAGGCTAAGGATTTTTTTTTTATTTCAATTATCTTCTCTCTCTTTCTCTCTCTCTTTCTCTCTCTCTCCCTCTCTCTCTCCCTCCCTTTTGGTAATTTTTATGTGACAGCAGACCTGTCATCTATGTGTCTTTCCTCCTTGGGTCCCTATGAACTGAATTTTTCCTCACTCTAAAGCACCATGATGGGATTTAGATCTGAGCTTTGACTTGGCCATCTATTTCTTTCTTTCTTTCTTTCTTTCTTTCTTTCTTTCTTTCTTTCTTTCTTTCTTTCTTTCTTTCTTTCTTTCTTTCTTTCTCTCATTCTCTCTCTCCCCCTCCCCCTCCCTCCTTTTCTCTCTCTCTCTCTCTCTCTCTCCCTCCCTCCTTCCCTCCCCCCCTCTCCCTTTTGGTAATTTTTATGTGACGGCAGACCTGTCATCTGCGTGTCTTTCCTCCTTGGGTCCCTATGAACTGTTTACTTTGAAAAGACAGCACACCAGCCGATTAAATAAAGCAGGAGCACTCCTTGTCTCACACAGGGGAATCGTGGAGACAGCTTTATTACTTCTGTCAGAAAACAAAGGTTTTTCCCAGCATGCAGGGGATTATTAGGCCAGCAGCAAATAAACGAAATTCACAACACCGAGGCTTCAGATGTATCTAACGAGCAGAAGGAGGGGGGAAAGCCGGAATTGATTTCTCCACTGATATATATATATATCAGCGGAGAAATCAATTACGGCTTTGCCCCCTCCTACATACATATATACATATATATATATGTATAGAGAGAGAGAGAGAGAGAGAGACATAAAACTTTACACAATCTGGTTCTATGCCTAATGACAATCCCCCTCTCATTTAGATGCTAATGTTAAGATGAAGGGAGAAAGCTTTTTTGGAAAGGTGATGGCTTGCCCATGTGTTGCCTGAATTATATACCATTTTGCATTATACACCATTGGAAGGCTTTATATTCCCTCCTTATAAAAAGGATTTCTACACCTCATGGCAGCTTGTCTGGGTTTAGCAGGTAATAAAGGGCATGGCTAAGATGAAAGGAAGAACCTATAGTAAGTGTATTCCCTCAAACATGTTTTCCTTTAAAGGGTAGCTATTAAGTCCATTAAGGAAGGATGGATGGATGGGTAGAGGGAGGGAGGGAGGGAGGGAAGGAAGAAAGGAAGGAAGGAAGGAAGGAAGGAAGGAAGGAAGGAAGGAAGGAAGGAAGGATTGATTAATTCTACCTTCAGTCATGGATGTTCATTGGGTGACTTTGAATCAGTCCTTGACTTGTCAATTCAACCTATTTCATGAGTTGTTAGGAAATCATTAGAGGGACTGCTCTACGTGCTCCTTTAGGCCCCTGAAGGAAACCTGTGATATAAGTCAATCAGGCATATAAATAAATGTTGCTTCAGATGTATATTTGAAAAGAATTATTTCTAAGTTTAAGAATATATCACATTTCAATATTTTTCTCCACATGTGGGAGCACATTCTGTGCAGTTCTATGGAATTTTGAATCCTCAAAGCTCTAGGAAATATGATGGATCATTTTGGGCAAAGGGTTTAGAATTTGACCGAGATGCCTGGGGATTCCCCCCCCCCCCCAATTTATTTGTCAAACCATAAGAGGACACTTTGCAGAGATGCTGCCTTTTCCACAGCACTTTGTGGAGGATCCACGCAAGCCCAGCACTGCGTGGCAATCTGTATATTTCTGAAAGCCCTGAAGGAGGGGAAAAAAAAAACCTCTGAAGTGCTCCATGGTATTCTGAAAGTGTGGGCAGAGCAATTAAGCAGATATAGAAAAGGAAAATAGGAAACACTTCCCTTCATTTTATATAATGGATTTAAAAAGAAAAAAAAGTCCAAGGACTCTACACAGCAGAAATGAAAACCCTGGAAGTGAAACCCCCAAATTCACTTCATACAGAATCTGTTTGAATTATTTTAAATCTCCACCTCACTTTTCTTTCTTCGAGCTGTCAAAAATATTTCCAGTCCGACTTTAAGGTTTCAAGCTGACAAGCTGCTAAAAGAGATGGGAACGGTTATTTCTTTCTGATTGTTCAATACAAAAGGAACCGAATACAAAAGATTTGCATTTATATTTTATGAAATTGATTGATTCCATTATTTTACCTTTATTTTATTATTAGCCTACCTGCATGCCATTTTTACTGGGAGAGCAGGAAATAAAATGCAAGAAACAAATTGTGTTGTTGCAACTATTTGCTGTGTTGGGAGAGCTATAGCTCTGACAAGATACAGCCATAAAATCTGAGACAGTCTTTTCACTCTTAGTTCTCCACATTCTTTTATTCAGGTCCTCCCTCCCCCCCACTTCCCATAATGTAAACAGACACAAATGCACACCTTTAAAAAAAAAAAGACCTTTCCTGGAATATTTATCCTCTGATGACTTTCCTACTGAGGTCATATTCTTCCAGATCCTCCCATGCACTCCTTGGCTACATCTCTTTGGGGAACTATACACGTTTCTTTATTGCTTCCCTTTTTATTGCATGAATTACTTCCCCTTATTACACTCTGCAATTCACATTTGTAAAGAGATGTGTCAGGTTTGATTTACTCTGCTTGCAATTGCCCGGCTCACCCTGCAATCCTGTGTAACAGTTTACACTGAAATAATGCCCACCCACTGCAGTGACCCTTACCAATTGATGTGTACAGCCTTACACATTTGTAATAATTACAAGGAGTACATTCCAACAATAAAATAAAATAAATATATGTTTTAGAAATAAGAAGAAAGGGATATAAAACAATACGCTGGGGGAATAAAAGGGGACAAGAGGGAGAAACTAAAAGTGAATAGTAGAAGAGTGGAAAGAAGGAATAAAGGAGGTCATAGATCAATAGTAGACTTGGGGGTGGGGTATTATTTTTTTCTGCATGAAGAATATAACATCAATTGATCAAGCGTTGACAAATCTTCTTTACAAATTTGATGAGCTTCTGCCAATTAGAGCAGACAATATTCAGCAACATAGATCAATGCACTTATCAAGACATATCAAAATTATGCTTATTCTATAAACAGGCAAACATTCATATCCTTGAAGTTTCCAGGTAAAGGAATTTGGATGCAGGAATTTGTTCAGAATTTCCATTCTTTTTGTTATGCTTTTAAATCTTCTTTTGAGCTATGACTGCGTGGCAAAGTCACTTCATGATGAAACAAGCTGAACAAATAGACATCTTTCTATTTCACCGCACGAGTGATCTTTCAGAAGTGCTGAAAAGTGAAACCGGTTGTGCCTCTTCAGCCTCTTCAGCCTTGTTTCTGACATGTTCCTGACATGTTCCTGACCTCTTACCCCCAATTAATATTAAGGATATGAAATGACCTGAACAGGCTACAAACTAAGTCATTTTGCTACCTTAATACTAATGTGCTGGTGACATTTACAACCAAAAGACAAGATGAGAAAAATACACATTACAAGAAGTTTATTGACGGTTCCGTGCAAACCTTGTTCTTAACCATACTTACCCACTGAAGAGAACAGAAACACCTGGCTGAGAATGATGACAGACCATTATACCTGAGGACATACTCAGGTGACTGAATAACTAGTGCTAATGGACTGATTTGCGTTTACATTGTAGCAGTGGGGCGTGCCAGATTCTGCCAAATGCATGGTAATAGATCTGATTTCCTTGCTATTGAGATCACAACATGAAGAAGCATGGGTAATAGATTAGAATCCTCAAGCTCCAATTTTGCAAAGGTCGACAGCCATTTAGAGCTGCCAGTGTGCTAAATTGTAAAGTAATCCTAGCATTCATAATGAGTACCATTTACCAGTCAACAGTGTGTCAATATATATAAATAATATAAGGAGGTTAGATGCAATAGGAAGCTGAATTGCTTAGACCTGACCCTGCTTTCTCGCAGATCAATGGTTGATTTGTTTTTAATTTGTATGGATGGAGGAGGTAAACCTTGAGTCTCTTGAATTGGCGCCAGGTTCTTCAGCTTTATCAAAGATGTGCATCCATGCTGAAACTATGTCTGTATATTGTGCTTCCAATTACTTGCTGGCCTCAAAGACCCCACCCCCAGTCAAGGCTCCTTAAAACTGAACCTCAAGTGTATAACTTAAATAACTATCATCGCAGTAAACATTTCCTGCTCAGTCAAGCAAACTGACATACTGTTCTTTTCTCTTTCTTATGTTACTACAACTTTCAAGCAGAATATATACACGTTTCTTTCAGTCCTGCTTCTGCTGGGGGAAATATTTGTGTGTTGGAGAAAATACACATCTGCAATGAAAAAACCAAACAAACCCAAGCTCAGAATGCACCCAGGACCACTCACAGGTGTGTTCACTAAGCAGATCCAAATTATGTTGTGCTTAAGTGACTCAAGGGAAAACTGATCTATCCAGGGAGCTATCCTCCATTTTATGGTATTTTATAAACCCAAATTGCCTTTTATTTTTTTAAATACCTCAATAAATTTCTGCAAGAGCTGGAAGCTCAGAACCAGACCTATACAAAGAAATATCACCCTAGTATAAGAATTACTTGATATACCTGGATGAATTTAGAGATGCTATTGATGCATATGATACAGAGTGGTGCAGTGGACTAAAGGTCGAGCTTTCACCTCACAATCAGACAGATATTTCTCTTTTTGAGTACACTGAAAATATATCTGCTGAACAAAACTCAGCCCTGGCAACAGGAAAGGCATCCGACCAGTAAACACTTTGCTAGTTCCATTCAGTTGCCTGGACTCCACCCTGCAAGGGATTATGGGGTTGTTAAAAGAGGATGATGATTGATGCCTATGATACCCAAACTGAAATTTTCTGGAGTATCCACTCAGCGACAGCAACAATAGTGTCTCTGTGCTGTCTAATCCACAATGGCCTGCAAAAAATGCATTCCACATTTTACCTGTTTTGAATGTGTTAGTACTTTTTCTACTTCCAGCTGTGTGCTAAAGTATGTAGGAACGTGACTGTTAATCCAACATAACTTTGCCTCTTTATCAAACTTTCCATTTATAAGTGGGTTGTCTGCACATTATGCGTATGAGCAATATGCTCTATGGGAGATATGTGCTATATCAATTATCTTTCCTGAATGCTTTCTCTCTAGAGCTTCCATCAGGATTGAGGGGGGATAGTGTTTTGGATGATACTTTGCCTTCATTGAGTTGGCATTAGTCGTTCCTTCTGCTGCTACTGACTGAGTCCTCTCCTCTGCTGTGGTGTTCTTCCTGCTCAGCTTCAGGCAGCACTAGTCCTTTTAATTTCCCACAATGCAATTCTGCATCTTTGCTATGGGGCATTGCATTGTGGGATAGTATGATTGTATCCCAGCACAGATTACAGCCTAGTAGCTGTTCATCTTCTTTGACACCCCCCCACCCCAGCAGCCTAGTTCAATTGGAATGCAAGTATGCTCCTGCTAATAAGCCACACTGGAGGAAAAGGCCTGATTGACAGCACCAATCACATTGTAGGCAGAGCTTGACAAAATATCTGTCAGCACTGGCAACTTTTTGGATGCTGACAGAATGCTTGATGCTGTCCTCTGTTTACATACCAATAATTTTTTTTAAAGGAACATACCCACATACTTAATTTAAATTCTGGTTCTTATTGATTAATTTAAAGCATTTATATCCCATTCTTCTAACCTCTCCCAGAGAGATGTACAAGAGAAATAAATAGCAGATGGTCCCAAATGGTTATAACTGAAAGTAGAAGCAATAAAAAACAGGGGAATTGGAGGGAAAAGGAAGAAAGAAATGAAGTTTGTGTTGTAGAGTAAGTTGCATGTAAATAAATAGAAAAGTTGATCTGAAAACAAATGAGCTACACATCCCTTACAAACAGCAGAAAAAAATAATGCTTGATTGATTGGATTTATAGGCTCATCCAACTCAAACAGTACTGCTCTGTATGGCATGCAACAAAAAAACAGAGGAATCCACGCACACACACACGTGTGTGTGTGTGTGTGTATGTATGTATGTATGTATGTGTGTGTGTGTGTGTGTGTACATATATATACATGTTTATATGTGTATCGAGTCAACCGCAACCAAACACATGCGGAAATAACAAGGTATTAATGACCTTTCTAAAGATCTGGCTGAGGAATTCTGGGAGTTGGAGTTCACAAGTCTTAAAGTTGTAAGGTTGGAGACCCCTGTTCTAGAGAGAAGGTGGTCCTTCAAGAAACCTGTGCCATGTAGGGCTTTAACACCTTTCAACACCTTGAAGCCTATGATGACATTTCTAACCTTCTCATTATTAGATTAACTGTACATGAAAGCCAATGAGTTACTACATTAATGTACTAATAAAACTAAAAAACTTTCTGTGAATAGTCATAATGACCGCATAATTGACCATATTATATATTTGAAAGGTTTATGCCAATATGTACAAATAATAGGTAAATTTGCATCCTTTTTCTAACAAACTTTTTAAATGCTTGCCTGGTTTTTCTTTATTTTGAATCCCTAGGCTGCACCTGATTGTGCAATTGTATGTGTGTATGCACACGTGTTTATGTATGCCATTTATTTCAGTCAGTGTCTTCCCAAATGATAGAATATTATAGATTTCTTCTATGGTGAAGCATCAAGCTCCTGGAAAGCTAAGGAAAAATGGTTAAAACTTCTATGACTACGGTTGAGAATCAGAATAATGCACAACTGGCATACATATGTATACACAGACACACACACATCTGTGTGTGTGTGTGTGTGTGTGTGTGTGTGCCAGGAGAGAGAGACAGAGAGAGAGAGATCTTTCTGTGTGTGCGTGAGAGAGAAAAGATTGCATAGGTTTAATTGCTGTGCTGAGAATAAGATTAATACATGTCTGAAAAAACAGTAGTATTCAGCTAAAATGTGTTCAGCATGCTAACAAGCCTTCCAATTCAGCGTGCAGCATCTGTACATATAGATAAAGAAAGATGCTAAAAGAAGTTGATATTTTAGAAGTAGGAACTCTCATTAGGAGTCTATCCTCAGGTTGCAAATGATTATTATTTTTTTGAAAAATTAAATCATGATGCTATGATTAAAATTATATTCCAAATTAACCATGCTTTGGAACTCATATTAGTAATGTCTCAATGCTAATTTTCAAACTTATTATGGCTAAAATTAGAAACAATTCTGATAAATATTTTTAAAATTGTATATATTTGTGTATAGGTTTGGAGAAAGGATATATAAATTTTTTGCATGTGAAGATTCAGGAGCCTCAAGTCACTTCCCAAGTTTGACCCAGCACACTGACAGAGTATATAATAAATATGCAAATTGTGAAGAGGTTCCTAGGCATGTCTTTATACTGGTGGATGTTTAGCCCAATGGCGAATGCAATTTAAGCACATGTAAAATGATGCATATTGGGGTGCATGTTCCTGGCTTAACATATACATTGCTGGATGTGAGCTGTCTGTAACTAACCAGGAAAAATGTTTGGGGGTCATAGTCAGTGGTGGGTTTCAAATTTTTTTACTACCAATTCTGTGGGTGTGGCTTGATGGGCAGGGGAAGGATACTTGATGGCAGGGGAAAGATACTGTAAAATCTCCAGTCCCTCCCCACTCCAGGGGAAGGTTACTGCAAAATCCCCATTTCCTCCCAATCAGCTGGGACTCAGGAGGCAGAGAATAGATGGGGCGGGGCCAGTCAGAGATGTTATTTACAGATTCTCCGAGCCACTCAAAATTTCCGCTACCGGTTCTTCTGAAACTGGTCAGAACCTGCCGAAACCCACCTCTGGACATAGTGGTTACTCAATGCACATGTTGAGTCATGTCTGTCAGATGTGAAAAATTTAAATTCTGTGTAAGGGAGCATTAAGAAAGGGACTGCAGTTAAACATGCTAATATTATAATATACAAATGTGTGTTGTGCTCACATCTCCAATACTATACACAGTTCTGTATGATCTTTGAAAAATATTGGAAGAGAAAAATAAATAAAAGCATATGCTATGGTAGCCAGGAAAGGCAAATAACGAAGTAGGAATTTATTTTGTATAACAGAATTTTCAGTAGTTTGTATTTTTAAATTAGATTGAGAAAAAAAATTGACTCAGTTCAGCTAAGCATATACTTTGCTAGACAATTTAAGGTCTGTTTGCCTGGTTTCTCCTCACCTGTGCTACCTGTGCTGCACAACAGCTATGGGAGGTTACTAAAGAAAAGGAAGATGAGAAATAAAAGGAAGAGCTATCCCACTGAAACTTTTCAGAGTTAACATTCTCTCAAGCTGCACTCTATTACTCCCCCCCCCCCAAAAAAAATTAAGCATATATATTCTGTGGCTCAAATTGAATCGGTTTGCCTTCAAATCTCAAATCATAAGTATGAACTGGATTATTCTTTCTTCAAATATTGGATGACCAATTTATTTGAACTGAATCAAGGCTGATTTCTACAGTCCTAGTATCTACAGATGTTGTGACAGAGACATTTGAAGCAGGTGAAACTACTTCACATTTCTTTGGACTCTTTAAAGATCAAGCTTTAGAACAAGAACAGAAGAATCAAAACACATATCATATGGGCCGTGGTAGCTCAGGCTGTAAGTAGCCTGTTATTAAAACACAGCAGCCTGCAATTACTGCAGGTTCAAGCCGGGCCCAAGGTTGACTCAGCCTTCCATTCTTTATAAGGTAGGTAAAATGAGGACCCAGATTGTTGGGGGGGCAATAAGTTGACTTTGTAAAAAATATACAAATAGAATGAGACTATTGCCTTATACACTGTAAGCCGCCCTGAGTCTTCGGAGAAGGGTGGGATATAAATGTAAAAAAAAAATAATAATAATTAAAAAAGTGATTATAGTATGAGAGGTCATTGGTACTCTCTGAGCTTGGCTGTTTTCTTGCAGACGTTTTCATTATCCAAAGTAGGTAACATCATCAGTGCTAGACTAATAATAGAAGGAAAACCCAAATTCAAAGAGCACCAAGAACCCCTCATTTCAACCCTGAGCTACAAATATTCTCCTAATAATAATGCAGTTGTATCAGATATAATAATAATGAATAATGAAATGTTTCCTATTTACTTTGGTGGCTTGCTTAACAACGTCTCCTTTTTCTAATAAGAATACAGGAGAACCGTAAAAGTGTACATTCTCCTATTTTGTCTTTCCTCCACAAGACATGCAATTTATAATCTTGGGGTCATGTTCATACTAAAGGCTGAGGATTGAAAGTCACCTGGGGTTCCCTCTTGTGCAAGAGGCCAGGCACATTAGCAACATGAAGGAAGAGGGGAAAATGTCATTGTGATGTTTATGGCAGCAAAAGACAAAATGTAAATCTGAGCCAGAACACTAGAGAAAAATTATCTATGTATTCAGATCCAGACGGTACAAATACCAACTTCTTGGAAGTCACAGGTGTGGAAATTACATGTTATTTCCACACTATGGGAAATAATTGGATTATCATGGTGTAGTACTGTGCATACCAACTGCTATTTGTTTTATTCCCCACCCCCACTTGTAAACCTGTATACTTCTGTAGAAGATACACATTGATGTTCAGAACAGAGAAAATCTAGGAGAAATGTCAATTATTTAATAGTTCGTATTAATAATTTTATATTTTTTGGCGATTAAAATTAACAAATCATAATTTTTCAATTATATAGTAGCAAAAATAGCCTAAATTTAAACAGCTGTGGTTCTTCTTATCCACACATAAGCTGATGTGATAATGGCACATGCATATGTTTGAGTTATTGAGTTTGAATGATCCAAGATGGTGTTGCCGACGGCTGCCTCGGTGAAATGCTCTCTAATGGTTTCTTTACTGAGAGCATATGCACCAAAGACAAATTCCTTTTGTGTCCAATCACACTTGGGCAATAAAGAATTCTATCTATCTATCTATCTATCTATCTATCTATCTATCTATCTATCTATCTTTCTTTCTTTCTTTCTATCTAATAAAGGTAAAGGTTTCCTCTGTCTAGTCATATCTGACTCTAGGGGGTGGTACTCATCTCCGTTTCCTAAACAAAGGAACCAGGGTTGTCCGAAGACTGTTTCTGTAGTTATGTGGCCAGCATGACTATATGCCGAGGCACATGGAATATTGGTACCTTCCCACAAAGTGGTACCTATTTATCTACTCACATTTTGCATGCCTTTGAACTGGTAAGTGGGCAGGAGCTGGGATAAGTGGAGCTTGCCCTGTCACATGGCACTCAGGTCTGAAACCCAGGTTGTCAGCTTTTCAGCTGACAAGCTCAGTATCTTTAACTGCTGAGCCATTGCACCCTTTTTATGTCTAAATTATAGATTAATTGTGGTGACATGCAGACGTGTATATTGTACCTGCTTTTTGTGTCCTTATCAGTGACACTTCAGAACTGCATGGCAGCATGACAGAATACAATTAAAGTTGCTAGTTTCTGGGCAAGATCTATTTAATTTTATTCATATTTTAAGCTTGTATTTTATATTTTAAATTTTATGTCATATAATATGCCTTATTTTAATTTTGATGTTTCTCACACAAACATAAATTAATAAAAATATGGGTAGTACTGTAAATATTACTTTAAAATATTACAAAATAACACAACCTGTCTGGCACGGGGCTGAGACTTCTGGGATAGAAATGGCAAAGCTCTGCTAAGAGTGAGCTGGTGAATGAAGCAGAAAGGTGAGTGGACGAATGGATTATCTCCTTGAAATTCTTTCCCAGACAAGAAGGGGACTTGGGAACAACTTCCTGTTTTCTGACAGTTGTCCTCATGAGGAGACAGTAGGACAGTGGTCTCCAACAGATTTAGAGTTCTGGGAGCCAAGGAAACATCATCGTTGCCCAAATACTCAGTGCCTTTATGAACACTGAATTTGCATACTTCTTTTTCTAGTCCCTTTGGAAAAATTGCTTGTTTGAAGCAACAGGTTTTACAGCACTGGGTGAGTCTCGTTCAATCCTTAGCAAAAAGAAAAATAAATAAATACAATTTTAAGGACTAGAAAAAAAAATTGGGGAAAACATTCACTTTAAGAGTATCTGCCATTATAGTTAAACTGTTTAAATGATGTTATGGAAGAAGAATAAGTTTCACCAAACATGACTGAGACTGCTCTGAAAGTTGATTTAAAATTGGCAGGCTACAAGGATGACATAGGAAAAAACACTATTCCTATACTTCATATACAAATGAGACCAGTTGATGTCTAAATAATTAAAATGAATAGAATAGAATAGAATAGAATAGAATTTTATTGGCCAAGTGTGATTGGACACACAAGGAATTTGTCTTGCACATAACAAATCAAAATAGTGATCCGGATATCTTTCCTATATTGGATTTATAATGTAGTAGTTAAAATTTTGATGAATTTTATGAAAGGAAAAATTAAAAGAGTCTAGAACATTATTTGAAGGGATTGAAGATTAAGATTGTTAAAGGTAAAAGGAAGAAATATAAAGTTGGTTTATTTGATCAAGATTAAAATGTTTTACGGTATCTCTGGTAACCCTTAGAGGACATTTGCTGTCTATTATGAAGCTTTCTGAATTTGTTTATAGGTAAAAAATGAGATACGGGAAGAAGAGATCATTTGTTGTATTTTAAGGTGATAAGTTACTAAAGTTACTACTTAACCTAAGATAAGTTACTACTTGCAATGAAGAGGGAAGTCATTTCTTTATATTTTCTGGCTGTATATTTTGTTGTTTTTTGTTATTTTTCTATTTTTATTTTTTTCTACACTTTCTATTTCTTTTTCTTCTTTCTTAGTTTGCATTAGTTGTTTTTTTATCTTTTTAATTGTAGTGTTTAATAAAATTACAATAAAAAATTATCTGGCAGAGAGCTTAAAATGAATTTTCCTACCAGAGATATTGAACAAAATTTAGTATTAAAATGGGAAAAAGAAAAAAAATCGATAGATATATGATAAATTAAGATTTATCTCTAATAACAAGCTTTCAGCTTCTTATTTAACAGAGCAATGAAGCTACCACATTTTAAAGCCTGAGCTATTTCACTTCCAATTTTTTGTAGTGATCCTGGCATTAATCAGATGAACTGTTGAAATCACCAGAGAAAACAGATTAAATGGCTCTCTAAATAGAAGATAAATGCATAATTTCTATATTACACATCATGTGTCATGCCTAGTAATATCATTTTATGATCAGATGCATTTTAAAAATTGCCCTACTTTGGTTTCTAATTTGCTGCTGAAAACCTGCCCCGTGGGTATTTTTCTCAGTGAATCAAGACATCCTTGCTTAGTCTTTTGTCTTTCAGTTACAAGTACTATTTACTGTGTAGGATGTTTCCAGGATGCAGAGTCCTTTGCCCTGCATTAGCACTGCTTGGTGTTAGTAATCAAGATTATCTACGTAATGACCAATCAATGAACTAGCATTTGTGAAAAACCAAGAAAGTCATATACTGCTGAAAAGAGACCACTTAACCATAAAATAACACAGAGGAAATTATAATCTGCATTCGTAAAGTAATCCATTCATGTATGGATTTCCCCAAAATTAATAATTGTGATTACTGCACAAAGCAGCAGGTTGTATCTGTTGCCTGAACAATTCCTATATTAATGCTAAAGAATGTATTTCTTTAATGCTGACCAACCTGACCTGGCATTCCCTTGGTATGTTAACCTACAACCCCCAGCCTTCCCATAATTTGATCATGCTAACTCCAGATCAATATTCAAGGTATTGGTTACCACCTTTAAAGCGCTCCATGGCTTAGGACCGGGCTACTTATGGGACCGTCTACTGCCGGCTTCTATCTCCCAGCGTCCGGTGCATTCCCACAGAGAAGGACTCCTCAGGGTGCCGTCAGCCAAACAGTGTCGACTGGCAGCCCCCAGGGGGAGGGCCTTCTCTGTGGGGGCTCCGACCCTGTGGAACGAACTTCCCCTCAGGCTTCGACAACTACCTGACCTTAGGACCTTTCGCCGCGAACTTAAAACCTATTTATTTCGTATGGCTGGACTAGCTTGATTTTACCTTTAAATTTTAATTGGATGATGGGTTTTTAAATTTTGGTAATTTTATGGGGTGTATTGTTATTTTAAATTTTCGGGCAAGCTTAAATCAGTTTTTTAAGGGTTGTTTTAATTATTGTGTATGTTTGTATTTTATCTGCCTGTTCACCGCCCTGAGTCCTTCGGGAGAAGGGCGGTATACAAATTAAAACATCATCATCATCATTATTATTATTATTATTATTATTATTATTATTATTATTATTATTATTATTATTATTATTATTATTATTATTATTATTAATATAATACAGAGGATATCACAGAGTTTCAGTGGTGGAAAGTAACTGCAGAAGCAGCCCTATTAGACCAGAAAGAGATGCAGCTGCTTTCAGGGATTCCAGCAACAGTTGACAGTACATCCAACCTAGTACTCCTACCTATAAATGAGTACTTTAATTTCAACTGCAATAACACAAGGGCTATCAATAGATTCAAACTCAATGTAATTAGCTCTAATCTTGATTTTAGGAAATATGACTTCTGCAATAGGGTAGTAAATGTCTGGAACACTCTACCTGATCCTATTGTTAGTCTCTCTAATCCCCATACCTTTTACCTTAAATTGTCTACCGTGGACCTTTCATGTTTTTTAAGAGGTCCCTAAGGGGCGTAGGTGCACCAGCGTGCCTACCGTCCCTGTCCCACTGTCCCCATTTATATGTAATCATTCTATGTGTTTATGGCTATGTTTTGCCAATTTATATCCTTTTATTTGTGCCAATTTTTTTTCATGTGTCCATGTCTATGTCTATACTGTCACTTGTTTCCTTGTACTTGTTGATAAATAAATAAATAAACCAAACAAACAAACAAACAAACAAACAAACAACCTGGATGTAGGAAATGATATTACAGTTTCATGTGCAGTTATAAAGCTAACTGTTTGGACCAATCTACATCATCACATGATCCATAAATACTAACTGTGGCCACCCATCATAGATATGACCTATCAGAGCTTTCACCTATCTTTTAATTTGCAGGTTAAGCTTTAATTATGTTCTACTAAAAGCAGGAAGAAGCGTAATGGCTCAGTGGTTAAAGTTGTTGAGTTCGTCAACTGGAAAGCTGATAGCCCGGGTTCAAGACCTGAGCACTGTGTGATGGGGTGAGCTCCTGTTACTTGCCCCAGCTCCAGCCCACTTAGCAATTCAAAAGCATGCGAAGGAGAGTAGGTAAATAGGTACCACTTTGGTGGGAAGTTAACAGTGTTTCGTGTGCCTCAGCATATAGTCATGCTGGCAACATGACCTCAGAAACATCTTCAGTCAATGCTGGCTCCGCAGCTAAGAAATGAGTACTGCCCCCTTGAGTCAGACATGACAGCATAGGGGCAACCTTTATCTTTACTTTACTATATATATCAGGCCTTGATTAATGGTAAGGATAGTATCAGCGGTTTTGGAGCATTTTGGCTAGTGTGTCACAAGCATATCCAAAGCCCATTTTTATCTTAAGCATCATGCATATTGTATTCTGCAACTTAGAGACTCTCATGTAAGCCAATACACCTTCAATCAGCAATAAACAAACACATTAAGTATACTATCAGATTCAGTATACTGTAGAATAGTTAAGTTCTAAAGTGAATCTCCCAAGATTGGTGTAATTAAATTGCTGTTCGGTTTTGCTTGAAATGAAACGTATGCAGCCTCTCCCAATATTATGAACTGTGAAATATTCTGAGAGGGGTGCTTGCAAACTTTCTAAATTATGTTCCTGGTAATGCTGAAATAGATTCTGTTTCGGTCGGTTGCAATTGAAAAGGGAATTAGACAAAAATAAAATTATTTGCAAAAAAAACAACAACCCTATATACAAAAAAAATATAGAATGAAATGTATGCCAAAAAAAGAGTAAAATGATTATATGATAAACATATCATACAATATCATACATAAAGAGGGCTCACACAGCAAATACTTTATTTGACATATGAATTTAGACATATAAACAAATCAAATGCTGATTCAATATTTCTACCTTTCCTTGTTTCAGGCTTCCTTTACCTTGGTGGGAGATGATACGGGTTAACTTAATAAAATGATATACAATATGAAAGCAAACTGCAGAGTGCCATTCACACAGCTGGGTTCCATTTTCCGTTTCAGAAGTCTTTCATTATTATTATTTTAACTCATCCAAGGAGAGAAGAATTATGTTTGGTTTTAGGTATTTCCCTCTCCAAGAAGCTTTGTGATTTGTGATTGGTGCCAGAAAGATAAAGCAACTCCTTTTCCTAAAAAAAACCCCACAAAAAACAACAACAACCAAAACTTCAGGCATCAATGACACACTTGCCATGATCATCAGCATGTGTGTGCCAACATTAACTGCTTGAAGAGGATGCCATAAAATAAAATTAGTTTTTCATGAATGCTTCTTGAGAATGATTGCTAACACTAAGCATATCCTGAATTTAAGGCAAAGGTAATTTACTCACCATGATTATGAAAGCCCTTTTAACCATCAGTACAGGAAACGGAATGCCACAGGAGACATTCCACCTGCAAAATACAATCCCTCCTTCAGTGTGACTTATGACTTGTTGAGAGTAGAATAATACTGGCATTGATACAGATCAACGCCATAGAATTTTCGTTATGAATTGTGTGTCTGTTGGGGGTGCTTGCTGGTGGCTTTAGCAATTGTTTATTTATTGCTTGATTGCCATAGATCTTTCTGAGCACCAAACATAGGAACTGTAGTTCCTATGTCTGGCAGTGTGTGTCTCTCATCTATCAAACCTATCATGTTTATTTAAATTGCGTTTGCAGTTGGCATGCTATTTTGGGAACGATACTGCTCGTCTAAAAGCAGTATTTACAGCCATGATTAGTATTAGATAATCACTGCTTTCTTGAACTGACAGCAGGTCTCCACCTTGCTTCTAATTCATATTTAGCCATCTGTATGTATATATATTTATGGTGGTATTTATTATCTGTTTAGCAGTACCAGCGGGGTACTAGTGTTCTGTTTTTATCAATTTGCTGACTCTGACAATGTCTAACTCTTAGGATAAACGTACATTGTCAGAAACTGAAACAAATGTTTTAAAGTAGTTTATTTATCTACTTAAAGAAGCTTCTATACCATTCAAGCCTTTAAGGCTCTGAGTGGCTGACATTTATTAATGAACACATTAAAAGAAAAAGAAGGCAGAAAAGATCCTAAAATACACTAACATAGACATGCCACCCAAATCAGGGAAGGACAGTCCTCCGGATTTTCAGTTCTCTCCCAAAATGCTTTACTGACAGTCCTTGATTTATGTCCAACTCCATAGCTAAATTAGGTGGTTGTTAAATGAGTTGGGCCTGATTTATGATCTTTTGTTTCATCTTTGTAAAGTAACTAACTTGGGTATTAAACAAATCCAGCTTATTCCCCTTTGACTTGTCAGAAGCCAACTTCGAAAGTCACAAATGGAGATCACACGGCTACAGGATGTTGCATATTGGTTGCCAAGCAACCCAAACTTTAATCACGTGATCACAGGGAAACAGTAAGGGTTGAAACTATGAGGACAGATCAGAGGTCAATTGTCAGTGCTGCTGTAACTTTGAATAGTTGCTATATGAATGGTTGTAAGCTAAGGACTACCTGTATGCTTTTATTGATCTTGGGAAGTCCAATAGACTGGAGAAGGTCTGGAGGCCTACTGCTCATGCATCTGCATCTCTTTCTGTAATGTGCTAATGCTGATTATTGCAGAATTATTCAGCTAAAATATGTTGACCTTACAGAATTAAAATTCAAGGCTAAATTGTTGAAGTGTTCTTTGCCTTTGTCTTTGAAATTCATTCAAGCAGATTGAAAAATGCCAGGCTAAAAAGAATTGCCAACCCTATGACATGAAAATACCAGTTACCTAAGCAAGAGAGTAAGATTAGAAAGTTTGGGAAAATCAAGCCATAACTTCAATGATGGGCTGACCTAAAAAAGAAGCATACTTCAATTCTGCATTTGGACCTGTCTATTCAGATAATGTATTTAGATCACGTATTCTAAAAAAACTGGCTGTCTTTATACTCTTGGAGCTTCCTTAATAACCCAGGCCACCTTCCTTCATGTGTTCCACTCCAGTACCACAGTAAAACACCTTTTATCACCATCCCCTGGGGCATTTAGATCATGGCATCCTGATTTGAGGATATCTATTTGTGGCTGTAAGTACTCTCTCCTCTGCTAAGGTACAGCTGGCCAATCTTATTGGAGATCAAGATTAGTTTATTAATCCCCTATAATCCTAGTGTGTTCCACTGTTTATCCATGACAACCTCATTATAGCAAATTGATACAGAAGATCCTTCTCCGCTAACATTATCACTAAAGCAGACCTAGGAAAGACAGTATGAAGTGGGTGTAAAAGTCAATCAGCTGTAGAAAGAAAATCTTACGCAACAGCACAACCTGTTGAAATAAGGGTCAGAGGGGGGTACCAAAAGTTATTGGGAGGAAATAGGAAAGGAAACGGGAGAAAGATTTTAGATTGGAAAATGCCAATCACCCTTGGCTTGTCTTAAGCAAACACATACATTATTAAGTGCACCACCCAGGGATCTATTATTTCACACTATTAGAATTGCCTGGCTAAGAAACAAGCATCTCCTTCTTGATATAGGGGCAAAGTCATTCCATTGTAGCAGGAAGCAAAGCATTCTGATCCCCCTGTAAAGTGCTCAATTTATATATTCCTAAAGGCAGAGAAACATAGACAAAAATAGACATTTTTTCCCCAAAGTTCTGAGATGAAAGAAGGGAAGGAGATATTGCCTAGCAATTTCCCACTGTTCCAAAAGAGGAAGTAACAAGTTGTTCGAGCCCTAAAATAAATACTCCCTTTGCAACAAAATTCCCCGAAACTTGTGATCTGAAACTTGACATGCTTGATCCTCCCACAATGGCAAGTTTGCCTATAAATTATTTCCAGAAACAAAACAGGTTTTTTTTTTCAACCAATACCGTCTGAAAAGAAGTCAGAATTTAAAGGCACTTAGGATTTTGAAACAATTGCCTGCTAAGCATATTTTAGCTGTTGATTTTGGGTGATGCTTAACAGGAAATTGGGATTTCTGAATCAAGTTACAGATTTTGGAGTCCAAGTCAATTTGAAGGCTTCTGTCTGATTCTGTCTGACATAAACTGGACTGTTATCTAGACTGCTTTTTCAGGGTCCTAGTCAAATATTGTGCTTGGTAGGTTTCCTAGCTAGCACAAAAGTATCACAAGATGTTATGAATCATTTCCAGTCCCAGCCTAAATAATTTCATTCTGCAGTCAACTGGATTTGGGATAAGAAATGGTCATGTAAATAAAATATGTAGTTTTTTTTATTTGCATTTATATCCCACCCTTCTCCGAAGACTCAGGGCGGCTTACACTATGTTAAGCAATAGTCTTCATCCATTTGTATATTATATACAAAGTCAATTTATTGCCCCCAACAATCTGGGTCCTCATTTTACCTACCTTATAAAGGATGGAAGGCTGGTAGTAATGCAGTGTTTTGAATGACCTCAGAATTTGTGTGTGTGTGTGTGTGTGTGTACACTCAAATTCTGAGGTCATTCATATTATATTGAATCCCCACAACCACCGGGCATAAATTCATCAGTAATATGACAGTTCTGACCAATTATGCAAATTGTCTCCTGTTAATCCACAAATTCTGTTACTTTTCTTTGACCCACTAGCTTCTTTGCTTGTCACTCCTGACAATGGTCCTTGGTTTGGAATATTCTAATAATGCTGGTAAATAAATTGAGGAAGACAAGGAAATTTTCATCCCCTTTGCTTATTTGGTGCTCCAGTGACATGCAGATTAACAGTTTGGAGAAACTATATGTTCTAAAATTGGGGAAATCATAGCTAGAAAGTAATCATCTAATCTTGTTTATGAGTTATGTGTTATTGTGTAAGGCTAGTTTGTTTTGACTGTCATGACTAGCTGAGATAAGAGAATAAAGAGCCTTTGGGGATAATGAAACTTCTCACATTTGAAATAATCTGATGAGTAACATCGTGATTTCAGATCTATTTGCCTGGTATGGTTCTGCAACCCAACAAGACAGACACAGACTTCAGAGGATAATTAGAACTGCAGAAAAAACAGTTCCTACCAACCTGCCTTCCATTGAGGACCTGTATACTGCACGAGTCAAAAAGAGGGCTGTGAAAATATTTACAGACCCCTCACATCCTGGACATAAACTGTTTCAACTCCTACCCTCAAAACGACACAATAGAGCACTGCACACCAGAACACCTAGACACAAGAACAATTTTTCCTGAATGCCATCACTCTGCTAAACAAATAATTCCCTCAACACTGTCTGCGACCGGTCGGAGAGATAGGAGGAGAACCACCGATAAACGGTGCCTCCCACTCCCAATCCCTCCAACCGGCGCAGCAGGATACCATGGTCGATGGTATCAAAAGCCGCTGAGAGGTCTAATAGGACCAGGGCAGAGGAACAACCCCTATCCCTGGCCCTCCAGAGATCATCCACCAATGCGACCAAAGCCGTCTCAGTGCTGTAACCGGACTGGAATGGGTCTAGATAGACAGATAAAACTCACTGTCTTCTGATTTCTAGGCCAGCACCTTAACCACTACCCCAAACTGACTCTTGCTAATCTTTAGTAATTGATAATTAAATAATAATTGATCACTTTGCTTATTTCTACCCCATGACTATCATTAAGTGTTGTAAGTCTTGTACCTTGATGAAGGTATCTTTTCTTTTTATGTATACTGAGAGCATATGCACCAAGACAAATTCTTTGTGTGTCCAATCACACTTGGCCAATAAAAAAATTCTATTCTATTCTATTCTGACTAGCAATCTATTTCTCATTGATATGGAAGAGATCCAACCCTACACGCTTCATAAGCCTGAAACCAAAAGCCATGAATGAATTAAGATACCGGTATATTGAAATCTAAAAGCAAGAAGCAGCATAGTCACTTCATGGGCACTTTAGTTTGGTAGGAATCTTTACTTATTTATTATAATTTTATCCCATTTTTATTATGGGATAATAAACTCCTATTTTGTAAGTCTCCTCCTATTTTACCCCATAAGATGGTTTGGGCTGAGAGAGAATGACTGGCCCAAGGCCACCCAGTTGGTTTTCAGTTATAAAGCAGGACTAGAACTTATTTATTTATCACATTTATATACCGCCCTATCTCCCTAGGGACTCAGGGTGGTTCACAGGCAAGTAAAAAGTACATATAAATACAAACTAAAATAACAGTTAAAAAACTTATTCTACATGGCCGAATTATTAAAAAGCAATATAAATAATAAAACCCGTTAAAACCAGTATAAATTTAAAATCTAATCCAGTCCTGCGCAGATAAATAAATGTGTTTTAAGCTCGCGACGGAAGGTTTGGAGGTCCGGAAGTTGACGAAGTCCTGGGGGGAGTTCGTTCCAGAGGATGGAAGCCCCCACAGAGAAGGCCCTTCCCCTGGGTGTCGCCAGATGGCACTGCCTAGCTGACGGCACCCTGAGGAGTCCCTCTCTGTGAGAGCGCACGGGTCGGTGAGACGTATTCGGTAGCAGTAGGCGGTCCCGTAAATAGCCCGGCCCTATGCCATGGAGCACTTTAAAGATGGTTACCAAAACCTTGAAGCGCACCCGGAAGGCCACAGGTAGCCAGTGCAGTCTGCGCAGGATAGGTGTCACACGGGAGCCACGAGGGGCTCCCTCTATCACCCGCGAAGCCGCATTCTGAACTAACTGAAGCCTCCGGATGCCCCTCAAGGGGAGCCCCATATAGAGAGCATTGCAGTAATCCAGACGAGACGTCACGAGGGCGTGAGTGACCGTGCATAAGGCATCCCGGTCTAGAAAGGGGCGCAACTGGCGCACCAGGCGAACCTGGTAGAAAGCTCTCCTGGAGACGGCCGTCAAATGATCTTTAAAAGACAGCCGTTCATCCAGGAGGACGCCCAAGTTGCGCACCCTCTCCATCGGGGCCAATGGCTCGCCCCGTGGACTCAGCTGACTGTACCGGGATGCCGGCATCCACAGCCACTCTGTCTTGGAGGGATTGAGCTTGAGCCTGTTTCTCCCCATCCAGATCCGTACGGCTTCCAAACACCGGGACAGCACTTCGATAGCTTCGTTGGGGTGGCCCGGTGTGGAAAAGTACAGCTGGGTGTCATCAGCATCAGCAAACTGATGATATCCCATTCCAACTCTCTGGATAATTTGCCAAAAGAACCAACATATAACATTTTTGATGGATTCTGTCTGACATAAACTGTTTCAACTCCTACCCTCAAAACGACACAATAGAGCACTGCACACCAGAACACCTAGACACAAGAACAATTTTTCCTGAATGCCATCACTCTGCTAAACAAATAATTCCCTCAACACTGTCAAACTATTTACTAAATCTGCGCAACTATTAATCTTCTCATCATTCCCATCACCCATCTCCTTCCACTTATGACTGTAACCTTGTTGCTTGTATCCTTACAATTTATACTGTAATTGATAATGTTCATCTATTTTGGATATACTATTTCACCTTGTCTTACACCTGTCTTTTAAGAAACTCATTCCATTTCTTCAGTTGCATAATTATGGACTATTTAGAAAGATAAGGAATAAACATGGTTTCCTATCACTTACAACTAAGGATTTTCTGAGTCACATAAAACTGAAACACATCTGCTTTGTTTTAAAATGTGTTATTTCCCAAAATGTAAGCACGATATGAAAATGATAGGAATTAGCTGTATAATTATATAGTGATATGAAATACTTGTTATAGAAATCCTGATAATCTGCTTCTCATGTTTCCTTCTTAATGGCTGTTAAATGCAATCTATATTGCATATAGCATAGAAAAAGATGACTTGGATCATTAAACTACATCCATTATATTTACTCCATTTAACTATTTTTAAATCTAAGGTCTTTACTTATTTTTTTCTTTGTAGTATGTCCATCACATGTTTTCAATCTTTTTTTTTTGTGGTGGTGGGGATCCATTTCTCTGAATTGATTCTATTTTTACTTTTTGTTATCTCATTTTCAAAGTGAAATGGGCCAACTCCGAATCTGGCATTCAAGGACATGCAGTTATCATTGATTTACATTATGACAGTATATTATTTTCAATATTGTTCCCTCATGAAGGTATCTTTTCTTTTTATGTATACTGAGAGCATATGCACCAAGACAAATTCCTTGTGTGTCCAATCACACTTGGCCAATAAAAAAATTCTATTCTATTCTATTCTGACTAGCAATCTATTTCTCATTGATATGGAAGAGATCCAACCCTACACGCTTCATAAGCCTGAAACCAAAAGCCATGAATGAATTAAGATATATTGAAATCTAAAAGCAAGAAGCAGCATAGTCACTTCATGGGCACTTTAGTTTGGTAGGAATCTTTACTTATTTATTATAATTTTATCCCATTTTTATTATTTTTGTAAGTTACTCCTATTTTGTAAGTCTCCTCCTATTTTACCCCATGAGATGGTTTGGGCTGAGAGAGAATGACTGGCCCAAGGCCACCCAGTTGGTTTTCAGTTATAAAGCAGGACTAGAACTTATTTATTTATTTATTTATTATTTATTTATCACATTTATATACCGCCCTATCTC
This sequence comes from Ahaetulla prasina, assembly GCF_028640845.1. Classification (NCBI taxonomy): domain Eukaryota; kingdom Metazoa; phylum Chordata; class Lepidosauria; order Squamata; family Colubridae; genus Ahaetulla; species Ahaetulla prasina. Next base: position 126,561,732 of record NC_080539.1, read on the forward strand.
CCTAGGGACTCAGGGTGGTTCACAGGCAAGTAAAAAGTACATATAAATACAAACTAAAATAACAGTTAAAAAACTTATTCTACATGGCCGAATTATTAAAAAGCAATATAAATAATAAAACCCGTTAAAACCAGTATAAATTTAAAATCTAATCCAGTCCTGCGCAGATAAATAAATGTGTTTTAAGCTCGCGACGGAAGGTTTGGAGGTCCGGAAGTTGACGAAGTCCTGGGGGGAGTTCGTTCCAGAGGATGGAAGCCCCCACAGAGAAGGCCCTTCCCCTGGGTGTCGCCAGATGGCACTGCCTAGCTGACGGCACCCTGAGGAGTCCCTCTCTGTGAGAGCGCACGGGTGGGTGAGTGGTATTCGGTAGCAGTAGGCGGTCCCGTAAATAGCCCAGCCCTATGCCATGGAGCGCTTTAAAGATGGTTACCAAAACCTTGAAGCGCACCCGGAAGGCCACAGGTAGCCAGTGCAGTCTGCGCAGGATAGGTGTCACACGGGAGCCACGAGGGGCTCCCTCTATCACCCGCGAAGCCGCATTCTGAACTAACTGAAGCCTCCGGATGCCCCTCAAGGGGAGCCCCATGTAGAGAGCGTTGCAGTAATCCAGACGAGACGTCACGAAGGCATGAGTGACTGTGCATAAGGCATCCCGGTCTAGAAAGGGGCGCAACTGGCGCACCAGGCGAACCTGGTAGAAAGCTCTCCTGGAGATGGCCGTCAAATGATCTTCAAAAGACAGCCGTTCATCCAGGAGGACGCCCAAGTTGCGCACCCTCTCCATCGGGGCCAATGGCTCGCCCCGTGGACTCAGCTGACTGTACCGGGATGCCGGCATCCACAGCCACTCTGTCTTGGAGGGATTGAGCTTGAGCCTGTTTCTCTCCATCCAGACCCGTACGGCTTCCAAACACCGGGACAGCACTTCGATAGCTTCGTTGGGGTGGCCCGGTGTGGAAAAGTACAGCTGGGTGTCATCAGCGTACAGCTGGTACCTCACACCGAAGCCACTGATGATCTCACCCAGCGGCTTCATATAGATGTTGAACAGAAGGGGCGAGAGAATCGACCCCTGTGGCACCCCACAAGCGAGGCTCCTCAGGGTCAACCTCTGCCCCCCTGTCAACACTGTCTGCGACCGGTCGGAGAGATAGGAGGAGAACCACCGATAAACGGTGCCTCCCACTCCCAATCCCTCCAACCGGCGCAGCAGGATACCATGGTCGATGGTATCAAAAGCCGCTGAGAGGTCTAATAGGACCAGGGCAGAGGAACAACCCCTATCCCTGGCCCTCCAGAGATCATCCACCAATGCGACCAAAGCCGTCTCAGTGCTGTAACCGGGCCGGAAACCGGACTGGAATGGGTCTAGATAGACAGATAGAACTCACTGTCTTCTGATTTCTAGGCCAGCACCTTAAACACTACCCCAAACTGACTCTTGCTAATCTTTAGTAATTGATAATTAAATAATAATTGATCACTTTGATAGTTTCTGGAATACTAATCAGTTATGAAGGTATTATCTTATAAGCATTATCTCTAATATGTGTAAATACTGTTATAGCAATAATAGCCAAAATGCAATATAAAAATAATAATAATTTGACACAGAAGACACTAGGTAGTAGAAAAGAGTCCAAACTAGATATAGTATACAAAAGCAAAAATAATTGTTCTATCCTCTATGGATGCTCTCTGTTGGGAAATACTATGCATTGTATACTGTATAATAATGCATTAAAATATAATTATTAATTTGAAATTGTTGGCCTTGTGGCAAGGCTTTGTTTTCACACCACTACAAAAGATGTCACAATAACCTAGAAAGTATTGTGCCAAACTTACACCAATAAAGCATGAATCTTCATAAGACTTCTTGTACTCTTGGTATATCGTTCTGTGGTATAGTTTTCCATAGAACTGAGAGGACTTACAGAGAGAACTTTTAACTTCAAGAACTGAAGGCTGTAACAAATTTTTCACTAGTTTGTGCATAAATTAGTGTTGAGTAAATCAGAATCTATAGTTTTTCCACTCTGTAAATGATAATGTTCATCTATTTTGGATATACTATTTCACCTTGTCTTACACCTGTCTTTTAAGAAACTCATTCCATTTCTTCAGTTGCATAATTATGGACTATTTAGAAAGATAAGGAATAAACATGGTTTCCTATCACTTACAACTAAGGATTTTCTGAGTCACATAAAACTGAAACACATCTGCTTTGTTTTAAAATGTGTTATTTCCCAAAATGTAAGCACGATATGAAAATGATAGGAATTAGCTGTATAATTATATAGTGATATGAAATACTTGTTATAGAAATCCTGATAACCTGCTTCTCATGTTTCCTTCTTAATGGCTGTTAAATGCAATCTATATAGCATAGAAAAAGATGACTTGGATCATTAAACTACATCCATTATATTTACTCCTTTTAACTATTTTTAAATCTAAGGTCTTTACTTATTTTTTTCTTTGTAGTATGTCCATCACATGTTTTCAATCTTTTTTTTTTTTGTGGTGGTGGGGATCCATTTCTCTGAATTGATTCTATTTTTACTTTTTGTTATCTCATTTTCAAAGTGAAATGGGCCAACTCCGAATCTGGCATTCAAGGACATGCAGTTATCATTGATTTACATTATGACAGTATATTATTTTCAATATTGTTCCCTCACCTGCACTTATTACTTTTCAACTGTGTTCACGTTCCCTAGAGATATCTTCATTCACCAATGCTGTTAAAATTTGCCAAAAGAACCAACATATAACATTTTTTTTAAAAAAGAAAAGATGGATTCTGTCTGGCAACAGTTCAGAACAAAGTACTCCTTTCACGGCCCTATAAATTTGAATCTGAAATCCATGTCTCCACTACTTTATCAAATAATTAAACAACCAAATTCGTTTTGAGAGTCATCAGGCACCTTTTAGAACTGTAATTTTTCACAGTATCAGCCTTCTGCTGAAATTCAAGTCTCACAGTGTCACACTAAAGCTTTAACCAAGAGAGGAAAGATTTTACCCCTTCCTGATTTATTTAGCCATATGTGGATAGAGTGACGTATATTAATATTTGTGGAGTTCAGTTCTCCTGAAGTAGGAATCAGTGTGGAGAAACATAGTAAGCTTTAGGGTTTACTCTATCCTCTGTGTCTCTTACATCTTCGTCCCTGTGGAACGAACTTCCCCTCGGACTTCGACAATTACCTGACCTTAGGACCTTTCGCCGCGAACTTAAAACTTATTTATTCCGTATGGCTGGACTAGCCTGATTCTTATTTTTATTGGATGGGTTTTTAAAATTCTGTGATTTTATGGGGAAGTACGTTTTTAATATTTTGGGCATTTAAATTAGTTTTTTAAGGGATGTTTTTAATTATTGTATGTATGTATATTTTATCTGCCTGTTCACCGCCCTGAGTCCTTCGGGAGAAGGGCGGTATACAAATTAAAATATTATTATTATTATTATTATTATTATTACATTGTTACAACTATTAGAAGGTTTTGCAGTGGGAGTACAACAATGTAATTGTATGTGGGAATGACCTCAGGAGGCAGGGCAACAAGGCCTAATCAAGTAAACGGTCAGATAAAAGAAAGCTTAGCCTACAGCAGAAATATGGGAAGAACAAGAGGCTCAGAAGAGATCCTTCCTAGTTTTTGGGCTATAAAGAAGACAGTACCTTCAGACTTACAAGATCCTGTTAAGCTAATTTTACAATAAATTAGAATTAGATCATCTGGTCATGTTTCCTATTTGGGTTATCTTGTAAGGCTGACAAACTACTGCAAGATATATTCAGTGGTGGGATTCAGTCGGTTCTCTCCGGATTGCACGAACCGGTAGTGACGATGGCGGGAGGCTCCACCCACCCAATCTGACGTAATGTGAGCCCACTGTGCATGCGCAAATTGTCATGCACATGCGCAGACGAGGCACATGCGAGTAGAGCAGAGCAAGTGCACATGCGAGCACGCTCACATTTGCAAACTGGTAGGGAAGGTAAGTGTATCCCACCACTGGATATATTGCATCACATGGGCATTCACAGAGATCTGCTACTTTTATCAGAATGATGAAAGCAACGTCACAGTGCAAACTCCACCCTTTTCACACATGTATGCAACTTCATATTACACCCACAAAATGGCAGACTCGGTGTCACAATAGCGTAACACTGGTTTTGGCCTGGTTCCTTTGCACACCTTCCCCTGACAGAGCCATGGCTCTGAACTTTTCCAGTGAGTTTCATTTTGCTTCACGGAGGCAGCTGAAAACAGCTGCACAAGCCCAACAAAGATTTGTAGCTGCTTTATTGATTTAAAGGTAGACACTTTGTGCGTCTTGTGAAGCTCTTGTTCTGAGGGATTTGCACAGCTCTAGAGTGAACAATGTCCTTCTGCTATTGTGTCAAACACAGCCTAACAACTACAATTACTACTAAAATTGCTCTTACTGCTAAAGAATAATAGAAGCAAAAAAATATCAGTGGTAATAAATGGGCATAGCAAGCCTTAACAATAAAAATAATAGTGTATTAAATTTGTATGCCACCCACTCTTAAGAACTCTGCGAGTCAGCATATTCCAAGTTCCCTGGTTTTGTCAATATCAATCCAATAAACAGGAAATTAGTATGAAGGATTGTTTGTGTGCCCCTCCATCCTTTTCCAGGGTTCTTGTTTGTTTGGACTACCCATTGCAAGAAGTGGGAACAAAATGTCTGGTTTAAATTCCATCGCACAACAACATCTTATAAAGGGACTGGTCTGCTTTTTGGCAGCTGCTTGAACCCAAAAGCAAGGTTCTTTCAATGAGGTTGACTAAGGTGTAAGTAGGTTATCAGAATTTCAGCAGATGAAATTTCCTCCAGAAATTTCATCTGCTGAATTAAAATATAATTAAAAAATATTAGAGTGTGCAGAAATGGATAGGTTAACTTTAAAGATACAGGATAAAGAAGACACAGAATTTAACTTGGGATTTGTTTTGCCAATGTTTTACCATTTTTTAACGTGGGATTTGTTTTACCAATGGTTAAATAATAAAAGTAGAAATTAGAAGTGGGAAGAATATTACTATATATAAGTAAAGATGATGATGATGATGATGATGGTAATGATTATCTCTTATTCATTAAACATGAAACTCAGTCAACTGAACATTTAAAAATGTATCATAAATACGATTGACTGGTGCTAATGGCTGATACGGGAAGTTTCTTCTTAAAATATATGATGTTCCAAGTAGCTCAGTTTTTTGCAGTTCTGCTGGTGTTATTGCAGGAAGCTGCAATTTCTTGATGTGTTTTGTAAAATTCTTGGACGTGGTACCAAGTGCCCCGATGACAATGGGTATCACTGTTCCATGTTTCATGCATGACCATATAGTTTCAAAAGCCAGCTTGCAATGCTTTATGATTTTTTCCAGTTCTTTTTCTTAAATTCTGGTGTCTCCTGGTACAGCGATATCAATAAATTGTACCAGGAGAAGGCGAGGAGTTTTGGGCGGCGACCTTTTTGCTAAGCGGCAGCTGCTGCCCCAACACCACCAGTTGGGGCGGAGCCGGGTGAGCTGCAGTAACTCCCGCCAGGCTATGCATTGGCGCGGGAAGCCCTGGCGGTGCAGTCCTTCTCGGCTGAGGGAGGAGGTTTTCCCCTCTTCTCTCTCCCGTTGCGCCTGAACATCTGCCTAGCAACAATGACGACACGGGAGAACCTTTTTCTACTGGTTGAGCTTGGCCAATCGCCGGCTTGCTCTGAGTTGCTGCATTGTTTGTTCACCCGGGGCGTCTCAATTTACCAGAAAGCGGAACGCGAGTTTGAGGGTCGCGGCGGGATGGCGCTGCGCTCTGCGCCGCCCGAGCCACCCAAAGGCCAGAAGAAAGGTCATTCCATCGAGTAATGGGCGAAGGCTCCTTCCTCTCCGCCTTACCCATGCTGTGCGAGCCGGCTGGGCTGCAACCCCGCCGCCGCTCCTTCCTCAGCCTCCGGGGCTCGCGCTCTAGCAGCCGCCAAGCTCAGGCGGACTCGGCAGCTCCCATCAGCACTTTCGCAGGCGCGATTCGGGCAGGAGGTCGGGCTCGCTCCGTGGCGGTGGTGGCGGCGGCGGCAGCGGCGCCACCGCCACAGAGCGAGCCCGACTCCTCCTGCCCGAATCGCGCCGTGCGAGTGCTGATGGGGAGCTGCCGAGTCCGGCCTGAGCTTGGCGGCTGCTAGAGCGCGAGCCCCGGGAGGCTGAGGAAGGAGCGGCGGCGGCGGGGTTGCAGCCCAGCCGGGCTCGCACAGCATGGGTAAGGCGGGGGAGGAAGGAGGCTTCGCCATTATCGATGGAATGACCTTTCTTCTGGCCTTTGGGTGGCTCTCGGCGGCTCAGCGGTCGGGAAACCCTCCTCCTCAGCCGAGAAGGCTGGCGGCTCCCCTGCCCAGCCCTCTCACTGCACCACCAGGGCTTCCCCGCGCCAATGCACAGTCCGCCAAGTTTGCGCCGTCCGCCCACCAGACACGGGAATGGGGGCCGGCCTGGGGGCGACAAATCCCGCGAGACCTCGGCGGGCCCGCTCCCCGTCCCTCCCATGGGAGTCCGTTCGGTACCCCCTCCTGTGCGGGGTTCCCGAAGACGTAGACTCGAGTATAAGCCGAGGGGACGTTTTTCAGCACAAAAAACGTGCTGAAAAACTCGGCTTATACTCGAGTATATACGGTATGTATATTAAGGAAAATGTATAAATAAAAATATTTTTTTTTAAAAAATATCCATTTAAAGCTACAAATTCCAGTCAAAAAGAAAAAAAAAGAATTTCAGCAGTGGAATTATTGCTCATCCAGAACTAATATACCCGCTGAAATATCTGAGGGAGGAAGCTTACTCTGTTTCCTCTGAACCCCTTTTCTGTGAAGTGGAGAGAAGGTGGAGTCCTTTGCAAGTAATGAGAAACTGCTTCCTGACTCTTCACTGCAAACCAGTCATGACAGGGACGGGGCAGAACAGAATCCTTTCGATATGGATATCATCCTGCCTCGACCATGTCTGAGCTTCAAGGATACTTCTATGAGAGGATTTCTGAAGTTGGGATTTCCCAGTCTTTGTAGCCACCAAGCACGGAGTCAAATAGAAAAGTTCTGCACTGTTTCTTACTTGGAGATAAGAAGTCTCGGAATTTGCTGAGAACACCTCCGAAAGCACTCGCTCAAGGCCACAGTAGAGCAGCCTGAGTCTTCTTTCCCAACTCTCTTTAATAATTTGACTCTCCTTATGCTATGCGTATCTATCTACCACAAAGCATTGCAAGCAAAAAGACAACTTATTGAAGTTTTATGCTTCATAGAAAACAGTATTTTTGTTAGATGTACTGTCTTGTGAAAAAGTGCACCCCCTGTCAAGTTTTTCTTTTCTTTTTTAACATATGTGATGATGGGATTGAAGAAAACTAACTAGTGACTTTGCAATTGTTTACTCAACAACAACAACAAAAATTAACAGATATGCCATTTCTTTTTCCTGTGGGAAAAGAAAGTACATCCTCGCTTCTAATACCTGGTGTGGTCCCCTTTGGCAGAAACACTTTCAAATAGACATTTCTTTAATTGTCTACCAGTCTCTGGTGCTGATCGGGAGGAATTTTTCCTCACTCTAAAGCACCTTGATGGGATTTAGATCTGAGCTTTGACTTGGCCATCTCTATCTCTCTCTCTCCCCCTCTTTCTTTCTTTCTTTCTTTCTTTCTTTCTTTCTTTCTTTCTTTCTTTCTCTCTCTCTCTCTTTCTTTCTTTCTTTCTTTCTTCCTTCCTTCCTTCCTTCCTTCCTTCCTTCCTTCCTTCCTTCCTTCCTTCCTTCCTTCTTTTTTCTTCTCTCTCTCTCTCTTGTTTTTTGGGTTTACTGGGTTGGGTTTACTGGAATGTTTACATTCACTGTCATGTAGCAAGGTTCATTTCATTTTGAATTGAGCTTCAGTCTTCTTATAGACATGCCTTATAATGTCTTATAGACATTAAGCTGAAGCACCCTCTGGTACAATGAAGAATTCATCATGGATTCAATGATAGTGAGCTTCCTAGGTCCTGATGCAGCAAAGCAGCCCAATCCACCACTACGCTTTACAGCAGATGTCAGATACTACTGGTGCAATGCTATCTTTGGCTTTCACCAAAAATGTGTTCTGGTGACCAAATGACTATTTTTGCCTTGCCTGACAAGAGTACATTGTTCCAGAAGTCTTGGTTTTGGCCTTCATGAGCAAAATTTTCCTGATATTCTTTCAAACACATTCTTCTTTCCTCCTGGCATACCGCCCATGTAGATTTAATTTGTGTGTCTTCTTTCTAATGGAAGACTCATACACAAAGACTCACAAGTGGTGAGGTATAATAATAAGTGGGAATGACCTTGGGAGACAAACAAAAGATATTGTGCTTAGGGAATGGTCAAATAAGAGACAACATAAACAGCAGTTGCACAGTGGGAAGAGCAGAAGGCTCAGGATGGACTCTTCCTAAATTATTGGACTGTAAAGGTGACAGTGGGAGAATTATAATTTCAGACTCGCAAGATTCTGTTAATGCAGCTTTAACAATAAAACAAAATTATTCTTCTATTTATCTAGTCATGTTTCCTGTAGGTTTACCTGGAAAGGCTGACATGAGAGCTACTTAAGGTAAAGGTAAAGGTTCCCCTCACATATATGTGCTAGTCTTTCCCAATTCTAGGGGGCAGTGCTCATCTCCATTTCAAAACCGAAGAGCCAGCATTGTCCAAAGACGTCTCCCTGGTAATGTGCCGGCATGACTAAACACCAAAGGCACACGGAATGCTATTACCTTCCCACTATTTTTCTACTTGCATTTTTTATGTGCTTTCAAACTGCTAGGTTGGCAGAAGCTGGGACAAGTAATGGGAGCTCACCCAGTTACACAGCACTAGGAATTTGAACCACTGAACTTCCAACCTTTCGACCTTGCTCAGTGTTTTAGCCACTGAGTCACTGCATCTCTTAACTACTTAAGAGCCACTAATAAAATTTGGGTGATCTTAGAGATTTTATTTTGCTCACAGGCTAATTTGCTAGGGTGGCATGATCTGGGCAAATTGACCATAGTTTGAAAACTTCACTTTAATGATCTTCCAGGCAGTGGAATTGGACATTGTCCAATTCATTAGTGATCTTTTTATATAACTTCCTAGGCTCATAGGCATCTACAACCTTCTTTGTGAAAGACATAGAGTAGGACTGTCAAACTTGCAGCCCACTGGCCAGATGCATCTTGCACTGGCCATGCCCACCCCTGTTTTAGCGAAGGGGAAAAAAGTCACTATACAACACATGATGACAATGTGACGCCGCAAGTTTGACACCCCTGACATAGACAGTTTTTTCAATCTAAGTATGATGATAACCTACTCTTAAAAAACAAAGAGCACATTAAACTGACCATCTGAGATTCCTTCAGATGCTCTCTAATGATGCTCTAATCATTTGCACCTGGTCTAGTGCACTTGGTTCTAATTTTAAGCATTAGTAATAGCTTTAAATGTAGGGGTGTATTTACTTTTATTGATCATCAATTGTGTTGTAAATGTTGTACCTTGATGAACGTATCTTTTCTTTATGTACACTGAGAGCATATGCACCAAGACAAATTCCTTGTGTGTCCAATCACACTTGGCCAATAAAAAAAAAATTCTATTCTATACAAAATTTGCGCTGGAACTTATTTAAATTACACAATGGACTACAAAATATAAATGGACAAAGTGTTAAAAAGTTGAAAAAGTAAAACGTATCAATGGGCTGTACTTACAACACTGTAAGTTTCAGTAGCCACTGTTTATAGATCAATGTTCCACGCCTCCGATGACAGAGAATGCATCTGAGCTTCTTGCAGATGTCTCACTTCCAAAGGGAATATTCGATACTGGAACACATGTGCCAGTAATGTCTAGCCCCCCTCTCCCTCCCTCCCTCCCCTTCCCCCTATCTCTTTCCCTCCCTCTCCCTCTCTCTTTCTCTCTCTCTCTCTCACACAGATACAAAGAGGGGGGCAGTTTTGTTTGCATCTTTTATTAATCTGGCTGGTTGATTAATTGATTGTATTTACATCTCCCTGCAATCCAATTTGACTCTCATTAATTGGAAAAATTAGTCCAAACTACTTGAGAATCATTTAATCAGTTTCCCCTATGCAACTCCCAATTTTGGTGACTTCAGACAATCAAAACTGAAATGAATCAGTGGTCAATACATGGACGGGTAATTAAAAAATATATGAGTGTGGCTTAATTGTTGATTAGGACCAAGAAAATATTCAGTTATTTATCTTTCAGAGTTCTTGTGTTCCCATTGGAACTGGGAATTTTTTTTGGGGGGGGGGGGGAGGGCTAGAGTTTGCCCTCAAATTTCTTATAGATTCAAATTTCACCCTGCTTACACCCTAGAAAGATTACTCAGAATAAATATCATACAGAATTGACTTCTCATTACAGTTGAAATCCAATGATAACATTCAGCACTGGTTATGAGAAATTATGAGTAATGGATCTTGCTTAAATCCATTTTGTGCTGTTCTACCAGGTTAAAAATATTTTAGACAAACAGGTAAGAAATTGGGAAAACTTAACAAGGATCTCTTTCTTTTTTTATGATCTGAATTCCCATCTTAAAATGGCCGTAGAAAATGGCTGTGGAAAAGACCTTGAATTGGAACTCTTCAATTTATAACTCTCTTTCTATGTTTCCTTCAGAGTATTCTGGTAGTTATTTCCTCTCCTTTCCTTTGATATGTTGTAGGAAATCATATCATTGTAATTCAATTATTTTCAGCAAGTATTATTAACACTATGCGGAGGCCCCCGGCAGCTATGTGTGGAAGAGGAGACGGAGGGATGAGGAGATGGTTGTGACTCATGGGGTTTTCTTTGAACATATTCCTCTGGGGTTTCCTTACTCTCCTCATTTTGGGAAATAATTATGGAAAGAACGATGGGAAGATCCTATGACATCTTTTCTTCGTGGTCTTAACTATGATACTGAGGGATGGAGAGAAAAGGCTATGAAACAACAATAAATATTATTGTACAGTGAAAAACAGTACACTGTCACAAAATCCTTCCAAAATATGATGTACTTGCTGGTAGCCCATTTGATGTAAACCACTTAATGCAAAATGCAGAAAAAAATAATAATACATAATTTAAGCCAAAGAAATGAAAAACATGTGTTTACAAAAGTGAATCTCTATTTAAATCTAGTTTACGCCAAGGTCAATTACTATGCTTCTCCACACCACTGTATTCTTGCAAGCTATTCTGCAAGAAAAGGAAGAACAGTGTAACTGTTTCTAAATTTATCCTATGTGTTATTAAAGCAATTTGTCCCTACAATCTAAAAATATAAATGACCAGCAGGTGGTGCCTGAGAGCTAATAGAAATAGCTTTCTCTCTCTCCCCCCCCCCCCTCACTCTCTCCCAGCTGCATTTCTTCCTTTTTGGCAGCTTTATAAACAGAACCTTCTAACGAAGGAAACACAGGTATATTATTAGCAGGGATGATAGAAGTAAGTTTCCTTGAGGTGTTTCATATTCTATAATGCTCATATTTTCCCCCTCATTATTTCATTTTATTCCATTCCCACATCAGCTTCTAAAGTCTTTTTAAAGCTTGTACAAAAGTTTTATCTAAAGTGTGCATACCAATAAATAAATGCAATAAAAATTAAATAGAATCTGGCAAGCATTTCCCCAATACATGCCTCCTCTTTATTATCATGCCTGTGTTTCATATTGTATATATTTTTTATATTCATCTTTTTTTATTTATTTATTTATTTATTTATTTATTTATTTATTTATTTATTATTCATATTTGTATCCCGCCCTATCTCCCGAAGGACTCAGGGTGGTTCACAGGCACATAAAACATTTATATACAAGTTAAGATAATCATTAAAAAACTTATTCTAATGCCAGATTATTAAAAATATAAATATAAATATTAAAACCAATTTAAAACCCCTATAAATTTAAAATCTAAGCCAGTCCTGCACAGATGAATAGATGTGTCTTGAGCTCGCGACGGAAGGTTCGGAGGTCCGGAAGTTGACGGAGTCCTGGGGGGAGTTCGTTCCAGAGGGTGGGAGCCCCCACAGAGAAGGCCCTTCCCCTGGGCGTCGCCAGACGACACTGCCTAGCTGACGGCACCCTGAGGAGTCCCTCTCTGTGAGAGCGCACGGGTCGGTGAGAGGTATTCGGTAGCAGTAGGCGGTCCCGTAAATAACCCGGCCCTATGCCATGGAGCGCTTTGAAGGTGGTTACCAAAACCTTGAAGCGCACCCGGAAGGCCACAGGTAGCCAGTGCAGTCTGCGCAGGATTGGTGTCATACGGGAGCCACGAGGGGCTCCCTCTATAACCCGCGCAGCCGCATTCTGAACTAACTGCAGCCTCCGGATGCCCTTCAAGGGGAGCCCCATGTAGAGAGCATTGCAGTAATCCAGGCGAGACGTCACGAGGGCGTGAGTGACCGTGCATAGGGCATCCCGGTCTAGAAAGGGGCGCAACTGGCGCACCAGGCGGACCTGGTAAAAAGCTCTCCTGGAGACGGCCGTCAAATGATCTTCAAAAGACAGCCGTTCATCCAGGAGGACGCCCAAGTTGCGCACCCCTTCCATCGGGGCCAATGACTCGCCCCCTTGTATGATTTTCCAATCATACAAGTCTATCACAAATTAAGACCTTTCGCCGCGAACTTAAAACTTATTTATTTTGTATGGCTGGACTAGCCTGATTTTTATTTTTATTGGATGGGTTTTTAAAATTTTGTGATTTTTACGGGGGAGTACGTTTTTTTAACATTTTGGGCATTTAAATTAGTTTTTTAAGGGATGTTTTTAATTATTGTGTGTATTTATATTTTATCTGCCTGTTCACCGCCCTGAGTCCTTCGGGAGAAGGGTGGTATACAATTTAAAATATTATTATTATTATTATTATTATTATTATTAAGAAAAAGCCAGAAATAAAAGGATGGGCATATTACAGGTAGTCCTGAATTTGCAACAGTTCGCTTAGTGACCATTCAAAGTTACAACAGCACTGAAAAAAAAGTGACTTACGACTGTTTTGCACACTTATAACCATTGCAGCATCCCCAAGGTCCACCTGATCAAAATTCAGGTACTTGGCACCTGACTCATATTTATGACGGTTGCAGTGTCCCGGTTTGCAACCTTCTGACAAGCAAAGTCAATGAGGAAGCCAGATTCGTTTAACAACTGTGTTACTAACTTAACAATTGCGGTGATTCACTTAACAAGAGTGGCAAGTAAAATGGGGGGAAACTGTCTCACTTAGCAACAAAAATGTTTGTCTCAGTTACGGTTGTAAATCAAAGTATTATCTGTTTGTCATGAAACATTAAAAAAAGTCTCCTCCTATATTTTATTCATCCAATTTACCTTATTTGTAAATAAATATTTATTTTCAATTTATTCATCCCATTTACCTTCATTTGTAAACAAATATGGTGGTAGCAAATATGCATAGATCAGGGTTGGGATACTGCATTATTGTTCTGACCTAAGCTTCCCAAGAGCATGAAGCAGACTCCTTGTCCCGACAAAAAAACCCTTTTTATTAAGTTACTGTGAATTCCTCTCATTCACATCCAGCAAAGTCTTTCAAGGGAGAATTTACAGTCACAGACCTTATCTGGCTTGGAGAGCTGTCAGGTCAATATCTTCAAAACATTACCATCCACTTGTGGCTTTACTCCTGAGTTGACCCTTGTTCCTTAGCTGTTCCCTTCTCCTGGCAGCTCTGCACATGCACACACTGGAAACAGGCTCCAGCTGTTCTTCTGCCCCACTGATGTCCGACTTCAAAGGCAGCTGACAACTGTCAGACAGCCCTGACCCCATCTCTGCCTCTGACTCAGAGCACTTGTCAGAGTCTTCCCCAGACTTCAGGACTGGCCCATGTTCCTCCCCAGCCTCTTCACTTTCTGAATCTGCTGCCAGATCCGCTGGCTGCTGCTGGGCCACAACAATTATTGGCATTCTCTGAGCTTTGTTCAGGGGTAACAGATGCTTCATTGCCGTTCAGAGTGGCATCATCAGCACAGGACCCCTAACAAAGGGAGGTTCATTGGACCTCTTGCCTGTTGTGCATGTGCTTGGATGGGATGGTCTTATGGCTGATAGATGATGGGATAGATTATTTACTTGGGTTATGTTGTGCTGTGTGATGACCCGGGCATGGCACAGATAAACACAGGCAGCTGGAAGTTTATTGCTTCAAATTTCCCAAACACTCCTGTATTTCTTTCAAGGCCCAAAGCAAAGTGATGACAACCACCACCACCACCCACACACAAACCTCAAGTGCCCTCTGGCTGCAGACAGTCCAGCCCAGTGCTGTGTACACCAAGGCTGCACAGCAATAAATCCAGCAGGGCAAATCAAGGACTTCAGGAAGCAAGGGATCTAGGTAATTAGTTCAGAAAGTCAGAAAGAATAAAAGGACTCTTGGAAAGTTAAAATGTTGGCACACAACAGTTCAGGAACTCAATGTTAGTTCCCAACTACTCCCCACAGTGCCTCCTCAAGTCTCATTCCCCAGGTGTGCCTTGTGAAGATAGGCAGGGCACTCTTCTCCTGAGTAGCCTGCTCAGTCTGTGCAGTTCTCACATTCTCTCCACTCATCATGCTTTCGGATCAGGAGAGGGTGATCCTTGCTCATCGCCTGAGCTCTGTCTCTTATGTTCATCCTGCCCCTGTTCCTTCCTGCCTACAAGCTGTCCTCATCCTGAAAGGCCCTGGCCTTCCCCATTTTCCTCCAAAGCCAATGAAACTGCCCCCTCAGTCTTTGTTTGCTCAGGTTCCAGCTCGTCTTCCCCTGCAGATTCAGGCTCCAATGGAGGCCTGACATGCTGTTTCTGTTTTATTCCATGCTGGCTGCATCTCTATAATTTGTGGTATGAATGGATGAAATATAATTTGTGCTAGTTGAATGGATGGCTAGGTGAGGGAGCATAGTTCTCATCCTGTGATTGTCATAGTATAATTGGCTTTTGTGTATTAGATTGATTGATTGATTGATTGATTGATTTGATCTGTATAGCTGTATTGGATTTAGATTTAATTACCGAGCCATTGTCATGGTCAGATCATTTTCTCCTTCGTCTAGACTTTCGGACCGCCGCTCAACACCTCAGGGAGACGGGACCAACACGCTGGTTCCGTCCCAGGTGCCTGATGGACCCGGAGAGGTTCCTGATGGAGCTTGGGCCACTTCCTGAGGATCTGGCCCATGGCACGGCTGAGGAGTTAGTTGCGGCCTGGGAATGGGCCGCAACTGGTGCTTTAGACCGTGTCGCGCCTTTGCGGCCTCTGACCCGGCACAGATCTCAACCAGCCCCTTGGTTCTCCGAGGGGCTGAGGGAGATGAAACGCCGGAGAAGATGCCTAGAGAGTGCCTGGAGATCCAGCCGTTCCGAGGCTGACCGGACACTAGTTAGGTCCTATAGTAGGACTTACCTAGTGGCACTGAGGGAAGCGAAGCGTTCTTACGTTTCCTCCCTCATTGCGTCGGCAGATAACCGCCCGGCGGCCCTGTTTCGGGTGACCCGCTCCCTCCTTTATCAGGAGGTGCGGGATGACCCCTTACAGGGCCGTGCTGAGGAGTTTAGTGGTTATCTATATGATAAAATCGTTCAGCTTTGGGACGGATTGGATCAACAGTGGGTAGATCCAGGTGAGGGGCTGGAGACACGTCTTGTTGAGATTATTTGGGATGGATTTGACCCTGTGACTCCCGAGGACATGGACAGGTTGTTGGGGCAGTTGAATGCCACCACATGTTTATTGGACCCGTGCCCCTCCTGGTTGGTGCTGGCCACATAGGAGGTGATACGAGGCTGGCTCCTGGGGATTATAAATGCTTCTTTGATGGAGGGGGTTTTCCCCGCCGCCTTGAAAGAGGCGGTGGTGAGACCCCTCCTCAAGAAGCCCTCCCTGGACCCGGATGTTTTAGGAAATTATCGTCCTGTCTCCAACCTTCGCTTTGTGGCGAAGGTTGTTGAGAGTGTGGTGGCACGTGAATTACCCCAATACCTGGATGAATCTGTCTATCTAGACCCGTTCCAGTCTAGCTTCCGACCCGGGTACAGCACGGAGACAGCTTTGGTCGTGCTGGTTGATGATCTCTGGAGGGCCAGGGACAGGGGTTGCTCCTCTGCCCTGGTCCTATTAGACCTCTTGGCGGTTTTTGATACCATCGATCATGGTATCCTGCTGCACCGGTTAGGGAGTTTGGGAGTGGGAGGCACCGTTTATCGGTGGTTCTCCTCCTATCTCTCTGACCGGTCGCAGACGGTGTTGGCAGGAGGGCAGAGATCGACCGCGAGGCCCCTCACATGTGGGGTGCTGCAGGGGTCGATTCTCTCACCTCTCCTGTTCAACATCTATATGAAGCCGCTGGGTGAGATCATCAATGGCTTTGGGGTGAGGTACCAACTGTATGCTGACGATATGCAGCTGTACTTTTCCACCCCAGGCCATCCCAACGAAGCCATCGAAGTGCTGTCCCGGTGTCTGGAAGCTGTACTGGTCTGGATGGGGAGAAACAGGCTCAAACTCAATCCCTCCAAGACGGAGTGGCTGTGGATGCTGGCACCATGGTACAGTCAGCTGCAGCCGCGGCTGACTGTGGGGGCAAATCATTGGCCCCAGTGGAAAGGGTGCACAACTTGGGTGTCCTCCTGGATGGATGGTTGTCTTTTGAAGATCATTTGATGGCCGTCGCCAGGAGGGCTTTTTACCAGGTTCGCCTGGTTCGCCAGTTGCGCCCCTTCCTTGACCGGGATGCCTTATGCATGGTCACTCATGCTCTGGTTACCTCTCGCTTGGACTACTGTAATGCTCTCTACATGGGGCTCCCTTGAAGAGTACCTGGAGGCTCCAGTTGGTTCAGAATGCAGCTACGCGGGTGATAGTGGGAGCCACACGTTGCTCCCATGTAACACCACTCCTGCGCAGTCTGCACTGGCTACCTGTGGTCTTTCGGGTGCACTTCAAGGTGTTGGTGACTACCTTTATAGCGCTCCATGGCTTAGGGCCAGGGTACTTACAGGACCGCCTGCTGTTACCGAATACCTCCCACCGACCTGTACGCTCGCACAGAGAGGGACTCCTTAGGGTGCCGTCCGCCAAGCAATGTCGGCTGGCGGCCCCCAGGGGGAGGGCCTTCTCTGTGGGGCTCCCACCCTTTGGAAAGAACTTCCCCCTGGACTTCGGCAACTGCCGGACCTTCGGACTTTCCACCGCGAGTTGAAGACCTATTTGTTTATTTGCGCAGGACTGGCATAGGATTTTTTAATGGGATTTTAATTAGTTTTAATATTTTAACATTTTATATTTTATGGGGTTTTATTCTAAATGTTTTAATTCGGCCATTTGTGTAATAAGTTTTTTAAGTATGGTTTTACGTGTATATTGCTGTTGTTTTTTTACTATGGCTGTAAACCGCCCTGAGTCCTTCGGGAGAAGGGCGGTATAAAAATTTAATAAATAATAATAATAGCTGGCCGTCTCAAACCAGTGACATTGAATATTGGCAGGGAGATGGCTCTAGTTTATCTAGGTGGTAGCTGATGGCTATGTGACGAGGGGGATGCTATGTGTTGAGCTGATAAGTTTATGCCTTTTGATAGGACCATAGACAAAGTTTATTTCTGTATGACTGTTGATCATTATTTAGTCAGAATGCCATGCTCTTAGAATACTCTTGTATTTTTTTCAGTATGGATTCTTTAGGAATGTCATTGTTTTCCAGTTGAAGTTTTGCCAAAGAACATCTTTGTTGAGGGAGATTAATGAATCTCCTAAGCTTCATATTAGTAGCCTTCTGTTTGTTTGTCCTACGTAATGCTATTTACAGTCCTTGAATTTTATTTTGCAGATGACTCATGTGTTTTGGTATTGAGATTTGCAGCTCCTCCCCCTTTCTAAACAATATATCTTGAAAAGGAGAAATCAGAGTTAGGGAGGTAACTATTTATTTATGGTGGATCCAGGCCTGATCTTTTGAGGTCAGCACCTCTTTCATGTGATGTCATGTATTAATTTCATTCTGATTTATTCTGATCACAGAGATCATAATATTGCACTACAATGACCCCTAGGTCTTTTAAAACATAGTGGTAGCTTTCTTGTTCTGTTATATTTAATTGTTTTATCAACATGTTTCTTAATCCCTGGCTTTTTCACATATCTTCTCTATTAATCCTGTTGCACAACTATGTCATGCTTTGGTAAAACGCTTTCTAGACAAGCTTCTTTGCATCATACTTTGGGGAATAATATGATGTTCAATACTCCCCTTAATCACAATCAATCTATGTTTCACCCACTGCAACAGGAGTAGGTCCACTGATCTTCCAAACATCTCTCAGATAAGAGCTCATTAATTGAAACCAATAAATAGGAAGAGAGTAAATTCAATATATTGACTTTAAGCTATGGGGGGGAAAAAACTAAGATTTATTTCTCAGTTTCCATTTCTTTCAGACTTTTTGCTCAGGAAAAACAACATAAGATCTTGAATTTACATGAGGAAACTTGAGTTGATTAGTATATATGCTGCTTCTGAATCTGTCAAAACAATCATAGATCCTGTATAAGAATTAGAGAACTCTGTCTCCTTCTGTCTCTTTCTCTTCTACTGTTACTATGTTCTTCCAAGTCAACAAGCAGAGATAGATGGCATTTTTCCTATCTTAATCTATCATTAGTTTTTTGTTATTATATCAGACAGGAAGGTCTAGAAAAACTGATCTTGTCTATTTTCCCTCTATTAGGAACTAGTCTACATTCTGTCCTTAAGAAAAAATAAATAAAAGTTGTGTTTTGAAGAAAGGAGAAGAAAACTCACTTTAGTTTACTTATAATCAACAATTTTTTAAGTATGTAGTTTATATTGGTTAGATACAAGATGTTTAGATTTAAGGTTAACATGACTAATTGAAAGCTTCTTTCCTCTATACCAGTGGTTCCCAGCCTTTTTTTGGCCATGCCCCACCTAAGCATCTCTAAAATCCTGATGCATTTCCCTCCCCTCTAGAGACATGTAATTCTTACTATTCAAAAAGTGACTTCTATTCACGCGGAGGAAGCCTAAAAGGCCATTAACTTGGTTTTAACAAGGTTCCAATTGCCCCCATTAAAAATCAAATTGCCCATCTGTAGTGTGTGAGCCCAGGAATGAAATGCTACCTAATTGGACTGGATCATTCGATCCAGTAGTGATCGTGGCCGGTACTTCGGCGATCTGGTAGCGATGGAGGAGCAAAGCTCCGCCCTCCTGCCCAGGTGTCATTACTTCATGGTTTTAACCAGGAAGTAATGCGTTTTTTACCTTCTGTGCATGTGCAGAAGGTTTTGCTCATGCGCAGAAGGTCTGTGCGTGCGGCACATGCACTTCCGAGCCGGTAAGGAAGGTAAATAGATTTCACCCCTACATGGGCCCCACGTTGGGAACCACTGCTCTATACACATTACAATGTAAATATGCTCTAATTTCCCTTTTTCAATGACAATCCCACTAGGAATTACTCGTTGGAACATAAGAAATACGAAAGCAGCACATTAGCAGTAGTATCTAAATCTGAAAATAAGATCATCTGAAAAAGAAGAGCGATAAAGGCTTTCCCCAGGATAGGATTTCATCTAATTCTCCCTTTGGATTAATGAAGTTCCCTGAGTAAGTGTCCATCTTGACCTCCTGGTTTTGCTACTGAGATGGAATGTTTCTACAAAGGGAGAGATGATGGAATGAACCACAATAATGCAGCAGGTCCCCAGGAAGGATGCAACACAGTCCAAGGTAGGGGTGCAACAAGAGACAGCAGAGTCCAGATCTGGATTGTAGGAAAAGAGATTTAGAATAGCCACTCCCTCTAATTTCTTAACGTACAGTATATCCTTTACGTTAAGGTAGTATAGATTTACTCTGGCAAGATTCTGTCTATACAGTATAAGCAAATAAAAAACTGAACTTTAGCTGGGCTGTATTGTGTCTTTCTTGGGCTAACCCTTAGAGATACTGTACATATCTTAAATTCTCTACAGGGATTATGGGGATCCTGTTCTAAATAAAAGTCCCATTGAACCACACTATCAGTTTATTTGTATTATATAGTTAAAGATTTTTCATCATGGGTTTAAGTTCATCTTAACTTATTAATTGGCTCTTCCTAAAAAAACCTCAAAATAAATTATATTCAAGTTTCTTCAACTTCTGATTAAATAGTCCAAAAGCATAAAGGGAGATATCTACTTTCTTCCCAAAAATTCTCCATAAGATTTATACCTCTAAATACTATTGAGCTGTTCCCAATATTTTCCAAAGCTTATATTATGTTCTTGGAAGTGAGACACACTACAGTTTAGGGCATAAATTCTGACCTTACATTATGCCTAAGTATGACTTTGCAGCCACACCATGAGTGCTGGGAAACGTGGGCAATGAAGCACTTGTGAAACTATTTCACATAAATACTAGGATTCAAGATGATTGCGGTATTAGTTGTACACATATCCACTATCATGGTAACATGAAAAATAGCAATAGCAAAAGCACTTAGACTTACTGTATATACCACTTCATAATGCTTTACCACCCTCTCTAAGCAGTTTACTGAGTTAGCATATTTTCCTCAACAATTTGAATTCTCATTTTACTGACCTCAGAAGGATGGAAATCTGAGTAAACCTTGAACTGGTCAGAATTGAACTCCTGGTAGTCATCAGAATTAACTTGCAATACTGCATTCTAACCACTGTTCCACCATGGTTCTTGGACAACTCATTAGTATGTAAATCTATGAGATAAGCAAATACTGTACATTGATTTGGATACTGTAGCTATGTATTTATTCTCATGACATCCCCAAACACAGGGATATTAGCAAATAAGTTGTATGCTTCTTAAACCTTTATGATTTGGGGTATAGTCAAGAAGGAGGTGGAGGGTAGCTTGATCGTTGTTTCTTTCCCCTTCTATTTCTTCAAACTAGAATCAAAGTAGTAGGAGAAAAGAAAAATGGAATGACATTCACACGTGGCATTAAAAAGGCTGCCCACAGCAGTTTGGACTCGCACATGTTCCTTGGCAATATTTCACTGCTGATACATATTTTCAAGTAGGAACAACACACAGCTTTCTATATAACTGTAAAAAAATTACCTCAATAAATGAGCCAATTTAAACATCTTCCTGAAGATGCCATCATAATGAAGGATACTCACAAAAAATTCTGCACATAAGAAACATGTACAATTGTTTCTTGCTTTCAGTTTCTACTAAGTGAAATGGGACTGTGAGTAGAAAAGCTTACATTCTGGTAATTCAGTTATTATCTATCATGATTATGGAAGGCTGGAAGATAAAGGTTATCTCGGTTATCCAACTGTGCACATATTTGCTCATAAATTGAGCAAATTTATAATTCTGAATTTTTAAAAATATACAAAAACTTTCATATAATTATTCTGCCATATGTAAAATCTTTTTAAATGGGCTGTTTTTTATTGCATTTGCTTTTTCTTTTTTCTT
This sequence comes from Ahaetulla prasina, assembly GCF_028640845.1. NCBI lineage: Eukaryota > Metazoa > Chordata > Lepidosauria > Squamata > Colubridae > Ahaetulla > Ahaetulla prasina. The sequence continues at coordinate 126,583,352 of NC_080539.1, forward strand.
TGCCAGCTTTAGAAAGTTTTAAAATATATTTCTATTATTTATCATTTTTGAAGTATTACAATTTTTATTTACTTGTTTGTGTGTATGTCTATATCACCTGTATCATCTATATAAGCTATATCTGTGAGGCACAAGCTGTCAGATGTAAAGTTTGAACACAACTACTTTATTGTGCGCTTCCTATAGCATAAGAATCTCCTCACTCTACTTATCGTAGAACTGAGAGCCTTAGGTCTCTTGCGACTTTACAATGACTCAAGGCTAATTCCGTGCTTGATCCTCCTCCTTGTCTGCCTTGCAATTTACCAAAAATATCTACTGTGTATCTATTTATCTATATCATCTCTCTATATCAGGGATCTCCAGTGGTGGGATTCAAGTAATTTAACAACCGGTTCTCTGCCCTAATGATTTCTTCCAACAACCAGTTTGCCAAAGTGCTCAGAAAGTTAACAACCGAAGTGGTGCGAACTGGCTGAATCCCACCACTGGGGGTCTCCAACCTTGGCAACTTTAAGACTTGTGGACTTCAATTCCCAGAGTTCCTCAGCCAGCCAAGCTGACTGAGGAACTCTGGGAGTTGAAATCCACAAGTCTTAAAGTTGTCAAGGTTGGAGACCCCTGCTCTATATCAGTTTAAAAAAATCTTACTATGAATACATACTTTGGAGAATATTCCTTCTTAAATAAACAATTTTAAGCATATTGTATCTTAAAGTACAAACTTTTGAATTATTTATTTTTTAATCTGTGAACTTTCCCACCATCTGCAGAGAAGCACTGAACCTGACTGAAAGCCTCGTTTTAATCTATTTGTTAATTTGTGAGGCATTAAATCAATCATTTCATGCTGGAACTTACAAAGATAGAAATTCTCAGAGCTGCCTATAGACAAGCTTGCAAATTCAGGAAGGAAATTCTACATTATCACTATTTAAATGTTGGTTTTAAGAATAACTAAAGTTTATGCTGTCAATTATTTTAGAAAAATGTACATTCCCAGGCACCTTTTTCTTTTCCCTTTGTACCTGACCAAAATATGTATTTAGAAAACATGTCCAGACAACAACAGTTACTGCAGGCAGACCTTGAAGTTTATGAACCAAAGAGAACACTTAACAACTCTGTCAGTTCTAATAAATTAGTAACATAATGAATTACCATCTTCATATTGTATTAGAGTGCATAATTCTAACTCCCATTTGCCTGCCAAAAACAAAAAGAATGCTGTGCTATCTCCAATCCATGACTTTGCTCCAGCACTTATCCCACTTAAAACAACAGAATATTGAAGCTTTAAAATTTAAATAATAATCAGTTAAATTAAAAGAAAGCAAAGAGTTCAAGGTGTATAGGAACCCCGCTTCTATAGAATGCTGATATATAATACTGGCTGTATCCACAATATACATCAAAGGCAGAAGAGATGCTTATGGCCTCAGGCAGTTCTCATGGTAATGTACAGCATATCAGATAAATCAATATTATGTTTCTGATAAAACTAATAACCATAGATAGTCAATTAAGCAACAAGACCTGTCATATTGTGCATTGTAAATACTATTCTGTTCTAAAAGCTTTTGAATCTCCACAGCAACCATGGGCTTAAGTGAAAGATTGAATAAGTCCTTGAAATACTTGGCCTGCATGGTTTAATTTTAATTTGAGATACACTATGCATCTCTAGAGGTGACAAATAAAATACAGAGTGATATGTAATATAGCAAATAAATCTTCAGGGAGGTGATAAAAGGCATTTCTGTACTTGATAAGCAATCTGGAGAAGCAAGAGACTTGTGAAATTCTTCTCGTCTCTTGACAGGACAACACAGATGTATATCAATGTATGCCAGTTTCCCATTGAGGAAACAGGAATTTGTATTCATCTAGTGTTAAGTTTCTTACTAAAATGAGAATGCATCTTTCTTAAAACTGATTGTAATGATTCATTATAACTGATAGCCTGGAATGAACAAATAGTTCTATAGGAATTCAGGGCATTCAAAACTTCCATATATGAAGAAAGCTGAGAAAATGGGGTGTGTGTGTATGTTTCCTTGGTGTGTATGTGTGTGTGTGTGTACAATACAATATAGGAGATAATATACTAATATAAGATAAAACCATAATAAAATATGTAAAAGTAATCATAATTTTTCAATAATCTAGTGTGGACAACCTCAGTTAGGCTAGGGAAACAGCCTCTCTTGCAATAGTAAAACATAGTTGGCATGCAGGTTCCCAAGTTTGATTCCTGGAGCTTGCAAGAAAGACCTTGTCTGAAACCTTAAGGAGCGCATGAAAATAATGGAAGATAATACCAAGTCAGACAGATTCCTGGGTGTTATCTGATATAGCTTTAAGGTTTTAAACAAAAATTGAGAAAAGTGACACACTATTTAGTCACCTTCCTGAAAAATGATCTGGCAAACTTTAGAAATATAAGAAACAATACGAACACATTGGACAACTTAAGGTATAATTAGTATGTATGTTGAATAAAAGCATGAAATGCATTGAAAAAAATGCATCCTTTTTATATTAAAATCCATATCAATAATATGTGGGTGAGCCTTACTTATAGATGTTAGTTAGGATGCTTTATAAATGTATTATAACTTTGTATTAAACTTAATTTTGATTTTTGTCTATTAGGATAAAATACACACACACAAATACACATTCATTCATCCACAGACTACAATCTAGTTGTATATGTGGGCATGCGTTCATTCATTCATTCATTCATTCATTCATTCATTCATTCATTCAGTATCCTGCTTGTAGTGGTCAAAAACATAATAAACTGAACTGAATTGAATAAGTGTGATGAATTATTAAATTAGAATAAAAATTAAGCTATTTGGGAAAAAAACAGCCGTAAGTAGAATTAAATAGGCAGCCTTTTGGGAAATTAAGAAGCGAAATAACATTAAAAGTGAGAAATGTGATAGTTCACACTGTTTTTAATTGATTAGTTCTATACATATCTGCTGCATTTCTTAGTAACCAAGCCTTTATTTGCTATTTGGTTACTTCTAGAAATCTTTGTGAAGAACTGAGGGTAACCTGAAAGTATCTTGTAAAGCCTAATAGCGTAAGGACCATTTTTGCAAAACTGGAAGTCTGTTATTCCATTTTATTGTAGTAGCTGTTTGTGTTAATATTTTCTGTTATTTGGGATTTGAAAGTTTCTAGATCATTTTTAATCTCTGTGTGTGTATTTCTGTGCGTGTGAAAGAACATGCATAGAGGGTTTGGAACTGAAGATTAAATCAAAGTTGTCACACACATACACTTATTTAGAGAGCAGAAACCAACAAATATTTCCTCTTCAACCTTAACAATAATAAAATGTTATGCCAGAATTCTCTGGGAGGAAATGCTTTAAATCAGCACATTGTTGCATGGATGGTCCTACTCAGGGATAAAATCTAAAATTTTCCCTACTGGTTCTGTGGGCATGGCTTAATTGGTGGGTGTGTCTTGGTGGTCAGGTGACCAGGTGGGTGTGGCCAATAACAATAAATAATAAAAATAATAAACAAAATACACAAAACAATAAGAGGTACCAAAAACCAACTTTCACACTTTACACACACATACACACAACACAACTGACTCACACACAATGTAAAAGCAGCTGCACTTCATCCAAAATGGCCTCTGCAACATGCAGGAACCTCACACAGCCACAAAAAGCTCAAAAATCAATTTTCACACTTTACACACACAAATACACATTCATTCATTCACAGACTACAATCTAGTTGTATATGTGGGCATGCGTTCATTCATTCATTCATTCATTCATTCATTCATTCATTCATTCATTCATTCATTCAGTATCCTGCTTGTAGTGGTCAAAAACATAATAAACTGAACTGAATTGAATAAGTGTGATGAATTATTAAATTAGAATAAAAATTAAGCTATTTGGGAAAAAAACAGCCGTAAGTAGAATTAAATAGGCAGCCTTTTGGGAAATTAAGAAGCGAAATAACATTAAAAGTGAGAAATGTGATAGTTCACACTGTTTTTAATTGATTAGTTCTATACATATCTGCTGCATTTCTTAGTAACCAAGCCTTTATTTGCTATTTGGTTACTTCTAGAAATCTTTGTGAAGAACTGAGGGTAACCTGAAAGTATCTTGTAAAGCCTAATAGCGTAAGGACCATTTTTGCAAAACTGGAAGTCTGTTATTCCATTTTATTGTAGTAGCTGTTTGTGTTAATATTTTCTGTTATTTGGGATTTGAAAGTTTCTAGATCATTTTTAATCTCTGTGTGTGTATTTCTGTGCGTGTGAAAGAACATGCATAGAGGGTTTGGAACTGAAGATTAAATCAAAGTTGTCACACATACACTTATTTAGAGAGCAGAAACCAACAAATATTTCCTCTTCAACCTTAACAATAATAAAATGTTATGCCAGAATTCTCTGGGAGGAAATGCTTTAAATCAGCACATTGTTGCATGGATAGTCCTACTCAGGGATAAAATCTAAAATTTTCCCTACTGGTTCTGTGGGCATGGCTTAATTGGTGGGTGTGTCTTGGTGGTCAGGTGACCAGGTGGGTGTGGCCAATAACAATAAATAATAAAAATAATAAACAAAATACACAAAACAATAAGAGGTACCAAAAACCAACTTTCACACTTTACACACACATACACACAACACAACTGACTCACACACAATGTAAAAGCAGCTGCACTTCATCCAAAATGGCCTCTGCAACATGCAGGAACCTCACACAGCCACAAAAAGCTCAAAAATCAATTTTCACACTTTACACACACACACAACACAACACCACAACTGACTCACACACACACACACACACACACAAAATGCCACATACAGCTTTGTGAGATTTTGTGTGTTTGAGTGAAGAGTGAAACACACCAAATCTTAGAAAGCTGCACAAATATTTTATTTTATTATTTTATTTTATTTATATTTTTTAGATCAGGGGTCTCCAACCTTAGTAACTTTAAGGTTTGTGGACTTCAATTCCCAGAGTTCCTCAGCCAGCAAAACAGGCAAATTGAGTTGCTGACTGAGATGGATTTCAGGCAGGCAGCTTCAGTTGCTAGCTGATGCAATTGATGTAAAGCATGGCTTTCCCAGCTGGAAAGGAGCAATATAAGGTAAATGCTTCATTGCAGCCCAGAATCTTTTAAAAGGAGGTTTTCTACAAGCTCTTCGGCTGCAGAAAACATGTTTTTAAGGTTTTGGTGATGAGGAACTCAGCTGGGATCGCAGAGGAGCCTTTTAAAACCTTTTTTTTTACAAACTCTTCATCCAAAGAGGTTGTTAAAAAAAATAACTTTTAAAGGGTTCTGACAATCTCAGCTGAGCTGCAGGATCATCAAAGGCTTTTTTTTTACTTTTAAAGGCATGTTTTCGGCTGAAGAAAAACTGCTTTTAAAAGTAAAAAAAAAACCCTCTGATGATGGTGTAGTTCAGCAGGGGCAGGGGGTGGGGCAGGGATTTTTGCAACCAGCTCTCCGAACCACCTGGACCGGATCAGGCGAGCCGGTCCAAACCGGGAGCATTTCACCCCTGGTCTTACTTCCCTACTGCAAAAGGCAATTATTACTGCCATCTATTGGTCTACAGTAGAATTAAATGTCAATTCAGAAGGATTAGCAATTTCATTAACATAGCCCTGAAGAAGATGATAGAAAACAGTAAATTAGTATTTTGTTACCTTTCTGGTGGTTTTGAAGTAATTTTATATTGACATTTTCAGCTAATTAATTTGCTATTGTGATAGCAAATTAGGAAAACTAGAATTATTAGATTATGGTACAAAGTGTTGCCAAGGTGCTTCGAAAGTCTGATTAACCTGCAGCCAAAGAAACTTGGAGAATATATTTGCAGATTTACTAGGGATTATTACCTTACTCATCATATTGTGATGAATAATTATGCTGCTTTTTCCCCCTTTACAATTTACTTTCATTTGCGAATTGAAATTGTTTTTGGCTCCACAAAGAACAAGAAAGTTGGTCCTGGAGACGGGTTGGATTGACTGACATTTATTATATTGTCCTCTCTCCAAAGGCCTTCAACCTCTTTGGCTTCCTGTATTTTATGCAAAACTTTCTAGGGCAGGGCTGTGAAACTCCTGGCCAACAGGCAAGATGCGTCATGTGCTGGCCATGCCCACACCTGGTTTAGCAAAGGGGAAAAAAGTCCTGATACGTCACATGATGCCGCTGTGACAACATGAGTTTGAAACCCCTGTTCTAGGAAAACCCTTACCAAGGGTCTTTTCAAATTGGGAAGCAGAGGCAGGGAAGAAACTGCAGCATGATGAAGATGTAGAGCAATCTCATCATTTTACGAACATAAAATCCTAAATAAATTCTAAAGCATCCTGAGAAACCTCAGACCAGGGGTCTCCAACCTTGGTCCCTTTAAGACTTGTGGACTTCAACTCCCAGAGTTCCTCAGTCAGCTTTGCTGGCTGAGGGATTCTGGGAGTTGGTCCACAAGTCTTAAAGGGGCCAAGGTTGGAGACCCCTGCCTCAGACAAAAGAAGGCTTTCTTTCCTAAGGTAAGAAAGTTTTGTATGACACATTTAGGCTTTGGAGTAACTCAAAAAAGGAAATCAAAAATAATTTCTGAAAGATTCCATTTCAGAGTCTGCACCTTCCCTTCCACATTCCTAAGTGTAAATCAAAAAGTAAATTAGTCCACAGTGGCTACTTAAAGATGTTACAGCCATCAATAGCTTTCAGCTGATGTTAACTGGAAGTAGAATGAATTTTTTTCCCCACTCTGGGCCCATGCCTAGAAGCCGGAAGCCAACAGCAGGGGATGGAGATTGTTGTATTCGCAAAACAACAGCAAGAAGTGAGGCAATGCAGGAGAACCATTAACAGTTCTTTTATTAACTACAAACAATTAACTGAGGTGAGCAAGCAAGCAAGCTCTAAACTGACAGCCCTTTTATATTGGAGCTGTAAACAGCTCAGCCAATAGCAGCTCCTTAATTCTCCCGCCGGCTATAGCATCGGCGGTTAACCAATCAACTGCTGGTTACTGGTCATGTGTTCTCCAGCCGAACACAACACCCCTCCCTTCCCGGATTGCACAAGCATAATCGGCCAAGTAGGCTGGACGTCTCCTGGCTCGCTCCGACCTGCGCAGTACAACCGTACCAGGTGCTGTTGATGGGACCCGCACAGGAACTTCACGAACTTCTGGGGCTTGTTCAGCCGCGCTGGATGGAAACTCGTTGGACTGGTCCTGATGTGGCCTTTGAGGTAAATCGACAGCTGGTGAAGTTGTGGGTGGACTATCAGGATTGGGCATGTTTTCTGGACGGGACTCTTTGCTTTGTACAGGTGGTGGCTGATTCGATGCGGCCAGATCTGTGTTGCTCGGTACATTGGATGGGGGCATGTGGCGGCGCAGTTGACCCACATGGCGCCGCCACATGCGACCATCTTCCAACTGAACCCGGTATGAACGGGGGCCGGTCACTTCTTCTATTTGACCTGGTAGCCACCGCGGGTCCCCCCCAAAATGCTGGGCATACACCCAATCCCCCACTTGGAATGCGCGGGCTCCACTGGTAGAATCAGGGGGTTTCTCTGGCGAGTACTCAGGGTGCAAACGATCTAACACAGTCCTCAAATGTCGGCCCATCAACAGTTCTGCCGGGCAGCGGTTAGTCGTGGGGCATGGAGTGGTGTGTTGTGCCAATAGGTAGGTCGCTATTTTGTCTCGCCAATCTCCGGAAACTAATTTAGCTAGGACTTCTTTAGCTGAGCGGACTGTCCTTTCAGCCAGGCCATTCGAGGCAGGACGAAATGGAGCAATAGTGGCGTGGCGAATGCCCTGCTTTGCCAGGTATGCTTGGAAGGCCGCTGAGGTTAGCTGCGGCCCATTATCTGACACTAAAACATCAGGCAAACCATGAGTGGCAAAAACTCTCTTAAGTGCATGGATCAGTGCCTCTGAGGTGGTAGAGGTCATTGAGACAACCTCGACCCACTTAGAGTAAGTGTCAACGATAATCAACAACATGTGACCTTGGATGGGGCCGGCAAAATCTATGTGGACGCGGGCCCAGGGGCTTTTTGGCATCTCCCATTCAGTGGCCACTGCCGCTGGAGGAGCTGCTCTATGGATCTGGCACCTTGGGCACCCGGCCAACAGAGATCACTTCCACCTACATTCAAAACACTGCTGGTGTTTGATGAAGTACCTTTGCAGCATTCTGTACAGATTAAGAAAAGAGGGTGACACAAACCATGGGTCATTTGGCACCAGTGATTTTCATTCTGTATCAGGGATCCTAAACTGTAGTTTTGCCGTAACCCCTACCTTCAACATTTCTCATTAATATTAAGTTATATAAGAATAAAACTAGGGAAAATGAAAATCATTAATCTGATCTAAATTTCTTCAAAGAAAGTCCAGTTGTAAAAGCAATAAAGGGCAACTGGGCAAATTGTGATTTGAAGATGAAAGTATTTTGTACCTTGATTCTTCTTTTAAGTATATTTTTCTCTTCTGTAGGTTGATCCTAGGATGGTACAAAATTGTTCTGCTCTGGCCAAAGGATCATTTTCATCCAAACCATTGGAACAACTCAATTGGAATCAGTGGTTTTTACTAAGGTATATGAGCGGTGTTTCAAGTCAAAGCATTCATTTGAGCTGCTTTGTAGTCAGATTGGTCATGATGCTTCAGTAAAATCTTTACTAAAGTGAAGTTGTGTCTTCCAGGTTTTGCACAGCCCTGTCATATCCCAAATGAGGAAAAGGAAGAGGAAATAATGTTGAAGGGACTTCAGCAGCAATCATGACCAAATGATGGCGCTTAAATGGGCTATGCAACAATTTGCAATCGTTAAGTTTCACTGCATGCTTCTTTACAGACTCTCAGGGATTCTTCACATTCACCTCTAAAGCTAAAATGATGTAAATTATTATTGTGAATTGTTGTACCGTCATTTGGCGACAATGTGTACTATCAAATGACAGTGCAACAATTCACAATAATTTACACCATTTTAGCTTTAGAGGTGAATCAGTGGCGAAATCCAATTTTTTTTACTACCAGTTCTGTGGATGTGGCTTGATGGGCATGGTGTGGCTTGGTGGGCATCGCTTGGTGGGCATGGCAGGGGAAGGATACTGCAAAATCTCCATTCCCACCCCACTTCAGGGGAAAGATACTACAAAATCCCCATTCCCTCCCCACTCCTGGGGGAAGGATATTGCAAAATCTCCATTCCCACCCCACTCTGGGGCCAGCCAGAGGGGTATTTGCTGGTTCTCTGAACTACTCAGAACCTGTCAGAACCAGCTGGATTTCATCCCTGAAGTGAATGTGGAGAGCCTTATACAATTCAAGGATCTAACAAAAGTGCATATTATGTATGCTCATTTATTCACACACAGATACACATGCACCCGCACGAAGAGAACTGACTAATAAACAAAAAAATAATACACTATGGTAGTAATTGCACATATACCTTGCTTCATTTCCCATATCTGTAATTATAGTGGAGAAAACATGTTATCAAAGAATGTGAGGGCCATATCCCCTTCCTTCCTTCAAAAAAGGGGAAAAAAAACAGATCCAGGAAACTACAGACCTATCAGCCTGACCTCAATACCAGGGAAGATTCTGGAAAAGATAATCAAGCAACGAATCACTAAACATCTAGATGCAAACCAAGTAATAACCAAAAGCCAACATGGGTTTGTCAAAAACAGATCATGCCAGACTAATCTTATCGCATTCTTTGACAAAATGACAAAATTAGTAGACCAGAGGAATACTGTTGAGATAATTTATTTTGACTTCAGCAAAGCATTTGATAAAGTAGACCATAACCTACTACTAGATAAAGTAGAAAAATGTGCCTGGGCAGGGGGTTGGACTAGAAGACCTCCAAGGTCCCTTCCAACTCTGTTATTCTATTCTATTCTATTCTATTCTATTCTATTCTATTCTATTCTATTCTATTCTATTCTATTCTTCCTGTCTTTCAGATGTGACCAGGCTCAGATACAGCTCCTCTCTTTGTCTAATCCTATCAGATTCAAACTAGCCCTCCCTGCTTCCATTCAAAGCTTTCTTTCTGAACCAAAGACTAGAGGCTGCTCACCTGTTCATAGCACAACTGAAGGCAACCATAATGAGGGAATTGTGACATAATAACAAGGTGAAAAGCTGCAACATTCCACCCTTATTCAGGGGACATGCCCCTAATGACCTCTTTTTAACAATGGTCTCCTGAAAGTGCAGTTAACAACACAAATAACCCCAGATATACAGGAAAGAACCAGTCTAGCTTCCCCAAAATTTGCAAACGAATCGGATTCCTAGGATTTCACACCCTGTGGCCCTCAATCCCTTTGAGGATCTTTGCTTCCCATTTGGGGAGGGGGTGCATTTGCCTTGTGAAATTGGGGTTCAATGATAGTTTAATAAATGGTTATTTCTCCTCAATGCTGTTCTCCGTTCTTCCCGATTTTCCATGTAAAGTCTATGCAGTATCCTCTCAAATGCAGATTTTAAAACTCACCAATTATTTCAAGTTAGTTTTTCTTTAAAATAAGCATGTACATAATTGCACTGTAAATCACCCTGCATAGAAAAATCATGATGCCTTTGTATTCTCACATCAATATTCCTTAAAAGAAAAAAAAAGCAGTATGTGCAATGTGTATTATCTATAAATTTTAGCTGCTATTTTTGGAAGGGGAAAATGCAATTGGATTTATGTTCTGTCTGTGGGATTTCTCTGGATTTTGGCTATTGCAAGGAACTGAATATGAGAACTAAATGGGCCTCCAGCTGACCCAGTCCAACAGTTATTTTTCTTGTATCTTAAGATGCACACAATGTAGCATAATATATGTGTATACTAGTTTGAATGGATACTGGAATGCAAATTCGGGAAAATGTTCTTTGATATATCACCCTTTTTTCTATAAATGAAATCCTATGATTCTGAACACCAACATCTGTGAATAATTTAACATAGATTCTCTATTCCTGCTCCAAAGAAATGACAAGTTTTAATGTTCTAAAACTTTAAAAGATCAGAAGTTTATCAAGTGAGAATGACCTTGGAAAATACTCAGACTCCAGATTTTTTAATTATATGGATTTTTCCAAGCATCGCATCATGATTCAGAGGTTTGTCTTAATCTCTAAGAATTAAGCATCCATAATTGTTTAGCCATATGTCAGCATATTCCTCTCAGATATTGTTTTATCTTTTTCTATTTAAAAATTACATACGCCTTAATGTAAGTATTTCCGTTACGTAGTTAAACCGATCAAAAAAGAAAACTTTATTTGAATAAACTTTATTCATATCTCATTTCTTGTGAGCAAGAGGTGCAAAACAATCTCTTTAGTGGATTAGGAAGGAAGGAAGGAAGGAAGGAAGGAAGGAAGGAAGGAAGGAAGGAAGGAAGGAAGGAAGGAAGGAAGGAAGGAAGGAAGAAAGGAAGGCTGTTGTCTATTTTGAGATTCATTTTCATGTTCCCTGTTTTAACTGCTGGTTGCTGTTTTTTTTTTAAAAAATCCTTCTTTTGAAATGCTTGACTAAAAGCTGGAATGTCAGGGATTCAGCATTCCATAGTTCCTTAGGGTAATAATTCTATGTCACAAATTAAGGAAAGGAAGAGAACACTTCTCCCTATTTATTTTATTTATTATTTTTTTATTTATTTTGTCAAACACAGCAATATATATAAGTATAAGCATGAAATAACCACACAAATTGAATACAACCAAAGGAAACATTAGGACAGGAACGGTAGGCATGCTGGTGCTCTTATGTACACCCCTTGTTGCCAACAGATGCTACGGAATCTAAGTATTCTTTCTTTCTTTCTTTCTTTCTTTCTTTCTTTCTTTCTTTCTTTCTTTCTTTCTTTCTTTCTTTCTTTCTTTCTTTCTTTCTGCCAGCTGGTCTTCAGGTCTCTGCTGCACATGTTGGTGCATGCAGACATGCATCATGCACACAACTTTTAGTTTGGGTATACACACAGTTTGGGCACTCAGTGTCTAAAAGGTTTGCCATCACTTCCAGAAGAATAAAATTGAAAGATTTAGAAGGAGGTCCAGCTTGTGACTTCACTAGTACCTAGGATTTCCAAAGTTCTACGAATCCTCCAATAGCCATTAAAATTTAATGGTTATCTAAATAAAATGGGAAATCATTGCACACATGGGTAGTGATCACTTTATGTTTATTTAATTAATTCAATTAATTAAAATTAAATATGGAAAACATTGCGCAGCTGTTTTACGTTGTTCCTGAATGTTTTCACTATAACTGTATCTAGGAACACTTTCAGCTGGCTTTATTTAGGACATCAATTGTCCATTAAAATGGATTATTCTCAAGCAGGCCTTGATGTGTAAGCAGAGAATACTACTGTCCATTCAAAGAACTCATTTTAATCTCATAATCATTAGCAAATACTGGGGACTTACGATGGCTTCTTTAAAAGCTCTAAAATAACTACTTTTTTGGTTTTTTAACCCTTCAAATCTCAATTAAACCTCAGATAAAACATTGATTGATTTGAGACCGCTTCTATGCTGCTTCAATAGTATATCTTTTCAGTGTTGTTTCCTTTAATTTGATTATCAGGACTATCTAAATCCACGGGAAATAATCAGGCTAATTCCTTGAAAGACAATTGGTGTTTAGCTATGAACACTTCCCTTAAAAATTGATATAGAAAATCTGAAAGCATCAAAGAGCGGTAAAGATCTTATAACATGTATATTTTTGTTTGCTTACTCTTGGAAAAAGTTTGAATAGCTGAAGAATTCTTTTTTTTTCCCCATTGGGATTTAGTTGCTTTAACTGACTTGCTATACTGTAGTTTCTCTTATAGTATCTGAAACATTATCTTTAGCTTGGGTAAACTGTTTGCTAATGGGAAATGAACCATTGGATGATTCCCAGAGGAACTGAAGCAGATATTGTATAATCAATATTCAAGCTGAGAAATGCTGGCTCCCAATTTTCTGTTTCTGGGCATGTGGCTTGTGGAGTTATAAAACAGACATAGCTACATGTTGTGTAAAAGGAGAACTAAACATATTTGGTCTAAAAAACTGTAAGCAGCAGCATCTAAATATTATGATAATGGTTCAAGTAAGTAACGATCATAGTACTCCAAGAGAACGAATTAATTTGATATCCTGCTAATAAACATAGAAAATCCCATTTCTCTAAGTTTTTAATACCAGAGTCCAACTAAGAACCTGAATCAGGACAGATTTATGCTTAGGCTACTACTTGTTCTTGATTTCCTTTGCTATCTTCAATTGATTCCAATCTTGCAACTGGGGCAGAATTAGAAACCAATCGAGAGAAAAGGCTTAGCGTAAACCAGAGGTGTCAAACTCAATTTCATTGAGGGCTGCATTAGGGTTATGTTTGACCTTGGGGGGCCAGGGTGGGCATGGCCAGCTCAATATCACTCATGTCAGGAGTGCCTGTGGTGTCCCAAGTGCTATGCCAGAAAAAAATGGGATCCCGAGATCCGTTTTCAGCTGTGACAGCCTCCTGCGACCCTCTGCCAGCAAAAACAGAGTTCAGGAGGGTTGCACATGGCCCTCCCAAGGGGTGTTTTTGCTGGCAGAGGCATCACAGGCTGGTCCTTTGCTGTTAAATTGCTAGATTTAAGCACCCTGCGGGCCAGATCCTGCCCATGGACTTTGAGTTTGACACCCCTGGCATAAACCAAAAATATTGGAATCCGCCTCCATATGGTTTTCAAGGAGTTGCCAATGTTTGAATACTGTTGGGTTCCTGATACAGTGTTCTCAATCAAATCTTTGCCAACCCACAAACTACCTAGCTTCAGCAGACAGACTATGCTTTTTCTATCATTCTCTGAACTGGTTATATGTCCTTTGGTTTCTGTATAATCTTTCAGGGACTAGAACTCTGCCTAGCCCCGTGATGGTGAACCTATGGCACGTGTGCCAGAGGTGGCACGCAGCACCCACTCTGAAGGCACGTGAGCCATCACCCCAGTTCAGCTCCGCTGTGCATGCGCACACGCCTCCCACCAGCCAACTGATCTTTGGGTCTTTGCCGCACATGAACAGGGGCAGGGCATTTGCAGGGGGCTGCATGCACATGTACAGGGGCACGGTGCATGCATGGGGCCGCATGCTCATTGTATATTGGGGGTTTGGGTGTACGCACACACATTTGTGTGCGTGCGTGCTTTAGGCACTCAGTCCGAAAAGGATTAGCCATCACTGGCCTATCCAGTATGGAAAACAGTATGTCTATTTAACGTAGGGTGTGATCGATCATATTTTCATTTTACACATTTTGTTGAAAGCATATCCCTATGCTATGTTCAATGGAACTGAGTGGTGTGGCCCTGCCAATTCTATCTAAAACCATCTTCAGTAGCCACTGCATGGAGACGTACTTGAAGGTACTTCGAGTGATGCTTCACTTGACCAAGTGGATGACAGAATAAAGTATGGTACAAGCCTCAACAGATTTCATCACAACTGATGGTGTTAAACTAGAAAGGGGTGGGAAGTCACCTGGGAAGGTATGCCAGTGCTAAGCGCAGTTATTTATAGTAAGAGGAAATTGACTTTTTATAGGTCTTTGTTCCTTATTTTTCCCCCAAGGCTGAATTCAGCCATGAAAATGAAATTGTGTCAGTTTGGTTGATATGTTCAATCAAGAAAAGTAGCATGGGTATTTTTTGCTAAAATTGAACACTGTATGTAAAATGAAACTATCACTCCATGCTTTTGGTTCTGAACAATGGTAGCTTGTGAACAAAAGCTCGTAAGTTGGCTGTTATGTTATTTAAACCTTAGTTTTCATTCTTTGAATAGAAAGTTAAATATATACTACTTCATTCTTTCAGTTTATGTGTAACACAAAAAGGTGGAATTCCACCTCTAGGAGAATATAAGAAGCCTATCATGGGATTTGAATCGTAGTGCTAGACCAAACGTAAATTGTCAAAAGATTTAATTTACACTTCCCAGAATAATCTGCTTAATAACTTCTGCTTTTAAATTGAAAAGCAAACAAAGCCTGAAAAAAGATTACAAAACTAAAGATTATTAGGATAAAATTGATCCCATCTGTGTAGATAATACTTAATTATTGAAGCATGGGAACATATCCTACAATGCATGTAGATTTGTAACCATGTTGTAAAATCGTGATTGGATAGAAAAAAAGAAAAGAAACCCCACTCCTTTTCAATACCATTAAATTTTTTGTAATTAATTATTTATATAACAATATTATATTACATTTGGAATTAGTCTACACATTTAATAACTGCAATGTTTAATAAAGACTCCCCACCACCTTCAGCCCAAAACTACTGAAATAAAATCAGAAGTTATTTGGTGGGGTGGGGGGGCAAAAGATCTGTGTGCTTCATTCTGATATTGAAAATAAATTCTTGAGCTGATTAAGATATCCTGATGTAAATGCATGCAACGTGTCCCCAGCTATTATTTTTATTTATTTATTTATTTATTTATTTATTTATTTATTTATTTATTTATTTATTTATTTATTTAGTCACACATTATATATAGGCATAAGCATGAGAAAATTATACAATATATAAGCATATATATGAGTATGAATATATAATAACTATATTAATTGGATATAATGAAAGGAAACAATAGGACAGGAACGGTAGGCACTCTTATGAGAGCACAAAAGGCCCTTATAGACCTCTTAGAAATGGGGTGAGGTCAATGATAGATAGTTTTTGGTTGAAGCTTTTGGGATTTTGGGAAGAGACCACAGAGTCAGGTAGTGTATTCCAAGCATTAACAACTCTGTTACTGAAGTCATATTTTCTGCAATCAAGATTGGAGCGGTTAACATTGAGCTTAAATCTATTGTGTGCTCATGTATTGTTGCAATTGAAGCTGAAATAGTCTTTGACAGGAAGGACATTGTAACAGATGATTCTATGAGTTAAACTCAGGTCATGTCGAAGATGGCATAGTTCTAAATTTTCTAAACCCAGGATTTCAAGTCTGGTGGCATAAGGTATTTTGTTGTATTCAGTGGAGTGGAGACCTCTTCTTGTAAAATATTTCTGGACATGTTCAATTGTATTGATGTCAGAAATGTGGTATGGGTTCCAGACAGTCGAGCTGTATTCAAGAATTGGTCTAGCAAATGTTTTATATGCTCTGGTTAGTAGAGTAGTGCTTTTGGAGAAGAAGCTACGCAAGATTAGGTTTATTATGCGATACATGGCAAGATTTTGTTAAAAAGGCTAATTATGTAGGCTATAGAATACATTATTATTTTATATAACAATATTATATTACATTTGGAATTAGTCTACACATTTAATAACTGCAATGTTTAATAAAGACCCCCCACCACCTTCAGCCCAAAACTACTGAAATAAAATCAGAAGTTATTTGTGGGGTGGGGAGGCAAAAGATCTGTGTGCTTCATTTTGATATTGAAAATAAATTCTTGAGCTGATTAAGATATCCTGATGTAAATGCATGCAACGTGTCCCCAGCTATTATTTTTATTTATTTATTTATTTATTTATTTATTTATTTATTTATTTATTTATTTATTTATTTATTTAGTCACACATTATATATAGGCATAAGCATGAGAAAATTATACAATATATAAGCATATATATGAGTATGAATATATAATAACTATATTAATTGGATATAATGAAAGGAAACAATAGGACAGGAACGGTAGGCACTCTTATGAGAGCACAAGAGGCCCTTACAGACCTCTTAGAAATGGGGTGAGGTCAATGATAGATAGTTTTTGGTTGAAGCTTTTGGGATTTTGGGAAGAGACCACAGAGTCAGGTAGTGTATTCCAAGCATTAACAACTCTGTTACTGAAGTCATATTTTCTGCAATCAAGATTGGAGCGGTTAACATTGAGCTTAAATCTATTGTGTGCTCATGTATTGTTGCAATTGAAGCTGAAATAGTCTTTGACAGGAAGGACATTGTAACAGATGATTCTATGAGTTAAACTCAGGTCATGTCGAAGACGGCAGTTCTAAATTTTCTAAACCCAGGATTTCAAGTCTGGTGGCATAAGGTATTTTGTTGTATTCAGTGGAGTGGAGACCTCTTCTTGTAAAATATTTCTGGACATGTTCAATTGTATTGATGTCAGAAATGTGGTATGGGTTCCAGACAGTCGAGCTGTATTCAAGAATTGGTCTAGCAAATGTTTTATATGCTCTGGTTAGTAGAGTAGTGCTTTTGGAGAAGAAGCTACGCAAGATTAGGTTTATTATGCGATACATGGCAAGATTTTGTTAAAAAGGCTAATTATGTAGGCTATAGAATACATTATTATTTTATATATATAAAACGCCCTATAGGATAAGTTTATGTTGTGCCCATAATGGTCTATTTATTTATTTAGAGCATGGTGATGGTAGAATTAGCCAGGAGACTACAGAGTTAGTGCAGAGTAGTTATTTGGCTGCCAAAGAATGCTGGTCCATTTAGTTTGTGCTCACGTGCTATCCAGGGTGCACCACAAGAAGCAAACTTTGCAATCCTGTGGTATTATCCGGGGCATTCTCACACCATAGATGTCACCTAGTAGTCAGATGTTGCATCTAGGCAGGCTGAGCAATACCAAGGGTCCGACGATCTGCATGAAATGTCACCACTTATCTACTTGCATGTAGCATGCTGTCGGATTGGTGGGTAGGCAGAAGCTGAGGCAAGTGATGGGAGCTCACCCTGTCATGCAGTGCTAGGACTTGAACTGCCAGAGAACAGACCTTCTCCAGCATTTTTAAGCCATTGAGTCATTTCATAATGGTCTATAGCAAAAAGAACAAGCTGCTTCCATGCAAGTTCAGCGTACAAGTAAGATTTTTACTTGGATCATGATTTATAGCATGTTAATAGTCACCCAGATGAATGAACAGTCTTTCTCACAATGGTGTAAGCTTTCCATCTCAAAATCAAATTATTCATTTAGTCGCTTTCTTATCTAGTGAGAAAATGAGATGGAATTCCATATCTTTTCAAGCAACGTGATCATGTGAAATAAAGCAGGTTGGGAAGGAGCAATTTTGTGTGGGCAAAAATATATCGTTTGCCCGTTGGCGGAATCTGTCAGCTTTCCACAATGCCTTTACTCTTTCTTTATTGTGTTACTAATTCAAAAAGCTATAAAGATATATCATAAAAGCATCTAGCAGCCTTATGGCTTCATTGGAAATGCTCAGAAAAGTTCACTTGGGTGAAGTCGATATCCTTGCTCTGGCATTTTTGGTAAGAATTGCACATCAAATCTATTTTAAGTTTGTGCATATATTTATGATTTTATTGCTGCCTTTCTCGGTCTGATTCCAAATTAAATTTCACCCTTTTATTTGCATTTCTGTAGCGATGGATTGAAAAATCATCATCATCACTATAAGCATATCCTTCCCTTCAGTCAAAAGGGGGAGAATATAACATTTAATTAGGCCTTAAATCACCTTAAATTGGAAATCTGCCAGCAGCCACATCCAGGAAGAGGAGTTAGTACCACATTCGAACTATAGTGATTACCTCCAAGTCAGATATACAATGACTGGCTTCACACAATTAATTTATCTATATCAATTACTTTGAAGTAAACTCTTATCTGGCTTAGTAAAGGATAGGCAACCAACCATCCTTCAGTTAAACAGAACAATCAAACTGGTAGGAAAAAAAATGTTGTTTCTTTCTGCTAAGTGGTTTTTATTGGCATGTATGTATGTCTGCATGTGTGTACTCCCCCACCCACACAGTATATAGATATATGTGGTCCTTTTTGAATTTTTAAAAAAATTATCCTGTTTTCAAAACTTCCAGCCATTAATTCTAGATGAGATACTTATCTCTGTTCCAGGTGAAAGAAAAGAGAGGTAAGCTTCTTTTAAACTTCTTCTTTTGTGCCTTTGCACAATTCATCTGATTAAATCCATATGATCCCAGATATCCTGTGAACCTTTGCTAAGCCACCTTGAACCTCTCCTTAGCCTGGTTAAGTGTACGAGGCAAACAGAGCAAGTGCATCTATTCCAGTTCAAAACCCAGGGGGTAAGTAAGTTAAACTGGGCCTGAAGACAATGAAAAAAAGCCAATTCTCTTTTGCTTATGGAAATGGAGAAGACCAATGTACCTGTTTACTTTTTCTATTTTTTCCTACTTTTCTCTTTTTAATATTTAAAATTGTTATTATTTTTTTAATATAAAATAAAAACTAACAACTAATAATTAAAATGAAAAATTCAGAAAAATAAAAGAGAGAAGAAAAGAGCAAAAACAAAGATGCAGAAATCAAAGTAAAAAGTAAAAGGCAAAGTTTTAAAAAAAGATTTATAAAAGACAACTTCCAATTTTCTCTCACAGCACTTATAAATGTAAATATAAAATAATCCTTACTCTATGGTTAAAACATTAACATTTTCCCGATAATTGATGGTTTTTTTCTCCTTTTCTGTCATATTATTATATTGCTAAAGTTTTATTATATAACAACTGTTCTTACATTAATGAATATTTGAAAGGCTCTGAGATACCAGAAGTGGCCCATGGAAATACAGTCTTACTCTCACTCCTTATTTGTGAAAGCTTATTCAGCAGCCCTCAACCCTTACATATTTCCACCATGTCCACTTAGTATGGTCATTGAAAAATGTAACAGCTGAAGATGGAAATGGCCTGAGATCACACCATTGTTCAAATTTGTCAAAAGCACCTTCCACATCCAAACTCAAGAAACAAGTGGTAAGACATCAAGTGCCATATAAGAGCAAAAGAAAGATTTGTAAAATTTAGCCTTAGTTCAACTACATAGCAGTCTGGAGCACTATGTAGTCTGGATTTTTTCATTATTAGAATTTCTTATAAGTATTTATAGTAACTCTGTTTTTACGACCCTGTAATTCCTTAATTCAGGGTAGAGTTGGTGCACCTGGATGGAGTTGAGTATTTACTGGACGGATGCCCTTCCTGATGCCATGCGGAATTTGCAGTGAGTAAGTAAGTAAAATTGAAGTTACAACCTTCTGAATGGGAGTCTTCAGAAGTGGGAGTCTTCACCACTAGGCCACCATGCCACTCATACAGTATCTGTAGTAAAAGTAATTTTAATTATTTGAGCTTTTGCTTGATTCCTCTGTTCTTAGCATTTGAGTACAGTCAATTTCTGGAGAGATTCATTGCTTACGCCCTGTCTGAAGTTTTGATTGAAATCAAGGTATTTATAAGCTGACACATCTGAGAACATCTGGTTAGGGAAGACCATTTGATATAGCCACTGTGAATTTTATTTATTTATAGTTTATTTTAGTAATCAAATTTGTATAGCTACCCATCTCACCAAAAGCATCTTTGGGTGACACATAACAATACTTAGAGTAGCACTGGGGGTTTAAATGTGGTTTCTTTCTGCTAAGTGGTTTTTATTGGCATGTATGTATGTCTGCATGTGTGTACTCCCCCACCCACACAGTATATAGATATATGTGGTCCTTTTTGAATTTTTAAAAAAATTATCCTGTTTTCAAAACTTCCAGCCATTAATTCTAGATGAGATACTTATCTCTGTTCCAGGTGAAAGAAAAGAGAGGTAAGCTTCTTTTAAACTTCTTCTTTTGTGCCTTTGCACAATTCATCTGATTAAATCCATATGATCCCAGATATCCTGTGAACCTTTGCTAAGCCACCTTGAACCTCTCCTTAGCCTGGTTAAGTGTACGAGGCAAACAGAGCAAGTGCATCTATTCCAGTTCAAAACCCAGGGGGTAAGTAAGTTAAACTGGGCCTGAAGACAATGAAAAAAAGCCAATTCTCTTTTGCTTATGGAAATGGAGAAGACCAATGTACCTGTTTACTTTTTCTATTTTTTCCTACTTTTCTCTTTTTAATATTTAAAATTATTATTTTTTTAATATAAAATAAAAACTAACAACTAATAATTAAAATGAAAAATTCAGAAAAATAAAAGAGAGAAGAAAAGAGCAAAAACAAAGATGCAGAAATCAAAGTAAAAAGTAAAAGGCAAAGTTTTAAAAAAAGATTTATAAAAGACAACTTCCAATTTTCTCTCACAGCACTTATAAATGTAAATATAAAATAATCCTTACTCTATGGTTAAAACATTAACATTTTCCCGATAATTGATGGTTTTTTTCTCCTTTTCTGTCATATTATTATATTGCTAAAGTTTTATTATATAACAACTGTTCTTACATTAATGAATATTTGAAAGGCTCTGAGATACCAGAAGTGGCCCATGGAAATACAGTCTTGCTCTCACTCCTTATTTGTGAAAGCTTATTCAGCAGCCCTCAACCCTTACATATTTCCACCATGTCCACTTAGTATGGTCATTGAAAAACGTAACAGCTGAAGATGGAAATGGCCTGAGATCACACCATTGTTCAAATTTGTCAAAAGCACCTTCCACATCCAAACTCAAGAAACAAGTGGTAAGACATCCAGTGCCATATAAGAGCAAAAGAAAGATTTGTAAAATTTAGCCTTAGTTCAACTACATAGCAGTCTGGAGCACTATGTAGTCTGGATTTCTTCATTATTAGAATTTCTTATAAGTATTTATAATAACTCTGTTTTTACGACCCTGTAATTCCTTAATTCAGGGTAGAGTTGGTGCACCTGGATGGAGTTGAGTGTTTACTGGACGGATGCCCTTCCTGATGCCATGCGGAATTTGCAGTGAGTAAGTAAGTAAAATTGAAGTTACAACCTTCTGAATGGGAGGCCAGTGTCTTCACCACTAGGCCACCATGCCACTCATACAGTATCTGTAGTAAAAGTAATTTTAATTATTTGAGCTTTTGCTTGATTCCTCTGTTCTTAGCATTTGAGTACAGTCAATTTCTGGAGAGATTCATTGCTTACGCCCTGTCTGAAGTTTTGATTGAAATCAAGGTATTTATAAGCTGACACATCTGAGAACGTCTGGTTAGGGAAGACCATTTGATATAGCCACTGTGAATTTTATTTATTTATAATTTATTTTAGTAATCAAATTTGTATAGCTACCCATCTCACCAAAAGCATCTTTGGGAGACACATAACAATACTTAGAGTAGCACTGGGGGTTTAAATGTGGTTTACATTGTTCTTCAGCTATGGCAAGAGGATCCACGGCAGCATCGCATATACTGTACATTTATATGACAAAGTAGGTCTGTGCAGCTTATTAACATGCTTCAGAAATGTGCTCAACATAGCAGCAGGAAAAGCAAGCCTATCGTTCCACAGACAAACTCTTTAGCACCATGAAAGGGTGTAGAAAAAAGAAGAGAGGCGAACTTGTATAGGAAGTGAACCTTAGAGTAAGGAGTGTGGTACTACAAATATTCCAAATTGTCCTTAGTTTCAGTTCTATGACATATTGGAGGAAACTTTTCCCCCCCTTCTTTCCCTTCTTCTTCCATATCGAACAGATGAGCCGTGGTGGCACAGTGGTTAGAATGCAGTACTGCAGGCTACTTCTGCTGCCTGCTACCTGCCTGCAATTTGGCAGTTCGAATCTCACTAGGCTTAAGGTTGACTCAGCTTTCCATCCTTCCAAGGCGGGTAAAATGAGGACCCAGATTGTTGGGGTCAATATGCTAACTCTGTAAACCACTTAGAAAGGGTTGTAAAGCACTGTGAAGCGGTATAGAAGTCTAAGTGTTATTGCTGAATGCTATTAACAGAGTTGGAAGAGACCTTGTAGGTCATCAAGTCCACACACACACACACACACACACACACACACACACACACACGCCCAAGCAGGAGACCTTACACCATTTCTGCCAAATGGCAGTCCAGTCTCTTCTTGAAAGCCTCCAGTGATGAAGCTGCCACAACTTCCAAAGGCAAGCTGTTCCATTGGTTGATTGTTCTCATTGTCAGAAACAAAATAATTACTGACTGATCCTATAGCAACTTTAGGAGCAAACAGCCAGCACTGCATTTTTAACCTAGCTTGGGAGAAGAGAGCGGGAAGGCTTCTTGTTGAGCAAAAAGTGCAAGCAATGACTTCCTCCACCTCAATTAAGAAACAACATGTTTTTCTTCTCAGAGCTTTCCTTTTATCTACTTGTCTTCTCATGTTTCCCTGTTATTTTTTTTATCCTTCATGCCATGGCAATGGTGTTGAATGCTGATGAACTCCTGCTCCACTTAACCCAAGACATGCCTATAACTGTTTTTCACCCTCTCTCTCTCTCTCTTTCAAGTGCTAGAAATACGAGATGAACATTTATAGGTTTGGTGCTTGGCAGGTAATCTGATGAACCATGTTCCTCATATTTCTCTCTGGGCTTCAAAGAAGTTGGGATGTTTCACTCCAGCTTGTCTCAGCTGATGAGAAGATAGTGGAGGAAATCACCCACTGCAACAAAAAATGGTGGCAGAGATGCACAGCAATTCTATGACCTTGTCTGGTTGGCTTTACTGGCAAATACTTGTTTAAGACAAGACAGCATCTGATTTCTAGGTCAGTGCAATATCAAAAAATTATCACGTTATGCTACAGTTAAAGCCACAAAGACTTGATGACATTTAGGATAGCAGAATTTTCCCTAATCATAGATTACACAAGAAGCATTCTGACCTATATACAATATGTTGTTATGCCTTTCAGGAGGTTTCTCACTATGATGTAGTACAAGCTATATTGAGGAATCCTCAACAATTTGTATTTGCTGTCCTTGTCTTGCCTGCAATCGGGAATATATGCTGTTAAATTTAAAGAATGCTGGTACTGCAGCAGATCAGTTTGATCTTCTGGGTGACCTTCTGCAAAATGCTGTGTGTTCCATCCCACAGAATGGAATTTAAACACTGAATTGCTCAATCTTCGTCTGAAATTCAGGGTTGGTTGCATGCATCCCACGAGTGCTTCTAGAATGTGTTTGCTTGAAGTAATCACATCATCTTGTGGTGGAATGGACAGAAATATGTTTATTTTCCATTCATTGTCAATTTTTTTCAGGAGGCACTTAACCAACCCCACCCCTAACCAACCACCCTAGGGTTTCTGTGGCATGCCTCAGAGATACAACATTTGGCGTCCTGTTGCTAGAGGGTTACTGGTTCATAGAATCATTAACTTCAGAAACCTTACTGTGTAAGGCAGGAGGTCTCAAATGGTAGGTCACGAACCCTAGAGACTCAGTATCAATTTAGCAGGGGGTTTGCCAAGTGGGACTGTGGTTAAAACTCATTCCTGCTTTGCCAGGCTAAACAAAATAGAAAACAATGGATACAGTAGGCTCTTGACCTGCCTTACTTTGCCTGCACAAGCCATCAATTGTATTTATGGGAAAAGCGTTACATTAACTAATTTATGATTTTAGAGCGGGCCTGCGGGCAGGATGTGTCACGTGCTGGCCACGCCCATGCCCAGTTTAGCAAAGGGGGAGTGGAGTCCTGATATGTCACATGACTGCACCATGAGGACATGAGTTTGACACCTCTGTTTCGAGCATTATACTATCACAGGGTGTCAAACTTGCGGCATCATCTTGATGTATTGTGAGTTTTTTCTCCTTTGCTAAACCAGGGGAGGGCGGTTCCTCAGCCAGCTTTGCTGGCTGAGGAACTCTGGGAATTGAAGTCCACAAGTCTTAAAGTTGCAAAGGTTGGAGACCCCTGAACTAGAGAATTCTTATTCTTTGCATCTCTAAATGGATATTAGTGCCATCACCCATGACTATATCTTTTTAAAAAGGCTATTTGTGAGAAGTATTAGAGATACTATTGTGGATGAATAGATTATATTTGTGGAAAATGGCAATATAAGATGGTAGTTGGGAAACCCCTGAAAAAGTAGTCATTGTCATTAGAAGGTAGATCTCATAGTCAATGCATTTCATTCTCTCCATCTTGCTTTTCATCTGACAAATTACAGAGCAACAAAAAAAAAGGAATTTTATTTGCTGCCATAAAGTCTGTCTTTCTGCAATGCTAAACTATGCATGAATCCCCATGGCTATGCATATTTGATTCTCGTTTGCTTGAAGAGATCCTACTTCACTTGTCGAATCAAAATATCCAGCTGCAGAGGCTTGCTGGCTTGCTTACTTTATTTTTATTATTATTTATTTATTTATTTATTTTGTCATAACATTATATATAAGCAACAAATAAAAAGATTATATAGTATATAAACATATATATGAGGTAACATAAGGAAGTATAAGCATATATATATATAAGAAGAAAAAAGAAAAGAAAGAAACAAGCAAATAATAGGACAGGAACGGTAGGCACGTTTGTGCTCTTCTGCACGCCCCTTATAATCCTTTTAGGAATGGGGTGAGGTCAATAGTAGAAAGTTTTTGGTTAAAGCTTTTGGGATTATGGGAAGAGACCACAGAGTCAGGTAATGTGTTCCAAGCCCTGATAACTCTGTTACAGAAGTCATATTTTCTGCAATCTAGATTAAAGCGGTTAACATTTTATTTTTTATTTATTTATTTATTTGATTTTTATACCGCCCTTCTCCCGAAGGACTCAGGGCGGTCTACAGGCAAAATAAAACAAACAATACAAAGTACAATTTAAAATGCGATTTAAAAAACTTATTTAAATTAGCCTGGAAATTTAAAATTTACATTACATTAAAACCCCATTTAAAATTGATAAAAATTTGACATTAAAATTCAATTCAAGCCAGCCCCGCGCGGATGAAAAGGTGTGTCTTCAGTTCGCGGCAGAAAGTCCGAAGGTCAGGTATTTGGCGTAAACCCGGGGGAAGCTCGTTCCAGAGTGTGGGAGCCCCACAGAGAAGGCCCTTCCCCTGGGGGCCGCCAGCCGACATTGTTTGGCGGACGGCACCCTGAGAAGTCCCTCTCTGTGAGAGCGTATGGGTCGGTGGGAGGCATGTGGTAACAGCAGGCGGTCCCGTAAGTACCCAGGCCCTAAGCCATGGAGCGCTTTAAAGGTCGTAACCAACACCTTAAAGTGCACTCGAAAGGCCACAGGTAGCCAGTGCAGTCTGCGCAGGAGCGGTGTTACATGGGAGCTGCGCGTAGCTCCCTCTATCACCCGCGCAGCTGCATTCTGGACTAACTGAAGCCTCCGAGTGCACTTCAAGGGGAGCCCCATGTAGAGAGCATTACAATAATTCAAGCGAGAGGTAACGAGCGCATGAGTGACTGTGCATAAGGCATCCCGATCACGGAAGGGGCGCAATTGCCGAACCAGGCGGACCTGGTGGAAGGCCCTCCTGGAGATGGCCGTCAAATGATCTTCAGACGACAGCCGATCATCCAGGAGGACACCTAAGTTGCGCACCCTGTCCTTTGGGGCCAGTAACTCGCCTCCAACAGCCAGCCGCGGCTGCAGCTGACTGAATCGGGATGCCGGCATCCACAGCCACTCCGTCTTGGAGGGATTAAGCTTGAGCCTGTTTCTCCCCATCCAGACCCGTACGGCTTCCAAACACCGGGACAGCACTTCAACAACTTCATTGGGGTGGCCCGGGGTGGAAAAGTACAGCTGGGTGTCATCAGCGTACTGTTGGTATCTCACCCCGAAGCCACTGATGATCTCACCCAATGGCTTCATGTAGATGTTGAACAGCAGGGGCGAGAGAATCGACCCCTGCGGGACCCCACAAGTGAGGCACCTCGCGGTCGACCTCTGCCCCCCTGTCAACACCGTCTGCGACCGGTCGGAGAGATAGGAGGAGAACCACCGATACACGGTGCCTCACTCCCAATCCCCCCAACCGGCGCAGCAAGATACCATGGTCGATGGTATCAAAAGCCGCTGAGAGGTCTAATAGGACCAGGGCAGAGGAATAACCCCTGTCCCTGGCCCGCCAGAGATCATCCACCAATGCGACCAAAGCTGTCTCCGTGCTGTATCCAGGTCGAAAGCCAGACTGGAACGGGTCTAGATAGACGGCTTCATCCAGGTATTGGGGTAGCTGTCGCGCCACAGCACTCTCTACAACCTTCGCAACGAAGCGAAGGTTGGAGACTGGATGATAATTACCCAAAATAGCTGGGTCCAGGGAGGGCTTCTTGAGGAGGGGTCTCACCACCACCTCTTTCAAGGCGGCAGGGAAAACCCCTTCCAACAGAGAAGCGTTGATAATCCTCTGGAGCCAGCCTCGTGTCACCTCCTGAGTGGCCAGTACCAGCCAGGAAGGACACGGGTCCAGTAAACATGTCGTGGCGTGAAGCCTCCCCAACAACCTGTCCACGTCCTCGGGAGCCACAGGGTCAAACTCATCCCAAACCGGCTCAACATTAAGTTTGAATCGATTGGTTGCTCTTGTATTATTGCAATTGAAGCTGAAGTAGTCTTTAATGGGAAGGACATTACAATAGATGATTCTATGAGTTAAACTTAGGTCTTGTCAAAGGCGACGGAGTTCCAAGTTTTCTAAGCCTAGGATTTCAAGTCTGGTGGGATAAGGTATTTTGTTGTTTTCAGAGGAGTGGAGAACTCTTCTTGTAAAATATTTCTGGATACGTTCAATTGTATTGATGTCAGAAATGTGGTGTGGGTTCCAGACAGGCGAGCTGTATTCAAGAATTGGCCTAGCAAATATTTTATATGCTCTGGTTAGTAGTGTAGTGTTTTTGGAAAAGAAGCTACGCAAAATTAGGTTTACAACTCTTAGAGCCTTTTTTGCTATGTAGTTCCAGTGGGCTTTAGCATTTAGGTCATTTGATATGAAAACTCCAAGGTCTTTGACAGGGTGGGGGTCATCTGTAAGGTAATGTCCATCAAGCATGTACTTAGTGTTTGGGTTCTTTTTTCCAATACGTAAGACTGAGCATTTGCTGGTTGAGATTTGGAGTTGCCAAGTTTTAGACCAAGCAGTTAGATGATCAAGGTCTTTTTGAATGGTAGCTGTATTATTGGTGATGCTAAATAGTTTGACATCGTCAGCAAAGAGAACACAATTACTTGAGATATGGTCACAAAGATCATTTATGTATAGTATGAAGAGTGTTGGTCCAAGAACGCTACCTTGAGGAATGCCACTCTTGACAGGAACAGGATTTGATAAAGCATTGCCAATTTTAACCACTTGTTGTCTGTTAGACAGAAAAGTAGATATCCAGTTGTGAAGGGGTCCTGAAATGCCATAGGATTTTAATTTTAGGAGAAGTTTATCATGTACTACTGACTCAAAAGCCTTGCAGAAGTCTATGTAGATTGCATCTATTGCTTTGCCTTGATCAAGATTTGTAGTCCATATGTTTTTACAGTGGAGAAGTTGTAAGTTACATGATAATTTTTTTCTGAAACCAAATTGTTTATTAGAGAGTAGGTTGTTTATTTCTAAGTGGAAGGTAATGGATTGGTTGATGATTGATTCCATTAGTTTGCAGGTGACGCAGCATAGAGAGATTGGTCTGTAATTTTCAACTAAGCTGGGGTCTCCTTTTTTGAAGATTGGAATGACTGTGGCTAGTGACCAAAGTTTGGGAAGGGAACTGGTCATGAAAGCTTTATCAAAGCTATATGCTTAGGGGATCTGCTATATTAGTGGAAAGTTTTTTTAAGAAGTATGCACATAGTCCATCAGGTCCAATGGATAGAGATGGTTTCAAGTTATGAAGAGCTTTTCCAACATTATCTTCTGTGAAATCTATTTGTGTTATGTCGTCATACTCATTGGTGGTACGATTTGGGAATGTTGGGTATGTGTCATCACTGTTCACAAAAACTAAGCCAAAGAAAGTGTTAAAGAGGTTTGCTTTAACTGTTTCATCATTGCATTCATTGCCATTAGAATCTTTTAGTGGTGGGATGGATCTTGAGTCTTTAAGTTTATTGTTCACAAAATTATAAAAGGCACGATTGGATTTTGTGTGCAGAAGGTCCTCTTCTTGCTTGGTGTGGTAATTTGTGCATTCGGTTTTTATTTGGTTGCATATATTTCTGTAGCGGTTTTTGAAGTTTGCTACATAGCCCTTTTTGTTTCTTCTCCAGAGGGATTTTTTTTTTGGATTGAAGCTTTTTTATTGATATGGGTAGTTTGCTTTTCCTGATCTTGGTGGTCATTTGTGGTACGTATAGTTTAATGACTCTATTGATTTCAAGTAGGAAAACTCTATAGTGCTCTTCGGCAGTTATACAGGTTGAGAACAGATTTTGCCAGTCGAGTTGAGAGATCATTGTTTATAAGGTCATAGTTGGCTTTTTTGAAGTTGTAGTTAGGAATACTATTGTTATGACGATTTGTGTAAGGGTGTATATTGAGATGAAAGTCAATCATGCAGTGGTCGCTGTTGGAAAAGGGTTCTTTTATTTGTAGTCCATAAATTGAGTTTGTGTTGTTGCAGAAGATGAGGTCAAGGCTGTAGGAATTTAGCACCCACCCCCCTCCTAGAAGAATGAAATATTTTAGAAAATACTTAAAAGGCAGAATATATTTCCCTGGATGAGAAATGGAGAAACATGTTTTAAAGACAAAGCAGCTTCCTGACTCCCCCCCCCACCTTTTTCAATGGGCCATTAAAGCCTCAACCAAGCTCACTCAATCCCCCCCATCATTTGCAACACAATAGAACAGAAACTCACCACATGGCAAGGCTCAGGCAAGCTTGAGGGACAACCTACAATGTTAACTAAGACCCCTAGACCACCTGGGAGTTTGACAACCAATCAGGATACTCTTCCTGTGCCCCAGAAAGTTCAAAGCTCAGAAAAAGCATAAAGCCAGGGAGCACACAGGATCTCAGGCCTTTTCTGTTCAGGATCTCAAGTCATGTGATCCTGGCCACCATTAAACCATCTTTCCAAGCAGCCTCCATGTTTCCAGTGTCTTTGTCCCCACTTGGAACTGAACCCAGATGGATATTTCTTCCAACAAGGCAATTGTTGAGTCTTGTATTGTTAGTTACAAGTTGTTCAAGACTTAGGTTTGTAACTGTGTTGTATAGTGTAGTATGGATTGGATCAGTTATACATTCATTAGTTATCCAGTTAATAAGTGGTAGATTTAGGTCACCCAGGAAGATGAGAGGATATGGGCAAGAGGTAGCTCATGTTAGCAGTGACATTAACATATTTGCATGGGTAATGTCATAGTCAGGGGCTCTGTAGCATAGTAAGAATCTAAGTGTGGTGTTAAGGGATAGGTCGCATACAATAGTTTCAGGAAGATAAAGTTTATGTGCAACTTGAATGTTTTTTAGATTCAGTGACTTTTTATAAAAAATAGCCACTCCACCACCTCTTCGGTTTTCACGATCTGATCGATAAACTTGATATTCTTTGTTTGAAACAATGGAGTCAGGGAGGGATGAGTTCAACCATGTTTCACAAACAAATATAATATCGAAGGTACCACTGTTTAACAAGAGGATAAATTCAGGTAATTTGTTAACAATGCTTCTTGCATTTATCAATTTGGATTTAAGATTTATTTATTTATTGTTTATATTAACAATAATATATCTGTAGTGGTTGGTGTTGAAGAGGTAAGGGGCGTACATACCTAGTATGCACTTGTTTGTTAGTACTTGTTTGTACTTATTTATGTTATTTTTTACTTACTTTTATTTATTTATTTATTTTATTTACTTATTTATGTTAGTACTTGTTTGTTAGTGCTTGTTTGCTTATTATGTTTTATCTGCTTTTCTCCAAAAACTTTCCTTTAATTTTATTCCCACAATAATAATTCTGTGGGCTAGACTGGCCCTAAAGAGAGTAACCAACACACATCTTCATCAGAATGCTATACTTGACTCAGAATTTTGGATTTAGCCAAATGCAGCACATCTCTCTATGAACTTTCCATTTTCTAGTAATCTCTAGTAAAGACAAAATGAGATGAATGTTGGACTAACTTGAAAATAATGACTGTCTTGTGTCCAGTAAAGTGCAACACTTGTTATATAAGAATTATAATGGAATATTATATAATGTTTTTGAGGGGCCAATTCAAATAGTTTTATATTAGAAGCCCTGTATGACTCAGTGTCTTGCCTTCGAGTCTTGTACATTCATGATTCTTGAGACTTTTAAGACTTTTATCTGGGTGCTTCTGCCAAATAAAGTATTAGCAGATGGTTTTTAAAATCTGGGAATTCTCAGATATGGAATTTCAATTATAAAATGCTTTCCCTAGAGAGGAATGTCTCTATTTTAGGTGATTTTAATTTTAGGTTTTTTGTTTTTTTTTAAAGAAAATCTTCATGTCCTTCAATGATTTATAGATCTTCAAGGTCTGTAGAGATTTTCATCGCTTTGTGTATATTAGTTTTATTCTCTGAGGCATTTTTATGCTGTATTAAGTTTTATGCTGTAAAACAGCGTTTTGTCGTTTGTAGTTTTAAACTTGTCTCGTCTTTATGTAATTGTTTGCTTTGCATTATTGTCTGCCCAGAACACTGTGCTTATTGTTTACAAGGCACAGAGTAAGTAAGTAAATATTCTAGCCCTGTGCAGTACAGCATTAGGAGAGATGAATCATCAGACCATGTATACTACTCTCCTTAGTTTTATTTAATTCCATATATATTTTAGAAACTAAAGGCTGAATGACACTTCCTGCTTGCCCAAAACTGCAAGGACAGAACACCTATTTTTTAAAGAAAACAGGAATGGATGACCGGTTGCCTCAGCTCAGCCTTAGCCTGCTGGGAGGGCACCTGAGTTTTCTTGTTCCATATCACAACTAGTATTTTTCCCACCTCTATTGGCACACGAGAGCAGTCCGATCCACTGACTGTGTTTCATTCCGTCTCAGATAAATGCTCCAACTGGCTGGTCTGGGCTCTGAGGGATAACCCCATCAAGAGCCACCATTTCTACCAATTCTTTCCCTCTGTTGCAGCAGAATATATACATGCTTACTCTGAAACCCTGGTCCTGTGTTTTGATTTCTACATGTTCAGTGGTAGGACAATGAAATACTGACTATTGCTCTCTTTTTCCTTGGTGAAATTGGCAGCTTTCTCCTTCTAGCCCAAGTTACAGGAGGAGCTATAAAATTGTTTCTTCCTCCTCTTCTCAATCCTCAAAGACCTGCCCATTGTTTTCCTGGTGTGATTGGGACAGGGAAAAGAATCAGAGGAAACCAATTCTCAATTGACCATGTCAACCATGATCCAGACAGAACATCTGGTCATCATTATGGCCAAAGAGGAAGGATGGGTTGAAATCCACAAAGAGACTTCTTAAGGTACCGTAAATGTCCAGATGGTTTACATATGGGAGAAATGCAGCTGAAGTTTTAATGTGGAAAAGCCTTAAGAACAACCAGATAGGAAACAAGGAACTACAAGTCCATAGAACTTAATATTCAGGCTGGAATGTCTGCAAATAAATAATTACCACCTCATGCCCACAATTATCTAAACTATAGTGACCAGACGTCGTGCTTTTGGCGGGACAGTCCCACTTTTTAATAATTTGTCCCGCGTCCCGCAGCATTTCAAAAAAGTCCCGATTTTTTTTTCCACTCCCATTCTGAAAATGGGAGGTGGCAATGCAAGAGGAGGAGGAGGAGGCGGAGAAGGGGAGTGGTGGAGAAGGGGGCGCGAGATCGCCCGCTGCCTGGAAGAGCCGAGAGGAGAACCGAGGAGAGCCGAGCCTGCCTGGAAGAGCCGAGAAGCAGCAGCCGCTCCTCCTCCTTCAGCCAGGTGGCGAGACTCAGCGCACAAGCGCAGCGTGCGCCCCCCCCGGTCAATGGTGTCCCGCTTTGCAATCGCTGAAATCTGGTCACTTTAATCTAAACCTCACTATTCCTGAATTTAGTGGTAGAACGTCCTGCACAAAGCAATCATGCATTTCTTCATGTTTTGTAGGTCTGAGACATAGGGATCTCACATATGCCTGCAAGTTTCTCCAAAACTTTCAATTAATTTTGTCAATGCATGTTTTCTGCAAGACACAGTAACAGAAAGCATGTGGATTCAGGAGTTTTCGACACCATGGGATAATATGGATAAAATGCTGATGTAAGGTTGAAGATTCAGCACGAGCTCTGCTTTCATTATCCACATTTTAGCAAGGAGATCCAAGAGAGAGAAGCCAGTGGAATAGGCCTACAGCTACTCCTGCATTTTGAGGAAGTCTAGATGTGTAGCATATGTGTAATTTTTTGTTTCACTTTGGCAATCCATACAAACATGCCAAAGTTTGAGGCATGCTTCTGGAAGTGAACCAGAGTTCCAATCTATCCACATATCCATTTCACATGAGAGTGCAAACAAGAAGCTAACAATTCTTACATTCTGCAGATGCCAGAGTGAAATGTAGGGTCAATATTTTGCTGAGAAGTTCCAACAATTTACTGTTCTAAAAGTCTGGATATGCTAAATAATACACCAAGAGGCACACTTTGAGATGTGGATACCAGCTTTTCCTTACTTAAACAAAACAATTCCGCTGCCCCCTCTCTATTTACAAAAGAAAATAGGTGCACAAAAGAACCGCAGTGAACACATTCATTCCATTCACACTGCTGTGCTGTGTAAGGCGGGAATAATTAAACCTCGGATTGTGATGTAAGCTCTGATAGAGAGAGTAGATGCATTATGCATGAGAAAGGGCTTTTATTACTGGATTCTTTTTCCCCCCTCTCCCCTCATTTGGTGCCATTATGTACCACTTGGATCAATCCATGTCCTTTGGAAGAAGAAGAAAAAAAGATCACAGTGCTTTGGAAATTTTTTCCATACTGAATGCATAACATGCATATTGTCTACATATATTCTCAGCTGTTATCCCGCGGCTGAAAATGCTTTCCAATTTTTTGAAAGAACATTTATTTTGTGGCAGGGCTCCTGTTTCTTCCACCCCTCCCTATCCAATTAGAAGCTTCTGGATTCACTGGATATAATTTTTAATGTTTCTGCTGGTGGTATAAAGTTTTAAGATTAGTACCTTTGGAAATTGAATCTGATTTTTAATGATTATAGTGTCACATTTCCAGCCCAAAATACTTTAAAAATGTCATTAGCAGGCATACTATTAATCATTTTGATATTTTTACCATTAAAATATCTTTCTTTTTTCATTAAAAAAATAATGAATTTGAAAACAGAGATAGAATCTATAACATATTAATGGCAGGGATGGAGAGCAGATTAATATGCTTAATTCTCCTTTGCTCATGACATTTCTGGTTATGTGTTGCTTCTGTATAAGAGAATGGAAGATTTAAAGAAAATCTTCAATATTTGGGGTCTTTTTCCTCCTTACTATATTTTTATTCTTCCATTTGTTTATGTATAATGATATGATTTTGGGAGGTTTATTTGGTTGAGTTTAAGCAAGTGGTCAGCTTTGTATTCCCAAACACATTGCTCTTTTATAATAATAAGTAAATTCATTTTATATGCTCCGTTTCCAACCAAAGAGTTACAACCCTTATCAAAATGTATACTTCACACTGATTTGAATGAAATGATGATCTATGTCATATAGACATCAAGCATGAAAGCAATGCAGTCAACTGTGGGAAATGTATAATATGAGTCACATCTGAAAAGCTTGCCCAATCAGCCAGCTCACATAGCTGTAGAGTTACCCCTATGTGAAAGTTTGCCACAGAAAAAGAATATCATACTCAACTTATTTTGTTCATATAGTGTAAGGTAAGAGAGCCTAGCTTATATGTTTTTTACCCCGATTCAAAGGTGCGTTGGAACTCTTTTTAAGAATGGTGGAAACATGCTGCCAAAGCTAGGACTACTGGATCTGTGCTACTAAAAACCAGGTCTCTATGGAGATTCTCAGTCATCCAGTACATGGTTGTTCCAAAGGTGCCTTTTCAAGAGGCAACCAGACTTTTTGGTTTTTCTTTGAAGAGGTTTTGCTTCTCATCCAAGAAGCTTCTTCAGCTCTGACTGGATGGTGGGGAATGTAAGGATTTCTATTCCTTGCAGACAGTTAGTTTGTTGCATGGCACAGCAGGGGAACAAACCCATCAGGACTAGATTCAGGAGTCCATCTGCATTTGAAAAGATAAAGGCCGCTCTTTTGAAGACAGCAAAGTCCATATTTTGGACAGAAAGGACATCTGGTTTGAAAAAGGGATCAAAGAGATTATCTAGGTCAAAATTGAACAGCCCTCTCTCAACAGAGGGGGGTGGATATGACATCACCTATGTCCAGTCTACAACACAGTTCTTTCAGCAGTTCCAAGAAGACTCCACACCCATTTGCATCACTCAGGTGACCCTGATGACACAGATAAACCTCCAGGTGGCCTCAATGACTCTCTAAAAGAATGCAAATGACCAGCTGTCTGCAAGGAGTATAAATCCTTCCATTTCCCACCATCCAGTCAGATCTGAAGAAGCTTCTTGGATGAGAAGCAAAATATCTTCAAAGAAAAACCAGAAAGTCCAGTTGCCTCTTGAAAAAACACCTTAGGTAAAAACCAGATCATCACAGCAAAGAGATACCGAAATAGTGATCACTTGAAATATTGCAGCCTGACTGTGGTAGGCCTAATCTGAGATCTAAATTCATATTCAGAGTTCCATTTTTGACAGCACTACAAGAGAAAGGGAACACAGGCATTATGTGATTTGTCAATGCCCTAGATCTTTCAAGTTGATGCTCTGATGTCTCCAGTTCTGTTTCACTGTGCAAGAACTGTGGAATATTTAAAGAAAACTAGTTAATGTATTGTACTAAGATGCACATACAGACCCGAATATTTTTCCATCCTCAAAAACCTAAAGAAAATTTCAGAAGCTGTGCTAGAGTTCATAATGTAGTCCATAATTATATAGTTAATTTATTATATAATTTATCAAAATGTTTTCATCCTTGTATGATAATGTTGAATCCCAGTATTGATGCAATATACAAGATTCTTCCTCTACAGTACCTTCTATATTGTGACTGTATATTTATTAGATTACCAAGCCCAATAGTTGTGAATAGTTTCTTACTACTGATGTCTAAAAAGTTTGCTCTTATACAGAAGAGATTTCTTAACTCACACTACCCAGAAATGCTGTTACAATGTTAGCACAGAAAGGAAGGAAGGAAGGAAGGAAGGAAGGAAGGAAGGAAGGAAGGAAGGAAGGAAGGAAGGAAGGAAGGAAGGAAGGAAGGAAGATCCACTGAACAAGTTTCAAAGATTCAAATTGGGGAAAGTAAATTAAATCAAACTAAACTATTTCAACTGTATACCTAAACTCTATCTATAGGAACAGACCATGTGAATTTCTTAAACATTGTCCCTAATTTGGAAAATGACTTATTTTGTACTTCTGCCAGTTAGTCATAGCCTTGATCATCAGATATAGAGCCTTAGATGTGCTCTTAAAAAAAGGGCTATAGTGTATGTTTACAAGATTGAATCAATTCAATTATGAACTAAATCTGACTGAGACCTACTGTAAATTCATAAAAGACTCACAACCATCTTGTATAGTGCAATCTTCTTATCCACAAGATTCCATTCAACACATGCTAATCCTCAGAAATGATTTCCTTGGATGAAACACCTATTATCTTGTTGGCCAGACTGAGCAGAATGGAGGAAAGCCAGACCAAACAAGGGCAACACGCTTTCTTTCCTCTAGAGCCTTACCTCTAGCTAACAACTTAAAGGAAAGCACTAGTTTCCCTCATTCTTGGCTTCTCATGCATTCTTTTCTTGTGGATCTCCAATAAGAAATGTATCTAAGCAATATTCCACCTCTTCATGCTGCCACAACCCCAATAGAATACTCCAAACTTTGCCCTGCCATTGTTACCCTAGTAATATAATACCCTTATAATAATCTGAGCATCTCCTTCCATTGGCCTTGCCCCAGTGCTAGTATGTTTTCCCCTCATGTTTCTAGATTTTAAGGAAATAGGGAAAATAATCTATTCCTAGCATATTACCAGAGAAATGGGAGCATGGTGGCTCACATGGTCAGGACACGTTCGAATGCTGGTGGGCTTGCTAACCTCCAACCCAATGTCCTAACCATGGGGCAGACTGAGCCCCTGTCCTTCACTTTAGCTCCTGCCAGGGACACCAACTGGGTATCCCCCAGGCAACAGTGATAATCCTTTCAACCCAGAAGCACCTTGGCGAATACCAGAGAAATGATACCATTAAAACTGCTCAATGTAATGAAGGCTATGCCTTCCTCTGAAAAGACAAAATGGTATGCATTTGCTTTACATCGCTGTGTCAGCTTTTAGGACACTCAGATGTCTCTTTAAAGGAAACATTTTCCATTAAATTATGGCTTCTATTGGGCCCCTGCCAGGACACAGTAATCAGACATTGTGATCTGTTTGTATGCTAAACAAAGCTGGATTACAACTGTTCAAATAAAACCAAGGAAGTTAAAATTTAATCTTTTTAATGAAGCAAAACGTAGCATGGCACCAGGAATAGGGTGCCAAAGAAAAGCTTGATTCAAAGGTAGACTGCTGTGCAGAATAGAAGAAGCTGTCGTGAAGGCCCCTGAAATATTAAAGCCGCACTACTTGAAAAAGTTTCATCTGAACTGGCAAATTATGCATAAAGGAAGCGGGTTATTATGAAAACAAAATTAGTAAAAACGAATCACCCAACATTCCTAGATTCCTTCAGAGCCAAAACTAATGTTGTTTAGAACAGCATGCAAATTATAAACTGAAAACAGCCAGTAAATGTTTCTGCTGATGGGAGAAGATATTTCTAAACTAGTACTAGGCCAAATTGCTGGTTTGTCCTGGTTTTGTATGTGAACGTGTATGAGAGTGTTAGAAGAAATATCCATCTGGGTTCAGTTCCAAGTGGGGAAAAAGACACTGGAAACATGGACACTGCTTGGAAAGATGGTTTAATGGTGGTCAGGATCACATGGCTTGAGTTCCTGAACAGAAAAGGGGCGAGGTGCTGTGTGCGCCTGGCTTTATGCTCTCTCTAAGCTTTGAACTTCCCGGGGCACAGGAAGAGTGTCCTGATTGGTTATCAGACTCCCAGGGGGTGGGGGTCTTAGCTAGCCTTGCTGGCTGATATAATCTTCCCAGGTGCCATGTGGTGAGTTTCTGTTGCTAGGTGGGTCCTATTGTGTTGCAGATGATGATCCCATTGACAAAGGTGGGGAGAATGAATTTCTGCCTCTGATCCATTGACAAAGGTGAGGGAGGGAGTTTCTGTCTCTGACCCATTGACAAAGGTGGGGGGAGGCTGGAAGCTGCTTTGTCTTTAAAACATGTTTCTCCATTTCTTATCCAGGAAAATATAATCTTCTGTCCTTTTTAATATTTTCTAAAATATTTCATTCTTCTAGGAGGGGGTGGGTGCCAACTTCCTACAAGAGTTTGTATGTAAATTAATGTCTGGTATATGATATATAGAATAGAATAGAATAGAATAGAATAGAATAGAAATTTTTATTGGCCAATTGTGAGTGGACACACAAGGAATTTGTCTTGATGCATATGCTCTCAGTGTACTTAAATAAAAGATATGTTTATCAAGAATATGATTTTTGAGGATGGGATGGGGCTCAGATTGGAGAGGATGCGTGTTTCCACATATCTGGAATATCTTTTCACCTTATTATCCTTCTTTTTAAAAAGAAAATCTTGCCTGGGGCATTAGAAGCCTAGAGTAGTTCTGGCTGTTATGCAGATCATTAGATCCCTATCCAGCCATGCTAATGTCATACTCCTGACACATTATTCCCCATATCCTGCTTTGTGTAAATAGTAAAAAAAAAAAAAAGGAAAAAAAATCGGGGGAACTAGAGTTGCCATTACAACTACAGTGTTTTAAAGTCAGTAAACCAAACAGATGATAACTATTGTTCCCACTGTCTCCCTCCATCTCAGAAATCATTTTGGCCCCTATGCCTAGAAATAACTGAAGTAATGCCATATATGCCACCTGGAAATGGAATTATGAGATTGTATATTATGAGAAGATTGAATCATTTAGCATAATACAAGAGGTAAAAGAAAATTAGAGCTACAGCGGATAATCAGACCTGCAAAAGCAACTTTCTTTGTATGAAGCTGGATTACTGCATGCTAAAGGATCAATACTGCAAAACTACAGTTTATTTTTTGAAAATGTAGATCTCAGTTTAGATAATGTATTCCAACTATAATGGCAGGCTCATGAAATGACAGTGCTGAATTTAAAATGAATTATGTGGACTGCGGGATATAGGATTATCTAATTTTTCTGCCGTTTCCACTGGGGGCAGAAACTAGATTCCTGCCTCTTGTTTCTGAAGTAGTTACCAGAATAAAGAATGTGACAACAGATTGCCTCTTTTGCCATCAGATTATGAGGTTGATATATTAAAAAAATACAGATTATAGAAGGAAACCCCCCCACAAAAAGGACCTGTGATGGATCAAGTATGAGAACAGTCCAATAGGTGAACAGCAAAAGAGACTTAAATACCTCTAGCCTTCCAGCCCAGCTAGCATTTTGTTTCTAGTCATAGATTTGGAAGTGATAGTTTAAACTACTTGGTCCAATTCCCTGCTTAGCATAGGAATCTAAATTAATAGATCTCCAACAGATGGCTATCGCATACCACTGTCATTTTGAACAGTGATATGAAATAAAGCTCACCAAATCCCTTGATAATTGATTCCACTTAACTGTTACGAAGTTTTCTTAATATTCAACTGGAATTTGTTTCCCTGTAATTTAAGAAAAAAAAATATTTTTTCCCCATACACTTGGAAAAAACAGGTCATGGACACCTTTTGTGTGACAGCTTCTGATGTATTTGAAGAGGACTCCCATATCTTCATAATATAATTAGGATTGTTAGAAAGTAAATAGATGCATTATAAAATCAGGAATTCCATTTATGACTGTACAGGACTTGCAAAAAAACCCCTTCCATCTATCAAGTCATTGACTTTTGCCTGGATTGTGAATAGTGAAGCAGTCAAAACTCCAACAAACTGTCCTCATAACAATGGCCCAGTTCCAAAAAGGAGATGGAAATTGTATTGAGGGTTCAGGAATTCACACAGCATGTGTGACACCTGAAGACACACTGAACACACTTTCTCTCTTCAAGTGGCCATCTTTTCCCCTTGTTAACTTCTGGCTCTCTACACATTGTCATTGGGTGTTTTAAGAGCTAAAGCAGGGGTGAAATCCAGCAGGTTCTGACAGGTTTTGGAGAACTGGTAGCAGAAATGTTGAGTAGTTTGGAGAACCAGCAAATACCACCTCTGGCTGGCCCCAGAGTGGGGAGGGAATAGAGATTTTGCAATATCCTACCCCCAGGAGTGGGGAGGAATGGGGATTTTGCCGTATCCTTCCCCTGCCATACCCACCAAGCCACGTCATAGAACTGGTAGTAAAAAAAATTGGATTTCACCACTGGGCTAAAGTGTCTTGCCTGCAATTCACCCCACTATATCAGGGGTGGGGAACGATGGCCCTTTTATGACTTGTGGACTTCAACTCCCAGAATTCCTGATCCAGCTATTCCCCATCTCTGCTCTATATCAATGTCAAGAGGAGCAGAGCTTGCCTCTGAGATTTTTCACTCATGATAGTGGGGTTTATTTACCAGTTCTGGAATTGCCAGGTTAATTGGATCGCTATTAACCTTGGTATGCCCAGATTAATTTAGATTCCTCCTCAGTCTTCTCTTTTCCGAACTAAATTTAACCGGTTCCTTCAATCCCTTCTGGTTAAGGCAAAGTATCCAATGTTCATGTATGTTGTTCTTCTCTAACCCTGTTCCGGATTCTCTGAATCTTTCTTACAATGTGGAGCTTGATTGAGTACTTAAATGATCAATTTTTTTGCAGAAAATAATAAGACTATTATTTCCTATGATTTGGATTTACATGTCTACATTTGCCCTTTCATTTTCCCTTTCTTTTTAGCAGCAGTTTCACACTGTTGACTCTTATTTGGATTGGGCAACAACTACAGTTCTAATATCATTTTCTACTGAATGCAATATCATCAAGTCAAATTTTCTTTGTCCTTTTCCAGCTTAGTAATAACTGCTTCATTTTATCCTCCCTTCTCTCTCCAGGCTTGTTCCAGCAGTACAAGTAGATGGAGTAGGTTTCCACTCAGCTACCTCTAGTTATTGCAAGTGCTGATTGATGCTGTGAGGCAATGTGAAGTACATCTTTGGAACAAATGGTGTGGCCACTTCACCTCAATGAAGAGAACCATGTTACCTCCTTGGTATGCAGTTCTTCATTAAGATTCCAATTAGCTAGCCCAACCAATTTTAGACCACTCGCAGATTTATAAGAATTCCCTTCACATCTTCATCCAAGTCATGCATGAATAAGCTGAACAGTTACAGGCCAGGACTAGCTCTTCAGAACTGCTCAGTTGAGTGCACTTCTATTTCTTATGGAAGACTAAAAGACAAACAAGAAGGAGTCAAAAATCCTGCATTTTCTGTAGTATCTATTTCCTTTTGGCAACCTACTGAACAGGTGGCATACAATTTCTTTTGAACAGAACTGAAGAATCCCTTAGCATCCTTTACCAACCTTAGCTCATTCAGGGCTTTAGTTTTCCTGACACCGTTGATACAAATCTTTGACAAAATGTTTTTTCTTACCTACTATATGTGTTTGTTTGTTAGTTTTTGGGTTTGTGCTTAGATATTTTTTGTGCAACCAAAATGACTTGTCCTGCTGGCTTGTTTTCCTTGTTGGAATTGTCTGTGGTTCTACTTTAAGAACTTTGTTGTTTTGGGAACTGCCACCTATTAACTTCACCTGCCATGGATTTCTACTAATTACTGTGGGCAGTAACTCAGAGTTGACGTTATTAAGAGAATCACGCTGCAGAGGTGACATGATTTTTTTCCACAAAGCAAAGAAGCAAAAGGAATTGCTTTGATGGAGCACTTCATGTTGTCTCAAAGTCTTTCCCACTCTACGCTCATGCACCCATGTCTCCTACTTGTCATTTACCTAAATAAGAAGAAGCTACTGAGGCATAACTGAGCAGGAACTTCTGGCTTTGGAAAGGGCACACTGATAAAGGCAAGTGATATAGCCTCCAGCAGAATTGGTTAAAGTTCTTGTCAAGCAGTGCCAGAATAGTTGAGCAAGGCACCCATCCGCAGGATGCATAGAATGATGCCAGAGAAGGCTAAGCAGGGTGTTCTCCAGCAGTATTTCAAAAGTTTGGTGAGCACTGCCAGAGAAACTAAACTGTAGACAGACAATGAAACAGCCAAACAATATGGTCCCTTTGTTTCGCTCTCAGAAACAAAGGACCACTTTGCTCGCTGAAACATCTTCACGGAAGCGTTTCTCTTGTATTTGAACTGAAATGATACCCTTTCAAATATCTGCACTGTCCTATTAATAATTACTGTAGCTTTATTAAAATTCATTTTTGAAGGCTGGTGACTATTCTCGGATCTAGTTTCCTTTAATATCAAGGATTACAGTCACTTTCTGGCAAAATTCCCACTCCTGTTACCTTTTCTGTTAAGTCATGGCTAACCACTAATTCTGCTACCCATTAACACTAATTAGTATCAACTGAAAGATCACTGATTCTCTAGTGCTTTCCTTCATCCTATAAAAAGGAAGAGTTTTCAGCAAGAGAGATCACAAAGGACTATGCAGTCAATCTTCCGAGAGGATAATTAAACTCCCTGTTACTTCCTGACTTTTTCAAAGTCATGCATTTGTTTTGGGGAAAATATAATCCATAGCTTCTCCTGATTGGATGGCTGTTCATGGAAACTCAAAACACTGCTGTTTTGGGGCAGTACAGGGTTTAGTGACAATGGTCCCAACAACAAATTTATTCAAATGTTGATAACATCTATGGCGGGCATCTTCAGAGGAAAGGGGTTTGTTATTTGGACCATGAGAACTGAGAAGGGACTGAGTGAGCTCATATCTTTATAGCCAGGTGGCCTGACTTTTGATGGATCTTTAGATAAGTTGGTTTGTGATTGGTGCAGATTGGTGACAGCTGGTCTCTGGTCGTTCTCACCAACCTGCACTAGAGCAGTTTGAAGAGCTTGGAAAAGCTATTTAGATGCTGTGATGTGGCTATAACATCTACAAAGATGAGAATAGTACACCAAAGTTCTCTGTGACACTTTATGAAAGTGAGGGTTGAACTTTGAAGAAGCAATATAGGAAGAAACTGATGCTTTTGAACACTGGTTTTGGAGGAGACTCCAAAAAAACACCACAAACAGAAAACAATGGATCATTAAATAAATCAGCTTACTCAAGGCACAAATAACCAGGATTAAATTATCATATTTTGGATATATTATGCAAAGACTTAGCTCACTGGTAAAGCTTCTAATACCCAGGTGTCAAATTCACTGTGTCATGTTGCCATCACATAATGTTTCGTAATGATTTTTCCCTTCACAGAGCTGGGGTGGGTGTGACCTGCACGTGACACATCCAGCCCGTGGGCCTCCAGTTTGACACCCCCCTTTTTTTTTCTTTTTTCATTTATATCCCGCCCTTCTCCAAAGACTCAGGGTGGCTTACATTACCCCTGCGCTGATACTTGGAAAGATGGAAGAAAAGAGAAGAAGAGGATGACCATCATTAAATTGGTTGGACTTAATTGCAGTGCTCTGGGTACAAGAATCTTCAAGATTCTTTGAATGCCTTAAAAAAAGAAGAAATTAGAATAATACTACTGCAAAAATTCAACAGGTTGCCTCCACTGTCTTTGGAAATTCATCTTCTGTTCTGAGATATAGCAACAGCTTCAAGGTACAGATTCCTTTCTTCAGGAGTACCCTCCATTACTGTCTACAAAGTACCAAATGACCCACCCAATTTCCTAAAGCAACTTTTTAAAGCAACTTTAGTAGGAATGAAGGGAGAAAATAACTTTCCCTCCCTACTCCCATAAATGAAATTCTGGACATGAAATTACAGAGAATACTATCATAAATTTTAGAGGGCTCACAGAATAGTAAATATGTACAGATACTGTAGAAAGTTTAGTCTTAGAAGTTTTTTTTTTTTTTAAGATTTATATATGCATTTGCAAAATCACAAACCTCTGCTGCTTTTTCTATGAAAGAGTTGGCAGATATTCTTCTTTTTTTTTTAAAGCTTCCGATTATATGGCCACATTACTGAATATAAGCACATACCTGGTGGCAGTTAACAGTTTATCAAGAAGATCAAGAATATCAGATAAAAACAGTGATTCAGCATTATCCATGTCAACTTAATGAAGGAATGTTATACAAGAAATGATTTGACAAGAAATTGTGGAAGCAATAACAATAAAATATCCATGCTTCAAGGACTGAAAGATATTATCGTAAGGAGACTATTCTCATGCATTTTATTTTAGAGTTGAGGCTTTAAAAGGCTTCCAGATAACTTGGATGGATTGTTCCCAAACATCCACTAAAGAATAAGTTTGTGGGGAAAGAGTAGGACAATTTGGGCGGTTAAAAGGTAGGAAAAAAGTCAGAACTGTGATATGCAGGTATCAAAGGAATATGTATATTAAATAGTTGCTGAAATTAAGTGACATATACCTGTTAAGGATAAGGCAGTAGGAAGAATATGTTATTTAATTAGACAATGTCAAGTTAAAAGTGTGGTGGCACAGTGGTTTGAATGTAGTGTTGCAGGCTAACTCTGCCAACTTTAGCAGTTCGATCCTGATTGGCTCAAAGTTGACTCAGTCTTTCATCCTTCTGAATATCCTTCAGTAAAATGAGGACCCAGATTTTTGGGGAAAATATACTGACTCTGTAAACTGCTTAGAGAAGGCTGTAAAGCACTATGAAGTGGTATATAAATCTAAGTACTATGGCTATTAAAGGCTTGTAACAAAGTGAATATCCCCAGTTAATCTTTAATAGCAAGAATCTGCTATTACTTGTCCATTCCCAAAATGCCCCATTGGGAAAAAAAATGAGTTAATTCTTCACAAGAAATATATTATTAATATATAATACTGTAGGGGTTGGTAGACACTGACTTTAAAAAT
Source organism: Ahaetulla prasina (assembly GCF_028640845.1). Taxonomy (NCBI): domain Eukaryota; kingdom Metazoa; phylum Chordata; class Lepidosauria; order Squamata; family Colubridae; genus Ahaetulla; species Ahaetulla prasina. The sequence goes on from NC_080539.1 coordinate 126,628,302, forward strand.
CGCTCGGAATTACATGCTTTAAAACATATCACATCATTATTTTCTCTTTCTGAAATAAAATAGACTTGTTGGAAAAAGAATAGGTTATTAAAAAACATCAACCAAAACCCATAAATTCAGAATTGTATTTACTCACAAATGTGGAGCTGCCATATATTACAATGCTCAGAATGAAATGTTTCTTCAAAGAAACCTGAGAATTTATCTTTCAAATTAAATTCTACAAGAAATAAATTATTTAAAAATATGATTGTTGGTTTTTTAAAATAAATCCTACATTTCCCAGAACTATGGTATCTATCTCAATCTTAAAAGGGATATCAGGATTGGGAGATGGTCTGAACTTTAAAGAAGCAGGACAGAAATTAAATTGCTTGAGAACCTTCTTTGGTCCATCAATGTTTGGGTTTGACCATTCTGTCTGGATCCAGAAGAAAGCCATATAGTGAAATTCCATATAGTGGAGAACTCAACCAATATTTACCTTCATGTATTTGCAAAAATTGCATGAAATCTGCACAAATAATATTTTTCCCCCCAATGTAGCTAGATGTTTATAAAATATAAATTGTAGAGGAACAAAGGAACTTGTATGGAGTATTTTTTCAACAGGTGACAAATACCCCATACAACCAACATACACATGTCCTATAGATTTCAAAATAAATATATTAAAACTTATTTCTGTAAACTGACTACCAGGTTGAACTTAAGACTTCCTGTACACTACAGAAGAATAGTGGAGTTCAGTGATTTCAGGTGAAAAAAAAGTTATTATTTTTTTGTCCTTCATAAAAATCCTGGCGAACACAATAATGATTTTATTCCATATTTTGTTAAATATTGGTTTGGAATGAATTTCTTTTGAAGTTCAAGTTTACTGATCACATTCTTAGTTAAAATAACAATCACAGGGATTAGCAAGCAGATTCCAAAATGCATTTCTTTCTTTCTCGATATAATGTGCAAACAGTAGACAAATTGCTAAAATTATATTTGCTTGCTTTTCTCAACTGTTCACTCTGAGGCTTATAAATACTATATTTTTCAGAGTATAAGATGCATCTTTCCCCCCCCCCAAAAGGAGGGTGAAAATTTAGGTGCATCTTATACACTGAATCTAGCCCTGCCCACCCAGTGGCCCCCACCCTTTGGCCTCTGCCTCCCAGCAATCTACCTCCTTGCAGCAAGCAGCCTATTTCAGCTTCAGCACAGCCTAATTAGCACAAGTTGATTGTCCCTTGGATCGGCTTCCCGACTCTCAGCTGTTTTGTGGGCCCCTGCTGCTTGCTGCAAGGAGGTAAATTGCTGGGAGCGGATTTCTTTTTTCTTGTGCTAATCAAGCTATGCTGAAAATGAAAATGAAAGTAAAGTAGGCTATTTGCTGTTTGCTGCAATGAGGCAAAATTGCTGGGAGGCAGATTTCTTTTTCTTGTTTTCCTCACCAAAAAAGGTAGGTGCATCTTACAGTCCGGAGTGTCTTATACTCTGAAAAATACGGTAATTTTGAGTCATTTAAATATAGTCAACAAGGTGAACACAAACCAATCTGATTCTTTATGTTCCAAACCTGAAGAATATCTTACACACTCTCCAAGGAACTGAGTGTTTGTTTGTTTTCCAGAGGGATTGTATACGTTGCTGCTAAAAAAAATATTGACAAAAGGGGTAGGATAGGGTGAAGGGGGAGAGAGAGAAACAGAGAGCAACAAAAATACAACAGCTGGAAATATTTCAGGTTGCTTTGTATTATTTAGGGCAACCTGGGGTGCCATCATACTCCAGGGCATTGGCTTAACTATTAGGTATCTGTAAATACAGTAGCAGCCCTAGACGATGACAGAGTAATCGCACCTCCTGAATCACTTTCGTATGTAATGCTCAGAACTAGCATCTACCAAAACCTGACGAAGTAATTGATAGGTTAGGTTGCCTACAGAGAGCAAATCTTTTCCAGAAACAATATGTACTTTACAACAATTGGAGCTATGTCAAGTTTGAAAATGATTTTTGAACAAATGGTGTTATTTATTATTGAGATATGCTTGGCTTCAAAGGCTGTCAAGCACATTTGATGGAAAGCTACAAATATATAATATACACAGATGCATAAATGCTTGCATACTGCATGTATTTACACCCCACAGAGTCCTAGAATCCATATATGGAAACTAAGGAGATTGATAGACAGGGATATGCAACATTTGATGCAGGGGTGAAATCCAGCAGGTTCTGACAGGTTCTGGAGAACTGGTAGCGGAAATTTTGAGCAGTTTGGATAACCAGCAGCAGAAATTTTGAGTAGTTCTGGGAACTGGCAAATACCACCTCAGGGTGACCCCAGAGTGGGGTGGGAATGGGGATTTTGCAGTATTCTTCCCCTGCCATGCCCACCAAGCCATGCCCACAAAACCAGTAGTAAAAAAAAAAATTGGATTTCATCACTGATTTGATGTCTGTTTTCTGAATGCAAAGGTTTTAACCTGGGGTGTGGATGTGGGTGTGTCTATAATAAGCATTGCCTATTTACTATTGAGAGTTTAATTGACATGCTTTGGAGCTACTAGAAAGGTTATTTATACCAGTCCTCTCTGATGTTTGGTTGAAATGAAAGGCAGAGTATAAACTGAATAAATCAATAAATAAACCTAATGGTCTCTGGTTCTGTTAGATTTCAATTCCCAAGCAATATTACCTATTCTCTGGTTGAGAATTTTAATACAACTAAACTCCAATATACTGTATCTGGAGGGTATCCAGTCGATGAAGTTTAATTTGTCCGTCTCATCTTGCCTACTCTCTTCTATTAGGTTCTACAACACTATCATGGTGTTCCGTTTGGTGACACGACTCAGATCATTTGAACGATTTTATTGAAAATACAAAATCTGAATTGAATGAGGAAAACCTAATTCAATAACAGTTCTCTTTCAGATGAGATTAAGATTCTGTTGCAACATTAATAGTTATTAATTCAGACACATTTATGTGCCGTATCACCATTATACAGTACATCATGGAAATTCTCCCAAACAAATGACATTGTTGCATTTATTTTTGTTCGTGTCTGGGTGCTAGCATGATGATGATGATGATGATGATGATGATGATCAAATGTCTCCCAGTTCTGAATATATTCATTTCAAGGGTTCAAATTAAGACTGTTCTTACCACAATTTGATATAATTCAGCATAATACTGTAATAATATATTACACCAGTTGGAGTACTTCTCCATATGTAAAATAGAAAAATGAGGCTTCCTCAGAATAAAATCTATAAGCTCAATAATGACATTATATTATAATGTTAAGTTATAATGAGATTGATTTTTGGCTTAAGATAACGTGATTTATTTTGAACAGTTTACAGTAGCTCTTGACTTACAACCACAATTGGGACCGGAATTTCAGCTGCAAAGCAATTCAGTCATTAAGTGGGTCATCACTTGATTTTACTATCCAAAAAGTTTTTATTGGTCAAAAAAGGTTTATACAAATACATATCAGGTATGGTAAATTTTCATTTTTCTTATACAAGATAAGAATTTTACTCAAAATTTTAAACACATACAACAGCCATATGGCAAGCAGGTGATACGAAGTAGCTAAGTTTATCAATCTTACATACTCAATAAAGAAGGGTCAAGAATAATCAGAATATCATACAAAGGAGAATAAGGAAAACCAACACAATACCAAATATCATTGTCACTTCCTAGTTTTGGATCTCAGAACTCTGGGTTCAGCCTGACCCAACTCCAGGGCCGCAACAGCGGCAGCCGCCTCCTCCCCATGGTCTATAACCTCCCCTTCTTCAACTCCTGGGTCATCTAATTCCAGGAGGGCTTTGTGTTCCTCCACGTAGGCCGCAGCCTCCGCAATTGTACTAATTTTTTTCGTAATGCCCTCCCGGAAAATCATCAATCCCTCTGGCATCAGCCATCTGAAGCCTACTCCCTTCTGGTACAATTTGCTTGACAAAAAGTAATATTTCTTTCTCATTTCACGTACCTGTCTGGGAATCTGCCTCAGAATGGCTATCTCCCTGCCCCTATAAGTCAGTGCCCCACTCCTATGTTTTCTAAGAATTTCATCTCTCGTCTCTCTTCTCACAAATTTGACATGAACCTCTCTAGGAACTGCATGCGTGCGTGCATATTTTGAATTAACTCTATAAACTCGATCCACATCCCAATTCATAAAATCAACACCTCTCCCAAGAAATTCTCCCAACAGTTTAGTCACAACATCTCTCAAGTCTTCTTGGTCCACTTCTTCCAGATTTTGAAACCTAAGGAAATAAGACATTTTATCCATCTGTAGTCCAAGCACAGCATTGCCTGTCGTCTCCTCTCTTTTCTGCACTGCCCGCATCTCTCCTCCAGACCTTCCACTTTCTGCTTGTTTTCTGCTGAGACTTGTTGAGTGTCCTTTAAATCCTTTTGGATAGTCACAATTTCTGCTCTTATTTCATCCAGTTTCTTGTCCATATTAGATAACTTTTCCAAAATTCTCTCCATTTCTCCAGCAGTTGGTCTCTGACCTTTTGCCATTTAAAAAAATTTTTTAAAATCCTCAGGCAAGCACAGTATCCTTGTAATTTCCTCCGGATCCACCAGGGGGCACTCACAGGAGCAACGAGTCCAGAGTACAGTTAGTCAACCAGGAAGCCGAAGGGAAGTGATGTCATCAAGATTCTCATAGTGAAGGCGGAAGCTGGACGCCACCATTGTTCCCCAGAGGGAGGGGGGGCCTCAAACCCTCCCTCCTAAATTTCTCCATCACCTCTTCTCTCCAGAGCTCCACAAAACCGGTAATCTTGTTATTTTAAGTTCTCCTCTCTCCAAAGTGATTCGTGCTCCTTCCAGTCGCAGGGGAGAGAAACCCCCCCGCACTCCGGAGCACTCCACTCACATTTGCCGATATCTCCTTCCCTTCTCCCTTCCTCAATTCTTCTCCGTTCCCTGTTCGCCACCAGGCTGCTGCAATTATAAATCCAAAGCCCCGGTGTCACCGGGCACAGCGGCCCAGGCGACGACCAAAATAATGGCCGCGGCCTGAGGCCTCCGAACCCCTCCGAGCCTAGGACGCGCCAGCATCGGTCCCCCCAGTCCTGTATGTCGGCTGGGAGACCCCTGGCGAGCCGTCCGTATCACTTGATTTTACGATCATTATTACTGTGATCATTAAGTGAATCACATGGCTGTTAACTGGTCATTAAGTGAATCCATCTTCCCAAATTGACCTTGCTTATCAGAAGCTGGCTGGGAAGGTTGCAATTCATGATCACAATGACTGCAAGATGCTGCAACCATCATAAGGGCCAAGCACCTAAATTGTGATCACATGATAGCAGGAGTGGTCATAACTTTGAGATGGGTTCTAAGTCACTTTTTATTAGGCTTTGAACTGCCTTTAAATGAACATTAATTAGTTGAGGACTACCTCTACTTAGTAAATTTTGATTAGGCAATCCATGGTTTGGTCCATCAGTCAATACAAGGTGAGGTGTTGTCATCTACTTTCTTCATCCCAAAATACCATCTGATCTGTGAGCAGGCACAGTGGTGGTCTTCTAATCAGTTAGAAGGTCTTGGTTCCTCTCGTCTGGTGTTGTCTATCCTAACTGGCAAGGAACATCATTCTAGTGCATGAATAAAACATCCTTCTTGCAGCTGCTGCCCCAGTGAGTCAGGACTGGATTTCATTCTCAGCATGTTAGCCGAAAGGTTGCTGATACGCCAGATGTCCCACAGGAGGCCACAGCAATTTGTTGTGCTGAAATCTATTGTCAAGCTGAGCTATTAAACTGCTGGGGACATTTTAACTGTCCTGCTATACAAGAGTTAAAGTAGGCTGAGGTGGGGGTGGGAGACAGAAAATAAGAAAAGGAGGGGGGAAAAACTCTTAAATGCTTACATGCATTGGAGGGATCAGTTGAATGGGAACAGTTAATCCTGTGCTTCAACGTATTTTAATATGTAGACCCCATCATAACTGGAGTCTGAAATACAGATACAATTTTCTATTTCTAACAATATAGATGTAGATATAGATGATAACATATAACCTATATGATATATTTATATCACAGATGATAGATAGATAGATAGATAGATAGATAGATAGATAGATAGATAGATAGATAGATAGATAGATAGATAGATAGATAGATAGATAGATAGATAGATAGATAGATAGATATATGCTAATAATAACAGAAAGATAGATAAATAGATGATAGATAGATAGATAGATAGATAGATAGATAGATAGATAGATAGATAGATAGATAGATAGATATATGCTAATAAAAATAGAAAGATAGATAAATAGATGATAGATAGATAGATAGATAGATAGATATATGCTAATAAAAATAGAAAGATAGATAAATAGATGATAGATAGATAGGTAGATAGATAGATGTGGATGATATACTGTAGATATAGATATCATATGGCTATACAATGGTATAAATAATATACTGTAGATGAGAGATAGAGATTAGAGATATAGAGACAGAGACAGAGATTGACAGTTATCTGGGTGGAAGGGAGGGATGTAAGAAGGCAGGTGTTATTTGGTTATTCAGAAGATTTAACTATCTCTACCAATTTTGAACCTCCTGTGAATGAATGAATGAATGAATGAATGAATGAATGAAAATAAATAAATAAATGAACCTAAGAAATATCGTTACTGAAAACCACAGTTTAAAGAATGTTGTTCTATGGTTGATACATATAAGGTAAAAATATACACAAATATGAATACATTAGGGGAAAAAGCATTAACTACTGTATATTTTTGGTATACAAGTATTTGTAAGAAGGGTAACCACTAGGAAGGTTACCCCAAAGTAAAGTATAAAGAGGAGATTGTACAAAACTTAGATTGTACAAACCAGATTAGTATGTTATAATTCATATGTATGTTATAATTACATATCTTGTCAAATGAACTTTCATTTGATAAAATATGTAATTTGGAGACAAAAGGGATGATCTCCATTATCTGTATATGGGTGAAAAAGTCTAACGTCTCACTTATCTATTCTTAAAGATAAATTCTGAACTCAGCCTTAGAAGATGTCACTTCTTTTTATAGGGTCCATATTAGATCTAGGTACGCAACCCTAATGGGTCCTGTTCCATCAATTAATCAATAAAAAACTTATTGAAAAATTACTAGCATATAATCATCTCAGCTAGGCCATATGTTGCAAATGATATTACTAGGCTGGGACATTTTAGTTTTATGAACTCAGAATAAAAGTCAGCTAAAGTCTGGATCTGTGCCTCAGTATAATGCATTTTTTAAAAAAATGCTAATTCATTTACTATACAACAGAGGGAATATTTTGCATAATAAATTTCCAATATGCAGCTACAGATACCACACATTTTGCCCCATCTCTCAATGTCAGTAGTTATTCAGAAGTGATTTATTGATGGCTTATTCTGAAGGGAAAAAAGGCAGAGGTAAATTGCATTAATATCATTAGCATATTATCTAGTGGACCCCAGGGCATTCACTATTAAAATAATAAAAGGGAAGTTTTTATAATCTTTTACTTGGCTGAAAGTATGCCTAGACTTTCTCTGGAACATGCCTGATGCTGTTTAAAGCAACAACAACAAAAAGTTTGTAAATGCCAATGCAGTCTTCTTGACCTCCAAGTGAGAAAGGCATAAGTCCAATGGGGTAGAAAATGGATTGAAGGTCAAACTAGACATTATTTGGTTTCTTTTAAAACAATATAGATGTAGATATAGATGATAACATATAACCTATATGATATATTTATATCACAGATAGATAGATAGATAGATAGATAGATAGATAGATAGATAGATAGATAGATAGATAGATAGATATATGCTAATAATAACAGAAAGATAGATAAATAGATGATAGATAGATAGATAGATAGATAGATAGATAGATAGATAGATAGATAGATAGATAGATAGATAGATGCTAATAAAAATAGAAAGATAGATAAATAGATGATAGATAGATAGATAGATAGATAGATAGATAGATAGATAGATAGATAGATAGATAGGTAGGTAGGTAGATAGATAGATGTGGATGATATACTGTAGATATAGATATCATATGGCTATACAATGGTATAAATAATATACTGTAGATGAGAGATAGAGATTAGAGATATAGAGACAGAGACAGAGACTGACAGTTATCTGGGTGGAAGGGAGGGATGTAAGAAGACAGGTGTTATTTGGTTATTCAGAAGATTTAACTATCTCTACCAATTTTGAACCTCCTGTGAATGAATGAATGAATGAATGAATGAATGAATGAATGAATGAATGAATGAATGAATGAAAATAAATAAATGAACCTAAGAAATATCGTTACTGAAAACCACAGTTTAAAGAATGTTGTTCTATGGTTGATATATATAAGGTAAAAATATACACAAATATGAATACATTAGGGGAAAAAGCATTAACTACTGTATATTTTTTGGTATACAAGTATTTGTAAGAAAGATAACCACTAGGAAGGTTACCCCAAAGTAAAGTATAAAGAGGAGATTGTACAAAACTTAGATTGTACAAACCAGATTAGTATGTTATAATTCATATGTATGTTATAATTACATATCTTGTCAAATGAACTTTCATTTGATAAAATATGTAATTTGGAGACAAAAGGGATGATCTCCATTATCTGTATACGGGTGAAAGAAGTCTAACGTCTCACTTATCTATTCTTAAAGATAAATTCTGAACTCAGCCTTAGAAGATGTCACTTCTTTTTATAGGGTCCATATTAGATCAAGGTACGCAACCCTAATGGGTCCTGTTCCATCAATTAATCAATAAAAAACTTATTGAAAAATTACTAGCATATAATCATCTCAGCTAGGCCATATGTTGCAAATGATATCACTAGGCTGGGACATTTTAGTTTTATGAACTCAGAATAAAAGTCAGCTAAAGTCTGGATCTGTGCCTCAGTATAATGCATTTTTTAAAAAAATGCTAATTCATTTACTATACAACAGAGGGAATATTTTGCATAATAAATTTCCAATATGCAGCTACAGATACCACACATTTTGCCCCATCTCTCAATGTCAGTAGTTATTCAGAAGTGATTTATTGATGGCTTATTCTGAAGGGAAAAAAGGCAGAGGTAAATTGCATTAATATCATTAGCATATTATCTAGTGGACCCCAGGGCATTCACTATTAAAATAATAAAAGGGAAGTTTTTATAATCTTTTACTTGGCTGAAAGTATGCCTAGACTTTCTCTGGAACATGCCTGATGCTGTTTAAAGCAACAACAACAAAAAGTTTGTAAATGCCAATGCAGTCTTCTTGACCTCCAAGTGAGAAAGGCATAAGTCCAATGGGGTAGAAAATGGATTGAAGGTCAAACTAGACATTATTTGGTTTCTTTTAAAAACAATGTCCAAGAGATGTTATTTGGATCACAACTGAAGTGTGAAAAGAAGGGTTACTCACCCTTTCCACACATGCTTACCTATCCTAAACGAAATACACTTCTCTGAATGAAATAATTTCCTGGAAAACATCCTCTTATCTCTGTTTTTTTTACAGGCCAGGGTGGGGTGGGAAACAGCAAAGCAATTCTGCCTTTAAAATCTTACAATGTTCTTGTCCAAATTGTTCCTAACGTTTTGGGGATTTTTTTTAAAGAAAGATGCAGTTCACATTTTGTGAAATTTTCTGGTTGCTGCATTAAAAGTAAGAACAATATGATATTTTGCCTTCAAAATAAATAAGATGTCATGTATTGGGAAGACTGCATTTTTATCTGGGAGAAGGTCCCGGATAACCCATTGGATCTAATTTCTGCATTGACCTGGAAAGTTTAACATTGTACAGTTTTGTACAATAGGTAATCAGAGAGGTGCTTTAGAAGCAATTTAGCAGAACAAATACCAGATTTTTCTGTATGCTACTCATTATGTTATTTACAAGACTTACCTTGTAAATAGGAAAACAAAATTCACCTTTTCCCCACAGATATGCTTCAGTAGGACGATCCACAATGAAAACCATACCACAACTCCCCTTGATTTAATGAATCTCTTGATGAAAAGGAAGGTAGAATGAGTGGTCTAATTTATTCAGTTATCTCTCCCCAGGGATAGAACTGCTTCCATCTGTGGAATGGGCAAATGGACGTTTTCTTGTACTCTCCCTCACACACACACACCCCACAAAAGCCCACAAAATCTCCCGGGCGTTGGGTAACTCTTCAGGATATAATTTGTTGAAGTGGAGATGTATTAAGAAAGAGAGAGTGGAAAATGTCTATGAAATGAGCAGAAATCCATTTCTTCAAAGTCTGATTTCACCAAACTATAGTTAGAAAAGCTCTCATCTATCCTTCCATCCCCCAGCTATCAGAACTGATGACGCTTCTTGGATGAGAAGCGAAACGTTTTCTTGTTCTTCCTCCTCATCAAGGAAAAAAACAGTCCAGCTGCCTTTTGAAGAAAAAAAGCACCTTTGAGACAACTATGAACTGGATGACTGAGAATCTCCACCAACAAATTCTCATCAAGTTTAGCTTTTCTAAATAAATAATTTAGGGTGAAGTTTGTGTAAATGTTTTGATGTGCAAGTAGTAATAGCCAGAGGTGCTTTGGATTTCCCCCTCCCTTTTTCATTCACTGTCACACTTGTTTTTTCTCACATATATATGCACACACACAGAGAGAGAGACACATTTCTATTCTCATACATTATCCCTTTGCAGACGGAATGAAGATGAGAATCTTTTTTATTATATTAAAACAATTAGTAAGAATTATTAGTAATTAATGCATAATAGTTGTTGACATTCAAAGCACAATGGCCTAAAAATCTCATGTAAAGATAATTACATTCAAGGCAATAATTTTTTATTATGTACTGCTTGCTTTATTTTATTTTCACTGCCAACTTCAATGCTTTTCCTGAGCCTTAAACACAAACATGTACATGCACGCAGAGTACAGAAGAGGGAAATAAAGAAATGGATCACAGATTACAACAAGCTTCTAATGTCAAATGGGCAGGCAGACAAACTAGATAGATGTCAGTTGGCACTAAGTGACAGGAAGCAGCCTTCTGGTGTTCCCTGAATGATGGATGAGAAACCTTATTGTTATACAGATGCTTAACTCACTGATGTGCATTATAATTTTGAAGATGCCAGCTGATTTGCACAGATTAGCATGCTGTATGGCTAGAAATAGAGTTAAGGGAATAGGATAGTGAAATTGTTTTCATTCTCTTTCTCTCTTTTGCTTCTTGGTTTTTTTTTCCTGATAGCTTTATCTATGAGGCCATTATTATAACACAGTGAATTCAGAGAAATCTAGGAAGATGGTTTCCTTCCTTCCCTCCTTCCTTCCTTCCGTCCTCCCTCCCTCCCTCCCTCCCTTCTTGTAAAAAGGTGGGAAGGTCTGATTTGCATTTTACATATGGTAATTGTTACATTGAAATGAAAAATATTGGAATGTGAAGAGGTGCGATAGCTCAGTGGCTTAATGATGCTGGAGATAGTCTCTGCTCCAGTGATTCAAGTCCTGGCACAGCTTGTCAGGGTGAGCGCCCATCACTCGCCTCATCTTCTGTACACCTAACATACAAGTAGATAAAATAGATAGGTACCACTTTGGTAATGAGACAAGCTGGTGCTCTGTGTAGGTAGTCAGATTCCTGTCCTCTGAAAATTCCTGGTTGTGGCACATATTGGTCAAGTGGCTCTTGGTTGACACTAAAAGAAGAGCTGCTTCTCTTCCTTCTACTGCAAAGCCAGCTCACTCTTTTGTGGTGTACCATGGGAAGTGCATGAACATTTCCTACAACAGAGCTGGCCACTTGGCAGCCAAATTACTATCCTGCAATAACTTTGTGGCTAATGTATCAATGTCAAAAATAATAACACCAGATGATGCTCAAATAGAGGAGAAACAAGTAGAAAAAGTAAAAAATATCATAATATGCAAATTGGAGTTGAGCAATTATGGAGGGAGAAATCAATGGTACCAATAGTAATAGGAGTCCTTAAAGCAATACCCAAAGGGCTGCCTAGATACATGAAAATTTTGAACTTATTAGACGTGAATATCCTGACTTTGCAAAAAAACCCACCCTACTCAGAACTGCTTATATACTTAGATGCTACCTTAACAGCTCTTAGGTCCTTAGTTAGGACTTAAACTGTTAAGTATTTATTAGTCCCACATTGTGAATCAAATTGAAGTTTAACAACAACAACAACAACAATAGTGGCAATAGAGATAGGGACAGAGATTGGTAATGGAATCCTGGTGCTGATAAGATCAGAAGAAAGTGTGCCACATAATTCTTTGATGCCAGGATCTATTTCCACCTGACATAATGATATTGCAGCTTTAATGGAGCATAAGAGGTAGTTCTGGGCAAGGTGACATGAGAACAATTGTTCCCGCATGCCTTCCAGAATATGTATACTGTACAGCTTCGTGTGTTCTGATATTCCCATGCACTGTGATTTGGGACTTATAAGCAGTCTGTAGTGGCAACAAATTCCCAAACAATGTGGGAAAGAACATCTGTTGAGGGGGGCATGCAATTTTCCAGTCAATTAGTTCTGTCAGGAAGATAAAGTATTTCATTCCTTTGAAGAGGCCAACAGTGTAGTTAAGGGGGTCGGAGAGGAAAGCCCTAAGATGCTTGAAACACAGTGTAAAGAAAGTGGTGTCTGAAGAGCTATTCACTCTCTTCATCTGTAGGCGAATGAGTGAATCCGATCAACCACTTCTTGTAGCTTGCACAATTCATTTCTTGGATTGAATAGAAACTGAAAATGATGAGAGTGTGCTACATCATCTCCAGAGAAAAGCTTATTTTGAATAATTCAAAATTCATTTGTGGAAATATTTGCCCCAATATAGCACTCATTGTTTTTGTGAAGATATTCTTTAAATCAGGGGTCTCCAACCTTGGCAACATTAAGCCTGGTGGACTTCAACACCCAGAATCCCCCAGCCAGCTTTGCTGGCTGGTGAATTCTGGGAGTTGAAGTCCGCCAGGCTTAAAGTTGCCAAGGTTGGAGATCCCTGATTGAAATGACCCACATGAAATAAATTGCACACTCTCTGGGCCAAAAGGCCGGGTTTTGTAACAGCCTGCAAAATTCATGCCACAAAATGGGGCACGCTTGTACTTTCATGTTTCTCACAGCAGATCGAGTGTGGCATTAAATGAATACAGCTGAATAGCTTGTAATGTATTATAAGCTTTCAATCCAGCACACTTAAAGTCTCCCCAAATGCTGCAAATGATTTACAAACTGCCCTGAAAGGTTTCTCTTGTGCTTGACTGTTTCTTATCATTGGTCTCTTTCTTCATATTTCCTGTGGAGGAAATAGCTGTGTATCAAGGAGGAGAAATATTAAATAATAGCAAATGGTAAGGCTCTTTATGCCTTTTTAATGTTAGTTTATCATCCTTTATCAGACTTTGCTTTGATTTGTGCCTTACTTACTTTGTCTGTGTAATGATAAGGGGATCAATTTTAAAAATTGGATATTAAAAGCAGAGCAGATAATATAAACAACCATCCCATAAGATGTAGCTCATTTTTTATGAAAAAAAAAACCATAAGAAGAGATATCTAATTTGAGTTTGAGTTCCCAAAGATTTTAATCATCATGGGACTGGATTTGATTAAAATGAATAGCTAATGGTTTCCTAGATCAAATGTTTGAAAGTCTGGATTGTTAAAAGGTAGAACAGAATTGCCAAATTATAGTGGCAAAATAGATTATAAAAATAAAATATTAACTTTATGACTTTGGTTAAGCAGTTGGGATTCTTATAATAGACATATTTAGAATTGTTTAGGGGATCAGAGCTGATTCTCTTAAATCTTTTAAATTCTTTTTTTTTTTTAGAGAATGGACCCATGACCTTAGTAATAATGAAAATGACATAATTTCCAATCCTCAAATGATGAGAATTCAAAATAAACCATGGTATACAGATCTGTGAAGGCTAAATATGGGGAACTAATGAAAATGAAATAGAATAAAAATATTACTTACTAAAAAAATAAGTAATCCACTTCTTTTAAGTACACAAGGCATCTAAAACCTGTTGTTTGCTAAGTTACCCTTAGTATTACTGATACTGTAGCAAAATAGTGGGTGTGGACTTGATGTAGTAAAGAAAAAGGAGACAGGACTGACATCTCTCTTAAGTGTGAATATTTTCAAAAAAATATTCCTACCTCATTGGTTCTCACCCAGGCCAGCTCAATAGCTCTGAGATGCTAACCAGCAGGAGACCACTTAAAATTTGTTTCAGAAACATGATGTCCGTCATTATTTTTTTCTTTATCCCTCATATATTCATCATATAATCTGAAACTGACAGAGTCTACAAGAACTTAATTTAAATATAATTTAAATAAATTTAAATATGGTCCTTAGATTTTTTTTTATCAAAAAGTGTAACTAAATATACTTTCATAATTTCGGTATCAGACATTTTTTGTCTTCTCTGTGACCTTTGCCTGGCTTTGTTTATCATTTAGCTTGATGAAGAGTTGGACATTATCCATAATTCTGTGACTTTTGCTTGGCTTAATAGAGATATTGCCCTAATATGAATGTCTATGTTTTATGTAGTGAAGCATTGGTTAGCTCACAAATTTTAAAGCTATGGTACTTTTGCTGCTAATGAGCTGTAAGAGTCAATTAATATCATCTGTTTCATGAGTCCCTGTAGTGAAATACAAGGTGACAAATTAGGACCTTTGTTTATAGTCATCACAAATTGTTGAAACTGCATAAGACTCAGCAGAAGGTACTGTATTTATTTAATTATAACTTTTAAAACCCACTTTCTGTTATCTCTTAAAATCTGTTGACTTTGCATATGGAATCTACATATCAGACAGGACAATGAAGAAAAATAGCCATAATACTACCCGTGTTTCCCCAAAAATAAGACTGGGTCTTATATTAATTTTTGCTGCAAAAATGATTGGGGCTTATTTTCTGGTTAGGTCTTATTTTCAGGAAAATGTGATACTAAATGCATCCATCTGGCTTGATGAACTTAATTGGGGCTTATTTTGGGGGTAGGGCTTATTATTACAAGTATCCTGGCAAATCATGCTAGGGCTAAGTTGGGTCTTATTTACAAGGAAACAAGTATCTCATTTCACATGAAGGAGAGGGGATCACAAAAGATATCATATTCTGATATTATAGATACTAAAACAGTGATGCCTTTCCCATATTTTTATTCTGGTTTCCAATGTAATGAAAGTGAGGCATTCCTGCCTTAATATGCTGTCACAAAATGAACAACTGATGATATATTCAAGTATGTTTCACACACAACAGGTGCCTGCATAGCTATTATTAGAAATTTGATAACCATCACAATTCATTTTAAAAATAAAATTGAACATGAATGGGCCTGAAACACTGTTTCACTTGAAACTTTGATTATCTTAAGGAAAATAATAGGGGTGGGGGGAGCAGCACAATGACCTGAAAGAGGGAAAGAGATCTAGCTAAAATAATTACTTCAGAAGTTTAGTTAAAGATTTAGTAAAGTTTGTAATCCCTAGATGTTGAGGTCCACAAGTTCCCTTACTCATACTGTTGGAGAAAAGCTAGACAACAACTAAACAACCAAATTTGGGAAAGAGCAATAAGGCTTACACCAGTGGTGAAATCAATTTTTTTTTACTACCGGTTCTATGGGTGTGGCTTGGTGGACATGGTGTGGTGTGGCTTGGTGGGCGCGGCAGGGGAAGGATATTGCAAAGTCTCCATTCCCACCCCACTCCAGGGAAAGGATACTGCAAAATCCCCATACACTCCCCACTCCTGAGGCAAGGATATTGCAAAATCTCCATTCCCACTCCACTCTGGGGCCAGCCAGAGGTAGTATTTACTGGTTCTCCAAACTACTCAAAATTTCTGCTACCAGTTCTCCAAACTGCTAAAAATTTCCACTACCAGTTCTCCAGAATCTGTCAGAACCTGCTGGATTTCACCCCTAGCTTACACTATTATTTTAGGTAACACTGCCCTGGTGGCACAATGGTTAGAATGCAGTGTTGCAGGGTAACTCTGCCCACAGCCTGGAATTTAATCCTGATGGGGCTCAAGGTTGACTCAGTCTTCCATCCTTCTGAGGTTGGTAAAATGAGGATCCAGATTGTCGGGGGCAATATGCTGACATTGTAAACTGTTCAGGGAGTGGAGTGCTATTGCTATTGCCACTTTTTTGTTTGAACAGTATTAATTATTTTGATCAAAAATTGGGTTAGAATGCTTAGTTTTCCCAATGTATCTTTAAGATTTGTCTATCTTAAAATAGACAAATAATCATTATACATGGATTTTTGTGCTCATAGTCCTTCCATATTGCACAGCAGAGTTTAACAATTTACCTTAATATAGTTTACCACTTTATGGCATCTGTTTACTTTCTCTGTCCTTCAAAAACTAACTTGGAGCCACTCAAAAAGTCACTAAACTTTAGTTCATTTGAAAATGCTACCAATCCTTTGAATCCTTTTTTTATTTCTACAATGGCAGGAAATTCTGTTAGGATAGTATTGTGAGCTATTTAGTGAAAGTTTTAAGTCTGAAATGTTGACATCCAGTTACATCTTACCCTGGATTACTCTTGCTGTTTTCCCCATCTGCACTTATATTTCAGCTACTGAGAAGAATGAGCAATGTTTTAGTTTACAAACTCAAATCAACAGGCAGTTTTCAAAACTATCTTCTTTGGGGTAGGGAAAGGTCACAGCAAAACCAAAACATGCAATAAAATCCAATTGCCCAGAGCTCAGTTTCTGCCCTGACCTGCTGATTTCCAACTCTTATTGTACCACATTCATTTCCCAAACCAGATGTTGCCAGTGGGCCTTATGTAACATCAGTTCCAATGAAAACTTCTTGAGTGTTTGAGGAAAGACACAGAGCTTGCAAACCCCCTCAAAACTACAATTTCAAGAACCCATTAAATATTTAGACACTTATTTTTCCTACAGAAGTTAGACACCTTTCTGTTCAGAAAGAAATTATTCTTGAAACATTACCATATTCCTTTCTCATATGTTCCTTCTAACAGAATGAAATTCCTTTAATTCTATTTCTTCCATCTTTCCCATACATTGTAGAAGGTCCACAGAACTTGCTGGAGAAAAGCTTTACAAGCAGCCCAGAGTTTATAGAAGAGATGAAGTTTGTGGAAATAACTTACTTCTCCATCAACAGCAAATAACAATACCCTTTCTGTAGGTAAATTTCAAAATAGCCTTTTAGAATTGCCTAAATATTGTCACTTTTCCTTTATTGCTATGGTTGATTTAGAAAGAAGCCATTGACCCTCCATTTGAAGAGTCAACTGAAAAAAAAAATGGTATAACTTGACATCAGTAAAAATGATGCATTCTTAAAAATGCATTTTGTTAAGTATGATAGCTGAATTTCCTAAACCTAAAAATTGAAAATCTAAAAAGTGAAACTCAGGATTATGAAACATTATTAAAGTGTCATATAAGTAATGCATTTTTCTCTAATTTTGAAGTGATTTTATTAGAGATATTCTCTAACAAGTGTTCTATAGGAGTGCAGATTTTTGGAAACAGACTTGGAGTAAAATCACTGCTGTTTATCCTTGTCCAGTGACTTCAATTCTCCCTATCCAATGATTCCTAGCTGTGTAGTTATATATCACAGTGTTTCCTGGTGTCCTTCATTTCAGGGACGTCTCTCATTTTAATGGGGATTGTCTCTTATTCGGGAATATTATAACTCAGTAGGAAATGATGGATGTCTTTCATTTCAAAAGGCTATATATAGCTCAAAACATTGACGGAACAAACACAGATCCTTGGTAGTGTCCCATATTTTTTAAAAAAACTATGTTTTGCCTCTTTGCCCCATTATGACATTGTTGTGATTGGCAAGTGATGAGGAAGACTGGTG
Organism: Ahaetulla prasina; assembly: GCF_028640845.1. Classification (NCBI taxonomy): domain Eukaryota; kingdom Metazoa; phylum Chordata; class Lepidosauria; order Squamata; family Colubridae; genus Ahaetulla; species Ahaetulla prasina. The sequence goes on from NC_080539.1 coordinate 126,646,309, forward strand.
GAAGTAGCACAACTGGATCTTCATGCCAGCATCTCCTTCTACATTTGAAAATTAGCCATCATTAATTTTTGCCATGGTGGATGACTAATCTGGGGACGCACGGCCAGTCTACTGAGAGATGGAGGAAGCGAGCAACTGTGCAAATGTGTATCAGTTAAGCTCTCTGTTATAGTTCCTTTCTTAACAATATTTTGGCAATGTCTAGAAGTGCTACAAATTACTAACAGTCACAAGGATCCATAGACCCATTCAAATCACAACTCTACCTAAAAGAAGAACTGAGGAAGGCAAACATTATCTTAATACTGAAGAAATTGAAGATACTGGACTGTTACTTTCTGTAGACAACCTATGCTTGATTAAATTCTGCTTTCTTCAACTAGAAATTCATTTTTTTTACTATGAATCTATGAATAGGCTTTCTTATAGAAATGAACACAAAGATGGGGCAAAAAACAAAAGGAAGAATGTCTATTTACTCTCCTCCTTCACTAAACACTTAAAGAACATTGAATAAGATTCACCCACCCCACTGGTTAAGTTCATAAATGCCAGAGCTATGAAGCTGCAATTTTCATGTTGAATGGAAGTTTGGACTGAGATAAGAATTTTCAGATCAAATCTGCCAAGATGTTGGGGATGAAGAATCGCTGAATGGTTTCTGCTGAAATTCCAGCAAAAGATATTGAATAGAAGGCATGGAAGGCAGGTCCATTAGCATCCCTGTGGAAGAACAACTGAAAAGAACAAGCATTTAAGCATTTCCAAGCCATGCACAATCTTTACTTGTTTATTTAGTAAATTCATCTGGCCATCCAGATAAAGGAATTAATAGCATTTAGCAATAGCACTTAGACTTCATAGTGCTTTACGGCTAAGCGGTTTACAGAGTCACAAATTGCCCCCAACAATCTGGGTCCTCATTTTTACTGGACTCTGAAGGATGGAAGACTGAGTCAACCTTGAGCCTGGTGAGATTCAATCTGCCAAACTGCTGGCAGCCGGGGATCAGCAGAAGTAGCTTACAGTACTACACTCTAACCACTGTGCCACTGTGGCTAATTTTGGTTGGCTAGCAAGAAATAAAAACAAAAGCATACATATAAAATCAGTAAAAAAAAAAAGAAAAATAAAAGACATGGGGCAAAATATTAAGCCTATTTAACCGCTCAGTTAATACAGAACAAATCATACATCCTAGGCAGTGGTGGGCTTCAAATTTTTTTTACTATTTTGTGGGTGTGGCTTGGTGGGCGTGACAGGGGAAGGATACTGTAAAATCTCCATTCCCTCCCCAATCCAGGGGAAGATTACTGCAAAATCCCCATTTCCTTCCGATTAGCTGGGATTTGGGAGACAGAGAATAGATGGGGGCAGGGCCAGTCAGAATTTTTACTATCGGTTCTCCGAACTACTCAAAATTTCCACTACTGGTTCTCCAGAATTGGTCAGAACCTGCTGAAACCCACCTCTGATCCTATGCATGCATAAAACCAGGGGAAGAGCCAGATTTTTAAGGGCTTCCAAAAGACCAATAGGCTCAGGGCCATCCAAATTCACTTCCACAAGGCAGGTGCTATGACAGAGAAGATATACTTCCTGGGTCCCATAAGAGGATATTGCTTCATAGAAAGGACTCCTCTTTCCATTTCAATGAGATGTGTATATGCTTAGTTTCTCCCTGACCTTCTAAGCACAGCCCTTCATATGATCAGCTAATAAAAACAAGTAGTTGATATTTCACCTTGCCCAGGCATTCTAAGTTAGAACATGACTTTGGAAGCCTAGTAGGATATTATCATTTTATTTAAAATATATTTGCCGGTGCTTAGCTCAGACCTATCAAGTTTGCAAAGATTTTGTCATCCTTGCACGTATCTTTGCGTTTCCAAATATTTTTAGAAGGGCTATTTTTGTCCATTTTGTTTTAATGAATTGAAAGTATGCCAACAACAAACTTTCAATAACATTTACATCTTTCCCCATATCAAGCAGTGATAGCAAGGCAGATGTAGTCGTCTAGGCCTATTTACAACCTAATTAATTACGTCCCTGGTATCATTTTCTATTTTTAAAATATCCCTAATCTTATAGTTTAATAACAATAATGATATTATAGCCACATATCATGAATGATAAGTGACAATAAAACAGAAAAATAAGACAGCTCAAAAATTGTACCATGGTTATTCTCAATCATGTGCAAACATTGCTTTCAATCTAAAAAGCTGTGGTTAACTTCAGCAATATTATCATCTAGCTAAATTTGATCTAAATTAAGAAGGAAAAGATTATTTTATTTCAGTAAAAAATGGTACAGAACTGCATCTGTGTTAGCATGAAAGAGCACAAAGCTACTTCAAAAACAAGAAGTATATATGTGCCCAGTGGTGGGATTCAATTTTTTTTACTACCAGTTCTGTGGACATGGCTTGGAGGGCATGGCAGGGGAAGGCAACTGTAAAATCTCCATTCCCTCCCCACTCCAGGGGAAGGTTACTGCAAAATCCCCATTTCCTCCTGATCAGCTGGGACTCGGGAGGCAGAGAATAGATGGGGATGGGGCCAGACAGAGGTGGTATTTACCGGTTCTCCAAACTGCTCAAATTTTCCACTACCGATTCTCCAGAATTGGTCAGAACCTGCAGAATACCACCTCTATATGTGCCTGGCAACTTTATTAAAAAAAAAATAGAATGAACTTTAAATTTTAATTCATTATTGTTTTAATGATAGAAAATAAAATTATAAAATTTAAGGACAAAGTTAGAATGAATGAAGTAGCTTTCCCAACAACAAGTTACAGTCCATATCTGACCAAACTATGAGAAACAAATAAAATTCTCATATTACTAATCAAGCAAGAGAAAGTATAATACACAAAAAACAGAAAGATAATGAATTGGCCATATTCCAAAGCTGTGTCTTACTACCTGATGTCAATTGGACTTTATTGTGCTGTTAAAATAGAATTCAGACTTTAACACCTTTTTATCATAAGTAGTGCCAGTAACTAACTACACAGCCCATTTGGTGTCGTGTTTAAGGCACTGATCAAGCAATCAGGAAACTTTGAGTTCTAGCCCTGACTAACTTTGGATCAGTCATTCGCTCTTAACCCAATTCACATTCATGGTTGCTCTATAAGGAAAATAACAGGAGGAAGGAGTATTGTTATGTTTACTACTTTGATCTATATGAAAAAAAGGATGAGATAAAAATCTTTAAAAAAAGAAAGAAAGTAGAAGCCCTGATCACCAATATTAACATAGCTGTATTGTGAAATGTCTCCTTAACTACAACAAGGGGAAAGATAATTCATTCTTCTGAAAAAGTTTCATTTTAGGAAGTCTATCAACTGCACCTACTTCCAATTAAGTGTGTTCAGGATTGCAGCTTTCTTTTACTTGGTCCTAACAGTGTGATGTGGCTTATTTAAAAACAGGCATGAATTAAGCTTCAAACTTGAGTCCCAATGAGCATAGCAATACATGAGCAGGACTGGACTGCTAAAATCAGGTTAAATACATAGATTACATTCCATGACTTTAAAAGACCTAGTACATATAAACATAATCTATAAGTAACAGTACAATACACAGCTTGATAGTCAATTGAATAGCCTAGGGGCTTTACAAAGTAAGATAGTTTTGCTCATTCCATTTATAACAGATTGAGAAATTTAGGTCTTGCACAAATAATAATTTTATATAGAAATTATGATATGTAAAAAAAGGAGAAATCTGAGATTCTTTTTTTAAAAATAAATTTTATTAATAATTCAAATTTAAAAACAATGGACATTGTTTGACATTTCTGGTTTCTAACATTTACATCTAATTCAAATTAATAAGTAATACATTCCTCAATCTATATACAAATTTACATATATCTTACTTCATTACATGTCAAGTATACAACATAATACCTCCTACACAGCTATACCCATATCCAATAAACCTATATCTCACTCACAGGTTTAATATACATTGACATATAAATTTCCAGACATTCACTACACCTTCTTCTTGGTATTCTTCCTTTTGCCTTAAAGGCATTCATAAAATTTACTCCAGATTTCATAGTACATTGATTCACTTTTATCTTTGAGTTCTAAGGGGAGTCTGTCCATTTCTGCACAGTTGAAAATTTTATATATCACTTCTTCTTCTGAAGGTGTTTCTTTACTCTTCCATTTTTGAGCAAATGCTATTCTTGCAGCTGTTAGTATATGTAATTTTAAATAGGTTACATTTTTATTGTATTTACCATCTATATTCCCAATAAGAAAAATTCTGACTTGACTTCTATTTTAACCATTAAAATCTCTTCTAGCCAGCTCTTTATTTGCTGCCAAAAACTTTTTGCTTTTGAGCACGCCCACCACTTATGGTAATATGACCCTGGGACCAATTTCCAACATATTGAAGAATATTTTTTGCTAATTCTTGCCAATCTTGTAGGTGGGAGATGCCACCTGTAAAACATTTTATACAAGTTTTCTTTATATGAGGCCGCCAGCATAATTTTAATATTTTTTTACCACAGACTCTGCCAATTATCCAAATCAATACTGTACCCAAAACTCCAGGTTATTATATCAACATCCTTCACTTGTTCTTCAAGCATGTCCTGTTCTAATAAATAGTGGTATAGTTTCTTTATGGCCTTTCCCTCCATACTTAGTAAAATTTTATCCAATTCTCTTGGTTCTATTTTTATACCCCATTCTTTTTTGTCCTCCATAAATTTAGGACAAATCTGAGATTCTTGGCTTTATCCTAATCTCTACATATTCCTGATGCATTTTTTTAAATAGGAGGATGTATAAAAACACATGGGAATAGTCTCCATCTTTCCCACCTTAGACCACTGATATACCATAGTTTAGATTAGGGGAATAATGAAATCAATATTAATGGGGTGAGGATTATGTTTTAAAACTGCTGAACTGCACAATATTCCCATGATTTTGGAAACCAGAGCCATTTAAAACTTTAGCACTAGGGAAAGAACAGTTCAATTAATGTAACACTTACTATACTAAAAGCTGAGCTGTGTTGTGATGTGCAAACCAAATCACCCCGTACAATAGAATAATGCCTGCTAGTGTCTCTGTGTGATGGCTCTAATAACAAGTGAAAAAGCCTCTTTTCTGCAGCTGACACTCCTTTCAGTGAGTTTATTGGCCATATCAAGTTAAATGTTAATTGCAGGCTACAAAGAGGTTACTTATCCCTTTGTAATCAAATCTCTCTTTCATTAACTACCTGTGCAACCGTATACCTGCTACTCAACATTTGACTGAGCCTTTTGTGTTCAGAGCACAGGATAGCAAATGGGCAATAGCTGAGATGCCTTAAAAGCTGTGCTACAGTCCTTGGAGGATGGCAAGCCACAAAAACTCATTTTAAGCTTTGAATACAACCAACTGAAAATGCCACGGAAGGGTAAAAGGCCAAGATATAAGAAAAATGTAAAGCATTTTAGCTTTTTTGAAAGACTCTTGGAGCCAGAGAACTTGGAGAAATGAAATAGATTCTCTTTCCCATAATTACTTTCTCATTACTTACTGACCTCCAGGGCGACCTTGGTCAGTTCACTTTCTCCTCCTAACCAAAGTATTCCAAGTGTGATCATTCAAATGAGCCATCTATTTCCCCCCTTTGAAGGCATCAGTATGTGAATGTATCAAATCAGTAATTCATGAGGCTGACATTCCACCTGAATTGTATTTTCTCCATTTTTTTCTCCACCCTTGCCAGAATTGATTTGATTTGATTATGTGCCATCAAGTTGCTGTTAATGCTATCACACTGATAGATCTTCTTCAGGATGATCTTGTTCCTTTGGTTTTTTAGTGGTGCACTTATTGCTGCTTTAATTGAGTCTATCTACCTTGTTGCTGATCATTTTCTTCTCTTTCCCACATCAGAGTCTTCTCGAGAAAGCTAGATCTTCACATACTATATTATGTCCAAAGTGTGATAACTTCAGCCTGGTCACTTGAGCCTACTGTGAGAACTTAGATTAATTTGTTTTAAGATCCATCTGTTTTTTGTTTGCTTTTTGGCTATTATCAGTCTTTGAGATAAACCAAGACAGGAAGTACAGAATTCTACTTCATTGATAGAGGCAACAACAAAATCTTTCTCTTTTCCTCCTTTTTATTTCAAAGAGTATCAAAGTGAGTTCATCTATGTTTCTTCTTTACATGCTAACCTGATGTTGTGGCTGCCACATTCTTCAAAGCTGTCTCCATGCAGCTCTACAACTATCCATGGTATTTTCAGGAGTCTATTTCAACATCAACATTCAAAATTGTTAATACTATCTTTACCATGCCTTCTTCAAAATCTAATTTTTGCTTCAGTGAGTATGATAGAAAAACTGCTGTCTGAATTTGTCTTAATAAAAACATGTCACAACATCTGAATACCTTTTCTAAGGTCTTCATTACTACCCTACCACATGCAAGTCTGCAGATATTTTTTGACTGCTGTTTCCTTTATTGATTGTTGGTCCTAAAAGCCAAAAGCTATTAACCACGTCAATGTCTTCATTGTCAATTTTAAAGCTGGTTACTTGAGAATTGAGTTCGGCAAGGCTGTATACTGTTGTCCTGCCTATTTAACTTATGTGCAGAGCACATCATGAGAAAGGTGGGGCTAGATGACTCATAAATTGGAATTAAGATTGCCGGGAGAAATATATGCAGATGATACCATTCTAATGGCAGAAAGTGAAGAGGAACTAAAGAGCCTCTTGATGCGGGTGAAGGAGGAGAGTGCAAAAGTTGGCTTGAAATGCAACATTAAGAAAACTAAGATCATGGCATCTGCCCATCTCAATTCCTGGCAAATAGATGGGGAAGAAATGGAGGTAGTGACAGATTTTATTTTCCTGAGCTCCAAGATCACCGCAGATGGGGACTATAGTTAAGAAATTAAAAGACACTTGTTCCTAGGGAGGAAAGCTATGGCAAATCTAGACAGCATACTAAAAGGCAGAGACATCACCTTGCCAACAAAAGTATGTATAGTCAAGGCTATGGTTTTCCCAGTTGCAATGTGAAAGTTGGACCGTAAGAAAGGCTGAGCACCAAAGAATTGAGGCCTTTGAACTATGGTGCTGGAGAAGACTCCTGCGAGTCCCTTGGACTGCAAGGCAATCAAACCTATTAGTCCTAGAGGAGATCAACCCTGACTGCTCTTTAGAAGGCCAGATCCTGAAGATGAAACTGAAATACTTTGGCCACTTAATGAGAAGGAAGGACTCACTGGAGAAGAGCCTAATGCTGGAAATGATTTGAGAGCAAAAGAAGAAGGAGATGACAGAGAATGAGGTGGCTGGTTGGAGTCACCGAAGTAGTCGTCATGAGCTTAAATGGATCCCAGGGAATGGTAGAGGACAGGAATGCCTGGAGGAACGTTGTCCATGACTTTGCGACTAACAACAACATTCTTACTAGGGCTTTCTGGGCATAGATTTCACATCTTTTAGTGTTTTTTTTTCCTAAGGACATTCCACGGTTTCCATAATCAGTAAATCACATATTGATATTTGTTTGGTGTTCTTCAGCTTTCTCAGTTATCCAATATGTATTTGTGTGTGTGTGTGTGTGTGTGTGTGTGTGTGTGTACTAAGCTTGGACTTAGCTTCAACAGCAGTTAGGTTTCTTTCCATCTAGAGCAGTGGTCACCAACTGGTGGTCCATGAGGAAATTTTGGTGGTCCCCAGAAAAATTATTTGCATTTTTTATATTGCACTAAATCAGGGTCCTCAAACTATGTCCCCTGGGCCAGATACGTGCAATGAACGTTTGTGTTGCTGCAAGACCTTTGGGGTCTTGTTTGTGTGTCGGGGGAAATAAATTCCAACTTGGGGTCTGCTTCAGCCTCCTGGTGTGGGGCTTTGGACGAAGGCTGGAGGGAAGTGCTGCCGATAGTGAAGAGCCAGAGGACCATATTCCAGTGGGACTGCATCATGGCCTGGAACTGGCTGACCATCTCAGTCCGCTGAGCCTTCAGGTGCCGGTACCTGGCCTTGCACTCCTGCAGGTCTTCCCTCTGCCTGGAAAGCCTATGCTCCTAGTCCTCAGTGAGGTGCTTCTGCTGAGCCTCCTTCTTGGTCAGATCCAATTTGAACTGAGCCAACTGTTTTGCCAACTCTTTCTCATGGTGGCTGCTTAGCTCCGACAACTGCTTTCTGTTGGGGCCCTAAGGAGCCTGGGTAGGGAGGGGAGGAGTGGGTAGGAGGGGAGGGGCGAGTAGAGGCCGGCGTGGCACCCCTCGATGTGAGTGACATCAAGTTGGTCATGCCCACCAGTCACATGACCACCTAGCCACACCCACCCAGCCGATCATTAAGCAAATCATATTAGTGGTCCATTAGATTTAAAATTATGAATGTAGTGGTCCCTGAGGTCCAAAAGGTTGGGGGGGGGGCTGATCTAGAGGTCTAATATGCGTTTACCATTATTTTCCTAGTCTTTGATATTAAAGATATTAATGTAATCCATATGGTAAAAGATGGACAGAAAATAACTTATTCAAAGAAAGTCAAAGATGGAAGGAATGTATTGAAATTCTGTACTGAAGTACAGAACCAAGATATTTTAGATGCTATTCTCTATTTACAAAAAATCTGAAGCATTAAAAGATGAAATCAGATAAACACTACAGTTATAACCAAGGTGGAAAACTATGTATGGAAAATCTACAGAAATATGACAAGCAACAGAAGAATTTTTTGTTGTTGTAAAGGTTCTAAAAGTAATGTATAGGCCAACACATTTGGAGAATGAGACAAGGACTAATAGATCAGAAAACCAAAGGAACAAGAGAGATTTTTTTGTGTTTTCCCATGTTCCTGTTCTTCTTCAATGTCTTTACAGAAGATATTGTAGTGCTGCTTTTTGTTTCTTTGAAGGGCATTCTGAATTTTTTTTTAAAAAAATCCAAGTACTCTGATAGGAAGCATTTGCAGAAATAATTAAGCTCATTTGCCAGCTTCTAATGCCGGTTTCAAACATCCCATTGCACAATTTAATTCTTCTCTTATATTGCCTGTGTATAGAAACTGGAAAAACCAGGAAGTTTTCAGGGTGCCTTCAAATGTTTCTTAGGCTATGAAAAGCCAGAGACTATAATACAGTATAATGGTTAAGTTGTTGTTAGTGTAGGAACACAAAGACCTATATTCCAGCCTCCCGTTAGCCAAAGAAGCTACCTGGTGACATTGGAGTAATATTCCTCACTCTTAGCCCAACCTACCTTCTCAGGATTGTTCAAAAAAAGAAAAGAAAAAAGAAAAAAGGAAGGAACACTGCATATACCCACTCTGAGCTGCTGAATGAAAGATGGGATAAAAATTAAATAATAAATAAATTGATTTTATTTGACAATTTTAATCAAGTAGAAGACCTAATTCCAATGTTTTATTCAGAGGGTAATTTAGTTGTCAAGAAAAACAAAATATCCTGAATGAAAGGCAGGGTATAAATAAACAAATACTATCTCCTTCTGTTAACAGGGATGCAGTGGCTCAGTGGCTAAGACACTGAGCTTGTTGATCAAAAGGTCGGCAGTTCAGCAGTTCAAATCCCTAGTATGTAATGGGGTGTGCTCCCATTACTTGTCCCAGCTTCTGCCAACCTAGCAGTTAGAAAGCACGTAAAAAATGCAAATGGAAAAATAGGGACCACCTTTGATGGGAAGGTAACAGTGTTCCGTGCACCTTTGGCATTTAGTCATGCCAGCCACATGATCATGGAGACGTCTTCGGACAACGCTGCCTCTTCGGCTTTGAAACAGAGATAAGCACCGCCCCCTAGAGTCGGGAACGACTAGCATATATGTGCGAGGGGAACCTTTACCTTTACCTTATCTCCTGTTATTTTACCCATTCAAGGCTTGCTTAGCTCTAAATGCACACACAGCATAAAAACATACAACGCACATACGCACACATGCATACAAAAAACTTGATGTACTACACTACTGGCTTCTTGGGTTCCCACTCCCCAAAACTTTTGAATGTGTGTGTGTGTGATATAATATAATGTTATAAAAATGTTATACGGCATAAACTCACCCTTTTATACTTGTTTCTTAGTGATTCATCTCTGATCACTTCCTTTCCCCCATGGATGCCAGTATTACAAGATTTGCTTTGAGCTGACCACAGATTTAGTATACTTGGGAACAGTGATGGGTTTCAAAATTTTTTACTACCAGTTCTGTGGGTGTGGCTTGGTGGGCATGGTGGGTGTGGCAGGGGAAGGTTACTATAAAATCCCCATTTCCTCCCGATCAGCTGGCAGAGCTGGGAGGCAGAGAATAGATGGGGGCAGGGGCAGTCAGAATTTTTACTACTGGTTCTCTGAACTACTCAAAATTTCTGCTACTGGTTCTCCAGAACTGGTCAGAACCTGCGGAAACCCATCTCTGCTTGGGAAGAAACAAAAACAAAAACGGGAAGATATTTGACATGGATTCACACAAATTAGTTTAGGAGTCATGCTCCAGCACTAGTGATATTTAGCACATCCAGGGACCAATACATGTTATTCTGTGGATTCTTTATATTATGTAGCTGTTGAGATTTAGGTGAGAAAGCCTTGAAATAATAATTATATATATAAAAAAGATTCACCATTGCAAGAGCTCTATCCACCTGATATACACCAAAACAAAGACTTAGACCCATTTTCAAATGGACTGTTAAAATGTTCTGAAAATTACATACCATGGTATCTTCTTTGAAGACAGCCAGAGTTTAATGTTTTCTAGAACTGGACTAAAAGCGCTTCAGCCAATTTTATGTTATGTTTTATTCATGCATGACATCCTTTAGACTACTCAAGCGTGATATCCTTTAAACTCAACATTAGAAAAAAACAACCGTTTGGTTTTCTCAGACCATCTGTTCCTGGATACGTGACCCATACTGAAAGCTAAGCATTGTCAAATCATATTGCCTTCCTAGATTGTCTCACTGTTTTCCACATTTTGAATCATTCTGCAATATGGATGTAGTAATCCAAAATACCTGAAATTGAAGCCTTTTAAAAGCTCACTAGCCTCCATGCCTGTGAAGGTACCTGCAAGCTGACAAGTGCTTTTTGTGGCTATAATTAACTTGATGAAGTAATTATAGTCATTTGACTGCTTTAAAGAGCAGATACATAGGCAAATCAAATATTACCTATCCACCCCACCCCCATTTCTGGAATAAAGGATATAAAAATATAAGCCTCTAAAATGTAGAACTGGAACCTGATCACATGCACTTTAATACATCAGTCGTACTATCCACAAACTGTGAATCCACAAATCTTAGATGTTTGTTTTTAATGTTTTGAAGGTAAACAAAATCAGTGTCTCAGATTTTCTTTCCAAAATAAAGAAAAACTAAGCTTTTTCAGCTACCTGTGTTCTCTACCACTTATGCGCCGAAGAGGACTGATAAACACATGCCAGGAAAAGAAACTGAACAAAAAGAAAAAAATGTCAGTTGATAATGGCATCCAACATGGCAATTGGTAATGACATCCAAGTACAAAATAAAATCACTATTAAATCAAAGTGTTCATATTGAAACTGAAGAGAAGCAACTTAGAAGTAAGGAGAAATGTCCTGACAGTTAGAACAATTAATCAGTGGAACCACTTGCCTCCAGAAGTTGTGAATGCTTCAGTACTGGAATTTTTAAGAAGAGATTGAATAACCATTTATCTGAAATGGTGTAGGGTTTCCTGCTTGAGCAGGGTCTTGGACTAGAAGATCTCCTGATATTCTGTTCTGTTCAATTAATATCATGAGGTTTACAGGGCCGAAAGGAACAGGATGATTAAACTCTCTTCACCTAAAATCAAAAGGATTAAGGTGAGCATCCAGTGAATGCTTCTTGAGAAAGCATTCTATATATGAATCCTTCATTAAAGGCATCCCTCTTCCTTATATAGATAGCTTTCAAACTGAGAGCGGATTTGGACAGCAGCATCTGCTTATGATCCAAGAAAATCCATAGCTCTAATTTTCAATCACAAGATCAGAATACAGAATAACAAAATTAGAAAGGATCTTGGAAGTCTTCTAGTCCAACCCCCTGCTCAAGCAGGAGAACCTATACAATTCTGGACAAATGGTTGCCAATCTCTTCTTAAAAACCTCCATTGTCAGAGCACCCATAACTTCTGAAGACAAAATGTTACACTGATTAATTGTTCTCACTGTCAGGAAATTTATTTATTTATTTATTTATTTATTTATTTATTTATTTTATTTATTTGTCGTAACAATATATACAAGCGTTGCATAAAGGGTTATATAATATAAGAACGTATATATGAGGAGAAACGAGGTACTATAAACATATATATACATAGGGGAAGAAACAATAGGACAGGAACGGTAGGCACGTTTGTGCTCTTATGCACGCCCCTTAGTGTCCTCTAAGGAAAGTGGTGAGGTCAACCGTGGACAGTTTTTGAGTAAAGCCTTTGGGGTTATGAGAAGAAACCACAGAGTCAGGTAATGCATTCCAAGCATATACAATTCTGTTACAGAAATCGTGTTTTCTGCAATCTAAACTGGAGCGGTTGACATTGAGTTTAAATCTGTTGGTAGCTCTTGTGATATTGTTATTGAAACTGAAAAAGTCATTGACAGGAAGGACATTACAACGGATGATTTTATATGCTAAACCCAGATCCTGTCGAAGGCGACGAAGTTCCAAGTTTTCTAGACCCAGGATATCAAGTCTGGTGGAATAAGGTATTTTATTGGTTTCGGAGGAGTGGAGAATTCTTCTCGTAAAATACCTTTGGACACGCTCAACTGTGTTGATGTCAGATATATGGTATGGGTTCCAGACAGGAGAGCAGTAATCAAGAATTGGCCTAACAAATGTTTTATATGCTCTGGTCAGTAGCGTGGTGTTTTTTGAAAAGAAGCTACGTAAAATTAAGTTAACAACTCTTAGAGCCTTCTTAGCTATATAGTTGCAGTGGGCTTTGGCACTTAAATCTTTAGATGTAAAAAATAAATTTCTCCCCAGTTCTAGGTTGCTTCTCTCCTTGATTAGTTTCTATCTATGCTATCTATCTATGCTTCCTGTCCTGCCTTCAGGTGCTTTGGAGAAAAGGTTGACCCCCTTATCTCTGTGATAACCTCTTAGATATTGAAAGACTGCTATTATGTCATCCCTAGTCCTTCTCTATGTTAGACTAGATATACCTAGTTTCTGCAACCATTCATCATGTGCTTTAGCCTCCAGCCCTCTAATTATCTTTGTTGCTCTTCTACCAACACCACATACCACCATCATACTAGTAAAACTCAATAGCTGTGTACTTCTACTATGTTTAAACAAAGTCATCCTAAAACAACTCTGAAACATGTGGCCTGCATAACACATCAATTTAAAGTTTTAAAATGCCATCACACTTTCTCATGCAAACAGAAAAAAAGCCTAAATGAGGCCTTCCTTTGTCTAAATGAAATCACTGCATCGTTTCCACGTACTCTTAACTCTTAGAGGCTGTAACTGGCCAGTAAAATTTAAAGACATAGTGAAATACATTTTTAATTGATTACATGCCAAGAAATCAGTGTCAAACCTCAGCGGTCACATAGATAGATGTTTAGCAAAATGAACTGTCCTTCAAGTCTTCTTGAAAGACAGATCGTCTATCCTTCAGCCATCATTTCAATAAACAAGTCCACCTCTTTGCTGGTTGTCCTCTTCCAGCACTTTCCCAGTTTTATGAACTTCTCAAGAGAGGCTACAAACAGGAAGATTTATGTATTTCTTTCATTTCTAAGGTCAATCACTTTGGGAAATTTACAGGAGGATTAAAATGAATTATTTTAATGTATTTATTAAGTCATTGAGGACAAGAATTGTCTGCTGTCTTCATTCTGTGCTTGAAGGGAAAATCTAGCATTCCATTTCAAACAATATGAAGGAATATATTACTATCAGTTGTACTCCCAACATACCAGTTCTATGACTGGCATCTAAATAGCCATGTGCAATGATTAAACCATCATCCATTATTTTAACTCTAAACCCTACTTGAATATATTTGTGGAAAGACTGCATATGATTAACTCATTAACTGCATGGTACTAGATGTGGCTTCACTCCTCCATAGCTTCTTTCTGTTTTTCAATGTGTACATTATAAACACATTTGAAATAAACCCCAAAACTTAGCATTCTTTTCATGTCTTTAGTTAGCTGGATGGGATATGCATTATGTTCTAATCACACTGGATTTGACTTTTCATGAATAACTGCTCCCATGTTAAATTCAGAGGAGCAGCATATTAAAGGAATAAAAGATGTTCACAGGAAACTCTCTTAAGAAAGCATAAGACACTGCCAACAAGTTCTTATTTCAAAACACCCCATAAAAGTTGACTAAAAATTCAAAACAATGTTTGTTCACTGAGGCAGGGAAAGGGGATGAAGGTGAGAACTGTTAGAGAAGGTAGGATGGTGTGGAGTTCCTCCTCCCCCCAGTCATTTAATCAATGCACTCAAAGGAAAACTGATATGACTGCTATGAAAAGTCAAGGCCACGAGAGCCGTTAACCTACAGAGTTTCAATGCTCAGCAGAACTTTTTGATAGGCGAGGAGCCCCAGTGCACAGCATGGGCATTAATGGTAGGAAGGGGGAGCTGCTTGTCATCGGTGTTTAAAGAGTAGTGTGACCTGAGAAGGTCAACCAGGTTTCTCAAATGCCTGAAAATGAATAATAACTCACACCTGGAATCTTAAGTGGCACTGCTTTCTGAATTAAAAGGAGCTAGAAGAATCACACCTGAAACTACTTTTAATAAGAATGTTTGGACTGTCCAAATATAGAGGCACTATTCTTTGTTGCCATATCTGAAACCTTGAGAAGGGCATAGCACAATGGAACAGCTTACCACTTAATATTATTTCAGAGAATAATTACCTCACTGTTTTCTGAACCTGCAGAGAAAACTGGGATGGGATCAATTCACATTTGTTTTTGCTTTCTCCTGCCTCCAATTTTTAAAGTCTTTAATTCTGCTTTTCTATGCATGAAGAAATGCGTGCATTGAGCCAAGAGTTAAGTTTTTACAATGCAATTTCATCTTTCTGAACCCTTAAAATTAAAAAGGGATTCCTATTTCAAACATGGAGAGGATGCTACTGTTGTACTGTAGCTAACTACCCTATCTTGTGGCTATGATTGCAAGTTCCGATCATGGCAACCTCACTTTAGCAGTAAAAATATAGTTGAATTCAAGCATTTTAAAAATCATCTGCCTGGATGGACAAATTTGTCAGTTTCTCATTCTGCCATATTCTTTGTTTAAATAAATGTGAGTGAGTGAGTGAGTGAGTGAGTGAGTGAGTGAGTGAATGAATGAATGAATGAATGAATGAATGAATAAATAAATAAATAAATAAATAAATAAATAAATAAATAAATAAATAAATAAATAAATAAATAAAATGCTGCTTTGAGTATCTTCTGGTTAAGAGTTCCGGATCTGAGTCGCACAAACCTGGATGTCCATTAAATGGCAACAGAAAGTGTTTTCGCTATCTTTCTGCTGCCATGTTGTGCTTCTACAGATTTTGGCAACCTAATTTCATAGTTTTACCTCTACCATGAAGGCAAATTATAGTAACAATAAAGTTATATTTTATTTCCAATCTTTTAGGGGAGGAAAGAGGTTTTGACAAATCTCTTTTTTGCCCATTCCTATTTAATGAGAATTTATGTGGAAAAACATTTGAGCAAGTGACAACATTCCCTGTAAAGCTTTATATAAAAACAACGTAAATCTTCAGACTAAAAAAGCCCTAAAAGAATCCGTTGCTTTTAAGCTTGGAGAGAGAAAAAAAAAAAGTTGCCATTTTGTGCCTTGTTTGATAGCTAGTAATTCATTGAGTCAAATTTTCCTTCAGAATTGTGACAAGGTGAGAAAATGGCTTTATCTTGTGAGTTTCCATATGCCATTGAGCTCCTCAGGCATAAAATATTCAGGCCGCCAGACAAACAACGGGGAAGGCTACATGGATGACCATTGATTTTGCAGAATAGGCAGTTGTGCAAATGGATAATGAAATTCCAGGAAGAAATAGTTAATCAATTGACGGTTGGTATTAATTGTTCCTTTCCTTTCACATTTCCTCCACATTTCCTTTCTGGAAATGGGACAAGTCTTGACTTTTGTATTAATAGCTTGAAACACTGATATCTTTAGATCAGATCTTAACAGAGATTTGGTAAAGAGAGCATTGTTTCATATGCAACACCATTAGCTTAGGTAAACTCATCAGTTTTCAAAGGAGAGAATTCTTCAGTGCTTTTGGAGATTTGAAGTACTCTTAGAAGTCAACTGGCAGGTAGATGAAAAGATTCTTATGATTTTGGACATGAAAAAAGAAGGGGAAAACACATCCCACTTTCCTCTCCCTTCCTACCTTATGTTTTATAAATCTCCAGAAAACTAGCTTAATGTATAAATTATCATTATATTCAAATAAGATGTAGAATTACTACTATATAACTAAGGATAAATTGCTCTAGACAAACGAAATCGAGCAACTGGAAGTTCTAATTAAAACATTGTCAAGAAGTACTTTAAGCCATTCTGAAAAGCTAGGAATAAGTTTCTTTGGGCATTTAATGGTGGTGGTGTTAGTGGAGGAGGAGGAGGGGGGAGGAGGAGGAGAGACTAGTGATGGGTGTGCTAACTCCACGTAATGTGGAACTTACCATTACAATGAGATACATTCTGTCACACATAGAAGGTAGAAACTTACAGTAAATGAACTACAAATGCTCTCCACATTTTTGCCCCTAGGGGAAAACCATACTCCTAAATTTGGGCAACAGACTGGGTGATTTTGGGAGGTTTTCCCCTCCCCCCTTTGTTTTTCCTCAGAAACATGGCCATAAGAACATATTGTCTGGTCTATGGCCTCCAGAAAGCAAACTGCTTTTATTCCATTCTTACCATTCTTCTTTTCCCTTGAACACCAAGGCAGATTGTGTCACCTCAAAGTAAAACATCTCAAAGTAAGGCACATAAAGGTAACTTCAGGATGAAGAAAAAATAGTCTTCTTCTTGCACATCTTGCACTTGAGGCTTTGTGTGTTCTTCTGAGTTGTGAAAAGAGTTTCAGGAGTGATTAATGGAAGCACAGATAAGTTGCTTTTTTATGGCACTCATGTGCTTCTAAAACATAAGATGAACAAGAGTGCATGGACTCTCAGTCTATATGTTACCATGCAAAGCTTTGATGGGTTAGTTCAGTTCAAAAGGGATTCATTCATCACTGAAACAGTACTGTGAGAAGAAGCTATCCTTTTACTTTTGAGATTCATTTTGACTGGATCTCTGTTTCTTGAGTGGCCTTTGGAATGTACAATATCCGTGTTGAAGTCACTTGTTGCGAAACAAAGCAGTTGACGTTGAGATTTCAAGAGGCTGAATATGTTATTTCAGCATTTCATGTGGAGTGCTAAGTCGGATCTTGTCACCTCCAGCACTTGAGATGTAATGGTGAATTGAACTTACTTTAAAGAAACCTTTAATATATTCAGTCCCTTGTTTTATGAGTGGCTACATCTGATTTTACTGTAGAACCTAGAATGAAGAAAAGTGTAGTTCTTTTATGCTTTCATTAAATATTCCTTGAGTGCAGCCCCAGTTGCATAAATATTGTCAAGAGCAAATAACGAAAGTGTCTTTTTTTCAACATAGCTGTAGCTTTGATTTTACATATTTGGTTGACAGAATTTATTGTATATATTATATGATTTATTACACCTAATTTCTTCATAAGAAGAGATGTGAGCATTCTTTTGATATTTGGATGGAAGGATGTTGCAGAAGGATGTATAGATGAAGGGTAGCTAAGCAGGCAGGCAGTGAAACAAAAAGCTGGAATAATGGGCAGATGATTTTAAAAAGAATATAGGACAAGGCATGGTAGAAAAGTCTACCAGAGCTATTCCTCACCTCTCTTCTATGAATATTGAGATTCAGCATCATTGAGCCTCATGTAAGTTTCATTTTTTGTAATAATTTTATTAAAAATTATAATTATAACAATAAAAGCTAATACAAATGGAAAAAAAGGAATAAAAAGATAGAAGCCCAGAAGAGAAAGGAAAAAGGATAAGAAAAAGTATATTAAAAAGTGACTTCCCACCATTATCACAACAAATATATACGATTTAGTAACTTATAGTCTCCTCTCAAAATAAAACAACTGATCTCTTCTTCCCATATCCCGTTTCTTATTTATAAACAACTCTATAAACCATTGTCATTTCAATCATTGCATCATCAAAACATTATCAGAGAGCACAATGTATCTGCTTTAGCCTTGGTCAAATATACCAACTTTATATTCCTTCCTTTTACTTCTAACAATCTTAATTCTTAGTCTATTCAAATTATGTTGTAGAACTTGATTTTTCTTTTTCTTTTTTGTCCGTTCTCTCTAACAAGCCACTTTTGGAAATCCAATAGGAAAATTATCCAGGTTACTTTCTTGGTTTATTGTTTCTTTTGGTATATTTCTTTTAATTATAAAGACATTAACTAGTTTATTTTCTATGTGTACATACAAAGTATGTCATTACATATTTTGACATTTGACATTATATGTCAGTCTTGTTGCCTGTCATATGTAAATCCATTTTCAATTCAGTCTCAATCTTATCAGGTAGATTGTGTATCTCTCTAAAATATTATATCAGGTAGATCTTGTACCTCTCTAAAATATTATATACTTTAAATAGAGACAGATTCTCTGTTGACACTATTAAAATGTACACCCTGCATCTATTGTTCAAAATATCCTTCCATATGCCCAATGTTAAAATGTTCTGGTTCATTATGTAGTTGTAAATTGAGATAATGTGTTGTTCTTGTTACTAATAATGCTTAGTTTATTCCAAAATTTTATTCAAATTTGTCTGGACCCTTAATCCATTTGTAACTTTCCAAAACCGAAATTTTAATCAACCCTTTAAATAGGCATTCGCTATTTATTATGTCTATGCATATGCATATGTATATGTACACATACACACATAATTAAATTTCTTTCTATGGATAGAAGGAAACTTATCAAGTGCTGTCAAAGAGCCATTAACTAGTAGTTTTCTAAAATAATAAAAAGAAAAATATGCAAACTCGGTGTCCATAAAAGCAACAACTACAGTTTGCTGAAGATGGCATGTCCTCATATTCCAGAGACTTAAACCCACTAGAGCAGGGGTCTTCAACCTTGGCAACTTTAAGACTTAAGCTTTGCTAGCTGAGGAACTCTGGGAGTTGAAGTTCACAAGTCTTAAAGTTGCCAAGGTTGAAGACCTCTGCACTGGAGGCAGCTATCTTGCAGCTTCCTCCTGTGGAGCATTTCTCCAGAGCATTTATGAGTGATCTCAGGTTTTCTCCTTGTCCAAACAGGAATTATTAGAAAGCCAATCTGTTTGCCAGCTGTCTACTTGCCAGCTTGCCACATCTTTAGCTGTGTGCTTTTCACAGAGTCATCTTCAGTCCACCATTTTTTCTTCCAGAAGTATGACTCTTGTAAAAGGATTCATAGATGAAATATAAAAACCAATGAATCTAAATAGTTGCAAAACAGCACTGGAAGAAGACTATGACTGTCAAATACCCTATTTTTCTATCTAATGGTCTATCTTCAGAAAACAGATTGAATGAGGTTGATATATGATTGGGGTCAGCAGGCCTACCCTTAAGCTGAGTCCAATTGTACAAAAAGACTGTTGGTTAACTATGATTACTTTGCCATCAAATCCATCCCATCCTTTTTTTTTCTCCCTACATGTTATATTTTAATATTCTTTGCTTTATGGTTATTTTCTTTCTTTCTTTTTTGTAACAAATGACTAAAACTCCAAAGCAGATGCAACTTTTTAATCAATGTGTTTGTTTAAAGTATCTAGTTTGGTTTTTTCTTCCCCTTGTATTATTTCATCAGGGATATGGCTGTCATTTTATCATGTCTATTTGCTTTAGGCATGCCTTAACCACAGGCAATTCCAGCGATGTTCCTCGAGGCACATTCTTCAATCCCCAAGTCCTTTCACTAAGTCTTAAAATGAACTGCACTGTGACGCATTTATACATATTAGTGAGATGATACCATGGTTTGAATCTTGCCCTTAGGGTTAAGCTCCGTTTGGAAGTGCCAAAATGGTTTTCTCGGTTCTCAGCTGACGGTGTGACACATGGTCACTCATTCATGAGCTGCAAATATATTTATCAGAGTGACTTTGGTGCACCAAAAAGGACTGTACAATGTTTCAACTATATTTAGTGCTTGATGCCCAAAGTGATGGGAAGAAATTGGAGCAGGGGGTTGACAGGGAGGAATGGTGGGGGGAAAGGTTTAATTTTAACTGGGTGTGTTACTGTATATATTTTTTTCTCACCTTGCTAAAGGTTATATATTAGCCAGGTGCAGGAAATGAACATGTAACTAAAACTGCTTCTTCCAGCTCTCCTGCTTATTAAACCATAAAGTAGGAATATGTTTTACTTATTTTTCAGAATCTTGGGTAGCATTCAAAATAATATTCCAAGCATAGCCTCTAGCCTTATGCTGGAACCTTTCAAAGGGCTCTTCTTGAAGTTGAGTCTTGGTACTACTACTTTCATCAGAAGACTCCTGGATGTCAATAGAGCTCATGTTGGTGTGCAGATTTGTGACACACAGTTTTGTTATCTAATCAAATATTCATGTCTCTTTAAGACATCCATGGATGGATGGATGGGTGGGTGGATGGATGGATGGTGGAGAGAGACAGACAGATAAACAGAAAAGAGCATTCTCTATTAAAGGAATAACATGATTATTTGTGAAGGCTTATAATATAAAGACTGTTTTGGTATAGTGCTGCCTAAATTTGCCTTCCCATTTCAAATTTAGATTGGGATATATAGTAAATGGGAATTAATGGAATGTCATTGCCATCAAGGAAAGTAGTTAGTAAATCAAGTATGAAGTTTGCTCTCTTTCAATTAATATCAAACAATTGTGAGATAATTGAAAAGGAGCGTGCCTTTGCAGTTTACTGCAGAAGCCAACAAATCTATTCCATGCCATAGCAACATTTTAAGTGTGCATTATGAATACCAGAATAACAGCATTGGAAGGGATCTTGGAAGTCTTCTAGTCCAACCCACTCCTGCTCAAGCAAAGGATCCTATAACAATCCAGACAAGTGGCTGTCCAGTCTCTTCTTGAAAGATCATGTTGAGAGATAAGATCATATCACCAAACGGTGACCCTCAAATTTACTTTTTATACAATATATTTTGATCAGATATTGTCATTTCCATGAATGAAGGACTGCAAAAAACTTATTGAATACAGTATTTAGAGAAACAGTGATGAATCTCATATCTTTTTAAGAAACACTTCTGAGAATATTGCTACATGGCAATATAGTTTCTTTCTCAGTGGCATCTTAGAGGAACAAAGGAACGTTATGACTGTGGAGTCTTTTTTAAGAAAATGAAATAACTAAATAAACATGTCTGGAATGATAAGCCATTTGCTCCATTTAAATGATTAAAATTCAACCCATACCCCCAAATTGTTCAATATTTTCCCCATTTTCGCAGAGGATTAATGGTCCATGAAAACAAAGAGAAATATTCAGTGCAGCTTCAAAGCAAGCCTCATACATACAAACTCTATTACTTTCAGGGCAAGCAATGTTATAGTGAAACATAGTAAGTCAAAGAAACTGAAAGCAGGAGATAAGGGGAGAAAAAACAAATCTAACTACATCTAGTTTACATTGACAACATTCGCTACTCCTTTACATATCTTTTATTATTACAAACTATTCTAGTTGCTACTCCATCCATGTTCTGAATCATAAAAACTGTAACCAGTCCCAATATTCATAGTCTTTAGTTTCCTTTTTGACCCATTAACTCCTCCTTCATGTATATTTGTTCTGCAAATAGAATAGAATAGAATAGAATAGAATAGAATAGAATAGAATAGAATAGAATAGAATAGAATAGAATAGAATAGAATTTTATTGGCCAAGTGTGATTGAACACACAAGGAATTTGTCTTGGTGCATATGCTCTCAGTGTACATAAAAGAAAAGATACATTCATCAAGGTACAACATTTACAACACAATTGATGGTCAATATATCAATATAAATCATAAGGATTGCCAGCAACAAGTTATAGTCATACAGTCATAAGTGGAAAGAGATTGGTGATGGGAACTATGAAACGATTAATAGTAGTGCAGATTCAGTAAATAGTCTGATCAGTAAATCAATCCTCATCCAATCTCTCAATATGATCAAACCACCTCAGCATATTTCTTTCAAGCCGCTCACTCATTCATTCATCATTCACTTTATGAAATAGGTCTCTGATTTGTGGACGGAAATATATGTTTGCTGCTAGGAGTTTAAGTAGCTTGTACTTAGGAGGAAGGACTACACACAGAAGGACAAACAAGGAAGCACTTTCCTTTAAAAAATAATAATAATAAAGTTCTAAGAATGTTAGCTGACATATCTTTAGTCACTACCAAGCTGCCAGTTCCCTTAGTGAAAAATATGTGTAATAGAGAAAAAGTAGTGTAACTCCATTCATACTAGATTCCATGTCATTCTTTACCAGTACACAAGGAAGTGCAGGCAACTTATTTTTCTTGTGTGTCCTGAAAGGTTGATTATGTTCCCAGAAATATCCTTTGCCATTATTCAAGGATACAACTGGCTATTGAATTTGGGCCTCTCATTGCCCTGTTACTAAGCCACCAGATCAGACTGAAAAAACATGTGTCAGCATCCCCCTATATTATCTTTGGACAACATGAGTGCCACATTTATGTTTGAAAATGCCATTCAAGGCTGCCACTTCTACACATCAGGGTACTACCAAAAATGGTTTACAAGAGGGACAGTGAAAAAGATGTAAAGATAATCATTCTGGTGTATGTTTTCTTTGTGTGAGAGTATGCATTCCTTATTATTTTACGCGGTAAGGTTTTGGAATGTTTATCCTCATCCAAATGTTTTTGTAACTTCATGAACGTGTCAAAGGTCCCCTGCGGGAATTCTGTGGGAAAATGTAGAATGACCTGCACATAAGAAACAAGGAAAACATCTCAGCATGAGACACCATGGAAGTTAAAATGAAGCATCTTTAGACGTTAAAATGAAGCATCTGCATCTCTGCACATGGTGCTTTCAAGATTTTTAATGGGAGGTCCTTATAAAAAGGACAAACACTGTATTATGCTCTGATGTGGAATGAAAAATGGATTCCATTACAACCCCTACAGTGTTCTAATCACTAGTTAAAATGCTTATCCTTATTTTCTAAATAAAGAATACAGATTATTATTTTAAGAAAAAAATGTGATATGCATATACACACAGAGATACATACATACACACATCAAATAACAATAGTTCTATGATGATAATTAGTATAAGACAACTAGGTTGACATAGTCTTATTTTCAGATGAATTTGATACTAAGAAATTAAATATCCCAAAACTTAAATGAAGGCAAAATCAACTCACCTCATTTCATATATTAAATGCCTTGGTATGGCCACACTTGGAATACTGCATCCAGTTTTGGTCACCATGATGTAAGAAAGATGTTGAGACTCTAGAAAGAGTGCAGAGAAGATCAACAAAGATGATTAGGGACTGGAGACTAAATCATATAAAGAAGGGTTGTTAGAATTGGGTATGTCTACCTTAATGAAAAGAAGGACTAGGGGTGACATGATAGCAGTGTTCCAATATCTCAGGGGTTGCCACAAAGAAGAGGGAGTCAAGCTACTCTCCAAAGCACCTGAAGGCAGGACAAGAATCAATGGGTTAGAAACTAATTAAGAAGAGAAGCAACCTAGAACTAAGGAGAAATTTTCTGACAGTTAAAACCATTAATCAATGGAACAACTTACATCCAGAAGTTGTAAATGCTCCAACAATGGAAGTTTTTAAGAAGAGATTGGATAACCATTTGTCTGAAATGGGGGTTCTAAGCAGGGGGTTGGACTAGAAGACCTCCAAGATCCTTCCAACTCTGTTTTATATTCTAAATAATAATGACAAACAGTGCTTAATCTCATAAGAAAAATACATACATGCATCTCTATGATTTTTTTAAAATTAGAACAAATGTTACTAGCCCATTCATGTCAAAGAAACTTCTCTATTTTTTTTAAGTCCTGACTTCTGATATTTATCAGATGAATATATTAGTTTTCTTCTCTGAGAAAGAACACCTCTTTTTATATTACAAAAGTTATAATGGAATCCAATAAAACATTATACACATGTTGGATCCAGATTAAGTTGGCTAGAAAATAAATTCCACTGAAATCAATGAGACTCTCCAGTCATTAGTTAACTGAAGTGCTACTGATTGCAGCAATACCTAAAATGTCACTAATACAGCAGTAAATAGTGGGGCAGACTTAGATTGGATCTCACCCTTGCTTTCCAGTTGTGTAACAAATGTGTAAACCTATTCCTTTTGTAGACATCAATTGCAACACCATAAGAAAGTATTAATTGTTCCTATATAGTTAATTGGATTGCTTCTCCAATTAACTACGTCTATATATATATATATATTAGGCAGTTCAATATCATAAAATAACCAATATGCATAAATGAAGCGGTCTCACAATAAACATTTCAATAAAGTGTTTGATTTACATACATCATTGGACCATTATTGGGAAAATGCACATATTTTTTTTTGTATTTTGACTTGATTGGACATAAATTATATCAATAGAAATGTCTTAATTAAAATAAGTGGAAAAATATATTAAAGTTTAAACAACGTGTATGATCCGCTACATGCTTGGATTTATGCCAGAAATGGTTAGCAGTAACAAACTCCAAAGGAAATCCAAGTTGAAATGCAATAAACTTGATAGAGTAACAAGTACCAATAAAGGAGACCATTTGTAGCTCAGGGTTGAAATGAAGGGTCCTTTGTGCTCTCTGGACCTGGTCGTTCGCTAGCATTGATGATGTTACCTAATATGGGTAATGAAACATCTGCAAGAAAACAACCAAGCTCAGAGAGCACCAAGGATACCACAGAGTAACATGTGGCCAATCTGAGAAGCCCGTACAGTTGAGGACTGAAAATAAGACACAGTTCCAGCAACTAAGAAACAAAAACTTTTAAAGCTGCATTATCACAGCCCTGCTCAAACTCAGCTGGAAGCCATCAGAGAAGGCCTTGCAGAACACCTACTTATGAAGATGATGTGTACTACTATCTGATTCATAGCACTACTTTGGATTGGATAGGGTATCTTCTTTTTCAAATCAGAGAGAGTTTTCTCCACCTTCTGTGGAAGTCAGTCAGAGAACTGTCTCTCAGTGAGGCAGGATCATAGGTTTGTCCTGAGGTTTATGGGAGAAAATGACTCTTTTGAGCTTTCCAGATACATGTCTTCCAAGGAAGAATGGCAGTATTTCTGACCTCTTTTTGGCCTGCAGCAGATTTTCTTTCTGACAAGGCATGCATAGGATTGTATTATTGGGTTGAAAGACTGAGTCTGATTGTTACACTATGTATGTGGCTGGGTGCTTTGCTTTGTGAAAAATATGGATACGAAAGAGATTTATGAATGAACATATGTAGAACTGAAGTGGTTTGAAAAAAGACTATTGGGCCACAAGATTGTGGCCCAAAGATTGTCAGATACAATACCAAAGTTCCAAGTTTCCTATAGCTTGGAAAATTTAACCTATAGTATGACAAAATATATGCAAGTCTGTCTCTCTCTGCCTCTCTCTCTTTGTCTCTCTCCCTCTCCACTACTGAGCCACAGAACAACTGAAAGGTATGAAGGTAGGGGGAAAAGGCAAATCTTTCTCTCTCTCTTTCTCATTTTTTCTTTCATCATCTATTATTCTGTACAACTTCAGCAGTCTGCATATGGGATATTTTTGTAGCCTGTGTCAGTGATAACAGGTTTCCAGGATGAAGCGTTCAGTCTTTGCCACAATTTTTTTTTGACCTTCCGTTCTCCTCCCCATGAAGTCTCCCAAATGCAGCCAGCAGTTTGGAACAGATGACAACACTGGTCCTTTGTTCTGCTATCCTGTGGCTGGAGGCACACAGGGAGCTTCTTTGCACAGTTGGTCTGTATTATGTGCATTTTATTTTCTTTTCTTTCCTTTCCTTTTTGATATAACAAACACTAAGGAAACACAATAACGCAACTTGGCACAAATGATATTTTAATAAGATAAACAGGGACATAAGCCCTTATAGATGTGCGAACGGGGTGAGAAAAAATAAGTCTATAAACAGAATAAGCATTTACATAAACTCCACAAAAAGATATAATCTAGCTCTCTTTTCTTGTACTAGTATTCATCTCCACGCAATGAACTATTTATCACTAGGAAAGCAAACAAACAAACAAACAAACAAAAAAGGATAGTTCAATGGCCCAAGGTATTTGCTGTCAACTTCAGTGGAAAGAAATATAAAATGTTATTCCAAGGACACACCTTTCTCTTTGGTCTCAGTGTGTGAATGTGTGTGTGTGTGTGTGTGTGTGTGTGTATATATATATATATATATATATATATATATATATATATATATATATATATATATATATATATATATATATACACACACACAGAGAGAGAGACTCTTAATGAGCGAGCTGAATATGTGTCATCAATAGTTTTTGACTATTATAAAAGAAAGAAAACAACATTTTAAGGAAATGTTAAATACTTGGGATGTTTGGATATATTTCCTTCAAACATTGATCTGTTTGTCCATCATTATCTATCTATCTATCTATCTATCTATCTATCTATCTATCTATCTATCTATCTATCTATCTATCTATCTATCTATCTATCTATCTAACTAACTAACTAACTATATCTATCTATCTATCTATCTATCTATCTATCTATCTATCTATCTATCTATCTATCTATCTATCTATCTATCTAATCATCTAGCTGTTGTTATTATTTGGTTCCTCAAATAGTCAGCCAGATGTTCAGACTGGATTTGAAATTTTTACTCACCTATTGAGTCCTTCCCAAGGATCTGGGATAGGTAGATCTGGATGTGTTAAAGATATTGTCATAGGATGTAAGCTGTAAGTAAAGCAAACAGTCTTTTGCAATTGACTGATGGTGGTTTTGTTAATACCAATGGTATTCAAATCATCCTCCATTTGTTTTGGGATTGTACACAACACACTTATTTCTATTGGTATTACCTTTGTTTTCTTTTGCCACAGTCTACTTCTATTTGCAGGTCTTTGTATTTTGTTATCTTCTCCAGTTCTTTCTTTCTTTCTTTCCTTTCCTTTTGACTTCCTCCTAGTTGTTTAGTTTATTTCATTATTTTCTTAGTATTCCATTGGATGTAAATTTAGCAAACATTTAATAACAAGCTTATCTATTCTAGTTTGGGTAGGAAATGAGAAAACACCCTTAAAAATATCATAGATAGGGGACAGTTATTATATATTTTTATCCAGTCAGTCATATTTCTTTAAAATGTGTAAATTTTAAAAGTACTGTAAACTGTCCAGAGAGGATTTTTTGAAGTTGGACAACCTTGAAAACATAACACACACACACAGAGAGAGAGAGAGAGACTCTTAATGAGCGAGCTGAATATGTGTCATCAATAGTTTTTGACTATTATAAAAGAAAGAAAACAACATTTTAAGGAAATGTTAAATACTTGGGATGTTTGGATATATTTCCTTCAAACATTGATCTGTTTGTCCATCATTATCTATCTATCTATCTATCTAACTAACTAACTAACTAACTAACTAACTAACTAACTATCTAATCATCTAGCTGTTGTTATTATTTGGTTCCTCAAATAGTCAGCCAGATGTTCAGACTGGATTTGAAATTTTTACTCACCTATTGAGTCCTTCCCAAGGATCTGGGATAGGTAGATCTGGATGTGTTAAAGATATTGTCATAGGATGTAAGCTGTAAGTAAAGCAAACAGTCTTTTGCAATTGACTGATGGTGGTTTTGTTAATACCAATGGTATTCAAATCATCCTCCATTTGTTTTGGGATTGTACACAACACACTTATTTCTATTGGTATTACCTTTGTTTTCTTTTGCCACAGTCTACTTCTATTTGCAGGTCTTTGTATTTTGTTATCTTCTCCAGTATTAAATATGTAAAGCGAGGAGTGGGCAAGGATGAGGCAACAGCAACAGAACAACAGACTTTATTAACCAGCACAACAGGTGCTGAACTGTAACAACACTTACTTCAACAGCCGCGCGGAGAACTGGCTGAGAGAACTCTGACAGCTCTTAAATAGGAGGCTGTCAGGAGGCGGTTCTAAAAAGACGCGCCTCGGTTTTCCCGCTCTTTTAGCCGGCTCGAGCTTAAGCCAATCAGCAGCCGTCTGCTGAAGGCAAGGCTCGAGCCGGCGTCGTAAGCCCGAGGACTCTACACCTCCTTCCCCCCAGTTAGCACATGCGTAGTCTGATAAATACGCCGGCCGCCGTCGGCTCCGCCCAGATCTTCTGAGGGCAGGGGCGGCGCCCGGCAGGGAAGGAGTTGCGGAGGCCTTGTCGGGCCTCGCCTGGGGAGCCGCCCTCGTCGCTGACGGAGGACCAGACGCCGCCCTGGATCCCGGTGCCTCCGGTAAGTCCTCCGCCGAGAACGCTCCGGGTTTTGAGGGTTGGAGTCCCTCCAGAACAGGTCGTGGTACAGAAGGGGCCTGGCAGGCGACGGGCTCGGGAATTGACGAGTCGGAGGCCTGGAAGAAGTTTCTGTAAGCTGCAGGACGTTGGGTTTGTAGTTGTTGCTTTGCGTCTTGGGGTGTTGATGGTTTGTGAAGTTGTTGGTCAGTGTCCTGGAGCGTGGACAGCCGTCTGCGGATTTGATTCACATGTCGCCGCCATTCTCGTCCGTCTTCCAATCGGACCCTGTAAGAACAGGGTCCGGTTAAACTTACTATGCGGCCGGCCACCCACTTGGGAAACGACCCGAAGTTTTGTGCAAATACCGGGTCCCCCACTGCGAAAGATCTTGTGCCCCCCCCCAACTCAGGGCAGCGTTCTGGGCAGTAGGAGGGATGGAGCCTATCCAGATTAGTCCTGATCCGGCGCCCCATTAATAGCTCCGAGGGACTCTGGTTCGTGAGCGGGCAGGGAGAAGCGTGCTGTGCCTGGAGATACAGGCTGATTTTAGAGTGCCAATCCGCAGGTCCTAAACGGCCCAGAGCTTCCTTGGCTGATCGCACGGCCCTCTCTGCCCGGCCATTAGCGGCCGGATGGAAAGGCGCCGTGGGTGCATGGCGAATGCCGTGCCTGGCAAGGAAAGACTGAAAGGATGCCGATGTAAACTGGGGGCCATTGTCCGACACTACGATGTCGGGCAGTCCATGGGTTGCAAAAATCCGCTCCAGTACCCTGATGGTCGCCTCTGCTGTTGTGGATTTCATTTGTGCCAACTCCACCCAGCGGGAGTAGGCATCAACTAACACTAAGAAAGTTTGACCCTGGTATGGTCCGGCGAAATCCAAATGGATTCGGGACCAAGGCGACCTGGGGGTATCCCACTCCCTAACAGGGGCGGCCGCGGGAGCTGGTCTAGAGGACTGGCAGAGCTGGCATTTCCCTATCCACAGCTCTATGTCGCTGTCCAATTTGGGCCACCACACATAGCTGCGGGCCAGGGCCTTCATCCGCACGATGCCTGGATGGGCATTGTGAAGGCTGTTTAAAATTGGCGCCCTAAGCGCCGCGGGTGCCACTACCCGGTTTCCCCACAATAGGCATCCCTTCAGCGCAGACAACTCATGCTGTCTGCGCTGGAATGGTAGGAACTCCGGGGAAACGGCTGAGGCCGGCCACCCCCTGAGCACCCAGTCTCGGACCTGGGAAAGAATAGGGTCTGCAGAAGTGTCTCTAGCTATGTCAGAGGCCGATATCGGCCCCTGCCACTCATCAATGAGTAGTACCGTGGAACCGGGCGCTGGGTCGACCGCCGCTGTGGGAAGCGGGCAGCGGCTTAGGGCGTCTGCGTGGCCTATTGCTCGGCCCGGACGGTATACCAGCCGGTAATTGTATGCCGCCAAGAACTCGGTCCATCGGGACATGCGGGGCGAAAGAATGGGTGGAGTCTGGCGGTCGCCGGCCAACAAGCCCAAAAGGGGCTTGTGGTCTGTGACCAAAAGGAAAAAACGACCATAGACGTATTCATGGAATCTCTTGATTCCAGCCACAGCCGCCAATGCCTCCTTGTCCAATTGGCTATAATTCCGTTCGGGCGCTGATAACGTCCTGGAATAATAGGCAATTGGAGCCTCGGAGCCATTGGGTAGGACGTGGCTCAGAACGGCGCCGATCCCATAGGGAGACGCATCACAGGACAGAGAGAGAGGCTGCAGTGGGTCGTACTGGACCAACACAGCCGAAGATGTGAGCAAGGATTTGACAGCTCGGAAGGCTGCTTCCGCGTTGCGGTCCCAACGCCATGGGGCTTTGGCATCCAGGAGCCTATGTAATGGCTCCGCTACGGATGCCTTATGGGGCAGGAAAATGGCATAAAAATTGAGTAGCCCCAGGAAAGCCTGCAGTTCGGCCCTATTGGCCGGGGTTGGGGCGTCCCTGATAGCCTCTATTTTCGATGGTGTGGGGTGTATGCCCTGGGAGTCCACAAGGAATCCCAGGAATTCCACCTTAGGCACCCCCAATAAGCATTTTTGACGTTTTAGCTTAAGCCCCGCCTTCCTGATTCTCGACAGGATGGCGCGGAGCTTAATGCACAGGTCGATTTGGTTGGTGGCCGAGACGAGGATGTCGTCAAAGTAAGGGACGACCCCCTCGAGCCCATGGAGCAACCGTTCCATGAGGCTCTGGAACAACCCCGGGGCTATGCAAACGCCGAATTGGAGGCGTTTGCACTTAAAGGCACCCCTGTGAGTGACTATGGTTTGAGCTCTGGCCGTTGCTTCGTCGACCGGCAACTGCTGGTATGCTTGCGCTAAGTCTAGTTTGGCGAAAATGGAACCCTGTCCCAGTGAGTGCAAGAGATGCTGCACCACGGGGACTGGGTACGGGTTTGCTTGTAAAGCCTTGTTAATGGTTCCTTTATAATCGGCACAGATCCGAATGGATCCGTCCCGCTTGATAGGAACAACTATAGGGGTTTCCCAAGGGGAATGATCAACCTGTTCGAGTATTCCCTGAGAAATGAGCCTATCTATCTCCTGATCTACCTTGTCTCGTAATGCAAAAGGCACCCTTCTAGCCTTCAAACGGATGGGGGCAATTTGAGGGTCCAAATTAAAAGAGATGGGCGTCCCCTTATATTCACCCAGTTGGCCATCAAGACATCAGAAAACTCTTGGAGGACGTCGTCAAAAGGGTCTGCCGATGTCGAATGGGTTCCTAGCACATTGAGGCCGAATGCCTCAAACCAATCCAGCCCAAGAAGGCTGGGCAAACTTCCCTTCACTATAATCAAGGGTAGGCGTCCGGTGAAACGGCCGTGGCTGACGTTAAACAGGTTGCACCCCAGAATAGGAATGGGGTGACCCTGATAGTCCCTCAGTCGAACGGGGCATTGACTGAGGTGATTTTTTGAGAATTTAGGCAGCAGGCGTTTCAGGGTGGTCCAGGAGATTAAGGACTTAGAGGACCCGGTGTCCACTTCCATCTTGCAGGGAGCCCCTTCAAGATTTACTGTGAGGAAAATCTTATTGCTGGGCTTGGTCGTGGAGGCATGATTGATATCATAGCATTCGTCGGTACGATTGAATGCTTTCCGTTGTGGTTTTTTGTTCCTTGCTGGCTCTGTCCAGGTGTCAGCGGCTGGCAAAACGGCCCGGCAGACCTTCGCCAGGTGGCCTCTCTTCCCACATCGCAGGCAATTCGAGGATTTGAATCGACAGGTTGCCCTGTCGTGACTTCCTCCACAGCCCGCGCACCTTAGTGGGAAAGGTCTAGCCGCTTGAGACCGATTCTTTTTTGGCGCGGTTCTGAGGCGACTCACGCTATCGCACTCATCAGATGACCCCGTGCAGTCCGACTCTGCCTGATGAACTGCGGCTTCCCCTGACTGGGTCCCCCTTGGGGTGTGGAAGCTCTGTAATTCGTTAGCTGATTTCTCAGACATTTCGGACACCTGGGCTTCATCTATGGCAACGGCTAATGACAGTTCTTTGCGCGCCAATAGTCGCCGTTGGAGTTTCAAGTCGCGCACCCCGTTGACCAGCTGTTCTGCCAGGGCATCGTCCAGGTCATGGAAGTCGCATTGTGATGCCTCTGACCTGAGGGCCGCTACATAGTCTGACACAGATTCCCCATCTTTTTGAAACCGCCGGCGAAAAGCATGTCTCCGGGCAATTCTTGACGGAGCAGGGGCATAATGATTTTTTAATTTGTCCAGTATTACCCCCCATGAGACATCGCGTAACATCTGTGGCGCTGCTAGTGCTTTAGCTGTCTTGAACATTTCTCGGCCACACAGGCTGAGGAAATAACCCTTCTTTCGCAGGTCAGACATTTCCGTGCATTCGTTGGATTGTAAAAAACACTCAAAGCGCTCAATAAAAATGTCCCAAGTTTCCGCCGCAGGCTCAAACGGGCCGAAGGAAAGCTGGTTAGCCATCCTTAATCGAGCGATTAAATTAGCCTGTGTAATGAGTTCTTCACTGTTGTCAAGCCTCTAACATCCCACCTTCGTCGCCAGTATTAAATATGTATGCGAGGAGTGGGCAAGGATGAGGCAACAGCAACAGAACAACAGACTTTATTAACCAGCACAACAGGTGCTGAACTGTAACAACACTTACTTCAACAGCCGCGCGGAGAACTGGCTGAGAGAACTCTGACAGCTCTTAAATAGGAGGCTGTCAGGAGGCGGTTCTAAAAAGACGCGCCTCGGTTTTCCCGCTCTTTTAGCCGGCTCGAGCTTAAGCCAATCAGCAGCCGTCTGCTGAAGGCAAGGCTCGAGCCGGCGTCGTAAGCCCGAGGACTCTACATCCAGTTCTTTCTTTTTTTATTCTGCTATGTCTAGGTACCTTCCTGTCTGCTATCTTTTTGTCTTTCTTGTCCATAGTTGTTAAGTCTGGGGTATTATGTGGCAGGTACCTGTGTATTTAAAAGTCCCAGAGCAGTTTAGCTTCTTCATCTTCTCATTAGTATTTTATGGTTCATAAAATGGTTCAGTTCTTGCTTGCTGGCAAATGGTATTTCCTGCAGATCTTCCAATGCACCTTTGTTGCTACTTTGTCACATTGTTGCATTATACATATCTAAGTCATGATAAAAGTCATCCATTAGAGTGGTCAATGCCATCTCAGTCCCAAATCAGGTCTGAACCCAGACAGGTCTGAGCCCAGATATTCTGTTTCCTCTAGATGTCTATGGAGATTCTCAGTCATAAAGGACATGGTTGTCTCAAAGGTGCTTTTTTATTTTTCAAAAGGCAACTGAAATATTTTTTTTCCCCTTTGAGGAAGTAGAAGACATTTTACTTCTTATCCAAGAAGCTTCATCAGTGCAAGTAGCTGAGAATATTGGAGAGAGCACCCTCTCTTTTGAAAATAACTGTCTGAAAAGAATCCCATATAACAGAGACAGATAATATTCCAGTCACCACATTAGCCTCCATCCATATGGAATCCAAACCAGAGATAATTGGGTGCACTGGAAAATGTTGTATTAATTGATCATAGTGGTTGGCTGAAAACTTCATACAAAAAGGAATTGACCATTTGAAATAAAACTACCAGTTCACAACCCAACAACACAATAAGGGAAAAGAAGTGCAAATGCTTTGATTTCTTGAAGAAAAAAGGCAGGACATAAATCTCAACTAATCATAATGATTGTACTGACTGTCCATTAACTTTTGACGGTCCCAAGGTGGATTCTGACTTGAAAATTAGCTCAGTTCTGTTCAGCAGATATTCTACACTAAATTTAAAGCAGAAACAGGTATTGTGTATGTTTATATTCATATGCATTACAACAGCAAGAATAATTACTAATATAAACTAAAGTAGTACAGAAAAAAATTAAAGAGATAAAAATAACAAAAAGCTAAAAGTGCAATTAGAAAAAAGTAAAAGGATATAAAGAAAAATACGAAAGTTATAAAGAAGAATATTTCTAATATTATTGAAAGCATTTATAGGTACAATTTTAGTCCTCCCTCTTTCCTCCCTCCCTCCCTCTCTCCCCCACCCCTCTCATCACATTAAACACTCTTCTTTCCATAATCTATCCTGTCTAATCATCAAAACCATAAATCACAGCTTCATTTTTTTTTCATTTTCACACAAAAAGTCCACAAGGGGTTTTCAGTCACCTGTAAATGTAGATATTGTCCTTTCACACAGATTTTACTTTAAAGAACTCTGGATGCAATACTTTTGATAGATTTTCTTTTACATTTAATGGAACTAAATGTGAACGAGTAAAATGTAAATATTTTTATTTATTTCAGTGATTGATTTCAGTTGACTAAATTTAACCTTAACCTTAATGAGAACAAGAAACACTCACATTTGGCTGGTTTAAAAACTGTTATGTCACAGAGAAGCCTAGACTTTGAAAACTGATGAGGGAAAAGAAATGAGAAATAACATATGTGTAGGATTCATCAAAACTACTTCAATGTTTCATTTTTGGATCTATTTGTACATGTGCAAGAAGCAAGACAATCATGTAACACCATCACAGGCATTACTAATTTCATTGCACAATCCCCAAATGGATTAAACTTCTGCAGCGTGTATTAGAATAACATGCATTAAAGTGTCATCTACTTTACTTACTTTGCATAATTTCTAAAAGAAAGTGAAAGATGACTGCAGATGTCCTCTTAATCCTCAGAGGTCTCATTTAAAGCACTATCACATTCATTGCCCTCTAAAGAGGATATAAGGCTGCAAGTTTCCTTTACCGCACACTTTACGAGCTATTCATTCCCATTTGCTTCAATTGTCACTTTATATAGTTTCCACATTAAGCGAAAATGAGGTAGAGGAATCAAAACTCACTTGTCTAAACTCACTGTAATGGCAGACATTGAATTACAGACCTATTACATCTGTGATATTTTGAAAATAATTCCAGTTGGCTGATTGTGTGTGTGTGTGTGTGTGTGTGTGTGTATACATACTTCTGTTCTCTGTTTCTTACCCTTCTGATAAGGTAAACTTTTGAAGTTATAAGTAACAAGTAGAGGAATAGGTTACAAATCAAAACAATATGGTATTCTGGGCTCTTCATAAAGACGGCTAAGATTTCAGAAGGAGTGTCTTTCAGTTCAGTCATAAACACAAACTCCTGAGATACGTTCTTTCATGTCAATTAGCATAGTGGCATATTCAGGTGCAAGAAGGGTAATAACAAAAAGAGAAGACCACCAGGTTAAAAAAAAATACCTCCAAAGACCTTAATAGCATATTGCAAAGAATATCAACACTAATACAAAAATACTTTGTTTGCAATTCAGGAGGCATCATCTGGAAGCCATATAAATCCAACTACCCAGAATGAACTTTATCATCCTGGTGAAGAATATTTATCTGGATCATCTTGCCATGTGAGAAACAAATACAGATGTGTAGTAGCATGGCCATTTTGATCTCGTCTAGGAGAGGATGACACAAGAAATGAGCTCATACTGAAGAGGAACTCATGTCCAAGACAGAATCTCCATTGCAAAAGAACGTTGAGATATTAATAGGTTCGGTCACTGTGTGGCTTTCATTTTTCAAAACACTGCATGCATTTCCTTCCGGTAATGGGTTAAATATCTCATTTTGTCTGGATTGATTTCTGCATTTTCAAAGCATGTTGTGGAGGTGATATTTTGAACTCTTTATTGAAGGGAAATGCAGGGTAAAACATTTGAAATGAGTTTACTTGATTGTACTGGGAGCATTCAATATTTTCTGATTAAAAAGTAAAACTTTCTAAATAAGATTATATTCAAAGAGCTCATAGCACCAAAAATGGATAAATGTTCTTGGCTCCTGAAGTTATGAGCCCATAAATCACAATGTTATCATATCTTTTAACATGCCACAACTCATGGGGGGGAGGGGGGACTGCAAGGACTCCAGGAGTGGCTCGTTTATGCAGCAAGCCCCAGCCTTCCACCTTGTAGAGTATAAACCCTTGGTAATGACCCAGATCCAGCCCCCAATAGCCTGTAGCAATAGCAATAGTTATTATAGCAATAGCACTTAGACTTATATACTGCTTCACAGCTGTCTTTAAACGGTTTACAGAGTCAGCATATTGTTCCCAACATTCCGGATCCTCATTTTATCAACCTCAGAAGGATGGAAAGCCATGTCAGCCTTGAGCTGGTGAGAATCAAGCAGCTGGCAGTTGGCAGAGTTAGCCCACAATACTGCATTCTAACCACTGTGCCACCACAGCTCTTGTAGATAACATAGTTCTCCTAAAAACAGACACCTTCATAGTAGTATTTAACATTAGAATTTAACGAGGTTTACTTTCAGGAAAGCTTGTGTATATAGTTGTGGCTTTGCAGTATTATTCAGAAAGGGGATAGAAAAGGAGAAGGCAACAAGTAAGCAAAATGGTCAAAGAAATAATAAAGTAATTGGCATCAAAGTTATTACTAAAGATTGGAGGCCAAGATGGGAAGCATTTGTCCAAGCAGTCATTAGCAGTTGTATCCAGCTCGGTATCATCTAAGTACACAGTTATAAGCCTCAATCTATTAAATAGGATTTATTCTGGTAAGTAGGTATAAGACTGCAACTTAAAGCACAGTTTCTAATTACCTTCCTCTTTCTCCTCACTCTTTTGTCTAGCTCTGACAAACCTATCTTTAAATTCACTTCTTTTTATGTCACATTCAGCTTTATTCTCTTCAGCATAAGCTCTTCTCCAGCTCTCTAATGCTGAGGGAGAAGGGAATGAAGACAGCATACTGATTATTTCTATCACTGCTATTTCTACATATCATTTTTATTAAAACAAAGCAAAAAATATATATGAGAGGGATTTTATTACTGTTCTGTCTGAAAACCAGTTGGTTCATGGGTCAATGGAACTGAGGGAAACAATCACCCCCTAATCTCCATATTGAATCTGTGCATGAAAGAGAAAAGGACAAGGAACATCTGGCACTCCAAGTACTGGCAAATAACAAATTCTACCATCTTTCATCATTTACCATGCTGGCTAAGATGTCTGGGAGTTGTTGAGCAACCTCGGGAGATTTTTCACTTCTTCCCAGATAGATGATTAAGTTAAGGAACTCAGTTCTGTAGCAGAAGGGTTGCTTGCTAACAAGTACTTCATGGCGACTTCCGTTAAAATAATTTCACATGGTGAAAACATCTGTCAAGGATGTGGAAGGACTGTAGAGATGCAACCAGAAGATGAGATGCTATTGACTTGGTATTCAGGCAGGTTCTTATTCTTATTGCTTGGTGCAAAGCTCTTCTCATAGATCCCCTTTGGCCCGTGAGGAACTGCAGCCTGAATCTAATTCACGATGGGCTTATTAACTTTGTAAAATGTTATTTCGTTTCTGAGAGTGCTGCTTTAAGAAGACACATTCACATCATTGCTGAAAGAGAATGATATTTTTACTTGGTCAGGAAAAAAACACACACCCTTTAATAACACAGTTGGGATCATGGCCTTTATGAATTATGGGCCTTTCACATTGTAGTTATAAATGATAATGCTCACTCACTCTTCACTGTGAAGTGTATTAATAGTAGATTTGATTTAACATTATGGTCATTAGAATTCCCAGGAGATGTGCAATAAATGTCACTGGTTGTTGTTAGAGAGCTAAAGGTTTTGTTTCATACTACCTATAATGACTATATTTTTTTCATGTTAAGAAGACTTAAGATGTGTCTACACACACTTAGACACACACACACACACACACACACGCACACACACACTGAGCTGCCACTGCCTACTTCCAAATAAATAAACCTTGCCAAGCAATTTGGGTGCTTGGCAACCAGTGTGGATTTACAATGGTTGCAGCATCCTGCAGTCATGCGATTGCCATTTGTGACCTTCACAGGTGATTACCAATAAACAAAGGTAATGGGGAAGCCAGCAGGAAGATGTAAGTCACGGTCACATGACATTGTGTTTAATGAACATGGGGATTTGCTTAAGAACCGCAGCCAGATCTGACATTATATGTTGGTCACAGTCCTGTGATATTTCACTTTGCAATTAATAAGTGAGAACTATCTGCATGTAAAATAATCTAGTTATCATAGTTGTTGGTTTCTTAAGTTCAGCTTATTTACTTATTTTTGTGCAATGGTAAAAAAAAAAACAAGACTCGCCATTATTGAAATCAATTGCTGGCTTTTCAGGATAGGGCAAATGCCAAATCAAATGCCCCATGATTATGCTTAAGTCCAGGAAAGGAAGCTTTTTCCTGGAGTAATCCTAGAGTAATCATTAAACTGAGTCTTGCAAGTGACCAAAATGCTTATGACAGAGAGTTTAACATGAGACCACAGATATGTCATTGGAAGGCAACAACTCATCCCTCTAAAAACAAAGCTACAAATAGTCAAGTGGTCTATTTTGTGGAGTTTTCTGAAACATTTTTATCATTATTATTGATCATCGCATAACCAGCCAGAGGTTCAGACTGGGGTTTGGAATTTTAATCTACCTATCAAGTCCTTACCAAGGACCTGGGATAGGCAAATCTAGAAGTTTGACGTTGTTATAGATATCATTGCAGGATGGAAGCTGTTCCAAGTAAAGGCGCCTTCCACAATTGAGTAATGGCAAATTTGTCAATGCCTATGTTGTTCAAATGTTGCTCCAGTTGTTTTGGGATTGCTCTCAATGTGCCTTTTACTATTGGCACTACCCTTGCTTGCCTTTGTCATAGTCATTCTATTTCTATTTGTAGGTCTTTGTATTTCGTTATCTTCTATTCTGCTGTTTCCAGGCACTGCCACATCCACTATCCAGACTTTTTTGTCTTTCTTATCGACAAGTGTTAAGTCCAGGGTGTTATGTGGCAGGTGCCTATCTGTCTGAATCCTGAAATCCCAGACAGGTGCCTTCCACTTATTATTATTATTATAAACTTTTATTCATTAAACATGAAACTCAGTCAACTGAACATTTAAAAATGTATCACAAATATCATTGACTGGCTCTGATGGTTGATACAGGTTGTTGCCAGCATCCTAGGTATCGACCAAGTATCTTCTTAAAATGTATGTTGTTCTGAGTAGCACAGTCTTTTGCAGTTCCGCTGGTGTTATTGCAGGAAGCTGCAATTTCTTGATGTACTTTGTAAAATTTTTGGACATGGTGCCAAGGGCCCCGATAACAATGGGTATCATACCCTCGCATCCTGGACATAAACTGTTTCAACTCCTACCCTCAAAACGACGCTATAGAGCACTGCACACCAGAACAACTAGACACAAGAACAGTTTTTTCCCGAAGGCCATCACTCTGCTAAACAAATAATTCCCTCAACACTGTCAGACTATTTACTGAATCTGCACTACTATTAATCGTTTCATAGTTCCCATCGCCAATCTCTTTCCACTTATGACTGTATGACTATAACTTGTTGCTGGCAATCCTTTTTATATTGATATATTGATCATCAATTGTGTTGTAAATGTTGTACCTTGATGAACGTATCTTTTCTTTTATGTACACTGAGAGCATATGCACCAAGACAAATTCCTTGTGTGTCCAATCACACTTGGCCAATAAAAATTCTATTCTATTCTATCACTGTCACATGTTTCATCCATAATTACATAGTTTTGATGGCCAGGTTGTGATATTTCATGGTTTTTTTCTAGTTCTTTTTCTTCGACTCTGGTGTCTCCTGGTACAGTGATATCAATAAATTGTATGCTTTGGTTTTTGACAACTGTGATAACTGGTGTGTTGTCTGTATTCAAAAGCCCCATCTTCTTTCTATTGATTGATTGATTGATTGATTATTGTTGTTATTGTTGTTATTATTCCTATGAATGCCTCCAAGAACTTTGGCGCAATGACAGAAAAAGAAGGCATTACTGGATGATTTCCTCAGGGGTATCCTGATGTTCCAGCAGGCCCTCAGACTGGAGTAGTTTTCCCAGTGTGATTATGACAGCTACAGTATACTAGGCAGGTTGTCCAGCCAATTACCTTTTTTCAGGGGAGAGCAAGTTCCTGCTAGCGCTCCTTCCTGCAATCTTCTTTAAAAATATGTTCTTCCTTGTCTTTTCCTAGACAAGGAAGGAGGCTCTTCAGAATGAGGACGCTTTGGTCTACCCTTTTCTGTTTCTCCCTCTGCCATTCAAAGGGTTTTTATTCTCAAGTTAGCACTTATCTGGATAGCTGAACTAAAAGTTAAATGCTCAAGAGCACCAGATTGAGAGTGATTTTGCTGCTATGGGATTATTTCCCTTTCTACCTGTCTCTTTGCCTTCCTCTTATATATAAGCAGCCTTCTTAATTTTGCTTTTGAGACATTTCTCAGTCAGCATTGTTTAGAATGTGTCTCCTTCTTTCCTCTGTTCCAGTAATTTTGCAGTAACACACAACCAGGTTCTTAGTGACTGCCAGAATGACGGTTGCTCGCATGAAATCTTTCACCATCGTGGCTTGCATTAGGTTTTACAACATAGTATAAAAAATGGTGGATTAACAGTCCTTTTACGGGTTCAGATTTGTTTACTTTTTTATTGTTGCAAATGGCCAGATAAATTCTACGTATGTTCTGGAAAGATGAGCATTAGGAGATTAATATTAGATTAATATTTTTCCCTTTCTTCTTGTGTGACATGTCTGTTTTCTGTGTTCCAGGACCTGCAATGGTGAAAAATGTCAGATAGGCAGATATCTTTAGGATATCTGCTTATTAAGTGTGGTGCATTAAAAGTTATAATGGAATAGTTCCATTTCAAAATGCGAGATTAAAAAAACTTTGAACATATTTAAAGTTTCAAAAAAAAAACTTTGAACAATGTCCCCTTATATTTGGGGACATTACAGTATAACAACACCACTAAAAAAACATGGTTTGTCTAAAACAATAACTAAAAAGAATGGAATATTACATAAAATCCTGCAGCATTCATGTGGAATAGATTGAGAATGGGCCATACATCACTTAGTGAAATAAATAATAAGTTTCATTCTGCTTTTATAAATTTGCAGAATTTATGTGCAGAAGAAAAACAAACCCATAACCAATGAATATATATGAAAATTGTAGTCCTGCTTTTAGTTTTCACAGGAAAGTGAAGAGTAAATTCAATTATATACATTTTCTTGGGGAACAATTCACTTTATAATAATCTAAACCCATTCTTTGTAGATGTAGTACTTACAGAATAACACAAATAGAAATATGTAGCTACTAAAAGCAACAACTCTTAAATGGCATTCGTTAAAGATTTACCTCATTGTGAGTGAAAACTCTGTTATGTGTGCTTCGAGGCAGGGAGGGTAAGAAGAAAGAACAGACATGTACCCAAAGTTATACAGTACACTTCACTGGGAGATACAAAAGAGCTCCATGGTACACAAAATAAGTCTTAACATGGAAGGTCATCCTGCACTCAGTATGGTATAACTCCCTTTTGAAATAGGAAACCTCAGAACTGTTATTGATGATGTGCCATCAAGAAATTTTCAACCAATATAGATGGACTTTCTCCATGAGTGGTGCAGTGCCCTAGAGATGGACCTCTCCCCTCACAATCAGGAAGCTGTGAGTTCGATCCTAGTTAGAGGCAGATATTTCTCTCTCTGGGCATGATGAGAATATATCAGCTGAATCTAACCCTGCATTGGCGACAGGAAGGCCATCCTGTCTAGTAAACACTCAGCTCCATTCAGTTGCCCAGACTCCATCCTGCAAGGGATTATGGGGTCATTAAAAGAAGATGATGATAGATGGACTTTCTCCAAGATGATCTAACCCTAACCTGCTCTTTTATCTTTGTTGGTGTAATTGAGTCCATCCACCTTACTTCTGGTTATCCTCTTCTTCTCTTTTCTTCTATCTTTCCCAGTTGTTCCAAAAGTCTCTAATAGCTTTAAAATGATTAATAGGCAGCTTGTGAAAATGATTAGAAAGTGAGCTTTACAAATTTAATGTCCTTTAAAAGGTTCTATCATGGTTGTCTAAAATGGCTAATCCCTTTGTCTCCTGGAGCAAAATTCTCAGAAAACTGCTGTTCTGCAGTCTCCTCATAAGGAGCAGCTGTCTGGTACAATGTGGGTTGCATAGTTGCATACATATATCCTCTCCTTATCCAGAAAGATACCAAGGAACATATCTACTCAGCAGTTCCTTGGTCTTTGCTGCAGTCGACTGGTCCATCAGTTCTGTTGCTGAATAAAAGTGAAATACTCTTTGTGAGAGCAAGTCACAAATAATTCTGTTGGTGAAGAGACACAAAGAAGTGACTTGTTTTCCTTCACTCTTGTTCTATTATTTAACTTGCAAATGTTATGGGAACATTCTTTATGATCGTTGGGCTCATTCAGAGTTGCTGTGGCAGGTCAAGAAAAAAGGTAGCAAACTTTATTATTGCTGTTTTTAATCAGAGACACCAGTAAGGCTATTGGGGACAGTATGCTATTATCCATTGCAAATCATACATGGTTATTCTTCAAATAATCTTCAGGTATACTGCTTCGGAGCAGATTAAATACATCAAAGAGCAGGTTTTGCAATAAATCTTTCTCCCATCTGTTCTGAAATAGCTTTGTGCTTTATTCAAATTTCTGAAATGGGACCCCTCAATTGATTTTCTTGTTATTCTTCTTTGAAGAAAACACAAACTTCACTGAAGTGCAGGGAGGTGAATTGAAATTTGAAAAAGGCTTTTGATCGCATAGGGTTCTTTTAACAGAAACATTACAGATTATTGTCATAATCAAAAATTAAATGCACAATGTTGAGAAGTGCAACAAGAAAAGGAAATTAGTTAAACAAAATGTGATGCAATCATAAGCATTTTTGCCATTGCAATGTAGCATTCATGCCATGTTACTGATTGAAACAATACTATGAACATGGTTCTTACAACAGAAAATCTATTCTAAAACATGGCCATGTTTTAACTGCAGCAGGGTGTTACCTGATGCTGTCAGGGCAGCATCTGTCTTGTCCATGCTGAAAATAAATCAGTGCATAAGTGGAAAGTGCAATAAATGGCACAAAAGAGCACACACCGTCATTTATGTCAGTCGGTGAAGAATCTGGAGGGGTCCTAGAGATTAATAGCAGAGTAAACTTTCCATTTGGAAAACAGGTTATTCTAAATTAGCTGCTTAGTACAGCAGGGGAGACAAAGAGAAATTGCAATCTCATCATTTCTTTTTTTAAAAAAAGATGTACAAAAGCACATTTGATAAGTAAAAACCAAATCAGATCAAAAGTAGTTCAGAACAGATGTGGGTTTCAGCAGATTCTGATCAGTTCTGGAGAACTGGTAGCAGAAATTTTGAGTAGTTCGGAGAACCGGTAGTAAAAATTCTGACTGGCCCTGCCCCCATCAGTTCTCTGCCTCCCGAGTCCCAGCTGATCAGAAGGAAATGGGGATTTTGCAGTAACCTTCCCCTGGATTGGGGAGGGAATGGAGATTTTACACCCCTGATTGGGGTGGGAATCGAGATTTTGCAGTATCCTTCCCCTGCCATGCCCACCAAGCCACACCCACCAAGACATGCCTACCAAGCCACACCCACAGAACCGATAGTAAAAAAAATTGAAACTCACCACTGGTTCAAACCAGCATCTACAATATTATATTAATGCATGAGGATATCGGTGAATTGGTGTAAATAGTATCACCAATAGTTTTCATGCATCAAAATAGCATATTTATTTATTTACTTATTTATTTATTTATTTATTTATTTATTTATTTATTTATTTATTTATTTATTTATTTATTTATTTATTTATCAAACTTATATATCGCACCATCTCCCGTAGGACTCAGGGCAGTTCACAGGCATATTAAAAACAATATAATAAATAGGCATTAAAACCCAGTTTAATATGGAAATCTTCCCATGCTCATCTCAGAATATGAAATATATGTTTGTTATAAATGTATATGAATAATAGGGTT
The DNA here is from genome assembly GCF_028640845.1 of Ahaetulla prasina. Lineage (NCBI taxonomy): Eukaryota > Metazoa > Chordata > Lepidosauria > Squamata > Colubridae > Ahaetulla > Ahaetulla prasina. The sequence goes on from NC_080539.1 coordinate 126,690,512, forward strand.
TGTTGGGTTCCATTCTTTAGACCTCTGGTTATTAGTCATATAGTATTAGTCGTATATTTTACTACTGCTGTTATATTCTGGAAAAATAAAATACATCTTCTGTGACATCTTAGATATCTGTTATATATAGTATCATTGCATTGGACTGATTTATTCATCAGCCTGAATAAATCAACTAAATAAATAATAAACAATTAAAATAATTAAATCCCCAAATATCTGGAGCATCACTTAAACACCATCGGCATTGACAAAACCACCATCAGTCAATTGCAAAAGGCTTACATCTTGTGACAATACTTTTAGTACCCTTAAACAACAGGATCAGCCTATCCCAGGTCATGGGAAAGACTTGATAGATGGATAAAAATGCCAAATCTAAGAAAGCCCATCCTTTTTTCCTTTTGTAAGGAAGTGATGCTTAGCAAGAAATTTGTAGAGCAAGAATGCGCAGAATGTAAACATATAAGAGTGACTAATGATTGAGTGTGAGAAATAGTAGGAAGGAAAACTGTTACAAGAGGGTGAGGTGATGTGGGAAGAGAAAGCGCTTGATTGAGCGAAAAGATTTAAGATCTGGATTAGCCCTATGCACCACTCGGTAAGTGTCAAGTCTTGGTAATCAGTGAAATCCATAGGATCCTGCTCCTTTCCCCTGAATCACTAAACTATAATTGCAGCATAAGTTTGGAACATGAATGTTTGATTGTGATGCATTTTAAAAAGGGACAGATCTTGAGTTGTGATGCTGCAATATTATGTTTATCAGTCTGATCCCTTTTCATCAAGATGATGTTGTTTGAACTGACTTCTTTTCTTAAAATACAGATTTTTTTTGTCCTTTAATGACCCCGTAATCCCTAACCATCGGGGTAGAGTCGGGGCAACTTAATGAAACTAATATTTACTGGCCGGATGCCCTCCTGTCACCAATGCAGAGTTCATAGCAGATAATTACTCATTGTGCCCAAAGAGAGAAATATTTGCTGCTACCTAGGATTGAACGCTCATTCTGAGGTGAGGCTCCACCTCTAGGCCACTGCACCATTCCCTTCTTAAAATACAGATGAAGACATGAATATGAGTTCCTAGACAAGTAGTTCAAGCCTCTATGAACCTACAGCTTGGTTTTTGCCTTGACATTATTATTTGGCAGATGCTGCCAAGAAGTACCAAAGACAGATGCTGTCCTGAGGATAAACATGAGTTTTAGTATAGAGGTAAAAGTGTTATAGACACAGATTTAGAACTTCACAATGGCATCTAGGTCAAAGCAGAAACCTGATTATCTAGGGGATGCTGAGCTACAACTTTCACTATTGCTCCTGTTGGTTTAGATTTCTTTAAGTTGAAGATCAGCATTATGTGGACTGATGCAGACTCTTCACCCTGGTTCACATCCGTTTCTCCCAAGATAGCATTTTCATCCTTAGAGACAAGCAACCTACTCTATAACAAACAATTTGGTTTCAGAAAAAAAATTGTCCTGTAATATGAAACTCCTACACTGCAAAAACATATGGACTATACAACTTGACCAGGGCAAAGAAATAGACGCAATTTACATAGACTTCTGTAAAGTCTTTGATTCAATGGTACATGACAAACTACTTCCAAAATGAAAATCTTATGGCTTTTCCAGGTCCCCGCATAAGTGGATAGTTGTGTTCCTGTCAAAAAGACAACAAGTGGTCAAAATAGGGAGTGCCCTATCAAACCCTGCACCTGTTAACAGTAGTGTCCCCAAGGCAGTGTTTTAGGACCAACACTCTTTATACTTTACATAAATGACCTTTGTGATCATATTATAAGCAACTGTGTTCTCTTCGCTGATGTTGTAAAACTATCCAACACTGACCATGCTGCTACCCTTCAAAAAGACCTTGATTATGTGTCAGAATGGTCAAACAATTGGCAACTCCAAATCTCAACCAATAAATGCTCTGTCTTACACATTGGCAAAAAAAATCAGAACACAAAATACAAGTTGGGTGGATACAACCTTGTAGATGACCCTCACTCTGTCAAGGACCTTGGAGTACTCATCTCTAATGATCTAAGTGCCAGAGCCCACTGTAACAACATTGCCAAAAAGGCATTAAGAGTTGTTAATCTAATCTTGCATAGCTTCTTCTCTGGTATATTGTACTGCTAACTAGAGCATACAAAACATTTTCTAGACCAGTTCTCAAATACAGCTCATCTGTTTGGAACCCGTGCTGCATATTGGACATTAATACAATTGAGTAAGTCCAGAGATATTTCATGAGAAGAGTCCCCCATTCCTCTGCTCGCAACAGAATACCTTATTCCACCAGGCTTGAAATTTTGATCTTAGACAAATTAGAACTATGTTGCCTTCCGTCTGAACTAAGCGTAGTACACAAAATTATCTGCTACAATGTCCTACCTGTCGAAGACTACTTCAGCTTCAACCACAACAATATACGAGCACACAATAGATACAACTTAAGGTAAACTGCTCCAACCTCGATTGCAGAAAATACGACTTCAGCAACAGAGTGGTCAATGCCTGGAATGCATTACCTGACTCTGTGGTTTCATCCCCAAACCCCCATAACTTTAACCTTAGACTGTCTACTGTTGACCTCACCCCATTCCTAAGAGATCAGTAAAGGGCATGCATAAGTGCACAAACGTGCCTACCATCCCTGTCCTACTGTCACCATTTATTCATATCCATTTCCTGTATTCATAATCATTTTTATATTTATATCTGTTATCTTATACATTCTTGACAAAATAAATAAAATAAATAAATATGTATATCAATGTTATATATAACCGGGTGCCATACCAAAAAATCTTGGATGGTTCTTAGAAAATCTGCACATTGACAATATGTGCAATATAAATTCAATAATTTATTAAATGAATGCAGCCCCATAGAGAAGAATCCAAAGTCATAGTACAGTTGACTATCTGCAAAAGTATTCTCTTCATATTAGATCTCGATAGAAAAACAAATACACATCTTTTAGTTATCAGTCACTTACTAGTCAATATTTTCTCTTTTGTCTAGGTGTAAACATTTTTTGAAGGTGTGACTATTTTTTCCTTTTATTACTTGGGAGTCGGCCATGCTAAAACAAAATATTTTCTGCAAAACATTATACTATTGCAGTATTGGAAGAATATAGCACCTGCAATTAGATATAATCAAAACCAAGGAATTTGCAGAAGTGGCAGGTGTTCTGATAGGACAAAATCTGTCAGACAGGAAGTACAAAGCTCTGCCGGTATAGAGAAGTATGAAGATATCCTTGAGGATGTAAAGCAAGATAAAGGTAAAAGTGTCCCTGTGGGTTTTACCTGCTAGTTGTGACCAACTTTAGGGGATGGTGCTCATCTCCATTTCTTAAAGAGGCAGCATTAACGGGAAATGTTTTTGTGGTTTTGCGTGACATCACATTGCAGCACAGAGCTGTAATGCGAGGACAGCTACCAATTTAGGACTGAAAGAGATATGGAGGTGAGAATGAAACTCAAGATTACCCCTTCTTGATTCTCTGGGGTATAAGAAGAGGGCAGAGAGAAATTACATCAGCCTTTCAAGATTCAGTTATTATAACCTGTGGCTATTTTATTGTTGCCTGATCCTTCTGGATCCCAGTCTTTGCCTCTGTTTCCTATCTCAAAGGGTTAACCAACAAGAATAATATAAGGTGTATTATATAATCTACTTTGTTTCCCAGATTTGTTCTGTAATCAGGCTACCATAGAATCAGAGCTATTATTTTAGGAACAGTGCTATCAAGGCTGACTAGCACTGAGGTGCAGTATGTTTCATGAGTACTTGGTGGCACAGAAGTCTTAGAATGAGTGCATTAATATTGTCAGGGCACATGTCCAGGTTGAATGAACAAGTTCCTAATGCAACAAAGTTGGCTCTTAACATTGCTATGCACTAAGAGTACAACACACATTAGATCTATGGAATGTTTTGGAGTCAGTTCCCAAAGTGTGCTTCACTTCGTACTGGGATCTAAGATCATATGGAATCTCAGTCAAAGAATTAAGGGAAATGCTGCTTTAAGACTTGCAGACAAGCGCTATGTTTATGCATAGAAAAAAAATTTCAAATTGCTTTTGAAATTCTAGTTCTGGGAAAATCTATTTATTTAGTGCCTTAATTTTAGATCAATCTCCTTCTCCTTCTCCTTCTCCTTCTCCTTCTCCTTCTCCTTCTTCTTCTCTTTCTCCTTCTTCTCCTTCTCCTTCTCCTTCTCCTGCTCCTGTTCCTGTTCCTGCTCCTTCCCTTTCCTCTTCCTCTTCTCCTTCCCCTTCTCCTTCTTCTCCTTCTCCTGCTCCTTCTCCTTCCCTTTCCTCTTCCCCTTCTCCTTCTCCTTCCCTTCTCCTTCTCCTTCTCCTTCTCTTCTCTTTCTCCTTCTCCTTCTCCTTCTCCTTCTCCTGCTCCTGCTCCTTCCCTTCCTCTTCCCTTCTCCTTCTCCTTCTGTTTCTCCTTCTTCTCCTGCTCTTGCTCCTGCCCTTCTCCTTCCCTTTCCTCTTCCCTTCTCCTTCTCCTTCCCTTCTCCTTCTCCTTCTCCTTCTCTTCTCTTTCTCCTTCTCCTTCTCCTTCTCCTTCTCCTGCTCCTGCTCCTTCCCTTTCCTCTTCCCCTTCTCCTTCTCCTTCTGTTTCTCCTTCTTCTCCTGCTCTTGCTCCTGCTCCTTCTCTTTCCCCTTCCCTTTCCTCTTCCCCTTCTCCTTCTCCTTCTCCTGCTCCTTCTCCTTCTCCTTCTCCTTCCCCTTCCCCTTCCCCTTCCCTTTCCTCTTCCCCTTCCCCTTCTCCTTCTCCTTCTTCTCCTTCTCCTGCTCCTGCTCCTTCCCCTTCTTCTTCCCCTTCCCCTTCTCCTTCTTCTCCTTCTCCTGCTCCTTCCTCTTCCCCTTCCCCTTCCCCTTCTTCTGTTGTAGCAATGACCTTGCCAATGTCCTTACATGAGAATACATTTATATTTGTAGGTCTACTGCACATGTGCATGTTTGTTTCTGTATGTGTGTCTGTGTGTGTATCAGTAATGGGTTTCAAATCCCATTGTTACCGGTTCACTTGTGGGCATGTGGGCGCTCATGCATGTAAACGATACTTCTGTGCATGCATCGAGATGTTGAGGTGGGTGGGCAGAGCCTCCCATCACCACTGCTACCGGTTCACCTGATTTGGAGCGAACCAGTATCAACCCATCACTGGTGTATATGTATATATATATATGTATGTGTATAAAAAAGTGTGTGTATGTATATGTGTATATACACACACATACATACACACATTCAATACTGTGTGTATACACACACAAGCATTCACATATATATTGTATCTCTCTCTCTCTCTCTCTCTCTCTCTCTCTCTCTCTCTCTCTCTCTCTCTCTCTCTCTCTTGAAAAATGATAGATAGATAGATAGATAGATAGATAGATAGATAGATAGATAGATAGATAGATAGATAGATAGATCGATCGATCTAGATTCTTATATTAATATAAAGTGGCATGTTCTTGCATAAATTCAGGCTGTCTTGTCTTTTAAGTACTCACTAAGGGGCATATACATGACTATTTATTTTATGTTATCATATACATGCACATATCAGCTAACCAGATTACCCAGAAGCTGAGTGTCACCTAGATTACCCTTAACAAAGACAAAGATTCTGACAAATAGCCCATTTCTGAATTGGAAACAAATCAACCAAATAAATAAATATCTTAGCAACATCACCTCTCTAAATAGTTTGAGAGACAAAATGTGAGATCTATATTTCCAAAGTGGAACAATCAAATTAACTTTTCCCCCCTCTCTTCCTGTTCTTTTGCTGTACCCATCTGTGTGTCATAATTGTATTACACATAATAGAACTGCAGTGTGCTTTGACTGTATAGCATTTCTGTTGGCTGCATATGAATATCTCAGATGCTAAAAGGTTCAAAGAAATATCCTTGGAAACTGGCTGCACTTATCAACACGTTTTGTTAACAAATGTTATCCTTGTTAAAAGGAGAAAGGAGACAGCCTTCTAATCCTTTTGCCTTCCCTGCCAACCAACAATTGTTTCCACTGTCTGAAAAACGTCGCCTAAAATGTCTGGTGATTTTTTATCCCCAGGCATTTATATTCTAATATGCCCATCTTCCCACAAAGAACTAGTTGTCATTTCACACAGACTCTGCCTGTTGAGAACTGCATGGGAGTCTACCTGTTTGTTTAATAAAGGGATGAGTGAAGGCCAGAACTAAAAAAAAAAAAAAAAGTGGTACGCTGAAACTACCTAGCTAAAGTCTTTTGCCATTTTCAATCCCTAAAGCCAAATGTGGGAGGGGGGGGGAATCCTCTTTAATAGACACACCTAAGTGGCTCAAGAGCAGGCCATAACAGTGCTTTGATAGTCCTTGGGCACTGCCCTTCATCAAGCCATCAAAATGCATTTATGATCCAAGTCCAAACACTATACAAGACCAGCATACAGTACAATAGACATAAAAATACATGTTAATGTTGCAAGAAAATCCCAAAGTAGTTAAGGGGTAACATTTGATAGCATTGAAGGAGGAACCTGTCCTTCATTATTATTTTGGCATAATCTACAGAAGAAACTAGATACCTGGCTTCTACAAAGGCCTCTGCTCTTTCTGAAGTCTTAGTCGGACTCCTTATAACCGTAGGTTTATGCTTGTTTGAAAAAGCTCTAATCCTGTGTTTAAAAACCAAGACTAGCCCACTCCTTATTTTGAAGCGGCTTCCAGACCTCCCTCGGGACCATGCTCAAAAAGTGGTCCCAAGCCACCATTTTTGATATCTAGGCCAGGGATCTATGATCTTCTACAATACCTAAATTGTCTCCTGTTTTGTTTAACATCTACGTGAAATAGCTCATAGAAGTTATTTGGAGTTTTGGAGTAGGATGCCATCAATATGTTGAGAATTGTTTAGATATACAGCTTCCTATGTTCTAATTTATTTATTTATTTATTTATTTAATTTTGTCATAACAATATACACAAGTATAACAAGCATAACACAAAAGATTATATAATATATAAACATATATATGAGGAGAAACAAGGTAGTATAAGCATATATATATATATAGGGGAAGAAACAATAGGACAGGAATGGTAGGCACATTTGTGCTCTTATGCACGCCCCTTAGAGTCCTCTTAGGAATGTGGTGAGGTCAACAGTGGATAGATTTTTAATAAAACTTTTGGGGTTATGAGAAGAGACCACAAAGTCAGGTAATGCATTCCAAGCATAGATAATTCTGTTACAGAAATCATGTTTTCTGCAATCTAAACTGGTGCAGTTGACATTGTTTAAATCTGTTGGTAGCTCTTGTGTTATTGTAGTTGAAACTGAGGTAGTCATTGGCAGGAAGGACATTATAACGGATGATTCTATGAGCTAAACCCAGGTCCTGTCGAAGGCGACGAAGTTCCAAGTTTTCTAGACCCAGGATATCAAGTGGTGGAATAAGGTATTTTATTGGTTACGGAGGAGTGGAGAACTCTTCTCGTAAAATACCTTTGGACACGCTCAACTGTATTAATATCAGATATATGGTATGGGTTCCAGACAGGCGAGCAGTAATCAAGAATTGGCCTAGCAAAAGTTTTATATGCTCTGGTCAGTAGCGTGGTGTTTTTGGAAAAGAAGCTACGTAGAATTAAGTTAACAACTTTTAGAGCCTTTTTTGCTATATAGTTGCAGTAGGCTTTGGCACTTAGATCGTTAAGATATAAAAACTCCAAGGTCTTTGACTGGGTGGGGGTCATCTGTGAGGTAATATCCATCAAGCATGTACTTAGTGATTGGGTTCTTTCTTCCAATATGTAGGACTGAGCATTTGCTGGTTGAGATTCGTAGTTGCCAAATTTTAGACCAAGCGGTTAGATGATCAAGGTCTTTTTGAATTGTAGATGTATTGTCAGTGGTGTTAAAAAGTTTGACATCATCAGCAAAGAGAACACAGTCACTTGAGATGTGATCACAAAGATCATTTATGAATACTATAAAGAGAGTTGGTCCAAGAACGCTACCTTGAGGAACACCACTCTTGACAGGAACAGGATTTGATATAGCACTACCAACCTTAACCACTTATTGTCTGTTCGACAGAAAAGCAGATATCCAGTTGTGTAAGGGTCCTGAAATGCCATAGGATTTTAATTTTAGGAGAAGTTTATCATGTACTACTGAGTCAAAAGTTTTACAGAAGTCTATGTATATTGCATCTATTGTTTTACCTAGATCAAGATTTGTAGTCCATAGGTTTTTACAGTGGAGAAGTTGTAAATTGCATAATTCTAGAAAAGGAGTCTCAACTTTTGAATGTGACGTCATCTCCATGAAGGCTCTGACAAAGATCAAACCAGACAGAGGTGCTGTTGGTAAGAAAGTACTTAAGTTTTGAAAACAGCAATTTTTTCCCCACTTATGAGTGCTCTTTGACCCCCAGCTGCCACTGGATTTCCAAGTGACAGTTACGGTTAGAAACAGTTTTGCACAATTATAGCTAGTTGACCAACTCTGACCCTAGGATGTGGTGACATCTATTCATGGCTTGGTTGCAACCCATTGTGATTATTACAATCTACTTTACTTGGGGGTATTGTTAAAAAAATGTGTCAGAACTGCAACTGGGGCAAAATGTAGCAGCCAGGCAACCACTTAAGTATAATATAGGAATCATATGATGCATCTAGTAAAAGACCGGATTGGATACCAAATGCCTACCAAGCACATTTAAGATGTTGTTGGTGAATATCAAAGGCCTAAATCAGGGGTGTCCAAATTTGGTAATTTTAAGACTTGTAGGCTTCAATTCTGGGAGTTTTAAGTCCACAAGACTTAAAGTTGCCAAGGTTGGACACCTCTGGCCTAAATAATCTAGAGCCATGATTGCAAACCTATCGCACGGGTGCCATAGGTGGCACGCAGCATCCTGTCTGTGGGCACATGAGCTGTTGCACTAGTTCAGCTCCACCGCGCATGCGCACGTGCCTCCCACCGGCCACCTGGTCTTGGGTCTGTGCTGAGCATGTGTGGGGGGTGGAGCATGTGTGGGTTGTGTGTGTGCATGTAGGGGAGTTGGGCGCATGTGGGGGGACCGTGCGCACATCTGTGGGGGTGGGGCACCTGCAGTGGATATGTGCATTGCATTTTGGGGCTCTGCCCATGTGCTTTGGGCACTCAGTCTGGAAAAAGTTAGCCATCATTGATCTAGAGTCTAATTATATGTGTGATCACTTGTCCTATAACTCTGCCTGTTTATTAAGATCAGTAGGAAAAGCTCTACTGAAGATGCCCACACTGTTAGAAGCTTAATGATCAAATAAATAGAAACGGGAGTCCTACCTTTTAGCTCGCCAGGTAAAGAAAGCATTCTCTAAAGCAGTTCAGTTGGTTCCCATTCTTCCAATATTTAGATTTAGGAAAAGTATATCACTTTTTCAAAGCACTTACCTGTTAATTATTAATATAAGGAACATATAGATTCTATGGGTATATACATGTGTATATGGCTAAGTTTATAAACTTTCTATGTTTTATTACTGTAAACCAGTGAAGAAATCCGGCTGGATCTATCTGGCTCATGCGAACCGATAGCACCAGCAGCGGTAGGTTCCCCCCACCTGCCGGGACATCATTACACCCCATTTTTGACCCTCTGTGCATGCACAGAAGGCTCTGCGCATGTACAGAAGAGGCATGTGCGTGCTCCCGCGCGCTCCTGTTCCCAAACTGTTAGTGAAGGTAAGTGGATTTCACCGCTGCTGTAAACCCCTCTGGGTATTGCTCCCTCAGAAAGATGTGGAATAAATTCATTAAGAAATATGGTGATAAAACCTTTTTTATTTTAATGTGGCTCGTATAAACACCAAGGCATCGAACTGTTTCAGCTTCCCAAAGAGCATCCAGATAGGATTATTGAATTCATACATCCAATGACACTTTCATTTATCATGTAAAATATTAGTTAGGAAAGAAAATAATTTTATTTTTACTCATTTAAAACATTATGCAATTACTACTTCCTCAGATTGGACATGCAAGCTGGAGAAAGAGAATGTATTTGAGCTAACAAATGGTAGCCACAGTTGTATTAGTTTCATTAAAAATATCAGTGGTGACACACACACACCCCAAGAACATTTTTAAAGAAATATTTTAGTAATGAAAACAAGCAATCGAGCATTTAGGTCATACAGAAATACAGAAACATTATTTTGGCCACTGGAGGGCTCTAATCTTTTTCAATTACTTGAAAAAAGAAGGAACATATTTCACATTAACAAATAAATCAAAATAATCAGTATTTCCATAAAATATACTTTCTCCTGTGTAGATTTTTCCACTAAATAATTATTTCTTTAGAGCCATATAATGAGATGTTCAAAATTTGTTGAAGAGGCTGATAGGAAGGACCATTTTTTCCCCAGCGGTGTTTATCGGAGCAGGTTGTAGGAACTGGATTCACATAGTAAGAGCTGATGGCAGTTCTGTTTGTATAGTGTTGTATTGTTAACTGGACATAGTCACCAATGAATTTGATTCTCAATCCTCACTTTCAAGACATTTACATATGCTGACTACCTTCCCAATGTGACAATGGGACTTTGTATATTTCACATGAGTAACATTTTACTGTGGTCCATTCCTAAGTGCTATAGTGAAATGGTTTGAACAATATTCTGGAATATTTTAAGGTAAGAATTGTGCCCTTCTTTCAAAAGGAAGTGTTCAGATAGTATTGATATGTCTTATGTCTGATTGGTAACCCTTTAATAAGCAAGAAGCACTTAGACTTATATACCGCTTCACAGTGTTTTCCAGCCCTTTCTGAGCAGTTTACAGAATCAGCATATTGCCCCCAAAAATCTGGGTCATCATTTTACCGACCTTGGAAGGATGGAAGGCTGAGTCAACCTTGAGCCTGGTGGGATTCAAACTGCAAACTGCAGTCAGCCGGCAGTCAGCAGAAGTAGCCTGCAGTACTGCACTCTCACCACTGCGTCACCACAATGCCGCAGCTCAAAACCATAATAACTGGTTTTCACTTTGAACTTAGTCTGATAGATGGAGATCATATCAGTTTGAATCAGGATTCAGAGACTGAAATCTGCAAGACTGCTTATCAGTGCTAAGAAATTAAGACAGGAGCCATTCATTTATTTTCTTACCTTTGAATTATATAGAAAACGATCCAGGTCTTGTTCTCTTCTTATTTACAATTATCTTATCTGATGCTTCCTTATCTGCTACTTTAATTGGAATTAGGCCCCTGGTGTAAAGGAATCTGTGGGATGTCCTTCTAATATCCAGGCATGAAAAGTTTGGAAGATGTTTGAACATAAAGCAATGTAAAAAAGATGCTGAGACTCTAGAAAGAGTGCAGAGAAGAGCAACAAAGATGATTAGGGGACTGGAGGCTAAAACATATGAAGAACGGTTGCAGGAACTGGGTATGTCTAGTTTAATAAAAAGAAGGACTAGGGGAGACATGATAGCAGTGTTCCAATATCTCAGGGGTTGCAACAAAGAAGAGGGAGTCGGGCTGTTCTCCAAAGCACCTGAGGGTAGAACAAGAAGCAATGGGTGGAAACTGATCAAGGAAAGAAGCAACTTAGAACTAAGGAGAAATTTCCTGACAGTTAGAACAATTAATAAGTGGAACGACTTGCCTGCAGAAGTTGTGAATGCTCCAACACTGGAAATTTTAAAGAAAATGTTGGATAACCATCTGAGATGGTGTAGGGTTTCCTGCCTTGGCAGGGGGTTGGACTAGAAGGCCTCCAAAGTCCCTTCCAACTCAGGTTTTTTTTTTTATTATTATTATTATTATTATTATTATTATTATTATTATTATTATTATTATTATTATTATTATTATTATTATTATTATTAAAACCACATGGTTTTATAACTCATGCTCTATCTAGAAATAACATTTAACTTAGACCAGTAAGGTCCTTTGTCACATACTACTTCAACTTATTCTGTAAAGGTCAGGATATGCAAGTGGTTTAATTTGTCCAGGCTGTAACTATAAATCCAGAAGCTTAAAGCTTTGTGTGGTTCAGCATTCCAACTTTATAACAAATGTTTCCTAGAACAGGGGTCTCCAACCTTGGCAACTTTAAGACTTGTGGACTACAATTCCCAAAATTCTGGGAGTTGAAGTCCACAAGTCTTAAAATTGCCAAGGTTGGAGACCACTGTCCTAGAACATACTGCTTATTATTACTTTAAAATTAAATATTGTTTTGAAAGGAAAACAAGTTGGTTCCGGAAGATAAGAAATACAAAATAAGGGCCAGCCTTTTATTGGATGAACTTTGATTGGTGGAAATTTAGTTATCATGCTTAATTTAGTTTATCATTCTTAAGATACAGTGAAAAGCTGAAGGAATCAGTATTTTCAGATAAGATCCAGAATTAATATTCTGTTTCATTAAATAATTCAAATGTCTTTACTACTGGGAAGCTTTGCTTTTTAAAAAAAAAATGATTAATTTCAGTTAGGCTTGTGAAGCAAATCTTATCCCTGGATCCTATGTTGTTTATCAATTTTGAAGGTATTATTTATGCATCATATTTTCTTCTGGAGCACAAAGTTGACAGAATCTGAAGTTGCCGATGCAAAAGAAGGCATGGTTAAGGGTGCTTTAGGAAAATCCCTAAGAATTGCCACTGATTATATCTGTCCAAACTGTACATCTAGATTGGTTTGTTTCCCGCTCCCCACCCCCAAAGTATTGTGTGTTGTGTAATTTGCTAAGCAGTCAAAGCTCTTTTAAGAAATGTAGACGCAGAAGTGATGTACTGTATGTAGAAATGTGGAACAAACCCATGAAATTTAGCAAAACAAGAACAAACAGCCCACAAAGCTCCTCACTGAAATTTGGCCAATTGATGGAAATTAGTAGTGTAGTTCTTTGTCCCTTTGAAATGGCAAATGGATGTTAACCTAACACAGGATTTGCACTGAACCTCAGGGAAATGTTCAATCCCACTCCTTTGGAATGGAAATTAAAGCAAAAAAATTCACTTCTGCACACATTCATGACATGACCATATTTAATTAAATACCCATTTCACTTTGAAAGCGTGGTCCTTTCCACCAAATCCTGGTTTGCACGTATGGTATGGATATTCATTCAGAGATTGTTCAGTCTTGGGAAAACATGGGCTAACCTTAAGTCATGGAATTTTGAATAACCTTGAAAACAAGAATCATGGTTCAACATAAAAGGTGGGAGCATTAAGAAACCTATTAATTCTAACAATATATAACTGTGAGAGAATACATTGGTTTGTGATTGTATTATGTTACATCCTCTTGAGACTAATGGTATACTCCAGAAGGCAATTTGGGAGTGTTTGCATGAAGTGGAAGAATGGACTGTTTCATGGTTAATAATAATAATAATAATAATAATAATAATAATAATAATAATAATAATAATAATAATAATAATAATAATAATAATAATTTAATTTAATTTTTATACCGCCCTTCTCCCGAAGGACTCAGGGCGGTGAATAGGCAAATAAAATAATACAATATATTACAATAAAACACATTTTAAAAAACTTATTCAAAATAGCCTAAATTTAAAATACCATACAAAATATAAAAAATAAACCCCAATAAAATCTATAATTAAAACCCTATTTAAGCCAGTCCTGCTTGAAAGAATAGATATGTCTTCAGTTCGCGGCGAAAGGTCCGGAGGTCAGGAAGTTGTCGAAGTCCTGGGGGAAGCTCGTTCCAGAGGGTAGGTGCACCCACAGAGAAGGCTCTCCCCCTGGGGGTCGCCAGCCTACACTGTTTGGCTGACGGCACCCTGAGAAGACCCTCTCTATGGGAGCATACCGGCCGGTGGGAGGCATGTGGTAACAGAAGGTGGTCCCGAAGATATCCCCGTCCTATGCCATGGAGCGCTTTAAAGGTGGTAACCAACACCTTGAAGTGCACTCGGAAAACCACAGGTAGCCAGTGCAGCCTGCGCAGGATCGGTGTTATATCGGTGTTCCTAAAACATTTAAATTTACTTCACCTCCAAAGGCTATGGTGAGCAAGGAAGGGGCCTATTACTATATATAAGAATGTCATCAGTATTCTGAATCATTTGGACTCAGTTTTGGGGATTGGAGGAGAAAGAATTGAGCAGACCAGAAGACTTTGCAACCGACTGTTAACTTCAGAATGATACTCAGCTATAATTTTCATTCTATCCGGTGCAGGTTGAGCCATAAAATTATTGTGTGCAATACTATGCATTAGTTTATTCTAATAAACAAAAATATGTACAATAGATAAAAATATACATAGTGAATGCCTATGTTTTGGGAAAGAGGATGCAAAAATATATACTAGTAGAAATTTTGGTTAGAAAACTTACATATTGAGCTATACACGAACAAAGTTGTTTGGAATAATTAGACCTATATATGAATTTATGTGCAGATTGTGGGTTTATGCTAATCTTTGAAAGTTTAAGCGGCTTTGCTAACTAGTGAAACATCTTGTTTCGAAGTATGAGATGAAGCAACCACACTTTCATGGGTTGTTCTGCTTCTCAGCCCCTTGTCGAGGTTGAAAGGACCCAATTTCTGCAGCACTGGCTGAAGAATTTGCAACCTGGGTGGTTTCAGCAAATGTTGCAGATAATGCCCCAATGCTTAATGGAGCCTCCCAGCCAGGAGTGCCCTCAACAGGTTTATCCAACCTGCTTGCCTGCAGGACAGTCCTATGTCCACTAAGGGACAGGCTAGATGTTTGCACATGATAAATCTTGCAGTGTACCCTGAAATCATCTAGCCTGGAAGCTCTTTTTTTTTTTAATAAAAAAGTTTTATTTCCATTTTCCAACAACCTATTCAATGTACAGCCTCTTATTCAACATTAGTCATTAACTTTCATATGTTACTTATTCGGACCTGCCCAGCTACAACTTCCTTCCTTAACACAACCTTTCCTCCTCCCTTCTCTACTTTCTTCTACTTTCTTCATCCTTCCTCTCCTTCGCTTTTCTACTTCCTCTCCTCCTTCCTACTCTTCTCTTCCACCCTTTCTAACCCTCTCTCTTTCCCCTTTCTTCTTCCTCTCCTTTCCCCCTCTTCTACCTCTCTCTTTCCTACCTATTTTCTTCCTTCACGCTCTCCTCTCCCTTTCCATTCCCTTCTGAAATGGCAGCTGAGCAGCCCCGATTTCATTTCAAATTATTTCTATTTCTTAATTACATATCTTCAATCATTCCTTTACATTGATCCTTCATCTCCCCCCTCTCCCCCCTTCCCCTCCCTCCCTGCTCCCGCCCCCGAGACTTCCCAGAACAAAGTACAGGGTATAAAATTAACAATCATAAATTAAAATACAACATAAATCATAATCCATAGTCACTCCTCTCTCTAAAACCTTAACTCCCCTTCCAGAAACAAAAAAGTACATTCTTCTTCCAGTCCATTATATATCAGTCCATTCCACTCCTAAAATCTTCAGAATCTTCCAATTAAATTAGTATTTCCAGTTCATCAATAAAATACATAGTTTTTAATATCCAGTCTTCATCGATCAACACCAAATATATATAATATCCAATCTTCATCGATCAAGACCAAGATGATGTTCTATTTTCCAGTATTCATCAGAAATTCTTTTATAATATACCTTTCTTCCTTAAACAGTCTCCCAAATATAATTCATATTTCCAGCTTAAATTCTTAAATTTTTATCCAATCTCCAAAAATAAACAATATTCTATCTTCTCATATCTTGGAATATCCTGGAAGCTCTTTAGTTAGCCTTGGGTGGCTGTTAATGCTCTGATGAAAATAGTCACATCACATCCAGAGTGCAGATCTCTGTCAAAGGGAATCTAAGTCACTTGGCACAAGCCTAAAAATATCTATGCTTTCTTGTTTTTGAAATCCACAAGATGGAGAAATTAAATGAAACTTGGCAGAACCACCCATTTCAATAAATTGAAAGTATGATCACCTGATATTTATTTCCTTTCTAGCATTGTGAATTTGATACAAGGCAGGGGTGAAATCCAGCAGGTTCTGGAGAACTGGTAGCAGGAATTTTGAGTAATTCAGAGAACCAGCAAATACCACCTCTGGCTGGCCCCAGAGTGGGGTGGGAATGGAGATTTTTCAGTATCCTTCCCCTGCCACACCCACCAAGCTATGCCCACCAAGCCACACTACACCCTCCAAGCCACACCAACAGGACCGGTAGTAAAAAATTTGAATTTCACCACTGGTACAAGGTAGGTATAATGTAGGTGGAAATGCAAAGAAGCAAAGAAGTTCAGAAATGTCCTTCAGAGCAGAAGTAAGGATGTCTCTTACCACAGAATTTGATCAGCTCTACCTGTCCTTGTATACAAAAGAGGGGATAACAAAGCTTTCAAGATTTATCCTTCAGCCTGACAAATTAGGAAATGAGTGAGGAAAATCATCAAATACACCCTGGATATTAGCAATTCAAATGGAACCCTTTCTATTTTTAGCTACATTTTAAAACAAACTAAAGATCTCATAACAGGTGCATTAAGCTTTTTCGCAAAGAATGTTCAGTTGTATAACTGAACACTTGGTAAGTGGTTTCAGCACAAGCATCAGAAGAAAACGTTATTCCAATCAAAGCAGCTTAATTCAGGTTATGTACAGTATTGTGTTGTGCTCATGAACTGGATATTGTGCTAGAACTGCTAATCTTTAGCATGTGATTTTGTGTGCCTGCGTGTATGCTTGTATCAGGGGTGAAATCCAGCAGGTTCTGACAGAACTGGAAAACCGGTAGCAGAAATTTTGAGTAGTTCAGAGAGCCAGCAAATGCCACCTCTGGCTGGTCCCAGAGTGGGGAGGGAATGGGGATTTTGCAGTATCCTTCCCCTGGAATGGGGTGTAAATGGAGATTTTGCAGTATCAAAATCTCCCAGGGGTGAAATCTAAAAATTTTCCCTACCAGTTCTGTGGGCGTGGCTTAATTGGTGGGCATGGCTTGGTGGTCAGGTGACAGAATGGGAATGGCCAATAATAATAATAAAATAATAAAAATAATAAAGTATACAAAACTTGGGAGCGCACTGGTCTACCTTCTTTAAAAATAGAGGCACCAGTCTACCAATTGCCTTTTTTGGGAGGCACCAGTCTACTTTCTTTAAAAATAGAGGCACCAGTCTACTAGCTGCCTACAGCGCTGATCAGCTGTAGTGCGGCCCTTTGAAGCGCTGTGGCAGTCATTTAAGGCCCTTTGCAGCTATATCACCACAGAGAGCTTCAGGGACAGAGAAGAGGAACAGCGAGGTGTGGTCGGTGGGGGGAGGCATGGATTTTTGCTACCGGTTCTCCAAACTACCCGCCCCCATCCCTTCCGGATAGTGCGATCTGGTCCAAACCAGGAGCATTTCACCCCGATCCTTCCTGTGTCATGCCCACCAAACCATGCCCACCAAGCCACACCATACCCACCAAGCCACGCCCACAGAACCGGTAGTAAAAAAAATTGGATTTCACCACTGGCTTGTATATAAATCATGCTACACATGAGTTCCTACACATTTATTACATCACCATATATACATATTCCAATTCAATTGGACTCTCTGTATTTGACTCAACATAGTTTTATTTTTTTCTTCGCACACCCAATGGGACTGGAAACATATAGGGCCTAAGAAAAATGGCTTTTTTCCCCCTCTTCAATTCCAGAACAATTATTACCAGTAGTATATTTAATTGTATCCTTAGATTTAGAACACCAATGTAAAAAAATACTCAGAATAAAAAAAAAAAGCTGTATGTATGTATTTACTTTCTGTCTCTCTCTCTCTCTCTGTGTGTGTGTGTGTGTGTGTGTGTGTGTATGTTTGTGTGTGTGTATCCTTCAAAGTAAGGATTTTATTTTTTTCTTCTTTTCTTTTAAATATGTTACTGCATTTTTACTAATGTTACACAGTCCAAAGTGATAGACAAAAGCTGATTACTGAGCTCATATTACATTATTTGCATCATTGCCACATTAACCAGAAGCATTATATATGCATCAAAAATATTTGGGGTGTAATGTAAAAAAGAGCACTGCTAAGGGCTAGATCTGATAAATTTTGGCTACATGGGTCAGATTTCATAAATTTCCATCATTGCATGTAATTTTGGTCTTAGAACATAATTCCGTATTCTTCCATATTCTTTTGGAAGAACTGTTTGGCATCTCATGTGAGCATAACACTATTTATTAAAACAGGCATGTCTACCTTTTAGGATTTTGCAAACACCTGAAAAAATCCTATCATTTTAATTAATCAAATCATTAAATGAATACACTTTTGTTGTGACTCTTAATGGTGACTTATTTTTTTCAGGGTCATATGGGAAAAGTCGAGTCTGTTTTAATGAATAGCAGGGAGAAGCCGTTCTCATGTGAGGACTGAAGTACTTCTTCTGAATAACTTATGAAATATGAACAATTCTGCAAACCAGTATTCTGTGGTTGTTAAGATCAGCACGAAGATCAGGAAGTCCACACTAAACAAATAACTCACTGAGTGATTTTGATCCCTTCATTCTCAACCTTGTTTTCCAGATAAATTAAACAATTACTATTTTTAAAAATATTTTATTTATTTATTTATTTGTCGAGTACATATTAGATAATGTATGTTATAAGTATAAGCATGAATTGAATACATAAAATGAACACAATTAAAGGGAAGATTAGGACAGGGATGGTAGGCATACTGGTGCTCCACCAATGTAAGTTCCCAAGAAGGCTATAAATAAATATAATGAAATAAATACGGTTGATTGTGGGGGTTTTATCCTGATGTATCCTGAGCAACTTCAAAAGAAGTAAAAAGTTCAGATGACCAGCACTCAATTTCTTGACACTGACACATGTACAAAAAAGGGTACAACTTCAATCACGCAACCCCAATCAGCATCTTGCCTGTTTTGACCTCTGTGATGTCCCTGTAGTGCAGGAGTCACCAACCTTTTGGACCTCAGGGACCAGTAAATTCATAATTTTAAATCTCGCGGACCACTAATATGAATTTTTTAAAAAGATAAATAGTATTTAGTGCAATATAAAAAATGCAAATAATTTTTCTGCAGACCACCAAAATTTTCTCACGGACCACCAGTTGGTGACCACTGCTGTAGTGTGGTCACCACACTATTTCTAAAGCCCCACCTGAAATTGTGACTATTATATAAAAATCATCAAGCTTCCTATCCATTTTGATTCATGAACAAATATTTTCTGCAACACCATGATCAAACTTCACCAAATAACTACTGCAAACTTTGACTAAAACAGAGTGTTTCCTTTTGCATGGTATATTTATTGCACAGTATATATTCTCTTATAGAGATGTGTATATTAAGGAAAATGAGACGAAAATTTATTTACAGTTCCATGATAACTTTTGTTGTTTTTGATAAATTCATAAGGAGACAAGGAAAACAGTCAAGTTGAAATGGGAAACTGAATGACACAAAATGTACAAATTTACCTATGTCAGAAAAAGAAAAAGACTCTTTTCTCCAGACATTTATATTAATGTTGTAAATTATTTCAACTCTATCTTGTCTGTTTTTGAGGCACATAACTAAATTTAGTCCACATTTTGATTCCAGAGGTGGGTTTGACCAGTCCTGGAGAACTGGTAGTGGAAATTTTGAGTAGTTCAGAAAACAGGTAGTAAAAATTCTGACTGGCCCCACCCCCATCTATGTTTGCCTCCCGAGTCCCATCTGATTGGGAGGAAATGGGGATTTTGCAGTAACCTTCCTCTGGAGTGGGGAGGGAATGGAGATTTTACAGTATCCTTCCCCTGCCATGCCCACCAAGCAACATCCACCAAGACATGCCATGCCCACCAAGCCACGCCCACAGAACCGGGAATAAAAATTTTTGAAACCCACCACTGTTAGATACCCACATATCAAAGCATCGTTATAGCATTGACAAATAAATTTTAGTAACTTACATTTACAGGTTTTTTAGCAGAATATATTTATTGAACACAAATATGCAAAGAAGTATCAAATGATTTGTTTGAAAGTTAGCTGACAAATTTTCAGAGGCAGCAGGACAGGGTTAAGGAGCAACCTCATTTGCATTTATAGAGAGGAACATTTAGTTTCAAAAACATGATTAACAAACCTATAGTTACATGCCTAATGCCGAATATATCAGTCACATTTTTATTTTATTTATCTCAGATATCAAATTTAGAGACCTCCCATCTAACACACAGAGCTAGTAATGGGTATGATTAAGGCAGGGTAACCTGGAACCCACACTGCATATCAATACAATTGAGCGCATCCAGAAACATTTCACAAGAAGAGTCCTCAACTTCTCTGCTCACAAGAAAATACCTTATGCCACCAGACTTGAAATTCTGAGTTTAGAAAATTTAGAACTACGCCACTTTCACTATGACCTGAGCATAGCTCATAAAATCATCTGCTACAATGTCCTTCCTGTCAATGACTACTTCAGCTTCAACCACAACAATACATAAGCACACAATAGATTCAAACTTAAAGTGAACCACTCCAATCTCGATTGCAGAAAATATGACTTCAGTAACAGAGTTGTTAATGCTTGGAATGCACTCCCAAGTGGTCTCATCCCAAAATCCCCAAAACTTTAACCTAAGACTGTCTACTGTTGACCTCACCCCATTTCTAAGAGGTCTGTAAGGGGCATGCATAGGAGCACCAGCGTGCCTACCATCTCTATCCTAATGTTCCCTTTAGTTGTATTCATTTTATGTATTCAATTCATGCTTATACTTATATATATTATTTAATATGTATTTGACAAAATAAATAAATAAAAATAAATTAAGGCAGGGTAAGGTTTGGAAATTCTGTTTGTGATTATCCAGGTCTGGCTACAGCTGGCAAATGCCTAAAGAGAAGAGTTTTAAAGATGTTTTGGGTTCAGAAAGAATGAGAGAGAGAAAGTAATAAGAGAAAGCAGATCAGGGAAAATTTTAAGATTATCTTCTGATGATCAGTCTTGCTATGGCTTCACAGAAAGGATATATATAGGTTTACATTAGAAAAAAATTAAGGTTTGCCCAAAGAGGGACCTAAAATTCTAGCACCAGGAATAAAAAAAAGAAATATGTTTTAAAAAAAATAAAAAAACATGAGGATTCAATTCATTGCTTTAATGAATTTATTTCAAAACAAATGTGTCCAAACTCACTAGAAAATATAGATTGGCATCAAGAGATTTCCAAGGGAAACTCAATAAAAGCATAATCCCTGCTCTCACACCAAACCTTCCTCACCTCTACCCACCATCATATAATTATAAATTCTGCTGTAACTGATTTCTAATTATTCATTTAATAAACCAGTGTTTTCCATCGTATTATCTTGGTTGACTGGCTAGTTGCCGGATTTTGTTTGTAAGCCTTCTGTGTGAGTACCCTAGATCAGGAAATTGGATTAACCAAATAAACATCTGAAGGTATCTAATTCTAGATACGTAAATAATGTAGGAGTTCTGCTGTTACATCATCCAGATTCGTGTGCCACAAAAGCAGAAATATCTCCTATTAATGGCATCTTCATAGCAAACTGTGCTCTGCTAAGAAAACACCATTGATCAAGTCCAACCACTTATTATAAGCCAAGACCACCTACTCACCATACCACATATCTGATACATAATGTAAAAAAAAAGTTTTTAAAAACCTCAATTACAAAATTGAGGTTCTGAATATTCTGAATCATCAATCCCAACCCTACATTTGCCATCATTTGGAGTGATGACTCCAAATGACAGAATGCAACATCCTGTCTAATCATTATTCTTTTGTCCAAGTCCACATGCAGATGGATTTTAAACAACCGTCTTTTCCAAGGGACAAAATGTGAAAAAGTAGGCTGGAGATTTGTTCTTTGCTATTGTATTATGAGGCATCCATGCCAACTTACTCACAGTCTGCTTTCCAGTCTCCAGCCACAGATAATAAGGGTAACAGAGAGGAGCAAATAGGAATTCCAGTAATGTAGATCTCTACCAAGAAAATGCTGTTTCTAGGAACTAAATGGTGCTATTAGTATCCACAGTAAGATTGTCTACCTCCAATGATAAATAGGATAGCTAATATGATAAGGGGTATATTTGATGGTATGAAGACAAACAATCATAATGATCAATTATGTCCCTTAAGGGTAGCCTCCCACCATCCTGGTTATGTCAATAAAAGCCAGTGGTAATGACACTTGGATGGATCAGAGTCATATGAATATAACAGATTTCAAACCATTACACAAGATCAGAACTGGAATAAAATAACCTAATTTATTCATATACTGTTTCACTACACCATACACACATACAGACATAAACTACACTTGGTCTTAGCCAGTGGTGAAATCCAAATTTTTTTACTATCAGTTCTGTGTGTGTGGCTTGGTTGGTGTGGTGTGACTTGGTGGGCATGGTTTGGTGGGCATGGTGGGGAAGGATACTGCAAAATCTCCATTCCCTCCCCACTCCAGGGGGAAGGATATTGCAAAATCTCCATTCCCATCCCACTCTGGGGCCAGCCAGAGGCGGTATTTGCAGGTTCTCTGAACTACACAAAATTTCCACTATCGGTTCTCCGAACTGCTCAAAATTTCCGTTACTGGTTCTCCAGAACCTGTCAGAACCTGCTGTATTTCACCCCTGGTCTTAGCCAAAATATTTTGTTTTATCCAGACCTCTATCCATCCATCTATCCATCTCCCCATCTTTTAATCTATCTTTCTAGCTAGCTAGCTATCATCATCTATTCCAATGCTAAAATCCAACTAAGTTTGTGTGAAGGATTGCTCTTCACATTATCACCCATGGAGGAAAGCACTTTTCAGTCACCACTGATTAATACCAAAGATGTTCCTCATTGCTGGCAGTATAGAGCTGTTTAAAATATCTGTGCAGAGACATGCAACTACCTGCAGATAGACTTTCAATACGATACGATGACACCATTTTGACCATTATAGTCATAACATTATGAAGCATTCAGAAAGTATGCACATTCCTCTCCCAAATCTAATTACTGTCACCTATAAAATAACAACAGAGTGGCATTTGATATATATTTCTCCCAGGCCACTTGTTTCAATGTGCCAAGAAGAAGCATGAAAGAGACTCTGACACATTCTGCTGCCTAATGTAGGCAGTCCTAATAATATTTCCTATGATGGTAAAAATATAATAACAAATAATTTAGTTGTTTGGTATTTTTTTCACGAACTGCAAAAACTGAGCCATATGGTAGGGCTGACCTTGATCATCATGAAGCATACAAAATTATGGAAGTTGATGACTTAAAGAAAGTTGCTAAAGTTTCCTCTTAACTTCTACACATTCATTCACTGTGCTATGTTCTGTATTCGGTTTTGCAGCAGATAAGCTAAATTTGTTTCTTTTCTTTACAGAGAGACATATTATCCTTGAAATGCAAAGATGAATAAACGTGTCCATTTCAGTTTGGATCAATTTCTCATTTCTTCCGAACGTAAGTTCACGTCAGCTTCTTTCTATACCATTGTGTGCATTCCCCCCAAAATATGTTTGAAGATAGGTACATATTTTGTTTGCGTTATCTTCTAATTTATTCAATTCTGTGTACATTTGTCCTACTGTGAGTGGTTTTTACAAGCTATTTACCACTAATTTAATGCATTTTGCATTTATATCACCTTAAATGCATTATTTTAAATGCTGCACTACATCCATACGTTCTGAAAAGTGCAGGTTTGTTTTCAGAATAGGGGGGGGGTATCGATATCTTTATGTGTGGGTTGACATTTTTTTTTAATTCATGAGGGGTTTTCTTCCCCCCAAGTTGTCATGAGGAAGAATTATTATTCATTACTTTTGGTTATTAAATAGATACACAACATTTTATGGGTACATGTAGAAAATAGATTTTACATTCATTAACATAATAGCAAAATAGAGCCCTTTATGGTAGTATATGATGTGCAATAATCCTTCCTAAAAAGGCTGCTTTGGATTCAATGTACCACTGTCTCATTTATATGGTTATCGATGTCCTCCAGTTCCATCTGCCTTTGTTCTTGTGTCCCAGATTCCCCAGCAATTCTTACTAAGCCACATAATTTGCTCATCTAAAGTGTTGCTATAGAACCCGGATCATTCACATAATGGAAGCCCTCTGTGTATGCAATTTCATGAATGGCAAACCTTTGGAATCAACTGACCCCATACTACATTTTACCAGTCCTTTTAAAGGAATAACATCTCCTTTTTGGTGTAGTAGAAGCTAATAGAAGATTTATGGCTATTTAGCTGCAACAGATGACCCTTGAAATGAAGCGGTATACAAGTCTAAGTGCTATTGCTATTGCTTAAGCCAAGGCCATCAAAAATTCTGTACAAGTAACTCTCTCCCAAATTCCTCAAGGGGCACAAACGGAACACATTAGCTCATCATTATGAAGAGCATTAGAATATGATTCAAACAGGCATCGTGATAGTTAATTGTATTTTAAAGTGTTGCTCAGCGGTTCTGGAAGTAGCACAGTTTGTGTTTGTTTTTCTGTCCCATTGTACCTGCTCTATTTAGACATATCTGATTTATAATCTACCTTGATTGTATCATGCTTGATAATTGCAAAAGCCATATTTCCACCCCTAATGTGGGTGGCACTTTTCCACCGTACAGTTGTCTCTCCTGGCAGCTGGCCACTAAAAAAAGAGCGTAAGAATGTTGTAGAATGTTGCATTGCTCAGTGCAGCTATTGGACTAAAAACCAATTTACCTTCTACAAAGAAGGATGCCTAAATATCTATATGAGTCATGAATCAAACTTAATTCTTCCAGTCTCCCACGGTATAATCAAATTCGACTAGTTGCTGAGTCAGAGAGTATCAGCCAAAGAGTACTCTCACCCCCTCTGCTTCAAACATGTCAACTGTCAGTCCTGGGGAATCCTCTATTATGTGAGTTTATTTCTCTATTTTCACAAATGAAAAGCAAATATGTGTTTAGCATAAATGTATGCAAACAGGGGTGGGATTCAGCCAGTTCGGACCAGTTCGGGCAAACTGGTAGCTCCGACGATCAGCTGAGAGTGAACTGGTTCACTCTGATGATCAGCTGGGCGCACCTGCCTGCCCCTGTGCTATACCGATCTATATTTCCTTTGTTTGAAACCCAGCTGATAGGCGTGGCAGAACGGATTGCCGCACCTCAGCTGTTTTACTCACTGGGGCTGCAGTAGAAGGTAAGTTTTAGAGCTATTTTCAAATGCACTTCACGTGCGGGGAGCATGTGTTTGGCACGTGTGTGAGTGAAGCATGCACTCAGCAAACCGGTTGTTAAACTGGTTGAATCTCACCACTGCATGCAACCCATTTATTCATACATATCAGTGCACATTTGCTGTTGATTTACAAAACATCTCTGGAAAATTATAAGAAGTGCAGTAAAAATCCTCAAAATCTTAATCTCTCCAGATTAGCCTTGGAGGGGATGTTTTCCCAGCCCATTTGGCGAGTGTTGCTTTGGTGCAGACTCACATGCCTAAATGCAAGAGCTTGTCCAGAATAGGGCTAAGGAAAGTACAAGGTGGGAGAGCTATAGCAGGCAATTTCTTCAATGGGAAAACAAATGTTCTAAACCTTTGAATACTTCCATTGGGCTAGGCGTTTCATCCATTTCCCAAACTCGCTTTCAAAGAATCACTAGAAATTAGAATTGTTAGAAATTTGTAGCACATCACCATCGGTTTGCAGAAAAGATCAAACAATCAGCAGGGGATGCCCAAGAGCAGAAAAAGAAGGGGGGGAAAAAAGTCCTATATGGGAGAATTCAGAAATATCAGCAGGGCCAAATGTTTGTCTGATCTTCCATGGTCAGCATATACAAGAAAGATTACAAGACAGAAAGATTGGGGGAGGGGGAGAGCTGTAACAGAACAACAAGCAAAACACAAAAGAAGTCCACAAATCCCAATTTAATATGAATCCTTATAAACAGCTGCCTCAGAAAAATTCAAACTCTTTGAAGAGTTGGAATAATAAACGATATTATAAATTATACATATTAATGAAATGGGATTTACTTATAATAACACTTCTTGTTTATTTTACTCATACCTATTTTTATGCTAGCGAAATATTGGTTAAGAGAAGTGTAATGTTGACAGCAATGCGACATCATTGTTATTCTTCTGCTTTCAGAAAATAATTGTACTGTGTTTATAAAACCCAATCCATTTATAAAAGCAAAACCACAACTTGACGGCCTGGAAATATGCATTAGGAAAACACTATTTTGTTTGTTTATTTTAGACCAATGAACTGGATCTGGAGATAATGAAAAAGGGGCCACTGGATCTCCTAGAACAAAGAACCTGCTATAATTTATTTAGCTACCTCTTAGCTAAATTATTAAAAAAAAAAAAAAAGACCTTAGAGCTTATACAAATGGGACTTAAATACCATCATATAGAAAACACAATCCAGTGAATGTTTGATCCATGCACATAAATGTATTTATACAACTGAATTAACCTACTAAATCAGATGTATTATACATTAAAAGAGGTCTGGTGAACAGAAAAAAATTGTCACCCAGAGGTTTATGTATGATATAAATGCATATTGAACACCTTCAACTATATACATTCTATCTGTGCTGGTCACCTCTTTAATAATTTATCTTTTGACAACACATTTCATTGCTCAGTCATATGCATCTAACTAATACCAATCATAATGTGATAATAATAAATAAAATGTGATAAATAAATAACAATTGATAATGACCTAATAATGTAATGTCATTTTATTTCACTATCTAATCCAATCTGAATGGCACTCAGTGGAGGGACAATCTATTTATCAACTTTTTGAAAATACATTGTAGATGTTTGGTTGATTAATATAAGGAAACATGCCACCATAAGCTTTTGAACATTTTAATACCGAGTAGCAACTGTGCTGTTGATTGAGCTCATCTATTCATGCCACATCATGGTATAGATAATCAGAATTGAGGGGAATGTCCAGAGGCAGAATGTGATGAAACTTTCAATTGGTTCTTGCAAATCTTTTTCCCAATTGTTAGAGAAAAGTTGGATCTACTGTCACTTTCCATTGCTCTTTTATAAACAATAATAGGATGCTAAAAGGTGTCTGCTCAGTGAGAAAATGGAGAACGTGGTTTGCAGAGCAATGAATAAATGTTACTTTACCCCATATTATAAGAGTGTGTATATCCATGGTGGGCCAGAACAAAGTCAGTCCAAACAGTTGGATATTTAACTATAATTTATTTATTTATTTATTTATTTATTGATCAAATTTATATACCGCCCTATCTCCCGAAGGACTCAGGGCGGTGTACAGGCATTTAAAAACACATAAATACACTATAAAAAACAGTTAAAAAACTTATTCTAAGAAGCCCGTTAATTTAGAATTAAAAATAGAATAAAACCCAATTTAAAACCAGTAATTTAAAATCTAGCTCAGTCCTGCACAATTAAATAAATATGTTTTAAGCCCGCGGCGGAAGGTCCGGAGGTCCGAAAGCTGACGAAGTCCGGGGGGTAGTTCATTCCAGAGGGTGGGGGCCCCCACAGAGAAGGCCCTTCCCCTGGGCGTCGCCAGACGACATTGCCGCGCTGACGGCACCCTGAGGAGACCCTCTCTGTGAGAGCGCACGGGTCGGTGAGAGATATTCGATAGCAGTAGGCGGTCCCGTAAGTAACCCGGCCCAATGCCATGGAGCGCTTTAAAGGTGGTCACCAAAACCTTGAAGCGCACCCGGAAAGCCACAGGTAGCCAGTAATGTAATGAAGGTATTATAAAACGCCTTAGGAATGGTTGTTACTTCTGAAAGATAATATATATTTTTATAAACAAAACAATAAAGGTGACCTGTTAGCTGGATAAGAGTTTGGACTCCTATAGAATTGTCTTAGGTAAAGCCAACAGATTTATGAAAACTGTGCTTTTTTTTTTTGCTTTTTTTTGCTGTTGTTGGATAATTTGAAAGGTTTCTGTTTTTACCATAAGGGATCATTGAAAAGAAAAATATTCAAGCTCTATTCAATATTCAATATTCAAGCTCTATTCAATATTCAATATTCAAGAAAATAAAAGCTATCAAAGAAACATTATACAAATATGCTACACTGATTTTCCCATCCTAACTTAGCTTGTTAGGTTCCACAAAAGAGCATTCCTGAAAAAGGCTTAGGAAAAGCCTGAAACAAGTCAAGGAAATTAAGGAAAAGTTGTTCATATTGCTTTTGCCCAATTTTTTTCAACTCAGGATAATTTGCCAACCCGCTTATGTAGCTCTGGATTCAATCCATTCTCCTTAAATTGATGCATAGGCATATTTTTTTCCCCAACATAAGGTCTTCAGTGATATATCAGTCCCAAAGATTATTTCTTAAAACTGTGATTAAATATAACAGGGTATATGCACCTTGGATGTGTTAGGTTGACTTATCCTGAATCCCTCTATACCAGGGGTGTCAAACACAAGGCCCAGGGGCCGGATGTGGCCCATGGGTTGCTTAGATCTGGCGCGTGGGGCCGTCCTGGAAACAGCAAAGGACCACTGGCATTGCCTCTGCCAGTGAAATCAGAGCTTGGGAGGGATGCCTGTAGCCCTCACGAGCTCTATTTTCACAGGCAGGAGGTTCCAGCCAAAAACGGAGCTCGGGAGCCCATTTTCTCTGGCAGAGTGTTCGAGCCACCACAAGTGCTCTCGACATGAGTGACATCAAGCTGGCTATGGCCACCCTGCCCATTCCTACCCTGGCCCCCCAAGTTGAAATACAACCCTGATGCCCTCAATAAAATCAAGTTTGACACTCCTGCTCTACACACACACACACACACACACACACACACACACACACACAAGGATGGGTGCCTCTAAGCCTCTTCCTCCTTATCTCATAACTGCTGGAGATATTCTAGATGGTAATGTTGCCACCAGCCACTTTTCTCCAAAGAAACCTTCTCTAGCGCTGAATTATTATGAAAAAGATAAAATGACAAGTCTCTTTTCATGCTTTCCTTCTGTAGTTTAGCCAAGCAGTGAAATTATACTAAAGCTTAGATTTATTTCAAAGTGACAACCACAGAATCAGAAAGAATTCCAGCTTTATTATGTATGCCAAGGCTAAGGAAGTACAGGGGGGAAAAGGAGAGAAGGGAAAAAATATATGAAAATAACTTGATGTTCCTAGGATCTATTAGACATTCCATCACCACAATGTCAGAAAGGACAATCTCAGTCTCTGCTCCCTCAGTTGGGACTACATGGGAACAGACACAAACATAGTGTACAGGCAGAACAAATGCTCTATAGCACATTTCCCACAAAATAAAGATTCAGTTCTAATCCAGATGGATTTTGCACTACTGATTGCTATTTTCTGCAGCTCCAACCCAACTCCTCAATTGGGACTTCTCCTTTTCTGACTTTGAATTATCCTTGGGAAGAGATGCCCCTACTTTTCCAATGATAAATAAACATGAATCTGTCTGTCTCTTCTTTAAAAAAAAACACTGTACAAAGGATCTAAGCAACCCATGGGCCACATCCGGCCCCTGGGCCTTGTGTTTGACACCCCTGGTATAGAGGGATTCAGGATAAGTCAACCTACTTTCCACTTCTGATTGGTTGCTCCTGAATTTTTGGAGCTTTGATTGTTTCTCTACCTGTACTGACAGATTGGGTTTGATATATTAAACTTTGTTTGATTCATCAGCTTTCTTGATGTAGTGAATGAAGAGAAATCTCATCTATAGAGAGTGTTAAAGGAAAACGCCCTAAAAGGAAAAATTCAGATTTTCTTTTCACTCTTTATGGTCTGGATTTTTGGGGATGAGATTTCATCTCATTCACTACATCAAGAAAAAAAAATATGCTTAATTTGAGTGAATGAAAAGAAACAATATGGAAAAACTGTATTCACTGAAACAGAGAGATTAGAGATGGAAAAAGAGAAAAGGGTGGTACAGCAGTAGATTATCTTCCTTTCTATTATTCTATAAAACTTAAAAAAACCCCACTAAAGTCAGCTTTGAATCAAATCCCAATTCCAAGTGACTTGGAGTTGGACACGTCCCTTTAATTTTCTTGATAATAATATCAAGGTAATTTGTTACTGACTACTTCTGGGATTTTTTTTTTCATGTCCTAATCATGTCCTATAGTTCCTAACATTTCCTGTTGGTCTCCCATTCAATTACTAAGGAGGCCTGGTGGGTGCTGCTTAAGTCTCTGAGAACTGTAAGTATCCTGAATCTGTATGGTAAGCTAGATAGTGCTGCCACCTTCCAGGACACAAACACTGTAGTGAGTAGCTACTTATAGATTATTTTTGGAGGGCTGAAAATAATGGGAGATTGTATATGCGAGCAATGCATGCACATTAAAAGAGCAGGATAGACCTGAGAGATAATAATAATAATAATAATAATAATAATAATAATAATAATAATAATAATAATAATAATAATAATAATAATAATAATAATAACAACAACAACAACAACAACAACAACAACAACAACAACAACAATAACAGTTCTACATTTATAGTGTTTTTCTCATTATCACCTTCAATTAGCTAGATTTTACAGACTTTACAATGGAGTCCATTGCTTTATACCTACAATTGCATCACTATGTTTCATGACAAAAAAGGAATCCTTCCCAGCCCGTCTTGTTTTGCCTGAAAAACGATAGATTATTGGAAAACCTTCAAGTTTCCATACACTTTGTAGAGAAGCTAAAATAAGAAGTCCTTATTATTACAGCCATAATTCATATGAAACAAACAGGTCAGTGTGCAGACATTTGAGAAAAAAATATTGCTGCAAAATCACTACAAGCAAATGGATATTAAATATGCACAAAAGAAACATGATCAAATTTATTAACATCCTAGAGGAAATGAGTAATAGCTGTTGGAAAGGTGTGCGACCAAGACAATACTGCTGGTTGGAGTTTCAGATTATTTACTTTTAGCTTTTTTCTAAATCCAACTGTTCCACATAAAGAAGGAATGCAATGGCTGACTATTAGACACAACAACCCATTGTGACATTACTCTTCTTTTATTCCAATATATGTAGAAAAATCTTCCGAGCAGCATGACGGCCTAGTGGAGAAGACACTTGTCTCCCACTCAGAAGTTTGAGAGATCAATCCTGGGTAGTGGCAGATGTTTCTCTTCTAGGGCTCAAGTAAAAAAAAATACTTGCTGCAAATTTAATATAGGCATCAGGAAGGGCATCCAGCCAGTAAATACTCAGCTTCATCCAGTTGCCCTGACTCTACCCTAAATAGGCACTACAGAATCATAAAAAGGGAGGTTTTGTGTAGAAAAATCCATCAACATACATTAAACATTATTGCACTTTTTTAGTATCCTTTGACAGAGGTACTGAGGTCACGACTTGACAACAAGAGCTGCATGGATATTAATCCTTTTCAGACTGATGTTCTCATGGTATGATTGCCATAATAGCTTGGAATTATGAAATAAATTCCCACAGGAAGGACAGCAACTTGAGGAAGATTGGTTTAACATAAACACCCATAATTGGACTATTTTACCTCCTTGGCTCACACATTCAGTCAGCTGAAACTGATAAACTGGCTTCTTTTTCAACAAAGACATGATTGCAGCCCAACTCGCCCCCCAGATGTCAACTCAACAGCTCATTCCAAAGCACAGCTCTCGAAGCTAGTTGCACACCAGACCATTGCTGTATGGAGGTTCTTGTGTGATGATTCTAAAGCTCTTCCTAACTCAGGAAAGTCATACAAACAAAGGGAAAATGGTTCCTTTGTTAATAGTTGAAGAAATTTCAATCTGGAGAAAACTCTCCCTAGACTGGTCTGTCGGTCATGTTCATCGGATGTTCCCCCCTCCCGTGTGTTTGCATAGTGACCTATCTATTGGATTGATGCTGTGATTCTCTTAATGGGTCATTCCCATGGTGTCTGGCAAACTCACAAATATGTTTTCAGTTGAAATATCAATATTTAATATTAATTTAATATTAATATTTAAATATCCAATCACATTCTTTATTGCTTGAAATCCCTCTTACTCTTACCATTTATATAACAAGAAATTATGGAATGTAGTAAACAAATATGAAAAAGTTTGACAGAATCACAGGCCATCTGCAGTTTGTCAACTAGAAGTAGAATATGGCGACCAGGTGTATAACTTAGTTTTTTTTTTGTTTTTTGTTTTTTTTTTAGATTTGGAAAGTTCCATGGCTCAAATTACAGGTCCCAGGTTCAGTCAAGAAAGCAGTGCTCAGAAATTAATAATAATCTGAGATTATGAACAATTACTATGTTTCAATTCAGAATTCTAGGTTGGGAGGAAAAATTGTATATTATAAATAGAGACGTGCTGCATTTAATAATCATGGAAAGGAGGGGGAGTTCTGGATAGTTATGTGGATTATTTTACTGATTTCAGGCAAGACCCTCTCCCAGTCTCTAAGGATAAAATGTCTCTTCATTTAAAAATCAAAAGAAGAATAAGATAATGCTTATAGATTTTCATCACAACTCATTTTGAACCAATGAACTTTCCCATGAAGTTTTGTCCCAATGGTGCGATTATAGTATGCATTACATTCTGTATAATCACTAATTTAAATGCCAAATTTAGAGGCAGCATGTAGAAAACTCAGTGAATAATCAACACTCTGATGTTGTATTTACAAACTTCCAAGATTCATTGGAAGAGAATCTTCAGTCAGACCAAGAGGGACAATCCTCATGTTCTTATGGTAACTGGAGAATTTTATCATTACTCAAACAAAATGTCCTTACAAGCAATAGAAAAATCTATTAGGCAATGCATTCTTTCTATGAGATCATTTTCAGCTATTTAGGTATGGGATAACCTTGGCAAATGAAACATTTCAAAGCCTAACAAAAAAAAAATGTCCAGACTATAAAACCATGTTGATCCTGGGATTGAAGTGGTCCAAATCTGATTTGCTTCAGGTTGTCCATTGACCAATAATCAATGGGGCTGAAATCCTTGGCATCCACAGAGTCAGCAAGTAGCCTTCTGCTCACGTTCTATTCTGTGGCTCTTGATCTGGCAAATAATGAAGCTCGTAATGATGAGAAAGATTTCAAAGACTCTCCCTTGATTTGTCCTCTATCTGACTTGATTGCTTTGGGGGCAGTGTAATCTTCTTAACAGTGCAGTTCCCACAGGACAATGAGCAGCCAGTCTTTGGGCTGTGATCAACAAGGTAAGAATGATGTCAAGGATCAAGGATCACCCACTTAATAGCTATACATTTAGAGTCTAACGTTTTCTCAACCATAGAACAAATTGCAGATTTTAGTGGACAAGGCTTGTTGTTGTTTTTTTAATGGATTCATTGGCATGTTATCTATATAAGGATATCTCCACCTCTCTGATCATTAAGATTTCAAATTAAGCAATTATAAGAAAGATAAAACACATTAGATAGGCTTTTTAAGAAGGGGGGGAACCATGTAAGAAAGCAATTATATGTTGAGAAATATTCTGAGAAGTGAAACCACAATTTAAGTGACTTTTGTTTCAAAAAGTAATGAAATCCAGAATGCAAAACGTTAGCTTTCCAGTTTAAAAAAATAGCAGAGATTTCATAACTATTTGTCCCCACTACATGTCATTTGAGGTTTTACAAACAGTTTTTGCTGCAAAGTTCTGTCCCACAGTCCAAATAATTGTACGGTTCTCTTGCTTTTGTGGCAGCGCTTCTGTTTTACTGTTGTTGTTTTTTCCTTTTGAAAGGAGCCTATTTACACCACAAGACAAGCTGCTTTCAGAAAGGCCTATCTACCATTAGCTGTGTGTGATTTTTTATTTCTGGAAGAAGCATAAGTTCACTCAGAAAGGAAAAATAACTGCTCATTAAAGAAATGAAGAGAAAGGCCATGTTTATATCTCTTCTTTTTTAATGCTCCCACAACTGTTCAATTCTGGGATAATTCTCATTCCTGTTACAGCCGGAGAGAGATAAACCTATCTTCCTGCTTTCTTGCTAATAACACTTCTCTTTCTATGGCTGCAATTTATGTAAGGAAAACCACCACTGTAGCAACATAATGTGATATAGTTCAGGTAGTCCTCGACCTACCAGCACAACTGAGCCCCAGAACTTCCATTGCCAAATGGGACATTGGTTAAGTGAGCTTTGCCCCATTTTATTATCGTTCTTGCCACCTCTGTTAAGTGAATCACTGCAGTTGTTAAGTTGGTAACATGGTGGTTAAGGGAATTTGTTTTTCCCGTTGACTTTGCTCGTCAGAAGGTCACAAAAGGTGATCCCATGATCCCGAGACACTGCAACTGCCATAAATATAAACCAATTGCCAAGCATCTGAATTTTGATCGTCGCAATGGTCACAAGTGTGAAAAACGGTCAAATTTTTCTGTGCTGGTGTAACTTCGAACAACCACTAAATGAACAGTTGCAATTTGAGGACTACCTGTAGTTACAGATTTGGACTAGGATGAGCCTTAACTATGAAGATTTACTGGGTGACTTTCGAAGCCTATAGAGGGCGGGGGGGGGGGGAAGGAATTAACTATACCATGTTGAGCTTCTGTAAGAGAGCCAGGTGATATAACAAAGAAAGAAATAAGGAAGTCTGAGAAAATGGCATAAAGCGAGAAGCTAAGCCACTTTTTTTTTTACTACTGTTCCCAATAAATATGAAAACATTCCCACACTTGTCTTTGCTTTTTTGCTAATGATAGTCACAGATCTAGCCACAAATCTCTTATAGCTGATTGCTCTCTGATTGTACAGCACTGGAACAAAGGCAGAGCTGGTGGCAGACTCGGACAATGAGGAGGTTGGGGAGGAACTTAGGCCAGTGCTGGAGTCTGGGGGAGGCTCTGATGGATGCTCTGCATCAGACGCAGAGATAGACCCAGGGCCCTCTGACATTTGGGTTTTCCCCGATGTGACAGTATGACATCTCTAATAAAATGGAACTTTGAGGAACTTCTGGCCTCGGAGTCTTCTTTCATTGGGGGTGTTAACTGGAACCCTGATAGTTGAAGTCATCACATCACTATTCTGGCCTAAGACCACAGCACACCTGCTCTGGAAAAACAACAACAAAAATAAAAAAGGGTGGGGGGAGTTTGTAAAGCGCCTTTCCTTTTCCAGAGTCATCATTTGAAAGAAAGAAGAAGAAAAAAGGCTTCTTATATAAGATTTGTTATACTCACCAGCTTGTCCCCAAAGTAACAATATCCTTACTTCATTTTCATGGGAGATCTTGCAAAGGTGAGAGAGGATTTTCTTATTTCACCTAAAATACTTCCATCCAGACATTATTCTGACAATTCATGCATCCATTATTTAATCTATCACAATTTCATATGTTAACCTGTCGTGATTAATCCTACTCCCTCCCTAACCTAGACAGAATTTGATATTTGCCTTTCAACAGTCCCTTTTAACCTGCCTTTTTTAATGTGTCAGTATATGTTAAAGTTAATACATTTTATTGCAAAATTTACTAACTACTAATGCTCTCAAAGCAATCATTTTGGGAAGGTCATTCAGTATACCAAATCATTTACATCCAATGATTTACTTCTTGGATGATGGGAAATAAGCCTAAAAATAAACATTTGTTATATTGTAGGGGGAAAAGGGAATCCTCAAAGCAATCCTACTCATGTAAATGACTTGTGACTTGTGTTCCCCTATTGGGAAGCCATTTCATGTACAGCATTTAGAGACAACAGCTTAAAAAAATAGCCCTGGAGACCACCTATGGCTAAGAGAGATCCTTACTAAGGAAGCATGATATGCATTTAACATTTTATTTGTGCAAATCTCTGTAATGGGCAACAATCTAATTGCATGCTTACAGGAAAGAGCATATATTTGTTTTCAGAGGTTTTCGCGGGTGTTTGTATGTAGGTCTTTGGTTGTTCGGGTTTTCTCCCGCGTAAAATTGGAAGTGTCTTGGCGACGTTTCGATGAAGTCTCATTTGTCATCTTCAGGCTTCAGCTTTGTGCTTCTGATTGCTCCCAGAAGCACGAAGCTGAAGCCTGAAGATGACAAATGAGACTTCGTCAAACGCCAAGACACTTCCAATTTTACGTGGGAGAAAACCTGAATAACCAAAGATATATATATATATATATATATATATGTATGTATGTATGTATGTATGTATGTATGTATGTATGTATGTATGTATGTATGTATGTATATAATACTACTACAGTTCTCAAACACGCTGTTTTGAAAAAGGGTATGATCAATACAAATGCAATATAGAGAAGCTAAAAGGTGGTATGACAGCAAATTTCCCCAAAGAGCTCACTAAGGTGGTATGTAAAGCAATAATGGGCCATTAAGCTCTCTTATAAGTGCAATTAAAGCCCTCCATGAAATGCACGAGTCACCTTGTCTGGCTTTCCTACATTGCATAGAATATTTAAGACATTTGTTAAATACTATTGATGCAATTATACTCCACAAGCACCTTAGAAGAACATTAATCCCATATTCTGATAGGGACTTGATGTAGATCATCCTTTGTGATGGGGAAAAAATATCCTGAAATGAGAATCAGGAAGATTTGAAAATCTTCAATCATGATTTGTTGAACCCAAAGGTGCTTTTTTTTCTTTCTAAGAGGCAACTGGACGTTCTGGTTTTTCTTTGAAGACATTTTGCTTCTCATCCAAGAAGCTTCTTCAGCTCTGACTGGATGGTGGGGAATGGAAGGATTTATATTCCTTGCAGACAGCTGGTTATTTGCATTCTTTTAGCAGGTTGTTAAGGTCACCTGGAGGTTTATCTGTGTCATCAGGGTCATCTGCATGATACAAATGGGTGTGGAGCCTTTTTGGAAGTATTGAAAGGACTGTTTTGTAGATTGGAGATAGATGAGATCATATCTCTCCCCCTCTGTTGAGAAAGGGCTATTCAGTTTTGACGTAGATGGCCTCTTTAACCCCTCTTTCAAACCAGCAATCCTCTCTGTCCAAAGTATGGACTTTGTTGTCTTCAACAGAGGGGGAGGGACAACTTCAGCTTCAAAAATTGCTCAGTCAGCATGTACTGATGTCTTTGATGCTGTTTCTACTGTTCAGTTTTGTCTTTAGCAATTTTCCCACTCTCTAGAGAAAGGAAGGACTTATAGGTGACGTAATAGCAGTGTTCCTGTATTTGAGGGGCTGCCACAAAGAAGAGGGTCTCAACTTATTTTCCAAAGCACCAGAAGGCAAAACAAGAAGCAATGGATGGAAACTAATCAAGGAGAGAAGCAACCTGGAATTAAAGAGAAACTTCCTAACGGTGAGAACATTTGACAAGTGGAACAGCTTGCCTTCAGAAGTTGTAGATGGTTCATCACTGAAGGTTTTTAAGAAGAGACTGCACAGTCACTTGTCTGAAATGGCTTGGATGTCCTACTTGAGCAGGGGGTTGGACTAGAAGACCTCTAAGGTCCCTTCCAGCTTAGTTCTGATTGAAATTAAATCTTTACTAATCACGTTTTAATTTGTCCATGCTGAACATTATCCCAATGTAAAATGTCCAGATATTGGTTCAACGAATCAAGATTTCAATTCCACAATTTTATCCTGATGTATTGATACTGTAACACACTTCTCTAGGTGAAATTCCATTTTATAATTCATCAAAATAAAAACATCAAATATTCATAAAAGTCAAATTAAAATAATAAACAATAACAACAAAAAAGCCCTTCAAAAGGCATGATTTGACTCCTGAAGGTGAGACTTTCATCAACTTTTTAAAGCTGAACAGTGATGGAGCTATTCAGACCTGAGCAAGCAGCTGGTTCCATAACAGTAGAAAACCCCAAAAGTCCTATCTTCAGATTCCCATTTCCCCTCCTTCACAAGGAAGGAGTATACAAAACATTTCCTCCAATTAGAGTGAGTGGGATAAACAGATACAGTTTTGACAAGATATTCCTGAAGGTAATGGGACGTCATATCAAAGTTATTGGTTAACTTCAGCACTTTGATCTATACTCAGAAATGTACTTGCAGCCAATATTACACTTGCAAAACAAGTTATCACACTGTTGGCTCTTTCCAACCATCAAGAAGGCAGGTATCTTCTATTAACTGCAGTTTCTTGGAAGATTTCAAAAGACAGCCTCAAGTAGCAAATATTGCAATATTCTAACTTTAAAAGTAATGAGGAGATGAGTCACTGTTGATAGTGTTTTCTACTTCAGAAAGGGTATAAAGGTGAACTAGCTATAACTTAATAAAAGGTCTTGATCAATAGGCTATAGCCTACATCTATTGATCATGCAACAACTATGAGTCTAGAAGACATCATGGTTATGATTCCATCCAGAACCAACATAACTGGCAGAATAAAAGCTGATGGTTTCTTAACAAAGGCTAATATCTTTTGCTGGGATTCATTTTCAGTTTGTTTTGTTCCATTCTATTTCCAAACACTGGATAAACTTTACTGCATCTCAGATGAGTCCAGGGTAAAGATGTATAATGGGATATGGATCGAGCCAATAAGTGGCAGAGTCCATTGCTATGGAGTACTGCATCCACTTTCTCAGACCCTGCAAGCAAAAATGTCGCAAGTGATAGGCATAAGACACTGTACCTATCATGTAACTAATCTGCCCTAATTACTTCTTGAATAGGATATCTCTGAGGACTCTAGGTTAGAGGTTATAGTAGTATTGGAGGGGAATAAAATTCTGAAAAAGGCAATGATAAATAACTTCCATTCCTGTTTGAAAAGTTACATGAATATGTCCATCTGTTTATCCAGTCGAACTCAATTTCAGGACATCTTTAAGTCTTTTATCATAAATCTTAATATGAAGTCACATATTGAAAGTCACCGACGCACCCCACACAATTCTATTAAAAAAGATGCCTAAGGCAATGGCAAAACTAAAAACATTTCAGAAATTAAAAAAAATGAACAATGCAGACAACTAGCTCATTAGACTTGAGTTTTATTATCAGTGAAATATAATGAGATAATTATCTGTGTTGCTATAAGATATTTAGTGCTTATTTGGGCACTATACATGTATGAAGGGTAGTGAATGTCTAAGAATCAGATGAAACAATGATGAAAATAATATTCAAAATTTTATAGCCGAGTCTTGTCAGGAAATCTGAATGTAGTTTTTTTTTTCCCCTTCTCTTATTTGCACTATTGCTTTGTCACCCTTCAAGTGATAGAATCTGATGAGTTTGGGACAGCTCTAGGAAACTAAAAAACAATGGGTCAGAAGATAGAGTCAAATGTCAGAGACAACAGGAAACATTTTGTGCAGTCTACATTTCTCACCATGCAAATAAAATAAGTAAATAAGAATAAAAATATTCTCCTTACCCATGCTAATGATCTAGCAAAGCAGCTAACACAAACTCTTTTTTCCATCCATATTCAGTCCTTGCCTTAAAATCACTTGTACAGATTGAATAGACAATGATTAGAAGGAGAATGCTCTCAGAGATAAAGCTGTTTGAAGAGAGATGATAATCAATTAGCGACGTGCAACCCAACTGTCCCATAGTTATCTCAAAAATCCAAGGGTTCTTAGAATACTCAGTGTCAAGTTTTTGGAAACAGTGGATATAGTTTCCTGGTGAGCCTCAAGTCTCAAAGCCTTACAAGAGGAACCACCATCAAGATTTTGTACTTCCTCAAAATTTCATTAGAATTTTATGTAGATTAAGGCTTTGCTATTTATTTACATATACAGGTAGTCCTAAAGTTAGGACCGTAATTAATCCCTGAATTTCTGTTTCTAAGTGAAGCATTTAAATGAGTTTTGCCCATTTTATGACTTTTCTCGCCATTGTTGTTAAGTGAATCACTGCAGTTATTAAGTTAGAAACAGGGTTATTAAGTGAATATGGTTTCCCCATTGAGTTTGTTGGTAAAAAGGTAACAAAAGGTGATCATGTAATCCCAGGACACTAAATACCACCATAAATATGCCAAGCATCTGAGTGTTGATCACGTGACCATGGAGATGTTGGCAGGGCTGTGTGAAAAAGAGTCACAAGTCACTTTTTTCAGTGCTGTTGTAATTTTGAACTAAATAATTCACTAAATGAATTATTGTAAATCAAGGATTACCTATATATAAAAAGAAATATTCAGCTCTGAAAAAAAAATAACATGCCGAATTTCCTCACACCCCATGTGAGCAATTAAAATCAACAACAACAACAACAAATGTTTATGAGACATTCTTGTTTGAGTACTATCTTTGGTTCTTATTTGGGTAGCATCTTTGCTTCCTTTCCATTCTCAGATAGCACTGATACTATGACTGCCTATTATGGATCCGTGGTATTAAAAAGAGCTGCCAGCTTACACGAAGAGGCATTTTCACAGAGCATTCAATGACAGAGGAAGGAAACTTGTGGTTTCAGTGGCTTTGATGACACGCTAGTCTCTATGAGTGAAAACCTGTCCTGGTGTTACAAGGGGCTAGGCAGGTAAGCTCTGATTGCCATTAGACTCACTGTGCTCATTGTAGAAAGAGAAAGAGTCAGCAGAAGGAGCAGTGGTAACTGTGGAAACCTTTGGGGAAAAATCAAGGTAAAGTAAGAAGCAGAGAACATACCAAAAGGATGTTAGGACTGGCCTAGAATACTAAGAAGTGATGGAAAAGTTCAAAAAAAAAAAAAAGGAGTCCGAAAGAAAAGACATATTTTTCTGCTTTTTTGGGTAGTGGTGGTGATTAATGTACCAAGAGCACAAATAAGGAATGTGGAAATGCATTTTTAGTTGTGATTGTTTTAAATGTTTTAAGGAAAACTCAGTGTCACAAAACCAAACCAAAGGAATAATATTTTTAGTTGTGCTAAACATGGGGGAAAAAAAAGGTGTTGGCTACTCTGCTAATTTATACCACACACGATTTATAACATACCGTAACTGAAGAAGTTCAAAGCCTGCCTCAACATATATAATATACAAATGGATGAAGACTATTGCTAACTTAGTGTAAGCCGCTCTGAGTCTTCGGAGAAGGGCGGGATATAAATGCAAATAAATAAATAAATAAATAAATAAAAACAGAGGTGATTCAATAAGCATGCCACAAGTATGACATTAACAAATGTTTGCATGCAAATCCTGCAAAATATTCAAGGTGTGCCTATTAAATTACAGGTGTCCATCAGTGAAGCAAAGTGATTCTTTTGTTAGGTTATTTGCATTTCTACTGATAGAATGACTATACACTCACACATACACATATACTGTACATGCATATATACATGTGCTCACCCATACAATACATATGATTATGACTTAGTACAAGAGCTGAGTTTCCATGGCAAGAAGCTTATCAAATTTCTCCCACCTACGAAAGGGCTAAATTTAATAAAATGCCTCTTCCAGACAAAACAGTCTCAGTTTCAGTTCAATTAAAGTCCATTTATCCTCTTTAGAATCTACACCACACTCTTTATCTCATTAGAGATTGGTTATAATCAATGGCATGTGGCCAACCTTGCACCCATTATTTCACTGTGGAGCAATCAAAGGATTCAAAGAAAGAGTCAAGTAATAAATGCAATAATGCACACATGCATAGCTCTTTTCCTCCTTTCTTTCTTTTTTTGTTTTTGGAAGCAGATTCCATGCAAGGAAATAGCAGCCTCTTAGAAGGAGGAAAGGAGGAAAAAAAATATATGATGCTTGAACCCGAATGCCACCCTAATAGCTAAATTCATTTGTTTATCCATGAATGTATTTCTCTGATATATATTATAGCTCCTTTTTCCTTCCTTCCTTCCTTCCTTCCTTCCTTCCTTCCTTCCTTCCTTCCTTCCTTCCTTCCTTCCTTCCTTCCTTCCTTCTTGCCATGGTCTGGGCCAAGCTGTTGTGGTCCACTAGCAGCCTGCAGAGCTGGCAACGGAGTCAGACAGCGATGAGGCTGAGGAAGAACATGGGCCAGTCCTGGAGGCTGGGGAAGGCCCGGATGAGGGCTCTGCATCAGAGGCAGAGGTGGGCCAGGGCCATCGGAGAGTGATGTGCGGACTCAAGAGCCTCCAGAGGTGGACAGTAGTGAGGCAGAGGAACAGGAGGAGCCTGTTCCTAATGCATGCATGAGAAGAGTTGCCAGAAGGCAAGAGCAGCTAAAGCAAAGAGGACGACTCGGGAGTAGGACTAAGAGATGATTGGCCCCTCCCATGAGGCTTAAAAGACCAGAAATGGCATTTGGGCTCTTTGCCAGAAAACAAACGTTGATAGCTTTGTTTTGTTGCAATTGCTTCTGAACTTTTGCCAAGAAAGGCCTTTGGCAGTTTGCCTAATTAGACCAAGGTTGGTAATAAGACTGAGGAATTGTGTTGGGAGGAATTTTCTTTGATTTAGTTTGGACTATGCTGAGAATGAGTTATTTCTCAGCTGTTCTAATAAAGTTTGTTTGTTTTAAAACTGACTGAGTTTCCTACTACCTACTTGGGCCTGGGTCACAACACAAGCTAGATAGCTGAGAGATTGCTGAATCTTGGGTACAACCTGGCCTCAGTTAAAATGGCTACAACGTTATGTCTTATAGTACATAAAATTCAGCAAGTCAATCTGGGTTTACTAATGACTTCTCTTCTGTTTTTGAAGTTTTCCTTCTGAAGGTTCTGCATATACAGTATGTAACTTGAACTGCTTTGAAT
This sequence comes from Ahaetulla prasina, assembly GCF_028640845.1. Lineage (NCBI taxonomy): Eukaryota > Metazoa > Chordata > Lepidosauria > Squamata > Colubridae > Ahaetulla > Ahaetulla prasina. Next base: position 126,733,302 of record NC_080539.1, read on the forward strand.
TCAAAAGCAGAAAACTGCTTTGAAACATGCTGGGCATTTAACTCTAGTCTGCAACTCCTTAAACCAAGATTATCTTGAAAAGGCGTATCTGTTTTAACATGAATAGATGACTAGCATATTTCTGTACCTATGCTCTCCAAGGTCAATTTCTGTATTTGAATATGAAATGCTGAAGAGACATACTAAGGTATGGCTTCAATATAAACTTGAGAGATTTAATCTATATGAGAACTGCCACTTGTAAGCCCAGAATAATACATCATATTGTGCAGGGGTTCAAGGCAGTATGCAAGGAACTCTATTTTTCAACTATTTCCTCTATATGAAGTAAGTTTGATTGAGGCACCATGGCCAGCCCAAAATTATTGCATGTTAATTTAAACCCAAGTCTCTTAAATCTTAATCCAGAACACTAACCAATACACTATTCTGCCTAAGAACACATAGTTCATAGTGATAAATGAAGAACGCTTAAATAATTCAAATTCAAAATGTTGCCAAATTTGAGAATATTTGAATTATAAGACATGCTGCTAAAAGATTTTCTACCCCAAGACGAGTGAGGAGAGGAACATTCTCTGTTTTTTATGATGAAAACATGGTCTCCTTTGTTGCTCATTGTTCAGCAGCTCTACTACGAAGTACCACTACACTATTTGCCTAACTACAAATACCATGGCTTCTATAGCCATACTGCAAAAATCTAGATGACCATTAGGTGACATTAAACTGTATTCTGAATTTCTCTGCCACCATTTAATGGCAGTCTGAATTTTTACAGTCAACCTCCAATTGCACTGCTGAAACACTGTTTTCTTCTGTTCTGTTACAATTTGATTATTAGTCTGGCAGCCCTTTTCAGAATAACTATCATTAATAGTTCTGATTTTCTGCCACTGCAGACAAATCCAGCTCTCCTCCTACGGTGTCTACTCTTTTGGAAAATCTAACTAGGGAAATCAGCTCCTGACCCCTTCATCCAATATAAAAAATTTCGGTGGCATCTTTATTCTAATAGTGTGATGGGTCAGTCAGTAATAACTACCTTATTCGTATCTCAATTCTACCAGCTGAGCTTGTGGCCTTTCAGTTTCAGCCCCAGCAACCAAATTGAATCACGTGACTCCCCTAGCTGAAGCTCTTGATTAAATGAAGTTGGGCGTGAATCTGTCATGGTCAAATGAAGCAACAAATAATGAAACGAATGCAAGCGCCTAAAATCCCATTGACACCTGCTGCTTCTGAACTATTAGAGAGGGCCCTCAGCATGACAGCCCAAGTCCATGCTGGCAAGCTAATCACGCTGAGAGAGTTTACCTCAGCTCAGCTCCACTCTTTGACTCAATTAGGAGATTGACAGCAATATTGAAATTTTATTCCCCATCCCACCCCCCACCTTTTTTTTTTTTTTTTGCTTAAGAGCCAGCTGTGAATTGTTCTATCACATCACGGCTTTTTTTTTTCCTGTTCAAACTTTTTTTCCCCTCCTCCGGGCATTTTTTCCCCTTTTAAATGTGAATATTGTGAATATCTATAGAACTGCAGATCCAGCCACACATCTGAGAGGAGGCGGAAGGGTGAAAGAGAAAGTGGGGTGCTTTGAATATTGAACAGCTATTGATACAGTTACAGTTAAACTTTAACTATAGGTTATAGCAACCTGAATTGAAAGGAAACCTCGGAGCCTAAGGGAGATTCCCCAGCACGAGCTTCTGCCAAATAGGCCTGTGAACAGTGGCCATAATGTGTGCAGAGCACAGGCCTTCTTCTAAAGATAGCAGGTGGCATTTCCTTTTGCATATGCATTTCTCCACAGGATAGAATGCACCTTGAATAAAGAAGAAAAGAAAGCAAGACCCTCAAATGTACATACAGTACAGCCTTACATAAATCCAACGGCAGCTGTAATTATTATCTCACATGCCAAGAAGGAAATAACTTGCTTCTATCAAGAACAGAGGAAGAAGAAGGAGGGGAGAAAGCTCCAAACCTTTTCAAACTGATTCTTCCTGACAGTATGTCATTTGCAAACCTAGGGCATGCTGGCAATGATATGGTTTCATTAATTCTGTATAGTTGTTGATTCAGAATTCTAATTCTATGGTCTTCCAGGTGCTTTGTAGCCCTCTCTTCCCTCCAGTCTTTGTGATAGTCAAACAACTAAACTTATGTCATTGAAAGAGCCATGAAGTTTCTTTCTGCCTTGTTCTATTGTGACATTAGAGCAGCTCTTTCTTCTTTTCACCAGTTCCTTTTCCATTCTTTGATGAATTCCAGCTTCTGAAAAACTGACTTTCTTTGTCTCAGTACCTGAGAGGAAAAAATGGCTATAGAACTTTGTCCCTGTGGAATAAATCTCAACAGGCAGCCCTTCACTTGCACCATATTTTTGTAGCTTTGCTGTACCACAATTTGCATCTTCTCATTTTATTTTTCTTCTTACTTGCAGGCCGTTTAGTTTGAACACATGGGCCAGGATAATGGGACTTGTAGTTTCATCTCAATATTTTAAACTGTAAAATGTTTAATCCATTTAATTCATTCATCAAATGTCTACACTGCCTGGAAGTCAATTCATACTTGTGCTCTTGTCAATGGACATACTGCCAAGACCATATGAAGACCATACAATAATGCAAAGGCATACTTGACCTTGTAAGGATTTATTTCTGTGGTGTGTAAAGGGATACATACCCAAAATAGTAAACTATTTCACAATATTCAAGAGATGCAATTAAATGAACCTACCAGTATCTTTAGATGATCCACAAAGCAGATAGATGGCCATCTCAGGTGTATAAGGGGAAAAAGTGCCCTTCACCTTGTCAAATATCATTTGATGTCACATTGAAAAAAATACAAAAAATTTATACAAAAACCAAAATCATATAAGAAAAGAGTTGTAAGCACCTGGAAGGAGCAAATCAAAAAGACCTTTCACCCTGTTCCCCAATTTAAAGGCACCAAAGCACCCAGTAAAGAAAAACCTTGGAGGAAAGCCAGGTTTTTAAGTCTTGCTTAAAGGCGTTTATGAGGAGGTGGCTGTCCGTATTTCTGTGAGAATGTTCTTCTAGAGGGCAAGTACAGCAATATAAAAGGCTCACTTCCTGAGTCCTCTTAAATAACACTGCTTCATTAAATCAGAGCAAGCTGACTCTGTTGGCTCATATGGGACAGGTAAACTCTACATAAGTCATATGGCCCCTTAGATAATTGGAACCTAGGCCAAATTTTAAAGGAGCCTACAAAAACCTTAACAGCACCTTGAAATATACCCAGATGCTTACTGGTAACCAGTGCAACTCATGGATTAGAAATGTTTTATGGCTATGACAATTCTTGCCCATCACTCTCATGCTACTCTATTCCAGACCAATTCCAACCTCTAAGCATTCTTCAAGAGCAGCTCTATACTGCACTAGTCTACCCGTGAAGTGACCATGGTATGGATGGTTGTAAATAGGGCATCCCCATTCAGGAATGTGTGCAACTAACAACCAAACTGAACCTACATAAAAGCTTTTGGGGCCATAAAGGCTTACCTGTTCGTCAAGTAGGAACTGAGCGTCCAAGAAGATCACAGGTTAAACAGTGGTGTAAATCAGTGATTCCCAACCTGTTTTTGGCCATGCCCCACCTAAGCATCTCTAAAATCCTGATGCACCACCCCAACCACCACCACCCCGTTGGGGTGGTGCATCAGAACTTTGAACTATTCAAAAAATGAACTCCTACTCATGCAGAGGAAGCCTAAAAGGCCATTGACTTGGTTTAAACAAGGTTCCAAATTGCCCCCATTAAAAATCAAATGTCCCCCAGTGGGGCATAGGCCCCACATTGGGAACCAGTGGTGTAAATTGAATAATCAAACCCCATTCAGGACCAGAGGACAAAGATCTTCAGAACTGGCTGGTCCAAGCCACTTAGTCTTATGAGGGTTCAGCTGGAGCTAGTTCCTCTCCATTCAGACCCCACAAGTCTTCCAGCACTGGGACAAAACCTTGACAGCATAATTTGTCTGGCCAGAAGTCAAATGTAAAAATGAGTATTATCAATAAACATTAAACAGAATGGGTGAGCCTCACAAAGTAGAGGTTTCAAACTTCATCTGTTGCATCAACCAAAGTCAGCAGGAACTAATTATACAAAGAACAGAGAATAATGATAGAATCTTGCCTCCCATAACTATTCCCCATAGATCCATCTCCACATGGTCCAAAATAATATCATGATCATCTATTGAGAAACTAAGGTCAATCAAGACAATTATACCATCCCCATTATAGATGACTGATGAGCATACTTAGCCCTGTTTCAGTACCATACCCTAAATAAACTCCTGGCTAAAAAGGATCCAGATAATCCAGATTCCTCCATGGAATAATTGCAATTAGATTGCAATTTTCAGTAATTGCAATCTAACCATGGGTAGAATTAAGTTCTTAATGTTTCCCCCCCAAAAAAGGAGAGACTGGAGACTGGATGAAAAGTACTGTTATGCATACTTTATAACCAAGAGAAAAATAGATGCTATGATTTTCCTAATTTCAATCAATCTGAGTAATTTCATACTGCAAAAAAAAAAGAAGAATAAAGTGTATTAGAAGGAATAAAAATAATAGGCCACTTCACAGAAGGATTTTAGGAGACTAATGTTTAGTTTAAAAATTAAAACTCTATTTGGAAATTACATTTACATAGAAAGTCTAAATCCATGATCTAATCAAATTCTAAGTTCAGTAGTCTGCTGGACCACATGAAGAATGACATGATATCTACTCTACTAAGACGGTAGAGAAAAATGACTGTGGAATAAACAAGAACCTGAAGTGATGACTGCCCTGAGAATATCAGTCTAACCTGCTTGAAGGTTGCAAAGTAGTTTCAAAGTGGAAATATAAAGAAGTCGTAGAGGGGATTTCATACACAGTGACTACATCCATTGCCCTTAATTGCCAGTAGGTTGAGGCAGCGCCACAAGGCAATGCATACGAAAGTGGCAATTTCTATCCTTCTTTTCATAGGGTTGTACATCAATTCGTGACCCTCTTCACTTCATTTAGGTCCTCAATAATGGCTTGGTGAGAATAGCTGTTACTGTTTCTTCTGTCAGGCAGAATTTCAGCTCAACACAGGCTTTATCTCTTTTTTAAAAAAAAAATTAATTTATTTTTAAGCATAGAAAAAAAACCTCATCAAATCAATTTCATTACAATGTGCTGCACAGGTGTTAACATATCTTCCTCTGCATTCACAAAATAAACATCTCTTTCATACATATGTCTCATACTTATCTTTTCTAACATATCTTTCCATCTAACCAATTGTAAAATAAGTCCCATATTTTATAATACTGCTTATCTTCTTGCTCTCTAATTTCAAATGTTAACTTACTCATCTCTGCACATTCCAACATTTTTCTAATTATTTCATCTTGCGAAGGTAACTTTTCATTTTTCCAATTTTTTGCAAATACAATCTGTTTTATTTGCTGTAATAATATTCACAATCAAATATTTTATATCTCTAGTATATATCTCAGGTATAATTCCCAACAGAAAGACTTATGGCTTAAAGTCAGTATGTTTTTTGATCATTTTTCCAACCACATGTGTATTTTAGTCCAGTATCTCTTCACTTCGACGCATGTCCACCACATGTGGTAATATGATCTAGGTGTCTGATGACATTTCCAGCATTTTTCAGATTTGTCCTTGGACATTCTAGCAATTCTTGTCGGGGGTAAATGCCATCTGTAAAACATCTTATACAAATTCTCTTTGAATGCTGTAGACATTGTCATTTTATAATTGTACATCCACAATTTCTGCCAGGCCTCTAAATCTATCCATGACCAAAATTTCTCCCCCAAGCAATCATTGTCTCTTTAACTTGTTCTTCCTCTAATTTCACCTCTAATAGGTATTCATACAGTTTCTTTATCACGTTGTCATCTGAACCTGTTAAAATCTCATCAAAACTCGTTAAATTATTATAAAAGCTTTCTGTTTTGACATCTTTATCATATCTGGATTGTATTTGCAAATATGCAAACCAATTCATTGTTATACCCTCTGCCTCTAGTTCTAGTTTAGATTTTAACTCACCCTTTTCATTCAACAATTCATTATATCTAACAATATGTTCCTTTTTAAATGTTCTTGAGTATGAGAATGCCTCAATAGGTGAAATCCACGTTGGAATTTTTAAAAAGTAACTTTTCCTAATCTTCTCCCAATTTAACAACAATGTTTCTCGGACTATTTGTCTTCTAAAATAACCCTGTGTTTTAGCTTGTCCATACCATAAAAAGGCATGCCATCCCAACAACAAATCATGGCCTTCCAAAGTCAATATTCTATTATTTCTTAGGGTTATCCATTCTTTAATCCACATCAAATTCACTGCTTGATAATACAGTTCCCAATTAGGTAACCCAAAACTGCCTCTAGCTCTCTTGTCTTGTAATAGTTTTATTTTTATCCTTGCTTTTTTCCCTTGCCAAATATATTTCAGCATCACTTTATTCAACTCCACAAAGTACCCTCTGGACAATTTAATGGGTATAGTCTGAAACAAATACAAAATTCTAGGTAATATATTCATTTTAATTGTTGATATTCTTCTCAACAAAGACAATTGTAAATGTTCCCACTTAGTCAAATCTGTCACAATCTGCTGTTTGAGTTTACCATAGTTAATCTCTTTTAACTTGCTATACCTTGGGGTAAGATGTATCCCCAAATATTTAACTTTATTTGCCATCTGCATCCCAGATAGCAAATAAATGTTCTACCAACTCACTTTTTGCTTTATCAACAAATTTTTTGCCAAAATTTTCGTTTTATCTCTGTTAATTTTCAAGCCTGCCACTTTCCCATATACATCAATTCTTTCTATCAAACAAATTATGGATTCTAATGGGTCCTCAATAATAAAAACCAAATCAGCAGCAAAAGCTTGAAGTTTATATTCTTCCTTCTGAATTTTCATGCCTTTTATTCCCCTTTCCTCTCTAATATTTCTATTCAATACTTCCAAGGTCAACACAAACAGCAGTGGTGATAGTGGCAGCCTTGTCTTGTTCCTTTTTCAATTCGAATCACATCCGTCAATTCACCATTTACCATTATCTTGGCAGACTGTTTATAGTGTATGGTTTCTATTGCTTTAATAAATCTTTCACCAAAACCCATTTGCTTCAATTGTAAGAAGATAAAATGCCAGTTAATGTTATCAAATGCTTTTTGTGCGTCTAAAAAAATCAACGCCATCTGTTTTTCGGGATGAGCCTCATAATATTCTAAGGTATCCAAAACTATTCTCATGTTGTTCTTAATTTGTCTTTTAGGCAGAAATCCATTTTGATCCGGATGTATAAATTCATTCAAATATCTTTTAAGATGTTCTGCAAGTATTAAGGCAAAGATTTTATAATCTGAATTCAACAGGGATATAGGTCTATAGTTTTTAAGAGTCAGAGTCCTCTTTCGGAATCAAAGTAATATAAGCCTCTGTCCAGGTCTCGGGCATTTTCCCTTTCTGCATCACTTCATTCATAACCTCTAGAAATAGGAGACCCAGTTGTTCTTGAAAAGTCATGTAGTATTCAACTGGCAGTCCATCAGGGCCTGGAGCTTTTCCTTTTTTTTTTTTTTTCAGTGCTTGCATTAATTCCATCATTGTTATATTTTCCTCCAACATAACTTCAATATCTTTAGGAATCAGGGTAAATTTGTTTTGAGCAAATATTGTTTCACATTTTCCTTATCAATTCCCTCTTTTTTATATAGTTGCGTATAAAAGTTCTGAACAATTTTTTTCTTCTCCTCAATTATGAATTGTATCTGGCCCTTATGGTCTTCTAATTGTTCAATTCTATCACTTTCTTTCTCTTTTTTAAGCTTATAAGCTAGCCATCTACCTGGTTATTAGCATTTTCAAAATAATTCTGTTTTGCTCCTTTAATTTTTTATGCTAACTCTTCCTTTTCAATCAAAGCCATTTTGTGTTTAATTAAGTCCATTCTCATTTTAATGTCTATCTTCTTGGGAAATCTTTCTAGTTCTTGCTCCCATTTCTTATAGTCATTTTCTAATATTTTAGACATTTGTTTTTTCTTACGGTTCCTTTTCCCTACATAGTCTATAATCAAACCTCTTGCATATGCTTTCATTGCATCCCAACGATTTTGAATTGAGGTATCTTCCTTTTTGTTTTCTTTAAAGAAAAAGGTCAGTTCCTTCTCTATTTTTTGTGTAAATTCTTTATCTTTTAAAATCATCGTATTTAAAGTCCATCTAGATCTTTTCCTTTGGCCTTTCCATATCAGCATCATAAGGCTATGATCTGCCCAGGTATTGACTTCTATATCAATTTTTCTTATATTGAAACACATTTCTGTTTTCATCCATATCATATCTATTCTAGACCAGAATAAATGTCTATTTGAATAAAAAGTGTATTGTCTACTCCAGGCTTTATCTCTTATGTAGTAGTATTTAATATCAACATGCTTTGTGCTCAGTGTCTGGGAAAGCAAAATACAGCTGTTATTATCTTGATGCATTGTAGCTGGCTTTGGTTCATCAAGCTCAAAATCCAATAGCCTTTTCTTATAACCAACTGTGCTCTTTACAAGATTGAGTTGCAGCTATGCATTTTTTTTATTTTTTTTATTTTGTCACACAGTATATATAAGCATAAGCATGAAATAACTATACAATATATGAGCATATATATAAGTATAAGTATGTAATAACTATATTAATTGGATATAACGAAACAATAGGACAGGAACTGTAGGCACACTTGTGCTCTTATGCACACCCCTTACAGACCTCTTAGGAATGGGGAGAGGTCAATAGTAGACATTTTTTGGTTAAAGCTCAGGTCATGTCAAAGGCAGCGGAGTTCTAAGTTTTCTAAACCCAGGATTTCAAGTCTGGTGGTATAAGGTATTTTGTTGTATTCAGAGGAGTGGAGAACTCTTCTTGTAAAATATTTCTGGACACCTTCAATTGTACTGATGTCTGAAATGTGGTATGGGTTCCAGACAGGCAAGCTGTATTCAAGAATTGGTCTAGCAAATGTTTTATATACTCTGGTTAGTAGTGTAGTGTTTCTGGAGAAGAAGCTACACAAGATTAGGTTTACAACTCTTAAAGCCTTTTTTGCGATGTAGTTGCAGTGGGCTTTGGCACTTAGATCATTTGATATGAAAACTCCAAGGTCTTTAACAGGGTGGGGGTCATCTATAAGGTAATGTCCATCGAGCTTGTACTTAGTGTTTAGATTCTTTTTTCCAATGTGTAAGATTGAGCATTTGCTGATTGAGATTTGGAGTTGCCAAGTTTTAGACCATTCTGACACAAAGTCAAGGTCATTTTGAAGGGTAGCTGTATTGTTGGTGGTGTTAAATAGTTTGACATTGTCAGCAAAGAGAACACAATTACTTGTAATATGGTCACACAGATCATTAATGTATAATATGAAGAGTGCTGGTCCAAGAACGCTGCCTTGGGGAATGCCGCTTTTGACAGGAACAGGATTTGATAGAGCACTGCCAATTTTGACCACTTGTTGTCTGTTTGACAGGAAAGCTGTTATCCAATTGTGGAGGGGTCCTGAGATGCCGTAGGATTTTAGTTTTAGGAGAAGTTTATCATGTACCATTGAGTCAAAAGTTTTACAGAAATCTATGTAAATTGCATCTATTGCTTTGCCTTGATCAAGATTTGTAGTCCATATGTTTTTGCAGTGAAGAAGTTGTAAATTACGATAATTTTTTTTCTAAAACCAAATTGTTTATTAGAGAGTAGGTTGTTTGTTTCTAGGTGGAGGGTAATGGATTGGTTGATGATAGATTCCATTATTTTGCAGGTGACACAGCATAGAGAGATTGGTCTGTAATTTTCAACTAGGCTGGGGTCTACTTTTTTGAAGACAGGGATGACCATGGCTAGTGACCAAAGTTTGGGAAGGGAACTGATCATGAAAGCTTTTTCAAAGATTATGCTTAGGGGTTCTGCTATATTAGTGGAAAGCTTTTTTAAGAAGTATGCACATAGTCCATTAGGTCCAATAGATAGGGATGGTTATAGGGATAGGGATGGTTTCAGTTTGTGAAGAGCTTTTTCAACATTATCTTCTGTGAAATCTATTCTGTTTTAGTAGAGGAGAGGGCTGAAATGTTCTGGTTTTTACTAGTCTGATAATTTGTTATTCCAATGTATTACAATAAATTGCCATAATTTGGTCTTCTCTGTGTTTGGCCCATGTTGCCTGTCTGTCTGTGTGTCTGTCTATCTATCTATTGATATCTACAATCTATCTATTGTCTTATAGCATACCAACATAAGGTTTCTGTTTGGAGGCTACATCATTTCACATTCTCAGTTCCTTTCTATCAGTTTGATTGTAGTTCAAGCATTGAGGATGCATTGACGTCTCTGAGCAGCCTTACTACTGCTGCTACCGTATCTGATCTTTTTACAGTTGATATGTACAAGAGTATTCCAATTGCTCTTACGTACTTAGTGTTGTCTTGCAGTGGTTTACTAGTGCCGTTATCTGTAAAGAAATTAGTTTCAGTTGGAGTGTCAATGTCATTAACTCTGTAAGTCTGAGGTACTATATCAGTGCCATTATCTTCAGCTTTTGGTTAAGGAAGACACTGTCATACTCTTCTCTTTCGGTTTGTATTCTAAAGTCATAAGAAAACTCTTCCAGCTGTTTCACCTCTGTTTCTTTGTTTACAGTGCTTTAAATTTATTCCCTATCCTTTTCAATGTTAGAATGCAAAATCAGATAATCAGCCTAATATATATATATATCAATGGGGTACCCTTGCCTTTCAAATACAAGTTGGTGTTATCTTTTAACTTGTGTAAATCTCCCTCTAGGAAGCCTTTGGTTAACCATTTCACTCTAAGCTCTATCAGCTTGGTTCTGGTCATGAAAGGACTTTGACAGCTTGCATATGAACCCTATTTTTCCAGACTTTTCAATCCCAGATGGCTGTTATATGCCTGTGTCTCCTTTAATGTCCTTCTGTAGGAAAGTTGTCTACACTAACAATGTTAAATATGCATTTCCCCACCCACACCCCCTTCAGGATCACTTTCTGTAATTCTTGGTGAAAGCTACTTCCCACTGCTGTGTATATTACCTTTCCTAAATCATCTCCATTTGGGAGGGGGTATCTATGACAACTACCTTGGCTTTGAAGCTTTGGATATCTGCTTCTGCTTCTCCTTGGATGGTAAAGGCTCATTTAATGGTCTTTTCCCTATTATTTCCCTGAGGTTTGGGAATTCTGTAAGAATCCGTGTTTATTCTTGGGAAAGGATTTAGTGTCTTATTTTGTAGCTTGCAACCATTTTAAAGCATCTGGCATGCTATCAATGTCCTGCTGAGGCTTGTATTGTCTCATTCTTTTTTGTCCAAAAGTGGCAGACCCTTTGCTGGGTCTGCCTCAAATTCTATATGTTCTTCTCACTCAGGATCCCATTAAAGCTCACAGGATCTTCTTGCTGCGGCAGTTGCATGATCACAACCACTTCTTGTTCAGATTGATGCACTGTTTCTTCTCCTATGGGAATGTCTAAATACATTGCTGACAATTCATTGGTATTCAGCTCATGCCTACATTTAAAGTTCATCACTCTATGTAACTTAACCATTCCTTGGTAGGATCAGGGAAGCTATACCATTGCCAGCCAGCTCACAGCCAATACATACAGCATGCCTTCATTATTTCTGCAATGTAGTTTCCCCCTCTTTTGTTTGTAAACATAAATATGGTTAATATTTGGTTTGGTTCCATTCAGCAGTTCAGTGACAAGAGTTCTTGGCCTTTATTGGGCAACTGTTGGGCAAATAAATTGCAACTGTGACTACTTCTCCATAGTATTTGACAAACCAGCACCAAGAAGCACAGTTCTTGTCAATTTTAGTGGCACTCTATTATTTCTTTCTGCCACACCATGTTGTTCTGAAGTTAAAGAAATTGTTTTCCTCATGCTTAATGCTTTGCTCCTGTAAGTAGCTCCTTTCCAGGATATTTATCACCATTATCACCACTCAAAGTCTCAAGTTTTTTCTTTCAAATGTATTGCTCACTCTGGCCACATTGAACTTTTGTGACCTTTTACCTTTCTCTTTAAGAAGTCCACTGCAAACACATTTAAAAGGAATCATCAGTACATTTCTGGGGGTAAAAATCTCTGAAGGCAGGTGAAAACCCTTGTCTTCCACAATGCCTTTGGGTATTAATACTACCATGCTAAATGTCAAATTAGAGATTAGCTATTATTTGAATTGTACATTAGATTAGGGATTTTAATATGAATTCATTTCAATACTGGTCGACTTTTTTATAATAAACTTGGTAAGCTGCTTAGAATCCAGTAGGTTTGTGTTGGAAGATAAATCAATTAATTAAATAAATAAATGCAAGATATATTAGAATTTATAATTATATCTGGAATTATGTCCCTTATTACAGGGGTGAAATCTAAAAAATTTCCCTATTGGTTCTGTGGGCATGGCTTAATTGCTGGGGGTTAATTGCCTGGTGGTCAGGTGACCGGGTGGGTGTGGCCAGTAACAATAAATAATAAAAATAATAAACAAAGTACACAAAACAATAAGAGGTACCAAAAACCAACTTTCACACTTTACACACACATAGCACAACACAACTGACTCACACACAATGTAAAAGCAGCTGCACTTCACCCAAAATGGCCCCTGCAACAAGCAGAAACCTCTCACAGCCACAAAAAGCTCAAAAACCAACTTTCACACTTTACATACACACAACACAACACAACTGACTCACACTCTCTCACACACACACACAAAATGCCACGTACAGCTTTGTGAGATTTTGTGTATTTGTGTAGTTAGAGTGAAACACTATAGAAACACACCAAATCTCAGAAAGCTGCACAAATATTTTATTTTATTATTTTATTTTATATTTTTTAGATAAAAGCAAGTAAATTTAAAACTTCCTTAACTTTAAATTGCTGTTTTAAAAAACCCCTTAAAAAAACCCCAATTCACTATTTTTAAAGCTCCCCCCGCCCCGGTTACTTACCCAATTGCAGCAGGCAGATTCAGTTGCTAGCTAATGCAATTGATTGCAGCAGCTGAAGCAAGGCTTAGTGAGGCTGAAAGAAGCAGCAAATAGGCAAGTGGGGACCGGGCGATTATTATTATTATTATTTATTGAATTTTTGAATTTGTTATTTATTGAAATTTTATACCGCCCTTCTCCCGAAGGACTCAGGGCGGTTTACAGCCAAGATAAAAATGACAACAATATACACATAAAACAATGAATTAAAAAACTTATTAAACAAATGGCCGAATTAAAACATTAAAATGATAGAACCCCATAAAATTATAAGATTATAACAAATATTAAAACATTAAAACTATTAAAATCCTATGCCAGTCCTGCACGAATAAACAAATAGGTCTTCAGCTCGCGGCGGAAGGTCCGAAGGTCCGGCAGTTGACGAAGTCCAGGGGGAAGTTCGTTCCAAAGGGTGGGAGCCCCCACAGAGAAGGACCTTCCCCTGGGGGCTGCCAGCCGACATTGCTTGGCGGACGGCACCCTGAGGAGTCCCTCTCTGTGCGAGCGTACAGGTTGGTGGGAGGCATTCGGTAACAGCAGGCGGTCCCGTAAGTACCCTGGCCCTAAGCCAGGGTTTGTGTGGGCATGGCCGGGGGCTGTTGTAAGAGGTTGTAAAAAAATGATCAGGCAACTCTGCTGGGATCGCCAGAGGAAAAAAAGATTTTAAAAGGCTACTCTGATGATCCCAGCTGAAGTTGCCTGATCGCCAAAATCTTTTAAAAGGATTTTTTTAAACAACCTCTTCAGCCAAAGAGCTTGTAGAAAACATGTTTTTTAAAGGTTCTGGCGATCAGGCAACTCAGCTGGGATCACCAGAGGAGCCTTTTAAAAGCTTTTTTTTTACAACCTCTTCAGCTTTTAAAGGGTTCTGATGATCCCAGCTGAGCCACTCGATCATTAAAGGCTTTTCCTTCGGCCGAAGGAAAAAATGCTTTTAAAAGAAAAAAAACCTCTGATGATTGCGTAGCTCAGCTGGGGCAGAGGGCGGGGCCAGGGATTTTTGCTATTGGTTCACTGAACCACCCACTGCCATCACTACCAGATCAGGTGAATGCTACCAAACCAGGAGCATTTCACCCCTGCCTTATTATTTGTATAGTTGGAGCTATGGGTAAGGTTTGGACTGTTACAACAGTTTCTTTTGCAATACTTAATTATGGTTTACTGGAGTCATTCATTAGGAATGAATCAGTGGTGAAATCCACTTACCTTCGCTACTGATTCGGGAACAGGAGCCCGCAGAAGCATGCTTGGGCTATGTGCCTCTTCTGCGCATGCACAGAAGGTTGAAAACAGGATGTAAGGACGTCCTGGCAGGTGGGCAAAGCCTCCTTCTGCCAGCGCTACCAGTTCATGTGAGCTGGCTAGATCCCGCCGAATTTCAATGCTGGAATGAATCCTTTCCTTGGAACTTCCTTTTGTTTTAAGACAGCATGACTGCTAAAGGACTCATTCCTGTGAAATTTGTCTTTAAGGGTGTTTCTTTGGTGAAAACCTTTCTTCCTCTCCCTCCCTCCCTCCCTCCCTCCTCCATTTGTTTTTGAGATGCAAATTACTTCCAAGAGGGAAAAGCAATCCCTGCTTTCCAATCTGTGAGCATGTAAACTTGATTGTGAAATCCTTTCCTTTTTTCAATTTTCTTTCTTAGGTTAAACTGCTACATATATTTTAGGGCATTGATTGGTATGAGTATGTATCGTTATGTTCCATTTAACTCCAAGCTAGAGGAATGCACTGAATGGTGGGGTGGCTTGCAAGGTAGCCGCTAGATTACAAAACCTTCTTTTTGTAAAAATGGTATGAGATGCTTGGAGAAACTGGTAATTAGCTGCATAAAATACTTTCTATCTGAAGAATTGTCCAATCCAAATCTATTTAATGATCAAAAAGAGAAAAGAAACAATTACGAGAATTTGGGATTTAAAATTGCTTACCACTATCGACAACACGTTCAGTAGATTGCATAGATCAGTTAATCATTACCTTCTGCACTATGATTTATTTGTACTTACCATATAAATGATCACATGTATAGTTTATGCATGAAGACTGTATCTGCATCTAATAATTAGCAGATACTGATCTTCTACAAAATGAAAGTTAGTAAGAATGAATGCAATATATATTTCTATATCTTTATCATCTATCTATCTATCTAGCTAGCTAGCTAGCTATCATCTATCTCACAATTGTCAAACTCGCTGTGTCATGTTGCTGTCACACGATGTTTCATGATGTTTTTCCCATTCGTGGAGCTGGGGTGCACATGATGAATTCAGCCTGCGGGCCACCAGTTTGACACACCAATCTATCTATATATCTATATATCATCCATCTATCTATCTATCTATCTATCTATCTATCTATCTATCTATCTATCTATCTATCTATCTAAAAAATAAAGGTTCCCCTCGCAGATATGTGCTAGTTGTTCCTGACTCTAGGGGCGGTGCTCATCTCTGTTTCAAAGCCGAAGAGCCAGCACTGTCTGAAGATATCTATCTATCTATCTATCTATCTATCTATCTATCTATCTATCTATCTATTCATCAGAATTTGTCTGCTATGTGTGTATGTGTGTCCTGTCCTATTCTAGGACCTACCTAGTGGCAATGAGGGAAGCGAGGCGTTCCTACGTCTCCACCCTCATTGCGTCGGCAGATAACTGCCCGGCCGCCCTGTTTCGGGTCACCCGCTCTCTCCTACATCAGGAGGTGCGGGATGACCCTTTGCAGGGACGAACCGAGGAGTTTAGCGGTTATCTATACGATAAAATCGCTCAGCTGAGGGACGGTCTGGATCGAATTTGGGATGATCCAAGCGAGGGAGAGGAGGCACGTCTTGTTGAGTCCATTTGGGATGAGTTTGACCCTGTGGCTCCCGAGGACGTGGACAGGTTGTTGGGGAGGCTTCACGGCACGACATGTTTACTGGACCCGTGCCCTTCCTGGCTGGTACTGGCCACTCAGGAGGTGACACGAGGCTGGCTCCAGAGGATTATCAACGCTTCTTTGTTGGAAGGGGTTTTCCCTGCCGCCTTGAAAGAGGCGGTGGTGAGACCCCTCCTTAAGAAGCCCTCCCTGGACCCAGCTATTTTGGGTAATTATCGTCCAGTCTCCAACCTTCGCTTTGTTGCGAAGGTTGTAGAGAGTGCCGTGGCGCGACAGCTACCCCAATACCTGGATGAAGACGTCTATCTAGACCCGTTCCAGTCCAGCTTCCGACCCGGATACAGCACGGAGACAGCTTTGGTCGCATTGGTGGATGATCTCTGGAGGGCTCAGGACAGGGGTTATTCCTCTGCCCTGGTCCTATTAGACCTCTCAGTGACGTTTGATACCATCGACCATGGTATCTTGCTGCGCCGGTTGGGGGGATTGGGAGTGGGAGGCACCGTATATCGGTGGTTCTCCTCCTATCTCTCCGACCGGTCGCAGACGGTGTTGACAGAGGGGCAGAGGTCGACCGCGAGGGGCCTCACTTGTGGGGTCCCTCAGGGGTCGATTCTCTCGCCCCTTCTGTTCAACATCTACATGAAGCCGTTGGGTGAGATCATCAGTGGTTTCGGGGTGAGATACCAGCAGTACGCTGAAGACACCCAGCTGTACTTTTCCACCCCGGACCACCCCAATGAAGTTGTTGAAGTGCTGTCCCGGTGCTTGGAAGCCGTACGGGTCTGGATGGGGAGAAACAGGCTCAAGCTTAATCCCTCCAAGACGGAGTGGCTGTGGATGCCGGCACCCCGATTCAGTCAGCTGCAGCCGCGGCTGGCTGTTGGAGGCGGTTATTGGCCCCAAAGGATAGGGTGCGAACTTAGGTGTCCTCCTGGACGATCGGCTGTCGTTTGAAGATCATTTGACGGCCATCTCCAGGGGGCCTTCCACCAGGTCCGCCTGGTCCGGCAGTTCGCCTTCCTTGATCGGGATGCCTTATGCACGGTCACTCATCGCTCGTTACCTCTCGCTTGGATTACTGTAATGCTCTCTACATGGGGCTCCCCTTGAAGTGCGCTCGGAGGCTTCAGTTAGTCAGAATGCAGCTGCGGGTTATAGAGGAGCTACGTAGCTCCCATGTAACACCGATCCTGCGCAGGCTGCACTGGCTGCCTGTGGCTTTCCGAGTGCACTTTAAGGTGTTGGTTATGACCTTTAAAGCGCTCCATGGCTTAGGACCTGGGTACTTACGGGACCGCCTGCTGCTACCACACGCCTCCCACCGACCCGTACGCTCCCATAGAGAGGGACTTCTCAGGGTGCCGTCCGCCAAACAATGCCGGCTGGCGGCCCCCAGGGGAAGGGCCTTCTCTGTGGGGGCACCCACACTCTGGAATGAGCTTCCCCCGGGTCTACATCAAATACCTGACCTTCGGACATTTCGTCGCGAACTAAAAACACATCTCTTTATCCGCGCGGGGCTGGCTTAAATTAGTTTTAAGGGGAAATTTTATTAATTTTAAATGGGGTTTTTTTAGTATGGAAATTCTTAATCTCAGGCTAATTTAAATAAGTTTTTTAAATGGTATTTTAATTTGTATATTGTATTGTTTTACTTTTGCCTGTACACCGCCCTGAGTCCTTCGGGAGAAGGGCGGTATAAAAATCAAATAAATAAATAAAAAATAAATAAATAAATAAAGCCATGTACACAGAACATACAGAAAGCTGGTTGCACAATTTACTGATAGGTTTGTGCAATAAATAAACAAGCACCAAAGGAAATGTAAGTGCAAACACACATGCTCACACAATAAAAAAAAACAAATCCCCCAAAATCCAACAAGCTTCCCTTAAGAGAGTTCCAACCCAAAACAGAAGGCACAAGTATAGTCAAGCAGAATCCAAGGCCCCAAACACTCTAGAACTTTAATCAACTGGTCTGTGTCCAGAGTCAAACTCAAGAAATTTCAAAGTGAGAATCAAGCCACACAAATGGTTTTTGCCAACTGAGAGGCTTGAACTTGCTGCTCTTCTTAAAGGCATCATATTGTTGCTCACTTGGAAGAGCATGTCTCCTTTCTTGCAGAGGGCCTTTGTTCTGCTGTCCTCTTCACATGGTGAGCCCTTGCAAAGGCGGAGGGGCAGCTCAGGCTTCTCCTCTTCAGAGACCAGTAGCAGCTGGGTTTTTGGACATTCCACCTTCTCGTCCTGCAACTCGTCATTCATTTGGAAGGTCTGGAACTGGCTGCTCATTTACAATGTACTCAACAGAGTCTGAACTCACCATGACATTGTGCCTGGAAAGAATCTGATGGGATTCTGATCAAAAGAGAGGTGATAATGAGAAAAATTTGGGAAGTATAGTGTGGTAGGAGGTATGCATACCAAGGTATGCATACCCTCATTTCTTTAACGACCACTCAAAGTTACAATAGTACTGAAAGAAGTGAATTATAATTGGTTCTCACATATACAATCATTAGAGCAACCCCATGGTCTCATGATAAAAAATAAGATGCTTGACAACTGGCATGTATTTTCAATTGCAGCATTCTGGGGTCATGTGATCACTATTTGCAACCTTCCCAGCTTCTGACAAACAAAGTTAATGGGGAAAGCTGGATTTGCTTAATCACCATGGCAATAAGCTCATAAAATTGAGTGTGATTTACTTAACAGTTGCCTTGTTAGCCATGGAAATTTTGAGCCCAATCGTAGTCATAAGTCAAAGACTATCTGTAATGGTCTTCACTGAGTCCTTGAAAAGTGTGCAACTTGAGAAAATATATGGGGTCTGTTGTGAAGAAAGGATGCCTGTGAATGAAGTAAAAACGGTAGTAGAAAAAAATGGAGAAATGGAGAACTCCCACTTATCCCCATTTTGCTATAGGGAATTGAGAACTGAACATATCTGGAGGTAAACTTAATTGCAAGCTAACTGCCCACAGCCAGGAGTTTGATCCTGACCGGCTCAAGATTGACTCAGTTTTCCATCCTTCCGAGGTCAGTAAAATGAAGATCCAGATTGTTGGGAAAAATATGCTGACATTGTAAATAACCCAGAGAGTGTTGTAAAAGCAAGGTGGGGCAGTATATAAGTCTAAGTGCTATTGCTATTGCCATATCATATTATACTATTTATACCATATTAATGTACTACTTAAAAAAAAACAATTCCTGGCATTTAAGATTTATGTGCGGTAAACAAGAGAGAATCAAGAATGAATAGATGGTAAAAGAATGTTGACTGAATACAAAAGATCTGATAATACACAGAGAATAAATGAAGACCAAATTTCAAAACAAATACATAAAAGAAGAGTGAAAGAGCTGAGAGGAAGAGTAAAGCCAGGAAAGTAATACAGAGAGAATAAATGAAGATCAAATTTCACCAAATGTGAATACAGCTAATGAAATCCTCAAACAGAGAAAGGTGATCAGGTTAAAACAAACAAATAAAATATTATATATGAAGTGGTGTATGGATGTGATAAAAGCTAGGATTGCTTGTAAGGACAGGAAAGTATAGAGCAGTACAGTAAATGATGTCGCTTAGTCCATTATTATTTTACCTATATTTCCATTTTTTCTTTAATGTATGTAATTTCTCAGGGCCATTGTTTCTCATTCCTCTTTTTTCTATTATACATGAAAAAGACAACAGCTTGGTGGGAATGGATGGATGGATGACTTTAACCTGAAGAAAATGAATCATTCTTTTGTTTTCCTCAGGCAAACTAGAAGACCAATTTCAACTTTCCTCAGGCAAAACATTTTGTTACTCAAGTTCTCTTGATGCTTCTAAAAAGGAACTTAGAATTGAATAAGCCAATTGCCATATACAAAAAGGAAACCCATACCAGGGGTGAAAGGCTCTGAAGCCTGCTACTGGTTCGCTTTGCAACCAGTTCACTTTGCATGTGCATGCGTGACTCACACCAAATGCACACTTCATGTGCATGTGCATCAAAGGCGCTACTGCACAGCGCTGAAAAAAAGAGAATTAAGAAGCCTTTTCTAAGGTAAGTAGAATAGTGAGGGGGGAACAGTTATGCCACACAATTTAGATTTCCTGCTTTCTAGCGCAGCGTTCACCAACTGGTGGTCCATGGACCACCGATGGTCCGTGGATCACTGGTGGTCCGTGAAAAAATTATTTGCATTTTTTTATATTGCACTAAATTGGCTCCTGAAACTATGATCCCTGGGCCAGATATGTGCAATGAATGTTTGTGTTGCTGCAGAGTCTCCCCCTTCAAGGTCTTTTTGTGTAGGTTGGAGGGGGACAGAAATTCTGACTTGGGGTCTGCTTCAGCCTCCTGGTGTGGGCTTTGGGTGAAGGCTGGGGGGAAGCGACGCTAGTGGTGAAGAGCCAGAGGGCCTTGTTCCAGTAGGACTGCATCATGTCCTGGAACTCGCTAACCATCTCAGCCCGCTGAGCTTCCAGGTGCTGGTACCTAGTCTTGCACTCCCACAGGTCTTCCCTCTGCTTAGGAAGCCTGTGCTCATAGTCCTCAGTGAGGTGTTTCTGCTGAGCCTCCTTCTCAGTCAGATCCAATTTGAACTGAGCTAGCCGTTTTGCCAACTCTTTCTCATGGTGGCTGCTTAGCTCCGACAATTGCTTCTTATTGGGGCCTTAAGGAGCTCAGGCGGGCAGGCAAGGAGTGGCGGGAAGGGAAGGGGCGAGTAGAGGCTGGCAAGGTGTCCCTCCATGTGAATGACATTGAGTTGGTCACACCCACCCAGTCACATGACCACCTAGCCACACCCACCCAGACTGTCATTAGGGAGATTAAATTAGTGGTCCACAGGATTTAAAAGTATGAATTTAGTGGTTCCTGAGGTCCGAAAGGTTGGTGACCCCTGTTCTGGTGAATATAAATTGTGCAGCACAGCTGGTTGTCGAAAATACTGGTTCAGCCGAACCGGTAGCTTTTATTATTACTGGTTTGGGCAATAACCATCTTATTTCTAGCATCCCATTTTTCCTGTTGCTCTCCAGATTAACCAAGTCTCAAATCTTCTATGACATGGACCAGTCCCAGAATATTCAATATTACATTTACTCAAATGGACTATCTTCTTTATAATGTGAAACTCATCACTCATCTGAATCGACTTTCTTCCCTGAATCATAAGAAGACATCAGTTTTAACTCTGCCTCTTGCTGTAGGTCTAGCAACACCCTTCTACCCCTACCCCAAAAAAGAATCTTCTCCTTTTTGTCCTTTATAATTTATCCTGGACCCAGAATCAAATGCGAGTGTAGCTACATGCAACAGAACATGCGTGCCAAAAGAAATAAACATAAAAGAGTGCAAGTGACAAAAGCATTTTGGAAACTAGTGTCTCTATTTAAAAATTAAAGAAAAAAATCTTTAGCATCTGATAAAAGATTATTAGGAAATTACATATAAATATGAGACTTCTGAGAAACTGATATCCTAGAATAGAGGGACAAGATTGTTGTAAAAAAAAATGGCATCTGAATGCTGGATCTGGGCTGCTGAAATTTCTCTGGAGAAAAGAGAAATATTAAGTTTACCCACATGTATTCAGGACACTGTTTTTTGTTTTTTGTATGTTTTTTTGTGAGCAGACAGCAGGAACTGCATTTTTGCAATCAGCTTATAATCACCTGGAAGTTGAGAATTTCACTCCACTTATAGTTGTTAATATACCCTATATAAACTCAAGGTTCAACCAAGACTCACCTCTTAATCACTTTAGATTGATTGATTAATTGATTTGCTCAATCTTAAAGATTGAAAACCTTCAGATCAGCAATTCTTAATGGGATTCTTCAATCTTTTAAAAGAAATTTTAACTATAAGTTTAAATATTCATATTTTTTTAATATGCAGCAAAAGGATGATAGTGTTAGCTTTAAAAGGTTTAAATGAATTGAGAGCTTATATGGACTTGATTTATGACTTTGTAATTAATTGAAAGAATCCTTCTTTTCAGAAAACGTCTATGCTTATATTTGGAAAGATGACTTTGAACATTGGATACTAGAGGGCCCTAGAAGGAGATAGATGCATCAAGAGAAATCTACAATGAATGGGCTCAGGAAGTTATAAAAGTATTTACTATTATAGAAAATTAGGTGTACAAAGGAACAAACCCCACTGAATAAAGCTAAAATTGATTTGAATGCAGATTCAAATATATAGCTTTTAAAGGTGGGGTATAGCTTTTAAACTTTTATTTACATTAAATTCCAAAGAACTTGGTTTGAGCTATCAAAGATTTTCTGAGAAGAGACAGTGAAAGTGTTAAGAAAGTTTCCCAGTTGTGATACCTTTACCATAATTAAAGGTAAAAGGTAAAGGTTTCCTCTGTCCAGTTATGTCTGATTCTAGGGTGTGGTGCTCATCTCCATTTCTTGGCTGAGGAAACCAAAATGGTTTGAAGACAGTTCCATAGTCATGTGATTGGCATGATATATGCCAAGGTGCATGGAATGCTGTTATCTTCCCACCAAAATGTTAGCTATTTATCTACTTCCATTTACATGCTTTCAAACTACTAGGTTTTGCAGGAGCTGGGGCAAGAACAGGAGCTCACCCTGTCACTTGGTACTTGGGTCCCAAACTGTCAACCTTCTGGTCAACTAGCCCAGGGTCTTAATCCACTAGGCCACTGCACCCCCTTAGCAATGTTGCTAATGTTGAGTAACTGATGATAAAGGAGAGGTTTCCTCTTTTTTTCTTTCTTTTTTCTTTTTCTTCAATTTCTTTTAAAAAGGCAAACAAGATTATGGGAAGAAATAAGAGCAGATAAACACCAGGAAAATGAACTAGATTGATCTAAATATGGGCAGAAACAACGTAAATTTGACTCTGGCAATGAGTTAGTAGAGAACCCTGCAGTGTAATGAATATAGCATGGATAACCCAAACATCATTGCTTTGGATAAATATCAGAGAATGGAACCAGGAACACCCAAGCATCTAACATCCCCAGACTTACGAATATTTACTAGGTGAGAATTAACTCCTTTCAATATACAATCAATAAATGGGCACAGAGCCAATTGATCATCAAGACTCTGAGAGGAAACTGGGACAACCTGAGAATCTAAGAGATAAATGAGGAAAAACATTAGAAGATTGGAAGGACAGGATGCAAGGAAAGAATATCCAGGAATGCAACACTAATAAGACATTTCATACCTTGTTATCAAAGACCCCAGAACACCTATAGATCTGAGCATCATTTGTAGAGCAATATTAGTCCTACTTGTAAATCGGAGAACCAAGAAAAAAGTAGAACAGGTGAACAACGGGACACACACGTTGAGGGAATAAAAGAAAATTTCTGAGATCATAATCTGCAATGCAATGCCACAGAAAACAGGTAGATAACAATATCTCCAACAGAAAAGTGCAAAGTCAATAATGCCTGGGGTTTTGTAGCTTATATAATGTAGGTAGTCAAGTGTATCAAATGTTGATGTCAAAATCAACAGGGCCCACATTGTTGAAACCTGATCACCAGACTTTCATTCAGAACTTGAGATAGTACAGTCTTGGTTGAATGACCTGTCGACATCTTGACTCGTACAAACTGAGAAGGCCATCAGAAGACAAATGAAAAATCAGTTGTGAGAGGGCAAGTCTTTCGAGGAAATAAAAAGAAGCAGAGCACAACTTGAGCACAAAGAAGGATTCAGAGAAGGTGTCTGCAACAAGGAAGGTGTTTGCTGTAGAAAAACTTGCTTAAAAGAGTCAGAGAAACTCTTTATGATTAAAGAACATTGCACTAGGCAGGTAATACAGGACTGAAAAAAGACATAAAACAGTAAGGTAAAGAAAGCAGGAAAAGGGATCAACCAAGGAGGTAGTATGAGAAGCATCCAGAATTCTCTTACCTGAAAAATCAGAAACGAAAGATGACAGAGGAGAATTAGTGGAAGGAAAAGAGCAAAGTGTATTTGCTATTTCAGAGTATTCAGAATTCTCCCAAGCCATCAACAAAAAGAAAAGGGACAGGAAATAATATACGTCCCCTGATACATGGAGTCAGCAGAGAGGAGAGGTAGAGAAAAATTTGAGAGAAGCTCTGCCTTTAATTGGAATAATCATTTGAACTAAGGCTGGCTTTACCTCTACAAGATGAGAAAAATGATGATCCAAATGCATTCTGTGTATATCCACACTCTGAAGGAGAGGAACAGTCCTCAAATGGCTTTCAGATTTAAAAAAAACAGTAAGGTAAAGGTAAAGGTTCCCCTCGCACATATGTGCTAGTCGTTCCCAATTCTAGGGGACGGTGCTCATCTCTATTTCAAAGCTGAAGGGTCAGTGCTGTCCGAAGACGTCTCCGTGGTCATGTGGCCGGCATGACTAAATGCCAGAGGCGTACGGAACGCTGTTACCTTCCCACCAAAGGTGGTCCCTATGTTTCTACTTGAATTTTTTATATGCTTTCGAACTGCTAGGTTGGCAGAAGCTGTGACAAGTGACAGAAGCTCACCCCCTTATGCGGCCCTAGGGATTTGAAAAGCTCAGTGTCTTAGCCACTGAGCTACCACATCCCTTTAAAAAAACACAATATGCGATTGTAAATAAATTCCATCCTCTGTAAGAAAATAATAAGAAAAGAGAATGTGAAGTGGATGTTTGACAAGACACTTTGCACCTTGGAAGCTGTGATTTATTTCACAGAGGCCTTCCCATTTCCTTGAGGCCTCAACAAATATCTCTGTTAGCTGCCTTTGTCTGCTTGCTCCATATGCACAGAGGCATCTTACAGTTCTTCCAATAGCCAGCTAGAAGCACCCGAAGGGACTTCTACTCAAGCTTTTTTCTGTTATTAAGAGACTCGGATGAGGCGGTCGAAGCGAGGCAAAACAAACCAAAGTGGATACTTTGTGTTGCCTTCAGAAGCCTGAAGTAGCTCGGGGAGTGGGGGTGGAGGCTTCCCACCAATTTATGCTCAGATCTAATACAAATCAATACCATATTCCCAAAGGGACCTTTTAGATTATTGTTCTTCTGCAGTCTCAGAAAGACAGATTTAATATTAACATTATCCAATTCATCTTAATATCTTTTACATTTATGTCCACCCAAAATAATATTAATTAGTCTCTGCTGTCAGTTTCTAAGAAGGTCTTTCAGGTCACCTGGGATAGAAGAATCACCTCATTCTGGATGAAAAAAGGAAAAACCAAGGAAAGAAGTAGAAGAAAGAAGAAGAAATACATAATAATTTATTCATTTATTTTAGCCATTGCCTCAAAACTGTTAAAATTGTTTTCTTAATATTACTCAGTAGTATTGCTGAGGTTCATAATCTAAAGCAAAAACAATCTCGGCTTTAAATATGATTCTACCAAAATGTTATTGAGTTTCAGAAATGAGGGAAGAAGAGGCAACAGGAATCATAGATGATTTAGAAGAAATCTTAATTAGAAATCCAGCACTCTAAAGACTAATATTGCTTTCTGTTCCCATTCTGTTCTTTCTGTTTGTAATAGGGAATAATGACATGCCAATTGTATATAATTATGGAAAGCTATTTAGAGAACTGAATTTTGTCTCTCTGTTTAATTATGCTTTTTGTACTAGGTTGGCAGTTGATTGCTACTATGGTGCATATGCTATTTTTATTTTCTCTTTTTCATTTTTGGTTAAACCTCAGATTCAGAGTTGCTTTGTTTGTGATTTTCTCCATGACGGTTCCTTGCCCATAAGTATCTCCAATATCTATGTCCCAACATGTCCCAACATGTCCTAACTGAGGTTTTAGGGAACTAAACATGGCAGTTGTATGACCTGCCAGTCTATATAATATTTCTTCTTCTAGGATGAAGAGCCTACTGTAGCAATGATTTTTCCTGGGGAAGGATAAAGTATGCAATTTTATTGGCAATACCATGGAAGTGGTTTGAATCTACAATATAAGTAGATGCATCTTCCACTTAAAGTTCCATTTCCTTCCCCCCCTTCCTGCTGGACAGAATGGTCATCCCCATTTGTGCAAAAGAACCTCATTCACCATCTTCTTTTAGAGGGACTTGCATGTGGAGCAGATATATCTTCTTTTATCAAAATTATACCCAATCAATTATGAGGGCAAGAACATATCTAACAAGTTCTTCCCCTCCACTTCTTTTCTCTGCAGATTCAAAGGGAAGAGGTTGTTTCCGTCTTTTAACCATCCTGCCTAATTGCTCTTGCTAATTTTTTTTTTCAGTGAGCTGCTTTAAAGAAATAAGGATGTCTTATCACAAATCAAATCCAATAAGAACAGAATATACGAAAAGAATGCACCAGTTCTGGAAAGAACGTCCAGAATCAGAACAGAGGCTAGCAGATCAACAGTAACTTACAATATGAAATAAAGTGTTCACAGAATACAGAAGAATTAGAAGAACTACAAACTAGCTCCATTCCCTTCTTATCCTGCCCTCAGATGCTTTATCAGGCTATACATACCCAGTTCCTGCAACTTTTCTTCATATGTTTTAGCCTCCAGTCATCTGTATGGCCAGTACATAAAATGTTATTAGACAAAGATAATAACAAGACATTGTGATGGCTAAGAAGAGAACATTTGAAGATAGACTGAGGGGTTGAGTCCAACTGCACAAGACCAAACCTTAAAAACAAATGCATACAAGGCCAGAATTGAGAAGATTGCAACATACTGCAAAGAAGCTGAAGAAATAGTGAATTACTTCGTTAGCTGCTACCAGAAAATCTCACCGATTGATTACAAACAAGCAAAACATGACAAAGTAGCAACAATGGCACACTGGACTATCCGGAAGAAATATCATTTGTCTGCAAGCAAAAACTGGTGGGACCACAAATGAGACACAGAAATAGGAAATGAAGAAGCTAACGTGCTCTGGGAATTCTAGAATTCAAACAGACAACCATGTGCCACATAATACCATAGACTTAACCACTGTAGATGAGAAAGACAAAAATGTCTGGATAGTGAAAGTTGCAGCATCTGGAGACAGCAGACTAGAAGAGAGAACTGGAGAAAATTACATCGTATAAAGACCTACAAGTAGAAGTAGAACAACTATGGCAAAATAAAACAAAGGTAGTACAATTTCCAACAGTAATAGGTTCCTTGGGTGCAATTCCAAAACATCTGGAGCATCAGTTGGGCACCACCAGCATTGACAAAATCACAATCAGTCAATTGCAAAAAGCAGCTTTATTGAGAACAGCTTACATCCTACAATATTTTTAAAATAATCAAACAACAACATCTGCCTATTTCAGATACTTGGGAAGGACTTATTAGGTATGTTAAAAAATTCAGTCTAAAAATATGTCCGATTATATGACCGACCACTATAATAATACTTGGAACAACTTATGTCCAATGATAACATCTTTAGCATCATTTGCTTATACAATTGCCTATACTGCATCCTAGAGAAGAACCAGATAGGTGGATAAAAATGCCAAACCCAATATAAATCTCTATGTAACCAACCATAATTTGTTAAATTTATATGCTTTGATTTACTGATTGAACCAACACAACGACCTGTGGTAAAAAATGTTATATGTGAAAAAGTCAATTAATCTAAAGACCCAAAACACTTTAATCAAAACACAGTCTAAGAGGGCAGTTCATACTAAAATAAGAATCATGCCCATGACATGTAAAAAACAAACAAACCTAATCATTCATCATAGTTTAGTGGCATAGCAAATTTTATAGACATTGAGAAATCTCATACACATTTGATGCTGTCTCCTTTTGTCTATACCGAAATTGAAATGGTTTCATTTTATTTATGATTCTGAATGTGTGAATGTTTCTTACAAGAAGACATACAACTTGGCATTAAGATTTTATGTATGAAACTGTATGTTAATTCATTTGATACACTTGCTGGAATAGTTGACTCTACTCATTCAAGGCTTTTTATGGTAATGAACTTCTATGTATTTCAACTGCTTTATTCTGCCTGATTATTTCCGTTTCCTATAACAGTTACACAAGACTGATGATTTCTTAGCTTTCTGCAGAGTTACTTTTTGTGGTGAACTGAATTTTTTTTAGGTTAACTGTACATTTCCCCTTCATATTCAACCATTTTACTAATATAGATATAGAGCTATATCTGTGTATATCATTCAAAATATTCCTTACCATTAATAAATTGCATTCAGAAAAAAAGGGGGGGAGGAGGTAAGACTGATATGGCATCTTTTCATACAAAAGATGTTCAATTATTAAAAACTAAAACTGCAAAATCCCCCCCCCAATTTCAGACCAGAGCTAAAGTTTTCTTATAGTAGTTCAAATGCCAGAGAAAATTAAAAGTTTACTCTTCCATAGTTTGTTTATTGTGGTGGAATCTCTAGCTAAACTGGAGGGAGGTGTTAAGAGAGGCCTGAATTTGGAAGGCAATGGTTCAGGCCAGACCTCCCCCAGAATCATATCTTGTCATTCCTACAGGAGTTCAATCAGTTTGACAAGATTCTTGAAACATAGTTGACCAGCATTGAACTACTGTTGAGATTCTTCATGAGTGATTCTGGTTGTTTTCACCTGGCAATTACACTCCAGATAGGTGGCAAAAACTGAGCTGTAATCCAAATGCAGATAGATTGGGTTAGTCTGTCTTAATAACTGGTTAATTAGTACTTGTTAAAAACTTGTTACTTGTTAAAGAATTGTGAAGACAGTTATGATAATAAACCTATTTACACACTAGCATTAATGATGGCTTTCGACCAAATTTAGGACTGAGTGAGCTGCTTCCCATATTCAAGTCATAGAACTAAAATCCTCTTGCTAGAATTAAAAAAAATATGCATGTACCATCCTTAAAAATAACATCATGGTATTAATTTCAGGTAGAAAATGAACTTTCTCAGTCTTAAACTGGGACACACCGAGGCAATTGTTTCAATCATTTGTCCTGTTTCCTTTTGTCTTACTGCTGTTTCCTTTGTTGTCTATTAATATTTTTGTCCATTATTTTAATAAGGCTTCAACTGCTAAAGAAATTTCAGACAACAAATTTGATGAACCACTAGGGAAAGTCACTTAAGGAGGCCAGAATTGCTATGATCATAAACTGCATCAAAAAATATAACAGAAGCCGATAACTACAATCTGTAAATGCCTCATTCTGCCAAGGGAAGTCGTATTGTGAAATGGAGAACAAGACGTTGAAAGTTTGAAAAATTAAACCCTATTCAACAAAATGAGGGAGAAAAATAAATGTCTGAACAGGATCAGGCAGCCTACAAATTTAAGTATGTTTATACAATGAAAACACTCCCTTTTCATATTACACCAGGGGTGTCAAACTCAAGGTCCGTGGGCCGGATGTGGCCCACAATGTGGTTGGATCCAGCCCGCAGGGCTGTCCTGGAAAATGTAAAGGGCCAATCTGTATTGCTTTGGCCCAATCTACCCAATGAGAAGTGGAAACATGCCAGCAGTTTGGGGATTGGCATCAAACTGCCACGGCCACCCAGTTGACCATGTCCCCCAATCCACCCACCCTCAAGGTCAACCACAGCCCTGATGCAGCCCTCAATGAAATTGAGATTGACAATGTATTATACTGTAAAAATAAGGATAAGATGAAACCACTACTTTAAAGAGATACCCAGTTTTGTCCCCAGAACAGGGTTTGAATATAGGAATCCCTCAGTTTTATAATGGCTTTGGGATTTACTAGAATAACCATGAATGGTAATTGCCTTCTTTTTTTTCTTCAGAAGAAAGAAAAAAGGGGGGGGGAAAGGAGAAGAAACAACTATTTTCACCACTGTTTCTGGCAGTGCTTTTCTTGGCAACAAGGAAAAACCATAAGAGTTTTTGGAGATACTGACTATATCAACTATGTTCCATCCTTCAGAAAGATCTTCAAAGGCACTTTTTAGCATGGCTTCCTTACAAAAAAAATTCTGATTAGGCTGTAATGGCCACCTATCTTTAGCTATCAAGAACAACTGGTTCTACCATAGCAATATGAAACAGTGCACACACACACACAGTATAATTTGAACAATGATCTCATTTTTTCTAGACCATTTCATATTCTTAATTCTATAATATTTATAGAACTAGAGGAGGAGATATTGTGACACGCTGAAAGAATAGGGCTGCTGCTTTTCCTTTCTTCCTAACAATACCTTAACAACAAGACACTGAATAAGGTTTTTACAGAATAAGGAATGGCAATAAAAATCAGGCAAAACTTCACCTGCTTCATTTTGCATAGCTGGGCACTTGAGAGGCAGGAGAATAGCAGTTGAAAAGAGAAGTAGCTAGCTGCTAACTGAGAAGCGTATTAAGATTACCAAAAATGATTATATATTCATGACTCTATATTGTATATCATGTATTTTAAATGGATGCCTTTTGCACTGAGACATGTTTTTTTCCCATTTAAGCCTTTGACAGAAGACATAAAGAGCATGTCAACTTTCAAACAAGTTATCCTTCTAGTGGCAGAAATGAACTGTAACTAAAAGTAATGTCAGCAATACGTGCTGTTCTGTAAAATATGAAAGAGGATTTGCAGATGTCACTGTTTCTACACACACATGCAATCTCTTTTCAGTCTCCAAGAGTGTAATCTCACTGCCTTTACAATGTTTCTGCTGCTGGTGGTGGTGATGGAGGAGAAGGAGAAGGAGAAGGAGAAAGAGAAGGAGAAAAAGAAGGAGAAGGAGTATTTTCCTACATGAGTTTTGACTGCTGGTTAGGAAGGATTTCTGTTTGGCCCGTTTTGTTTCCCAAGGAATACCATTTGAACCATAAAGCCTGCATGTCTTAACCAAGCTGTCATCCACTTAGTCCACTGACATCACCCCTCCCTACAATTTGAGATGCAGGAAATAATGAAATGCACACCTGCTAAAGCAGGAGGCATCACACTAAAACTTCTTTTTGTTTGCTCCTTTGGAGTCAAGCACTTTGTTTGAAGAATGCTACCGTCTGTCCTTCATCTGGAAGCTTAGAAATAATTTATAGGCTTTGCTACTTTAACTAATGGAGTGTCTAGTTCTATGCATTCGATGAAGTCACTGTTTTTTTATTTGAAGGTTCTCTAGATCAGGGCTAAGAAGACTCAGTTTCCTGATATAACATTGCTTTAAAATATTTGTGAGTTGTAAATAGAAGAGAGAGAGAGAGAGAGAGAGAGAGAGAGATGATATAGTGATAGAGAGATGATAGATAGATAGATAGATAGATAGATAGATAGATAGATAGATAGATAGATAGATAGATAGATAGATGATAGAATTGCAACAATACACGAGCACACAATAGATTTAAGCTTAATGTTAACCGCTCCAACCTTGATTGCAGAAAATATGACTTCAATAACAGAGTTGTTAATGCTTGGAATAAACTACCTGACTCTGTGGTCTCTTCCCAAAATCCCAAAAGCTTCAACCAAAAATTGTCTATTATTGACCTCACCCCATTTCTAAGAGATCTGTAAGGGGCGTGCATAAGAGCACTAGCGTGCCTACCGTTCCTGTCCTATTGTTTCCTTTCATTATATCCAATTAATATAGTTATTACATACTCATACTTATATATATGCTTATATATTGTATAATTATTTCATGCTTATGCTTATATATACTGTGTGACAAATAAATAAATAAATAAATAAAAATAAGAGAGAGAGAGAGAGAGAGAGAGAGATTATAGATTTGAAAATAAATCTTGAAAAATTCTATTTGACACCCTCAGACACTTAAAAGTTTTGATAATATTCTAGTGTATGATACATACATAAGGGAGATGTGAAATATGAACAATGGTATTTGCAGTATGGCCAGAATAATTAGAAATGCAAGTGCTAGGTATTGCAGTTAGCCATTTTAATATCTATTGCAAAAGGGGTATTATCAATGCATATAAAGAAGATAAATTCTATCATTTTATTCCTTGCCTAATTTTCCTGATATGCAATGTAACATTTGTGCAATTCAGTTTATTTACATAAAGGACACCTAACAATAAATGCTAAGTTTAATCAGGTGTGCTACCAATTAGCAGTGCAACCAGTGGTGAAACAAAATTGTTTTTTTTTATTGAAAAAGTTTTACAAAAGCAAATGGATTTCCCCCCTCCCCCCTCCCTCCCCCATCCCTCCAAAACCTCCCTCCCCCCCCAGACTTCCCAGAGCAAACACAAGGTATAGTTCAAGAAACCAACATTCATACATTAAATTTTTGAAATCTAACACCAATATAATCCTTCTCTTTCGCATATCCTGACTTCCTCTATTACAATCAAGAATTACATCCTTCATTCAAAGGCAATCTGATATCTTTTAATCTGATATCTATTTTGAATATAGTCAATCCAGTTCTTCCAAACAAAATTGTTTTCATCTAGAGAATTCTATTGAGAATCATTCAACTAGTCAAATGCCAACTAAAGTGGCATCTTTTTATTATTATAATCATCATCCTCTGCATTCTGCCAATCATAGTATTCAGTTCATGCACAGCAGAGAGCAATGACCTCTGTATAGAGGTGTATATGATGAAAGAGATGTTGGAATGCTTTTTTGTGAAGCTGCCACAAGAGGAACAGAACAAATTTTGTATTCTCAATTGGGCTTTGCAGGTTCAACTGCCAAATAGAAATAGTGTGACATTCACTTACTCACTCTCTCACTCACTCACTCACTCACTCACTCTCTCACTCAATAGATCAATAAAACAAACCTGTATGCAGCCCATCTTGCCAAAGGCAATTCTTTTCTTCTGGTTGATGGAACCTTTGATTTTTACAAACAGCATTGAGGTCAAAATGGTAGACAAGTACTTTGGAAAACCAGATTCATCATAATTTGTAGAAGCTCATGCCGTGACTTTGGATCAATCATCAACCCATCCTCCCTGATAGGGTAGTTTTTTTGGGAAAATAAAAGGAAGATAATAGAATCATAGAGTTGGAATGTATCCAAGAGGTTTATCTAGCCTAATCCTCTTGCCTGTGCAGGATCCATACAACAGATTTGATAATTTACCATCTAGCCTCAGCCAGAAGACATCTAGAACAAGGTTCACCAACCTTTTGGACCTGAGGGATCACTAAATTCATAATATTAAATCCTGCAGACTACCAATATTATTTTTAAAAAAAGATATATAGTATTTAGTGCAATATAAAAAATGCAAATAATTTTTCTGTTGATCACCAAAATTTTCTCATGGACCATCAGTGGTCCATGGACCACTGGTTGGTGACTGCTGATCTAGAAAAAGAGAACTCAGACTTCATGTAGCAGCCTGGTCCACAGCTTAACAGGTCATTCAGTTACACATTTATTCCTAACATCTAGTCGGAACTTCCTTGCTTATAATTTTAACGCATTGGCAGGTGGGAGTAATGTGTACAACAACTTGAAAGAAAGGCTGGATATAACTATAGCACACAAACAAAACTGAAGTTCAAATACAGTATCCCCAAGGCCTGTATCATCCAAATACATCCAAATGTGTTAAACTTTTATGGCTTCTCCACCTTTATAATTTGTAAAACTCCCTTTTATTCTTTATATGAAGGGTATTTCATATTTGCTAGCCCTGATGATGTTATCTAGTTTGGTAATGAAATGTCTGCAAGACAACCATCAAGTTCAGAGAGTCCCAAGGACCTACAGTTGAACCCCAAGCTACAAATATTCTCTTTTATCAATATATTTCACATAGTCTGTCATTGCAGTGTTGGTTTTATATTGTATATTGTAATATTTGGTGTACCACCTTGAAATCCTTTTGGAGACCTGGGAAACCACAATCTAGGTGGCCACAAATACATTATGGATATTTTTTTTACAATCCTCTCTTTGTTTCTATCTAGTGCCATGATGGCAAACCTATGGCACATGTGCCACAGATGGCACATGAAGCCATATCGGTGGGCACGTGAGATCAGCTCCTGAGGCTGTTTCTGGCCTCCAGAGGGCCTCCAGTGGGGGTGGGGAAGGCCGTTTTTGCCCTCCCCAGGCGGCCAGAAAGGCTCTGGTGAAAAATAGCCCCACTGTACCATTGCGTGCCTAAAGTGGGGGGAGTGTGGGGGTCGTATCGCATGTGCGGGCAGGCAGGGCACATAGAATTATGGGTATGGGCATGGGCATGCGCACACATGACCCTCCCATGCTCCCCCCGCTTTTGACACACAATGACAAAAAGGTTAGCCATCACTGATCTAGTGGTTACCTGGAGGATTGCAGTTTAGCCTGATAAAGAACCTGACCAATGGATATGGGACGTTTTGGAGCATCATTGGGAAGGACAAATAAATGAGTATAAAAAGAGACAGATAAATTTAATTAGCAATACAATATTGTATTGTATTGTTACATTTAACGATTACATACTGTTTTAACCGATCAGCATAGCATAACTTAATAAAGTGAGACACTTTTAAATTTGTAGGACACATATTGAAAGGCATGCTAATTTTAGTTCTGAAGACTTACAGAGGTAAAAATAAACTTGGACCTAAACTCCTTTAGGGGGAAAAAGAACTGGCAAGGGGCTTACTGTGATAAAATGCTTCAGTCTGTTACTAATAAGTTGTGGGGGAAAGTTTTAGGCTTTGAACTTTTTGAGAATAGACATTTTTAATTTTTTTTATTTAATTAATAGTATAGTTTGATCCATGTCTACTCAGACTTATGCCTGCTTGTGTTTACCAGGCCTTGGTTCTCTAGAGAAATGCAGTCTAATTGGCCAAGAAAAAAGAGAAAGACTCAATTAATCATAACAAAATCTTCAATTGTCTGTCAACTGTAGTAATAAATCAGACAGTTCATCAATATTATAGAAATAGGATTTTTAAAAAATGGCCTTATTGCCGAACCAGGTAAGTTAATGCTTTGTTCGGTTCCAAGGAAAACAAAAAAATATCATGCAACCATAGAATTGGCTTATGAAAGAGAAGAAAAGCTGGACGGAAAATAAAATAAGATAATGAGCAATATTAAAAGCACCAGAGATTTCCCTGTTAAAACATTTCTGCATTTTTTCTCATGGCTCATTCTTCCTTCTTTCCTTTATGAGGCAACCCCAGAATGATGCGTATCCATTCCCTTTTCACCAGTTCAAGCCCTCTTTGGATCCTTTCACTGTCTGTGTGCTGTTCATGGTCAAAGTCTCAAAACAACAGAAATCTTGTCATGTCCTGGCCAGCCTAACTCAACTGGGACCCAGCTTTTCATAGTTGCCTGAGGATTTGCAGGTTGCACATCAATAAATCTACAACAGTTTTAGTTGAGCCAAAAAGCAAACTCGCATGTGAGTATTTCTGCAATTACAGCCTGGAGGCCTCAAAAAGATCAATTAATTAGGATGATTAGTTGTATCTTCATTAGAAGCTTATAAATAAATCATGAACCGCAACATGTCACTACTATTATCGCTGCACCACAGGAATCAAACAAAACAAAACAAGAAATGTTTTTATCTAGGGTGTGGAGTGGAGGAGTTGAATCAATTCCGCACGGGATTTGCAGCACATGTGCTCGTCACATACAACATCCATGTTCCCATGCAGATATTCAAACACTTTCTCTTCCACACTATTTGTGTCAATATGATTGTTATATGGTAACTTCTTACAGGAGCTGAAAATGGGCTACAGATGTTGGCATGGCCACAGAAGTGGACAAAGTTATCAGAGAGAGACTGGGAAAGTAAAGAAAAAAAAAATCGAACGGCAGGAATAACTATAAGTAAAGTGAATCTAGGTAGCTAAGAATTTGAAGTAGAAAAATTGGATTTAAGGCAGAATAATGTTGAATGATGATTCTATGTTAGATCAGGTAGTGTTTAGACCAGTGGTAGTCAACCTGGTCCCTACTGCCCATTAGTGAGCATTCTAGCTTTCATGGTGGGCGGTAGGGGTTTTGTCCGATAGTGAAGCACTTTCCTTTTTTTTAATTTAATTGTCGTTTTAAAAAATTTTCATAGCATTATTTAAAAACATTTTCATTAGGTTTTCATAAAATTCCCCGTGACAATTTAAATTTCTGAAAATATACTATTTGTATTGCCCACACATAAGTTTAGTTCAAGTTATGTAAGTGAAACTAAATGGCGCTGTAGTGCGACCGCAAACAAAAGAGCCTCGTCTCAGAATAGCTCGCACCTCTCCCCCTACACTACCCAGCTATAACAGACAAGGAGAGCTGGTAGCCGGCACCCCCCCCAAACCCAATTCACAATGCGTGAGAAGCATGCGCAGACAATAATACACAGTGCATTACTGTGGAACTGGTGGGCGTTTACAAAATTTTACTACTAACAGAGATACAAAAGTGGGTGGTAGGTATAAAAAGGTTGACTACCCCTGGTTTAGACTGTTGAAATCTTAATTCTGGAGTGGTCCAGAGCAAGTGGTGGGATTCAGCCGGTTCTGTGAGGTTCAGGCGAACCGGTAGCGCTGACTGCAGTAGGCGCTGCCCACCCGGCCAGATGTAATGCCGTCCTAGTAAGCCACATTTTGGAAGCCATGCAAATGGGTGGGGGCGTGCACATGAGCAAAGAGCATGCACAGAAGGCTGAGCATGCATGGAAGGTGCACACGCGTTCACATTTGCGAACTGGTAGGGAAGGTAAGTGAATCCCACCTCTGGTCCAAAGTCCATAAAACAGGGCAAAGTGCCTCCAAGAAGAAGAATGCTAAAACTATGAAATTGACATGGAAGAAAGTCTATGCAAAGAAGGTGACCTTCAGTAGTGCTCCAACTAGTGAAGAAAAAAAATCAAAGACTTCATCAACCAGAAGAAAAGAAGCCAGCTGCCAACCCTACCAGGAGAGAGCTAAAATTGCTACCAACCCATGTAAGCCCTTCTCTAGCTCTAAAATTAGGAAGTTGGAAGTGCAGAAATAGAGTAGTCCACGCATAAAATAAGATCATATCACAATGCAAATATGTACGCTTAGAGTTGCTCTAGGCTAAAAACTTGAGTACAGGAGGGGAAATTCTCCAGCCTAGCATTTTATATAGTCTTATCACTAACTTTTGAACGAAGGAAGGAGTTATTCCCAATGGTATTCAATGCCATTAGTTTTTAATGTGCTTTTTAACATAAGGGAGGGAGAGGAATATGAAATAGTCTTTGTGCTGAATTTCTATCAATTCTTCAGAACTTGGGCATAGACATACACACCTTAGAAGCTTCTAATACCATGTTCTGCATGTCTCTGTATTGGGCCCTGTTTATTAATTAGCAAAATACTACAACAACATCAGTTTTTTAAAAATTTATTTTATAATATTTTCATTAAAAAAATTATCAGCAATTTATTCCCCAGATTAATTTCACTGACATTCTTTTAACACAGGCCTAATATGCAAACTTTACAAATAATAATAATAATAATAAAAAATACTGAGAAAAAATATATATCAGCCTAGTGAAACCTAGCTAAGATTCCCTTCAGAATTTGAGCTATGGAATAATCCAATGTACCGCACTGAAACAAAAAGGCTATGCAGTTCACCTTGACAACATAATCTCGGTGATTTCAACCCATTTCAAACAGTGCTACAGCCGAAGGTTCATCTCAGCCTGATGATGTTATCTAGTTTGGTAATGAAATGTCTGCAAGACAACCATCAAGTTTAGAGAACCCCAAGGGCCCCACAGTTGAACCCCAAACTACAAATATTCTCTTTTATCAATATATTTCACATAGTCTGTCATACCTTGATGAACGTATCTTTTCTTTTAGGTACACTGAGAGCATATGCACCAAGATAAATGTCCAATAAGTGTGTGTCCAATAAGATAGGTGTGTGTCCAATCACACTTGGCCAATAAAAATTCTATTCTATTCTATTCTATTCTATTCTATTCTATTCTATTCTATAGTCTGTCATTGCAATGTTGATTTTATATTGTATATTGCAATATTTGGTATACCACCAGCCAAGATTTAGGTGGCCACAAACACACACTGGATTTTTTTTTTTTAACAATCCTTAGATGTTTCCGTCTAGTGGTTACCTGGAGGATTGCAGTTTACCCTGATAAAGAACCTGACCAATGGATGTGGGACATTTTGGAGCATCACGGGAGAGAAGGAGATAAATGAGTATTAAAAGGGACAGAGTAAATAATAACTTTAATTAACAACACAATACATATAATTAATTACATACTGTTTTAACTGATTTTTTCTGAACAGCCTTCTTCACCCATTACTGACCAGGCTGATGAAGTCACAGGTGAAGCCACTTCACCTGGAAGACCATCTGTATAGTTACCCAAGCTGGGTAGCTTCCATGAGCCCATGATGCGAACATTCCCTCACTGAAGTTCTGCTGCCTGCTCATCTCCCCATCCCACCAAATCTTTTAGCAAGTATTCCGACTAGCAGATGCCAGGGAGGCAGGTGAACTATGGCTTAGATAGTGCTTTTGAAGAACCTTCCCAGGATCTTTTAGCTAAGGTAGTGGACAGTAAGTGGGGCTTTGCCGACATAACCAAAAGGCCCTTTTTCCATTGCACACCAGTGAAATGGGGGTGCAGTGGGAAAGGCAGTACCATCAGCTGACTTCTTTAGGCTCTGCTGACCAAATGCTTGGACAAATGAGGATGGCTCATCTTGGAGCCTTCCTCTGTCTTACCTACCACCAACTCAGGCCAACCTACAGAAGAGGATTAATTCAGCAAGTGCTGCTACTTGCTGAAGATGCTCTGAAAACTGCTTTGAAGCTGAGGCTAAGCCAACATAATCAACAATTCAAATTGAAAGCAAGAAAACCATATTGTTTTGGGTATTCTGTCTGAGGGATATTCTACTTGAAGGGTATTCTATTTGAAGCTACCTAGAGCTAAGAAAGACCTGTCAGTTGATACAAAATACAGCAGTTAAAGTATTGATGAGAAGGGAGTTTAAACATAATATTCTACTGATATGATATCATTTTCCCTGACTGCCGGTTTCCTTCTAGAAACAATAAACAAAGCTAATGCTCCAGACCACAGGATATGAAGCAGCTTTTGCGCAGTTATGCCCAAGCTGAGAATGTCATAAGAGGGTGTAGTCAAAATGTCTTTGCATGTTGCAGTATGGCAAGTATCTACATGAAATTTTTTGAGTATTGGCTCTCCAGATTCTGAATATCTCGTCCAGAATGTTCTGCCTGGCAACTAGTTTATTTACTTTTATATATACAGTAGGAATAGGTTTATTCTTTTCAGCCTTTTCATCTTCTCACAATATATTTCTATGCTCCTGTAGCGGCTTTAAAAATATTTCCCCATGTGGGTGTCTTCCATTCGTTTGGAATTTAACTTTCTTAATTCTCATCAATGATTTTCTGAAGGATAGTCAAATTGTGGTGGGTGGGAAATTCTACCTGGTCTTTGGCAATATAAACAAATCTAAAAGCATAATAAACAGTTAACTGAGGTTTTTTTTTAATGCTTGTAAGTTTTATTCCCCAAACTAGGGAACATCATCAGTGCTAGTAAAGGAGTAGGGTTTGTTCTAAAGGTTTGCCCTGTCAGTGTTGGTGGGAGTGGTATTGGGTGGTTTTTTTTGGGGGGAGGGCTGTTTACTGTTAGCTTATTTCAGGGGTGAAATGCTCCCGGATTGGACCAGATCATGCAATCAGGTAGCGATTGTGGTTGGTAGTTCAGCAATCCGGTAGCGATGGCTGAGTGAAGCTCCGCCCACCTGCTCGGGTGTCATTATTTCCTGGTTTTAACCAGGAGGTAATGTGATTTTTACCTTCTGCGCATGCACAGGTTTTCTGCATGCACAGAAGGTCTGAGCGCACATGTGATGCATGGCACATGCACTTCCAAACCAATAAGGAAGGTAAGTAGATTTCATCCCTGGCTTGTTTGGTAGTTCTTTGATTAGGGTATTGCTTGCTTCTTGATTTTTGGTCTAATATTAATCTTAGTGCTACTCTCTGTTCATCTGGTATTGATTGCTGGTGATGAGGTGTTCTGGTCTTTTTGTTTCCTTTTCGGCTTGTTGATTGGAATATGGATGTTGTTTATGTCTTTGTGCCTATTGATAGCTTATTTGTCAGAGTGCCAGGCTTCTAGGAAATCTCAAATCGCCCTAACCCTGACCATGTGACAAGCACTTTGTATTTGGTGTGTGCTTGTATGTGTACTATATTTCAGGTATTTTGGCTTGGCCAGATTTTTGAGGTTAGGGTAGTAGTAATCCTAACAATGATTTTTTTTTTCAGTGTAAGGAAACTTGCTAAAAATTTACTAAAAAATGTGCAATTTGTAACCATAGCATTCAGACAATTGTGTAGTATTCATGTAGTTTATAAATCCTATCTAAGTAGTTCCCACATAAATATCCAATCTTTCCTGAGGAGATGAATGCTCTACTACCAGTTCATCTATGTTTACAAGCAACAAGAATATTTCCTGTAAAACTTCAGGTAATGACTGGTCCTATGGTGTCCCCTGATTTCACTGGATTCTTATGAGCCATCTTTAATGTACATTGGGCCAAATATACTGAAAAACTTATAACTGAAGTATTTAGAACAAAAACTGATCAGTCTAATGATCTTATCTTTAACTGGCATAATGGTTCTGCTGCTGGCCAGTGCATATCTGCATTAAGATAATACTTATTCTCTAATGAACACATATTGGTATTATATGGAAGAATTTGACCCTGTTACACAATGACAATCCCCAAAATAGCATAAATAGCATAAATAGCATAAAATGCCTTGTCTACCACTTGTGGTCTTTAAGCAAAGACAACTGTAATGACAACTTATCCTAGAACTTTATCATTATCATCTTTAAGTTAGCTTTTCCTATTTGGGCCATTTCTTTCATTCTTTCGTTTTAATTTAGTATAAATAAAGCAGGGGTCTTCAACCTTGGTCCCTTTAAGACTTGTGGACTTCAACTCCCAGAGTTCTTCAGCCAGCTTTGCTTTAGGATTTTTTTTCTTCCTGTTTCAGAGTTGAAGGCCTCAAGTCTTAAAGGGACCAAGGTTGAAGACCCCTGAAATAATGCATACTCAAGTATGTTCTATTCTGACCCAAGAGCTTACTTCAAGCGGGGAAGCTTCCCAAGTGCCTAGAGCATTCCCATACAGCTTTTTAAATACAAAGAAATGGATGCCGAATTGGGTTCCATATGAATGAAGAAAATATGTTCCAAAAATGCCTGTAATTCTTACACAGAGAAGCCCTTATGTTTATTTGGGAAAAAAAGACTCTATAATATATTTAAATCTATTGGGTATATCCAAGATAAGGAAATGAAGATTTCTATACTCCAAACAATCTGAAGATTAGTATTTCCTAATCTTACAAACTGACCCAGTGTAAACTTGCTGACTTATATCAGAGACTGGTTGTGTTTGTTGTACATATTTCACAATTGTGTAGAATCCTTTAATCTCAAACCAGCCTCATTGTCTGAATGTTTAGAGGCCATCTTTGTTCTTTTCATATTCAAGTACAGGTCTATATTGTAAACTCTGAAAGTTGAGACCAAGATTTTATCTCAAGTTGAGGTGTTATGAAGTTAGGCCTCCTTTCCCAATTAAATTGGCAGCCTGTAAGAAACAGGAAGAAAAAAAAATCCTAAAGCTAAGTGGGTCTTATTTCACAAATCCTTTCCAGTTAGCTTAACATCTTGCTCAACAAGCTAATAGAAGATGCAGTGTAACCTAAGAACATCTGTTGACAAATCAGTTGTTGACTTCTGCTGGTTTTAGTCCCAAAAACTAGAAAGAATTTAATTGGCTATCATATTGCGAGCAACAGAATGAATCACATACTTTTTTCCTGCAAAAGAAAAAAGTGTTTTTATGTGTGTATAAAACACATATGCAATCCAAAACAAAGCATATACAAGAATCTTTCTGTATTAAAAATGTTATTCTCAGATTCTCAGATGCTGCAAAGCAAACTACAGAGAATAAAGACAAGAGATTCAAAAATGGGTTTTATGATGAGGTTTGTTTTTGTAATTTGTTTTCACAAATAATAAGCCGTTCTGGAGGCAATATCAGATTAGAGGTTGAGATAAGATAAAAAAAAACTTACATATTTTCTATCCCTGATAATGAAGAATATAAGAACAGCTTTACAGAATCAGACCAAAGAATCTAGCTTAGAAAACATCGGAGCAAACCAGTGGTTGCAAAGGCAGAGATTTATTGAAATAGTAATTGCAATTGACTTAAGTCAAAAGACAATGTAGGCAGCTTTACTGCATGAGAGTGAGTTAGTTCAGACTTTGTTGGCTTTTGCTTGCAATTTCTTCTGAAAAAGTATCCAAATGGAATATTTACCTCTTATTATTTTAATGATTTCAGGCATTTCATGCAC
The DNA here is from genome assembly GCF_028640845.1 of Ahaetulla prasina. Taxonomy (NCBI): domain Eukaryota; kingdom Metazoa; phylum Chordata; class Lepidosauria; order Squamata; family Colubridae; genus Ahaetulla; species Ahaetulla prasina. Next base: position 126,775,714 of record NC_080539.1, read on the forward strand.
TTACTAATTAACACTTTACTAATCAGTTTACAGAGATAATCAACACATTATTAATCAGTTTACAGGGAAAAATCCTCGGCTATGTAGACTATATCAAGCAATAATCTTATGTTCTATTTTTATTTTTTTTCAATGGATGCATGGAATTATTACCAGCATCAACTTCCTTGTTCTGAGCCCACTATTTTTTTTAAAGTACAGTCCCTGTAATTACATTCAAAGCCTCTATAATCTTGTTTAGAAAAGGTTGCATATCCCCGGTGCATAGAATTGATAACAACTATGAAAATTGAGCAAGGTATAAGAATAAAACCTGGCTCCCAAATTTTAGATGGCTTCACTTGGCTGCCAGGATAGATTTCCAAGGCACTCAACACAACTAAACAACATTTATTGTAAATTAGAATGAAGTCACATTTTACCCTTTATCATCTTATGATGGAGTAGTTTTTCCTTCTATATCTATGGCAATTTAAATTGCTTGCTTGTTTTCACTTTTCCCACATTTCAGTGGATTTTTTACATTACATGTCATGGCCTTGAAGCTGAAGGTTATCGACATAACTGCCATATCTACCTGGATAATTGCTGGTTCTTTATTTATTTATTATTTATTATTATTTATAGTTTAATTTCTATATCGCCCTTCTCCCGAAGGACTCAGGGCGGTTTACAGCCTTATTAAAAACACAAATAATACATAATATAAATAACAAATTTAAAACAAATTTAAAACAAATATTAAATAGGCCTAATTTAACTAAAACGGTCATAGACTGACGTAAAAACCCTTAAAATTTAAAATTATAATTAAAATACACTCAGGCTAGTCCCGCACGATTAAATAGTAAGGTCTTCAGTTCCCGCTTGAAGGTTTGGAGATCGGGGAGTTGGCGTAACCCCAGAGGTAACTCGTTCCAAAGGGCCGGTGCTGCCACAGAGAAGGCTCTCCCCCTGGGGGCCGCCAACCGACATTGTTTGGTCGACGGCACCCTGAGCAGGCCCATTCTGTGGGAGCGCACAGATCGTTGGGAAGCCAGCGGTGGCAGTAGGCGGTCTCATAAATAGCCCGGTCCTAAGCCATGGAGTGCTTTGAAGGTGGTCACTAACCACCTTCAAGTGGCATTTTCTTTCATGGTTTTGTCAACATTTGTGCCCAACATTTATGAAAATCTCTTTATAGAATGAAACAAACATCAATGTACCAATTGTAATTTATTTATTTACCGAAAACCTGTGGAACGTGAGTTTTGTATTCTATTTCTACTTTCTCCTCTCCAATACTTAATATTCTCTTTTTCCTCAAAATCCCTTCTTTTATGAAGGATATCAAAGAATCATTTTCAGCTTTCACCCATGTTTTTCCTGATAATGATGAACATAATCATGAACTATTTGTGAAAGGAATAGTTCACCCTTGCCAATCTACATTTTAAAACATAGAAAGAAAAGCAATTAAGCTCTTCAATGGCTGAGTGATGTGTGGGTTTTTTTCCCCATTTTCTAAACAGTGCTTTTATTTAATGTGAAAGTCTTCTTATTTAATTAAATAGAATGCTAATAAATTAAATCCTCAATGATTGTGTAAAGTTGATGTAATCTGAGGGAAAGGCATATAGGGAAGAACCTATCTCAAGGAAATTCTGGAGTAAGTTTCCCAAAGATCAGACTTCTGCTTTTTTTGTTTATTTTAATTATTAACTAGTGCAATGTCTTGAAAGCTTTAGCAGAAAGTACATGTATAAATGCAACAAATAAAGAAACTCAACCTCAAATGAAAGACAATTTCAAAAAAATTATAAAATATAAGATATAGTTTTTTAAATATATAACATTCATGTGAAGAAAACTGAGTTTTCATTAGCAGAATTTCCCAAAAAGAAGTCCTTCACATGGATTGTCCTTCATTTCTAATAATTCTAGCCAATGTACTCTTTTTCCAGACTGGCTGAGACGCATGGTGAATGGCATTTGGCTAGGAATATATTATAATATAATATAATATAATATAATATAATATAATAATATAATATAATATAATATAATATAATATAATATAATATAATATAATATAATATAATATAATATAATATAATATAATATAATATAATATAATATAATATAATATAATATAATATAATATAATATAATATAATATAATATAATATAATATAATATAATACAATACAATACAATACAATACAATACAATACAATACAATACAATACAATATATAGGGGGCAGTGCTCATCTCTGTTTCAAAGACGAAAAGCAAGCGCTGTCTGAAGAAGTCTCCATGGTATTTAGTATTAGTATTAGTATTTATTAGATTTTTATACCGCCCTTCTCCCGAAAGACTCAGGGCGGTTCACAGCCATTATAAAACAATAACAATTTACAAATAAAAACAAAAATTAAAAAACTTATTATATGTTGGCAAAAAATTTAAAACATTTATATCGTTAAAAAACCCCTTAAAATTTGTATCAAATATAAATTAAAATTCAAACCCTTTAAAATATTGAAATTTAAAATTCCTAAGCCGGTCCCGCGCGAATAAACAAATATGTCTTCAGCTCGCGGCGAAAGGTCCAAAGGTCAGGCAGTTGACGCAAACCAGGGGGAAGTTCATTCCAGAGGGTAGGAGCCCCCACAGAGAAGGACCTTCCCCTGGGGGCCGCCAGCCGACATTGCTTGGCGGACGGTACCCTGAGAAGTCCCTCTCTGTGTGAGCGTACGGGTCGGTGGGAGGCGTTTGGTAGCAGTAGGCAGTCCCATAAGTACCCTGGCCCTAAGCCATGGAGCGCTTTAAAGGTAGTAACCAAAACCTTAAAGTGCACCAGAAAGACCACAGGAAGCCAGTGCAGCCTGCGCAGGAGTGGTGTTATGTGGGACCGCGTGCAGCTCCCTCTATCACCCGCACAGCTGCATTCTGAACTAACTGGAGCCTTCGAGTGCACTTCAAGGGGAGCCCCATGTAGAGAGCATTGCAATAATCCAAGCAAGAGGTAACAAGAGCGTGAGTGACCATGCATAGGGCATCCCGGTCAAGGAAGGGGCGCAACTGGTGGACCAGCGAACCTGGTAAAAAGCTCTCCTGGTGACGGCCACCAAGTGATCTTCAAACGACAGCCGTCCATCCAGGAGAACACCCAAGTTGCGCACCTTTTCCATTGGGGCCAATGATTCGCCCCCAACAGTCAGCTGCGGCTGCAGCTGACTGTACCGAGGTGCCGGCATCCATAGCCACTCCGTCTTGGAGGGATTGAGCTTGAGCCTGTTTCTCCCCATCCAGACCCATACGGCTTCCAGGCACCAGAACAGTACTTCGATAGCTTCGTTGGAGTGGCCTGGGGTGGAAAAGTACAGCTGCGTATCGTCAGCGTACAGTTGGTACCTCACCCCAAAGCCACTGATGATCTCATCCAGCGGCTTCATATAGATGTTGAACAGGAGCAGTGAGAGAATCGACCCCTGCGGCACCCCACAAGTGAGGCGCCTTGTGGTCGATCTCTGCCCCCCTGTCAACACCGTCTGTGACCGGTCAGAGAGATAGGAGGAGAACCACCGATAAACGGTGCCTCCCACTCCCAAACTCCCCAACCGGTGCAGAAAGATACCATGGTCGATGGTATCAAAAGCCGCTGAGAGATCTAATAGGATCAGGGCAGAGGAACAACCCCTGTCCCTGGCCCTCCAGAGATCATCCACCAACGTGACCAAAGCCGTCTCCATACTATATCCGGGCCGGAAGCCGGACTGGAACGGGTCTAGATAGACAGCTTCATCCAGGTATTGGGGTAGCTGACATGCCACCACACTCTCTACAACCTTCGCAACAAAGCGAAGGTTGGAGACCGGACGATAATTTCCCAAAACAGCTGGGTCCAGGGAAGGCTTCTTGAGGAGGGGTCTCACCACCGCTTCTTTCAAGGCGGCAGGGAAAACCCCTTCCAACAAGGAAACATTAATGATCCCCCGGAGCCAGCCTCGTGTCACCTCCTGTGGGTCCAGTAAACATGTGGTGCAACCTCCCCAACAACCTGTCCATGTCCTCGAGAGCCACAGGGTCAAATTCATCCCAAACAATCTCAACAAGACGAGTCTCTGCCCTCTCACCTGGATCATCCCAATTTTGATCCAGACCATCCTGGAGCTGAATGATTTTATCGTATAGATAACCACTAAACTCCTCGGCACGTCCCTGTAAGGGGTCATCCCGCACCTCCTGATGAAGGAGAGAGCGGGTCACCCGAAACAGGGCGGCCTGGTGGTTATCTGCCGATGCAATGAGGGAGGAAACGTAAGAACACTTCGCTTCCCTCAATGCCACTAGGTAGGTCTTAGAATAAGACCTAACTAGTGTCCGGTCAGCTTCGGAATGGCTGGATCTCCAGATACTCTCTAGGCGTCTTCTCCAGCGTTTCATCTCCCTCAGCTCCTCGGAGAACCAAGGGGCTGGTTGAGATCTACGCCAGGTCAGAGGCCGCAAAGGCACGACACGGTCTAAAGCCCCATTATCATCCGGTCTCCAATCTTCGCTTTGTTGCGAAGGTTGTAGAGAGTGTGGTGGCATGTTCCCAGGCCACAACTAGTTCTTCAGCCGTGCCATGGGCCAGATCCTCAGGAAGCGGTCCAAGCTCCGTCAGGAACCTCTCCGGGTCCATCAGGCGCCTGGGATGGAACCACCGTATTGGTCAGTCTCCCTGCGGTGGTGGGTAGCGGTCCGAAAGTCCAAGCGAAGGAGAAAATGATCTGACCATGACAGACATGGTCATGTGACCAGCATGACTAAATGCCAAAAGCGCATGGAATGCTGTTACTTTCCCACCAAAGTGGTCCCTATTTTTCTACTTGCATTTTTTACATTCTTTCGAACTACTAGGTTGGCAGAAGCTGGCACAAGTAACGGGAGCTCACCCCGTTACGCAGCACTAGGGATTCAAACCACTGAACTGCCGACCTTTCAATCGACATACTCAGCATCTTAGCCACTGAGCCACCACATCCCTAGGTATATAATACAGGCATGGTATTCAATATTAATATGGACTTCATGCACTGTTTATGGAGATTCTCAGTCATCAAGATCATGGTTGTCCCAAAGGTGCTTTTTTTTAAAATCTATTTTTTCTTTAAAAACATAAAAATTCCATGTCTATCCAAACAGCTTGTTGTCTGGGCATAATTAATTTTGAGTAAAGGTACAACAATAACCATAATCATATTAGTAATCTTAATAAACATATCAATATTAAACATAAAATAATAAAACAATTAGTTTGTCCAATATTTTCAATACAAATGTTTATTATCTCTTTGAATTCTTTTTAAATTCTAACCTCTGTTTTTGTTAATTAACATTGGTAAAATATCTCCCATGTTAAGAAGTATTCTGTTTCTTCCTTTCCTTTTATCTTAAGTGTCAATCGATCCATCTGAGCACATTCTAATATTTTTTAATTACACTTTCATCTGTTGGGACCTCATCATTTTTCCATTGTTGTGCAAACACTATTCTTGCTGCCATTACTACATGCAGAATTAAATATGTATTCCCTTTATTATACTGTTCTGGTAGTATCCCCAGCAGAAATATTTCTGGTTTCAAATCTATGTGTTGTTTTAACATTTTTTCTAACCAAGTATGTATTTTAGTCCAGTATTTTTTTTGCCTTTGGGCATGTCTACCACATAGATAATATGAACCTGATTACACTTCCAATGTTTAGCTGATAAGTTTTCAAATATCTTTGATAACCTTGCTGGTGGTAAATGCCATCTATGAAACATTTTTTATAGGTTTCCTTATACGCTTTGTTAATTTACAGTTTCTATCCCACAATTTCTGCCATTTGTCTAGTTCTATTGAATAGCCAAAGTTTTCTTCCATGTTAATACTCAATAAATGGCTATAAATTTTTTAAATTAATTTTTCATCTGTCCCTAGTAATATCTGGTCTAGTTCTGTTGGTTCTTTATAGAAACCATGCATTCTTGCATTTTTCTCATATCTTGATTGTATTTGCACGTATGGTCACCATGATAGATCAATCCCTTGATTAATCTTCAAAATAGTTATTCAAAAATTCTGAATGGTAAAATTCGGCTGTCTTAATGGAGCCCTGCTAAGTCATTACCATACTGCCATGACATCAACCTTGCCTCCCCCAAAGGTGCTTTCAAAAGGTAATTGGACTTTCTTACTTTTCTTTGAAGACATTTCACTTCTCATCCAAGAAGCTTCTTCAGCTCTGACTGGATGGTGGGGAATGGAAAGATTTATACTCCTTGCAGAAAGCTGATCGTTTGCATTCTTTTAGAGAGTCATTGAGGCCACTTGGATGTTTATCTGTGTCCTTGGGGTAACCTGAGTAGTGCAAATGGGTATGGAGCCTTCTTGGAACACAGTCCTTGGAACACAGGAACCACCATCCAGTTAGAGCTGAAGAAGCTTCTGGGATGAGAAGCAAAATGTCTTCAAAGAAAAACAAGAAAGTCCAGTTGCTTCTTGAAAAAAAACACCTTTGGGACTTCATGCACTGGAAGCAACTCCATAGACTACTAAATATTGACACATTTGTCGAATATTGTATGGCTTTGGTAAGATGCAATACTGACAGCTATTCAGGATTAAAAAGAATTGTGGCCACATTTCAGCTAAGTCCAAACCTTTAATGAAAGATTAAGTTAAATGGACTGGAAGTGTGAATGTATGGAAGTATGGAGCCAATTAAATAGCTGCATTGCATGTAAATTGAGAATGCATTCCTTGTTATTATAGTTTTTTGAAGCTGTAATAAGTGTAATAGTTGTAATTACGTTGATAATGTGGCTTTATGTTTTTGATTGTGCATGCCATCCAAAGTCACAAGAATGAAATACGTGTCTATATAAAACAAATAGATAAATAGAACTTGCAAGAAAGGCTGAATGAAGAACCAATGGATGACTGAAATAATGGTAACTTTCTTTTCATTGTTACATCACCGATATTTCCATTCATATTTTTTTTAGCACTCGGTAAGACTACTAAGCTTTTCATCAGGGATGAATTTTTAGCTTTCCAGTTTAGTTATCCTGGGAAACTTGATTGCCCATCCAAATACTTTCCATATTTGATCCTGCTTCATTTGTTGAGAACATTGACTACTGCTGACATCTAGCCAGATTATAAATTGATAAGTGTCTTATACAGTATATCATAGGAAATTCATATACTGTTGGGATTGGGTATATTACTCACCCAGGATCTTACCTACATCCTTCGCCCTTATCTCCCTTATCTTTAGATGGATAGCTTTAGATAAATAAGGAGATTAATGTAGGTCAGTGTTGTTCAGACTTGACAAGTTTAAGATATCTGGACTTCAACTCATAGATTTCACCAAACAAGTGTGGGTTGTAATTCATTATAAATAATGCAGTGCAATTCAGACATCACAGTGTTAAATATGCAAGCCATAACTAATTTAAATCCACACAGGAATTGTTAGGAACACACCTAGCACACGAAACAGCCACAGCCAAAAAAGAAAAAAAAATTAAGTTCTCTGATACAATACAGTGGTGGATTGTCCCCGGTTCGGACCGGTTCTATAGAACCGGTAGTAAAACCGCCGAGAGGCTCCGCCCACTGACCCGAATGTCATCAAAAGTGATCTGAGCACAGAAGAGCATGTGCGCGGGCACGATGCGAACTGTTAGTAAAGGTAAGTAAAACCCACCCCTGATACAATATCTCTCCCTATTACTTCTATGTGGTTTATGCCTTATTTACAGGGACCAGCTGTATTATATTTTTAAAAAACCTGAATATATAGCATGATGCATGTGGAATGGCAAGAAACAAAAATAAAAAAATGGCAGATGTATGCTTTTGAAAACTATACAAAATACAGTATAGGTTCTCTTACATATTTTCTTTCTTTTAAATGAAAAACAGACAGTAATCAGGGTGCAAAAAAACCCTGAGAAGCTGAAATAGTAGTAGCTATTCTTGTACAAATATTAACATAGCATGCAGCTGTATTTTCTCCTTGAAGTTTATCCAGCTAAACACTGAACAGGGACAGTTTTGCTTTTGCTTATGAAATCTGACATGATCACAGCCCTTGGCAATATAGCAATTTTTTGTTGTTACGTTTGTTGAAGTTCTAAGAATCAAATTAACAGAAACAAAAATCCAACAAGAATCTTTGGTGTAACATAGACTAACACAACCAGTAAGCCACAGAGCTGTGCACTATATTGTGATTAAAAAACAAAACGGAGAATGAAATGCATAAAAAAAGTTACCTATGGGTATGTGCATATTAATGCCATAGATTTCCATTTATAGTTAAATTTCTTCTGTGGGGCTGTCTAGTTCTGCACAACTTAAAAGATACTGGCTTCTTAGAAGCTATTTTATTTACATGCATTATTTATAATATTTGCTGACCGCCCCAGTCAACCAAGCTTTTGGGCAGTGAACTATATAGTTAAAACAAGAAAACAGCTACAACAAAGTAAGAGAACAATGCATAACTAAGATAGATAATCCAAAATAGATAATGGAATGGACTTCTTGATTTAGTCTTCTTTGTGGGGCTGACAATAGGTGTTATAGTACCAGAAAATCATAGAAATTGAATTTCTATATCAATCAAAACAATAAATAAATGCACCTTGGATATGTAATAAATGAGTGGCATAATCTAGGATCATTCTATAGCTAGAAGCCTATGTCACAGGAGGAAGTAAGAATTCTGCTTTAAAAAAACCAACCAAAAAAACCACACCCTTTTGCTTTCCTTCAAAAGCTCACAATGACACTTCCTTCTACAGTTTTCCACATAACAACTGTATGGCAGTAGATTGGACTTTGAGACTTTGGCTGGCTCAGAATCACACAGTAAGTTTTTGAGGCTGAAAGAGCACTTGAAGGAGTTCAAGTTGGTCTGGCATGATTTGTTAATCATAAATCCATAGTAGTTCCTGTTAATTAATGAATCTATATATTACTGATCACAGACATGATGTTTACTGTTTTGAGAGGCTGATAAAGGTATCCCGCCTCCCTTCAGCATTTGACTCGCTTCAGTTTGCTTACCGTCCAAATCGCTCTACAGACGATGCTATTTCTTCTGTTCTCCATCTGAGCTTGGCACAATTAGAGGAAAGACACACTCATGTGTGAAGGCTGTTTGTTGACTTCAGTTCAGAATTTAATACAATTATCCTTCAGATTCTAGTAGCCAAACTGGGCCTTTTAGGCTTTAATGCTCCTTTGTGCAACTGGATTCTTGATTTTCTTATTGATAGGCCCTAATACGTGTGAGAGGCGACTAATATTTCTAACACTATTCTCCTCAGGGCTATGTCCTAAGTCCACTGTTGTTCACTCTGTTGAATCCATGACTGCTGTGCTAGGCTTACCACCATATTGTGAAGTATGAGGATGATACAATAGTAGTGGGTCTTATTCAAGATGACAACAAGGGTGCTTACCACAAAGAGGTAGACGTTTAGCGAACAGGTGTAACAAAAATAACCTCATTTTAAATGTAAAAAAAACTAAAGAGATCATTGTCAATTTCAGAAAAGGCAGCCACAGCCACATACCTCTATTAATGATTCACCTGTGGAGTGTTTAGCAGCATCAGGTTTCTGGGTGTGCAACTAAGGAGTAGCTTGGATACTCAACAGTGAGACACTGGTGAAGTGGGCACAGCAGCGCCTGTATTTTCTGCATCACATGAGAAAAGTTCATCTTCCTTCCTTCCTCTGGTCCTTATCACTTTCTATAGAGGTACAACAGAGAGCATCCTGTCATATTGCATTACCATCTGGTTTGGAAGCATTACTGCTTCAGACAGGAAAGCGATGCAGCGAGTGGTGAGGATGGCAGAAAACATCATTAGTAGTTCACTTCCTTGTATCCAGGACATAGCATATAAGTGATGCTTGAGCAGAGTCCACAGGATTGTCTGGGACACTACACATCCACAACCTGTTGTTGTGACCCAAGCCCAAGTAGATAGTAGGAAACCCAGTCCGTGAAAAAAAAAACACCTTTATTCGAACAGCTGAGAATTACTTCATTCCCAGCATAGTTCAACTAAATTAAAACAAATTCCTCCCAAATTCATCAGTTCTATCGCAAACCTTGGTCCAATTAGGCAAACTGCCAAAGGCCTTTCTTGGCAAATGTTCAGAAGTCACAGAAATAAATGCAAGACGTAGAGGAAGCAGAAGATGAAGCTACCAACATTTTTTTTAAATTTGCATTTATATCCCACCCTTCTCCGAAGACTCAGGGCGGCTTACACTATGTTAGCAATAGTCTTCATTCTATTTGTATATTTATATACAAAGTCAACTTATTGCCCCCAACAATCTGGATCCTCATTTTACCTACCTTATAAAGGATGGAAGGCTGAGTCAACCTTGGGCCTAGTGGGACTAGAACCTTCAGTAATTGCAGGCAGCTGCTGTTAATAACAGACTGCATTAGCAGCCTGAGCCACAGAGGCCCCTGTTTTCTGGCAAAGCCCAAATGCCATTACTGGTCTGTTTTAAGCCTTATGGGTGGGGCCAATCATCTCTTGGCCCTACTGCCGAGTTGTCCTTTTTGCTTGAGCTGTTCTTGCCTTCTGGCAGCTCTTCTCATGCATGCATTAGTAACAGACTCCTCCTGTTCCTCTGCCTCACTACTATCAGTCTCTGGAGGCTCTGGAGTCCGCACTTCACTCTGGCCTCACCTCTGCCTCATCACTGTCCGACTCCATTGCCAGCTCTGCAGGCTGCTGGTGGACCACAACACCTGTTTCTTTGTTACCTTCTGAGAGGAGGCTTTGTGGTATCTGAAGCAGAACATCTAGATTCAGTCCCAGTTTTGTTCCATATAGCATCAACCTTGGGAACTCTCAAGTTTCCTCTTTCTGCTAGGTATTCAAAATTGACAGTGATTAATACAGTGATATATATATATATATATATATATATATATATATATATATATATATATATATATATATATATATATATGTATATATATATATATATATATATATATATATATATATATATATATATATATATATATATATATATATATATATATATATATATATATGTATGTATATATATGTATATATATATATATGTATATATATGTATATATATGTATATATATATGTACGGTGCAGGTATATATGTATGTATATAGCATGTATATATGTGTGTGTGTGTGTGTGTTATGTATGTATTTGGGTAGATATACCCTGTTTTGGCCGGCAGAGTGCTACAAGAGGCTGTCCAGGCCAAAAATGGGGGGCGGCGCACACAACCCCCACACACCCTGTTTTGGCTGCCAGAGGCACCATAGGCTGGCCCTTTGCTATTTCCAGGCCTGCCCCATGGGCCAGATTTAAGCACCACACAGGCTGGATCTGGCCCATGAGCCTTGAGTTTGACACCCTAACCAATGTCAGACTCACAGATTCCCCTTTTTGAAAATAGGACAATAATAGCCCTCTCCAGTTTTCTAGGACTTCACCTGTTCTCCAGAATAGGGGACTCCAACCTTGGCAACTTTAAGACTTGTGGACTTCAACTCCCAGAGTTCCTCAGCCAACAAAGCTCGCTGAGGAACTCTGGGAGTTGAAGTCCACAAGTCTTAAAGTTGCCAAGGTTGGTGACCCCTGCTCCAGAACATCTCAAAAATTACAGAGAATGATTCTGTGATTACCTATGCTAGATCCTTCAAAGTTGGATGCAGTTAACAAGTGGCAGAATGCCAAAAATATCTATATATAGCAAAGGAAATTTGCTATCTGCTTGTACTGACTGCAAAAGAAGAAGTAGATCAATCTGCAATGCTTAATGTTCTAGAGTCATCTTAGAGCAGCCCGAGTGAATTGTATAGCTTTTAGATAGGCCTAAGTATTGCAGACTCACTGGAGAGGAGCCTAATGCTGGGAAAGATTGAGGGCAAAAGAAGAAGGTGATGACAGAGAATGAGGTGGCTGGATGGAGTCACTGAAGCAGTAGGCATGAGCTTAAATGGACTCCAGAGGATGGTAGAGGATAGGAAGGCCTGGAGGAACGTTGTCCATGGGGTCACGATGGGTCGGACACAACTTCGCAACTAACAACAAGTATTGCAGGGACTCAGATCAATAGTATATTCCACATTTGGTTAAATAACTTCCCATAAGCAGTTTGTAATTTCATTCCTTTTTTATGGCTGAATTTCAAAGGAGGACATGGTGGCTGTAATAGTAACAACAGCTGCTTCTCCTCCTTCTCCTTCTTCTTCTCCTTCAGTAAAGAGAAGCTTATCATCCAACATATTAATTCATCACATGGGAACAATAAAAACCCTGTACAGAATTAAATGCAAGACTTTATTACCTTCTCAGTTTACACATACATTAAAAACGTCACCTGTTAAATCTATCGGATTTCCTTTATCACGGGTTTCAGCCAACACAATTCTATATTTATGTAAAAGGTAACTTTACAGACTTGACTTTTCCTGATACTATCCTATCTTCCACCAGCCATGCTGGATCAAACCATCACTTTGCACTTAATTCAGCTGAAATGCATTTGCCATTCAACCGAGTTACACATATCCTTCTGCAGCTACTTACAAACAGTTTGATCATTCTGTATTATTTGGAAACTTGGTCATGGTTGTTGTTGTTTTTTTAAAATCCCTTATGAACAATTTAAAAAGCAGTGGTCTGGCACAAATTCCTGAGAATCTCTACTTCTCCCCATTGAGAGAAAACTATTTAATTCATCCATTTTTCTTTGCTTTCTGTTTTGTTTTCTTTAAGATAACACCATATGAAAAGACAAGTCCAGGGCTGCTAACTTTTACTCAAAAGTCTGGATGAGGAACTTAGACAGATTTTTTTTTAAAAAAATTATGTGTACAGTATCAACAAGGCCACTTCTATCCAGATTCCTGTGACACTCTAAAAACTCAGAAAGATTGCCAAGAATATGTCTTGTAAGATTTTTTTCCCCTACTTTCCTCTGTCTCCCTACCAATCTGACTTAATATATATTAAGCTCACTAGACTATTTTTTCAGGATCTCCACAAGTGCCTTTTCAAAAGTTGGTGTTATCCTGGCTATCTTCCAATGCTCTTATACTAAGCCTGATTTGAATGCTAAGTTACATATTTCTGAAAGAGGTCAACAATTTCATATTTGAGTTCTCTAAGAATTCTTCCATAGATGTCATTAGGACCCTGACACTTTCTGCAGTTGAATCTTTCCAGACATCCTAAAATCTCTTGTTATCTCAATTTGCTTTAGTAGTTGAAATTCCCACTCTGATAAATCAATACAAGCTCAGGTATCTTCTCTGTATCTTTTGTAATAAAGATGGAAAAAAATCATTCAATTTCTCATTAGTCTCCTTGAGAAGCATTTTTAATGTTTATAAATATTTTGATATCATCACCGATGGAGGGAATTTAAAAATTCAGTAATGTTTTTATTGATTTTTTCCCCTTTCTCTATACAAGATCATGTGCATTTATTTTGGAAATAATGTTAAATAGTGGTGAAATCACTATAAATATTAATAGTCAGTTTTTTGTAGTCATTTTTAATTATTTCTTACGATTATGTAACAAATGTAGTTTATACATTTAACTAATCAGTGAAATAGTGAATTTTATATTCTATGACAATTGTAAATTCTTTGCTTATTTATTGATTTTTAATTTTCCTTTTATTTGCTTTCTATGTTCTTCTGTTTTCTTTGATACAGTCATATTTTTTGTTCTCTTAAATATTTTATTTTTTAAAAAAAAAATGCTTATAACAAAAGAGAATCTTTTTCTTTCCTTTGTAGTCTAATGGCCCAAGCATTTCCCTGACTAGTTTTCTGCTTTTTTTTCTGAAAAAAATCATTCCTTATATATCACCTTGTACTTTTTCTTGCCTTTTTAACTTTTATAGCTTCTTGAGCAGAAAGCCATCTGGTCTTTTCCTGGATTTAGCAGATCCTTTCTTACCTTGTGAAGTACATTCTAGGTGAGCCTAAATTGTTGTTTAAAATCATTTGTCATTGTGGAGAAATTTAGTTCATTAGACTTTTTCTTATGAGTCCTGTTTCCATTTGTTTCTCATTTAGATATAGCCCCTTCAGTATGATTCTGTTGGGCCTTTTTGGTAGTTTCCCCTTTGAACATATTCTGTCTTATGGTCACTATCTCCTATTAATTCCCAACAATTATATCTAATATTAACCACGGTTACTATTTAAAGTTAGACTAATTTAAAACTGTCTTTCTCTGGCTGGTTTCAAGAGTAAATTGTTCTAAATTATAATATCTAGTATATATGGATCCTAATTTATATGAATCTTATTAAACTTCTCCTTTGCATTTGTATTTTATTATACCATATTTAGATTGTCCTCAGGCAGATGTGAAATAACTTATCTCTAGATCTATATTTATAGGCAGAAATTTTATGTAGGAACCTAGTCTTCCAATATTTTCTAATGTGGTAGACTTTATATAGTTCACCTTTTTAAATATAGTTCTAAAATCAATCTATCTATCTATCTGCCGGCCGGCTAACCAGCCAACCAGCCAACCAGCCAGCCTTCCTATGTATCTATCTATCTATCTATCTATCTATCTATCTATCTATCTATCCATCCATCCATCCATCATCTATCTATCTATCTATCTATCTATCTATCTATCTATCTATCTATCTATCTATCTATCTATCTATCATTCTATCTATCTATCTAAAAAAATCTGCATCCTTCTATCTGATGCCACTGACCCATATGCACCTTGGTACTCTGTTTTTTTTGTGTGTGTTTTTTTTAAATTGACAATGCTACCCAGACTTTTTTTTCCTTTTTATGACCATATAATCCTTTTTATTAGGATGGAGTCAGGGTGACTGAATAGAGCTGGCCAGATCCCTTCCTGAAGTCTATGCAGAGTTCGCAGAAATATTTTCTCTTTGCGCCCTGATAGAGAAATCTGTTGCTGCCTAAGATTAAACTGCCAACCTTCCAAACTGGAGGCAAGTGTCTTCAGTTCTAGGCTACTTATTTTATTTATTTATTTATTTATTTTGTCACAACAATATATGTAACTATCATACAGAAAGGTTATATAGTATATAAAGGTATAAGCATATATATATATATATATATATATATAAATAAATATATATATATATATATATATATATATATATATATATATATATATATATATATATATATATATATATATATATATATATATATGAAGAAGAAAAGAAAAACAATAGGACAGGACGGTAGACACATTTGTGCTCTTATGGACGCCCCTTATGGTCCTCTTAGGAATGGGGTGAGGTCAATAGTAGAAAGTTTTTGGTTGAAGCTTTTAGGATTATGAGAAGAGACCACAGAGTCAGGTAAAGTATTCCAAGCACTGATGATTCTGTTACAGAAGTCATATTTTCTGCAATCTAGATTAAAGCGGTTGACATTAAGTTTAAATCTATTGGTTGCTCTTGTATTATTGCAATTAAAGCTGAAGTAGTCTTTGACAGGAAGGACATTACAATAGATGATTACTGCACCACTCAACGCTATCCAGACGTTATTGTGCTAAATTTGTTTTCAGGACTTCTTGGCTATATTTCCCAGTGTCTCATTATCTTTGATGCTGAAGCAGAATACAACTACTGTCTTCTTCCCAGTTCTGTCTAGATAGTGCATGGTATCTGCAAACTTTGCACCAGGCAAATAAATTACCATGTGATCCACACACATCACAAACCCATGTGCCAGTGATATCTTTATCATGGCTTCCATCTCTGCTCAAAGCGTTAAAAGAATTACTTTAAAGCTGTCAAGTAACACCTTATAAACTCCTACAATAGCTCTCCAAATATTCTACAATAAGTCATAGATTTACTTTTTTTCCAAAACTTCCAGCTTTCTTGTTCTTAAAGTATTTGTTTATCATTCTAATGTTTCAACAGAAAATCCAGTTGCATTTTTCAACATCCAGGTTGTTCTCTTGTAACAAGTCACTCATTGTCAATAGTACTATGACCAAATATGGTATGAATATAAATCAAGGGTAATCTGGAAACATTCAGAAACATCTGCGAACGTTACAAAAAGAATGTGAGACAGCATAGCTCACTCTTGGAGGTTAGTACACTATTGATCTCAAACTATTCCCAATAGATGCAGTATGAGAATCTAAAGATGTGTTTGAATTATATTTCTGACTTATTAGATCTCTTCCATCTCCCAATGGTTTTTACTGAGATGAGAGTGTAATTCAACATCTCGCAAGATTATGAAATTCCCCCTTCAGATTTTATTTTAGACCATGATTAATTGAACATATTATTTATTTATTTTTTTGCTTATTGGGCCTTTGTCAGATGTTAATATGGTATAGAGTTTCCTGTGATTTTTTTTTATCCTGCTGTTCTGAAATGAGGCTGCTCGTTTTTGATCTTGTACATTTTTTTTAATGTGGCTATATTTCAAATTTCTGGACTGATACCACTGCAGAGAGCATGAAGTGGTTGAGTGTGTGATTTATAAGAAGAATGTATTCAAATCTTCCTGGACCAGAGATCTGCTAGGTAACCTTGTCAAATCCAATTTATTCTTTAGTCTCTAGGACATTCACCTTAAAATATTATTTAAAATAATAACATTATCAACATAACACTGTTTGAATAATGGAAATAGTTTTGAATGCTAAGCATTCTTATCCTGAACAAATACACTGGAGACAAAAGATGATTTGACCCATGTTGCTAACAATATCGATGGCAGTGCTTGCTTCTAAATGTTGGGACACGGGACTTCCCCCAAATTCACAATTATTTATGTATGGAGTTTGCAAACTCCCTATTGCAAATAGCATGCTTAAGGTAGTCCTCTGAAAACAGGGCTTGTGATTGCATGCTGAATGTCTCCAAATGGAATTCAGCAGAAAATGGAACACTCACCATGCTATCATTTTACCAAGTTCTAATTCCATTCTCCTTTGACAACTCCAAGGTCACATAATAAATAAGAACTGTTCATTGTGCTGACAAGGGTTTATTTTCTCAAAAGTTAGGTTGACCTCAGTCCTCCTAACTAGTAACTGCATTGTACCATGTAGAACCTCAATTTACCTAATACTAAATGTGGGGTAGGGACATGGTGACTTGGTGGCTAAGACGCTGAGCTTGTTGATCGAAAGGTCGGCAGTTCAGCGGTTCGAATCCCTAGTGCTGTGTAACAGGGTGAGCTTCAGTTATTTGTCCCAGCTTCTGCCAACCTAGCATTTCGAAAGCACGTAAAAAAGGCAAGTAGAAAAATAGGGACCACCTTTGGTGGGAAGTTAACAGCATTCCGTGTGCCTTTGGCATTGAGTCATGTCGGCCACATGACCATGGAGATGTCTTAGGACAGCACTGGCTCTTCGGTGGGAATGACTAGCACATATGGGCGAGGGTAACCTTGACCTTTTAAATGTGGGGTGCTCTCTGTAGTTCTGTGGCTGACAACACTATTTTTGGAGATGAACTGCAAGACATTAGCCTAGGGCTGGGGAGTATAAGCAATTTATATACTTTACTTACTGATTTTTTTTAAAGTTCTTGTTTAACAAGGGGAAATTCAAGGAGATCTGAATTGAGAGAATTATGTCTATGTAAAGGTAAAAAATATATTTTTTATTTTTTTAAAAAAATAAAAAATAGGGACCATCTTTGGTGGGAAGGTAACAGCGTTCCGTGCGCCTTTGGTGTTGAGTCATGCCGGCCACATGACCACGGAGACATCTTCGGAGAGCGCTGGCTCTTCGGCTTTAAAACGGAGATGAGCACCGCCGCCTAGAGTTGGCAACGACTAGCACATATGTGCAAGGGAAACCTTTACCTTTACCTAAAGGTTCCTGGGAGAGCTTAGTGATGACATAGCTATCAGCTTTTTGGAAAATAGGTTGCTTGGGAGGACTACGGTTCCGGGCATGGTTGGGACTGAACCACCTAAAACATTGGAAACCTACCATTACCAAACTGTCTGAGTCTGCTGTAAGACAGTTTTCATGAGCAATTTGGTTTATAGGTATAGAGGTAGATGATAGGTATAGATGATAGATGATAGATAAGCAGGAGGTAAGTAGATGGTATTTTGTTTTTGGATTTATTTATTTATGGGAAGATTTATTGGATTTATTTATTTATGGGAAGAAGAGGGAGGAGAAAGGACCCAGTGGGGTAGGGGTAGTAAAAGCTAGGTTCTATTGTTTAAGGGTTTATTTTGAATATACCTATTTTAGAATATTTTGGATGTGCTGTGAAAGTTGTATGCTGCATGAGAATAATGGAGTCAGAAGAGTTACCAAAAAAAAATATACAACATGCCAAGTGCAAAAATTTCCCAAAGGAAATTCAGGATCAGAAAAACAGAACAATGCTGCTGACCACACAGAACTTACTTGCCCTGTGTGGCTATTTGAAGGATGATAGTTTGGGTTGTCTCTGACTTTAACCTTATTGGCCAGCAAGAAAAACCGTCTGAAATGGATATTACTGACTCTTCCCTGCTGCTAGTTATCGAGTTGTCTCAGCCTATTATTTCACATCACTGCTGTTGCTTACAAGATGTTCTCTGTGTGACAGAGCATATAGATGACATGCCCCAAGGGCTTCCAAACACTACCTAAAAACTGAATGTCATATATCATGTATTTACTAGGTCTGATTTCTCTGCCTGCAGACTGGCCAGAGAGAAAGGTTTTTCTCCTTTTACTAGAGAAGAAGTCACCCGATTTATAGATAGATCAAACGATGAATTTGATATTAAGGCAGGAGCTTTTAGTTTGCTTTTTTTTTTCTACCTGATGATTAAGGGAATTCAATGATTGTGTCCTTTTGAACTTTTGCTAGTACACTGCAACACATTCCAAGGGAAGAACATTGTGATAGAATGGTATGTTGGAAAGCAACACTGAATGCTCTGTACATTGGCAACTTTGAGATGTATGAATTTCAATTTCCATAATTCTGGTTATTGACGTCCACATATTTTGAAGTGGCAAAGTTGGTCTAGGACAACTCGGCATTGGACAATGCTCCACAGGACAATTCAACACTATATGGTTTCATTCAGTGACCATGTCATTGTCAAAAATATTGAAACTATTGTATTTCTGGATTTTCTTTAGTACTATTGGCCACAGTCCCATTGACATTAATTTAACTTTTGTATTTGTTGAATTATCCTGCAACAAGTTGTCCCGTAGCAATCGGGATCAGCTGGGCCTGCCTGCCCGCCCCTTTGCTATACCAATCTATATTTCCTTTGTTTGAAGCCCAGCTGATGGGCATGGCAGAGCAGATTGCTGCACCTCAGCTGTTTCACTCACTGGGGCTGCAGTAAAAGATAAGTTTTAGCGCTGTTTTCAAATGTACTGCATGCACGGGGAGTACATGTTTGGCGCATGTGCGCTCAGCGAACTGGTTGTTACACCAGCTGAATCCCACCACAGGAGTTAAGTAGGGTTTTGCCTAAAGTTCTGAGGCAAGATTCAGTTGAGGTTTTAGTTGCTGCTAGGAATGAGAGAGCACATTGTACTTATGCAGTTTTTTTCTGTCTGTGGATCTTGGAGAACTCCCCAGTTTTCACAGAAACTCTGATCTGAAGCAGAAGAAGAAATGCTTATAGTGCCTCTGGAGAAAAGGGAAGAATGAATTCAACCAGCCACAGGTTGCAGCCTTATTAAGGATTACATATTGTGGCAATAAGAGCAGCAAAAAGTTATTATTTTTCTGTTTTCATTGGGTCTGCAGATAACTGTCAAAGGGACTTGTTCAAGTGACCCACCATCTGCAGAGCCACTGCAAGGGCATTTTAGGGGCATTAGGAGCATTTTTCAGATAAATTGGCTCAGATCTAGTCTGAGTTGGACTTTGTGAAGATTCTATTGTATAGGAATGTAGAAATGCCCTGGGGAAAGGAACAAATAGGGCCACACTTGGAATATTGCATTCAGTTTTGGTCGCCACGATGTAAAAAAAGATGTTGAGACTCTAGAAAGAGTGCAGAGAAGAGCAACAAAGATGATTAGGGGACTGGAGGCTAAAACATATGAAGAACGGCTGCAGGAACTCCATATGTCTAGTTTAATGAAAAGAAGGACTAGGGGAGACATGATAGCAGTGTTCCAATATCTCAGGGGTTGCCACAAAGAAGAGGGAGTCAAACTATTCTCCAAAGCACCTTAGGATAGAACAAGAAGCAATGGGTGGAAACTAATCAAGAGAGAAGCAACTTAGAACTAAGGAGAAATTTCCTGACAGTTAGAACAATTAATAAGTGGAACAACTTGCCTGCAAAAGTTGTGAACGCTCCAACACTGGAAAAAAATTAAGAAAATTTTGGATAATCATTTGTCTGAAATGGTGTAGGGTTTCCTGCCTGGGCAGGGGGTTGGACTAGAAGGCCTCCAAGGTCCCTTCCAACTCTGTTATTATTATTATAAATAAACTATTAAGTGAGGTAAAACAGCAACTCATTTTTGGAAAGGTAGAAAGCATCAGAAAGGAACTCAAAATAATCCTGCTTTGATTTTGTTTGGTGGACAGGGAGAAGGTCTGTCAAGTTATTATTATGTGACAAAGAAGCATTCCCAGAATCTTTGCAGAATCTATTTCCTTAACTGCCTTACCTTGAAGAGCCTGATATCAGTTGAATTGACTAAGCACAGTCTGGTTGAGATGACTGGGAAGAGTTTGAGCCTATTGCTTTTAAGGAACTTGAGAAGAACCTTCCAGTTGTAACTCTATGGAGATTCTCAGTCTTTCTTCAAAAGGCAACTGGACTTCGTTTTTCCTTGAAGATGTTTTGCTTCTTATCCAAGAAGTTTCTTTGGTGAACTGAAGAATTGAAGAAGCTTCTTGGGTGAGAAGCGAAATGTCTTCAACAAAAAACAAAGTCCAGTTGCCTTTTGGAAAAATAACTTTGGGGCTTCCAACCGTAATTGTATCCACCTGTGTTTAGATCCATGTCCCTTATGGTTGGTCAAAATCTCCCATGAGATTATATATGGTTGGATACAGATAGTGGTGAATGCATCCTAGAAGAATGTGGCAATCCTGCTTGGTCTTAAAGGTGTAGTAGTCTGTCCCTGTTTCAAGGAATTATTTATGGATCAAAAAGTGCTGGATAATTTTTGTCCTTAGGAAAAGTTGTTGAGAAGATGATTGGGCTGCAGCTTCAGAGATCTGGACTGTGTTGTTGTTTTTTTATAGGATTTCAGACCAAGATAGAGATAGCTTTCATTTAGTAACTGACTCAGATAATTACCATTTGCAAATATGACAGTAATAAATAATGGTAATATTAAATTGATTTTCCAACCAGTCTGTGCCTTCAAGACAATGAAAGCCTTCAGTATAAAACTAATTAAGGTCTGGTCAGTTTCAGGCAACAGCTGCAAGCCTCCGGGAGGGATCTAATCAACTAGTTACGGTTACAAAGCTGAGCTTGTAAACTTGTGGTTAGCACTTTTTAGAACATGCTGTGTTGTGGAGAAAAGCAGCTCAGGAAGAAGTAGCTTGTTTAAGCAATCTCGCAGGCCCACCAAGGGCAAAAAGTTGGGGTGGGAGGAGGAAGGGTCAGGCACAGGACAAAATACAAGAGAACTTTAAATGAGACCTTAGCAATCGTTGCAGTCTTTCTCACTGTGTCATGTGATATGTTCAGCAATTGTGGCACTTTGTGACTTTTACTGGAACCAATTGCACTTATTAAATGAATATCTTTTAAAGAAATGTTGATGATCTCTGGCAGGGTTGGAAAAAGACCGGTGCATTCATCTTGATCTCCTTGATCTCTCTCAAAAGTTTTCAATATAGTTTTCAGATCATGGTATCTTTCTGAACTGCTTTTAGGAACTGGAAGTAGAGGGGCATAGTGTTATGGAGGAAGAGTCACAAAATAAGCACAAAGAATGACCTTGAAAAGAATGAAGACAAATTCAGTGATGGCTTGAAACATTTCTTGTCTTCTGGATCCAATGTACAGTGCATGTTGTCTTAAAGCAGTGTCAAACTAGTGGCCTGCAGGCCAGATGTGTCATGTGAAGGCCCCACCCACCCTAGCTCCACAAAGGGAAAAATGTCACGAAATATCATGTGACAGCAAAGTGATGCCGTGAGTTTGACACCCGTGTCTTAAAGCCTGTCAGAGTTTAATGGCCAGATGTTTATTGGACTTTCTTTCCTGGTAAGATCTGGCTTATCTCAGCCCCATCTCCCATGGAATGGAAGTCTTAGAATGTGCCTTATCTATAGCATGGTTGTAATACTTTACTGACGTTCCTCATTTTTCAGAAATCACCTGCCATGAGATACTCCAGATTTTATTATATGCACTTTCTATTTTTGCAAACCTACCTTGTGTCTGATGGAGATGTGCAGTGTATATATAATTTTGTAATAAATAAGCTGCTTTATCTACCTTCAGCAGTAGCAAACTAGCATTCAAACTGATCAGATGAATTCATGTGTGGGTATATATGCTATTTTGCTACTTTTTAATGTGTTTGTTTTTCTCCATTTCATGAGACATTCAGTCCAAATAATTCTTCCCTAAACACAAATGCTAAGGGAGAAAATGACAGGTGAGTTGTTCCTTGGTCTCAACGCTCACATTTCATCAAGTAAATGCAATAAGAAATCACTGAGAGGACATAAGAACCATCTCAAACAGTGAAGGCCTTACAGGAAGGGCTGCCTGTAAAAATAAAGCATAGAGGAGCGTGCAAAATAATCATTAGCAATTGCTGACAAATAAAATAGTACTTTAAACCTGCAGCTGTTGCCAGGGGAATAGATGAGAAAATTCAATTCCCTTCAGCCTAGACCAAAGTCGCTTAGGCAATTAAGCAGATTTTTACTTTGGGATTTAAAATATTGTTTGAGGTACTTAGGACCATGAAAGGATATGTAAGCAGCCCACAAGATCCATTGAAGCCCTTTATGAACGGAATCCCAGTTACTGGGATTTTCAGAAAACACATTCGTTTCTGGTGATAATCAAAACATTCCTGTCCTCTTAGATGGAGGACATATGTCAATTAATCCAATTTACAAAGGGATTTCACTACCACTACCCCCAACATCCCGTCCAAAAAAATACATAAGGAAGAATCACTCCTACTTTTGGTGTGATGTATGTTTTGGTTTTCCTAATGTAAAAAAAAGATGTTGACACTCTAGAACAGGAGTGTCAAACTCACATCGTCATGGCATCATCATGTGATGTATCAGGACTTCCCCCCCTCCCTTTGCTAAACCAGGCATGGGCGTGGCCAGTGTGTGACGCATCCGACCCACCGCCCACGAGTTTAACACTCCTGCTGTAGAGAAAGTGCAGAGAACAGCAACAAAGATGATTAGGGGACTGGAAGCTAATGGTTGCTGGAATTGGGTATGTCTTGTTTAATGAAAAGAAGAACTAGCAGTGTTCCACTGTTTAAGGCTTGTCACAAAGAAGAGGAAATCAAGCTATTCTTTTTTTAGTAAAAAAGTTTTATTTCCATTTTCCAACAACCTATTCAATATACAGTCTCTTATTCAACATTAGTCATTAACTTTCATTTGTTACTTGTTCGGACCTGCCCAGCTACCACTTCCTTCCTTAACAAACCTTTCCTCCTTCCTTCTCTACTTTCTTCTACTTTCTTCATCCTTCCTCTCCTTCGCTTTTCTACATCCTCTCCTCCTTCCCTACTCTTCTCTTCCACCCTTTCTAACCCTCTCTTCCTACCTACTTTCTTCATCCTTCCTCTCCTTTCCCCTTTTCTACCTCTCTCTTTCCTACCTACTTTCTTCCTTCACTCTCCTCTCCTTTCCATTCCTTCTGAAATGGCAGCTGAGCAGCCCGATTTCATTTCAAATTATTTCTATTTCTTAATTACATATCTTCAATCATTCCTTTACATTGATCCTTCATCTCCCCTCTCCTCTTCCCTCCCTCCCCTCCCACCCCGAGACTTCCCAGAACAAAGTACAGGGTATAAGATTAACAATCATAAATTAAAATACAACATAAGTCATAATCCATAGTCACTCCTCTCTAAGACCTTAACTCCCTTCCAGAAACAAAAAGTACATTCTTCTTCCAGTCCATTATATATCAGTCCATTCCACTCCTAAAATCTTCAGAATCTTCCAATTAAATTAGTATTTCCAGTTCATCAATAAAATACATAGTTTTAATATCCAATCTTCATCAATTAACACCAAATATATATCAATCCATTCCACTCCTGAAGTCTTCAGAATCTTATAGTTTTAATATCCAATCTTCATCGATCAAGACCAAGACGATATTCCATCTTCCAGTATTCATCAGAAATTCTTTTATAATATACCTTTCTTCCTTAAACAGTCTCCCAAATATAATTCATATTTCCAGCTTAAATTCTTAAATTTTATCCAATCTCCAAAAATAAACAATATTCTATCTTCTCATATCTTTAATATCACTTACATAAATCAAATAACATTGCTAATATTAATATTTCTTCAATTTACCTTACATCTGTCAAATAACATTATTAAAATTATAACTTATATCCAAAATATATCAATTATAACAATTAAATTCTATTTAACCAAATACCAACATTACATCCATAAATTTTTCTATCTGTCCTCCAAAAGTTAAACAATATTCCATCTTCCCATTCCTTTATACCTCACATATATCAAATAGTAACACCTTATACCCAAAATAAGTCAGTTGTAAAAATTAAACCCTATATATATATATTTAAAAAAAATACCATCAAAATCACATCTTAAGCATTCTCCTTCCCCTTGTCTTCTATCTTACACATTTTCCACCATCTGCTCACCAATCAGCTTAACATCTAACAATAAAGAATTTCCAATCTTTAATATATTGGTGTAAAATCTCTTGTTTAAAAACATATTAAGAAAAGATAAGCCTCCAAAAGTTCCTATAAAAAAAATAATTCCATATTTAAAGTGAAGAAGTTTCCAAGATTTTAGTAGTTAGTTCTGTTTGCTTAAGAGCCATTCTTAAACTGTAAAATCTACCAAAAAGAGAAAAAAAAAATTCAATAAACTTTTCTTCTTAAACATTTTGATAAAAGAAAAAGGTAAAAAAAAAAATCATTAACAGTTCTTATTCATTCCATTTTAAAAGTAGCTTGTTATGTTCTTCTCTTCCTTTGTCCTTTTTGTCCTTTTATAGTTTCACTTTCCTTTTTATATTGCAAACGCCATTTTAAATCCACTCAAGTTGAAAGTTAGTTCAAAGGAAAGCTATTTAAGAGCTGAAGTTAAGATTTATTACTTGCAAATTCTTGCTAGTCCTCCTACTTTGTTTTGTCTGTGTTGAGTTCTCTTTAAAAATAAATCTTGGCACAGAGATGGTTGCGGCTTCTCGTTCTGTATAAACAGAAGCACCCTGGGCACGGAGCTTCGTCAGGCTAAAGGGGAGCTCTCAATCAAGCTATTCTTCAAAGCACCTGAAGGCAGGAAAAAAAAGCAATGGATGGAAACTAATCAAGGAGAGAAGCAATGTAGAATTAAGGAGAAATTTCCTAACAAAAATTAATCAGTGGGACAACTTGCCTTCAGAAGTTGTAAATGCTCCAACACTAGAAGCTTTTAAGAAGAGATTGGACCACAATTTGTCTGAAATAGTAAAGGGTTTCCTTTCTGAACAGGGGGTTGGACTAGAAGATCATCAAAGTCCCTTCCAACTCTGTTATTCTCTTATTCTGTTTTTTATCCTAGGAGAAAAGGAAGTAAATAAAAATGTCTACATAGCTCTTCTGCCTCCCCTTGTTCCTCTTCCAGATACCTGGCTTACACATGGCTTATCTATACTTCAAAAGAAAATGTGGTAGATCAAATGGGACTGATAGAGGAGCAGGATAATCTTCACTTGGATTCCACTTCAGTTCTCCACCACATTTAAACCTAATATCCTAGGGCTGAATGTACCTCCTAAGCTCATTTTTGTACCTTTTTGTATGTGATTGCCCAAATATAATCACTTCCTGCCCTTTGAACATAATAAAGAAAAACCAATAAATATTAAAGAGCAAAACAAAACTCTCGAAGTGCTGCCCACATGAATGAAGTTTATGAACCAAATATGTGTTTCTTTTCCTGCTTTCCAGGATGAGTAAGGATTCAGGTAGTGTAATGCTTGGTCATTAGGATAATGCTGAGATTTGCTTGATGGTGGCAGGGTATTAAATAAATAAAATATTTGTCTGAACTCCAAAATCCAGAAGCTTATCCAACTGATGAGGCAACAGGAAAATAGTTAGTCATCTTAATCATTGTAGGTCTCTTTCAAAGCACATTAGATCTAACTCCAAATCATCCCAATTATATTTTAGGAATATGCTTATACGAAATATTCAAGAGTCTTTGCATCTGTACAAACTATTACTTTTCTCCCCATTTAAAGAAAATCCAGGGAATGAAGGAGGAGGGAAGGAGAAATGTAGCGTGTGATTTCTATTCACACAGAATTGTTTTACAGTGCTGTCCCATCACAGGACTATAGGAAAGGAATATTAAAGTAGTGTATCCTAAAGAGTGTCTAAAAATGAATCTTGTTGGTGCACAACGTATTCATCAAACTAGGAGTAAGCGATATGACCTCAATTCCCCATTGTGATCCCTCTCCTTTTCTAACTTTCGCCCATGCCTAAATTATTTGATGTATTATATTACTCTGTAAAACTCTTTAGCTAGTTTATAAAATGTAGTTTCAGCTATGAAACATAAAAACATAGCAAAAACATCATTTTAAAATGGCCAAAGGGATCAAATAGATCATCAGCTAGGCAACAGAGGACACTTCATCAGGGACATTTTTCGTATCTCCACTGTCCTGTGTATTTTTACAAAAAGTCACTCCATTTTACAGTAACTTTCTTCATGTCATGTGTTAAGACTCAAAGAAAGCTCCTTTAAAGCTGAAATCCTCTACATTAGAGCAAGACTCTTCAGAGTTAATTCTGGGAAGACATCCATAAACTTACACTCTGCCTTTTTTTAAAAAATAGCAGCTTTCTGATTCAGACATCATGGGAAATGGATGGTGGCTTAATAAACTAAAAGAGGAAGGAAGGGAAATACACAAGCCCTTGGCTTAATCCTTGTTTTATCAGTTATCCAATTTGGGCCTCTAAAATAATCCCGCATTCTTCTTTGTAAACTCTGGGAATCAAACATGTAGAAAGGGAGCATTAAATCTGTTTTGAATTCCAAGATTCAGCCTTGAAGCTAGCAAAGCATTAACAAGCCTGAATTTACAGTTGCTGGCAGCAACAGACCTGGCTTCCTTGTTGAGGAGAAACTTCAGCCACTAGAGATCTAATTTGAAAAATGATCCCGTTGCCTGCTCATGATCATTGCAAGCCCAGCCAGTGCCCAATTTAATATCAGATTCTCCAGTATACACTGCTGTTATACTTCTCAGTAAACTGGAGAACAAGCCTTCAACTTACACAGACACACACACACACACACACACACATACAGAGGGATGAGATTTGCAGAAAGTCATATTCTCCCGCTTCCCTGCTGCGCTCTTACACATAAGCCCTTTGATGCTTTCTTCCTTTTTCTGTATGTTACTGTTGAACTAAAAAGTGGTCTCTAGAAATGTAACAGCTTTCTTTGGTTATATTAAATACTTAAAAAAAAAAATTGACACATTTTGTACTTGACAGAAAAGTTAGCCCTGTAGATAGATGTCTATACAATATTGGATTAATTCCTGTTATTATGCATTGTTAAGATTTAAGGCTTCCCTAAATTAGCACTTTCAGGGACTACAAGAGTCCAGATAGAAAAAAGTAAAAACAAACAATGGAAGTTCTAAAATCAGGCTTTCTTTCATCTCTCCCTTTCAACTTAAGGATATTTAACACAATTTGAACACCACCTGCTGTTTGGGGACTCTCCAGCTTTGTTCATATGGATTTTTTTTTTTAAACAAAGGACTAAACAAAGTAGGTTTAATAATATCACAAATCAATTCAGGTAATAGAACCGAAGTGATCAACATTCTCTGAAAAGCAACTACATCTTTGGCGTTTGCTTTCCTTGGTGAATTGCCCTTTGGTGGATTTGTGCACTGACCAGGAAAGAAATACAACTGAAAATGGTCTTTTCATGTCCTTTTAAAATGATAAAAAAAAAGAAAGAAAATCTACAGGTGGTCTTTTTTTCATAAATCTCCTTTAAGCTCTGGGCCTACCCTGCATGGTGCTCTGACAGGCTAACAATAAAGAAGGACTTAGGATGGTCTTGGGAGTGGGGGTTGTTCTAAAGCTTCCCCAGCGGTTCAGCAGTAAATCAGGGACTGTCAAGATTCCTCTCCTGCCACCTCCTACCAGGGTGACGTTAAATTGACACTGTATACGCTAATCTCTTTCTAACCAGAAGAATCAAGAGTAGGGAGTGGGGGATCGGATTGAGATATCTGGATGCCAAGGTTTTGGGGGGAGGGTGGAATGGAAAACATTTTTTCCACACTATTGAATAAAAACATGTACGTGGAAATAAATAAAATAGAGCTTGCTTTAGGAGTTCTTGGATGCCTTTAGCACCTTCTCACTTTAAAAAAAAAAAACGCAATTGCAGTTCGAAAGAATCTGCTATGGTGGCAGTCTGAAGAGTATGTGTCCCATGAATAATGCTAGTAGGAAAAAAATGAGAGTGATTTTTTTTTAAAGAAAAAGAGTATTATGCATGGTGTATTAGCCCAAAAATTAGAGTTCTCACTTGAGACACTAATGACCAGGCTAAAATTATCATATTTTACACATATTATGCAAAAGCCTGGCTCCCTTAAGAAATCCATAATGATGAGAAAAGGGGGAAAGAAAAAGATGGAAAGGATGACCAGTAGCAAGGTGGATGGATTCAGTTATAGTGGTTGGTATGTTGTTGTAAGTTCTAAAGATCTAGGTTAGAGAAAGATCATCCTAGAGAAGGTCTACCTCTGTGGTTGCTAAATGTTGATCCTGACACACTAGCACATAATCAATAAATCCAATACGTAAAAGCTTTAGTGAAGTGAAGGGATACTTGGGAACTTCACATCTTGCCTACATATGACTTTCTCACAGAGGTGAAATCCATCAGGTTCTGATAGGTTCTGGAGAACTGGTATAGGAAATTTTGAGCAGTTCGGAGAACTGGCAAATATCACCTCTGGCTGGCCCCAGATTGGGATGGGAATGGAGTTTTTGCAATATCCTTCCCCCAGGAGTGGGGAGGGAATGGAGATTTTGCAGTATCCTTCCCCTGCAGGCCCACCAAGCCACGCCCACAGAACCGGTAGTAAAAAAAAAAATGGATTTCACCACTGCTTTCTCAGTATACATTTCTTCCATGGAAGAAATGACCTATGACTAGAACATGAATAGAACCAGAATATTAATAAGCCTAACAAGCCCAAAAGATTTTTTTTTTTTTTTGGTACTAGAATGTAGTAAACCCAGATGAACCTTTAGAGAATTATGCATTATAATCATCTAGATACAGGAAGTTCTAATTCAATGTATTAGCTCAGTTTAGCTAAAGGGATTTCTTTTTCTTTTGTCTTCTTATGGTCTGGGAAGAGAAATGTTGAGTATGAGCCTCATTCCTTGTGAGCCTCCACTTCCTGTAATAAGAAATCAGGGGGCAGCACGGTGACATAGGACTATGAGACACCACCATCACAATCTGTCTCTATTGAAAGTGTTATTGGAAGAAGAAAAAAACCTCAGGGAGATTTGGAAAGCAAACCTAAAAATGTTATAAATGTGCCATAAGATGCCATAAGATGTGCTTCCCAGCCCTGCTCATTATGTCTTGGTGCAGGCTTGCATCAACCTTTTACCATTTAAGATAGTAAGGTCTGTCAGCATTCACTTGGACAAGAATAAAGTTGAGTACACAACTGAGTATTCTGCTTTCTCATGTCAATAGGCATCTTGTTTCAGACCCCTGTGATCTGCATAAGCAACGGATTTTGTCCAGCTAACATATTTCAGTAGGTTGCTTGACCAAAGAAAATAAAGAAATGACAGCTGCCTCCTGGTGTTGTTGGAAAGTATGCAGACAATGGCCTCTTGGAACTCAGAAATGCACAAAAAGCAAATCAGTTGGCAAAGAGAAACAACATAGTAATTGTGAGTGACTGTTTTCATTTAAAAAATCTATTTGTTGTTCTAAGGCCAGTGTTTAGAGACATGAAAGCATGTTTCTTAAGAGGATCAATTCAGATGGATTTCAGCAATTGCTTGGAATCAGAATGAGGAATGGACTTTGCCTTCCATGGTTTGCTTGGCAAGCAAAGGCCCCCTAGCTGCTTTTTCATAAACAGGAAGCGCCTTAACACTTCTCTTGGGTTCTGTCCAAATCAAGGATTGACTATGAAAGAGAGGAAAGCAGAGATGGGTTGCGTTTCTGAGTGATCTTGTCCAAAGCCCCTGTAATCCTTTTGTTTTTGTTAAATGAAGGGGGGGGAGAGAGAGAGAGAGAGAGAGAGAGATCATCAAGCATCATTTTGATTGAATCTAAAGGAGGCTCTAGGCAGGAATACTGAATCACTGCAAGGTTAATGTTGTTCTAGGATATAAAGACATTCCATTAGCCTTGCCACAATAGTCTTCTTCCCAAATCAAATTCCATAATTATAGCACTGAATTTAAAGAGCACCTTTCCAATCTCTTGTTTCTGAAGAAGGGTTTTGTAGATGCATGTATGTTCTTAGGTCATTTCCTGCCTATTCCTACCATGTAGGGGTTTTTTGGTTATGTTTTTCTCAACATCCTTCCGTGTAAGACTTGTGTGTTCAACTGTAGCTGCTAATGTAGAAGGATAAGCCAATATTTGAATATCTTTAATAGCTCCATGGAGATATTGGGAAAAAAACTCTTGCTTTTCTCTATGGAATGTGGTGGTTCAGTGGCTAAGATGCTGAGCTTGTCGATCGAAAGGTCAGTAGTTCAGCGGTTTGAATCCCTAGTGCCGTGTAACGGGGTAAGCTCTTGTTACTTGTCCCAGCTTCTACCAACCTAGCAGTTCAAAAGCACATTAAAAATGCAAGTAGAAAAAATAGGGACCACCTTTGGTGGGAAGCTTTGAAATGGAGATAAGCACCACCCCCTAGAGTTGGGAACAACTAGCAAATATGTGCAACCTTTACCTTTACCTTTCTCTATGGGTTTTATTATCAAGCTACTGAATAACAACAAAAAAAGGTGTGGTACTATATACTTTTTTAAAAAAGTAAAAATGATCAAATAACTAAATCAACAAGGCTATTCTATTCTATTCTCATTATCTCACATATATGCATCATTAATTGAATGATGTTATACATGCTGTTACCATAAGTAAAGAAAAAAATCAAAAAAGTGATAAATCTAGCTGAGATTTTTAAAAAAACAGGAGAGAGTTTTAAAGATCAAAAGGCAACTTGTGAATCATAGAAACAAGAATGATTTGCAAATATAGAAAGATAGATAAAGTATAAGAAATAGTCTCAGTGTGAGATGGATCATGTTATTATAATAATAATAATAATAACAACAGAGTTGGAAGGGACCTTGGAGGCCTTCTAGTCCAACCCCCTGCCCAGACAGGAAACCCTACACCATCTCAGACCGATGGTTATCCAACATTTTCTTAAAAATTTCCAGTGTTGGAGCATTTACAACTTCTGCAGGCAAGTTGTTCCACTGATTAATTGTTCTGTCAGGAAATTTCTCCTTAGTTCTAAGTTGCTTCTTTCCTTGATCAGTTTCCACCCACTGCTTCTTGTTCTACCCTCAGGTGCTTTGGAGAACAGCCCTATTCCCTCTTCTTTGGGGCAACCCCTGTGATATTGGAACACTGCTATCATGTCTCCCCTAGTCCTTCTTTTTATTAAACTAGGCATACCGAGTTCCTGCAACCGTTCTTCATATCTTTTAGTCTTTAGTCCCCTAATCATCTTTGTTGCTCTTCTCTGCACTCTTTCTAGAGTCTGAACATCTTTTTTACATTGAGGCGACCAAAACTGAATGCAGTATTCCAAGTGTGGCCTTACCAAGGCATTTTGTTTCTCTTATCTCCTGTTTTTAATTAATATTGAAGTGGAACAGTGTGATGGACGCATGCAAATAGTTAGTATAAATTAACAATAAATTAAAGAAAAAATTATGTAGATTATACAGAATGCAAAAGGACTTGAACCCACATACTAGCTTTACATTCATTTCCTTGTCAATAAGCAATCACTGTGATGGAACAGGACAAACATGACATAAGGCAAGATGTTGATGAAGACTAGTGAAATCTGGCAAATAAAATAGTCTTCAGTTTACTGATATTTTCACTTCAGTTACAATTGTTACATGAACTTATTGTATATTGACATTCTTTTGGTTGCTGTTGCAATCACTATTCTAAGAAAACTAAGCAAACATGTTGACCAGAATTATTGACTTGTGTTCTACTTATTTATCATTTAATTTGATTTATGTTGCCAGTTTGTTTTGTAACATTTTGACATGCTTGTTATTTTTCCGCAGACACTTTGACTGAGGAATGAGACAGGAATAGATATCCAAATAGAAAACACAGTAGTACATATAAGTGGTTGGATGATGTTGTGGAAGCAACTTTTGTTGAAATGAATGAGATTAATTCCCTGTAATACAATTAACAATAAGATGGTGCTAGGCTGGGCATAAAGCTTTGTTATGTATGTAAGTATGATTTGCAGATTGAGACCTGGATGCTAATTTTAGGCATCCATGGCTGTAAGGAATTATTAGTGTCATTTACATTTAAGGAATTATTAGCGTCATTTTACTACCAGTGACTTTCATTTTATAATGGGGTTTTGAATATAAATACTGAAATATCGTACTTTTTCCTGAAGTCTGTCAGCTTTCATTATCATTATTATCAAAATTTGTACACCATCCATATCCCAGCAACACTGGGCAGTTCATAAATAAGGACACACAAAATAATGAAATAATACAATAGTAGAAAAATAAATGAGAATGAGAAAGGGTCCACTGGCTAAGAATGTTCCTCTTTGCATTTTCCCCTCTATATTCACTGATTGCAAACTCTAATCTCAAACAGATATAAAATGAATGGCTAAACAATATGGTAGCAAAGTGCTCATTCTCTCTCTCTCTCTCTCTCTCTCTCTCTCTCTCTCCCTCCCTCCCTCCCTCCCTCCCCCCCTCTCTCCAGATTGTATGTATGTGGTAGGATGGCAAATAAAAATTTACAGCCCAGCTAAAGGTGCAATCAATAAAATCTCAGACCTACTTTTTAATTCACTGCAACTCCGGCGGGGATTATTTTGGATGCACAGGGCAAGTTGAAAGAGAAAAAAACCCCACCTTAAAAATCTTGCATACATCTCAGTTATCCTCAGTATTGTCTTCTATTTGAATATGCTGCCAACAAATTATAATTACTTAATAAATAAGACAGTTTTAATCTAAGAAATATCTCTCTGCTGCTTGAACCATTTTTTAAACTCTGTCCACGTTTGTAAAACCCTGAAGACAAATACAGAGGTTGTCGAATCTGCAGAATCCTCCTTGAATGTCTAACAACAAGGGCCTTTCTTCACTGCTGAGCTGAAGTATTCTCCATCCATCCTGGAGATGATTGAAAACTAAAAGGGCATGAAATTTGCTTTTCCTTTTGCCAGTCTGCATCCTGCCTTTATGGTGTCTGATCCTGGCCATTGCCAATCATCCAGATTTCCTCCAAGGTAACGGATGACAAAGCCAAATAAATTTTATTTAGTCTTTAATAAGCTGGATATTATCAGCTCAAGTGGGAAAGCACTGTGTTTTAATATTGGTGCCCCTAAGAATTATTTAAACTGGTCCCACTTAAGAGCTGGGAATAAGATGGAGGGAACATGAGGGGTTTAAGGCAGAAAAAGGAAGTTGGCAGGACAACCATGGTTAGGTGCAAGGGGGGGGGCAAGAAGCAGACCACACAAATTGCATAATTAACCAATCTGTCATGCTATTGTGATATTATATTTATGATTGAGATGCTTGTTTTCAGTTACACGTCAAATCATAAGCTTGTTTACATATATAGAAAAATTTAGATGTTAACTTTTCTATATAGCTAATCTTAAGTCCTTAACTTTACCCTAAGCAATTGCTTGCAATCTATGTGGTTGTACCTTTACTTGTGCATGGGTAGCTATCTTCACACCCAACTGGAAGCTTTATCTTTATCTGAAGAAGCTCTGAATGAAAGTTTTTTGAACAATAGATTCTAAGATGGGGGAATCTGCAAGCTCCATGCATCACCTGACATGTGGTCTCCAGATGAACTCATAGCATAACTTAACTTGGTTCTAAATTGATTAATTCTCTGGGTTAATCAACCCATTTGATTATTATTATTATTATTATTATTATTATTATTATTATTATTATTATTATTATTATTATTATTATTATTTATTAGATTTCTATACCGCCCTTCTCCCGAAGGACTCAGGGCGGTGTACAGCCAGAATAAAAACCCAAACAATACAATATACAATTAAAACAAAATTTAAAAACTTATTATACAATTGGCCGAAAACTTTAAAACATTTAAAATTCTAAAAACCCATTAAAATTCATATAAAATTTAGAAATACAAAATATAAATTTAAAAATACAACAAAATTTAAGCCAGCCCCGCGCGAGTCAATAAATACGTTTTCAATTCGCGGCGAAAGGCCCGAAGGTCAGATATTTGGCGTAAACCAGGGGGAAGTTCATTCCAGAGGGTAGGAGCCCCCACAGAGAAGGATCTTCCCCTGGGGGCCGCCAGCCGACATTGTTTGGCGGACGGCACCCTGAGAAGTCCCTCTCTGTGTGAGCGTACGGGTCGGTGGGAGGCATGAGGTAACAGTAGGCAGTCCCGTAAGTGACATAAGGTAAGGTATGATAAACCAACCAAGTGAGCTAGGGTTGTCTATCATGCTGAGCAATCAAAAAGATTAAAACTAGCCAAGCTTAGCATGTTGTGTGAATCAATTACTAACCAAGTTTAGCGTACTGTGCAAACCCAACCTGTGAAAAAGGATTACCTAAACTATAAAAAGAGCTGAAGAAATCATTCTTATTAATTTTCTTTTGATGTCCCCATCAGTGCCAGATATCTCATCCATTTGGAGATATTGTTGTTATTATTGTGTCAGCTATTTCTAGAATATATATATATATATTAAAAAAATATGATTCCTAGGAAACATCAATGCTCCTGTGCTGCAAATCCTACCTTTGTCATCCAAGGGAGGGATCCAAGAGGAGAAGAGTGACAACAGTAGTGTCTCACTGCCATTCTTCAGGCTCCACCCCTTTTGCAAATGCATCCTGTCACAGCCATGTCCAAAAGCAGCGGAGTTTGTGGTACAAAAATACGAGACTCCTTTTGTCATTTAATGAAAGTAGTTGAAGCCTGAAGGTGCCTAAGAATCCCATTGTAGCAAAGAGAGCTTACTCTTTAATATGTATTCAGCTTACAGATTGTCTTTCCCCCAGGTTTTAAACAGTAATGGTGGTTTCCTGTCAGACATAAACAACTGACATAGAAGTGACCATGCACATATCCACTATTCAGCATAATCAGGACTAAAATACAAATCCACGGTCCTAAAAAAAAAACAGCATGTATTTGCTGGAAAGCCAGACTAGTCACTGTTTATGAGAACATCTGAAGAGAACAATGATTTATTTATTCCTGATCTAAACGGGCAATTTTTGTTCTTTATTTGTGCGTTTCTGTTTTCATCTAATTTTACCCTCAACCCAAACAGTTACAGCCATTTGTTGACGTTCATCTGGAAGATTTCTTAAGAAGAACCAAGGCAAAGCTGCATTTTGCATCCTGCATGGGGCAAGTCCTATCTAAAACAGACCCAAAGGGTTCATTTCCCTGTCAAAAAAAAATGTAGGGAGGGTAGATGGATTTTCAATGTTTCCCCTGCCCTTGTGTTCAGTAGCCTATTTTATCTCAAGCATCAGAAGATCAAGCACAAGATCAGTTAATTTATGTAAGGTGGACCCTCCCTTAGGGCTTGTTATTTCTTGCCAAGAGCAAGTATTCATGCTAATGCTCTTATTTCCATCTCTAAGGAGTAAAAAAATAAAAATAAAATAAGGTCCAGGGAATAAGCCTTCATGGCTTGTGCTCCCACACTGATTAGGCCCTTTCCTCAAACTCTAGAGCTGTTCAACCAAAGCTCCTACATACTTCTCTAGTTCCATCAAATCAGGATGTCAGATATTTAGGGGAATAACCGAGACTGGGTTTTTAATACGTGGGATAATATATTTCTTGTCAGTGTGAAATCTGAGGGTGGGTATAGGATCCATAATATAAGAACAGCTCTTCAGGGAACTGCTATGCATGATCATTCCTTTGATGGAAAAACAATAGAATTGTGCTTGTTTGTCCGTCAAATAAATAAACAATGGTTGTTATGTTCAAAGACCATTTTCAGCCAACTTCATTGCGGTCGGCTTTGAGTGAAGCCAGAAGTTTGTTAGTTCAGCTCCATGTGTCATTCCTAACAGGATAATGACTTCACAAGCATGGCAAAGGCCAGACTCATTTTTCTCTCCCCTGCTGGTGAGCTGTAAAGAGACATTTGAAACAGAAAGTTGTCAGAGAATTCTAATTTCTGAAATCCCACAATCAGTTCCATCATTTTAGGAGGCTAATCTCCAGATACAAACACTTGGAATGAGTTTTATAATAGGGTTAGGATTATGTGCAATACGATATGCAAATTTTGCTCCTACAGAGGGCATAGGTCAGGATAATGCCTAATCAGTGCTAATGATTAAGGGACTAGAAAAGTATATTGGACAAAGATTTTACATGAAAATAATGCCAAGACTTTGTCAATTCATTGAAATTAATAGGTTATGTTTTGCACTTGGCTGGAAAATCAGGCAAAATAGTTCTACCCAAAATTTACTTAATGAAAAGCATGTCCTCTTTATTTATCAGCCATTTCGTGAGACCACATTATGCATGATAGGAATGGGAAAAGCATTTCTGTATGTGTTGGCAGCTTCTTTATAGTGACTGAGCTATTCACATCCATGACTATATGAAGGATTCAGTTTTCAGCACCAACCAGAAAACAGCAAAGGGTAACATTGCAAAAGCTGATATTTACACAGTGCTATCAATATAGTGATATGCTGGCAAAAAAAATCATCACCCTGGATGATGATGATGATGATGATGATGATTAGCAACCATGACTTCATTAACATCCAAGATTATGTGATTAGTTTTCACTCCAAAGAAATAGAAGCATTGAGGGGTCCTTCGTGTTCTCCGAGTTTGGTTGTTTTCTTGCAGATTTTTCATCATACAAACTAGATTACATCATCAGTGCTAGCATTTCAACCCTGAGCTACAAATATATTCCATTTTTACTGTAATAATTGACCTAACAGCACCAGAATTATATCTGTCATGTTTCTGCCCTTATTTTTCTCAGATGTGGGGAAGAAATTTCTATTGGTTAAAGCCAACAACAATCCCAACAACAACATTTGTGCACAGCCATTAGTCTCTGTGCTTTGAGCTTCTGAAGTTCTCCCTACCACAAATACTTTCAGAGTCATATGAATGGGAGAAGCAACAAACCAATGTGCTTGTTAAAGTGTTAATAATGCTTAAAGTTTCTGCCTAACTTCTGCCTAGTATATTTGATGTGAGACTACTTGGGAGATTGTAAAATCTCTTGTAAATACTTGTATGGATGAGGATAAATCTGAAAGCCAGGATCCAACAAACATTTGACAATCATAGGATTTCAGATTTAGAAAGGATCTAGTCGTTTCCCATTATTTTTTTGGCCATACCAAAACAGATAATTGTGATGCAATATTGCTGTAAGAAGTGGCTTGCTTAACTAGACAAAAGTCTGTTTAGAACAAATATTGACAACTTCAGGCCTTGTGAATGGTCTTCTACTCATCCTCAATGGCAGAATTGTATTTTGAATTGCTTATTAAGTTCCCCTTTGGTGGACTTTGGGAAAGGTGGATTTGATAATGAAAGATGACACGATATATTCTGCCTATTGTCAAGAAGTGGAAAAATACAAAATGTGACTGTTCCCAAATCCTTCATCTTTCAGAAGTATCGGGATCAGCACAACTCAAATAAAATGCCAGAGGCTATGTTGTCAATCGCAACAGATTGGAAAGGTGTATCACATTTGTCCTTTGTTTCTTTCTCTTTCCCTGCTTGGATATTTTTCTAATTTTGCCTAATTCAGGACCTATTATAGGAAGCTTCAGCCTCTCATATCTATGCTATGAAAATTTCAAAGATTATTAGAACAGGCCCAGTAAGTTATGATACTGCCAAATGGTATCACTTGTGTTACAACTTCATTGCAGAAACAACACAAGTTATATCCTTGAACAAACAACGCAAGTTTGTATGTCATGCCATGGTTTAAATAACACAGCATACATACTTGCATCATTTGGTCAAGAACATAACTTGTGTTATTCTTATTAATCATGTGTGCAATATTGTGTGCTACTTGCAGTTGTCACTAGATGCTATGTATTGTTTCTAACAAAATTTGTCATTTTGAAACTACAACCAGTTCCCCTAGTAGTCTTCTTTGTCATATTGGTTAGATATGGTTCATAAATATTCAGAAGAATGAGAGGCTCTGACATTGGTGAAAAGAACATATTTTTGTTTTTAAGCTAGAGGACAAGTTAACATATTATTATAAATATACCATAGTACTTTTACTGCATTAGTAATCAGCTAAATATTACTGCATACTTTCTATAGTCCTAGGCTGTGATTTTTGCTAACATATGTTTTTAAACATTACATAGAAAACTAGACATTTGTAATAGACATCTATTAACAGAGAATTTTTGTTTTGAAGAACATTCTATCATATATAACTCAGGACATCATATATTACTTAGCCATTGCTTCATTCAGCAACCATTCAAAGTTACAATGGTGCTGAAAAAATAACTTTATGACCAAAGCCTGCATTTATGACCTTCACAGTATCCCTCAGTCATATGATCACCATTACAGTGAGTATGCATTATCCTGTGCCTGACCTATTGTTTTTCTTATTTTCTCTCCTGGCACACAGATTGGAAAGGAAAGGATTACAAGAAAGTAAGCTGGCACACAATGGGGAACACTCATGAAAAGCAATGCACTAGTATTGGCAGTCATAAATGTGCTACACAAATAGATTCATTCTCCATAGTATTCCTACTTATTCTCTCATAATCCCTTACTCTCTTATACCTTTGCTCTGTGAGAGTGGAAGAAACAAGCAGTTTCTATAGGTAATCTCTCCTGTGCCCAACCTGTTTTTCCCCTGCTCCAGACTGAAGAGATTGAAAGGAAAGAATTACAAGAGAGTAAGCAACCACACAATGGGAAATACGTTAGACCAGGGCTGTCAAACTCCTGGCCCACAGGCTGGATGCTTCACACGATGGCCATGCCATGATGGTTTAGAGAAGGGGGGAAGAGTCCTGATACATCATGTGATGCCGCAGTGACGACGTGAGTTTGACACCCTTGCTTTAGACTGTTTGAATAGCACACTCACTGTCGTGTCCCACTCCTCCGCTGACGGCTGGGTCAGGGAAATCCGAATCAGGCTTGCCTCTGCAGCTCTGCCCAAAGTCCTAGCAAAGTCCTCAGAGCAGGCAGGAGACCAGTAAGTGACTTCAGCAAGATAAGTTCGACTTTTGCCTGACTCAGAGACTGCCAGAAAGTAGATCCTTTATATAGGCCATGGGGTGTGGCTCCATGACTCAGCACTCATTAAGGCCTGCCCCTCCCTTCCTTCTGTTGCCTCCGCCTCTCCAATCTTCTGATGCAAGGGTCACTCCAATCAGCTGTTGTTGGGAGTAAACCCTCCTCAGGCTCACCTGCTGTGGAGGAGGGGGAGGGGTCTAGCTGCTCCGTTTGCCTGGGCATGGAGTCAGGGCTGGGGCAGGGAGATGCTCCTTCTTCTGCGGTTTGTGTGGGCATGGAGCCAGGACTGGGGCCGGGAGGCATACATTCCTCAGTGTTCGGGAGCAGGTAAGAAGGCCCCGGCTGCTCTGAGGGCGGGCAAGACACAACACTCACAGTTGCTGGCACCAACACTTTTACTTCTGATGTGTATTTTTCATTGTGTGCTTCTTATTCTCTTGTAATTCTTTCCTCTCCAATGAAGGTAAATACAAATATTAATTCACTTCTTGTAAATTATCCAGCATTCCAACGAGCAGGATTAGGAGGCGAACAAAAGCAGAAAGTGTGAAATTGATTAGTCTTGTCAGTTTCAAGCCAGAAAGCACAATTGACCACAATGCTACATGATTTCTGACTTAAGTGATGCTTAGCACCAGAGTTTCTGGTCCAAATTGTGGTTGCTAAATTAGGACTACCTATAGACTTCTATAGACAAATTCGGTATATTACATAATTGAAGTTAGGCTACAGTGACAATGCATGCTTTAGAAATGCTTTAGATGTTTTAGACCTGAACCATAATGAAGATGAAGTCATATTAAGTCTTTTATCAAATATACAAAAAGCAACAGTAATGATATTTGATGGCATGCTGATGTTTGACAAAGGACTTTACAACACCTGCCAATCATAAATCCATTCTTAGAAAAAATATTTGAACAAGCACAATTGAAATTCATACTCTGGTTCAAATAACAGTAGCAGGTTCACATAATTCAAGTGAAACAAAATCTGATCAGATTTCAGTAGTGCTGCATAATTAAACTTCACTCTAAACTTAATAATCTTTCCTCTCTTCTCTCTCCTCTCTTTCCCTTTCTTTTCCAAACATTGGCATTCTGAGCCGACAGTGCTCTCAAGACCTTAGAAGTTGTACAGCCTCAGGTTGAGAAACACCTTTCTAATTTATAAGCCGACTATCCTTTTTTCTCTCAGAACAAGAATGCTGGTTAACTTCTCCTGCATTGTGGTTTTTGCCTTTTAAGACTATTTCATAACTCTGCCCCAGCCTACATCTTTGGCATTTTATCTCACAACACATCACTTCCATATAATCTATCAA
Organism: Ahaetulla prasina; assembly: GCF_028640845.1. NCBI lineage: Eukaryota > Metazoa > Chordata > Lepidosauria > Squamata > Colubridae > Ahaetulla > Ahaetulla prasina. Next base: position 126,816,902 of record NC_080539.1, read on the forward strand.
AAAAAAATATCAGTCACAAAGCTCCATCTGTCTCTTTTCTCCCACTTACATGCCTTTTTCCCCTTCTTGCACAAAAGATATTCTATTCATTCCTGTCTATCGCAAGAAATTCCTACAGAAAGATTAAAAGGTGATTTCACTGAGCAAATGGCAGATTCGACTTACACATTTTCTAAATGCCTCAGTAGCTTTTTCCTGTGCTTGTTCCATTCCTAAATACAGAATAGAAATCTGGTTGAACTAATAATATGGCAACTTATATAAAGAAGCTGTTAGAGAAAAAAGAATACCTTGCAATATAAAGGAACAACATGACCCACAGCAATATCACAATTATCTTGACCCACAATTTTTCCGCACCGTTACTCAGATTTTCAGATTGAAAAAAATATCTCTCTCATGCTTGATAGAAAGAAAAAAGAAATTGTACTATTGCCAAAGTGAAACAAACTCTAATAGAATATATGCAACACTGGGTCGGACAGTGAAATCCGTGGACTCCAGTGAAACAAACTCTAGGTTTTTTTGAGTGTTTAAAACACTTACTGATTTTTTCCCTCTGCCTGCAATAAGTTATATACAGATGAATGCAACTACACCAATGAGTTAAATTCTTTTTATGAATACATGTAAATGCATTGTGTACCTATTGTGTTTAGGAGTTGACCAATGACCAAGTCACAACTGAGTCTTGTTGGCTTCTCCAAGCATATACTTATGGACATTCCTGTTGAAGAAAGAGATGCCCAGTTAAAACCCTAACGATTCAAGCTTTTTTTAAAAAAAAATAAACATGTTTGGAAGGATGTGAATGTAGAGAATATTCCTTTACTTTTAATCAGATCATTTCCTTTTTTTTTCCTCCCTAAAAATCTGAGGGGTTTTTTCCCCCTCAACTAGGCTTTCATGTTTTTATTCTTTGTAACACACATGCCACAATCGCATTATTTAACAAAAGGGTAAGATTTAACATAGATACAATCTACATCAAGTAGATTGTGGTTTCCTTTACTATAAAAGGTAAGGGTAAAGGTTCCCCTCGCACATACATGCTAGTTGTTCCCGACTCTAGAGGGCAGTGCTCATCTACGATTCAAAGCCGAAGAGCCAGCGATGTCCGAAGATGTCTCCGTGGTCATGTGGCTGGCATGACTCAATGCCAAAGGCACATGGAACTCTGTTACCTTCTCACCAAAGGTGGTCCCTATTTTTTTCTACTTGCATTTTTTACATGCTTTCAAACTGCTAGGTTGGCAGAAGCTGGGACAAGTAATGGGAGCTCACCCCATTATGCGGCAGCACTAGGGATTCGAACCACTGAACTGCCGATCTTTCTATTGACAAGCTCAGCTTCTTAGCCCCTGAGCCACCATGTCCCTTTCTTTTACTATACATTAATCCAAGTGTTTATTTCAGTGTAATAAAATGCTGCCTATTATATGATAAAGTGTTTAACTGGAAATACTTGACATAGAAGTACTATGGAAGTTGGGGAGAAGTAATAGTTTAGTGATACATACATGTAATATTCCATAGATGGACAGATGGGTAGCTTACCAAGTACTTTAGGACAGACCAGTGGTGAAATGTAAAATTTGTTACTACCGGTTCTGTGGGCATGGCTGGGGGGGGGGGTGTCAATGTGACTGGGTGGGCATGGCCAACTTTTTTTTTTTTACTTTTAAAAGCATTTTTTGTACAACCTCTTTGGCCGAAGAGGTTGTAAAAAATGCTTTTAAAAGCATCTGATGATCAGGCAACTCAGCTGGGATCACCAGAGGATCCTTTTAAAAGCTTTTATAGGGTTCTGACAATCCCAGCTGAGTTGCCTGATCGCCAGAACCTTTTAAAAGCATTTTTTACAACCTCTTCAGCTGAAGAGGTTGTAAAAAAATGCTTTTAAAAGTTTCTAATGATCCCAGCTGAGACGTGCGATCATCAGCGGCTTTTTTTTTCTTTTTTTTACTTTTAAAAGCATTTTTTCAGCCAAAGGAAAAAATGCTTTTAAAATTTTTTTTAAAAAAACCTCTGATGATCGCATGGCTCAGCTGGGCATGGGGGGGATTTTTGCCACCGGTTCTCTGAACCACCCGCCGCCATCGCTACCGGATTGGGAGATCTGGTCTGAACCGGGAGCATTTCCCTCCTGGGACAGACTATGACAAGCTGGCATCAAGTTGCTTAAGAATAGAAAGACTTCTCTCTGGCCTATTAGTCACTGCCCATTGCTTCAAAAAATAGACAGAGTTTATTCTCTATGGAGTAGCTTCCATTCTTTTACAGACAAATAAATAACCTTTATTGAATGACAAATTAATTAAGAATCCAATTAATGACCCTACTCTTTTGCTTTAATTCACACTAAGGCTTTCGGGCTCTGGAAAAGAGTCCAAAAAAAGCTAAAAATATGGGACCATCATCTCAGAATCTCTCCAAATGTGCTTACCACAGATGCAGATTTGTAAAGCCATCCTTTCCTCTGCTTTCTCTGTCTCTGCTGTTTCCATAATCTCAGGCATATCCTAAGGATTTCTCACAGAGCCATGATGCAAAGAAGGCCAGTGCTGAAAGCTTAGAATGATCCCAATGCTAAGGCTTTGGGCTTTGCATGGATAGATGAGGGAGAAAGGCTGAGAAGGAGGGTGGGCATGTATAGGGGGTGAAATCATAAAGTCAAATAAAGGTTAGGGATCATGAGGGAAAAACTTTTGTGGCTAATCAGCAGATAATGAGAAAACATGAGGATAGATACAAATATACAAATCTTGATCAGGGCAAAGCAATAGATGCAATCAACATAGACTTCTGTAATGCTTTTGACTCAGTAGTACATGATAAACTTCTCCTAAAACTAAAATCCTACGGCATTTCAGGACCCCTCCACAATTGGATAACAGCTTTCCTATCTAACAGACAACAAGTGGTAAAAATTGGCAATGCTCTATCAAATCCTGTTCCTGTCAAAAGTGGCGTTCCCCAAGGCAGCGTTCTTGGACCAACACTCTTCATATTATACATTAATGATCTCTGTGACCATATTACAAGTAATTGTGTTCTCTTTGCTGACGATGTCAAACTATTTAACACCACCAACAATACAACTACCCTACAAAAAGACCTTGACTTTATATCTGAATGGTCTAAAACTTGCCAACTCCAAATCTCAACCAGCAAATGCTCAGTCTTACATATTGGAAAAAAGAACCCAAACACTAAGTACAAGCTCGATGGACATTACCTTACAGATGACCCCCACCCTGTTAAAGACCTTGGAGTTTTCATATCAAATGATCTAAGTGCCAAAGCCCACTGCAACTACATCGCAAAAAAGTCTCTAAGAGTTGTAAACCTAATCTCGCGTAGCTTCTTCTCCAAAAACACTACACTACTAACCAGAGCATCTAAAACATTTGCTAGACCAATTCTAGAATACAGCTCGACTGTCTGGAACCCACACCACATTTCTGACATCAATACAATTGAACGTGTCCAGAAATATTTTACAAGAAGAGCTCTCCACTCCTCTGAAAACAACAAAATACCTTATCCCACCAGATTTGAAATCCTGGGTTTAGAAAATTTAGAACTACGCCGCCTTCGACATGACCTGAGTTTAACTCATAGAATCATCTATTACAATGTCCTTCCTGTCGAAGACTACTTCAGCTTCAATTGCAACAATACACAAGCACACAACAGATTAAAGCTTAATGTTAACCGCTCCAATCTTGATTGCAGAAAATATGACTTCAGTAACAGAGTTGTTAATGCCTGGAATAAACTACCTGACTCTGTGGTCTCTTCCCAAAATCCCAAAAGCTTCAACCAAAAACTGTCAACTGTTGACCTAACCCCATTTCTAAGAGGTCTGTTAGGGGAGTGCATAAGAGCCCAAGCGTGCCTACCGTTCCTGTCCTATTGTTTCCTTTTGTTATATCCAATTAATATAGTTATTACATACTCATACTTATATATATATGTTTATATACTGTATAATTATTTCATGCTTATGCTTATATATACTGTGTGACAAAATAAATAATAGCCCCATAGAATCCCTCAGCCAGAAGAAGACAAGATGATCAGCAGTGGCTCTGATGGTTGGGTGCCCGGTTAGACACAGCCCACTGATTAGCAGCTTTAGGTACAGTCAGTGTTTTAACACCCTTCAGCTGTAGAAACAGTAAAACAATCCCACTTGGTCACTGTAAGAAGTAGGAACATTCTGTTGTTCCTCTCTATATCCGTAGAGAGATAGAAATAACAAAATGAGGATTATTTATGGAAGCTACATTAGCTGACCCTCATGCTGAAAGCAGGCTGTTCGTGTTCTTTCTCCTCCTTTTCATTTTTGGATAAAAGTATCCTTAAAAATTCAAAGTCTTAAAAAATTCTTACATAGTTGCATCATGGTAATCACAGGAAGTCCTTGAAGAGGACAAATTAGGCTTTATTTTAAATTGCCATGATTCCTTTACAAGTCTGAGTCAATTCCAGACATAATTCCCATATACCTTCTGCATCTGCATTCAGTAACTATAGTTACAGTATTCCTAAAATGGAGAAATGGTGAAGCTGACTATTTTTATATATAAATGACCAAGCGAAGTGCCTGTCTGTCACCAGAAAGCAGGCAGTTCAGCACTATGGGCATGATTGATAATGCACAAATTATAACAGTTTCAAGAGCTAAGACTCAAAAATCCTCATCTGGATAGACTAATCAGCATTTGGGAGAAGGGCGGTATAAAAATTTAATAAATAATAATAAATAATAATTTATATTTACTTCATGGTACCTTTTTTTTCTGGGGGGAAAAATGAACATTTTTTAAAATAAAAGCTATGATTTTAAAGTTTCTATTAAAAAAAATAATTGTGCAAAATAATAACCACTTTAGTTGGCTCTCTTACTAAATACATTACTGAATAACCTTAGGCTCTAGGCTGGAAGCTGAGAGAGAAGGCAATAATAACCCCTTCTATACTTTGCCAAGAAAAAGATCCTGGCTGTATATGTCCATGAAGTTATTAGGGGCTGAAATTAACTGGAAGGCATCTTTACCTGCATCCTTAATTAGCTAAGAAAATATTCTTCTTTGTTAGCTTGGAATAACTTATTTCCATACTGAGACCCTAAAAATTGTTTTCAATGGAACAGTTATTTTCTTAGCACCAGAAGGGGAAAAATGAAAATCTAGTGGGCACAGACAACCCAAGGCAAAATTATAACAAAAAGAGAGAGAGAGAGAGAGAGAGAGAGAGAGAGAGAGGGAGAGGGAGAGAGAAAGGGAATCATAAGGATATAAATTATACAGAACATATATATTCATGGCACCAAACAAAATCCATCTGTCAAATATATATTGAAGAATATGTCAAATATTTAAATAAACGTGATTAAAGTTTTCTGGTGCTTATATTGGTGATGAAATAAGCAGAAAAATCTCTCAATGTGATGCTCAGACTCTACCATTATTTAAATCCTTCATTAGGAGAGAATCTAACTAAGGACAAGTAAATAAGGATGGCCACTTATTTAGTGGATTTAATGACAATAATTTCTTCTGGCCTTGATTTGTCTCAATTTAATACACTCCTTATTCCTTGTCCTCTTTTGTTCCCTGCATGTATGGAGCTTTTCTTTTTTAAAGGGAATGATAGGGCCTGTAGTACTTTGATTTTCCCATATTGATTTTCCAAGGCATGTGTTACCTGCATGCCAAAAGACATCCTGCCTTTCTATGTCATTTCTTGAGAGTTTCAGAAAATGAATTCTATGAACACTTGGTCTAAGCCAGTAGAATTCTGCACATCTGTAACTAGGTAATGCTTATACTTGGTCACTCAAGTGAAAGTCTCTAAGCCCTTCCCTCCCAATACCTTTCACTTTCTGGCAATCTTGTGGGAAGTTTAGTTAGTTCTGCCACCACTCTTTCCAGAGATAATATGTCTCTTTCTGTTGTGTCTGCACCCCCCAAGCCGGGGCCCCTGCCAGAAAGTGATTTGGAAAGTGAGGGGGAAGGGCCATCAGGACTTACCTCGGGAGCACCGGCTTCCCTGGCTCAGCTCCAGGAGCCAGAGGCAGGCCAGGTAGAGGAGATAATGAGGCCTCTGTCCCCTGACTCCCCCCCCAGGCCACGCCTCCAGACCCAGCTGATGGCAATCAGGCCTGGCTAGACCCTAGGTTTCATAGGCAGGAGAGGCGGGAACAACAGAAGCAGGGGTGGGGCAGGCCTAGGAAGTGCTGAGTCACAGAGCCACACCCCACAGGATATAAAAACAGCAAGAGCTGGTATGCCTCTTTGTAGCAGGCAAATCAACTGCTTGACTAGAGGTGAAGTACTGTTTGTTGACTCATCAGCATCAAGGGAGATAACAGAGACACTTGGCATACGCTCGCTAGTTTGCTGCCAGAGCTGATAGTGCTGGCTAATTAAGTCATCGCTCGGACTGAGGCGAGGGGGACAGAACACTTTCCTGCTTATGTCAAAACAAAACAAGTGGAAAAAACTCTTTCTTGGCTTTCTGGGACTAGCAGGGTGACTAGCAAGTATGGTTGATCAATTCTCTGCTAAAATGAGGCTACACATTTCAGAAAATGATATACATTGTTTACTAACTAGTTCAGGGGTGTCAAACTCGATCACATCGTGGGCTGTATCGTGACGTATCATGATGTTTTTTGTCTTTGTAGAGCTGGGGTGGATCTGGCTGCGAGGGCCCTATCTGGCCTGTGGGCCACCAGTTTGACAGGCCTGATCTAGGTTAATGTTAAGGAATTCTGAATTGAAGCAAATGGGATAAATAGAAAGGAAAAGTGTCATGAACCCGACAGGTTTTAATTTGTAACTAACTGTCCTGGCATGAATATACATTCAGATGCATATACAATGCAGATGAAACAAAATAGGACTCAGAATCTAAAATAACAGCTCGTATCAATCTATAATATAAATTTGGGGGAAAAAATGATTCTACTCCATATCTAACTCCATTTCCCTAGATCAGGTGTGCCAAAGTTGTGTCGTCATGGAGTCATCAGATGACATATTGTGACTTTTTCTCCTTTCGCTAAACTGGGCATGACCAGCGCGTAATGCATCTGGCCCACGGGCCGCGAGTTTGACATGACAATGCCCATTGATCATAAGGAAGGTGGTGTTCCTGCCACAGCACATGGCAGTGGTGTAGGTGCTTGCCTACTGTGTAATAAAACACAATACAAAATACAGATAATATTTTCAATGTATAGTTAAAGGAGGATATATATGTGACAGTGTGAACTGGAAGTACATTTCTTTCAAGCTGTGGTAATGGATACAGGAACACATGATGGTAACTTACACAAGGTACTGACAACAGAGCTAAACAATAGAGTCCTGGTATCAGGTTTACTCCCTGATTTCCTTCCCAGAAACTTTCCCTCTCTATCTCTCTTGCTTTCCTCCCATTTATTTCCAACTCCTTCCCCTGTTTCTGGCATCACAAGAGAGACAGTGTGAAAATAAAAGACTGGGTTTACTGTAGTGTGCTCATCTTGGCTTAATCTCCAGCTCCACCAAAATACCTACTGCTTCTCCAGGGTCTCCTGCTCATTTTTTTTTCTCCAGATCAGGGCTTCTCTATTGGCAACTGTCTGCCCCAGCTTAGTTGATAATTACTGACCAATCTCTCTATGCTGCGTCACCTACAAAGTCATGCAAAGTAATGGAATCAATCATCAACCAATCCATTACCCTCCACTTAGAAACAAACAACCTACTCTCTAATAAACAATTTGGTTTCAGAAAAAAATTATCATGTAACTTACAACTTCTCCACTGTAAAAACATATGGACTACAAATCTTGATCAAGGCAAAACAATAGATGCAATCTACATAGACTTCTGAAAAGCTTTTGACTCAGTAGTACATGATAAACTTCTCCTAAAACTAAAATCCTATGGCATTTCCGGACCTCCTCACAATTGGATAACTGCTTTTCTGTCTAACAGACAAGTGGTCAAAACTACCAATGCATAAGCGCACAAACGTGCCTACCGTTCCTGTCCTATTGTTTTTCTTTTCTTCTTCCTATATATATATATGCTTATACCTCCTAACATTTACTCATATATATGTTTATATACTATATAATCTTTTTGTATGATGTTGTGACAAAATAAATAAATAAAATAAATAAACTCCTGTTCCTGTCAAGAGTGGCATTCTTCAAGGCAGCATTCCTGGACCAACACTCTTCATACTATACATAAATGATCTTTGTGACCATATCTCAAGTAATTGTGTTCTCTCTGCTGACAATGTCAAACTATTTAACACCACCGACAATACATCTACCATTCAAAAAGACCTTGATCATCTAACCGCTTGGTCTAAAACTTGGCAACTCCAAATCTCAACCAGCGAATGCTCAGTCTTACATATTGGAAAAAAGAACCCAAACACTAAGTACATACTTGATGGACATTACCTTACAGATGACCCCCACCCTGTTAAAGACCTTGGAGTTTTCATATCAAATGATCTAAGTGCCAAAGCCCACTGCAATTACAACGCAAAAAAGGCTCTAAGAGTCGTAAACCTAATCTCGCGTAGCTTCTTTTCCAAAAACACTACACTGCTAACCAGAGCATATAAAACATTTGCTAGACCAATTCTAGAATACAGCTTGCCTGTCTGGAACCCACACCACATTTCTGACATCAATACAATTGAACGTGTCCAGAAATATTTTACAAGAAGAGCTCTCCACTCCTCTGAAAACAACAAAATACCTTATCCCACCAGACTTGAAATCCTAGGCTTAGAAAACTTAGAACTCCGTCGCCTTCGACAAGATTTAAGTTTAACTCATAGAATCATCTATTGTAATGTCCTTCCTGTTAAAGACTACTTCAGCTTTAATTGCAATAATACAAGAGCAACCAATAGATTTAAACTTAATGTTAACCGCTTTAATCTAAATTGCAGAAAATATGACTTCTGTAACGGAATCATCAGTGCTTGGAACACATTACCTGACTTTGTAGTCTCTTCCCATAATCCCAAAAGCTTTAACCAAAAACTTTCTACTATTGACCTCACCCCATTCCTAAGAGGACCAAAAGGGGCGTGCATAAGAGCACAAACGTGCCTACCGTTCCTGTCCTATTGTTTTTCTTTTTCTTCTTATTTATATATATGCTTATACTTCCTTATATCTCCTCATATATGTTTATATACTGAATAATCTTTTTGTGTGATACCTATGTATATTGTTGTGACAAATAAATAAATAAATAAAAATAAAAATCCTTTCATCATCTTAGGTGAATCCACTGCTATAGTCAGCCAGATATCCCCTTTCCTTTCTTGGGCCTTGAGGTCAAACTCTCATCCCCATGGATCTTCCCTTCCTCTTGGATTGTTCTGGACACTTATCTTCTCTCACCGAGTTCTCCCCAGCCTTTATCTCTAGCTACTCCATTCACTTTAACTACAGTTTTTTTTTTACTCTCCTCGCCTTGTCTCTATTCTTTTCCAGTTTTTCTTCACTATAAAGGATGACTCACATCAACAGAACAGTAGCCAGCTGGGCCACTGAAACCCATATTCCACAGCAAGATTGAACATATTGACACTCTCCCCACCCCACCTGCTTTTTCAGTTCACCAGTTTGATGAAAAACAGAGCCTTTGCATTATTTTCTTTTCTAGTTTGCGTGGTTGATTCTTGGACATTTAATTTCCAGTCATTCCAAACTTTCTTACCTGTATCCATCTGGAACTTTTGCAACTGAACTATATAAATTTGAAATGCGAAGTTATTTTTATCTACTTATGATTTTATTTTCAGGAATGAAAGGTGCATGCATTAAAAAACAGATTTACTAGGCTCACAATAAGACACTTGTAAACAGGAGGTATAAACCTCGGTAGCATTTTAAAAACTGGCAAAAACCAGGCTATCTAATTAAATTAGCAATAGATCGGTTATAGATTATATAATTTTCAGCATCCATCTGGCAACAGGAAGTAAGAACATGGTTGAATGTTTCTCTCCCTACTCTCTAATAAACGAAACCCTTAAAATAATTCAGATAAAGTTGAATTAAAACCTTCTCCTAATACAATAATTTGGCATGACCAAGAGGACGAGCTATTTTTATTGTCAATAGAGTAACAATTCCCGCAAGTTCAGTTCAGCTTTTGGTAAATTCAGGAACATACCCTTTTATTTATTTATTTTATTTATTTATTATTTAAATTTGTATACCGCCCTTCTCCCGAAGGACTCAGGGCGGTTCACAGCCAGGTAAAAATACAATACAATAAATACAAATTAAAATACAATTAAAAAACTTATTAAAATTGGCCAGGATTAAAATTTAGAGCTAAAAACCCATTAAAACCCATTAAAACACTAACCCAGTCCAGCGCAGATGAATAAGTAGGTTTTAAGCTCGCGGCGAAAGGTTCGGAGGTCCGGAAGTTGACGAAGTCCTGGGGGGAGTTCGTTCCAGAGGGCGGGAGCCCCCACAGAGAAGGCCCTTCCCCTGGGCGCCGCCAGACGACACTGTCGCGCCGACGGCACCCTGAGGAGCCCCTCTCTGTGAGAGCGCACGGGTCGGTGAGAGGTATTCGGTAGCAGCAGGCGGTCCCGTAAGTATCCCGGCCCTATGCCATGGAGCGCTTTAAAGACATTCACCAATACCTTGAAGCGCACCCGGAAGGCCACAGGTAGCCAGTGCAGCCGACGCAGGATAGGTGTCACTCGGGAGCCACGAGGGCTCCTCAATCACCAGCGCAGCTGCATTCTGAGTAACTGTAGCCTCCGGATGCCCCTCAAGGGGAGCCCCATGTAGAGAGCATTGCAGTAGTCCAGACGAGACGTCACAAGGGCGTGAGTGACTGTGCACAAGGCATCCCGGTCTAGAAAGGGGCGCAATTGGCGCACCAGGCGGACCTGGTGGAAAGCTCTCCTGGAGACGGCCGTCAAATGGTCTTCAAAAGACAGCCGTTCATCCAGGAGAACGCCCAAATTGCGCACCCTCTCCATCGGGGCCAATGACTCGCTCCCGACAGTCAGCCGCGGACTCAGCTGACTGTACCGGGATGCCAGCATCCACAGCCACTCCGTCTTGGAGGGATTGAGCTTGAGCCTGTTCCTCCCCATCCAGACCCGTACGGCTTCCAGACACCGGGACAGCACTTCGATGGCTTCATTGGGGTGGCCCGGTGTGGAAAAGTACAGCTGGGTGTCATCAGCGTACAGCTGGTACCTCACACCGAAGCCACTGATGATCTCACCCAGCGGCTTCATAGATGTTGAACAAAGGGGGCGAGAGAACCGCCCCCGGCGGCACCCCACAAGTGAGGCGCCGGGGGGTCGACCTCTGCCCCCCCGTCAACACCGTCTGCGACCGGTCGGAGAGATAGGAGGAGAACCACCGATAAACGGTGCCTCCCACTCCCAATCCCCCCAACCGGCGCAGCAGGATACCATGGTCGATGGTATCGAAAGCCGCTGAGAGGTCTAATAGGACCAGGGCAGAGGAATAACCCCTATCCCTGGCCCTCCAGAGATCATCCACCAACGCGACCAAAGCCATCTCAGTGCTGTAACCGGGCCGGAAGCCGGACTGGAACGGGTCCAGATAGACAGTTTCCTCCAGGTGAAGGGGAAACTGATATGCCACCATACTCTCTACAACCTTCGCCGCGAAGCGAAGGTTGGAGACTGGACGATAATTACCTAAAACAGCTGGGTCCAAGGAAGGCTTCTTGAGGAGGGGCCTCACCACCGCCTCTTTCAAGGCGGCCGGAAAGACTCCCTCCAACAAAGAAGCACTCATAATCCCCTGGAGCCAGCCTCGTGTCACCTCCTGAGTGGCCAGCACCAGCCAGGAGGGGCACGGGTCCAGTAAACATGTGGTGGCATTCAATCTACCCAGCAACCTGTCCATGTCCTCGGGAGTCACCGGGTCAAACTCATCCCACACAACATCACCAAGACCGCCCTCAGACGTTCCGTCCGAATCGCTGCAATCTTGGTCCAGACCGTCCTTCAGCTGAACGATTTTATCGTATAGATAACCGTTAAACTCCTCAGCACGTCCCTGCAACGGGTCATCCCGCTCCCCCTGGTGAAGGAGGGAGCGGGTCACCCGAAACAGGGCAGCTGGGCGGTTATCTGCCGACGCAATGAGGGAGGAGGCGTAGCAACGCCTCGCTTCCCTCAGTGCCACTAGGTAGGTCCTAGTATAGGACCTAACTAGTGTCCGATCAGCCTCTGAACGGCTGGACCTCCAGGAACTCTCTAGGCGTCTTCTCCGGCGTTTCATCCCCCTCAGCTCCTCGGAGAACCAAGGAGCCGGTTGGGATCTACGCCGGGTCAGAGGCCGCAAAGGCACGACACGGTCTAAAGCCCCGGCCGCAGCCCGTTCCCAGGCTGCAGCCAGTTCCTCTGCCGTGCCGTGAGCCAGACCCTCAGGAAATGGCCCAAGCTCCGTCCGGAACCTCTCTGGGTCCATCAGGCGCCTGGGACGGTACCAACGTAATGGTTCCGTCTCCCTGCGGTGTTGGGTAGCGGTCAGAAAGTCCAGGCGAAGGAGAGAGTGATCTGACCATGACAAAGGTTCAATGACTCTCGACCATTGACCAGAGACAAAAATCAGGTCCAGTATGCCACCCCCGATGTGAGTGGGGCCATCCACTACTTGAGTCAGGTCCAAGGCCGTCATGGAAGCCAAGAACTCCCGAGCTACCGTCGATGACGAGCCGGCAGATGGCAGGTTAAAGTCCCCCATGACTAAAAGTCTGGGGGTCTCCACCGCCACCCCGGCAAGCACCTCTAGGAGCTCGGGCAGGGCAGCTGTCACGCAGCAAGGAGCCAGGTACGCGACCAGCAAGCCCATCTGACATCTATGACCCCACCTCACAAAGAGGGATTCACACCCGGCTATCTGAGGTACAGTGGTCTCCCTCGGCTCTAGACTCTCTTTAATCACAACCGCCACCCCTCCACCCCTACCCTGGGCCCTCGGCTGATGGAATGCACGGAAACCCGGTGGGCACATCTCAACCAGGGGCACACCCCCTTCATTGCCCAACCAGGTCTCCGTAACGCCTATAATATCCGTGGCACCCCCCTGAATTAGATCATGTATTAGGGGGGCCTTATTGGCCACGGACCGTGCGTTGCATAACATCAGACGAAGGCCCAGGCTCTGAGGGTCCTGACCATCCGGGGAACGGGTAAAGTTAGGGGGATCGGGGCACGCGATCGCCTGCATACATCGAACGCATGACCCCCTATGTCGATACGATCCCCCCCTTCCGCCATATCTGCCCCTCCCACTTACCGTGCCAATAGACTCACCCTCACACAAAGGAACACCCTCCCCCCCCATAACCTCCGAACCCATTTGATAATCGCCACGAGCATGCGCTGGAACTGGTTTCCCTCCCGACGGGCTACCCCCATCACCCCCCCTCCCCCTCCCACCCCTTAAAAATGCCCCGTCTAAAACCCCAAAGGCTCTTTCTTCTCGCATGCCACCTCTGTGGGTCCCAAGACCCGTCATTGAGGCCGGCCCTTGGTAGCGATATGGGCCATTCCTGCGAGGCGGGGGCACCTCGCAGGCGCAAGAGTTCACGTGCAGTGTAGCGCATAGGAAAGTGCGAATCGGCGAGGGATGCTAAGGTGGTAAAATCCCAAAGTAATAGAAATGGTGAGTCTTCCAGCGGGAGTCCAGTTGGTCAAAGGACAAATGGAGCAGGAACCGGATAGCGATGACAAAACAGGAACAGACAGGCCGACAGTCTCCATAGCGTGCCTATGGAAAGCAGTTCTACAATAGATCTTAATCAGGTAGACATGGCTAGCGGTCTGCCCAAGTCCCTAGACCAGTCCAAGCTAGTCCAATCCAGTCCAATCCACTCCATCCCGCAGATGGACAAGCATGACCGCCCAGTTTAGATGACCCATGGTCCGGAATAGAGGGGGGCGGAAATAAAATGGAGCAAGCCAGGCCATAAGGCCACAAAGGAAAATACGATGGAGCAAGCCAGGCCACCAGGGGCCATTCGATGATAAACAGGCCACAAGAGGGGACAAACCTCAGCCACGGTTCCGGCCTCCACTCCCACCGGGGCGTTACCACACCCATCCTCGGTGGGGCTGCCAAATACAAGGCGCCGTTGGACAGGCACCTCGCGGTCCACATAGCCTCGCCGGGCGCAACCAGCGCCGATGGAACTGGCGCCGATGGAACTGGCGCCGAAGGCGCCGGCAAGCCCACCGACAGGCAAAAACGGGCCGGGATTCGCGCCAGCTGAAACCAGGCCGAATCCACACCCCGAAGCCGTCGGAGCCAGGCCGGGATCACCGACGATCTCACGCCGCTGGAATTTGGCCAAGATCGCCGGGGTCGCCGCTGGAAAGGGCTCCGCTAGGCAGGGCTCGCCGCTGGGCCGCTGGGCAGGGCTCCGCTGGGCAGGGCTCGCCGCTGGGCCGCTGGGCCGAGCTCCGCTGGGCAGGGCTCCGCTCGGCTGGGCAGGGCTCCGCAAAACGAGGCAGGGCCGCTCCACTCCCCTCCGCTGGGCAAGGCAGGGCCAGAGCCGAGGCCGAAGCCCGCAACGAACAGCAGGCCTCCCTCGCCTCCCTCGCCTCCATCGCGTCTTCGCTTCGCTTCCTCCAAGATGGCCGCCCCCTTCCGGACCGCCACTCCGTCCCTCGGCCCGTTCTCGGCTGTCGCCTAACCGAGAGGCCACAAACCTCTCCAGCGGCAGCCAGACAGATCGAACCACACGCCGAGGGACCGGAGAAGCCTGGTGAGTCAGCCCGAAGCCTCCATTTCAGGGAAAGCCGCCACCGCCGATTCGGGCTCCTCTAAGCTGCTACCATTCTCGCGCATGCGCAGAGCCTTTTTAGCTTTCTCAGCAAGATTGCAGAACTTCTTTGACTTCTTTTGATTTCCCAGTCTAGCCTGCAGCTCAGGGTTTTCTAGGGGTCTGTGTGTGTCCTAAATAAATCTTACCCTAGTTAGCTTTTTGAGATCAGCCAGGTCAGCCAGATGCTGCCATCTACTGTGGCTATTGTTCAAATAGGAGAAAAGTGACCTACTCTAATGAGCCCGGGAATATATGTCAACACATCTTATCCATGATGTAAAAAAGGTGATCTACCAAAAGGCAAATTATGCTAACTATTTGGAATGGCAGCAAAAATAGATTGTCAAATTATTTACAGTTTTCAGCTCAGGAAGGAGCTTCTGATCTGGCACATCATGGGTTCCGCAGACCCATTCAAAAGGCTGCATAGAGTTGGATTTGAAAGACTGTTTAAAGCTCAGTTACATGTTTTTCTTCTTCTTTAATAAGTTAGATAGTAGAAGACTGTGTCTTACTTTTTATTCTAGAAACTATGAACAATCAGCCAGAAAGATTCTAAGTGCATTTAAAAGTACAGAAAACCCTGGTGTTAAGTGGCATAAGTAATTGGGTGGACTGCTGTTTATTTTCATGAATTTTGAATTATGCTCCCCAAGTGAGTCAAATAACTGATGATTGGAATGGATTTTAGGTTTTGTTGCTCTAGATATAAAATATAGATATATTGATTTTTTTAAAGAACCTTCTCTTTTCCCTTAAATTATTATTAATTATGCCTTGTTCAGTATTAATATTCTGTCCACTCTTCAGTTCATCTTGAAATGATATGCTATAACTTGAACTAATATGTTGGAACATGCTGCTGAAGGACTTATTACGAACTTTCAATATCTATTAAAGAAATAAAATGCTTTAAAAGGTTACAAATTACGGTATAAATTTTAGCTGCTGCACTACATCAAAAGCTGGAGCAATCCCTGAATTTGCAAGCATACAATTTACAATCCACCAAATCTATTATAGGTTTAATGTGAAGAGTTTCTCCATATCAGATCAAAATGAAATTGTTTGCATGCCCTAGACTTCTCAGAGTTCATCAAGGGCATTTTCTAAAGCCTAAAGTACTTTAATACACATAGTTAAAACTTGATTTGGTATAAGATTTGACTGAACCATGAGACATTTTCACTTTTTCCATTTGTTATGGATTTCCACAATTTCTATTAACAAATTTAGGTAGTGAGTGGATTTGAACAGAGCTACTAAAAACCCTAAAGAATGGTGCCAGAATTCTTGTGATTAGGGACATCTTTTGCAGAAACACACGTGGACGAAACAAATCTTGGAAAAAAAAAAACCAGTCCAACAGGAATTGTACACTAGTCACAGAATGCTGAAAAGTCAAAGGACCAGCAGGAAGAATGAAATCCATAACTGGAAGAAATGGCTGACTAGAATCCTAAGTAGAAATATTTCTGCTGGAAAATCAGGAAGCATTCAATACCTTATTGAAAGTTTCATTTTAAGCACATATCCAAAGTTTTGATAGAAATATTTAGGGAGACAGCTAGATGTACAAATATGCACGGGCATAGTACACAAGAGAGACACCCTCAGAATTTGAGTTGGATGGCACATTTTTGCTTTCAATATAAATTATTTCAAAGTACTTACATTAAAAACACCTAATGAAATGGTTCCTTTCAGTATGTTACTGGAAAAGGGTTAAAGTTGAAAATTAAGCTTTCTCCTCCACCTCCTCCTCCTCCTCTTCCTCCTCCTCCACTAATGTACTCTCTTCATGGATTATATTTTTGGGGATATTTACAAATCCCATACTCAGTGAACACTCATTGGACATGTTCTTCAGTACTAATGTAGCAGCATGTATGTTTTAGTGCTAATATGTTGTGTCTGATTGTATATATTATTATTATGATGAGTTTTTATTGTTCAATGTTTTCTTAACTTTTAATGGTTTTAAGCTAGCCAGAGTCACCTCTGGGCAAGTTAGGTGGCAAACAAGATAGATAGATAGATAGATAGATAGATAGATAGATAGATAGATAGATAGATAGATAGATAGATAGATAGATAGATAGATAGATAGATAGATGATGGATGGTGGATAGATGGATAAACAAGTAGGTAGGTAGGTAAGTAGATAGATAACATCTATATATATATGGTCAATATTTTCTATTTGAGGCATATTTATTATGTGTATACAACATGTAAAGTAGTGGTTCTCGATTTGTGGTCCATGGACCTCTGGGGGAGGCTGTGATGTCATCACACGGGATTTGTGAATATTTGATGCAGTCTCGTTCTTTAAATCTTGAGTTCAGTCTTTGTGGCCCATGATTCCATGGCCATGGTCCATGGCCTCAAAAAAGTATGTAAAGGGATGTCCAAGGTGAAGAAAAAGTTGAGACCCGCTGATGTAAAGGATTTCTTTCATAGTGATATCAATATTGTTACACTGTATACCAGTGAGCATGATAATACTTTCATGTTTGCTTTCTAAGAAAATTACCAAGTTTGTCATAATTGCACATTTTCAGTAATGTGTTACATGTTCTTTGAACACCACATTACTGTCTCTCTATGTGTTTGTTCGGTGTGTGTCTGTGTGTGTATCTGTGTGTGTGAGAGAGAGGGAAGGAGGGAGGGAGGGAGGGAGGGAGAGAGAAATTTTCTGCAGGAATTTTTTTTCTCACATAGTATTTACAATTTCCAGTGTAAGTGTGGTGTGCCCAGTGCTGCTATAATTGAGTTCATCCACCTTAGGATGGGTTATCTTCTTCTTTTTACTTCCACTTTTCCCGGAGCCATAGCAATAGCACTTAGACTTATATACCTCTTCCCAGTGCTTTCCAGCCCTCTCTAAGTGGTTTACAGAATCAGCATATTGCCCCCAACAATCTGGGTCCTCATTTTACTGACCTCGAAAGGATGGAAAGCTGAGTCAATCTTGAAACGATGAGATTCGAACTGCCAAACTGCTGACAGCTGGTAGTCAGCCTGCAGTACCTCATTCTAACCACTGCACCACCACAGCTCAATATTTCTGCATAATGTGTCTGAAATAAGTTCATCTGAGCCTTACGTTGATTTGTTTTGTGATCAGTTTGTTTGCTTTCCTGATTATCTGTGGTATTCTCAAGGGTCTTCCACAATATCAATGTTCAGAAGTGTCAATCCTTTATTGCACAGAAATTTAGTATATTATTTCCCCTTTTGATCTTTTTTGAGGCAGTTGCTATCTGTCTCTTGGCCTCTTTTAGAATATCAATTCAAAGTTGGAGACCACTTTTGAGCTCATAGATTTTTTGTTAATCTATCCTGGTTTTTCCAGATCTGTTTCTTCTTTGGTGTTTTTTATAGATGTTGCTACCATGTTATTTTCTGTGTCTTCTCACACCGCTTTGAAATTCTTTCTTCATTTCTGAGATTTTTGCCTTTTGTATATTTGGCTGCTCTTGTTTGTAATTTCCACTGTTTGTTCTGATATCCAATTTGCTTTCTTCTTTGTTGACCATTGTATGTCTCCAGTCACAATCATCCTTAACAACTTCTTTAAGTTCATTCCATAGTTCCTCTGTTCCTCTAGTTTACCTGTGCTACAAATGAAGTTCAGGCCTTTAAATGATTCCTGATGTTGTCTTTAGAAATGGTGGGTTAACATTGTGGAAACTGGCTTTCTCCTTCCATTTTATTTAACTTGGAACAAGCACATGAACAATTTGTGATCTGTTTCACAGTAATCCCCCGGCCACATTGTTGCTGTTATAACTGAGTGTATCCACCTTCTCATACTGATAGGATAGTCAATTTGATTTCTATCCACTGTCCTTGTACATAGACATTGTTCTGATTGTTTGAAGTTTCTGTTAGCAGTGAAAGAATTATTAGATTGGCAAAAACTGATACATCATTCCCCTGCTTTATTTAAGGTTACTAGGCCAAGCAGCCCAACAACTCCATAATATTTCCAATTTTGACATCCCAATCAGAGGTTGTACATCTTGCTTGCATGATTTATTTCAAAGTCACAGCAAGACATGTGGTTTTGTACACACACACATACACATATATTTGACTTGCATAAAAAATCTGGCACCATGCAGAGTTTGTGAATATGCATGTCGTTCAAGTTCACAATATCTTAAAGATAGTGTGTTTGTAGAGAGTAGAGAGGATAACCTTGATGGAGAAAGAGAAGATCTGTTACTAAGGCAACAAGGTGATAGACATTATAGAAGCCCAAATGATGGGTGAAGGATACAAAAACATCTTAGATAGGCACCACCCTAATTTGCAGAATAGATTAAAAAAGGAGGAGGGGAAACAAAATTCTAACTTCCAAGATTCTGTTAAAGTTGCCAATCCTAACAGAAGTAGCTTTAGGCCCACAAAGCATCTATTTCTTGTACTGGTCTACCTAGTACATTTGACACAATTTCTGTCAAGTAAAGAGAAGTAGTTTGGAGAAGTATTCCTTATCACATCATTGAGAATCAACAATCTCTCTCCTTTCTTATTTTAAAAAATAAAATAATGTCTGCTGATAGACTAGCAATTGTCAAAAATTCTAGGAGGTCTGTTTATACAGATCACAATAACATAATCACTCTTGCAGATACTTCATTATGCTGAAGATAACCACCAGATTTTCCTCAAACAACCTTCATTTTCTCATACAAATGGCTGGTGTTTCAACGTTAGAAATATTACCATTCATGAAATACTCAGTCTACAGATGGCCTTTTTTTCCACCCCTACATTCCATGACGCCATTTGGCTTTTAACTATGATGTTCAACCAGGAGAACAATTTGGAAGCAGGTCGTTAATTGTTTGTGGCTTTTACAGATGGAAAAACTGCAATGTATATTCCATCAGCCGAAGCCACAGATAAGGGTGGCAACAACAAGGCACAGACCCCTTCTGGCAAATTACTTGGCCTTCAGGCTGGAGAAATAAGATGTTTTCCAAATGTTGTTTTAGTTCCTGAGGCTGAAATGTTTAGATAAAGAAAGAAGGACTGTGTGGATATTATATTTTACAAAAAGTCTGATTTGTTAAATATTCAGTGATTATAACAATGGCAAAGCTATGAGCCGGGCAAAGTTAAATACATTTGAGCCTTGCCAATTTTAACAAAAGAGGTAAGGAAATGCCTACATTTTGGCTAGACTGTGCTCTTCCGGTTAAAAAAAAAAGAATGTGTTTAAAAGTTTCAAGCAAATGTTCAGGTTTTTAGTGGAGCGTGAAGATGATTATAGAAGTAATATTCAGCCCATACTAAACTTTTATCAGAAAAGAAGTAAAATTTTACCACATTATATTTATATTTCAAACCAACTAACAAGAACATACATTCACAACTGCTGCTTCTTTCTGAAATTGCTTCCACAATTTTCAGTACGTATGTTTAGCAAATAACACAATGAATAGTGCAGGGGTAGTCAATCTTTTTATACCTACTGCCCATTTTTGTATCTCTGTTAGTAGTAAAAAGTTTTAACTGCCCACTGGTTCCACAGTAATGCGCTTTGTATCATCATCTGCGCATGTCTCTCGTGCATTGTGGATTGGGTTTGGGGGGGGTGCCGGCTACCAGCTCTGCTTGTCTCTTACAGCTGGGTGGTGTGGGGGGGAGATGCGTGAGCTATTCTGGGACAAGGCTCTTTTGTTTGCGATCGCACTATAGGGCCATTTAGTTTCACTTACGTAACGTGAACTAAACTTATGCGTGGGTGATACAAATAGTATATTTTCAGAAATTTAAATTGTCATGGGGAATTTTATGAAAACCTAATGAAAATGTTTTTAAATAATGCTATGAATTTTTTTAAAAAAGACAATTAAATTAAAAAAAAGGAAAGTGCTTCAGTATCGGACAAAACCCCTACCACCCACCATGAAAGCTGGAACACCTATTAGTAGGCGGTAGGGACCAGGTTGACTACCACTGGGATAGTGTATATGGGGAACAAATTCTTTCTGTATATATATAAAAAGTAACAATGGAAAATATCTTACAAGCTAGGTGGATTGATAAATACTGATTAATAGGGATACTGTATGTGGTTTGGATCAATCTGATTGGTGTCATTGATTCAACTGGAATTGTAGCTCCAGTCTGACAATTCAAATCAATTTAGACTTTTGAGTCATTTCAGATTGACGTGGCATTTTTCCTAATTGGCTTAGAAAACAACAACAGGTTTAACAATTTCATTTTAATTGTTGATGTAATTGGGAAACCTGAGTCACCTTTGAGGTTCGATTGATTCATTTTTGAATCAAATTAATACATTGTTGTGACCCAGGTTCCTGGACCCGGACTCCTGGACTCGGATGATTCAGAAAGTGAGGGAGAAGACCTGGCAAGCCCTGCTTTTCTTGGGCCCTCTCCCTCCCTGGCACCCACCCAAAGGGAGGAGGAGGGGCCGGCAAGGCCTGATTCTCCCGAGCCTTCTTCTGATTTGGCAACGCCCCAAGAACAGTTTTGGAGTGATGCAAGACTGCGCAGACGTGACCGGCGCGCGCAGCAGAGGAAGCGTTGGGACAAATCCAAAGAATGATGGTCATGCAGTGACATCTGCAGAAACTATAAAAAGGAGGCGGGACTTCCTGGTTTTTTGTCTTGGACAAAGCAATGAATTTGCATGGGCAAACTGTATCAATGGAGGGAAGAATATATTTGTGAGTAATTCTGGCCTTATCTATAATTTCCTCGTTATCTCCAGAAACTTGGCAGGCCCGTGGGTAGACGTGGCCAGGACATTTATCTATGTAAATAAAGTAGAAGAGGAGGCCTTTGACTGACTCTTTGTTGGGAGTATTGGGGGAGGGAAACAGAACATACATCTAACTATTGTGATGGAATCTGAGGCAAGATGATGTGCTCACCTGCAGTTTGCTTTTCCCCCTCCCTCTCTCTCCTTGAGATACTGAAAATAATATTGTGGATTATTTAAATGCTATGTGAAATTACTTCTCGAATTACTCTTCTCTGTCTCTCAGTCTCTTGGAAGAGAAAATAGGAATCTTTTGGCCCTTCTGTTATTCAGCCTGGTTCTCCTGTAGAAGCAGTTGAGCTGGATAAGAGGAAGATTGCAATTTCTCCACAAATGATAGTTTTTGCTGAAGCTCCATCAAGTTATCAGCTGGGAGATATTCGAAAAGCAATTTGACATCCAGATTCTGGATGTTTATATTCTATATTTTGATACTGTTGCTATGTAATGTAACAAATTTTGAATTCTTAGTTATCTTGTAAACTGCTAAGAGAAAGCTAGCAGAATGTGCTACAAACTGGAGCAGGGCTGTCAAACTTGTGGGCCGCCGGCCAGATGTGACACAAGCTGGCTACACCCATGCCTGGTTTAGCAAAGGGGAAAAAAGTCACGATACGTCATGTGACACCGCCATGATGACACGATGCTGCCACCTATTGCCACCGCCTATTGCTGTCATTTGCTGCCTATATGACACCCCTGAATTAGAGAGTTTAGGAAAAAATGTGGATACCCAAAGAAAAGTAAAACAGAAGAATCGAGAGTTTGGAGGAACAAGACTTAGTAAAAAAAAACTTTTTTAAAAAAATGTGATAGCTTGCAAAGATAAATTTGGCTTGACCAACAACAAAAAAGCAGGTTTTTTTTAAATAAATAGTGACTAGATTAATGTGAGGACTGTCTGGAATAGATTCAAAGCTTTTTATACATGGTGAGAAATAATTTGTGCCTTTTGGCAAAAAAAATGAAGGAATTATATCACAGGAAAATTTAAAAGGATTTAAAAGAAGCTTTGAATGTTTATGCTAGAAATTATACATTGGAACTGTATCATGCATTTAGACTTGTGAAACTGGAGCTTGACCAATTATATGCTTTGAATAATGAATATTTATTAAAATGTATTAAGGAGATCTGTTGGGAACAAGAAGAAAAGACTGGTAAACTATTGGCTTCAATTCTGAAACCATTGAAACAAAACAGAGTAATTCTTATCGTAAGAACTTCCATAGGACAAGACCTAGATATTAATTATCAGTTTATAGGATTTTTAAAATGAAGTATATATTGTCTCAATGTAGAGATACCTGATCTACTGAGCAGCTTAATGGTTTTTTTTTTTACATAGGGTTTTTTAAAAAGTCTTTTTGTAAGGAACTTACAGTATCTTTAATTCTGGAAAAAAAATTAGACAGTTGAATCAATTGAATCAATGTTATCACAGAAGCCCACCATATTAAAGGGAGTTCCTTTTGAGTGGTATAAAAAACTGAAAGGAGTGTGTACCTCCTATTTTGCTAAAATATATGCTAAATCGTTTGATAAAGAGTTTTTATCTTCATCATTCTTTGAGATTTATATCATGTCTATCTACGGTTAAAATAGGAAATGGTTCTATAAACTGTGCAAGCTATTGACTGATATACTTGTTCCACAGAAATGCAGCGATGATGACTGTTTCTTTGGGATAAAGACAGCAAAGATATTAACTCTAAGCTGGCATAATCTAGTTTTATGAAAGGACATTATGCTTCTAATAATATCAGACTTTGGTACACATTCTAGCCATGTATTCTGATAATAAGCAAACATCCTGAAGGATGTTTTAAAAAAACCTGGTTACCATCCTTTTTCTGTGGAATTGTAATACATGTGAAGACAGTGTATTGTGATATCATTTGGCTATACATTAATAATAAAATAGGGCAGGTTTTTGGGAGAAAGTTAAATAATAAAGAAGTTAATATTTGGCTAAATTATATATTCCAAACTTGGAATATATCTAGTTTTGAGGCGCTTATGAACTGTGCCACCCACAACTAAAAGGGGAAAAGATCAGTGGTGGGATTCAAATAATTTAACAACCGGTTCTCTGCCCTAATGATTTCTTCCAACAGTTCACCAAACGGCTCAGAAAGTTAACAACTGGTTCTCCCGAAGTGGTGCGAACTGGCTGAATCCACCACTGGAAAAGATGTAATCTTGGAAGGATGTAATCTTGGAAGGATTCTAAAAAACAAACCCTGGCTTTGACAATTTTCTGCTATATGATGGCTTTATATTTGTTGTGATCCAGGCCCAAGTAGATATTACCAGACACAATCAGTCCTAAACAAACATATTTTATTAGAACAGCTGAGAATTATTTCATTCTCATCTTAGTCCAAATTAAGTCCAAACAAAGTCCTTCAGAAAAAGTCCTTCGGCCTTATCACAAACCTTTGTCTTCTTTGGAATCCTGCCAAAGGCTTTTCTTTGCAAGAACCCCACAAAGTTCAGAAACAGGAGACACCGACAAGAAACAATTGTAGCAATTGTTGCTTTCCTATAAAGAACCCAAGAGCTGTTGCTGCTCTTTTAAACCTTATGGGTGGGGCAATCATCTCCTGGCCTTACTCCCGAGCCGTCCTTTTTGCTTTAGCTGCTCTTGCCTTCTGGCAGCTCTTCTCATGTGTGCACTAGGAACAGGCTCCTCTTGTTCGTCTGCCTCTCTGCTGTCCGCCTCTGAAGGCTCCGGAGTCTGTGCATCGCTCCCAGATGGCCCTGGCCCCATCTCTGCCTCCGACACAGAGCCCTCATCCAGGCCTTCCCCTGACTCCAGGACTGACCCATTGTCCTCCCCTCACTGTCCGACTCCACTGCCAGCTCCGCAAAATGCTGGCAGACAACAACAATAATAACAGAAAGGAAGAACTTGGCAATGTAATTCTGTTAGGACGACATTTAACTCATTTAAACGTTATCCAAATAAGTAATTACCCCATATTTTTATCCCTTAACATACAGGTTTGGATGAACTAATTTGATTGTATTTAAAATTTTTGAACTTCTATTTTTGTTCTTCTTTACCTGTACTAAGAAAGGTTATCTGCTTTGGTGCCTGACCTGTGGAACAGTTCCCCCCACCCAATACTCAGACCCTACTGTGCTGGTGTTATGAAAGGCCATGAAGACCTGGTACCTCTCCAAATTTTGAGGTGGGGGAATATTAGTTGGGAGTTCCAGAATGGATACATGCATCTAATGTGGTTTTAGTTGATTTTGTTTTAATGTAAAGAGGTTGTGTTGTTGTTTTTGCTGCTATTGCTGTCCTTTCATTATTGATTGTTCATTCACCATCCAGAATCTCTTAATAGAGGGATGGCCCAACAAATTGGATAAATAATTAAATAAATAATAAAAGTTTGTTTGTTTGTTTAAAAAAAACAAAAACAAACCCAGAGCATTCCACAGTCTTAATATATATGAATAAGATTTTAGATTGTTCATCAAATGTTACATTGCATAATTCTTTTACACTGGATGCATACGTTTCTGGTAAAGCAGCAAATATGTGTAAGTTGGTTAATTGTCAATTCCACATTGTGAGTCTCTACCAGAACTATGTTGTAAAAATTCAGATGACCATTCTGTTTTCTACTATCTAGCATATTCTCCCATTGGTGTTTATTTTAGTTAGCTTTCCTTTTGCAGAGCACTGAACAGCAAAAATGTCCAATCTTTACCAGGAAAAATAAAATCACCCCTTCTGTTGGGTGAATAGAAGATTAAGAAGTGCATCTCAGCCACGATGCTATCCTTTGTCAAACTAAATAACCTAAGGCTGGAGACTTTATCTTTGTGTCTTAGTTCCACCAGTTCCATGTTAGGTATATGCTGCATTGAGATATACAGCTGAAAACTAACACTGTATTACAGACACTTATTGTGGCCTCAGAGCTATCTCCTTTGCAGTAAAGGAGATCTTTGTTGTTTATTGATTGCATGAAAAGCCAGTTTGTTCTTGCTATAACTTCCAAGCCTAGTGAACAAGTAGATTGATTTTTTTTTTGTTGCTGTTGTTTTGATTTTAGGTTTCCTGGCAGAGGGATTCCCTTACCTATGTATATTCACTTCAAACTGCAAGTAGAAGTTTCCTTTTTTTTCCCATCTCTATTGCTCATTATTCGCTGAAGGTTAAGGTTAAGGTGTGGGAAAGGCATAAAAATGTTTCATTCATAAAGCCTTCTATTTTTCTTTCTGCGACAACATCCCTCTTTGCAATCTTTGTATGGTATCAATAACCCAATAGGCATCATTGACTTAGTCTGTGTCACGGGTGTCAAACTCACCACATCACATTACTGTCACGTGACATTTCATGTTTTTTTTTCCATTCACGGAGCTGGGGTGGGTGTGTTCTGCATGTGACACATCCGGCACATGGAACACCAGTTTGACACATCTGGTCTATGCCATACACCAAGTTGGGAAAATGCATGTTACTCCAAATGTTACTAAACTGGAAATCCCAGAGCCCATGCCTTTGACCATGTCAATATTTGTAACTCAGATTTCAGAAAACCTGGGTATGTAACCCTAATACCAGAATCATTTCAAGATATTTTTGATGATTAAAGCATGGGACTAGATGGAGCCTCTTCTCTGTTTCATGAACAGGAGTCTGTTGACACAGTGAGAAGAGGTGAAGAGGTTCTGCTTAATGTAAGAAGAAAAGAAGTAGCCCAGGAGTATTGTAATTATATAAAAATAAAACAATCCAACACCCCCAAGTTGCTACCATATAAAATAACACTTTCTGTCCTGTTATGACTTTCTTTCTTTATGATTTGGTATGGGTTATGTTTTCCTTTCTATAAATGGTCAGATCCCAGTTTAAACAAAGAATGTTCCTGGGCTGTGTTTCAGAGAGGGGGTGGGGTGGAAGAAAAACCCACTTTTATAAAATTTAATTAATTTCACACCCATCATATAGTATAGGTTTGTTCCGTCATCCCTAAATGCTAAAAAAAAAAAAAAAGAGTTGGATCAAATATTGCAACTCATCGTGACTCAGGGATATTTAGCACTATGTTTAAAGTCTCTTCTGTAGAACAACTAGTTCAGAGGTGTCAAACTCATGTTGTCACAGCATTGTCATGTGATGTATCACAATTCCCCACCCCCCTTCACCAAACCAGACATGGGCATGGCCAGCACGTGATGCATCTGGCCCACGAGCAGTGAGTTTGACAGCCCTAAACTAGTTTAAATGCAGCGGAGTTAAGAGATGATGGTTTCATTCAGGAAGCTGATCACTTCTCAATCCAAGATGTCCACCATGAATTGAAGTAGTATGGATTTGTTAAGTTGGTCCTACCAGACTCAAATCTAACAGTACTGAATGATCTCTGCCAATGTCTAGTCCCTTGAAGGCAAACGTAAGGCATGCATGCTGGAAGTGGCACACAGAGTCATCTCTCCAGGCACGCGAGCTGTCATTCATTGCTCTCTAGGCATGCGCCAGCCAGCTGATCTTCATGCGCGTTTCCAGCGGGAGAGCTGAAAACCAGAAGAGCAGCCACTCAGTACGCATGTGTGCTCTGGGAAGATGATCTTCTGATTTCCGGCGCGTGAATGCGTGAGTTGTGACCCAGGTTCCCGGACTCGGACTCCTGGAGGAGGATGATTCAGAGAGTGAGGAGGAGGAGCTGGCAAGGCCTGCTTCCCCTGGGCACTCTCCATCCCTGGCACCGACCCAGGAGGAAGAAGAGGTGCTGGCAAGGCCTGATTCCCCCGGGCCTTCTTCTGATTTGGCAACGCCCCAAGAACAATCTTGGCTCGATGCGAGACTACGCAGATGTGACCGGCGCGCGCAGCAGAGGAAGCTTTGGGACAGGCTCAGGGAATGATGAGTCACGGAGCAACACCCACAGAGAATAAAAGCAGGAGGCGGAGCTTCTTGGCTTTTTGTGTTGGACAAAGCAGTGAATTTGTGCGGGCAAACTATTTCATGGATGGAAGAATCTGTTCGTGAGTGACTCTTGCTTTATCTATAATATTCTAGTTATCTCCAGAGATTTTGGCAGGCGCGTGGGAAGACGTGGCCAGAATATCTCTGTGCCAGAAGGAATCCAGCCAAGTGTAAATAAACTTGAAGAAGTTTATTTCTTTGACTGACTTTTTGTTGGGAGTTTGGGAGGGGGAAACAGAACAGCATGTCAGCTACCTGGTCTTTTGGTTTCTGGTACGCATGCATGCATGAAAACCAGCTGGCCAGTGCGCATCATCTTCCAAGCATGTGCATGCTCTCTGGGCAGCTGCTCTTCATTTCTGGCGTGTGTGTGTGTGTGTGTGTGTGTGTGTGTGTGTGTGTGTTCGTGTATGTTCCCATTTCAATCCTCGGTGCCGAAAGGATTCGCCAACATTTGTCTAGTACTTCTCTAAATAAAGTTACATATCAGAAAACATCTGCTTGTAAAAAGATGTATTAAGGAAAAAGTATGCTTCTGAAAGTTGCAAACAAAAAGGGATACTTATATTATAGAAGCTATTTAACATTAGAAACATTTATGCCAAAAAACTAGCACTGGGAAAGTTTACATAACAAAGAACTTTAGAGAAATTTGTGGGGAAAAGGAGCTTTAAAGAAATTATATTTTAAAAAGGAAAGTTACTTTCAATAGCTTCACCTGTGAAGAAAATTGTGAACAAAACGTCCCTACTGACATAAAGTGAAACAAATTTATACTGCCTACCAAGATCCTCACCAGTTTTAGGCTGCTTTCCCTTTATAATTCTAATCCACGTTGCCTGAAACCATATGTGATTTCATATGGCTTTCTATCACAGATTGCATGGATTAGGACAGGTCTTCTGGCCTCATTTCCCCATGCATAAAATGGGACAGTTATCCGTTGTCCAAAAACTGGCCTACCCTAAGTGCGATTTCTAGATCATTTTAATATGTGCTGTAACTTTTGCATTGCATTTTATTACAGAAGTGCTGCAAGATAATGAATAATTAAAAATGGCATAAACAAAATCTAATGGAAAAGGAGGATTGATTAATATCCCTCCACTTCCCCCCCCCACCACCTGTATTGTACTGTATGTTGTGCCAACCCATCCTTGTCAGAGGAACACGTTTTTTCTAAGCAGAACATTATCCTAATGCATTAATGTTTGGAATTATAAAGTAGTTAGCACATTTTCAATTACATAGCACATTTGGCAATTAATGTTTTGTTAATCATCCAGGTCCTAATTTTATGATACCTTTAAAAGAATTATCTTACCCACCGCCTAGGTAAAATGATAGTTTATTGTCAGTGAATACTAAGTTAGACTTGAAATTTTGCAGATTTGAACAAATGCACAAATGCAGATTTGTTCAAAGCAGCTTCTGATATTTCATGTTAGCCATTAGGAGTTAAAGCATTTCCTTTTTTTTTTTCACCCTTTTATTGCAACTCAACATTGATGAAATGAAAAGATTTTCCTTTTCACAAGTACTTTTTTATCTACAGTTCTGGGTTATTAGAGTAGACTATTGGGGGAATTTAGCTGCTCTCTATTCATATTTGTCATAGTGGTTTTTTTTTTCCAGTTTTATTGTTGATTTTAATTTATTGATGGTCACCCAGAATCATAGATGTGAAATGGATGAATATATACATTATATGGATATATGCATGCACAGATGAAGAAAAGAAAGAAAGAAAGAAAGAAAGAAAGAAAAAGAAAGAAAGAAAGAAAGAAAAAGAAAGAAAGAAAGGAAGGAAGGAAGGAAGAAATAGGAGAAAGGAAGAAAGAAAGAAAGAAAAGGGAGAGTTCCTATTGCTGATTCTGTTCATTTAATTATTCTACATGTTTTACTCATTAGTTTTACCTGATATATTTAGTACTAAGAGCCCTGGTAGCATAGTACTTAGAATACAGTACTGCACAGCCTGGAGTTGGTTCCTGAAGAGCTCAAGATTGTCTCAGACTTCTACTCTTCCAAGGTTGGTAAAATGAAGACCTAGATTGTTGGGGATAATATGGCGACATTTTAAACTTCCCAGAGAGTCCTGTAAAGCAGGGATCCCTAACCCCCACCCCCCAGTCCACGGACCGGCATTAGTCCGCGCCATGCCAGAAACCAGGCCCTGCAAACAAATGAAGCCCCATCCATGGGATGCAGGCAGCATACTAAACCATAGCCCCTCCGGTCCATGGAAGAACCTCTTGCAGTGGAACTGGTTCCTGGTGCTCAAAAGGTTGGGGTTAGGGCTGCCAAAAAGCACTATGGGACATTATATATGTCTAAGTGCTATTGCTGTGATTTAATATTTTGAATTACATATTGCTAGGGGACATTGGTAATCAACAGGATAACAAATTAAATTGGCTTAAATTGGATTTTTAAAAGTGAATTTTAGCAATTTTAAATGGGGTTTTAATTGACGGTAATTTTTAACTTCAGGCTAATTTTAAATAAGTTTTTTAAAGGTATTTTAACGTGTATATTTGTATTGTTGGTTTTATCTTGCCTGTACACCGCCCTGAGTCCTTCGGGAGAAGGGCGGTATAAAAATCAAATCAAATCAAATAAATAAATAAATAAATAAAATAAAATAAATACACCCATAAAATTAAATTGGCACAAAAGTGTATAGAAAAGCTGCAGAAGAAATACCCTTTCAAACCTAAGTAACAAATAGAATACGAGCAGCCTTGCAAATGCTTCCTTTCCTGACTTCAATTTTTTATCCGTGGAAGAGATCTGTGAATAGATGGGCCTGTGAGTGTGACAGAATATACTGACAATATGTAATTAAATAATTAAAATAAAAGAATGTTAAAATAACTATGGGCCTTCTGGGAGATTGAGCTTTTGGCATGCTTTTTTGAAAAGCTGGCCAAAAAACACAAGGCTAGGAGCGTTCCCAATAGATAGAGATTTATAAAAATGTAAAGATCAAGGCTTTGCTTTGGACCTCAGCCAGATGTATTATTTGATGGAAAACATGAGACTGTAGGGGACTGAGAGAGTTCACATAGGGAGATGCAATCATATCCAAAACGTGCTGTGCTTCAGTCATTTGGGGGTTTAAAAAAAATCATAATCAGTTATGTTGTTTTATGTATTGCAGTTTCTTGCTTGCGCTCAATGGTTTTGGGCTTGCTGTCAATGAAGTCTCCATTACTGGGAGAGAATAAAAAAGTCAGTTGCAATGAAATCATCTGAGACCTTTTTTTTTTTTTTTTTAATTCTGATCTAGAGAGCAGTTGACATGCAGCTGCCTTTCCTTTAGGCAAATTTTAACATTCATTCTTTTCCAGCAGAACTGTCATCTGGATGTTTTGTACAAACATAGAATCATGTTGCACAGTGTTAAAACTCAGGTCAAATCAAATGGGAGTGTAAGAAGTTAAGCATCAACCAGGTCATTTAATATTTATTTCACTGTTGCATTCTTAAACAAACAGACATCAACAACAACAACAAAGAAAGTTACATAAGAGCATACGTATGTTTTTGAATTTTATACATTTTTTCAAGACCCATAGTTATTTTAATGGCAGCTCAAATAGTGTTTCTGATTCTTTTCTCCTGATTAACCCATAAAGTAGACTACGTGATTAGCTGTCTGTTTATTCAGATAATCATTTCCAGAAACAAATGGCAAGACAGTGGAGAATTCCGTTCTGCTCAAGTGAGGAGGGATGTGGGATTTTTAGACTTCGTTAAAAAGTTACTCACCAGAGAGTTAAAGATTAGAAAGAAACCCTTTTGACAGCTAAATAATCATTCCTGCCCTTCCCTCAAGAATTCAAGGGGGAAAAGTATTCATTCTAGATTCTTCTCTTTGGACACACATACTAACACTTTCATGGAAAAAGTGTATAGGAGGAGATAGCTGTGTTAGCCTACCAGAAGGATTTAGGTAGCACCTTTTAAATTAAATAATTTACTTTTGTAAAAAAACCTTGTTCCTCTAAAATGGTACTATTAGAGTTCTGGGTTTTGGCTTCATGAAAGACTCACAGAAAATTCATCAGGGAGTTAAAATAAATGTTAGTGGTAACTTCCGAGTGAGGGAACAGTGAACTAAGAGGTCTCTGAAGTAGTGGAGATGATATTGTGCCAAGACCAGCAGACCAATGACTAGTTTATTTATTTTATTTTTTTTATTTATTTATTTTGTCACAACAATATACATAAGCATCACACAAAAAGATTATATAGTATATAAACATATATATGAAGAAATATAAGGAGGTATAAGCATATAGAATAGAATAGAATAGAATAGAATAGAATAGAATAGAATAGAATAGAATAGAATAGAATTTTATTGGCCAAGTGTGATTGGACACACAAGGAATTTGTCTTGGTGCATATGCTCTCAGTGTACATAAAAGATACGTTCATCAAGGTACAACATTTACAACACAATTGATGATCAATATATCAATATAAATCATAAGGATTGCCAGCAACAAGTTATAGTCATACAGTCATAAGTGGGAAGAGATTGGTGATGGGAACTATGAAACGATTAATAGTAGTGCAGATTCAGTAAATAGTCTGACAGTGTTGAGGGAATTATTTGTTTAGCAGAGTGATGGCCTTCGGGAAAAAACTGTTCTTGTGTCTAGTTGTTCTGGTGTGCAGTGCTCTATAGCGTCATTTTGAGGGTAGGAGTTGAAACAGTTTATGTCCAGGATGCAAGGGATCTGCAAATATTTTCACGGCCCTCTTCTTGATTCGTGCAGTATACAGGTCCTCAATGGAAGGCAAGTTGGTAGCAATTATTTTTTCTGCAGTTCTAATTATCCTCTGAAGTCTGTGTTTTTCTTGTTGGGTTGCAGAACCGAACCAGACAGTTATAGAGGTGCAAATGACAGACTCAATAATTCCTCTGTAGAATTGGATCAGCAGCTCCTTGGGCAGTTTGAGCTTACTGAGTTGGCGCAGAAAGAACATTCTTTGTTGTCCTTTTTTAATGATGTTTTTGATGTTAGCTGTCCATTTGAGATCTTGCGATATGATAGAACCCAGAAATTTGAAGGTTTCTACTGTTGATACTGTGTTGTCAAGTATTGTGAGAGGTGGAAGTATGGAAGGGTTTTTCCTAAAGTCTACCACCATTTCTACGGTTTTGAGTGTGTTCAGTTCCAGATTGTTTTGGTTGCACCACAAGGCTAGTCGTATATATATATATACAAGAAGGAAAAAAAGAAAAACAATAGGACAGGAACGGTAGGCACCTTTGTGCTCTTATGGACGCCCCTTATGGTCCTCTTAGGAATGGGGTGAGGTCAATAGTAGAAAGTTTTTGGTTAAAGCTTTTGGGATTATGGGAAGAGACCACAGAGTCAGGTAAAGTATTCCAAGCACTGATGATTCTGTTACAGAAGTCATATTTTCTACAATCTAGATTAAAGCAGTTAACATTAAGTTTAAATCTATTGGTTGCTCTTGTATTATAGCAATTAAAGCTGAAGTAGTCTTTAACAGGAAGGACATTACAGTATATGATTCTATGAGTTAATTTTAGGTCTTGTCAAAGGCAACGGAGTTCTAAGTTTTCTAAGCCTAGGAGTTCTAAGTCTAAATTCGGTCCAATCGATAGAGAAAGGAAGAGAGATCACCCACTTGTTCTCCAGACAGTTGCTCCTCAAGAGGAGACAGCAGAACAGGGGTCAATTTGTGGATTTGAATGCTGGGAAATAAGGAAAGCCATCAAGATCAAATCCTATGACATTTTTAATGAAGCAAAGATTAATATTGTCAGGACCAAAAGAAAGGAATATAAACTTAACCTGCTTGATCAGGGTTAAAATAATAAATAATAAAGTTCTGGGTACCCTTTGTGGACTTTTCGCTGAATCTGCACAGAAGTGTTTAATGATTTTTGGATTTGTGAATAGATAGTAGGATGAAAGAAGTATTTTATGTAAAAGAAATATTAAGTTTGCATGTAATTGTTATAAAGAAGATTGCAGCCACTCTTTAAATATTTTTTCTCTTTTTCTTTTTCTTTCTGTATTTATTATTTTTTTGCTTTTCTCTCCCCCCTCTCTCTATATATACTGTATAGTACCATATATATCTATATCTATATCTATATCTATCTATCCCCCCCCCTCTCTCTCTATCTATCTATCTATGGTACTGACTTTATTTCCTAAATTATTTATAATTGTTATGTCTTTTCAAAAACAAATCTGTGTCACCTGTTACCACTTCCCGGTTACCACTTCAGAAGTTACAATTTCTATGGCAATTTGGTAGGACTGGCTGAATTATCACTTTATAACTGCAGCTTCTAATATTGTTTGCATACCATATTGGGAACCATAACAGGAACTCATTCATACTGAAATATCAGCTCACAAATAATATTTGCCAACGAATTAATTTGGCATACTGAATCTCTAATTATCAGGGCTTTGTTTTTTTTGTTTTGTTTTTTTTGGTAAAAGTTTTTTTTATTAATAATACAATTAAAAACATTGGACATGGTGTGACTTTTCTGGTTTGAACATTTTCAACAAGTTTTACCTTACAACAAATACAGTTCATTTTCGCTATGTAAGTATATACAGTCTATCACAATTCAAATACATAAATTCTTTCATCTGTGAAGATTACATCAATACCAATACCATTCCTATTTGTCACAGAATACTATCATAACATTTTTTTAAACTTTCAACTTATCAATAATCCTTTATCCTGACATTCCTTCTCCTCTCCAACCAATGATACATTTTATTCCAGATTTCACAATATTCCATTTCAGTCTTATCTTTGAATTCTAGAGTCAACCTGTCCATTTCAGCACAAGTCAGTATCTTGTTTAATACCTCTTCTTCTGAGGGGGTCTCTTTATTTTTCCAGTTTTGTGCGAAGACCAATCTTGCTGCCGTTAGAATATGTAACATTAAATATATTATTCCCTTGCTATATTTGTCCTTTGTAATACCCAATAGAAAGAGTTCTGGCTTTAACTCTATATTTTGAGTTAATATCTCTTCCAGCCATTGTTTTATCTGGTGCCAAAAATCTCTGGCTTTTGGTCATTCCCACCACACATCAGGGCTTTGTTGATAACTGGATGTCCATTACTTTAACGTACAGTAAAACTTCCATGTATCAATGGATCATTGTGGGTGCAAAATTATCAAGACAACATTTTCAGATCAATTTACCCACAATGCTTTCAAATCAGGTTGGTTTGGATGTTCAGAAGCTAGCCAGTAAATGCCCATATTATCAAATATGGTAAAATCCAGAAAGTAATGTGTTCAAACCAGCCTTCACTTTAAAAACAAGGATGCTTGACTAAAATCAATCTATACATTGGCTGTGTTTGCTCAACATTTATAAGCAGCAGAGGTGGTATTCAGCAGGTTCTGACCAGTTCTCGAGAACCGCTAGAGGAAATTTTGAGTAGTTCGGAAAACTGGTAAATACCACCTCTGACTGGCCCCGTCTCCTTCTATACTCTGCCTCCTGAGTCCCAGCTGATTTGGAGGAAATGGGGATTTTGCAGTAACCTTCTCCTGGAGTGGGGTGGGAATGGAGATTTTACAGTATCCTTCCCCTGCCATGCTCACCAAGCCACACCCACCAAGCCACACCTACAGAACTGGTAGTAAAAAATTTTGAATCCTACCACTGATTAGCAGCTTATTTTCTAGACTTTCTAGAAGATTGTGTAAAGGTAGCTGCTAGATAGGTATGTTATGCAAATTTACCCATGATAATTGTATGATGTGCAGACATTTCTCCACATTTCAACCTAAAGTTCTAATCTGAATAGGATAAATTATACATGGGAAGTAAGATTACCTGCCACTTCATTCTCTTTAGCAAGAAAGACAAAAGGTTTGCAAAAGCTGATAAAACTTGTTTCCATCCCATTCTCTTTAATAGGGGGCAACTTTAACATGGCAACTGAGAAAACAAAGACTGAAACTTGCTTTCTTTTCTGTGGTAATCTCAGTCCAGTTATGGATAAACTATATTTTATCTCATGTAAGATAAATAAATAAAAAGTGAGGGGAAGATTGTGCCCTCCATAAGTAAGTTAAAAAGGAACTTCTTCTAATTTAAGCCACAATGTACCGATTTGTTTAAAATTTCTGAAAGGAATTAATATAGCTCTCAATATATAAATTAATCTAAAAGATTAATTGACAGGAATCCAGTTAAAATATGGTTGGATAAGAATGTAATAAATAAATTAATAAATATCAGTTGTTGTTGTTATTGTTGTTGTTTGCGGGGGGACTCAGATACCAAGGATCTCCCTTTTAAAGCCAAAGCTTTAGAATGTTAGAATGAAAATTACATTGAATATGTACCATTATGGACCACATTAAAGAATTATTATTTGGTACCTTTGGAAACTTGGCAAGTGGTCGGTTCCAAGTATACAAGGAATTCTGTGATATTTCTGACACTGTAATCAATAGAAACCAGGCAAGAAATTAAAATTTAACCTTAGTTCTCATGAGAGATTGGCTCCTTGAAATAATCCTTATTTGAAAATGAATGAAAGGTAAATGGAGAAAATGATGTTGTACCTGGATTGTCCTAAAAAGAGTGGTTACATGTTCCTGGAAGGATGCCTGTATACCAGATTCTAAAACGTGATTGAGGAAAATTTGTTAATCTCCTTATTAGGGTTTCATGAAGCATTCTACTTTGGAAGGAAAAATAAATACATCTGATTTAAGGAGGTATTTGATAGGGCACTTTGAATCATATTTTCCCTTTTGAATCCAGATTGCAGTTCAGTCTTATACTATATATATAAACCTTAAACACTCATTTAAGTCTTAAGTTAAATCTCTATTTCCATATGAAACAGAACTGCAAGTAAATTTAAATTTATCACTGGGTGTGCTTGAGGAAGATACTGTATATTATATTCACTCCATTCTCTTAAAGTTATTTTTATGGAAGAATCTGTAAAATATTTACTGTGAAGCAAGTGAATATATATGGAACTGATTTTGCCTGCTAAGGTATTTTACCATTATGAGAGTATTTTTTTTTATTCCACACTGGGTCTTCTATTAGTGAAGGAAGCTGTAGATATTCTGTATATCAGGATAGTTGAAATAAATTGTCACTACTAATACAGGATATGAATATGTTTGTTTTATGTATTAGCTACTATGCTGAAACAAAAGGAGCAGAGTTTATATAATGAAAAAAAATCAGATTATTTCAAGTATTAATTAGATATGAAATAGAATGTAGGAGAAATATGGGAGAGAACTTTGAGTCACTTTTCAATTAAAAGGTTATGTATATTATTAGGAAGTTTGGGTCTTATATTTTACCTATAGTAGAAAGAATACGTATTTCTGAATTTGAACTCTGTACAATGTGCTTCTGATTGTTTTAATTAAAGGAACTTGTTATGAGCAAAAATCTGTGCAACATATGAGAAAAAAAATGTTTTCAGAGAAATAGTCCCCCTATATATGTAGAATAATTAATCCCTAACATATATAAACAATATTTTTAAAGACTACTGTGATGATAAGAAGTAATGTTTTGTAAATTTCTGAATGCTCAGGATTTCAGCAAGAAATAAAAGTTAAATTTAAGAATAAATCAATGTTGGTCTTCTAACATCTGGGATGCAAAAATTAGGTGAGGCACCAACTATCTCTGCTGCTGTCCTTCTGGTCCCTCAGATTTTCACACCTCAGAGACTATAGGAAATATATGAGTATTTTCTGGAGTTCTTATGACCTCTGAATCCAAAACCATTCATCCTGTACAAAAAGGTAAGTTATTTTTAGTGTGGAAAAGGAAATTATTCAAACTGTCACACATGAAGGCAAACACTCCTTGTGCTAAGCTCTAACCAAACTAAATCCATATTTCTGTTCGGATTGTTGGGGTTTTCAGTTGAGTGGAAGGCAAGAAATTATACAGGTATATGGAGATGACTAGGGAAACTATTTCAGAACATTTCCAATGAAGAGTCAACTTTATTTTAACACGTTTTTACAAATGCAAATAAATGTATTGCTTTTATTAAAACAAGTACAGTAAATTTAGATGAAATGGACTGATTTAAGGTGCCAATGTTTTTGTCATGAAAAAGTAACACAACTACTTTTTAGGGTGTTGTATATACCTTTTTCATAATAGAACCAATAATTCACAATAATTCAACCCATGAAAGATGTAAAGTAGTAATTACAACAAAGCTGCTAGTCAATTTTTTTAAATTCTTTGCATATGACTTTGAATACACCCACTCTTTTATAATGTTGGACAGTTCCTTTGACAAGTTCAATTAAGGCCCCATTTACTTTTGTCACTCCTTTTGTGCCTATTTGCAGACAACAGCAATAGGTACTGCATTCATTCAGTTGTTCACATTTAGACAAAAGATAGAGGTAGTTGATTCTAAGGCATTTGTATTTGCATGCGATCAACCTTACACTTAGAAACAAACAACCCTACTCTCTAATAAACAATTTGGTTTCAGGAAAAAATTATCATGTAACTTACAACTTCTCCACTGTAAAAACATATGGCCTATAAATCTTGATCAAGGCAAAACAATAGATGCAATTTACATAGACTTCTGCAAAGCTTTTGACTCAGTAGTACATGATAAACTTCTCCTAAAACTAAAATCCTACGGCATTTCAGGACCCCTTCACAATTGGATATCTGCTTTTCTGTCTAACAGACAACAAGTGGTCAAAAGTGGCAATGCTCTATTAAACCCTGTTCCTGTCAAGAGTGGCGCTCCTCAAGGCAGCGTTCTTGGACCAACACTCTTCATACTATACATAAATGATCTTTGTGACCATATCACAAGTAATTGTGTTCTCTTTGCTGACGATGTCAAACTATTTAACACCACCGACAATATATCTATCATTCAAAAAGACCTTGATCATCTAACTGCTTGGTCTAAAATTTGGCAACTCCAAATCTCAACCAGCAAATGCTCAGTCTTACATACTTGATGGACATTACCTTACAGATGACCCCCACCCTGTTAAAGACCTTGGAGTTTTCATATCAAATGATCTAAGTGCCAAAGCCCACTGCAACTACATAGCAAAAAAGGCTCTAAGAGTTGTAAACCTAATCTTGCGTAGCTTCTTTTCCAAAAACACTATACTACTAACTAGAGCATATAAAATATTTGCTAGACCAATTCTAGAATACAGCTCACCTTTCTGGAACCCTCACCACATTTCTGACATCAATACAATTGAACGTGTCCAGAAATATTTTACAAGAAGAGTTCTTCACTCCTCTGAAAACAACAAAATACCTTATCCCACCAGACTTGAAATCCTAGGCTTAGAAAACTGAGAACTCCTTCGCCTTCGACAAGACTTAAGTTTAACTCATAGAATCATCTATTGTAATGTCCTTCCTGTTAAAGACTACTTCAGCTTTAACTGCAATAATACAAGAGCAACCAATAGATTTAAACTTAATGTCAACCGCTTTAATCTAGATTGCAGAAAATATGACTTCTGTAACAGAATCATCAGTGCTTAGAACACTTTACCTGACTCTGTGGTCTCTTCCCATAATTCCAAAAGCTTTAACCAAAAACTTTCTACTATTGACCTCACCCCATTCCTAAGAGGACCATAAGGGGTGTGCATAAGAGCACAAATGTGTCTACCGTCCTGTCCTATTGTTTTTCTTTTTCTTCTTCTTTATATATATATATATATATATATATATATATATATATATATATATATATATATATATATATATATATATATATATACACATACATATATATATATACACATACATACATATATATATATACACATACATACATATATATATATATACACATACATACATATATATATATACACATACATACATATATATATATATACACATACATACATATATATATATACACATACATACATATATATATAGGTCTTTGGTTATTCGGGTTTTCTCCCATGTAATTTTACGCGGGAGAAAACCCGAATAATCAAAGACCTACATACAAACACCCGCGAAAACCTCAGAAAACATACATATATATATATATAGGTCTTTGGTTATTCGGATTTTTTTTTTTTTTTGGTGAGGCACATGTATATGTTTTATTTTTATTTTTTTATTTTTTTTAAAAAAAAATTAACATTACAAACAAACAAAAAAGAAAATACATTTTTCCACCCTTGTGCTATACATAAAAAAAAAGGAAGATTTGGGTCTTCGGATATATCCTCATGATTGCCAAAATCCACGTTCTCGAGGTACAGGTACCGAGGTGTCCAATGTTCCAAGCGCATAGTCCACGAATGGTTTCCAAGTCTTCCAGAAAATATCTTCTTTATATACACCACTTCTAATTTTAATATCACATGTCATTTTATCATTTAAGGCTAATTTCCACATTTCAGAATTCCACTCTTCTATTCTAAAAATCACATCTAATTTCCAATATCTAGCTATTATAATTCTACCTATTATAATCATAATTCTGATCAATTCTTTTTCAGCACGAAGCTGAAGCCTGAAGATGACAAATGAGACTTCGTCGAAATGTCGAAATGTCGCCAAGACACTTCCAATTTTACGTGGGAGAAAACCCGAATAACCAAAGACCTACATACAAACACCCGCGAAAACCTCAGAAAACAAATATATATATATATATATATATATATATATATATATATATATATATATATATATATATATATATGCTTATACCTCCTAATATTTCCTCATATATATGTTTATATACTATATAATCTTTTTGTGTGATACTTATATATATTGTTGTGACAAATAAAATAAATAAATTAAAAATAAATAAACATGGTTCTACAAACTGAGATGGTTGAGGGGGTGGAGAAGGAAAGAAGCATCTGACTGCTAGCTGCAGTTCAGCAGCTCGAATCTCACCGGCTCAAGTTTGACTCAGCCTTCCATCCTTCTGAGGTGGGTAAAATGAGGACCCAGATTGTTGGGGGCAATATGCTGACTCTAAACAGCTTACAGAGGGCTGTAAAAGCACTATGAAGCGGTATGTAAGTCTAAGTGCTATTGCTATTTTTAGAAATTACTTGGACATGGAGTTTGAAAATACAGTTATCAAATTTATACAATACAAATTTAGGAGGACATAGCAAACACCTTAGAGGACAATATCAAGATTTAGGAAAATCTTGGCAGGCACAAAGTGAATTTTAAAACATATGGCTAGAGAAGGGGGGGGAAATCAAAAGCATGAATTTCGTGACTCAGAAGGACTGAGAAGCCAGGAAAGTAGCTCAGTGTGATTTTTTGCTATGAGCCCTTGTAATAGGAAAGAGTTGGGTTGCTTAAACATGTACTATTTTTGAAATGTACTGTACTTTTAAGTAGACTGCTCAGTCTGTTCTCCCAGAGAAAGGGTTCAATGCTGTGTCTGAAGAAGTCACTGCAGAACATTGAGACACCTTGTGAGTTCAATAGCATTGTTTCAATTTTTCTTGTTGTTGCTGTTATTGCTGTATTTTGTTAGACTGCACGCATATCTGTAGGCTCTTTCCTAAATATAAAAGCAAAGTTGTAAAAAGTTCAGTGTTAGAGTGATTTATTTTTTTAAAAAGTGGATGATCTAGGAACCATGGAAGGAACCATATCTTTAGAGTTCTGTCTTCTCAAAAGGTTTGTCACTAGGCATGGCTGAAGTGAATGAGATAAGGATCTTGCTGGGAGTACCTCAGCATTCAAATTCAGGACTGGTAACCAGGGGTTATGTGGCTTCTATGCAGTGGTGGGATTCAATTTTTTTATACTAATGGTTCTGTAGGCGTGGCTTGGTGGGCGTGGCTTGTGGGCGTGGCAGGGGAAAGATACTGTAAAATCTCCATTGCCACCCCCAATCCAGGGGAAGGTAACTGCAAAATCCCCATTTCCTTCCGATCAGCTGGGACTTGGCAGAGAATAGATGGGGGTAGGGCCAGTCAGAATTTTTACTACCAGTTCTCCAAACTACTCAAAATTTCTGCTACCGGTTCTTCAGACCACCTGTTGAAACCCACCTCTGCTTCCATGTGGGGGGGAAAAGGTAAGTGTGTGTGTGTGTGTGTATGTGCATGTGTGTCAGTGCCCACACACACACTGTGGTGTTCAATGAATAGCTAGGCAATTCAATATCTATCAGATATTTTGAGTTTCAAAATCATTCTCACAGCCATTTAGCCAACAGTAATAAGGAACTAA
Source organism: Ahaetulla prasina (assembly GCF_028640845.1). Lineage (NCBI taxonomy): Eukaryota > Metazoa > Chordata > Lepidosauria > Squamata > Colubridae > Ahaetulla > Ahaetulla prasina. The sequence goes on from NC_080539.1 coordinate 126,858,819, forward strand.
TGGACATGTAATCCAAAACATGTGAAGCACATCAATTTACTAATGCCAGATATATGGCAGTATTTTTATTAAGGAGGCAAAGATTGGATCCATGCAACATTTTCTCCCCCCCACCAAGCTTTGGAGAGTGGCATCACTTCCAAGAACATAACAATTGGCTACCTATTTTTATTCTAGCAGGCTGCAATAACAGAACATTTCCTTTGATACTATGGAGACTAATTTGCTGATTCTTTTGATTCTGTTAATAATCACAATGTACAATAGGTTTTCCTGTGTGTTCACTTCAGTAAACTCCGTATAAACAGAGCATAAGTCTCTCTGAATCTTAAATTTTGAAGTGGAAAGAAGTTATTATAATTCATCTGAAATTATAACAGTGGTGGGTTGTCTCCAGTTCGGACCAGTTTGCAAGAACCGGTAGTAAAACTGGCAGGAGGCTCCACCCACTGAGCCAGACATCATCAGGAAGCTTCTGTGCATGCGCGTGTGGCCCTGTTGCGAACCGGTGGTAAAGGTAAATAGAACCCACCCCTGAACCATAGATTTGTGAATGAGATTATGTGCTGAATGTTACTTTCATTTATTCATTGACAATTTTGTGTGTGCTAACCCTATTAAAGTCTTGAAAATATTCTTTTTAAGCCATTATTTACCTCACCTTCCTCCTTCTTCTGACAGCAGGACAAATCCTTTGTTCTCGTGAATTCTCTGGAGAGGAACAGCTATGAGAAGGTAATTATTTTGAATGTGGTAATGTGCCTTATCTGAGCTAAGGTTTTACTAACATATGCTGCAGTTTATGAACATAAGCTGCTGGACAGTAATGTCCTTGAAAGGGTCGTGTTTATGTGCTGAAAACAGTGGAACTGGTTCTTTTATTATTAAAATAGTAACTGCACCATATTTCTCATGTTATATGACATGGCAAATACAAAGAAGGCTTTAGAAGAATACACAAGGGCAGGCTCTTGGCTTTATGCCATCCAAAGCTAAAGGAGTGCCGAATCCAGAGAAATTATGACAGCAAGAGCTGAGATTTCCTGTGCAACAAAAATGAAATATATTTCAAACAGTCTTGACTGTTTGTTCGCTTAAAGGCAGCATTTAAATATGGAAGTCTGGACCAGCCATACCCAGAATCGATGGGAAGGAGTAAAAAATATCCTTTTTATTGACTGAAAAAAAACTAGAGATGTGGAGTTTGACTTAAGCAACTTTATTCAGCAATAAGCCCCAGAAATGTAATGGGACGAAATCCACGGTACGTATGCTTAGGATTGCACGCCGGTGTTAATTTTACAATATGCCTGAGATAGGTTTCTGTGTTTCTAGTTTCATGACTGGGATATTCATATCAAGGCAGTGTACAATAAAATGTTAAAATAGAAAGCATATTTATATTTTGAAATTTTTAAGAGGAGGCAAGAGATTAAAAGGAAGGACTTTCGGGTGACTAAATAGCCTCATTGCTATGTGTCCCTCTGGGCTCTCCAAATGAGGCTGCATAGCCGTATTTTAACTCCTTTTCAGATGGCCAGAAGGCAGTTATTTAATTGATTGGGGGCCTGCAACATACCTTCCCTGCTTGACCAGGTGGGACAGGCTGATGTAATAGGATGAAATTGTTGCCATCAATTTTACTTCACAGCCATTTTCTTCCTTTTTATCTATTTACACTTTTGGAAATGTATAGAAGAATCATCCTGATATCATAATTTGTTTTTACTTACCTCTGTATGCATAAAATGTGTTGCTCAAGATGGGAGACGTCTGCCTCCCAAAGTATTTATATAAGATTTTTCTTCCTCCCTCCCCCTTTGGCTACAAAAATTCAGAACATTAAAAAAGAACTATAAACTGTATTGGCAGTCACCAAAATGCAGTGTAATGAAAAGAAGCAATGAGAGGAAAATGAAACATATCAGCTAAGCAGATGAAACCAAAGGCAGGAAAGGGTATTAAAGTCTAAAAAAGTGACCAGACCAAATGTCAGCTGAAATGTTTGGACAATTAGAAATAGCAAAATGTGGAGACTGCAAGTACCAGATTTATGCTAAATGTAGCTAAAGCTACAGGGCCTCAGACAGAGACAAAGTGGGTACTAGGCGAAGCCATTTTGAGGAACATGCTGGATATTTCATCTTTTTCCTTTGGGGTCATCATCCAGCAAATGTTTTATAATGGCAGAATTTACAACTTGGAAGTTCTGGACATGATGAAGGCGTTCATCACGCAGCCAGCATTTTGCCTGCAGACTGGCTATCCTACTGTTGTCTCTGTGCCCCACTCCATCTTCAATGGATACAAGTGAGTCTTGACTGAGCCTGTGGAGGCCAAGTACTTTTTCTCATTAACTGAAAAGGTGAAGGTCTTCCTGGCTGATCTGTCAGCTTTTGCAGCTGCTGCCCCAGCAGTGATTGAAGCAGCTGCTCCTGCTGAGCAGCTCCAGCCAAAGAGGAAGTCAAAGAACAAGTCTGATGAAGACATGGGCTTTGGGCTCTTTGACTAACCACCTGTTGTAGGCTGAGTACAGTGGAATCCAAAAGAAATAAATAAAAGTATACTTCTTTATATATTAAAAAAAACTTCAGGGCCTCACATTTCAGAATATCAGTTTTTTGATTTTATAAATGAGTTTATTACTACTTACCGTATATACTCGAGTATAAGCCGAGTTTTTCAGCACGTTTTTTGTGCTGAAAAACGTCCCCTCGGCTTATACTCGAGTATATACGGCTTATACTCGAGTTTTTTTTTTCTTCTTTTTTTCACATTATACCGGATGGTGCAAACTTGGCGGGCTTTTGCATTAGCGCGGGGAAGCCCTGCCGGTGCAGTGAGAGGCGGGCGGGAGCCGCCAGCCTTCTCGGCTGAGGGAGGGAGGCTTTCCCTGACCGGTAGCTGCCTCATTTCCCTCCCTCGGCTTATACTCGAGTCCCCAGTTTACCCCAGTTTTTTGGGGTAAAATTGGGGACCTCGGCTTATACTCGGATCGGCTTATATTCGAGTATATACGGTATATTAAGAAATAATAATAATAATAATAAGTTTTATGGTTAATGAATAAAGTAAATAATAATAATAATAATTGTTGTTGTTGTTTGTTGTTGTTGTTGTTATGATGATGATGATGATGATGATGATGATGATGATGATGATGATGCAGAGACTTTGGCATAAACCAGTGCAGGTGGTTCCAGTGGTACTCGGCACACTGGGAGCTGTGCCTAAAGACCTAGGCAAGCACTTAAAAGCAATTGGCGCTGACAAGATCACCATTGGTCAGCTGCAGAAGGCCACCTTACTGGGATCTGCTCACATAATTCACCGATACATCACGCAGTCCTATATGCTTGGGAAGTGTTCGACTAGTGATCTGTGATACAAAATCCAGCATAGTTATCTCGTTTGCTGTGTATACTGTCATTTTGTATAAATATAATAATAATAATAATAATAATAATAATAATAATAATAATAATAATAATAATAATAATAATAATAATAATGAGGAGGAGGAGGAGGAGGAGGAGGAGGAGGAGGAGGAGGAAGAAGAGGAAGAGGAAGAGGAAGAGGAAGAGGAAGAGGAAGAGGAAGAAGAAGAAGAAGAAGAAGAAGAAGAAGAAGAAGAAGAAGAAGAAGAAGAAGAAGAAGAAGAAGAAGAAGAAGAAGAAGAAGAAGAAGAGGAAGAAGAAGAGGAAGAAGAAAATGAGAAGGTGAAGATAGTATTTCGAATACAGACTGATCATCACTTGGAAAAAACATGCCAGATATCACAGTTGTTGAAAACCAAAGCATACAATTTATTGACATCATGGTACCAGGAGATGCCAGAGTCAAAGAAAAAGAACTAGGAAAAATCATGAAATATCGCAACCTGCCCATCAAAACTACACGGCTATGGATGAAACATGTAACAGTGATACCCATTGTCATTGGGGCACTTGGTACCATGTCCAAGAATTTTATAAGGTACATCAACAAGTTGCAGCTTCCTGCAATAACACCAGCAGAACTGCAAAAAACTGTGTTACTTGGAACATCGTGCATCTTAATTTTGCTTTTCCTGATCGTTTGTGGTACATATGGTTTAATGACTCTATTGATTTCAAGTAGGAAAACTTTATAGTGGTCTTCAGCAGTTATATAGTTACCTTAAGAAGGTACTTGGTTGATACCTAGGATGCTGGCAGCAACTAGTATCAAGCATTAGCACCAGTTAATGGTATTTGTGATGCATTTTTGAATGTTCAGTTGACTGAGTTTCATATTTAATAAATAAAATAAATAATAATAATTATATTAAGAAAGGTGATTCTGATTACTTATTTTGTCAGTGGTGTGTGTGTGTGTGTGTATAATGTATCTTAAAATTATTTTAAAAATTATGTTTAACAAGGTGTACTATCCTAACCTATAACCTATGAGAAAGATCAAGCCAGCCAAAGCAATCAGTAAATACACTCTATTTGAAAATAATTTGTATGTTCTACTTTAAATATTCAGTTTTGAATCAAGCCAAGAAAGCTGCATGGAGAGATAGAACAGACTATTCCTTTTCTACTAGAATGCCTTCCCTATATTCAGATCCTTCTTTGGAGGCAATGGGCAGGTGCTCTAAGTTAATCAGAGTGCAAAACAGTCATTGCATAACCTTCTACTACTTACCTTACCTGTTTCAACATAATCCTAAAGGTTGAACCCGGCACCTACAACCCCTGTCGCAGTGGGCAACATTTTGGTGGCTGGTAAAGTAGTTTAATTTTTTAAAAAGAAGTTTGGTCTTTCCCCCTGGATTTTGAAAGAGGAATTTGGGAGGTTTTCCTTGATAGTGTTTTATATAAGACTCAGCCACTTCAAACCTAAAGTTAACACCTCCATCTTTAGGTGGTTCCCTCTAAGTGGAGGGAAAGAACAGGGTCACTATAAGGAAATATGATGTCAGATGCATTTGCAATCCTGGACTGTAAATGGATTGCCATTCCAATATAAATATGATGGTCATATTCATACCAATGGTAAATGGCGGCTATTGTCAAGTTCAAAACATGATTATGCTATTGCAGCCATTACTGCTTCTCAGCCTGCCAAACAACAAAGGGGAGGGGAGGGAAAGATTGGAATGTCAATTCCAGACAATAACAAGAAACTGTCTCATGTGAACCAAGCGTCAGGTGTTTCAGCAGGTGTTTGCCAGAGCCATAGACATTTTATCACAATACTTTGATGTCTAATTGGACAAAGTGACCTGCACTAATATGGGGAGGGAGGATTCTATACTTTAATTATATTGAGCTGCTCAGGAATTAACCAGAGCTGGTTTTGCTTCAGTCTGTGCCAAAATGATGTACTCAATAAAGTTTTGCATGAAAAGATTGGATCGTCTCCTTAGTGCTTACTGGGTTGGGTTCATCAGTCAGAACCTTGACAGCTATGGTATGGTATGCTATGTTAATTGTAAACTAGAATGTTTAAATACTATCATTTTTTTTTAAAAAAAGCAAAGCATAGCCTACTCTGAATAAAACCATAATGGATGAATTCATATTAATGGTAAGTCAAAATCAAACAACCCAGCATTGTTTAGCATGATATGTGAATGTAAACCTCTTGTTACGTTACATTTCACTATCAGCGGTCTTCAAGAAATTATGAAGACATGCAAAGACTTCAATAATAAATTGCCATTTACCATTTTTCCTTATCACTTTTCAGTAATAAGGAATTCTGAGAATTCAACGCATTTGGAGGCCACCAGATTGGGAAATGCTGTCTGATGAGTTTCATAATTCAGATGAAAATACAGCTACAATACTTGGAGTCTCTGCTGTGTGAGAGAGCAATGCTTTGAGAGGCTACATATCATCTGAAAGGCAATGAATAAAGTAGCTTTTGTTGATTTAAATGAGAAGTGAAGGTGCTCACTATCTCAAGTGTGATTCTTGGTAACTAACAATATCAGCAGTTCCACTGTTCCTGAAGGCTGACTTTTCTTGACATTGATCTGGAAACCCTCTTGTTTCAAAATGGAACATTCTCTTAGGGTTTAATTTCAATCCAGTGTGCAGCCACAAAACTCACTCTGTGTTATTTCTCACGTCCAACTAGACAGCAACTTGGCTGCAGTAAATATCAGCCAGTGGGGTTTTTTTTTTAATGTTGCCATTCGGCGTAGGTACCTATTAAAATTATTCACAGTGCTGTTTTATTAAAGTAAGCACAGTGTTGGCAGAGAGCCATGCTACATAAATATCCCTTGGTTAAGATCTAATAAAGTAGAACGTCCTGACTAATGTTAAAAATACCATATAACAAGATGTGCATGTCAGATTACATAAAAGTGAAAGTTAAAAGCAGATTAATGGAAAATTATTGCACTCTAAACCAACATAGATATGCACATAGAAAGACATGCTATCGATTCCATGTGTACCTTACATAGTTCCCTGTCAGTGGAAAGCTTTCATAAATTAATCTGCTGGCTTTCTTGATAAGAAAAAAAGTTTGGGGGTTTTTTGGTACCACAACCAGAACTTGACTACATTTAGAGAATTTTTTTTTCCTAACCAATAACACTCTCCCCTCAGTTTAGTCCTGAACTGGTGGGTGTGAAAAAACAGGAACACTTGAGAAATGGTTCTTAGTTATCGGTCAATATTTAGAGCCTTGAAATTAAAGTCAATGAAGAGTTTTTGAGGCTCCCCCAAGACCAACATATGCATTTTTTTTCCCCTTCTGGGACATAGTCCACATTGTCAGATGTTACAAAGTCCTTTAAAGAAGAAATACGACAATACTGATTTATGACATTGCTCTATGCTGTTCTTGCTAATATTTGCCTGGCCCACTTTAAACGAAGGCACTAACATGAGGTACCAAAGCTTAGGGAACACCAACACTGCCCTTCCTTCTGGATAATTCTAACAATGCACTTCTTTGCATCAGCGGAAGGGGATGCCATTCAGCAATGCAGCTGAAGGGTATCTTACACCCTTGAGCTGGCACTGTTTGCGTCTTGGCACTGTACCGGCCAAACAGTGCATGACATTTGTGTTTCTTTGTGTGCATACGCAGGCTGTATTGTGCTGTGCAAAGTGTTTGAAAAGGCAGCTTTGCGAAACATGTTGGGGCTAACAAAACGGCTTTTTGCAAAACACTGAAGATCTATGTTCCATGAAAAGCTAGCGCAATGCTCCAAAGGTTCACATACGGACAGAACTGCTTTGCCTTGGGGACAGTCCCAGAAGAATTGTTGTCATGTGCAGACTACTAGGAAAAGTTTTCAAAGCAGCTACATCAAGTCTTCCTTTGATGCTTCAAGGAGGAGAGCTTTGCTCAAACCAAATGAACTGTGTCAAGTATTCCTTTCATACGCTTTGCACAATCCCTTCTGTTCTTCACACACACGTACAGAAAGGCAAAATGAAAAAAAAAAGTCCATTTTTTTCCCCCATGGTTCTTATCACATCCTTGTTCCTCTACAAGAGCAGGCTCTTTGGATTACATATACTTATTTATTTAGGATTTTTTTCGGTGCAGAAAACAAGCCAATAATTCTTGCCTTTTCTGAACCTGATCGTTTTGAAGGGGAATCTTCTCACGATACATCAAAAAAGAAGCTCAAATTGGCAGAGTGGAGTTCATCTTCAAACTTTTCACTGAACTGTCCCAGTGGAATAGTGGCATGTCAGCTCTTAACCTGACAGCTCAGGGCTGTCATGTAAAAAGAGTGAAACCAATTGCCAAATAATTTGTGACAAGTCTAAAAGATATAAAAGAAGTCCTGTCACTAAAGAAGAGACTTTCCCCCCCCCCCACCTCCATCAAATCCAATAATTTCCAGCAGAATTTAACCAGCTAGCTACCCAGGTGCCAAACAATGCGTACTTCAAGAAATCAGCTATTAGGTTTTTAATGAATAATATTACTGCTGTACAAAGCTGGTGAGTGGCCAATGTTGTCAGTACGAAACATATATCTCGTTTATTATGCTGCTTTGAAAGCAACAGCGTGGAGGAAAGCAGTATACAGTAGCCTATTTACCATATTCAATATGATTGCCATTATGAAATCAATCTCAAGTAACCTTTATTTAAAATGCAAAAGCAAAAAAAAAAAAAAAAGCTTAGGCTGCTAAACAGATAAGTTGAAAGTTTTGGTAAATGGATGGAAAGGAATCTTGTGAGGATCAGTAAAATACATTATTATACCAGGAACAAAAATAATGGTACTAATACATTCAAACTAAGATTTATTTGTGCTAGGGCCATCTATATTCAGATCAGAACCAGGGGCTGACATGGACATAATTCAGCCTAATACATCATTTTGTAAGGTAACATGAGAGCTAGCATTTTTTTAAAGGCATATTGTATAGAAATAGCTGCAACCATAAACAAGAAACAAACAGAAATACCGCAGTGTTTTGCCAGTATCTACTTCTGGGATGATTTTGGACTAGAGTACAGATCTAATATTCCTTGGGGGCGGGGGTGGTCCTCTTTCTTCCAATTATTAATGAGGTCTGACTTTATTTAGCTTCCAAGTCCTGACAAGGTGCTAACATACAGTGACAAAAAGTGACTCTAGAAAAAGAGCAGGAGGGAGAGAGGGAGAGGGTGGTATCTCACAGTAAGCCTGTTGGCTCAGGAAGCCTCTATGTGTTTATTTATTTTATTTTTATTTATTTATTTATTTTGTCACACAGTATATATAAGCGTAAGCATGAAATATCTATACAATATAAGCGTATATATAAGTATGTGTATGTAATAACTATAATAATTGTATATAACGAAAGGAAACAATAGGACAGGAACAATAGGCACGCTTGTGCTCTTATGCACACCCCTTAAATGTACTGAGTGACCAAATATATAATTTGTAGGTGGAATGTCTTCGAATTCATTCTCTGGCATCACCAGGGAAAGTGATGGTGGGCGACCATTGTCCTCAGTGTTAACTATGACAAGTCTTAGAGAAGCAAGCAAATTTCAGAAGCATTCCAGAATAGATATGTTCAAACATCTAGTAAGAGCCGTTTCATTACCTTGGTCCCTTTAAGACTTGTGGACTTCAACTCTGGGAGTTGAAAGGGATCAAGGTTGGAGACCCCTGGACTAAATGGTCTGATTTTCTATAGAACTTCTTCCCTTTCATTTATTGGGTTATTAACAGTGATGAAATGTAAAATTTGTTACTACCAGTTCTGTGGGCGTGGCTTGGTGGGGGTTGTAATGTGACTGGGTGGGCGTGGCCATTTTTTTTAACTTTTAAAAGCATTTTTTCTACAACCTCTTTGGCCAAAGAGGTTGTAAAAAATGCTTTTAAAAGGTTCTGACGATCCCAGCTGAGCCGCACGATCAGCAGAGGCTTTTTTTTTAACTTTTAAAAGCATCTTTTCTTCAGAAGAAAAAATGCTTTTAAAAGTTAAAAAAAAAAACCTCTGATGATCATGTGGCTCAGCTGGGCATGGGTGGAGGGGGGGCAGGGATTTTTGCTACTGGTTCTCTGAACCACCCGCCGCCATCGCTACCGGATCAGACGATCCAGTCCGAACCAGGAGCATTTTACCCCTGGTTATTACCTTCATAATTTTGAGCAGAGATTGTGATTTCTCTGGCCTAATTCTTAGGATCCTGATGGGAGCAGCAGTCCTCTTTGGAAATCATTTGTAATAAATGGATTTCAGCCAGAAAAGCTGTTCCTGAACATTAGCCATATGAAAACTCCAAAGCCTAGAAACTGGGTATGATTACATTTATTTATGATTTTAGTATACACTGACATTAAAATAATTAATCCATAAACTAACGGTCACTATTCAGTAATAATAGCTATGACATTTAGAATACCAAATTCTATATTATTTAAACATCTACTGATTTATTTAGTATTAACTAAACTTAGAGATAGGAATTTGATGGATATATTAGCCATATGACTGACAAATCAATAATCAGTGGCATTTCTTTTTTTGCAGAATTTAGTGGTTAACAATGCCTCTGAAAATAGATGAAAACTTAAATTAGAAGTTAAACATGTTTAACTTCAAAACATCTAAATAGCACTCTTTACTGAACTGAAAGCAGCAAGAATTCTAAAAGTGCCTAATTCTTGCAGATGAAATCCTGATAGGCTATGTCTTGATACAGAACATTAAGCTTCAGTTAATGAGATAACTGATAGATATAGTTAGTAATAATAAAACACATGGGATTCTAATCAATCTATTGTAAAATCAGTGCCTTTAAGAAGAATTATCCCTGTATTGTCATGGGATATAATGCTGGATGAACATCCAATCTGCATCACATTATTACAAGGAATGACAGGCCTATGATTGCTTCATGGTCTAGCTATTTCTTCTGTGCATTTAAAGACAAAGATATTGGAGGCGTACATAGATCATATAAACACATATGTGTATACCCATGAACAGACAAGCTACCCTTTGATATTATCATTGGGTTGGAACATGGTATACAAGTAGGTGTATGTACCTTGAAAAAGAAAGAAAACAGAACTTCAATATGCTGTAAGGCAAGGATGCAAGAAGTGTGATCAAGAGACAATATAAAAATGTACAATATTTTTGTGTCTCTCCAAGCTTCCTCTGGATGGATGGGGCCATCCACCTCCTCCTCCTCCCCCTCTTCCTTCCTTCCTTCCTTCCTTCCTCCCTTCCTTCTTCAGGTCAGAATATGTGTTTAAAGCTTGCAGAGGCTTAAAAAATGATTTCATTCTTTGAAAGCATGAAACCCTTTCCAAGTGGATGCCTCAAAGGTACTTTTTCAAACTTTTTCCCTTTTTAACTTTTTTCCCATTTTCCTGAAGATGTTTCACTTCTCATCCAAGAAGCTTCTTCAGTTCTGGCTGGATGGTGGAATGGGGGAGGGATGGAAGGATAGGTTCCGATGAAACTTCTTGGATGAGAAGCAAAATGTCTTCCTCTTCCTTAAAGGAAAAAAGATTGGGGTTTTTGCCTTTTGAAAAAGCATTTTTAAGACAACCATGACCTGGTTAACTGAGAATCTCTATAGGCATTTTTTCAAGTAGATCTTAGCCTCAACTATGTTAGGGAGACAAATGTTTTGCCATGTAGAACTTTATAGCAATAACAATAGCACTTAGACTTATATACCGCTTCATAGTGCTTTTACGGCCCTCTCTAAGCAGTTTACAGAGTCAGCATATTGCCCCCAACAATCTAGGTCCTCATTTTACCCACCTCAGAAGGATGGAAGGCTGAGTCAACCTTGAGCCGGTGAGATTTGAACTGTGGAACTGCAGCTAAATCAGTTGAAGTATCCTGCAGTACTGCACTCTAACTACTGCACCAGCTCGGCTCTATTTATGCAATCCTTGAACCTGCAGAAGTTGTAAACTCTGCTTTTCTGACCCCATTGCATTTTTTAAAATATTACCATCATTTTTTTATAAATAACTCAAAGTGGTGAACATATATATTATTCCTTTCTCCTTCTGTTTTCCATACAACAACCATACTCTGAGACGTTGGTTGGGAAGGGACTAGAATTTAGCATCTTGGTTTCTAGCTTGCTGCCTTAACCACACTAGACCATTCTGCCTCTCACTCAAGACTTCCTAGTATAGATTGCTCCATATAGAGTAGGTTTATGACTAACTGATAAAAGAGAATATTTGTAGCTCAGGGTTGAACTGTCGGATCCTTGGTGTTCTTTGAGCTTCGTTATTTTCTTGCAGACATTTCATTAGCAAACTAGGTAACATCATCCATGCTAATCATTAATCTGTGACTAATTTACACCACAGTTACACTAAAATCTTCTGGCACATAAGAAAGCCCTATGTGATAAAAAGCAGTCTAAACCCAAGAAATATTTTAATTCTCTGCTTGTACCAGACCTTCTGGGAAATCCAATTGTTCAGATGTGATCATAAGACATCAGCAGTCTATGGTAGCTAAGCTATGACTCTTTAATTTCATATTTTTTTTATTTTTTTGAAATCTACTATTGTTAGGGACAATATGCGGTCTCTGTAAACTGCTTAGAGAGGGCTGTAAAGCACTATGAAGTGGTACATAAGTCTAAGTGCTTTGCTATTTCATCAGCTCCTTTCATCTCTGCTGCAAGTGAAAAGATCTTCACATGCCTACAGAACAGAACAGAACAGAACAGAAAAGAATTCTTTATTGGTCACCGATATTGGACACACATGGAATTTGTCTTCGGTGCATAAGCTCTCAGTGTACGTAAAAGCTGTAAGTGATAAATCATGATCATAGTCATCATAAAAATACATTAATGATAAATCATAAAATATGAACCAGGAGCATTTCACTCCTGTTGTGAGGGGATCTGTAGATATTTTCACAGCCCTCTTTCTGACTCGTGCTGTATACAGAGTCCTCAATGGAAGGCAGGTTGGTAGCAATTGTTTTTTCTGCAGTTCTAATTATCCGTTGAAGTCTGTGTCAGTCTTGTTTGGTTGCAGAGCCAAATCAGACAGTTGTAGAGGTGCAGATGATAGACTCAAGGATTGCTCTGTAGAACTGGATCAGGAGCTCCTTGGGCAGTCTGAGCTTTCTGAGTTGGAGCAAAAAGAACGTTCTTTGTTGTGCTTGTTTGATGATGTTTTTGATGTTAGGTGTCCATTTTAAGTCTTGAGATATTATAGAACCTAGAAACTTGAAGATCTCTACTGTGGTACTGCGTTGTCTAGTATTGTAAGACGTGGTAATAGAGGAGGGTTTCTCCTAAAATCTACCATCATTTCTACAGTTTGAGTGTGTTTAGTTAAATATTGTTCCGGTCACACCATAAGGCTAGTTGTTCAACCTCTTGCAAGCTTCAGCCTAAACTTGGTATAAACAGGGGAAAAAATTAGACTATCAGAAAAATATTACAGAATGAATGAATGGTGTCTGAATAGGCAGGTCCCAGATGTACATTCTCATGAAGTCAGAACAGTAAAAAAAAAAAAAAGTGTTAAACACAGCTGGCCTTTGATTGCAAAATAATCGAAAGAACTATGTGACTAACCTGAGCTTTCCACCTAAGACAAACATCTCTACATTCATTCATATGTTAAATAGTACTGCAGAGAGTCCTGCCAACTTCTTTGTTTAGTTAATTACTGCAAGTGCTCTTGCTTGCTTATGGGAGAGAAGAGAAACAAGCAGGAAACTCATAAAAACACATGTTCCTGAAGACAGCAATCACTCATGCCTTAGACAGACTTTTAAAGCATGCTTGCTTGAATCTCGTTCACGCAAGTGCAATTTAAATCTACTGAAAGCCTTTTCAGTTGACCCTTTGTCTGGCTGAGTTTCTGCTAAAGGAGAAAGGGAGTCAGGCCCTAGAGACAGCAAAGCCATTTTCATTTGGCTAGGAAACTTAGTCTGAATCATATTCAATTCACTCAGCCTGTCCTAAAGTCCTTGCTATTACTAGGGGCAATAATACCACACTGCAGCCTAATCTGCTTCTCTGCCCTGATGCTTCTGGCCCTTTCTTCAGAAGTTCAGCCATCTCGCATACGTGACTCTATATAATTTTATAATAAAATAGAAATAAATACATGATATAAAGATGTTGTGATGCTGAACATCATAAAAACGCCACCAATAAAGCCGAGAGATGGGCTCTATTGTACACCCAGGACCCCAAGACCAGGCAGACAACCAAATTTTCAGGGCCTTACAGAAGGCCATCAGGTTTAGGATTACCCTAATTTCAAAGGGATGGTGTTCCACAATGAGGGCTCTAAATCAGAAAAGGCTGTCCTCCTGGATCCTGGCAGTTGATTTTCTTTAGCCAGTGATATTCGGAGTATGCCAATGGACTGAGTAGAAACAACTGGGGAGAAATGGTCCTGTAACTAACCTGATCCCAAGATTATTCCAGCAAGTGGCACTGTTTCTCACAAGTCTGCCTGCCTTTCCTTTGCTTTCTGAGATACTTGCAATTATAGAGGTCTTCACCCGGCCCCATCTTCCCATTTTAATTCCTTTGATACTAAAACAGTCTCTTTCTTTTTGTTTCCCTCCATTTTGCTCCTTATGGTAGATCTGATGCTACCAGGTAAAGTATGCAGTTCAGGGGTGAAATGCTCCCGATTCGGACCAGATCACCAGATCCGGTAGCAATGGCAGCAGGTGGTCCGGAGAACCAGTAGCAAAAATCCCTGCCTCCCACCCCCCCATGCCCAGCTGAGCTGTGCGATCATCAGAGGTTTTTTTTTTAACTTTTAAAAGCATTTTTTCTTCGGCTGAAAAAATGGTTTTAAAAGTAAAAACAAAAAGCTTCTGATGATTGCACGGCTCAGCTGGGATCATCAGAACCTTTTAAAAGCATTCAGCCGAAGAGGTTGTAGAAAAAATGCTTTTAAAAGGCTCCTCTGGCGATCCCAGCTGAGTTGCCTGATCATCAGAGGCTTTTAAAAACATTTTTACAACCTTTTTGGCTGAAGAAGTTGTAGAAAAAATGCTTTTAAAAGTAACCAAAAAAAAAAAGTTGGCCACGTCCACCCAGTAACATTACCCCACCACCATCAAGCCAGGCCCACAGAACCGGTATTAACAAATTTTACATTTCACCCCTGGTGCAGTTGCTCTTTTGATCTTAGATTTCTCTATAGTCCATGGAAATTTTGTAGTCAAGAGAAACCGATAGTTCAACTTTGTACAAAATGCTTTAAAAAAATCAAGCAAAGGAGGCTTTGCAGTATTGTGGACAGGTGATGGGAAAGAAAGAGAAGCAGGCTTAGACCAGCTTAAGAAGAAACTGAAAAGGTGCCCACTAGAAGATAAAACAACTGAATGGAGCATGTATTTCTAGGTTTAACAAGATTAAACAATGAACAAACAAAAAACAAACAACGCCAAAACACCAACTGCCAACCAGAAGAGAACATGGCAGCTGGAAACTCAGGACAAGGTGGCTTCCCAGAGCAGCAACCAGATGCTAGAAGGGAGGGACTGTGCCAGGCAGTGCAGCCAGTTGTAGTTGCGTTTGTGACTATATTGGAAGAAAATTCTGGAGAATGGCTCCAGTTTTGAACTGAAGCTGGAAAACATGGTTGGGATTACATTCTGTAATGGCGTGTGGGAGTGATCTTGGGAGATGAAACAATTGGGGTTGGACTAGATGACCTCCAAGGTCCCTTCCAACCCTGTTACTGTTAATGAGACACAACCAAGGGGATAGTCTAATAAAGTGAAGTTTATCTGGCAGCAGGAATGTGGGAGGGACAAGTGACCCAGAAGAGATCCTCCTGGTTTAGGGGGCTGTAAATTAGGGGGCTGTAAAGGGAATGGGGGAAAGTTTGGAAAGTTTTTTTTCCTCCCATACATCATTGATTTGAATCTGTACTTTGTTCCTTCTATAGAGATTGAAGGTACAATTTGTTTTCTATACTCCTTACAGAATATTTTAAAAGCAGCAAAAAATAACAGTTCTGATCCTTCTTTTTTGTATTCATTCATTTCATTTGTTTCCCTTGATGCCTAAAGCCACATTCATTGAACTTAAAGTTTCTGAAGTCAACAAATATTTTGTTCTAGGATGAAGATATAACATTTAAATGTGATGTTTTAACCAATATAAAAAAAAAGCAATTTAAAATGCTTTAATGACTTTGGTAGAATGAGCCACAACAAAAAGTTCATGTTAGGCCTCAGAATATATAACTTACAGGATAATCAATATTAGGTTTTGCAGATAAAGTATAATACTAAGAAAGCTAATAGAGTGCAGTTCTTAATATATTACATTTTAAAGCTAGTCCCCATAGAGTTCAATGGATATTTCTGCCCTATATTTCCCAAATGCACACACAATCCCTGTTCATCTACATGCTCCCACTGAATTGACAAGGATTAAGCACATGATTTAACGTAGCCCACCCAGACATTTGAAAAGCATTTAGTATGGTACTACATGCTATTTTCATTGTGATTTAGTGAGTTAATGCAAAATACAAATAGCACTAGGCCTAGCAGCTGAGGTAAAATTATGTAGTAAAACAGGAGGATTTTGGGGTGGGGGGTTTGCTTGGTTTGCCTGAATGAATCTAGAAGATTTTTCATTCCTTTTCCCATCCATCCCTCAATATATTTTGCAATAAGGGTTTCTAGAGCTGGAAGAAATCATTCTCATCCTCATCTATTTTATGATGCAATATTATCCAAATTGCTTAGATGTCAATGCTGGGAAGCACCAGATTGCAGATGACTTTATTAATCTCTCAGTAATGTTCATCACCAAGGACTGCATTGCCTCTTTGTGGTTCACCTGGGAGACATAAGAGTGTGAGTCATTTTATGTCATTTCCAATCCATTCTTTAGGGTTGCTTCAAAGACAACTTGACCATTGAGCCATGGCAGCTCGCATGGATTGTTTTTTGTGCCCACATTATTCAACTTCAATACACAATTGCTGAAATGATTGTCAGAGAATTTTGGGATATGTTGTTCTCAGTATATGCATGTTACAGAGCTTCATTTCTCAAATATCAAGTAAGCTTATGATGTTTGGATAGATTTTCCCACCCCCCAATTAAATAGCTATTGTTTAAAGTTCAATACTTAAATGTGGTGTTTGCTTTTTTTTTTTTTTGTATTTTTCATTTATATTTTAATGCATTTTAAAATGCACTTTTTTTCACAAGTCTGAGATTTTAAACTGAACCTGTAGTACTAAGATAAGTAAGATTTGAAAGGTGAAATATTACAAGGGTGAGAGATCCTTGGTCCATATTTTAGTTTCTCAGCTATTACTTCCCCAGAACAATTTCTGCAGCAAGTATTACCGATATATATGTACTCTAAAATAAATTCCCCTACATTCAGAAGGATTTACTCACAAGTATTTGGCCTTGAAAATCATTTAATTTTGCTGGACTCTATCATGAGTATAATGTGTTAACCAACAGCACAAAAACTTATTAGTGTTAAGATGATCACAGTTCAGGTTGTTTTGCTTTGTCTAAACATTTTTCTGAATTGCATCACAGGTTATAAGCATTGGAAATCCAAGAGATTGTTCAGTGGATAACTCTAAATGACACCTGTGTTTCTCCCACAGGTAATGGAAAAATTGTAAATGCAATGATAAAAAAGTAAAGTCCATCTAATAAATTACACAGCACAAATTATTCTCTCTCTCTAATTGCTAATGACTCATTGTCATTCCTGTTGGCAGGAACGATTAAGTGCAAAAGGGCTACGCTGATGTTCATGTGATTCAGTATTTTCAGTAACACATTAAGATGGCTGGAGTGGAGAATATGTTAATCATATGTGTTGTTTACACAGTGATGAAAAGAAGCAAAAATATCTCAGTAATCAGAGAAGATAGAAAGATAGAGAGACAGAGCTTAAGCCTCATCTTATTTCCATGTAGCTCAAGATTATTTTCGTATGCTCTCATGCAACCTTTTTCAACTTGGTGACTTCCACATGACTTGGAGTTACTATTCCATGAATTACAACAAAATGGCTATTCAGTTCAGTTGGAGAAATCCCAAGATTTGTAGAATCAACACTTATTATGCATGCTATATTAGGAAAGGCTGAAACTTCTGCATCTTGAAAACTTTTCTACTAGAACTTCTGGGGTAGGTATAGCAAACTGAAAACAGCTGTGCAAAAATGGATCTGGGCCACATGTGCCCTGGAAGACTGCTCCTTATCGGGAGACTGCAGAACAACAGTTTCCCACAGGTTTGAGTGCTGAGAGATAGTGGGATTAGAGTCACTTGGTTGAGATGGGTGGGAACAGAACAGAACGGAACGGAGCAGAACAGAACAGAACAGAACAGAACACAATAGAATAGAACAATAAAATAATAAAATACAATAAAATAATACAATAAAATAATAACATAAAATAATAAAACAAAACACATCTTGCTTGAAACCACAAGAGATACTTTTAAAGTACTCTAGATTCTCAAGTCTCACTTTCTAATCATTTTCAGAAATTGATCACTTACTTACTTTTAAGCTGTTGGGGAACTCACCCTGCTGGGTGAGTTGGCCTTTAATCCTAAACCCCACAAAAATTAATCATAAATTAAAAAATTTAAGTAATATGAAATAAACAGCAAAAGGTTACATAATATTTTGATTTTAGAAAGCTATAAATGGACTAAAGGTCCAGATAAAATTGGAATCATGACACGTTTACAATAAGGTTTTGGAATTAATTATAAAGTACAAGCATAACATAGATAATTTCATGATTTCAAAAATCGGAAGAAAATTAAGATGTTAGGTAGAGGAAGAATATATATGACTGCAAATGGTGCAAAATATTATGATAATCTTTTCTACTCATTTTGAAATAGTAGCTGGGCCTACATTGTATAAGCAATGTCCAAACATGGTTTACTGACTCCGTTCCAACATAAGATACAGCATAGTTAATAAACAACAATGGCTGAGGTCTGTTCATCATGATTAAAAGCAATTCAACCATGTAATGATGCAGAACAATATATGAATTTAACCACAGACTTAGCAAAATATTGCTTCTCATTATTGCCCAGTATTGGATGAAATAATGTGTACATATATAACAACAGAAGGGAAATATAGAATTGAGACTTATATCCCATAGCCAAGATCTATTCCATCAGATGAATTCCCAATAAATGGAAATTGTTCACTCATTGTGGAATACACTGCTGTTGTTCAGATAATAGGCACAATCTTGAAGAATTTAAATAGTTTGATATATTGGTGATGTATTGAAACATCAGTGCATAAATAGTTTTGCAAGTCTTTATCACCTTTAGTCATTTTGCTGAATAGCTCTGTTTAAAAAACATTCTATGCTTATATATTCCAAAATCAGTTTTTACTGCTTAGTAATATGTTGCTTTAATCCATTTCAAGTTAGATTGAAAAGTACAGGCTGATATCAAACACATTCCCTTAATATAATTTCCACTGAAAATCAATGAGAATTACACATGGATAAATATACTTAGGATTTCCATTGTGTATCCCACTGAAGATACACAAACGACTTTGGCAATCCTAGGCATAGGTTAAACAGATCTGTTCCCAGCTAAGGATGATAGTGTTCACAACTAACTCTCCATCTGATTAAAACGAATATCTTTTATTTTTAAGATAGTATTTCTGTAATAAAAGTAAAGGTAAAGGTTCCCCTCGCACATACGTGCTAGTCGTTGCCGACTCTAGGGGGTGGTGCTCATCTCCGTTTCAAAGCCGAAGAGCCAGCGCTGTCCGAAGACGTCTCTGTGGTCATGTGGCCGGCATGACTCTACGCCAAAGGCGCACGGAACGCTGTTACCTTCCCACCAAGGTGGTCCCTATTTTTTCTACTTGCATTTTTACGTGCTTTCGAAACTGCTAGGTTGGCAGAAGCTGGGACAAGTAACGGAAGCTCACCCCGTTACACGGCAGCACCAGGGATTCGAACCACTGAGCTGTCGAGCTTTCGATTGACAAGCTCAACCTCCTAGCCTCTGAGCCACCGCATCCCTTATTAAATATTATTAAATATTATTAAATTATTAAATACTGTATTTCTGTAATACAGTATGTTTATTTTGGCAGGGCTTGCTCTTAAGTAGATAAATGCTTAAAAGGGGCTGATATATATGGATAAAAAATGTTTGAGAATCTTAAACAGACAGATTTGTTTTTTATAGTGGGACACGATAAAATTGAGTTAATGTACACACACACACACACACACACTCACTATATTTCAAACAATTTTTTAAAATAATGACATTCTGTATACAAACACCTCGCAAAACAAGTGGCTGAAGTCGTTTTAAATCAGGCACAATGCTGATGCTTCAAATTAGTCACTGGGTGCTAGGTTGAGCTATTTATCCTGAACTACATGTTATGGTTTCATAAACATCCTCAATCTGTCCTTCTATTATAACATAGCATGGCCAGCGACCTTTTCCATCACGCTGTTAAATAGCAATCACAGTAATTACTGATTATATATATATATTTTAAAAAACATAAAAGATATGGATGGTTGAAAGTGACCTAAGGAGCTTTCCCTCTGCTTTTGTGTATGCTTGGAAAATAAACAAACTTGTTTCCTATAAACAGACACTTACAAATGTCACAAACATTTAAACTACACAGAAGTTATAAAGCAGTTATTAAGTTACATTGGTTATCTTGTTATTAATTGGCACGATCATAGTGTAATGAGGCAAAATGACCTATCCTGGCTAAATTCCATCATTCTTCTTTCAGCATCATTTTTTCAAGAAAACAGATAAGTTTTTATTTTTGCTTTTTTCCTGATAATGCCTCTTATTTTCTTTCAGCTCTGCATACATTTTATATAGAAAGTCTCAAAGGGATAAAGGAGTCCATATCAGGATAATTTAGAAATTTTACCTCATTAGGATCATTATCTGAAATAAAATTTCATAGACGTCAGAGTGGACTAAATTAGGGTTGAGGATCCAGATGGCAGCTATTTTTATTTATTTTAAAAGCAGTATGTATTTGTTGGGAGGGAAGAGGAAAAGAGAATTAAGTTAGGATCCCGGTATTGAGATAACTTTTCTTATTCTTCAGAAGTGAAGTATTTAATTTGATATTTTTTCATAGAAAAGTGGCTGCAATGGGGAAAAAAGCAGTAGAAACCAAAACTCTGTTTCATGTTCTATATACCTTTTGTTTTTTTCCATTTTTTAAAAAAACATTTCATCATATAGTTTTTATTCCCTTTTTCTCACACACAAGCACATACACACATACAAAACATACAAACAGACAATACATACTAGGTTAATTTCCTTTCTTTTTCTTCCTTTCCTTTCCTTTCCTATTTTTTTTCTCCTATCCTATCCTATCCTATCCTATCCTATCCTATCCTATCCTATCCTATTGCCATTACCTCTTAGTGACTTCTTGCATAAAAAAAAATGAATTGATTATTTATGATTTTGGTGATAAGACAGGCGAGAGTTATTCTATTACCATAGAGTAAGAGATAAAGTTATAATTGTACTTATAAGTGCTTGTAAAGAAGATCAGAAACTACCTCTTTGTATTTTTTCTTTCTCTTGTACCTTTTTCCTTTTTCTTTCTTGCACTTTTAGCTTTCCCTTTGATTTATTTTTTTTCTTTTATATTAGTTTTTATTGGTTTTTTATTTCCTTTTGAAAAATCTTTAAGAAAATATATTTTAAAAAACAAATTTATATAGCTGTCCATTTCATAAACATGACTCTGGCTGGTATAGTGTAAGTAAATCAAACAGTTAAAAACAAGGCCAAACAACCATTAGAAACAATTAAGAATAAATATAAATACAACTGGAGAAGAATAGAATAGAATAGAATAGAATAGAATAGAATAGAATAGAATAGAATAGAATAGAATAGAATAGAATAGAATTTTTTTATTGGCTAAGTGTGATTGGACTCACAAGGAATTTGTCTTGCTGCATATGTCCTCAATGTACATAAAAGAAAAGATACATTCATCAAGAATCATAAGGTACAACACTTAATGATAGTCATAGGGTACAAATAAGCAATCAGGAAACAATCAATATCAATATAAATCATAAGGATACAAGTAACAAAATTACAGTCATACAGTCATAAGTGGAAGGAGATGAGTGATAGGAATGATGAGAAGATTAATGTAGTGCAGACTTAGTAAATAGTTTGACAGTGTTGAGGAAATTATTTGTTTAGCAGTGATGGCGTTTGGGAAAAACTGTTGTTGTGTCTAGTTGTTCTGGTGTGCAATGCTCTATAGCAGCGGTTCTCAACCTGTGGGTCTGGACGAATGACAATTTGCCAGGGGTCACCTAAGACCATCAGAAATATGGGAAGTATACTTGCGAGTCAAAGAATCACGCTCCAATGGTTGACTCCACAAGCCAGCTGCAGGCTCTTCAAATCACTAGCCGAATTCGGCTTCAGGCGCGATGAATTAAAAAAGAGAGAAATCTTTGCTCTGATGTCTCCCTCTCAAGCCAGCTGCAATCACTCCCAATCGCTAGCCTAATCTGGCTTCAGGCGCCATAAACTTAATAGGGGAGGAGTCTCCGCTTTAATGTCTCCGTCCTCAAGGCAATCGCAAGCAGTTCAGATTGCTAGCCAATATGGCTTCAGGTGCGATAAATTCAAAACGAAAATAATTTTATGGTTGGGGTCGCCACATTGTGGGGAATTGTATTAAAGGGGTCGCCACATCGTGGGGAATTGTATTAAAGAGGTCGCAGCACTATAAAGGTTGAGAACCACTGCTCTATAGCATCATTTTGAGGCTAGGAATTGAAACAGTTTATGTCCAGGATGAGAGGGGTCTGTAAATATTTTCACCGCCCTCTTTTTGACTCGTGCAGTATACAGGTCCTCAATGGAAGGCAGGTTGGTAGCAATTGTTTTTTCTGCAGTTCTAATTATCCTCTGAAGTCTGTGTCTGTCTTGTTGGGTTGCAGAACCAAACCACACAGTTATAGAGGTGCAGATGACAGACTCAATAATTCCTCTGTAGAACTGGATCAGCAGTTCCTTGGCCAGTTTGAGCTTTCTGAGTTGACGCAGAAAGAACATTCTTTGCTGTGCTTTTTTGATGATGTTTTTGATGTTAGCTGATGTTAGTGTAATGATGTTAGTATTACAATGTAATACTGTCTTTTTATACCATTATAAGTAGTTATGTAACTATTTAATTCATGCATTACTAAAAGAAAGAAAAAGATAAAGAAATGTTATAACATTTAAAACATCTAACATTTAATAATGTAAAATGCATTAAATTCAATTTGTAATACATACAATTTCATATATACAGTACTCTAATATTTTTTTAAAAAAATAATGTTTTATAAATACACAAATTGAATCCTTATTTTTTTGTAATAATAATTATAGATAATTTTCCCAATGGGGTTAAGCTATAGGTTCAAAGGGAATAATAAGCTTCCTTGGCTATTGTGGGTCATGAAAATATTTGCACTGTTTTAACAATATTTCAAAACACAGGCATATAACATAACACAGAATCTATCATCCAAACAACAGTAACAAAAATCTGTAACAGATGGCGAGAAGGGATTTGTTCCCATTCCAGCTGAGTAGTTTATTCCATGACTTTTTTCTACAGCTAACTGGGAACACATTCCAAAATTCAGAAGTATTGAAGTTGCTTCTCACGTGGAAGGATTATCTCTATATACCATATTTAACCATCCTTCTATTTTATTACTTGTTACAGACTTATTCAGTGGTGAAAGTTGATTTAAAAAGATCTATTCTGAGACAGCCTACAGAATAAATTGGGAAAACCAAATGTTGCTGAACTACAAACCCTAACTTCATTTCACGTTTGTCATATTTCTGGACTGAAATGTCAGGATTATAGTCCATCAACATCTACAGAACCACAGATTTCTTTTTTTAGAAATTTAAGTTGTGGTACCAGACCACATTTTGCAGCACCACACTTTCCCAGGGCATAGGACTTCCATAGAAATGGCATTTTGTAATAACAATTCCCATGTCTAGAGCAACCTTGGGTGCTTGGGTGTTTCATTTATATTATCTAATTAAACATGGGTTGGAGCAAAAAGATTTTCTTTTCTTTTTCTTGAATGAAGACATTTGTTTAAATTCTGGAATGCAAGGAAAATAGAAAAGGAACCAGAAATAGATGTCAAGTCAAGGCAAAGGACAGTATGAACAGAAGATACCAAACAGCCTAGATCTGTAGATTACTTGATACAAGTAGTCTTCAGTTGCTGATCACTTGTTCAGCAACCGTTTGAAATTACGATGACAAATGCTACTTATGACTGAGCCATCAAGTTATGGCCATCCCAGCAGGGGTGAAATGCTCCCGGTTCGGACCGGATCGCATGATCCGGTAGCAATGGGGGCAGGTAGTTTGGAGAACTGGTAGCAAAAATCCCTGCCCCCCACACTACCCACGCCTTGCTTCTTCTCTGTCCCTGAAGCGCTCAGTGGTGATATAGCTGCAAACGGCCTTAAATAACTGCCGCGGCACTTTAAAGGGACCGCACTACAGCGCTGTAGTATTTTTAAAGAAGGTAGACCGGGGCCTGTCAGTAAAAGGCAATTGGTAACCGGGGTCTGTTTTTAAAGAAGGTAGACCAGGGCCTGTCAGTAAAAGGTAATTGGTAGACTGGGGCCTCTATTTTTAAAGAAAATAGACCGGTGCCTCCCAAGTTTTGTATGCTTTATTATTTTTATTATTTATTATTATTGACCATGCCCATTCAGTCACCTGACCACCAAGCCACACCCACCAATTAAGCCACGCCCACAGAACCGGTAGGGAAAATTTTTAGATTTCACCCCTGCATCCCAGCATTCCTATTTGATCATATAGTTGTGATCTGAGTGCTTGGCAACCAGTTTGCACTTATGACAATTGCAGTGTCCTGCGGTCACGCGACTGCCATTTGCAATCTCTCCTGGTGGCTTCCAACAAGAAAAGTCAGTGGGGAAGTTGGACATGGAAGGTCACAAGTTGCTCTGTTGAGTTGTTCCTGCTCCTACCACACATCCTGGCTTATTGCGCTCATACCATTGCATCCCCTCCCACATCCTGGCTTATTGCGCTCATACCATTGCATCCCCTCCCTTGCTCTCTTGTACTCTATAGGACTCACGTATCTTATCAGCCTGCTTGCAATTTTTCCTAAGGAAAAGCTTGTTGTGACTAGGACTTGCAACTTCCTACCAGCTTCCCCACTGATTTTATTCATGGGAAGTTGGCAGAAAATCACAAACCAGATCATGTGAGTCTTTCATTCACGTGATCCTTGCTCAACAACAGCAACAAGGACTGCTGATATTGCCATCACTAAGCAATGTCACATAACATCACATTTACTGACCACATCCTATAGTGACAGAAATTCTGGTTGCAACTATCATCGTTAAGTGAGGACTACTTCTAGGAGGAGAAAACATATCTATTGCTACAAACTGTTGAAAATTTTCTCTGAGATGTCAATCTCTAAACAAAATGTTAATGAGATAAATGTTAATGAGATAACTGAGAATAAAGACAAGTTAGAAAGCAAGAAACTTCAGGGATGTCAGTAAATCAATAGCAATCACATTTCATCATAAGGGCTCTCTGGTTTTTCATTTTCTCTTTCTACATTTCATTTTTATTTGGGTCACTCTTGGATTTTGGTGGCGCTTTTAAATGACTATTTTTGGGGTTTTGTGCCTAAATTTTGCGTTCATCTTCTCTGAGGGACAGAAGAGATTTTATTACTTGAACTGCATCTCTGTTGCAATTTTTTTGGCCAACCTTGTTCTGCGTTCTTGAGTTAGTCTTTTGGGGCTTGAAGTGTCTTGGAAAGCACTGAGCTCTTTTTAAGCTCTTCTGAACTTGTCTCTTATTTGCATCAAGATTTTTTTTCCTGTTCTATTTTGAGCAGCTCCCTCCTGAATGAACTCTTCAGTCTGAATTCTCTCACAGAATGTTAAACTGTCCTGTTGCAACAGACATACATGTCCATAGGAACCTGTCCTGTAGATTAGATAATTCTAAGGGACTTATTTTTTAAAAAAAACATTTAATTATATCGTATCTATTGATTTATACTCTTCATATTAATAATTTCCTTTCAAGATGGGTAACATTATGCACAGTGCAGGAAAGATATAAGGAATAGTAGGTCAAAAAATTAAAGGCACAATATTTTTTAAAAGGGGCTAGGAGTCATAGCTAAATGTTGTCACCACAATACTATTCACAATAGCTCCATAACTTTGTAGCTTTGCAAATCACCCTTGCTATCTCTGCAGCCATACAGTCCTCCATTTAAAAAAAATACTTTTTCAGTATTTCTCTTCATTTTTTCTTCATATATTTATTTTTTGTGACTTCATCCTCATTGATTCTTTTTATGTGACTAATCATTTCAATGTATTTCTTCCATTCTGGTCACTTTTGCATTTAATCCATATCCATCCATCCATCCATCTAGCCATCCATTAATTTTTTGATCCTATCACTTTTTGTTTGCCACACATACTTAGGTAACCCATTGTCAGTCCATTTAACCTATTTCTTATGTTTTTTTTCTCACATACCCAACTCTCATTTCCACACAACAAAATGTACAAAAAATATGTCTATAATCAAAGACCTTTTTACTTCTTTCAGTGTTAATTCCCTGCTACAGATCACACAGTATTATCTTTCTGCCTGAATGTTCATGTGTTAAAATTTATTTTATTTTTATTTATTTATTTATTTTGTCATAACAGTATATATAAGCATTAACATGAAATAACTATATAATATATAAGCATATATATGAGCATAAGTATGTAATAACTATATTAATTGGATATAATGAAGAGGAACAATAGGACAGGGAACAGTAGGCATGTTTGTGCTCTTATGCACGCCCCTTATAGACCTCTTAAGAATGGGATGAGGTCAATAGTAGATAGTTTTTGGTTGAAGATTTTGGGATTTTGAGAAGAGACCACAGAGTCAGGTAATGTGTTCCAAGCATTAATAACTCTGTTACAGAAGTCATATTTTCGGCAAGCAAGATTGAAGCGGTTAACATTAAGTTTAAATCTATTGTTTGCTCTTGTATTGTTGTGATTGAAGCTGAAGAAGTTTTCAACAGGAAGAACATGATGATTCTATGAGTTAAACATAGGGGCCTCTGGTGGCTCAGCAGACTAAGTCTGTCTGTTATTAACACAGCTGCTTGCAATTACTGCAAGTTCAAGTCCCACCAGGCCCAAGGTTGACTCAGCCTTCCATCCTTTATAAGGTAGGTAAAATGAGACCCAGATTGTTGGGGGCAATAAAAGTTGACTTTGTATATAATATACAAATGGATGAAGACTATTGCTTAACACAGTGTAAGCCGCCCTGAGTCTTCGGAGAAGGGCGGGATATAAATTCAAATAAAAAAACAATACAGGTCCTGTCGAATGTGGCGGAGTTCTAAATTTTCTAAACCCAGGATTTCAAGTCTGGTGGCATAAGGTATTTTGTTGTATTCGGAGGAGTGGTGAATTCTTCTTGTAAAATATTTGTGGACACTTCAATTGTATTGATACCAGGAATGTGGTATGGGTTCCAAATAGGCGAGCTGTATTCAAGAATTGGTCTAGCAAATGTTTTAGATGCTCTGGTTAGTAGTGTAGTGTTTTTGGAAAAGAAGCTACGTAAGATTAGGTTTACAACTCTTAGAGCCTTTTTTGTGACGTAGTTGCAGTGGGCTTTGGCACTTAGATCATTTGATATGAAAACTCCAAGATCTTTAACAGGGTGGGGGTCATCTGTAAGGTAATGTCCATCTAGTATGTACTTAGTGTTTGGGTTCTTTTTTCCAATATGTAAGACTGAGCATTTGCTGGTTGAGATTTGGAGTTGCCAAGTTTTAGACCAAGTGGTTAGATGATCAAGGTCTTTTTGAATGGTAGATGTATTGTCTGTGGTGTTAAATAGTTTGATATCATCAGCAAAGAGAACACAATTACTTGTGATATGGTCGCAGAGATCGTTGATGTATAATATGAAGAACGTTGGTCCAAGAATGCTGCCTTGGGGAACGCCACTTTTGACAGGAACAGAATTTGATAGAGCATTTCCAATTTTGACCACTTGTTGTCTGTTTGATAGGAAAGCAGATATCCAATTGTGGAGGGGTCCTGAAATACCGTAGGATTTTAGTTTTAGGAGAAGTTTATCATGTACTACTGAGTCAAAAGCTTTACAGAAGTCTATGTAGATTGCATCTATTGCTTTGCCTGGATCAAGATTTGTAGTCCATATGTTTTTGCAGTGAAGAAGTTGTAAGTTACATGATAATTTTTTTCTGAAACCAAATTGTTTATTAGAGAGTAGTTGTTTGTTTCTAGGTGTAGAGTAATGGATTGGTTGATGATTGATTCCATTACTTTGTAGGTGACACAGCATAGAGAGATTGGTCTGTAATTTTCAACTAGGCTGGGGTCTCCTTTTTTGAAGACAGGGATGACTGTTTAGGAAGGGAACTGGTCATGAAAGCTTTTTCAAAGATTATGCTTAGGGGTTCTGCTATATTAGTGGAAAGTTTTTTTAAGAAGTATGCACATAGTCTCCACCATTTACCCAAGTTTGTGTATGTTCAAAAAAATTCCACATATTCATTTATTTGCTTCATTTTTTGCCTTTTATGTATACCTACCAATTGCTAACCCTGTTTTTAAACATTCTTTTGATATACATAGATAATTTGAAAATACTTCATTAAATTTCCATAGCAACCAAAGAAAATATCACTATGTTTGTGTGTGTGTTTATGTATATGTGTATGTATGAATATATATAATGTTTTTTCAGAAAATAAGACCGAGTTCTATTATCAGACCAGTTGCTTTAACATCTTTAGTCATGAAAACCTTTGAAAGGCTAGTGCTTTCCTACTTGAAAACCATCACAGATCCACTGTTAGACCCCTTGCAATTTGCATACCGAGCAAATAGATCAACAGATGATGCTGTTAATATGGCTCTGCACTACATCCTACAACATCTTGAGTCTCCAAAGACCTATGCAGGGTCCTTTTTGTAGACTTTAGTTCAGCATTCAATACCATCATTCCAGACATTCTTCTAACTAAGCTAAACCAGCTACAGGTACCGGAACAGACTTGTAAGTGAATCACAAGCTTCCTAACAAACAGGAAGCAGCAGGTGAAGCTAAGCAAGATCACATCAAATACAATTAGCACAGGGCCCCCCCAAGGCTGTGTGCTCTCCCCACTTCTCTTTTCTCTGTATACCAATGACTGCATCTCCAACGATCCATCTGTTAAGCTACTGAAGTTCGCAGATGACACAACAGTGATTGGTCTCATTTGAGACAATGACGAATCCGCATATAGATGAGAGGTCGAACGACTAGCCTTGTGGTGCAACCAAAACAATCTGGAACTGAACACACTCTAAACCGTAGAAATAGTGGTAGACTTTAGGAGAAACCCTTCCATACTTCCACCTCTCACAATACTAGACAACATAGTATCAACAGTAGAAACATTCAAATTTCTAGGTTCTATCATATCGCAAGATCTCAAATGGACAGCTAACATCAAAAACATCATTAAAAAAGGACAACAAAGAATGTTCTTTCTGCACCAACTCAGTAAGCTCAAACTGCCCAAGGAGCTGCTGATTCAGTTCTACAGAGGAATTATTGAGTCTGTCATTTGCACCTCTATAACTGTCTGGTTCGGTTCTGCAACCCAACAAGAAAAACACAGACTTCAGAGGATAATTAGAACTGCAGAAAAAATAATTGCTACCAACTTGCCTTCCATTGAGGACCTGTATACTGCCCGAATCAAGAAGAGAGCTGTGAAAATATGTACAGACCCCTCGCATCCTGGACATAAACTGTTTCAACTCCTACCCTCAAAATGACGCTATAGAGCACTGCACATCAGAACAACTAGACACAAGAACAGCTTTTTTTCCGAAGGCCATCACTCTGCTAAACAAATAATTCCATCAACACTGTCAAACTATGTACTGAATCTGCACTACTATTAATCGTCTCATAGTTCCCATCACCAATCTCTTTCCACTTATGACTGTATGACTATAACTTGTTGCTGGCAATCCTTATGATTTATACTGATATATTGACCATCAATTGTTTTGTAAATGTTGTACCTTGATGAAGGTATCTTTTCTTTTATGTACACTGAGAGCAGATGCACCAAGACAAATTCCTTGTGTATCCAATCACACTTGGCCAATAAAATTCTATTCTATTCTATTCTATTTCTTTTAGACTTGAAAATAAGCACTTGGGCTTATAAGCACTTGGGCATTCGGAATGGAGGTTTTTTGGCGAATGGGAGGAAAATGGTGAGGGGGATTTTCCTGCCTGCCATCCTTCCCTCAGTCCCTCCCCATTTTTCTCCTGTTCACCAAAAAGCCTCCGAGAGCCTCCCAAAAAGAGGGAAAAAGTAAAGCAGCTGGCCACAGAGCTGCCGGCTTTGGGGAAGCAGCCCAACAAGCAGAAGCACTGCGCCCAGAAAGAGAAGGACAAAAGCAGTATTTGCGCTGCCTCAAGGGGCCAGTGGGCTGCAGCTGCAGCCGGACAGTTGTCCCCCCATGCCTGGGCCACCACTCGGTCTGGCCATGCCAGGGTTATTTTTGGGGTAGGGGTAATATTAGGCCCAACCCCCAAAAATAGGGTTGGGCTTATTATTGGGGTGGGCCATGTTTTTGGAGAAACACAGTATGTGTGTGTGTGTGTGTGTGTGGTGTGGGTAGATTAGATATACAAAGAGAAATGTAAGAAGGAAATTAAAAATGAGAGAAAATATATTGATGAAAGCATGTAAGATGTGTTGGAGAAGAACTAAATTTGATATGAATATGTACCTGACTGGTATTCTGTTCAGAAAAGATGCATTGTATGTTGTTGTTTGTGTGTAAAAAATAGAAAAACTTTACAAAAAAACACAGTTAAATCAAAGTTTTGTTGTTTACTGTACAGATTGAAGTATTATTATTCATATAGTCTTCAATTGTCCTTATATACCAGTTCCTCTCTTAGGGTTTCTAATACCAGCTGAAGCAAACAATACCTCTCCCTTTCATGATAAGGAGCCAGTTAAAACTGTTTAAAAGCAAATGAAAAGTTTTGTTAGAATGAGAGAAATAAACAGAATTCTTTGAGATCTAAACCAAATCTTTTAAATTGGGTCTTTGATTCCCCCAGTTAAAGATGCAATGGCTACTTTCAAGAGAGTAGAAAATTCCACACCATTATTACTTTTCCGAGGAATGGAAATATTAAGGGTTCAAAGTGGTCTAATGGAGTGGAAGGATATCCTCCATTTTTTATCAATAGTAGGGCTACCATATCTTAGCTGCAAATTTCCTTAGGACCAGTAGAGGTCAGCAAAGAATTTGTTTTTTTTCCTATCTTTGCTGCCCTTTTCTGGACAACTAATCAGTATGTCCTCAGCCTCTCTTCCTATGTCATTCACCACCTGGCAGCTCTTATCCCATCCGTGATTCGATTTCATAGGCTACTTCTCTAGCCAATCAGGACCAGATTTGGTTTCTTTAAAGCCTTATGAAGACCCCTGTGCTTGCAGGTTCCATACACCTGCCTCCCTTATTTTGTTTGTATTTGCTTCACCAATTAGGATCCGGCTGGGAATCATAGTTTTGGAGAAGTCTAGAGAGCCTTTGATTTCATCATCATTACTTTACAAAGCAAAACACTTTAAAGATGGATGACAGAAAAAAAAATAGAAGATTAATGAGAATCTCTGCAGCTTGGGCTTTATGGATGGACAATTTCTCTTTCTTCAGCTATATTTACTGACCATATGAATCTGATGCTAAGAAATATGAAAAGGTCTACTCTAAGTCCACTTAAGGTAAATCATTTTATCCAAAAATATTTTTCTGCCCAAAGTAGAAGAAAGTGCTACTTAATAGAAAAAGAAAGTGCCAAAAGAAATAACAACTGCAACATAAAAACAATACATAAGTGGAAAACTTCATGGGCTGCCAATTAGTCATTTAATTTCCCACCCCTGTGTAAGTTTTGAGCATTCTTTTCTTATTCACGTAAATAAAGTAACATAAGGTGCCTAATCATCTTATCACATTGATCTTTTATTACACAATATGTCAAAGCCATAAGACTGTTAATAAAACTGTAATGTTTTTTATAATCTACAGGGTTTAAATGGAATTTTATGACTCTTAACTTCATTCTATCGCAATCACTCAGGAAGTCAGTTGACTTTTTTTACAAAAAAATATATTAAAAACCTTTGCACATATTACGGAGTAATAAAAACATTCTTGCATTTAAAATAAAGGTGTCTAGATAGCAATAAACTTCATTTGCAATGGATTGCAGTAGAAATATTGCCAATATGTTGCTCATAGTATCTTTCCAAGGGAAGCTGAACTCTGTTCTTCTTACCTAAAAATGGATGAAATCTGTCAGGCTGATTTTGCGTTAATTATATAAAAAGTGCACATCCTGAATAGCATGTTTAAAGGTCCTCCTAATCGCTGATGCTTAGGTAGAAATCCCCTTATCCAGAAGTTTTGTGTCTGCGAAGGAACATTTGGCTGCTTCTCATCAAATGTTGCACCGCAGTTGTCTAAGTACATTGCAATTATTTTGGTACCTCAGGTTATAATAAAGTCCATACATAGCTCTCCCGGTTCCTTGCAGCAAAAATGTAATAGTGATAAATTAAGTAGTTATTTCCCTGCTTTTTCAGGTATCCAGAAACAGCCACCTAGGATGGTCATTTTACTTTGCTAATAATGGGGCTGACCCTGCCTCTCCTTGGCCAGTATTTCATTAAAAAAGATGATGATGATTTCAAATACAGACAGATTGTCATTTGGAGCACAACACACCAGATATCACACTTGTTGAAAACTGACACGTACAATTTATTGATATCGCTGTACCAGAGTCAAAGAAAAAGAACTGGGAAAAAAATCACGAAATATTGCGACCTGGCCATTGAAACTATGTGACTATGGATGCTTCATGGGTATGGACAATACCCATTGTCATCGGAGCACTTGGTACCATGTCCAAGAATTTTATAAAATACATCAAGAAATTGCAGCTTCCTTGAAAACACCAGCGGAACTGCAAAAAAAACTGTGCTACTTGGAACACTGTACATTTTAAGAAGATACTGCCAGTCAATGATGTTTATGATACATTTTTAAATGTTCAGTTGACTGAGTTTCATGTTTAATGAATAACAACAACAACACCTGGAGTATTCCTGGAACAGCATTGGTTGTTATTATTATTGACAAAATCTACATCAATCAATTGCAAAAGACAGCTTTAGTTGAAATACTAGCTAGCTAGCTAGATATTACTACACACACACTCACATACATATACATATGTATCTAATGTTGTATCTAATGTTTTACGATGAATGTATTTTTACAATGACTATGATCGTGATCTATCACTAGATCATGTTGTATGTGCACTGAGAACATGCACCTGAGACAAATTCCTTGTGTGTCTAATCACACTTGGCCAATAAATAATTCTAATTCTAATAAAGGCCCTGCATATTATGGAATGAATATATGGAATATGGAAATCCAAGGAGTGCGGTCTGTAGGAATTGACAGATGAAAAATTTGTCAAGACACAGATTTTGCAAGTTATTATTTTTATGGTTGATAAAACTGCTGAGGGATTATTTAGGATTACCTACAGATGGAGGGGACTGCTCTAAGCTCTCTTGCAGGGTGTGTCCAAATAGTAATAGCAATTTCACATTACCATTATCTGCTATGATTTACCCCCTTGCATTATTAATATTTATTTATCTATTCGCATTTGCATGCTTCCAAACTGCTAGTTTCGTAGGACAGGAGCTCACCCTGTCACTTGGTGCTTGGGTCTTGAACCTGGGCTGCCAGCTTTCCAACTGACAAGCCCAGCATTTTAATTGCTTTGCCAGGAAACCCTTATCTTTTATCTTTATTAATATTTATTAATGATAAATAAACCTTATATGGATTATTTATTCAGTAAACCTATGGACACCAGTTTGCCAATTGCACATCTCTTGGTGTTGTCTCCCATTTCTCATCCCTCCTCTGCCTTAAAGTTTTTTTAATTAAATATAAATAGAAGTATGGAGAACAAAAATATATTATATCATCAAGAGATTAAAGGAATTAAAATGGAAATGGGAGGGTCACATAGCAGGAACTGATGGTAAGTAAACCAAGGCAGTCATAGAATGGATCTCATCTGATAAAAAGTGGGATCCATAAAACAAGATGGATTGACAACATCAGCAAGTATTGTAGTCCCAATTGACAAAAGATAACCTAGATGGGAACAAAGAAAAAGAAGAAAAGAGGGCTTCAATCACATTTTGCAAAAGCCTGAGTGAAGATCCAGGTCTTAGGGTCCTTTCAAAAGATCAGTGTCCTGTTTCAGTCAAATTGCATGACATGGCTTGAAGGTCCAAGCCCCTAATATGAATCCCCAAAACCCCATCTGCACCCATTTGCGTAGTCCTAGGAAATCTAAGACTGCTCCATCAAGGTGCCAGACTACAAAGGCAAAAGTAAATGCAAGTCCACAGTCCAAATCCAGTCCGAAGTCCAAGGCAAAGATTCAGAATCCACAACCAAATCCAAGGTACAAAAACACAGTCAATCTTAGCATGAGGAAACCAAGAGCACAAGGATGAAACATGCACATGACAAGAGAATGGATGGTTGTTTCCAACAACCCCCAATTCCAACAACCCCCAATTCCATTCTTCTAATTAAATAGACGCTCACTGGTGCAGCTCATCAAGAGAAGCAAGGCTGCCCTCTTGCAAGTAGCCTCACTGATCTCCATTGTTCTGTCTCCTCTCAGCTTGATGCTTGTCCAGGATCAGGTGGAAGAGGCACCTCCCTGCTGGCCAGATACAGATGTTGCATCTTCTCTTCCCTGTGCTTCTAGTGGAGCCTCTGAGTTTTCCAGCTGCAGCTGTGCCTCTTCTTTTCCTTCTTCAGCTGGCCATTCATCCAGTCACCTCTCCAGCAACCTCTCTGCTGTGCTTGTTCCTTTCATTCCGGGCTCTGAGCCCTTAACAACATCCCAATGCTCCTCCAAAGTCCTCAGAGTTGGCTCTTCTTCATTGTCTGAGCTGGCATCTGGGGAAGCCATCATCACCAGCATGGTGGGGGCCATCTGAACCTCAGGGTGGGGGAGAGCCTTGTTCCAGTAGACAGACATTGGCATAGAGAAGGTGCTCTTCTGGGATCCTAAGAGATGCCATTGTTTAATCAAAGGAACCCAGAGTGCATCTACTAGCCAGGTTGGATCAGTTGGGCAATAAATAAATACCTTGCTTTAAACTTTCTAGCTATGAAGTTATTGGAAAAGGAATGAAAAACACTTTGGTTGATGAAAGAGGATATTATGCAAGTCATTTTAATTAATGGCTTATTGTTTTATATAAAAACAAGTTTGGGTTTTACTTTATTTAAGAACCATTTTTTTGAAGAAATAGTCTTCAGAAGTGGTCAGTTCCTAGGACTAAAAAATAATCATTTTTTAAAAAAATAAGTGATTGTAAATGATTTGGAAAATTAACCTGAGGAAAAAGGCAGGACTTTGAACCATTTCTTTCAAATATTAATTTTAGTGGATGATAATATCATCATCATCATCATCATCATCATCATCATCATCATTATCATCACAGTCAGCCCCATATTCAGAATTGGTTTGACATTTTTGTCTATCTATCGAGTCCATACCAAGGACCTGGGATAGGCAGATCTGGATGTTTGATGGTGTTACAAATACCTTCACAAGATGGAAACTGTTCCAAATAAAGCCGCCTTCTGTAATTGACTGATGGCGAATTTGTCAGTGCCAGTGGTATTAAAGTGGTGCTCCATTTATTGTGCTTGTTGCTGCTGTTGTTGTTATTATTAATATCAAAAATGAAAATTTTCAATGAAGAGAGCCACAAATTCTTTATAAGACAATGGATAGAACAACACTATGTTTTATATTTTTGGGCACTTACAAATACTTGTAGTACATCAAACAAAATAGAGCAGCATGGATCAGGCATTGTAAAGCATACTTGTGCACTTACTACTTATATCTACTTCATTAAGCAGGCAAATTTATATCCTCCTTCATTAGAGTATTCAAATAGACAGACAGTCATACCATTCTAACACCTCTATGATTAGAGCAGCAATAAATCTCAGAACCTCTTTCTCCAACTATATATTGGAGATCACAATTATATATTGCTGAAAGCTTTTATGCAAACCCTCGTCCTTTACTGCAAAATTTTCAGCTTGCTCTTGTTTCTAGTTCTAGCAATATTAGTAAACTGATCACAGTCCATTTCTTTTCATGGTATAATTTCAAGTTAATCACTCAATAACATTTACTATCTGGAACAAGCAATGAAATGTACCTTTGAGTAAAACTATGTATGGCAGCACATTTTTTAAAAAGCTATTCCGCCAAAGAAAATCAGAGGCTGCTATAATTGGACCATGAAGTTTTCATGATAAACAGGAATAGGTAGAAACAGCCCTGGAGTAACCATTAACAAAAAGAAGCATAGTCTTAGGGCACCACAGGAAGAGGAGCATCAGAGAATCTTCTCCCCCTCAGCTATCATGTCCTTAACTCTTTCACTGCCACATTCAAATTTAATTGGATTTTATTCCCTTACTATTATTACCTTATTATCCTTACATGCCAGGTTCAACTTCAGTCTGCATTGCTACTAAGAAACAAAACAAATGAACAAAAAACAAGGCAACTGACTACAGTTTAAAAGTTTGGTTTGAAGATGTCGCCACGTATCATGTTTGTTTCTGTCTTGTGGTGTGAGAGTTTTTCTCCATTGTGGCTGTGCTTAAGGCATCAGTTAACATTAACCCAGCTCTGGGTAGAATTTATAGATTTAATTGTAAAGCAGATGCCTTTTTCAGTTAACCTACAAGGGCTCACACATTTATTGAGAAGGGGATCAGGAAAAATAAAAAATACCTAGAAAATTACGGTTCATTGTTCTAAGCATTTGTTATGGCCTTCTACTGAAAAAGCTGGTGGGGCTGGCCTACTATAGGTATTCCTCAACTTACAACAGTTCATTTAATGACTGTTCAAAGTTACGGCATTGAAAATAATTGACCTATGACCATTTTCCATACTTACAATCATTATAGCATTCCCCACGGTCATGTGATCACAATTCAGATGTTTGGCAACTGGTTCATAGTTATGACTGTTGCTGTGTCCCATGGTCATGCGATCAACTTTTGTGACCTTCTGATAAGCAAAGTCTGTGGAGAAGCCAGATTCACTTAACAACCAGGTTACTAACTTAACAATTGCAATGATTCACTTAACAACCATGGCAAGAAAAATGGGGCAAAATTCACTTAACAAATGTCTCGCTTAGCAACATAAATTTTAGCTCACTTGTGATCATAAATTGAGGACTACCTTTTTATCTAATATAAAGAGGAGCTTCCCAATGACCTACACAACAGTGGGTTCCTCACCTCTAGATATTTTTAAGGAGAAGCTGTGTTTAACTGGTTTTCTTACTTAATGCTGTGAGTTAGATGGTTTATGTGATCTGTTTATATGCTATGATGATATCTTTTAAAGTCACTGGAAATCATACTTTGTCATACACACACACACACACAAACACCCGTATTCCCACATACGATAGATAGATAGACAGATAGATAGATAGATAGATAGATAGATGGATGGATGAGAGATAATTAAAGAACAACAATATTTTAACAGATAGAAAGAAAAAGCTCTTTTCAAAAAGTGAATTGCTAGATTTAAGTTACATGTTTTTCTCTTTATATTCTGTCTTCCATACATTTCAATTGTTATGAGAAAGTTTTCTAGGCATGTGTGTATGTTTGTGTGTGTGGCTGTGTGCACATGCTTAAATACCTTAATTGTTATATTTCAATAAACAAGCATTTTTTAAAATCCGGGATCTAAATAAATAAATAGAAGGCCTGAGCTAAGTAAAGCCTAGGAACATAAGACTCCAACTGCTACTAATCATTTAATCACTTCTAAGGCCAACAAATTAACAGTAACACCACTGGATGTGCAAAGGACATAAAACCAATTAACACACAGCAGTGCAAGTAAATTATACAGAAGGGAAAAATCTACTCTTTCTTTAAAATGGTTTCCAGAAGCTCAGTGCAACAGAGAGAAAATTCTAGTATCTTAATGATAAGTCTGATTAGCCAACATTGGAAGATACTTCTAAAATAAGCAAAACGTGTTTAGTGGGATTTATTTCTGGAAAAGTATTTAAATATTACTGATACCGGTATTTCTAATGGATGTTGGAGGAGACAATGGTACACACTCCCCAAGAAGCCATTGTTGGACTCAATGGTTGTGGATAATTATTATTTTTTTGAGTCCATGGTTAGGTAAAGTTATTGGAGTAGTTACCGGTAGGCTAGATGTCCCAAGGTCCTTTGTAATGATATATGACAATGGCTTTGGGAAATCAGAGGAAGAATTGCTGTCCAGGAAATTATCTGATAAGAGAGGACTATGTCTGTAGCTGTGTAATGGATGCAGAAAGAGGTTCAGAATGGACTCCCTCAAGTTCTAAGGACACAAAGAGGATAGCAACAAATCTGTATTTTCAGTCATGCAAGATTCTATCAATGTAACCTTACAATAAATTAGAATTAGTTCATCTGGTG
The DNA here is from genome assembly GCF_028640845.1 of Ahaetulla prasina. Lineage (NCBI taxonomy): Eukaryota > Metazoa > Chordata > Lepidosauria > Squamata > Colubridae > Ahaetulla > Ahaetulla prasina. The sequence goes on from NC_080539.1 coordinate 126,897,118, forward strand.
TATTTCCTGTCTGATGTACCTAGTGGGAAGGCTTATAATTCCGGAAGAAATGGATTATCTGGACCTATTAAAATTAAATTTCAGATCAGACTTATCACATTTTATGATTCTTTGTTCTAAGCATTTATTAGACCCAGGCTAAAATGTGGTCATAGAATCAGTTGTATAACATCCACCAGATGGATGATGTGAAGTCCTTGAAGTGTTAACTGTAATGAACAGATACTGCTGTTGGCATTAGCTTACCTTAATATAAGCAAATTTGCTTGCAAACATGAGCCTGAAATATAATGAGATGATAAAATGAATATTGATAAAGTTCCATATTAATTCGCAGGGAAATATTTATTGTCCTTATTCTATCCGTCCCATACAGAAGAAAAATTGCACACAGAAGCCTCAAGTTTGTCTTCACTTTGTAAAGAAGTGAATTGCAAGGGAAAATATACAATTACTTTCTAAATAAACCTGTTTAAAACAGATTAAAGCAAAAAAAAGTTTATTTTTTTGTTTTTGTTTCTTTTTATTAGTGATGTGGGTTGTTTATTAATCAGTGTTGTAATGTAATTACAGCTGTTTTTAGTCACACTAGACGACACAGATGAATAAATGATCTGCAAGTACTGGTGTGTAGAAAAAAGGTAATGAATTCTTTTCAGAAGCCCATTAATTTACTAGCAATACATACAGAGTATGATGAATTAGAAAATATTGTATACTTCCTGAATATTGCAACAAAAGTTGCAAAGCATTTAATCATTCTGTTTCCCTTCATTTATTTCTCTTCCTGTGGCATCATATCTTGAGATAAGATTTTTTTTGACTCCAATAAGGCAATCCACGGAAAGTTTTGCAGCCTATAGAGTGCTTTTAAAATGGGCATTGCTGCATATCATTTTCTCTGGCAGCAGCTGTGGCAAATGTTGATGCAAACTAATTAATTCGTTCCATTAAGACAACAGACTTAGTGCCACTTGGCCAAGGCCTAGAAAATTAGGCTTACCACTTTCCACTGTCCTTAACTACCCTTGATGTAACTTGAAAAGGAAACAATATTTAAGTACCAGGAAACCATTTGAAGATCAATCTTATCTAGTGTGAACTACCATATTCTTTGGACTATAAGACACACCTGACTATAAGATGCACCTAAATTTAGAAGAAGAAAACAACAACAAAAAGTTTTGGCCTACCTTTTTTCGGGCCTTTTTTCAGCCCTTTTCCAGTCTTTTTTCAGCCTGTTTCGGGGGCTTTTTTTTTTTTTTTTGGCACATTTGTGAGGCTTTTTTGGTCCATTTTTGTGGCTTTTTTTGGCCTGTTTTCGAGGCTTGGGGGGGGGCATTTTTGATGCTTTTTTAAGCCCATTTTGGGGCTTTTCCCAGCCTGTTTATGAAGTGTTTTGGAGCCATTTTTGAGGGTGGGGTTGTTGTTGTTTTTTGCCTATATTTGAGGCTTTTTTGACCTGTTTTTTCTCAAAAAAATGGGCTGAAAAAAGCCCCCAAAACAGGCCAAAAAAGCCTAAAAATAGGTGCCAAAACCCTCAAAAACAGGCTGAAAAAGCCCCCAAAATAGGTCAAAAAGCCTAGAAAACAGACCAAAAAAGCCTTGAAAACGGGCCAAAAAAAGGGCTGAAAAGGGCTGGAAAAAAAAGCTTGTAAACAGAACATTCAGAGGCCAAAAAAATAGCTGGCAGGTGGGTGGGGCTTCAGCAATATTTGGTCTATAAGACATATAGATGTTTCTCCCCCTATAAAACAAGACAAAAAAGTGTGCCTTATAGTCCAAAAAATATGGTACCTTAAGTTTGTCTAGCAAAGTTATCATACCTCATCATACTTATACTGATGTAGTGCTTTCATGGCTGGTAGTTCTTGGGCAGTGTTAGGTTTTAGTTTAATGATGGTGGTCTAGACCAATGATCCCCAATCTTTCCGGCTCCGTGAACCAGCAGCAACAGGCAGCAGTGGGCAGAAGAGGGTGATAGCAGCAGGGGGCAGGGGATGGTTTCACAAGCGCAACCTAATCTGATAGATGCACAAATGGAGCTTTATGCGCTCACCCATCACTTGCATGGCAATCCGTAAACCAGGGGTTGGGAACCTCTAATTCAGACCACAGATTTCCTGACTTTTTGTCAGCAGCTACCCGAGGGTGATGGGTGGCTAAGATGTCTGAAATATAAGTAAATATAAATAAACTGTGGCTGGCATGCTTAGAGGCAACTGAGCAGGCATTGAGCTCCTGTCTTTATATTTTATACAAAGATTATCCTGCCTTTGAAGATGCCAACCAGAGTTGCTAGCAAAATATCAGCTATTCTGTGGTCAAGACCATGGTCAGGAACCCCAGTTCTTACCAACTTATAATTCTTTTTCTATGCACAATCTTTGTAGTTGTCTTACCCTGAAAATGAGTTCTGTTCATGGTTTGTGATATTTTGTGAAAATTTTTCTCAGAGAGGCCTTTCTGAGAACTTACACTATGTTCTCTCCTCTCCTCTCCTCTCCCCTCCCCTCTCCCCTTCTCTTCCCTCTCCTATCAAAATCCCATTTTTGGACTTTGTTCATTATGAATGATCTGCTAGGAAATTTACTCTCTCCCATTTTTGTGTCTACATCTACAGATTGGTCCAATAAAGCTTAGGTAAGGCAAAAGAACACAAGTATTCATTCCAAGATACTTTAGACTGATTATAAAGAAATTACAGTATAATCTCTGTCTCTTTTTTCCCCTTGAAGATCCAGTGCTTCCAGCTTTGGCTGAAATGCAAGTACAATTTCCCTTAGATCACTGCCTTCACTTGTCTCTTTTCCTCCTCTCTGAAAAAGATTTCAGCAATTTCACCTTCTGTATTTCCCCCACAGTGGAAAGACATTTTAACAGGCTCTATTTTTCAGCTCTTCATAGCTCAGACTTGGTGAATCCAGATGCTGCTACAGATAAGGCCTGCAATGCTTATCTTGTAGACTGAGCAATATATTTGATCTACCTGGTTCTTATGACCAGTCCAAAGTCTGGACCAAATAGCACAGCCAGATAAAAACTAAACAGAAGATTCAGGAAAGATTCAATGCTTACTGTTTTTTTCTTCTTCTTCTTTATCTTTGACCTGGAGTGGACAACAGAAGTTCAAGATGAAAATATAATAGAAACTTTGTTGACAGAAGTGGACTTCTCTTTGAATCTTCACTGTTTCCATATTTTGGAACTCAGAAGAACTGACAATGTTTCTCACTATTTATGCTGTTATAATCCTATTTTTGCAGATAGAATTCAGTCCTGAAATTAGTTATTTGCCCTTCTTTGTGCCAACCGGCTGCTTGGATTATTCATTTTTCCATGGCCGTGGAGCCTACAGACCTCTGCCCTTCTAAAAATCCTACAACTGTCCATACAATCTATGAATTTTGTCCTCCTTCCCACATTTTAAGATATACCTTTTGAAGTGTTTCTTGATAAACAGTGGACACCAACACATTCTGTATCAGTTTTGCTGATGAAATCTTTTTTCATAGAGATTTACATATTGTGATGTCTACTGAGATACACATTTCTATTCCATATTTTTATTCTTGGATGTTTTCTAAATGCATTTTATAATCTTACCTAAAGTCCAGTTGCCAGAATTGATTGCCTTTAACATGTTATTTTGTATTTTTACACTTTTCCTGTGTAGTGCTGCTATATGTATTTGGTAGAGGATTCTTGCTTCTGGGCGATTGTCTAACAATAGACTGAAATGAAGACATGCATGTGACATCATAACATTTAGCAAATTGCAAAACTTGTATACACATTTTCATCTCACATTTCCTTGATGCTTTATGAATGATCCTCCTTGGCATGTAACACTCTGATTTATTCTTAATTGGGTAATGGTAATGTAAACTGCTGATAGCTGAAAATGCAAATGATCTGCAAGCTCTAGTAATGAAAATCAAGGAGCACAGTAAAAATGTGCAACTAAGATTAAATATAAAGAAGTCTAAACTCATGACAACAGGTGTGGCAACCAGCCTAAGAATTGACAATGAAGATATCAACATGGTGGATAGCCCTTTAGGATCAGATATCAGCGGTAAAGAAACAAGTAGGGAAGAAAAATGCCACATACCAGCATCAGGCAATTAGGCGGCCTTGGAAAAGATATTCAAATGCCCTGAAGTGTCCCTATCTACAAAGATCAGATTTGTGCAGGCAATGGTTTTACTTGTGATACACAATCAAAGTAAAAATTGGACTTTGAAGCAGGATAGAAAGACTATTGAAGCTTTTGAATCTTGATTTTTTCCCCCCCTTTTAAAAAATTATCGGACAGGAAGTTCACTAATCCTTGATCAGAGGCAGGTTTTGTGTAAGGTTTGCTTATTGTTATATTAGAAGTCCTTTATTCATTTATGGTGAAAGGAATGAATGGATGGAAATAAATAAAAAAGTAAAGTCTCCCTTTAATCAACCTCAGCTGGGGATAATATGGAGATGTCTGTATTGTTTTCCTTACGACCGACCCAAAATGATTTCCCAGATTTTTTTTTCTTAATCTCTTTGGTTTACAACTATGGAATTTTCTCGTGGTCTCCCATCCAATTATTACTCACCTCCAATCTGCTTAGTCTTTTCAAGAATAGTAGTCACACAGTGCTGCCATCTGCTGTCAGAAAATAAGGGAAATAACTAAATAAAAACTGGAAGCACATGATAATTTGTACCAGACATTAGGGACTAGTTGAGGGGGAATCCCCTTCGAGGTTAGTTTTGTTCCTGCTATTTTAGTTGCCATTTTCCATTTTAGCATTTGTATTTATGCATATAAATACAACTGCTAAAATGGAAAATTTATGTATATAAATTGTCAGGGTTCCGACAAATTTGTTGTTTGATGATGGATGTCGAAGTGTGTGTGTGTTTTGTTGTATTCTGCCTTGAGCCATAAGGTCTGAATTGGTCAGACGTATAAACCTTTAAATAAATAAACAAAATAAGCTGTTCCTAGATAAAGCTATTTACATGTGGAACAGATAATAGACCTATTAATGTGCAATTTTAATCTACAGTACCTCTACCTCTACAAGAAATGGTTTTATGGAGGATGATAAAGATCACTGCAAGATATTTGTGGGAGTGATTTGAAGAAAAAGGTTGAAGGGGTAGTCTAATAGGATGATTTGCTTGAGGAAGCTCTTTCAGGAATCTTTATGAAGAAAAGAAGGGAAAGAGGATTTGCTTTAGCATGAAGCAGAAAAAGAACAGAAGAAGCAGGAATTGTTCAGGTAAAGTGTGATAAGCCAATAGAGAAGGATCACTCATTTAAGGGAACCAAAGCTAGGCAACTTATGCAGTTTTAAATGGATAAATAGTGGTCAAACAATTATAGCCAAGTCCAGGGCAAACAGCAAACAACTAAAATGACCAAATAAGGGGGGGGGGAATACAAAACCACAGCAATGGGAGAAGGAATTCTGACTATCTATTGTTTAAATGGATATTTTATCCATTTAATATTTTCTGAAAAGTTTTAAAGGAAAAAAACATTGCTTTAAATGTTAATTATTGACCTGCCTGTATGCACATTTATTTTGGCATTTAAAATTTCCATTTTATTATTTATTATTATTTATTTTATTTAATTATTTTCATTTTGCTTCGGTTGAATTCAGCAAGATTTTATTTTACTTTTAAAACCATGCTTTGATTTATAAGCATCTCATTAAGCTCTATATGAAATAACTTCCAGTATGCAGATTTCATCCTTGAAGACTCTATGCCAGAAGTTTCTCTATGCCATCGCTGTCTTTTTAAAGGTACACAGCAGTTACCCATCTCCTGAATATCTTGCTGTCCTCTCCCTCTTTTTTTTTAAACAATTAATTGTGCCTTACCTTTACATTTAAACAGCGGTTGGGCATCTCCTTTTAAATATTTATGATGTTTCCTTAAAAATATCAAATCTTTCTCTGGAAGGAGAAAAGAAGAGCTCGTGAAACCACCAAAATTAACTAGTCAGCCGCAAGCACTTGGAATCAAAAGGTTGTGATCTATTTCTCTTCAGCTGAACACTGTATACACATGACAATACAATGAGCATGTTTACATGGCAACTAACCTACTATAAACTGCTTCTTCATCATTTAAGGCATGTAAGCAACATGCCTGCAATTTACCCTTGTAGAATTTGAGAGCCCTACAGCTGGAATAAATAAAGTTAAGTATCTATAACTTCTGCTGGAAAAAGGCTTCCGGGAGCCATTTTTCTAAGTCATATACGATAACAGTCAATGTCACTGATTATTTGTCTGCCATCAACATGTTCAGATAATGGGTTACGATAACTACTCCAAAATCCATTGGCACTATGTGGGAAATAGACCATTTGTTGAAAGCCAGATTTTCTGAGAGTCACTCAGTGTTATATACATTTCTTTCTCAAAGTCCCTATGAATTTACAAAGTTTTATCTTTAGATAAATATTCATATTTTCTTTCTCTCTTCACTTTTTTGGTCCTATTTGGATCCCAAAAGACAAATATGCATATATTTGCACCACATTCAGTTTTAAAATATATTAGCCAAACCCATATTGAAAACAACCTTTCCTTCCAGATAAATTGAAAGAACACATCACAGAGGCTATGAATTCTGGGACTGACCTCATGTATCACATTAAGACAGAGTGGCTTTGGCTTAATGTGTTGTGTGAAGCCACCCAATTGTGATTTACACAACAAACAGTTAAACAAACCCTGGCTTAGGGTAAATGTTGAAAAAAACAGTGATCCCAACACATGTGGATGGTAAGAGGTTGGAACAAAGTTCCTCAAACCAATATTGTTTTCATATTTAACCATTTGTTCAGCAATATTCAGACTATCCTTCACAATTCATTGTCAGGCTTCAAAAAAAAATGTTGAATGTAATCAGGGGCTACTCCATCACAGGCAGTCAAGTCATCCCACAGAATGCTTCCTTTTCATGTAATAGCCCAGCAACTAGAAAATCCTACTCTATCAAAGTTTGGATTAGCTGAAGAAACTGTCTCTGACTGACTGTTAAGAGACTCTTCTGAATATGGTGGTGATTTGGGGGTTGTTGTTAAATTCTATATGTGAGCTATTTCCATACAGAATTGATTAGTATTTGTTTGGGAGACCACCATGAAATCCTGGCGTAGTTGAACAACGCCCCAGAAGGCAATCTACTTTGGTATTGTTCCCAGAAAACAATATGTGTACCTTAAATCATCAGGAATCAAGTTTAGCTGTAGGTTATTTTTTATCTTTACCGTACATATACACAGAATACTATGTCATATCTTGGACCTACAGTCCAATGTTTTCTGTAGGAAGACTTAAGATAAAATCGCAACTACATTCTGCAAAAAGAGAATTAAAATGCAAGTGTCTTGATAAAGAGCCATCACAAGAATCATCAAGGATAGGAACAACGTGGTTTCTAAAATTGGGGCAAAAGTGTTTCTGCTGCAAAATCCTCTCCTTTTCTGAAAATCTGTCATCTTCCTCTGTGAGAGCTGCACAACTAGAAATTGCTTTTATGTGTACTTTTATGGTACCAAGTGTCTTACTTTATTTTAGTTATAGATACATTGACCTTCAATTTCATAAGAAACTATTTATTTTCTGAATACAGGCCTGCTGCCAGCAATTGAAAGGTAAATAAAGTACATTACTTAGAATTTACTTTATTTATGTCAATTGTTATGTCATTAATAATTGGCAAGGTTATTTGCCTAGAAATCATGAAAGAAATTTGTACAACAAAAATATGTTTTTTTCTAAGTACAAACTCCCTGATTTTCTATTTTTGTTGTCCTTATACTACAGCAATTTTTGCATTTTGGTCTATAACATTCACTCAAAAAATAATACAATTTCATTTAATCACATTTAGATACCATTTCTACTTCTAGATACATGCAGGGACTTATGCAGAGTATATATAATATACTGTACATATGTGTGCAGGCAGTTTGTAGGCTCCTGTAAACTGAAAATTCAGTTCCCTTTTAATTCTTAATCAGTTCCAATTCGTAATCAGTTCCAATTCGTAATCAGTTCTTAATCATAGAGCAGTGACCAAGTGCTCTATTTGCAGGTTTTCAGTAATCTTACAAAGCCTACTAACTTACTATTTATCTTCAGGGAAGAAAAATCAGAACATGGTTGGCAAAAAATCCCCATAAAAATAAAAACATATTAATTAAAAAATAAATATTACTAAAGTTTGCATTCTGTTAAAATAATTTTCACATCCAGGAATTCAAATGTTTCCTTTACAGTAAGAAACTGGGTTCTTTAACAAAACTCTGTCTTGCTGTTGTTGACAAAAAACAGAAAGGATTTGTTCTATATTCAATTTATACAAAGGCATTACTAAGATGCCTAAAACAACAGTAAGATGTTGTTCACCTTTATGTTGCTGAGAAAGCATGCTTTGCATCATTGGGTTGAACTTTAAAAAACTGACAACTTTCTTTACAAAAGAAAGCAATAAAATTCTTGTCTGATTAGAAGTTGCCTCTACTTGAATCTTCCAGGAGGAAAAAATGCTGAATAGCAACTAGCTTTATGTCATCATTAAACTGATTTCTTCACAAACACTAGTGCTGAAGACAGTAGAAAGAGCACTACCCCAAAAATATTGCTAATGTAAATAATTTTACTTTGGAAAAAAATCCAAGAAAAAATTATAGGTTAAGTTTTAATTTAAATGCAATTTAAAAGTTTTATAATGGTTGCTTCAGAAACAAAACCAAATATTTTATTGCAGATACTTGTAGCTGGCAGATCAAATGAGATGACAGATTTTTTTTTAAAAAAAAATCTTTTTAAAAATATATTTTTAATTTTTTTTCTGATATTTTGAATACGAAGGATAGTGCAGCTTAAAACCTATTTGGGAGTTACAGATTGTAATCAAATACCCAGGGAAACTTATTCCAACTTTAGAATGATCTACATACAAAAATATAACCTCATTTGAGTTGTGGAATAGCATTAGCCAGCTGTGGACAGGAATTTTAGAAGCTTGGAAAATAACTCCCACTATATCTAATACATATTTTTTTTCAGGAAAATCATGCATAAAAGCAAGAAGAGGATCTGAGGTCAGGAAATAATAATGACACTGATGTATGTGATTTGAGAGGTAATAACATCATCAGGATTTGTATTTTGCTGACTACTCTGCTATTGTGTAGTGTAACTCATAAACGCAGCAACAGAATTAACTTGGACATTTTGCCTATATAGGAACAACAGACACACAAGGGCTTTTATGAATCCAGTATTTTCAAGAGACCCAAACATCCGATTGCACACCCCAATCGTCCCCCAAAAAGTTATCTGCTCCCATTCCAATCGTGGCAGCTTTAGAACGGAAAAGTCGAACTGCTGGGGTGTGTGTGTGCGTTCACTAGCGCGCGTGCTTCGGCGTGTTTCACTTTCTGAATCACTGCCATCACGTTCCCTTGTTTTAAAAGCCAGCTTTGCGATCCAACCTTCACTAGGGAAGGGAAAGGAAAACCCTTCGCGATAAGCAGTACCCGTCCATGAGCACAAGAACGTAAACAGTTCCACTACAGCGTCTGGAAAAACGCGCGGGCGGGGATAGGCACCCCTGGGGGCCTTTTGAGGAGGGGAAAAAACAACCACCACCGCCCCTCGGAGGTCCCCTGGCGGGTGCCTTATAAAGAAAGCGGGCCCGGGTGATGCTCCCTGAATGGATCTTCCTTCCTTAAGCAATTTAAGAGCGTTGCTACCGTCTTGCAGACTTCCCTCCCTGCTTCCCCCCACCTTTTTTTCCCTTTTTCCTGGCAGACTCTATTGTGGACGGCCAAGCAGAGCTCCAAGAGGGATGAGGGACCTTTAAAAAAAAGGGCGGGGGTGCAGCCCGGAGACCATGCAGCCCGACCCTTCTCCCTCCTAAAAGCGCCTCTCGTTGGCCTTTCCTCCGGGGAGGGGAGCAAAGGAAGGCGGCGCTCTTGATCGAGGGAATCCCCTCCGCTTCTCTCCCACTCCCCTTCTTTTCATTCATCGGGGAGGAAGGATGGAGCTACTTGGGCCGGGCGGTCATCCCTCAAAGGAAGAAAGGACGGAAGGAAGGAAGGAAGCAGGTACACAGGCTTTTCTCCTCCCAGATGGAGCACCGCTCCCGGAGAACCACTGCTTTCCTTCCTCGCGCGTCCCGCAGGAATATGAGGCAAAAGATAGGAGGCAGCTGCTTGGCTCTTCGCGCTTCCACTTCGTCTCGGGAGATTCTGGGCTGGGTAGCTGGAGGCGTGGCCTTTCGACTCCTCGTGGAGCGAAGATTTGGCCAGCCCAGCTGCTGATTGGTGGCTTTTTTTCTCTCTCTCTCCCTCTCTCCTTCCAAAGAAACATGTCAAGAGCTTTCATTGCCTGCTACAAACTTGCCTAGGCTCCCTCCGCCCCGGCCAACTGCGCCTGCTGGAAACAGGCACTCCAAAGAGAACCTGAGAACCGGCCGCAACCTGACGCTTCCTCCCCATTGATTGGACGAATCGTTTAGCTCCACCTCTCAAGATAGAGCGATTCGTTGTCCGGCGGCCGTGATTCCGCTTTCTCTTAGGTTGGCGTGGCCTGCCAGTCATTTTGAAAGACGGGCTGTTCTTTCTCCGTTGGTTCTGCCCCCTTTTTCTTGCCTCCTCCTCCTCCTCCCCCCCCCCCGCGCCTATTGATATTATTGGAGTGTGGAGCGAACGGTTCGGTCTGCAGTCGGAGACTCGCAGGCAGCAAATACGGAGAGCGGAAAAGCGAGCCGGGAAAAGCGAGAAGGCAGTCCGCGAAGAGCTGCGTTGAAAAAGCACTGCACATTAAAACACATCGCAGCCGGAGCCCTGAGATACGCACCGAGCAGCAGCAGCAGCACGAGCCAGCCGCGGGAGCAAGCAGAAGCAAACGCCAAGCGCAGTCTCTTTCTGAATGTATATGCATAATATCCTTAGCTTGATTTAAACATCTCCAGCTCACGCATCATGGTTTTTCAAACTAGGCTCCCTTCTTGGATTATTTTGTGTAACATCTGGCTGCTTCAGTTTGCACACACGGGGGAAGCACAGGCTGCAAAAGAAGGTAAGATGATGCTTGGCCACAAAGTTTATCGCTCCTTTTCTTTTTCTTTTTTCCACCCCCTCTCCCGCTACGAGGGCTTTTTTTTCCGGGACCATTCTCGAGATTTACGACTTGCCTGCTGCTTCCCTTGGTTCCCGATGCCAGCCAGACGAAAAAGAGAGCGTGTCGGGCACCTTTCGCCCCGTGCCGAGCGCCTCTCGCCGTCTCGCCCCTTCTCTTCCGTCACGAAGTGAAACCGACGTGTCCCCCTCACCCCCAGGCATTTGATCAGGAAGGAGACAAGAGATCGGGATCGCGCCCCGATTGTGGTTTTTTTTGCATCCGAGACTACGGCGCATTTTCTGAACTGGGTTAGCTGCGCGAGGGACCGCACGCGATGGAAAAAGGTCTGGGAAGGCTTTGAATCTCCATGTATGCCAGTTAGCGAGGGTGGGTGGGGGGAAGAGGAGGGAGAGCGGTGGTTAGGATTCTTGGATAGGTGTTTCTTATCAGGGTTAATTTTATAGATTGGTAGATGAACCCTCTCAGATCTCGAAACACATCTGGCTACGGGGCGATTACCTCCCGGCTTCCTACACCGCCCGAGTTCAGGATGGGAAGAGGAAGGGGGTGCAGGTATGAAGCGAGCGACCTGTTCCAGGACTGCAGAGGAGTTTCGGCTCCTAAGAATGTATCGACTCTAAGGATTAAGGGAGGGTGGAAAAGTAAATTGCCTTTCCTTTGATAGCCACCCGTGTCACCTGTAATAGCTAATAATAAACGGCCATCTGTTCGTTTTGTGCTGGTGGCGTGATCACATCTCGCAGGGCGCGGAGTTTTAGGCAAACGAGGAGCGCCCGCGGTAGAAATATTTGCATCACGTACGCAGATAACGCCGCGTATCTCTTGTATAATGCCGCGTTCTTACGGACGCTGAATGGGCATTACGGCCTCCCCACACCCTCAATCGCTCGCTTTGTACATAATATGCGTCTGTGTATAGACCGGTCCAGCAATACATTATTATTATTATTATTATTATTATTATTATTATTATTATTATTATTATTATTATTATTATTATTATTATTATTATTATTATTATTTGCAAGAGCGATCGGGGCTTCGAAAAAAACCCATATTAATGTCAGATCTGTTTTAAAAGGGACAATTTGAAGGCAGTGCTTTTCGGAATAGGTAAAAGTATATTTCTTACTTGGGGAGAATCGAAACGACGTAAAAGACCGATAAATGATTTTTTTTTGGGGGGGGGGGAGGTTGAGACAGCCCCCTCTCTGTTTCCGGATACTTTTTTTCCCCCCTTCTTTTTTGAGCTATGGGGAACATCGAAAAAGCAGGCTTTCCACTATCAATTGGAAATGGGAAAGAGAAGGCTCTCGGAGATGAAATAAACCTTATACATAAAATGGAAGTTCACATGCATGCCTATGCTGGGGGAATGGGATCAAGCCCTCTTGAAAACTTTTATCTGAAAGATGAAATCTCTTAGCTCGGGAAAGGAGAGGAGGATGGTAAGAAGCGACTAGAGAACAAAACTCTGGAGTAGGTGGCGAGATATGTGGCGGAAAGCAAGCGGCACCTTCCCTTTGGAGTCTTGGAGTGGCCGTGCGAAGTAATTGAAGGCGTGTGATTTCACAGATACTTGTAGTGCTACTTCAAAATCGCCTGCTAATTTAGGAACTGGCTCTCATTTGGACCGAGCTGAACAGAGAAAAGGAGTTTGTGTAGGAAGTAGCTCTGATCTCTTGACAACTGTCACGTTTACCTGGGCAAGGCAGACTCGCCAAACTTTCCAAGATTTTTAGGTGGTTGTTTTTTTTAAAGGGGTTAAGAAGCCCTCGTGAGTGTGTGGTGAAGGCACACAGTTTTTCCCCCCCCCATCCATCCTACTGGGAATCAGAATTGAGGCAATGGCGCTCCCGCAGAATAGGGCGAAGGAGAGAGAGAGAGAGAGAGAGGTAGGCAAAAAACGAGGCTCACCTCTCCGTTGAAGTTACTCCGGGTGGCGCTTTTTCCCTGAGGGATCGGTATTCCTTATCACCTGTAGGCGAAGCCCCCGGCGCGTCTCAGGTACTGCGCCGGCAAAAGTGGAGTCAGTGGCGGTGGAGGGGTGTGTTTGTGTGTGTGTGGTGCTCTTTTAGCAGCTTAATAAGGAGAAGCGCGGGAACTGGCCGCTTCTTGCAAGAGCTCAGCCCAGGAAAAAAAAAAGGGGGGGGGATGAGAAACAACTCCGTGCTTTGCTCAGCGGGAAGAGGAAGCTTAGAGTGGGTGGAAAAAAAATGGACACTTGGAGGTGAGGTGCTGCTCTCCCTTTTAACGGGAGGAGTAGCCAGGTGAGGCTAGGACTCCCTCCCTCACCTCCTTCCCCCAGGGAGGTACATCCTTTCTTGTCTGCTTTCTCTTTGGGAAAATAAGGTCTCCTAGGGCTGAGTTTGTGGACTGCTGTCCCTTCATTATGTAGGCAGACTTCGTTCTTCTTTTAGAAGTTCTGTTAACTGACATTGGCACCAAGGCCTAAGTGGGGGAAATTAGTAATAAGGAAGGGTTTCAGGCTGCGTGCAAAGTGACACTCGCTCACTCCCCAAGGAGTTCTGAAAGGCATCCCTGCTGCTCTTTAAGCAAATGCTCAGAGGTGGAGTGTGTGGCACTTTAGGTCTGAGGGAATCTGAGATTTCCTGTCCAGACCATAAACCACCATCTGCCCCCTGTGTAAGATAAAGGCATGCATGGCCCAAAACAGATTATATGGCTTCCCCTCAGTTTTCAGTCATTGAAACTGAACTAACAGAGGGGAGGGGAGAGCACTATGCTTTCCTGAGAAAATTAAGCATCTGTCTAACATGTTGGGTTATTCTGTCACACTGTGCCTTTTCTGCTTGGTTTTGTCAGGGGAGGGGGAAAAAAAACCCTATATCTTCCCTTTTTAGGAAATCAGCATAATAAAAGAATATGTTGCTTTAGAGTTCTAGTGACATTTTGAGATCCTGCCATCTGATTTTTGAAGTAAGTTTCCTGTTGGTGCAAGTGTGTGGTGCAAATTTGATAGGATCTATTTCCCACCCCCTTCCTCCCATTTTCTGATAATGACTTGGTTTGAGTCAAAAGGTGTCTCTTTTGAAAAGAAAAAAAGTTTTGTTTACAATCCTTAGCAGAAACTTTAAGGGACCTTCACTGTCAAGAATAACTAAGAGGATTCCTCAGTACTTGCAAAAGGATTTCAAGAGAAAGTTGCTGCTCATCTTTCAGTATCATAGAAGAGAGTTCTCCTAACTTTTTCTCAGCACACATTGATACTATTAAAATTATAGTTTTGCATGTTCAGGGAGATTTTTAAAAAGTTTTTACTTTTTTAAGTTTTGGAATTGGTTTAATTTGAGTACTGTGTATGTGTAAAATATTTTAAAAATGCAATTGCTCTTCAGTCTGTTTCAAGGGCATGGAATGGTTAAACATGTAGAATAACCTTTTTTTAGCTGAACTTATTAGCCTGTTTTTTGATTAGCAACTCAATACAGAACTCTTTTATCAATTTGTTTTAGAAACTATTAACACCTTGGAAGGAATCCCTTAGATATCTGGATTAATTAGTGGTATAATTATGTAGAAATGACGCTTTTTGTCTGAAACCTAACTTCCTTCACTGAGAAAGCGTAAAATTATATCAAAGGTACATATAAGATTTTCTCAGTATGTTTTCACAGTATGTAAGACTGCAACCCTTTATGCCTATTTGCAAATACTATTGAAATCACTGTAACTCTTAACTTTCATATGCACATGTGATCAGGCTATGCACATAATCCTCTTTAACAATTTTATAATTGTTTTTAGCATATTATAAAATTAATGCTTAAGAAATCCATTCTTGAATATTCTGATTATTATTATTATCAAGGTTTGTTTTATATAGGGTCAGGGTCAAATGTTATGATTACAAAAAGTATTTTAAATTTAAAACTGAGCACATCTATTTATTTGTGCAAAGTGTTGATAGAATTTATTACAAACTAATACTTATTAATATTTATTAGTAACTAGTACAAAGTGTCGGTAGAATTTATTACTAACTAAACATACATGCATATGTTTTATATTAAGTTGTTAATTGAAATATTTTTTCTTAGTATAGTAGGTGAGAAAATGTAGTATGATAAATCAATGAATAAATATCAGATTACTATAAATGCTTCACAAAATGATGTTGAAAATATTTTTTTAATTATTAATCCGATTGTTAGCAGTTTCAGCACCTACCAACAGCTTGGGACATCTTACAAAACAACACAAATAATGTGTCAACAAAGTTTTACACTTGTTTAGATGCATTCTTTGCTGAATAAGTGTGAAAACTGAATACTGTTACTGACATACCAACCATTTTATGTTTATGTTGTAAATTGGAGTAAAAGTCAGAAAAGACTGTTACTTTAAGTATTACATTTCATTTAGAACAGTACATAAGTATATATGAATTTTGTGTCATGAAAGAAAGGTTGAATAGATTTCATATTTAAAAAAGTTACTATTATAAAGGCATTACAGTATAAAGGGGATTCCTGCCATTCCTTTAACTCTTTGGTTTATATTACCTACTAAGGTATCCTTGTGAAATTAGTCACTGATTTCAGTATTTTCAACCAGCTGCTAAAATACTAATTTCTTCTTGAATAAAAACATGGAGGCAAAGTAGTTTAATGCCCTTAGTTTACACACAATCAGCATGAGAGTACAATTCTTAAAATACTTTAATACAAAGATATTTTTTCTTTCAGTAATATTGCTGGATTCTAAAGCACAACAGACAGATTTGGAATGGATTTCTTCTCCTCCCAATGGGGTAAGCATATAATTTAAATCAAAATCCAAAAGCTGAATGAGTAGTTTAAATGAACTTGCTCAAAATTCCTTGAATAAAACTTACTGTGAAAAATTTCTGTTCTGAAAAACATTGTGATTCAGATACAAACTAATACAGATATTTTCTTAGCTGTTAAATACCTTAAACTGCGGCATATCTCAACGAACTTTTTTTTAAATATGAGTAATATTTCAATTTTCATTCTTGAAAACAGCTTTACTGATCATAATGTTGAATATTATTTGCATCATTCTATGTAATTAATGTATAATTATATTCTATTAATACGTTATAATTAATATTCCAGGTACTTAATCATTCTTGTAAAGTTTCTAAATTCAAGGTCAATTTTTCTGGCTTTAAGGCAGAAATTTGTATCTTTAATTCACATTTTTTTCAAAGCAAGGTTATCTTGTTGATTTCTGAAAATATCCTTATAAACAATTGTTTCATTATTGATTTAAATAATTAACTTTCAGACCTCATTTGGAACTAATTTACTCTCAGGCTTCAGTTCTTAATATGGTAAAAATATTTGTAAGGCCCTTGTAGTGAAAGGACAGAGCATAATTTTGAATAATATATAATTATTTCAAAGATTATTTAAGTAGCTATGACATGATTGAATACATTAGCTTTAGAAACGGCAATCAAATAAGTATTTATTTTCTAAATTCTCTGTGAAGCTTGATTATTTTAAATGGATTTCTAGTGCCTGTCATTTAGAGTAGGTCATATTAATACAAGTTTCAAATAAAAGTTTATACAATCAAGCCTTTAATCTGGCACTTATAAGGAAATCTGGAACCAAAAGAAAGTGAATTCTGAGTGGAGATGTAGAAGTGTGACAAATCCTGTAAATAAAAAGAATGAAAACTTGAAAGTCTGTTAACTAAAAAGAAAGATCATAAAATCAATCCAGGCACTGGCTGGAAACAAATCTAATGGTTTTTGGAATGTATGAAATGTTAGCTGAATGCTTAAGAAGAGAATTAACTTAAATAGTAGCAGTTCACACTGAAGGAAGTCTTTTAAGAAGAGGATTAGAACAATTTTAGAATAAAATTGTGATAGTCCAGCTTTGAAACAGTAAAAACATGTGCATTGTTCAGAGAGAGGGAAATAAAAACGTTGAACAGTAATCCAAATATAACTCAGGGATGGGCAGTGCCTGAGAGTTGACAATTGTAATATACTGTATTGTATGTATATTGTATACATAAAAATGTAATATACTTTTGGGTGACCAAAATGATGCAAAGATAGGAGCAGTAAAACCATTGGGTTTTTTTCCCTGGTTTTTTATTGAAATTTAGTATGAGTTTATTGATATTTTTTAAAAAAAATACTATTTTAAAATATTAAAGTTATTATAATACTTTCCCCATAGTTTGGTAACATACATTCATTGAGGTTAACAAGAAAGCATTCCATTGATTCCTAGCAACTCTCATAATTTGGTTGTGGGAGTTGCAGAAGATATAGAAGGCTTCCATTCATCCAAGACATATGCTATATAGGCAACAGTTACTGACTGTTTAGATCACACTTGCAAATATGTCCTATTAAAAATCAATGATCTGATTAATGGTTTGTTTTAATATGCTTTCCATAGATAATGCAGCTCAGTAAGAGTCTCTAATACACCTTTAGCGTGTAAACGCTATGTATTGTGCTTAAGAAGGCTTTCCTTTAATAGTCACATTCCTTGACTTATTAATCGTTAAGTGACAAGTAAGAATGTGCTTAGTTTTAATGCCTATCATAGTTTATTAATTATTAAGAAATCGGGATTAATGTCTAAAACACTTAGCTCCTTCCCTGTCCTGGTACTGATGTTGCCTTTGTTTTCTGGCGTCAAGTACAACTGTATTTGATCAATAATGATTAATCAGCAGTGGTTAAAGTTAGGATTATGAAAGTATTTCATATAACTTAGTAAAGATAGAACCTGGAAAATAGTCATTACTGTCAATGCTTATGTCAATGTTGTGATGGCAGTAATGGCATTAAATAAGCTTTCCTTATTGCATGAATTACAGGTACAGAACCTTAAATAATCAACTGAACTTGCAAGGCATGTAATGTTTAGGACACAATGTAAAATTTACCAAACATTTTTTTTTTATTATTATTATGCTGCAAAATTTTCAGTGGTATATCAGATAACGATTGCGCTTTATATCAGCAAAACATTTGTAAATATAATTAAATTGAACTCTAGATTCATATAGCTATTTTGGAAACTAACCACATTAGTGGTTACATATTTGCCATTTTTGGTAATGCAACTTCAGTTTGTTTATATTAGAATGACATATATTGAAGATTTGAGTTTTACTTGAGTAAATTTGAAATATAAAACTGATTCTAATGTCAGTTAAAATTATTATATTTTATTTGAAAATAGATTATTTCAGTTTAAAAAGTTTAGTCGTGTTACATATAACTTATCCGAAATGTTATGATTGTTCAGTGGCTCATCTAAAATGGCATTTCATAATTTCAGGCTGTTTCAGGAACAATAGTTATAAAAATGAATTATAGGAACATTTTTTTCCATGTGAATTTGCTAAAAAATTACCAAGGTTCAATTAGCTATTTCTTCTTCACATTTTGGACAAATTACTTTTACTAAGATTGAGAGTAATTTT
The DNA here is from genome assembly GCF_028640845.1 of Ahaetulla prasina. Classification (NCBI taxonomy): domain Eukaryota; kingdom Metazoa; phylum Chordata; class Lepidosauria; order Squamata; family Colubridae; genus Ahaetulla; species Ahaetulla prasina. Next base: position 126,915,735 of record NC_080539.1, read on the forward strand.
ATTTATGAACTAATCTTATTACTGTTTATTTCTTCCTTCAGGAAAAGAAAATAGATTCAGTAATGTTCCTGAAATGTCGGAACATTCTATAGTGGGCATCGGGTGGGGCTGGAGTGAGAGAGAGCAAAATAAAATTTTGTTCCATGAACTCCATTTACATAAAGGTTTACATGAGTCCATTTAAATGGAAATAATATGGACCAGGAAGCTGAATGAGTCAGTTGAATGACAAAAACAAAAACAAAACCGATGAATCAATAATTTAGATATTGGCTAATGCTAATAAATAAAATGGATAAATAGAGAATAAAACAAATCAGAAATGGCTGTCTTTGTGGTTAAGAGTTTACGTGAAAATTTACTATTTAGTTTTTTTTCTAAGGGAAAAAAACAAAATTACACTTTTTTTTAAAAAAGAAACTTGATAACTGTTTGATTTGACATGAATGTAAAATTTCTGACATTACAGTTAGAATATCACATTTCTTGCACATAAGAGAATATTTTGAGGGTACATTATTTTCATATATCTCAAATTGATGCAGTAGAAAACGTTAATTGATAGAATTTTATGTATGTAGGTACACATATTTATTAGGCTCTAATAAAATTAACCATATCATAAGATCAGCTTGGAATCCTATTGTTTGTGGAGCTGGCCAATAGTGATACTTCTCTCTCTACCAAATGGATTTAAATTTTAGTCCTTATAAAATACAGTCGAGACACTATTGAACAATTGTTGGAATAGATTTGACTGCTCAACTGGGTTTTAAACAATCCTTCTGAAGAAACAGGTGGAAAATGAATTAATTTTTTTTATGTTAAACTACTTATTTTTGAGCTGGCCCTATGCAGCAATAATAGTTTATCTCAATATTGGAATGCAACCCATTGTTTAGAGAATTGGTAATGCAATATTTTGGAAGTTCTTCCGCATTGACCATACTGCTGTTTATGCAGTATGCTAATTTCATGTTTTTAACATTTTACTTCATTGACCATCTTTTTATAGAGTGGATAGATACAGTGGTCACCATATTGGTTGTTCACACTAGAATTAACATTTCAAATTAGGGATGCTTAATACTTGCCACTGTTACATCTGCCTGTAAATTTATTCTATTAGGCATTGAATCATATCATTCCTTTCCGTTTTTAAATAGTTTCTCATTCCATGCTAAAAAGTTGTAAGCTGTTAAAACATATGCTATGGCTATTAGTAGTTGGGAAAAAAGCCTTGATGGTATATAATCTTGTACTATATTTATTGTCTAATTTTTCTCTGTTAGAAAAGTTTACCTTAGTATGGATAACTATTCCTTTATGTTCCAGTGGGAAGAAATCAGTGGACTGGATGAAAACTATACACCTATACGAACATACCAGGTATGCCAAGTCATGGAACCCAACCAAAATAATTGGCTGCGGACTAACTGGATCACGAAAGGCAATGCACAAAGGATTTTTGTAGAACTAAAATTCACTCTGAGGGATTGTAATAGCCTTCCTGGAGTCCTAGGGACATGTAAAGAAACGTTCAACTTGCATTATTATGAAACAGACTATGACACTGGAAGGAGTATCCGAGAAAGCCAGTATGTAAAAATAGACACTATTGCGGCTGATGAAAGCTTTACCCAAGGTGACCTTGGAGAAAGAAAAATGAAACTCAATACAGAAGTGAGAGAGATTGGACCTCTGTCCAAAAAAGGATTCTACCTTGCATTTCAGGATGTAGGGGCTTGTATTGCTCTGGTTTCTGTCAAAGTGTACTATAAGAAGTGCTGGTCCATAATTGAGAACTTAGCGATTTTTCCAGACACAGTAACTGGGTCAGAGTTCTCCTCCTTAGTTGAGGTCCGAGGAACCTGTGTCAGTAGTGCGGAAGAAGAAGCAGAAAACTCTCCTAGAATGCATTGTAGTGCAGAAGGAGAATGGTTAGTGCCAATTGGGAAGTGTATCTGCAAAGCTGGCTTCCAACAAAAAGGAGACACGTGCGAACGTAAGTAAAAAACGTATTTACATAGTTCCTTTTTTAAAAAAACTGTTTTTAACAAATGCCACTTTAATGGAAGTGTTGCCTTACTTAATTCATAGAAGCCAGAAATTGGAGTGTCTGACACTAAAGAAACAAATTCTGTTCAGGAATGGAAATCAATAATTGGATGTTGCATTTAGAAAAGCCATTAAAGTAACTGTCAAACTAAACAGTAGTTTACCTTTCCTAATGCTATTACATACAAGCAGTTACATAACATTTTATAAGAGATAGGCCAAAAAAGCTATTTAGTACTTAATGATTCTTTAAAGTAACACTTGAGAAAAGTGTGCCTTGCAGAAAGGGTATCATCAATAATCCAAGGATTACCGTTCTTGCAGTATATTCACTAGCTAATTTGGGAAACAGTGCGGAAACTTTTAAAAATATAATGCGTTTCTGATTAACATACTGAAAAGCAGCTCAGAATGTAGTATTGATAGGAAAGCTAAGGATATGTGGAATATTTTTTTTTAAAAAAAGGAAAAGGAGCACAATAAATAGTTTCTTTAAACACTCATATCTGAAATCTTGGAATAGAACTCAGAGCTGAAAACAGGCAGCAGGAGAATAGAATAGAAAACAGGTGAGCATACCTGTTTTTCCCCTTTTACTTTTTTGCAGCCCCTGGCATGCTGTAAAAGTTTAGATGATTTCCAGAGCAGATTTTGAATTGAGATTTAGGAATTGCAAAATATATAAAGGCATACTTTAATTTTTGTCTGCAAAACTGCTTCTATCAGTGGAACCAAATTATTGGCTCCTTCTTTTTAACTGGAAGAAGGAGAAAAAATTTGATCTGAAAGACTATTTTCAGAAATTAGATATCTCACAAGTTGTGTATAGATAGTATTTGTCAAGACTGACAAAATGCTGACTTTGTGTGGGCAGCGGGCACAGATATACCTCTTTAGAATAAACATTCTCCTTTATTAGATATGCTGGGGGCTGAGGGGGGTATTTCCAAGAAATACCAAACTAAATTGACTATATAATAACATAACATAATAACAGAGTTGGAAGGGACTTTGGAGGTCTTCTAGTCCAAACCCCCTGCCCAGGCAGGAAACTACACCATTTCAGACAAATGGCTATCCAACATTTTTTTAAAAAATTCCAGTGTTGGAGCATTCACAACTTCTGCAGGCAAGTTTTTCCACTTAGTGATTGTTCTAACTGTCAGGAAATTTGTCCTTAGTTCTAAGTTGCTTCTCTCCTTGATTAGTTTCCACCCATTGTTTCTTGTTCTACCCTCAGGTGCTTTGGAGAATAGTTTGACTCCCTCTTCTTTGTGGCAACCCCTGAGATATTGGAACACTGCTATCATGTCTCCCCTAGTCCTTCTTTTTATTAAACTAGACATACTGAGTTCCTGCAACCGTTCTTCATATGTTTTAGCCTTCAGTCCCCTAATCATTTTTGTTGCTCTTCTTTGTACTCTTTCTAGAGTCTCAGCATCTTTTTTACATCGTGGCGACCAAAACTGAATGCAATATTCCAAGTGTGGCCTTACCAAGGCATTATAAAGTGGTATTAACACTTCACGTGATCTTGATTCTATCCCTCTGTTTATGCAGCCGAGAACTGTGTTGGCTTTTTTGGCAGCTGTTGCACACTGCTGGCTCATATCTAAATGGTTGTCCACTAGGACTCCAAGATCCCTCTCACAGTTACTACTATTGAGCAAGGTACCACATATACAGTACCTGTGCATTTTGGTTTTTTTGCCTAAATGTAGAACCTTACCTTTTTCACTGTTGAATTTCATTTTGTTAGTTAGCACCTGTTGTGTCTGCGCCCCCTGAGCTGGCCCTGCTGCCAGAAAGTGACTTGAAGCTGGGCCTGCTGCCAGAAAGTGACTTGGACAGTGAGGGGGAAGGGCTGTCAGGACTTACCTCGGGAGCAACCGCTTCCCTGCTCAGCTCCAGGAGCCAGAAACAGGCCAGGTGGAAGAGATAACGAGGCCTCCATCCCCTGACTCTTCCCCCCCACAGACCACGCCTGCAGACCCAGCTGAGGGCAATCAGGCTTGGTTGAACCCTAGGTTTCATAGGCAGGAGAGGAAGGAACAACAGAAGCAAGGGTGGGGCAGGCCTAGGAAGTGCTGAGTCATGGAGCCACACCCCACAGGATATAAAAGGCAGCGAGAGCAACAGGCAAATCCACTGATTAAGAGCTGAAGTTTGTTTCTGGGTGACTCACCAGCGTTGTGGAAGATAACGGAGGTTCTTGGCAGACGCTGGCTATTCTGCTGCCAGAGCTGATAGTGCTGGCTAATTAAGCCATCACTCGGACGGAGGCGAGGGAGGACAGAACAGCGCCCAATGTTCGAGTCTGTCAGTGCTCAAGTCCATAATGGATTTGATTAGTGTTGTCATGTATGATTTTCTCTTTTTGTAAAAAGAAATTTAATTTACATTAAAACATCAATTTGATAACTTCTGAAAGTCACAGACAACTGGAGTCTTGACTTTTGAACTTCTGACAAAGAATTATGGTTATTGACAATGAAAAATAGACGTTTCATTAGCTATTTACCATTTGGTCTGACTGGTGATGGAGGAGACAAGTAGGGCATTTCCAGTGAAGATATCTGTCATTAAACATATATTTTCTCTGACATATGGATAGTCCTCTTTTAGTGACCACAATTAGGATCAGCAACTTGCTAAGTGAAACTGTAACACTGCTTATGATCTTATTTCAGCTATTCTTTGTTTTATAGACCAGCAAAGGTCATAAAATGCAAGTATTGATAATAAAATTTACTTTTTCATCACCACAGCAAATGTAGCTAAACAAAGCAGTTGCTAAATGAGGACTTCCTGAACCGCTGCTGGCTTTCTTCATTCTTGCTTTTCAAGCCCAAACAAATCTGTTAGCATTGGGTAACAGCTAAATATTGAAAAGGATATTTCAAATATCGAAAAGCTACCCGTGCAAATTAGTTCAATGTCTACATCTTGATTCTGCTTAAAACATTTGCATAATGCTCATCAAATTTCATGATGAGAGTTAGGTTTTCCCACCTAATCTTTAATCTTTTTTTAAAATTGATTTTGCAGTGATCAAAATAATGTTTAATGACACTTTAAACGTTATTGTTTAGGAGAACTTGTTAGAATTAAAAGTTAAAACAGAAGATTGATGGAGATACAGCTGTTATGATTAGAATTCAAGTAAATTGTTTATTAAATAGGGTTCTTAATTTTAAACTTCAGTGATGTCAACTGGAGCATTAAATGATAACTTGCAGTTGAGTGTCTCTCTTGTGTTCATTTTGTAAGAATACTTCTCATGCCGGCTGGCTGCCAGAGAAACTGCTAAAAGAATATATTCTGTTGGAAGTGTTCCAGAATTGAGGGAGACAGGCAATTCTATCATTTCTATTCTTTCGAAACCTGTTCTTGGTAAAAGATTCAAAATGAAGTTTTATTTTACATTTGTTGTGAGAAATGTGTAATTACTAATTACCACTTATATTAAAAAATGTAAGCTGACTAAAGTTTGAGGCACATATCTTTCATTAATTCCTTGGCTCTGATACTTTGGACTTTCTTAGTGATAGCATTAATGTTTAAACAGGTGGTGACAAATGGATGCTGTATAATGATAGCATTCATGGCGAAACTGGTAGCTCGAGACAATCATGGGATCAAATTTGTTATAAACCTAATCCTACTATTAATTCAGTGGAATATTTTGCTTTTGTCAGACTTTGTAGAAGAACCCAAAATCAAATTGTTCTGTGATTTTTAAGTCTTTATTTAATTTGTAAGCTTTGCATTTGATGTATAATGTTTTCACTCTCATATGTATAATGTTTTCACTCTGAGTCCTTCGGGAGAAGGGCGGTATACAAATTAAAATATTATTATTATTATTACTATTACTATTATTATTATTATTATTATTATTATTATTATTATTATTATTATTATTATTATTATTATATAAAAATATTTATTATTATATTTATGGATCATGTAAAAATGAATGTTTGCACTGTAGTTTGGTGCAAAATGTAGTTCTGATGTTTTAATTTCCATATGCATTTACCCAGATCTACATATATTTCAAAGCAGGTTTTTGAATTTGCAAAATTAATAATCTATTCCCAGAAAAATAAAACACCATACACCCAAAGAGCCTGATTTAACCTCCTCCTCCTCCAAACAAGAGTAATTAATATCTAAGTTTTGATGTTGCGAACTGTAATATTGTCCCTGATCCTAGACAAAGGATTACAAAAGAAATCCTTTTCTTTGTAATTTCCTTTTATGAATTAGCTAATTAAGTAAAATGAGGTCTAAAACTCAAGTACATTTCAGTAGATGATATGTGTGTGTGTGTTTAGGATAGTTGTTCAGAGAATTAGTTTTGTAATATTCTTTAAATATTTATAAATTGCAGATTACCCAATATCCTAAGGCAGTTTCTAAACTATGTGAATAATATCAAACTAAAATATAAAATATATTTTTAAATCCTGGTTAAAAAGCATATTTTCAAAGTTTATTGGAAAGCTCTGTTAAAGGCTTAAAACAGCATTAATTGCCATGTTTTCTAAAGGAAATGTGATCCTTTACCAAAGAATGTAACAGCTAAAATTACTTGATTCCAACCTGTCTCCATATAAAATCACAAGCATTAATAAATAGTAGAGATAAAGATTGAGCAGATATTAATGTACTGAGGCAGCTCAGATGTAACATTTTATCCCCACGGTTTTGTATGTCACTACAATCTAATCAACATATGTATATGTTGCTACAGTATACTTTTTCTGAGTGCTGTTGTGCTATATAAATCATTGCTGGGTACAGTGTATTACAGTGTGCAGATCTAGAGAGCTTTAGCTTGTGCACCACAAGTATTCACACAAATTTAACCATTTTGCGTGTAAAACTTAAATTTTGCATTCACTGAAAGTATTAACAGAACGTATTGAAGGGAGTATATATTCAGAAAGGATAATTTTTCTATCTTTGATTTTTCCATCAAAATGCAACTTCTGATATACATTCCATTATATTAATTGTGCTGTTTTGTCTCTTGCGTTGTATTAGTTAAATCTTTTAAGGGCTTTAATCACTAAGTATGCATAAGCTATACATGGGGATAATTGTGGAAAAAATTGCAGAAATTTCTTTTGAAATGGAAAATAGAACTTATCTAATAAGGCATGCACCCTAATTTCTTTTACTTTTGCCCAGTCACTACAGTATCCCTCCCTCCCTCCCTCTCCTCTCCTCTCTCTTTTAATGAATGGGTCAGAAAGAAATGGCATGATTAAAATAGAATGAGCCTTCCTAATACAAATAGTTTAAGTAAGATAGACATATTTCTCTTATTGATAATAATAGTGTTTCTGGAAGATATTTCTACCAATGTAATTGTCAAATAAATTTGTCAAATTATCAAATCAATGAAATTTGGGGAAATACTGTACCCTAAGATTACTTTCTCACTGGTAGAACTCTCATTGTACTATATCCATGATGGCGAACCTATGGCACATGTGCCAGAAGTGGCATGCAGAGCCCTCATGCAGAGCCCTCTCCGTCCCCAGCTGCTCTTCTGGTTTCCGGCATGCACATGTGCTCCAGCCAGCTGGTCTTCATGCACGCCGGAGTGCCATAAACCCAAAGACCAGTGGCCAGCACGTGCATGCACTCCAGCCAGCCGGTCTTCGGGTTTATGGCACCCAGATGTGCATGTCCATCCGCATACATTCTGGTTTCGGCACTGAGTGCCGAAAAGGTTCACCAACACTGTACTATATTCTATAATATATAATTATCATAAAAAATATAAAGTTAAAATTAATGATTGTTTTTCTTGTGTGAGTAAAAAACCCATTCAACAAAAGAAACCATTCTTTTGTTACTTAAAAATGAAAATAATATCAAATTGCTCACATATAGTTATAAAATACTAGACTATTCATACCCATTGGGTCATTGTTTTAGTTGTGTCATCATTTCACAGATAATTACAGAGATCAACAGAATGACTGTAGGTGGCAAAAAAGCAGTAGAAGAGACAGCAATTTCCATATTTCTTCTGGCTTCCCTACTGACTTTTCTTGTGGAAAGTTTTAGGGCAGTGGTTCTCAACCTTTATAGTGCTGCAACCCCTTTAATACAATTCCCCACGATGTGGCGACCCCAACCGCAAAATTATTTTCACAGCGATCTCAGCGTGCCTCAGCAGCCACAGAAGGTGAAAAAAAGCGGCAAACTGTTTTTTTGAATTTATCGCGCGTGAAGCCATATTGGCTAGTGATCTGAATTAATTGTGATTGCCTTAAGGACGGAGGCATTAAAGCGGAGACTCCTCCCCTATTAAGTTTATCGCGCCTGAAGCCAGATTAGGCTAGTGATTGGGAGTGATTGCTTGTGGAGTCAACCATTGGAGCGCGATGCTTCGACTCGCAAGTATACTTCCCATATTTCCAATGGTCTTAGGCGACTCCTGGCAAATCGTCATTCGACTCCCAACGGGGTCGCGACCCACAGGTTGAGAACCGCTGTTTTAGGGAGAGAGGCAATGGAGAAACTGGCAGGGAAAATCGGAAGATGCTTGTATAAGTCTCCCCCATCCAGGCACTATCCTTCCAATCTCCCTGTGCACATGCCATGTTGAGCACTTGCATATCCTTGTGCACCTTCCCCAACCCATACGACAACTTTGTGCACCCTCCCTTACCTACACTCCATTCTTGTTCACTCTCCCAGAATTACATTCTTGTGATCTTGGCCAGCTGCTCTACCCTTGCACACCATCCCTGACCCTTGCCACATCTCTCAGGCACCCTCTTACTTCCCCACCATTTAGTTGCCTGATGGACTTGGAGTTGCAACTTCCCGCCAGTTTCCCCACTGACCTTGTACTTTGCTTGGGGAAAACAGAGTCACCACAGCAGTACATTGGTGTTGGTGGCTACAACGTTTTCAAATTTAAATCCCATGGGAGTAATGGGTCCTGGATTTGGGGCACGTTCTGTAAGTTTGAAAATTGGTGGCTTTTTGGTTTGACAGTAGTCACCCTATAATGTGCTGGTTCACCCAGTTGAACAGGCAGACAGAAATGTTTTAGTAATATAGAGATTTCCTATAGTGCAAAGATGTTTTTTCAGTGTGCATGAAATATACATGAAATGAACTTGGGCATTTCTTCTCTATTTCTTAATTTAAGCTCTTTGTTTCTTGTCTTTGTTTCAACAAATCTGCTCCCTCTTGCATGTGGAAGCTCTTTGGATAGTTTAGAATATTTTAGTTAATAGAGAATTTTATTCCTATAGTTATAATATAATATAATATAACAACAGAGTTGGAAGGGACCTTGGAGGCCTTCTAGTCCAACCCTCTGCCCAGGCAGGAAACTCTACACCATCTCAGTCAGATGGTTATCCAACATTTTCTTAAAAATTTCCAGTGTTGGAGCATTCACAACTTCTGCAGGCAAGTTGTTCCACTTATTGATTGTTCTAACTGTCAGGAAATTTGTCCTTAGTTCTAAGTTGCTTCTTTCTTTGATCAGTTTCCATCCATTGCTTCTTGTTCTACCCTCAGGTGCTTTGGAGAACAGCCTGACTCCCTCTTCTTTGAGATATTGGAACACAGCTATCATGTCTCCCCTAGTCCTTCTTTTTATTAAACTAGACATAACTGAGTTCCTGCAACCGTTCTTCATATGTTTTAGCCTCCAGTCCCCTAATCATCTTTGTTGCTCTTCTCTGCACTCTGCACTCTAAGTTAATTACTTAGTAGAATGGTTGTACCTTCCATGTGTCTGAACTGGGGAGTCCAAGTGGCGTTACAGTTCTGCTCTTTAATGCCAACCAGAAAAAAGAAAAAGAAATGTGTATACTGAAGCACAATAATAGAAAGAATCAACTTGGACCGTGCAAATTGCAATATTGGGCATATATAGTATATGAAATTAGATTTCGGGATACCTCCTAAAAAAGAAATGTAGTTGTCAAGGGACATTTTACGGACTTGGAAATTTGGTCTTTACGTGGGTTTGTAGAAGTAACAAACTGGGATCTACATTTCCATAAATAATTTGCATACATATATAAATGGCATATAATTTCCCTTGTGCTTGTGTTATAATAATACTGTCTTGAAATAAGTTTTGTTACTCCGTGTCCAGACAGTATATGAATATTAACTATTCCCTTTACTTCCTTTTACTGTTTAATATTGCTTATCTTCCATTTAATCAGCTGAATGTTAGATTCAATCGTTCTTTACAGTAACAAGTTCATAATGACAACACAGCTTATCAAAACTCTTTTTTTCTCTAAAAGATTCAGTGCATCAGCTTTCCTTTTAACAAAAATTGTGTTAAATATTTGCACTCATTTTTGTAATATTTATATTACATAGAAACCCTCATATCTGTAATACAATGGCTATTATTTTATAGAAAATTGTTTTAAATTTAAAATAATTTTAAAATGGTTTGCTATAAATATAGATATATACACTTTCCAATCAGTGTATTGTATCTCTGTGTGTGGATTAAGATGCATTGAATTAGGTGGCAGAGAGCCAGTATCACATGGTTATGTTACATTTCTTACTGGAAACCAGGAGATCATGATTTGGATAATCTTGATCACACACTTTCAGCAGTAGGAAGAAAGTAGTGACAAACCATTGAAATTATTGCCAAGAAAACTGATGGATGGATTTATCCAGACTGTTTCCATGAGGCAAGACTGACTTGAATGCATTTTTAATATGTTTGTTTGTTTGCTACCCATTTTGCCACAAGGTGACACTGGGTGACATATAAGGTTATATATAAATTATGCCTAAAACAGTGGCAAAAACATGGAGAGGTAGTAAACAGAGTGCACAGGAGTTGAGGTGGGATTTGCTATTGGTTGATCAACCATCTGTAGTCTGATGCTCCCTCATGGGGCCCCAAGCCAAATATATGATCTTTGTGTTTTGCCTTAGCGAAGGGGGGGGAAAAGTCACAATATGTCATGTGACACTGCTATGATGACGCGAGTTTGACACCCCTGGTGTAGCTGAATAAAATCAATAAAGTTTTTATTGAATGTGGACATAGAGGTATTAAGTCTGAAAATTTATGAATTAATTTGTTTCATACTGATGTGCTGTAAGAGGTAAAGTGTCATTTCTGTAAGTTTTTCAGCATAACATGAATAATTGTAAAACCTGAACAAGTGATTGTGAAAGACCAAAGGAGGGATTTGGGAGTTTTATAAGGGAACTTTACCTTTTATTTCGAGGGGAAAGCCCTTCAGGATCTCCTTTCATAATAAATAGGAGGAGATACACAATGGCTGCTATATGCTCCAATAATCATTCTGACTTGACAGTCTAATAGTTAACAATAGCCATTACTATCAACACATTATGGAAAATAATGTGAGATATGCTTGGTAGAAACAGATTTGGGAGAGAGACAGTAATGATTTCCAATTGTTTATTCTTTTTCCTATCATACATAACTATTTTGGCACTTTGTTTATTATTTTTCAGTTCCATATTTCTTGCTGCAATTTGCTGCATCATATCGTATATAGTAAATCACTCAGTCTTCTCCAATACCATGAGAAAAGTGAATGTCCATCACACACTCTTTCAATACACACTCTATGCAGTTCTGTGTTGCTCTGTTATATAGTATTAATCAGGCTAAATAAAGTGGGAATAGAAGAATGGAACTAAAACATAGAGCAGTTATGGCAAACCTTTTCGGCACCTAGTGCCCAAAAGTGTGTGTGCATGTGTACGTGCTGAAGCGCCAGAAACCCCAAGAACAGCTGGGTAGCATGCAGTTTTTGGCTGTCCTGTTTTTTGGCCATTTTTGGCCTGGAAAATGGCCTGTTTTTTGGCCGTTTTCTGGACCATTTTCAGGCCGTTTTTCAGGCCAAAAGCCGCCTGGAAAATGGCCCAGAAAAATGGCCTGTTTTTTGATCATTTTTTAGGCCGTTTTCAGGCCATTTTCCGGTGCTCCGGTGCCTGTGAAAACCATCTGGCTGGAAACCAGAAGAGCAGCTGGTGACAACGTGTGTGCCCACGGAGAAGTCTCTGTATGCCACCTCTGGCACATGTGTCATAGGTTCGCCATCACAGCCATAAAGTATCCATTATTAATTATATCAACAGTTTTGATACTCAATTTTTCATTACTTTCACAGAACAAAATAACCAAAATATACTGCAGTTCATGGTATTCCTTTGTGATCCCCACCCCCCTTTTGACATTAAGGAACATCTTGTCTGGTTGCCTTTATATGATATTTTAACTTTTTTTACAAAAGTTATTCCATCACTTCAGAACAGACAGTTCTGAACTGATGGAATAACTTTTGTAAAAAAAAATAATAACAATGAACAGCTGGATTATATGAAGTAAAATGCGTAAGTGTAAATGAGAATTTTGTATACGAATTTTTTTCTTTCTTTTTTAAATGAAGGAACTTCACAAAATTCAGAAAAATGTTCCAAATCAGTTTGGAATGTACAAATTAGGTCATTTCACAGTAAGAAGTGAACTAAATGACTTCTGAACAGAACCCTACTTACAGCAACAAGTACAGTGGGACATTAGTACTCATTGTTAATTGGTTCTGGGAAACGCTATGAAGTAGCAAAAACGATAAGGACCAAACAGTTTTTTCCCATAAGGAATAATGTAATCAGTCATGAGGCAGCTGACACCAACAAGTTCTAGCTTGTGCATTGAGTACCAAATAATGAGTACTGGGACAAAATGTTCATGTCACAATATCAAAATTTAATGAGTTTCAAAGCAGTTAAGTATCAAGGTACCACTGTACGGTTGCCAGGATTTTTGCCTTCTGAAAGCTTCTGTTACATGTAATCTAAATGTCGATCATTAAAATGCTCCATGCCCTCATTTGAGTTACACAGAATGGATTTTGGGCTGAACCTCTAGTGTTGTTTCCTGAGGTTTCACAAGGCTTTTGCACCAGTTTTTCTTCTGTTGCCGATATACGGCAAAACAGCAGACAGTGTTAATCGTATCTCTGGAATAAACACCATAAACACCAGAAAGATTTGCTCATAGGAATTGCTTAGAAAGTAAAATAGTCAGGGCAGATAAATTGAACTGATACAAAACATCAACATATACAGAATTAGTAAGGATGATAAAGGAGAACCTCATTGATTTTCTCTAGACCAGAGATATCAAATTCAATATCATTGAGGGTTGTGTTTGACCTTGGGGGCCTGGGGTGGGCGTGCCCAGCTCAACATCACTTGTCTCGTCGGGGGTGCCTGTGGTGTCCTGAGCATTCTGCCAGTGGAAATGGGCTCCTGAGCTCTGTTTTCACTGGCAGAGGCACTATGGGCTGGTCCTTCACTGTTTCCAGGGTGCCCCCCTTGGGCCAGATCTAAGCAACCCATGGGGCAGATTGGCCCCCAGCCCTTGTGTTTGTCACTCCTGCTCCAGAGTAAATGAGTTTCTAGATTGGCCTACTTTGAGACCACAGAGCCAATATAATGCTCCTAACAAGCTGGAGCATTGAACCTGACCAATTTGATGTGGATGGAGGGGTGAAGGGAAGCTGGCAAGAGAAAGATGAACTTGAAAAGGGGCCAAGTTTTTAACAGAAAAAAAATTTCAGATATTGTCTGCCATTCTATCCCAATGATAGAGACAATTGAATTGAACTCAATGCACTTACTAAATCTGAAAAATGTTTCTATCTCCTCCATTCTTAGTCTATGTTATTACAGTGCTGGAAAGAATTCTAGAAGCTGTCCTCTGTTTAATTGGTAACTTGTTTTGCTTTGTTTGTTAATGCAAGCATATTCAAAATCATGAGACTGTAGTATGAAACTAATTTAGTATTCTATCAAGTTAAATGAGATTTATAATTATATTCCAGCTGTAAAGTTGTTTTCTGGAGGTCTGGTAAATCTGAGTTTTTTGATGAAATATCAAATATAAACCCAGTTTTATCTGTTGTAGATGAAATATTTTATTGTCATACTTTTTCTTCACAATATTGGCTCTTCTCTTACCATCGGGGGTGGCATATTTTGGATCTATTCATGGTGATTGTATACATTGGAATCTCATCAAATGTCTTTGGCAGTGGGAGGCAAAATGAATATGTTTGTCAAGTTTTAAGATTTTTTAGGAATTTAAATTATGTATATCTTTTTCATATTATTATTGTTCAATTTTTATATCCGCTAATATAATATAGTTTTTGTAGTTTAATTCTGAACTATGTACTATAGATGTTACATTGGAAAGAGTATTTCTCCCTAAGACTGCATGTTTCATATTGCATTTTCTTTAAGAAATTACACGTTTAAAAAAGGCCCATCATATCTTTAAAAAACTGATAACAGCCTTCTCCCTTATATGTTTGTTTATAAAACATGACAATATTCCAGGACGGTAAATAACAATACCACGGACTTGTCTTATGTATGTGGCCTTTCCTCTTCAAAACAAAAGTACTCATTTTTTTGAAAAAAACAACAACGGTGTGCAATATAAAGTTTTGTCCTAAGTTGTATATGTAGATTGTTTAAACTAATTAAGGTAGCATAATTATACTTAGGAATTTGAAATATAAATTTTCATGTCACATGTTTTCAACAGCAAGAGTGTATTTCTATATTGGAGAACTAAATACAATTGCATTCAGAGTGTCTATGGAGATTCTCAGTCATCCGGGTCATGGTTGTCCCAAAGATGTTTTTTGAAGAGGCAAATGGACTTTCTGGTTTTTCTTTGAAGAAGCTTGGATGAGAAGCAAAACTTTCTTTTTAAAAAAACCAGAAAGTCCAGTTGCCTCTTCAAAAAAGCATCTTTGAGACAATTGCATACAAAGAAACTTGCTATACCCTTAACATATACAATAACATTCAATTTTCCTTTCCTATAATATTCATTTTATCACCTCTGTACTACAGAAAAGGAAATATAGATCTTTGTTTTAATGTTAGATTTTTGCAGCTATATACTTTAATATACTATATACTTGTTTATATTTAATTTTAGAAAATACAGCACATTCATTATTAATTAGCTCTGAATCGATAACACACATCAGATGCTTGTCAAAAATTGGAGGTTAGGAAAACATTGACATTGATAGATGGACATGACATATATCATTTGGGCATGAATATACAGCATCATTTAGGCATCGTTTGGGAATGATTCTATTAGGGATGAATATGGGCATTTATTTGGGCATGAATCCAATGCAACATGGCTCCGAAGATTTGACAATAGTTCTTTGCCTGAGTTATCCAAGTATAAATAAAATTTACCTGAAACCAGAAGTTTATAAAACCATTGTCGTCTATTAAGAAAAATGTGTATTTTACTTGGCAAATGAAACCAAACATGGTAAAATGAGAATCCAGGGAGGAAATTCAATATGGGTGAAACAGGGTAATATAGATGTGCAAAGAATATATTTGATTCTGTATTTCAATTTTACTTTTTAAATGGAGCAAATAGGATTACCTACCGGGAACATTTTTTTTTCTTTTTTGGCACAGACTTTGGAAAGAACGCAGTCCACAGGCACTGTGCTGTCATCATGGAACTTTCCTTTCCTTATATTATTATAGTTGGCATTGGACATTTTAACCTATCAATTAAGGATCTCCCTGGATCAATTAATTATAACTTGAAAGAACTTGCACCTCTTGAGACAGCCTCTTATTGCTGTGCTTTGGGGCTAATCACTCTGTGAACATCGGTAGAAATCGTGCAGTGACAGTCTGCAGCTGGCCATTCACTTGCATAATTATCAGATGCTTTCAGTTCCCTGAGCCTGGTCCTCAGAATATTTCTTGAAGTCCTTAGGGGCTGATTTTCCTCAGTGCCACAGGTTTCTAATTTAGGAGCATTGCTTTGCATGTTAGGCCAAGGACTATTATTACAAACATGTTAAGGATTTATAATCTTGTGTTTTAGACTTTCTATTCCTATGTGAATAGAGAATGCAAAGCTCTCTAAATGGCCTAGGTATCTTTTCTCTTCCCAGTTAGATGAGTCCGTTATCCTGAGCAATCCAAATTGAGCAAGATGCCAGTGTTTTATTAATTTGATTGTTTTACTGTATTAATGAAATATATCAGGACTCTTTCCTTCTGTCCTTAAATAAATGATTTTATCAAGCAACCATTTTTTTTTTTGCATTCTAAAATTTTTGGAATGTACTGGTAAGTTTTGATTTGCCACTTCGGAACTGTGTTAATGCTTAAGGAGGTATGTAATGGTAGTCCTATAATGTCCCAGAATGTCCCTATTGATCTGCTTAAAAGCAAGAAAACAAAATAACAAAACTCCAAAATAACAAAGCAAATACAACTTCACTTCTAAGAGTTTAAGTTTACTTACTATTTGTTTACATATGGTCTGGGATTAAATAGTACAGTAGTCTTGGGTAAGCAACTTGAATGTTGGGTACCAACTGATATAAAATGATATATAAGTTTCTTTCTTCTCTTCACCCATCAACTTGCCAGTTCCAAAACTAGATTGATAAGGCACATGGAAAGTTGTTGTTGAAAGAGTCACATTTTTTTGTTTTGTTTTTTAGAACCCTATTATGGGCCTTAAATTGATAAGCTAAAAGATGAATGTCCACATATGTAGGTGGTACTTCAAAAGAAATTATTATGATCAGGCCTTCTATTTATATGTTGCAATTTACTGTAAGCAGTAGAGTTATCTAAGGCAGGGCTCCCTAATCTGCAGGCAATGATCTGGCACCAGAAAATGGGCCCTGCAAACAAGTAAACCCCTATTTGTGGGATGCCGGCAGCACATGAAACCACACCCTCTCTGGTCTGCGTAAAAACCTCTCTCCACGGAACCGGTCCCTGGTGCCTAAAAGGTTGGGGGCCACTGATCTAAGGAGTCTAGTTTTTTTTTTTAGTCTTGCTAAAGAAAATCTTTCGTGTAATCCTATCAGATCTAATTCTAGATCCTTCCATTTCATGACAAAACTCTTGAGTCAGCTATAGTAACTAATTATATTACCTGCATTGTACTGCTTGCAGTATTAATACATATGATTGTTTTCATATTGTTTAAAAACTAATACCATTTCAATTTATTTAAGATTGAAAGCTTGTGTTTTTGCTTTTGCTGTTTTCAGTCAGCTGGGATAAAAGCAAAAACACAAGCTTTCAATCTTAAATAAATTGAAATGGTATTAGTTTTTAAAAGTTTTAATACTTAAAAGTTAACACTGAAGATTCACATAGACTATAGGTTTGACTTTATATTTTTTTTTCTTAACTGACTTATCAAAAGGTACAAACACACACTGGAGAAGTTATATGTTAAGTTGCATTTACATTTCATTTATGAGGACTAAAGTGCATGAGAGACTACTTCTCTGATTTAGTTAGAAGAAAATCCTGATCTGCAAATGGATATATATATATGTATGTATGTATGTATGTATGTATGTATGTATATATGTAAATACATTTAGTCTGCCATTTTTAAGGCTTTCATATGCAGTGTGGTGCATTAACATAATGCAAACAATAACTCCTGTTAGGCAAATATGCAAAAATAATGTTGTTTGTGAAGAAATGAGGAAATTGAGGCCAAAGTAAATGATATGGACAAGATGGGATTTGATTCTATCTGTTCCCATTTCTCGACACAAAATGAATTGTTATTTATTTTTTTCACCGATGGCAATGGCATGGCTTATGAGAATACAATTCAAATTGTGCCAGTGAAAAGTGAGACATACATTGTTCTTTTTAGCTAATTCCAGTTCTCTACTTATGCAGAAATATTTGTCAATAGAACTACATTGCTATCACATATTTAAATGGTGATGAGGTGACTAAATAGAATGACTGAGGACAAATATGTACGCTTAAATGTTACAGCGAAAATGCTTATTGTCTATATAATATATATGGCAATAAAAGATTGCACATTATTTAGCCATGGAAGTGATTTAAGTTTATTTATTATGACAAGCAGTAATATGTATTTTCCTTCCTTCCTATATTACTTTGTTTTGTTCTAGTTTGCTCCAGGGAGTTATCTTTCTTCATTGTTTCTGTGATTATGAGTGAAAGGATTATTTTTGCTACGGTAACTTTCACACCATATCTTTTGTACAAGGTAGAAGCTTCCCCCCCCACCCGTATCATTTGACAAGTGAGGTGCAGTAAACAAAAATATATGCTTTATCTTTTAATTTGTTTTCATGTAGGACTATTTAGTATCTTCAGCATCCCAAATTTATTCCTAATATCAAACAGGAGGAAAATCCTGCGCTAGTCCCAGTGATTAGGCCTCCAAATCTCCTTGGAATTTAGCAGAAGGAACCTGGGTTAGACAATTTTTTGGGAAATCGTCAATAAATAAATAAATTAGAAATACAGCATCAACACAACAACCACAAAATAAAGTGTTTCTAGTTTGAAAACTCCAGTTTTATTTTGTCATTTTCACATGGTTATTCAGCATATAGATGTTTGACTACCACTTACAATTTCTAATTTGTCATATTTTTATTGAAATAAAAACAAAAAAAAATTGTGTACTATTTTTACTCTGAGGATAGAATTGCTCCTTTTTATAACAAATGCTACAACTCATAACTTGAACTCACTTACTTCTTACTGAACTTTCGGATGAGTTCAGTGGCATTAATTTTAAAAAACATGGGAAGAGGAAGGTTGGTCTTCCTTTTGTGATATACAAATATAGAAGAATTTTTTGTGGGCTTGTTTCTGAGAACAAAGCTTACCTGTAGGAAATTCAGATTAAGGGCAGTTAAGCAGATGAGCTACATACATATGGGTTAAATTGTGCAGTCATACCACATATCAGTTTCTTCCAGATGCCATTGGAAACTGAGATAAATGCTGCAGCATTTTCTGTGTTGACATGGTGTTTGCCTGTCTGACTGCATCTTCCCAACAGACAGCACTGAAGCAATTACAAAATAAAAAGACATCTGTGCCAAGGCTTGGCTAGTCAAAGAAGGACAAACTCTTGTGTTTAAGGGTATAGAATCCAATCAATGAAAATGTCTGGACCTGTTAGTACCTATGAATCTGAAGGCCACTGGGAAACTCGGAGAGGGTCTTTTGTTGTTGAGATAGAAAAGAGGCCCAAACAGTGACACTTAGGAGGAAAGGGGTCAGCCAGTAGGATCATCCATCTTCCTCAGTGGCAGCTTTCTGTCAGCTTCTAACCCCATTCAGCAGAGGATCTAAACCTCTATTGTTGACACCAGCCAATTCTCAGCCAAGTGTAAATGAAGTTAATATTCACTGACCTTATGCATACCCGATGAAGGCCCTCAGTGTCATCTTGGAAATAATGTTATCTGACACTTCAAAAGCAAGTGCTGCTAGTTTGTGTATTTTTGTGTGTGTGCTGTGCAAGTAAGCAGAACTGTGTTGTTCAGCTATCAAATTGTTTCTCTCCGTTGATATGTATTATCACTTAAGAAAATATTTTTACCCTCTATCAACCTAAATATAAGGTAGAGTTTTGTTGGTTAGTTGGCAGGTTGCTCTTATAATGCTCTACAAGTATATAATATGCTGCACTAGTATATAATGAATGATTGTCATAGATCAATTCTTAGTAAGGAGTATGTGCTAATATTACTAACTATGCATAGCAGTTGTAACACTTAAATATCTGTTTAAATGCAAAATATATTTGAACATTTTTTTCTCTGAAAGGAAGCATGCTGAAAGCATCTAATGATTGTTGCTCTTATTTCTGTTCATTTTTCTTCTGATTGTGTAGAACCTTATTTTCAGATAAGAATGAGCATATATTAATTTAAGAACTGAGAAACTTTTGAATTAAAAAAACAACAACGATCAAAAGTTATTTTATTAAAATGCCACTTTTTCCAAATAGAAACTTTGTAACTAATTCCTCTTATGTTCATGATAAAATAAAAAATTCACAATATGTTGATTCAGGATGGCCTTTTCTGGGTTTTTTTGGGTTCAGTGAGAATGAATGAAATGTGTAAGATGTTGGATGTATTAATCAATTTTGAAATTGCTAAAAGTGATTTATCATTAACTTGGAATGGTTCAAGTATTTCTTGCATGCCTCTTATATTTTTGTTTAACTTTGTGCTATCTTTGCTGGAAAAATAAATGGTTATTAGCCATCTGGATGATTACTATTTACATTTTTTTTAAAAAAAAACTCCAAATAATGGAAACATCCAATCCATTGATTTTTATTCCAAAGCATGGTGGTATTTACGTGATTTAAATTGCAAGATGCTCTTGGAATCCTAGATAAAGTAGAATTACATTATTATTTTAACCTACTGCTTAAAAGGCCATTGAATTAAGCCACTGACACAGAGATTAAAACTGCATCACTTCGTTCATTCATTTTTCATAAATATTTATTATTGGCAATGTTCCTGTGTCAGAGTAATTTTATGATCAGCTGTAAATCATTGCGTATAGAACTACCCAGTTCAATCTCATTTACCCGAGTGGTCAGAATTAATTTATTAAAGATTGCCAGAAAATTTCCATGTTGCCACCTTGAATTCCTTAGTAAAAATAAAGCTTATAATACAATAAATAGAAAAAAAAAGTTTTAATATATACTTAAGAAATTTCAACACATTAAATTATAGAAAAGCAATTAGAAGCCTGGTGTATTAGAGGATTGCTTATGTAGTAGAAACTAGTTTATTTTCAAGTCATTGTCCCACTATTTTTCTCTCTGATTTTGTCACTTATTAATTGTAAATCCATGAACAGTGTTTTTCTTCCTAAGGGATTGTTTGGTCAAAGGCAGGTAGCTAAAGTAATTGCTAGTTGTAAAGTAACCTCAATAGCAGAATTTTCTTTAATTATCAGCAAAAGCTTTGCAGCATGGCAAAAGCTCACAAATGTATTATGACATAAACTTCTATGGACTGCTCTATATTAGTGAGTTAATTTGATACATATTTTTTGAGTTAAAGTGTTCACTTTGAAAAATAAATTAATTCCATTCTATGTATTAGCCTATGAACTACATATCAAGTTAGTTCATTAAAAATGTGGACTGAAAACAAAATAAATCCTCCTATATTCCTATTGCAATTATTTTTACAAATTATGTGTCAGATAAAAGTCTTAAAGGCATTTATTGTTTCCTTTATGAACAATATTAGTGTGTATTAGTGATACCACATAATATTTTAAAAACATAAACATAATATCAATTTACTTTAGGCTTAACTAAATAATATTTCCAATAAAATCTAGATAGAAAAAAGTCCATTATTAGTGTTTTATTATGGAATGGTTTTTAAGGTTTATTTCTTTTTATGATTTATTTTTATTGTATGCTATCAGAATCACATTTGAGGGCTATATAAATGGGATGGATGGATAAAAACATTGGATATCTTTAGATTACAGAATAAGTAGTAAATGATACAATTGCTATATTCAA
Organism: Ahaetulla prasina; assembly: GCF_028640845.1. Taxonomy (NCBI): domain Eukaryota; kingdom Metazoa; phylum Chordata; class Lepidosauria; order Squamata; family Colubridae; genus Ahaetulla; species Ahaetulla prasina. Next base: position 126,937,252 of record NC_080539.1, read on the forward strand.
ATATTTGAAAAACCCTTATCATAGCTGGAACAATTCTAATCCACTGTTTACTAATCTAGAAAGGAGGGAGATAGAAGAAATTTTGACAATGAAGCTTGCTGGTAAATCAACAGAATAGGAAGATACCAAATTGGCTTGCTGTTTTCCAAATGTTTAAACTACTGTTTTCATACTGTAGCTGACTAGCTACAAATACATTTTGTATAGTACAAGGGTAAATATACACAACACCATTTTATAGTTAAAGATTGAGTTGCTTTGTTTTATTTTTTTATTTTTGAAAAACAAAACAAAAAAAGCTGTCATAGTATTTTTTTTTTCAATATTGAATAGGTATTTTGCTTTTTTGATCTAGTTTTCAAAATGTTGGTTTCTTCTTAGGCCAGAAACCAAACAAGTGATCCTCAAATAATGCAAATGGAAAGTGTTTGGTTAAAGGAACACTTCTGTTTGTTTTTCTTGTAAAGAAAAGAAGTAAAGATTCTTTGTACTAAATGTCAGCAAAAGATTCATTACAACAATAGTGACATCTCTAGCTGTGAATTGTGAATTTTTGAGAAAGTGGAGGTTTTTTTTTTCCTTTGGAGCAGTCTAAGGGAAAGATAAACTAGTATTACCAACAAATGTTTCAATGTTGCCTCTCTTGCCAGCTTTAATTTGCCACTCTGTTTAGTACTTCCTACCAAGAGATTTAAGCAAAACTTCATGTAGGGAATGAGAAGATAGCATATCCTGAAGAGTTAGAATTATTTTTATCCTGATTAATCTCACTGGCAGTGAGGCAGGGTTCTAAAAGGCAAACTTTGACCCATTTCTGTAATTCAGAATAATAGGTAATTTTCACCTTTTCTGTCTCTGGGTCTCTGTAGGAAAGGTCTTTATGGATTGGAGTTCAACGTGTATTGCATTGTCAGCACAGCTGTGATTCTCTGACAGTTACATCAGTAGAAAAAGGGAAAGGAGAAAAAATGGAATTAAAGCATGAAAAATTGCTTTGTTCTCTAGAGTTCTAGGAAATGGGTTTTTGAAGCTCCATGCAACCTTTAGCACCTCTGAAGATAATTATATTCACAAAGAATAAACATCAAAATTGCATTTGAAAAAAATAATATTGTAGGAGAAAAGACAAAATAAAATCAATTGTGAGTGTAGACAGCATATTTTAGAATGAGTGGCTGCATTATTCAATTAAAAAGTTTAATTGTCTAATTAAATATCAGTTTGAAACAGGCAATTAAATATATCCCAATATGTTAAAATAAAACTAAAGTTTATGTGGATCAATTGATGGGATATTTTAGAGCTGAGGTTTCACAAGGAATATATTGTCCAACACATGTGTCAGTCCAAGCAAATATTTTCATTTCCCTCAGTTTTTTATTTTTAATTTTTTTTAAAATAAACAATTCTAGAATATTCATTTTTGACGATAGATGTTTATTATACTAGATTATTCTGGTAAGAATACTCAAATTTATTTTTGAGTATTATGAGAAACTGGTAAACAGCAATTTATTTGTTGTATTTATAAGTTATTTATTAGTTCAAAAGCACCATCGGATTGACATACCATTATAGCTTTATTTAAAGAAAATTGGCTATGCAATTTGAGTCAGTGACACCTACATGAAAACAATTATATACCCTTACATCTATCAAGATCAAGGTTTGCTATTGCCATAACTATCTCCAGCAACTCATCTGCATCTCAGAAGCACAAAATAAAAAAAACATGAAGACTTGGTCCTGAAAAAGGATTGATTTGAATTGAGGGAGGAAGAGTAATAATATCAAATGTCAGTCCTACCTAATACATGCTGTTATGGTTTCTGGAATGGTCTGCGTTTACTGCTAATCTCAGCTCTCCTCAATTATTACCTGAAGCATATTTCAAAAAGAAATCAGTTTCTAGAAAAGGAACAACTTACTATTTTCTGAATCTGAAAATGAGGTCAAGAGATTCTGGTTCAATCTCTACAGTCACATATGAGTTTAAATGATAGGCCATGTTGTGATTATTTATTTATTCATGAAATAAATAATGCCATGCACTGAAGAAACTGGGCAGTATACAGTACAATGTAGATATAAAAGAAATACCTAACAAAAGTAATCATACTCCTTATTAAATCATCATCATAAGAAGGCAGAGCAGATAAGACCTGATGATAGTTAAGAACAGGAAAGTTGATGAAAGATCTAGAGGGACTCATTCCGGTGTCAGCTTTGGAAGCCATATTAGGCTGGAAGCTTCCATGCTGCCACCTTCTCAGGTGTGTGAAAGTAGGAGGGGGGATTTAGTAGAGGGGTTGTCTTTAGACATAATAGCATTCTTCCTGTCGGTCAAGGTCAGGCCGATCCTGCATCTGGAGAAGGAGTGGTCAGAGTGCTGTCTCGAGATGGGATGGATGGTGATTGGAGCATGTGATCGACTGAGGAGTGAGGGGATGGTTTTGGCGGTTTACCTATTCTAGCGAATAGAATTTTGAAAAATGCTTGCTTGAGAGTTTTTACTTGGAGTTGGATTTTTTTCTGGAATGCTGACATCCGGTTTTATAAGATCAAGCCTTAAGAACAAAGGCATATAAAGCCAGAATTGCGAAGACGGCAACAATACAGCCGCTGCAAAAAAGCTGAAGAAACAATGGACTCATAACTGCTGCAGGAAGATCACAATACTCATTACAAACATCAGTGTGACAAAGTAGCAACAATGGCATGTTGGAAAATTTGCAAAAAAAAAGTCACTTGCTTGCAAGGAAAAAGTGCATGCGAAGACAGAACAGACAAAATAAAATGAAGATGAAGAAGCTAAAGTATTGTACTCTGGGAATTTAGAATTCAAACAGACAAACACCTATCACATAACATCCCAAACTTAACAATGATTGATGAGAAAGGCAAAAAAAGTCTGGGTAGTGGATATTGCAGTACCTGGAGATAGCAGACTAGAAGAGAGAGAACTGGAGAAAAATAATAAAACATGAAGATCTGCAGGAGTAACAGAATGACTGTGGCAATCACCAATAGTAATAGATGCCTTGGGTGCCATCCAAAAGTATCTAGAATAGCATTTGTATACAATCAACATTGACCAAATCACCATCGATAAATTACAAACGTTAGCTTTACTTTGAAAATATTGTTACATCCTGCAACAATACCTTTAAAACGATTAAACAGCAACATCTGCTATCCCAGATCTTTGGGAAGGACTCTCTAAGTGGATAAAAATGCCAGTCCAACCTAAACATCTGGCTGAATGTGCAGTCAGTTATGTGTAAGGGGGAAAAGGGCCTTTAATATCTATATAATCCATGGATGACAATGACAAAAAGAAGAAAATGGTAGAAATGCACATTTTAACACTTGTGAGAGCATAGAAACATGAGGTATTAAGCTATTAAGAGAAAGAGATTGTTTTTAGCATTTTTATATATATATTCCTGCATGCTAAGTCAAAGTACTAGTCACAAAGTACAAGTTTAATGAAAATAAATCAAGTCTCTTTTATTGGCAGAACTTTCAAAAGAAGTTTATGCAGTTCGGAAAAGTGTTTAGTTTTATGCAATTTGGGGATAGACAACATTCTTCTTTATTTGTTTTCTTTATCTGTAATCAAAAAGAAGACACTGAATACATGAAGGGCCCTGTACCACTAAAATAATAGTAGACAAAATATATAAAAGTTCTGGCCATGACCCAATTTCCTACTAATTCTGGAGTTGCCTCCTTCATTTGTGCATGTGCCTAGTAATTTTGGATTTTCACTAATTCATTGTGCCGCAGTTAATAGCCCTACAATCCTATAAGAAAGGTGTAGCTATTTTTAATGTTTTTGCAGACAAATATTGTGAGTGCACTTTTAAGCATCTTTCTGCCTGGGAATCCAAAATGCGGAATTGTCTTCCACCCATCATTTTCTCTTACACATAAAAACCCGATTAACCCACAACATACAATTTCACATGCATATGCTACCCCTCTTTACTTTTGACATAAATAGCACCTGAAAGGGGAGAAAAACTCAGGAAGGAGAAAGGTTATAGAAAATAGTTCTAGGAAAGAGAACAAACTGGATGGAGATGAGAGGAGGGGAAGAGTTTGTTGGACAGGGAAAAAAAGTGCCTTCTTGGTTTCATAAGGTTCCCGTTGCACATATGTGCTAGTCGTTCCTGACTCTTGGGGGCGGTGCTCATCTCCGTTTCAAAGCCAAATAGCCAGCACTATCTGAAGACATCTCCATGGTCATGTGGCTTGCATGACTAAACACCAAAGGCGCACGGAACACTGTTACCTTCCCACCAAAGGTGGACCCTATTTTTCTACTTCCATTTTTTATGTGGTTTCGAACTGCTAGGTTGGCAGAAGCTGGGACAAGTAACAGGAGCTCACCCTGTTACACGGCACTAGGGATTTGAACTGCTGAACCGCTGACGTTTTGATTGACAAGCTCAGCATCTTAGCCATCCCTATCTTAGGCTTCATAGAAAGAGTTAAACTCATCAAGCAAACAGCTCTTAGTAGGTGGTAGTGGTATCAACAGTCATGGGTATCTCTTGCTCAGTAACATCTTTTGATTTTACAAAGTGATCTGCTCACTTACAGTTTGTCTTCCTATGTGGTTAAACAGATTTTATTTTCTCATGCTTCCTAACAAAAAATAAGGCCTAGAAAATTATTTATTTATTTCCAACTTAATATTCAGTTTAAATCTTCTTAACCTCTGAGAAACACAGTCCTTTAAAGCTTAAAGAAAATCTCTCCTAGATTCTAGGCAGCAAAGAGTTAAAGAGTTGAAGTAGCAAATAACATGCAATTTACCAAGAGCAAGCGCTGAAAGTATCACTTTCGCTTTCCACTCGTTAACTTGTTAACAATTCGCCTCCATTTTCTTGCTGTTTTCAAACTTGTTACAAAGTATCGGGGAATCGGCTTGGCTACTTGCATAAAGTTCGCCCACTTTCGTTCTGTCCGGTATAATCCTTTATTGTCCAAAATAAATCTCGGCGTTTGGTCGTGGTGATTGGTTCCGCCCAAGCAGAAGAATCCTCGGATCTGGAGCTCTTCGGGTTGCTGGAGGGAACTTAACCCTTCAAACCCCTTTTTTCTCAGGGGCTTTAGGGAAATTCAACCTCTGCCCTCAGCTCACCCCCTCCTCTTCTCCCGAAGAGAGGGTTTTTCGAACCGCTGGACAGCAGATTTAAGCTGTCCTAGCGATTCCACAAAATCCAGAGGTTGGTGATCGTAAAGATCACCGCCATCACCTACGGTGCCAAACCGGAAGATGGCAGCCAAACAGTCTACTAAAGTCTACTGTAACAAAGGGCTCTGGAATCTCCTCAGCTGGTGCCTCTCCAGCTCATACAGTGGAGACTAGAACATTGAACTTAGAGGCGGTACAAGAGAATTTAAAAGACTTTATGCAAGAAAAATTTAAAGTAATAACTGAGGAGATGTTGGAAATGAAAGAGCAGATATCAGAAATTCAAGTGGGAAATAAAGAAGTTAAGGAAGGATTTGTAATTGCAGTACAAAGTTTGGCAAATAATGTGATTTTATTGGAAGAGGAGGTTGAAGAAATTAAGCAACATAATTCAAATGAGAATTTGTTTAAATATGAACAAAATGTAAATGAATGTAAAAAACAAATGAAAGAATTTTTTATTATGAATATGAAAAAAGAGACATCTATAGAGATGATTTGGGACTCCAGTAAGGCTTATATGAGAGGAAATCTTATACAAATGAATATTAAATACAAAAATAAATTGCAGAAAAAGAAAAAGGAACTGGAAGAGGAAATTAAAAAGAAAGAACAATTATTGATAAATAGCCCAGGAAATAGTAAAATAAAAGAATCAATAAATATATTGAGAGGTCAGTTTAATATGTTGATGGCAGATCAAGTAGCAATTAATTTACAATATGTAAAACATAATACGTTTAATAATGCCAATAAGCCAGGAAGATGGCTTGCCTATTTAATAAGGAAAAACAGAAAATCACGAACGATTGATAAAATAGAATATAGGGTAAGGAAGTTTATCAAAAGAACTTGATTAAAAAGCATTTTAGAGTATTATAGTAAGTTATATTCTAGGGATATGATTGATGATACAGAGATAGAAAGATATTTACAACAACAAAATATTTGTGAGCTTACAGAAAATCAAAGAGAAGAACTGAATCAATTAATTACTTCAGAGGAAATTTTCTTAGCAATTAAACAACTTAAAATCGGTAAAGCACCAGGAACAGATGGTTTAACAGCTGTTTATTATAAAAGTTTACAAAAGCAGATGGTTGAACCACTTAAAGAGTTATTTAATAAAATTCAAATGGGAGGAGATGTTCCCCCTTCATGGAGGACAGCCTTTATTTCGTTAATACCGAAGGAAGATCGAGATGGTATTAAAGCAGAGAATTATAGGCCTATATCACTTTTAAATACTGATTACAAGATATTTACCAAGATATTGGCTAATAGATTAATGCCAGTGATGAATCAAATAATTCATAATGATCAGTCAGGATTTATTAAGGGTAGGCAGATGAGATATAATGTGAGGCAAATCGTAAATTTACTTGAATATTTGGAACGAAACAACCAAGTATCAGCGGCATTCCTTTTTTTGGATGCTGAAAAGCTTTTGATAGATTGGATTGGCAGTTTTGTTTAAAGTAATAGAAAAATGCAATTTGGGGATTATTTTATTCGTGCAATTAAAGCAATATATCAGAAGCAAACAGCACAAATATTAGTCAATGGAGGGATAACAGAAACTTTAAAAATAGAGAAAGGGACGAGACAGGGATGTCCCTTGTCCCCATTACTTTTTATTTTAACTTTAGAAATTCTTCTGAATAACATACGTGGTTCCGATCGAATAAAGGGAATTAGAGTTAAACATCAAGATTATAGATTAAGAGCTTTTGGAGATGACCTGGTTGTTACTGTATCTCAACCAATATACTCAGTAACTGGTTTAAAAGATATAATTGGTCAGTATGGTAAAGTATCTGGATTTAAGGTGAATCAGCAAAAGACAAAGATGATAACTAAAAATATGAATATACAACAAAAGAAGAGTTAGAAAGAACTACAGGTTTTGAAATCGTTAAAAGGTTAAATATTTAGGAATATATATTACAGCTTCAAATGTTAAATTATACAAAAATAATTATGAGGTATTGTGGCAGAAGGTATGGAAAGAAATGGAGAGTTGGAAGAAGTTACAACTATCTTTGCTGGGAAGAATAGCGGCTATAAAATGAATGTTTTGCCCAGGTTTTGTTTTTGTTTCAAATGATACCGGTGTTTAAGAATGATATTAAATTACAGGAATGGCAAAAGGGATTAGTAAATTTGTATGGATGGGCAAAAACCAAGAATAAAATTAAAAGTAATGCAGGATATAAGGAAAGGGGGTCTTAAAATGCCTAATTTAAAATTGTATTATGAAGCAGTTGTTTTATCATTAATTACTGATTGGATTAATTTAACTGAGGAAAGTGTTTTGAATATAGAAGGTTATGGTTTGTTATATGGGTGGCATGCCTATTTATTATATGATAAGAAAGTTGATAAAATATTTAAAAATAATATAATTAGAAATGCATTATTGAGGGTTTGGAGGAAATATCAATATAATTAGATGGAAAGATTCCAATATGGGCAAACCCGAGACACATGATAGAAAATATAAATATATATCAAAAGATGGAGGTAGTTACCTATAAAGAACTTCTTTGTATGGAAAAGGGAATTACAATTAAAATCTAGAGAAAAGATGGGGAAGAAGGAAAAATTATACATGGTTCCAATATGGACAATTACAAGCTAGATGGAAATTAGATCAAAAATAGGTGTTAAGCAAATTGAGGATAATTTGTTAAAACAAATGAGAGATCAAGGTCAACAGCATATTAAGAGGTTGTATAATGTATTAGTAGAAATAGATTCAGAGACTGATTTGGTTAAGGATTGTATGATTAAGTGGGCACAAAATTTTCAGCAACCAATAATGTTGGAAACTTGGGAAAGAATTTGGGTGAGGAATGTTAAATTTACACAAGCGCAAAATATGAGAGAAAATTTTATAAGATGTTTTATAGATGGCATTTAGACCCCAAAAATTGTCATGTATGTATCCTAATGTACAGGCTAAATGTTGGAGATGTGATTGTGAAGATGCTACTTATTATCATATATGGTGGACTTGCAAAAAGTTAAAGCATTTTGGATTAAAGTATGGTGGATCATGCAGAATATTTTGAAAAGAAGATTAAGTTTACCCGCAGTTCTTTTTACTAGGAATAATTATGGATTGTACAGCTATAGAGACTAAATTGATTCTGAACTTAATAACAGCCGCAAGACTTTTGATTGCCCAATATTGGAAGAAAGAAGAATTACCTACAATTGAAGAATGGACTCTTAAAGTATCAAATCTGGCAGAAATGGCAAAATCTCTGCTTACTTGAAAGACTATACACAAGAAAAATATATTTTAGAATGGAAAATGTGGATTGATTATATTCAAAATAAGTATCAGATAAAAAATATCAAATAGCATATGAGTAAATTTAGGAATAATTTGTATTAGATATATTTTTGAAGGAGAGGGAATTGAGAGTGTGAATAAGCGTGGAGAGACTAGAGATTATAATTTAGGAATTATTTTAGATTATGATTGTTAGTTTTGATACCCTGCATTTTGTTCTGGGAAGTCGGGGTGGGGGTGGGGGTAAAGGGAAGGAATTGGGGGGTTGAGGTTAGTGATGGAGTGATGGTTAATGTACAGGGATTATTGAAGATGTATAAATATAATTAATGTAGGGTCGGGTCTGACCAGTTGCCATTTTAGAACGGTGGGGAGGGAAAAAAGAGAGAGTAGGAGGTAGGAAAGAGGAGAAGAGGAAGGAAGAGGGGTAGAAGAGGAGAAGAGTGTAGGGTGGAGGGAGGAGAGGAGGTAGATAAGAGAAGGAGAGGAAGGTTTGGAAAGTAAAAGAAGGTAGAAGAGGAAAGAAGGTTAAAAAGGGGGGTGGTGACTGGGCAGGCCCGACTAATTGTATATAACTGTACATTGGATGAATTATTTGATAAGATTGTAAAAATAAAACTTTTTTATATAAAAAAAAAAAAATAAGGCCTAGAAGCGGTATGACTTATTATTTCTTATTCTTAGGATTAAAAAGAACATACAAAGTTTCTAATGTGCGCTGTATGTCTGAAAGTTAAGAACATTTCTGATGCTGCAGAAAAGTAACCCATTTTAAACTCATTAAAAACACATTGTATGTTTATTCTCACTACGATGTGTTAATAACACTTTGAGCTATTAGTGAGTATCTGTTGTGCCATTGCAATAAGCTATATTGCTAGGTCAGCATACATGTTACTATCTTGTGATAAATGAGTGGTATTAACATACTAGGGCATAAATAGATTAAAAATAGCTTAGGATACCAGTTTTTTATTGTATATTTCAGCTATTTCTTCCTTTTGCTAAAATTATGAGTCAAGCATTAAATAATTTATGACTTTACATTTACAAATAGGATTACATTGTATTGATCTCATTGCAGTGTGGATTATTAATATGGAGATACAATATTAATCATCACTTTAAGTTTGCTGTTTATATGGGTATGAAATAGTGACATAGCCGAAAGTCAGATTTCGTTACGTAGTTTTGACATAGGCAGAGAAAGGTCTGTGTAGAATGGTTGAAAATATACGGGGGCGGGACGGGGAGAGGGACTTTAGGCATAAATTTCACCCCAACTTATTTACTTTCACATATATTTTCAAATAATTTTTTACACAGTCATTTCAGATAAAATACAAAAATGTTAATGTTACTAATGGAATGAATACTTGTTAAAGTTTATAAATAAACTACTGAGCAAGTAGTAAAGTTGCAAAATATTTTAATTGATAACTGAATACAAAACATCTTCAGGCATTTTGGATTAAAGTATGGTGGATCATGCAGAATATTTTGGAAAAGAAGATTAAGTTTACCCCGCAGTTCTTTTTACTAGGAATAATTATGGATTGTACAGCTATAGAGACTAAATTGATTCTGAACTTAATAACAGCCGCAAGACTTTTGATTGCTCAATATTGGAAGAAAGAAGAATTACCTACAATTGAAGAATGGACTCTTAAAGTATCAAATCTGGCAGAAATGGCAAAATCTCTGCTTACTTGAAAGACTATACACAAGAAAAATATATTTTAGAATGGAAAATGTGGATTGATTATATTCAAAATAAGTATCAGATAAAAAAATATCAAATAGCATATGAGTAAATTTAGGAAATAATTTGTATTAGATATATTTTTGAAGGAGAGGGGAATTGAGAGTGTGAATAAGCGTGGAGAGACTAGAGATTATAATTTAGGAATTATTTTAGATTATGATTGTTAGTTTTGATACCCTGCATTTTGTTCTGGGAAGTCGGGGTGGGGGGTGGGGGTAAAGGGAAGGAATTGGGGGTTGAGGTTAGTGATGGAGTGATGGTTAATGTACAGGGATAATTGAAGATGTATAAATATAATTAATGTAGGGTCGGGACTGACCAGTTGCCATTTTAGAACGGTGGGGAGGGAAAAAAGAGAGAGTAGGAGGTAGGAAAGAGGAGAAGAGGAAGGAAGAGGGGTAGAAGAGGGAGAAGAGTGTAGGGTGGAGGGAGGAGAGGAGGTAGATAAGAGAAGGAGAGGAAGGTTTGGAAAGTAAAAGAAGGTAGAAGAGGGAAGAAGGTTAAAAAGGGGGGTGGTGACTGGGCAGGCCCGACTAATTGTATATAACTGTACATTGGATGAATTATTTGATAAGATTGTAAAAATAAAACTTTTTTATATAAAAAAAAAAAAATAAGGCCTAGAAGCGGTATGACTTATTATTTCTTATTCTTAGGATTAAAAAGAACATACAAAGTTTCTAATGTGCGCTGTATGTCTGAAAGTTAAGAACATTTCTGATGCTGCAGAAAAGTAACCCATTTTAAACTCATTAAAAACACATTGTATGTTTATTCTCACTACGATGTGTTAAGAACACTTTGAGCTATTAGTGAGTATCTGTTGCGCTATTGCAATAAGCTATATTGCTAGGTCAGCATACATGTTACTATCTTGTGATAAATGAGTGGTATTAACATACTAGGGCATAAATAGATTAAAAATAGCTTAGGATACCAGTTTTTTATTGTATATTTCAGCTATTTCTTCCTTTTGCTAAAATTATGAGTCAAGCATTAAATAATTTATGACTTTACATTTACAAATAGGATTACATTGTATTGATCTCATTGCAGTGTGGATTATTAATATGGAGATACAATATTAATCATCACTTTAAGTTTGCTGTTTATATGGGTATGAAATAGTGACATAGCCGAAAGTCAGATTTCGTTACGTAGTTTTGACACAGGCAGAGAAAGGTCTGTGTAGAATGGTTGAAAATATACGGGGGCGGGACGGGGAGAGGGACTTTAGGCATAAATTTCACCCCAACTTATTTACTTTCACATCTATTTTCAAATAATTTTTTACACAGTCATTTCAGATAAAATACAAAAATGTTAATGTTACTAATGGAATGAATACTTGTTAAAGTTTATAAATAAACTACTGAGCAAGTAGTAAAGTTGCAAAAATATTTTTAATTGATAACTGAATACAAAACATCTTCAGGCATTTTCAGATTATAGTTAATAGTCTTCCAAGTATATTGTGTCTTTAGCATGGTGAAAAATTAATACTTCCTTAATACATTAGGGTATTTGGAGAAAGGTTCAGATTCTTGTAACTTCCAAATTAAATATCCATTTATCCAACAAATGTTGGATAAATGTTTGAAATATACCTATCAAAAAAGGGGGATGAGGCAGAGGGCAGGATAAAGAAGTGTACAAGAAGTGCTCAAAGCTCATTCTGATTTCAAAGTATCTGAAATTCAGAAAAAAGGTTCCAAATTATGTTAACCACATTTATTGCATTGATACTTAGTTTAATAAATATGAGTTTTAATTATACTGGTTTTGTTTTCAAAGGTATATTAGTATGAAACACAACATATATAAGAAAAGTAGTTTTTATCTTGATGAAATACCTAGCTTCTCCAATATATGTAACATGTGTTGTACATTGTTACTCCTCTTTAATCATCTTTTTATTCCATTTTTAAAATTTAATTTGCATTTCTTCTATTTTTCCATCGTGATGTTAAAGTTTATAAATTATAAGCAATATTCATATAATTCATTCCATAAATAAAGTTCCGATAATAAGCTACAAGACTAGGTTGTTAAATCATTATTTCATTTTATGGCGATTTACATTCTTTTTTCTTTTTGTTTTGAGAGGTGGAGTAAATAAATCTGCTAAAATTAAATGGTGCTTATTTCTACACAGGCTGATGGAATATTGAGTGTCTCTAGCATAAAGTTAATGTGTTGGAGGTCTTCATTTATACAATTGGAATGGAAAAAATATCTCAGGATACCTGTCTGGTCCTTCTTTTTAATCTCTAAATAAAACTCATTTTGAAAAGGCAGTGGTGAGTTAGGGCTAAAGAGGCATGGTAAATGCAATCAAGCATTATTGAAATGCCAATCAAATAATCTGGCAACAGGTAAACTCTCACATCTCAATTTTATTAACTTCTTCTCTATATTCATGATACTGATCCACAGCAGCAGAAATTTCTATTTAATTTAAATTAATTTATATTCTACGATAAGAGTATTCCTAGTTTTTTATTCTACTCATATTTGGCAGTAAAATAGTTTAAATTAAAATAATTTAACACAAAATCACTTTGTGCGATAGTACAATGGTATCTTGTCCAAGATGTTTAAAAAGTTATGTTTAAAGTTTTGTTAGCATGTTTATTACTTGTTAATAAAGTCTACATGTTTTAGGATTGAGGCAACTATGTTTAAAGATGCCCTGTTTAAAGAGTTTTTGGTTTCTATGATGTTTTAGTTTTAGTTGTGGAGAAAATAGGAGGCAAGAGTATTATCTATGCTTAGTATTTTGAGTTCAGTATGCAAATCTCTCCATGTGTCCTGTAGTGTGTGCTGTTTGATTCCGGCCATCTATCTTTTCATTCTTCCATCCATCCAAGAAAAAAGATACCATGTATCTCTTTTACTGTTATTGGGTGTATTTAATTTATAAATTCATAAAATTGTAATAAATTGTGATACCAGTGTCAGGATTCCACGGTTGACAGCCAGGAGATTGTGACAAGATAAAAATTAAAAGCAGTGAATAAACTTTATTCCTCATCTTTTTATGTATGTTTGAAAATGGAGAAAAAGTTCAGAGAGAATTTTATGTGGGAGGAATGTCAAAGCCAGCACCATTTTTTTAAACAAAAAAGTCAAGATTTTATATTTCTGTCATTAGCAAACTATTTAAATTGTTAAAGAAATCATTATATGCATTGTCTAATTTTCCATGTCAAGTTTTCAAGACAGGAACAATGCATAGTGATTTTAGTAGCACATTAATAAGCTAATCCTTTTTTATAGCTGAAGTGTTTTTCTAAAGAAATAGAAATAAATTAACCCAAAAAGAGTCTAACTTTTGTTTTTATGCTACAGAAACTGGAGAATTTTTGAATAAAACAGGTCCTTCCCTATTGCATGTAATGGCTGAACTTGTTGCTAGTTAGAATAATATGTGAACTCCTCCTGCATAAAAAATACTTATAAAAAGTGATCCTAGGAAATGCTATTTAACTATTAACATAAGATCTTTTCATATCTTCATCAAACCTCATGTTTTTTAGGAATTACAATATCTAACAACAGTACAAAAAATTTAGGGAAAAAGGTTCTATTTACTTATGATGGGTGTTTTACTAAATGAGTGGGAAATTTTAAAATTTCTGACTCTTAAAACTGGAATTTTATTTTATTTCAGGCATTAAACAAATTCTAGTACTGAATATAATACTATTATGTTATTTATAATAACAAATATATAGGCTTTTTTAAGAACAGAGGAAGGACCAAAACTTAACAGTAATGCAAATGGCCTGCAATCCCTGAAGTCTATTGAATAACTTTGAAATGTTTTAGAAGTTTCTGTTGAACAAAGAAGAAAATGCTGATTTGTGAGGAAACCCTTTTTTATTTCACATATCAAGATTTATAGGTATAATAAAAAAACCTGAAGCAGAACGATTCTTGTGATAATTAGGGCTTGCTGAGATTCTGTTTTTTCATGCTTTCAGCTGACGCTGAGACTGTGAAATCTCCAGCTTTATATATTGCTATGTGAGTATGGTCTAGAAAAGAATTTGTACTGATTATTTCAGTTTTCCTTATATAATTTTATATAAAGTTTAAGACAGGATTTCAGAATCTGAAGGAACAGAAACTTTTTTTCTTGCTAGTATTAACTAAAAGCAGTAAGCAGTTCCCCCCACATTTTATACAAGAATTTTTTGTAATAATTTGAATATTTCTGTGTTTATATATATGAATGTCATTATACACAAATAGTTTATTTAAAACATTAAGCATTGGCATAAATTATTTAATGCTACTTTTCCTTTCCACTTTACCCATCTTTGTGGAATTTTGGAAAATGAATATGTGAAGGCAAATGAAAGACTTAAAAATGGGTTGGATCCAGGGGTGAAATGCTCCCGGTTTGGACCAGCTCGCCCAATCCGGCTGCTGGTTTGGAGGACCAGTAGCAAAAATCCCTGGCCCCGCCCCCTGCCTCTGCTCAGCCGGACCATCAGCAGAGTTTTTTTAAAAAAACTTTTAAAAGCAGTTTTTCTTCAGCCGAAAACATAAAAGTAAAAAAAAAGCATTTGAGGATCCCGCGGCTTAGCTGAGATCGGCAGAGCCTTTAAACTCTTTTTTAAAAAACGTTTTTAAAAAAAGTTTTAAAAGGCTCCTCTGGCGATCTCACCTGAGTTCCTCATCACCAGAACCTTTAAAAGGTTGTTGAACCTTTTCCTGAAGAGCTTGTTAAAACAACTATTTTAAGAGGTTCTGGGCTGCTATGAGGGAACTTCAGCTGAGATCGTCAGAGGAGCTTTTAAGATCTTTTTTTCCTCTAGCGATCCCAGATAAGTTTCCTGATCCTCACAGGCTTTTAAAAATATTTTTAACAGCCCCCACTTACAAGAGCCCCCACCCATGCTCATCCAATGCCCCCTCCTCACTTACCTATAATTACTGCTCCTTTCGGGCTGGCAACTCCATGCTTTACTTCAGCTACTGATTACAGCCTGCTTTGACTGCCTGCTTTGCTGAATGAGGAACTCTGGGAGTTGAAGTCCACAAACCTTAAAGTTATTAAGGTTGGAGAATCCTGATCTAAATAAATAAATAAATAAAATAATAAAATAAAATATTTGTGCAGCTTTCTGAGATTTGGTGTGTTTCTGTAGTGTTTCACTCTAACTACACAAACACACAGAATCTCACAAAGCTGTATGTGGCATTTTGTGTGTGTGTGTGTGTGTGTCAATTGTGTTCTGTGTGTGTAAAATGTGAAAGTGTGAGGTTCCTGCTTGTTGCAGGGGCCATTTTGCATGAAGTGCAGCTGCTTTTACATTGTGTGTGAGTCAGTTGTGTTGTGTTGTGTGTGTGTAAAGTGTGAAAGTTGGTTTTTGGTACCTCTTATTGTTTTGTATACATTGTTTATTATTTTTATTATTTATTGTTATTGGCCACGCCCACCCAGTCATCTGACCACCAAGCCACGCCCACCAATTAAGCCACGCTCACAGAACCGGTAGGGAAAATTTTTAGATTTCACCCCGGTTGGATCTGTCTGTCTGTCTGTCTGTCTATCTATCTATCTTTCTTACGGGTAGGGATAGCCTACACACATACACACAACCCTTAATGCTTCCTTAATAAGTGATAACCAATGCATCTATTCTGCTATCTTCTCCTTCCCTCTCACAAAAGCCAGAATAAAACATATGCATTCCATATGATTGCTTCCCAGTACAGATAAGCCTAGGGTCACTTCTAGTAAAGAGATAGGAAGTAATTCCAGAAACTATCTTTTGCTTTGAACTAATTATGGGACCGCCTACTGCCACCGATTGCCTCCCACCGACCCGTACGCTCTCACAGAGAGGGACTCCTTAGGGTGCCGTCCACCAGGCAGTGCCGGCTGGCGACACCCAGGGGAAGGGCCTTCTTTGTGGGGGCTCCCACC
The DNA here is from genome assembly GCF_028640845.1 of Ahaetulla prasina. Classification (NCBI taxonomy): domain Eukaryota; kingdom Metazoa; phylum Chordata; class Lepidosauria; order Squamata; family Colubridae; genus Ahaetulla; species Ahaetulla prasina. Next base: position 126,953,465 of record NC_080539.1, read on the forward strand.
CTCTGGAATGAACTTCCCCCAGGACTCTGCCAACTTCCTGACCTTCAAACCTTTCGCCGCGAGCTTAAGACACACCTATTTATCTGCGCAGGACTGGCCTAGGATTTTAATTTTAATTTCTAAATTTAGTTTTTAAATGGGGTTTCTATTATTTTAATTATAATTTTAAATTTGGCCTAATTCAATAAGTTTTTTAAATACTGTTTTTACTGTGTATTTATTCTTGTGTTTTTATCAGGCTGTAAACCGCCCTGAGTCCTTCGGGAGATATGGCGGTATAAAAATTTGATTAAATAAATAAATAAATAAGTAAATTGATTGATTTTGCTTAGCCATCATATTCCTACATTTAAAATAAAATTTCTAATGGATCAGCTTTCGCTGGCTGATACGTAAGCCTAAATCATTTGTTTTTTTGAAAAACACTGTGTAGATTAGGATATAACTTAGTGGATATGTATGTATGTATTATGTATGTATGTATGTGTGTATATATATGTGTGTGTGTGTGTGCGTGCGCGCGCGGTTTCCTTGTACTGTCTGAAGATGATTTCTATTGCAGTTCTCTTGAATGACAGATGCTATATTAGTGCTTAATGGCACTGAGTTGAACAGTAGTTATTAGATTAGATATGAAGAACATCATTTGATAGAGCATGAACTGAAGCTACATGGCCTCTTTGGTACAGAACCTGTGCCTAGATTGTTTTTAATCTGTCTGGACCAAGTGCCGAGGGTGTAATCCCTTAAATGCAGTATTTGTGATATATGGTATCATTGTTTATTTTTGTTAAGAATAAATATAAATTATTTTCATGTAGCAAAAAAATTGAAACTTGCTGCCTATCTGTAATCCACAGAGATTGTAAAATAGAACAGTGATTTAATTTAGTAAATTAATTTTACTTTCCATGTTATGCGTATTCCATTGAAAAAGGCATTGATTGATAAAATATTCTCCCATTCTTTCTTGAATATGTATGTATGTATATACGTGTATGTGTGTGTGTGTATGTGTGTGTGTGCCTTTTCCCATATCTAGTCAATTTTACAAATTTTACAATTTTTCTTGGATCATCTGTTTTCCCTCCATCCATACACATTATTCATTATTAAGAATATTTATGAAATATTCATAAATTCAGAAACTGTGATCAAGCAACAATGCCCATAAGTATCTGATAATTTGCAATGCTCTTTGTCAGAGAATCTGGATTATAAGAAATCTGAATATCAGAAATGCAGTCTTTGAAATATTTTTTAAAGAATAGAATTCTAAATATGGTCAATAATTAACAAAATATTGCTGAATTTAAAAAAAAAATCAGTGTCATGGAACAAAAAGCTAGAAAATTTATTTTTTAAAAAAATTAAAATTAAATCAGAAACTTAAAATTTTCTAGTATAATGAATAAAGTAAAACACTGAAAACATTGAACAATGCTGTCTATAGCTATTCATTATCTCCTGTGTTGGTGATCTCAGTGTATACCCCTGTGTCTATGCAGCAAAATTTTGACACAGAATAACATATAAAGTATGTGAACTATAACTTGTATTAAATTCCTCAGGGTAACCAGGGCACCTATTTAATAATGATTGGAATAGCTATCCTTTCAGAGCAAAAAACACAAACACGTTCTACCTGATCTGCATAGTCACTGTATCTTGGATACTGATTTTTTTTTTTTGAGCCTTATAGAAAGGAGTTTTAAAGCAAGAACTGGTAAAAAACAAAAGCATTTATGTAATTGGAATAAGTATGAGAATACAAATATTTTGGAGGTGGTGAGCCTCTATTACCCTCAGTGACTAGGGAATCTTTGTAATATGGCTCAGCTCATATTGCAACTCTTTGTCTCCAATCTGTCAGCAAATTAATTCATTGGCCATAGCCAAACCCTAATTGAGCAGAAACTCAGGAGACAGACCAATTAGGCTATTGTACTCATCACATGCATCCACTTTCTAGTTTAACATTTATCCCTTTTAATTAGGAAAATCAACCCATTTAGAGAAGCTGATTTTTATCCGTATAAGTAGAATTAATTGCCAATTCCTTGCCTCCATCTTGGTGAGCCTTGACCAGTTTGTATGCTGTACCGGACACACATCTGGGTGTCATAAATGACAATTTTCAGAAACCCAGACTGCAATTTATCAAAACTAGAATCAGATCCCAGCTATGTTAATGTTGCATAACATAGCTGGGCAGCAGATTTGGGGCAAAGAATTTAATAGCAGCTAGGATAAAGCATCTTCATTGGCTTCAGTGCTGTATTAAAATGGCAGTTACATTGTTAAAGGCCGTATTGGAAGCATAAATTATAATAGGCTAATAGAGTTACAGCCATTTCTTTAATGACTGTTTGAAGTTACAATGACACTGAAAAAAATACCTATAACCATCCTTGAAATTATGACCATCATAGTACCACTATTGTCATGTGATCAGAATTCGGGTGCTTTGTAATCAGCATGCATTTAGAACAATTGCAATGTCTTGGGGTCATGCAGTTGCTGTTTGCAATCTTCCCAACCAGCTTCTGACAAACCAAGTCAATGGAGGAAACTAGATTTGCTTAATGACTTCATGATTCACTTAACAACTTTGAAAAAAAAGGTAATTAATTTGGACCTGACTCAACAACTGCTTTCCTTAGCAGCAGAAATTCTGGTCCTAATTGTAGTTGTAAGAACTACCTGTATTTAAGAATAGCCTGTGAGGATAAAATGGACCACACTAGTGAATACATCTTCCCTATCCATCACACCAGTATGATCAACTGGTATCCTACTTTCCTTTTTTATTCTATGGCTGTTGTATAAAATAAAATAACTGTATTTCCAATGTCTCTTATAAGAGCTGCAGTGGCACAGTGGTTAGAATGCAGTACTGCAGGCGACTTCTGCTGACTGCCGGCTGCCTGCAATTTGGCAGTTTGAATCTCACCAGGCTCAAGGTTGACTCAGCTTTCCATCCTTCTGAGGTCGGTAAAATGAGGACCCAGATTGTTGGGGGGCAATATGCTGACTCTGTAAACTGCTTAGAGGGGGCTGTAAAGCTTATATACCTGTGACGTGGTATAAGTGCTATTACTTTTGCTATTATTCTGTGAAGTTTTTTGATAAACAGATTTAGATAAGTTAGATTGTTATTAAAGCCTTTTTTCCTTTTTTATCTTTTGGCCATCTTTCATCTCTCTGTGTATCCCATTCCCTCCCTGATTTTGCTTGCCTTTTATCCCATGTCGCCAGTTAACTATTTTGATGTTTTGCTCAAACTTGTTGCTAGCTAACCTAAGTGGTTTGTGTGCTTTCTCTGATCTCAGGAGATAACAACATGCAAATACCCCCCTTTCAATATAAATATCCTTTCTATTGTTTTGCTAACAATGTAAGGAAACCTTTTCTCTTCCTCGTCACATTATTAGCTTCTGACTCATATTGCATAGGGCATGCAGTTTGAGGAGCAGAAAATACAGGTAGTTTGTGATTTAAAACATGTCAGTTAGTGATCGTTCGAAGTTGTAACAGCAGTGAAAAAAGTTACTTATGACCGTTTTCACACTTATGACCATTGCAGCATCCCCATAGTCACATGATCAAAATTTGGATGCTTGGCAACTGACTCATATTTATGATGGTTGCAGTGTCATGTGATAACTTTTTGTAACCTGACAAGCAAACTCAATGAGGAAGCCAGAATCACTTAACAATTGAGTTTTTAACGAATGTAGCAAGAAAAATCATAAAAATGGGACAAAATTCAAATGTGTCATTTAACAACAGTAATTTTGGGCTCAAGTCAAGGACTACCTGTACCCCTTGTTATCATATACATGTTTTTACTGATAAAATGGACACCTAACATCAAAAATGTCATCAAAAAAGCACAACAAAGAATATTCTTTCTACGCCAACTCAGAAAGCTCAAACTGCCCAAGGAGCTGCTGACACAGTACTACAGAGGAATTATTGAGTCTGTCATCTGCACCTCTATAACTGTCTGGTTTGGTTCTGCAACCCAACAAGAAAGACACAGACTTCAGAGGATAATTAGAACTGCAGAAAAAACAATTGCTACCAACCTGCCTTCCATTAAGGACCTGTATACTGCATGAGTCAAAAAAAGGGTTGTGAAAATGTTTACAGACCCCTCACATCCTGGAACATAAACTGTTTCAACTCCTACCCTCAAAACGATGCTATAGAGCACTGCACACCAGAACAACTAGACACAAGAACAGTTTTTCCCCGAACGCCATCACTCTGCTAAACAAATAATTCCCTCAACACTGTCAAACTAGTTAGTAAGTCTGCATTACTATTAATCTCATCGCTCCTATCACCCATCTCCTCCCACTTATCACTGTATGATGGTGTTGCTGGTATCCTTAAGGTTTATATTGACTGTTTTCCTATCACTATCATTAAGTATTGTACCTTATGATTCTTGACAAATGTATCTTTTCTTTTATGTACTCCGAGAGCATATGCACTAAGACAAATTCCTTGTATGTCCAATCACACTTGGCCAATAAAAAATTCTATTCTATTCTATTCTATTCTATTCTATTCTATTCTATTCTATTCTATTCTATTCTATTCTATTCTATATGAATAAAGAAATACCAATCTCATGATGTCGTTTTCTGGCTCCAGATGGGAACTAGATAGTGGAAACCCAGGACTGTAAACCTGGATGCTAAACAATCCATAAGTATTGACATACCATGAAGAATTTGCTCTCCCACCATTGACTGAATGGAACAAGTGTGTTGCTTCCATTACCTAATAAACTTTGTATTTTCTTACAATCCTGACAGCTATTGTTCATTGTATCTCCAGGAACTTCCCATGACAGATATTGCCATTCATAGCCATAGTTTGGTACGGTTAGAATATAACACAGTTAGTCTTTGGGCTGTTCTATCAAGACATTTAAAATACATGAAAAGCAACAGAATGTTTACATTTCATACAGAATATAAATAAATTGCAAGCCATTTTTTTCAGTTAGATTAAATATGTCTGCTTTTCATACTAAACATTGTATGCAATTGATTACATCCTTTTAGTCTCCCTTTATTTCTTTGTCAAATTTAACACAAAATATGTGTATATATTATATTGGACAATATAATAATATAGTATAATAAGTGGACTGGCGAATAGCTAAAGCTTCTGAACAATTCTGTCTTATCTTTTCCTTGATTTTTCAGTGGATTGGTGTGTTCAAGTCACTTACCAAAATTCAACTAGAAGCAGATTCAGTAGAGAAGATACTCACTAGAAATAAGTGAGATCTTCCCGTGTGTGCTTTGCAAACACAATCTAAACCAGCAAAGCTGGCTGAGGAATTCTGGGAGTTGAAGTCCACAAGTCTTAAAGTTGCCAAGGTTGGAGACCCCTGATCTAAACTACACTTTCCATCCATTCAATTAATCTGCCTCCAATTGTTCTGTTGTAAATAATTTTTGATAGTAACATTATTTTTTAAAAAAGATATGCTCCTATTTTTTATTGGTTATTTTTTATTGGTTATTATCTCCTAATATTTCCTCATATATATGTTTTATACTATATAATCTTTTTGTGTGGTGCTTATATATATTGTTGTAACAAAATAAATAAATGAAATAAATGAAATAAATAAGACTATATATACTCTCTTCTGGAATGGTAATCCAGAACATATATGAGCCTATTCAAGCGGCCAAGTTGTTTCTAGGATTACATAACTGCTTCAGAAGCTGCTCTCAGAAATCTCTATGAAGCCTCCTTCACTTTTTTTATTATTATTTAAATAAAGTGGGTTTGTTCCTGTACAGGCTGACAGAGACAATTAGGAACAGTTTCTAAGGCTGCTAATCTATTCTGGAAAATGACATAGTTATTGAAAAATGATGCTACTTTCTTGAATTTGCATAGCCTATTATCTAAAACGGGGAAATCTAAATGTCTGATAGTGATTATAATTTTATTTTTATCAAAACGGAACATAGAACCCTGTAGCATTAAAATCCTGTGAACATTTTAGTAGTTGTTAAGTACCTCAATTATATGCTAAAATGTTTTATGAATACATTGCAAAGTTTTGGGCTTCATTGTTTTTAAAAACAAGACATTACAATGTTTTGTTATTTATGCAGGAGTCTTTCCCCAACATAAAAAGTTTTGTTTTTTCACACAGACCACTAATACGTTTTCTTTCAGGATGTTCTACCTACTAGGTAGGCCTTGTTTAACTATGAAAGTAAACCAAATGTATACATTGTTCCACCCGGACTCCATCTGTGATTCTCTTGTCTTCACAATCTGTCATCTGTTTTTACTCTGTGAGTGCTTTTTCATTTTAGATGGGTGCTTTTGCTATGTCCCCCTTCCCCCAAAGTTATACTTAGTGTTAAGTGACATTGCCAAATCCTCAAGTTCAGCCAGGCAGATTTGACAAACTATCAGCTGAACACTACACTGAGACACTACACTGATGATCAGGGTATGCAATTAATAGAGACAGCTTCATTTCACAGTGCTGTGACTCTTGCTTTACTACTTGGAACCTTACAGTTATGGATTTCTGTTAGAAGCCCCTCCAGCAAATAAACCTGTCACACAGATATCAAAATTTTGTTTAACTCAACCATAAAGAATCTCCTTCTGTTCAAGTTCGATTTAACCTATGTCCTGTGTTACTATACAGTTATTTCATCCCAGAATGTTTTTAAACTCACCCATTCTCTCTCTCCCTCCCTCCCTCACCCCTCTCTCTCTCCACCCAACACCTATATTCACTCTTCTCCATACACACTAATATTATTTTTTTAAAACAACACATGAATTTTTTCATAGTTTTACATTTATACTTGGTTGACACTATTTTTTTAAAGGAATAATATAGGTTATTTTCCCCATAGGTAATAACCTTTGATAGTTTAGACGCTGGCGTAGTCACCTTTCAAAGCAATTACCCATTACTAGCCAGACCTATTCAAACATATTGCAACAAAGTCTTTTAAAATACCATTTTACTTTAGTGTTTTCCATATTTGGTGATTTATATCAGATGTCAACATTTTACAACTTAGCGCTATTATTTTCAATAGTATATACACTTTGTTTAATCTTTCAGGAATCAAATTTTGAGTTTATTTATTTATTTTACCATTTATTTATTCGTTTTGTGTACCGTGACATACTGCTATTTCAATTTTTCCCAAATTGTGTGTGTGTTTGGGCGGGGGGAGTTCCATCTTGACTAATTGATTTCTATCCAGGTATAGAATTAAGCTGTGATTGTCCAGATTCCAAAATCAGATGTATCTTATATGTAATTTTTCTCTGTTCCACTTTATGCTGAATGGTGTATGGAATGAATAGCACCTATCATTAGAGTCTTCACTTGTTTTCAGGAACAGGAGGCTGTATCCATACTATTTACATATGTACTAAATTTAAATGAACTCTCATTTGTATTGCATGTCTGACAATACTTAAAAACAGATTAAAAGCAATATAACAAAATTATAAGTAAATTAAATAGCAGTCAGGAAAAATAACCAAGTAACAAGAAGTAATAATGATTTGAAATAGGTAATAGAACCAAGCCTATTAATTTCTCTAAAACGGTGGCAAAATATCTGCTATTGACAATGGCTTGTAGAATGTAGACAATTGTAACATAGGCTATTTTTAATGCATATTTCCTATGTGTATAAACAACTGTTTCCCATTGGTCTATAAAAATGATAATGTTAAGAATTGAGTTTGACCCAGTCTTAAGCGATCAAACAAATTCCTGACCTAACTGAATTTATGCTAACCTCAACTGTTTCAGAATAGTCATGATTTAAATTAGTAAATAGTTTTTTTCCCCCAGTTTCATTTCTGAGCTCCTCTTAGATTAAAAGTGCTGGGAACTGTTAGGTCTTTTCTTCCTGGCCTAAAATTCTGTGAATGGCAGCTGGTATGAGATATAATCTGACTCCTCATTTATCCTCCCCTCTGCTCTTTTCATGCCTTGACTGGCATATTTTGAACAATAGACCATTTTGCAGGCGAAGTTCTGGTGTCCTAAGTGCTTTCTCTTAGTAGATGTGACTTAACATTTATTTTCATTCTAAGCTCTTCAGTCATCATGTCTTTAAATTAAAATTGCTTTGTTAATCTGCTTACTTAGAGGTAAGAACCAGTGAATGTAATAGACCTTCTGAATTGACATCTATAGGATTGTGCTGCCAGTTTAATTTAGTTATGCCATAGACTTTTGTGAACTGATTGCCATGGTGGAGATTTGCATATATATTAACTTTGTCATCACTTGATGATTTGAATATACCTATGAAGACTTGATATGTTTGCGCAAAAAGGTAATAGTCAGTAAAATTGACTGGATATGGGAAAAGACACACAGACACACAGAAACACACACGCACACACAGACACACACACGTGTGTATGTGTTTTTTCCCATATCCAGTCAATGTGATTATATATATATAATGAAAGAATTGGTGTATTAAACTATGATATTTACAAGTCATCATTTTAAAATGTAAAACTAAAGCAAGACCTTTTTCAGGCAGAGACATTTCTCTGTTGGGTAAACAATAGTGAATGAGTCAATTTTGATAGACATTATGAATATATATGACAGTTCCAGTATTATTCTCCGGAAAGAGAAAAACATATCTGAGAAATACTTGACAGGTGATAGCAAACGTTTTGCTGGTGTGCAGCCAGAAGATAGTTCTATTTGAAAATTTCATTCACACTATTGCTGAAGAACCATTAAAAGGCCTATGTATACTTTTGCATTCAGTTTAACTTTTTGATGGAAGCATACATAGCTTTTAAACACTATTGTCATTTCAAAGAAGTATATGGAAGATTATCTAGTTGAAATTATTAGTGTGACTAATTCTCATGTTCAGACTTAATTCCCTCTTAAGTCACTTATTGTAGATTTCTGGGTCTTTTTTTCTGCACTGTTTTCTTTCAGGAGTCCAGTAAATATGTCTTCCATACCAATTTAGCTTGGAGATCTAGGTTGTGTAATGGTTATGCTGATTTCTTAATATTAGTTCTATTTTTTATTGTTGTGCCTCAGCTTTTGAATGTGTGTGTTGTTTTTATAGTTGTGTGTTTTAATGATTTTCTTTACTGTGGTTAGTTGTCAGGAATTTGAGATAGGTGGATGTATAAAGTGAATAAATGAATGAATGGACAAATGAATGAATGAAAAAAAGAAACATTTTACAATGAGGCGGTTATTATTGTATAGTAGCTAGTCATATTTCCTGAAGTTTGGCACACATCCTACATACAGACCTACAAACACATACCATATAAGACCCTGTCTTATATTTTTTTTAAACCCTGAAATAAGTGCTTGGCCTTATTGCCATGCACTCAAAAGCCCATTTGGGCTTATTATCAGGGGATGTCTTATTTTGGGGAAAACAAAATATTAAAATATTAAATTTCACAGAACATGTTCTGTTATCTTTGTACAATTGTAGTGATAGTGACTACTACAAGAAGCTAAAGACTGGCATGGCCAATGCATTTTTCTTGCACTTGCCTCCTAATTTGAAAATAATGGTTTAGTTAATGGCCTGTCTTAATATATTCAGTTTAAGCATGATTCCATTACTTTGATAACTTAGTTGGCCGTTAATATTGTTATGAGGGACACATATTTAAAACAATACATGGTTGCTTTATTCTCTATGAACAAAGAGCTGCTCTGAACCCTACCTGGAGTGTTGCTTAAGTAACAGTCCTGGTGGATTTGTCTTTTGTGCATGCATATACATGTTCAGAATACCGGGAAAGATTCCTCCAAGCAGCCAGGCTGAGTCTTCAAAAGACTGTTCACTTGCAGCTTGTCCCTCCAAATATTTTTCACAACAGTTGTTTATTATGGTTTCAGCCAACTGAACAAACTGCAGGTGATTATAAATTGAATATTTCTTTTACTATGGTAGAAGGGATGAGACTCACATCTCAAAGATAAGGTCATTACTAGCATAAAGATAATATGTAAAGAATAGTTACAGGAATACAATCTTTTTTGAAAAAATATTTCTGTGCTTATGGAATTGTGAGGCAATTCATTGTGATAGCAATGAAGAGTTGATATTAAAATTCATGTTATCTCAGGATGGATATAAGCTAATAAAAAATGCTGAAAAATTTCATATTCTACTTTTGAAAATTGCATAAGGTCTTCAAGTACAATGTTTTGGAAATCCTTACAACAAATGTGTGAAACAACCAGAATTAATAATCTATATTATATGGAAACAGGTTTTTGATGAAAAAAAAACATATTGTTTATCCAGTCATGCAACTGGATATAAATTTATTAAATAAAATAAATTGATTTAACAAGTACAAGTAAACCTATAAGCCTGGGCTGCAAAAGTCTGAATGAGAACCGGATGATAGGAAAGTGATATAGAAAGTCCTACCATTTTAAGGCCATCTGTTGGAATCCAGATTTTTGCAGTCTGGTAGTTCTAAAATAATAGAATTCCAGTTCCAGACAAAAATGTGAATGTTTTGAATGTCTTCATTAAGAGCACATATCATATGTTTTCTCTATACCCAATACTGAGGTGTCTGTAAAAGAAGTTATATTTAAAATGATGCCTGTTTTGTTTCCTTCTTTCTTAGCCTGCGGACGTGGATTCTATAAGTCATCTTCACAAGATTTGCAGTGTTCCCGCTGCCCAATGCACAGTTTTTCAGACAGGGAAGGATCTTCGCGATGTGATTGTGAAGACAGCTATTATAGAGCACCTACTGATCCACCATATGTTGCATGCACAAGTGAGTTATTCTTCAGTTGCTTCCTATTGCTTAGCCAGTCACAATCATTGATTTCCACTTCTCCCATTTAGTTCTGTATTGGACACAAAGCAACAGTAGAAGCATTTTCAAATGCATTTTGCAAAATAGCAAAAGGGAGAAAGTTAGAAAGAAACAATGTAGAGTCTAATAAATTTAACGGCTATGTTTTTCGGCAGACGCTGAATAAACACATAACTGAAAGGAGAATATGATTCTTATAGATATTTTCAGCATGATATATCTAAGGTGGAACAGCATCAAATTAGCAGTTTCTGAGAAGAAAAATAAGCCATTGGTGGCTCAATTAATGAATATTTGCAGACTTCTCAAAAACAAAGCCGTATCCCATGTTTTTGTAAATCACATTACAGAAATTAAAAAAAAATACTTAAATTTATTCCAATTTAAGCATTTCAGAAGGAGAAAAAATTCATTTTGAGGAATTCTCTGTTAGTCAGCTTCAGAGGCCCATTAACTTACCCTTTAATTTCAGACAAGAAAAGCTGCAAAAAGGTCTTGAGTAAATACATAGAAAGTGCCTTTGTTTCCGTAGTGGAAAATAAATATGGCTTCTTGTCAATTGAATTCAAGTAGGAGTTTTCGGTAGTGTGTGGTAGATAAAATGAAAAGTTTAAAGCCTGGCGAGCTTTAGCTTGGGTAATTAAAACATGAGCTAAATTTTCCCTGCTGATTTTTCTTTCAATCTCTATCTCCCCCATCCCTGTTTTGTGTTTGTATTTAACAAAGGACCGCCATCTGCACCACAGAACCTTATTTTCAATATTAACCAAACTACTGTGAGTTTGGAGTGGAGCCCTCCTGCTGATAACGGAGGAAGAAATGATGTGACCTACAGGGTATTATGCAAGAGGTGCAGCTGGGAACAGGGTGAATGTGTTCCCTGTGGGAGCAATGTTGGATATATGCCCCAGCAAACTGGATTAGCAGACAACTATGTCACCGTCATGGACCTGTTAGCTCATGCTAACTATACTTTTGAAGTTGAAGCTTTAAATGGTGTCTCTGACTTAAGCCGTTCCCAGAGGCTTTTTGCAGCTGTTACCGTTACCACTGGTCAAGCAGGTAAGTCGTCATATTTTAGAGCACGTAGAACAAAGAGAACTATATTGTTAACAACTGAAAGGAGGCTTAATTCACTGCACACAAATGCATCCATCTCTACATCGCCAGTAGCACGTGTGTTATTTGTGTGATACTGATTGCATAGGTAGCTTTATGTCAGAGTATTTGGGTTTCTGATGGCCTGAAGTTTTCAAATTCTGAATGGTTGCCAGCCTGAATTTTGATGCAAATAGACTGGCTTACTAGTTAGGCTAGCTTACTAGTTAGCAAAAAAGACAACAGCTAGGCATGCCTAAGGCATCACCATTTTGGTCAATGACTTTAAATCAAATCAGATAAATAAAACATCTCTTTCTTTCTGCTGTGTGGAATAAGATAGAACTGTTAGCTTTATATAAACAATGTAATAGCTGAATACTTTGCAGCTCCATTAATTGAAATAGATAAGTTACAGGTTTGCTTAATTTTGCTTCAGTGGGGCTTCAAGGTGCTTAATGTTGGTTGAATTGTCCCTTGGGAGTTTAAATTATTTTTGCATGTGTTCTTAATTTATTAAGGAACGTCTAAAACAGAGAGACAGCATGATTTACTAATGCTTTCACTGTTCAATCAAGAAACTATGCGCCTTTTTTAAAGTACCGCCATCTAGTATTTTAAGAGTTATATTTAATTTTGAAATGATTTGAAGCCTTCAGTAAATACCTGATTTACTTAGTGCATTCAGTATTCATAATCTTCTTCCAAGATTATGCTTTCAGTTTATTTTGTAGCTTCAGTTATTTTATGATGAAATTCAGTGAGACTACAACAATTATTCTTTGTGGCTTATATTTATGATAATCTGACAGGTGAAATGTCAGGCAAAATCACATCAAACTAGAATGTCCCCAAAGGGGAAAATGTGTTTTAGTGATTTTGCATATTGAAATAGAAAACTTCCTATTCAGGTATGTGAAATAATAAATTGCTTGTTGATAAAATGGTGATTTGAGAATGCTGCGCTATTTGTGCCTTTTTATTGTTCGTGCAGAAGAGATTGGTAACTGTAGTTGCTTTCTGAGTTTTCAGTAAAATTCCTATGTGACATCCTTTTTTTTTCAAGGTTCAGATGAATAACTTTGGACTAGAGAGCTATTTTGGGAATATTGGATATTAGGTTATGCTTACAGTTGGCAAACTATATTCAGAGAATAAGATGGGATATGCATAAGAGATTAGATGAATTCTTTTTCTTTTGTTTCATTGCTTCTTTTCGTTTTCCCATAATCCTCAACCAGACATTTATGCAACCACATCTTTCCAAATGTTACTAGCAAGGAACCTCATATATGCAATTCCCAAGTAATCCATTCTTTCAGTGTGCCTGTTTTCACATTGTGTGGTAATTCTTGGAGTAATTTTTAAATAATTTTTAATGCAGAGCTTATTTTATTAGGCAAAAATATTTGTGCATATGACCTGTCAATAAATAGTTAATAATTAACTAATAGTATGTGTCAATTAATCACATTTATTTGCTTGGGATAGCTTCTCCTTGCTCCAGTGTAAGAAATAATCGGAATAAATAAGAAGGAAAATATACATTATCAGGGTAAATTAAGTATTGAATTAAGGGCCTTTTCCAGCTGTTGAGTTAGAGTACAGTGTAAGTGATGTAAATTTTGCCAATTCATATCATGTTTTATTGCCTCAGTAACTTGATTTTCCTTCAAGAAAATGCATGATGAAAGCTGCCCTTAAACAGAACATAGAATTAGGACTGGAAGGGACCTTGGAGGCTTCTAATCCAATCCTCTGCTCAAGGCAGGAGACCTTATGCCATCCCAGTCAAATGGTTGTCCAGTCATTTTTGAAAACCTCCAGTGACAATCTAAGGCCAATAAGAGAATAGCATAAAGGTTGGGGAGAGGGACTTGCTTTTACTTATAAGAATGTTTAAGAAAGACTCAAGAGTGTTTTATTCATGCACTGTGGACAAAATAAAGATAAGATCATGAGAACACAGAAATAATAGATGTTGGGAGAAATAATGTGATCTTCAACTGTTATCCTTTTTAATACTGTTGCTTAGACTCTATATTTGTGGAAATGGGAATAGCAACACTGTGCAACATTGTGATTGCGAAGATGATCTAACTTCCTTCATTAGAGAATTTCACAATTTGGATTCTATCACACAAAAGATCCTGAATGTTTTGTCTTAAAGTTGGCTAGGAAACTTATGGGATTTGAAATCTACATATCTTAAAGCTGCCAAATTTGAGAAGCAATTTGTTAAGCTCTTGATCAGTTTAGTTGTTCTTCTCTGCAACTTTGTCCTCATCAGTTGTCTTCAGGCTCTCAAAGCTACTTATGCCTACCAGGGTATCTCAGTAGAGTTTCTGAGGCATATATTCCTCTTGTTGTGGCTCCGGCCCCTGGGCGGGCCTCCTGGAGCCGGATGACTCGGAGAATGAGGAGGAGGAGCTGGCAAGGCCTCTTTCCTCCCCTGGATCTCCCTCCTCTCTGGCACCATCTCAGATTCCAGCTGCAGGCCAGGAGGAGGAGGAGGAGCTGACAAGGCCTCTTTCCCCTGACCCCTCCTCCTCCCTGGCAACGCCCCAAGAACCAGCTGCTGAGGATCAATCTTGGCTAGATGCGAAACAGCGATGCCGAGAGAAGCGTGTGCAGCAGAGGAAGGGGTGGGGCAGGCCCAGGAAGTGCTGAGTCATGGAGCCATACCCCACGGGGATAAAAGCAGGGAGAGTGCTCCATAGGCCCTTGTGTCAGACAAAGTTACAGACTACTGGCTCTTTGACTGCATTGGACTGAAGGCTGGGATTACTTGGGAGTGCTTTAAGATCATCCTGCAGACTCCTGGTTGCCCTGGCAATGATCTGTCGGCACGCTGCTAAGTGATAAGAACTTGGCTGGCACGTGAAGGAACGTTGCCAGAACTTTTGTTGTCAGAAGGAACCCAGCCAAGTGTAAATAAATTGCTGGCAGACCATTGTATTGTTTTGGGAAGGAAGGGACGGGACAGAACACCTTTGTTATTCCATTTACAGTGACTCTTGGGTAACTCTCAACTACTCTAACTACCCCATTGTGAAGAAATTTCTGGGCAAAGAGCACAACTTCCATTTCTCCTGTTGGACAAGAACTAAATTATACTCTCTCAGTTTGCCCATTCTTGGACTCTGTTTGTTCTATTCACCTTAAATTTGTAGCTGAGGATTTGGACTTTTATCTGTGCACTTGTATTATATGTTATTCTACTTTACCATTATTGTACTCCTTGTCTTGTGTTCTTACATTTTTATTCCTTGCTACATAACTTATATTTAATTAATGTGGACTGTAATATAGATTGATGCATCTATCCATTTTCATTTTGTACGATTTATTTTCTGGACCTATGCCTATAATAAATTATTTGATTTGGTTTGATATCAGCAGCTGTGGAAAATTCAGGAGAATAAATCAAAGTTTGCATAAAACACAGTATTCATACAGTTTCACCCAGACATGGAGTTGCATAGGTCTTTGTACAATTAAAAAAAAAATGTCCTGATGATGTAAATATTTTAATTGAAAGGAATATGAATAGAGAGAGATTGGGACTATGGTTTTGAGCAGATATGCATAACACAACCCTCTCAGTCACTTTTGTCTTCCTAGATAGGAAAACAGTCTGACAATAAATATTAAATTAATTTCAGTCAGTCTAGTATGAATTTACATTATTTTTTTATTTTTTATTTTAAAAAAAATCTTCTCCTTGATTTACAAGGTAAGATTTGGTTTAAAATATTTCTTAAAACAACTTTTTACTGGACTCATAAAAATTAATTATGTTATTTAGGCCCAAACCTAACATTGCAGATAGTCAGGACCACTGTATAAGACAGTCCTCCGCTTCTGTATTTCC
This sequence comes from Ahaetulla prasina, assembly GCF_028640845.1. NCBI lineage: Eukaryota > Metazoa > Chordata > Lepidosauria > Squamata > Colubridae > Ahaetulla > Ahaetulla prasina. The sequence goes on from NC_080539.1 coordinate 126,969,318, forward strand.
CTTAAACACTTCTCACACCTTTTGAAACATCTCCTCATACTCATACTCCCAATTTTCCATGCTGCCAATTCAAAGAGAAAATATTTTTTAGTTTATTATTATTATAGTTTATGTATAGTTCAAATTCAAGTCCATATAGTGTCTCTTATTTCTTTTTTATTTCCAAGTAGTGTCCAATTCAGATATTCATTTAGACCATTCCAGTTTGTCTTTATTTTTTCCACTTCTTTTTGAAATTGTGCTCCACCTGTTTAAACAAATACTCCTTAAAACTTCCCACAATAGTCTGAATCCTTTATTCCTTCAGTCTTTAAAGCACTTGTTGCAATACTTCTTTTCCGCCAGCAGATCTCTCTCTCCAATCCACAAATCCCCAGGCAACAAAGTATCAATTTTAAATCCACAAAAACAGTACTTTCTCTTCTTCCATTAATACATTTTATTGTTAAAGAATATTCTCCCTCAGTTTTCTTTTTCTTATATTGTTTTTAATTTCCTCCAAATCCAATTTTAAATCCAGGTAGAAAGGAAAGTTTTCCTTTTTAGACTTTAGTTTTTTAAGTTCCTCTTTGTTTTTGTTTTTTTCCCTTCACTTTGAATTCCCAAGTGCCAATTAGCTGCTTATTTCAGGTTGGGACCTCTTTTAAGCTTCCATAAAATTTTTCTTCTTACTGTGAGTTGGCCAATCACTCACCCAGTAACAATACTCCATTCAATCACCGCTCCTGCACAAATCTTAGTCCAGTTGCCCCAGCTTGTAGTGGTCATTTCAATGGCCATCACCACCGCCGCCGGATCAAAGAGCTGCCTCCAACCCTTTGAGGAACTTGCCTGTTCCTCTTGGTCTTCTGAGGTGCCTCTCTTTCTTCCCCATCCCTCCAAGACGGTTCTGCTCTGAAGACCCTCCAACAGCAGTTTGTTTGGCTGGATTTTCACGAAGCTCGTCGGAGCTCGCTATTTTCCAGCCAGTATTACCATGACACTTCTGGTTTCCCCAAGTTGGGCATCTTGATGTACTAACCACAGTTAAGAACACTAGACTTCCCATTGTATGTCCAAACCATTCTCTAGAGCTGTTTGTTTATATTTCTTTCATGTTTGCTCATACATTCTAATCTTCAATACTTTACAGGACAAATAGACAATCTAATAGGAGAAGTAGTAAACACTATCTTACATACAGCTGTTTTACTACAGGTAGTCTTCGATATACAACCGCAATTGAGCCCAAAATTTCTGTTGCTAAGTGAAACATTTGTTAAATGAATTTTGGTCAATTTTACGACCTTTCTTGTCACATTTATTAAGTGAATTACTGCAGTTGTTAAATTAGTGACATGGTTGTTAAGTGAATCTGGTTTCTCTACTGACTTGCCTGTCAAAAGGTCATAAAAGTAGATAACATGACCCCAGAACACTGCAATCATCATAAATATGAGTAGGTAGCCAAGCATCTGAATTTTGATCATGTGATCATGGCAATGCCACAATGGTCCTAAGTATGAAAAATGGCCGTAAGTCATTTTTTTCTGTGCCCTTGTAACTTTGGATGGTCACTAAACAAAGTGTTGTAAGTCAAGGTTTACCTGTATTGGAAAACAGTGGGATTTCACTCTATTTCCATGCTGATGTTGCTGAATTACACTTATTGGGTATGTTGTGGGTGTTACATAGCTGGTGGCAACTTTTCTTTTACATCTTTCTTATAAATGAAGTTAGCCCACTAGAGAAGGAGTGTCAAAGTGGCAGCCCATGGGCCAGATGCGTCACGCACAGGCCACCTTCACCCCCAGCTCCGCAGATGGGGAAAAAATGTTGCAAAATGTTATGTGACGCCAATGTGACATGGCGAGTTTAATACCGATGTAATGCATAGAAAGTCAGCCCTTATACACATACTTAGGAGTTGGGAGGAAAATTTGGGGTGCATTTTACTTTACTTTACTTTACCCATTTTTTACTTTACCCATTTTGACTCATTGATTTTATGCAAATAAAGGCAAACATATATTTCCCAGGATAATGTTGCAGGATCCAGCCTGAGTTGGGTCACTAAGCTTTCAGGCTTGTACTGCTGGAGCCCATTATCAGAAAACTTCTCTCTCCCCAGAATATGTGCACTGTGCTATTCTATGTGCTGTAGAATAGAATATAATTTTTTTATTAGCCAAGTTTGATTGGACACACAAAGAATTTGTCTTGGTGCATATGTTCTCAGTGTACATAAAAGAAAAGATACATTCATCAACAATTCAAAGGTACTTAACACTTAATGATAGTCATAGGGTACAAATAAGCAATCTTTTTTGATGACGTTTTTGATGTTAGCTGTCCATAATCAACGATATAAATCAACGATATAAATCAATGATATAAATACCATATTTATATGGTTATATCATTGATTTTATGTTTGCATTTAGGAAGGAAAATCCATACATTTTAGGAAGAGAGGTGAGGTAATATATGATCATTTCATTTCAGAGAAGAATAGTCAGGAATGTCTATTAATTCAAACGTAGTGCAAAACCATAGGTATATACTGCCAGAATCAGAGAGAGGATGTTAGTTAATTTATAAAACATGATTCCAAAGATCTCAGACAAAAACAAACAAACAAACAAACTATGGTAATCTTAGAAGTGTTGCCACTGCTTGTCTCAGCTTTGCAACTTTCTTCTCTTCAGTGCAGGAGACGCCATAAGAAAGTCAAGTAATAATGCTACTATGAATATGTATACTTATATGTATACCTAATATCTATATGTATAAGAGCCACGGTGGCGCAGTAGTTAGAGTGCAGTACTAGAGGTTACTTCTGCTGATCACCGGCTGCCAGCAGTTTGGCAATTTGAATCCCATCAGGCTCAAGTTTGATTCAGTCTTCCATCCCTCTGAGGTGGGTAAAATGAGGACCCAGATTGTTGGGGGCAATATGCTGACTCTGTAACCACTTAGAGAGGGCTGTAAAGCACTGTGAAGCAGTATACAAGTCTAAGTGCTACTGCTATTGCTATACATTGTTCACATTTTTCTTCTGTGACTGACATGAAAAGCATGCTTTTTTAATTAGACTATTGTCTATGGAAACTTCTTTTCTTCATAAACAGAGTACCAAAACATTGGTACTTCATGAACAGAATACCAAAACATTTTCACCTTTCTCAATTTTTTAAATATTTCATTAGAATGTTACTTGCCTAGAAAAAGGGAGATTTCTGCTTGTTTGATTTATAAATAGGTTTTGCATCTTTGTTTAAAGCAAGATATTTTATTTAAAGATTATTAAGACCCGAAGAATGAAACCTATTTATTTTATTGTTCTGAGTGTTAATCAGTTTGCTGTATAAATTGTGGCCTCCACAGTTAAGGGGAAAGGAAATATTTTAGAGAGAATGATTGATGACTATAATTATGTCTAAGAAAGCTTGGAATTTAGTGGATAGACTTGACTTCTGTTCATGTTTGTGCAGTTACACATAACAAATATACATTTACTACGGAGGAAAAAAAAGAAAAATAGCCTGATTTATAGCTGTGTTAACTAGAATTCATATGATTCTTATTTATGTCCGTGATTGGTTGTACTATATGAAGCAGTAGTTACTTTATGTAGTCAGACTTGCTTTATGAGGGTAAACTTGTACCCTATATATTGCTATTGTGCAATTAAATTAGGTGGTTATATTCATAACAATAACCTATTATGTTATGTTGTTTGAGTTTATTTACTCTTCAGGGTTTTAGTCACAAAACACAAATCACTGCCTAGATAATATCAATTTATTTAAAGAAACGGGGAAAATGACATAAAATATATACAAGTCATTATTTCTTTTTTTGTTCTGTCTATGCAACATTGAATTTTAATGAAAGAAAGTAACCATGCCATAAAAAATTAGGAAAATTAATGCCAAATCAGAGGAGACTAAATGTGCAGATTATTACAATTAAATACCTCATCATTTGGAATAATACAGAGAAATTTTTGTGACAGATTTCAAGAAACAGTTGAGGTTATGGTGTACAGGATTCATTATATAATTATGTTCCAATATAATTAAAATGAAATTAACCATGCAGTTTTATAAATTGTTTTATAAAATATTTGTTTAGATCTATTTATCTATCTATCTATCATCTATCTAATTGTATATCAACTTTTATTGAAAATAAATGAGAAATTAATTTTTAAATTTAAATTTACATTCTTCCCCCATCTATTCATTCAAAAGCATAACTTCCTCAATGTCTGTTTTTAATTAAAAGGGGCCCCCCATATACTATTTTGAATGCCGTTTTCTAAAATATTCTCTTTTCCTGATGTAACATTCCCAAACATATGTTTTAAAGCAGCGGTCACCAACTGGTGGTCCGTGGACCACTGGTGGTCTGCGAGAAAATTTTGGTGGTCCCCAGAAAAATTTGCATTTTTTATGTTGCACTAAATCGAGGGTCCTCAAATTACAGCCCCTGGATTGGATATGTGCAATGAACGCTTGTGTTGCTTCAGAGAGCCTCCCCCTTCAAGGTCTTTTTGCGTGGGTCAAATGGGGGGCAGAAATTCCAACTTGATGCGGGGCTTTGGGCGAAGGCTAGATGGAAGTGCTGCTGGTGGCAAAGAGCTAAAGGACCTTATTCCAGTGGGACTGCACCATGTCCTGGAACTGGCTGGCCATCTCAGCCCGCTGAGCCTCCAGGCGCTGGGGCGAGTAGAGGCCGGTGAGTGCCCCTCGATGTGAGTGACATCAAGTTGGTCATGCTCACCCAGTCACATGACCACCTAGCCACACCCACCCAGCTGGTTATTAAGCAGATCATATTAGTGGTCCACGGGATTTAAAATTATGAATTTAGTGGTCCCTAAGGTCCGAAAGGTTGGGGACCCCTGTTTTAAAGGATTGTTTTTAATAGGACAAGGAATGGGTCATTCATTGGAATCTGGATAAATTGAAGATTTTTTAAAAATTTTTTTATAGCTAATAAGCCAGCCTTGTGTTTATATTTAAACATGGTGATCCAGCTATAACGGTAGACAAATATAGGTAGACTTATTGTAGAAGCCATAATTGGGACCTGCAACTTAGTTATTAAGAAGCTGTCACTATGTGAAACTGAAATTGTGCTTACAACCTTGCTTCGCTTTTTCTTTGTTTTTCAGACCTGCAAAGGTTGTAAATATGAACCTTGATTAAAGAATTATTTTTTCATCACCATTGTATAACTGTAAATGGTCTTTGTACGAGATGTTACTCGTACTACCTGTAGTACAAGGACTACCTGTAGATTGGAGTAGGCTACTCCTTATGTTCCAAATGTCAAGCACTACAAATACAGCAGAGGTAGATAAAGTTGCATATATAGGGTACTAAATGCTGTTACATATCAAAGTTTATCTTGTAAATGATATGCTATACTTTTTCAATTAACTGAGAAAAGTTTTATAGAAGCAGTACATGTATAATATTTTTTAAGAAAAGCATTTTGAAAAGTATAAAACAATGCCTTGCTCATAAAATTAATGTTCCTTTTTCAAGTTCATTTTTTGCATTTATCTGTTTTAACTGCTGTCTCTTGTACTTAAAAAAGGAATGCAGAATATTTATGCATGATATATAAACAAGCTTGAATTTACAATAAAATTATGCAATTACAATTTTCATATGTTTTTCTACACTATTATATGGCTAAGAAATCTTTCAAAAAAATCTTTATTCTATTATTTCTTTACATTTTAAACTTTATGTTCGAGTATTTCGACAATAAAGTACAATGATGCATGCTGTTCTTTTTTAAGTGTATTCCATACCATTTTATAGAAAAGGTTCTTTGACTGCTTTACGCTGCTTTAACCAAAATAACATTTATTACTCCCTGAGTTAACTTAATGTCAGCTACGTGACAGGATTTAGTAACCTATTTTATGCTCGAAGTAAATGAAAAATCAGTGGCTGTCTATGAAAAATAAGCTTCATATGAAAATAAGAAGTCCTGTCATTCCAATAATTATGGGGACTATCATTTTAATATGCTTATTTTCTTTAAAAAATATATATCAAATTGTAAACAAAGAATAGTGTTTCCTGCTTTAAATTTAGTTAACCACTAAATGTCTTCTAAATTTGTACTAGAATGGAATGGAATGGAATAGGAGTTGGAAGGGACCTTGGAGGTCTTCTAGTCCAGCCCCCTGCTCACGTAGCATGAAGAACTAGAATAAAATAAGTTTTTTGTTTGTTCTATTTTGTAGGATTAAGTAAAATCAGTGCTGGCATATATGTTACTAAGATAGTACAATACCCTAAATTAAAACAATACAAAAACATCAATGTATATTTAAAGACAATGTGCATGACCACCTTAAAAACAGAGTAGTTGGAAAAAAAAGATTGTTTAAACAAAAAAAAATGCTTTATGTCAGAGTCATATACTTAGGAAGCAGAATATTTTGATTGAGGGATGGATTGATTGATTTTTGTTTGTTTGATTGATTATATGCCATCAAGTCTGTTTTTACCTAGCTGCTAGTTCTCTCTCCTTCCACCTTCCCCAGCATCAAAACCTTTATATAATTTATCTAAAGGAGGATAATTTGAGACTAGTCGTTTTTGTGAGAACTCTGGTTCTTTTGTTCAATGATTAATTTGTCTGGTTTCTTGGCTGTTTGTGGTATTCTCAGGAGTCTATTCCAATACCAGAGTTCAAAAGCTACTCAGTATCTCCAAAATCCAACTTCTGCTTCCATAAAGTTCCGTAAAGAATACCATTTCCTGCACTGTTTTGATCTTTATAGATATAGAAATGTCATGCATCTGAATACCTTTCCTAAAGTCTTGATGTGTGCCAGATCTGCAGCATATTTCTTGACTTTTTGTTTCTTTACTGTTGGTGGTTTATCATTAAAGGCAGAAGCTAACCACCATTTCATTATCTTCATTGTCACTTCTAAAGCTCATTGTTCAACCTGTTGCTATAAGTTTGGTCTTCTTAGTATTTAATTGACTTTTAATATTCGGAGTTGCAGGTTCTTTGCACTTTTGGCTATCAAGGTCGTGTCATCAGCATAGTACAGGTTATTTATGTTTCTATCTCCAATTTTAAACCATCTTCATCTTCCAATTCAGTTTTCCTTTATTCAGCATAAACATAAAAAGGGAGAGTGTGCAGCACTCTATATGATAGCATGTGGTCATCGAACAGTAGATGGCCAAATACCTGATATTTTTTTCATCACTGTTTTAATAGGAGATTGAGCGAAAAATGGGCAATTGCTTTAGAGGACAGAGAAACTTGTTTAGACAAAGTGGTTCCCCATATTCATGAATGCATCTGGCTTCCCTTCCTGAAGGCATCATGCTATTGCCCTCACTCCTCCTTTTCAAAAATTCTTCAAAACAAAGTAAAGGTAAAGGTTCCCCTTGCACATATGTCCTAGTTGTTCCTGACTCTAGAGGGCAGTGCTCTTCTCTGTTTCAAAGCCGAAGAGCCAACGCTGTCTGAAGATCTCTCCATGGTCATGTGGCCGGCATGACTAAACACCAAAGACACACGGAATGCTGTTACCTTCCCACCAAAGGTGGTCCCTATTTTTCTACTTGCATTTTTAATGTGCTTTTCGAACTGCTAGGTTGGCAGAAGCTGGGACAGGTAACAGGAGCTCACCCCGTTACGCAGCACTAGGGATCTGAACCGCTTAAGTGTCAACCTTTCGATTGACAAGCTCAGCATCTTAGCCACTGAGCCACCGCATCCCTATTCGAAACAAGACATGAGGTAAAAATCTGCAGATGGTCCTTCAGAGATCAAGTATTGCTATTTTTTAAAAACGTTTTAAAAGCATCAGCATATACAAAATGAACTCTATGAATATCATTTCGAGGGGAATATACCAATGTAGGCATTTGCCCGTGAACTGTTCAGAGGTACACCACAAAGCCACTCACTCTGTGTTTGAAGGTGCCAGGACCAGTCTTGCCAAACTATCAGTCCCAAAATAAAACTAGACCATTCCCATTCAGCCCAAAAGCTTGCCAATGCTTCATTTTGAGGGGAGCTCACAAAGCATTAAGACAAATAGCACTCTCACTTGTTATGACTTTCCCCAATAACAAAACATACTCCCCAGAACCAGGGGTGAAATTCAAAATTTTTCCCTACCGGTTCTGTGGGCATGGCTTGGTGGGCATGGCAGGGGAAGGATACTGCAAAATCCCCACCCCCTCCCCACTCCTGGGGGAAGGATATTGCAAAATCTCCATTCCCACCCCACTACGGGGTCAGCCAGAGGTGGTATTTGCCGATTCTCTGAACTACCCAAAATTTCCACTACTGGTTCTCCAGAACCTGTGGGAACCTGCTGAATTTCACCCTTGACCAGAACTATTGCTCAAGGAAACGGACAGTATATTTTATATTTGTGTTCTGTGCATGGTGAATTTTTGGTTCGATAGTCTAGTAGTCCATTGCTAAACAAGGCAGTTGTTAAGTGTGGCATTCTCAGTCTTATGACCTTTTTTCTACAGTTGTTAAGAAAATCATTGTAATTGTTAAGATAATCATGTTGTTCAGCGAATTTGACTTCAGCTGGGAAGGTTGCAAATGGCAGTCACATAAATCTGGGATGCTGCAACCATTGTAACTACATACCAGTTGCCAAGCACTTGAATGTTGATCATGGAGATGCTGCAGTGGTTGCAAGTGTGAAGGCTGATCATAAGTTACTTCCTTCTGTGCTGTTGTAACTTTGAACAGTCACTAAATGAATGGTTGAAGCCAGGGACTACATTATATTAATTGCCAGTGGGGGAAGTAATTATTAATATCGAAATTGTGTTTTAGTAAAGACAGCTTTTTAACTCTGCAAAAGTAAGAACACATTATTTCCTTTGGCATACATTACTTAAAGAGATCTACACTTCACAGAATAGTCCTTACAGCCTAATTGCTACTTAGGTTTGGTTTCGTCCCTGTGTGCTTTTCCACGGTGCACCATGGTGGACAAACTAGCTTGCACCATCTGACTACTGTATTTCCCTGAAAATAAGACCCTGTCTTATATTATTTGAATCCCAAAATAAGCGCTTAGCCTTATTTTCAGAAGGTCTTTTTATTTTGGAGTGTGTGGAGCAAGACAGGGATCCTCTTTCTCTCTTACCTGATTTCCAGCTCTGTCTCCCTAACCCTAACCAGAGGAAATGGCGGGGACCTGCTGCACATGCATTTAAATATTTTTGGGGAGGGCTTATTCTTGGGGAAACATGGTAGCGGTGTTCAGATTGGTGACATCTTCAAGGGGCTCTTCTGCCTATCTTGCCTCATGTCCAGGCAGGTCCAATGCCGGTTCCCGTTTGCCACATGCAGCTAGCCTTTCCACTGGAGTGATATCCATTTATCTACTTGCAGTGATGCTTTCAAACTTCTGTGTGGGCATGAGTAATGGGAGCTCACCAGGGATGGGTTCTAAATTTTTTTACTATCAGTTCTGTGGGCATGGCTTATTTTGTGGGAATGGCTTGATAGTCATGTGACAATGGGTGTGGCTTGATGGTCATATGGCTGGGTAGGCATGGCCAACTCATTGTCACTCACTTCAAGGGGTGCCTTGCCTGGCCCCTCCCCTCCCAGCCATTCATTGTCACACCCAGCCTCAACATATCTATAGTTCTGCAAAAATATTGTTCAGCTTTTTTCAACTTTATTATCTACATACTATAGATCAGGGGTCTCCAACCTTGGCCACTGTAAGACTTGTGGACTTCAACTCCTGGAATTCCTCAGCCAGCTTTGCTGACAAATTCTGGGAGTTGAAGTCCACAAGTCTTAAAGTGGCCAAGGTTGGAGACCCCTGATAGAGATACATTTTCATGGACCACTGAAAGGAGGAAATGGCTCACATGCTTTCCCAAGAGTGTGATAGGTAACAGGCTTTTAAGGGGCTGCCAGAAAGAGGGGGGGGGCGCAATGTATTTTCCAAAGCACCAGAAGGCAAAACAAGAAGCAATGGATGGAAACTCAACAAAGAGAGAAGCAACCTAAAACTAAGAAGAAACTTCCTGACAGTGTGAACCTATATAGGTTTCAGTCATAATTTCACATATAAAATAGCCATTTGTGTAATACAACCTGCATATTGTTCAAAACAGTAATTAGTATTATGGCTGATGTTTGACAGCAAGCCTAAAATCCCCATTCCCTCCCCAACCCAGGAGAAGGTTACTTCAAAATCCCCATTCCCTCCCCACCCCACTAATCTGTTCTGGGAAGGAATCATACTCTCCCCTCTTCATTTCCCAAATAAAATATTACTCATAAGAAAAGGCTCCCACATAAGTAAGGAAAAATCAAGCTGCTAACAAGGAACCTACCTGGAATTCCACATTCCTGCCAGCTGCATAAAGGAAACTTTGTAAGCAGAAAACAGCTACCGGTGCTTAGAGATCATAGAAAGCGGAAGCCGGAAGTTCAGCTCCATTTACAAGCAGGCAGAAAACTCATTCAAGACAGGAAATTGACCAAACTTTTTAGAAACACAAAGCCTATTTTGCACAAACCCCAAAACTTCAAAAACACAGAACCATATAAGAATCCCTCCTCTTATCCAGGCTGTTGTTCAGCTGACCCAGAAATGAACTGCTTCTGCAAATAAAAACCTCCTTCCAGAAACTGCTTCAATTTAAAATGACAGCGTCTTTTTTCCCCCCCTTCTTCTTTGCCAAGTTATCTCCTGGCTGAGAAGCGAGTCCTGATTTTTTCATTCTAGCTGATCAGTTGGAAGGCTTCTTGGCTTCTCAGTTTAAAGCAATGGTGTCTTGTTTTTTCCCCCTCTTCTTTGTCAAGTGAGTCCTGATTTTTTCCTTCTAGCCAATCAGCTGGGAGATGGGAGGCAGCAATAGATTGGGGGGTGGGGCCAGGCAGAGGTGGCATTTACCGGTTCTCCAAACTACTCATAATAATGGAGAACCGGTAGCAACCCACCACTGGACCTCACCCTGTCCCATGGTGTTCAAATTGCCCGAGTGTCAATTATTTCTGATTGGCAGATCCAGTGTCCTTAAGCTGCTATGCCAACACGTCTCCTAACATAATTTTGTTGATAATTTGCTGAGATAGCAGTAAATTTCTAGTATTATTTGATGTTCTTTTCCTACTTTTAATATTAATATCGTAAATGTTGATTTTAAAAAATACTTGTTTCATTAATGATGAATGAGTTCAAGTCTGATAAGATAAGATAAATACTTGGTGGAATTATGTACAGTCTACCAATGGAGTGAATTATAGCAACAAGCAAAATACATTGATTCAGGAGGATCATTAACAGCTTTAGTCAATTAAACCAAGTACCAGGGAAAGGAAAAGACATAATCATGATATAAACCTTTAAAAATTGTTGATTTTATCTGTTAATCATTGTCATTCTTTTATATTCTTATAATAAATTATTATATAATTTTTATTGTAAGAATAAATAAAGCTAAAAATACAATCTGTAGGAAAAAAATACAGCCATAATGCATTTCACTTAAGAGAAAGTCAGTCATATAGGGATAGATAATTATTGTGAAGCAGCAAAATTAATTTAATATGACTAAGAAAGAAAAAATATGTCATATAACAACATGCTGAAGATATACATACAAATCCATATTTCCTTCTTTTAGAGAGGATACAAGAGCAAGGCAAGGAGATGTGTGAAAGACAATTAATATGGATTTTGAGTGAGCAGTCCTTAATTATCCATAGCATGTCGACATGTGATAATTACTATTTCAAATTTAACAATATTTGTGATTAACAGCGGTACTGTAGAACATGGAAGAACCAAGATAAAATAATGTGCTAAGAGTTACAGAATAGGATTTGTATCTTAACATGAATTAACAACCTCACGTCAATTAATATGATATTATTGATTGACTGCTTTTTGTTTTGACCAGGTTGATATTATTTTTCTTTGTAATGTGTAGTACTTAAGCTCTTATAAATACTGCATAAAGTAAATACCCAAATATAGATATATATTGCATGTTTGTACACATTGTGAAATGCATATGGTGTTATAGGAATTAGGATTTATGCTCATGAAATGCTAGAATATACCCCAATCTTTCAGGGTATATGGGGGCCTCTTTTCATTAGAAGAGACCTTTAAGTAAGGGCCAATACACATATAACTTACTGGTTTCTGGACAGTGTAATCATTAAGATTAATGATATTGTGAAGCAGGGATAATATATTTTAGTGCTTTTAAATCAAAATATACCAATTGCACTATTCATATTAAATTAAATGGATTCTTGAAATATATCTTTGCTAGATTATTCCTTTTCTGTGAAAACCTAGGAGATTTTCAGAAACTTATAGACACATTTTATGTATAAATATTTGTTCAGCAATTCAATCAGGGGTGGGTTTCACTTACCTTTGCTACCGGTTTGCTTGTACATGCACAAGCACAGATCGTATTTGATGACATCCAGACAGGTGGGCGGAGCCTCCCACCACCGTTGCTACCGGTTCACCCAAACTTATTTATTTATTTATTTATTTATTTATTTATTTGTCGTAACAATATATACAAGCGTTGCATAAAGGGTTATATAATATATGAACGTATATATGAGGAGAAACGAGGTACTATAAACATATATATACATAGGGGAAGAAACAATAGGACAGGAACGGTAGGCACGTTTGTGCTCTTATGCACGCCCCTTAGAGTCCTCTAAGGAAAGTGGTGAGGTCAACCGTGGACAGTTTTTGAGTAAAGCCTTTGGGGTTATGAGAAGAAACAACAGAGTCAGGTAATGCATTCCAAGCATATACAATTCTGTTACAGAAATCGTGTTTTCTGCAATCTAAACTGGAGCGGTTGACATTGAGTTTAAATCTGTTGGTAGCTCTTGTGATATTGTTATTGAAACTGAAAAAGTCATTGACAGGAAGGACATTGCAACGGATGATTTTATATGCTAAACCCAGATCCTGTCGAATGCGACGAAGTTCCAAGTTTTCTAGACCCAGGATATCAAGTCTGGTGGAATAAGGTATTTTATTGGTTTTGGAGGAGTGGAGAATTCTTCTCATAAAATACCTTTGGACACGCTCAACTGTGTTAATGTCAGATATATGGTATGGGTTCCAGACAGGAGAGCAGTAATCAAGAATTGGCCTAACAAATGTTTTATATGCTCTGGTCAGTAGCGTGGTGTTTTTTGAAAAGAAGCTACGCAAAATTAAGTTAACTCTTAGAGCCTTCTTAGCTATATAGTTGCAGTGGGCTTTGGCACTTAAATCGTTAGATGTAAAAACTCCAAGGTCTTTGACAGGGTGGGGGTCAAACTGGGGCGAACCGGTAGCAATCCATCACTGGATCCAATTATATAAAAAACACATCACCTATTGCTCTAAATAGTCTTGAATTCTACAATATAATATAAAAATAAAGGCCTATTGATTAGTGTTTACTGACAAAGTTTCCAGTTTTATTGGTGGTATAAAAACCTTTGATATGTATCAGAGTTGTAGTGCTAAGGTTTTTGAAACATTGTTGTCTCTTCTATGTACAAACACCTGAAACACTAAATATAATTGCACACCACTAGCTGTATGGCAATACAACCAATTCAATTGAGGCTTAATTAATTGTAGCCTATGACTATCATTAAGTGTTGTAAATGTTGTACCTTGATGAATGTATCTTTTCTTTTATGTACACTGAGAGTATATGCACCAAGACAAATTCCTGTGTGTCCAATCACACTTGGCCAATAAAAAAATTCTATTCTATTCTAAATTAGATACAAAATTCAGTGGCATACCTGAATTTATACATAAATGTCCTTTGTCCCATTTTTTCAACCATGTGCTATGTATGCCTGCAAAAGTTATTTGTAACCTTTCTAGCTTACAATAAGTAGCATACAAGCATGTGCCCTGTCTGTTCATAAGACTAGCATTATCCTGGTTTATTTTCAAAACTTAGTCTGTAAAATTATCCAGAGAGGGCAAAACAAGGCTGGTGTCTCAGTTAATTTAAGAACCTGAAGGTATAGTATAAAGGGTATAAATTAGCCATAATCTCCTATTCTGAAGTCACTGAGCAGTTTTTCCATAGCTGACTGAGAATTTGTACATGGTATTTGTGATCCTAATCTAGCACTTTAAACATGGTTTCGAGGCAACAACCGCACATTTCTTGGGCAGTCTACTTTCTTGATAGTTGTTTAATCTTTCATAATTGAAAGAAACTGAAGAATGTCTAAGAACTTGCTTCTCTCTGTCTTTGTCTGTCTGTCTGTCTCTCTCTCTCTCTCTCTCTCTGGGGGAGGGGGAGAGAAACTCAGAATAATGCAAATAGCTAAAGAACAATCTTTCTAACTGCCTTGCTCCCTCATTTTGTGTTAATTGTTTGGAGGGAGGAGAAATGTTATGGTTGCCTATTGAATGGGAATTGTTAGGGAAAAATGGCTCCTACTCTCTCTGTTATCATACAGTATGCTAGAAAGTTCTAAAAATGTGCAATTGGAGATATGTTCAGGCCAATCTGACTTGAACTGCTGCTAGCCACACCTGTATCTTAATTCGGAAAGCTATTTGGCATAATGAGTAATCCTTAGGAGTTCCTGGCTCACAGTTTCTTCTTTGAATATATTGACATTTGGAACTGGATAAATCCAAATTTAAATGTGGAATGAGAGGTTGAGAAGAGTCCCTGACATCTATTTATTTTGTTTATTCAAATTACTGTTCTCCTGCTTAAAGTTTGACAGTCACCTTGCTGATATGAAATTACTTAAAAGTGCCTTGTGGGTTTTTTTTCACCTGCTTTTAAGCATACCTGAATATTACACAGCTGAACAGTATGTTGTTGTTATTACTGTGACAGTTTTATTTCTATGCGAAATAATTTGCATTAACAGGTAGAAGAAACAGGACTGCCAAAAAGTGAACTACAGCCAGAAATAACTCATTGTCTAAGTTTTTTCGTTAATTTGTTTTATATTATATGGTAGAAGGAGACTATCATATTCGCATTTTCTTATAATCACTAGTCAGAAAAATGATTTTATGCTATAATTCTTTTGTTAAGGTTAAATCTTGATCCTCTTTAGGTATTAATGCTATGTTAGTCCTTTACTAAGTCATACTTCCCTATAGGATAGTATTAATCATATTTTAGAGGGTTTGTAATAGTTTGTCCTCAAAACATAGAGGTAAAAGAGGCAATCCATCTGATCCTGGTACTTTTCCTGGTTTAATCTCTTTTATAGCTTCAGAAACTTCCCTTATTATTATATGTCTGTTCATATTCTGTCTTTGGTTCTCTGTAAAATTTTATATATATATAAATATATATATATCCAATGGGATATGTTTAAGTTAGAGAAATACTGTTGAAAAGGTTCTTTTTTCCCTATAGCCATTGTTCATTTATACAGCACCTCCCTCTTGAAGTTTTAAAATCATTTTTCTTTTTGTTTTCTTAATTTATACCCTAGTGATTTCCTTCGTTTATCCAAATTTTCTTGTGCACTATCGCTATTGAATTTTGAAACTTAAATAGCTGTTATTGACGCAGAATAGATCATTTACTTGAATTTCATAGTTTTTCTTCTTTGTCACCTTTAAAAAAAAATCAACCCTAATTTTTCATGTCAATATTTAAACAATTCACATAATCTAATGTCTGCAGTCTGATTCTGTTTCCAGCACTATGCAAAAGTTCCAAAGCAGTGTACAATTTCATTATTGTACTTGCCAAAATAGAATTAAATACTGACTTGTCAGTAGTAGCTTCAATTCTTGTCCCAGAACCAAGTATTCAGGAATACAAGGACTGGCTGAAAAGGAATGCTTCCATTTTCATATCTTTAATTTAAATAGAGAAATTTTAAATAAATAAAATGGGGAAAATAATCCTTGAAATGGGCCCTGTATTTAATGATCAAGAAATTCATGTGAATTACACCATTTGAATTTTTTTATTTTATTTATTTTATTTTATTTATTTATTTGTCATAACAGCATACATAAGCATAAGCATGAAGCAACTATATAACATATAAGCATATATATGAGTATAAGCATGTAATAACTATATTAATTGGATATAACAAAAGGAAACAATAGGACAGGAACGGTAGGCATGTTTGTGCTCTTATAGACCTCTTAGGAATGGGGTGAGATCAATTTCCCTGAAACCGCCAAAGCCTAAGGTTTGATCTCCCTCCCCCATTGGTGAAGTTTTGTAATTATATTCCATGGACTGATGCTGCATTTCTGGGTTACTATGATAAGCCCATGTTTCATTGGCTCAGTGCTGTGAAGAAATTTGCTACCTTCATTCTTGTTGAGTGACAGCAAGTGCTGACAAATGTCAATTCTCAGCTTTCATCTCTGCTCACAGCATGCAAGGAACACATCATGCTCAAACCTTCCAATAATGGAAGATCCATAATGCAATGGTCCACACATAACTGTGAAATTCCACGTTTGACAGCTATTTCCCTTTTGAGTGATCTGTCAATTGCCCTTAATCAGTTTATCACCTTTTCTCATGTGAACTCGCTCAGTTGCTGTCACAGATTGTCTACTTCATTCTTGATAACATACATCAACTCTTCCTGGTTCACCATCTGGGTTTTTTTTGCCCCAGCAATGTGGCAGTACTTACACCAACACAGTTATTATCATTTACTGTGAATTTCAATTGGAGAGACTCCTTCGGCAATCAAACTTGCTTAAAACTCAGTGATGAATGCTCACTGCAGGCTTCCATTTCATGAAGAATAACCACACCTTTTCTCAAAGCAATTTCCCTCCAACAGAAGTTAAGTAATGAATTAATTAATATATCAGAGCTTCTAAAACAGCAGACCTGTCATCTGCTGCTGACATAAAAGTCTGGAGGCATTACTTTTCATTTAAACTGTATGCTTATTTCTATTAATAGAAAACATTTACATAGGCTCACCCAAAAGGTAGCTGATAGTATGAACCTTCACTGCCAACTATTAAAACTATAACAATAACAGACGCTTCATACTTAATATGGACGTGGCATGCATAACAATTTATGATAAATTCATGAAGGTTCATTTTGTATTTCTGGGCACAATGAGAATATATCTGCTGAACAAAGCTCTGCATTTGCAACAGGAAGGGCATCCGGCCATTAAATATTCTTCTAGCTCCATTCGTTGCCCAGACTCCACCCCGCAAGGGATTATGGAGTTGTTAAAAGATGATGATGATGATGATGATGATGATGATGGTTCATTTTGTGAGGATATAAACTTTTTTAGTTTTTTTTAAACTTTATGATTTTTATAACTATTTATAGCCTTGTATGCATAGGAATGTTATTCATGACACTAGGTAGTTTATTAATGTACCAATAAGCTTTTTATGACATATGCATATAGTGATTTTTTTAAAAATGAAACGAAGTATCACTGCTGTTCCATGTTAGTTGGCTTTGTGTTTTATAATCTCTTTTTGTTGGAAATAAAATGTAGTCTCACATGTCGAAGAAAAAATAAAATAAAAATGTATGAAGTAACTATAGTTACTGTAAACTAAAAAGGCAAGGGTGTGCCTGAATTTAACCTGTACTTTTTAATTTTTTAAAAGTCTTTTGATTTATCTGTCACCTGATCTATCAGCAATGAATAATTTTCATGGAAGGTGCACTTTAATTACATTCCCATTTGATTTGCATTATCATGCTCTATCTAGGTAATTAATCTCACCAGGTATCCAATTTCGGCCTTTATTGCTGGCAGGCAGGCCTCTTGAATAATGTGTGCTTAAGTGTGTATTTGGTCTGTTTTAAGATAGCCATATCATGAGACTCTTTTAGGGATTCTACTTACCAACTGTTAAAATGTGACCTGAACTTTGGAGTGATCTGGTTGATTCATTTATTTTGCTTCATTAACCACTTTTTAGAAAGCTTGATAAAAAGCTTCAGTTCACAGAAACAGAAAAATCACTAAAGTAGCCAAGGTTTTGGCTATTTGTTGATGAAAGAAAAAAGATAATGCCCATGTTTATTGAGTTATGCTGCTTCATTATTTCCTTTTTGGTGAAACTCCCGTGGTGATTTATCCTGCCATGTGAAACGGGATCAATGAAGGGCAAAAAAATAGTTCCTGGATTAAGGGTGAGAAAATCACTGGATTTACCCATTGTTCCTAGTTCGCTTTATATTGCAAACAGACCAGAGGTGAAATCCAAATTTTTTCCCTACCGGTTCTGTGAGCATGGCTTGCTAGGTGTGGCAGGGGAAGGATATTGCAAAATCTCCATTCCCATCCTACTCCAGGGAAGGATACTGCAAAATCTCCATTCCCACCCCAGTCTGAGGCCAGCCAGAGGTGGTATTTGCCGGTTCTTTGAACTATTCAAAAATTCTGCTACCTGTTCTCCGAACTACTCAAAATTTCTGCTACCGGTTCTCCAGAACCTGTTAGAACCTACTGGACTTCACCCCTGAAACAGACCATAGAAAGAGTAAGATGCTTTAATTTTTAAACTGCAGTAATTGCCGAAGGAGCTGAGCAAAAAGAGTGCTATGCATATTAAATCAGTGATATGGAAGGATTAGGCGATTGGTATTTTTTGTTTCAAGAATGAAGTAAACAGTATGTTCAAAGAAACGTACTCCCTGCCACACCCCACGCCAAGTTGAACAGTTGAATGTCTTACTAGAGTGTCTGCTATTCTTCCTGATGTGAGGATAAATTTAAATAGTGGTGAGATGGACAACAAATTTATAAACAAACAAACAAACATTGCAGATAAATTAAATGTAGAATTCCATTTTTTTTTCTGAAAATGGAAAGGACTTAAAATGCTTAAGTTGAACCTACATATTAATGCCCATAGTCTGGTAGAGAAGATTATTCTTAATTCTTATTTATGTAATGCTTTAATAGGATTCTAGCTAAGATCTGTTGTAATTAAGTTTATAAAATAGTCCAAGCCATGGAAAATAAATTTTTTAAAAATACTATAAAAGAAATTAAAATAGAAGCAGGAATGTAATTAGACTTTTTATACCCTTTAAGGTTATATATAAAACAAAATGTTTTAATCTTTCTGAAAGTGATTGCTTTCTGGGAAATAATGTATGTAATGGTATTCTGAAGTTAATTTGAGCCTCTTAGTTTCCAAAACTTTGTGCAACTGATGCTCTATGCTCATACATTTTAATGTGCTTAATATTATGATACTTGTCTATATGTTATATTATTTTAGATACCTGTGTGAAGAATTATGGTTTTAGTTTAGCATTCAAACAAATTTCTGATGTTCCTTTTTTATTTGCATAACTTTTTAACACCTTATTTTAGATTTGCATTTAATTATCTGAAGTCTTTTCACACATAATATAAATAACTTAAGAACTACCCTCCAGGATCTAATATTTCAATTATTTGGTCCAGTATTCTGTTTGCAGCATCAACAAAGTGAGAATTTTTAAAAAACTGTTTACTTTTTTTTTTGGCACAAATATCTGTTGCTCAGGGGTATATTATATGTGAACATGGAGAATCAGTTTAGCAGTTCTGATAAAGTACATTTATGTAGTGTAATATAAAGTTGTTGTGAGAACTACTCTGAGTTATCTGTGGAATGTTTAATTCTTTTAAAAGATAGCATAAGCAAATTGGTACTTTCATAAATAGTAGCCATGAATTACATAAACTAACTAATCTTTTATGTGAAATTTCATTTATCCTAAGGCCAGCAGTTTGATGTTCCAAAAATCCACATGACCATTAGATGATATATAAGATATATAAGCAGTGATGGGATTCAGCCGGTTTGCACCATTTTGGGAGAACCGGTTGTTAACTTTCTGAGCAGTTTGGTGAACTGGTTGTTGGAAGAAATTATTAGGGCAGAGAACCGGTTGTTAAATTATTTGAATCTCACCACTGATATAAGACTCTGAGGCTATCTAGTGGTCCTTGGTTTTTGCATCTTAGGTCTGGTAGCCCTAGTTTTTCTGGGCATTGTTGTTGAACTAACCGATTTGGTAACATGTAAATGTATATTTATTTATTTTTATAGTAATTGTATGGATAGAAAAAGATGTCTATTATTATTATTATTATTATTATTATTATTATTATTATTATTATTATTATTATTATTATTATTATTATTATTATTTTTATTTATTTATCATATGATGACAGCATTACAGAAGAAGAGCAAAGTTACACATACAGTCCAGGGGCAAGTTTCAAAACCCATCACTACTGGTTCGCTCGTGGGTGCATGTGCGCTCATGTGTGCACGCAATGCTTCTGTGCATGCGCAGAAGCGTTTGGGCGGGTGGCAGAGCATTCCGCTGCCGCCACTACTGGTTCGCCAGATCCTGGGCGAACTGGTAGCAACCCTCCACTGATACAGTCGACATAATTATACACACAACTTCTATGCGGTACAGAGGTGGCCCCATAATTGGATGTCCAATTCAGCTGCCAAAACAATCACCTCTGGTGTTGCTTTGTGCAGGACTTCTAGGGAACCAGAGAATGCATGTTGTGGGCAGTCCTGCATGATTTATGTTTAATAGTTTGCATATCAGCACCACAATTGCAACAAAGGAAATATTTCCATTCCCACTGATAGAGAGGCAGAGGCACTTCTGTATCACATCTAATTCTGTTCAATTGTGTCCGGATAGAACAAGGCAGGTCAAAACCAGGTGGTTTGGTAGAGGGAAAGTCAGGCCACAAGAAGATATCTTAGACCATTCCTCTCTCCAGGCATTTTGGAGGTTAAACTGGGTAGAAGTTAAGTGAGTAGCTGTTTTCCAAGTTGGGCTGAGGGATTTTAGTCTTGTGATGGACTGTATAATATCTGGTGAATAGGGAGGGCCTTGTTCATTGCCCTTGACCACAGCTGAATGAGAGCTTGTTATCATCTAATGTGAGGTGGGGGTGATATTGCTCAATACTGGCAACAAGTGCACAAGAGTGGGATGCATTGTGCCAGAAATGACACAATATCAGGGTTTGAGAATACTTTCACTATTGGGAAAGGTCCTATAAACTTAGGACCCAGTTTCTTACAGGGCAGCCTTAACTTTAAGTACTTTGTGGACAAATAAACCTTGCTGCCCATCTGGAATAGTGGCTGGGGGAAGCGGCGTTTATTGTCTTGAGCTTCGTGGCTTTTTGCCGCTTCTCGCAGAGCCCACTTGGTTTTCTCCCAGGCTTCTTTTAGTGACTACATCCGTTCATTTAATGTTATGGATAAGAAGGGTTTCCTGGGCAGTTCAGGCTTGGGGATGAACTCCATGTCACTGGTGACCTGGAAAGGTTAGGGTTAGGGTTGACATACACATTGTCTGGCAGAGTTGGACATCAATCATTTGAGCATGGACCCTGTTAAGCCACATGCTGGTCCAGTATTCAGCCGTGGCATCAACCAAAGCCTGGACTGTTGTTTGTAGGGTGTTAGCATTAGCACCCCAGGATGTCCCAGCCAATCTGTTCAGCAAATTGTTGCATCATTTCAATTTTGCAGCTTTTTTTTTGTCTATGAATTCAGTTTATTTTTCAACAACACTCATAGTTTCATAACTTTCTGTCATGATTTATTGATTTTAAATTTTCTACCACTAATTTTTAAATGGGGTTTTAGTTTTTATATATTTTAAAGTTTCAGGCCAATTATAATAAGTTTTTTAAATTTGCATTTTAAACTGTATATTGTATTGTTTGTTTTTACTTTGCCTGTACACCGCCCTGAGTCCTTCGGGAGAAGGGCGGTATAAAAATCAAATAAATAAATAAATAAATAAAAATGATTCTCTCTTAAGCTTTCTTTTTAGTGAAACATCACAAAACTCTTTAGTCTTTCCTCAAAGAAAATTGGTTTCAAAAATTGCTGAAGAACTGGTTGGTCCCTCAGGCATATGGGTGATGTGAGTCCTGTTGGTTGGCTTTGCATTTTACATGATCAGTCATATCTTGTTTATCTCATATTTTAACGTATGTGTTTTGGAAACGCAAGGTAAAATAGGGAAGCAGTGGCTTAGTGGGTAAGACGCTGAGCTTGTCAATCGAAAGGTCGGCAGTTCAGCGGTTCGAATCCATAAGTGCCGTGTAATGGAGTGAGCTCCCGTTACTTGTCCCAGCTTCTGCCAACCTAGCAGTTCAAAAGCACGTAAAAAATGCAAGTAGAAAAATGGGGACCACCTTTGGTGGGAAGGTAACAGCGTTCCGTGTGCCTTTGGCATTGAGTCATGCTGGCCACATGACCATGGAGACATCTTCAGACAGTGCTGGCTTTTCGGCTTTGAAACAGAGATGAGTACTGCCCCCTAGAGTCAGGCACAACTGGCACATATGTGCGAGGGGAACCTTTACCTTACCTATGTTTTGGAAACGCAAGGTATGGATCACTAAATTTCTTACAAAAATATTTCAAGAGTCCTACCTAGAAGAATCTCAAAGTATCTTATAAATTCCAATATTTAAGCATGTGTTTTATATTTGTGCAGCTTTATTAAGATGCAGTGGTTCACTTTAATGTGAGCTAATCATCAGTTATTTAATTTAACAGTTTGTGAGCAGTGTGGGTTGTTCTGCAAAATTATAGTGAATCATTAAGATTTTGGGTGTTTGCTTTAGAGTTATTTTTTATGAATATTTTAACTAAAAGAAGATTTTACAAAGATTTTTAAAAACTTCAGAAACATAAAAAAAAAAGAAATTGCAAAAGGATAAAAAGGTAAGAATAATTTTTAAAAGCCAAGAAAAATAAAGATATCTAAAGAGCAGTCAGCTTTATAAACTTTACGATCTGTAGTCCTAATAGTAGTCAGCATTTTCATTCCTATATTCAGTGCAGCTTGTGTGTATGTATATGTATGCATGTATATATATATATATTATTATTATTATTATTTATTCGATTTTTATACCGCCCTTCTCCCGAAGGACTCAGGGCGGTGTACAGCCAAGGTAAAACAAACAGTGCAATATACAATTAAAATACGAATTAAAAAACTTATTACATAATTGGCCTAAAACTTTGGAACATATAAAACTAAAACCCATTAAAAAATTCATTTTAAAAATTTAAAACCAATAAAATTTAAGCCAGCCCCGCGCGAATAAATAAATGTGTTTTCAATTTGCGGCGGAAGGTCAGGTATTTAGCGTAAACCCGGGGGAAGTTCGTTCTAGAGGGTGGGAGCCCCCACAGAGAAGGATCTTCCCCTGGGGGCCGCCAGCCGATATTGCTTGGCGGACGGCACCCTGAGAAGTCTCTCTCTGTGTGAGCGTACGGGTCGGTGGGAGGCATGATGTAACGGCAGGCGGTCCCGTAAGTACCCAGGCCCTAAGCCATGGAGCGCTTTAAAGGTAGTAACCAAAACCTTAAAGTGCACCCGAAAGACCACAGGTAGCCAGTGCAGTCTGCGCAGGAGTGGTGTTACGTGGGAGCTACGTGAAGCTCCCTCTATCACTCGCGCAGCTGCATTCTGGACTAACTGAAACCTCCGGGTGCACCTCAAGGGGAGCCCCATGTAGAGAGCATTACAATAATATGTATGTATGTATGTGTATATATACAAACATACATACACACACACACGCAATAGAAGCAAGGTAAGAGGTGAAGAAAATAATTTGTCCAATACTTCCATCATTACACTTTCTTTTTAGAACTTTAAACTTCACTATGGAATCAAATACTATTTCCAATACCTAATGGAACTTTTTTCCTCACTTTCTAATAGTACAGTATAATTTCCTTTTATTACACGTATAAGCACCAATGGTTTATAATATAGCACAGAATCTGTCTCAGGATATTAAATTTAGAGTGAAACTGAATATTTACTGTTAATCACATAGAAGCTTGGGTTGTGCTATGGGACACTGGCAGTGCTGGGCTGGTTCCGATCGGTTTGGGCGAATCAGTAGTTCTCACCAGCAGCTGCCCCCACCCATCCTCCCTAGCGCTATCATGTCCTATATAATCACTGGTTTTTCTATGTCACACCCACTCACATTTTCAGTTCCAGGCAAACCAGTTGTTACAACCGGCAGCAGCCCACCACTGGATACTGGTCATTACATAGTTTCATTAGACAGCCACACTGACTGATAAGGGAATGGGAAAGTGATGTGCCCTATGCTCACAACCTCAGTGTGATGACCCACCAGTATTTCGTGCCTTTCTTCTGCATTTGATGTAAGGCTAAGAAGTAACAAACCTTTTAGCCCTAACATAAAAGATGTATGATCTTAACTAGAGCTTCAGAGTTTTTGTTCAATAATGCTGGAATTCTGAAGAGAACATCAGTTGTTGCTGTAGTGAAATGATGCAGATTGGAAACATTGCATCTTTATAGATGTCTTTTTTTATTATATGCCAGCATATAAAATTCTCATTAAAGAAATTGCAAAATTTTAGTTCAATTCTGTGAGCATTTTGGTACAGTTGGAGACACCATCAAAGACAACTGCAATGTCACTAACAGATGCTAGGAAGAATCAAGACTACTATATATCTGAATAATGGTGGAGTTAAAAAAAATGTTTGTGGTTTGCTCAGCAATTCAATGAAATGTGTTACTATAGCAGCCCTAAACATAATGATGTAGAAAACAGCAGCAAGTATTACCAAAACTTCACAGCATACCATATGTTGTTACAGTCTTGCTGGATGGAGAAAGCCAGATAAAAGTACAAATTCAGCTAATTTGGGGAATAAACCACATGTGAACAACAATAATGTCTGCTAACAAATGTTATGCTTTGCTTCTGCTAGTCGATTATAAGGAAAAAGATAAGTTGCAAAGGAGGAGTTTCCAGACTTATCGTTTCAAAATATTTCCATAATATTTACTGTATGGTGCTAATTGGAAACTTATGAAAGAAATACCTCCAAACTTATGATAATATATACTTACTTCCACAATTTAATATTTTTTGAAAACCCATGGGATATATAAACAACGTTTTAAGAAAACCCATTTTTATAAAGACATCTCTGTTAAATACAGTTGTAGCAGGTTTTGGTATGTTCGGGTCTTTTCCCATGTAGATTGAAAGTATTTAGGCAACGTTTTGATGAGATCTCACTCATCATCTTCAGGCTGGAGTTTTTTTGGCTTTGTTCTTATGTGAGCAAAACAATGACGTCACCCTCCTCCCATACATCAAAGGCACTACAGATAAAATCAGCAAAATTCTCCACAAACAAAACACCAAGACAGCCTTCTGCACAGACCAAAAAATAGCCAACATCTTAAGAAACCCCAAAGACAAGATCCAGCTAGAAAACCAAGGAGTCTATGAAATACCATGCAAAATTTGCCCAGCAACATACATTGGACAAACTAATAGGAGAATAAATGCACGCATAGCAGAACACAAGATTGCAGTCAGAAAAGAATAACAAACTTCATCTCTTTTCCAACACCTTAAAGCAACAGGACATGACATTGATTTTAAGGAACCAAATTAATCTCCAAAACTACCACAAGAGAATAATTATGGAAGCCATAGAAATAGAGAAACACCCCCATAACATGAATAAACGTGACGATACCTCCCACTTACCAAACATCTGGAAACTAGCACTAGTCAAGAAACGAATCCCAGCTACAAAAATAGACACCAACACACGACAGGACCTCGAACTCAGAACCAGATGAGGCCCAAAATGCTACTTCCCACACAAACATCAACACATGACAAGACCTCGAACTCGGAATCAGACCAGGGCCCAAAAGGCTACTCCCCACACAAACATCAACACATAACAGGACTTCAAACTCGGAACCAGACCAGGGCCCAAAATGCTACTTCCCACATAAACATCAACCCCATTAACTAATTAGCAACACAGCCAACCAATCAGCTTGCAACAGCTAGGCCAGCAATTCAAAAAACAACCCCCCACCAGTATTTATAGAGAAACAGTAGTTAAAATCCACACTTTGCT
The DNA here is from genome assembly GCF_028640845.1 of Ahaetulla prasina. Lineage (NCBI taxonomy): Eukaryota > Metazoa > Chordata > Lepidosauria > Squamata > Colubridae > Ahaetulla > Ahaetulla prasina. The sequence goes on from NC_080539.1 coordinate 126,995,305, forward strand.
CACATAAGAACAAAGCCAAAAAAGCTCCAGCCTAAAGATGATGAGTGAGATCTCATTGAAACGTTGCCTAAATATTTTCAATCTTACACGGGAAAAGACCCGAACATACCACAAGCTACATAGATAGATAGATAGATAGATAGATAGATAGATGGATGGATGGATGGATGGATGGATGGATGGATGGATGGATGGATGGATGGATGGATGGATGGATGGATGGATGGATGGATGGATGATAGATAGATAGATAGATAGATAGATAGATAGATAGATAGATAGATAGATAGATAGATAGATAGATAGATAGATAGATAGATAGATATAGAAAGATATAGTTTTTAAAACCAGTTTGAACTCTGAAATTCTTTGAACACTTTCCTGAAGAATAACAATACTTGGCTGTTTCAGGTTCATTACCTTCATCATTGTATTCATATTTATTACTTTGTACAATTAGGAAACAAATATTGTTCCATTAAATTAAGTACATTATCACAGCATTCAGCTTATCTTGTCATATTTTGTTTAGATGGTATATCAACCATTTATAATATTCTCCTAGCTAACAGCTAATGTTTTCTTTGTATGACTATAATGTTAATATCATTTTGTGGCTAGAAATAAAACCCAAAGATGTTTACATTGCTAAATGCACAATTCAATTATTACATTGTTACAAATGCAATTTCACAATTCCCCACAAAACAGCCACTATAATTTTTTCCACTGCATTAACCATAATGATTTAAGACATGTGAACTGTTACATAAAACATTTATATCAATTTTATCTTACATTATGAATAAAAACTTGCTTTATTGTATCTTACGTAGTACAATAATAATTCACAGTATATAATGCTATGAAACATTGTTAATAGTTTTAATAACTTCAGGTCATACATTATGAATTTTGTGAATGATAGTAATATTGGTACAAATACATTGTACCAGTAGACTGATTACTAATTCAAGTAGTAAGTAGGAATATTTAGTAACCAAAAAACTTAAGTAATAAGCAATAATCATCTATTCTCTTTGAACAAAAATGTCTGATAAATTAACAGCACATTCAGAAGAAAATGCACTTGAGTGCATTTGTGTATGTGTTTCTGGAAGGGGCAGATAATTCTAAGATACCAGATGTATTAGAAATTAGCATATTTATCTGCAACCACATGTGATTAGTATAAAAAGTACAGTATAATTAATTATTGCTGAAATGTATATAATAATTGTAGTGATATACATCATTTTAAAAATATTTTAAACTTTGTTTAAATTAATCAGGTACCTGTTCATAAATGAAGTGTATGACATCACATTAATACAATAGAAGTCATTAATACAGGATTATTACAGTGCAAAATTTCTGTGGAGTAGTTTGAAACCATGAATTAAACTTTAGTAGATTTCTGCCTCAAACATTAGAAAAACACTTTTCTGGTAACTTACTATGTATTAAATTAAAGCTTCCTAATTCTATTTAATATACAGACTAGTAGTTTTCCATCCGTTCTGAAAGTTTAAGAATTTAGTTGTCTAAAATGTAATACGATTTCGATTAGACTTGAGGAAATATATATTTAAGTATCAATTATAATGGGGGGGGGTTTAAATGGTGATTTTCCTTTTAAAAAGACTATTATTATATATTATATATAATATATATATTGTATAACCCTTTCATATATTATATATTATATATAATATATATATTATATATATATATTATATTATTATTATATTATTATTATTATTATTATATTATATTATTATATATATTATATATGTATATATATATATATTAGTTCATATATTATATAACCCTTTATGCAACGCTTGTATATATATATTGTTATATTGTTATGACAAATAAATAAATAAATAAATAAATAAATAAATAAAATAAAAATAAATATTAGAAGATCTTTCTCTCTCTCTCCCTCCCTCCCACCGCTCTCCCTCCCTCCTTCCCTTTCTCTCTTCATGCTGCTACAGTGGTCTGCTACAGTTTTGTGTGTGCTACAATTTTATAGTCCAGCTGTTAACCAATTACTACTTTTAGCTTGAGTTGAATCTGCTGAGCCATGGATCAGCAAGATTGCCAAGGGTATTTTTTGCTTCCTTCTACTGCAAACTAAATCCTTATTTACAGTATTTCTTCTGTTTTCAGTTCTTGGCTATGTTATGGAGAAGTACTTAAAAATGTGTGTCTTTTTGGTTCAGTAGTTATGATGTATGTCCAGTTTGATATAACTTTGTTATAGTTTAAAAGTCCGTGCTGTTTGAAAGACAAGTCGCATTAAAATAGATCTTAGATATTTGACAGATTTAATTGAAGGCTTTCTGAATAAAGAAAATATTTTAAAAAATATATGCAGTGTGCATACAGTATTTGAATGGAGCATGATGGTTTAGTTCACACAGATATACAGAAAGTAACAAAAGTTTATTTTGATGCCTTTCTCTCCAGTTTCTATGGTTGAATTAATAAAAGTAATAATAATAATATAGTTGCTTGTAGATACACACACACCCGTCAAATCTTTTTTGAATGTCATTGATGCATTTTTGTTTGTTCAGTCATGTTTCTTAAATTATATATTTTAAATATTGTAAGCCATTCATACTTCTGCAGGCTCAAAATCCAATAAGTTAAATTAATTTAGTTAAATTAAAGGCGATAAAAGTAATTCATAATCAAAATCAGTTATATATTCAGATATTATACAGGGAAAAAAGAAATAATAACTTTATTTGCATCTTTAAGTTATTTATATATTCCTTATTTCACATTTGGTTTTTTTTCTCTGTTCAAAATATGATACAAATATTAATATATGATACAACTATCTCACTATGTCTAAATAAAGGCAAAAAGGAAAATGTTGTTTTACTATAATGTAACTATTTTGTAAACATTTTTGCTTACCATTGCAGAAAATGCAAGAACATGAAAAACAAATTAATTAGTTACCCCATTTCATAATTCTTTTCATTTATATTATTTTAGAAAATTCTGTGGTCTATTGACACATCTGTTTATGTTAGTTCAGTCTGTCCATAAATACAAATTATTTGATTTCTCTAAAGCAGTGTTATTTTAAACTTGGTCAGGTTTGAAAAACATTGTGTTAAAGTCTGGCAATAAAATGTTTAAGCAAACAAAGAGTTATGGGAGTGTTGGATTAGATGACATATGCACTTTCTATTTCACCTCCCTTTAATCATTACTTTTATCTGTTATTCACTTCCACTGCAATTCACATGTTTGCAGGATATCTATCCTAAAGATCCATATTATTGTTCTTCCATTCTTTTTATTCTCTTTTATACATTAAAACTACAACTGAAAAAAAAAACATGTTTTACTTTATTATTTTTATAATTTTCAATATATACTTGCATTTATTATAATTATGGTTGGTGTCCAGAGGTTTAGACTACTGATAGAAGAAAGTGTTTGTATCTTAGGGGTGATACAGATCCTTGATGTTTTCTGAACTTGTTTTTTCTTGCAAACATTGCATTACCAAACTAGGTAAGATCTTCAGTGCTAGTAGGGAGTAAGATTAGCGCTCATTTTACTAGTGGATTGCTCTGTCAGAATTGATGGGAGTAGTCTTAAGCTGTTATTTATTAGTTTGTTTGTTAGAATTGGTAGTTCCTTGATTGTTTGCTTGTTGATTGTTGTTTTAACATGGATCTTGATGTTAATATCTGCTCAGTTGGGTGTTGATTACTGATGAGGTTTTTGGTCTTTTTGTTTCCTTTTGGCTTTTGATTGTCTCTTTTGAATGGTATGACAGTATTGTTTAATCTCTATCTGCCTATTGATGGCTGACTTCTCTAGGTGCCAGGCTTCCAGGAATTCCCTAGAATTAAAAAAAAATTGTCTTGGTCTAGGATGCTCAGTTGACTCAATGATTAAGTCTTGTCAGTGTGCTATGAAATAAAGGAGTTTTCATCATGTCTTCTGATTTCTAATTGATGTTCATAGCTGCCCTCCATAGTGGCTGTTGCAGTTCTAACACTGTATGTTGTAAACGGCTCCTATTTTTTCTTTTGGGACTTCTAGGTCTTTTGGTTTACTTATGATGTTTTGGAGAGTTTTAGTTGGTTTGTGTGCTAACAGTGATGCCATCTGGTTGTAATCATCTCTTGGTGGTTTCTGTGATGTTTTTGATGTACAGCAGTGTTATACTTTTCACAGCTTGTGTTGGTTGTGCTATATTGGGTTGAGACGCCAGGCACTTCTTGATAAAGTTGTGTGGATATCCATTTCATTATAATATGCACAGATGATCTTTTTCCTTTTTCTGATATGCAGGTTTGCTGCAGTTTGTTTGTGCTCATCTAAATAGTCTTCTTATATACCTTCTCTTGTGGAAGGTTGGGTTGTTAGATTGGCAGTGGAGCACTTGGTTGCTGTGGGTAGTTGTATAATAGACTTGTGTTTCTAATTTGCCATCACTGCCTCTGTTGATGAGGATATCGAGGAAAGTGTTACTGTTTTCTTCTTCTTCAGTAGTATATTTTATTCCTTTGAAGATATTGTTGATGGTTTTGCATGTGTTTTGTGATGATGCTCCAGATATTTAGTATGGAGAAACTAAAATATGCATGCATATACTATTACGCAGTCACATTAAAACTTTGGGTTAAATAGATTTAATATCCACATTATCTCTTTCCCTTCCCTTTAAATTTTGCAATATAATGAACTAAGTTCTTTCTAGGCAAAAAATAGGCCACGTTGCCAGACTTTTTTTGAAGTATTCAACATTTGTGTTGGTTATCCTCAGAAGTCTAAACATGCTTTGCACTCTGAAATTAGGAAGTGGCATTTCTTAAAAGGATCAACTCTATTATATTAATATAGTAATAAAGATTTGGCAAGTTAAACTATATAATTAGCCATAATGCTGTATCAAAATAATTGTTTATATGAAATGGATATATAATTATTTGTCTCATATTCTGTGCTACACACATTGTGTAAAAGAAGGGGCTCCTACCAATTCCCTTAATTCTCCTTTGTTTTCAGCAGTCTCATACATTATTCCTGAGACTGGAATTGTTCAAATACTGTGTCTTATCATCTCTTAGCAGATGCTGCAATTATGACAGTAAATTCATCCTATAGACATGCTTTGTGACTTATGGTTGTCTCTTTCTCACAATGTAAAGATTTTATAAAATAACTTCACTGTCAACACTCCTACTCCTTTTGCATTTGTAATTTCTGTTTCTGTCATCATAAATCCTAATCTCCCTCTTACCATTGGTAGCTTTCCATCCTTACTTTTCTTGACATAGTTATTATTGTGGAATCTTCATGGCCTCTAGATTTCAACTCATTGTGTCTCTTGTCCCTTGAATTTGTTGCTTGATTATTGCTGCATTACTTTCCATCTTTAAAAGGTAAAGGTTCCCCTCACACATACGTGCTTAGTCGTTGCCGACTCTAGGGGGTGGTGCTCATCTCCATTTCAAAGCCGAAGACCCAGCGCTGTCCGAAGACGTCTCCGTGGTCATGTGGCCGGCATGACTCAACACCAAAGGTGCACGGAACGCTGTTACCTTCCCACCAAAGGTGGTCCCTATTTTCTCTACTTGCATTTTTACTTGCTTTCGAAACTGCTAGGTTGGCAGAAGCTGGAACAAGTAACAGGAGCTCACCCCGTTACACGGCAGCACTAGGGATTCAAACCGCTGAGCTGCCGACCTTTCGATCGACAAGCTCAACATCCTAGCCCCTGAGCCACTGTGTCCCTTTTTTCCATCTTTAGGTATAGGTAAAAAGGATTCCTTTCTTATAAAAGTTCTGCCTTAGCTTGCATATCAGTGGACTGTATAGGCCTTCTGCTTGCTATCTTGTTGACTGGCCGAGAGAAATGGAAAATAAACTGCTTTGATGTCATCTTCAGTTAACAGAATAGCAGAGTTGGAAGAGACTTTGAAAGTCTTCTAGTCCAACCCCATGCTCAAGCAGGAAACCCTATATTATTTCAGACAAATTGTTGTTCCCTGATTTGCCTGCTTAATCCCACAGTCCCATGCCAAGATTGTATATGAAACTCAGATTCTACAAGCAAGAAAAAAAAATAGTTGTGTCAGTGGCTTTTCCAGCCAGTATATAAGAATAAGAGCACCCAACTCAACTTTAAAAGATTCCAATCCATGTTTTTCCTTGCTCTCAGCACAAGCTACTTTCAGTCATGGAGAACCATAACAATTGTACAGGATTTTTTTTAAAAAATAGCTAATTCATGAAATAGCAGTGGCTATTTTCAAATGATCGCCAAAGTCATCCAAACTAAGGCTTGACTCTGACTGTATATTTTAAAAAATGCTTCCCAAAATTCCATGCTTATAAAGACAATGTGAACCCAGGGTACACATAGGATCTTCCTAAGTAGAAAAGTTAATAGAAACAATTACTTAAACGTAAGAAAGGGTGTTGTAGAATAAGACACCCCCTGACATTTTTATCCAAACCAAACTAATGACTCAGCCCAATTCTGGTATATAATCATGGATCATCCAAGCATTACCTTGGCACATTTGGATAGCAGCATCCCATCAGAAGTCTTGGAAAGGTATTTTACAGCATTGAAGAATCTACTGTATATATCAGCAGTTTCCTTGGCGTGATGTTAGAGCAGAGATGTCAAACTCAAGGCCCAGGAGCCAGAACTGGCCCAGGAGCCAGAACTGTGAGGTGCTTACATCTGGCTGCAGAGCCATCCTGGAAACAGCAAAGGACTGACTCGCTGTGCCTCTGCCAGCAAAAACGTTTTCTCTGGCAGAAGGTTGCAGGAAGCTGTCTCAGCCAAATATGGAGCTCGGGAGCCTGTTTTCACTGGCAGACTGCTCAGGCCATCACAGGCATCCCTGAAATGAGTGACTGTGACACAAGTGACACAAGTGGGCTGGCTATGCCCACCCCAGCTCTCCGAGATCAAACACAATCCTGATACAGCCCTCAATGAAATTGAGTTTGACACCCCTGTGTTAGAGGATCTGCCCATCAATGATCCATCTAAGAGGTCAGGTAACTGATTTCTCACTTTAGGCCTTTGAAGCTTCTGGTCATGATTTAATTCTTACTAAGCTACTCAAAGCAATTCACCATGGCATCAGTATTTACATGCATGTTTCTTACTGCCTTGTTGATGAGAACATGTACTGGTTGATGTAACACTGGGGCACTTGAATAAATCTACAAATGACCAGAATTTAAGGTCATTCAAACCCACCATTATGAATATTGTTTAGAAGTAAACATACAAATTGGTAGAAAGATCCAGCTCTAATATAAAATCATAAACTAGTGTCATGTTCTCAGACAAAATAGTATTCAAACAAAAGAATAGTTTAACAGGCTGAAAGATCACTCCAGCCTCTTAATATTTGGAGAATATGGACAATTTCAGATGACATTGAATTTCTTCTTGTATATAGCAAAATATTATTTAGAAAAGGATTTCTACATATTTATCCTATGTTAGTTTGTATTTATTAGAGCAACAAAGATGGAGGCTAAATCATATGAAGAACTTAGTATGGAATTGGGTATGTCTAGTCTAGTGAAAAGAATGATAAAGTGTTCCAATATTTGAGAGGCTGCCACAAAGAATGTCAATCTGTTGTCCGAAGCACTTGAAGGCAGGAGAAGCAGCAATGAATGGAAACTAATCAAGGAGAGAACCAACCTAAAACTAAGCAGAAATTTCCTGATGGTTAGAACACTTAACCAATGGAAGGATGTGCCTTCAGAAGTTGTGTGCTCCAACACTGGAGGTTTTTAAGGCAAAAATGGACAATCATTTGTCTGAAATATTGTGAGTTTTCCTACTTGAGTAGCGGATTGGACTAGAAGACTTCCAACTCTATTATTTGTTGTTGTTGTTATTGCTGATTTTAAAGCAAGCACTGTTTCCTGAACTATGTATATGCTTTGCTTTTAAGCAAGCAGTTGGCAACCTATTGTTGTTTTGAAAAGTGGCACTTAATACCATAATTTTCTTTCTCAGATAATTTAAAATAATAATTTGTCTTTTTTTCTGTTCCATTTGTTGTCGTTTTTCTGTAGCAAAGGGCATGAAAAAAGCAAAGAGTATGTCGTAAAAAAAACCTATTACTGTAGTCAAAGCAACAATTTTCCCATATCAGAATAACAAAAGAATATTTTTTATTCTGATACTCCACTTGTTTCCAGCTGGAATTTAGAATAAACTATCAGAAGGTTTTTATTATTTCAGAGAGACATGATTGTACACTTTCTTTTTCTGTGGGATAATTTTGAAAAAGAAATCCCTCTATTGCTGTCAGTTATATCTAATGCAAGCCAAACAGTTTGCAAACTTAGATATAAATGTCTGAAGTTCAATTTTATGCTTATAGCTTAAATATATTTCATCTTACAATATTGTTTGCAATTATCTGCAATTATGACCAGTTTGCCATTGATTTCCTGAATCAGACGTTTTTAAAGTACGATCTTGCTTTCTACATTTGAAAAGCAAATAATTAAAAGTTTTACAAAATATCATAATTGTGTTGTGGTTCTGTTTTGAATTCTGTTAAAATTGCAGTGCATTTATGAAAAGAATACAATAATCATCCATGGCAGACTCAAAAGGCCAAAAAGTTGTTGTCCAGGTGGTATGCAGTTGCTTCACAAAGTACTGTAAATATCTTTGTGGCACAGTAATATAGAATGGAAAAGAAGTTAAAGCAAAAGCTCTGATCATTTTTGGGTGTTCGGTTTTGATGAACAAAATGCCTGTAGAAAATACTTCATTAATGTTCTAGCTTCATGGGGAGGTATGAAGTCAATTGAAAAATTGCTGTGGATTCAACTATATTGTACGCATAAATAATGTCAGATTAAACAACTCATATTAGATGTGAACCTTTCCATTTTAATATAGACTGTAACTTCCTTAGAAAGTAATTAACCATGTTAATTACTCCCATGTAACACCCATCCTGCGCAGACTGTACTGGCTACCTGTTGTCTTCCGGGTGCGCTTCAAGGTTTTGGTGACTACCTTTAAAGCGCTCCATGGCTTAGGACCAGGATATTTACGGGACCGTCTACTGCCATCTTCTATCTCCCAGCGACCGGTGCGTTCTCACAGAGAAGGACTCCTTAGGGTGCCGTCAGCCAAACAATGTCGACTGGCGGCCCCCAGGGGGAGGGCCTTCTCTGTGGGGGCTCCTACCCTGTGGAACGAACTTCCCCCTGGACTTCGTCAACTATCTGATCTTCGGACCTTTCGCCGCAAACTTAAGACCTATTTATTCCATCTAGCTGGACTAGCTTGATTTAAAAATTTTTAATTTACTTTTATGGGTTTTAAATTTTTGTAAATTTTTATAGGGTGTTATTGTATTTTAAATTTTTGGCCAATTGAATAAGTTTTTTAAGGGGTGTTCTTAATATTATATGTATTGTTTCTCTTTGTATTTTTATTCTGGCTGTGCACCTGTGTGAGTCCTTCGGGAGAAGGGCAGTATACAAATTAAAATATTATTATTATTATTATTATTATTATTATTATTATTGTTGTTGTTGTTGTTGTTGTTGTTGTTGTTGTTGTTGTTTTTAAACTGGTTTTTAAAAGATAATAATTACATAAATCAGACACCAGGAATCAGTATCCTTCCAAATATTGCTAGAGATGCTGGAGAAATCTAATTCTGTCCTTAATCCTTTAAAAAAAAGTATGACATTTTTAATTAACAATTTTGAAGGTACTTTGCAATTTTCTAAATAGTTTGGGGGGGAGTAATGAATTTAGCTAATTCATCTATTACCTCATTATGATAATCTATATTTATTGTTTAGTAAGTGGCCAACCATAATGTTAATATTGTTAACAATGAATTGATTATTTATTTATCAGATGTGCTTATCCTTTGAAACCAAAAAGACTGTTCGTGTGTGAGTGTGTAAAAGTCGTCTACTCATATAAATACGCACAATTATTTTAAATGTAAGTAACAGTATTAACTTTTAAGTATGTGAGCAAAGAATAACAGTGCATACATATTTTCAGTATTAATTTTCTTTTATGTTTTTGACTAACTTTTTAAAACTGATTGCTTACAACTCTTGCAACATATTGAATTTTTTTTCAGCTTGTATTTTGCTGAATATATTCTCATTGATCTATGCGCCATTAGATCTGTGCATCAATTCATGTTGCAATTATATATCACCCTACCAGCCTGTGTGTAAGTGGTGAAAAATATAATATATTCTAATCTCTGTGTAGGCAGCTATAAAGTATGAATTGCCCATGGTCCATTATGGCAATTTACTTTTCAGGTTTTACAAATCAGGGACAAATATGTAACAGACTTTATTAGTGAAGTTATATGATAACCAGGAATACAGACTGGAAGAATCTCTTCACTAGATCCGATGTGTATTTTCTAAAATCTAGTGGAGTCTGTATTCACTCATCTTATTGGTGAGTAAATTGGTGTTTTTACAATCATATTGGCTATTTAACTCTACAGACCAGTTTTCAGCATTACCAGATTTCCCTGCATTTTATCTTGTATTGCCTAAAATGAATTGGTTTCAAGTCACATTTTCTGGCTTCTGCAACTCTGCATCTTAACAAGCCTTTAATGGTTTGAATAGTTCATTAGAGTCAATAACATATCATCACTCTGATTATGTAGCCCATAAAATATACTAGGATGGTTGGAATTTGAAGTAATAAGTATTTGAATATAGATAGAACATTAATTTTAGTGTCATTTTAGAAAATCACTTCTATTCAGAAAGCACAGAAGTATTTGCTTAACATGAAGTGTTTTCCTTCTTCATAGGGAATAGATTAAGTACAGGCAAAGTGATTTGCTGAACTGGCACATTTAAATGCAGGCTTGCAGTTCACTATTGGGTCATAGAAATCAGCGGGGTGACAAATGGACAGGCACAAAGACATAACAGATAATCAGTGTGGTAATTAAATATACCTTGTTTCTTTTCTTTTTCCCCCCCCATGCCTCCTATAATATTACATTCATATTTTCACAGTACTCTAAATGCTGGAAAACAACCAACTTGATTTACCAGTTTTGATCAGACCAATGTTTTAAAATATGAAAACAATATCCTAAATATTTTCTAGGAAAGAATCATCATGTGTATGGGATCCATCTCCCCCCAAATCATGGTACAAATAGATGTCAGTTTCTTTTCTCCAGATCCATCATAGTTTGCCTCTCTGATTTTTTTTGTTTAAAAAAATTTGCAGGCCATTTTTAATAGTTTTAGCTTTATTAAAATGATTTAACAACAACAAAAAATACTATAAGAGGTCATGAACCCCCTTCCAATAGCAGAGGAGCCAGCTGGAACTCAGGTGATGGTGCTTCCTAACTGGAAGAATAAGTCCTCAATCCCTATTCCTGGTGCAGCCAGGTTTCCTGTGATTCCTGGAGCACACTTCCAAAGGAAGTTGACTTCTACCTTCACCAGGAACCCTTCTATTTTACCTCTTTCTTAATGATAATTCTGTTGATGTAACTACAGTCGATTGTTTGAAGGTTATGCAGTCACTGAAAGTTTCAAGCCTTCCAACACACAATGCTATTTTTTTTTATCCAGACTTTTTCTAGGGCTAATTACTTGCTAAAATTCCAAAAGCAAACTGAACCAGTTATCAGGCCCAGATTTTTCCCTTATGGCTCAACTCCTGAACTGCCTGTTCAGTTTGCTTCATTCTTGTCGGTGAATGTTCATTCTTTTTCTGCTAACCGACAATCATTGCATCCATTTCCCCTCGTCTTCTTTCTGTGGAACATTGCAAGGTCTGACCAAATGCTCACACTTCCTTTGTCAAATGTTTATCCAAACTTTCAATATTACATTCATACAAGAAATTTAGCCAAATTGATATCGATGATTCAATTTTCACTGCAGAAGTCTGTTTCAAATGAAAAGAAAATTACAGCCAAAGAAGATTTTGCCACCTTTCTTTTGCCAAATTTCTACACATTATGGGTAAACATTATGTCCCTTCTCCGTTTTCCCCTTCCTCTTAAATGACAAATGAACCAGATTAGTAAGGTTTTAGTCAATATCTATTCAGCCCCATTTCACTCATGCAAATTATACTTTTCTGGGACCAATTTGAAAATAATAATGAGAGATCTATGGACCTTCATTTTCAAGATCTCAGTTGGGAGCAGTTTTAATGCACAAGTGGGTCCAGGTAACCAAAGTCTATGTGCCCTTTACTAAGACTATCCTGAAGCTGTCAATGAGGATTACCTCTCTCCATGGTTCTTACTAAAGATACAGTCAGTAATTTTGCAAGTTGTTGCCTGAACACATTATAGGATTTTGTGAGGCCAACTTGATAATGACTCTAAATGTCAGTAGACTACTAAAATATTTTCTGGGATTTATTTGAGAACTTCAATGAAATGATAGTAGTGATCCTTTTCCATTAACCCTCGCTATTAAACTAATCACATTTTTGTTATGCAAAATTCAGGATGCTTCTGAATCCAGTGAGTGGAATTAAAATCAAACTCTTAAAACTGCTAAAGAGTTACACTTCCTTAGTTTGATGGGAATTCAAAAAGTAATGGTAGCTGTAAGGTTGAATAATTTGATCTTTATGTGTCTCTTGTCCAAAGTCTACAAGAACAGATTGGACAAACTATACATAGCACCATATTAATATCAAGTGCAAAAATTGGTTTTATCAGGACTGTATTACAGCTGTGCATGAATTATTGGCATATTTTGGTTTATATCAAAAGGACCTCCTGATTCGTCCCTTGCTAAATTAGTAGAATTGAAGAAATAATATATGGTCCTTGTGAGATCTGTGAAGAGGGATGGTATGTATCCTGGCAGCAATTAGTTCTGGCAGCCAAGGATAAGAGTTCATCCACTGCCTTTTGGTGAATCATAGCAGGCCATCAGAGGAATGATTTACTCTCTCCAGTTAGCAAAGTACTCATGGGGACTTGGGAAACATGCTTTATGGTTTCTGTTGCAGTTTTAGCATCCATGCATAAAATGAATTCCTTGTTTATTTATTAAGATCTCTAACTACCATGTCAGCCATAGATCTTACAGCGGGCTACCATGAATAAAACAAATTATATTAAAATAAGTAAACGCTGCTCTTTGAGAAATAATTAGGCTCTAATGGACTCTGAAAAGGTTGTGTGTGTTTTTTTACAGTGCTTCTAATTATGTTTGTTTTCTGAAATTACACAAATCACAAATGTAGTCACTGTATTTCTGACATGAAATCAATTTTAAATACTGTATTTGTTTCTGCCGTATCTACCAAACCTTGATGCCAACCATAAAAATCCATTGGTAATTCATCCTTCAGGAAGTCAACCTTTAATTAATTAACTAATCCAAAATATACTGTTCCTGGTATTTGTGTAAAATGCAACCTAATTAATTCTCAAGTTGCATACCTGTGAACTATAAATGCAGTATGGTTTTTATTCCTATTTTAATTATTAATACATTTTAAAGCAGGTAGCAAAACTTGATTTAAACTCTAAAATGTTAATGATGGACTTTAAAGTGTATTTTAAAAGTATGAACAGATAAAGAATTTAGATCATGAAATAGTCAGCCCTTATACTTTAGAGTATTTGGATTTATAGATTTATCTTCTTTCATACTGTTCAGAAACATATCTAAGAATTATTTAAGGTTATATCACTAAAACTCTTTTGTTAGATGGATTAAGTAATAAGTCCTCTTCCACCTCCCTGGCAAGTGAAATTTCCTTTTGCACTTCTGAAAATGTTCAGAAGACAGAGCTAACCAGGAAATATACGTGGCTGAAAAGTTACAGTATTTGAAAGGAAGCATATTGTATTCTGATATATTCTTTTTGACAGATTTCAGCGGTGCTTAACCTTAATATAGAAAATTAACAGCACCCTTTTTCTGTGGGTACATATAGGAAGCAAGTACCGTATTTTTCAGAGTATAAGATGCACTGGAGTATAAGACATACCTTAGTTTTTGGGGAGGAAAATAAGAAAAAAGCTGATTGGCAGGTGGATTGGCCTCCTGGAATACCCCCAATCAGCTGTTTCCAGAGGTGAATTTTAGCCACAGGTACCTTGGTTGTGAGCTCTGTGCCTTGCTTTTTTCTTTTTGCTTTTTTTTCTTCCTCTGAAGCAGAATCTCTGAAGCTCTGTTTGGGAGCTTCTTTTCTGAAGCTCTATTTTTGGGCTTTTTTTCTGAAGCTCTGTTTGGGGCTTTTTTCCCTGAAGCTTCATTTCTGATGCTTTTTTCAGCCTCTGAAACCTCTGTTTGAGAAGCTGGGCAGGGTTACATTCAGAGTATAAAACGCACCCAGATTTTCACCCTCTTTTTTTGGGGGGAAAAAGGTGCGTCTTATTCTCTGAAAAATACGGTAATTATCTTCTTATAAGTATTGACTTGGTAAAGATCAGGGTTGTTTCACAACAATTTTCATGCTTTGTAATTCTTGTAATTTTTTATGTGATTAAAAATATTCTCTATTTCCACATTTGAAGTAAAATGAACTTTTATAATTTTTCTCATTTCTAAAGCAGCTAAAATTACAGTGAAAATTAAGTTTTAAGTTTTATTCAGAATATGTTTTAAAACTGGTATCTCTTTTTTTTCCCCTTAGTCATCCATTTAAACTTTTTCTTATATGTCTATTAAAATAAAGCTGCTTTATTCACTGTAATTCCAGAAGGAAAGGAGGGAAAATGCCCTGTCAAATGTGAATCTTGTGAAAGGAAATCTTGAGTTTTAAAGCTATGTTCAAACTGATGACATTGATGGGTTTGGAACAGATCACATTCTTATAATATTGTGGATTAGCCTTGATTAATCCTTACTGTATTCTATTCTTTGTAAGCTTTGTGATGTTCTTTTTTTCTTAAAAGAAGATTAGTTTTCATTTAGTTTGGATCAGGATGGAAGTCACATTTTTCTTCCTAAAGTTCACTATTAATAAATGGCATTCCTTTGACAGGTCTTTTGTTGGGTTTATTATAGTTGCTTGCACTTCTCAGAGGAGGTGATAGAGCGCTTTTGAAAGCCCAATTCTGAAATCACCTAATTCTGAAAGCCTTTGAGATGGTGCTTTTTTACTAAAATAAACGGTTGGATGAGAATCCAAAGTAAAACTTCATGTTATCAGATAGCACATCACTCCATCACGATTAGCCTTAAGTATTTCAACATAGGGACCTTTGTCACACAATATAAAAAAAAATACTTTGTAAAGACTCCTCCGACTTCATGTTTTGAGTTATGTACTTGTTTTCTATTCAGACCACTAAAAGATTCTTCCAATTAACATTCTAATCTTTTTTTCCAAATTACAAATTAAAATAGGAAGCAAAAAGTGTTCATCCAAATGTATAATAATTACAAATATGTATACAGAAATTCAGATTTGTATATTTAAAAAAATTACATGTAAGTGATACGTGAAAATGACTTTGAGAGAAGAAGGGAGGTGCCTTAGGAAATGATCAGATAAAAGTGTGATGGGGGAGCTCCCAATTGTGAAATCAGGGGTGAAATCTACTTTACCTTCCTTAGCGGTTCGGAAGTGCACACGCCACATGCACAGAAGGTAAAACACATTACTTCCTGGTTAAAACCAGGAAATAATGACACCTGGGTGGGTTTTGCTCCGCCATCACTACCAGATCGCCGAACCTACCGGTCACAATCGCTACTGGATTGTGCGATCCGGTCCAATCTGGGAGCATTTCATCCCTTGGTGAAATGGTTAGAGAAAGACACTTAGGAAGGACATACCCTAATCAATCAGGCAGTTAAAAGGGCAAATGGAAGATTTGTACCTTCTACTTACAAGATTATGTGAGTGTAATATAATAAAGTAGAATTAGGCCATCTAGTTGTGCTTTCTGTCTGGTTTACCTGGGAGTACTGACAAATTGATTAATGTAGATAAATTAGATGAGATAGATGATAGATAGATAGATAGATAGATAGATAGATAGATAGATAGATAGATAGATAGATAGATAACAAAGTATTTCATTTATTCATTGGTCACTAATAATTTTTTTTAAATGATGCAATTTACTCTTTCAGTTTCTGAGTTTAAATTAGTCATTCAGTTAATGCCTTTCCTAAATGATTTTTGCAACTTTTCCTGAAAGGAAAAAATGCTGTACAAAATAGAAAGCTAGTTATAATTTGAGGTTCCAAGATGAACCTTTTTTCCAAGCAGTGAAGATAAACATAACAAAATATATATTTGAAATAGTTATGAATTCATAACAGATCTTACTCCGTTATTTATGCATATTTTTCTTTTATTGCTTATAAATTTGGCTGCATGGTTTAACGTACTGAAATATTCCCTCTAATGGCAAACTTCATATTTGGAACATTTAGCAGTCTTTTTTCAGAGCGGTTTAAGAAAGTAGTTCCAACATATGTTATTTCAGATAAAAATATCAAATATTCTAGCAATGAATTAACAGAACTATATGGGCTGGATTGAAAATTAGAACTTGGGAAAATAATGATCCAAGTGCCTAACCTTTATTAAGTTCAGTCCTCTCCAGTCTTATAAATCTTGATAAAGTCCCTGAAGGAGTCTATCAAATTTGCATAATAATAGTTCATCTGTCTTAAACATAAGATTGAAATTGGAGGCTATGCTGTTCCTATACAGTAATGTTAATGGGAATAAGTTCTGACGTAATGTCTCATAAATAGCTAATAAAGAGATCAGTAGAAGGCATGAAACAGTGTCATTAGCAAGCTAACTTTTTATGGTAGATGGTATTGGAAGAAATTATTCTTTTGTAGGATCACTATATATGTAGAGAGTAAAGGATGCTGAGGGCAGCCTTGTTTCGTATTTAAATAAAATGAAAGCATTTAAAATGAGAGTTAAAATGATAATATTTATCAGTTACATTTATTTACACTTTTCTGGATATATGATTTCTGGAGGAGAAATATATTTAATTATACTTAGCATAAGAATGCTAATAGATTTTCACTTCAGGCGTAGACATTATTAGCAATGATTGTAGTAGCTTTCAGGATAGGACAGAGATGTTGGTGCTCTGTGTTGTATGCCCCTAGTGACATTGTTACCATTTGGCTAATTTTCATAAATTCAAGTCTCAATACCAGATGAATTGGGAAAAGAAATCTCCTTATTTTCAAAAAGGGAAGGAGGAGGAAGATCCAGAAAACTTTTAATCTATCAGCCTGACGTGTATATTGGCAAAATCCTTGAAGATATTACTAAATGGGGTATTTTGAGTACTTGGCTCAGAATGCAGTAATTAACAGCCAATAAAAACTGACTTATCTCCCTTTTCAACAGATACTAGTTAACATGATCCAGGAATACCATAACTTGATTTTGGCAAAGCATTTAAGATATATTCATTAATAAAATGGTAAAATATGGGCTAGATGGTAAAGAAATTGGAAACCCTGTCCTACGAGGAACATTCAAATGAATGCGGAATGCTTAATTTATAGAAGAAAATATTAAAGGAAGATAGTATAACAGTATTCAGATACGGTTATTATAAAGAGGAAGTAGGCCATTGTATCAGAAGGCAGGGGGCATAAGCAGTTGATTGAAACAAAAGATTAAATGTAAGTAAGAATTTCTTGGTGGTAAGAGCTGTCAACCAGTGGAATAAGATGGTTCATAAAAATATGTATTTCTTCAATGGAGAAACTTCAGACAGAGTAATCTGTGAATTGCTTTAGAAGATTCTGTGTTGAGCATGATAACTTCTGAAATCTCTTCCAAGTCTATGATTCTATTTCAATAATATATATAGAAAGCTTTGATAATGTGCCATTCATTATTATGTCTTCAATCTGCTGTTACACCAGAGAGCTGATAGTGGTCATTACAACTCCTTCTAATCACCTATCCTAGTTCTGCACTGTTTTTACCATCCTGAAGAATTGGGCATAACTGGTCTTCATTCAGTATGGGATATGTTGATATCCCACTTAAATTATGATACAGATTTGTGCTGTTATTACAACTGAGGGAAGTAACAAATTATATTTCTTTATGAAAGAAGGCACAAAATTTTTAAAAAATGTTAAAGGTTTCTATGAAATTAGGATTAAAGCTCAAACGTTGATGGACACTTAATTTTTGATTTGTTATTATTTGCTTTGGAATTTACATCTGAAGACTATATTTAATAATTGTACTATATAAATTTCTTCCTGCATTCACAGTAAAATGTATTGTGCACTATTTCAAGAATGTATTTTAAAATTGCAACCATATGTAGTTGCATGGGTTGTGTTGAAATCATAAATACATTGGTGGTTAGTAGTAGAATGTGGGATGACAGGTCTGTGAAGGTTTCATTAGTGCCAGTATACAAGTTATTCTAAATCTTGCATATTTATAATAATGAAATTATTTATATTAGACAAAGTTGTTTATAACAGTGTTTTTATTAGTGAAAAGTGGGTGCAGTAAATAGTGGGTTCTTAGTGAAAAGTGGGTTCTTAATAAAATGCATTTATTAAGAAAAAGTATGTTGGTTTAATTATGAGGATTAAAAAGAAATGCAAAATTATGTGAAAACCAAATATACATTAAAATTACTGATTAAGGGGAAAATGAAAACTTGGCAAATTTGTCTACTAGAAAATGAACTAATGCATACAGCTTCACATTCATTTTCTTTATTGCTAGTTGGGATGAAAAGTGAGGAGAGGTTGGTTTCATCATAGGTCTAGTGTGGAATGCAACCCTCCGGTTTTTAAAGATTCTACTATCATAATTCCATATGTGAGATTTTAATTACATAACAACCATTGATATTTTTTTTGTACTTTTGAAATGGAAATGAAAACTACAGGCATGATAAATTTCTAAATTTTCTGCAGAATTTTTTAAAATTGTTTTTATTGTTCTGTTGTGATTGCACTGCCTGTTGGGGACCCATAGTCATAATTTATATACAAAAGAAAAGAGATCCTACATTCAAAACAAAAAATACACAGAAAAGAGAATGTAATGAAATTTTCACAGATCACAGACTTCATATGCAACGGACTACATTTTATTGCAATTTATGTCATTTGTATATTGATGTCATTATGTAAACGAGACAAATGACATCATTTGCATAATGACATCATTACACATTGTAATTTACATCACTTTATGTTATTACTTAAATTCTGTAAATAGTGTCATTTTCATTATCATGATGAATTTCCCTTTGATTTATCAAGTTTTGGGAAATAGCATATATCCTTCCCTCTCCCAGTTAACCCATTAAAAAAAGGGTTATCTTGCATGTTACAATTGGAATGCTAATTTTCCTGCTGATGTTGCTTAGGCATTGTAGATCCATTAAAAGGATTCATTGTCCATCATTACAACTTGTCAAGGACCTAGTGTGCAGCAGCTGCCAAAAAAGCCAACACAGTTCTGGGCTGCATAAACAGAGGGATAGAATCAAGATCATGTGAAGTGTTAATACACTTTATAATGCCTTGGTAAGACCACAGTTGGAATACTGCATTCAGTTTTGGTCGCTGCGATATAAAAAAGATGTTGAGACTCTAGAAAGAGTGCAGAGAAGAGCAACAAAGATGATTAGGGGACTGGAGGCTAAAACATATGAAGAACGGTTGCAGGAACTCGGTATGCCTAGTTTAATGAAAAGAAGGACTAGGGGAGACATGATAGCAGTATTCCAATATCTCAGGGGTTGCCACAAAGAAGAGGGAGTCAAACTATTCTCCAAAGCACCTGAGGGTAGAATAAGAAGCAATGGGTGGAAACTAATCAAGGAAAGAAGCAACTCAGAACCAAGGAGAAATTTCCTGACAGTTAGAACAATTAATAAGTGGAACAGCTTGCCTGCAGAAGTTGTGAATGCTCCAACACTAGAAACTTTTAAGAAAATGTTGGATAACCATTTGTCTGAAATGGTGTAGGGTTTCCTGCCTGGGCAGAGGGTTGACTAGAAGGCCTCCAAGGTCCCTTCCAACTCTGTTATTATTATTCTCATACTCATTTCTAAAGATCTAAGTCCCAGAGCTCACTGTGACATAATTGCAAAAAAGGCTTTAAGGCTTTTTGAGAGGAAAGGAGAGGAGAACAAAGGAAAACAATAAGCCAGCTCTCAAGGAAAAGCAGACTTGGATGCTAGCCAGCCCCTCCCTGGCTGGCAAATAAATAGGAGGGGTTTGGGAGTGGCTGGTTGCCACAGACAATCATTCGTTTTTAGGATTCAGCATGCAATTCAGATTTCTTGGCCAGAACTAGGTCTGTTGGGACTAATTACATTTGTTTTTTGTTTAACCACGTGAATAAAAGACTGTTCCTACCCTGTTTGAAAGGGGTTTTTTACTCACGAGTAAGCGGCTTATCATTACTTGCTAAGGCTGGGTTAGAAGATCACCATTCTAATCCCCCCTTTGTGATTTTCCAAAACTTGAAAGTTATTGTTTTAATCCTTAAATTTACATAGAACTTATTTCATCCAGGACAGAAGGAAATTGTCCTGGCAAAATAAAATTTGCTCTGTAGAAGGGTCTTAGCATCTAGACCCTTCTAAAAGTGTCTAGATGCTAAAAGTGGCTCAGTGGCTAAGAGGCTGAGCATGTCAATCAAAAGGTCGGCAGTTAAGT
This sequence comes from Ahaetulla prasina, assembly GCF_028640845.1. Taxonomy (NCBI): domain Eukaryota; kingdom Metazoa; phylum Chordata; class Lepidosauria; order Squamata; family Colubridae; genus Ahaetulla; species Ahaetulla prasina. The sequence continues at coordinate 127,016,002 of NC_080539.1, forward strand.
GGTTCAAATTCCTAGTGCCACATAACAGAGTGAGCTCCTGTTACTTGTCCCAGCTTCTGCCAATCTAGTAGTTCAAAATCACATAAAAAATGCAAATAGAAAAATAGGGATCACCTTTGGTGGGAAGGTAACAGTATTCCATGCACCTTTGGCATTTAGTCATGCTGACCACATGACCATGGAGTCATCTTCGCACAGCACTGGTTCTTCAGCTTTGAAACGGAGATGAGCACCACCCCCTAGAGTCGGGAATGACTAGCACATATGTGTGAGGGAAACCTTTACTTTACCTTTAACATCTAGAAAATCAAAAGAGGAAGTAGATAAATGCAGTATTTTCTTGAAGGTGCTGAACCACGGCTTAGGCAGTTATTTCATCCTTCCTCTCCTGCTCTTTTACAGCTGTTTTACTATCTCTTTGCAAGGATATTATGTACAGACCAAAGTTGTAGCTGATTGTTCCTCTCCCTTGATACATTCACTGGCTCCTCTTTTGTTGCAGTTGGTGGCTCCGCAAAAGCAGAGCCATATTTAGTCCACCAGTGCTGGCACACATACTCTTATCCTCCTCAATATTTTGAATGCATCTGTTTCTTTTATCATTCAAAATCTATTTTAAAAATATGTTCATTTTATGCAAGTTTTTCTATGTCAATTATGTTGTCTTGCATTTCCTTGGTAAAATTTTGTTTACATACAAATTAGACTTGATAATGCAGTGATGTCATTGGAAAAAGAACTAATGCTGAGAAAGGTGAAAGGGAAGAGCAAGGTGGATGCACTCAGTAACATTGACAGAAGGTACACCACTGAAATTGCTGATTCATCAAGTTAGGTGAATCAAAATTTACCTTTAGAGTTCCTAAGAGATGATAGAGAGTTCGTGCATGTAATTATTGTCATCATCAATGCAGTGATCTCCTTACATTCAAATCAGCAAGAATCACAGCAATCTTGATAACAGTTATCATTAAGTTCACAATCACTTCCCATCTACCAGTTACTCAGGTTTTCAACACTTTTATTGTGATCAAAATACACATTTCTTCAGACTTTTTCAGATTAATTGAAACTACAGTACTACAGCACTTTCTTTTACTTTTCTTTTCTTATGTCTCCCTGCTTTCATTCTCCATTTTAAGATATCCCTGAGTATGTTGTTCTGGGGATTTACATAATTTAAATTGCTTTTGAAGCAGTTGTGTTGACTCTTCTTTCAGGGTTCCTACTAATTTGGTACTGTATCCTCTTTAATACAACCAAGAACAATTTCTACAGTTTATCCTGTCCTTTTCTCTCTTTCTCATATTTATCATGATAATTCTATGCTATTGTTTCATATAGTTCCATAACATTTCACTTATTTCTATTTGCCTTTTAAAATGAAGCACTAAATTGCTATTTGTGGATTAGAGACTTCTAGCATTTCTACTTATCAACCCTAATAGTAGTTCAATATCAGTCTTTGTGATTTCCATAAATATTTTAGCCATTTCAACTTCTTCCTTTTTGGGGACTTATTAACTATCTATCAGTCTATCTTATCCTATGGTGTGTTCATATATCCAGAAGGAATTAATATGTGCTATTGAAGAGGTATACCTATAGCAACATGCATTGCTTTTAGTTATTTAATAGTATTGTGTCTGATTGGTTCAATTATTCCATCGTTTTCACAAGAGATTAAATCTTTGTCTTCATTGTGATGCACTCATGAATGTTAATATTGATCTTTCATCTGCAAGAATTGTCATTTTTCCCCTCAGCAATTATCATACAATACTGATTCCCTTCCTGAATATTTATTATGTGAAACTATTCATTTAAAATATTACAAGGGTAGTTATTCTAGCCTTATAAAGTTATGCTAGTAAGATTGGAAATAGGTTGATCCCATTAAGACTAAAATGTGTTCTTAATTCTTCTAGGTCTCGTTTCAAAAACTTCTTCCATTAATTAGAGTTTTGGAAATTAAAGAAATGAAAGGAACAATGAAGAAATTTAAAAAATGTTTCAGCCTGTTATTTTCTTAAACTGCTACTTTGAATTTGCAAAAATAGAATATTTAGGTAAAACTATTGTAAAACCTGCAGCCATATCCCCACCCCCCAATAAGTCACGTTTTGCTTTTCTAAATTAATACTTGAAATATTCTGCTATATGGCACTAAAATGGGCTAATAACAATGTTAAGAAATAATTAGATGAATAAAAATTAAACTAAAAATCTAAGTTTCACTTGCCAAAATAATTTATAAGTATTTCAAAATAAATAATAGGCCCATTGTGGGTATGGTAATGTCTGACACTAAGTCCACAATAACACATATTTGTCCAGAACAGGATGAAAAAAAGACACAAAATGGAACATAATGAAAAGACAAGGTTAGCCTGTAATATAGCAGCATCATGATCTTGTGCTAGATATTAATCCTGTGCTAGCATGATGATATAATGATTATAATGTGGGAATTATATCAGTGTCCTACAAATGATATGACAATTGTATGTAAAGGAACAATGTACTTTAAACGATAGGAATATGCCTCTAGATAGCTTCCTTTAAGATACATATAATTAGCTACAAACCTTCTATAGAAAAATAGCAAGGAAATACACTAATCAAAAGAACATGCTCAGAAATTTCCTACCCAATAAGTTTTAGTAAAGGACAGTAGACAGAAACATGCAGACGCAGCCATATTTCCAAGGACACAATAATTGCTGAAAATACCCAAGGCAATCAAGTGATTGGCTTGTCCAATATAAATAGATTGGTAACATACAGAAAAAACATCTGGAAGAGATCTAGTGAAATGCTTTGTGCAGACTGGATGCTAACACAAATTTGTTTATTCTGTCAGTTGCTGAGTTATCTGTGGAATTACAGGAACCACAAAAGTCTTGGTCCTTCATCCTCAGCAGGTTCTTACAAGAGAAAGAATTGCAAACAAATCCCATGATACCTTAAAAATTAATATATTTATTATTCTATAATATTATTATTATTATTATTATTATTATTATTATTATTATTATTATTATTATTATTATTATTATTATTATTATTATTATTTCTTTGATTTTTATACCGCCCTTCTCCCGAAGGACTCAGGGCGGTGTACAGGCAAGATAAAACCAACAATACAATATACAAGTTAAAATACCATTTAAAAAACTTATTTAGATTAGCCTGAAAATTAAAATTTGCCGTAAACTAAAAACCCCGTTTAAAAATTAATAAAATTTCACATTAAAAAATCCAATTTAAGCCAGCCCCGCGCGGATAAAGAGATGTGTCTTCAGTTCGCGACGGAATGTCCGAAGGTCAGGTATTTGGCGTAAACCCGGGGGAAGCTCGTTCCAGAGTGTGGGAGCCCCCACAGAGAAGGTCCTTCCCCTGGGGGCCGCCAGACGGCATTGTTTGGCAGACGGCACCCTGAGAAGTCCCTCTCTATGGGAGCGTACGGGTCGGTGGGAGGCGTGTGGTAACAGCAGGCGGTCCCGTAAGTACCCAGGTCCTAAGCCATGGAGCGCTTTAAAGGTCGTAACCAACACCTTAAAGTGCACTCGGAAGGCCACAGGCAGCCAGTGCAGTCTGCGCAGGAGCGGTGTTACATGGGAGCTACGCGTAGCTCCCTCTATCACCCACGCAGCTGCATTCTGGACTAACTGAAGCCTCCGAGTGCACTTCAAGGGGAGCCCCATGTAGAAAGCATTACAGTAATCCAAGCGAGAGGTAACGAGCGCATGAGTGACTGTGCATAAGGCATCCCGATCAAGGAAGGGGCGCAACTGCCGAACCAGGCGAACCTGGTGGAAGGCCCTCCTGGAGACGGCCGTCAAATGATCTTCAAACGACAGCCGATCATCCAGGAGGACACCTAAGTTGCGCACCCTATCCTTTGGGGCCAGTAACTCGCCTCCGACAGCCAGCTGTGGCTGCAGCTGACTGAATCGGGATGCCGGCATCCACAGCCACTCCGTCTTGGAGGGATTAAGCTTGAGCCTGTTTCTCCCCATCCAGACCCGTACGGCTTCCAAACACCGGGACAGCACTTCAACAACTTCATTGGGGTGGCCCGGGGTGGAAAAGTACAGCTGGGTGTCATCAGCGTACTGCTGGTATCTCACCCCGAAACCACTGATGATCTCACCCAACGGCTTCATGTAGATGTTGAACAGCAGGGGCGAGAGAATCGACCCCTGTGGGACCCCACAAGTGAGGCACCTCGCGGTCGACCTCTGCCCCCCTGTCAACACCGTCTGCGACCGGTCGGAGAGATAGGAGGAGAACCACCGATATACGGTGCCTCCCACTCCCAATCCCCCCAACCGGCGCAGCAAGATACCATGGTCGATGGTATCGAACGCCGCTGAGAGGTCTAATAGGACCAGGGCAGAGGAATAACCCCTGTCCCTGTCCCTCCAGAGATCATCCACTAATGCGACCAAAGCTGTCTCCGTGCTGTATCCGGGTCAGAAGCCGGACTGGAACGGGTCTAGATAGACATCTTCATCCAGGTATTGGGGTAGCTGTCGCGCCACAGCACTCTCTACAACTTTCGTAACAAAGCGAAGGTTGGAGACTGGACGATAATTACCCAAAATAGCTGGGTCCAGGGAGGGCTTCTTAAGGAGGGGTCTCACCACCGCCTGTTTCAAGGCGGCAGGGAAAACCCCTTCCAACAAAGAAGCGTTGATAATCCTCTGGAGCCAGCCTTGTGTTACCGCCTGAGTGGCCAGTACCAGCCAGGAAGGGCACGGGTCCAGTAAACATGTCGTGCCGTGAAGCCTCCCCAACAACCTGTCCACGTCCTCGGGAGCCACAGGGTCAAACTCATCCCAAATGGGCTCAACAAGACGTGCCTCCTCTCCCTCGCTTGGATCATCCCAAATTCGGTCCAGACCGTCCCTCAGCTGAGCGATTTTATCGTATAGATAACCACTAAACTCCTCGGCTCGTCCCTGCAAAGGGTCATCCCGCACCTCCTGATGTAGGAGAGAGCGGGTCACCCGAAACAGGGCGGCCGGGCAGTTATCTGCCAACGCAATGAGGGTGGAGGCGTAAGAACGCCTCGCTTCCCTCATTGCCACTAGGTAGGTCCTAGAATAGGACCTAACTAGTGTCCGATCAGCTTCGGAGCGACTGGACCTCCAGGTGCTCTCTAGGCGTCTTCTCCGGCGTCTTCTCCGGCGTTCATTTTAAATCAGAAATTGTATCACACTTATTTTTTTTTATTTTTTTGCTCCTGTTCATATCTCAGCTTTCTCCACTACTGACATTGCTTTGACCAAGACAATATCCTTGTATAAACATTGCACTGGAACTTTGTGTATATAGCTTCTCTACATGGAGAATATTAGAGGAGCTACTCAGAGTGCCCTTCTGGTGAATGAATAGCAAATAAATGAAACAAAATGAAATTAATAAATAAAATTATCCCGCTTGTCATCACTGTGCTAAACAAATAATTCCCACAACACTGTAAAGCTATTTACTAAGACGGTATTACTATTATTATTCTCCTTCCTATTCTCCTTCCTATTATCTCTTTCTACTTATGACTATAACCTTGATGCTTGTATCTTTACAATTTATATTGTTTTATTTAGTTTCCTAGTATAATTTGGTTGCTTATTTAGTATCCTATGACTAAGTGTTGTATTTTATGATTCTTGATGAATGTATTTTTTTATGTACACTGAGAGTTTATGCACCAAAGACAAATTCCTGGTGTGTCCAATAACACTTGGCCAATAAAAGAATTCTAAATTCTAATTCTAAATTTTTTTGCTTTACGTCAGAAGTGTCCATAAGAACCTGTAAGTCAACTTGTCTCAATATGAATTCTTACAGTATATGGAGAAAAGCTACTGAGGGACAAAGTAGTTTACAAATATATAATTGTTTACATTGAAGCAGTGGTGGGTTGCTACCGGTTCTACCTGGATTGGCAAACCCTTAGCAGCGGTGGCGGGAGGCTCCCCCCACCCATGCCAGACGCTTCTGCGCATGCGATCGCACGTGCATGCACAAGCAAACCAGTAGCGATGGGTTTTGAAACCTATTACTGCATTGGAGGCTTAGAATGAACACAACTAAATACTTTTCTGCATAATTCTTTTTTTCCTTATTTTTATATGTTCTCTGGTTTTCTGTTCAGGCTTGCAGGATTGGAGTGAATCCCATTTTGCCACAGTATTTTTATAGTACCATTAATAAGTTGCATTGGCCCAATTTTAAGGAAGATTGCACATGCATGACATCATGCACCTGCATACAGTTGCCTATGCATATATTAGAGCATCCTAATCTTCACTCACATAATTGTATATACTCTGTGTGTGTGTGTAGAGCACAATAGCACTTAGATTTATATACCACTTCACAGTGCTTTACAGCCCTCTCTAAGTGGTTTACAAAATCAGCATATTATCCTTAACAATCTGGGTTCTCATTTTAATGACCTGGGAACGATGGAAGGCTGAGTCAACCTTGAGCCATTCAGAATTGAACTCCCGGAGTGAGCAGTGAGTTAGCCTGCAGTACTGCATTCTAACCACTGCGTCACCATGGCTCTTATTCATATATATTGAGAAACCTAATAGTACACAACGATTTTTGTGATTGAAATAGGCAGTCTCTAAATTTGAGAAATTAAAAAAAAAATGGAACAAGATATAGAGAGTGAACTCAAGAAGACCTCTTCACTTCAGAGAATGTACAGCTTGGGGAATAAATTTATTGCAGCTGCAGTCTCACTTATGAATTAAGTGCTGTACATATTTGAAGATGTACTCAGGCATCAGGTTGATAGTTCTCTTTGTAACAAAGGCATTTCTCTGTAGCTTCGTTTCAAGAATTCTATCATGTGTCTGTAATTATTTTTGACAAAGCTACTTCAATTCCTTTTTCAGTCCATTTTTGTATTCGAAAATGACAGTAACATAGGTGTTGAAGAAAATTATATAAGATTTGTGAATTGTGACATTGATAGGAATATTGACATTCCCAAATGAATGTTGAACATGCCTGAATATCTATCTATTGCATTTTTTTCCACACAAAAGCAACTTATGACAGTTATTTTTAGATTAAATATATTTTCTATACTCTGAATACTTGCATAAAACATAAATTAAGCATTTGAATCTTTTCTGAATCTTCTCTCATTATATTAATACATATGGGAAAAGTCTGTGATAATTAATTTTATCAGCCTTTGTTATTCCTTTTGCATCCACAGGGCACACGGTATTAGCTATTATTGGGTTGGAGGGTTATTGATTTAAAAAATTGAACAAAATGGAAAGCATTCCATTCATGGCTGAATATGTCAGATTGGCAAAAGAACAAGGTATTCAAACAGAATGAACCAATATCTACTAGATAGGAACACATTTCACTATCTCAGCTGCACAGGATATCTGGCCTAAATAATAGGCTGACACTTCTGAGGTTTGTTAGACAAGAGTAGAGCTATTGAAAACTCAAACCCACAACAGGATGAAATAGAATATTTTAAATGAAAAACATGATGGCTATGAAAATATATCACTGGAGTTCTAAGTTTTTAAAGAAGGGAATAAGTGTGACAAACAGGGACACCAGATCTTTGAACAATTCCCAAATGAAGCTAAAGAATTAAATAAAAAGGCTGTTCAAAAACAAATGATGAATACAAATGCATTCTGTTAAAATATCATGGGCATACTTTAGGCAGGATCTCACATTTCAAAGCTTTTCAAATGAAAAATTAAGCAAGTTATGAAACATTTCTAATTATAATCAGTTAAGTTTAAATTTTTAATAGATTTTGCTTTATTAATTTAAACCTGGCATAGATAAAATATAGATAAGGATTGAGTGGTACATCCCTCCGTTATATTCAAAAAATACATAGGGGTTTAATTCCCACCCACCCCAATTGTTTAGAACCAAGAAGAATAAGTGACATTGTTTCTAAATTAAGCTGTTGATATGGTGAAAGGATACTTTGAATAAATGTATATGAGGGAAGAACAACAATCTCAGTTTTTGAATTAAATAAATATTGTAGGTCTCCAAACCTATCTTTTAATTTCAATCTACATTAATATCCCCAATTCAATCCTGGATTTGGTTCTGTTCTTTTGTTTCTAAGCTGGTTTCTAATTAAATGATGTAGTGTATCAAAAAAGTCAACTTTTTCTTGTTTTAATTTAATCAATTTCATTTTTTTTAAAAAAATGAACTATTTCTTCTAATTCCAACCAAGTAATTAGTTCAAATAATTGCATTTCCTTTCTTTTGGCCTTTAGGAATATATTTAATTATTTGTAAAATAACAAGTATTCAGTTAATGGTTTTATTTGGTGTGTTTGTTTTTAGATAACAATACAAGTTGATTCTTGTATTCCTTATTTCTACTATTCATCAATGTATCAAGAGGATGTTTCTGAGTAAAGTCCGCTAAAAAAATCTCAAATCTATTTTGAAATGAAGCATATATACCCAAGACCCTGATGCAATTTATTGATTAAACATTTATTTATTTATGCAGATAGTTTATGTATTTCTTTTCAATTTTTTTTTAAACAAGGCTAGATAATATTCAGTGAAATTTACAAAGCAGGTACTAAAATGTATGTATGTATGTATGTATGTTTCAAGTATGTATAATATCTATGGTTTTCAAACATGAATTCAGCTATAATATATTCTGCTACAATAATGAAATATTGAAACTGAGAGTGATAGAGTCAGGGGAAAAGAGAGAACAGTCAACCATAATCAATTGAAAACTTGTGGGAAGCAGAAAGCTGTATCATTGATTACAGCTCAGTCACAATCAAAATTTGAATAATGTGATATATGATTTACCGAATTCTATAATCATACCAGGTTGCACTTAATATGAGCCAGGGGTGAAATCTAAAAATTTCCCCTACTGGTTCTGTGGGTGGGGCTTAATTGGTGGGTATGGCTTGGTGGTCGGATGACTGGGTGGGCGTGGCCAATAACAATAAATAATAAAAATAATAAACAAAGTATACAAAACAATAAGAGCTACCAAAAACCAACTTTCACACTTTATACACACACAACACAACACAACTGACACACACACACACACACAATTCCACATACAGCTTTGTGAGATTTTGTGTGTTTGTGTAGTTAGAGGGAAACACTACAGAAACACACCAAATCTCAGAAATCTACACAAATATTTTATTTTATTATTTTATTTATTTATTTATTTAGATCGGGGTCTCCAACCTTAGTAACCTTAAGGTTTGTGGACTTCAACTCCCAGAGTTCCTCAGCCAGCAAAGCAGGTAGATTCAGTTGCTCACAAAGATGGATTTTAGGCAGGCAGATTTAGTTACTAGCTGATGCAACTGATTACAGTAGCTGAAGTAAAGCATGGCTTTGCCAGCCTGAAAGAAGCAATAATTATAGGTAAGTGAGGTGGGGTGATTGGGTGGGCATGAGTGGGGGCTCTTGTAAGTGTGGGCTGTTAAAAAATGATTTTAAAAGCCTGTGATGATCAGGAAACTGATCTGGGATCGCCAGAGGAAAAAAAGATTTTAAAAGCTCCTCTGATGATCCGAGTTGAAGTTCCCTCATCAGCCCAGAACTTCTTAAAATAATTGTTTTAACAAGCTCTTCAGCTGAAGAGCTTGTAGAAAACATGTTTTTTAAGGTTCTGGTGATGAGGAACTCAGCTGGGATCGCCAGAGGAGCCTTTTAAAACTTTTTTTTTACAACCTCTTTGGCCGAAGAGGTTGTTTAAAAAAAAGACTTTAAAGCGTCTGACGATCTCAGCTAAGCCGCGGGATCATCAAAGGCTTTTTTTTTTACTTTTAAAGGCATGTTTTCGGCTAAAGAAAAACTGCTTTTAAAAGTAAAAAAAAAACCCTCTGATGATGGCACGGCTCAGCAGGGACAGGGGGCGGGGCTGGGGATTTTTGCTACCAGTTCTCCAAACCACCAGCTGCCATCGCTACCAGATCGGGTGAGCCGGTCTGAACCGGGAGCATTTCACCTCTGATATGAGCTAAAATTCAATTAATGGGGGGCTCATGCTTGCATAGTTGAGCTTACTGGTTTATCATTGGAGTTTTAGATGCTATTACTTCAGCCTGGTCTTGTGCTAAATGGCCAAAAGAAAGATTCCTTCGAATTGAAAAACATTATGAGTGCCAAAAGGAAGAGGCTCTTTATTATAGTAGAGCAGAAATTTGATGTAATTGAACAGAATGAATGTGGTTATAGCAGCTTTAAAATAGAACAATATATTGAAATGCCAATACATTTTTTGTATTTATTTTGCTTTCTATACTACTCTGCATCTTTTTAAACAATAAATTACACATATAATTTATTTTTATCCATTACTATAGATTTTTTTGTTAATAAGCATACAAAAACTTTCTAAATTTTTCATTGCCTATTTCCATCATACCATAAAAGATTAAAGTCCAGAATTGTATAACCTGTTTAAAAAACAAACCGGTAACAAATATATGGGGGGTTTTGTGTGTTTTTAATCCTATGAGCAGCCCATAGTTGCATAGTGAATAAACATCCTTAAAAATCAAAGATATTAAAACAAATGAATGAATGATGTGATGAACATTGTAACATAACTTTAATTACTACACACACACACAGACACAACTGAAATCAAGTCAAAGTCTGGCTAAACTGTAATAAGTATGATTTCTTTGGCACAGCCAGGTTTTTAATGTCATTGGAAGATAGAGTTGCCACTATGTTATGTTTCTTTATTTGAATTGCAAGAAGCTTTTTCCCCAAATAAGAATCTTTTTTTAGTGTGCTCTTCTAAGTCGTGTACTAAGACTAATGTAGATGAGTAATGATGCAGTCAAAAAAAATGAACCAATGATCCTATACAAATCGCAGGAATGGGGAAAAGACAGTTTGAGTTGTTCAGCATCATTCATTTCTTTTAAAAGAAAGGTAAGTTCCAAACAGATTCTTCATCAGCTTTCAAGAAAGACTCTTACTACAGTGCAACTGGATTTAGATCAGACATTTTTCAGGGATGACATTAAAAGGATTGATTGTTTATCCTAGAATGCTCCATCATCATGTTATATCCCCATTTGCTAAGGCTCTGAAAAGAGGAAAGGAGATTTAGTGGTCGGATTAGAAAGAATGGTGCAACTTTAATCGAAAATAGAATTGCTGCCACAGCACGGATAACAAGTGAGACTTTGGCAGTGATGAGCTCTTTCCTTCTTAAGGAATTGTAACCCTTCTGAGGCCCCTTTCAGCTTTGTGATTAATGGATTCATTAGAAGAGTGGTTTGCTCTGTTTTGCTATATGTAAGATTTACAAGGTTATGGTGCAAAAGTATTGTTAAATAGATTGCAGCTTTTAAAACTGCATTACTTGAAAATAAAATAAAAATAAAGAAGGACTTGTATTTGGTTTGATATTTTTTTTTACTCTTGAAAATATTCTTTATGGATAAGAGTTATATTAATTCTTACAATACTTGTAAGTTAATTATAGTAATTATATTCTTACACTATTGAAAAGTTAATATTAAATGTATAATTTAGTGTAGATTAAAATTAAATTATATTGCAATAATATTGATTATATTGTTACCATATTATTAGTATTATATACGTTATTCATTAAACGTGAAACTCAGTCAAATGAACATTCAAAAATGCACCAGAATTACCATTGACTGGTGCTAATGGTTGATACGGGTTGCTGTCAGCATCCTAGGTATTAACGAAGTACCTTCTTAAGATATACGATGTTCCAATTACTGCAGTTTTTTGCAGTTTTGCTGGTGTTAATGTAGGAAACTGCAATTTGTTGATGTATCTTATAAAATTCTTGGACATGGTACCAAGTGCCCCGATGACAATGGGTATCACTGTAACATGTTTCATCCATAATTGCGTAGATTCAATGGCCAGGTCACGATATTTCGTGATTTTTCCAGTTCTTTTTCTTCACCTCTGGCATCTCCTGGAACTTCAATAATGATGATGATGATTGAAATTGATATTGATATTAATGATAATATTAATATATAATAAAACATATAATATCGATTATATTGTTACCATAAAAGGGATGCGGTGGCTCAGTGGCTAAGATGCTGAGCTTGTTGAGCCAAAGGTCAGCAGTTTGAATCCTTAGTGCTGCAAAACGTGGTGAGCTCCCGTTTCTTGTCCCAGCTTCTGCCAACCTAGCAGTTTGAAAGCATGTAAAAAATGCAAGTAGAAAAATAGGGACCACCTTTAATGGGAAGGTAACAGCATTCCATGCGCCTTTGGTATTTAGTCATGCCGGCCACATAACCACAGAGGCATTTTCGGACAGTGCTGGCTCTTCAACTTTGAAACGGAGATGAGCATCACCCCCTAGCACTTATGGGCGAAGGGAACCTTTACCTTTATCTTTATTGTTACCTTAAAGAATGAATTATGAATTATCTTTATGAATTAAATTCTTTATGGTATTCAGTACATGCTATATTGAAGTATACGTTCCTAATGTGGGAAAACAAGCTTGTTAGAAAAGGAGAAAAGATCTCATATGAAGTAATATTATTTTTTTTAATGTGGAGTATTTCTATTATATAGTTGTCATATTATTTCTTTATTATATATGAACATGTAATATCAATGTTCCTAACAGAAAAACAAATAAAAATGGATTATGTCTTCCAAGGATTTTTTTAAAAAATGTAAATAAATTGAGCAAATCCTGGAAAACACAGAATTAGGATAAGATTTATCAAATTAAAATCTAAGATATTCATATAGATCAGGGATAGTCAACCTTTTTATACCTACCGCCCACTTTTGTATCTCTGTTAGTAGTAACATTTTCTAACTGCCCACCAGTTCCACAGTAATGTGCCGTGTATCGTCGTCTGTGCATGCCTCTCGCGCATTGTGGATTGGGTTGGGGGAGGGTGCTGGGTACCAGCTCTGCTTTTCTGTTACAGCTGGGTGGTGTGGGGGGAGATATGCAAGCTATTCTGGGACGAGGCTCTTTTGTTTGCGGTCGCACTATAGCGCCATTTAGTTTCACTTATGTAACGTAAACTAAATTTATGTGCAGGTGATACAAATAGTATATTTTCATAAATTTAAATTGTCACAGGGAATTTTATGAAAAATATTTAAATTTTTAAATAATGCTATGAATTTTTTTTAAAAAGTCAATTAAATTTAAAAAAAAAGGAAAGTGCTTCAGTATCGGACAAAACCCCTACCGCCCACCATAAAAGCTGGAATGCCCACTAGTGGGCAGTAGGGACCAGGTTGACTACCACTGATATAGATCAAACACTTTTTATAATGAAATATATTGGATAAACTATGGTATTTAGCAACTTAATCTTATACAGTATGATTTGTATGCATGTTTGTGTGTATTTAGTTATGTGTGTAGATATAATATAAACAACCAATTATTTCTACAAGTTTTAGGGAAAATACTGAAATGGGAATGCCCTGAGATGGGGAATGGGAATGCCACTATATATGAATCTAACAAATAATACATGACATAATTACTTAAGGCTGCAAATCATAACTACAGATCATTATGATAAAATTCAAAATATAATTTTAGAATGAAGAATGGATATTGTCTTTCATATATGGTACCACATTGCCATCATATGTAAAAACTATGAGACGTACTTCTGTAGTGTTAGGACTCAAAAAGTATAACAATTAGAGTGATTATGTGACAATGGTGATAGTTATATAAATTGATGTTTCTCCAGAATCAAATTATATTCTATCCAGAATTTGATTTACCAGATGTTTCTTCACATTCATATTCTTGTCAATGTATTCTATTATAAAGTTGTTCTGAACTGTCTACATTTGAATATTATGTCTCTTAGATTGTGAATGTAAGAGTCATGTCCTTACTTTTCAGGAATTTGTACACTGAAATTCAATGGAATAAATGTAAATTTCCTCTTATTTTTGCTTTATTTTATTTCTTCCTAAATCTATAGTGACAGCTGGATAGCTTCACTTTTTCTGGTTACCATTTTTTTCTCCAATTTTTTAAAACCCATCTTCCAGTGCATCATAACAAAGAATAAGATGCACATTAGGGATAGAAAGCAATAGGTGGATAAAAAGGTTTTTTCATTGTATTATTCATTAACAAATTGCTACTAAGAACCTTAAACAGGTATTCTAAATTAGTCCCATTTATTCTTTACTTAGATGTCAGATTTTTGATAGTCAGAAACTAAAGAAATTCTGGATGCTGTGGCTATGTTTACTTCTAGTATTCAGTCCACGCTTCAGTTATTCCTGTGAAAGCTGACAGAATCAGTTGTTATGTTAGCATTAATGCCTTTAATGTGATCTACTAGCAGAGTTTAGGAGTGGCCTATCACTAAGAATTGTTTCTTAGTTTTGCATTGTTTAAGGCTAATCAGAATGTTTTAAAGGAAGAATTTGCAAGTTCTTTTAACTTCCTCAAACAAAAGTAGGAAATTACTGATTAAATTTCTTTTCCTTTTTAAGGTACTGCATGTAGCTAATTAAAAACAGAATAAGATTGTTAAACACATGTGTGAGTACAACTTGTCCCAAAACTGTCCGTATAGAGTTTTATAAAAAAATTATTTTACAAAAGAAATAAATATTGGATTTTGGAGTACTATTTCAACTTGGAAACTGACTTTTGTTAATTTCTTAGTACTAAACTGTACTGTAGTAGATCTTAGATTAATAAATATGGGATTCAAACCAAAGCCATTTTATTCATAATTGAATACCATAGTGCTTACATAAATTAATTCAGAAATTAACAGTACTGAATGTGTACTACATAATATACTTTGCATGCTGATCAGTTGTAGATCCATATCCATAGGATGACTTGAGTAGGCCATCTTGTGAGCACAGCATTGCAATGGTTTTTAAATATGTATCTTTTGACACATGTAAAGAACAGGGAACATGATAAGGTCACCAGAACAGGCTACATTGGGATCAATGGGTTGGGATCATTGGGTTGCTACTAGTTTGCCCTGGTTCGGACAAACTGGTAGCAGTGGCAATGGAAGGCTCCGCCCACCAGCCTGGATGCTTCTGTGCATGCGCAGAAACATTGTGCGTGAGTGCATGCGAGCGCATGAGTGAACCGGTAGCAAACTAAATTGAAACCCACAACTGATTGGGATCTATCTACCCACCCACCATAATTGTGTTTGGGAAAAATTAAGATTAACAGTTGGGTCAGACTTATTGGAGAGCTTAGTGTACTTTCTTGCTTTCACTTTTAACAAAAACTAGAAAACTGGACAAGAAATGCATGGCATCTTTTCTCATGTTCAAATGTCATCTGAATAGTCAGGATCAGTGACAATGGAAGCCTCTAGCATAGGAGTCTCCAACCTTGGTAACTTTAAGCCTGGAGGACTTCAACTCCCAGAATACCGCAGCTAGCAAAGCTGGCTGGGGAATTCTGGGAATTGAAGTCCACCAGGCTTAAAGTTGCCAAGGTTGGGCCCCCCTGCTCTAGCATGTCTCAAATTTGTTCTTTTCAAAGTTGAAGCAATTCAGTGTATGGATTCTTTGTCTTACTAGTTTCTCCAATAGTTTAACAATTTCATGTTTAATAATCTGATATTGTGGTAGAATTTGCAGGTGAAGTAGAGGAAGAGTTAAGAGACTGGCTAACCTAGGATCTTTGTTGAGGTGGGAGGGAGGGAGATATAACTCCTGTCCACTTCCCCCCCAAATTCCTGATGTGTTTATCTGGTTGTTCTCAAAAGACTGTAGTTAGGCTGGTGAAAATCTTGTAAATAGACAAGTAGCAATACACATGCTTCTCTGATCAGCTCATTGCTTTGTTTTTGTTCCTTGTACCTGACAATTATGAAGTATACCCATTCTCAATTCCTGCTTTTTGAGGATCCATGAGGTAAATTTAAATGTATTTGGCATACCGGTTGAAGTGTGGCATTAAATGTTCTATGGGATGATGGGTTTGCCCTTGAACAATCACAGAAACATTCCATCTGGTCCTTGTTGGAAAGACTTCTTTGGTACCCAAGGATTTCATACGGAAGATGCAGTTATATTGTGTGATAGTCTTCCTGAACTCGTTTGTAGTAGGTTCATCATTGCTATATAGATTGAGGAGTTCATTCAGTAGAGGTTTCAAACTGACTATCCCAACCTTTCTTTTCATATATTACAAATTGGCAGCATAAGAATTCATGACAGTGAGGGCAGAGTTTGACCATCATCAGTAGAAGTATTACATTTTGCAAGTAATACATTTTGCCTTGCTCTGTGTTGAAGTCTTATTATTGCAGCCTGGTATTGCGGTCTTGAGGAATTCTCAAAGTAATTAGTGATTGCCACATATTCTCGAGTTGATCTTCCCTTTTGTCCATCATCTTTTCATGCCTCCTCAACTTTACCTTTTCTTGTGATTCTGGAGATGTTCCATCCTCCATTTCATCTTTCTTCCTCCTTTCTGCATCCCATTGAAATGTGGGTATGCCATTTTTTACCATCACATCCTCCCTCTTTTTCCATAATGTTGTATATTGCCATTCTCACTTCAGAAGAGTTTGGAATCTGCTGACTTCTCCAACTAAGTTGTAGGAAGCTGTCAGATATAATAAAATAAGGTCATGTGACCTGAGGGCTAGAATGGGACTAGTCTCTCTGATCTCAGATGACTGAAGGAAAAACCAGTCTATGCTCAATTTCAAAGTATCAAACACTTAATAATGAAACAGGATGGGCAAAGACTATAATAGTGGTATTGACACCAGATAGATCCACTTTCTACATACAAGGGCCGCGGTGTGGCTCAGGCTGTAAGATAGCCTGTTATTAAACACAGCTGCCTGCAATTACTGCAGGCTCGAATCCCACCAGGCCCAAGGTTGACTCAGCCTTCCATCCTTTATAAGGTAGGTAAAATGAGGACCCAGATTGTTGGGGGGGGCAATAAGTTGACTTTGTATATAAATATACAAAAAGGATGAGACTATTGCCTTACACAATGTAAGCCGCCCTGAGTCTTCGGAGAAGGGCGGGATATAAATGTAAATAAATAAAAAAATCTGCAGCCACAGCAGTTCACTTGGTGAGTCAGCCCAGCTTCCCTCAGAGGATTGTGAAGAAATATAGGAAGATGCAACATTATGCATGTTCCTGAAGTTTTTAAACAAAGATAGGTTAAAAATGCATGTGCATGTTTGTGCGCCAGAGAAAGGGCACATAAAGCAATAAAAAGATCAAGGCCTTTCTTCATGCACCTTAAAGTTGTTGCTTCTTTAAGAGTCACATGATGAGTCCTTGCTGCTGGTTGGGGGAGGAAGGGAGGAATTGTAAACTGTCACCGAATGTTGAATGTGCAACAGCATCCAGTAGTACTGAAATCAGTCACAAACTTTCCCAAATTTCATTCTTTCACGAGTCATGGGATTTTGGACCCATTCTGTAAGTTAGCCCACTTGAAGTACCTTGGTTCAAAAATTGTTGCCCTATAATGCACCATTTTGCCCAATTAAAGCTCATGACGAGAGTTTTAGAAGTATATAGACTTTTTTTTGGCAGATCAAAGGAATGATCTGCATTAACTGCAGATTTCTCATTCCTGACCTAAACAATGCTATGTGTATAGCAAACACAATATGCCATCCCTATATCATACCCCAAACTAAGCAATATGTCATTTGCAGTTATTGCAGAAGATCTGATATTATTTACTATGTTTTTCTTCATTCAAATTTAAATAAAATCAACTATATGGAAACATAATAATTTATATTGTATTGTATATAAGATCTCTTCAATATATAGTAGCATATGGAATGCCCAGGAAAAGTTTGTTATTCAGTTCAGCAATGTCTGGGCCATCATTTTTTAAAAAAAATTTATATCAAACATCCATATATGTAATTCAAAGTGGAATTTTAAATACTTTACAACAGTGGGGTATTCTATGGAACTGAAAAATTGTAGGTATTATCTTTATATAATTGCTTTGATGATAGCAATTAAAACACTTATTGTGTAGCTTGATATTGCAATCTTATTTTCTATATATATATTGTCATTGATACATATTGGAGGCTCTCATATTTGTGGTTCTCTGACTTACTAAAATGATAAAAGAATTTGTGTGATTGCCCATGAATAGAGCTAATAATTTTATTAAGATTAGCATTGGAACAAGAAATAACTATTCAAACTTTAATGATGCAGTTTTAATCAATATGTCACAATATAGATTTGTAGTACTGTAGCTATCCATTAGCCAGCGCTGTCCGAAGACGTCTCCGTGGTTATGAGGCCGGCATGACTCAACGGCAAAGGCGCACGGAACACTGTTACTTTCCCACCAAAGGTGGTCCCTATTTTTTCTACGTGCATTTTTACATGCTTTCGAAACTGCTAGGTTGGCAGAAGCTGGGACAAATAACGGGAGCTCACCCCGTTACACTGGCTCTTCGGCTTTGAAACGGAGATGAGCACCGCCCCCTAGAGTCGCCAACGACTAGCATGTATGTGCAAGGGGAACCTTTATCTTTTACCTTTAGCTATCCATTGGGGAGCAAATCTCAAATTAACTTTTGACACTGCTTCTGCCCAGACTGATCAGTTTTGCTTTGGTTTTGGTTTTAAGGGGGAAAAAAACAATGTGATCATGTATTCTAAATTTTTCATGATCACCCAAAGTATCATAAAGAGTTTGAGAACTCTGGATCTGGGAAAGACTATTTGTGCATCGTCTGCCAAGTATTTGTTTGTCCTCTTCAATAAAGTTGGTCAATTTTCATGTTACTCGTTCTCTTTACATTTCCTAGTAAGGAAAATGAATTCATCTGGTAGTTAATGCATAAGCATAAACATTAGCTCAAATCATTAATAAGGTTAGAAATATCTGTCAAGCATAATGAAAAACCTAGCAACTATATGTAGAGTTCTAGTTTTGCAAGCTTGTACATAAAGTTTTCTGTTTCTAGTCCAGTTGCTATTTATGTCATAAACCATGATTTAATACAGTCATGACTTAATATGTTGTGTGAATTTAGTCGCTAAGGAATCAGAAATGCTTGCTGAACTAGTACAGTTGCATTCTTTTTCCTTTCCGCCTCTTCCTTATTGGATTATAAATATTTAATTTTGTTTTCTTAATGGCAAACTCCATTTCACACACAGAGAATGTCATAAATTATTTATGTTTATTGACTGGTTGGATTATTGTGCATATAAATATGTGTCTGAAATATATATGGATATGGATAATAATTCAAAAAATGTTTTCAATTGGTTATTAATTACATGTTCTAGGCAATCTACAAAAGTTTTAGACAACATTTCAAATTATAAAGTAGACCAACTTTTTAGGATGATACATTAACTCAGCCATGAAATTCTATAGACACTTAAACTATTCTTTTGCCAAATGTGGGCTTTATTGGCAGAAGATTCTTAGACATGACTCAGCTACATTAGCCTCTATTTCAGACAACAGTGAAGCCATATACAAACAGAAGATTTGCACAATGCAATACATAGAATTTTCTTATATAGGCCTATGTTCCAAGATTTAAATTTCAAACATTTTCCTCCTACATTTCTGAATCACTTAAAAGCTGTGGGACATGTCTCATTTCTGTTGACATAGCAGTTCTCGCTAGTCTGGAAACTACCATCTTTGCTTCACCATCTATGTACCCTATGCAACTAAACAAACAAAAAGGAAAAAGATTTTTTGTGTTCCTTGCACAATTAAAGAAAAAAAGAAGGAACTGTAAGTCTGTGTTATTTCTTAATAATACCTGCAATTTAAGTTTTTATGCAAGCACTTATGCAATAAGATTTATGCACTTACTGCTGTATTAATCTGCATAGCTGCCTGAGCGGTTTCCAAGTAAACTAAATCTCTTTGATCATTATGCAGTGAACCACCAGATATAGTAAATGTTTGAACACATGCATGCTTATTTTGGGGTAAGTTTCATTTGGGTCACTTGAGCTTGATTTAAAGTATGAGAGTGATTGGAATTAATGATACCTGCAATCTTATTCCTAAATGTTTTCTTTTAAGCTAGTATAAGAAAATCCATTCCTTTAGGTTGGGGGAAAATGTAGCTGTTCCCTCCATTACAAACAAAATACTAATTTGTATCCAATTCTGTCACGGTACCATTATTGAACATCTGTCTCTAGGATAAATAGAGGATGGTGGCCATTATATTCTGTTTCATAAACACTTGGCATTCAAAATTACATTGCTCCATACGTGAGAATTTAAATATAACTTATCCTGATAGATAATTTCAGTTTAATTATCCTGATAGTTGTATTTCTCATTTTTTCTTGTATAAGCCAATGTTGTTTCTTCCTTTATAGAGTGGTTGCATGAGATTCATTTTGATAATACTGGACTACAAAAGAGATAACAAGATTAAGCCCTTGATTTAAAATTTATTTTTAGTCTATTTGTTCAACTTTGAGTTGATAAACAACATATTAAAACTGATATAAAGGTTTTCATTATAGATAATGATTATATTCAGCTATACATGGCATATGAAAAATATGAAGTCACAGGTCCCAATTTACTAGTGGGTTTTTTATTCTACTATAGTGGAAAGCAAGATGCTTCATCCCATATCCTAGTTAAAACCATGGATAATTACAACTTCCTTGTACTTCAGCAGGACTCTTTTCAGCACTATAGAATAAAAATAATAACAACTTTTTTTCTTTTGTATATTTAATATAGTGCAAAATCTATAACAACCAATTTATCTAATCAGCAAATCCCAAAGTCAAAGTTTCATTTTTTCCCCCTTAAGCACAAAATTGAGAAGCAGTTTCCAAATAGAAACGAAGTTGGATGTATTCTTTTTTTATTATTATTAAAGGGGTTAATTTGGCCTTCTTTGCTAATTTCATCAGTTTTCCAGCCATTCTTCCATTTTAGGAATTAATGTATCCCTCCATAAAAGTATCTGGTTTGAGTTCTATATTCATTTTGAGAATCTTCTGTTTTAAAATATGAATTTTACCCTAGATTTTTTTTTTTGCTTTGTCGCAAATCCACCAAAGATGGTAAAAAGTTCCTTCTTTACATTTTCAACATATATTTAAAATAACTTTACACATCTTCAACAATTTATCAGGTATTAAATATCAATGGTACATCATTTTATATATTTTTAAGATTATAGTCCAATATATATTTTAAACTCTTCATTGACTTATTTTCTCATTGTTATCATTTTCTCCATTTTTGGCCATGGCATAGCCCAGAGTTATTCTTGGAATTTACATGCCCCTGCCACCAAGGTTCTTTGTGACAAGGTTTTTGGTAAGATTACATTGGATTTGGTGTACTGGGGGGAAGACATTTTTTGTTATCTCCTCACACCAAGGCAAGGCAAGCTTCTGCATTATGCTAAGTAGAAAAGGGAGAGGGAGGGAGGCTAATTGTTAGAGGGTTCCATAATTTCTATCACTTGAGATCTTAGCAGGCTTTGCATGGTACACTGAGTGCTTCTATTCAAAAATGAGCATAACAAGACCCATTTTGCAAGGGATTCTTTAAGGGGTGGAATAGCTTGAGCAGTGCAGAAATTTGGTTCTTTTTGCTCCTTAGAAACCTCTAACTGTCCTAGAATAAAATATTTCAGAATTTTTAGGGGAGGCCTGGAGATACAAGAAAGAATGCTAGCACAAAATGTCCCTGAACTTGTTCTGAAGTATTGGATCTTTGTCCTGTGCTTTGTTAAATTGAAATGAAAGTAGATATAACCAATAAAGTAGATATAACCAATAAAAAAATGCAGTATTTGGTTTCAAAGTGGGCAAAGATTCTTTGGATCCAGACTGGGAAAATCAAGCTGTAATTACTTATAGAAACTTCTTTCCTGTGTTCACATGGTGGCCCTGAGGACTCAGGAAAATATGCAGTTGAGTTAAGAAAGAACATGCTCTCTCTATAATGCCTTCTCAGTTCAAACCTTTATCCACTTAGATCTAAATACTTCTAATTTCTAGTTGTGCTTATTTTATTATTTGGCTATATGTGTGGTGATTTGCCTTTTCTCCACATAGTAAGCAAATTAAATTAACTTCCTCAGTTGTGACCTGCTCTGTAAAAAGGCTAGCACAAAGATCCTGAGATTCCATAGGATCTGTGGCAGAACTCTCCATTCTACCCATATTAGCTGTCGCTTTGGCCTTAACAAGGTTTTAAAGTACACAAGCTGTACTTTATTAACTTATTACATATTATGTTTGCATTATAAGATGCATTATCATCATCTAGCTATCTAGTTATCATCTATCTAATCTATCATTTTATACTAGAGAAGAGGTATCAGACAATCTATTTAGAATAAACATTGAATGTATGTTTGGAGAAGCATTAATAGTTCCATGTGAAACTGTCACAAAAATTTTATTCATCAACATAATGAATATGTAACCCTCAATTTTTAAAACAAATCTGAGATACAGTTTCACTGATTTAGATGCTGTTTCTCAGCATATTTAGGCATATGCTTCTGGCCTATAAAATTTGTGACAGGTATGTTTGCAAAACATTGATTAAATTTCACAAGTATTTGGAAACAGATATTTTAATGATGTTATAGTTCCTGCTACAAAATTATAACCTTGAACATAGCAATTTCAGTTTCAACAACTCACTAATGATTGTTTTCTCTTGGTACCTAGATAGCCTCTTTGTAATTTGCACAATATCTGACTGCATATTTGTCTTTTTTCCCCTTTTCCTCAGTTCTAGTTCATTTTAGGTCAAGCATCCCAGAAGTAAAACAAAAATATATATTTTTAGAAAGGCTGAAATATATCAAAACTGTTTCCAGAAATTGCTTTGTAATAAATACAATCATTATCACATGAACCTGCAAACACTGGTTTTATTCTTCAAGCATCTTATTTTTTGCTACTATGATTGATCATAAGGATAGATATATTTAAATCAGGATGGTATTTCCAGTAGTAATATAAAATACTGGCCCATATTCCATGACTAAAATCCTTGAAGATGACATCTTTTTGTGACTGAGGAGATAGGAACAACAAATTCAATTACAGAAAGCCTTCTCTGTCATTACACTTGTCTGCTTCCATAGGAAATGATTTGTAAAATGTGCTTCAACTTTCCCTCCCATAAATCTTGTGGTTATAATTGACACTTGTCATTGATGATAGATGATAAAAGAAAAAAAGAAAGAAAGTAAATGAATAAACTCTCTGGAGGAAAATATCTCTATATGAGAAGTTATATTTAGAAACTTTGGCTCCTAAACATTAGATTTTAAATTTTGTGGAATCTCATGTATGAGATTTAAATTGGATCCAAACACTGCACTAAAGGGTTTTTTTTTCTGCTTTAGTTTTTCCATTTCTTGCACATAAGAAATTATACATTTTGTGACTTGCATGTCTGAATTTATTTATTATTCCAGTGCAGGAGCTATAAATGACATTATAGTCAGCAGTATCATCTATCAATTTAAGGTTGCTTTATTGCTGACTGATACCTGTGTTGAAAGTTGGGAAAAAGGATGCAACAGAGTTGGAAGTAATATTTCAATCAAATATTAAACAAAACAGAACAATACATAAAACAGATATATTAAAGTATCTCTTGGAATGGGCAAAACTTGAAATATGGATTCAAGTTTGCATATAGGTTCTTTCTTTATTTGTAATATTTTTTCAGTAAATTTATAATAATTTATTTTTAATTAAAATTTTATGGAGTCCCAACTGGCTCACAGTGACATAATATTATTCTTGTTTCTACCTGAGGAGTTTTAAATAAAAAGTGAACATGATCAGGATAATGAGATAAATAGGATTATTTACAGTGGACATTTTAATATATTTTATGAAAAAAATATGCCAATTAATCAGATGAGATGAATAAAAATACCTTACAATTTTAACCCTGATTTAGAAATGAATTGAGGCAACCACTGTCACCAACTATCTCCAAGGAACAGTAGATAATTTAAGAGTTTTGTATCTGCAAAAATTAATGATTGAAAGCTACAATATGGTAGCTCCCACCTACCTACATTTCATGGTGGTTGCTCATCTTTGTATATGTATATATATGTATAGGATGCTGAAGCAGTGTCAGGATTATCACACTGTAGTTCATAAGCATAATGAACTAACTCGGACCACTAATGAATGTATCAATCTTTTAGCATAGTCTCTCTATCATGTAATAAGTTAACAATAATGGATGTTATTAATCATTGAAAAGTATACATTTCTATCCAGTCAAATTAATTTGCTTGATTTTAGAACTTTTCCCCCATTTCTGTCATGAATTGTTTGTAAATGATTTAAACGCTATAACCTAAATGTTACACATAAATGAACGGTGTAAGATTTAGTTGTGTCATCCTTAGACCCCTTTCAATTTGCATACCGAGCAAATAGATCAACAGATGATGCTGTTAATATGGCTCTGCACTACATCCTACAACATCTTGAGTCTCCAAAGACCTATGCAAGGGTCCTTTTTGTAGACTTTAGTTCAGCATTCAATACCATCATTCCAGACATTCTTCTAACTAAGCTAAACCAGCTACAGGTACCGGAACAGACTTGTAAGTGGATCACAAGCTTCCTAACAAACAGGAAGCAGCAGGTGAAGCTAAGCAAGATCACATCAAATACCTGTTCAATTAGCACAGGGGCCCCCCAAGGCTGTGTGCTCTCCCCACTTCTCTTCTCTCTGTATACCAATGACTGCATCTCCAATGATCCATTTGTTAAGCTACTGAAGTTCGCAGATGACACAACAGTGATTGGTCTCATTCGAGACAATGATGAATCCGCATATAGACGAGAGGTCGAACGACTAGCCTTGTGGTGCAACCAAAACAATCTGGAACTGAACACACTCAAAACCGTAGAAATGGTGGTAGACTTTAGGAAAACCCCTTCCATACTTCCACCTCTCACAATACTTGACAACACAGTATCAACAGTAGAAACCTTCAAATTTCTGGGTTCTATCATATCGCAAGATCTCAAATGGACAGCTAACATCAAAAACATCATTAAAAAAGGACAACAAAGAATGTTCTTTCTGCGCCAACTCAGTAAGCTCAAACTGCCCAAGGAGCTGCTGATCCAATTCTACAGAGGAATTATTGAGTCTGTCATTTGCACCTCTATAACTGTCTGGTTCGGTTCTGCAACCCAACAAGAAAACACAGACTTCAGAGGATAATTAGAACTGCAGAAAAAATAATTGCTACCAACTTGCCTTCCATTGAGGACCTGTATACTGCACGAATCAAGAAGAGGGCCGTGAAAATATTTGCAGATCCCTTGCATCCTGGACATAAACTGTTTCAACTCCTACCCTCAAAACGACGCTATAGAGCACTGCACACCAGAACAACTAGACACAAGAACAGTTTTTCCCCGAAGGCCATCACTCTGCTAAACAAATAATTCCCTCAAAACTGTCAGACTATTTACTGAATCTGCACTACTATTAATCGTTTCATAGTTCCCATCACCAATCTCTTTCCACTTATGACTGTATGACTATAACTTGTTGCTGGCAATCCTTATGATTTATATTGATATATTGATCATCAATTGTGTTGTAAATGTTGTACCTTGATGAACGTATCTTTTCTTTTATGTACACTGAGAGCATATGCACCAAGACAAATTCCTTGTGTGTCCAATCACACTTGGCCAATAAAATTCTATTCTATTCTATTCTATTCTTCCTATTGGACTTCTACCTGATGTAAATAACACATCTGCATTTCCTATAGCCAATTTTATTTATTTATTTATTTATTGTAATTTGTCAAACAGAAACAGAAACAGAAATAATATAAAAATACAATGACAGGGACAGTAGGCACATTAATGCGCTTATGCACACCCCCTCTCGGACCTCTTAAGTATGAAGTGAGGTCCGCAGAAATAATTTGTGACTAAAACTGTGAAAATTTGTAGCTGAGACAACTGAATCAGGTAGAGCATTCCAGACTTTGACAACTCTATTACAAAAATTGCATTTTTTACAGTCAAGTTTAGAACGATTTACATTGAGTTTAAAGCGGTTGTTCACATGCGTATTATTGTGATTAAAACAGAAAAAATCATTTACAGGTAAAACATTACTACCTACAATTTTGTAGGCAATACCTAAGTCTGACCGCAAGCGACACAGTTCCAAATTATTGAGACCAAGAATTTTGAGGCTAGTAGCATAGGGAATTCCATTATTTACAGAAGACTTTTCTCATAAAATGCTTCTGAACCCGCTCAATTGTACTAATGTCAGATATATGCTAGGGATTCCAAACAGTTGAACAGTACTCTTAAGATTGGTCCACTGGTTAAACCAAAAGAGCATGATAGATAATTTGTGTTGCATCAAGAGGCTCAAAAGGTTTTAAAATCTTAAGAATTCCTTGTGACTTTATTCCACCTTGAAAATAAAATTAGCAGGTTAGCTGTGAAATAAAGGAAGCTATTCCAGTTTTGCACTTGATTGTCTGTATGTATTTTTTAATATTTGCACTGTTCTTAGGATCTATTTATTTTTATTACAATTTAACACATATATATATAAAGTAAATCATTGGGTTTATTATATGTGTGACTTGGACACACATATAATGTATAATATAATGTATATTTGATGATAAAAGAATTTGGGAAGGGAGGGAGGGAGGGAGGAAGGAAGGAAGGAAGGAAGGAAGGAGGGGAAATAGGTTATTTAGTGTACTGTGGTTTAGCTTAAATAATGTAAACATAAATGTATTCCTTCTCTTTCTCATTCTCTTCTCCTTTTCCTTTTCCTCTCTTTTAATCTCAAAGAAAACTCACACTTTTTATAATTTTGCATTTCTGTCAAAGTAAAAGTTATTATTCCACATTTGTAAAGTTTAACAAATATTTATCCAGTGTTGGCTGGGAGTAGAATTTTGTGTGAACACATCAATATGTGTGAGTGTATAACCATTGTGTATTTGTATTTATACCCATTTTTTAAAGTAAATTTGCTTAGAGAATATAAACGTGAGAGAAAGCATAATATTGTTTTGCTGCTGGTACATTTTTTGAAATGTTTAGAATTATAAGGCAGTTATGGAAAGGTTTAAAAGGTTTTTTTCCCCTAGCTAAATAACAGAATAACATAGTTGGAAGTGACCATAAATTTAGTTACTGCAAGTCCATAGTAGCTGATTCAATTGCAATCTCTTTCTCTTTAATAGCAGATTAACAAACAGGAACAGATATCATTCCAGTGTGTCTAAAATTCCTTTATAATCACATAGAATAAAGAATATTTTCATAAATGGCTCTGGAAGGATCTCTGAAATTTAGGATTACGCTGACAAATGTATATGCAAAGCTAAGCCTGCTGTCTTAAAAGAAGGGTCTGTTTTTTTCAACTAAACGATTATCTACTTATTTCTTATTTATCAAATTTATATGGCCATCCATCTTGGGTATGACTAGATATGACATACAACAATTACTTAAAATGCTAAATATGTAACAACAGTTATTCATTAAAATGTAAAAATAAAAAAGCAAGGTGTAAGAGAGAATAAATGTTTATTGTAGTGATGATTTCACTGGTTTCCTTTCGGATTCCCCTTTCCCACCCCCCCCAAGTCTGATGACATACCAGATTTTGAGGTACTTCTGAAGTATTAACAGAGATGCAGCTACTCTCATTTGTGGCAGGAACAAAGAGAGACTGTTCTATAAGAGGGCTGTAATTTCATTAGATTTCATGGGACATATTGATTATGATTTCAGTTCAAATTTCAGTATTATGTGAACATGGCAAACTATATACTGGTTCCTTCTTTTCTTTATATTGGTAGGGTAGGATAGTTTTCTTGTCTATCTTCGTATTCATACTTGTGTGTATAAATTGAGAATTTTTATCCGGCAAATATAAACCAGAATAATTATGCTACTCTAATGTATAGAAGTGTTGCAATGTTTTCTCATTAAATTTAGCGGTTACACTCAAGCTACAGCTCACTTTGCCAGATGGATTACATTATTCCATATTTATTTATTTTTGAGGGGAACATTCAAGGAGAAATTCCCTTAATGGTTTAGAACTCAGCACTAAAAATGATTGATGGATATAGTGCTTTTTCAGAGTTATAAGTCAGAGAGATAAGGCTATCATTGGGCTATCACAGATGTTATTCCAGAGTATGAAAGTTACCTGTTAGAAGCTTCATACTGAATGCTCCCAGTATCCACTTGTCAGCTTTGATAACCAGAGAAAGCTTAGTAGTAACAGTAGCTTACTTTCAAGTATGGCAGTCCTGCAGTCCTCCACAACCAGTAAAAGAGAAAGGGCCAGATCACTAAATGGAAATTATTGTGGATCCCAAAGCAACACCTGGAGCACCAGTCAGCTGTCTCGTTACTAGTAGAGAGATAGAGTAGTGGAGCTGGTGATAGCGGTGAGGTTTGGAGGCTTCAAGCAGCATGACTTTTGAAGTAGCTGTGGTAAATTTATTGTTGTTGTTGTTTTTTAAATGCTAGCAGGTCATACAAGCCTGCTTAGTGGCCATGGCTTGTATGTTGTGCAACCTGGAGTATACCCTTCTGCCGAGAAGTCCATCCTCATATAATCATGCATAATCATGCATCTGTTTGTCCTGTGATTTTATTCCTTATATCAGTGAAGTGGGTTGGACAGCCATGGTTCCTTCATGATATTTTACTAGAAGAATTCTTAAATCTTCTGCTCAAAATAAAATTCCCTATATCACCAGAGTTGAAATTTTAGGTCTAGATAGCCTCAAACTATGTCATCTATATTCCGACCTATTATTTATCAAAACATTCTACCTGTAAATGAGTACTTTAATTTCAACCATAATAACACAAGGACTATTAATAGATTTAAACTCAATGTAATTTGCTCTAATCTTAATTGTAGGAAATATGACTTCTGCAAAAGAGTAGTAAATGTCTGGAACACTCTACCTGATCCTGTTGTTAGTCTCTCTAATAATCCCCATACCTTTTACCTTAAATTGTCTACCATGGACCTTTCATGTTTCTTAAGAGGTCCCTAAGGGGGTGTGCATAAGCACCCCAGTGTGCCTACTGTCCCTGTCCTACTATTCCCAATTATATGTAATCATTCTATGTGTTTATGGCTATGTTTTGCCTATTTTTATCCTTTTTTTGTGCCAATTTTTTTTCATGTGTCCATGTCTATGTTTATACTGTTACTTGTTTACTTGTACTTGTTGACAAATAAATTATTATTATTAATGATGATGATGATGATGATGATTTGATTGAATCAGGAGTAATGGATCTGATTCATTCTACTCTACGTGATGATAGGTTTGGCCACCCAGTATGATATTTATTTGTGTCTCATCCTGTTTCCATTCTTCGTCTGATAATTGCTCGTACGTGGTAGTCGTGACACCTTCATGCTTACTGTAACATATGCTCGTGCAATTATTGTTGAATGTGAACAACTGTTTGAAATCATCCAGTTTGGGCCATTGCTCTGCCTTGCACTGTGCAAAAAAGCTCCTTGCTTTTTTATCTAAAATTAATTAAGTAACCATCAAATCATAATATTTTGGTTTTAACTACAGTATATTTATTACTTTCTTCCAGTTTTCAACTTGTGGCACATATATGGAAGTATTCTTAAGTTTGCAGGTGGCTTTAGATCTGCAGGGTGCAGTTTGTGCCTACAGGGAGATTGTACTCATAATCTCCTGGTTTCTAGCCTGGTGCCTTAAAAGCAATACTAAACTGGCTTCGTTTTTGGTATTATCACAATTTTTTTTCAGATGGGATGACTTGATTAAATATGCTTCCTTAATTTTGATAGCAGTTTTGTTTAATACATTGTAACTTATTTGTTTGTTTATTAAATCCCCCTGCCAATTTTACCTCAGGAAAACTCTGGCGGCTTACAACATTAAGATTTGCATTTCTAAATACATCTGAGTGTACATCCGTGGG
The DNA here is from genome assembly GCF_028640845.1 of Ahaetulla prasina. NCBI lineage: Eukaryota > Metazoa > Chordata > Lepidosauria > Squamata > Colubridae > Ahaetulla > Ahaetulla prasina. Next base: position 127,046,065 of record NC_080539.1, read on the forward strand.
ATGTACTTTGGCTTTCAAGATGCTTCCCTTCAGTCCTTCCTTCCCTAATTTTACCACTGAGGGTGCACCTGCCTTGTTCTTTTCTCTTTCTTTCCTTCCCATTTCTTCCTCTCTTGACATCTCTCTTGCTGTCTTGTGGTCACTGCCACAGACAGCTGGCTCATCTAATAGTATGCTTTCCTCGGTGTTGTAATTGCCTTTTTAGAAAAAAAGAATCCCTCCCAGGATAAATAACTGTACATAAAATGAATGTAAAATAATTTCAGATTCTTTTTTAATCAGAGTCTTGCTACTTTTCAAAGTGCAGCCTCTTGCATGCTTCCTAAATCCTAATGCAATTCTTAACCCGTAGGTAAATTCTCTCTATATCTCTCAATCCAAGTGCTGGAATGTCTAATATTTTAAATTATGAGATGCATTTGCAACTCTGGAAAGTATGCGTAAACATGTGTATGTTAGGAGCAAATGTAGAAAGAAATGCATACTGTGTGTTAAGAAAGAAATATCCAATACTGCACTATAAAGGAGGTTTGCTTAGGAAAAATATGTTTTTTAGGACAGCATGCATAAATACGTATACATTGGGATAAACATCCTTGAAGAGTTTGCTGTGACAGTGCTGTTACCATTGTATCTTCCATAACCAGGCAGGAATAATACTCAGCTCTAAGAAAAGTGAAACATAAAAATTCTACATTGATATTTAGGGAATGAAACCTTACGTTTTCTTCCTGACAGTTCAGAATCTTTTCTGTTAAAACTGCTATCGCCACAGAGAAGTGCTGAGAGTGCTGTAGAGTGGTGAACTTCATAGTCCAAAATTAAATATCGGTTACTCTTTATTGACAGCTCCATAGACTTACTCGTTTTAAAACAATTGCTCAGAGAAACATGATTCCCCAAAGAAAAACGGTAATGCCTTTGCAGCTATGGCAGCTTTCTATTATTCAGCATTGCACGCATTTTGCTTTCGGACACATTTATAAGTGCAAGAACATCATGAACTTGAACTAGAATCCATGGTGAGGATTTGAAAGAGGACTCCATATTTGTATCCTTGTGCCTGTATTTTTCTTATAAGCAACATTGAAATATATAGAATATTTGGCTATTGGTTTACCATCAAAAATATTCTAGTATCATGTTTTTCTGGTTAATTAGAATTTGCTTACTTAATTTTTGTCATTCTGACACCATCCCTTGCTAGTTGGGACCGATTTGAACAGTGGTTTTGTGGTTTTATATTTTAATTTTAATTTAATTTAATTTAATATTTTAATTTGTGTTTCTGTTCTGGTTTATGAACAATAATAAGGCCTTGCTTGAATATTCACTGCCTTTTAAATGTTGAACTAAGGAAGATGCTTTCTCTTACTTTAATGATAGCAGCACGGCATGGGATTGATCAGTAGTGACATTTGATTGGAGAGATCCAGCACATTTGCCTGTTGTTTATTGAAGTATTTTCTTCAAACAGCTCCCTCGCAAGTTAGTGGTGTAATGAAAGAAAAAGTGCTGCAAAGGAGTGTGGAGCTTTCCTGGCAGGAACCTGAGCATCCCAATGGAGTCATCACAGAATATGAAATCAAGTATTATGAGAAAGTAAGCATTACTTTGAATGTGGGCCATTCTTCTGTTCGTGTCATTGCAATAACTTTCTGTAGCGGACTAACATTTTGTATAGCCAGCCTACAGCCTTAATTTTGGTTGCCATTCTGTATTACTACTGAAGATAATCTTACCCATTTGATTCTATCTTCTCTGATGCACCAAGGGAAGGTAGTAAAATTAAGCCACCATTTTAATGAACAAAAGCTTTGATTGAGGAATTATAGAGGGCAACCTTAGTTGATAATGCCACAAAGCAAATAGTTAGGATGCACTACAGGTAGTCCTCAAGTTACAAAGGCAACTGTATTTCCATCGCTAAACAATGCAGTCATAAAGTGTGATGTCACCTAGCCACATTGCTTAGCAATGGTAATCTCTACTGTCTGTGTTGCGGTTGTTAAATAAACATTGTAGGTTTGTACATAAGCGCCTCCTCACAACGTATTGCTGGCTTCCAACAACCAAATTCATTGGAGAAGTCAGAAAGAAGTTATAAGTTCTAGGTGGCTTTGCAGGCAAGCTGACAAGTAGATAAGTGACTGCTGCTGAGTGGGAGGCCGTGCATAGGTAGACAGGGAAGTGCAGCAGAGTTTGGATGGATGGTTGCTGCTGACAACTAAGTTGCAAAAGGATTGGGGAGATGCAACATAACTCTTGTGGGGTTTAGAGTCATTGCTGCCAGGTCAGAGAGTGTGTCTAAGTGACTGGGCACAGTGAGGCTTGAGGAGGGTATGCGAGTGGCATGGGAACTGTAGTGCCAACATAGTGAGGCTCAGGGAAGGCATACAAGGATGTGTGAGTGCCTAGAATTGCTTGTCACAAGCAGCAAAGCTCAGGGAAAATGTACAAATGGCTGTGGAAGAGCAGTGCAATCCCAGTGAGTCTCGGCAAAGGGGTGCAGGAAGTTGGGTGGCAGGAATACAGAGGAGCTGGGGCAGTGCACAGGGAGGAGGAGACTTATCTGAGTAACTTCCAAACTTCCCTTTTCCCATTGACTTTGACTTTGTGGGAAGCGAGCAAGGAAAGTCAGAAATCTAAAGCAGGTGAGCACAGGAAGCTCAACCATTGGAAGGGCAAGCTTGTTGCCAAGCACCCAGATTGTGACCGCAGAAATGCTGGGACAGATGGAACTTTGTGGTCTGGTCATAAACACAAGTTGTTTAGCGCTGTTGTAATTTCAACCAATCACTGAACAGTGATTGTTAATTGAGGACTACCTGTTTGTACTCTTTACTGTAATTGGGAATGAAGAAAATATTTTGAAATTCATTTACTACTAAAAATTATTGATGAATTATTACAGCATTTAAAAGGCACGTTCTGATATAGTAATATATAAATTATTACAGTATTAATTGGTTAAAACTAGGATAATTGACACTCCAAAATACTTAATTATTAACCATGTTTATAACCTTCGGACTTTAGTGCACTGGATTGCTTTATAAAAGACTTCAGGGTAGAATTATTATAATTTCAGATAATTAACCTGGAAGAAAACCATTGGAAATATAATACCAGAAGAAAGATACCTGCAAGAGAAATTGCAGGAATTGTTCTTTATATATAGGTGGTCCTTGTTTTACAACTGGAATTGAGTCCAGAATTATAGTCGTAAGTTGTACTGGTCATTAAGGAAGTCACCAAATGACCGACCTAATTTTATGACATTTTTTACAGTGGTCATTAAGTAAACCACAGGGTCATTAAGCAAATCCATGATTGTGAAGCAAATCCATTCTCTGCAGTGGATTTTTTTTTTTGCCAGAGACCTAATGTAAAAATGTTTGCTAGCAAAAAAATAATAATTCTTAAATTGCAGTCACATGACCGCAGGATGCTCAAACGGCTGTAAATTCAAATCAGTTGGCAAGTGCCCCAAATGCAATCACATGACCATGGGGACTGGCCATCACAACTTTGAATGGTTGCTAAGCAACCAATCATAAGTAATAAACTGGCTATACTTATTTTCTCTATCCTTGGATATCTATTTAAATCTTGGTAGATTTACCATGGAAAATTGTATTGGATATTAGCTAACTTCTTACATTTAGCTAATTCCTTATAATTTACTAATTTAATAATAAAATATTGTCACAATCTCACAAATCTGGGCATTATGAAGGAAATATAAAACTGTAGTCTTTACAGTACATCAATAATAAATTTAAAACAAAACAAGAAATATTTAACTGGATATCTTCCTACTCTTATTGGGCCTCAGAAGTGTTGGAAGTTCCTCTTACAAAGGAGTATAATTAATTCAAACGCTTCTTGAAATTCAGAGTGGAAGGGTCCAAATACATAGTGTAAAGCTTTAGGGTGTAACTTAAGTTTTTTATTACCTTACATTTTATGTATATAGGCACCCAATACAGCTGCAATGATGTGATAATCACATATGCCACCCTTTGGATGTCTATATCTGAAAAAATCCCTTTGAAAACCCTTATAAAATGAATGGCACTTTTTTTTTTTTTGGAGAAGTAGAAATGATAGGACAGATGTCTTTATTGAGTATCTTTATTTATGATGGTTTAGTGAAAGTTAAAAATTTAGAACTTTAGCATTGATTTTTCTATGAGGTTATTCTTCTAAATATAGATTACATTCATATGGTGTAATTCACATAGTCTTCATCTAGTCACTGCTGCATTTAGTGTCTGTTCCAAGTTATAATGGTAATTAAAAGTTTTGTAGCCAGTCCTTGCAGTTACAACCTTTCCAGGTCTGTAAAGCAAAGCAAAGATGAAGTAAGATCATAAACATATTAGTAATTTCACTTAGCAACTGCTTCATTTAATTACTGTTTTCCCCTTTCTTTCTTTCTTTCTTTCTTTCTTTCTTTCTTTCTTTCTTTCTTTCTTTCTATTTCATTCCATTTTTCTGCATTTTAGAAATAATTTGGAGAGAGTAAAATTCATTTTTTTCCCTTTAACTTTCAATTCTGAAACACTGCCTGATGGCTACTGTGTGTTATATTCTCTGTGAATCAGACAGTTATGGCTATCAGTGGCATCTTATCAAACATGAATAACATTGGATGAGATTCAATCCTAAAGCTAGAAGTAGTCCACATTTTTCATGATGAAGAATGTGAAGAAAATTTGCTGATAACTTAAAACTGGATTGGATGACTAATATAAGCAGTTCCCAAATTAGCTAATCCTTGACCTATGTAATTTTAAGGTTATGAAACTAACATGGCCTGTGGTAGAGAATGTGAAAATCAGCTTAACACAAATGTTTTTTTGAAAAGACAGAGTGAGCCCCACTAATAGCATACCTATTAGGCAACTTTACTATAACACCACTGAAAGGATTGACTGAGATAACACTGCAACCCCTGTCCCAACAGAGTCTGACTTGAAGTAGATACCAAACCGTTTAACCTACAGGAGCACCTCAGTTTTGGGTAGAGAGCCAGATGATACAAAGTAGGTTTGAAGGGGGTGGGGAATATATTGTAACACTGTTTATAAGTGCCATATAGATTTAAAGCCCCAAACTCTTTAAAGCACTAATTAGGATTGATCATGACCTTTTATCCAAATAAAGTTAATGTTGATAACAGCTTCCTGTTTAGAGTCCATTTTTACACAATTCATATGATACTGTATTTGACTTCTAGAACTCCTGATTCTGTTTTCTCTTGGCCAAGGCATCTATCTTACTTTCTTGGCTGGGTGAATATGAATTGTTAACACACTACTTAGCATTTTGTGTGAACTCAGCCACAGAATATGCTAAAATGAGAGTTATTGTGCTTTAGATGGATTTCTGTCTTATTCCTTTTTAATATTAAATAATAAAAATGAACCAATACATTTTGTAACTATTTGTAGTTTAATATTTTTGTAAAAGTAAATTGATATTTACTAATTGATATTTAAGTAGAAAACACCGTTTTAATTTGACCATCAAGGAATGTTCAAGCATTTTCTTCAGATATTTTTTATACTACAGAATTGTAACAATTTTTTGATGTACAGTAGATTCCCTCAGAACTGTACTATCCTACTCTATACTACAGAACTGTAACAAAAATGTTGGTGTAGATGCCCCCAAAGAATATAAGTTCCTACATTTTTAAAATGATGGATAATTTAAACTAAAGATAACTGCACATATAGTATATTATTAAGACCTACCTTTCTTGGGTTTAGTGCAGAGGTGAAATGCTACTGATTCGCTCTGGTTCGGGTGAACCAGTAGTGATAAAAACTACTAAGTTGGGCGAACCGGTAATAAAAAAAAGCTATCGGTTCCTCCGAACCAGTATTTCCAATGATCAGCTGTGCTGCACGGTTTAGCTTTACAGGAAATTCTACTTTCTAGCAAAGCTAAATCGCGCAGCACAGCTGATCCCTCCCTCGCTGTTCTACTTACCTTCCCAAGCCTCCTTTTGGTGCGCACTGCGCATGCACATGCAGCGTGTGCAGCCAGCGAACCAGTAACAAACCGGTTCAGAGTTCACCATTGGTTTAGTGTGATATACATAAACCAACTATCATAGATTTACTGTCAATGACTGATTTACTGCCAATTTTTATTTTTAAAAAAATGATCTAACTTCAATAATTTAGTAAATTATTGCTAAAAATTAATTTAACAATTTAGGTACAAATTCACTGAAAAAAACGTCTGTGGCATCAATTGTATATAAGCCTTGCATGAGGTTGTTACCCTGTAAGAAAATTTTACTTATCCCCTTCCTTATGTATTGTATGGGAAATAATAAGAATGCATCAACCACCAAGAAACCTTTTTAATAGAAGAAAACAGATGCATATACATTTAAATGCACATAGACCGTTCTGGGTCATTGTCTGTCCTATTAAAAATAAAATGAAGCATGCTTCTGCTTCAGTTAATGTTAAGCTGTTGCTATCAGAGGTGTTCTTCCACCCATAAATGAAGTCAGGTAGAATGAGCTTTGTAGAGTCTGCAGAGCTGAAATAAATAATTGTTATGATTTTTCTAGGTAGCTGAAAAAGAACATCTTATTTCCTAAGAGTAGGGAGGAACGTGCTGATTCCTGAACTGATACTTCACAATATTTGAAACTGATTGATGAACAAGCGAAAGTCCGCAGTCAAACAGGCAATGATTTTCTCTCTTCACTTTTATGAACAGCACCATGTGCTTCCCATTTACATTTTGTGTTATTTTAAAAATCTCCTTAGTGAAATGACATTATGTTATGCCGCAGCAGAGTCTCTGCTAAATTCTTTATGCAGGAGGAAAAACAAAATCTCTTCTAATAAATTGAAATAGGGTGCCAGGAGCCAGCTGTCAATTATTGATACAAAGCAAAATGAAAATCTGAAAGTTAAATACCACTCAATTGTGTATTTATGTTTGCAGGACCAAAGGGAGAGAACTTATTCAACAGTGAAAACCAGAGCCACTTCTGCTTCGGTTAATAATCTGAAACCAGGAACTGTATATGTTTTCCAGATTCGTGCTTTTACTGCTGCTGGCTATGGAAATTATAGCCCTAGATTAGATGTTGCTACACTAGAAGAAGCCACAGGTAACACTTACTTACACTTTTTGGCAATTAATATCACCAAGGAAACCCAAAACTTATAGCAAATTGGTAGAATGGAAACATTTCTGCCTTTCTCAATTATAGTCTCATTTCTCACTTCTCAATTAAGGTATCAAGATTTCCTCTAATTTAACTTGAGGTTTTACAAGCAAGGCTTAAGTCAGTGCAATTATCTGTCTTAGAAAATATATATATATTAGGGCTGTTGCTTTTTGCTATGAATTCTTCAATAGAAATTTAAGGATTTTTTAATAAATCATAAAACAACATACAACACAAAATTATTCAGTGTCTTGAGGCTTTTTATTTTAACATGCCAGATGATTGGATGATATTTTTTTTTCACATTCAGATCATATGATTAATTCTTCTTGAATCCTTCTGATATCAATAATAGTTTCTGGGTAGAATCTTTATTGCTGGCTCTTAGCATAACATCTTTTCCATTGACACTGGATATATTTAGGAATTATTCTCAGATCTTATTTATATAACTCTGTTGTGTCCCATTCTCCAAAGGGAATGAAAACTGACCAGAACAGCAACATTTTTCTGTGTTTTTGGTTTTTAAGTTGCTCTTCTGAGGATTATGAAAGGCCTACACACTTTCTATCTTCAGTACTTCTCTTTAAATATTTATATTTCAAAAATACTGTTAAATTTATTTAATTCACTGTGGATGCTAGCAAGAATGGAAGCAGGGAATAGCAAAAGTTATCATTTATAGATAACTATATGCAGAGATAGACATTATATACAAGAGTAATTGCAAACATCTGCTACACATTATTCCTTTAGAATTCTTTAACTATTGTGCAATATTCACAACAAAAACAAGGTACTTATCTATATACCACCCAGAACTAAATCTGTTCTGGGACTTTACACTTAGTCTAGATGTAAAGTCCACTGAACAAGATGACTTCTGAGGCCTGATACAAATCTTACATATTAGTGCATTCCCTTGCAAATTCATTTACAGCCGCGGTTACTATAGCCTTGTTCTTATTACAGATAGTCCTCCATTTACCACCACAATTGAGCCCAAAATTTCTGTTGCTAAGCAAGGCAGTTGTTAAGTGAGTTTTGTTCCCCTTTTACAATCTTTCTTGCCACGGTTATTAAGCGAATCGCTGCAGTTGTTAAAATAAGTTAACATGATTGTTAAGAGAATCTGCCTTCCCCATTGTCTTTGCTTGTCAGAAGGTCTCAAAAGGTGATCACATGACCCCAGGACACTGCAACCGTCACAATTACATGCCTGTTGCCAAGCATCTGAATTTTGATCACATGACTATGGGGACCCTGCAACAGTCATAAGTGTGTGAAATCTGGTCACAAGCTATCTTTTTCAGTGCCATTGTAACTAAACTAAACGAATGATTGTTAGTCAAAGACAACCTGTACTTTGATATAGACCTCATGTCCCTCTCCCTCTTTAATATCTTTCCCCTCTCCCCATGCCTGTATTATCCTGGCCCCTTATTCTTGGAAGAGTTTGGACTTAGTTTGGTTTTGCAATGAAGCATTCATTTGAAAGAGGGAAAATGTGTTTGGCAGCCATCTCCAGCATGTGAGAAACAGTAGTCTGCCTAGGTTAAGGAATTGAGGGTAGAAACTATGGGGAGGAGAATTTATGAAATGAGGCAAAGATTTACAGCAAATCTATTGGGGACTGTATACGAGAGAAAGATATTTGAGTATCAGAGATTATTCATCTGAGTATCTGAACTTCTGGAGATGGTATATCTGCTGTGAGGAGGACTGGAAGAAATATCCTAAGAAACAAAGGAATTCATTTTTTTCTTGATGGAAAAAAAAAGGCAGCAAGCAGAAAATTCCTTCCAAAAAACCAAAATGCATGGCCAAAAGTTTTAACTAAAAAGGGGTTAAAAATTAGTCCTTTTGTTACTTTATTCCATTATCATTCCCACATGCCTTAACCTTTAAGAGGGCCTGGTTTTTCCATTATTGGGGGATTTCTGTTTCTCACCTGACAGCTGCTCTTCCAGCATCTTTCCAAAATCCATTTTTCCCCTAAGAGTTGGAGCTGCAGAACAAAAGAACATTCATATCCATTCATTCTCTAGAGACCTTTTAGGAAGTCCCATGCAGCAGGACTGTGCAGAGATCCACTGGAAAATAAAGCTAATGATACAACTGAAACTTCGTTTTACGCACAGCAATTTTGTTTTAACTATTACAAGAAAAAGTAACAAAATGTTTACAATTTCTGTTACTGCTTGCTAAATTGAGGGGAACACAACAGTGGTGGGAATAGATAAGAGAAAGAATGCACACACCAAGCATGAGGGAACCAGAATATCTTTAATTTTATTTTTAATTGAATGGTGCTTAATTTTGGGTTTCCAGGAACTGTGGAGCCCAGACCTATGGCTAAGGTTTCGATCCAGGTGGTACCACTGTTTCTAAAAGGGAGCATAGATTTGCATGTTTAGTCTATAAACTTCTGCAAATTTACTTTTTTTAAAACTATATTCCAGAATTGCTATATTTTTCAACCAAAACTTGCAAGTTTATTTAAGCAATGGTGTTGGCTGGCAGAAATGCAACAGATCCCATTTCCTGACATAAAGCTAAAGTAATGAGAAATCTATATGTGTTGAATGTTTTTGCCTGTCAGGCAAAGTACCTTTCTCTGACTGAAGACGCAAACTTGTTTCCTGCTCACAAAATACTGAATACACATTCTGTGCAATAGATTAAAACAATGAAATTTCTAAGAACTGATAAGATAGATAGATAGATAGATAGATAGATAGATAGATAGATAGATAGATAGATAGATAGATAGATATTCTTAATTTTACTTCTCATCCTTGCCTGTTTCTTTCCCTAATACAGCCACTGCCGTTTCCAGTGAACAGAATCCTGTAATCATAATAGCTGTGGTAGCTGTGGCAGGCACAATCATCCTGGTTTTCATGGTTTTTGGCTTCATCATTGGGCGAAGGTATTACTTTAAAATATTAATCGTTGGTAAACAACTGGTTTATGTAGATACGCCTGTACAGATTGCCAGTGGGTAAGCAGCTTTTTAGGGATTGAAAGGAACAAAAAGTTTAGATCATGATGTCATTTTGCCAGAAGTATCTGATTCAATTCATATCCACATGACTAGTTTTATTTATGAATGTGTTGCCAAAATATATGTCGATCTATGTATTTAAAACAATTTTGGCTATCTTAAAAGACAAATTCAGGAAGAGTCACTACTTTTTCTAACTGACAAAGGACCTAAAACACTACGTATAATAATCTGCACTCCATTTTTTAATGAATCCCACCATTTGTCTCTTCTGAGAGTTCTTTGAGCAAAAACAGTAATATACTGCAGGATATCAATCATTCATTGGTGATCACTGAATACATCGATTCATAAACTGTCATCTGTAACAGTCCACAAAGTAAGCATGTAAAAAAACCCTAGAATTATATTTCCTATTGCATTTGTATTATTACTTCTAATATATTAAAGTGTAACACAGTTTTAATTAAAAATTGTTTTCTTCCCCTAGACACTGTGGCTATAGCAAAGCTGACCAAGAAGGAGATGAAGAACTTTACTTTCATTGTAAGTGCTTTGCTGTTATTTCATCCAGGAGATTCCAGGCCAATTACAGTAGATTGGTCCTGGCACTAATAGAACAGTGACAGTGTTAAAAGAACATTTTTGCTGAGAAACAAACATTTTAAATTTGTGTAAACCACAAATGTAAAGATAAAAAAAATAACTTGTTCCAAGGTAACATCGTAAGTTTTATTACTGGGTTTTGATATACAGGTAGTCCTCACTTAGCAACCATAATTGGGATCTGCAATTCCATCACTAAGCACCCCAATTGCTAAGCAAAAAAAATCATATGACTGCAAAGGGATTTATGACCTCACGTCCCCCTTTAATTGTCAAGTAAAACATCATGCTTGTTAAGCAACGTATGTTGACTACTACTTACAAATTTACTTTGCCTTTCTTTATTTACTCTGCTTATTGCAAGCCAGTTGCAAAGCACACAAATGGTGATCATGTGTGACTGCAGGACACTGCGATGGTCATGAATTCATACCAGTTGCAAAACGCCTGAATGGCAATCAGTGACTGCGGGATGTTGTGATTTTCATAAATGCAAGGATTGGTCACAAAGCTGCTTTTTTTTTTACACCATTGTAACCAAGACCATTTGCTAATCAAGGCAGTCAGTAAGCGAGAACTATCTATATGCGTCTTTCCAGTTCACAAACTTTGGATGAACATGCAATAGTTTCTTAATCATTCTTCTGGAGCAAAGATGATTGATGTAATTAATAATGGTTAGCCCAGCAAATTTTTGTTTATGACATTTATAAATTTCGTCAATTGTACCCAAATTGAAAAACTAATAATGATGAACATATATCATGAAAATAATAATAATAATGTTTCTTTCAAAATTAGTTTTCAGTAAAAAGCCAGCATGAAATGCGAAAGTGTTTTATGTTGAAAATAGCCCAATCAAGTTTTAACTTATCGGTGAACTGTATCAACTAACTTTAGTGCATATAGATATGAATTGAATATTTGAATTGTTTAAAGACAATAGTAGTAATTGTCGATGTGAATGTAATCTTGTGTACTAATAATATGTGTATTATATTTATTTCATTAATTCTGTAATCCTCAACATTTCCATAGGAATAATGACTATCTGAATATGTATCCATCAGATTACAAAGTTTTCTACATTTTGTCAATTTGCTACCCAGAAGCAAAGCAAATATTTGATAGTATCAAATTAAATTAATATTTATTTAAATTTGGAGTTCGATTTTCATTGTATCAATATTTCTGCTGTGTTTTATATTTTGTACTCTATTTTATTGTGAGTGGCAGCAAATGCTTATATAAGCAGAAAGATGGAGAAGAAATATGTAGGACAAAATTGTATATTAGGACAAATTGCTTACCAAATATGGATGCTAAGAAAGTACATAGAAAATCTGCATACCAAGAGAAATATGTATAATAGTTCATTCAGTAGTTAATGAAAATATGTTTCTACATATGAAGTGAACCAGAAGAATACAGTTGGAAAAATAAGTATCTGAGCAAAAGTGGAAATAACAGATTTACTCATCACACTTAGGAGATCAACAAGAGAACAGCTGTGAATGCAGATATGTGCAGGATGATAATTATTTAAATCAGTGGAAATTTTTAGTTAAAATCCTGGAATGTCAGAATAAGGTGAAATAATATGAAATATATCCAAGAGCTGTGGTCCAAATTATATGTTCACTCTGCCAAGCCACCTGGATTTAGCTACTCCCCCCCCCTAAATTTAATAACTATTGACAATGTTAATCACACCTTAATAGAAATATCTGGTATTCATGTCAATACAATGAATAAAAATTCCTCCTCAGCCTACTGTCCTTATCTTGCAGTTTCATGATTTGGTACAGACTTGCCCATTTCTCATTTTATGAATGTGTAGTGAAGATATCTATTTACATTTTTTGCTCCCTTATTTTGCAAATCTGTTGAACAATCAAAAGATAAATGGAAAATATACCTATATTAAAGAGAAGCTACTGAAATGTATAAAAGACACAGTTCAGTATCCTTATAGCAAAAGGATTAATTTAAAAGTGCCAACCACAGAAATTTTACTCTAGCAGTTCCTTGTTGCTCAGCATTGGATAGAGTGTGTAGTTTCTTCAAAGGAGGATTTCATAATTCACAGGAGCACATAAGAAACAACTATTCTCACACTGTAAAAGCAGCTGCATCTTTTCTAGGCTTAAGCAACTGCTTCAGAAATGGTTCCCAATTGTTTCCACATGTGTGTTTACACAAGCCCACTTTGCTTCTTATAAAAATTAGGAAAAAGGTGTTTTGTACAGATCCTCACACATTCCAAATTACATTTTTTTGGAAGGATTTGATCTTTGGTAACTGGAGATTCAGATCCATGTTAAGTCAGAGTTTATATTTCCCTCTTCCTCTTTTCAGAAAATCGGAGCAGCCTGTATTTGTTCAGCTCATATGGCAGCATTAAAGTCAATGTATGGCATTTTATTGGTTTCCCTCCACTGAAGGAAGGCTATCCTTTGATGACTGTGCATGGGAGGTAGATTTTTGAGAAGCCAGCAGCTGCAAGGGAAAAGGGGGGAATTGCTGAAATTCTCCTTCTTGATCTCTAATGGAAGCCTTCCCTCAGCGACGGAAAACAGTGGGTTTCACTCTTCACAGAGCACAGGTTGAAAACATCCTGTCTAAATCAACCCTTACTGAGGAAACCAAAATCAGTAAAGAGGATTAGAATTATCACTTTCTCGTTTGTTTTAAAAATAAAGCAACTGCAGATATTCCACTGGTGAAATGGAATGATACTAAGAGTGTGAGAGGATTAATAATAGTGTCTCATTTTAGTTGCAGTGAGAATCTTCACATATTTAAAATAGTTCTTTTAAAAAAATGCACCTCCACATAATATCTGAGAAGAAAGTGCAGTTATTTTTTGTGGGTGTGGGGTGGGGGGAGAAGAGGGCTTTCATGTATATGTGTTTATAAGGGAAAGTGCTAGCCAAAGAATTTTTTTCCTCAGCATACACTAATTTTTAAAATGATATGTTTGGGGGTAATTATAAATAGGTTAACAGCTTAGTCTTAATTGTCAGAAACTAATTTTGAAAATAACATTTTATTCCTTCTTTGTATTCTTTTCTAGAAGCTCAGTTATCCAATATTAAGGGAAGTTAAAAGCAGATTATCTACCATAAATTCTTACTTTTTTTTCATCTTTTCTCATATAATTATATTTTTTTCAGAGTCCTTAGACAGAAAGCATAGCTTTTAATTTGATATGGTCATTGTTTCAAAGAAGACATTAAATAGCGTGCTGTATTCACTACAGGTGGTTCTCAACATATGACCAATTGCTAAAAGTTACAACAGCTTCAAAAGTATGTTTTATCGCTCATAAAGTACTTGCATCTGTTGTAAAAAGTCACCCTCACCCCACCCTGCAGTGATATGTCTGCATTTGGAACCCTTGGCAAACAGTTCACATTCATGAACAGGAGCTAAGTACCGCACAATCATGTGTTTTCATTTGCAGACTTCTCTGCAGGCTTCCCCTGAAAGTAAGTTTGGAAGCCAGCAGGAAATGTTGCAAGCACAAGGGACAGAGGGGTGTTGAAATCCTTTGTGGGGCTTTAGGAAGGGAAGTGAATCCTGAAGATTTCAGCTTCCTTCCTGAATCACCAGACAGACATTCCGCTCCATGCACAGAGAGAAAGATAAACCCTTTGTACAGTTCCAGGGATAGAACTGAAATACTTAGATTTCAGATCCATTCCTGCAGCTCCATGAAGGATTTTCCCTCTGTTCAACGATGGGAATAGAACCTCTGTGGGGCTGCAGGAATGGATCTGAAATCCTAAAGATGGATCTCTGGTCCACCAAAGATTTTGCTTCCCTGCTCATAGGGAAATAGATTTTTTTTTTTTGGTGGAGCATTTGAAAGAGAAAAGCTGCCGAGAGGATTTCAGCTCTGTATGGAAATGAAATTTATTAGTAGGCAGCTCTTTTGCGCCATCAATTTGACAATCCAGGAGTTTGCCTAATGATCACAACTGTAAATGCCAGGTTTGGGGTCACTGAATGAAGCAGACACATGGGTGTCTTGCTTAACAATAATTTCACTCAGCAATTGAGATTCCAGTCTCAACTGTCATTGTAAGTCAAGGATTACCTATAGTCATTTCAATTTTTCATCTTTTTGTTCCTGCACAATCCAGACAATCTGCTGACATATTGAAGAAATTAGACTTAATTTTTAATGGTAAACTATAATAGCAACTCTTTAACTAGTTCAGAGCACAATATTAGACAAAATATCCAATCTTCTCTCAGTTTTTACTGAATTTTTTTTTACCTTTCAATAATCTCAAATATTACATTTTAAAGGATACAGAAACATGTAGTGGAAAAGTTCAGTTAAGCAACTCTCAATTTACATTTTGTTTACTCTTTCTGTTTTCTTTTAGAAGTGCCTTTGAATCTGAACAACATTACTTCATGTTGATATGCCAAGAGAGCTTTGGCATGTCAAAGTGTTTTATGACAGCTTGAATAAAGTACCATCAAAGACCCATTTGAAATTCACAAGGTTACCTCCAATTCAGGCCCTTACTTTAAGTGCAAGGAGAAGGTTCATTCTCCATCTGTTTGCCTGAAAGCATAATATAGATAGTTAAACTGTTGTTTTTCAGGCTGTTCCTTTTTCCTTTGGAATGTAAATAAGAATAACTATCTATCAGCTCCAGAAACTGAGCCATTATCATTAGTACTAATCATATTACTGTTTGACTTAGTCAAAAATGCTATGCAGAAAAAATAACATTTGCAGAATATTTGTATAATATCTATATTGCTGAGTCAAGGTTGACACAGCCTTCCATCCTTCCAAGGTGGGTAAAATGAGGACCCAAATTGTTAGGGGCAATATTCTGACTCTGTATACCACTTAGAGAGGGCTGTAAAGCACTGTAAAGTGGTATATAAGTCTAAGTGCTATTTCTATTGCTAGCATTGCATTTCCATGTAGTTATATGAAACAGGTATGACAATTGACACCTGTAATTTTATTTATTATTTATTTATTTATTATTCGTATTTTTATACCGCCCTTCTCCGAAGACTCAGGGCAGTGTACAGCAGAAATAAAACATAAATATCAAAAACTTTAAAATACAATAAACAATTAAAAATCTAATTCAATAAGCTGAAGAATTAAAAATATCTGAGTAAAAATAGTAAATAAAATTATTTCCCTTAAAATCCATTAAAACATTCAATTTAAAACTGTATCATTAGGCCAGACCTGCTTGATGAAAAAATAATAATTCAGATAATTTAGAATAATAATTCAGATGCTACAGTTATTCATTTACTAGGGAATAAATCTCACTACACACAAAACAGATCTGTTGCTGAGAACATAAATGTAGATCTGTTGGGCATGATCATTTTATTAGTAGCATTTTGGAAATCGTTGAAACCAATGTCTAAACATTTCTCCTTAGGATTCTTCAGTGTTATTGTCATTTCTCCCCCTGTTATTTTTTTTTACCAAAGCAGAGCATTATTAATTTTTTTTCTCATTCCTTGCCCCTCCCCACACTTGAAAAGGTAGTCTTTGTATTTCAACAAAAGATGTTCTCTGGAAAACAAGAGTTCATTTCCCTTTCAGCCAGATGGAATATGCAGTTTGGGGGGATAACAAATTAAGAAACTTTTGATAATGCTAAGAACATATTCACTCTTGGGGAACAGTTTTAAACTAATTGTCAGAACAAAGGACAAATTCTTAATGATAACTTTTTTTGAACTCAGAAATACATACATATATTCCAGAATGCGTATATACTGACTGATATGGTATAACTTTCATATAATAAAATGTGATTAGCATTGTTTGGACTATAGTATCATTGAAAATTAGAAATTACAGGTAGTCCTCAATTTAGGATTGTAAATAAGCCTGGAATTACAGTCAAAAGTTGTTTTGACCATATGACCTGTTTTTTCAACATTTTTGTAGCAGTCATTAAGCAAATGCTATGGTCGTTAAGCAAATCTGTTTTCCCCAATGGGTGGCAATTTTTGCCAGAAACTGGAAGTAAACACCAGAAAGCAACCAAAAAAAAAAAAGTCACAAATCATGATCATGTGACTATGGCAGGCTGCAAATGGCATTAGGATGAGCAAGTTGCCAAGTGCACCAAATGAGATAACATGATGGGGTGGGGAAGGAACAGCTATCATAACTTCAAAAACATGTCGTAAGTAGCTCTGTAGAGATCTGCCATAAGTTTGAACTGTCCTTAATTGACCAGTCATAAGTCAAGGACTAACTATAGTGTGTGTTAGGACCAAATATAATTTGTGAGTCCAGTTCCTAACTGAGAAAAAATATAAGTATGATTGAACGATGCCTGGCATAGTTGCCTACACTGGGGAAGGTAGTGGTGGTGGTGGGAAGGAACCGGGGTCCTATTTATTAATCTTTCTTCTATTTGACCACCCTGTAAAACTGATTGCTGGCCATAAACAAAAGCAAATCTGGGTTTTTCTGGAAAAATAACTTGATTACCTTATATACCAAATGTTTTCTAATGCAATCACCCTGCTTTCTCCTTTTGTACCTACGAGAGTTCCAGATGAAAAAGAAATCCCATTTATAAAATGTATTTATATTGCATTTATAGTGTGTGTGTGTGTGTGTGTGTGTGTGTGTGTGTGTGCGCGCACACACACACACACACAATATAAATGTATATATTTATATACTGATAATGTGATTAGAAAATTTGTTAAGGAAAAAAATCAGAATGTGTTTACGATGTTTGATTGTTTCAGCTAGGATTCCCTCATATGGAAGCAGACTTGGTTTAACAAAAGCTTCCCAGTTCTAGGGAATATTTTACATAATTAAATCTCGGGGTTGGATGCAACATAAATGGTTTGCTTCATCACAGTCATGCTTTCTTACATCATTACAGTTAAATTTCCAGGCACCAAAACCTACATTGACCCCGAAACCTACGAGGATCCCAATAGAGCAGTCCATCAATTCGCCAAGGAGTTAGATGCTTCCTGTATTAAAATAGAGCGTGTGATTGGTGCAGGTAAGGTGACTGGCTTCATATACGATTCTTGTGTCTAGGCAAATCAAAACTCATATTTCATGATGACAAGCAAATAATTCTATTTCCTTATGTAGCTTTTGGCTTACATCAGGGTAATTAGAGACAATGGATTGCTCATATATGTAACCAAATATGTAAACAGCCTGGTGGTCCCAAATACTTGTTTTTATTTGGTAAAAAAATAAATACAATTACATATTATAATTCAAATAATTTATTTTGCCTTACACATTTATTAAAAGAAAAAATACATTTGAGTTAAAATGTAGATTCCTTATACACTTCACCAAATGCTTTCATTAAATTACAAATGGAATCTATGTACATATAAAGGATATTTCCATGAAGTTAGATCATATTTGTCCAACTAGGAATTGGTTTGTAGAGCCAGCTTTTCTTCAGGAAATATTTTTGGTGCCATTCCCAACATTTCATTGCTACAAGAAGTTCTTGACTTGGCTCTTATGTGTGATTGTAATTGTGCTGTCATTACATTGCTTTCCTTCCTTTTTCCACATACTTAGGCAATGGTGTTCCGTGCTCTGAAAACCTGTTTCCATTTGTTTGCATTAATAAGAGATGTGACACTTTCATTACACTAGTTCATGTAGTGAAATTAAGTATCCATGGGCAAGAAAGATGTCAAATACTTAAGACTCCTGGAGGAAACATTCTTTGATTTCCTGTTGTTTTATGGTATATTTTTAAAGACCTTTTTTTTTTTTTTTTGATCAGCATTGCAGGAGTGTGACAAGCACTATAATGTATACATCATTTTTAAAGGAGGAAATACTTTTGTTAAAAAGAATATCTGAAAGGCAAATAAATCTTATGAATATTTACATAGAAGTAATTTTCAGTCACTTCTGTTATTTATATTTTTTAATTTATTCCTAAATCAATGATTGTATGAATGCAGTCACAGGAATCATACGGCCTTCAGTTAAAATTATATTCCTGTATATATACTATCTATTTTAATGTATTATTTTTCAGTTAAGCTTCACAAAACCTCCATAAATAGCGTTTGAATAAGAATTTCTATTCTGTGTTACCACTATACTTATACATACTTAGCCATAAGTGTTTTCATTTGACAAAATAGGTAATTGGCCATAGGAACTGGATCCTCTACGCAAACTGTAGATTGTTCTCTATTGAATGACTACTGCTGGGAAAACTGGATTCCTGGGAAGAATTGATTTTTTTCCACCCTTGGCAGATAAACAGGCCAACTTTTCAGAATGTACATATACTGTAGAGAGTTACAGAGATTTGGAGACACTAGACAGAGACCCCAGTTGAGTGAACATGTGTTAAGCTCAGGAAACAGAAATATTGAGAAAGACGTTCAGAGTGACTCCCTCTAATTGATTGGGATAAAAGAGGGAGGAAGTAGAGAAAACTCCACCAGACATTCAAGATTCTGTTACTGTAACCTACCTATATCTGTGAAGTATAATTTCAGTCAGATTTGTGGAATCTGTTTCCTGACCTGGCCTACTTCAAAGGACTAACACACAAATAAACATCTCCGTTTTGTCCGGGTTTGCAAATTAAAAAGTGCCAGACACTGTAACATAAGTACTTAAACTGAGCTGCTTTATAGCTTAATTCAGGAGTCATAATTTACCAAAGAATATTAAGAGGGAAATGTTCCAATTACCCTAGACTGATAATGAAGAATAGCAACCCACGTCACTCATAAAATATATAAGTAGAGAACTTCTCTATGACAAATGGCATTGAAATTTCTGCACTTTCCACTGTTATTCCAGTGCAATTGTTCATGGAATAAAAGCTCTTAGTCTTTTGATGGTTGATGTGCATGTTTGATTTTGATGACTGCACTGTAATTTTCTGCTGACAAGTTTATGGTAGACAGCAGTGCCTATGTATATAATAGGCAATTTCTAGTGTACTGCTTCTTCTGTTTATGGCATATGTTTTTTGTAATTTCTAGATTGCTGAAGACTAAGTTGAACTATTGAACACTAAAAGCCTGATCTTACAGAACTAAATATTTTTGTATGCCTTTCTTTTGGTGGGCTTTTCTAATTAAGGACGATGTTTCAAAATACTTGCTTATTTGGATTTGAGAAAAGACTGAAATTAAATCCTAGCAAGACCAAGTTGCTTCTGATTTTGTCTTAGCCTCTATGTTAATTCTAGATGGAATTGCAATCTCCCTGATGAAGCAGTTTTATAATTTGGATATCCTCTTGGACCTATGTCACCTGCTGGAACAGTATATGGACACCCAGACTTTGACTAGTGTACAGGGTTGAGCCATTTTTAGAAGAGGAAGCCAATATTTAAATTGTTACTACTTTGGACTGCTATATACATTTTACTTGAGGTTACTATCTAGACCCGTTCCAGTCCGGCTTCCGGTCTGGATATAGTACGGAGACAGCTTTGGTCGTGTTGGTGGATGACCTCTGGAGGGCCAGGGATAGGGGTTGTTCCTCTGCCCTGGTCCTGTTAGATCTCTCAGCGGCTTTTGATACCATCGACCATGGTATCCTGCTGCACCGGTTGGAGAGTTTGGGAGTGGGAGGCACCGTTTATCGGTGGTTCTCCTCCTATCTCTCTGACCGGTCACAGACGGTGTTGACAGGAGGGCAGAGATCGACCGCGAGGCGCCTTACTTGTGGGGTGCCTCAGGGGTCGATTCTCTCGCCTCTCCTATTCAACATCTATATGAAGCCATTGGGCGAGGTCATCAGTGGCTTCGAGGTGAGTTACCAGCTGTACGCTGACGATACGCAGCTGTACTTTTCCACCCCGGGCCACCCCAACGAAGCTGTCGAAGTGCTATCCCGGTGCCTGGAAGCCGTACGGGTCTGGATGGGGAGAAACAGACTCAAGCTCAATCCCTCCAAGACGGAGTGGCTGTGGATGCCGGCACCCCGGTTCAGTCAGCTGCAACCGCAGCTGACTGTTGGGGGCGAGTCATTGGCCCCAACAGAAAGGGTGCGCAACTTGGGCGTTGTCCTGGATGGACGGCTGTCATTTGAAGACCATTTGGCGGCCGTCTCCAGGAGAGCTTTTTACCAGGTCCGCCTGGTCCGCCAGTTGCGCCCCTTCCTTGACCGAGATGCCTTATGCATGGTCACTCACGCTCTTGTCACTTCTCGTCTGGATTATTGCAATGCTCTCTACATGGGGCTACCCCTGAAGTGCACTCGGAGGCTTCAGTTAGTTCAGAATGCAGCTGCGCAGGTGATTGAGGGAGCCACACGTTGCTCCCGTGTAACACCGCTCCTGCGCAGTCTGCACTGGCTACCTGTGGTCTTTCGGTTGCGCTTCAAGGTGTTGGTTACCACCTTTAAAGCGCTCCCTGGCTTAGGTCCCGGGTACTTACGGGACCACCTGCTGTTACCTTATGCCTCCCACCGACCCGTACGCTCACACAGAGAGGGTCTTCTCAGGGTGCCGTCCGCCAAGCAATGTCGGCTGGCGGCCCCCAGGGGAAGGGCCTTCTCTGTCGGAGCACCTACCCTCTGGAACGAACTTCCCCCTGGTTTGCGTCAATTACCTGACCTTCGGACCTTTCGCCGTGAATTGAAAACACACTTGTTTATCCAAGCGGGACTGGCTTAATTTTTAAACTTTTTGAATTTTAATAATTTTAATTGGGGTATTTTTATGAATTTTATGGGTCAAATTTGACGGTTTTAAATTTTCGGCCATTTATAGAATATGTTATTTTAACTTTTGTCTTAATTTGTATATTGTACTGTTTTTATTCTGGCTGTACACCGCCCTGAGTCCTTCGGGAGAAGGGCGGTATAAAAATCTAAATAATAAATAAAATAATAAAAATAAAACTTAAATTTCGACTGAAAGGGATCCAGATAATCTAGTTCATCAAGAGTCCATTAAAACAGTTACACAAACACAGTCTCAATAAATTTCCCTAAAAAAGGAAAGTTGAACACTGGATGAAAATTATCGAGTATGGTGGCATAAAGCAATGGCTTCTTCAGGACAAGATGAACCAACATCTCCTCAAGAGCTGGAGGAAAATCCCTTTTCTCAAGGAAAACACCACTGCAAAAACCCATTTATGCAATACACACATCACTATCCCAGCAGCCTTGGTTAGCCAAGAGGGGCAACCTAAGGAGCAGCTTGGCCCAATTCATAGTCATGGCTGAGTGATACATGTCCATTTCCTCAAGCACAACAGGTTCAAACCATTCTTGGATTAACAGGGCAAGACTGTGTCCCAGGAATCTCAACAGGTCCTGCACCAAAGTTGCCCCTGCAACTAAGGGGGAACCAAATGTAATTGAATTTTTGCTTTAAAAGAAGATTTTAAGATTGATCATTTTTAAAGCTTGGAGGGTTTTTCTTAATTTCTTGTTTTCTATTTCAATTGTTCCTTTATGACTTTTTGCTTGCTGCCCAGAATGTCTGGAGAAGGAGAGTGTGACTGAAGGAATTTTTTTTTTAAGGTGTTGACCTTTGCTTGGATTAGCTTTTGTCCTCTTACTGATTGGATTTTCATTTTCCAATAAATGGAGACATTGTGCCTTGTTTCTTATTGGTGTGAACTAAAATGATTCTGTTGCAAATAAATGTTTCTTTACATTCAGGAGAGTTTGGCGAAGTATGCAGCGGTCGTCTAAAGCTTCCAGGCAAAAGAGATGTTGCAGTGGCCATTAAAACCTTAAAAGTGGGCTATACTGAAAAACAAAGAAGGGATTTTCTTTGTGAGGCAAGCATCATGGGACAGTTTGACCACCCCAATGTAGTTCATTTGGAAGGAGTTGTTACCAGAGGTAAGTTGCAATCAGTTCTGATTTTTGAACAACTTTCCAAATTGTTATAAAGTTTTCATAGTACGTGGTTCAAATCAGATCATTGTACTACATAAAATAAAGGACTTTTTTGTTCTCTTTTGATGTGTGGTTTAACTAAAGCAATATTAAATGTATCCTACAGCTTGAGAAAAAAAAAAACTTAAAAGATTTTTGCATGAAGAAGAGATGGCAACACTTTGTAACATTTTTTTCCTAGTCGCATTTAACATTAAATAAAATTCTCAATGTCTTTTCTTATGAAATGAAGTGTCGTTTTTCCAGAGTTCAGTTCACACAGCAGAAGACAGAGGAACACAATGACATTTTGATTTGTATGGTTTAATTTTTTGAGTCATGATCATTTTCTGTACGGAGACATTTAAGGACTTAGTAGATCACAGGAACTATTTTGGAAACATTAGGAGCAGTCATGCCTCATTATTCATCTTTCAAAGAAACAACATGTTTTATCAAAATGGGGACATTCTGTTCAGATATAATTTCTTTAAACCAAATATGCCTCCCTTTTTCTATTTCTTCCTTTTAGGAAAACCAGTAATGATTGTAATAGAATACATGGAGAATGGAGCACTGGATGCATTTCTCAGGGTGAGTGCCTGAGGGAAACATATATAGCACTTCAAAAATAAAATATATATGCTACCAATTTAACATAATAAAACATTTTCAATGTAAAACGAGAACACGCTAAATATTAAGAGATCTCTGAATGGTCTTGGTAAAATCAGATTAGAAATTAAAAGACCAGACAGGATCAAACAACATTTTTGGCCATCTAAGTGATCCAACATGGCATAGATACAGTGGTTTTGATTAGCATCACAGACTAGGACCTGGAGCCATGTTGTGGGAACACAGTTACAGTTTTTCTCCATTGAAGAAAAGACAGTCTTTAAATTAATGCAGAAATAATTCAAAAATCAAGGAAGCACTTTTTTAAGATCCCTACATTAGCATTATTTTACATGAGTTTCTTGTTTGTGGCAGGCAACATATAAAACTCTTAACTCGGCCCTCAAGAGCATTCATTCATTTTAATGAATATGAATAAGATTAATAGCAAAATATATTTCAAGGCTTTTAAAGTACAGTGTTGATTTCACTGCCAATCTTTTCGGCAATTGGTTTTGTATCAATAATCTGCGCTTCTGATTTGCGTGTATATGCATGCATGTGTGAATGTTCTATTTGTGTTAATAGGCTTGATTTATTGTGTCTGGGATCAGCTTGTTCTTATGATTAAAATATCCAACACCATGAAATAAAACTTGAGAAAGCAATTTTGCTCAGGTATCTTTATGTGAATAAAATATATTTAATTTACAGATATGGAATTGTTTTTGTTTTAGCTGCAGTGTGGAAAATTGGAGGCACATATGGTTTTTGATAATTTGTGCAAATTTAAAAGTTTCTCATTTAGGATAAAAGAATTTAAAAGGATGGAATTTTCTGCCATACCTGTTTTATTCTTTTAACAGATTCATCTAGCTATTTTTATACTCTCCTGGTTTATTATTTTTATTATTAACTATGCAGAATTACACAAATGAGCATTTGCATGTATAATTTTTACTATAAATTTGCATTCCCCCCCTCAAATATTAAAGGTCGTAATGTATAGTTTCAAACATGCTGTAGCAGGGGTCTCCAGTACTGGTCCATGGGCTGTTAGGAAGCAGGCTACACAGCTGGAGGTGAGCATCTGGCAGGCAAGCAAAATCAAACCCACCCACCACCCTCAGTATGTGAAACAATTGTCTTTCGTGAAATCAGTCCCTGGTGCCAAAAAAATTCAGGACCGCTATAGAATTACACATTTCTTCGTTATTTTAGAATCCTATTCATTATTTTAAACTATTATTTTCATATTTAAATAACTTAATAATTTAATTAATGATTTAAAAATTAATTAAATGGTTTAAATAAACATCAGGCCCACTTCCCTTCAAAAAATGGTGCTTGCAATGTATAGAATCATATTTGTGAATTCTAGTGGTTTTGCATTTTTTAAAACATTGGAACAGCACTACGAGAATGAATGAATGAACGAACGAACGAATGAATGAATGAAAATGAATATACATACAGATATACACATACACATAAATAGATACAAGAATTTGTGCAAATACTTTTAGGACATAAAAGCACACATTTCACTCCTGAAAACACCCCTGCTTAAAATGGATTCTAACATCACTTATATTCAAAGATCAGCTCTCAAGCCAAAGAAAGTTATGTACGCCTGCCTGAATGCCATCCTGCATTTAGTTTCTTAAAGGTAGAGATTGAACATGTTTACTTTCTTTACTCTCAGGTACTTTAAGCAGCATCTCTGTTTCTGTCTTCATTTCAGAAACATGATGGGCAGTTCACAGTAATTCAGCTGGTTGGAATGTTGAGAGGAATTGCTGCTGGAATGAGATACTTGGCAGATATGGGATACGTACACAGGGACTTAGCAGCACGCAATATTCTGGTCAATAGCAATCTTGTTTGCAAAGTATCGGACTTTGGTCTATCCAGAGTTATAGAAGATGATCCTGAAGCTGTCTACACCACAACTGTGAGTTGTGCACTTAAAAAAAAAGTCCATCCAGTATACTCTCATTTTCATATAGAGTAAGGAATTAGGTTGGGTTGGCTTTGGAAGAGAATGTGCCAGATATTTATTGGGAAGGGAGATTGTGCTTTGTTGGGTTTTGTAAAAAAATTTATTTAACAAATATTCATATAAAGAACTGCATATTACAACATCATGTTATAAGTAAAACATAAACGGACTAACAAAGGATCTCCAAATGTGGCTTCATGCAGTGTTTTTTTATGCATTCCTTTTTCCTTTCTGATTATTTTTCATTTCTTGGGAATGGTTTAGTCATTCAGATGTTTTGTCCTCTGGAAAATACTTGTATCATCTTATCTACACACCAGTGGCTTTCTAACTGGAACATCTCTTCTTTCCCAAAGATTAGTTCCCATTGAGGAGAACTACATTTAATTATCCTTGACCATTATCTTAGACTTGAACTATTAACAAGTCATCTTCTTAAAAAAAGAATTGGTTGATAAATTTATTGTATCGTAACACTACAACTCCCAATAATGATGATGATGTGATAAACCTCTACACAAATCTCTCACAATTGTTTAAAATAGCCTTTTTTTTAGAAAAAAAAATAATACTGTTTGGGAAGTCTTGTAATAGGGGAAGCAACAAGCCATTATTTAGAACCTTGTTTATGGAACGCATAAGTTGAAACACTGGAAGGGGCAAAAGCAGCAGGACAGTGTTCTTCATAAACCATCATATAGGTCCCAAAGCTATTGCTTGTTTTATGCTTTGTTTTGCTTTTTATTTTGGCTTTTGGAAATCTGCATTCTGCTGATTACCAGCAGTTCGATCCGGATTGGCTCAAGGTTGACTCAGCCTTCCAACCTTCCAAGGTTGGTGAAATGAAGACCCAGATTGTTGGGGGCAGTATGCTGGCTCTATAAACTGCTTAGAGAAGGCTGTGAAGCACTGTGAAGCGATATATAAATCTAAGTGCTATTGCTATTACTATATTGCTTTGAGCTTGTTTCAGAAACTTTCTTTTCCCATAGGGTGGCAAAATTCCAGTAAGATGGACAGGTCCAGAAGCCATACAGTACCGGAAATTTACATCAGCAAGTGATGTATGGAGTTATGGAATAGTCATGTGGGAGGTGATGTCTTATGGAGAGAGGCCTTATTGGGACATGTCAAATCAAGATGTAAGTTGTCAAAATATAATTATTATTTTTTTTATTATTATTTATTCGATTTTTATACCGCCCTTCTCCCGAAGGACTCAGGGCGGTGTACAGCCAAAAGTAAAAACAGGCAATACAATATACAATTAAAATACAAATTAAAAAACTTATTTTATAATTGGCCTAAAAAACTTTAAAATATATAAAACTAAAACCCCTTAAAATTAATAATAGAAAATTTAAAATCAATAAAATGTAAAATCAATAAAATTTAAGCCAGCCCCGCGCGAATGAAAAGATGTGTCTTCAGTTCGCGGCGGAAGGTCCGAAGGTCAGGTATTTGGCGTAAACCCGGGCGAAGCTCGTTCCAGAGTGTGGGAGCCCCCACAGAGAAGGACCTTCCCCTGGGGGCCGCCAGCCGACATTGCTTATAATATGATAGAGTTCGAAAAGTCAAACTTATAAGCAAAATGACCCGGATATTTTACTCCCATGAACATATAAGAAGATTTTAAAGTAATGGTCACATATATTTTATAAATAACTTAATTTGCAAACTAACTAATCATACAGTCAACACAGTACTACAATTACAGTACCTACGTGTTTTGTTTATGATTGCTTAGTTACTGGCTAGGGTACATACCGTATTTTTTGGAATATAAGAATACACCTTTTTCCCCCAAAAAAGAGGTGAAAATATGGGTGCATCTTATATTCCAAATGTAGCCCCACCCAGTTTATCAAACGGAGGTTCCAGAAGCTGAAAGAAGCTTCAGAAAAGAAGCCCCCAAACAGACCTTCAGAGGCTTTTTTTCTGAAGTTCTGTTTTGGAGGCTTTCAGAGGCAGAAAAAAGTGTTATCTGAAGCAGAGGCAGGAAAAAAAAGCAAGGCACAGAGCTCACAACCAAGGAACCTGCTGCTAAAATTCACCTCTGGGAATAGCTGATTGGGGGTATTCCAGAAGGCCAATCCACCTGCCAATCAGCTTTTTTCTTATTTTCCTCCCCAAAAACTAAGGTGCATCTTAAACTCTGGTACATCATATACTCCGGTGCGTCTTATACTCTGAAAAATACGGTAATCATAAAGTAGTTTTAAAAAAGGACAGATAGATAGACACAAAAAGAATTAGAAAACAAAAGGTGTAGCAAGGTTGTTCGAACATAGATAAACAATTTTGTAGGCTTTTTATCCTCTATTAAAAACATCTGAAAAATAAATGAAACTGTCATTTTGTGTCATTAGAACATTCTATATACCCAAAAGTTGCTATATTCTATTCTACATCTAAGTAAAATATTTATGGATGTGTATTTAAATACAGGTTTATGAACATGTTTTGTCCTCAGAGGATATCTTCTTTTTTTTTTTAAGTTTCCACCTGTACCCGTGATGGCGAACCTATGGCATGGGTGCCCAAAGTGGCATGCGGAGCCATGTTGCCTGGCATGTCCAGCATTGCCCATTTCTCTTCCAGGTTTCTGGCGCCCATGCACACGCGATGATCAGCTGGCCTTCATGCATGCAGCAGTGCCAGAAACTAGAAAAGCTGGTCTTCCATTTTCCTGCATGATCGTGTGCACTGGCCAGCTGATCATCACATGCGCACACACATGCCAAAAACCCAGAAGACTAGCTGGCCATTAGTTCATTTTTGGATATCGCATATCACGTGGTTGCATTGGAAGTTCATTTTCAGGTGTGCACATACACTCTGGGCAGCTTATCTCCTGGGTTTCGACCCAGAAGTGCGTTTGCGCTCCTTTTTGGCACTCAGTGTCATATTTCAATATTTCTGAGCCAATAATTATATTACAAAATTCAAAGATCTATGAAATCCAAAGGCAAATTACAGTTTGATGAACATGTTAATTCAGAAGTTGATTAGTAGGATACCCAAACCTAATTGTGAGAACTTTTCTTAGTCATATACGGAAGTATTTTTATAGTTCTAAGGGCAATTTTGATCCCCAACATAGAGAAGCAGCCAAATTCAGTAAATAATACGGAAAATAATAGAACTATTTAATAGAAAATAGAAAATAATAGAACTATTTAAAAATTACAAGTGAGGAAAGGAGAAGTGAATAATCTTTCATCCCACACATTTGTGTTCTATAATTTATTGTAGCTGTCTTTCCATTATCTTCAAACAAAATAATATAATCCTCTTATAAATGGAAGAAAAAATATTCTATCGTGAAATAAGATAACCTAGTACACACCTTCTTACTATCTTTAGTCATAGGGTTGAATCTGTCACATTTTTTTTCTTTACAAAATAAGAAAACGAAAACATGTAGTCAACTCCACACCCTAAATCTTAGCCTCAGGCTTGTTTATGCAGGTGTAGATTAGAAGTTATTTTTATAGGATCAAATATAGGTCTTATAAAAGCATTTGTTGGTCCTTTTCTATGGATTCCTTATTACTAATGTTTTTGAAGATGCTTACTCCTTACACAAAATATACTTCAATGCAGGTAAGAAAGAGTCCTTGATCTTATCAAAACTTTAAGCATAATAGTGCCTGACTTTACAGTCAAGATCAGGAAAATTTGACATTCTTTATAAATGAATTTGTAGGCTGTCGTACAATTGGGCTTTTAGCAAATGGCAATAAGGCCAAGAGCAAATGGCAATAAGGCCAAGCACTTATTTCAGGGTTCAAAAAAATATAAGACAGGGTCTTATTTTCAGGGAAACACAATATTTCTTTAATATGTTCATCTGAAGCACTTTATACTAAGGACATTCTTATCTCTTATCAGCATAGATTCCTGATGGATTTGTAGAAAGTTAATTTTTATATATAATTTTCTGGTTTGTTTTTTTTAATCTTCTTGAATATAATAATTTACTTCCATCAGTGGAATAGACTGAATATAGGGACATTACTGTTAAAAATCCATCAAAGAATAGTCTAAAACCAGCATATCAAAGCATTTCCATTCTGGTTTGATCAGTTGGGTATTATAGATGTCAATTGGCAAGATAAAGAATAAACAGTTTAAAACTAGATAAATAGGTAGGATAACCAGACAAGTAAGAAAACCAGGCTTTCTTACCTTATTTTAAGCCAGTCATATACAAATCTTGAGCGAGAAAATAGAATTAAGGCATTATGCAATTTCCTTAGCAGTTTTCATACTCTGTATTGAATTGTACTGTATTTCATTTTATTTACAATATTTGAAGCTTATATAAGTCTATAAAACTAAAATCAGGAATTTAATATAGAGATACCCAGGATTCCTATCACCATATTTTCAGTTAATATCCATCAAGGATTATGGAAACTCTAGTCCAAAGAATTTGAAAGGTACTATACTACTACCTCTGTTATAAAAACAGGTACTGGCTGAAATGTCACTATATGAAATATTAAAAGGCAAGTCGTCATTTCACCAACAATCTCACACAATGATTAATTTAGTCCTTTTCTTTTACTGTAACTTAATTCACATGTAGGATCACATGACAGGTAATCCCGTCTATGTTGCTTTGAGCTTTTTAGAGCAGGGTTCACCAACCTTTCGGACCACAGGGACCATCAAATTCATAATTTTAAATTCCACAGACCACTAATATGAATTTTTTAAAAAGATAAATAGTATTTATTGCAATATAAAAATGCAAATAATTTTTCTGCGGACCACCAAAATTTTCTGGTCGACCACCAGTGGTCGACAGACCACCAGTTAGTGACCACTGTTTTAGAGAAAAGGTGGAATAGAAATTATGAATAAATATCAGAAAGAAATTTAAGAAATAATAAATGCACTTAAAACATTTGGAAAACTCTAAATTTATGTAAGATATCAGTGCTTTTTCCCCCCTTTTTATTCATTGGATTACAACCCATCATCAAACATACTAATTAAATTCTATTTTTCTATGTAGAGAAATAAGCAGATATCAGAAATAAGTGAAATTTCTGTCTGCAAATCAGCAGTCCATTACAATATTTTATATTCTACAAAAATACAATATATATCCTAAAATAACTTAATTTCATATTTATAAAGCAAATAATCAGTTCATTAGTGAGCACTGGACTATGACATTATGTGGTATTACTATTGATTGGCAATACGTGACTACGAGTTGGCAAGCAGGAAGAAGTGATTAAATATACAAGTATAAAAAGGAAGTTTTAATGACATCATATATTGTTTTCATCATTTCAGCATCAGTGTGACTAGGTATGGACATTTGTGTCTCTGATAATATGAAGATAAATTAATTGTTTAATCAATTAATTAAAATGTGTTTCACTGGAGCAAATATGTGAGTTACTATGACTCATAGTTGTAGCTGAATGCAGATTGTAATACAGAGCTTCTGAAAAATGAACAACCTGTAGAAAACATCCAGCTTCTCTCTGAGTCCATTTATATTAAGCAAGACTGAATTTTTCCCATGAGGATGGAAAACAGTTGCATATTCATTGCATAAATTTGCTGCTACCTGCTGTTTATCTACAGGCAGGAGTTATTATTTTTTTCTTCTATTAAAGTGGAAGCAGAACATAATGCAGGGGAGGGAAAGGGGCTGATTATATAGAAGGATATATTTGTCAGCAAAAATGAAGCCATTGTGGATATAATATCTGATGTGACATCACATGTTGCATTAAAGTCAATGCTATTATTGCAATCTTACCATAGTTACATTATGTGGGAATCAAATCAGAGTTGCCAAATAGAGTTTCATTTCATCTAGAAATACACTATTTGTAAATCAACACTGCTCTGTATAGATAAAGATATGGAGAGAACATAATGTTTCTCTAACAATTCTTAAGAGCGAGTGATAGAAATCAAAGGTTAAGGTAAGGTTGAATTTTATCATCATTACTTTTATACAAAATCTAAATGATGAGTCATTTTGGCAGAATGAAAGTTGTTAATATTTGACAGGTCTCAGTGTCAGAGATTTCATGGACTGTCAAAATATGGGCAAACAAGTCCTTGGGGCAGAGAAAAAGAAGTATTGACATTCCCAAGACACTCAGTAGAGTTTCATTCCTTTTGACACCTTCCTTCTGTACTAGATTCAACATAA
Organism: Ahaetulla prasina; assembly: GCF_028640845.1. Lineage (NCBI taxonomy): Eukaryota > Metazoa > Chordata > Lepidosauria > Squamata > Colubridae > Ahaetulla > Ahaetulla prasina. The sequence continues at coordinate 127,077,585 of NC_080539.1, forward strand.
AAGATGTTTGGCAGGAAGATAAGATAGCTGGAAGGCAAAGCTTACCTTTTTTTAAAAAAAAAAAACTTAGGAAACTCAGAATCAATATTTTCTTTTACTGAAGTTTTGCATTGTGATTGTGCTATTTGATTGTTCTGTAAATAGCTAAATAAAGCAAATTGTTTCCCAATTATAAAGAAAAAATAGATTGGAATTATTTAATAAGCATATAAATAAAATATTTCCTGCTTGATGAAAAAAATGCTTCAATTATTTTTGGAAAGAATGATGTATTTTCTACACTTTACCTACTCTTTTGCAGAATAAAAACCACTTCCACATTAGTGATTTCTACTATCTTTTTTAAAATCATTTTATTTTATTTTATCCAAAACATTAAAATGCAAACTCTCAAAAAAAAAAAGGGGGGGGGAGAAATACAAAACAAAGCTAAACAAGACTGCACCAAAGAAAAAGTGCATAAATGAAACAAACATATACATAAGTTGTCCTCCCTAGTTAAATACTGATAATTATATTTCCAAGATACAAGATCTATGATACAAATATATTGCTAAGTGTATAGCATGGATTTTGAAGTGCTGGTTGGGAAGTTCACTTTTGCTGATGATTTTGAAGGAATTGATCGCTTTCTGTCTGGAAATTCCTTTTTGTTATTTTTTTCTTCTGTTTTACTTTTTTCCTTCCTCGCTCAAAATTCATTTCTTGTCTTTTCGTTTTTCTCCACATTCCTTATGCCACTCTTGTAATATCCTAGAGCTTGGCTTAACATCCTTATTCTCTTGTCCCATACACAACTTTTAACTATAGTAGTTCTCGATTTACAGTAGGCTGTCCTGTCACATGATCGCATTTTGAGCACTTGGCAAACAGCCTGTATTTATGGCCATTTGCATCATTTCCAGGTCACATGACTGATGACATATCCCCCAGAAACCAACATTTACTTATGGTTTCCATCAAAAAAAACCTCCCACAGCAAACCATCTGCTCAATGAATGACCGTAGCATTTGCTTTACCACTACCCAAAAAAAGATCATCAAAATGGGCATAGCCATGAGATGGCCATTGAATGATCATCATGACTTAGAACTGTCATTCCAGACTCAATTTCAGTCTTAAGTGGAGAAATATCTAAAATTTGGTCCTCAAAGACTGCTTAATCTAATTATGATTCTGAAGCAGAAATGAAGTTCAGTGGTCGAAATTAGATGAACATAAGAGAGACTCTTGTTCCAGGTGAACTTTTCTGCCTTGACTTCTGTTTCCTACAGGTTGGTCTCTTTTCCTATTGCAATTTCCTATTTCCTATTCCTTTTCCTGATGACATTTCAAAGACTTCAAAGAGACTTCAGCTATTCTAATTGCTTAATGACATTCCCAACATTCAGCAATAGGGCTGTTTTGCAGGCATCGTGGAAAAAAGGACAGTACATTTAAATTCTATCTGCCAAATGATAGTTATTGTAATATATACCAAATCCAAATGTGCTCACGTTACTTCTGCTGAAATAAAAATATGTCTTTCAAAGTCCTGAGCACAGCTGTTATATGACCCATACACTAAGTGAAACTAAAAATTCCATAGTTGACATTCCTAAAGATTTATTTCAGATCCCCCTTATGTTACAAATACACAACTTCAATTCAAAGCAAGGATTGTGAGAGTGAAGTCACAACGGTGGATAGTTATTTTCAATGTGTGACTGGAGTTAACGTTTCTTTCTAATGGTTTAGCGCTCCATGTACTTTCAGCTAAATTTCAACCTATCTAAAAATGCTGGTTGGAGAGGGAGTTGTGTTATTACAGCCTCTCCTAAGATTTCCTAGTTTTAATGGGATATTGAAAAGCCAAGTCAGTGATTAAATAGTGTGTTTGTGATATGGTCTGGCATATAGATTTGGGTTACATAAATACAGCTCTTTCACCTCGGGAAATCAAATGTATATGTTTAAGCCAGCAAGATACCTTAGACTGATTACAATACTAACATTCCACAGAGCATTTTATTGGCCTACTTGGAGGCATTGCATTCAGTGGTGTTTGAAGGAAAAGGCATGATACGATGAGCATTATTTCGCTTGCAACACAGGAAACATGAAAACAATGGCTCATAAATTGTTATATGGTAATTTCTATAAAAACATCCTCCCTCATTATTTATTGAAAGTCCTAAAGGATTATTCAGGAAGCTCAAATACATTTTTATGTAAATTATGTGTTATCAGATGCATATTGCACAGTTATAACAAAGTTGCAAACTTTTGTCAAATTGCAAGTAAGGTTCAGTAAAGGGTTATTTTATTAGCCAAGCAATAAGCAAACATGAGAATGGACCTTAAATTCGTTGACAGTGCCCAAATGGTATGTTTGTGATCTGCCTATGTGTATTTTTACATATATTTCTGATAAGTGGCTAAAATAAAATAGCATATAGCTATTGTTAGAATAAAATAGCATTTGGCTTTGTTGTTCCTACCCAGTGCATTTGTACAACAAGAAGCCATTCATTAATTTAATATTTATAGTGTAAATGTTTCACTGCTGATATAATAATGATATTATTTACAAAATAAAGGTAAGAAAAATAGCAAGTAATCATTTGCGAAGGAGAAAAGTGGATTGTTCGGTTATTGTTTTTGCCATGTAACCCTTGTGCCACAAATCCCTCTTTATTTCTAGCTATGATTTATTTACATAAAGTTTCCCACTTAAAATATTGGGTTTAATATTTTAAAATATTAAAATAATGGGTTTGCCCTTAGACTTCTGCAAAAATTTGTAGAACAAAATGTTTTTGTCTTATCAATGGAATGCTATTTTGCCTATTATGTTGGTATTTTTTGTGAAACCACATTTCAGCTTATCAATGCTGTGTGAACTTAACAAAAGTTTCTTGTGATCCTCTTCTCTGGTTTTGCTTTGGTTATTTTCTTTTTCTTACTTCAACAATAATAAATCAATGCTGCAAAAATAATAATGGTTTAACTGATCCTTGAGATATTATGTTGGCCTACACTATGTTTTGATACTAAACAGTTCACTCAAACATCTTATAGTCAATCTTTGATTAGATTCACATCTAGTTTGAACTGTTGTTGAGAGAGTCATCATGGGAAAGCATTTTCTTTTCTTTTCTATTATACACTAATTTTCATTCATCCATTTCATCTTCATCTAGATATAGATACCTAGATGTATACACAGAGTGTTTAATCATGCTTTGTTTCCCTGCCAAAAAGAGCCTCTTGGACAAATAAATATTGCTTTCAAAGAGTATCTCATGTAACAGTTTCTCAGTTGCACCCATGGTGAATTTAATTGCTATTCCCTCCTGCTGATTAGACTAGGTAATGCAGCTATGTTCTCGGCATACATTACCAAATACTATAATCTGTTTAATAGGCATAGACAATAAAAACAACTTTACAGTATTATACAAAAACAGAAATTCTTGTGCTAGAACAGTAGGTTCTATTTGAAAGATACGTTTCATAAAACTTTGCTTAATTTGGTGGTTTCTTCATGAGCTGTAAAATTTTAAACTCATGGGGGGTTTTGTTATTAGGTTATAAAAGCAATTGAAGAAGGGTATCGTTTGCCAGCACCCATGGACTGCCCAGCGGGCCTTCACCAGCTGATGCTAGACTGCTGGCAGAAAGAACGTGCAGAAAGGCCAAAGTTCGAACAGATTGTGGGCATTCTGGATAAAATGATTCGGAACCCAAATAGCTTGAAGACTCCTTTAGGAACCTGTAGTAGGTAAGTTATGGATTAGATTCTTGAATTGTAGGCTAAAATTCTAGACAGCTTTTCTTTGTTTCAGCTGTTGTTGGCTCATGATTTATTTATTTTATTTCTATTTTTTATCTCACCATTATTATTTGGGATAAGTTCAATCATTCCATATTCCAGATGCTTTTACAAGGGTAAACTAGGTATTAAATCTAGATTATATTGATGGTACAGTATACTGATGTTCTTTATCATAAGCCAAGAGAAAATGACAGCTTTATTTGACCAGATTCCATTTTGAAAAAAAATGGAAGTATTACTTTGGAAGTAATATTTTTTTTAAAAAAATTTGCCTTTCTCACTCAGTTGTTGATTTGTTTAATTAACTTCATCTTGGATTATGTCAAGATACCTTTATAGACTGCCATTAAAACAGTATAAATACTTGATCTAAAAATGTAGCCATTTGCCTTCTGGGCAGAATTAGATCAGAATATATTGCTATTTGAAATACTAAAGGACAGAAGAATATGTCTACAGAAGCACTGTAATTGGATGGAACAGTGATAATTTGATCATTTTAACAAAAGTTTGTGGAATTTATTTAAAATAATTATATTAAACATATTAGATCTGACGTACCTATTTGATGGTTTTTTTTCATGTTTTTTTTCAAAACTGATAGAAAACACTATTAGATATAGTTTTCTGTGGAAAAAGAAGTTGAGATTATATAGGGTGCCAGAATGCCTTATAAATTGTCTTATGTGAAATTAATCTGTCCAATTAATCTTGTTTTGCTATAGAGAATCAGTTCTGTGATGTCTGGATAGAACCACAAAGGCCTTCTCATTTGTGGCACCCAAATTGTTTTTTTAAAATGGTACATGTTAACTCCCATTAATTGCCCCAGTTTCTGCCCATCTAGCAGTTTGAAAGCATGCAAACACGAGATTAATAGGTACCACTTTGATGGGAAGGTAATAGCATTCTGTGGCCTTTGGCATATAGCCATGCTGGTTACAACTGAAATTGTCTTTAGACAATACTGGCCCTCTTGGCCAAGAAACAAAGATGAGTTAGACACAACTGACAAGGAAACCTTTACCTTTATCCTTTTTTTAATTGACTTTTACTGGCATCCTTTAGACAATTTAGTGGCATTTTTGCTTGCTGAATGATATTTTTAATTGATGCTTTTTTTGCTATTCTATTATTTCTTTTATGTATGACTTTAAAATGTAATAGCTGAACATAGTTCAGTGAAGTCAGCATTATATGCTCCCACTGTAAAAAAAAGGCCAAAAGTATGTTAGGAGGATAAGACAAAAAATACAGATGCCAATCACAGAATGCCATTATATAAATCAGTGGTGCAACTGCAACTGAAATATTGTGTGCATTTCTTGTTTCTGTATATCAGAAATGATATATAGAACTAGAGAAATCTCAGAAGACAGCAACTAAGTTGATCAAGGGAGTGCAGCAACTTCCTTATGAGGAAAGGTTGTAACATTTGGGGCTTTTTAGTCTAGAAAGGAAACAAATGAGAGGGGAAGTGTTTGAGGTGCATTATGCATTATTATTCATAATGTGGAGAAGGACAAGTGGAAAAGGAAAAGCTATTTCTACCTTCAGAACATTCTAGGATCTAGGTAACCAATGAAATTGAATCCTGGAAGAATCAGGGCAGAAAAAAATTATTATTATTATTTTTACACAACACATAATTGAACTTTGAAATCTGCTACAATGAAAGTTGGTGCTGGCTACCAGTTGGTTGGCTTCAGAAAAGACTTAGAACAGTTTTGTTTTATTGATAAAATATATAGACTGCCCATCTTATCTCAAGGTAACTCTTGGCAGCTTGGAAATCATGGGGATCTTTGGCTATTAGCCTTTATGGCTGTATGACTCCCTCTGAAGACCATCTGCTGGAAGACCAGTAAACATCCTTGACCTGATCATCCTTCTCTTTTATAATTATCTTTCCACTCCTCCGCCTCCCCCCCTCCCCATTTTCTTTCATCTTCTATTGGCTTTTCTTCAAAACTCGTTAGCATGGTTGATGACAACAGTTTGTTTTCCCATTGAAGACGCCCATCCTTTAGCTAAACAACTCGTAAATAGGCTCCATTTCATATGATCCAGTTTTTCAGGAATATCTCCTTCAAGTAGATTTGAATTGTGTCTCTATATGCCTTGGTGTCACCTTGTAAACCAGGCATGTCCAAACTTGGCAACTTTAAGACTTATGGACTTCAGCTCCCAGAATTCCTTAGCCAGCTCTGCTAGCTGAGGAATTCTGGAAGTTGAAGTCCACAAGTCTTAAAATAGCCAAGTTTGGACACCTCTGCTGTAAACCCATCTTTTCAATTTGTGATCCACCCTCTGGATACAAGCTTTAGGGTGCAGACTCAGAAGCTATTGTAACCCCTCATCTTTTTGCAAGCCTAACTTCTAGTAAGTCATATTAGAATCTCTAACTTTATTTGTAAACCATCCAGAGTAAATTGGATGGATGGATGAATAGATAGATGGATAAATGGATGGAAATAGACAGATGGATGGATGGACAGACCGACAGATAGACAGATGATAAATGCCTCACAAATTATCTTCTGGCTTCCTTACTTCTTCAAGAGAGCAATCAACTACACCAACTGGGTGTAGTAGAAGGTCCCCAACCTTCCCAGCCTGGCGGCACGGTGCATGTGAGTGGCAGCACACACGCATGTACCCTCCACTCGCACAAATGGAGCTTCGCATGCGAGTGGAAGGTGTTTGTGCTCACACATGAAGCTCTACTCATGCGAGAACAATAACTTGTGCTCAAGTAGAGGACGTTTGAGTGGAGGGTGCTTGTGCTCGCACACAAAGATCCACTCACACAAATGGAGCTTCACAGGTGAGTGCAAGTACCCTCCACTCAAGTGAGTGGAGCTTCGCATGCAAGTGTGAGCGCCCTCCACTTCCACAAGGGGAGCTTCATGTGCATGCACTTGCCCATCTCTCCCACGGCCCAGTTTCAAACAGGCCATGGTCCGGTAGTGGGCTATGGCCCAGGGATCGGGTACTCCTGAATTATACTACCACCCACACATTTTCCTTAGGTCTCTGCTGCATTGCTCGTATCAATCTTAAAATTTAACATTAAGGGTTCAAAGCTTTCCAACTCCAAGCAGGACAAAATATTTCTGAATGTCATACAAACAACCCAAGATTAAGACACAGTGCTGTAGACCAATACATGTATTGTTCTTCCACTTTTCTCTAATTCTGCAGCTTAATCATGCGTGGGACTGACTATATGACAGAAACCTTTTGCAAATGTTGTTTTTTTCACCCACAGGAGTCTTCTGTCCTCCAAGAAAGCAGTTAGAGTTACATGGTCAGCCCAGAGTCAATTGGAGTCAGGCAGTGTCTAGCTTGAAATAAGCAGATAAATAAATCAAATTCCTCCAAGGCACATTTGCTATCAAAACTGTGACATTGGCAAACTCGAAAAACCAGAACCATTTGGATTTCTGGAAATACCTGTATTGCTAGTAAGGCAGTATAACACAATACTGAAAGCCTGTCAAGGCTGTTCTCCAGTTCTGTGTATACCTATCATAATTAAAGCAGTGTCACTCTCAGTCCCTTTCTCACAATTCTCCCTAACTACCCCTGACTCAGGAATCTTTCTTGTGAAAGCCCTGTTTTCTCCTCTCATAGCTGGGCACCAAGTCTCCACATTCCCAAGGTCTATTAGACATTTCATAGCACTAACCCAAGATCATGTCTTGTCAAAAAAAAAACCCAAAAAAGTCTTCTTTCTCTCAGTGACGCTACATTGGTGCCTATTACTGGTGCTATTGAACCAATGAGGCTTGTGCTGATCAGTCCTGCATTAGACTGAATGCCAGACAAGCAGGAAACAATTAGCATATTTCCAATGGCTTTATTAGCTTGGTTGTAAATCAGCTAACAGATGCTAGGACAGTGCAGTTGTAAATTAGGCAGATAATGATCTGAAGAGAATCTCTCACCTGTAAAGAAAGAAAAGAAAAGAAAAGAGCAGACCTGTTGTAGAATGATAGTCTAGAGCTGCTGATATTCACAATATCTTGTCCAAGGATCATAAATCAAAAACACATCCATGAGGTACAAGTCTCCTATCTAGATGTTTTCATAGTCCTCCAGGATGAGGTAGAGAAGGTTATGATGGTTTCTTAGAAACCATGTTCCAAATAGAACATCACACACACAAAAAGAGAAAATTAATTCCCTGCAGTATGAACTCCATCATCACTTCCTCTTGCATCCGAACTAGTGAACCTTGACTTTTCTTCAATAATACACACAAGCACAGACATATACACAAAGAGACATATATTGGACATATTCTTTTCATTGATGATCATTGATTATTGCTTAATACCTCTTTTGTAGGCCTTTTCAAAGTCTCAGCAAGAAAAGGATTCTACAACCAGCGAAGCAGTTATATTTGTACTTTCTACCTAAATAGATATCAGAAACATGCATTATCCCCATGACTATATTAGATTAGATATAGTCACCTATTTTAAATAAAAAAATCATCTTATATCGACATGTGTAAAATTAAGCCCAGTCTTCAAGGAGAACACAAACTGTAGTATACGATTTCAAATAAATTTCTTTTTCTTTTTCTTCTTTACTTTCTCTTTTACCATTTCGGGTGTCGAGGGATGAGATAAGAAACAATTATATTTACTTTATTTTACAAGTATTCTATTTTTCATTATTTAAAACAAAGAATTAATTTTGTTCTAAATATTGAAACATCTAAAACTTTTAGATGATTTCTATGATTGTAACTCAGCAGTAGATTCAGATAAAATCCTTTATTACTGTTGATGACCAGATGTAGCTACAATTTAGTAACAATTTTACAGGATGAAAAGGAAGAGGGTTAAAGATAGCTGGGCAATTTACACAAAAACAAGATGAAAGGGGAGGAAAAGAGAAACAGCAGGTAAGCACTGGAGTACCAGACCATTTCTAAAGTATTAATACTCTACTAGAATGTTACACAGGAATATAGGTTTGTACTTGCTTAAGAAACATTTCTTGGCCTTTTGCTTTTTATTATATATATTTTAGATTGATTATATTTCTACTAGGTAACAAATACTGAATTATGGTGTGTGTTTTTTTTACCTGAAACAATATTTTTCATTCAACCTAGACCAATCAGCCCTCTACTGGACCAGAACACTCCTGATTTCACAACATTTTGCTCTGTAGGGGAATGGTTGCAAGCAATCAAGATGGAAAGATACAAGGATAATTTTTCTGCTGCAGGTTACAATAACCTTGAGACAGTAGCCAGGATGACTATTGAGTAAGTGAACTGTATGCTTATATTATCTATTGGCAGAGGAGAAATATTTGGCCAGGTAACATAAAGTTTATGTATTAAAAATCCCCAAGATTTGGTCACCTAATTAACACCTTACTCAGCCTTCTATTAAGAGGGGGGGAAAGTACCACAGAAAATTCTGGTCCCTTGCTAATATTTGTTTAACTATTATAAAAGAGAATTTGACTTTGCAGGGTAATAAAAACTATTGTCATTTGGGGAACTTGCTTCTTGCTGGTTAAAGACTTCAGTATGGTTAAATACAGTATTGACCAAAAGTAGCCCCTTCTAAGCATAAACTAGATTTTTATGACTCTTTCTTGGTTTTTGATGCAAAAAATTGCTTCATATTGAGATATTTTCAACTACCTTATTCTTTGTGTGAATAAAGGAAGTTGTGTTTCAGAGCAACGTGACTCGAGGACATTAAATATCTCAGAGTGCTACTCTGTATGACAGAATGTCAGGGAGAGTTTTAAGTCTGAATAAAAGTTGTAAAATTTTAAAATTGTGCTGCCTCTCTCTCTCTCTCTCTTCTTTTGAAAAAGAAAAGCAATAGCTATAGTTAATATCCTAAGAGATATCTGACCTTCACTCCAGGGGTCATGTTAACTCCTTGGAACATATACCCTTGCCAATTAATGGAAGATAGTAGCAATTTTTAAGGTTTAATTTTTACTTGCCGTAGTCAGTGTCATCAGAAAGCACTGTGCATGTATGCCTGGCTTTTCAAGTGATTACTTTACCATATAACAATATGGTGAAGTGTTGTATTTTTTGGAGTATAAGATGTACTTTTTCCCCCAAAAAAAGAGGAAGAAAATCTGGGTGCATCTTATACTCCAAATGTAGCCCCGCCCAGCCTCTCAAACGGAGGTTTCAGAGGCTGAAAAAAGCTTCTGAAACTAAAATGGAGCTTCAGAAAAAAAGCCTCTGAAATGGCAGGAAAAAAAGCCTCTGAAACACAGGTTTCAGAGGCTGAAAAAAAAGCTAGGCACACAGCTCATAACTAATGAACCTGTTGCTAAAATTCACATCTGGGAACAGCTGATTAGGGGTATTCCGGGAGGCTGATCCACCCACCAACCAGCTTTTTTCTTATTTTCCTCTCCAAAAACTAAGGTGCATCTTATACTCCAGTCTTATAGTCTTAAAAATATGGTAATCACCTGAAAAGCCAGGCATGCCGATAACGCATTGAATATCATCTGGTTGTATCAGTATTGCTGTTTCTTTCTGTTCCCCTCTACTTAAAGATTACTAATACTGAATTTTCCTCCCTCCCCATAGTGACATAATGAGCTTAGGAATCACATTGGTTGGCCATCAAAAGAAAATCATGAGCAGCATTCAGACTATGAGAGCACAAATGTTACATTTGCATGGCACTGGCATCCAAGTGTGATGAGACATTTCTCCCTTCCAAGGGAGGGGACAGACTTGAGAGAACAGTGCCAGCCTTCAGTCTTCATGAAGTGCTGCTGGAAGACACGCGATTTGACAGAGCCTTCATGCAGATGACAGAAGGCCCACCAGAAGCACCTACAGACTTGAACTCCTAAGTGCCACCAGAAAGTTACTTAAAAAGGGAAAACAGATCTACTAATGGCGGCAACAAAAGAAGTGACAATAAACAAAGTACTACCTGAAACACCTACGAACACCTTGAACTCTCTAACCTCCTTTTTATCTAATGGACTTTTTAAAGTGTATATAAAGGATTTTAAAAGAAAGAATATATTTGTCAGATAAAATCATGATATTGTTAAAAGTCAACAAATATTTTCCTTAAAACTTTCATTTCAAACTTGTTTTAGGAAATCAGTTGTGTTCCTTTTTCATATAGATCTTCTTTTTAGTGATGCATTTATATTTGACCTTCTTAGTGCTAAGCATATGACACATTATTACACTGGGGAGTTTTGAAAGATTGTACAAGTTTCTATAGCCACAAAAAGTGTAACAGGGAAATGTGTATCAGGCTAGCTACTGGGTGGGTGAAGCAGAGTTGGCCAGGATTTTTTTTCTTTTTCTAATTTTGGCATCTATTTTTGTCTGTTTATTCCACACCACATTGATGTGGTTTGCTAATTGGCAGGAAATCAGGAAAAAAAAATCATTGCCAAGAGTTCTGATATTTTTTAAAATAATTTTGTATAAGTAAATCACACACTCTTCTTTAAACAGAAAATGAATAAAATGGTGAACCTAGCAATAATGTTCCCTAAAAATGCCTAGGCACTTTTTAAGAAATGGTTTGAAAGATGGTTTTAGTAGGTTGCCTGGGTTAAAGGAAACTCTACAACTGCAACTTTAAATGGGTTGAAGCCCTTTCATGGAATGATTGATGGTGCAGTAGGTGTATAAAGAGAACAAGTACAAGTACTATAGTGTTGCTTAGCCTTTTAATCAGAGCACATTGGGTGTTTGTTCTTGCAGGGGATTGGGTGTCTTTTTTATTTTTTATTTTTTTCAACAATGTACATTAGAAGGTTTAGGAGAAATAATAAGCATATGGCTAATATGAGATTAAGATGAATGTAGTCCCTCTTGCAGAAGTAAGAATGTGAGGATGCAATCCAGAGAAGAGTAGGCTTTCCTACACCGCATATAAATTCAGAAGAAATTGCAGTCAGGTGTTTGGATACACTCTGTTTTTATCAGCTAGGGCTTATTTTTGGTCCGTACTTCTACCAATCATGCTGTTTGAAACGTGGGTAGGCAGATGATCTCACTGGTAGATTGCCTTCCTTGTCATAGACAACCTCATCTATAGTGGCAAGCAATGACAGGAACCCAGTCTGCAGCAATTCACATAATTCTTACCAGTGTTGATAGTAATAATGTACAAGCCAGATTTCAGGGTTCCAAGTAACAACCCATATGAAATCAGAACACCAGGGTTGACAACAGGTATACATATCTTTCTCTGGTTCACACTTTGGGACAAGCCCAGTTCAGAACGGGGAAGTCATACACGTTGAAATGAATGTGATTTCAAAAACGTAATCATGCTCTGAAGGTCCTAGGATCTCATGGGCCCTAAATCTCTTACCCATCATTCTCTGGATTGCAGTTCTCTTGTGCAAGCTCTAATGAAATGAGTGACAGACGGACAACAGATTACAGGGCTTGCACGGGACATGTTCCTATCAGATGGTGCCTTTGGATTTTCTATTACAGGTGTAGGAATATAAGGCAAGTGGCACTTCAACATTTCATTGTGTGCGTGTGTGTTAATGAGCTGCTCTAGGCGCATGCATTCAGAACTTCTGACTGAAAGACGATGGCTGAGTGAGATAACCCTTTTTTTAAAAAAAAATACCAGTTTTAATTTAATATATGTGTACTTGAGTTGAGTGAAATATATAATTACCATAAGCAATAACAAAGTGTGTCGCAGGACTATATATGAAACAGGTGACTAATGCTGTCAAAAATATGAAAATCGTGAGCTACCCAGCAGTGAATAGCTGTACTTCCAAAGAGAACTGGGATGCTTCTATTGGTTTTCATTGAGAAAGATCCCAGGGATCAGTCATATAAATTAAGACTTGTTTGATAATGTGGGCATCCACAAAAAGAAAAGAAAAAAATGGAAAAAAAAACCTGTAAATGTTCCTTTGTAAAACTTGTACATTTTATTTATACTGTCTTGTTTTGTACACACATTTATGTGCAGTGAGCTCTGAATACATTGAAAATGCACTATATTTTTCTATTTTACTTAACAGAGCATCACAAAAAGGAACAAGTTTTTCAGTGCTATATAATGTGTTTTCCCACGTTTAGGACCAAAGATAGTTACAAAGAATTCAAATAGGTAATTTGCCCTTCCTCCCATTTTCTTTTTTTCCTTTTAGAGCACTGTACAATGTTTTATTTGTTGTTTTATTTATTTATTTTGTTAGAAAAATAATTTTGATTATGCTAATTTTTTCTTCTTTCACCCTTTGTTAAAGAAATCTGTAAAAAAGATAAACAAAAATATTTGAATTAACATAATCCCATTACATAGACACTTCCATTTGTAATCTTTGTAATAGACTGTAAATATATTTTTGGAAATATAACTGTGAATAAGGGTTATTTGTCATTGTCTGTCTATATAGCAACTGCAGCATTTTATAGCTTTCTCTAGGTGTCATAATTCCTTATTAGTTATAGGGGAAACTGATAATTTAGTATTAAACTGAGAATAGCTGTTGTGTTCTTAATGTACAGATATGAGCATTTTGTAGATTGGTTAAATTGGTTCATTTAAAATATTACTTACATAATTGATTTCAACAGCCTATGCCTAGATACAAGAAAACCTGAAGCACATACAGAAATAAGCTTATATTCATGATCTGTGTTGATTCCACACAGACCACATGCAAATATATTCTCATATATGTCATGGGGGGGGAGAGAATTTAGGAAACAGCTGCACAGCTGCACAATTAGAGAGGATTCCAACTATCATGACAGTTGCTTGCTTGGGAGCAGGAATAGGGTATATGTGCAGATTCAAAGGTAGCCTTCCATTCCAAAAGACAGTTTATAAAAGACATTCCAAAAGACAGTTTATACTATGTTAACAGCTGGACCTATCATGAGTAGCATTTTCACAAGAGGAACTATTCTCATTGGTTTATTGCTCTGCCCATGGATAGCGCCTAAGGCTATAGTTCTAATCTCACTTCATTTGATTACAACAGTTCCGTGGGCTATAATTGTTTTAGCTTGTGCCATTTGCTTGCAAATTTACACCTCTAATTAACTTCCTATATTTTCCTATATAGATTCAGTAGCTAATAGTGTTTGTGTGATTGCAAAAAAGAAATGAGCGCAGTGCAGTTTGGTGAAAATGGTCATGTTTACCCAAAAAGAACAAAACTTTTTCTTTACGATTGACTGTTATGAGTGTAACTGTGTTTCCTCTTTCTGATCTAATAAGGCTATATTCAAATAGGAATGCAATTTGAATTTGAACCATTTGAATGGGTATCCTAGAATTGATCTGATATAGAACCTATTTCTCTTAGACAATTAGCCATTACCATCAGCATGCTTATAATAATTCTCAGAACATGGAATACTTCAAAAATAATACCTATATATTAATTTATACATTCCTCGTAATTGAGACCATCATACAATTGCAGTAATTAGGAGGATAAGGCAGTTATTTCATGCTTTGTTTGCATTTAGTTGTTGTTGTTGTTTTTCATATTACCAGCAGCTTTGGAGAAAAATGGATTGCATAGAAATTCATACTTCTGGCGAAACGATATAAAACATGATACAGCATGTATATAATTGTATCATTTTTTCATCTAATTAGATTCTACCCAGAACACAATCTCCCTCTCCCACTTTCTATCTGGCCAGGAAAGATATGACAGTATGCAGTGGGGGTCACAGACCCAATGACTCACTAGTGTTTTGAGCAGCTCTGAACAGTAATTTGTAAGATCTGCTTATATCATATTGCTGCTGGATATAAGATGATTTAGAATCAGTTCCAGAAGTCTTAAAAAAAATTCAAATTATATAAAGTTATGAGGGAAGGTAATATAGAATGCCTATAAAAGCTAAGACAAAAGCCTGCAAAATCCTTCAGAAGAAAGTTTTTGCAATGCTGCTTTAAAAAAAAAAATTCTGGAAAAGATGAAGCTGCTAAGAGAGGTGTTTCATCTGCATGGGAAAACAAGCCTTTGAAGGATTTTCACAGTTCTGTTGCTACAGTCAACAGAAAAGTTGATAAGGTAAATATAAAATCACATTTATTACAGCCCTAAGGCCAGATGCAAACAAAATATCTAATAAAAAAGTATCATATTCCACTATGTGTGTGTGCGGGTATGCGTGCACAAGCGAGCACATATAACAAAAATAAAACAGAATAAAGGAACTAAAAATAATTAGGAACAAAGTTGCTAAAATAAATCCAAATAAATACTATTATAAGAAGTTCCGAAATTAAGTGATGGCGTGGCATATCATACAATTGTAGCAGAAAAGTGTGGCTTGAAAAGTTATTTTTGAATCCTTGTCTGAAAGAAGTAACATTAAATAGAAATCACACTCCCTTAAATTTCTTTAAGACAGGATATAAAAGAGTGTCTTGAATCCCAATTCAAGGAAACAGCATACGCATATGGCTTAGAGTTTCTACTGGACCACCACCACCTGGACATAACCAAAGGTACATTAGGAGTACCTTTACAATGTTCAAGAAGGACTGCTGAGGGTGAAGTATCCAATACCTGGCTAAAGTGAAAATCAGTTTTAAAATTGGAATACTATAGGTGATAAATAAGAGTTGGAGCAAACCCTTTTAGAAGCAAATGATAAATATTGTGGGGTGACACTTTACTTCAGCTTATTTGGAGACCTAAATCCCAATTCCATTGCTTTAGCATTTCCCCCTCCCACCCCCCCGCCCTCGGAATTTTATCAAAAGCTTTTTTAAGCCATGATGATTTAAAACCATCTCTAAATACTAATGGGGCCAAACCTATAGGAAGCAGGATTAACTTTAGCCAGAAGGTAAGAAGAAGAGACCATGCTCTAGCATCCAATAAAATTATAAGATAAATGTTGCAGGATGTGAAAACTAAAAATTTTGAATTTTTATTTATAGATCTCTTCCCATCTATAGAAATGTTAAGACTGGCATTATTTCTCAATGGAGAACACGTTTATTTGTTGTTTTAAATCTTGTCTTTGTTCCAACGAGTAGTTTTTTGGGTGTTTTTTTTTTTAAAGCAATCAGGTCTGATCCAATCCTTTTGGTTTCTTAAGTCAAAGAATAGCAGGGTGATTGTTTTCTGTTTGACATACGGAACACAACTCTACTAATAGCTGACTTTCATTTCTGTACCATAAATATTGCATCTGTGGTTTTATGTGGGAAAACTTAGTTGGCGTCATACACTGCACTCTAGGTCATGTGACCAGGAAAGAACGCAGGCTTAGAACAGCAAAGTCAACAGAAGGTCAAGTTGTTTCTCAGTTGCCTCTTCCCTAAGCATGTACTGGGTGTGTGTGTGGGGGGGTTAATTTGTGTGTGTGATATTTTTCCTCGAAGCCCCAAACTGCAGTTGAGTTTTTAACTTTTTTTCCCCTTTCTCCTCCCATATCAAATTCAGTCATATTCTGTTTGGTTTTCAGAGAATATTGTGCCATGCAACAACAAAGAATTCTGAGCTCCTTCCCTTAATTTCCTTCCAGCAAATATAATAATAAACAAATATGCAACTAGAATAATGAAACTCCATTCTTTAACATCCTGCTCAGCTGAAGGAATGCCTTAGGGTCCACTGAGTGGATATAAAAACACCTCAGCTAATTCTACTCCTTTGATCAATGGGTGCAACCATTTTGTGGCTATTTCTACAGCATGCTGTCAAAATTACTAATAGGTCCTGTCCTCAAAATATTGCCTATTCCAGCTATATAGGTAGAAGAAGGAAGGAAGGGAGACTATGCTATGGTCAAATGGAAATTTTAAAGACCCAATTTGACCAGAATCACCAGAATTTGAAACTATAGGAAACTATAGGCAATGCAAATAGTAGAGCTTAAAATGATTTTTAAAAAATAGAAGTTAAATTAAGGGGGGGGAGAGATTTAAGAATGAGAAAAGGAGTCCATTTACAATAGGTTAATTTACTTTGGAGAAACAATAGTGCATTCAGCTCAAATATATCAAATATATGGATGCTTGCATTTCAAAGAAGCTGTTCAAGATCAGAAGATGCCGAGAAAACTGGTCCATAGAATCACCAGGAGCTGGACACCACTCAATTGATAATATCATCATCATAGATGCTTAACTATTCCAAGAGACTTTTGCATCACGGTACAATTATGATATGTTTAAAACTTTTAAAGAAAGTAGTGGAACTGGGAGATTGAAGAAAATATTTTTTGGATTTGCCCAATTCACTGACTTGCAATCACCTGGCCAGGGACTAGCAAAATAATAATAAGAAGAAGAACCAAGCTTAACATACTTGCAAATATAGCAGCTGCTAGGATTGTAACTGACTCTGTTAAGTATTCTGTGAAAATAGCTTATATTAACCGGGACAAAAGTGATGAGGGAGGGAGGGAGAAAGAGAAGGAAATTGCAAGTTCCCCTTTCCAATATGCAATGAAATTTCTTTGGGGGAAAAAATCCACCTTGATGCATGATGTTTCTGGCTCAACTTTCATTGTTGATCAAACTATGACAGCAACAGCTTCTTATGAAGCTATTTTCAATCCCCGTGGCTCATCCATCTCATCCATATATATAGGACAAGAAGATTAAAATATTGCTAGCAAAATCACAGGTTGTTTGGTTTTTTTTACTGTACTTAGATACAAACACTTGTCAAATAAAAAATAAAATTAAATTAAATAAGTGCCTGGGAGGACCATTCAAGAAAATGACAACATTCAACTAAACATTGAATCTAAGAGAAACTGAACCAGCCTAACATGCAAAGTTAATCTACTAGGTGTACCAGAATCTGAAATCTCAGCATCCTGTTGCTTTCGAGGTTTGTGTTTGTGTGTACTAAGAGCAAATAGAAAATCTCTAACTGTATATGACATGCTTTACCTTATGGATCATAATAAAAGCCACACAGGAATGGGAAACAAGCTACCAACTCCATCCTCCTACTAGAATAGCTCAACATATCATGCTGACTTACTCTCAACCAGCAGCAGCCACAGTAGGTTTGATGGTCAGAAATATGCAGTGAGTGCATAATGCAAATGCCACCTTATGTTCTTACATCCTGACATTTGTAAGAGGTATGTGTTAGGGTCACACAGTAATTGTGACCTCATTACCCTCATAACATTCCAGACATGGGGGCTGTCAGTCAGAAATCCTACAGGTAGTCTTTGACTTACAGCCACAAATTTTGAGTGCAAAATTTCTGTTTCTAAGCGAGACAGTTGTTAATAGCAGTAGCACTTAGACTTATATACTACTTTTCAGTGCTTTACAGCCCCTCTTTACAGCCCTACTAAGAGGCAGTCTATTGCCCCCAACAATCTGGCTCCTCATTTTTACAGACCTCGGAAGGATGGAAGGCTGAGTCAACCTCCAGTCCAGTGAGATTCAAACTGCCAAATTGCAGGCAGCCGTCAGTCAGCAGAAGTAGCCTGAAGTACTGCATTCTAACCACTGTGCCACTGCAGTTAAGTGAATTTTGCGCCGTTTTATGCCACTGTTTCTTGCCACTGTTACTAAGTGAATTGCTGCAGTTGTTAAGCTAGTAACAGTTAAACTTGTTAACTGAACCTGGCTTCTCCATTGACTTTGCTTGTCAGAAGGTCACAAAAGATGATCACATGATGCTGGGACACTGCAACCATCATAAATATGAACCAGTTGCCAAGCAACTGAATTTTGATCACATGATCAAGGGAGCGCTGTAACGGTTGTGTGAAAACTGACCGTAAGTCACTTTTTTCAGTGCTGTTTAATTTTGAACAGTCACTAAATGAATGGTTGTAAGTTGAAGACTACCTGTAAACTCGTGGCTGTTGCATATCAGAGATTCTGCAACAGTAAATTACTCAATTAACTTTGTCTTAGACCAGGGGTCTCCAACCTTGACAACTTTAAAACTTGTGGACTTCAACTCCCACAAGTCTTAAAGTTGGATTTCTGGGAGTTGAAGTCCACAAGTCTTAAAGTTGCCAAGGTTGGAGACCCCTGTCTTAGACTAATATCACAATCCAGGTCTGACTCTATATTTAAGTTGGCATGCTTGATATCCCAAAATTAAGAAGGCATAGGACACAATTGCTAATTCTGAATCTGAGAAGAGAAACTACAAATAGAGTATGAGACTATATTCCAGGCACCTAAGAAAACCAACATTTTTCTTAGAAGCAGATACCTGACACTCCGCTGTGACAAGATTACTAAGGGACAGCTTCTGTATCAGAACACTAAATAGAACAAAATATAGCCCCAATCAGTCTTCTAAGCTCTTAATGTCTGAAAGATGTCATTGTTTACAAGCTTGATTGCTAGACAATGCAATTGGATGCAGAAAAGAAAGAAACAATAAATTGTTGGTGACAAAGCCTTCAATAACTTTCAGGATTCTTTTTTTTTTTTAAAGAAAAATAAGTATCACTGACAAAAGTAGTGCAACTTTCATTGAGTCAGCAGCCTCGTATGCTATCCAAATAAAGCTAAGCATGTTTTTTTTATTGAAGACTAAAAAATTATCAACCTTGAAATGGGTGGCTTCCTCCCATGACAATGAATTCTTATGAAGCCAAATTGAATATCTGGCTTGGAAGAATAAAAACAAGTCAATATATAAGCCCAAAGTTGGACTTTCTCCCACTGAAGTTCTCACGTATCAAATAAGCCTCTATAGTCAACAGAACCACCCGTGGAACGTACCTGATCTGAAATTTATCATTAGAGCCAGGTATTAAATGGGTATCCACAGGATTGCTCTGATACCGGGCTCTGAGCTCACTAAGACCTTAGGCAAGGCAGTTAGTGTAGAGTGATATGTGCCTCTCTAGGAGAATGTGCTTGATAAATGACTTCTCCAGTGGTGGGTTTCTATTGGTTCGCCCCGTTTCGGGCTAACCAGTAGTGGCGGTGGCGGGAGGCTCCGCCAACCTGCCCAGACATCATAACAGATGCTCTGCGAATGCACAGAAGCACCGTGCACGAGTGCTCACAGTTCCAAACTGGTAGCGAAGGTAAGTGGAACCCATTACTGGTCCTCTCTGAACAAGGCAAGGGAAGGGAGGGATTAAAAATTGCTTAGTGTTTTCTCGATTGCCCTACAGTGGCACTTTCCATTGTCACACAGCAACTGTAATGGAAATAACAAATTTGGAGAAGCTGAAATGCTGGGAAGTTATCTAATTATTCACACACACTAAAAGTAGTCTTAAAGCATTATTTCAGTTTTTCCATAGACAAGGAACAAAACTGAGCCATCTTGGCAGCCATAAGAAATAACTCAAGTGCATTTGTCTTCCTATTTTAAGGTGGGGGTGGGAGGTGTTCATGATTCATTCAAGTCAAGCAATCCAATGTTCTTACTGAGTATTTATTTATCTTTTTAATTTCCCTCTCCCATCTTGGCTCATTTTTTTTTTAAAAAAAATCTGCATTCGAGTTTCTATACTCTTCCCATTAACATTTCTACACATTCCTGTAACATAAATAATAAATACCTTTGCAACGTGTCCAATCAACCTACTGTAGAAGTGGCTCCAATTATATAAATAATGCTTAACACATTCATAAACTAGGATTGACTTGATTTGGTGCACTCCAAGCAAGCATTGCCTACATCTTATTTGTAGGCAATGTATCAAAGGCTACAATCCTAAGAAATTGGACTGGGAGTATGCTTTCATTACAAAATTTATTTCAACATACAATTCAACCATTCAGAATATCATCTGCTTTAACTTGGACTGAATCAAAATAAAACACTTGGATTAAGAACCCAGTTTCCTTATCTTATTAAAGAAGATTTTCTTTTCCCTTTTAAATGTTTAAAAAAACATTGGATAAAAATTACCTACACTTTAATCCAGTAGTGCATAACTTGAGGGTACATAAAGTTTCTAACTGTTGGGTACTTTCATCCTACAGTCTTTTCAAAAGTTGCCACATAACAGATAGTGGAAAATTTAAAGACATGGGGAAAATGCATTAACCTATGTAATTGGATTTAATTGAATGCAATCAAAAGTGTTTTTTTCTTATTTCTGTGCATCCTATTATCCTAGTCCTTCATATTTAGAATATAGGCCTTGTTGTATATTTTGATAAGCATTGCTGATAAAAGTATTAATACTGGCCACTTTCATGGAAAAGGATTTAAAAGTAAAACCCTTTAACTTAATTTTTTTAAATGCAAAATTAAATTACTTTTGCAGGTATTGACCCTAGAATGAGGATAAATCTTACAAATTTAAATTATTGGGGTTTTTTTATTCAGAGAATCTTACAAATTGGAGTTAATTAAAAAAAGTTTAATTAATTTAGTAGATTACCGGTACATTGATGAATTGCTTTGAAGGAATAGATTAGAGTGGCTACCCTTCCAATTATGCTGCCCTAAATTTTCATTTATTTCCTTTCTGGAATTTTTCAGGAGAACTCTGTAATCCAGATACAGAATTGTTGGTAGCAAGAACTTCTTCTAGGAGTGAGAAATTAATTAAGGATGCTCCTTGGGTGTCCTTCTTTTTATCACATCTTCATTTGTCAGAACTAAGCGGTTCCTTCAAAGTATTATAATTTAAAATCTACTGGGCAACTTATCATAACCTTCTTAACAGGGAAGTTAGATTCTTGACTTGTGTCCTACCCAGTGATGGGTTGCTACCGGTTCGCCCCAGTTTGAGTGAATTCATAACAGTGGGGGCAGGAGGCTCCACCCACCTGCTCGAATATCATCAAATATGCTCTGCTCATGTGCAGAAGTGGTGCGCAAGCGAGCAAACCAGTAGCAAAGGTAAGTGAAATCCACCCCTAGACTCCTACCTGCTTCCATGCTGTCTTACAACGCAGTGTGATACTAATTTTTCCTTCCTCTATATGCCAAGGCCTATGAGACATCCCTTTTTTTCATCCATTTAGTGTGAAGGTTTGCTGTCACAAACACAAGAAGGAGATTTGACTGCGTTTGTGACTAACTTACTTTAAGGGCAAAAAAGAGGTGTGTGTGTGTGCTGGATTTATCTTCCTTCCTTCCTTCCTTCCTTCCTTCCTTCTGTTCTGTTTCCCTTCCCCCAATACTCCCAGCAAAGAGTCCGTCAGAGGCCTTCCTTTTTTCCTTTTATTTACATAGATACATGTCCTGGCCACGTCTACCCACGGGCCTGCCAAGTTTCTGGAGATAACGAGGAAATTATAGATAAGGCCAGAATTACTCACGAATATATTCTTCCCTCCATTGAAACAGTTAGCTCGCGCCAATTCATTACTTTGTCCAAGACAAAAAACCAGGAAGTTCCGCCTCCTATTTATAGTCTCTGCAGATGTCACTGCATGACAATTATGACTTGGCTTTGTCCCAACTCTTCCGCTGCTGCGCACGTCGATCATGTCTTCGTGATCTTGCGTCACTCCAAAACTGTTCTTGGGGCGTTGCCAAATCAGAAGAAGGCTCGGGAGAATCAGGCCTTGCCAGCCCCTCCTCCTCCCTTTGAGTGGGTGCCAGGGAGGGAGAGGGCTCAATAGAAGCAGGGCTTGCCAGGTCTTCTCCCTCATTTTCTGAATCATCCGAGTCCAGGAGTCTGGGTCCAGGAACCTGGGTCACAACACCTTCCTTCCTTCCTTTCCTTGTAGGAAGTGTGAAACCACTTAAGAAGTTTACCAGGTCATATTGTAAGTTATTTTTGAGTTATGTAGATCTGTATATGTAGGTCATATATTTTACAATAATAGCAATGGTAATTCCTAGTCCTTTTTTTTTTTTTTTTTTTTACAATTTCACACCGATTCAAATCTAGAGAATCCTCTATCTCAGTAGCAACTGTACCTATAAAAACTTGTGGATCTGAGAATGACTTTAGTGCTGAAATCAATCAAATATTTCAAAGCCAAGCAAGATATGAGAATACACAGGAATTAATGATTGCATTATGATCAGGAGTTGTCCTAGATTTGGCTACAGATAGTGCCATTTCTTTCAATACAGCCTTGGCAGCTAAAATATATCCTGGCCCTGAAAACCTCTCTCCTCTTTAGTGTACTGCAAGATCTTCTTCCCTCTGTGACTTTATCCCTCACCAGGCAACACAACCTGTTATAAAATCCTCAATCGGAAAAAAGAAAGATCTATCCAGCAAGAAACCACTAAGCTGATTCTCTCAATCTTATACATCATGTGCTGAGTTTTCTTTGTTGATTACTTGCAGAGGAAATTGTTCTGACCTAGGCTCCCTTAAAAAGCAAGTACCAGAATCTTGGTCCCGGCAAAACCTCTTTTATTTACACGACTGTGAATTACTTTCATTCACAGTCAACAAGGCTTGTCCAAACAGTTTTTCAAAGGAATATTTATGAATACACCTTATCTTGCTTGGCAAACTGCCATGTAACTTATTTCCAAATGCAGTGTAAGGCAAAACTTGGCATAGAGTCTCTTAGAGTCATGAACAGAACTTTCCACTCTTGAAACAACAGAACAAATGAGTTGTTTCCTGCAAAATCCTACTCCCCATTCACTCCTCTTTTATTTCCTATGGGAGGGACCAATTACCTCCAAGGTGTGCCTTTACTCCCAAGTTGACCTTGCTTTCTGAGTTGTTCTTGTCTTCTGGCAGCTCTGAGCATGCTCACACTCGGAACAGGCTCCAGATGTTCCTCTGCCTCACTGCTGTCTAGCTCCCTCTCTGCCTTCAATGCAGAGCCCTTGTCCAAGCTTTCTCCAGTCCCCAGGACTGGCCCATGTTCCTCCCCAACCTCCTCACTGCCTGATTCTGCTGCTCTGCTGGCCACTGGTGGGCCACAGCAGAAATATTCCCAGAAAGAGGAACACAGGCCCAGTATCTCATTGCAAGAGTATTCAGAAAACTTTGAATGACGTCAAGTGAAAATTCTGTTTTCCTCAGGATCTGTTGTCTTAGGTGCTGAGGCACAGACAATGTATATAGATTGTTGAGAAGCCATCAGAAATGTGAATGCAGGTAGTCCTCGAGTTATGACCACAATTGAGCTCGAAATTTATGTAGCTAAGCGAAACTTCTTTTTAAGCAAGCTTGCCTCATTTTTATTTCTTGTCACACTTGTTAAGTGAACCATTGCATTTGTTAAATTAGTAACATTAGTGATTAACATGAGTTACAAGGTGATCCTGGATTCCCTTATTGACTTTGCTTGTCAGAAGGTTGCAAAAGATAACCCTGGGACATAGCAACCATCATAAATGTGAACCACTCGCCAAGCATCTGAATTTTGATCACCTGACCATGGGGATGCTGCAATGACCGTAAGCGTGAAAAGCCGTCATAAATCACTTTTTACAGTGCTGGTGTAACTTTGAATGATCACTAAATGAACTGTTGTAAGTCGAGGACTACCTGCACTATGAAGAAGACTTGGTCAGATATTGCTATCCCACTTCATTGCTCAGATTTGGCAGATTATATTTTGTGCATATACCTCAAGCCATTGGCCACTGGATTAGCAATAGCAATAGCAATAGCACTTAAAGTTATATACCGTTTCACAGTGCGTTTCACAATGCTTTACACTAAGCGGTTTTACAGAGTCAGCATATTGCCCCCCCCCCAACAATCTGGTCATTTTACCGACCTCGGAAGGATGGAAAGCTGAGTCAACCTTGAGCCTGGTGAGATTCGATTTGCCATACTGCTGGCAGCTGGTGATCAGCAGAAGTAGCCTGTAGTACTGCACTCTAACCACTGCGCCATCACGGATTATGTAGTTTATCCATAGAAATGACTTGAGTTTGACCTAACTTTTGGTGAGGTGAAAAAAAAGTAGTGATTAATTTTTAAAGACTTTTCTCCCCCACATTTGGAAGTCATTACTTGATATTGTAATTGATTCTTGATAACCATTACTCAGGAGAAATGACACTTGGGTGGGAATCAAGTTAATTTAAGAAGATTGAACTAAGTTACTTTTTTTTAAAAAAAATGCATTGTATCCACTGATAAAATTGTTACATGTAACCTCCGAACATCTGGCCTAAACTAATACAATAAGGTAGAGGAAGCCAGAATAAATAACAGATGTACATCCAAAAGTTAATTGATTTCTTAACACAGTAAGATCTGAATTAAATCTGAATTTAAATAACCCCAACTGAAACAAACTTAAAAGGAAATTATCTTTAGATCTGGTCATTTACAATTCATTATGCCAAAGGTCTGCTATTAGGTCCATGTGCTTGAATAATTCAATGTCCTTCTTTAAATGTCATCTTGCATGATTAGTCAGTCATATATACCGTCATACATAGAAGCAAAGATTTGTGGCCCAATAGTTTTCCTCTTATTAACTGAAAATGGGGAAACATTTTCCTGCAGCTTTCACTGTATTGCATTCTACCCCAGTGCTTTGGGATCCAGTTTATCATGCCACAAAAGAAGTATGAAATGACAGACCTGTCAACACCACTATTGTCAGGTTTTTTTTTCCCCTCCCAAAACCCTCTGCACAAACAGTGGCAGCATTTAATCACTGCTTTTTGAAATGTCAGGCTTCTGAAATGGATGGAGTTGTCCCATCTTACCAAAAATGAAATGCCAGACATCCATCCTCACAAAGTACTCCAGATCCATCACAGGAGTTGATAACAGGTTATGAGCACAGCTGACCACCTATCTGGAAATCTATCAAGGGAAAGCTGGCAAGCAGGAAAGTGTGAAGAACTCGAGACAATATGCTTGAGGAGTTTTCTCACTCAGTGTTCCTTAAACTCAAGCCTGCTCAGTTTCCCTAAGATAGCCATGTTATTTCTCTTCCAACCATGTCTGGAACTGAGTGTGGGATGCTGGTGGCAACAGGACTGAATGCTAAAAGAGATGGAAACAACATTGTTCTTGAGTTTCTCGAATCCCGTGCCACAAGTCAATCTCAACCATTGAGCTATTTATATTGGCAAGAACAATGGTAATAAAGCTCTATGAGATGTAGCAAGTGAATGGTGACTATTCTCAAACTCAGAAATACTTTGTTTTTTCTCCGGTGGGACCTGTTTATCAGCAGCAACCTGGTCTACCCAATTATGGGATGGAGCATACTGCTTCCATTTTCGCTTTTCAGCCCCAATCCAATGGCCTTCGCAGGCAGTCACTTTTGCGACAAACTATTTTGGTGTGTCTTAAATTTATGTTTTACCGACAAAGAAAAAAAAGGGAGAGTAGTATAGATCTATTTCAAGCTATTTAGCTCTCATCAGCTAGCCGTACCCTTCTGGGTTTAGAGGTTAACATCTCTACCTAATATGCAAGCAGTCCAGGGTCAAATCCTAGAAGGGTATGGCTAGCTGATGAGAACTAAATAGCTTGAAATAGATCTATACTAGTCTCCCTTTATTTCTTTGTTGGTAAAACATAAATTTAACTCAGAAATACTTTGCAAATTCTCACTATTGATACCGATACTTCTGCACATACATTATCTGAATTGCTGAATATTCTAGATTTTGGTCTGCCAAGGTTTACAGACCCCCAATTGCCTATCAAGGGATGGTAAACATGGAAGCAAGCATTTGGTACATCAATGTTGTTTCCTCATCAGTGTATTCTTTGCTTAGGTGACCTGTTTCCATTTTCCAATAAGTGCAGTTTCCCAGCTCATTTAAAACTAATTCTGCTATTCCTTTGGGTCCGAACCGGCATCAAAAATGAGATAGAAAGATTCGTATTTTTTTCTCTGGAAGCCAACAAATCATTGAACAGTTTGATGTCAAAGCCAAGAGCAATAAAGAGGAAATTGCTAATTTTTTATTCATTATTAAAATTATGATGCTGAAGTCAATTGGTACACAAGGGGAAAAAAGGGAGGACAAAGCAAGAAGAAGGAGAAAAGACAGAGAAATAAAGGAAAGAGCATTGAGTATATGATTATTTCCCAAGACACCACATCATACACTAATAATATGTGGGAATCTGCCAAACAAGAAAGCAATTATAAGCCATTCTTTGGTATTTATTATCTATCTGTTTTAATTGAAACCATTGCCTAATATCGCCTCTTGAGTTATAAAACTTTCAGAGAATAAAGGCAACAGCATAGTAAAAACAACGATTGGAAAAAGAAAAACCTTAAAAATAGAATAAGATTCCTAAGGCTACTTTGTTATTGCTTTATTAACTTTATTAATTCAAAAATAGTTCACTGGCTGTTTACCTGAATATGATCATATGTTGAATATTTCTTAGGAATTATCCACAAAACTGAAATCTATGTAATAACATGTGTCAGCAACCTTACTGAATCATCCATCCAAGATCTAAGTGAGTTTCATGAACTGAAATTTAGATGTAAGTGCCCTATAGAATTTGTGGGATTTAATTCACAATTTAAAAACAACAACAACAGCACTAGGTCTTTAAAACAGTATTACTGAAATATACATTACTGTATCTTCAATATTTGTTTCTAACAGAGCAACCTGTATAAAGAATTAGCAGCGGACTATTTTGGGGAACTTAAAATTAAACAAGGAATGGTAAATATTAGAACTAATTCTTTGCTGTTGCATATTTCTGGATCAAGAAGAAGTTGTGAAAGGCCAGCCAACAATTTATTTCAAACAAGAAGAGTTGTTTGCCTTGTGCAGTCTTGCATTTATTTAGGAATGTAAGCTTGTAATGTTATTTTCTTAGGGAAACAGTGATCTGGTCTGCGTTTGAGTGTGTGTGTGTGTGTGTGTGTGTGTATTTGTGTATGTGTGTGTTTGAAGAAAGCTAGGAAGATTTGAAAATCCAAAACTTCTAGAAAAGTTTACTTTAAAAAAGCCAAAGAAAAACATTTTCTTATAGTTTTCCTAATAACATGATATTAAAAATGCATATAGTAAGAGTAATAAAATAAAAAAAACCAGAACATTACATCAAGTGAATCACATTTTAATATCTTCATTTTTGGATGGCATTTAAAATATTTATTCTAAATTACCACAATCATATATTTAAAGGGTGGAGCATAAATCTATGATAAAAAAAATTAAGATACAATGAAATCTTACACAAACAAGATTGTTCTTTACAATGAAAAATCTCATTAGCAACACACAAAGAGAATGCTTAATTTACTTTGTTCTCTATTACTTATTTCAAATCACTTTAAAATTATCTTTCAGATGTAGGATGCAGCTGCCTCAGTCCTAAATCAAGGGACAGGAAATCAACAGAATGTTATAGACATATTTAGACATTCTGGCTTTTTGTATATAAGCAGTTTAGGATCATACTTATGTTGCACCTATTGTTCTGAGGCTTATTGAACTGCAGTCCTTATTGAACTGCAGAGAAATCAGCTTTTATCCATACATTTTTGTCTTTTGATAAAAAAAAACAAAAACAAACCAAGGGCATTCTTTCCAACATTTCTTGATATGTACTATTAGACTTCCAAAACATAGCTTAGGCTTTCTTTAGAAGGTAATCATTATTTGGGATGTTCAGAAACTGGGTAGAAAATATGATCTAAATTCATCTGGATATCTCTTGCCACTCCCCCCTTCCTCTTCTGTATGCATCCCAATTGTTTCTTGCCATTTTAGAGGAGCAACTCATTCCTCTGCATAAATTATATTGTATTGATATCACACTTTTGGAAAATGTTATTTTTTCCCCCCTTTCTATCTCAGCTCTTGTACTAATACATGAAGTTCATGTGGAACGAGCCACGGTGGCACAGTGGTTAGAGTGCAGTACTGCAGGCTACTTCTGCTGACTGACTGCTGCCAGCAGTTTGGTAGTTTGATTCTCACCAGGCTCAAGCCTTCCATCCTTCCGAGGTGGATAAAATGAGAAGCCAGATTATTGGGGGCAAGATGTTGACTTTGTAAACCCGCTTAGAGAGGGCTGTAAAGCACTGTGAATCGGTATAGAAGTCTAAGTGCTATTGCTATCGCTATAATAAACAGGGATAGGTAGGAACAGGAAGTGCAGTTTTCCCTATGAATTTGGAAAGGAAGTTTAAACTGCTAAGGATACCTTTTTTTTAATGATTATGTGCCATCAAGTTATTTTCAACTCCTACTGACTACACTGACTGATCTGTTTTTTCATGTCTCGCATTTATTATTGAATTTCTGATCTGGACCAGGTCTTTTGCAACAGGAAGAGAATGAGGAGGAGGAGGAGAAGGGAGCTACATTTATGCATTTATTTAAAACGTAGCCACTCATTTTATAACCAACACGGGGTGGCTCCCAATCAGGTACACGTGCATATTATAGAGAACAGGTTGTTTTTATTTAAGCAAATAAAATTGCAAAATTTATCATATGATATAATAACCACACTATAATTTGTAATATAATATAGAGCCGTAGTGGTACAGTAGTTAGAATGCAGGCTGATTTTGCTCACTGCCAGGAGTTAGAACCTGATGAACTGAAGGTTGACTCAGCCTTCCATCCTTCCGAGGTGGGTAAAATGAGTACCCAGATTGCTGGGGGCAATATGCTGCCTCTGTAAATTGCTTAAGAAGAGGCTGAAACGCACTATGAAGCAATATCTAAGTCATATTGCTATTGCTAAGTGCTATAATAGCAAATATATGAAATTTGGATCCTTGTAATGGGAAAAATACTTTCTGATAATTTAATAGAACAAATAATACCATGTTTTCCCAAAAATAAGACCCTGTCTTATATTTTTTTGAACCCTGAAATAAGCACTTGGCCTTATTGCTATGCACTCAAAAGCACAATTAGGCTTATTATCAGGAGATGTCTTATTTTAGGGAAAACAGGGTAGAACAAAGATGAGAATTCCTCTAAGATTTGATTAAATTCTGGGCTCCAGATATAATTTTACATTTCAAAATGCCACAACTGAATTGAACTAAAATACATTGTTCAATTGATTTCCCTCTACTTTTTGAAATACAAATCCAAAAAATATCAAATGTGGCATTTGTTGAATGTTAAAAAAAATGAAAAAATGTATTTGCTTTACATTAGGCATTTGAAAATTGAAGGAAATTGAAGAATTAAAGAGACTTGTTAAAACTCTGAAAAAAATTATGAGAAAAGACAAAAATCTTAAAAAAAATCAATTTCTAGGACATTATTTGAAAGGACTAAAGATCAAGATTGTTAAAAATAAAAGGAAGGAATATAAAGCTCTTTTATTTGATCAAATTTAAAATGGATAATATTGAATCACTTATTGAACTGTAACTGAGCAGGACTGAATGATACAGCTTTAATGATTTGTTTATAGGTAAGAGATGAGATATGAGAAAAGGGGATAATTTGATGTATTTTACGAGAAGATAAGTTACTAAAATTGTAAATGACAAAATTAGTGGACCAGAGGAATGCTGTGGATATAATTTACTTGGACTTCAGTAAAGCATTTGATAAAGTAGATCATAACCTACTACTTGATAAGATAGAAAAATGTGGGTTAGACAGCATTACCAGCAGAGGGATTTGTAACTGGCTGACCAACTGCAGTCAACGTGTAATCCTCAATGGTACTGGAACAACATGGAGGGAAGTATGCAGTGGAATACCCCAAGGCTCTGTTTTAGGGCTAGTACTTTTCAACATCTTCATCAATGATTTGGATGAGGGGATAGATGGAGAATTCATCAAACTTGCAGATAATATCAAGCTGGAAGGAACAGCCAACATTCCAGAAGATAGGCTTAAGATACAGAAGGATCTTGACAGACTTGAACATTGGGTGCTATCTAACAAAATAAAATTTAATGGTGAAAAAAGTAAGGTTCTACATTTAGGCAAGAAAAACAAAATAACAGGTACAGTATATGTGGTACCTTGCTCAAGAATAGTAACTGTGAAAGGGATCTTTGAGCCCTGATGAACAATCATTAAATATGAGTCAGCAGTGTGCTTCAGATGCCAAAAACGCTAACACAGTTCTAGGCTGCATTAACAGAGAGATAGAATCAAGATCACGTGAAATGTTAATATCACTTTATAATGTCTTGGTAAGACCACGCTTGGAATACTGCATCCAGTTTTGGTTGCCATGTTGTAAAAAAGATGTTGAGACTCTAGAAATAGTCCAGAGAAAAGCAACAAACATGATGAAGGAACTGGAGGCTGAAACATATAAAGAATGGTTTATATTCTGGAATAGGGTATGTCTAGTTTAATGAAAAGAAGGGCTACAGGTGACATGATAGCAATG
The DNA here is from genome assembly GCF_028640845.1 of Ahaetulla prasina. NCBI lineage: Eukaryota > Metazoa > Chordata > Lepidosauria > Squamata > Colubridae > Ahaetulla > Ahaetulla prasina. The sequence goes on from NC_080539.1 coordinate 127,108,575, forward strand.
CTCCAATATCTAAGGGGCTGCCACAAAGAAGAGGGAGTCAAGCTATTCTCCGAAGCACCTGAAGGCAGGACAAGAAGCAATGGATGGAAACTAATCAAGAAGAGAAGCAATGTAGAACTAAGGAGAAATTTCCTGACATTTAGAACAATTAATCAGAGAAGCAACTTGCCTCCAGAAGTTGTGAATGCTCCAACACTGGAAGTTTTTAAGAAGAGATTGGACAACCATTTGTTTGAAATGGAATAGGGTTTCCTGCCTGAGTAGGGAGTTGGATTAGAAGACCTCCAAGGTCCCTTCCAACTCTGTTATTCTGTTCTGTTCTATTTCTGATGAAGGAGGAAGTTACTTCTTTATGGTTCTTTCATTTTCGTTTTCTTTCTTTTCTTTCATTTTCTTTTTCACACTTTTTAATGTCTTTCTTTTCTTGAGTTTTTGTTTGTTTTTATCTTTTTAACTTTAATTTTTATTAAAGTTACTATTTAAAAAATGCTGAATTGTTTATAGGTAAGGTAGATAAGGATTGAGTATTCCTCTTCCCAGAGCATAATGTATCCTCAAGACAAAAATTGGTTTAAAGAAATTGACTAAAAATATGCAAAGCAATGCATATTGTTAGTCAATTTGAATAGCATCTTAATTAGAGTAGTCAGAAATTCAAAATTAATTGAGTAGGATAATTTGTAGATCACTAAAAAAAGGGAAAATATAGGCTTATTATTTACCTAGATAGATAAAGCAAACAAAATTAGTTGGATTCAAAATATTGGTGGCTAAATAACATAGAGGCATAAATCAGCATATGTGTACATTACATTGAAATGACATCTCAGTTTGCATGAAGAGATCTGACTGATTCTCTTTCTAATAGTCTTTTTTTCTCCAAGTGGGGAAAAAAATCATCATATTGAAGCTTTTTGTAAAGCAATTTTGTCTTGAATTAATTTCCACTGTGATCTTGCTCTTTGATGAGAAAAATAATCTATATCTTATTTCTAGCACCCAGCTCTGTCCAGGCTATAGAAAGGCAATCTTACTGTACTGACCTAGCTTTCTTAAATTGCATGTTTGAATGCTATACTGTGTTCTACATTAGGCTGCCCATGAAGATGCCTGAAAAAGCTTTCGCTGATATTACTCTCAGCTGTCTCCTGTTCTGGGAACTTTGAGGGATTTGAACAGGCTGTGTTATGTTACTGTTCCTAGCTGTCAATATGCTTCTGAGCCCAATCCAAGATGCAAATATGGAAATCTCATCTTTTAAAACATAGTAGGCAATCATTTGTGGGAAAAGTTTTGTTAGCTTCTGCAAAACCCTTTGGAGGATGCACACATCATGCATGTTTAGCACACACACACATTCACACAGACGCTTATGCATACAACATACCTATTTTCTTTCTGCCTCATTTGTATACAATTCTCTCTCTCTTTCCCCTTACACAATATTAACTGGATCATTTAAGAAGCCCCCCCTCCCACTTGCTTTCTCAAGAAACTCTAAACTTGGAAAGAACATGGAAGAAATATATAAGCTCTCTTGGCTTCCCATTCTTATTTTCTCTTCATGTCTGCTAGCTCAGAGGTCTCCAATCCCCAGACAGGGACTGGGCCATAGCATGCCAGAAACTTGGTCATGCAAAGAAGCAAAGCTCCATCAGCTCTCAAAACCACGCTCCCTGTAGTCTGCAAAAAATCTCTCTATAGAACCGGTACCTTTGGGGTACCTGGTGCCCAAAAGGTTGGGGGCCGCTGTTATAGCTGACTTGCCTATTGCAAGCAATTTGTGTTTTGTCCTTTAAAAGAAGGAGAAACACTGAATTATTTTCCCCAAATCCTGCAACTTGTATTTATTTCAATCATTTATGTATGTTACAATTTCAAGGGATGCATGAATGAAAACTGCATGGTACCTAACCCTCAGTCGATGTTACCTACTGTACTTCAAAATGATTTCCTAAAGGCAGAATTTGCACTAAAAATTCTAAGGTGAAACCATTTAAATACTTCTATACTTGCTTATGGATCTCAAAGTCCAGAGCCAATCCTTAATCCCTGGATTATTATGGAGCCCTTTTCCACCCATTGTGGAGAAACAGTACAACATTGTTTAAATCTACCTAGCAAGTCCGCAGTCAGGCTATAAAAATGACAATAAATAAACAACCAGTTACTAACAGATGGTCATCCTTGTTTCCATGTGTAAAACAATGTTGCAGGAATTTGGGATCAGGGCATTGCAGAAGAAATAATCCCTCTGAAAGAGGCATATTTTTAGTGTTCTGTTATCCCTTCTATCATTTTTGAAGGTGATTGGATAAACAGCTAACATGGCCCCCCTTTGCATGCTACGGAGCTGGGAAGCATTTGTCACTTTGTGATATGATACGCAGAGGGCTTTTAAGCTTTTCTGATTGCAAACAAATGTTTATGTGGAGTTAAGTGTTGCTCTATTTCCTTTTATAGATTGTAGCATGCTTACAAGTAAGGGAAGGAAGGAGAAAGAAGGCTGATGATCATTTGGATATGCATTCAGAAGATTTATAAGGATTAAAGCTAATGGAATCCACTTCCTCAAACAAAGGCACTATTTTATGAAGGCAACTATGGCCTGTCAGTTTAACTGGAAAGCTATTATTTGGCGGCTGATGTCTTCAAGAGAAAGCCACTTCCTAGAGCAGGTGTGTGAAAACATTAGGAGACACACAGTTTACTCATATTTACCAACCACTTGAGTGTGATAAAGATGATAATCAGGGCATAATCTTTGTATTTCTTGGGCTAGAAAAATGTTCTACATTATATGTTAGTATCACACTGCCTATGGTAACAGACATATTGGATAAATATGTAAAGTGTGGGGTCTGTGTAACCGAATTTTTTATGTTCCAATGTGCACATTTTCAGTTTTTACCAAAATCAAGACCACTTGGCAATTTTGAGGGAGGCACTATGAACTACAATCAAGAAGGTAATTATTCAAATTGTGTAAGGTTATGCATGATAGGAAAGGGTGAGGAAGGAAGAAATGTTCCTTGCTTTTGAAACAATGAGCATTTCGGGAGGGTTGTGGGAAAGGTTTGTAGCTGGAGTTTTGAGATTGGCAAGGGTGGTGGGGAAAATATGAGGAAAAATGTAGAGCTCCTTGTGGAGTCACTGCAGCTTGTTTCAGAAGATAAGTAATTGGGTCACTGATTTTCAGTTGCAGTTGTCCAACAATCTTACCAAAACCAAAAGGAACCCCTGGAGGTCATAGGGCCTTTGTCTGCATGTTATCCATTCTAATTCCACACCATGGTATGTTATGGCAAGTATTCAGACTTTCATACAAGACAGTGGTGAAATGTAAAATTTGTTACTACCGGTTCTATGGGTGTGGCTTGGTGTGGGAGGATAATGTGACTGGGTGGGCATAGCCACTTTTTTAAACTTTTAAAAGCATTTTTCTGCAACCTCTTCTGCTGAAGAGGTTGTAAAAAAATGATTTTAAAAGATTCTGATGATCCCAGTTGAGCCGCGCAATCATCAGAGGCTTTTTTTAAAAGCACTTTTTTGGCCAAAGAAAAAATGCTTTTAAAAGTAAAAAAAAAAATTCTGATGATTGCGCGGCTCAGCGGTGGGGGGGGATTTTTGCTACTGGTTCTCTGAACCACCCACCACCATCGCTACCGATTTGGGCGATCCGGTCCAAACCGGAAACATTTCATCCCTGATATAAGCTCATTTCCCAGAACGATCTGAGGTGTTGTCGGATGGACTCTGGAACTTTCTGAATGAGAAACAATATTCTGTAATTGATACTGTAGTGGTCTTGTCTAAAATAAAAGGCTTTGTGGTGTCATAAACACATGTGTGTGGACACACACACACACACACATGTACACATAACCCATACCTACAGATATAATTTAAAGGGAGAAAAGATTCTTGGTTAAATGTAAAGGACTTTTGGGTATATTCAAGATTAAACTGCCAAATAATATCACTTGATGTGCTGGCTGTTTTCATACTTCATAGAAAGTTCAGTGAGGTATCACAGTTTAATGGTCCAATTAAAGCAAAAAAGGTATATTTAGTATTACATAGGCTCATTTTTCATACTATTTGCTCAGGACAAGTATACTTGCACCATAAACACAAAGAAAGCCCCACACCTCTCAAAAATGTTGCTGCTTCCCTTTAGCATATGGAGTTAACTTCTTTGGAAGGCGCTATGATGGCTGCCTAAGTAATTGGAACTCAGTTCATGAATTCCATTTTGTCCTTTGCATGCTACGATCTCTGAATTTAATTTTTGGCTGTAGAAAAGAGAAATGAGTTTGTTTTGAGTGTGATGGGCTTCTAATGGAGCATGTCCACTGAAACAGGTTCGTGTCTTCTGTATTTAATTAAAATGAATGCCTTGGCCAGAGATACAAATGCATCAGAGGAAGAATGGCATGTGATGCAAAGCATGAGATTTGGATGTGGGCTGGGCTAAAGCCTTTTCTTAAATGCAATCTGGCAAACATTTATCTTCACTTAGAAGGAAGAGCATTGGAACCTTTCTAGACTTGTTTCTTTCATTCAACTCAGTGGTGAAATTCAGCTAGATCCATCCGGATCACACGATCCAGTAGCGCCAGTGGCGGGAGGCTCCGCCCACCTGCTCAGATGTCATCATATCCCATTTTTGACCCTCTGCGCATGCGCAGAAGGCTCTGCGCATGCGTGGAGGAGGCATGTGCGCTCACATTTGCGAACCAGTAGCGAAGGTAAGTGAATTTCACCCCGATTCAACTCCCTGACAACACATATTGCACAGAGATTGCAGCATGTAAATCAACTCTCTCTTAACTTCAGATTAAGAACAAGTCAAGTTTTTTTAAAATATTTATCTCTGAATACCGAATATAAAGCCTGAGCAGGCCAGTTTCAGATTTGCTAAAATGAAAATTCATGGAAAGAGGAAAGGCTCTGGATTTGTTCAATGTTTCTTTGCTCCAGCTCTCCCTCCCACCCCCACAGAGTTAGGCATGCAGTTTAAGTATATTTGTTTACTCAACCAAATAGAATTGTAAAATAAAACCACTCCAAGATGGAGGCATTTCTTTCACAAAGACAAGACCAAATTCAATAATAGCTTTTGGGTCAGGAGAATTAGTTCATCCTCCTCCATCTGTTCTTTTAATTTCCCTCCTCCTCCTCCTCCTCCTCCTCCTCCTCCTCCTCCTCCTCCTCCTCCTCCTCCTCCTCCTCCTCCTCCTTCTTCTTCTTCTTCTTCTTCTTCTTCTTAAGACAACCTAGGGTGCAAAGTGCAAATATTGTACACCGTTGTGATCCTCTGAAACTCTAAATCTTTCTTCTGTGATTTAAGTAAATTTAAAATTCATTCACTTAAAATTCTGGAACCTGCTTAAAGTTTAAGCAGGATGGCTCAGTGGTTAAAGATGCTGAGGTTGTCAGACAGCTGACAGCTCAGGGTTCTGGGCTGACAGCCCAGCTCTGCACAACAGGATGAGCTCCTGTTACTTGCCCCAGCTCCTGCCCACCTAGCAGTTTGAAAACAGATGGAAGTAGATAAATAGGTACCACTACGGTGAGAAGTAACAGCATTCTGTGCACCTTAGGGTACAGTCATAGTATTAGTATATAGTCATAGTGTATAATCATAATTTATAGTCTTCAGACAACATTGGTCCCCTTGGTCAAGAAACGGAGATGAACACCATGCCCTAGAGTTGGACATTACTGACAGGAAAACCTTTACTTATTTTTACAACTACACATATAGAATTGTCCCGGAGAAATGTAATTACAATGATATGATTCTGCACTACATAGAACTTATTATTCATTTTCACTGTTGGTGTTTACAATGGTATGGAAGTAAAGAGTGAGGGCCTTGCTTCTCAGTCAGCTGTCTCCAGCAAAACATTCTTTTGTATACTCCAAAGGGGCTTTTTTCAAGAAGGCAACTGGACTTTCTGGTTTTTCTTTGAACAAGTTCTGCTTCCCATCCAAGAAGCTTCTTAAGCTCTAACTGGATGGTGGGGAATGGAAGGATTTATACTCCTTGCAGGCAGCTGGTCATTTGCATTATTTTAGCAGGTTGCTAATGTCCAGCTGCCTGCAAGGAGTATAAATCCTTTCATTCCCCACCATCCAGTCAAAGCTGAAGAAGCTTTTTTTTTAATTTTATTTTTTATTTTGAATTTATATCCCGCCCTTTTCCGAAAACTCAGGGTGGCTTACACCGTGTTAAGCAATAGTCTTCATCCATTTGTATATTATATACAAAGTCAACTTAATTGCCCCCAACAATCTGGGTCCTCATTTTACCTACCTTATAAAGGATGGAAGGCTGAGTCAACCTTGGGCCTGGTGGGACTTGAACTTGCAGTAATTGCAGGCAGCTGTGTTAATAAAAGACAGACTTAGTCCGTTGAGCCAAAAGAGGCCCCCAACCACCAGAAGCTTCTTGGATGAAAAGCGGAACGTCGTCAAAGAAAAACCAGAAAGTCCAGTTGCCTCTTGAAAAAAGCACCTTTGGGACAACCATGACTGGAAGACTGAGAATCTGCATAGTGACTGAGAAAAAAAGGCTTTCAGAGTTGTAAACCTAATCTTGCGTAGCTTCTTCTCCAAAAACACTACACTACTAACCATAGCATATAAAACATTTGCTAGACCAATTCTTGAATACAGATCGCCTGTCTGGAACCCATACCACATTTCTGACATCAATACAATTGAACGTGTCCAGAAATATTTTACAAGAATAGTTCTCCACTCCCTGAATACAACAAAATACCTTATGCCACCAGACTTGAATTCTTGGTTTTCGAAAACTTAGAACTCCACCACCTTTGACATGACCTGAGTTTAACTCATAGAATCATCTATTACAATGTCCTTCCTGTCAAAGACCACTTCAGCTTCAATTGCAACAGTACACAAGCACACAATAGATTTAAGCTTAATGTTAACCGCTCCAATCTTGATTGCAGAAAATATGACTTCAGTAACAGAGTTGTTAATGCTTGGAATACACTACCTGACTCTGTGGTCTCTTCCCAAAATCCCCAAAGCTTCAAGCAAAAACTATCTACCATTGACCTCACCCCATTCCTAAGAGGTCTGTAAGGGGCATGCATAAGAGCACAAACATGCCTACAGTTCCTGTCCTATTGTTTCCTTTCATTCATTCATGCACCAAGACAAATTCCTTGTGTGTCCAATCACACTTGGCCAATAAAATTCTATTCTATTCTATTCTATTCTATTATATCCAATTAATGTAGTTATTACATACTCATACTTATATATATGCTTATATATTGTATAGTTATTTCATGCTTATGCTTATATATACTGTGTGACAAAATAAATAAATAAATAAATAAATAAATAAATAAATAAATAAATAAAATAGAATCTGCATAGATATTCTTTTGTATTATATAGCTATTCTAAATACACATTTTGGAGGGTAGAGGCAGAGAAGGACTTCTATATAGAATGCTGTGTTAGGGCATCATTCTCATCCTATATACAGGTAACCCTTAACTTACAACAGTTCGTTTAGTAAATGTTCAAAGTTACAACAGTGAAAAAAGTGACATGGCTGTTTTCCCCACTTGTGACCATTTGCAGCATCCCCATAGTCACATGATCAAAATTCAGACTCTTGGCACTGGCTCATATTTATGACCATTGCAGTGTCCTGGGCTCACATGATCCCCTTTTGTGACCTTCTGACCAGCAAATTCAATGGGGAAGCCAGATTCACTTAACAACCATGTGACTAACTTGACAGTTGCAGTGATTCACTTAACAGCTGTAACAAGAAAAGCAGTGAAAAGGTAGTGATGTCACCCGGCTGCCAGCCCCTTCTGTGATTGGACCATGTGACTGATTGTTTTGAGAAAGTGGGAAAACTTTTGATTTTAATTAGGTGAAAACTGCAGGAGACTTTAGAGTCGGTTTTCACCAGATATGTGCCAATATGATAATTCCAAATAAAACTATTCTTTGAGGAGTCTTGCTTGCTATGGATTTATTACTTGGGACCCTGACACTTAACAATTGTCTCAACAGAAATGTTGGGCTCAACCGCGGGCATAACTCGAGGACTACCTGTAGTTCAGAAGGATTATTGAGCCATTGGGCTCTAAGATAAGACCCTAAATATATTTAGGTTTATAGACGATTTGATAGAAGAGAAGCACCCAATTCTTCATTTGATTAGGCACAACAGAAAAGATTAGAAACATTAATTTTTAAAAGCTTTGCTAAAGAAATGGATATCCTTTATACCATTCCTCAAATATTTGCTTTGGACCTTTGCTTATTTTCAGAAGAAGGTAGTTAAATCTCTTTGTCCTTAACGCTATACTTTGGGTTGTGATACCAATGTCTTGACTGAGACTGATTTGACTGCTATGTGACAAAGAGCTCAGCTATTTCTAGCCTAGTGACATAGATCAGTTTCTGGCATTCTCCCACCCCTCTCTCCCCCCTCCCTCCCTCCCTTTCTCTCTCCCTCCCGACATACACATTTACTGATAATGACCAAGTTCTCAAAGAGAGGAAGGCAAAATAAATCCTAAAACAGAAACAAATAAATCCTTATGGATTTAGATAAACCTGAATATTCTTTGAATGTTAAAATGGTTAATGTTCTACCATCAGGACATAAGAATGATTCCTGCCAGTAAATTATTTCTTAGTATTTTCTGTCCCCTCGCCTTGCTGAATGATTAGCATGTATAGATATTCGTTCTGTTGCCTTCAGAGCCTGTGAAACGTCTGTTCTGTTTGTCCAGCTTGGTGATTGATAGGTGCGGTGTCCTAAATCATTCATAAAATTCTTTTATATTTGGAGGCAAGATTTTTTCTCTTGATTCACACCATTAAATAATCTTCTAATCTGTGCTCCAGAATGATAACCAATACTTTGAGATCTGTCTTAAGGATATTGGTGGGTCAAATGGGAGACACATTCCTTTGTGGGTTTATTTTTCTTAAGGATTAGTTTTACATTGGCTCGTCTCAATGTCTGTAGTAAATTGCTTTTCTCTCAGGAATTTCTAGATAATTTAGCCAGGGGATTGCTAACCATATGTGTAATTTTTTTCTATTAACTTTCGGCTCACTGCCAGCAGTCAAAGAGCTATATTGTTTTAGATATTTCATATGGCTGACCTGTCACTGAAAAGAGAATAAAACTTACTTCTCTTTTGGCCAGTATTTCTTTTGGCAATAAGAAAATTTAAATAGTGCCTCAAAATTCCCAATATCATGTAATGAAGGAGAAAAACCAATCATTAAAGGTTTAAGATAGCACATTGTCTGTGATGCCAGGATATAAATACTAACATTAGACATCTGAAAATCCTGCCCTTTCATCAATTTATGATGACAGGCAACTATCTCATGTGCAATTTATAATTTATGCTCATCTCAAATTTAGATGTACACACATATACACAGACAGGAATCAACTAACAGAAACCTTAGTTCTCAGACACAATTCCTCCAGGGAAAAATTCAATGGTTAAAGATTGTGAAACCATCATCTATACCCATAACACAGAATGTTTTTCAGAATTATTGAAAGACCTCATAACTTGAAATAAAAGGAATTGGCAGGATTTCCATGTTAAAAAAAAATATTAAAGGCATCAGTGTGCATCCTGCAAAGAAATACTTATGCCACCTGATGGGGAACCATGATGTAAAACAGACAACGTCAAGAATGAAATTCATCCATTTTAGAATGAAGATCCCAGAGGCCATTGTTAATGACTGGAATTTCATGACAGGTTTAGAGATTCAGAAGACTGAAATCCAGCTGAAGCAAGTGTATAGAGATAGAGAATAAAGCCAATGGAGACTAGAACTAATTATGATTTGATGTGAAAAAGATTGTGCCTCTGTTGCTTACTTAGGAGCAAACAAATAGAATGTATTATTGTTCTTTTCAAATAATTGGAGCAGATAAAAGGAAGCATTTATTAGAGGCAGGATGAAGAAGAGAGTTATTAAAGGAGAATATGCATACAATAACTATGCATTTCATGACTCAATCTACTTCAGTTGGTACTGTGAAGCATTTATACAAAGTAATGAATTCTCAATAGTTGATGGACACTAGTTGTTTGAACGTGGGAACTTCAAAACTGGATTGGTATATTCTACAGAAGAAATAGCTGAATCACCAAAGTTTAGTTTCTTTCAGTCAATTTATTTCTGAAATGTTATATTCTATTTCTAAGTGTACATCAGTTTATTTTTTAAAAAACTTGCAATAAAAATTCATAAGAACATTAATATGTATCCTCATATATACATTTTTCATATATATAGTTAGGGATATGTAACTGCCACTGGCATCCCAAATCTGAAACCATAGAGGTATAGATTTAAGGAAATGAAATTGTATAAAAATGCAAAGCAAGCAATTTCTTCCAGTCCTTAATTTATTCATCATACTGAATGACAATGAGATACTTGTAATTTCAGTATAAAGGAAAATGTTTAAGTCTGATTAAAAATGTTAATAGTAACCCAGCAGCAAAATGTGAACCCATACATTTTAATTTTCCTTGATTGTTACTGCATTCTTTAAACCCTGATCTCTGTTTATTTTCTTCATAATATAGATTGTCTTATTTTGTTATACAGTATAGGCTAATCAAGATATGTTCTTAAGGATCCTTTTTTCTGTCTGATATAAAATGTCAATTATCTCTTATAGAAAATAGCTTGATTTTCATTCATTGTTTTGGACAGACACATTTCCTTATTGATTGATTAGCTCTTCTTGGGAAAGGAAAAGAAAGGAAAGCAAAGCAAAGCAAAGCAAAGCAAAGGAAAGGAAAGGAAAGGAAAGGGAAGGGAAGGGAAGGGAAGGGAAGGGAAGGAAAGGGAAGGTGCACTGATTGTATGCCCATTAGCAGATGCAAAATATGATGCACTTCATATCATTTCTTTATTGATTTACAGAGAGGTACTTTCATACTCTTTGTAAGAATTATTAACCACATTAAATATGAGAAAATCCAACTAAACTATTTGCATTTAACATGAACCTTGCACATTCTAATTTAATATGCCAATCAAAGGACTGAACAATTCCTTTTGCTTGATGGACTCAGTTCATTTCTTGCTGAGAGATAATGTTGGCCTACTACAGCGCTTACTAATTTAATTATTGTGGGAGTGGAGTTTTCTTTGCTTAGTGAAGATTGGGTCTCTGCTGTATTGATTTTTTCACATCATCTGCGTCAGTTTAGTTGTCTTTTATCAGGTCAAAGCACTATTTGTTCATTTTGTCATGTGGCTGTCCTTGGCCTCACACAGAAAATCACTGCAATGTGGTGGTTATTGTTTTGAACTCAAGTTGGCAAAGACCCAGCTTTAAATGCATCTTCAACTATGAAAGCTCACTGAGTAACTGGGGGCTAGTCTCTCTCAACCCAACTACCTTTAAGAGTTGTTGCTGCCAGAGATTTGAAGAAAGAATGCTATGTTATTATGGCCTTGGGAGAACAGATAAAGTTTTAGTATATATCACTAGTTACTTGATATTGTAGGCAAAGTTATTAAGTGATGAACTTGATACCTGATATCATCATTCAAGCATGGGTATTTACAGGAGCAGGTACTGTGATTTTTATGTCCTTTTGCTGGAAAAAATAAGTTACACCTATTTTTGGCCTAGTTTCAGGCTCATAAACTACTTTTCAAATTTGTTAAGGAAAGCCAATCTAGTGGTTTTGCAGTCACCCCTCACTGGTCAGCTATTTTTGTATATGACCAGGCAGATGATCACAACATAAGCTAAGAATGTACTTTTGGAATGGGGTTGCTAGAAATTTCCTTCCTTGTATGGATTGAGGGTGAAAAGATTGTTCAAAAGGAATGGAAACTCAAAGGTAGCCTCAACTAAATTGTCATGCCGAAGCATATAATTTTTATACATACTGTTATTGCTCTCTATTTCCATCTAGTGGGGAGAGGGACAAATATCAATTATATTGTTTTGAAGCTGACCCAATCCCTTTACCCATCAGCCCGCACTCTCAAAACAACTGCACACTGGGAAGCCAGATTCCATTTCCTTTAACATTTGAAGAAGGCAGAAGCACAAAGAAGAATCCATCTTAGAATTTATGTGGCACATGGTCATCCAAGGACAAACCCATATCCCATGCACAAAGCATCGATGGTGAGATTTAGATAGCTAGTATTTATTAATTGTTATGTTCAGCAGTAACTCAATACTGCCTGTCATGTATTTGATTCTCATTGTATGTATTCCTATTTTCCTCAGTTTCACCATATCCTGTTCTTTCAATAAAGCATCCAGATCTATGCACACAATCTGTTTTATTGAAGGATAGGAGCTGCACACAGACTAATGTGTAGTGAGGGCAGAACATAAATGATATTTCATTATTCAGTGTTTCACATTGGTGGATTTCAAGGTGCTTCAGGAATAGAAATAGAGGTGGTGAAGATGTGTTATTTGTATGTAAAGTGCTAAAGCATTTAAAGAAAATACCACACTAAACTATTCTTACAGTAAACTATTAATGTATTTGAATAAAACTTAATTAGACATTGGGTGAGTATTCATTTAAATTGGAATTGGAAGATATTGATAAAGTTTATAAAAATACCTGAAATGTACGTGTAAAATTAGTTTTACTTGAAAGAGGAAGAATATATGCTTTTCTAGTTTCCTGTTTTTTCTTTTGCATACATATAAAATGCAGTGACAGCAAATAAGTGAAAAGATCATGATGTTGCTCAAAAATGTCTTTCTGTCTAAAGATGTCTGGAGTCAAACTTTTTTTCTGAGTGGACAACACTTTTATGATTCTTTTAGATGCTCAATTTGCAGAAGCAGTTGTCAATAATAGCACTTTGAACTTTGCCATACCTTTCTATGTTTATCTTTGCAAAGATTGATTCTAACCGTGGCAGAGGTGTATATAGGTTTCCTGGGAAACGACCCCATTTTATTGAAGGTTGATTTGTGAATTTGAAACTCCTATTACTACTACTACTACTACTACTACTACTAATAATAATAATAATAATTGTTATGTATCTTTAAATATTTAGGCGGGAAATAAGCACGTTGCTGATTGGTTAAAGCCGCCGGCAGAACGGTATATAAGGAGAGGTTTTTCCCCAGCCTGGTTGCTGGGTTCACCATATATTAAAGAGCTGTTGTCACTACCCTGGTCTCCAGCCTCGTTACTTCCCGAACTTAACACTGGCGACGAAGGTGGGATCTCGAGGCTAAGGAGAACCAGAACCGAGCTGAAGCACGGAAGAACCGAACCCAGCAAACACAGGGCAGAAACGCGGAGATGGCCAGTTACACTCCGCCCGCGCCGTTTGACCCAGCTAGAGAAATGGGAACGACATGACCCGTTTGAAAGCTTTCTAGAAGCAACGAACTGCAAGGAGTTCAGACAACCGCAAAGGGCATACTTCTTGAGCCACTGCGGTCCGAGGTCATCGACATCGCGGAAGCCCTGGCAGAGCCAATGCCGGTACAATCGGTATCGTGGCAAACTCTGCAAACCCTGCTAAAAACCATTTCGCCAACGCCGTCCAAATCGTGCGGCGTTTTGAATTTGGAGGCGCCGACAGCTGAGGCGAATCCATCGGCGACTACATGGCCGCCCTGGAAAGCCTCCAAAGACTGTGGGTACGAGACCTGGGCGAGGCGCTGCTGGAGCAACTCATCCGGGGGTCAGAGACATGCGTTTGCGGGCGGCTGCTATCAAAAGCAATCTACGCTGGCAAACGCCTGGACGAAGCCAGGCGCATGAAATGTCCACCCAAGCGGCGGAGACCCTGCAAAAGCCACTCACACCAAAGGCGAGCACAAAGTCAACCCGGTGCACCAAGAAGAGATCCAAACCGAATCCGGCGGTGAGGATGAGGAAGGGTTTGTCGAACCGAGAACGCGACAAAAAGACCGGGACGAATCACGGAAGTTGCGGAGGTCAACACCAGCGTCAACACTGCAAGTTCAAGGGCGCTACATGTCGGCGGTGCGAGAAGAAGGGCACCTAGCTCAAGTCTGTCGAGCTCCCCAACCTTCCGCCGAAAATTCAAATCGGCCAATCAGAGCGTGGGATCGGCAAGGCGACCCGTGATTGGCTCAAACAAAAAGCGCGAACTCGAATCAAGCGACGGTGATCATAGGCGCGCCTCAACCCGGGTGGAGAAGAAAATCTTCACCAAACCCAAAATAGAAGGAGTGCCGTGCCGACTAGAAGTGGACACGGGTCAGCGATCACCATCATGTCCTGGGACACTTTGGCGAAGTCACTGCCATCAGTCGCGGCGCCACCTGCAAACACAACGGCTACGAGTCCACGACTACCAAGGGAATCGCATCCCTGTTCGAGGACCACCTCTGTCCGAGTCGAGTACGGACCACACAAGAAGACCCTGCCCATCACGATCGTCGAAGGGACCCTGCCTGGTTGTTGGGACTAGACTGGTTTCGTGCACTGGGCATGGGGTGACTGGCATCTACAGAAGTGACTGTAACCTGAAAGACACACTCATGAGCGAGTTCGAAGATGTCTTCAAGGACTGCCTGGGCAAGTACAAGGGGACCCCTATTTCCTTCAACTTAGACCCCAGGTAGCCCCATTAGGTTAAAGGCAAGGAGGTCCTTTGCCCTGAAACCTAAGATTGACAAGGAGCTAGATAAGCTCATAAATCAGGGATTCTGGTGCCAGTCGATCATGCAAAGTGGGAGACACCAATCGTCACCCCAGTAAAACCAGATGGGTCAGTTAGAATCTGCGCTGACTACAAGGCGACATTAAACAAAGCCTTACAGAAAAGCGCTTACCCGGTTCCGTGGTGCAACACTTGCTGCACTCTTTGGGGCAAGGGCAAGTCTTTGCAAAGTTAGACTTGGCTCAAGCCTATCAACAACTGCCCGTGAGCGCCAACACAGCGAAGCCCAAGCGATTGTAACTCACAGAGGTGCTTTCAAGTGTACCCGATTACAATTTGGGGTGAGTGTGGCACCAGGGCTGTTCAAAATTTAATGGAGCGACTTCTGCAAGGGCTCCCAGGGTAGTCCCTACTTGATGATGTATTGATATCAGCGAAAATTTAGAGGAATTGGGGAGGCGTTTGAGAAAAGTTCTGGGCATTTTCGGTCAGCGGACTAAAGGTTAAAGTGAACAAATGCCAGATAGGGGTAGAATCCGTCGAGTTCTTGGGCTACGAATAGACAAGAAAGGAATTCACCCCACTGAGAGCAAGGTCAAGGCAATCAGAAAGGCTCCAGCGCCCAAAAACAAAACAGAGCTACAGGCATTCCTGGGGCTAGTGAATTTTCTGGTCTTTTTAAAAACAAAGCGACCGTTGCTGAGCCGCTGCATAAGCTTCTGGGAAAGAATACTGTTTGGTCTTGGGAAAGTCGGAAGCTAGGGCTTTGAGCAGTAAAAACCTACTCTCGGCGATAGCCTGCTCATCAGTATCATAGCTCATTGCCATTAGTGCTGGTTTGCGATGCCTCCCCTTACGGGGTGGGGGCTGTGCTCAGCCACAGACTTCCAAAGCGGCACAGAAGCCCCTATAGCCTTTTATTCCAGAACGATGTCCTCCTCAGAGAGGAACTATAGCCAGCTGGATAAGGAAGCGCTAGCAATTGTGTCAGGGGTAAAAAAGTTTCACGAATACGTTTTCGGGAGAGACTTTGAAATTGTTACTGACCATAGACCGTTGTTAGGGATACTGGCTGGCGACCGCCCAACACCTGTGGCACTTTCGCCACGATTGACCCGATGGACTATCTTCTTAGCCGCTTATTCCTACAAGCTGCAGCATCGACCGGGAAAAGAAGTGGGGCATGCGGACGCTTTAAGCAGATGCCCACTACCAGGGGCGATCGAAGACCCCACTCCGGGGACGCCCATCCTGCTAATTGACTCTTTGGACTCTGGCCCAGTCACATCTAAGGAAGTGGCTCGGGCATCATACCGGGACATTACTTTGAGGACTGTACTCGGTTGGGTACAAAGAGGGTGGCCCGCTGCGCCGGGCGAGCGTTTTAAGGAATTTGTAAAAAAACGTGGGGAACTCTCGGCTCAAGGGGGGTGCCTGCTATGGGGCGATCAGTGGTGATTCCAGAGAAATTGAGGAAAGGTATTGGACCTCCTCCACGAGGTCACCCAGGGATCGTAAGGATGAAGGGGCTAGCAGAAGCTATGTTTGGTGGCCGCTCATGGACTCAGAAATTGCTGAGAGGGTAGGAAATGCCAGGCTTGCCAGAGTCAGACCTCTACCCCAACGGCCCCAGTCAGGAATGGGAAAAACCCCAAGGGCCCTGGTCAAGAATCCACATTGATTTTGCTGGCCCTTTCCACGGCCAAACCTTCCTAGTGGTTGTCGTCGCGTTCTCTAAATGGTTGGAGATCATTCTCATGAAATCCATGACAGCCGAGGCAGTAATCGCAGCCCTGCGCCACCTATTCGCAACCCACGGGTTGCCTGACACGCTAGTATCCGGCAACGGCCCGCAATTCACGGCAACCCAGTTTGAGAATACTTGGCAGATGAGGGCATCCGACATGCCTCTCTGCGCCTTTCCACCCTGCGTCGAATGGCCTTGCAGGCGTTCCGTCCGGGCGCTAAGGAGGCGTGTCCAGACTCAAGCCAGGCGACTGGCAAACAAAGATAGATTTCTTTCTGGCCGTTCAGCACAGAACCCCAGCACTGCTACAGGCAGAAGCCCAGCGGAATTATTGATGGGACGGAAGCTCCGGTGCCCACTTGACCGTTTGAATCCCCATTACACACCAGAGGGTTACAAGGGGGAACTGGAAAAAACTAGAGAAATGGGCATAGGCGACCGAGTGTGGGCCCGAAACTATGGGGACGGCCCAAGTTGGCTAGCAGGGCAAATCATAAAAGCAACCGGCCCAAAATCATACTTAGTTGAGTTAAAAGACAACCGAGTATGGAGGCGCCACATAGATCAGATAAGGAAACGAATAGCCGAACAACCCGAGCTAAGTGAGACAGATCTTGACCACTCATTATTTGAACCCACAGCTGACCATAACCCGGGGGAGGCGCAAGACTTAGCTGAGTCCCCGGAGGTCCAGCGACGCCATCAGGTTCCCGATGGAAACAGCAGGGAAAACTCTGCAAGTAATCCAAGGCCGGAAGGCCTAGAAAAAGAGTCTGCAAGTAATCCAGGGCCGGATGGCCTAGAGAAAGAGCTGGGAGGAGCAAACAGCCCCTCCGACCAACTCAACCCACTCCCAAGGACTGAACCGCGCAGGTCCGAAAGAATCAGGAGACGCCCAGGTTATTTGCGTGACTACGTCGAAAAATAACATGTAAATAATATGTAAATAGAGGTAAAGTGTTTTCTGGGAGGGGAGGAGTGTTATGTATCTTTAAATATTTAGGCGGGAAATAAGCACGTTGCTGATTGGTTAAAGCCGCCGGCAGAACGGTATATAAGGAGAGGTTTTTCCCCAGCCTGGTTGCTGGGTTCACCATATATTAAAGAGCTGTTGTCACTACCCTGGTCTCCAGCCTCGTTACTTCCCGAACTTAACAATAATAATAAAATAGTAATAATAATATTCAAATTTGTCATCTCTATTAGAATTTCTTTTTTAAACATGTTTTTGTTTTAACAAAAAAACCATGTGCTGACTAATTTAAAGAAAATAGTATTTTAAGGAAAAGACTTTTCCCTGTGTCAGCCCTTTGAGATAAGAAAGCAAACCATGAGTACTAATAAGGACTTGTTGCAAAAACCTATATCTGTGTGTGACCCTGAAGTAGGACAACCAACAAAGAAATGCTTCACTCTTCAATTTGTGACATTGCTAACCCAGGAATGGTAGAATATATGTCAATGCACCAAAAACAAACAAGTTAAACTACAGCAATCTTTGGTTTCAATTCTACATGTGCTCATTAGGCAGAAGAGGGCTTAATTCCAATTCATAAGACCTTGGATGTATACATATTTAACTCACAAGTCAGTTGTTTTACAATGTAATACGTGTCAGGCAAATTTGTTGGTTTTGTCTTAGAAAAAATAAGATTGCAATTTGTAAACCATGGTGCATAATAGATGGTTTATAGTTTGGTGCAAAAATTTCAGCCTATGATTGAAGCATCCACACCTCACCCTATCTCCCAGCAAGAAAGTTCCTGGCCTTGCCTATTTTGGTTCTTCATAAGACATGCCAAGTCAGGAATTGCCAATGACTCAATGGAAGTTGCAAATGTCCCGATTTAAGAATAGAATAGATAGAATAGAATAGAATTTTTATTGGCCAAGTGTGATTAGACGCACAAGGAATTTGTCTTAGTGCATATGCTGTCAGTGTACATAAAAGAAAAGATACTTTCATCAAGGTACAACACTTAATGATAGTCACAGGGTACAAATGTAACACTTAATGAAACAACACTTAATGATAGACATAGGGTACAAATGTAACACTTAATGAAACAACACTTAATGAAACAACACTTAATGAAACAACACTTAATGAAACAACACTTAATGAAACAACACTTAATGAAACAACACTTAATGATAGACATAGGGTACAAATGTAACACTTAATGATAGACATAGGGTACAAATGTAACACTTAATGATAGTCACAGGGTACAAATGTAACACTTAATGATAGTCACAGGGTACAAATGTAACACTTAATGAAACAACACTTAATGATAGTCACAGGGTACAAATGTAACACTTAATGATAGACATAGGGTACAAATGTAACACTTAATGATAGTCACAGGGTACAAATGTAACACTTAATGAAACAACACTTAATGATAGTCACAGGGTACAAATGTAACACTTAATGATAGTCACAGGGTACAAATGTAACACTTAATGAAACAACACTTAATGAAACAACACTTAATGAAACAACACTTAATGATAGTCACAGGGTACAAATGTAACACTTAATGATAGACATAGGGTACAAATGTAACACTTAATGAAACAACACTTAATGAAACAACACTTAATGAAACAACACTTAATGAAACAACACTTAATGAAACAACACTTAATGAAACAACACTTAATGATAGTCACAGGGTACAAATGTAACACTTAATGAAACAACACTTAATGATAGACATAGGGTACAAATGTAACACTTAATGAAACAACACTTAATGAAACAACACTTAATGAAACAACACTTAATGATAGACATAGGGTACAAATGTAACACTTAATGATAGTCACAGGGTACAAATGTAACACTTAATGATAGACATAGGGTACAAATGTAACACTTAATGATAGACATAGGGTACAAATGTAACACTTAATGAAACAACACTTAATGAAACAACACTTAATGATAGACATAGGGTACAAATGTAACACTTAATGAAACAACACTTAATGATAGTCACAGGGTACAAATGTAACACTTAATGAAACAACACTTAATGAAACAACACTTAATGATAGACATAGGGTACAAATGTAACACTTAATGAAACAACACTTAATGATAGTCACAGGGTACAAATGTAACACTTAATGAAACAACACTTAATGATAGTCACAGGGTACAAATGTAACACTTAATGATAGTCACAGGGTACAAATGTAACACTTAATGATAGACATAGGGTACAAATGTAACACTTAATGAAACAACACTTAATGAAACAACACTTAATGAAACAACACTTAATGATAGACATAGGGTACAAATGTAACACTTAATGATAGACATAGGGTACAAATGTAACACTTAATGAAACAACACTTAATGATAGACATAGGGTACAAATGTAACACTTAATGATAGTCACAGGGTACAAATGTAACACTTAATGATAGTCACAGGGTACAAATGTAACACTTAATGATAGTCACAGGGTACAAATGTAACACTTAATGATAGACATAGGGTACAAATGTAACACTTAATGAAACAACACTTAATGATAGTCACAGGGTACAAATGTAACACTTAATGATAGACATAGGGTACAAATGTAACACTTAATGATAGACATAGGGTACAAATGTAACACTTAATGATAGTCACAGGGTACAAATGTAACACTTAATGATAGACATAGGGTACAAATGTAACACTTAATGAAACAACACTTAATGAAACAACACTTAATGAAACAACACTTAATGATAGACATAGGGTACAAATGTAACACTTAATGATAGACATAGGGTACAAATGTAACACTTAATGAAACAACACTTAATGATAGACATAGGGTACAAATGTAACACTTAATGATAGTCACAGGGTACAAATGTAACACTTAATGATAGTCACAGGGTACAAATGTAACACTTAATGATAGTCACAGGGTACAAATGTAACACTTAATGATAGACATAGGGTACAAATGTAACACTTAATGAAACAACACTTAATGATAGTCACAGGGTACAAATGTAACACTTAATGATAGACATAGGGTACAAATGTAACACTTAATGATAGACATAGGGTACAAATGTAACACTTAATGAAACAACACTTAATGATAGACATAGGGTACAAATGTAACACTTAATGATAGTCACAGGGTACAAATGTAACACTTAATGAAACAACACTTAATGAAACAACACTTAATGATAGTCACAGGGTACAAATGTAACACTTAATGATAGTCACAGGGTACAAATGTAACACTTAATGAAACAACACTTAATGATAGTCACAGGGTACAAATGTAACACTTAATGAAACAACACTTAATGATAGACATAGGGTACAAATGTAACACTTAATGATAGACATAGGGTACAAATGTAACACTTAATGATAGTCACAGGGTACAAATGTAACACTTAATGAAACAACACTTAATGATAGTCACAGGGTACAAATGTAACACTTAATGAAACAACACTTAATGATAGTCACAGGGTACAAATGTAACACTTAATGATAGTCACAGGGTACAAATGTAACACTTAATGAAACAACACTTAATGATAGACATAGGGTACAAATAAGCAATCAGGAAACAGTATCAGTATAAATCGTAAGGATACAAGCAACAAACTTACAGTCATAAGTGGGAGGAGATGGGTGATAGGAACGATAAGAAGATTAATAGTAGTGCAGATTTAGTAAATAGTTTGACAGAGTTGAGGGAATTATTTGTTTAGCGGAGTGATGGCATTTGGGAAAAAACTGTTCTTGTGTCTAGTTGTTCTGGTGTGCAATGCTCTATAGAGTCGTTTTGAGGGTAGGAATTGAAACAGTTTATGTCCAGGATGTGAGGGGTCTGTAAATATTTTCACAGCCCTCTTTTTGATTTGTGCAGTATACAGGTCCTCAATGGAAGGCAGGTTGGTAGCAATTGTTTTTTCTGCAATCTAACATATTAAACTTAATCGTTAGTTTGTTCAACAAATCACAGTTTTAAAAATAGTGGCTTCATTGCAAAGAGGGAATCAGATCCTGAATATCTGATTTGTGTTTAATTTCCAATTAACAACTTATGAAGCTATTATAAAATTCCATTTATTCCAATTTGATTATCTTTATGGGCAAGACAATAGTTTAATTAAGGTGCATGAATATTTCTTTTTAGCTGAGTAGGCAAACTCAAGCCGATGGTATGTTCTCAATAAATCATAGTTAATCAAATCACGGGTATGCAAAATATGTGAACCAAGTTTATTGTTGTTATAAACATACTGTGAGCTATTATGCAGTAAATATTATTTGTTTACTAGGATAATACATCATTCCAGTTATTCCAGACCTTGAGCGGCTTACGTACTCTATTCCACTAAAAATATTCATTCAGCAAATTTACATTCTCCTTTGAGGAATAATGTAAGAATTCTATATAGATAAAATTTTAAACTGTCACAACAAACAACCATCTTGCTTTCTATATGAGAGACTATGCTAGCAATGAAGAATGGTGCCAGCTGCCAAACCTATCAATGCCAGGGGAGTTTTCTATGTCAGAAATGCTTAGGATGAGTGGAATTTCAAACTGGATCCTCAATATCAAGTTATGGACTTTATATCTGGACCTGGGATAGCTGAGGCAGTGGG
Organism: Ahaetulla prasina; assembly: GCF_028640845.1. Lineage (NCBI taxonomy): Eukaryota > Metazoa > Chordata > Lepidosauria > Squamata > Colubridae > Ahaetulla > Ahaetulla prasina. The sequence goes on from NC_080539.1 coordinate 127,130,681, forward strand.
TGCTAGATCTCCTTTTCTGTGAGAGACGAATGATAAGCCATAACATCCTTCTTTGACTATGACTTGTATATGATTTTATCCAATGGGCCAAGCCAATTTGAAGTAGATAATCCATTTCATTGTTGTTGTTGTTGTTGTTGTTGTTGTTGTTGTTGTTGTTGTTGTTGTAGTTAGATATGAAGTCATGTCTCACCCATTGTGACCCCATGGACAACGTTCTGCCAGGCCTTCCTATCCTCTACCATCTTCTGGAATCCATTTAAGCTCGCACCTACTGCTTCAGTGACTCCATCCAGCCACCTCATTCTCTGCCATCCCTTTCTTCTTTTGCCCTCAATCTTTCCTAGCATTAGGTTCTTCTCCAGTGAGTCCTTCCTTCTCATTAATTGGCCAATGTATTTCAGTTTCATCTTCAGGATCTGGCCTTCTAAAGAGCAGTCAGGGTTGATCTCTTCTAGGACCAACCGGTTTGATCGCCTTGCAGTCCAAGGGACTTGCAGGAGTCTTCTCCAGCACCAGAGTTCAAAGGCCTCAATTCTTTGGCACTCAGCCTTTCTTTTGGTCCAACTTTCACAGCCATGGAGTGGAACTGTGTTGAAGCTGCTAAACACAGCCTTCAGAGTAGGCTGCAAATTATCCAGACTAGGTGGTTCTTTGCACCCTTTTCTCCAAGGATCTTGTGGTAGAAAGCTTCTCTCAAAATATGCCGAAGCTGCCTACTACAGAGTTTCTCCATATGTGCCAAAAGCCTAGAGCCAGTTTGGTGTAGGGGTTAAGAAACCAGCAGACTGTGAGTTCTAGTCCTGCTTTAATCATCAAAGCCTGCTGGATGAATTTGGGTCATTCTCTCTGCCCAACTCCTCTTAAACAGTTGTTATTGTGGGGGAAATAGAAGAAGAAAGGAATATTTGTATGCCCACTACCTTGGATTTTTCTTTGTGTATGAATATAGAATTAAAAAAAACCTAAAAAAATAGTTGCTGCTCAGGATATAGTATGAATTGAAGGCATTTCTGAAGCTTGTAAGCTGTTTGGTCAACATGAGGAAAAGAGTGATAGAAACTCTCTTCCATAATACAAGCCTAAAGTGATTCAAGACAATCTAATATCTTTGTGAAAATAACTTGGGTGGCCTGTTTTTGGCAAAGTGAATTATATCACTTCCGTGTCTTAAATTGCTTCAATGAAGCACATCTACATTACTCCTTACAGCTCTAGTAAATATGAATTTCTCTTTCACTGTAAATAATATATTGACTGCTCCAGACACTGAAGGGGTTTTTATAGCTTCTGACATTTAAGAAACTTTTTTCTATATGTTACAATCAAAATAGAGTTGAATGTGAGGACATATCTTTGCATTTAAAGTGCAAAGATTTCCTTTTTTGAAATGCAAATTACCCCAGGCCTTTGTATGTGTGTGTCTGATTATTATTGGACTGCAGCTAGTGTGGAGGAGGAATTTCATTATCTGAAGGAGAAATCCATTATCTGAAGGTGTTTCTGCACCGAGATGAAATTCTGCATTTGTTCCAACCAAAGTTGAAAATTTCAGGGGTGGGGAAGTGGCATATAAAGTATGCTAATTTCTCTTCTGTTTCACTGAGATGGAAGCAGGATTGGGGAAGCAAAAGAGAAAATAAGTATAGAATGGAGGCAAAAAAGTTTTTGGGGTAGAAAAGAAAAAAAATAGGGAAGCCGGGAGTAGAGAAAAATCAAGATGTAAAGATGGATTTTTGGAGGCAAACGGTTTCCTAGACTCTACATCAACACAGTTCTGAAATTTCATGAACTTGTCTTCCTATAATTTGGGCCTTCAGAGACTGTTGGCCTTTCTGTCTTCATAAGCTATTTTGGGAATCTCTAGATAAGTGGTAAAGATATTTCTTTTGACAGCAGGATACATAGCGATTACCAGAGATTGGCCTCATGCTTTGTCAGATGCTTGATTACCTGTGACTATTCCAAGGAATTTTACCTTTCAACCAAAATTAGAATCTGTGTATATATAAGTCATCTGAGCAACAACTTCTATTGGTACTTTTGTGACATACATTTTAAGCCATGATTTTTAGCATTATTGTCTCTCCTGTACACACAGCTTTGGGCAATTGAATGCTGCAGAATTGTAAAACTTATTTCACAGTTTCATAGTCTAATGCATATAGGATATAGAGGAAAAAATATATAGTATTCGTTTGAAAAACAGAGTGACATTTAAATGAGAACTGGGCCTTAGGTTATCATAACAGAGAAGAGCAACAAAGATGATTAGGGGACTGGAGACTAAAACATGCAAAGTACAGTTGCAAGAATTGGGTATGCCTAATTTAATGAAAAGAAGGGCTAGGGGTGACGTGATAGCACAGTGTTCTGATATCTAAGGGGCTGCTACAAAGGAGAGGGGTCAACCTATTTTCCAAAGCATCTGAAGGCAGGACAAAGAGCGGTGGATTCTCGTCTAATCAAGGACAAAACCAACCTAGAACTAAGGAGAAAATTCCTGACTGTTAGAACAATTAATCAGTTGAATGACTTGCCTCCAGAGGTTGTGGGTGCTTCAACACTGAAGGTTTTTAAGAGATTGGACAACTATTTGTCTGAAACGGTATAGGGTTTCCTGCCTATGCAGGAGGTTGGACTATAAGATCTCCAAGCTCCTTTCCAACTCTGTTATTCTATGTGTGATTCTATTCTATTTGTGACCTTTAAGATCCAAATGTTATTCTGTTATTCCTTTAAAAATTCTAGAGGAGTTTCTAATTTTGTTTGCCACAATAAAATTTAATGTTTCTGCCCCATATCAATTTTTCAGCTACAAATCATAACACAGAAATTGGCTTATAATGGAAAATACCAAGATTCCAAATTTGGATTTATCAACTTCCCCATAACCCCCAGCCCACCCAGTAGACCCCCAAAACAATGAAGGACTTAATTTTGGTATGAAGCTTGTTCTGAGTAAGTTATGTGTTTGCAAAGACATTTAAAAACAATTGCTATTATATTAACAGAAATATATCATTCAATGGTTTGGATACATTCAGGTGGATTGAGCTGTCAAGAGAATATTTTAAAAAATGTTCTGCCAATAAGAAAATAAAAAATCACCCAGAAGCAGTTTATATTTCAAATGCCTTCTGGTTTCAAGAAAACAATACAGAAATAAATTTTGAGGTGACCTTAATTAAACAAACTGTCCTTATGCAACAACCACAGTGTAAATCAAGAAAGAACTTTTTCCCTCCCTCTCTTCGATGATGAAGACGAAGATGACAATTCAAAACCCCGTATTTATGCACAGCAGCCATGAGAGGATTTAGTGCCACAGTGGATCAGATTTCCCTAAACTTTGTCATTCCTGATAAAGCCGCCTCGGTGAGGTGACATGCCAAAGAGCGTAAATTACTTTAAGCTGCAGATAAGCAAAAAGCCATTTGGATTTTTTTCAAGTCACACAGCAATGCAAAACAGCAAACAATAGGGAAATTGCCACTCTGGCTCGAACCGCAGGGTTAGTCAGGAAAACTCAGGTTTCCTTTGCTGTTTCAACTCATAATTTATCACCCAACAGTGACTGAGAACAAGATGGATCCTTTGATAATGTTTGAGATTTAATGGATGCCCCTCTCTCTGCAGGTCATAATTAAACATGTTTGATCAAGGCCTTAACAAGCATTTGTTTGAAGCAATTTCTCTTGTCCTTCTTCCTTTTGGTGCTGACAATAATTACTGGTCATTGGTTATTAACAACATTTTGTTGTTAGCAATGGTTGGTAATAATGAGGACATTAGCATACCTAAATGAAATTAGGATCATGGGAGGAAGGAGATGATTATGGGGCAGGAAGCAAAACACTACATGACCGTAATTGTCAGGCAGTTTGGAGACCTAAAACGCCTCTTATGAATTTGTGAACTGCTCTGGGGATTGCTAAACACGTGCTATACAGGCAGAGAAAGGTACGTGGTCTGTTCCACCTTTTACACTTGTGAAAAACCATTACATTAAGGATGGCAATCCATTATTTTCAGTGCCAAAGAAAGTTGCTGGTACAATTTCTACTCTAAAGATGTGGGGAGAATATTTTTTTTTCAGACAAAAAAAAAAAAGGATAAATCTTGAAGGCTAATTCAGATGCACTCAGGGTCTGTGGAGGTCATATGGCATATTTTGGATACTGTGAAAATGGGTTCACAACAGATGATTAGTATAAACTAGATTTTGGATTACTGAATGAATTTAGTAACAAAAGGAGAAGATGCTATGTAGGATGGCATCAGCATTCCTGAATAGTATTTTCTCTTGATATATTGGTAGATTCTTTAAACCGGGGGTTTCAAACTCAAAGCCAGGGGGCCGAATCCAGCCCTTGCGGTGCTTAGATCTGCCCTTAGATCCAGGGTTGCCCTGGAAACAGTGAAGGACTAGGCCACAGTGCCTCTGCCAGCAAAAATGGAGCTTGGGAGGGCTGCATGCAGCCCTTCCGAGGTCCATTTCACTGGCAGAGGGTTGCAGGAGGCCATCACAGCCAAAAACAGCTTGCAAGCCCATTTTCACTAGCAGAGCACTTGGGCCACCACATGTGCCCCCAACACAAGTGACGTTGAGCTGACCATGGCCACCTTAGCCATGTCCACCCAGCCCCCCAAGTCAAAAACAACCCTGATGAGGCCCCTGCTCTAAGTCCTTATTTCACGTCCTTTTTTTTGTCTGGGTAAACATTCTAATTCCAAAGTAGTTGTGGATTACGACATACTTTTCAAGTAATTTCAAAATTCAGTTGCTCAAAAGTTCTACAGCTACCTGCAGTTTCTTGCAATTGAGAAAGGCCACCAAAATCCCAGTGAAACAGTAGAGAACTTATCAAAAACCTGTATAGGCATCCACATTTATTTATTTATTTATTTATTATTTAAATTTGTATACCGCCCTTCTCCCGAAGGACTCAGGGCGGTTCACAGCCAGGTAAAAATACAATACAATAAATACAAATTAAAACACAATTAAAAAACTTATTAAAATTGGCCAGGATTAAAATTTAGAGTTAAAAAGCCATTAAAACCCATTAAAACACTAACCCAGTCCAGCGCAGATGAATAAGTAGGTTTTAAGCTCGCGGCGAAAGGTTCGGAGGTCCGGAAGTTGACGAAGTCCTGGGGGGAGTTCGTTCCAGAGGGCGGGAGCCCCCACAGAGAAGGCCCTTCCCCTGGGCGTCGCCAGACGACACTGTCGCGCCGACGGCACCCTGAGGAGCCCCTCTCTGTGAGAGCGCACGGGTCGGTGAGAGGTATTCGGTAGCAGCAGGCGGTCCCGTAAGTATCCCGGCCCTATGCCATGGAGCGCTTTAAAGACATTCACCAACACCTTGAAGCGCACCCGGAAGGCCACAGGTAGCCAGTGCAGCCGGCGCAGGATAGGTGTCACTCGGGAGCCACGAGGGGCTCCCTCAATCACCCGCGCAGCTGCATTCTGGACTAACTGTAGCCTCCGGATGCCCCTCAAGGGGAGCCCCATGTAGAGAGCATTGCAGTAGTCCAGACGAGACGTCACAAGGGCGTGAGTGACTGTGCACAAGGCATCCCGGTCTAGAAAGGGGCGCAATTGGCGCACCAGGCGGACCTGGTGGAAAGCTCTCCTGGAGACGGCCGTCAAATGGTCTTCAAAGACAGCCGTTCATCCAAGAGAACGCCCAAATTGCGCACCCTCTCCATCGGGGCCAATGACTCGCTCCCGACAGTCAGCCGCGGACTCAGCTGACTGTGCGGGATGCCGGCATCCACAGCCACTCCGTCTTGGAGGATTGAGCTTGAGCCTGTTCCTCCCCATCCAGACCCGTCGGCTTCCAGACACGGGACAGCACTTGACGGCTTCATTGGGGTGGCCCGGTGTGGAAAAGTACAGCTGGGTGTCATCAGCGTACAGCTGGTACCTCACACAAGCCACTGATGATCTCACCCAGCGGCTTCATGTAGATGTTGAACAAAGGCGAGAGAATCGACCCTCGGCACCCACAAGTGAGGCGCGCGGTGACCTCTGCCCGTCAACACCGTCTGCGACGGTCGGAGAGATAGGAGGAGAACCACCGATAAACGGTGCCTCCACTCCCAATCCCCAACCGGCGCAGCAGGATACCATGGTCGATGGTATCGAAAGCCGCTGAGAGGTCTAATAGGACCAGGGCAGAGGAATAACCCCTATCCCTGGCCCTCCAGAGATCATCCACCAACGCGACCAAAGCCGTCTCAGTGCTGTAACCGGGCGGAAGCCGGACTGAACGGGTCCAGATAGACAGTTTCCTCCAGGTGAAGGGAAACTGATATGCCACCATACTCTCTACAACCTTCGCCGCGGCGGGTTGGAGACTGGACGATAATTACCTAAAACAGCCGGGTCCAGGAAGGCTTCTTGAGGAGGGCCTCACCACCGCCTCTTTCAAGGCGGCCGGAAAGACTCCTCCAACAAGAAGCACTCGTAATCCCTGGAGCCAGCCTCGTGTCACCTCCTGGTGGCCAGCACCAGCCAGGAGGGCACGGGTCCAGTAAACATGTGGTGGCATTCAATCTACCCAGCAACCTGTCCATGTCCTCGGAGTCACAGGGTCAAACTCATCCCACACAACATCACCAAGACCGCCTCAGGCGTCCCGTCCAAATCGCTGCAATCTTGGTCCAGACCGTCCTTCAGCTGAGCGATTTTATCGTATAGATAACCGTTAAACTCCTCAGCACGTCCTGCAGCGGGTCATCCCGCTCCCCTGGTGAAGGAGGGAGCGGGTCACCAAACAGGGCAGCTGGGCGGTTATCTGCCGGCGCAATGAGGAGGAGGCGTAGCAACGCCTCGCTTCCCTCAGTGCCACTAGGTAGGTCCTAGTATAGGATCTAACTAGTGTCCGATCAACCTCTGAATGGCTGGACCTCCAGGAACTCTCTAGGCGTCTTCTCCGGCGTTTCATCCCCCTCAGCTCCTCGGCGAACCAAGGAGCCGGTTGGGATCTACGCCGGGTCAGAGGTCAAAGGCACGACACGGTCTAAAGCCCCGGCCGCAGCCCATTCCCAGGCTGCAGCCAGTTCCTCTGCCGTGCCGTGAGCCAGACCCTCAGGAAATGGCCCAAGCTCCGTCCGGAACCTCTCTGGGTCCATCAGGCGCCTGGGACGGTACCAACGTAATGGTTCCGTCTCCCTGGGGTGTTGGGGTGGCGTCAGAAAGTGCAAGCGAAGGAGAGAGTGATCTGACCATGACAAAGGTTCAATGACTATTTCCTTTAAGTCCAGATCTCTCGACCATTGACCAGAGACAAAAATCAGGTCCAGTGTGCCACCCCCGATGTGAGTGGGGCCATCCACTACTTGAGTCAGGTCCAAGGCCGTCATGGAAGCCAAGAACTCCCGAGCTACCGTCGATGACGAGCCGGCAGATGGCAGTTAAAGTCCCCATGACTAAAAGTCTGGGGTCTCCACCGCCACCCGGCAAGCACCTCTAGGAGCTCGGGCAGGGCAGCTGTCACGCAGCAAGGAGCCAGGTACGCGACCAGCAAGCCCATCTGACATCTATGACCCCACCTCACAAGAGGGATTCACACCGGCAATCTGAGGTACAGTGGTCTCCTCGGCTCTAGACTCTCTTTAATCACAACCGCCACCCCTCCACCCCTACCCTGGGCCTCGGCTGATGGAATGCACGAAACCGGTGGGCACATCTCAACCAGGGCACACCTTCATTGCCCAACCAGGTCTCCGTGCGCCTATAATATCCGCGGCACCCCTGAATTAGATCATGTATTAGGGGGCCTTATTGGCCACGGACCGTGCGTTGCATAACATCAGACGAAGGCCCAGGCTCTGAGGGTCCTGACCATCCGGGAGCAGGTAAAGTTAGATCGGGGCGCGATCGCCTGCATACATCGAACGTGACCCCTATGTCGATCGATCCCCCTTCCGCCATATCTGCCCCTCCCACTTACCGTGCCAATAGACTCACCTCACACAAAGGAACACCTCCCCCATAACCTCCGAACCCATTTGATAATCGCCACGAGCATGCGCTGGAACTGGTTTCCTCCCGACGGGCTACCCCATCACCCGCCCTACCCTCCACCCCTTAAAATGCCCTATCTAAAACCCCAAAGGCTCTTTCTTCTGCATGCCACCTCTGTGGGTCCCAAGACCCGTCATTGAGGCCGGCCCTTGGTAGCGATATGGGCCATTCCTGCAGGCGGGGCACTGCAGGCGCAAGAGTTCACGTGCAGTGTAGCGATAGGAAAGTGCGAATCGGCGAGGGATGCTAAGGTGGTAAAATCCCAAAGTAATAGAAATGGTGAGTCTTCCAGCGGAGTCCAGTTGGTCAAAGGACAAATGGAGCAGGAACCGGATAGCGATGACAAAACAGGAACAGACAGGCCGACAGTCTCCATAGCGTGCCTATGGAAAGCAGTTCTACAATAGATCTTAATCAGGTAGACATGGCTAGCGGTCTGCCCAAGTCCCTAGACCAGTCCAAGCTAGTCCAATCCAGTCCAATCCACCCCATCCGCAGATGGACATGCATGACCGCCCAGTTTAGGTGACCCATGGTCCGGAATAGAGGGGGGCGGAAATAAAATGGAGCAAGCCAGGCCATAAGGCCACAAAGGAAAATACGATGGAGCAAGCCAGGCCACCAGGGGCCATTCGATGACAAACAGGCCACAAGAGGGGACAAACCTCAGCCACGGTTCCGGCCTCCTCTCCCACCGGGGCGTTACCACACCCATCCTCGGTGGGGCTGCCAGATACAGGGCGCCGTTGGACAGGCACCTCGCGGTCCACATAGCCTCGCCGGGCGCAACCAGAGCCGATGGAACTGGCGCCGATAGAACTGGCGCCGAAGGCGCCGGCAAGCCCACCGACAGGCAAAAACGGGCCGGGATTCGCGCCAGCTGAAACCAGGCAGAATCCACACCCCGAAGCCGTCGGAGCCAGGCCGGGATCACCGACGATCTCACGCCGCTGTAATTTGGCCAAGATCGCCGGGGTCGCCGCTGGAAAGGGCTCCGCTAGGCAGGGCTCGCCGCTGGGCCGCTGGGCAGGGCTCCGCTGGGCAGGGCTCGCTGCTGGGCCACTGGGCAGGGCTCCGCTGGGCAGGGCTCGCCGCTGGGCCACTGGGCAGAGCTCCGCTGGGCAGGGCTCGCCGCTGGGCCGCTGGGCAGGGCTCCGCTGGGCAGGGCTCGCCGCTGGGCCGCTGGGCAGAGCTCCGCTGGGCAGGCTCCGCTGGGCAGGGCTCCGCTGGGCAGGGCTCGCCGCTGGGCGCTGGGCAGGCTCCGCTGGGCAAGGCAGGGCCAGAGCCGAGGCCAAGCCCGCAACGAACAGCAGGCCTCCTCGCCTCCTCGCCCATCGCTCGCGCTTCCTCCAAGATGGCCGCCCCCTTCCGGACCTCCACTCCGTCCCTCGGCCCGTTCTCGGCTGTCGCCTAACCGAGAGGCCACAAACCTCTCCAGCGGCAGCCAGACAGATCGAACCACACGCCGAGGGACCGGAGAAGCCTGGTGAGTCAGCCCGAAGCCTCCATTTCAGGGAAAGCCACCAGCGCCGATTCGGGCTCCTCTAAGCCGCTACCATTCTCGCGCATGCGCAGAGCCTAATTAACATGGTTAGGAATGTATCAAAGATGCTTTTTTCTTCAAAAGGCAACTGGACTTTTTTCTTGAGGAGGAAGAAGAAAACATTCTAGCCTGATTTTTATCTTTAGTTGATGGGTTTTTAAAGTTTTGTGATTTTATGGGGGAGTATGTTATTTTAACATTTGGGCATTTAAATTAGTTTTTTAAGGGATGTTTTTAATTATTGTGTGTATTTGTATTTTATCTGCCTGTTCACCGCCCTGAGTCCTTCGGGAGAAGGGCGGTATACAAATTAAAATATTATTTATTATTATTATATTATTATTATTATTATTTTGCTTCTCCATCCAAGAAGCTTCATCAGTTCTGATGGCTGCAAGGCAGGAATGGAAGGATTCTCCCCTCCCCTGCCATCAGAATTGATGAAGCTTCTTAGATGAGAAGTGAAATGTTTTCTTCTTCCTTCTCAAGGGGAAAAAAAAGCCACTTGCCTTTTGAATAAAAAAAAAGCATATTTGAGACAACTATGACCTGGATGACTGAGAATCTCCATAGACATTTAGTTAGAAACACCACTTCTCCATCTCACTCATTATTTTCACTCAAACATGCTGTGTTTTCTACACAAAAGAGGATTTCTTTTGCAAATAAATATAGCTAGCAGCAGAAACAAAATCTGTTTTTGCTTCATTTAGGTATGATGTTGCTTTGATTTAAGTGATCTAAATTAGCCTGGCTAGGTGGCTCAGTGGCTAAGATGCTGAGCTTGTCGATCAGAAAGTTCAGCAGTTTGGTGGTTCGAATCCCTAGTATAGGTCTCCTGCATTAGCAGGGGGTTGGACTAGATGACCTCCAAGGTCCCTTCCAACTCTGTTATTGTTAAATGCAAAAGTGGCTCAGTCAGTACCAGATGCCATTTGGCTGATCTAGAAAACTAAACATGGTCAGGTCTGGTGGATTGGTTATTTATTTATTTATTTATTTATTTATTTAATCTGTTTGTATACAATTCCTTGTTAAAAAATAATCTCACAGCAGTTTACAATTTTAAAAAAAAAGGACCACATTGCCAGAGAGCAGAGAACAGAGAGCAGAGAACAGAGCAAAAGTCATGTATTATAGTGAGTTCCATGCCAGATCCTTTTAAATCTTGCCGAATAGAATGAATGAAAAGACATAACTCTGAAGTTATATCATCCTCTGAATTGCTACCCCCACTTGTTGTGTTAGACAGACACCCCAGGAACAGGCTGAGCAGTACCATTGTTATTCACAGGTCAACGCTAATTGAGTAAATTATGGATATTATGCATTCAGGGTTGAAGGAGATATACCCTTTTCACACAGCAATAATTGAATGCATGCAATAAAACATATGCCACTTATAAACTATAAGGATTAGCACTGACTATGAAATAGGAGGAAAGTATGGGTGGAGGTGACTAGTGCATAGGGAGACGGGCACATGAAAGGGGTAATTGTTTTGTACACCAATGGTCACATTGGTAACAAAATATAAGACTGGCACTTCAGTTCTGGGACTTCTGTCAACAGTTGCAATAGAAAATATCGAATATTTCAATACTTGGACTCCTTATCTGCCAGGAGATGTGGCTCCCTTAGGCAGTACTTTTGGAAAGGGTCGTAAATTGCTTGTAATTTAATTTATTGATGCATTTCTACAATGGGTTCTTGTGACCTTCCATATCTTATGTATGATAACAGTAAATAGCAGCATCTAGTGGACCTGGCCAAAGGTCAAACAAGCTAAGCAGAGAAGAATTTGGCAAGTACATCAATGGAAGCCATTTTTTTTTTTTAAAAATCCATAATTGTAGACTAGACTATAAAGAAAATTCTGGGGGGAAAATGCAGTATTGAGCTGAGAGAAAGTTACTTCCTCAAATTGTGAGAAGGAAGCAAATCTTAAAGGTAAAGGTAAAGGTTCCCCTCGCACATACGTGCTAGTCGTTGCCGACTCTAGGGGGCAGTGCTCATCTCCGTTCAAAGCTGAAGAGCCAGCGCTGTCCGAAGACGTCTCCGTGGTCCTGTGGCCGGCATGACTCAATGCCAAAGGCGCACGGAACGCTGTTACCTTCCCACCAAAGGTGGTCCCTATTTTTTCTACTTGCATTTTTACATGCTTTCGAAACTGCTAGGTTGGCAGAAGCTGGGACAAGTAACAGGAGCTCACCCCGTTACACGGCAGCACTAGGGATTCGAACCACTGAGCTGCCGACCTTTCGATCGACAAGCTCAACATCCTAGCCCCTGAGCCACCTAAGCAAATCTTACCTGGAGATAAGTACATGGAATGTCAGTGTCTCTGTGTGTGCAGCTATGTGTTAGTTAAATGATGAGTAATTCAAAGCATGTATCTTTTCAATTAGTCACCCTTGGACTATGCTTGGATTCTTGTAGCTCATGTGAGAGCCATAATATTATTTATGGCTGGTTCCCTGACATTAGGCACCTTAACGAATGTCTCTTTTCTTTTTATGCATACTGACAGCATATGCACCAAAGACAAATTCCTTGTGTGTCCAATCACATTTGGCTATCAAAGAATTGGATTGGATTGTATTGATTTGGGGTGGTGTCCTCCATAGATGATTATTTTAAAAGCTGTAGCTGCAAACCATCAAAAAGGGGGCAAGGCTGGGGCCACTGAAAAATGATCAAGTAAAACAAAGGAAATTTTTGGTTAAGTTCTTGGACTGATTACCAGAACATTCCCAGCTTTACACTTTCAGATATCACATAACTGTTTTGACAAACTGGTGTAACAGTCAGTTTTAGTAATGCTATCCAACACTATTCAAACAGGAGGGTTTTTCCTTTTTTAACTATCAAACATTCACAGGTTTACTGCATAAATGAAGGTGTCTTTTGTGAAAAAAAGGTGGTAGAGAAGCAACTCCTGACAGGGCCAGTACTAACCAATTCAGCATAGCACTTAATGTGCACTGCAGAGCATCGAAATGGAGAAGAGCTTTGCCCTAGGCCATATCAGAAGAAATTCAGAACAAAGGCTGTTCTCATGCAAAATAATTTGGCATTTCTACAAGCTCTGAATCAGCTATAAGATCACTTGGAAAATCTTATCTAATCTCTTTGGGACAGCTACCAGCAAGTAGAGCTTGTGGCAGAGAAGTACATGCAGAAGGAGAAGAAAAAGAAAGTCCCCCAATCCCCAGGCTTAAGCATGAAACATTTAAAGAGAAGGATTAAAATGTTGTAGTGGAATGTTAATTACTTTCAGCATTATACTATAAATATTTCAGTACATCCTAAGAATAGATCCAAATTTAGTGTTTACCATGTTTAAATGGGCCTCTGTGTTAGCGAGTTTGTAGCACTTCTCTTAACATAGAGGTGTAACTTTGCATTACTACAAGATTAAAGCTTGTGGACACATTTAAGAAAAAGCTAAAAGGGAAACCCAATTAGCTTTGCTTTGCTTTGCTACCCAAAAAGAGCTCTGATAAGTGCAGGGATTAATGAGACAGTAAATGAATTTATATCAATATTAGTGTTAACCCAGGGCTGTCAAATGTGTGGCCTGCAGGCCAGATGCATCATGCACTGGCTCAACCCATGCCTGGTTTAATGAAGGTGGAAAAATTCACAATGATGACGTGATGACACGAGTTTGACACTTCTGTGTTATCCCTTCAAGATAGTCCAGACAAGAAGCACAGCCATGAGTGCTATCTTTATTGTAAGATTGCTCTCACAGGATTTTTTTTAATTTAATTTAATTTAATTTTATATTTTATTTTATTTTTAGTTTGTCGAACATGTACAAGATAACAGGTATAAGTATAAACAGGAATATGAACACAGGAAATGCATACAAATAAATAGGGACAGTAGGACAGGGACGGTAGGCATGTTGGTGTGCTTATGCACGCCCCTTACAGACCTCTTAGGAATTGGGTGAGGTCAACAGTAGACAGTCTAAGGTTAAAGTTTTGGGGGTTTGGGGATGCAACCACAGAGTCAGGTAGTGCATTCCAGGCATTGACCACTCTGTTGCTGAAGTCGTATTTTCTGCAATCGAGTTTGGGGTGGTTTATCTTGAGTTTGTATCTATTGTGCGCTAGTATATTATTGCGGTTGAAGCTGAAGTCATTGACAGGTAGGATGTTGTTGCAGATAATCTTGCAAGGCTAAAAGCATTTTCCCCCTATATATCTATATCTATATCTATATCTATATCTATATCTATATCTATATCTATATCTATATCTATATCTATCTATCTATCTATCTATCTATCTATCTATCTATCTATCTATCTATCTATCTATCTATCTATCTATCTCTATCTCTATCTCTATCTCTATCTCTATCTCTCTATCTCTCTATCTCTCTATCTCTCTATCTATCTATCTATCTATCTATCTATCTATCTATCTATCTATCTATCTATCTATCTATCTATCTATCTATCTACCTATATCTATATCTATCTATCTATCTATCTATCTATCTATCTATCTATCTATCTATCTATCTATCTATCTATCTATCTATCTATCTATCTATCTAGTTTTTACTCTCCAAAAAACTAGGGAGGATCTCTTCTGAAACACTTGCCACACTCCTTTCTCTTTCTGTGGGCTTTTATATGAGAGTTGTCAAGTCTTTACCTTTCACTATCAAGATGCACTTGGGCAGGGCTAGAACTGGGGAAGGGTTTGAAGCCCTGATGCTACCAGTATTGAAGACAAAAGGTGAAGGGACAGCAAAGGATGAGATGATTAGATAGTGTCATTGACACAGTGGGGCATGAGTTGGGACAGATTTCAGGAGATAGTAGGGGACTAGGTGGCTCAGTGGCTAAGACACTGAGCTAGTCAATCAGAAAGGTCGGCAGTTCGGCAGTTCGAATCCCTACTACAGGTCTCCTGCATGAGCAGGGGGTTGGACTAGATGACCTCCAAGGTCCCTTCCAACTCTGTTACTATTAGATGCATCCAGTATGCTATGGTCCCAGGGGTCTTGAAGAGTTGGACACAACTTAGCAATTGAACAACAAGTCACCAAGTCTGCTTTAGAGCCTTCATTTGCTTTCATTCCCCTGCCTCTTGAACTTCTGGTAATAGAGTCATGGCAGAAGTGCCATTTATGATAAAAAAATGAGAAATAAGTATATTTTTTCATGCTTCAGACTTCAGAATCTAACTCTGCACAGAATGCTATTTAACCTACCATACAACTTTTAATAGAATAGAATAGAATAGAATTCTTTATTGGCCAAGTATGATTGGACACACAAGGAATTTGTCTTGGTGCATAGGCTCTCAGTGTACATAAAAGAAAAGATACATTCATCAAGAATCATAAAGTACAACACTTAATGATAGTCATAGGGAAACAGTCAATATAAAACTTAAGGATACAAGCAAAAGGCTACAGTTATACAGTCATAAGTGGGAGGAGATGGGTGATAGGAACGATAAGAAAATTAATAGTAATGCAGACTTACTAACTAGTTTGACAGTGTTGAGGGAATTATTTGTTTAGCACAGTGATGGCATTCGGGATAAAACTGTTCTTGTGTCTAGTTGTTCTGGTGTGCGGTGCTCTATAGCATCGTTTTGAGGGTAGGAGTTAAAACAGCTTATGTCCAGGATGTGAGGGGTCTGTAAATACTTTCACAGCCCTCTTTTTGAATCGTTGAGTATACAGGTCTTCAATGGAAGGCAGGTTGGTAGGAATTGTTTTATCTGCAGTTCTAATTATCCACTGAAATCTGTGTCTGTCTTGTTGGGTTGCAGAACCAAACCAGACATTTATAGAGGTGCAGATGACAGACTCAATAATTCCTCTATAGAACTGTATCAGCAGCTCAGTTTGATCTTTCTGAATTGGTGCCGAAGGAACATTCTTTGTTGTGCTTTTTTGATGATGTTTTTGATGTTGGGTGTCCATTTTAGGTTGTGAAATATGGTAGAACCTAGAAATTTGAAGGTCTCTACTGTTGAAACTGTGTTGTCTAGTATTGTAAGAGGTGGTAGTATGGGAGGGTTTCTCCTAAAGTCCACCACCATTTCTATGATTTTGAGTGTGTTCAGTTCCAGATTGTTCCAGTCGTACCATGAGGCTAGTTGTTCAACCTCCCATCTGTTTGCGGCTTCATCATTGTGTCAAATGAGACCAATCACTGTTGTGTCATCTGCAAACTTCAGTAGTTTAACAGATGGATCGTTAGAGATGCAGTCATTGGTTATACAGAAAGAAGAGAAGTGGCGGGAGCATACAGCCTTGGGGGCCCCCTGTGCTAATTGTACAGGTATCTGAAGTGATTCTGCTTAGCTTCACCTGCTGCTTCCTGTCTGTTAGGAATGTCCATTCTAATGAGTTGGTAAGTGAACTAATGTAAGCGTAAGTAAAGAGATATTTTTCTGGTAAAATATCAGAACTTTGTTTCCTAAGGACAAAGAAGCACTGTCAGCAAATTTTAACTGAGTCTTTTTCTGAAAATGTAGCTAAAACTTTTATCTCATCTAATCTACTTATGATACATGAAAAACAATGTCAAACTTTGTCTATTTTAAGTTAACAGAAAATACCAGTGACATGTTGAAAGGCTGATCTTCAAAGACTAATGCTGCAAATATAGATAGATAGATAGATAGATAGATAGATAGATAGATAGATAGATAGATAGATAGATAGATAGATAGATGAGAGAGAGAGAGAGAGAGAGAGAGAAAGAGAGAAAGAGAGAATAAAAAGACAATGTGTTTTCTATGGTGTGATAAGAAAGAATAGAGACAATCATTTTAATAATATCCTCTTTTATATTCATAATAAACCAGCAATATAGAAAAACTGGAGCAATAGCCCAGAATCCTAGCCAAATTATAACTTGACAATTACCAGTATATTAAGTTTAGCAATCAATAGCCTGGCTGTTTTCCCAGGCATTGGGTTAGGGTGGTGGGGGCTTCTACTGGATTTATTTGCTTGCCGTCAGTTCTTGTTCTTTATTCCTTCCCTACACCTTTTGTACAATTATTATATTGTATTTTCTATTCTATTTTATTGTCTACTGCCCAGAGTCAGAGTGGAGTTAGGTAATGCCTAAACTGAATAAATGAAATAAAATAAAAATTAATATATGACCATTCACTTTTGTTTGTGACAGCTGCCATCTTAACAGTTGTACCAAAATCTAAATTAGAAATTTCCAACATTAAATAAAAATAAACATCTAAAGTAGTGATTGAATGCTTATTAGTTTTATCTCCAATGTCTCTCTTGGGACCCTCTTATTTCTTGTATGTTGTACAGTATTTGAGCTACAAAGCACAGAGATACTATGGCTGGGTTTATATAGGAATTCGAATTAGTATTGATTATAATGTGTTTATTGGCTCTGGTATCTGAGGGTTATCCTGTTATGACATCCATGCTGTGAGCTGCTTATAATCAAAATGACTAAAGCACCATGAAAGCATCTGTAATAAATACATAAATATTTATATCATTAAGACCCAATACATAGCTGCAGGAATTCATATAAATTGCATGAGAGAATTATTAGTACTGGTATCTAGTGATAAGATCCAAGGCCGATGAAGTGACCTGAAGCAGCTGAAAGTGATAACCCAAATTGCTGTCTGAATAGACCAGCAAAACTTTCCACCAAGGGCTGAGGATGACCCAATCTCATGGCTCTGCTTTGTATACAAAATGGCTTGGATCAGGACAGATGTGGCAAGCAAGACTTTTGCTTCTGTCAGAGCAGAATGATTGGACTTTCTCAACATACATGCCTTTTCAGAGTGATCTGAAGCAATGGATCTGTCCCTGATTCCTGAACTTCATAAATACAAGAAAATAGAGGAGATGGCCATTACCTACCTCCTCCAAATCATCCCTCTAGCTAGCAAGACTATTTAACTATAAAGCGTACCAGAAGTTTCACTTTTTTTCCAAATGAAACCTGAAGTTTTATGATACTCCTTTAAAAGCAACAGCTGGACCACATTTTGCTTGGGGCTAAAATAGCAATTTTAGTTGCCGTTTCTTAGCTTGGATTAAATAGGATATAGGACTGGGTTTTTTTGCATCTCATTTCATCTCTGATGATTGGGAGATACATATAACGTGGTTTTTAATGCATCATAAATGGAGAAGGGGGAAAGAGAGAAAGATTATTTTAATGAGTGCCGTACCCCCAGCCATTAAAGAATTCACTTCTTTCTTTGCAAGGTGAACAGTCCCTTGTGCTACCTGATACTTGTGAAATACTGTTCAGCTCATATCACCTTTTGACACCGAAGTCAGTATCGACTTCCCTTTGATGTTTTCAATTACTTTGCAGCAGTATTGTCGTATTCTGGAATTCTGGATGGAGTAGAAATTGCTTAAAAGGCCACAGACACACTCACTCTCTTTCTCCTTCACTCATATGCAGGACTGGGGTTTGGGGGGGTGGGGGGTGGGGAAGAAAGGTAAAAGCAGCTCCTAAGTGCCCAGATGCAATGGCAAATTCTCTTAATAATGGAAAGGTCAAGAGAAAGAGGCAAAGGCTCATTCTTGCAAAGGATGGATTCCAAAATTGCATGCCAGAAGGGCTAATAGTAACAAGACGTTGGCTTATCAAAGCCCAAGAATCTTGGTCTGCTGAGCTTGGTAAAGAAAGCCACAGAATAGACAATAGAATCCCCAAGGAAAATGTATCCTTTTAATGAGATAAAAAGGCAGCTGAAAATTGGGCTTGACTCCCAGAGGTTACTCAGATGTATCTATTGATTTTCTTGGTAGGTACACCAAACTGGTTGGCAATTGTTTTATTCTAAGGTGGGATTTTTCCCCCCTTGATTTCTCAGGTTAGTTTACCACCCTAAGATTTTCTGCTGGTGTCCCATCAATATATCAATTCAGTGTAACCCTGTTTGGCCTGAGGCTGCCAGCTGCTGCTTCTGAATTTTGTTTTGAGGGTAATCTAGAAACTGTCCTGAACACCACCACTTCAGCGTTCCTTATGGCCCAAAGCAGGTGATTGCACATGAATAACTGCAGAACTTTGTGTTAGTTCAAGTGATGAACATTTTGCTTGGCATTTATGTAACTTGATTGTTTATTGTCTGGACTCTGGTGGCTATTCGAGGGTCACACATTCCATACCGATGAGGACCTCTCTTACTGTGGGATGCAAATCCCCATGGAGAGTTTCAAAGAGTACCTCAAACATCCCCAACACTTGGACAAACTTGTTCCCAGTTGAGAGCAGCAGGATTAAGCAGCATATGCAAAATAACATCAACATTATACTTCAAAGGGCTTTAGCAATGATCCATGTTCCCTGCAGCTTTCACAATTTACAAACTGGTGGTTGGAAAGAGATACCAATTTGCACTCCTGGAATGAAGCCCTGCAATGACAAACATTTTAGTAAGAGCAATTTTCAATAATTTAAATTCTGTATTGGAAGAGGGAAGTAAAAGAGAAAATTGTGCGTAGCCAATTAAGAATTTATGAACAGCTGAATACACACACTTTATTTATTTATTAGAAATTGAAGTGGGATATTTGGTTGCCTCTGTCACCAAATTAATCACTTTCTGTCTCACCTACAATCAATCTTGATAATTATAGTTCAAGGTAATGATGCAAAGCAAGTAAGAAACAGAAATACCATCACTAGACTACATTTGCTCCTCAGATTCCAAGTATTACTATTTAATTGTATAAGTTTTTTATTTAGTTTTCAGCGTCTCTTCAACCACTCTTTCATCAAAATGCCAAAGTAATCTATTCCAGAATGATAACAAGTAACAAAACCTATCCAAGATACTTCCAAAAACTGTATGAAAATGGAATAACAAAGGGGTAGCTTTAAAACCAAAGCATGGATGAATAGAGTAGAGTAGAGTAGAGTAGAGTTCAAAAAATCTTGTGTAATAAATAATTCAGAACAATAGAATAGAATAGAATATTTCAGAAAAACTTGCATAGTAGGTAATATTTAGAACAAAAGCTGTTAATGATAAAACTATTGAGGTATATTCACCAGAACATGATTAGTGGCTACATTATTTTCTTCTATATCAGTAATACATTTATCTTTTGTTCTTTGGCCAAAGGTGTTCTTCTATATTAGGAGGTCCATGCTGACCTCACTCCCTCACTTTCCATTTTGCACTACTGCTGCTTACTATTGTCAAAGATGTGCCATGGAGGAAGGTACTGCATATACCCAGGGTTGGCCTTCCCCCCCCCCCACAGCACAGAGCTAACCCTCTTCCTAGTAGATCCTTGGCAATTGCAGAAGAATAATGATCACAGAAAAAAAAATGTGCGAGGAGATTATCCATGAACTCTCCACCACATATCAGGCAGTTATAAGGATGGCAAACAAGGGAATCTATTACATTGGGAAGATGGTGTACACAGACAATTGTCCAAACGTCATAAAATTATATACACAAATATTTATACTGTCTTAAACATTGAAACTATGTGTGTGAGGAGAGAATGGGAAAGCAATGATAATATTTCCCATGTCTTTCTGCAGATGAATGTATGGGAACCATCAGAATTAATTATGTAGCTGACCTATGAGTTATGCCTGATCTCTGGTGAATATATACTCCTCCACCCAATAATAATGCCAGTTCTTCCAAAGACAATACAGTGGCTTTCCTTACTCCATTCATCTAATGCATTGTCAGGACCCAACTGGATTCACCTTGCCTGAAAAATGAGCAAGCAGACGACTCTATCAGCTCAAAAACAAACGAAATGAACCTCATTCCAGGAGAACAATTCTGATGCAGAGATTTTAGACATGGGAAGGCAATGTCCACTATCCCTGGGAAATGTCCTCAGTAGCCAAAAGAGCCAAAAGACATCAAGAAGACCACTAACAAAAGAAAATATCTTACAAAAGCCAAGATTCAAGAATTACTACTGCCTATCCCCTTTTAACTCAGAGGAGACTTGATTTATGCACAGTTGGTATGATAGGGACATTTACAAGGCCGCCTAATGTTTTCTGTCTATTAGAGTTAAGATGCAAAAATCATTGTTTTCTCTTTTTCCCAGTTGCCAACTGGGAAAAGTTGCCAAACATAGTCACTTTTTTTCCTTGTCCCTCATCCACATGTATCACGTCTCCCAAATATGTGAATTTCTGCTGACTGATCAAGACTTGAAGGGAACAGTCAATCTTATTTGATCCAGACTGATTGATTAGCTCTCCCTGAAGCTCATAGTACTTTTATTAATTGTCTCAAAATCCATAATTTAAAGGTAGCTATTTTGTTTCTCTCGTTCTTTTTCAATGACCAACTTTGAGAATAAAGTATATTTCCACCAAGGAAAAAAAATGTTTCAGCTATTGTGATCTTTTTTGTCATAAACATTTCCCTGTCCTTCATGATCATGTCTACATTTGTGATTACCTTCCTCCTAATGATTAATCTCATCTTTATTTTTTCTGTATTTAGAATTCTTTAGGATTCTAGAATTTAGAATGTATTCAGAAAAAAGTGTTTACCATCTTTACTTCATTGCCATCAACCGTGAATTCTCTAAGCATGCTGGTTGATACAACTTTTTCTCTTTTTATATTTAACATTAACCAAGATATTTCTTCACATTCCATTTTTGTTTTTATAATGAGGCCAGATAAATCTTCTTTATTAGCAAACTGGTATCAACTATACATCACGGCTGTTGCTGTTTCAACCAGCAATCTTGATTCCAGTTATCAACTTTTCCCCTCCTGCAATTCTTGTAATATATTTGCTGGATAAATTAAATAGATATGGCAAAAATATGCATCCTTGTCTCACTCCCTTCCCTTTCTGAAATATTCTGTTTTTTCTAAGTTCAATTCTCATGGCGGCCTTTGGTTCATTATAAAGGTGCTTCAGAAAAAATAACTTAATGTTTTACATAGGGGATCTGTGCTCCAATCTTTGATGTCATCAGCCTAGTCAAATGTTAGTTGTGACAACATGAGACAAACTCTGTTCTTTGTGGCACAATGTCATAGGCAGAAGGGGCAAGAGAGACAGAATATGTACCATGTGCCAAATGTTTCATCACTTCTTTCTCCTTGCCTCCACTTCAATGGTATTTTAGCATACCCATCAGTTAAGATGCTGGGCTTGTCACCTGGAAAGCCAGCAGCTCAGGTTCCAGACCTGAGCTTCGCATCCTCACCTCAGTTCCTGCCAACCTAGCAGTTCAAAAGCATGCAAATGTGAATAGATAAATAGGTACCACTCCGGTTGGAAGCTAACAATGCTCCAGGATATCATGTTGGCCAGTATTTGGGCAGCACTGGCTCAATGGCCTTGAAACGGAGATGAGCATTGCCCCCTATAGTCGGCAACAGTAAAATTCACAGGTACTGCTTTTTGTATTGGTATTAATATATTTCAGAAATCTTGTTATCCAAACTTTTACCCTCCCTGTTTTCCAGTTTATAAGAAAAGACTGTAATTGATTTTTTTTACCTTTTAAAAATATATTTTTCTGCTTCTTTTTATTGTGTTAATAATTCCTCGGGTACTCTTTCACAGAAATTAAACATGCTGAATTTTATTCTTGCATCATATTACAGATACATGGTCTCTGGCTCAAATTTTGATGATGTTCTCGTTCTCCTTATTATTCTAGGTTTAACAAATATATTTTGAATCAATACTTCATAGCCAGCTTTACAATCTGCCCTTGAAAGTGTTCTGGCAAACTAACAGAATAACAGAGTTGGAACGGAACTTGGAGGTCTTCTAGTCCAACCCCTGCTCAGGCAGGAGACCCTATATCATTGGTGTCAAACTCATGGTGTCACATTGCCGTCACATGATGTTTCATGACATTTTTCCCTTCGCGGAGCTGGGGTGGGCGTGGCATGTGCATGAAGCACCCCTGCCTTATACCATTCTGGACACATAGCTGTCCAATCTCGTCTTGAAAACATCCAGTGATGTTGTGCCTCGCTCGCCCCCCTCTCCGCAGCCGGGCCCTTCTCATCTCCTGCCAGACACTGCTAGTACAGAAGAATGTCCTAGCATGCCTCCAGCCCCCAGTCCTGGCACCATGCCCGGACAGTCCGAGCAAGATGAATGGCCTGACATGCCTCCAGCCCCCAGTCCTGGCACCATGCCTGGACAAACGGAGCAACTAAACCCTTCCCCCACAACATGTGAGCCTGAGGAATATGAAGCCAGTCACGAGCTGGAATTACCAACAGCTGGGCTGGAATTACCAACAGCTGGAGGCTGGAGAGATCTACGCTTCCGGAGAATGGAGAGGCGACGTCAGCAAAAGGAAGGGAGGGGCAGGCCTGGATAAGTGCTGAGTCATGGAGCCACACCTCATGGCCTATATAAAGAATCTGCTTTCTGGCATTCTTTGAGGCAGGCAAAGTCTAATCTGGATTGCTGAAGTCACACCTTGGATTCCTGCCTGCCCTGAGGACTCTGATAGGACTTTGGCAGAGCTGCAGAGGCCGTCAGAGGAGGAGTGGGACACGACAAGTGATGGAACACCCATAACTTCTGAAGGCAAGTTGTTGCACTGGTTTATTGTTCTCACTGTCAGGAAATTTCTAAGTTGCTTCTCTCCTTAATTAGTTTCCATCAATTGCTTCTTGTCTTGCCTTCAGGTACTTTGGACAATGTATTTTCTATCCTTTGTTTTTTTCTGATCACCAAGTACGAGATCTGTGTTCATGTTCAACTCTGGGCTACAAATATTTTTGTCTGTGGGAATCTGTGGTACATTGCCCAAAGTAAATGCTATCAGTGAACAAAGAATGAGCTTTGCAAAAGTCTCTTAATCTATCACTGTTGTTGTGCATTTGCTTAGTCCTAATCTGGGCCCTTGGAAGCATGGCAAAATATCCTGCTAATATTAATATGCTTTTTTATATTAATATTAAAATATTAATGAGCTAGTAATTTCTGGAACTTCTGTCTAACTTCAACAACTGCTAACCACAAGAGTGAGATCTTTATGCCTATGTGAAAAATGGTGCATCATCCAACAGAGAAAAAGCTAAGGAAAAAGGAGAGATGAATATAGCCAGATAGTGCTGTACTAAAGTTTGAAATTCATGATTGATTTTCAACTCAGGCTTCAAAATATGAATGAAATTAACATTTTTATTTCACTGATTCCACCCCTTATTCATTTTCAAGAAATGCTGTCTCTTTCAAACGTTCAGTAACCTGGCATATCTGTCACTGGGCTTCTGAGATTGAAATGAAAAAGCATCTGTTTGACAGATTAGCTATGCTTCAGTAACAAAAGTCAGAGAAGCATCAAGAATGTTCAAAGGGGCTTCATTTGGCTCTCCTTCTGACCATTTCAAGAAATAAAAAAGCTGTTGGAAAGCAACCCCGATTCGCAAACAAAGTGGATGGGTTCCATGCTGGGTAGGATCACTCCTGCTTTTCTTTGAGTTTGTCAAGCTCTTGACTGCTTGTGTGGGCAGCAAATCCCAAACCCAGATTAAGCTGAAAGGCAGGGAGTTCATAAGTCAACAGAAGACTTTATCTCAAAACATGCATCCAACGTTCAACCACGGGATATGAAAGGCAACAGCAGGGAGTTGGATTAAGGCCGGCTGCTATGGATGGTATTTGAAGGAAGCATATCTTCAAATGCTGGCATCAGGTAGCCTTTTGATTTTCTTCTCTTGCCAACTGAGCTAGTGAACTTGAAGGATTTTCATTCCATGCATCCTGATTCTTGTGGGCAAACAATGGCTCAGCCTATATTAACAATAGGAAGATACTAATATTCTCTCTCTCTCTCTCTCTCTCCCCCTCTCCCCCCCCCGTTCCCTCTCTCCCTCTCTCTTTTTCTCATGTAAGAACAATTTAGAGAAAATAATTCAGCAACTGATGTTGATTTCCCCCCCCAAAAATATGGTATTGTTTACAAAAATATAGCAAATTACAAACAATGGATCAGCCTATATTAATAATAGGAAGATATTTATATTCTCTCTCTCTCTTTCTCTCTCTCTCTCCCTCCCTCCCTCCCTCCCTCCCTCTTTCTCTCATGCAAGAACAACTTAGAGAAAATATAGATGGAGAAAGTACTTTCATGTTTTAAATCTAAAGGCCAATTCAAGGTGAAAATGCATTAAACCACAAATGTCTACAATGCTAAATAATAAAGAAGTAGCACTTTTTTACATAAACATGGTAACTATTTCATATACTGTATATATGAAAGATGTTAAAGATGTTATTTTCTTGAACATGAAGAAGGAGAAGGAGAATCTTCAAATTGTTTGAAGAATTTGAAGAGAAATAAGGTAGTAAAGGGGGAAGAAAACCACACATATCAGAAATGATAAATAGGTTATTTATCAGCCTTTTCATGCTTTATTGAAGACTGGGGAATTTATTTTTCCTGTGCAGAACTATAAGGAAAAAAAAAGCAGATCTATTGGAAAACTCAGCCAGAGACTATTGATAGTGAAAGAGCCAGAACTAACTATGGGTGGAGCTGTAACTTACTTTAAGACTCCAATCCTGTAATGATGAAAGTAAATTTTATGGATTGCATTGACTACCCTCCAGATAATGAAACAGAGCAGCACTGATATGTATTTGTTTACACATTATGAGTGGGAAACATACAGAACAAACATACCAAAGTCTGTTGGAAGATACTTGCATGAATTCACTTTCCATCCCTGCCCCCCCCTCCCTCTCCCTCTCCCTCTCTCTCTCTCTCTCCCTCCCTCCCTCCCTTTCTTTTAAAAGGTTATATAAAACAAACCAATTTCAGCAAGAAGCACCAAGGAAGATGTGTACAGGTTTGTTAGTATTTGGGAACTTACAAAGACAAATCTCATTAGTAAACATAGAGAGCCTTTTCCTTCACTGATGAGCCTAATTCCTTTTCAAAACGAGGAATTTTGACTTCAAGAGAGCAGCTATCACTAGCAGTGATATTTACCAGTGCCATTTTAAGTAGGTCATGTGTTCAGGCTTCTAGTGCCCCGTCTTTCTCTCATGGGTGAGTCTGAACTCATTAGTTCCTGATTTAATCAGACTATAGTTCAGTGTTGATATAGTTCAAGCCATAGTTCAGACAATAGTTCTGCTGCCCTTTAAATCTAGATGGGATTAAAGTTCCTAGAACTGCCATCAGCTCTGTTAGCAGGAAATCTGCAAAGTCATAGCCCAAAGCTTCTTAAAGGCACTGGGATGAAGATGGCAGCCTTTGCTCTTCCACATCATTACTTGACTGGATCCCATAATCAAAGTCCAAGTCATTGTTGTGACCGAGGCCCAGGTAGTGATTACCAAACACAATTCAGTCCTGAACAAACTTATTTTATTAAAACGGCTGAGAATTAATTCATTCTCAGCTTAGTGCAAAACAAATTCTTTCTAAACATTCCTTCGGGCTTATCAGCAACCTTTGTTGTCTTTGGTAACCTGCCAAAGGCTTCTCTTGGCAAAACCCCCACAAAGTTCAAGAGACGCTGACAAGAATCACTGGAATCAATGTTGCTTTTCCACAAAGAACCCAACAGCTCGTTGCTTCTCTTTTAAGCCTCATGAGAGTGGCCAATCATTGTCCTTTTTGCTTCAGCTGCTCTTACCTTCTGGCAGCTCTTCTCATGTGTGCACTAGGAACAGGCTCCTCCTACTCCTCTGCCTCTCTGCTGTCCGCCTCTAGAGGCACTAGAATCCATGCATCACTGCCAGATGGCCCTGGTCCCATCTCTGCTTCTGACATAGAGCCCTCGTCTGGGCCTTCCCCTGACTCCATAACTGGCCCATCGTCCTCCCCAGCCTCTGACTCCGCTGCCAGGTCCGCAGGCTGCTGGTGGACCATACCAGTCATGTGATGTTTTGTTTTATTTTATTTAGAAATGCTCAGCTTTAATTTCATTGCCTGACTCCAATTCTAACATCAAAAGTCTTTGAGAAATAATATGTTTCCCAACCTACTTTTACCAAATCAGGCCTAATTTATTGATATTGTCCCCACGTATTGACTTTTTTTAAAAAAAAAAAAAGCCAAAGTGTCCCTAACGATGCATCCTTCCTTCAGAAATCCAGAAACAAAAATCATGAGAGCAAATGTACAGAAATAGAATTCATGCTCTGCAATGAAGGTGAATTTCTCTATTTCTCAGGGGGGGGAAGTTTGAATTCAAGAAACTTTAACACTTGCACAGGAATATTTCATTTTATCTTCCAAGGACAAGATGAAGGAAGCTGTGATTCACGTTCTTTTTCTTATCTTTACAAAGATACAGTAGGTGTAAGAAAGCAGCAACTTTAATACCCTTTGAAATACCCAGAGATCATCATGAAACCATTCACATTATTTTGATTTCATTAAGACAATACAGAATAATTGAATGATTCTTTGCTTAGCTTCTTATCCAGGTTCCTTTTCAAATGATGGCTTACATCTTTAAAATCTGCAGAAATTTTTGTAACTTAAAAGAGCCTTCGAAAGCATCTAGGTCGTGTTCCTTAATTATTCACTGAAATATATACTTTTTTTTTTACCCAAAATGATTCATATTTCCTACTGAAAAGGCAATTCAGTGTATAGATCAAATGAATACTCTATTAATCCATGAGACTCTCAACTGTGGAAAGAGGAGTAGGTGGTAGTTAAGGAGAAGCTGGGGCACATGGGAGGGGAATGTGAAGGCATCCATGTGTACAAATATTGGGAAAAGCAAATGAAAAGCATAGGAACTAATTTAGAAGAACAATCCCTAAAAGAAAAAAGAAAAGAAAAGCAGATCTGATTAAACCAGTCCAAATCGCAGCTACCTAGCCAAGCTAGCCTTTTCTGAAGAAACAGAAAAGAAAGAAATAGGAGAATGATGAATTAGCAATAGCAATAGCTCTTTAGACACAGTGTCCCAGTGCTTTACAGCCCTCTCTAAGCAGTTTACAGAGCCAGCCTATTGCCCCCAATAATCTGGGTCCTCATTTTCCTGAACTTGGAAGGATGGAAGGCTGAGTCAACCTTGAGCCTGGTGAGATTCAAACTGACAAATTGCAGGCAGCCAGCAGTCAGCAGAAGTAACTTACAGTACTGCATTCTAATAACTGGGCCACCACAGCTCTTAGGTCTTCTAATGGTCATAATCTAGACTGAGAACCATCTAGTCCTATAACCAACCTATCTGGACTGGATTTTCTGAAGTTGGCTTAAGAAACAGCAATGAGTAGTACGGAGAAAACAGTTCAGTTAAGCCATAGCACAGAATTGCACCAAGTAGGGAGACTATGTGAATCATTGCTGAGAATCAAACTGAAACCAAATGACTTTTATGTTTTCGGAATGGGAAACATTCCGAAAAGAAAGACATAAATTTTGTTATCTCTGAATGTCAAGTGAAATTGTTTTTAATATATTAAGAAAGAGTATTAACTAGAGGCAAAAGTTAAAACACAAACAATAATTTTGGTCGCCGTGATGTAAAAAAGATGTCGAGACTCTAGAAAGAGTGCAGAGAAGAGCAACAAAGATGATTAGGGGACTGGAGGCTAAAACATATGAAGAACGGTTGCAGGAACTGGGTATGTCTAGTTTAATGAAAAGAAGGACTAGGAGAGACATGGTAACAGTGTTCCAATATCTCAGGGGCTGCCACAAAGAAGAGGGAGTCAAACTATTCGCCAAAGCACCTGAGGGTAGAACAAGAAGCAATGGGTAGAAACTAATCAAGGAGAGAAGCAACTTAGAACTAAGGAGAAATTTCCTGACAGAACAATTAATAAGTGGAACAACTTGCCTGCAGAAGTTGAGAATGCTCCAACACTGGAAATTTTTAAGATGTTGGATAACCATTTGCCTGAAGTAGTGTAGGCAGGGGCAGGGGATTGGACTAGAAGACCTCCAATGTCCCTTCCAATTCTGTTATTATTATTATTAATTAATTTAACCTTTTTATTTTGCCCAGTTTTTAACTCCCTCCCCCTCCCCTCCTCCCCCCCTCCCCTCCCCCTCCCTCCCCCTCTCCTCTCCTCTCCTCTCCTCTCCTCTCCTCTCCTCTCCTCTCCAGAGCTTCTCATCTTCTACCAAATTATTTTGAGTAGATATATGTGAGGTATAGGCTTTCATATAAGAACTCCTTGCTTAAATTATTTTATTTGATCCTTTCTGAGTTTTGCTGAGGGATTAGACTTATTTTTTTTTCTTCCCAAGAGTCTCTTCAGGTAATATTTTTAAAGTGGGCAAGATCTGATACTGATGTATTTGATTGCATTTTTATAGCATTAAAACAACCAGATTATAAAATGATAACACAGAAATGGATCTAAATATAACATTCATCAATGAAATCAGCAAAGGCTTAATTTAATCATCCTTCCAGAAATGTCAGTGATGTAAAATAAAAACATTTATGAACAGAAATTTGAACAAAATTGTATAGAAGACGGGAAAGCAATAAGATATTACAGTACTGTTCAGTACTGTACATTAGAACTGATGAATTAGACTCACCAGTGTACTATACACTCACGGGGGTGTATATCTCATGAGCATGTGAGATCATCCACAGGAAGGGTCCAGAAAAAGTCAAGATGGTAGTCATGGCTGAGTACTAAAAGCCCTGCTCCTTCTGTACCTCCCACACATGACATCCCACACATATACAAAAGGATAGGATTTCAATTGTGCGGTTGAACAGACATTTCTTTTTTGACTCCTTCCCACAATTATGAAGGCATGGTATATTTTTTTTAAAAAAAGTTGAAAATATGTATTTGCTTATTTTGTTACAAAATGATATGGGTTTTTTTATTACCGGGTCTGTGGGCATGGCTTGGTGGGGGTGGCTTGGTGGGCATGGCAGGGGAAGGATACTGCAAAATCTCCATTCCCACCCTACTCCAGGGGAAGGAAACTGCAAAATCCCCATTCCCTCCCCACTCCTGGGGGAAGGATATTGCAAAATCTCCATTCCCATCCCACTCTGGGGCCAGCCAGAGGTGGCATTTGTCGGTTCTCCGAACTACTGAAAATTTCCACTACTGGTACTCCAGAACCTGTCAGAACCTGCTGAATTTCACCCCTGGTTTGTTTTGATTTGACATAGTGAGTACTGTGAAGAAAAAAAAAACACCTTTAAGTGGATAGGGTTGGAGATAATTTTCTCATATGTCTGAATAATATGAACCAGGTAGTGTGTATGCATGCATATATGTATATATGTATTATTTATTTTACTTTTACCTTATTATTTTATCCTTACTTTTAAAGATCACTGAAAATCATCAGTTGTCATGTTCCATTTTCTCCTTTTAAATAAAACAACAAACTGCTGAGAAAGAATGCACAAAAAACAGCAGGCCTGGTCCTTGTTGCAGGAAATAATGTCATAAATGGTATATTGCAAATATTAAGTGTCAGCAAGGATGCATTCTTCATCAAATTATCTTTTATTTTATGGAAGATACAGCCTTCCTCACAAGTCTGCATAAAACATTTACAATGTCTTTGCTATTTCTCGCTGTACTATTGCATTTGGGAAAGATGCAAGTGACAAGTGAATTGAGACTTATAAATAAAAGATTATGGACATTACGGTAACTTTAGGAGCCTGACTGGCTTTTGTGTGCTGGTAAAGGCACTTGACCACTGGCAACTCTTACAGGCATTTGGCTTCTCAGACAGACATGCCTTTGGGATGCCGTGTCTACAGGAGTCGTCTCGAAAAATATCTCTGATGCTTTCCGATGCTGGAAATTCAGTAATGCATTGTCTCTGAAGCCATTGTCAACGTCTTATGAGAAAATTCCTTTCAAATTGACAAAAATGGAAATCAGTAAAGTGTATGCTAATCTGAAATCTAGCTTCATGTAGTAGAAAAATATTCCCAATGCATCTTCAAGAAAAAAATATATATCTTAGATTTCTGGGACTGTATGTTTGAGGGAATTCTCCAGAAGGCAAGGGCTAAAGCCATACTTAAATAGCTTCTTTTTCTGCTGGCAATTCATCTTCCTTATTACACAAGAAATGCCCTTCTGAACTGAAGCTGAATTCAAATGGATAGATGCATGTAGCTATTCTGACACAGTGATGGGGACCCTGATTGATTGATAGTTTATGGTCTGATTCAGGGGTGTCAAACTGGCGGCCTGCAGGCCAGATGCATCACATGCAGGCCACACCTACCCCAGCTCCATGAATGGGAAAAACAGCACAAAAGTAACGTGGTCTGATTGGAAAAAGTTGATAGAGATACTGTATATTTGTCCCCATACAGAAGTCCTTCAGACTGACATTACTCATACAGTGTGTGAGGCAGTATACCCATGAAAGTATAACATGACAAGGGCCTGTTTATTTTATAACTTTTTATAAATTTTATTAAAAAAAAATAAAAATAACTTGGAAATAATTTTACATCCAAAATCTAGGATAACTCATAGCTTTCCTTCATCAATTGGACACTGACTAATGCAATAGTCCACATTTACACTACAACATACCATAACTACACTATAATAATACAATATTTTACAATGCTTCGAAGGACATCTGGCAGTTATAACTTACTTTTTAAAAAGCATGGATCTGTAATGCTAAAAGATACATATTATTTGAGAGTAATATATGATCCCCATTGGTGAAGAATACTGCCGATACTTGCCTTTTAATATATAAAAGAAAAAGATACAGTCAACATCCATCCTATTGTACTTTCCCCAAAGCCAAGAAGATAAACTCATTGATCTTTTAAAGAAGCTCACAAAATACTGAAAGGAATAAAAACACAGAGGACCAAGGATGGGTTCCAATTCCCAGCGGACATTTTATGAGTTGTCACCATAATGAGACTGAAATAATTCAAGGGAATATCAGTATAAATTGAAGACAATCACTAAACCACAGGGTTCATCCAATGGCCTAGCATTTGCTAGGATATTATCATCATCATTTACTGCTCCTGTACAGTGGTCTGAAACTGGCAAAGATAAAATGGCACTGGTTTCCTTCAGGGACATACTTGGGAGCTGGAGAGATAAAAGTCAAAAGGTCAGTCTGGAAACTTCAATTGTGTAGTCATAATTTCTGTCTTTTCTTTTTTGACCTGTTCCTGCAGATTCCCCCTGGCTTGATTAATTCAATGAGAAAGTGCAAAATTCCATATCAGGAAACACTGTTAAGTTTAATGGATTTCCCACCACATATTTCTGTTTAATGAAACTTTATGAGAGACACACCTCATTTAAAAATGTGTTCTTTTTTTTTAAAGTGAGATTTTGACCTTCTGAAATATTTGACAGAACTGACTGAAATAATTATGTTAATAGCCTTTCAAAGTGTATTCTTTTCCCCAAAAGTTCTCCATTTCTCCATTATGCTGTACTAACCTTTTCCCTCAATTATAATGTACTAGTATATCGGGCTTCATCCTCATAAGTAGTATGGTTACCGGGAACATGAAGGAAAGAAAAGGACAAGAGATCTCAATGTAGAAATATGAATATTTTATAACTATCTCTGTAGTACGTTAGATAATATCCAAACTACAGGTACAGTTGGTATCCATCCACCTCATTCCATCCCAAGGGAGATACAATACAATATGTCAAAGCAGCAAATGGAAATTGGTTCCATGCAATAGCAGTTCATTGCAGCATACTGTTCTCTCATTTACAGCATCTAATTTGTCAAAGAAATAACACACTGTGAAGGCTGTACATGAGTATTTTATGTACTCATGCATATGTGCAACTTGTACTTTTTCATTTTTTATCTGGAGTGAGTTTTTTTTTTTTAAAAAAAAATGTGCTACAGATGAAAATGAAATGCAATTATATTCTGTGTACAACTAATCCATTCCTTACTGTGATACTGTCATAATCAGGTTATTGCATGGAAATAGATTGTTGGAAGAAATGTCCATCTGGGTTCCATTCCAAGTGGGGAGAAAGACACCGGAAACATGGAGACTGCTTGAAAAGTTGGTTTAAATCAGGGGTCTCCAACCTTGGCAACTTTAAGTCTGGCAAACTTCAACTCCCAGAATCCCCCAGCCAGCTTTGCCATGGTGGACAGAACCACCATGGTTTTGAGGTCCTGGGCAAAAAAGGGCAGAGATGCTGAGCGTACCTGGGTTTTATACCCTCTGTTGGGCTTTGGATTTGAGTTCTGATTGGTTGTCAGACTCCCATGGGGCCATGCAGGGGTAACTTTGTGGGTTGTCTTTTGAATCCCAGCCTTGGTTGACTCTTGCTGGGTGATGATGTAATGAAAAGGCTTTGGGCAATTCCTACTATGGCTCTGCCTGAAGGAGGTAGATCTTTGTTATGTAGAATAGACTGGCCCAGGCCTTAATGGGCCATTGGCAAAGGGGTGGGGGAATGAGTTTCTGCCTCCCTTTTAGGGAAGATATTTTGCCCTTTTAATATTTCCTAAAATATCTCATTTTCCTAGGAGATGGGTGGTGCTAGCTTCCTACAAGATGTTATACCATGAAATATATAATCCCACCTGAAACTTTTGAGTTTTATTTAAAAATTACACTACATAGAACCTATTGGGGAAAAAATATGTGTGTGTTTCACAGGAGAAAAGCTTAGGTATTGATCCAGGATGAGTGGGATAGCTTCGGTTTCTTTCTGGTTTCCTTCCAGAAAGATATAGATTTTGGGAGCTGTAGCCTCCTAGGAGTTTCGAACATAAGCAAGGAGGTATGTGTATATCCACTCTTCATGGAGTGCATCACTCTGCCGATTTCAAAGTGAAGTGATGTAGCCATTCTGCTGATTAGAAGAGGGATGCCACTTCGTTCAGTCACCTGAAATCAGTGCTCAGCTTGTATCTCTGACAAAGAACTTTTTCTATGATCTCCATTGCCTTACAAGGATAGGTCAAAAGTTTGAAAGCTTGAGATCTTATGATCAGTAAGGATTATATTGCTTACCTTACCAAGAAGCTATTTTGTAGTGCCAACAGCTAAAAGGCTAAAAGTATACAGTTTAAACACACTGTATACTTTGATAGGGTGGTAGCTTCACATTTCTCAGACTCTCCTTGAGTCAGTTAACAAAGCTCTAAACCTCTAAAACTCCAACTTGATAGTGATTTTATTATGCACGCTAAGGATGTATCAATGCACTAGGTGTGACTCAAGATTTCATGGTCAACTGTAAACTTGATTCTGACTATTTTCTAGTGAGCAAGATTTCATAACCTCTGCTATTACTTTAGACTGATACTCATCATCACTCCACAGTAGGGTTTTCACAAGGATCATGGATCATGATTGTCAGCGAAAGAGAGTTTAAGTGAACTCTTGTCATTCCATCTAACAATTCTGCAGAATCTCTAGTGAGGAACAAGAGCTCAAACATTTTGCACAACAGCTTTTAGGATCTTCCTGTTGTTTTATCATTGGTTTATTGTTTTTAAGCAAAGAGGTCTCAGAGATATGGTAATAGCTTAAGGCAAATGAAGCACGCATGACCAAACATGTACTATGACCTTCACTATCATTTCACCCACCATCATCCCACTGTTCTTGGGGGGACATTTCCAGATGAAAAAGAAAACCCATATTACAGGTAGTCCTCGACTTATGATCACAACTGAGCCCACAATTTCTGTTGCTAAGCAAGACAGTTGTTAAATGAATTTTGCTTCATTTTATGATTTTCCTTGCCACAGTTGTTAAGTGAATCCCTGCAGTTGGTAAGTTAGTCATGTGGTTGTTAAGTGAATCTGGCTTCTCCATTGATTTTGCTGGTCAGAAGGTCACAAAAGGAGATCACAGGACCCCAGGACACTGCAACTGTCATAAATATGTCAGCTGCCAAATTAACAATGTCCACTGCATATAAAGAAAATCAATATAAAATGTTTTATAGATGGCATATGCCACCTGAGAAACTGGCAAAAATGTTTAAAGATAAATCAGCTAAATGCTGGAAATGTCATCAGTTACCAGGATCTTATTATCATGTGTGGTGGACATGCCTGGAAGCCAAAAACTATTGGGAGAAAATAAAGGGTTGGTTAGAAGAAATGATCCAACAACACATTGACTCAAAACCGGAGCTGCTCTTATTGGGGATTCTACCAGAGAAAATCAGTAAAGAAAATATTTATTTGGCTATACATGTAATTACAGCAGCAAGAAATGTTTTTGCGCAATATTGGAAAGCAGAGAAAATACCCCTGGAAGGAGAAATTATTAGAAAAATTTTAGATTGTGCAGAAATGAATAGATTAACTTTGATGATTAAAGAGAGGATTCAGAATATTTTAAGATATGGGATAAATTCTACCATTGGTTAGAAAAAAGATATAGATTTTCTTACATAATGGATAATTATATAAGAAAATGGTATAATTAGAATAGTGTATTTGTGAAAAAATGGTAATAGATTAAATTGAAGTGAAGAAAGAAGAAACAACAAAAAGATGGAGCCATGAAGAAAACACCGAGATGTCACATGGAAGGAATGACTGATAAAATAAATGTTTGTTTGTTTATAAAATAAAAAAAACTCTTTTTAAAAAAAAATGAGTCAGCTGCCAAGCGTCTGAATTTTGATCACGTGACCATGTGGATGCTATAATGGTCATTAGTGTGAAAAATGGTCATAAGTCACTTTTTTCAGTGCCTTTGTAACTTTCAACGGTCACTAAATGAACTGTTGTAAGTTGAGGACTACTTGTATACCATATTGGTAGGTTTTCTAAAAGTGGATTCTGCCATATACACAGAAGCTATAAAAGCAACTTCCTTGCCAATAATTTCATTAGATGCTAGTTTGGAAAAATGTTAAATAATTTAAAGGAGTCAAACCGAAAGGATATATCCTAAGCATCTGTATTACAATGGCCATTCAGGCTTTTGACAATCTAATTTATATTACAGATAGTCCTCAAATTGACTTTACCACAATTGACCCCAAAATTCATGTTACTAAGTGAGAAATTTGTCAAGTGAGTTTTGCCCCATTTTACAACTTTTCTTGCCATCTTTGATAACTGAATCACTGGAGTTGTTTAAATTAGTAACACGGTTGTTAAGTGAATCTGGCTTCCCCATTGACTTTGCTTGTCAGGAGGTTGCAAAACGGGATCACGTGAATCTGGGACACCGCAACTGTCATGAATGTGAGTTAGTTGTCAAGCATTTGAATTTTGATTATGACTACCTATGCTCCGGTGGTGGGATTCAAATTTATTTACTACCAGTTCTGGGGGTGTGGCTTGATGGGTGTGGCATGCCTTGGTGGGTGTGGCTTGGTGGGCGTGGCAGGGGAAGGATATTGTACAATCCCCATTCCCTCCCCATTCCAAGGGAAGGTTACTGCAAAATCCCCATTTCCTCCCAATCAGCTGGAACTCAGGAGGCAGAGAATAGATGGGGACGGGGCCAGTCAGAGGTGGTATTTACCGGTTCTCCGAACTACTCAAAATTTCCACTCCCGGTTCTCCAGAACTGGTCAGAACCTGCTGAATACCACCTCTGCTGTATTCATTCCTTTATGATTCTGACACTATTTTTCCTCTACTTTTAATGAAAGTATTGGTATCACTAGGATTCAAGGAATCTACTAATGCAAAAATTGAGATAAGGTGTTTTTAGCTAAATACTCTCATTTTGCTTAATTAACTACATATTTACATACAAACCTCAATAATGATATAGCAGATATTAACTGTGATGCTTTTTATTAACTGTGATGCTTGTTATTATATAAACAGAACACCCAATACTGTGGGAAGTAGACTTGAACAGGAATGTAACCAAAAATAACTGAGATATTCCTTCAGGCCTTAGAATATTTGTATAACCTTTAGAGGGGAAAAACAGGAAAGATCATCTATAAAGCATGCCAATCAAGTTTGTATATTGCTATTAATCTTTGAAAAATAGTTCAAAGGAAAGCAAACCATGATCTGGAGGTTGTTAGTAAATAGGTATTTTATTCCTTTACATCTAATTCAAGGTGGAGCAGTAATTCAGTGGTTAAGATAAGGTGAGTTTATCGGTTGGAAAGCTGATGGCACAGGTTCGAGACCTGAGTGCCATGCAATGGAATGAGAGCTCTCATCCTCATCCCAGCTCCTGCCAATCTAACAGTTTGAAAGCATGCAAATGTAACTAGATACATAGGTACCACTTTGCTGGAAAATGTCTTCAGACAGTGTTGGCTCAGTGGCCTTGAAACAAAGATAAGCCCCACCCTTTATAGACGGCAAAGACTAGCAGAGTAAAATCTGCAGGGACTCCTTTACCTTTACTATCTAATTCACACCAGTGTCATTTAAAATATATGATGGAAGGAAGGAACGTGGGTAGCTGGTTATAAGAGCTGAAGCTGATACATTTATAAATACACTAATAACACATCTTGGAAATTCAAGTGAGCAATAGTTGCTGATACCCTACTTGGAACTTCATAAATATTGCTAATGGTTCTTAGGATGAATGAGTAAAACTCCAGCTGACTTTAGAGGAAAGGAAGTGGAAAAATGAAAGCCATATCTGTACAAAGGGAGATATCACCTGGTAGCTGAATGATAAAACTATTGCAAGTGAGAAAACAATATGCATCACGTCTGAAATGAAAAACTATTTTTGGCGGTAAATAGCTAGAAAGGCCTGACAAAGAATATAATTTGATGATTGATGAAAGCTTTTATAGCCTGGGTCAATTCAGTGGCGATGAACTTCCAGACTAATAGGCCATGTTCTAATTACTGAGTATCCAGATGTTTCACTAGCAACTATGACTGGCATTTTCAAGGGTGAAAGTGTCTTTACTATAGCATGCTTTTTGGCAGCTCACAGGAAACCAGGCAACAACTGTATTTGCAACATAACTAATCCCCAATTGGGATTAGAGTACTGGATAGGCAGTTTCTGATGGGTTGTTCATCCAGCTGAATTTGTAACTGGTCTGATTTGAAGAAATTCCAAAGAAACTGATTTCTGACTGGACTTTCTTTGAAACATCTTGCTCTTTTCTTTTCTTTCAAGTGAGATTGCTGAAGATTCTAATGTTGTTAATTATTGTATAATATCAGAAGGACATAGCTAGGATTTAGGAACAATGGATTGCTGGTTTGTATGAGTCTCAACAAAATGAAAAAACAATAGTTTTTCCTTCAACAAAAGAACAAGAAAGAGATCAAACTAATTAACCTTTAGTACTTGTTTGTCCATGAGATACATTTCTTGGCCCAATCTACTTTTTATTTTTTTTATTTGTTATCCTCATTCTTCTTTTTTTTTCATTTTTGGAAAATATGGATGTTATATTTTAGTTAATCATGTTTATATCCTGTATGCTATTGTTATTTTTCTCTTAAATGGTTTGACATAATAAAAGTATTTGAAAGTGTGGAGTAGGTAAGGAGAAAGCATCTTCTGCTGGCTATAAAGTCTAAATCAGTTTATATTGGGGTAGGTAGTGTCACCTGTAATCAAAACCCAGGGCATGTAAGCTGTAAAAGTCAAAATTAACATCTTAAACTGCCCTGAAAAAATTGCCCAACAATGTAGACATTAGACAGATAATCAATAGAAATGTCATCTGTCCAGGAGTGGAATCAGAAAACTGGATTTATTCCCCTTCTTCCCCTTCCTTTGGACAACTGATTGGCAATTTTGTTGTACTGATTGAAGTTTTGATATTACAATATTTCCCAGAGTAAAGACTGGATTGGAGCCTAGCTTTCTTAGCTGAGTTACTTTTGAAAAGAAAGCCATATCCTATATCCACATAATATATGGCAATATGAAAAATGTCTGATTTAATGAAACAAAAAAATAACATAGAGCAGCTGTGGTAACTAAGACCTGAACGAGAAATGGAAAACCTGATTAGAAATAGACATACTTTCTCGGATTCGGCCATATAAAATTCTCTGAAGATCCCGTTACTTTTTCCTGATTTAGATGGGCCATTTCATTGCTCATTTGCTTCCTGTCCGTGTGTTTTTCCCCTTTGAGGCCAGGAACATTTCTAGAGTTGGATTCTTTGGACATCAACAGCTCATAATAAGAAAATATTTATTGCCTGAGATAATTTCCTTTTGTCCTTGAATGATATAAATCATCCTGATAAGCAACACATAACAACGGCTGATACTTCCAGTATTTTATCTTTCAAGTTATGAGAAATATCCCAGCAATTCATATCATATTTCTGTCGGTGGGTATGCCTTTGAAAGCTAAAAGGAAAGGAATGAAAAAGATACTTGCCACAGCCCTCTAAGGTTTTCACATAGTTGGTTTCCAGCTGAGAGGTGCTTAAACTGGCTGGTGGAAGGTTCTCTCTTTTGACTCAGTTGCTAGAGGTTTTTTTTTCCTTTCAGTACTCCCCATGGGTTCTAGTTCAGTGACTGCCTGAGCACATAAACACCAAGGTCGATTACCAGATTTAATCTGTCAGGTGCAAACAGCTGTTAGATCCATCTGTGGGACATTTTGAAAGGATACAGACATTTTTTAAAAAAAATCAAGCCTAACATTTCCTCAGTGGAACTCTTATGTTTCCCCCCAAAACATGGAAACCATACAGTTAAAGATGCAAACTGCCTGCTGTGTGGAAAATATTTTGCATTCAGATAAATAATGAGGTTTCAGTCTAAACAGATGCATGTCATAAAGTCAGACATTTGGATGTCACTATTAATTATGTGGCCTGGCTTCTATGACTTGCTATGACTGTTTTTTTAATCAGCTGTAATGTTTCCAAAACAATGCAATAATATCTGCTGCAATAGCCCTCAACTTATATCACTCGACCACTTTGGTGATAGTTCAAAGTTACAACAGCCCTGAGAAAGTGACTTATAACTGGTCCTCACACTTACACTTGTCACAGCATTCCCATAATTATATGATCAAAATTCAGGCACTTAGCAACCAGTATGTATGGTTACAGTGTCCCAGAATCATGTGATCATCATTTGTGACCTTCCCAGCCAGCATCCAACAAGCAAAGTCAATGGTAGGGGGGAGCTGCTTAACAACCATGTGATTCACTTAACAATTGTAATAATTCACTTAACAACCATGGCAAAAAAGATAATAAAAATCAAATGAACATCACTTAATAACCACCTTGTTTAGCACTGGAAATTCTGGTACCAATTGTAAGTCAAAGACTACTTGTTCTATACATATTGCAGAAATTATCATTTGTCATCTGTACCATCATTTCAGTGCAACAGATTTGATGGTCCTCTTCCTAGTTTCTCCTCCTCCTCCTCCTCCTCCTCCCCCTCCCCCCTCCCTATCCTCCTCCTCCTCCTCCTCCTCCTCCTCCTCCTCCTCCTCCTCCTCTTCTTCTTCTTCTTCTTCCATTTCCATCATTGGATGTTGGCGACCATGTTGGTGATCATTTCCATCATTGGATGTTGGCGATCATGTTGGCGATCCTATTTTTATCATCAGCCTCATGAAAAAGTCCTGTTGAATTTTGCCCAAACCCGTCCCTTAGATTTTGAAGCCATGATATTCTTCTTCTGCCTGGACCTCATTTGCTTTTATTCTTTCCTTGGAGGATTATGTGAAGTATGCTATATTTTTCTGGATGTTGCATCACATGTCCAAAATATTCTAACTTTCACTTTTTTTATGGTTTTGATGATTTTTCCTTGGCTTTCCCAGGTGGCTGGTTCTTTTACTGAGTGAATATTCTGTCGTTTATCATTGACTTGAGTGGCTATCTTAGCATTTATTTAGAACCTGAATTCAATAAATACATATTTACAAGACCTTTTCCATTTCAGATAGCGAAAAGTAGTGAAGGTTAACATGCACCTATGATTTTGTACTATGGTACCAAAGCCTAAATATATGGAAAACCTATAACAGCTATGTTATACCTAGAAAAGCCATGTTCAAAGAAGCACATTACGCTAAATAAGAGCAGAGCAAATTCCTTTTACTTCAATATCAGCAGCCATTCCACTGATATAATCTGAGTTTGTAATGGCATATTCCCCACAATTAAAGTAATGGGAAACTCCTAGCTTGTTCAGCTCTATTACAATATATTACACTTCCTGATTGCATGTTGAAATATAAGACTTGACTTTACAGCCTATTTATGCAAATATATTGTTCTCTTGGGGGTACTTAGCTTTGGGACTTCCACTATATAGCATCTTTTACAGTAGCAAGTAATGGCATTGTAGAAAAGCTACCTGGGTTTTTTCAATGAATATAATAAGATCCCATTGTGCTCCCAAACAGGTGGGAAGACCGGTTTTAGTCTCAGCAGGCCCCAGGAAAAGTTTTGCAGAAGATGGCAGCTTGCCCAAACCCCACTAGGAGCAAACTGCCAACTGTGCTTCCTCTTTGAAATGTAATTATCATTTGAAATATATAGCAGATAAACACTTGCTAAAACCTTTTTCCTACCACCTCCAAAAAACTGAGTCTGGAATGGCCCCTTGAAACTCTTCCAAATGGGCAGAATGACCTGATGAAGAAAGGAATTTTTGAAAGCAGAGTGCCAAGCGTTACATTTCAAATGGAGGTATGAATAGCTGGACGATCTTAGATCTACTCAGGTTCCTACCATTCCTATTACTGAAGCCAGCCTTCCCTACAAAATAAACTCACAGCAGATTTTTCCCTTCAGACCAGATTCCCTAATCTCTACCTTAGCTAAGTCCCATATCATAGTACAGCAAAGGCCTCTTTTCTTTTTCAGCCATTTTGATTACTGCTATAGTCAACCTTGAGTCTGTTTCCATGTTCCTTTGTTGATATTATAACTGATAGGATCATAGAGTCGAAAAAGTAGTTGAAAATGAGCAGGTTAAAATATTGTGGATTTTCATGATGCAAGTTGATTACCCTCGGGTCATAACACACCAATTTAACAGTGGTTGAAAAGAAGAAAATGTGGATAATTGATATGGCAAAACCAGTGGATAGTAGAATAGAAGACTAAGAATTGGGGAAGTTTACAAAGTACTGAGATCTAAAAATCTAAGTTGAAAAATTATGACATAGATTGGCTGTAGTGGTTGCAATGGTTATTAGCATACTCAGTCCCATACTAAAAAGTCTTGTCCCAAAGGTGCTTTTTCAAAAGGCAACTGGACTTTCTGTTTTTTCTTTGAAGACATTTCACTTCTCATCCAAGAAGCTTCTTCAGCACCTATTTGCACCACTCAGGTGACCCTGATGACATAGATAAACTTAGGTGACTCACTAAAAAAATGGAAATGACCAGCTATCTTCAAGGAGTATATAAATCCTTCCATTCTCGACCATCCAGTCAGAGCTGAAGAAGCTTCTTAGATGGGAAGCAAAACATCTTCAAAGAAAAAAACAGAAAGTCCAGTTGCCTCTTGAAAAAGCACCTTTGGGACAACCATGACCTGGTTGACTGAGAATCTCCATAGACACTAAAAAGCCTTGGATAGCACTTAAAAATCTGTAACTTTGACAAAATTTCCATCTGTAAATTATAAAAAGCCACACTGCTTAAATCCACCTATATACTACACCAGTACATTAAGATATCCTAGGTCCTTGGGAAAAACGTAATGCATATAAAGGTCACCACCAGCTAAAGAACTGGTGACTGTGACTTTACATTGTGTATATAACAATATGAAATACAGGAAGAACTAGCCTCGTGGTGGAACAGGATCAATCTGGAACTGAACACACTCAAAACCATAGAAATGGTGGTACTTCTTAGGAGAAACCCTTCCATACTTCCACCTTTTACAATATTAGACATCACAGTATCAACAGTAGAGATCTTCAAATTTCTAGGTTCTACCATATCACAAGATCTAAAATGGACAGCTAACATCAACAATGTCATCAAAAAAGCACAACAAAGAATGTTCTTTCTGCGCCAACTCAGAAAGCTCAAACTGCCCATGGAGCTGCTGATCCAGTTATATAGAGGAATTATTGAGTCTGTCTCTGCACCTTTATAACTGTCTGGTTTGGTTCTGCAACCAGCAAGACAGACACAGACTTCAGTGGATAATTAGAATTGCAGAAAAAACAATTCCTACCAACCTGCCTTCCATTGAGGATCTGTATACTGCACGAATCAAAAAGACGGCTGTGAAAATATTTACAGACCCCTCTCATCCTGGAAAAAAAACTGTTTCAACTCCTACCCTCAAAATGATGCTATAGAGCACTGCACACCAGAACAACTAGACACAAGAACAGTTTTTTTCCCCAAACACCATCTCTCTGCTAAACAAATATTTCCCTCAACACTGTCAAACTATGTACTAAGTCTGCACTACTATTAATCACATCGTTCCCCTCACCCATCACCCATA
This sequence comes from Ahaetulla prasina, assembly GCF_028640845.1. Classification (NCBI taxonomy): domain Eukaryota; kingdom Metazoa; phylum Chordata; class Lepidosauria; order Squamata; family Colubridae; genus Ahaetulla; species Ahaetulla prasina. The sequence goes on from NC_080539.1 coordinate 127,173,574, forward strand.
TATGACTGTAACTTTGTTGCTGGTATCCTTACGATTTATATTGATATTGTTTCCTGACTGCTTATTTGTACCCTATGACTATCATTAAGTGTTGTACCTTATGATTCTTGATGAACATATCTTTTCTTTTATATACACTGAGAGCGTATGCACCAAGACAAATTCCTTGTGCGTCCAATCACACTTGGCCAATAAAAATTTCTATCCTATCCTATCCTATCCTATCCTATCCTATCCTATCCTAAGATTCAATATGAGCTGTTTTGTGGATATACATTATATAAATCTGTCACAAAGGGACAAGAATTTCAACTATTTAATGTAAAACAAATTACAAACTGCCAAAGTTTTGCATATTTACATTGGATGTATTGGGAAAAAAGATTTTTCTAAGAAACTCAAATATGAAAGAATAATAATTATGTCATTAGATTGACTCAGAAGATATTACAATATCTTAACATGATCATACATTATTTAAAAAGTAGCTAACAAAAGCAGAATAACAGAGTTGGAAGGGAACTTGGAGGTTTTCTAGTCTGACCCCCTGCACAAGTAGGGGACTCTATACTATTCTGGACAAATGGCTGCCCAATCTCTTTTTGAAAACCTCCAGTGATGGAGCTCCCATAACTTCTAGAGGCAAAGCACTTTCACTGGTTAATTTTTCTCACTGTCAGGAAATTTCTCCTAGTTCTAGGTTGGTTCTCTCCTCGATTAGTTTCCACCCATTGCTTCTTGTCCTGCCTCCTGATGCTTTGAAGAATAGGTTGAACCCCCTTTTCTTTGCAGCAGCTCCTCAAATATTGGAACACTGCCATTATGTCACCCCTGGTCCTTCTTTTCACTAGACTAGACAAATCCAATTCCTGCTATTATTCTTCATATGTTTTAGCTTTCAACTGTCTAGAGTAAGTCTATTGGAACATCAAACAATCTCTAAGTGACTGGCTATAATTTGAGACTATCTGTACACTGTTTTTCCCATCCAGTTTGACATTTTCTGAATCTTATTCATCCCCATCACACAGCAGAATTGGTCCAGAATAAGATAATTTTGTTGAAACTAAAATATGATGACTGTTATTTTAGAAAGACGTGTATTATCAGATGAACTTCTGATTTTATTTTGTTAAACAGCCCATTAACTAAACATTAAGTCACCCATATATTCAACTTTTGTTTACAGAAAGATTACAGCTCTGAAAGATCAAGAACATTCTCTGTCAGAAGGATGGTTGCTGTTCGTTATTGTTGGCTTGCTTTCCACAAGTTTTCCCTCTGTTCTCTCATCTGTCTTCAAGCAACACAAATAAAAAGAGGACCTAATGTTTATATTCTTCAATTCCTCACCCCTTCATCCTGAGGGGAGGAAGGCTGCTTAGCCCTATGCAGACAATGTAGAGAGTGGAGCAGATGTCCCAAACAGCTGACAGGACGTTAATATTTTTAAACAGTAACAATGGAAAGACAAGGGGAGCAGAATTCATCCCAGCAACAAGTCTGCTCAAGCAGTGAGTTCAAGGAGTTAACGGCAAAAGTGCTGCATATATTTAAACCTTGTGCTCAGGGTCATGTAAACATTCATTTCCCAGATATTCTGCTGTGAATGTAGAAACTCGATCACCCTGCTGGGTCTTCCTCTGTAAGATTTACCATTATCCTGCAACAATGCTGCACATTGTATTTGGCAGAAAGAATGTAAAGGAAAAGGAGGCAACCACTTGTAATTTATGAAAAGTCAGCAGATCCAGTCAGTGGAAGCTGAAGCCTAAGAGTTGAGTGACCAATCCTCTGTTGGAAGCATCTTTCTTTTTTTGCTTTCCATTCTACAAGATGCTTTTTTTTTAAAGAAAACACAAAAGCAAGGATCATGTGTTCCCTTTGGAAGACTCGAAATGCCATTGCCTGCTGCTCTTTCTTCTCTTCTCCTCCAAAAGAATGTAGACCTTAAAGAGATCAAATGTCACCGAGCAGAGAGAGCAGTCGCATCTCACATGAATTTCTGGGAAAGGACCTTCTTAAAATGAATGGTCATTAAGGGTTTCGTGTAATTGCTTGCACATTCAAGCTTCATCTTTTCATCTGATGGAAGAGGAGGAGGAGGAAACAAAAAAGCAATAGGAAAGCGAGGCTTAAAATTCTAGTCCTTTCATTCTTGTCCCAAAGAGAGATATTATTATCAGACCTTCAATCCATCAAATTGCATTCTTGCCATAGGGAACAATGGGCCTCTGGAAGATCATGAAGTAAGGTTAGTGTGAGTGTGTGTGTGTGTGTGTGTGTTTGTGTGTGTTGTATTATTCCCTCTCATAGTCAGGCTGAAGCAGCAGGTGCAAAGTCATCACAGCTCTATTAGCTCACCCCTGGCAATAAAGATGTGCTGTTGTCATCAAATTGTATGTCAACTCATTACTGAGGAAGAGGCTTGTCTGAGGTTTTGCCCTTTTCATGAGGCAGGCTGCATGCTCCTGCCAGGTTTCCTTTAGAAAGGACCTGGGTTAAAAAAAAAAGAAAAGAAAAAAAAAAAAGACGGAAAATGAAATGAAATGAAGACATCAAACACTCAGCTGGATTCCAACCACATTCCACTCTTCTGTCCTCACAGACTGGACCTGAAAAGCTTGTCTCCTCTTATTTCAGCTTTGACAAAAGCTGAACAATAGTGTGGCTGTTGGGAAGACCCCTTTTCTTCCCTTTTAAGAGCTGCATGCATTATCTCAGGAATCTCCATTCATATTAAGATAATACACAGTCACTCTTCCCTTGTTTAGATTACAGCTCAGCCTATCCCAGACCACCTCTCATTTTCTTTTCTTCCTGGGTAATCCAGGGCTTTACTTACTGGGCTACCCCAGAACTAAAGCATCTAAAGAGAAAGATAATTGCGGTAAAACTAATGGCACAAAGCTCTAGGCGCAGATGTTTTCCTCTTAGCCTCAGAACCTATAATGCATATTTGATTGACTTTCCCCGAATGCTGTCTGTGATTAGCACTGTTGTGGATCCAGAGAGAGAAGAAGTCTTTATCAAAAGTACCATTCATTTTACCCAAAAGGAAGGCAGGCATTTACTTTTTCATTGTCTTCTTTGCTTTCTAACTTGCTAGCTAACTAACTAACAAAATTTACTTTTTCAGTGTTTTCTTAGCTTTCAAACTAACTAACTAACTAACTAACTAACTAAGTTTAGTTAGTCAGCTAGTTAGAAAGCTAAGAAGACTTACCTATAGTTAGTGTGTGTTTACGCACACACACACACACACACACATACATCCTTTCTCCTGTTGCAAAATAACGAGACTCCACTAGCCTATATGGTTTGGTGAAGTCCAATGCACAATCCTCTTATGAGTCTATTTGGATTTCAGCTGTACATCAGCCAAAAAAATTATAACATAGTGGTGAGATTTCAATCCAGTTTATCTGTGATCTTCTAGGGTCTGGATAGTGGAACATTTGTACATTAGTTCCACAATCCAAAGAGCTTGCTTGTTAACTATGTGTACATTCTGCTTTTCAGCCAAGGTGATTTACAACTTCAATTAGGTTTTTATCATCTGGTGAATATAATACATTAGAAAAAAGCAGGAAACAGAAAACAGTGATAAACAGAAAAACAAGCTGAGTGATAAGACACCCCAAGCCTATTTTTGTATGAAAAAAAACCAAACAAACCAACTTCTGGTTATTCTGGCAATGCACAGATACCCTTCTCCCTGACCTAATCACTTTCAAATAGCTTTCCAAATGTTTGGTGTGGTGGAGTTGTTGAGTCTTTTTCAATATAACCCAGAAACAAAAGGGGATTCATCAAAATTAATCAAACCGCTTGCTTCATATGCAAATCTCAGCACAGATTTTTGGAAGCTGAGTGTTTTTGAAGAGGAAAAAAAAGGTAGATGATTAAACAAAATTACCATTTTAAGTGTACCCACATTTAAAGATAAACAACAAAAAAAGAACTTTTAAATTTAGAAGATTGTATTCCTTATTTTAATTATTTTATGGAATTTGGTATGTAAAATCAACACAAAAATGTTAACACAATCAACATCACACAAGTTACAGGCGTGTATTCAACATTCATTTTTAAAAAAGCAGTCACTGACCATCACCAGCTGCCTAGACTGCAGCTTTAAGATATCGTGCAGTAGGTAATTAATTTAAGGCATTTTGATTTTAGTGGAATTTACTAATGTCACCTGCTAAATGGCATAGTATGGATGTGGGATGCCAGATTGATCTGGGCAGAGCTCTTAATTGGCTAGTCACTATTTATTTAATTACACAATATGTGATACAGTTATAGAGTTCTGTTTCTACTTCTCTGGAAATTCAACCAGCAAAAACAGTTAAAAAAAGCAGGTAGATAAAAGGAAGCCTGCAAGTCCTTTCCTGCCGCATTTATATGTTATATGCAAAAACGCTAACAAGCTGGTGAAGTTATTAGTCATCCTATTTATGTTCTCATTTCACATCTTAAGCATTGACCTATGTCACTTGCAATGTGCAAGTGAAAATAGATATACAGTTCTGCATGGGTCAATGAGATAAAAAACAATATTCATATTAGCCCTGGTCTGATGTTATCTCCAGCATTCTCTACACAATTTGAAGAAAGAGAATTTGCTTTGGCTCCCCTTTCTCAAAGTCAAAGATAAATAATCATGGAACAGTAGATATGGGTGGCATCTGTTGTTTGAAAGTGGCCAAGGAACATGAGTGAATGTTCGCCTTTCAAAATATAATCAGTTATCTAGCTATGTGAAGCTTCCCTGGATCCCAACTTTCATTTCATTCCTCTGAGGAAGACATCGTGAGGGAACTCAACCAAACTCCTGGGATGTTTTAGGCTGGGAAATGAAGGCATATGTTGATTTTAATTATGTATGTATGTATGTATGTACAAAATTATTGGCCCCTCATGTTACCATAGGGTAACTCTGGGCAACTTATAGTCATTAAAATAAGTCTATGCATATACATTAAAACATAAATAATTTAAAATGAAACATTAAAATCCAAGGACACATGGGGAGGGCGGGGGGGAGGGGGGGATCTGTTGTTACTCAATCAGCCACCACCACTGTGCTTTTTCCCCATTAAAGCCCCAAGCCAACTGGCATGTCTTTAAACCCTTATGAAAGAATAGGAGGGTTGAGGCCAAACTCACATGGGGGAAGGGCAAGATGTTCCAGAGGGCAAGAGCAGCAGCAGAGAAGGCTCTTTTCCTGGACTCCAACAGCTGAAATAATCAGGCTGACGGCACCCACAGCATGCCTCTTCTGCCAGTACGATTGGGACAGGCCAACCACAGTGCTGTGAGGCAGTCCCTCAAGTAACCTGGATCCATGCCCATCCAAGGGTTTTAAAGGTGGTCACCTGCACCTTGTATAAAAGTGGTGTGGCTTCAGTCAAACCATTAAGAGTGCTAGCGTTTCATCCCTTTCCACACACACCCCTTGCTCCATGTCAGTAATAGGTCAGAAAACAAACACCCACTACCACTGCTTGACCTTTCTAATAAAAACATAAGTTCATCCTCAGAAATGTTTGACAGAAATTCACAAAGGCCTTTGGATCAATGTAGAAAGCTAGGCATCTTTTTCTCCAGAGGGGACAACTGCTCAGAAAGTTCAGGAGAGATTTCAGCATCCGATAAATGAACTTAATGTGGTCAAGTATACCTGATCTAAACTTCACCTTTAAATCACTTCCTGATCCCATCCTAAGCTAACATCTTCAGTGTTGAGCCTAGACTCCAAACCAAAAGCATAGCCAGACTCACCCAGTGTACTGGAACCTTGTATGATGTGTTGACCTAAATAATGAATGAATGATGATGGGTTTTTTTCATGATTATTGCAGACCTTCATGTGGTTATTAAGGTAACAAGTTAAGGTGGTGGTTGTCAGATGATCCAGAGTTCTCCAGAAAAAATAAAATTAAAAAATCTGTTTCTTTTTGGAATTAAATATTGGTTTATTATTTACAATTACATCACAATCCTTGAAGATAATGCTTTGACATAATTTTAATTGTTTTCAGTAATGTTTACTCTCTGGTAAGGGAATATAGGATTGTAAAGCAACATCTGCTTTGGAAGGGAACATGTTGTAGAGAAATTGCACCATAATTTTATTATAAGGGAAATTTGACTCAAGATTTTCTCATCTGGATCCTAAAATCCTTTGCCATGACAGAGAAGGAACGAAAAGGGTCATCCATAGTACTTTGTACACACAAAATGGAGATAGTTGACAATAGTCAAATACGACTAAGGGTAGACACATTTTATTTTGCTCCCAACATTAACATGAATTTAGAAAATATACAGCATGTTGTGATGAGGAATGCATTGATAAAGGAAATGAAATGATTGATGGAATATTCCTTTACAACCATTGTAGCAATCAAAGAAGAAAACATGCTTTTTAATCTGTCGTATTATAGCGTTCTTCTCTCCTGGCTTCTGTATCTTATATCAACCTGATGGAAAATATCAAAGCCAATATGTGTGCTGGTTTTATTGACCAACAGTGCAAGTAGTCATTCAGAGATTGTTCATTGATAACAAAACACCACTTGATCTCTAACTTGTCTCTTTGTCTTTGATAGTAGTATTTATGTCGTATTTTAGTTCTTTGTAAGGTAACAGCCTCCTCCTCCTCCTTCTCCTCCTCCTCCTGTCCTCCACCATGAATTGAGGATTTGATGAGAAAGAAACAGGTGTCTTGACATTAAATTGAGACAGAAACAGAGCAAGCTCCTAACCCTGGTAGCTCTTAACTGCAGCCAAGTAGAAGAGGTGTTTTATTTTTATAGCTACAAGAAAGTTATCTGAAATCTCAGTGGAACTGAAAAAGGAAATGTGGACTCTAAATTATTTCACATTTTAACTGGCTATGATTCTCCATTGACCGTGCATGCTTATACCTTTTGCTATTTGTAAAATAAAACCACGGAATGCTGAAGTACTGAGGCCGGAATTACTGTTCCAGCAGCTGCCACTAAAAGCAACTTTATATGTGCTTCTTTGCTATATAGGCAACATACGTGCAGGCAGTGACACCATCATATTTTAAAGTTTTTTTGCCCTTGGTGTGTGTGTGTGTGTGTGTGTGTGTGTGTGTTTGAGCAAATAACTATGATTCTTACTAAAATGTATGTGAAAGAACAGGAAGATGTACTGCGCCGATCAAAATAGCCTTTCCCCAGTGGTGAAATGTAAAATTTGTTACTACCGTTTCTGTGGGTGTGCTTAGTGGGGGGAGTAATGTGACTGGATGGGCATGGCCAACTTTTTTAAAAAAAAACTTTTAAAAGCATTTTTTCTACAAGCTCTTCGGCCAAAGAAAAAATGCTTTTGAAAGTAGAAAAAAAACAACTAACCTCTGATGATAGCGCAGCTCAGCTGGGCATGGCGGGACCCCCCTCCCCGATATTTTTGCTACCAGTTCTCCAAACCACCCACCACCATTGCTATCAGATTGAGCGATCCAGTCCGAACCGGGAGCATTTCACCCCTGCCTTTCCCCCTATAGAGTGGACTATAGGATGTCAAACCTGGATGGTTCCAAGTTTGGCAAAAACTAAAATAAAATGTTAGGATGGAACTGGGAAAAACCAAGCTTGAGTTTCAAGCACAAAGTTAATTTGGTCAGTCATCATCTCTTCACCCAATTCACCTGGCTGGGTTGCTGAAGAGGTGAAATTATAGAAAAACCTACCTGTGTTCCTTAGATCAGGGATTCCCAGGTCAGCAGCCCAGTGCTGGGCCATGGCCAATTTGGAACCAGGCCATGGAAGTGGTGGGTGAGCACATGCAAACTATCTCCTCCCACCACACCAACCATCACCACTGCCTCTATTGGTCTGCTGAGCCAGAAAGGTTGGAGACTACTGCCGGAGAGCCTGTAGAAAGAGGTACAAGCAGTGGTGGGATTCAGCCAGTTCGCACCTATTCGGGAGAACCGGTTTTAACTTTCTAAGCAGTTTGGAGAACCAGTTGTTGGAAGAAATTTTATTTTGTTCTTTCCACTTTACAGGGCTAATCCTATAAGGAAGGCAGAAAGGAAACATTCTGATGATGTTTCTAGCCTAATCTTTATTGCCCTGCTTACAGAAACTGCCTCTCCGGTTAACTCTTATTACATTGTAAAAGCTAAGGTGGAGCGCCTCATCGATGTGAGTGATGTTGAGTTGGCCACGCCCACACAGTCACATGACCACCAAGCCACGCCTACCCAGGTCATTAGGGCAGAGAACCAGTTGTTAAATTATTTGAATCCCACCACTGGGTACAAGGGAACCAAGGAGACATTGGTTTCTTGTTTGGGGCACAAGAGAGGTTACAAATATTTGAACTGGAGGGATTAAAAAACGGTCATTTGAATTTCCAAAGACAGAGTGGCTGCAATCATTGCAAATAAACTTCTTGCATCAGTCCTGATTTCCTGCTGCTTTCCATATCTCTGACCTGATGGCAAGTGTGGAAAAAAAACAACCCCTTCCCTTTGAAGAGTTTTGTCTTCAATACAAATCAGGGAAAAAGCAAAAGCTGGAACTTTCAGGAGTTAAATGTCTTCATGCTCATTTATCTTCAAGTGCAACCTATTCACTGGAATTTCTGGATTCAGATCAGGATTTCTTTAATGTAGTGTTGTTTAATTAGTTTGATTTATTTTGTTGTTTGCCTGCTCTGAAAACAATGTAGCCACTTTCCTCTGAAAGATCATTTCGCCTTGAAATGGGGAAATTCAGTACCAGGCATATAAAATACACCCTGTGATTTTGGCCGAGTTATATATCCCATGCCTAATAAATTGTGCCCTGTGTAACAAGCATATTTAAGACATTAAAATAGCTTATGTTCTAAAAGAACCTCAGTAAAAAGACTATTGTGAAATACAGTGGACACATTATACTTGTTCTTACAATTTTTGAACCTTTAAATGGCAGAAAATGGATAGTGTCTGTCGTGAATGAAGAAGCTGATCATTCAGAGTTGTACATTCCTGTGGAATTTGGGAATGTGTGGTGTTTTCAGTTGCTAACAGCAAAAGTTTGAACTGCATGGAACAGGAGAGGTACTTTTAAATTTGATATTAAAAAATACTTGACTTTCACTGACATGTTTCAAGAACTTAGAGTCTAAATACAGCCCAGTAGATAGGCTGGTTGAGCATAGGGGAAACACAGGCAAGGAGTTCCCTTTTGCTACATCTGGAACCCTCTTGTGGTTCCCTGTCCAAATATTTGAACGTGAGAATATTGGTCTTTCAGAAGACAGGTGAAATGTTCAGAAATAAATTCACTGAAAAGTCACTGGTGAGAAACAGTCTGTTGTGGCCCGCCAGACCCAAATGACAAGGAGGTTGGGGAACAACTTGGGCCACTTCTGGAGCCTGGGGAAATCTCTGATGGATGTCCAGCGTCAGACACAGAGATACCCACCCAGCCAGAGAGGCAGCTGCCTTTGGAGTCAGAGATGAGCAAGGAGGAGGAACAGCTGGGGCCTGTTCCAGATGTGCATATGTGCAGAGCAGATAGGAGAGATGAACAATGAAGGACAATGAGCAAGCTCGGGAAGCAAAACAAATGTGGATGCTGACTGGCCCCCTCCTTGGCTGGGGAATAGGAGATAGGGGGAAAAGGGAGTGGTTTGGTTGTCACAGACAACCGTTTACATTTCTGGAAAGTTTGTGTGTTTTGTGGGACAAAGACTGCCTTGCCAGAACTGAGGTTTGTCTATTTCTCCGTTTGAACTGACTTAATTTGCAGCCTCCTGGCTGGGAGCTCACAGCCTTGCATTTATCATAACGAGCTGATAAGGACTATTGCTTCAGTTAACTTCTTGCAGGACTCTTGCCTGAACTTTCTGTTGGTGAATGTAGTTGATTCAGGGGTGAAATGCTACCGGTTCAGGCAAACTAGTAGTGATAAAAGCTACCGGTTCAGTTGAACCGGCAGTTGAAAAAGCTACTGGTTCAGGTGAACTGGTCATTAAAAAAGCTACTGGTTCTTCCAAACCAGTATTTACGACGATCAGCTGTGCTGCGGGGTTTAGCTTTGCTAGAAGCAAGAAATCCTGCTTTCTATCAAAGCTAAATCATGCAGCACAGTTGATTTCCCCCCCTTGCTGGTCTACTTACCTCCCCAAGCCTCCTTTTGGCAATTTCTGCACATGCGCATGTGCACATACAGTGTATGTTTAGTGTGCACACAGTGCACGTTTGGTGCGCAGCACGCATGCGCGGCCAGCGAACCAGTAGCAAACTGGTTCGGATTGAGTTGATTCCCAATGTGTATATAAAGAGCGGGTTTTCTTTGTGGGGAGTCTGTTTCTTGCTTCTGCGAAGGCTGGGTCAGAACAGTCTGACAGGTTTATCTCTCAGGAAACATGGAAGCTGGCTACCATCTTCTTCTTAGACACCTACTCACAGTCATCCAAGATTCCCTAAGGACATGTTAAGGACAGAGACTGGTATTTATTTTTTTCCCATCTATTGGTAATATTGTGGGAAGAGGAAGATAGAGGAATTTACCAATCACTTTCTTTAATATGAGGCCACAGTGGCTCATTGGTTAAAGATTCTGAGCTTGTCAGCTGGAGAGCTAATAGCTCAGGTTCAAGAACTAAGCACCGTGTGATGGGATGAACTCTCATTCTTGCCACAGCTCTGGCTCACCTAGTGAGTTGAAAACATGCAAATGCAAACAGATAAATAGGTACCACTTCAATAGGAAATTAATAGCATTCTATGCACCTTGGCATATAGTCATGCCACATGACCACGGAAGTGTCTTCGGGCAATGCTGGCTCCCTTGGATAAGAAACGGAGATGAGCACTACCCCCTAGAGTCGAATTCGACTGGACAGGGGAAATCTTTACCTTTTACTTTTTTTAATATGTTCAGCATATTAAACAACATTAAATAGTAAACATTAATTAATTAAATATTAAAGCAATTAAACATTAAACAATTGTGTGAATGAGACAGAATTGTGCTTAGCCATTGGAACAGCACAGACTGAGCTACTCCTTTCTGTCAACTCAAAGCCTGGAGAAATGCATGTTAACAAGATCAGAAGAGAAAATATTTACATTTATTGCTGACTGGAAATCACATATGAACTTTTTGCATCAAGTGGAAAAAAAGAACTGATTATGGTTTTGAAAATTATCAAAAGAAGAGAGCTGTAATTGTAACTTGTAAACTCTTGTACAAGTGTACAGTAAATTTATAATTTTCCTTAATTATTATAAAATACATTGGAAACTATTTCTTGGTATCTTTTTCTTTTTTCTCTCCCTCTTTTTTCTCTTTTTCATTTACTTTTTGTTCCTTTTTTTTGCACTTTAGCTTTCTCTTTGATTTCTTTCTCTTCTTTTTCTTTTTTTATATTAGTTTGTATTAGTTTTACTTAAAACTAATCCTTCTTAAAACTCCCTTCTTAAAAATCTGTAATAAAAATTAAGTTTAAAAATTAAGGGTGATCATGAAGGAGAGCCTTTGGATTCATTTTGATCTGTACAATACTGTTGGTAGTACTTTTTTTTAAATCACTCAACAAAATTGTTTCCATCTTGGAAGACGTTTAGAATAACAGATTAAAGACTTCCGGTTTGGCACCGTAGGTGATGGCGGTGATCTTTACGATCACCAACCTCTGGATTATGTGGAATCGCTAGGACAGCTTAAATCTGCTGTCCAGCGGTTCTGAAAACCCCTTCTTCGGGAGAAGGAGAAGGTGGTGAGGTGAGGGCAGAGGTAGAATTTCCCTAAAGCGCCTGAGAAAAAAGGGGTTTGAAGGGTTAAGTTCCTCCAGTAACCAAGTGCTCCAGATCCGAGGATTCTTCTGCTTTGGCGGAACCAATCACCACGACCAAACGCCGAGATTTATTTTGGACAATAAAGGATTATACCGGACAGAACGAAAGTGGGAGAACTTTATGCAAGTAGCCAAGCCGATTCCCCGATACTTTGTAACAAGCTTGAAAACAGTAAAAAAATGGAGGCGAATTGTTAACAAGTTAACGAGTGGAAAGCGAAAGCGATACTTTCAGCGTTCCGTCTGCAGTTGGTAATTTGCATGTTACTTGCTGCTTTACTCTTTAACTCTTTGCTGCCTGCTGATAGAATCTAGGGAGATTTTTAAATACTGCTTTAAAAGACTGTGTTTTTAGAGGTTAAGAAGATTTAAAGTGAATATTAAGTTGGAAATAAATAAATAAATAATTTTATAGAAGATGGCAGCCAAACAATTAAAGTCTACTGTAACAAAGAGCTCTGGAACTTTATCAGCTGGTGCCTCCAGCACATAGAGCAGAGACTAGAACATTGAATTTAGAGGCGTAACAAGAGAACTTAAAAGGCTTTATAGAAGAAAAATTTAAAGTAATAACTGATGAGATGTCTGAAATGAAAGAGCAGATATCAGAAATTCAAGTGGGAAATAAAGAAGTTAAAGAAGGATTTGTAATGGCAGTACAAGTTTGGCAACGAATGTGATTTTATTGGAAGAGGAGGTTGAAGAAATTAAGCAACATAATTTAAAATTAGAAAATAAAATGGATGAATTTCAAAGTAAAATGGAAAAACAGAGGATGAAATAGTTTTGATACAATATAGAAATATGGAATTTGCTCTTAGAATTCGAGGTTTGAAAGAAAATAAGGAAGAGAATTTAAGGAAATTTTTCTGAAGTATTTGCTGAGATATTAGCAGCTCGTCCAGCAGATGTGGCTTATCAAATTGATAAAATATATCGTGAATTCTTGGATAGCAAGGCAAAAAAGTTGCCAAGGGATGTTGTTATTTATTTTACAAACAGAACAGTGAGAAATCAGATTTTGCAAGCTTCATATAAGGGGAGAAGATTCAGATTGCTGGTCAAGATATTTTGATATTAAAGGAAATTCCACCAAAATGTTAAGGGCTAGGAAGGAATTTGCCTTCCTGGTGAATGAACTTAAAAACATCAGATTGAATATAGATGGGATATTCCAACTGGTATAATAGTATATTATGCAGGAAAGTACATCGTTTCAATACGGTTGGAAAAGCAAGAGAATTTTATGTTGAGGTATTAAGTTGGAAGTCTTCCCCATTGGAAGCTAGAAGAAGGAGGCTGAAGTGAAGGAAGAGAAGTGAAGCAGGTACAAGAACAGATTGTGATGGAAGAAGATTTATTACAAGTGTTGGAAATACCTACGACGGGTTTAGATTCAAAAGAACAAAGGTTGACAAGAGCTGCTGCTAAACGCAAGGAACAAGAGATGAAGGCACAACAACAACTGGCAACTACTACAACGGAAACAGTGGAGGAGCAAGGCCTAAAGTAAAATGTGATCTGCGGCTGGTGTTCCAAAAGTTTCCTATCTTGGAATGTTAATGGCCTGAACTCACCGTAGAAGAGAAGGAAAGTATTTCATTATTTGAAACAATTTAAAATGACATTACCTGTTTACAAGAAACACATATTAGATCTTGCTAAATGTTGGAGATGCGATTGTGAAGATGCTACTTATTACCATATATGGTGGACTTGTAAAAAGTTAAAGCATTTTGGATTAAAGTATGGTGGATCATGCAGAATATTTTGAAAAGAAGATTAAGTTTACTCCGCAGTTCTTTCTACTAGGAATAATTATGGACTATACAGCTATAGAGACTAAATTGATTTTGAACTTAATAACAGTCAAGACTTTTGATTGCTCAGTATTGGAAGAAAGAAGAATTACCTACAATCAAGAATGGACACTCAAAGTATCAAATCTGGCAGAGATGACAAAATCTCCGCTTACTTGAAAGACTATACACTAGAAAAATATATTTTAGAATGGAAAATGTGGATTGATTATATTCAAAATAAGTATCAGATAAAAAAATATTGAATAGCATATGAGTAAATTTAGGAAATATTTTGTATTAGATATATTTTTGAAGGAGAGGGGAATTGAGAGTGTGACTAAGTGTGGTGTGACTAGAGATTATAATTTAGGAATTATTTTGGATTATGATTGTTAGTTTTGATACCCTGCATTTTGTTCTGGGAAGTCGGGGTGGGGGGTGGGGGTAAGGGGAGGGAACTGGGGGTTTGGTAGAGATGGAGTGATGGTTAATGTACAGGGATTATTGAAGAAATATAATTAATGTAGGATCGGGTCTGCATAGTTACCATTTTAGAACGGTGAGGAGGGAGAAAAGAGAGAGTAGGAGGTAGGAAAGAGGAGAAGAGGAAGGAAGAGGGATAGTAGAGGGAGAAGGAAGGTGTAGGGTGGAGGGAGGAGCGGATGTAGATAAGAGAAGGAGAGGAAGGTTTGGAAAGTAAAAGAAGGTAGAAGAGGGAAGAGTGTTAAAAAGGGGGGGGGTGACTGGGCAAGCCCGACTAATTGTATACAACTGTACATTGGATGAATTATTTGATATGATTGTAAAAATAAAACTTTTTATGAGAAAAAAAATAAAAATAGAATAACAGATTAAAATAGTGAAATTCACTGCAGATATTCCAGAGAGAACAGATACTTTATGATGGACCACACTGGAAATCAGCAGCCAGTGGAAATCAAGTGCCCATCACTGTGATTGGCAAATAGTTCCGAAAAAATGTATAGATCCTATCTTTCAAATCTCACTTGGGCTTTTCTCTCCATCTTGTTCGTGCATGGTCACAGCAGTAAACAGCTATAAATATTAGTAAATTTTCATAATGTGATAACTCCAGGAACTTATTCAATCTACTTTCAAATTGATTGTCATCATCATCATCATATTCATTCGCAGCCAATTCCACTTTAATTATGCAATGTATGGGATGGTATGTTTTTAAACTATTGGTCTTAAATCTCTCTGCACTTAGTGCTAATGTATTATTTTGAGTTCTTCTAATGCTATGTGTGAGGAAAAAGCTTTTCTCTTCTTATGTATTTATGAAATGCATGACTTATACATATTTGCATCAAACTCCTCTCACTCCCCGTCATTCCAGATTAGGAAAAGTTGCTTTTGCAAACATAAATCAGCCAAAGTGATTTTTTTTGTTGGAATTAACAATTGAAATATGGGAACCAGAAGCTCATAGACATTTCATGAAATTGATCCTTCTTGGCTGGTGGGATAAAGTAGAAAGAAAACCCAGCTGCAAGATGACTGTAAAGTCAACATAGCTCATTTGGAGAAAAAAAATGCCATACTTATGCATGCTAATTAGTAAGCCATAAGTGATGAGGCAAAGTTAATGAATAGGGATATGTAGCAAAATAATGGATTACAAGAATCCTCCTTGAGAAATAATTAGATTATTTTCATGCTTTGTATTGGCACTCTTCCTTGGCCTTGCCGTCCTATCACTCCGTGCCTTCCCATGGCAAAATTCATTATGCTGATCTACTTCCCAGCAAGTCCACTCCAATTGCTATGCATGATAACGCAGCTTGCTGGAGTGATAACAATTGGTGCAATTTCCCTAGTTTGATCTGCATGCTTTCTGCAAATGACATTAGACATTGGGGAGCTTGTTAGAGAAAACAATTGCCAGAATGTAATTAGTAATGGTAAAACTTTCTGCAGTGCTTAATTGATAAAGAGTAAGGGCCACAAATAGTACTGCCAACTCTGCCTCCAATTAAACAGCTTTAACAAATGCTTGATTAAGTGTTTTGTAGATCACGCTGGAGAGTGGTAAAGAGACAATTGTGCCAAGCAGAATGGAAGAAAAATATCATCTTTAAGTTTTGGAAATAAGGGTCACTAGTTTTATTTAATTTAAATGGATAAATGATCAATTAAGCCAACACAGTGGAGATCAAGGCTTCAGATCCAACTTTCAGGCTCTTACATTTTTGTTTGCTTTGTGCTAAATGTCATTCTTTGATTAAGAAAAGATCTAGTGTTTCACAGCTGCCAACCTTATATAGTTAGTCTGTATTTTTTTTTAACCATAATGAGAAAAGGCTTAAGCTCAGTGGTAGAAGCTGCACGCAGAGAAGAAAGATGGATGAATTGGTTTCTACCAGATTTATGCTAGTTTCAAGCGTAGCCAATCATTTATTCTTCCCATTACATATATGTTAAAATTCACAACTAGGAAAAATCATGGTATTCTCTATTGCTAAGAACAATTGAGCTGGAGGAAAAGGCTATCTGAAACAGTGGTGGATTACCCCTCACTGGAATTTTTTTGAATGGAGGCTGGTTGATCCCCTGTCAGAAATAGTTTAGTAGATTTCTTCAGGGAACAGACTACATGACCTCTAAGATACTTTTCAACTCATATATTTGACAGTTGCTTTTTTTTTTTCTGTACAAATGTGCTTTGTAGGCATAAATGAGGAAATCATTGCAAGCCAAACCGAATATTAGGGAAACTGCACATGAAATACGTTTACAGAGAAAATTCTGTGCAAATTGACATTATTCAGAGCCATAGATGAGTTCTATTGGTGCTTTTCATAAAAATTGGAGAATACATTCAGATTTATTGAAAGGCCCGTCTAATAAATTATGGGGCTTTAAAAAGGCCTGGATTATAATCATGCACATTGGCTGTGCATAGATGGAGAACTGGAGGTGAATTATTGTCCATGAAAGCGTTTGCCCATGCTGTATTTAAGTCTTCCTCAACTTAAAAACCTAAACTTTCCTACAGTTCCCAATATCTTCTAGCTACCACAACATTTAGCCTTGTTAGTTGGGATGGTTCAAACACTTCTGGAAGCAGATATAGGTTTTGTTCTCTTTTTCTCTCTTACTATAGAACACGGGTGTCAAACTTGCTGTGTCACGTTGCCATCACGTTTCTCGATTGTCTTTCCATTTGCAGAGCTGGGGCAGCCGCGGCCTACCCATGATGCATCTGGCCCGTCGGCCACCAGGTTGACCCAACTGCTGTAGAATAAGTTCCATTCATAGTAATGGGGTTTACACTTTAAATGCATCTAGAACCTAATAAATTGGAAGAGGCATTCTGGATCTCAGCCAAGCCAGAACCTCTCTCCTATTCATGAAAACAGTAACACTCTCCCTTCCCCCACAGAAACACACATTTTTGCCTGAAAAAGGATGCTGCTCTTTTGAGCTGACGCCTTAAAGTAGCAGCATCTTTTGTCAAAGGCATGCAAAAACCTCCTAAAGGACATGGCTATCTTAATCAGTAGCAGAGAGGTTCTTCCAAATCTTTATATAGCAATAGCACTTAGACTTATATGCTGCTTCATAGTGCTTTTACAGCCCTCTCTAAGTGGTTTACAGAGTCAACATATTGCCCCCAACAATCTGGGTCCTCATTTTACCCACCTTGGAAGGATGGAAGGCTGAGTCAACCTTGAGCCTGGTGAGAATTGAACTGCTGAACTGCAGCTAGCTGTCAGCTGAAGTACCTGCAGTACTGCGCTCTAACCACTGCACCACCTTGGCCTTTATAAAGGATGCACTGTCCTAATAGGTTATAAAAAACAAAATCCTATATATTTTTTTTAAAAAAAGTGTATTACACACACAACACACACACACACACACATGAGAGAGGGAGCGAGGGAGAGAAGGATAGAAAAAGAAGCTTTTTGGGGATAAATTTCACTAATGAAATCACTCTACAGCATGAAATACTTAAGCTGAAAAATGCAGCTTTGTTGAAGGTAGATTAATTCAAGTGTCTGACACACTTGTGAGCTATTATCAAATAAAAGGGCAATGAGACCTGTACAGAAACTTGCTTGCTCTTTGTTTCCTATCATCATTTTGGAACAGCATTTTTCAGCTTAAATTAACATCCCCCAAGTGAGCATTTTGCAAAATGAAGCCCCTTCTCTTTCAATGTGGCAATTGTTTGTGATTTCTGTGCAGTTATGTTTTCCATGTAAATGGCAGGTGGTGAAGCCGACAAATATGGTTCAAGGTTTCTGACCCATTTTTTAAAATGCCGTTTGGTGCAGTGCAGCATAGATAATTTAGACCCGAGTTGTTCTAACAGCACACAATTAGATTTGATTTAGGTCAGCCACCCTACAGTAAGTCCAATGAAACATTTTCACTTTAAATCAAACCTGAACATCCTCTGGTGTTAAGCCAGACATAATGCGGATGTGTTGTAAATTCTTTCTGATATGAGAAAATATAACAACAGCAGCAACCACAGCAATTATAATAATTGGATATTTCAATCCCTGAATAATTGCCTGAATGCCACACTTTTCTGCTTTATTTACTTCAGAATTGCCTTTATATTTGGGTTCTTCCCTTATCCTATAATCATTCAGTGATGTCCTCAGGATCCTTGTCGTAACTTAACTGGATTAAGGCCTTGATTCCCAATGAGATAAAGATTAAGAAGCTTGAGGGTATAAAGATAACTGAGTAACATATTTCTCTCTCTCTCTCTCTCCCCACACACACACAATTCAGAAGGTGAACTGTGGAAAGCTTTGAGCAGGTGGACAAATGAGACCAGTGGACAAATGAGACCAATATAGCTTGGCAGTTACGCTAAACCTGTAAAGGACTAGTAAAATCCAGGAAAGGAAATATCCCATTTAACGGTATAACAGAAGATTTTTAAGGACATATTTTGCGCTATTTTAGGGTAAAACATCACTCTATGGACTGAAACAAGCACCATGCTGTTGCAATTGTCTCAAATTCCTTCACAAACGCAATAGGGTGGCTATCATGTGTTGTGTATATCTCATACATGTAACCTCACATACCCTCATCGTATTATAAATATCTTTTAGAGTCTTTTGCCTGTATTTGGTAGTGATAATGGAATACTAGCTCAGAAGCAACCAAAAAGGAGTAAGTTCATCATGTTTAGCTATATAATTTCTTACGCGTAATGTTTTATGCAGCACTTTTAAATGAAATACATACTCTGAGCATTAATCCATTTTGCACTACAAAACAAAATTTAAGCCACCCTTCCAAATGATGTGCCCACAATGTTAACTTGGAATTCTGCTCTCAAAATTTACAGAAGGTGGGACCATGGGGCTTAGGAATTCTGATATTTGTAGTGCTGATTTATTTGGAACTTTGTGCTAGATTGAAGAATGTCAACTTGAGGCTTTTCCACTTTCAGTTTTCATGGGGAGTGAATGTTGGTAGTAAGACAAATAAGGAGATGTCAAGCCACACCTAGCTGGCAAACTCAAGATGCAAGAATATACTATACAGTTTTCAGAAAGCCATAAGTCCTGCTAGGCATATTTTCCCTTCCCCTTCCACTTGGATTTGTTTAATGAAAAGAATGACTTTCTAATGAAAAGAAGGACTAGGGGTGACATGATAGCAGTGTTCCAATATCTCAGGGGTTGCTGCAAAGAAGAGGGAGTCAAACTATTTTCCAAAGCACCTGAGGGCAGGACAAGAAGGAATGGATAGACAAGAAGCAATGGATGGAAACCAGTCAAGGAGAGAAGCAACCTAGAACTAAGAGAGAACCTAGAAATTTCCTGACAGTTAGAACAATTATTCAATGGAACAACTTGCCTTCAGAAGTTGTGAATGCTCAAACACTGGAAGTTTTTAAGAAGAGATTGGACAACCATTTGTCTGAAATGGTATAGAGTTTCCTATGTAAGCAGGGAGTTGGACTAGAAGATCTCAAATGTCCCTTCCAACTGTTATTCTATTTGTTTAATATCATCCATCCATCCATCCATCTCACTTACTGAAGCAGTTATGAGTTTTTTATTTCCTTCTAGGCAGTTGATTGAAAACATTATGTAGGATCGCTGAATGGTGGTCTAAGCCCAACTAAGAATTACCTTCACCTCATGATTCGAACTAGCATGAAACACACAAACTTGAAAATTGCAAAGGTAAATATAGCAAGCCAATCAAGGCTGAGTCCTTTTGAAATGTTCCTTCTCAAACTTCCACCTCTTGGCTTTTCTTAGACTGGTAGAATTTTTTCTGGCCCACCTCACCTGTTCCTCACAATTTCTCACAGAGGGACATAAATAGATATATAGAGTCTTCTATTAGTTTATCATCCTATAAAGAATACAAGGAGCTCTAAGGATAATTGTTATAGAAGGTTTATGTATTCAATCGAAATTTGGACACTATTAGCCAGGGTTCTTGTGCTGAGATGATCATCTACACTAGAACACTAGGATATTTTTTTCATCAGGAAAAAAAAATCATATGTTTATAGCTTATTCCTGACCACCTTGTATAAGTAACTTGTTATACAGCAATGGTGGCCAGTACCCACTAAACTGATCAAGTGGCTAGTTAATCAGTATATCCATATATAAGAGACCACTATATAGAGAGCTAACTTCATTTC
Source organism: Ahaetulla prasina (assembly GCF_028640845.1). Classification (NCBI taxonomy): domain Eukaryota; kingdom Metazoa; phylum Chordata; class Lepidosauria; order Squamata; family Colubridae; genus Ahaetulla; species Ahaetulla prasina. The sequence continues at coordinate 127,193,875 of NC_080539.1, forward strand.
ATCTTCATCTCTTTGTCTCTCTGTAAGTTTATATCTATACTTAAATATATAACATGTACAAAGCAACACATACTGTATGGCTATGTTGAAACAACCTGATCTACTTCAAGAATCAGATCTAAAGCTTCAGCAATAGCCTATTCGTTACTGGGATTACTCAGAGAATAAAAATTTGATTGGATAAACAATTCATCTCATTTTGGGAAAATTCCATTCAAAGTTATGTGGGTTCCTTCCCTTCCCTCTTTCCATCCATCCAACTATCCATCCATCAGAGCTCGTTTACTGAAACAGCTGAGTTTTTTATTACCTCCCTTCTAGGCAGTTGATTGAAAAAATTTATGTAGGATCTCTGTATGGAGGTCTAAACCCAACTAAGAATTACATTCACCTTACATGATTTCATAAGCTCTACTCCTAGTGTCTAGAAGTAAGCAGACCAGGCTCTCTGCTTCCATGAAGGAGCAGTACAGTTTTTGCATTTTCCTTCCAAAGTTCTACTTTGAAATTTTATTTTATGTTGATAGTAACCTGGAATCTTCTAAGCCAGACAACAACCCTTTATTTGAGTCCTGTATATGTATCTTGCATGATCCAGAATAGTAATGACATAAGCAAAAGCAACCCGGTGGACCTAGAAGACAAATCCAGGTTGTTCAGTGGGATGCTGAAATCCAGGACTAGCATTGTAGCTTATTCTGAAATGCTATTCGTTACATGCACAGAATCAATTAGACAGGCATAGCTGAAAGGTCACAATGTGTGTTGTGATGACAGCAGCAGGAAGAGTAGTTGTGATTTGTGAACACTGGGTTTTTAAAAAAAAATAAAACAAGGCTGAATAAAAAGAATGTCTCCACTTGAGTCAGGAGGGTACCAGAACAAATTTTAGAACAATGAGGTCTTGATAAAAATAAATTGAAATGGAGACTCAAAGACACAAGTCTTTCCAGGGTACTTGGAGGTTATTCAAAACTGAAATAAGAGATGCTCATTCAGAACCTATAGCTCCAAACTTGAAAGAGGCCATGTACTTCAAGAAGATACTTAAAATGGATGATGAGAGAAGCACTTAAAGATATGGAAGTTTTCTTCCAAAAATTGACATTTTGCCCAAAGAGAACCAAAAAGTTTTTGCCAAAGTTCAAAAGTTGAACTTTGGCAAAAAAAAAAGTTCATGTTACAGTAAGAAAAAAAGGATAAAAGTATATGGCAAACTATATTAAGATTAAAAAAAATATCCTGTAATCTACAACTTCTTCACTGCAAAAACATATGGACTACAAATCTTGATCAGGGCAAAGCAATAGATGCAATTTACATAGACTTCTGTAAAGCCTTTGACTCAGTGGTACACGACAAACTACTTCTAAAACTAAAATCCTATGGCATCTCCGGACCCCTCCATAATTGGATAACTGTGTTTCTGTCAAACAGGCAACAAGTGGTCAAAATAGGCAGTGCCCTATCAAATCCTGCTCCTGTTAATAGCGGTGTCCCCCAAGGCAGCGTTCTAGAACCAACACTCTTCATGTTATACATAAACGACCTCTGTGACCATATTTTAAGTAATTCTGTTCTCTTTGCTGATGATATTAAACTATTTAACACAACCAACAATGCTGCTACCCTTCAAAAAGACCTTGACTTTGTGTCGGAATGGTCAAAAATTTAGCAACTCCAAATCTCAACCAACAAATGCTCTGTCTTACACATTGGAAAAAAGAATCAGAACACTAAATACAAGCTAGACGGACATGACCTTGTAGTTGACCCTCACTCTGTTAAAGACCTTGGAGTTCTCATATCAAATGATCTAAGTGTCAAAGCCCACTGCAACTATGTCAAAAAGGCATTAAGAGTTGTAAACCTAATCTTGCATAGCTTCTTCTCCGGAAAGATTACACTACTAACCAGAGCATACAAAACATTTGATAGACCAATTCTTGATTACAGCTCATCTGTCTGGAACCCACACTTTATATCGGACATTAATACAATTGAGCGTGTCCAGAAATATTTCACAAGAAGAGTCCTCCACTCTTCTGATTGCAACAAAATACCTTATGCCACTAGACTTGAAATTCTGGGTTTAGAAAATTTAGAACTACACTGCCTTCAGTATGACCTGAACATAGCTCATAAAATCATCTGCTACAATGTCCTTTCTGTCAAAGACTACTTCAGCTCCAACCACAACAATACACGAGCACACAATAGATTCAAACTTAAAGTGAACCGCTCCAATCTTGATTGTAGAAAATATGACTTCAGTGAAAGAATTGTTAATGCCTGGAATGCACTACCTGACTCAGTGATCTCATCCCAAAATCCCAAAAACTTTAACCTAAGACTGTCTACTGTTGACCTCACCCCATTCCTAAGAGGTCTGTAAGGGGTGCGCATAAGAGCACCAGCGTGTCTACCGTTCCTGTCCTAATGTTCCCTTTGGTTCTATTCAATTTGTGTGTTTATTTTTATACTTATATATACTGTTTAGTATGTGTTTGACAAAATAAATAAATAAAGAAATAAATAAAAATAAATAAATAAATAAAGAAAGAAAGAAAGAAAGAAAGAAAGAAAGAAAGAAAGAAAGAAAGAAAGAAAGAAAGAAAATATTTAAGTGCATTCAAGTCAGGAAACTAAGACTGTTGAATGATTAAAGGTACTAAAGGAGATAAGAGAAATTACTGTGAATGTGTTGCTTTGTTCTCACTGTTTTGGATGTCAACTATGTGTCCATGTCTAAGTTAGCTTTTGCAGAATCAGATGATCTGAGACAAAAAGAGATAAGAAAGATGCAGTTACAAACATAATGGATAAATTAAAAATAAACAAATGTCAAGCTCAAGTTATTATTCATCTGAGATTTCTTTAAAAAGCAAGATGTGTAAAATATGCAACTTTTTTTTTAAAGTCAGTGTCTGTGCTTGGGAACTGGAAAACAGCCAGCTCCAATTTTTTTTAAAAAAAAGAATCTAGAGTGATGTAGAAATTATAGTGCAATTAGCTTAAGGCATATTTGAAATAGAAAGCATTATTAATGAAAAATTAATCAAATGTGTAGAATTACCCTTCGTACGGAATCAATATGGATTCTGGAATGGTAAATTTCATCTCAATTACCCTCTAGATTATTCTGAAAGTGTCAACAAGGCAATAGAGAGTGGTGATTCAGTGAAAATTGTATACCTGACCTTTCAAGAAGTCTTTGCCAAAGTCCCTGCCAATAGCTCTTAAACAAGCTCAGCAGCTGTGGAATATAAGGTCAGATGTTCTTCTAGACTATAAACTTGGCTAAAGAACAAGAAACAGAGAGAAGGTATAAGTGGACAAATTTCAAACTGGAGATGTATTCAAAATGATGTCCCGCAGAGATCACTCAACTTCTTTATAAATGATGGAGTTAGAGATGCCTGGTGTGTTGGCCAAGTTTCCTGCGACTAAATATTAAACTATTCAGCTTTGCAAATTAAACAAAAGGATTATGAAGATTTCCAAAAGGCTCTCTCCAGATTGGATAAACATCTGTGGGTGTAAATGCATTAAAGGCAAGAGGATTTAAAATCATGCTAACTGAATCAAAAAAAAAAAATCAGAAAAGAAATCCAAGAATATGTTAATGGAATCTCAGCTGTAATGCCTGGCCAAGGAAAGGACTGAAATCATGGTGGGTAGTCCAATTAAAAGGTCAACTCAGATAAGTTCTTAATAACAGTCACTGTCTAGTCCCTAAAACACATTACATGTACAGAACAAATATTACCTATTAAATCAATTAAGTTTTTTCTTCACAGCAATCTCATGCTGAATTATCAACTCAGTATATGATGCTGTAAAAAAAAAAAAAACCTCACATGAGGACCTTAGAATGTTAAAAGATTCAACAATAATGCTAAACAGCACTGTTTGATTAGGGTGTTGTGGGCTCTTCTATGGGAATTGTAGATGCAGTGTTGCCAATGCCAGCAATGTAAATCAACCCTGATTTGATTTGCATTGGGTACTAAAATTCATACAGGGCCTAATTTGATTCAGTTTTATGATCTGAAGGCAAAGTGATTTAAGTAAGATGAGAAAAATATGCAACTTCTCTTTGAAATGGTTTGTCCATTGGCTGCAACTGGCTGCAACATCAAAGTGCCTTCTATTCCCTTTTGGCAAAATTGGATGAAAATCGTGCAATGTAGGGCTGGTGTAATTTTGTTGCCTTTGACCAATGTCTTGTAAGGGTGCCAGGAAGGTTGGCAAAGCTGGTTGGCCAGCTTGGTTGCTCCCAGGAAGAATCCCCTCATTACTGCCAGGTCTTTGTTGTGTCAGAGTTGTGTCTTTGTGCATGGGCCAAGAGAAGCAAGCTGGCACAGTGAGATTTAATGCAGTAAAGATAGGAACACCACAGAGAAAGAAGCTGGCACAAAATAAGTGGCACTTGTAGACTTGCTGATCCCTATTTTTAAAAACAGTAAATATTAGAGCCAATGCCTATCTTAACTTGGCACTTCTTGTCAAGAAACTTGAATCTGACTCACTCATTGCAGACTTTTTATAAAAAGGCCTGGTTTAGGAATATTAATTGGACTGATCAATCTTCTGCCTAGAAATGTATCATTCCATTAGCATCACATCATCTATTGTCTATAACAGTGGGCACCAACCAGTGGTCCGCGGACTACTGGTGGCCCATGAGAACATGTTGGTGGTCTGCGGCGCACCCGGGTGGAGAAGCTGCTCTGGGAAAAGCAATGGCCAGTCCTGTGACAAGAGCTCTGGAATATGGGATTGGCCAAGGAGCTCATGGTGGGGCTTTAAATCTCTGCCTTTGAGGGAGGTTCGTGCAACTTGCAACTTTGCAGTGCAGCCCTTGCCGGCTGGAATGAAGTAATAGTGCAAGAGGGGGCGATGCAGGCGAGCCAAAGCAATGGGTGGCAAGAACCCCAGGCTGTTTCTTGCCCCTGCTGTAGCTTCCTGTCGGCTGACTCCACCAGTGGATGTCCCTGCCCCTTACCCTCCCTTCCCAGTCATTCCTCACCTGGCAAGGAAAAGTGGGGGGAGATGGAGATTCGCTCCATATTCCAGAATGGGAGTGAAGCTTCGTCTCTTGCTGGATCTTTCTTTCTCTCTCTCCCATTCTTTCTCATGGGCCAGCCAGTGTCTTGGGGCTGAGAGGAAGTCAATCGTCCCCCCAAGAGACTGAAGTGCAGGAGCACCAAAAAGGGATGGAAGAAATGGCCAAGAGATCCAGCAAGAAATGAAGCTTTGCTCCCATTCTGAAATATGGAGTGAATCTCCAACCCCCCCTCCACTTCCCTTGCCAGGTGAGAAGTGACTGGGGAGGGAGGGGAGGGGGAGGGACAACCACTGGTGGATTCAGCCAACAGGAAACTACAGCAGGGGGAAGAAACAGCCTGGGGTTCCCGCCACCCGTTGCTTCGGCCCGCCTGCACCCCCCCTTGCACCATTACCTTATTCCAGCCAGTGAGGACTGCGCTGCAAAGTTGCAAGTTTCTTCCATCCCTTGTTGGTGCTCCTCGGTGGGATGATTGACTTCCTCTCAGCCCCAAGACACTGGCTGGCCCATGAGAAAGAGTGGGGGAGAGAGAGAGAAAGAAAGGGGGAAGAGAGATGAGAAAGAAAGAGAGAGGGGAGAGAGAGAGAGAGAGAGAGAGAATGAGACAGAGAATGAGAGAGAGAGAGAAAGAGAAAGAGAAAGAAAGAGACAGAAAGAATCAGAGAGTAAGTGAGAGAGAGAGAGTTGGAGAGAGAGAGAGAGAGAGACAGAGAGAGAGAGAGAGAGAGCCTGAAGGACCCCATCCCATCACTGGGAGTCCAGGCCAGTGGTGGGATTCAAGTAATTTAACAACCGGTTCTCTGCCCTAATGATTTCTTCCAACAACCAGTTTGCCAAACTGTTCAGAAAGTTAACAACCGGTTCTCCCGAAGTGGTGCGAACTGGCTGAATCCCACCACTGGTCCAGGCATATCAGCAAGTGGCGCACTGGATTCATATTAGTGGTCCACGGGATTTAAAATTATGAACTTGGTGGTCCCTGAAGTCCAAAAGGTTGGGGACCCCTGGTCTATAACATCTTAGAACCAATCAAGAATTTACCTAGCCAATACCTTCCAGTGATGCAAACCACTTCACAGCTACATGATTTTCCACATCAAAGCAGATTTATGAATCTGTTTCAAAGACATGATTCAGTTCAAACTTTGTTGAAGTCCCCCCCCCCAAGGAGCACAATTCTGCTCACCAGTCCATAATGTATTCATTGCAAAAGAAAATGTGTAAACCATCACATTTTGAAGCCACACTCATTTTATCTTGGTTTGCATTTCTTTGTCTCAGTTCATTTTCATCCTTGCTTAGATTATCTCAGTTTCTAGTAAACTGTTGCTCATAGAATTCTATCAGCATCCTTCTTTAGTTATCAGTGATACCATCTATTGGAAATAGACTTTTTATTCTTTTGCTCTAGCTCAGGTTCCTTAATACGGAAAAAGAGAATTGAAGGTCATACTAACTGCAGATCTTAGTTAGAAAGTCATTGTCAAGATTAGCCTATAGGGATCTTCTACCTTGAACGTTTTTAAATGACTAATTGTTCATTATAAAATATTATTTTGCACCCATTAAAAATAGAATATAATTGAATGTCTTGTTCTATTGGCACAAGACCAGTGAACCATAAATCCGCAAGAACATTTTGCAATTGAGCTCAGCATTAAAGGTATACATTGTGATTAGACGCTGTGCAAAGAAGAAGAAGAAGAAAAATTCCTTTTCATCATGCAAAAGAGATGGAAAAAACCAAAATGGCACATCATTGTTTCCAACAATTATATCTGATTTGTTTCTAAAGATGCATAGGCACATATTTTTTTTATTTTACTCATATAATCTTCCAGGGCATAATTCACCTGATTTCTTATATAGCTACAGGATCTGAGAAACAAATTGGAAATGATTTCCTTTCATTAAATATAACACCTTTAATATAAAAAGAAAGAAAGAAAATTGCATGCACTTACAGTTCAGTAACTCTATAGAAAATATGGTTTAGAATCCTTATTGCTTTTTGCAAATTCTAGATAAGCAATGAATGAAAATGGAGCCTAACTACACATAATGGCAAGGATGTTGTATTCGGTTGAGTTCTGCCTTGCTGAGGAGATGCAAGGTGAGACCTAAATGGCAGCTGGAGCCAGAGACAACCATATAACACAGCACCATTTCCTCTCCAACATCCTCTTTCCCCCACTCTATTTATGACACACTTATTTTTCCCCCAAACAGAAGGCTTCAGAGAAGGGAAGGTACAGTAACTCTTAAAACTCTTCTTCTGAACTTATGGGGATAGTAGGGATGCGGTTGGCTCAGTGGCTAAGACGCTGAGCTTGTCGATTGAAAGGTCAGTAGTTCAGCGGTTCGAATCCCTAGTGCCACGTAATGGGGTGAGCTCCCATTACTTGTCCCAGCTTCTGCCAACCTAGCGATTCAAAAGCACATAAAAAAGGCAAGTAGAAAAATAGGGACCACCCTATTGGTGCAGTGGTGGGTTTCAAATTTTTTTACTACCGGTTCTGTGGGTGTGGCTTGGTGGGCATGGCATGGCTTGGTGGGCATGGCAGGGGAAGGATACTATAAAATCTCCATTCCCTCCCCAATCCAGGGGAAGGTTACTGCAAAATCCCCATTTCCTCCCAATCAGCTGGGACTTGGGAGGCAGAGAATAGATGGGGGTGGGGCCAGTCAGAATTTTTACTACCGATTCTCCAACCTACTCAAAATTTCCACTACTGGTTCTCCAGAACCGGTCAGAACCCGCTGAAACCCACCTCTGTATTGGTGGGAAGGTAACAGCGTTCCGTGTTCCTTTGGCGTTTACTGGCCACATGACCACGGAGACGTCTTTGGGCAACGCTGACACTTTGGCTTTGAAACAGAGATGAGCACTGCCCCCTAGAGTCGGGAACGACTAGTACATATGTGCGAGGGGAACCTTTACCTTTACCTTATGGGAATAGAAGTGAGATCAAAGCCTGATTAAAATTAAGTCGAGAGTCACAGGAAGCTCTGGGGCACAGGTGTTCTTCTTTTGCATTATAGGGACCATTTTGCTGTTTTTGATTTTATATATATATATATATATATATATATATATATATATATATATATATATATATATATATATATATATATATATATATATATATATATGTATATATGTATATATGTATATATATATGTAGGTCTTTGGTTATATATGTGTGTGTGTGTGTGTGTGTGTGTGTGTGTGTGTGTGTGTAAATATTTATTTATTATTAAATAGATCTCTATAGCCACCCCACTCACACATGGTAACTCTTTTGGAGTTGAATCTACTGCTGACAAAATGGATCTTTTTTCCTTGTCTATAGGCTGTCCCCACCCCTCACCCCTCTTTTTTGCATAGGCCTGGCATGCCAAAGGTGCTTTTCAAAAAGCAACTGGACTTTCTTGCTTTGTTTTGTGTTTCCTCCTTGAAGACCAAGGAGCTTTTCATTCAAGAAACTTCTTCAGTTCTGGCTGAATGGTGGGGAATAGAAGGATTTATATACCTTAACAGTCATCTGGTCATTAGTACTCAGAAGCTCATTGTTAGCTCTCTGAGAGTCGTTGAGGCCACTTGGGGTTTATCTGTACTCCCAGTGTCACCTGAACCAGAGTGCCAATAGATGTGGAACCTTCTTGGGACTGCTGAGTGGACTGTGTTGTAGAAAGGGGATAGATGGTGTCATATACCACCAGGCTTGAAATCTTAGGTCTAGAAAGCCTCAAACTACATCGTCTATGTTTCGACCTATGCTTACTTAATAAGATTATTTACCAAAACATACTTTAATTTCAACCATAATAATACAAGGGGCATCAATAGATTTAAACTCAATGTAATTCCCTCTAATCTTAATTGTAGGAAATATGACTTTTGCAATAGAGTAGTAAATGTCTGGAACAATCTACCTGATCCTGTTGTTAGTGTCTCTCTAATCCCCATACCTTTTACCATAAACTGTCTACTGTGGACCTTTCATGTTTCTTAAGAGGTCCCTAAGGGGGCATGCATAATCGCACCAGTGTGCCTATTGTTCCTGTCCTACTGTTCCCAATTATATGTAATCATTCTATGTGTTTATGGCTATGTTTTGCCTATTTTTATCATTTTTTTGTGTGCCAAATTTTTTGCGTGTGTCCATGTCTGTACCTACTCTGTTACTTGTTTTCTTGTATTTGTTGATAAACATACATACTTACATACATACATACATACACATAAATTGCAACCTATGACCATCATTTGTGTTGTAAATGATATACCTTTGATGAAGGTTTTTTTTTCGTTTTCCTTTATGTACACTGAGAGCATATGCACCAAAACAAATTCCTTGTGTGTCCAATTACACTTGGCCAACAAATTTTATTTTATTCTATTCTATTCTATTCTATTCTATTCTATTCTATTCTATTCTATTCTATTCTATTCTATTCTATACATATATCCCTCCCTCTCTGGTGAGAGAGGGCTGCTCAGTTTAATATTAGATAGCCTCTTTGATCTCTCTTTAAAATCAGTGGTCCTCTAAGACAGGGCTATCCAACCTTGGTCGCTTTAAGACTTGTGGACTACAACTCCCAGAATTCCTCAGCCAGCTTTGCTCTGGGAGTTGAAGTCCACAAGTCTTAAAGCAACCAAGGTTGGAGAGCCTGCTCTAAGATATATAAATTCTTCCATTCCCACAGTGTGGCTTCAAGCACTCTCAGAGAGCTAACAATCAATCTTCAGAGTGCTAATCACCAGATGAGTGCTAAGGTATATCAATCTTTCCATTTCCCACCATTCAATCAGAACTGAAGAAGCTTCTTAGATGACAAGCAAAATGTCTTCAAGGAGAAAAAACAAGCTCAAGAAAGTTCAGTTGCCTTTTGAAAAGCACCTTTGGGACAACCATGACCTGGATGATTGAAAATCTCCATAGACATATAGTCCCCGCCCCCCTGTTCATATTTTGGGAGGTTTTTTTAATTCAGGGAAGAGCAAAACAAGGGAAGTTTCTATGTAGAATTGAAAATACACCTGCAAGACAATGAATGCCATCCATAATAGAAGAAATAGTTAATGTCCTGATGTGCCAGTTTTAGTTTGCTTTCATTTTCCAGACATGATTACCTTTCAAGCATTTCTTTTTAATTATCAACATTTTAATTATCAGGTAACTGCGCAGTAGAATTAACCGTCTTGCTTGAATTTGTGATGGAGGCATCATCTACATTAGTTTCTAAATCTTAGGAAATATTGATTACCGTATTTTTCGGAGTATAAGATGCACCTTTTCCCTCCTTAAAGGGGGTGAAAATTTGGGTGCCTCTTATACACTGAATGTAGCCCTGCCCAGCCTCTTAAAGGAAGGTTTCAGAGGCTGAAAAGAGCCTCTTAAAGGGAAGTTTCAGAGGCTGAAAAAAGCCTCTTAAAGGGAAGTTTCAGAGGCTGAAAAAGCCTCTTAAAGGAAGGTTTCAGAGGCTGAAAAAGCCTCTTAAAGGAAGGTTTCAGAGGCTGAAAAAGCCTCTTAAAGGAAGGTTTCAGAGGCTGAAAAAGCCTCTTAAAGGAAGGTTTCAGAGGCTGAAAAGAGCCTCTTAAAGGGAAGTTTCAGAGGCTGAAAAAAGCCTCTTAAAGGGAAGTTTCAGAGGCTGAAAAAGCCTCTTAAAGGGAAGTTTCTATGTAGAATTGAAAATACACCTGCAAGACAATGAATGCCATCCATAATAGAAGAAATAGTTAATGTCCTGATGTGCCAGTTTTAGTTTGCTTTCATTTTCCAGACATGATTACCTTTCAAGCATTTCTTTTAATTATCAACATTTTAATTATCAACATTTTAATTATCAACATTTTAATTATCAACATTTTAATTATCAGGTAACTGCGCAGTAGAATTAACCGTCTTGCTTGAATTTGTGATGGAGGCATCATCTACATTAGTTTCTAAATCTTAGGAAATATTGATTACCGTATTTTTCGGAGTATAAGATGCACCTTTTCCTCCTTAAAGGGGTGAAAATTTGGGTGCCTCTTATACACTGAATGTAGCCCTGCCCAGCCTCTTAAAGGGAAGTTTCTATGTAGAATTGAAAATACACCTGCAAGACAATGAATGCCATCCATAATAGAAGCAATAGTTAATGTCCTGATGTGCCAGTTTTAGTTTGCTTTCATTTTCCAGACATGATTACCTTTCAAGCATTTCTTTTAATTTAATTATGCCACTTACATGTTTGCCTTATATAATCCAAATTATTATGCATTTTGATTGTATTGTCCTGCACTTAAATCATGTTTTCCAGCCAAAATTTCTATATTTGAAAGTTCTTCTGTCTTTGTCTCTTATTCTTCTTGCCATTTGAAATGAAGAGGTTGCTTATAGATCCAAGTTAACATCCATGATAAAACAGTGACCATATTAGGTTGGTTGAATGAATGAATGAATGAATGAATGAATGAGGGAGTGAATGAATGAATGAATGAATGAATGAGACTTCGTCAAACATCGCCAAGACACTTCAAATTTTATGGAGAAAACTCGAATAACCAAAGACCTACACACACACACATATATATATATATATATATATATATATATATATATATATATATATATATATATATATATATGTATGTATATATATATATAGGTCTTTGGTTATTCGGGTTTTCTCCCACGTAAAATTGGAAGTGTCTTGGCGACATTTCGACGAAGTCTCATTCGTCATCTTCAGGCTTCAGCTTCGTGCTTCTGGGAGCAATGTGTGATTGCAGCTGTTTCTTCCTTTTTAACTGCTAGTGGGGGTTTGATCTGATTGGGTGGGAGCTTGGCTGTGCTCTGATTGGATGGGGGTTTTTTTGTGCTCTGATTGGCTGAGGGTGTGTCCTGTTTGGGTAGGGGCTTGGTTGTGCTCAGATTAATGTGAGTTGCAGGGGGATTTGAGCTGGTGAGTTGCATTGCTGTTGTTTGGCTTCGTGTTTGTGGTCGTGCTACATCTTCATAGTGGGTGTCTGTCTGCTGTATGTATGGATTGGAGGGGTTTGAAATGGCCAATGTTGCAGCTGCGGTCTGGCTTCTGGTCCTTGGTCGCGCTTCCTGATCAGTGTGGGTTTGGGTCTGCTTTCTGGGTGGATGTGTGGTGGTGACATCCTGTGTGGACCTCGTGAGTGTGGGTCTAGTGTCATTCCTCGTGTTAGGGACTCGTTTGTCAATAAGGGCGGGTTTCCAAATGGCTGGTAGGCGGGAGGTATCATCTCGTTTGTTCATGCTGTGTGGGCGTTTTTCTATCTCGATGGCTTCTCTGATTATTCTGTTGTTAAAGTGTTCAGTTTTGGCGATAGTTCTGGTCTTTTTAAAGTCAATATCGTGTCATGTGGCTTTAAGGTGTTGGACCAGGGAAGAAGCACGAAGCTGAAGCCTGAAGATGACGAATGAGACTTCGTCGAAACATCGCCAAGACACTTCAAATTTTATGCGGGAGAAAAACCGAATAACCAAAGACCTACACACACACACACACACACACACATATATAGAATTGCTCTTATGGAAAAACTTTTAAGCAGTTCCATGGTAATGTATCAGTTCATATTGTTTTGGAAGCTGCTAAACACAGAGAGCTTTGAAAAAGATTTGCAGTGCAATCTTATGCGGCATCAATTATTCAGTTTGGTTTACTTTCAGGTAAATAGGTATAGAACTCTAGCCATAAACCACTAACAACACACTTGTAATTCGTCTTGAGTTAGAACTAAATCCCATTGAGATAAACAATGATGCGCCCCCATCTAAGCAGCAGAGAAATGTGACTAAAAAGCTTTAAGGCTATGATTCCTTAATGATTTTATTTTTGCATATAGATCTGCTTCCACATTCTCAGGAGATGCCCCCATGTGTATAGCATGCACAGCTGTAGCATTCAAAGCATTGGAATAAATTATATTTCAGAATCATTAAACTGAAGTGAAACGTGTCAATGGCTTTAGCAACATATGGTTGCATAATACAACTTCTTTTAATTTAATTTAATTATGCCACTTACATGTTTGCCTTATATAATCCAAATTATTATGCATTTTGATTGTATTGTCCTGCACTTAAATCATGTTTTCCAGCCAAAAATTTCTATATTTGAAAGTTCTTCTGTCTTTGTCTCTTATTCTTCTTGCCATTTGAAATGAAGAGGTTGCTTATAGATCCAAGTTAACATCCATGATAAAACAGTGACCATATTAGGTTGGTTGAATGAATGAATGAATGAATGAATGAAGTGTTGCTATGTGGGAAAAAGTAAAATCTTTTCAAATTGGATAATGTTAGAGATGTTGGTATTTTGCTTGAAATGTTCAGGTACAGAATGTCAACCGTTCTTTTGGTGATAAAAAATGTAGGTTAGGTGGGTTTTTTTAATCATGATTTTGTTTTGTTAAGAAATAACCATTTCTTTTATCATTTACTCCTTATCCAAATTCATTTCTTCCTGATCCATTTGCTACATTTTTGAAAGCCACCTAATCCAGAGGTGGGTTTCAGCAGGTTCTGACCAGTTCTGGAGAACCGGTAGCAGAAATTTTGAGTAGTTTGGAGAACTACTAAGTAGTAAAAATTCTGACTGGCCATCTATTCTCTGTCTCCCAAGTCCCAGCTGATTGGGAGGAAATTGGGATTTTGCAGTAACCTTCCCCTGGATTGGGGAGGGAATGTAGATTTTACAGTATCCTTCCCCTGGAGTGGGGTGGGAATGGAGATTTTACAATATCCTTCCCCTGCCATGCCCACCAAGCCATGCCCACCAAGCCATGCCATGCCCACCAAGCGACACCCACAGAACTAGTAGTAAAAAATTTTAAAACCCATCACTGATCTAATCACAGTTTTAGTGCTGCCGTGTTTAGATGAACACTCAATTTGCCACCTGCATGATTCTGATTGTTAGACTTTTAGAGAAGTAGTACTCTTTAGTATGATCCCTTGTCACGGTTATTTTAACTGCGTAGTCACTATAGGACACATTTTCTCAGCCTTCCTAACCTGATATTCTTTATGTATGCTAGGACGAAAACTCTCAGTCCCACCTCACATAGTTAATACCTTATCTGTTTCAAAAAGCTTTTGTGAAGACAAAAATGGGAATGGAAAAACCCACCAAGTATCAGATACCAATGAACCACCACTCTGCTCTTCTAAACTCTAATCCTACAAATTCTAGATAAAAAGCATCACACCCACTTGTTCATTATATCCAACTATTGTTGTGACTAGTATTTTTAAACAAAGGAATTTGCACATACATACATAAACATATACATAAAATATATAAGAAATTAAAAGAAGAACTAAAGGAAACGCTACTATCGGTCAATCTCCTACAGTGATGGAATTTTCAACACATCATAGTTACTGGTTTAATCTCTGTCATACCTCCTTCTCTTACATCATAGTACCATAGAAATATTGACTTTCAATTTTTTCTGACCAGTTTTTCTCTGCTTTAAATTAATATTCTGACCAGTATGAATAATTCTGGCATTTAATAAAAGTGTGACGTTATTTTAATCTATCATTATTTTTAGTTTCTCTATGGGAAGCTGGCAGGAAGCTTCCTTCCTTCCTTCCTTCCTTCCTTCCTTCCTTCCTTCCTTCCTTCCTACCTTCCTACCTTCCTTCCTATCAAGTTTTGACTTCCTACAGCTTTCCCATTGACTTAAACGAGGATCATAAGGCCAGCAGGTAGGTGAAAATCCAAAACCAGTAAGTGGCTACTGCTGGGTGGAAGGGAGATCAAAAGGTTCTGTGAATGTCTAGCGTGAAGCAAGTGTAAAGGGGCTTAGAGACAATGTGTGGGTACAGGAGACCTCAGTAACTTGTGACCTTTCTTGTCAGCTTCCCCACTGATTTTCTTCCGGCAAGCTTCCCACAAGCAAACCCTTTGCGATTGGAAAGATTGTAGGGAGTGTTAGCAATCACAATAAATTTTACAGTTTCTGTTGGCTGATTTCTGATTTCTGATTGCTTTCTGGGAAACTGTCAGAGAGCATTGGAAATGAGGATCATGTGATTGCAGCAGACTGTGATAGTGTTGCTGAAGTAGCCAGGACTTTAACAAATTTCATACCCATGAGAGTTATGGGTCCAAACACTCTGTAAAGTAGTCCACTTGAATTACTTTGCTTCAATAATTGTCGCCCAGCTGAATGTCACAAACAAACAGATACAAGTATTTTTTAGAGAAGATAAACTTACTCCTGCTGCAACTGCTGTTGAGATGGTAGCTGATCTGGGAATACCAGCCAATGATGATAGCAATAATAGTAGTAATAATAGGAGAAGCTATTTGTTCACCATCTCCCTCCTGTTTCTATAGGGCTGTTAGTGAGGTCTCCCATTTGGATTATTATATCTGGGCCACAAAAATCTGGATGAGCACAAGATGGCAGCTAACAGTATCTACTTTGCCACCGTCTAGGTCCATCTAAGCCCTACCCCCACATGATGTGGTTTGTTAAAGATGTGAGGCTAGAAGTGGATGGCTAGGGGCAGCTTGCCCAAGACAGCTGCTTTATTTATTTAACTTCATTCAACTTAGGTGCCACCAGACTCCAATTGACTCTGGTCAGCTCACAAAATAAAAATAAATTTGCAAGCATACAATCAAAATAGAACATAAAACATCTGCCTTCATTCCATTTATGCCATAATTTTCACAGTTGCTCCATAACAAGACATCTGTTACTACATTAAAACCTATATTATGCAATGGTCTCTCTCTTTTTCTCTCCTTCCTTCCTTCCTTCCTTCCTTCCTTCCTTCCTTCCTTCCTTCCTTCCTTCCTTCCTTCCTTCCTTCCCCTCCCTAAAACTAGACTGCAGTATCATCCCTCAGCTGCTGCTGTACCATAACTGGCATATTTAGAGCAGGCAACAAAAAGCAGATTTTTTACAATAGAATATACAAATATTCTATCACTGATAAAGTATAATTAAGGACAAATCCCTAAAACACATTCTACAGTATGACAGAAGGCTTGACAGCCATCTGGGCTGTTGTAAAATTGCAGCTGGATGTATTTGTGTTAATAGTGCATTGGCAAAGACTGGAAATAGAAAAGGGTGTGGTTTTTCCCCCCCTAAAAAATGGAGATTTGAAGGTAGGATGAGAGGAGCATCATTACTCATAGTAACTACATTCTTTTTTGGTCTCATCGGTATATAATCCAATCTTGGGGAAACCACCTACAAATGTTAATTCATGCACAGCTATGATAGACTAGCCTTTGTGGAATTCTTCTGTGAGAAGAAAAACACACACACCCATTAGCAAGGGCAGAGAGTACTGTTTGCTTTCTGAAAATATAACTGTTTACAATAGTGTATGCTTCCAACTCTGCGAAGTACAATTTCCTATATTGTAAGTTTTCAGAGGAAATTAGAGCAACACTCAGAACGAACATGGCTCATTCTCTGAAGAATCATGGATCATTTACAGAATGAGTCCAGCTGTTTAGAACTTCTGTTGCACTCCTAAGCAGACACTGAAGATTAAGTTAGAATTGTATTTCTGGAGAACGGATCGCAATTAGGGCTAACACATTCAAAAACAATACAGCTTTGAGGATGTGTTAGATGATTAATTATAGAGCAAATGTTTTCTGTATGTTTTTTTTTTTAAATGCAGGTTATCATAGAAGGAAGAAGCATATGAAAGAACAGATGAGAAACTGCCATGAACCAGAAAGAGAATAATTTATTTATCTCTGTATTGAATTAGAGCTGATGACCTTGAGAAGGTGGTAAAAATCAATTTTCCAAATGAAGTATTTTTATAAAGGGCAGTATCGGAGTGGCCATGAGATACGCTTTTTATTTCCATTTATTGTATGATATTTAATAGCTTAAACCAAGGGATACTTCAGGGGACTGCTTTCAATGTAATATTGAACTTGGCTTTGAGTAACTTTACAGCTAATAAATATATGTCTTACTTGAGGTACAAATGGCCAGGATCAAGTTGCCTTATTTTGGACACATTAGAAATCTATAATGCTGGGAAAGATAGAAGAAAATAGAAGATGGGGATAGCCAACAGCAAGGTGGATGGACTCAGTTACAGAAGCAATGTGTGCACTATTGGGAAACCTAAAGGGTCAGATTGGGGATAGATGATTCTGGAGAAGATCTCTTTATAAGGTAGTTAAGAGTCAACATATCATCGATCACATCATCAAATGGAGCATGACTCCTACTGACCATAGCAATGGCACTTAGACTTATATACCGCTTCACAGTGCTTTACAGCCCTCTCTAAGCAGTTTACAAAGTTAGCATATTGCCACCAACAATCTGGGTCCTTGTTTTACCCACCTTAGAAGGATGAAAAGCTGAGTCAACCTTGAACTGGTGAGGATTGAACTCCTGGCAACAAACTGAATTAGCCTGCAATACTGCATTCTAAACACTGTGCCACTATTGCTCATATTAAACTATATTAAACACATCCATATTAGGGTTTTTTTGGAAACGCTATAGATTAATTTGCATTTCCTTTTATCTAGGATGTTTTATTGTTGTTATTGTGGGTTTTTTTTTGTTCACTGCTAGTTTATAATGTCTAACTTTTAGAGTCCAGACAATGCCAACCATTTTTTACCATCAAATGAGACTTCTAAACTAAGACAGAATAGTTGCGATGTTGTTGTTTTCTCAGATTATAACTTCCGATTTACAGAAAAAGATACTTTTAAAAATGGGTATAGTTCATAATAGTATACATACATATAGGAAAATAATAAAATGTGTGTGTGTGTGTGTATGTGAATGTGTGACTTGAGGGAAGCAAGCTTGGGTTTACCTTGTAAAGTCATTAAGGTACCATAGTTCGCTTTGTCAAAATTTCTTAGCATTCATCCAGCACATGCTGAGCTGAAAGCCTTTTAAGCACTTCCTGTAGTTAACTGGAAACCTCTTCCAGTTATTGCAATTGCCAAAAGAAGCAGTTCAAACTGATAAAGCAAGGCAGCACAACTACTTTGCCTCTAGAAGTAAAGGGCTTATTTATTTGAATCGTCAAACTTTCTTAATATATCTCAACATTGCCGTAGAAAATATCTCATCTTCATAGTGGGTGTCAGTCTGCTGCATGAATGGATTGGAGGGGTTTGAAATGGCTAATGTTGCAGCTGCGGTCTGGCTTCTGGTCCTTGGTCGTGCTTTATGATCAGTGTGGGTTTGGGTCTGCTTTCTGGGTGGATGTGCGGTGGTGACATCCTGTGTGGACCTTGTGAGTGTGGGTCTGGTGTCATTCCTGGGTGTAGGAAGATGTGAAGATGTAGCACGACCACAAAGCCAAACAACAGCTATGCAGGTCACCAGCTCAAATCCCCCTGCAGCACAGACTAGACTGAGCACAACCAAGCCCACACCAACACAGGACACACCCCCAGCCAATCAGAGCACAGAAAAACCCCCATCCAATCAGAGCACAGCCAAGCTCCCACCCAATCAGTTCAAACCCCCACTAGCAGTTAAAAGGAAGAAACAGCTGCGATCACACATTGCTCCCAGAAGCACGAAGCTGAAGCCTGAAGATGACGAATGAGACTTCGTCGAAACGTCGCCAAGACACTTTTAATTTTACACGGGAGAAAACCCGAACAACCAAAGACCTTCATACAAACACCCGTGAAAACCTCAGAAAACATATATATATATTCTCTCTCTCGCTCTCTCCCTCCCTCCCCCTCTCCCCCTCCCTCCTGTGCTTTCTCCCTCCCTCCTGTGTTCTCTCTCCCCCTCCCTCCCCCTCCCTCCCTCCTCCCTCTCTCTCTCTCCCTCCCTCTCTCCCTCCCTCCTGTGCTTTCTCCCTCCCTCCTGTGTTCTCTCTCCCTCCCTCCCTCTCTCTCTCTCTCTCTCTCTCTCTCTCTCTCTCTCTCTCTCTCTCCATGATACTACTTTTAGGAATATTTGTATCTATAAAAAGATAAATTCACAATTCAAACTTTATATTTACAGATCTGGGTCCAATGTATTCTATTCCTATCTTTCAAGTATAAAATTAAAATTTCATATCAAATATATTACTTTTCTTCTGCATCAAAGGTTTATATTTTTTTTCCATATAGAAACATCTCTTTCCCCAAAAGGTTGTGTGTGTGCATGTATGTGCACATACACACTTCTAGGCATGCCTGTTTCTGATCACTATGTCCATTGCTAGGCCTCATTTTCGCATTGATTGAGTTTTATTGCATTGTCATGCCTCCATCCTTCCACTTAATTTTCTAACCCAGGACTGACAATGTGATAAGGCTCAAATTACTCCAAAACCTTAGAATCCTTTTGCCAGCCAAAGAGCACAGAAACCCAACCTTACTGTTCTGGAGAAGGAAAAGGCTGTAATAGTGCAGTTAGTAACCAGATGCTTGCAACTTGGAGAATTGGGATTCACTGCTGAATACTATGACGGCTGGCAGAAGGCAAGAGAGGAAGGAGACTCACACCGAGGAAAAAAAATTGGGGAGTGAAACTGAGTGGAAAAGTCAGAAGACAGACACATTCTTTCCACCTCCTCTTGACAACCATCCCTGGCCTACACATGTATGACTAGTGAGGGCAAAAGAAAAATAACAAGACAGAGATTGTCTATAATTGTACTCCAGATACCAAGGAAGAAAGCCATCCTCTGAGACTAGAGTAATTGTTTGCTTACTGCTTAAGGTGCAAGAGAGAGTGTCATCCACTGTGACTGGAATGGAAAAAATGAGAAGGCTGCTGGTTTGCTACTGCTGCTGTTGCTAAAAGGCCCGCACGATCAAAATGCGGCTGCTAAACAAATCATGCTATTTTTTTTTTAATTTCTAGCAGCATAATAGTTTGGGGTTTGCTACTGCTCAGTTAATTTCATCCAGATTTTTAATACCCAGGCTGCAGGATTCATGGACAATTGCATAGCTAGGAAATCCAGCTCTAGAGTGCTAGATACCAACAGCTGCATTTCTTCATAAAATAGTATCAGAGTGGGATTGTGTAATTCTTGACGGGCTGGTTAGTCAAAATACTGGTGTGAACATTATGGAAACATTTGATAGCATTAGCAGATGTCACTTTTCCCTTTAGTAATAACTGGACATTATAGGTTATCATTATTAATATGTTGTTATCACTCAAGTGGCCCTGGATAGAGGACGTATTTCTGCTGTTCTTATGGGGTTTTTGGGGGGGAGGGGGGACTTGCAATAAGTTTGATTACTTCTGTTTCCAACCATCTCTCCTTCCTAGTTGACTTTTTAGAATAGTGGTGCAATTAAGGTTGGGTTATAGGAACACATGCAGTGGTGAAATTCAATTTTTTGTACTACTGGTTCTGTGGGCGTGGCTTGGTGGGCGTGGTGTGGCTTGGTAGGTGTGGCAGGGGAAGGATACTGCAAAATCCCCATTCCCACCCCACTCCAGGGGAAGGATACTGCAAAATCCCCATTCCCACCCCACCCTGAGGCCATCCAGAGGCCATGCCGGTTCTCTGAACTACTCAAAATTTCCATTGCTGGTTCTCCAGAACCTGTCAGAACCTGCTGGATTTCACCCCTGAACATATGTAACCTTTTGAGTTGTCTTTTGGACATTTTGAGAGTGCAGGCCAAATAAATTAGATTGTGTGAGTTTGTGTGCGTGTGTGTGTGTATGAATTGGCCTGCATTTTGGCAGAATTTAAAGGGGCAATTGGTGACTTAAACCTTTGGTTTAACAAAAACCAAAAACATGGTCAAATTCTCGGTACAGTCCATGGAAATTGCACACTCCTGTCCTGGGATAGTCTTTCTTAAACTTTTTTTCTCTCAAGAGACTCTTCCAATTAAAAAATAATAATATTATGGAGGACCCCCCACCTCCAAAAGTTTTTGATTTCATGGGTTACATTTATCAATGTTGACGATATTAAAATTTAACATTGATAAACTCTTAACATTGATGCAATAAAATATTTATTGAAACATGTAAAAATAACAATATTAAATAGATTAGATATTTTTTATGAAAAAATCTGTATGATTAATAAATAAAAAAAATAAGAAGACATTGTTTTAAATTTTTGCAAATATATTTAATATCTGGGAAATAATTTGATTTATGGACCCATGAAAAGGTCTTGTGGTATTGTTACTGGTCCTCAGACTACTCTTTAGGAAATACTTTTATCCACTAAATCAAATCCTCTAGAGCCGTGATGGCAAACCTATGGCACCCGTAACCAAAGTGGTACGCGGAGCCATGTTGCCTGCCATGCTCGGCGTCGCCTGTTCCCCTTCCAGGTTTCTTGCGTGCATGCGCACCCGATGATCAGCTGGCCTTTTTGCATGCAGCACTGCTGGAAACTGGAAGAGCTGGTCTTCCATTTTCCTGTGTGAGCATGAGCTTCAGCCAGTTGATCATCGCGCGTGCATGCGTACCAGAAGCCCAGAAGAATAGCTGGCTGAAACTGGAAGTTCAGTAGCTGAAACTGGAAGTTCATTTTTGGGCATGCACATGCGCCCTGGGCAGCTCCTCTGGGTTGTGGCCCAGAAGTACACGTGCGTGTGTGCTCCCTTTTTGGCACTCAGTGCCAAAAAGGTTTTTCATCACTGCTCTAGAGGCACAAGACCATTCAGTGCACTCATACAAAATACCAGACTCATGTGTACCAGTGTCCCAGCCCAAAAAGGTTGTTATACAGTTTCTCTGAATTTGGAAGCAATGAACACATCAATGTGAGTGCTTAAGGTAGCATATGAAAATAATAATGTAACATGAGATAGTAATCAAAGTATATTTAAGAATTTAAGAAAGTGACTTTATGTTGTTTTTCCAGAAAGAGAAACTCAAGAAGATGACAATAGGTGGACCCCTTGAAAGCCATCAATATGCAGCAGCCTCCCAATACCTGCACTAAAGGTAAACCTGATGGGGGTTTCTGATTACCTTACATATATTCTAAATCACCATGAAATATGTTTTTGATGGTCTTATTTCACTGGAGTTTGTCGAGGACAAGTCTATTCTATCTCATGCTTGGAATGCTCCGTCTATCCCTGCCAAGAATGAGATCTTAATTGTACTGGTTAAGGAGTCTTTGTTTATACCAGATGGTAATGAGATCATCTCCAGGATAAAGGATATCTGTTTTCCAAGGTCTTTGACTGACAATGAGAAATATCGTCTCACTCTCCACAAGTGTCCCACCAAGAATGGAACAAAATAAAGTATACCCAAGAATAACCTTTTAGTGACCAAAAAAATGATTGTTTAATTCTATATTATGCATTCAACCATTCATGGGAAAATAAAGTTCTAGCTTCCTTGCACCTAACAAAAGGTCCTCTTAGTCGATCTTCAGAGGATAATTAGAACTGCAGAAAAAACAATTGCTACCAACCTGTCTTCCATTGAGGACCTGTATACTGCAGGAGTCAAAAAGAGGGCTGTGAAAATATTTACAGACTTCTCACATCCTGGACATAAATTGTTTCAACTCCTACCCTTAAAATAACACTATAGAGCACTGCACAAACAGTTCCCCCCCCCGAATGCCATCACTCTGCTAAACAAATCATTCCCTCAACACTGTCAAACTATTTATTAAGACTGCATTACTATTAGTCTTCTCATTGTTCCTATCACCCATCTCCTCCCACTTATGACTGCATGACTGTAACTCGTTGCTTGTATCCTTATAATTTGTATTGATTGTTTCCTGATTACTTATTTGTACCCTATGACTATCATTAAGTGTTGTACCTTATGATTCTTGATGAATGAATCTTGTCTTTTTATGTACACCAAAAGCATATGCACCAAAGACAAATTCCTTGTGTGTCCAATTGCACTTGGCCAATAAAGAATTCTATTCTATTCTATTCTATTCTATTCTATTCTATTCTATTCTATTCTATTCTATTCTATTCTATTCTATTCTATTCCTCTAAACACTAATAGCCATTAGTGTTATTCAATAATTCAATAAGTGAAACTTCTGTCTCAAAGGAGGCCTTATGAAATTCAGCATCTCACATATCAATTCACTCCTGTCTTAGCCATGTCAAGATTAGGTAGTCAGGGGTCATGTTTAATACAACAGTCTTTTTATAGGTAGGTGTGATCTACACCAGGGGTCTCCAACCTTGGCAACTTTAAGATTTGTGGACTTTAACTCCCAGAATTCCTCAGCCAGCTTTGCTGCCAAGGTTGGAGACCTCTGATCTACACTGTACAGTGTAAGGAGTATAACAGCCACAATGTAGGGCAAGCAGAGAGCTAGTAGAGCACATCCATGATCAGCAACTAGCAATCAGAAAACATAATGACAACTCCTTAATGTCACATCACATAATCAAGCTCAACCACAGTATTAATTGGAAAATGGTGCACGCAATTTTTCTTTTTCCTCTTCCTTCCTTGATGCTATATTGGATTCTAGAGATATTTGCGGTATTCATGATATTCATGATGGTATTCAGTGCAATCCTTTCTGCAGTTTGGCAATAATTACAATGAGCCCCAGAGAGTTAGCCAGTGAGGCAAGAGAGGCAGCAGCAGAGGAATGCTGTGACAGAAGATTGTGAATCATTCACATGGGTAGATCAGTGCAGAGGGAGACTGGAAGGAATTCTGGTCTGAGAGGAGGAGATAACGAGATCATTGTCACTATCTCTCATTGGGTCACAGTTTCTATCTCTGAGACTCTGAAAGATCAATTAATCAGCTTACTGATGTGCAGGTCAGCTCAGTAGCACATCTTGGAACTGGTGAAGGCATATGCTTTGCCTACTACCTGACATCACTGGATTGCAGTAGTCTCTTCATCAGTCATCCACATTTTTGCTTGAGCTTAGGAAGGGGAGTCTCCGTATGTATAATTGGATGTATGAGTTGCCCTTCAGATAAGGCCCAGAACTGTGAAGACAGAAAGAATGAATTATGGAAGGAAGAGCCAACACAATCCCTTTCCCTATTCATGTGTTCGACATTTATGCAGTGGGTGTAGTTGAACACCCTCCTTTGTAAATCTAAATTAGCACCTTGGAAGAAAAGCATACTACTATAGAAATGAACCCATACATGATTGCATTCCTCTGACTGCAACACACCAGACAGTGGAAGCTGGGGCTGGGTGTGTGTGTGTGTGTGGAAAGAGGAAGAACTGTTTACACTTTGCCAATAAAGCCTCTATAGTCTGTAATGCACTGTATAACAACTTCCTCTTAACAAAGCAGATGTGATACCCAGCGTGGAAAAGAGGTACAATTAAGGTACAATTAAACAGGCACAAAAGAATATGAATTATATACTGAAAAAAGCCCATCGAATGCATTTAGGAACAGGCAATGTAGCATATTCATAGGGTTAAGTAGAACATACTTGTATACTCTCATGAAAAGATGATCTATGCATTTCAGCCTCTATCAGGCAGCCCACTTTGTATTGTATTCAAAGGATTAATAAAGATACACGTCTTTTGCTAAATACTCCAAAGAGTCTTTGTATAAGAAGAATTTATCCAGATGATGGCAGGGTCTGATGTAAGAAAAACGTTTGATGATAGCTTGTAATATATCTGTTAATTCCATGTGTTCTTCTCATCAAAGAAAGCGGACAAAGTCACCTTTTGTCTATGAAATTAGCTGTTGGCAGGAAACTGCTGCAGAAAGATTCGGCCTTCTCTATTACAGTTAGAACTTCCTGACAATTGCAGAATAATAGGGAGTAAACATCAAGTTTAAGTACTCTGCAAAATGTTGTTCATTGATTTTTCCCCCCTCTGAGCATAAACCTTGAAGATTCAATAACAGTTCAAAGGGCTGAACATCTAAGAATTAAGTACACTCATAATTACGCCTGGCAGGGGTGTGAAAAAAGTCATGCTGCTTCTCCTGAAGTGGATATTAACCTCCTACCTTTTCTTTATTTTATTTTTCCAACTATATTAAAGCCATTGGTTTGGGGGTCATATGTATATATGTATGCATGCATGTATGTATGTATATGTATAAGTGTGTGTGTGTGTGTGTGTGTGTGTGCGTGCATGTGTGTGTGTGTGTGTGTGTGTGTGTGTGTGTTTATTCTGGATTCAAAATATAATCCCTGGATCTGTTGTAGATCAAACCACCTGCCAAATTGGGACCTGAGGTATTATCATATTTTTCTTTTCTTTTCTTTTCTTTTCTTTTCTTTTTTTTTCTTTTCTTTTCTTTTCTTTTTTCTTTTTCTTTTTTCTTTTTGTTGTTGCCAGAAGTAATTGTTATTTGCTTTGTTGCTTTTTCTTAAACAAGAAGAAAGACAAATCTGGCAGCAAAGAAGGGAAATTTGACCATAAGACAGTTTTTTCCCAAATGCCATCACTCTGCTTAACAACTAATTCCTACAACACTGTCAAATAATTTACTAAGACTGTATTACTATTCTTCTTCTCTTCCTGACTAGTATTTATCTCTTCCCGCTTATTACTATAACCATGTCGCTTGTATCTTTCAATTTATATTATTTTTATTTGTTTCCTAGTACAATTTGAGAGCTTATTTGACTATTTGACTATCATTAAGTTTTGTATCTTTTTATTCTTGATGAATATATTTTATTCTCCTAATGTACACTGAAAGCATATACACCAAAGACCATTTCCTTGTGTGTCCAATCACACTTCGCCAATAAAGAATTCTATTCTATTCTATTCTATTCTATTCTATTCTATTCTATTCTATTCTATTCTATTCTATTCTATAATGTTTATAGTACTTGCCATGACTTAGCAAAAGATTCCTGCCATAACTGTTATAGGCCAGCATTGTTATTGTCGTATAATAAGTCATAGAATCACAGATTTGGAATAGACAACTAAGGGTACAAATTATAGCAATCTTGGCAGAGGACTCTCTTGTTTAAATATATCCAGAGGAGCTCACCATCTCTCTGTATAATTGGAATAATAGAAAGTTCTTTGACTGAGGATTTCCTCCCCAATAATCATTTTGGATTCCATCTTCCTATAAACTGATCCATTGTATTGTGTTCTGCCCTCTGGAACCATGGAGGGAAAGTCTTAATGTTTTGATGAACTTGAAGAGTACTATCACATTCTCCTTCTGTATTTAGTACTCCCCTTTTCAATATTAAACATATTGAATCTCTCTTTGCAGGATTTACCTTCTATTTCCTTGATCATCTTCCTTTCTCTTCTTTGAACATGTTCCAGTTTGCCTGAATCCTTCCGCTCATGGACATGCAACATCATATGATCGTGTGGTGATCAAAAGCCATGGAATACTAACAAGCAGCCATTGTACAGAGCCTACATTTTAGATGTTGTGAAAATGGGAATTTGAACAGAAAAAAAGAACCTCTCTTATTTAGCAAAAAAAAAAGTCAGTTTTTTGACGCAGAGAAGAAAATGATAGTAAATTTGATGATAATATTCATCCTACTATGGATCTGTTCACTTCCCAGCAGGCTCCTCTGATAGGATTCTTCTGCATTCTTAGTAGCAAGATTTGAATATTTACTTCCAATACACAGTAGTTTCAGTAAAGTGTTAGTGATACTGATGAAACATGATTTTTAAATGAGAAAAAACAAGGTGTGGAAATATAAACCAATTTAAAACATTATTATTAACGAAGAATGGACACCTAAAGACATTTAAAATTATTAACTTTCTTACCTCAGTTTAACCTAAGTCTTTTGAGAGTACCGTGATTTTGATTCAAAACCTAATTTAAAAGTATCTCAGCTAAGTCAGAGCTTTATAGACTGATGACCTGAGGCTGCATGTGGCCCTGACAGTCTTGGGTGAAGATTCTCCAAAATGTGGCTGCCAATTTGCAATGTTTAACTTGATAAATCTTGACAGAGAACAACTTCTCAGATTAAGAACAGCTTGCTTTAAGGATGAAAGATAACGAGCCTATTGTAGCACAATTTAAATGAAATACATAATAGCTCAAGTTCATTACATAATATTTATACAGTATTATGCAATGTTTACATGTCAATTCAATTTTAAAGGCAGATCCAGAAACTACATATGTATTAAATTCTAAATTCTGTAATTCTATTCTATTCTGTTCTGTTCTGTTCTGTTCTGTTCTGTTCTGTTCTGTTCTATGCTATTCTACGCTACTCTAGACAACAAATTTTCATTAGATTTAAAAATAAAGCAAAAAAAAACAACTTTATTATCAGGGCACAATTCTTACATTTCTGAGAATGATCATCAGCCCATATAAAAGTGTAGACCTTTGTTTTAAAAATTGTTCAGCACTATGGTATGAAATGTCTAATCACCTTGATCATTGGCTATATATTAAAGGTGCACAAATGCTGAGTAGATTTGATAGGGACTAGTTCAAATTTCTAAATCAAACCAGCTATCTCCAAATTGAGTTCCTTAATATTCCACACTGATTCTTTTGTAGTCCTGTAAAACCAATGAAATTCATGTTGATCAAGGTTATAGGCAGAATGCTTGACTAAGCTGTATTTTATCACCTTCATATGAACATACACAGTGAAGATTGTAAAACAGAAATAATTTATTTTCTAATTAAATTGGAACAAAGCATGTTGATGTATTTCAGTTAGGAGTGAAAGAAATAATTAATAGCTTTTAACTAAATTCCAGGAACACACTAATTATCAGCACAGCATCCAGGCAGGGCACGAATTGGATTTAGTCCACATTAATAGGGACAGCATTTTGTTTTCTTCATTTATTTCCTTTAAAAAATTATTTTTATTATTAAAAGATTTTTAATTACAATAGTAAAAGATAATACAAACTAAAAAAAGAGTAAAAGAATAAAAGAAATGATAAAAAAAGAAAATGATTTTCCATCCTTATGACAAATATAAACGATTTCACTCTTTTTTCAATTCCTTTTAATTAACAGATATAAAACTCTTCATCTCATAATTCAGCTCTTAACTGTGGGTGCATCCAATAATCAATGGTCTTTCCAATCTAGAAGGCAGCAAAAAGTCCAAACAGAGCCTGAAAATAGAACATAAATTAACAAATGTAAAATTTACTATTCCATATCTTAACAGCGGAGTAAGATGCCTCAGTGATTAAAGATGCTGAGCTTGTTAGCTGGAAAGTTGTCTATCCAGATTCGAGACCTGAGAGCCACTGGACGGGTGAGCTCCTGTTATCTGTCCCAGCTCTTGCCAACCTAGCAGTTGGAAAGCAAACAAATGTAAGTAGATTAATAGATAACATTTTCATGGGAAGGTAACACCATTCCATGTGCCTTGGCGTATATCAGGGGTGTCCAAACTTGGAAACTTTAAGACTTGTGGACTTCAACTCCCAATTCTGGGAATTATAATCATGCTCGCCACATGACCACAGAAGTATCTTTGGACAATGCTGGCTCCCTCAGCTAAAAAATGAAGATGAGCATCACTCCCTAGAGTTAGACACATCTGGATAGGGGAAACCTTTGCTTTTATCTTAACTATAAGCAAGCCTACAAAGTGGTCCAGTAACCTAGTATGAACAAAAGACTGAAATTTAATTGACAAAGAGGAACAGTTTCTCCTTTAAATAAAAGAATTTCACAAAGATTTCTTACTTTAAGTGAAAGGACAATTAGATACAAAGCCAATCTAGATACTGTTAGATTAAAACAATAAAATGACTTGCAGGAAAAGAGGCTAACATGACTATCATGTTAACTGTAAAGAAATACAACACAATATTATTCCAGTCTAGATTGGAATAAATGACAGTGAGTTCAAAAAGAACTACCCAAAATAACTACATACAGTATCCCATTTTAGCTCTGATTGAACAAACCAATATTATGTTCCTTGTTTTCATGTAAAACATTCTTATCTTTTAATCTATTAGGATGATATTGATCCTTGCTTCAAATTCTTCAAAACTTTAAGGAGCCTCTTATTCCAATTGCTCTCTAGGATTGGCATTTTTATTTTCTTTTTTAATCTTCTCAACCTACATCTGATTTTTTTTTTAAAAAACAAGTCTAATGATTTTTGTTTGTGTTGTTCTCAAGATAGATTTTGTTTCAAATATAGATTTTGTTCAATTCTTTTGTTGCAATTCTTTTTCTGTAACATTGGGAACAGACTATTCCTAAGAACTCATAACAAAACTAACATTAATGAGCCACGGTGGCGCAGTGGTTAGAGTGCAGTATTGCAGGCTTCTTCTGCTGACTTCTGGCTGACTGCAATTTGGCAGTTCAAATCTCACCAGGCTCAAGGTTGACTCAGCCTTCCATCCTTCCAAGGTGGGTAAAATGAGGAACCAAATTGTTGGGGGAAATATGCTGACTGTGAAAAACCACTTAGAGAGGGCTATAAAGCACTGTAAAGCAGTATATAAGTCTAAGTGCTATTGCTATTATAGATTTAAGGTTCTGATGACGGTCCTCAAAAATGTTGTTGAATAGCATTATACATTGCTTATCTAGTTTGCATCTTCAATATCAAAAATCATTTTTGTTTCCTATAAAATGCATTTGTTTAAAATTAATTTTAAAGTTTCAATATTCAAAGTCAAATATTCCAACATTTTTCTGAGCCCTTAGTCTGTTTAAAACTTTCTGCAATCAAAAGTTTGTTTTGTTTTATTTTTTGCTCTTTATTTTAAATTCTTAAAACTGAATATTAATCATTGAGGGTTGAAGGCACTCACCATTTCCAGCCTTGTCCTTTTTTTGAAGGTGCCTAACATCTTTGAAGCAATTAATAGGCAATTTCTGAATGTGATTAGCAAAGGAAGTGCAAATTACTGTCCTTTGAAAAGACAGGCTGTCTCGCCCTCTGGAGACCATTATTTCCTTGTGAGGAGCAACTGTATGGTCTTCTTAAAACCCCTTGAGATCTGACTATTTTCCCAAGCATGGGAATTGGGAGATTAGTTGAACCAAAGTTGGTTGGTTTCCTTAACTGCAATAGTAAATTTGTCTCTGTCTTTAGTTATTGTTTAGTTTGTATAAGGGACTCAGATATATGAAAAGTCACTTACTTTCCTTCCATAAAAGGGTTCAAAGCAGAGCTTTTCTATGGTAGAAAGAGCTTTAAACTAGTTTGAATCTTAATAGTTCTCATTTGACAGTTAAAAGATTTATTTTGTCTTACTGATAATGATGGTTAGAAGGCACAATGGTTAAGCTGAGCTGGAAAGCTGAACTGCAGGGTCGAGATCTGAGTGCCATGCGATGAGGTGAGTTCCCGTTCTTGCCCCAGCTCCTGGCCACCTAGCAGTTCAAAAGCATGAAAATGTGAGTAGATAAATAGCTACCATTTTGGTGGGAAGGTAACAGCATTCTGTGTTTTGCCGCATGCTCTGCACTGTGGCATGATGCCATGCTGGCCACATTGCCATGGGAATATCTTCGGGCAATGCTCTCTCCCTCAACAAAGATAAGCATTGCCTCCAAGAGTCAGACATGACTGGATAAGGGAAACCTTTGCCTTTTTATAATAATGGTTAAGTAAGTTACTGAATTTTAAATTCCCCATCTTTTAACATTTTGAATTTAATTTGTTCTGTTTAACATTGCACTACTGATATATTTTTTTTGTCTGTGTTGATATTTCCAACAATCTTGGGAGTTTTTATTAAAAACAAGAGATGGTTTTGAACAACCACGACAACAACAGAAGTTTCCAAACAAAGGTTATTCTCTTCCACAATGCTTCCTAACTATTTAAAATGGCAGTTTTTAACATTTAAATCAGATAGCCTTCCTTTGCAGATAGCTTTACATCTGTAAAGAAATGAAGACAGTACATTTTCCAGAGTGTGAAAGCTAATGGTAATAAATTGTACATTGGTGAAAAAGCTAGCAAGTCAGTCTTACATCATATCCCTACCATTTCGTATCAGTTATCTCAACACCGTCCTTCCTTTAATTGTAAGAAACTTTTAACTAAAGTAATCTGTGCCAAAAGGACTATTAAACATGTGCATCTGACAGAACTAGAGAATAATTGAAGGTTTTCTCCTATTGAACATTATTTGATAGAAATATATGGGAGTTTTATGCTTTTTTTCCTGAGACCTAATGGGACAGATACATTTATTTTTTGTGAATGATGCTTTTAAAATGGCAAACTAGATTGTACAGTATTCCAGCTAAGCATAAGGGTAAAAAAAAAAACTTTAGCGAAACTAAAAAGCTCTCCGCTAGCTATATTGCAGGCCTAGCCTAAAGAGAATAAATAGCCTAAAGAGAATAAATAGTTCCTGCAACATTGGAGTAGTTTGAAAACCAAAGCAAGTAAAGAAAATTGGAGTGACAATTCAAGTCATCTGTATTCTATGAACAAAGGATTTAAAAAAAAGCTGGATGGTTCTATAGATTTATAAAATGAAATAAGTTATGACTTCAACTATATTGATTGTAAAATTTCATTCTTAGCCGTGGACTTATTTTTCTTGGTGACCTATAACATTGGCTGTCCACTGAAAATTAAAGAACTGAGATGCATGCTATTTCATCTGAGCACACTTCGCAGCCGAACTGGCATGCATTCTGGAAGCTGCGGTTGTGATTCTTTGTTGATCCAATGGGTCACCTTTGCTTTAGCTACATTGGTTTGGTTACTTTAGTTAATCCTATCACATCAATCTAGAGAAACGTTAATTTATATTTCAGAGTATATAACACTGTCTGAAGTATCTCAACAAATTAGATTAAATATGGGCTCTGCCAAGTATATAAAACAGATCTAAGAGATCAGAAAGAATGGGATAATAGTCTTGAAAAAGAAGAGAAAGTCAACTGTTTCAGTTCGATTTCTGAAATGGAAGATGGAAGATGGGCTATGCTAGTAAACTCTGGAAGTAAAATGCAGGAAGACCATCTATGCCAGCTTCTGTGGTCTCTGGGATTGGCTCTTTGACTCGTGATGCAAATAAAGCTAGGAAATCTATAAGAAGCATTATTTTTAATTCTTCTGTATTCTTTCAGATGTTATCTGGGAATATATTAATAAAACAAATGCAATTGATGGGTATGCTTTGAAGCTCAAGTGTTGATTTTAGTCCTCATATAACTCTATAAATTTTTATTCTTACACCTTGGGTGAAACAGAAAAGTTTCCAACTGATATTGAAGTGATAGCCACTGGAAGCAATTATAGTTTTAAAAAAAAAAGACTTCCAATTTAGAACAAAAAGGTTAACACTTATTTCCAGAAACTGATGACATTGTTTGCTATAAAATTCTAATCTGGCCTTTTCAAAATAGCCAAAAACTCCTGGTAATCAGAAAATAGAGGTAGCATATAGCCAACCAGGAAAAATCTATACTTCAGATTTGTGCTTTGAGGTTTCTGTTGACTTTGTTCACTACATTCTTGTGTTTTCAGGATGATGACAATTATTTATTATTGTCATTATAGATTTCATAATGGAAGTGTATTCTCTAAAATCAAAGTTACCAAATCCTTGATTTTCTTATGAATTTGACCCGCCTTTGTGATTCAATCTCAAAGCCTGGATGGGAATTATATTTAGCATCCATTACATTTAAACTTTGAATCAATATTTAAACCCCAGCAACGTCAGGAAGAAGGAGTATGAGAAGGTGGAGAAGTACCAGAGTCTGAAGGATGAACTGGAGAGGAAGCAGAAAGTAAACTGGTCCTAGTGGTAGTAGGAGCACGTCAGAGGTGGGTTTCAGCAGGTTCTGACCAGTTCTGGAGAACCAGTTGTTAACTTTCTGAACAGTTTGGCAAACTGGTTGTTAGAAGAAATCATTAGGGTAGAGAACCAGTAAATACCACCTCTGACTGGCCCCGTCCGCATCTATTTTCTGCTTCCCGAGTCCCAGCTGATCAGGAGGAAATGGGGATTTTGCAGTATCCTTCCCCTGCCATGTTCACCAAGCCACACCCACCAAGCACAGAACCGGTAGCAAAAAAAATTGAATCCCACCAATGGTGGGCACTTGGACTGTGACTTCTAAGCTGGGAGAATGTCTCCAACAGTTCCCAGGAATGACCTCAGAGCTCTATGTCCAAAAGAGTGCAGTGCTAGGAAAGCTAAGATATTGTGTAGAACTCTCAAACTCCCAGGCCTCTGATAGAGGACCTGAGATAGAAGAAGGCACATACCAGTCCAAAGGGAATATTTTTTAATGGTACATAAATGTTTTATTTTTATTTTTATTTATTTTTATTTTTTCTTTTGTATATTATCCTTTGTATTAATTTATAATATAAAAAACAAAAACACAAAAGCAAATAGTAGAAAAAATAGCGGCGGAAAAAGGGAAGAGAAAAGTGTAGAAAAGAAGTCCCAAAGGTATTTTTTCAGGAGGCAACTGGACTGAGAATCTGTACAGACTTGAAGAAAAGAAGGGAAAAAGAAAGAAAAGGCATGGACTTCTGACTCCCTTTGATGCAGTAGAATAAGATAGTAACATCAAATCTCTACTTTTTACTTTTACATAACAGTACAACTAGCCATTTCTGTAACAATAAATCTATCTAATCAGTAAAACCCAAAATCAAAGTTTCATTTTCCCCCCCACCTAAAGCACAAAGTCCAGAAGCGGTTTCCAAGAAGAGACAAAGTAATTTTTAAATTAAGTTTAATAATATTTTTAATTATTTTAATATTATTATTATTAAAGCAGTCAATTTAGCCATCTCTGATAACTCCATCAGCTTTTGTAACAATTCATCCATTGTGGGAATTGAAATGTCCTTCCATTTTTGTGCATGGAATAATCTTGATGCAGTCGACATATATAACATCAGAGTTCTAATTTTTTTTTCTCCCAAGTTCAGATGTAATAGGTTGTGGGAATAGTCTTGAGAGACAGGACAAAAAGCCATAACATAAACAATGGTCTGATAAAACCTGAGCTCTAAGCAGGAATGGGGATATAGGAAACGTTTCAGAAGGGACTCTAACTCCTTCTATGGAGACAAAAGGTGAGCTTTCAGAAGTGTACAGAAATGAATTGAATGCTGTTTCTTCCATCATTAAGAATTGCATCCAGAGCAACAACCTCATGTTTTATTTTTCCTCTGCCTTTCACAATATGTTGCAAAATATATAAACAAACAAAAAATAAATTTAAATGAATAAATAAAAATAAAGTACCTGTTTTTATTATTCCATCAACCATTGTGCTAGTTTGGCAGTTCCCCTGTCAAAGGCACTTCAAAATAATGCACAAGAAAACAATAATAAAAATACAAGCATAAAAATACTTTAAAATGTGGGAAGTGATACCTGGAAATATTTAAAACATTAAAGAAAGTAGGATTCACCATTTATTTCAAATATAAAAACATTAACTTATATGCAAAGAGGAGGCCTAAATGAGCTAAATCTTTAAGCAGCATGTAAAACACATTTATAAACACTTTTGAAAGAGTGAAGATGTTCAGAAACAATATGTTTATTACAATACATTAACTAATAATATAGTGGAACGTGGGACAGGGAGATGTTGTTTGATGGTCTTAAAGATATTATCACAGGATGTAAGCTGTTCCAAATAAAGCTGCCTTTTGCAATTGATTGAGGGTGTTTTTGTCAATGCCGATGATATTCAAGTGATGCTTCAGTTGTTTTGCAATTGCACTACTGCTGGTGATTGCTTTCTTTTGCCAAGGTTGTTCTACTTTTATTTGCAGTCTTTGTATTTTGTGATTTTTACCAGGGTTTTTTCTCCCCCTATTCTTCTGTTTCCAGGTATTAAAAATGTCCACTATCTGACCATTTTTATCTTTCTTATTTGATGGAAGTCCTAAATCTGGAGTGCTGGGTGATAGATGCTTGTCTGCTAGAATTCTAAAGTCCCAGAGTACTGTTGCTTCTTCATTTTTCTATCTCTTTGTTTATTTTGTGGTCCCACCAGTTGTTTCATGAGACAAATGGTATTTCTTGCAGATATTCTAATACACCACCGTTGCTACTTTGTCATGCTGTTGTTATTATTATGATGGTGTATGTCATCAGAGTTAGATTTAAGAGAACTGGTAGAATCTACAGTCTGGAGGGACAGCCAGTTGTCTGTCAAAAATCAATGAAAATAATTCAGACATTGGTAACAGATGGAGGAGTTAATAAATCTGAGCAATGAAATATGAATCTTATTGCTAAGTAGCTACAGCTGGTATGTCTAACTTGTAAATACTTGCCCTTAGGACATTGTTGCTTTGTGCTTTAATGCATCTTTAACAGCTCTTTAACTACATCATACCAAAGTACAAATGCTAGCTTTAAAGTGGCATTGATTGGGAGAGACCTCTATTAATACCGTTTTGTATGCCAGAGTAAGTTAAATAAATAAATATTACGGGTTTGCTCATTCCTTTTCAGTCCATTCTTGTCTGAGGTGAAGAGTTAATGTTTTAAGAAGCATAATCTCAGGAGGATAATTTTTGCATTAAAAAGGGTACTCAGATTATTCTTCTGACAAAGATTAGCTTTGGAAGGCCAATGTTATTAAACCATAATTCAAATAAAACTGTTCTGAGTCTATTTCTGAGCATTAAAAGAGCTTTCTTAATAATTTACTTTAATGCTGAAGAAATTGATGGCACTATTTAAAGGCACTTTGGCTAACAAATTGTTATTGGCATGCACAGCATGTTATCGTGATGTGCCAAAAACATTGCTATGTTAGCATACTCTTAACATCCATATAATGGGATATAATCAAACAGTTTGCATGGCATTCCTGAGCTGTTCTCATGGTTATTTTTTTTTTCCTTTTCAAGAAGACAATTCATCTGCTTGGCATCGGCGCTGTAATGAGCGAGTGAAGAGTAAGTGATTTGAGAGTTTTCCATATCACGTGCCAATGATATGCAGCCTCACAGCTTTCAGCTTTCCAAGATGGTCAAGTGTTTTCACGCGGAGATAGATGTGTTGGATGATGGGAAGGTGCAGAGTGAACTTCTGGCATGTAATGCTTGCTCTCTCCCTTATGTCTCCATTTGGAGGGGGGGAGGGTAGTTTCCTGTCTTCTGCATCTGTGACTGACGAGCTAAAAATAACATTCAGCTTAATCAAAAGGAGCAAGAAGCAAACTGTGTTACTGTGTCATTTTTGGCCATTGGATAATTACAGGGAAAATGTTGTTCCCTGGAGAACCAGCATGTCTGTTTGATGTCTGATTTAACTCTGTAGGTGTTCAAGTGGATAATCTTTAATATATACAGTATAATGGAGGTGTGGATAATCAATAATGTAGGTTATATTGTATTTCTTATTGTAAAATTATTATCTCCATATGATGTTTGAAAAATGTTTGTGGAAATATTACCTCCTGATGATGATGATGATGATTTCTCGGTCATTCTAGATTGGAATCTCTGTTCTGTAGCAATTAGGTTGCTAACAGGTTGCTTTCCCTCATTGTATTGCCCCATTTCCTTTCAGTGCTTCCTGTTCTAGAATCATAGTGTGTGTTTAGGGTGGAATTGTGAAATGTTGAAACTTTTTCTTTATACCTCACCACTTTTTGAGAGTTCAAGGCAACTTAAAGGTTGTCCTCATCTTACAACAGTTCACTTAGTGACCATTCAAAGTTACAATGGCACTGAAAAAAGTGACTTATGATCGTTTTTCACACTTACGACTATTGCAGCATCTCCATGGTCACATGATTTAAATACAGATGCATGACAACTGTCTCATATTTATGACAGTTGCAGTGTTCCAGGGTCATGTGATCATTTTTTGTGACCTTCTGACAAAGTCAGTGAGGAAGTTGGATTACCTTAAAAATGCAATGGCTGATTTCTAAGCATGCTGGTGGAACTCATACGAAACCTCATGGCTGTGAGGCTAAGTACCTATTTATTAGAAGGTTCCCTATATGTCATTTTCTCTAGGGCCTAACGATGCTTTATTTCCTTTCCATTGGCAGGTGGGCATGCTTTAAAAGAGGAATCACTGACCTGTGATAACCATTTTTTAAAAAAATTTGAATTTATATCCCACCCTTCTCCGAAGACTCAGGGTGTGGCTTACATTGTGTAAGGCAATAGTCTCATTCTATTTGTATATTTATATACAAAGTCAACTTATTGCCCCCCCAACAATCTGGGTCCTCATTTTACCTACCTTATAAAGGATGGAAGGCTGAGTCAACCTTGGGCCTGGTGGGACTCGAGCCTGCAGTAATTGTAATTGCAGGCAGCTGTGTGTTAATAACAGGCTGCATTAGCCTGGTGAGCCACTTCCCAGCCCGAAGTGGTTATGGTTATCTTAGTATGCCACTGCAATTAGATGATATCTAGAAACACTCTGGTTAAAAAAAAATTGGCTATTTTGTTTTGTACCATACCAGCTTCCTAATCAAATATTGTACACTTAACCAGTTTAAAGAATAAAGGTCACATTAAAAAGAACCAGCCAGGTGCTAAGAAAGACACTGTCTGCTGCTGTCCTATAACAGAAGCACTTAGAGCACTTGTTCTTTTCTTTTCAACCTTAGCAACTCTAAGATTTGTGGACTTCAATTCCCAGAATTCCAAGAATGGGGCAAACATGTCAGGGTTCAGAAACACTGACTTAGAATGTTATTTCCCTTTGACACACATTCTCCTTAGCCAAAAACAATAAACAGGTAAACCTCCACATCCATCCCCATTGTGATAGGAAGCATGATGTTAAGATGAATGGATGAAAGCTGTGAGGTTAATCGATGCCATTTGAACACTAAGTGGCAACCTGATTAAAGAAATTAGAACTAATTAAAGGTAAAATGTTTTCCCCTAAATTTCATTTCATGCATCTGATAATGTGAGATGCCACTCAGGGAATGCCACTCATTTGCTTAATATGTTTAGATATTATTAAGCACAATTCATCTCCAACTTTATTTTTACTTAGTTAAAAGCCTAATGAATTTGTCGATTACAGATTATACCTGGCCTGATTTTTTTTTTAGCAGATATCAGATTCAGGTTTTTTTTTTTAAATCACTTTCTGATTTTTTTTTTCAAATGAATGGCAAAAACCTGAAGGCCATAAAACACAAAAGGCATTTGATGACAGATAAAGCTCTAATTCTATACATAAGTACCTTTAGGATTTATATCATTAAAATCAGTGGTACTTCATTCTGGTTCAATAGGTGAAGGTATATCCTTTTAGGATTAAAATTGTCAGATTATAATAGAACCCAATAAAAAAATCAAATTTTGTACAATCCAGATCTCCATTCACAAATGGGATCAAGGGAATTTTTGATCAATCAGTGCTTGCAAGTATCTCTGTCTATGTGTATGCAAAACCATTGGGGAGTCAGAATGGAGTTCATGTGTTTGCCTTAAGATGGCTTTGTTTTGAGGAACATTTTTATGTGCATGCCTAATTAGCAACAACCTGCATATAAAGTGGCTAATTAAAGGTAAAACTTTTTTTAAAAAAATTTGAATTTATATCCTGCCCTTCTCTGAAGACTCAGGGCGGCTTACAATGTGTTAAGCAATAGTCTTCATCCATTTGTATATTATATACAAAGTCAACTTTTTATTGCCCCCAACAATCTGGGTCCTCATTTTACCTGCCTTATAAAGGATGGAAGGCTGAGTCAACCTTGGGCCTGGTGGGGCTTGAACCTGCAGTAATTGCAAGCAGCTGTGTTAATCACAGACAGACTTAGTCCGTTGAGCCACCAGAGGCCCTACCAGATTAAAGGAGCTAGCCAGGTGCTAAGGAACATACCGCCTGCCCTGTCCTATAACATAAAAGAAGACACTTACAATGGTGATTCTCAACCTTAAGCAACTTTAAGATTTATATTATATTTATCTTATGCATATACACACATTAGTATTTTATTATTATTCATTCAATTTGGGTAGCTGTCCAAAGTGACTCCGGGTAGTTTACAATTCTAAAATGATAAAACAATTAAAACAGTTAAAAACAATAAACTGGTAAAAAAATCCAAAAATTAAATACAAATAGAAGCTGAGGCAATTCATTAACTAATAGTCAAGGCAAAAAATGGGGCCCTTAACACATTCCAAGCACCAGGCCTGGTAAATGGTCAAGTTTTTAAAACCTTGTGAAAGGTAACAAGGTTAGGGACATTCTAGTATGCAAGGGAAGAATATTCCAGAAGGCAGAGTCTGTAGTAGAGAAGGCTTGTTTTTAAGTTCCTGCCAGTTGACACCATTAAATATTGTATATATAATACAATACAATACAATACAATAATATAACATTAACATAATATAACATAATATAACATAACATATATAATATAATATAATATGCTAATAAGAGGATTGAGCAATATCATTCTTGAGAAGTTCCAGCATATCCTTTTCCAATTCCGTAACCAAGGTGTCCATAACTTGTTGCCCTTGGAACAATATTATTTGGGAGGAGCATTGAGGCTATAGACTTCAACCTTAATGTGTTTTGTATACCAGGTAGACTGAGGCAATTTGGATATAATGTCTTGGCTTTGTA
Organism: Ahaetulla prasina; assembly: GCF_028640845.1. Taxonomy (NCBI): domain Eukaryota; kingdom Metazoa; phylum Chordata; class Lepidosauria; order Squamata; family Colubridae; genus Ahaetulla; species Ahaetulla prasina. The sequence goes on from NC_080539.1 coordinate 127,233,409, forward strand.
TTCCTTCTTATTTGAGAAATTCAGAAACTGCTGATCGTAATCCCTGAAAACATGTATTTCTCTTACTTGCTTGAATGCCTGTTTCCTTTCTCTAAATCTCACATCCTCTCAAATATCTTTCTGTTATTATCTTTCTTTTTGTCAAGTCTTAAAACTGCCTACCCTATATGCTTTCATGGAATCCGGTCTTCATATAATTTTATCTTCTGTTTATACTAGCGGTGTTATGTTTTTATTATTTTAAGTACTGTTTATGACATTGTTTGAAAGCCATTGATATAGATTTGAGTTGTAAGTGTTAAATAATTTTCCACTTGTATCCTTTGTTTCTTTTCTTGTATAAGTAAAATTGTAATCTCTTTGAGGAAAGGGAACAATCTGGGTGTTTTGTCTTGTTTTTTTAATGTGATTCTATGTAAAGTGTGAAAATATGTTGAATAAGTAACGGTTTGTGACCATTTAAATATTTAAGATACATTTTATTTAGAGCCAAATACAGAGTTCATCCCACTTACAGAGAAATCAAAATCAATGGAATTTAAGAAAGTTATATCTAATGAAATATATAAGTTATATATTTAAATTACTCTGCTTTAAACATGTGCCCAATTTAAAGCTGGAAAGATGAGATATAAAGCCTACCAATACATTTGGGTTCAGTTCTGCAGATGGGAGAAAAAACGACCCATTTAATGATAGCTATGTTAAATGAACAATTCTGATCTGGTTCTGAGCCAACAAAATATCTCTAAATAGAACAACTATACTCTTGCCCTACATAGAGTTATAGGACCCTGATATTTCCAGAAATGAGATAATATTGAGAATGATCTGATAGTTATTATTTTATGGAGGAAATGACTTTTTATTTTAATATATCACATGAACCAGGAAAAGTTGATTTTCTAGTAACAGTAGATCAAAATGATACTATTTCACAACCATCATTATTATTGACCTTGTAGTTTCCTCTCTTCCATTTTCAGCTCATTATGAATTTACTGGTAAAAGTATGTGGCGATCCTTCAAAGGTCAGTGTGATACAAATATTATTTGTATTCACAGTTGACTTAAATCTTGAAGAACTAGCAGTGATTAAAAATGTCATGACTCCCTTCCTTCCCAAAAAGGTAAGGGAAAGGAGAGTGGAACAAAACATTTGGGATGGGCAGGAGACCTGAAGATGAAGTGGAAAGTAAAACTGAAAAGTAAAGGAAAATGAATGGGGTTGAAGAACAATGAGTATGGAGTTAAGAGGACAATTAAAAAGGCCAAGAAAAGATGGATTTAAGATGGTATTAAAAAAAATGGAGCAAGAACAAGAAAAGAGAGGACAATTCCACTAGGAAATACATGGTCGAGATGTGGAAGGCCTACATCTACTGCTGCACTCTCAGTTTTCTCTGGCAAAGAAGTAGAAGGGGAAGGGGAAGTGGAAGGGGGAGGAGGAGGAGGAGGAGGAGGAGGAGGAAGAGGGGAAGAAGAAGAAGAAGAAGAAGAAGAAGAAGAAGAAGAAGAAGAAGAAGAAGAAGAAGAAGAAGAAGAAGAAGAAGAAGAAGAAGAAGAAGAAGAAATAATATTAGTCGCTTTCAAATATTCCCAATAATGTGCACAGAAATACATGCAAATGAAATTGCTTTTTTAAAAAACCATGCTGATTTTAAAAAGAACTATTTACTTTATATGTACTTTATTCAAGACAAACTGTGTTAGATTGCAGGTAACTGACAGTGAACTAATAATTTGCTAATCATTGGAGACTCCTTATTATGGGAGACAGGCATTTGGTATGTCTAATCTAGTGAAAAGGTGAACTAGGAGTAACAAGATAGCAGTGTTCCAATATTTGAGGGACTGCTACAAAGATGAGGGGGACAACCTATTTTCCAAAGGACCAGAAGGCACGACAAGAAACAATGGATGGAAACAAATCAAGGAATAAAGAAGTCTAGAACTAAGGAAAAATTTCGTAACAGTGAGAACAATTAACCAGAATTGTTAATTCTGACGGCTTGCCTTCAGAAAAGCTCCATCATTTGAAGATTTTAAGAAGACACTGGACAGCCACTTGTCTGGAGTGATATAGGGCAGTGATGGCTAACCTTTTCTGGACCAAATGCCCAAAGCGTGTGCAGCACATGTGAATGTGGACATGCCCACCTGAACCCCCAAAATGCAATGCGTGTGCGCCGCCCACCCACACCACCCCCCAGGTGTACATGGTCCCCACATACCCTCTACCCCCGCACATGCGTGCGCCCCCACTGCATGTGCCCCCCACACATGCAGTGACCCAATGACCAACTGGCTGGCGGGAGGCACGTGCGCATGTGTGGCAGAGCTGAACTGGGGTGACAGCTCATGTGCCCAGAGGGTGCTGCATGCCACCTATGGCACACATGCCATAGGCTCACCATCATAAGGTCTCCTGTTTGAGCAGGAGTTGAACTAGAAGATCTCCAAGATCCTTTCCAACTCTGCTATTCTGTTATTCTAACTAGGAGAAAATTTCCTACTAGAAAGAGATTTATAGGCCTAACAGAGTTTTTCTTTAATGTTAGTTGGCTGTAGAGCTGCCCCAAAATGATCATTTAGGACAGTCTTCTATTTAGTTCACTTAAAGATGGACTTTCAAGAGAGGCTACCTTGAGATAGGGTAAAAGGGAAATGCATGATGTCCAACAGCTTCCAGCTTGTTCTCCTTTCCACTGAATTTAGCTGCAGACTAAAGAAAAGCAGAGATTGTCAGCAACCTGAATCAAATCATGTGAAAGCAAAGGAAGTAATGTAAAACATAAACCATATGGGCCAACAAGTATCTGTTAACCTACAGTCACTTCAATAGTCATTGGCTCATCCACCTGAGTGGGAAGGATATTACCAAGGGATTCGAGAGTTGCTAAGGCTTCAATGACCATCTAAAGCCAAACAAAGTCTTTATTAGGCCCAGCCGCCTTTTCCCACCAGATTCTCCTCTAGGGCAAAACCTCAAAGGGAATGCAGGATAGCAATGCTGATCAGAGAAAGAGTAGCTGTGTGTAAGTGAGAAAGAAGACAGAAAGTTTCTCCTGGAGTGTATAAAGTGGAAAAGTATATGTGTACTGCTGTATGTTTTTGAGTTTTAAAGAGATACGGATAGGAGATATATATGCAAATAAGTAATCATCATCATTATGACCTGGCCTCCAATTACTTTATCTAACAATATGGTCCATGAAGTAGGCCTCAATTACCAAATAGCCCTGGAGTAAGAAAAAATAAAATAAAAATCCAATGCCAATCTTTTGTTTAAATGTACCATGAGAGAAGTGTAATCATCTAAAATTGTAATTATAAATGATAACATGATCATTCTAGCTTTGCTGGAAGAAATTATTGTCTCACTTCAAGCCTAAGCAAATAGAATAGCAGTTTCTGATTAAGTTTTACTTCAGCAATTTCATGCTGGTTTTTTTTTTCCTTCCTTCCCTTCAGAAGATTTTTCGTTAAGGAGTCATGACTTTCAAAACAGTAGCAGGGCTTCAGTGGTCTCCAGTTGGTTTTTGAATGCTAGCATTTTAGCGGTAAGATTTTGACAGGCTCAAGAAATGGCTGGTTTTGGAAAACAATTGCAGACATTCTTCCGCTTGTCCTGTGTTTAAAAGCATGGTCATAGCTGCCTCAATGGCTGGCATTTGCCACAACACATCATTACTGTGATTGTTTTTTGTTCCCATCTTTTGGGATTTTGCAGTCGACAATGGCACGAGGAATCAGCAATTCAGATCAGAGAGGGGGCCTGATGTGATACCATATGAGTAAATAACAGAATGAATTCTTGCCTCGTTTTATGACTTTACATGATACAGTTGAGATGTACTAAAAAACTAGTTGATTGGAACCATAATATAGAGTAGATTGCTCACCAATAAGCTAAAGCTTCTGATAATTCTATCATATGCAGGGAAGTTTAGTATGATTTGAAAGTTCTATAGTTTATTATTATGATGAGCAACTAATTAACCGAAGATATTATAAGTGTATACAATAGCATTAAAAGATCCACAGCTGCATATGAACTTACTTACTCAGATCTTTTCCTTGTGGTTCCAGTAATCCCCCAGGAATATGCTGGAAATCCCATTTACTTCTCATGTCAGGGGTGAAATGCTCCCAGTTCAGACTGGATCACCTGATCCGGTAGTGATGGCAGTGGGTGGCTCAGAGAACCAGTAGCAAAAATCCCTGCCCCCACCCCCATGCCCAGCTAAGCTGCGCGATCATCAGAGGTTTTTTTTTAACTTTTAAAAACATTTTTTCTTCAGCCAAAAAAATGCTTTTAAAAGGAAAAAAAAACTTTGATGATCACAGCTCAGTTGATCGTCAGAGGCTTTTTTCTTTTAAAGGCAAAAAATGCTTTTAAAAGAAAACAAAGGCCTCTGATCTGAGCCTCTGAGGTTGTAAAAAAATTCTTTTAAAAGGCTCTGATGATCCCAGCTGAGTTGCCTGATCGTCAGAGGCTTTTTTTTTCTTTTAAAGGCAAAAAAATGCTTTTAAAAATGCTTTTAAAAGAAAACAAAAGCCTCTGATCTGAGCCTCTGAGGTTGTAGAAAAAATGCTTTTAAAGGTAAAAAAAAAAAAAAAAGTTGGGCACGCCCACCCAGTCACATTACCCCCCACCAAGCCACGTCCACAGAACCGGGAGTAACAAATTTTACATTTCACCACTGTCTCATATGTATCCCCTAAGATTGTTTAGACATGGAACACTGCCAGAATTCTAGGGGAAATATTGTCTGGAAGGTTATCATAGAAGTTTTGCTATCAAAGTCTATTGCCATTCCTGCCAGCAGCCTTTCTCAAACCTGAACCCTTAAAGTAATTTTTAGGTCTCAGAAAACTCCTGCAGAGAAATTGCAAAAAGTACAAGCACTTCACAACAGAATTCACTTCCAACCAACACAACCAACATTTTACAACATTTACAACAACAACAGAGCATCAACCAAGTAGCCAAGTTGAGACATGTAAAAATTCTCACCACTTCTCAAGTGCTGGTGTTGCTTGCTGTGTAAAGGGTATTTTTTTTTTAAAAAAAATCCTTATATCAAATCCAAGGTTCTGTAGAACTGCGGTTGAGAAAGTGTACCAGCCAGGAAACAACTCTGTGGAAAGGAAGTGAAAAACAGCTTCAGCTATATGGTTAAACTAATGCTAATCTTTCTGGATTACAAACACCCACATGACCACAGATGAAAGCAAGAAGTTAAAGGTTTATGAATCTCTTTACTGCTATCTAGTGGCTGTATGAAGTATTGCAACCCAGATGTGCCAGCTCCCTCTTTAAAATGAGATTATAGAGCATGAATAGTATGCCAATGTCTACACAATGTTATCAAAAGTGTGGCTGGATTGTAAAGAGGAAAACTGACTTCAGATTTCGCTTTAAAAAAACAAAACAAAACAATCCTCATTTGAGCTATTTTAGAATCTCACTTCTGAACTGAGTTTGCCTATCAGTAACAATGAGTGATGACTTGTGTCACATATGGTAACCATTGTGCAGATTCATGTTGTCAGCCTACTTCCAAAGCTGATTAAAGGGGCTTCAATCTTTGCATTTCTTCAGCCTGAACAACAAGGCTTGTCTCAGTGGAAAGTTACTGGCTAGGAAGCATGGAAGAACAAAACACAGCAGCCTGACAAGGGCAGACAGTGACAGTTAAAATAAAAGAAACAATAGAGACTTCATTCTTTCCAGCCTGAGCTAATGTTTTGAAAGATCCACATACCATAACTAGACAGACAGCCAGGGGTATTTTTGAGGTACAGCTAGAGGAGACAATCAAAGCTGACAATTATGCACACCACAAAATTGGGATTTATTATAATAATGACAACCGACTTGGTTTACAGCAGGAGCAGCTAGGATTGAATCTGTTTAATCAAAAAACAAAAGGAGGGCCAAAACATATAGAAAATATCACTCATGCTGTAAATTCAGTAAAAAATATAGCCATTGTCTACTCATTGCAGGATGAAGGCCTCTTCAACATGTTTCCAACCTATACAGTCCTAAAATGTCTTTTAACACACACACACACACACACACACACACACACACACACACACACTGTGTATGTGTATGGGTATGCATATGTATGTATATGTATGTATGTATGTGTGTATATATATATGTGTGTGTATGTATGTGTGTATATATATATGTATGTATGTATGTATATATGTATGTATGTAGGTCTTTGGTTATTCGGGTTTTCTGCCGCGTAAAATTGGAGGTGTCTTGGCGACGTTTTGACGAAATCCCATTCGTCATCTTCAGGCTAGGTGTTTACAGCTTTGTGCTTCTAGGAGAAATGTGTGATTGCAGCTGTTTCTTCCTTTTAACTGCTAGTGGGGGGTTGAACTGATTGGTTGGGAGCTTGGCTGTGTTCTGATTGGGTGGAGATGTGTTCTGATTGGGTGGGGGTTTGGCTTTGCTCTGATTGGATGGTGGGGTTGGTTGTGCTCTGATTGGATGGGGGTGTGTCCCTTTTTTGGGGGGAGACTTGGTTGTGCTCAGGTTGGTCTGAGATGCAGGGGGATTTGAGTTGGTGAGCTGCATTGCTGTTGTTTGGCTTCGCGTTCGTGGTCATGCTACATCTTCATGGTGGGTGTCAGTCTGCTGCATATATGGATTGGAGAAGTTTGAAATGGCTAATGATGCAGCTGCGGTCTGGCTTCTGGTCCATGGTCATGCTTCATCATCGGTGTGGGTTTGAGTCTGCTTACCACATGGATGTGAGGTGGTGACATCCTGTGTGGCCCTCGTGAGTGTGGGTCTGGCGTCATTCTTCATGTAGGGACTTGTTTGTCAATAAAGGCAGGTTTCCAAATGGCTGGTAGGCGGGAGGTATCATCTCGTTTATTCATGCTGTGTGGGCGTTTTTCTATCTCGATGGCTTCTCTTATTATTCTGTTGTTAAAGTGTTCAGTTTTGGCGATAGTTCTGGTATTTTTAAAGTCAATTTTATGTCCTGTGGCTTTAAGGTGTTGGTGTTTAAGGTGTTGGACCAGGGAAGAAGTTGGTTCCTCTTTTTTGACCTAGCCTGAAGATGATGAATTTTGACCTAGCCTGAAGATGACGAATGGGATTTTGTCGAAACGTCACCAAGACACCTCCAATTTTACGCGGGAGAAAACCCGAATAACCAAAGACCTACATACAAACACCCGTGAAAACCTCAGAAAACATATATATATATATTTTCTCTTCCTCCTGTTTCCAACCTATATGGTCCTGAGATTTCTTTTGCCAATTGCATCCACAATACTTACTAAATATATGCATGCATACATACATACATACATACGATGTATGCAGGGGTGGGCTGCTGGGGGTTCTCAGGGGTTCTAGCTAATCTAGCTAATATTCTGTGTAGTTTGGAGAACTCCCAAATCCCACTCCTGAATGGCCCCACGCACCCACCCCTCCCCTCCCAGGAGTCCCCACATGGCCCATTTTGGATGCAGGTAAGTGCAGGGCATGCGCGGAGGCTCGGGGAGGGTGAAAAATGGGCCTACTGGAAGTTTGGGAAGGCTGGAAATGGGTTCGTTTCCAGAGGGCCTCCAGAGCCTGGGGAGGCCATTTTCGCCCTCCTAGAGGCTCGAGGAAAGCCTCCAGAGTCTGGGAAGGGCAAAACACGTCCCCCCCAACATGGTGCAGGAGGCCAACTAGGCCACACCCACAATGGCCCCACCCACCCAGCAACTGGGTAGAGAATCCCTTACTAAATTTTTTGAAGCCCACCCCTGAATATTGTGTATTTGTCTATATATTCTGCATAAAGGACTTAGCTTTCTGATCAAAATGGCCGCTCTCTGGTGTCTCTCTGCTTAGCATTGTGATAGCTGTTGAAACGACCCATTCGTCTGAAATGTCAACCATGTGAAGTTTGATAAAGAGCTTGGAAATTAACTGTCACCCCAGGAATGGCAAAATGAGTAATTCTGAGTTGCCAGAGTATTTAGACCATGTAACTTTCGTTCAGGTGCTGGTTTTTAGTCACGGTTTTTAACTAAGCACTGAACTCTCTACCATATAGTTAGAGTCTCTGCCAAAGGTTTTCCACAGAGAAATGCACAGAACAGAAATGGCTGTCAATATGTTCCTCATTAACCTCCAGAAGGAGGGAAAAACAAAAAAAAACCCTTAAGTGAAATTCCTGAGGGTGAGTTACAGATTTCTTACACTTCCTTTAGTTATGAAGTAGCCATGAGGTGAGTGGATGTGCTCTTCTTTTATTGTAAAATTTTCTCTCTAACCAAGCACAGTCTTCCTGGCCCAGAGGATGACCTCATGGAATAACTTGTATCTTGTAGCTTTTTCAGGTCAGGAAGTGCTGGCATCCAGGGAGGCTAAAGAGGAACTGACACACATGCACAGTCACACATTAAAAAGGCAATCTTAAATTTCCCTAGCTATAAGATAAGCTCATAACATCTGGTGCATTCTTTTGGCCCCAGGCTATGACCTTTTTCTTCTCTCAATTTTGCCATTTTAATTTTATATGCTTATATTGCAGAGTGAACTTTTTAAAAGCTAATTACCTCTCCTTATTTTTTGTGGCTGTCTTGTGTTGCTTGTTTTATTCTGTTTTTGTATATGTTTTAAACAGATTCTTAACATGATATTGCTCTTTCTATAGGAAGATCAATCTGAAGGACCTGGTTGGGAGCAGATCCTCCTGGAAAAAAAATCTATGTGGTTGCCAAGAGTTTGATGCTGACTTCATGGCACATAATCAATCGGTCAATAGGGAGATCAAGGCATTTTTCAAAATGAACTCTGAAGTGTCCTGAAAATGAGGGAGAAAACAGAAGTCTCCTTGGGAAGGAAGTAACTTTTTCAAGAAACTAGGAGGAAGACTTTTGGTTCAGTACATTCGTAAGCAGAGTATTCTAAGAAAGTGGATTGTTACTTTTACTTACTAGGCAAGGCTTTTTGGAATGGTTTGCTATTGTCTGCTTTCATCCCAAGCTAGAATTCTAATTTATTGCTTCCACAGGGATTCTTTCAGCTGTAGAGAATATCTGTTTACAACATGTTTACGCTATACATACAATATGACCTCTGATCTGATATGCAATGAAGCTAAATCACAGATTATTCAGTCCAAAAAGCATCACTGTGATATTTTAACTGGGCTGAGCCAATCTCCCTTAGTTTGGGTTGCCTTCTGTTTCAATGAAATAATTGGAAGCTAAAAAACAAAACAACAACAACAACAAAAAACAACCAATAGTTCCGTTCTTGCTGGTTTCAGTATATTGTCATCTCAAGAATAAGGTTTTCTTAAGAAGTATAGTGCAGTGACCCATTCTATAGCAAGGCATTCAAAGAATTGGATGTTCCTATGCAAATAAACTATTAAACCAGAGGTCTTCACACTTGGCAGCTTTAAGACTTGTAGACTTCAACTCCCAGAATTCTCCAGTCAGCTTTTCTGGCTGGAGAATTCTGGGAGTTTAAGTCCACAAGTCTTAAAGCTGCCAAGTTTGAGGACCCCTGCACTAAACCAAAGTTAAGCCATGAAGTTAGTAGACCATGACTTCTTCTGTAGTCCCATTTTAGGCACAATGCTAGCTGGGTGACCTTGGGCCAGTCACTTTCTCTCAGTCATAAGAAGGAAGCAATGGCAAACTACTTCTAAAAAGCCTTGCCAAGAAAACTACAGGGATTTATCCTGGCAGTTGTCAGGATGTGAAAAATAACTCAATGGCCTGAAGGTGCACACGTGTGCATGCACATGTACATACATAAACACTGTTTATATATATTTTTATAGCCAATTTGATGAAATGGTTAAGACAGAAGCTAGAAAGCTGGGAGACTCTGAATTCTAGTCCCAGTTTAGGTGCAGAGCTAGCTGGGTGACTTGGGCTAGTCACTCTGTCTCAGACTTGGAAGCAGGCAATGGCAAATCAATTCTGAAAAATCTTGCCAAGAAAATTCCAGGGCACTAGTCCAGGCATTTTCCAGGAGTCAGCATTGACTTGAAATCACTGAAACAAAAACAAACTCTTGCAGAGTATCCATCTTTCATTAAGAGTGGAAGTTGACTCTAAGTGTTGTGACCTAGGCCCAAGTAGTTATTACCAGACACAATCAGTCCTAAACAAATGTATTTTATTAGAACAGCTGAGAATTACTTCATTCTCAACTTAGTCCAAATTAATTCCAAAACAAATCCTTCAGAAAAAGTCTTTCAGCTTTATCAGACCTTTGTCCTCTTTGGTACCCTGCCAAAGGCTTTTCTTGGCAAAGCCCCATGAAGTTCAGAAACAAGAGACGATGGCTAGAAACAATTGTAGTAACGTTGCTTTTCGACAAAGAGCCCAAGAGCCGTTACTGCTCTTTTAAGCCTTATGGAAGGGGTCAATCATGGGCGCATGTCCAAGATGGCGTCGCGCCGCTGACTGAGAGATGCGGCGGCGAGCCTCCTGGACGTTTCTGGATGAGGGGGGACCCTTTTGAGACCTTGGGTCCCCCCGCCCGGGTGGATGAGTGTCTCCTCAGCCCGGGGGTGTTGAGGTGGGTTTGGGGCGGCCCGGGGCGGCCCAGGGCGGTCTCCCATCGCGGCGACGGCGGCGGCGGCCTGGCCTGGCGGGGCCTGGCCTGGCCTGGCGGGGCCTGGCCTGGCCTGGCCTGGCCTGGCCTGGCCTGGCCTGGCCTGGCCTGGCCTGGCCTGGCCTGGCCTGGCCTGGCCTGGCCTGGCCTGGCGGGGCCTGGCCTGGCCTGGCGGGGCCTGGCCTGGCCTGGCGGGGCCTGGCCTGGCCTGGCGGGGCCTGGCCTGGCGGGGCCTGGCCTGGCGGGGCCTGGCCTGGCCTGGCGGGGCCTGGCCTGGCCTGGCCTGGCCTGGCCTGGCCTGGCGGGGCCTGGCCTGGCCTGGCCTGGCCTGGCCTGGCCTGGCCTGGCCTGGCGGGGCCTGGCCTGGCCTGGCGGGGCCTGGCCTGGCGGGGCCTGGCCTGGCCTGGCGGGGCCTGGCCTGGCCTGGCGGGGCCTGGCCTGGCGGGGCCTGGCCTGGCGGGGCCTGGCCTGGCGGGGCCTGGCCTGGCGGGGCCTGGCCTGGCCTGGCCTGGCCTGGCCTGGCCTGGCCTGGCCTGGCGGGGCCTGGCCTGGCCTGGCCTGGCCTGGCGGGGCCTGGCCTGGCGGGGCCTGGCCTGGCGGGGCCTGGCCTGGCGGGGCCTGGCCTGGCGGGGCCTGGCCTGGCCTGGCGGGGCCTGGCCTGGCGGGGCCTGGCCTGGCGGGGCCTGGCCTGGCCTGGCCTGGCCTGGCCTGGCCTGGCCTGGCCTGGCCTGGCCTGGCCTGGCCTGGCCTGGCCTGGCCTGGCCTGGCCTGGCCTGGCCTGGCCTGGCGGGGCCTGGCCTGGCCTGGCCTGGCCTGGCGGGGCCTGGCCTGGCCTGGCCTGGCCTGGCCTGGCCTGGCCTGGCGGGGCCTGGCCTGGCCTGGCCTGGCCTGGCGGGGCCTGGCCTGGCCTGGCCTGGCCTGGCCTGGCCTGGCCTGGCCTGGCGGGGCCTGGCCTGGCCTGGCCTGGCGGGGCCTGGCCTGGCGGGGCCTGGCCTGGCCTGGCGGGGCCTGGCCTGGCGGGGCCTGGCCTGGCCTGGCGGGGCCTGGCCTGGCCTGGCCTGGCGGGGCCTGGCCTGGCCTGGCCTGGCGGGGCCTGGCCTGGCCTGGCGGGGCCTGGCCTGGCCTGGCGGGGCCTGGCCTGGCCTGGCCTGGCGGGGCCTGGCCTGGCCTGGCCTGGCCTGGCCTGGCCTGGCGGGGCCTGGCCTGGCCTGGCCTGGCGGGGCCTGGCCTGGCGGGGCCTGGCCTGGCCTGGCGGGGCCTGGCCTGGCGGGGCCTGGCCTGGCGGGGCCTGGCCTGGCGGGGCCTGGCCTGGCGGGGCCTGGCCTGGCGGGGCCTGGCCTGGCCTGGCCTGGCCTGGCCTGGCGGGGCCTGGCCTGGCCTGGCGGGGCCTGGCCTGGCCTGGCCTGGCCTGGCCTGGCCTGGCGGGGCCTGGCCTGGCCTGGCCTGGCGGGGCCTGGCCTGGCGGGGCCTGGCCTGGCGGGGCCTGGCCTGGCCTGGCCTGGCGGGGCCTGGCCTGGCGGGGCCTGGCCTGGCGGGGCCTGGCCTGGCCTGGCCTGGCCTGGCCTGGCCTGGCCTGGCCTGGCCTGGCCTGGCCTGGCCTGGCGGGGCCTGGCCTGGCCTGGCCTGGCCTGGCCTGGCCTGGCCTGGCGGGGCCTGGCCTGGCCTGGCCTGGCCTGGCCTGGCGGGGCCTGGCCTGGCGGGGCCTGGCCTGGCCTGGCGGGGCCTGGCCTGGCCTGGCCTGGCGGGGCCTGGCCTGGCCTGGCGGGGCCTGGCCTGGCCTGGCCTGGCCTGGCCTGGCCTGGCCTGGCCTGGCGGGGCCTGGCCTGGCCTGGCGGGGCCTGGCCTGGCCTGGCCTGGCGGGGCCTGGCCTGGCGGGGCCTGGCCTGGCCTGGCCTGGCGGGGCCTGGCCTGGCCTGGCCTGGCGGGGCCTGGCCTGGCCTGGCCTGGCGGGGCCTGGCCTGGCGGGGCCTGGCCTGGCCTGGCCTGGCCTGGCGGGGCCTGGCCTGGCCTGGCGGGGCCTGGCCTGGCGGGGCCTGGCCTGGCCTGGCGGGGCCTGGCCTGGCCTGGCCTGGCGGGGCCTGGCCTGGCCTGGCCTGGCGGGGCCTGGCCTGGCGGGGCCTGGCCTGGCGGGGCCTGGCCTGGCCTGGCGGGGCCTGGCCTGGCCTGGCCTGGCCTGGCCTGGCCTGGCCTGGCCTGGCCTGGCCTGGCGGGGCCTGGCCTGGCCTGGCCTGGCCTGGCCTGGCCTGGCCTGGCCTGGCCTGGCGGGGCCTGGCCTGGCGGGGCCTGGCCTGGCCTGGCCTGGCCTGGCCTGGCCTGGCCTGGCCTGGCCTGGCCTGGCCTGGCCTGGCCTGGCCTGGCCTGGCGGGGCCTGGCCTGGCGGGGCCTGGCCTGGCCTGGCCTGGCGGGGCCTGGCCTGGCCTGGCGGGGCCTGGCCTGGCGGGGCCTGGCCTGGCCTGGCCTGGCCTGGCGGGGCCTGGCCTGGCCTGGCGGGGCCTGGCCTGGCCTGGCGGGGCCTGGCCTGGCGGGGCCTGGCCTGGCCTGGCCTGGCCTGGCGGGGCCTGGCCTGGCCTGGCCTGGCGGGGCCTGGCCTGGCCTGGCCTGGCCTGGCCTGGCCTGGCGGGAGGGGGGGCTGGTATGGACATAGGGGGTCCCGCGTTCGATGTCTGCAGGCGATCGCGTGCCCCGATCCCCCTGACTTCTCCCGTTCCCCGGATGGTCAAGACCCTCAGAGCCTGGGCCTTCGTCTGATGTTATGCAACGCACGGTCCGTGGCCAATAAGGCCCCCCTAATACATGATCTGATACAGGGGGGTGCCACGGATATTATAGGCGCACGGAGACCTGGTTGGGCACTGAAGGGTGTGCCCTGGTCGAGATGTGCCCACCGGTTTCCGTGCATTCCATCAGCCGAGGCCCAGGGTAGGGGTGGAGGGGTGGCGGTTGCTATTAAAGAGAGTCTAGAGCCGAGGGAGACCACTGTACCTCAGATTGCGGGTGTGAATCCTCTTGTGAGGTGGGGTCATAGATGTCAGATGGGCTTGCTGGTGGCGTACCTGGCTCCTTGCTGCGTGACAGCTGCCCTGCCCGAGCTCCTGGAGGTGCTTGCGGGGTGGCAGTGGAGACCCCAGACTTTTAGTCATGGGGACTTTAACTTGCCATCTGCCGGCTCGCCGTCGACGGTAGCTCGGGAGTTCCTGGCCTCCATGACGGCCTTGGACCTGACTCAAGTAGTGGATGGCCCCACTCACATCGGGAGGCACACTGGACCTGATTTTGTCTCTGGTCAGTGGTTGAGAGATCTGGACTTAAAGGAAATAGTCACTGAACCTTTGTCATGGTCAGATCACTCTTCTTCGCCTGGACTTTCTGACCGCTACCCAACACCGCAGGGAGACGGAACCATTACGGTGGTACCGTCCCAGGCGCCTGATGGACCCAGAGAGGTTTCGGACGGAGCTTGGGCCACTTCCTGAGGTCTGGCTCACGGCACGGCAGAGGAACTAGCTGCAGCCTGGGAGCGGGCTGCGGCTGGGGCTTTAGACCGTGTCGTGCCTTTGCGACCTCTGACCCGGCGCAGATCCCAACCGGCTCCTTGGTTCTCCGAGGAGCTGAGGGGGATGAAACGCCGGAGAAGACGCCTAGAGAGTTCCTGGAGGTCCAGCCGTTCAGAGGCTGATCGGACACTAGTTAGATCCTATACCAGGACCTACCTAGTGGCACTGAGGGAAGCGAGGCGCCCCACGCCTCCTCCTCATTGCGTCGACAGATAACCGCCCAGCTGCCCTGTTTGGTGACCCGCTCCTCCTTCACCAGGGGAGCGGGATGACCCGCTATGGGACGTGCTGAGGAGTTTAACGGTTATCTATACGATAAAATCGTTCAGCTTAGGGACGGTCTGGACCAAAATTGTGGCGATTCAGACGGGGTATCTGAGGGCGGTCTTGGTGATGTTGTGTGGGATGAGTTTGACCCTGTGACTCCCGAGGACATGGACAGGTTGCTGGGTAGATTGAATGCCACCACGTGTTTACTGGACCCGTGCCCCTCCTGGCTGGTGCTGGCCACTCAGGAGGTGACACGAGGCTGGCTCCAGGGGATTACGAGTGCTTCCTTGTAGGATGGAGTCTTTCCGGCCGCCTTGAAAGAGGCGGTGGTGAGGCCCTCCTCAAGAAGCCTTCCTGGACCCGGCTGTTTTAGGTAATTATCGTCCGGTCTCCAACCCGCCGCGGCGAAGGTTGTAGAGAGTATGGTGGCATATCAGTTTCCCCTGCACCTGGAGGAAACTGTCTATCTGGACCTGCTCCAGTCCGGCTTCCGACCGGTTACAGCACTGAGACGGCTTTGGTCGCAAGCAGGATGATCTCTGAGGCCAGGATAGGGGTTATTCCTCTGCCCTGGTCCTATTAGACCTCTCAGCGGCTTTTGATACCATCGACCATGGTATCCTGCTGCGCCGGTTGGAGGGTTGGGAGTGGGAGGCACCGTTTATCGGTGGTTCTCCTCCCATCTCTCCGACCGTCGCAGACGGTGTTGACGGGCAGAGGTCACCCGGCGCCTCACTTGTGGGTGCCGCAGGGCCGATTCTCTCGCCCTTCTGTTCAACATCTATATGAAGCCGGAGAAGACGCCTAGAGAGTTCCTGGAGGTCCAGCCGTTCAGAGGCTGATCGGACACTAGTTAGATCCTATACCAGGACCTACCTAGTGGCACTGAGGGAAGCGAGGCGCCCCACGCCTCCTCCTCCTCCTCCTCCTCCTCCTCCTCCTCCTCCTCCTCCTCCTCCTCCTCCTCCTCCTCCTCCTCCTCCTCCTCCTCCTCCTCCTCCTCCTCCTCCTCCTCCTCCTCCTCCTCCTCCTCCTCCTCCTCCTCCTCCTCCTCCTCCTCCTCCTCCTCCTCCTCCTCCTCCTCCTCCTCCTCCTCCTCCTCCTCCTCCTCCTCCTCCTCCTCCTCCTCCTCCTCCTCCTCCTCCTCCTCCTCCTCCTCCTCCTCCTCCTCCTCCTCCTCCTCCTCCTCCTCCTCCTCCTCCTCCTCCTCCTCCTCCTCCTCCTCCTCCTCCTCCTCCTCCTCCTCCTCCTCCTCCTCCTCCTCCTCCTCCTCCTCCTCCTCCTCCTCCTCCTCCTCCTCCTCCTCCTCCTCCTCCTCCTCCTCCTCCTCCTCCTCCTCCTCCTCCTCCTCCTCCTCCTCCTCCTCCTCCTCCTCCTCCTCCTCCTCCTCCTCCTCCTCCTCCTCCTCCTCCTCCTCCTCCTCCTCCTCCTCCTCCTCCTCCTCCTCCTCCTCCTCCTCCTCCTCCTCCTCCTCCTCCTCCTCCTCCTCCTCCTCCTCCTCCTCCTCCTCCTCCTCCTCCTCCTCCTCCTCCTCCTCCTCCTCCTCCTCCTCCTCCTCCTCCTCCTCCTCCTCCTCCTCCTCCTCCTCCTCCTCCTCCTCCTCCTCCTCCTCCTCCTCCTCCTCCTCCTCCTCCTCCTCCTCCTCCTCCTCCTCCTCCTCCTCCTCCTCCTCCTCCTCCTCCTCCTCCTCCTCCTCCTCCTCCTCCTCCTCCTCCTCCTCCTCCTCCTCCTCCTCCTCCTCCTCCTCCTCCTCCTCCTCCTCCTCCTCCTCCTCCTCCTCCTCCTCCTCCTCCTCCTCCTCCTCCTCCTCCTCCTCCTCCTCCTCCTCCTCCTCCTCCTCCTCCTCCTCCTCCTCCTCCTCCTCCTCCTCCTCCTCCTCCTCCTCCTCCTCCTCCTCCTCCTCCTCCTCCTCCTCCTCCTCCTCCTCCTCCTCCTCCTCCTCCTCCTCCTCCTCCTCCTCCTCCTCCTCCTCCTCCTCCTCCTCCTCCTCCTCCTCCTCCTCCTCCTCCTCCTCCTCCTCCTCCTCCTCCTCCTCCTCCTCCTCCTCCTCCTCCTCCTCCTCCTCCTCCTCCTCCTCCTCCTCCTCCTCCTCCTCCTCCTCCTCCTCCTCCTCCTCCTCCTCCTCCTCCTCCTCCTCCTCCTCCTCCTCCTCCTCCTCCTCCTCCTCCTCCTCCTCCTCCTCCTCCTCCTCCTCCTCCTCCTCCTCCTCCTCCTCCTCCTCCTCCTCCTCCTCCTCCTCCTCCTCCTCCTCCTCCTCCTCCTCCTCCTCCTCCTCCTCCTCCTCCTCCTCCTCCTCCTCCTCCTCCTCCTCCTCCTCCTCCTCCTCCTCCTCCTCCTCCTCCTCCTCCTCCTCCTCCTCCTCCTCCTCCTCCTCCTCCTCCTCCTCCTCCTCCTCCTCCTCCTCCTCCTCCTCCTCCTCCTCCTCCTCCTCCTCCTCCTCCTCCTCCTCCTCCTCCTCCTCCTCCTCCTCCTCCTCCTCCTCCTCCTCCTCCTCCTCCTCCTCCTCCTCCTCCTCCTCCTCCTCCTCCTCCTCCTCCTCCTCCTCCTCCTCCTCCTCCTCTTCCTCCTCCTCCTGCTCCCACTCCTGCTTCCAATCCTTCTCCTCCTCCCACTCCTCCTCTTCCTCCCACTCCTCCTCCTCCTCCTCATCCTCCTCCTCCTCCTCCTCCTCCTCCTCCTCCTCCTATCAGTGGCTTCGTGTGAGGTACCAGCTGTACGCTGATGACACCCAGCTGTACTTTTCACACGGGCCACCCCAATGAAGCTATCGAAGTGCTGTCCCGGTGTCTGGAAGCCGACGGGTCTGGATGGGGAGAAACAGGCTCAAGCTCAATCCCTCCAAGGCGGAGTGGCTGTGGATGCGGCATCCCGCACAGTCAGCTGAGTCCGCGGCTGACTGTCGGAGCGAGTCATTGGCCCGATGGAAAGGGTGCGTAATTTGGGCGTTCTCCTGGATGCACGGCTGTCTTTTGAAGATCATTTGACGGCCGCCTCCAGGAGAGCTTTCCACCAGGTCCGCCTGGTGCGCCAGTTGCGCCTTTCTAGACCGGGATGCCTTGTGCACAGTCACTCACGCCTTGTGACGCCTCGCCTGACTACTGCAATGCTCTCTACATGGGGCTCCCTTGAAGGGCATCCGGAGGCTGCAGTTGGTCAGAATGCAGCTGCGCTGGTGATAGAGGGAGCCCTCGTGGCTCCCGGTGACACCTATCCTGCGCAGGCTGCACTGGCTACCTGTGGCCTTCGGGTGCGCTTCAAGGTGTTGGTGAACGCCTTTAAAGCGCCCATGGCATAGGGCCGGGTTACTTACGGGACCGCCTGCTGCTACCGAATACCTCTCACCGACCCGTGCGCCCTCACAGAGAGGGACTCCTCAGGGTGCCGCCGGCGCGACAGTGTCATCTGGCGACACCCAGGGGAAGGGCCTTCTCTGTGGGGGCACCCGCCCTCTGGAACAGCTCCCCAGGAAATTGCAAAAAGTACAAGCACTTCACAACAGAATTCACTTCCAACCAACACAACCAACATTTTACAACCTTTACAACAACAACAGAGCATCAACCAAGTAGCCAAGTTGAGGCATGTAAAAATTCTCACCATTTCTCAAGTGCTAGTGTTGCTTGCTGTGTAAAGGGTATTTAAAAAAAAAAATCCTTATATCAAATCCAAGGTTCTGTAGAACTGCGGTTGAGAAAGTGTACCAGCCAGGAAACAACTCTGTGGAAAGGAAGTGAAAAAAAGCTTCAGCTATATGGTTAAACTAATGCTAATCTTTCTGGATTACAAACACCCACATGACCACAGAGGAAAGCAAGAAGTTAAAGGTTTATGAATCTCTTTACTGCTATCTAGTGGCTGTATGAAGTATTGCAACCCAGATGTGCCAGCTCCCTCTTTAAAATGAGATTATAGAGCGTGAATAGCATGCCAATGTCTACACAATGTTATCAAAAGTGTGGCTGGATTGTAAAGAGGAAAACTGACTTCAGAATTCGCTTTAAAAAAACAAAACAAAACAATCCTCATTTGAGCTGTTTTAGAATCTCACTTCTGAACTGAGTTTGCCTATCAGTAACAATGAGTGATGACTTGTGTCACATATGGTAACCATTGTGCAGATTCATGTTGTCAGCCTACTTCCAAAGCTGATTAAAGGGGCTTCAATCTTTGCATTTCTTCAGCCTGAACAACAAGGCTTGTCTCAGTGGAAAGTTACTGGCTAGGAAGCATGGAAGAACAAAACACAGCAGCCTGACAAGGGCAGACAGTGACAGTTAAAATAAAAGAAACAATAGAGACTTCATTCTTTCCAGCCTGAGCTAATGTTTTGAAAGATCCACATACCATAACTAGACAGACAGCCAGGGGTATTTTTGAGGTACAGCTAGAGGAGACAATCAAAGCTGACAATTATGCACACCACAAAATTGGGATTTATTATAATAATGACAACCGACTTGGTTTACAGCAGGAGCAGCTAGGATTGAATCTGTTTAATCAAAAAACAAAAGGAGGGCCAAAACATATAGAAAATATCACTCATGCTGTAAATTCAGTAAAAAATATAGCCATTGTCTACTCATTGCAGGATGAAGGCCTCTTCAACATGTTTCCAACCTATACAGTCCTAAAATGTCTTTTAACACACACACACACACACACACACACACACACAGTGTATGTGTATGGGTTTGCATATGTATGTATATGTATGTATGTATGTGTGTATATATATATATATATATGTGTATGTATGTGTGTATATATATGTATGTATGTATGTATATATGTATGTATGTAGGTCTTTGGTTATTCGGATTTTCTCTGTGTAAAATTGGAAGTGTCTTGGCGATGTTTCGCCG
Source organism: Ahaetulla prasina (assembly GCF_028640845.1). NCBI lineage: Eukaryota > Metazoa > Chordata > Lepidosauria > Squamata > Colubridae > Ahaetulla > Ahaetulla prasina. The sequence goes on from NC_080539.1 coordinate 127,252,704, forward strand.
AAATCCCATTCGTCATCTTCAGGCTAGGTGTTTACAGCTTCGTGCTTCTAGGAGAAATGTGTGATTGCAGCTGTTTCTTCCTTTTAACTGCTAGTGGGGGTTTGAACTGATTGGTTGGGAGCTTGGCTGTTTTCTGATTGGGTGGAGGTGTGTTCTGATTGGTTGGGGGTTTGGCTGTGCTCTGATTGGATGATGGGGTTGGCTGTGCTCTGATTGGATGGGGTGTGTCCTTTTGGGGGAGACTTGGTTGTGCTCAGGTTGGTCTGAGATGCAGGGGATTTGAGTTGGTGAGCTGCATTGCTGTTGTTTGGCTTCGTGTGGTCATGCTACATCTTCATGGTGGGTGTCAGTCTGCTGCATGTATGGATTGGAGGGTTTGAAATGGCTAATGATGCAGCTGCGGTCTGGCTTCTGGTCCATGGTCATGCTTCATCATCGGTGTGGGTTTGAGTCTGCTTTCCGTGGATGTGTGGTGGTGACATCCTGTGTGGCCCTCGTGAGTGTGGGTCTGGCGTCATTCTTCATGTAGGGACTTGTTTGTCAATAAAGGCAGGTTTCCAAATGGCTGGTAGGCGGGAGGTATCATCTCGTTTATTCATGCTGTGTGGGCGTTTTTCTATCTCGATGGCTTCTCTTATTATTCTGTTGTTAAAGTGTTCAGTTTTGGCGATAGTTCTGGTATTTTTAAAGTCAATTTTATGTCCTGTGGCTTTAAGGTGTTGGTGTTTAAGGTGTTGGACCAGGGAAGAAGTTGGTTCCTCTTTTTTGACCTAGCCTGAAGATGATGAATTTTGACCTAGCCTGAAGATGACGAATGGGATTTTGTCGAAACGTCACCAAGACACCTCAATTTACGCGGGAGAAAACCCGAATAACCAAAGACCTACATACAAACACCGGTGAAAACCTCAGAAAACATATATATATATATTTTCTCTTCCTCCTGTTTCCAACCTATATGGTCCTGAGATTTCTTTTGCCAATTGCATCCACAATACTTACTAAATATATGCATGCATACATACATACATACATACGATGTATGCAGGGGTGGGCTGCTGGGGGTTCTCAGGGGTTCTAGCTAATCTAGCTAATATTCTGTGTAGTTTGGAGAACTCCCAAATCCCACTCCTGAATACGCACCACCCTCCCTCCCAGGAGTCCCCACATGGCCCATTTTGGATGCAGGTAAGTGCAGGGCATGCGCGGAGGCTCGGGGAGGGTGAAAAATGGGCCTACTGGAAGTTTGGGAAGGCTGGAAATGGGTTCGTTTCCAGAGGGCCTCCAGAGCCTGGGGAGGCCATTTTCGCCCTCCTAGAGGCTCGAGGAAAGCCTCCAGAGTCTGGGAAGGGCAAAACACGTCCCCCCCAACATGGTGCAGGAGGCCAACTAGGCCACACCCACAATGGCCCCACCCACCCAGTAACTGGGTAGAGAATCCCTTACTAAATTTTTTGAAGCCCACCCCTGAATGTTGTGTATTTGTCTATATATTCTGCATAAAGGACTTAGCTTTCTGATCAAAATGGCCGCTCTCTGGTGTCTCTCTGCTTAGCATTGTGATAGCTGTTGAAACGACCCATTCGTCTGAAATGTCAACCATGTGAAGTTTGATAAAGAGCTTGGAAATTAACTGTCACCCCAGGAATGGCAAAATGAGTAATTCTGAGTTGCCAGAGTATTTAGACCATGTAACTTTCATTCAGGTGCTGGTTTTTAGTCACGGTTTTTAACTAAGCACTGAACTCTCTACCATATAGTTAGAGTCTCTGCCAAAGGTTTTCCACAGAGAAATGCACAGAACAGAAATGGCTGTCAATATGTTCCTCATTAACCTCCAGAAGGAGGGAAAAACAAAAAAACCCTTAAGTGAAATTCCTGAGGGTGAGTTACAGATTTCTTACACTTCCTTTAGTTATGAAGTAGCCATGAGGTGAGTGGATGTGCTCTTCTTTTATTGTAAAATTTTCTCTCTAACCAAGCACAGTCTTCCTGGCCCAGAGGATGACCTCATGGAATAACTTGTATCTTGTAGCTTTTTCAGGTCAGGAAGTGCTGGCATCCAGGGAGGCTAAAGAGGAACTGACACACATGCACAGTCACACATTAAAAAGGCAATCTTAAATTTCCCTAGCTATAAGATAAGCTCATAACATCTGGTGCATTCTTTTGGCCCCAGGCTATGACCTTTTTCTTCTCTCAATTTTGCCATTTTAATTTTATATGCTTATATTGCAGAGTGAACTTTTTAAAAGCTAATTACCTCTCCTTATTTTTTGTGGCTGTCTTGTGTTGCTTGTTTTATTCTGTTTTTGTATATGTTTTAAACAGATTCTTAACATGATATTGCTCTTTCTATAGGAAGATCAATCTGAAGGACCTGGTTGGGAGCAGATCCTCCTGGAAAAAAAATCTATGTGGTTGCCAAGAGTTTGATGCTGACTTCATGGCACATAATCAATCGGTCAATAGGGAGATCAAGGCATTTTTCAAAATGAACTCTGAAGTGTCCTGAAAATGAGGGAGAAAACAGAAGTCTCCTTGGGAAGGAAGTAACTTTTTCAAGAAACTAGGAGGAAGACTTTTGGTTCAGTACATTCGTAAGCAGAGTATTCTAAGAAAGTGGATTGTTACTTTTACTTACTAGGCAAGGCTTTTTGGAATGGTTTGCTATTGTCTGCTTTCATCCCAAGCTAGAATTCTAATTTATTGCTTCCACAGGGATTCTTTCAGCTGTAGAGAATATCTGTTTACAACATGTTTACGCTATACACACAATATGACCTCTGATCTGATATGCAATGAAGCTAAATCACAGATTATTCAGTCCAAGAAGCATCACTGTGATATTTTAACTGGGCTGAGCCAATCTCCCTTAGTTTGGGTTGCCTTCTGTTTCAATGAAATAATTGGAAGCTAAAAAACAAAACAACAACAACAACAAAAAACAACCAATAGTTCCGTTCTTGCTGGTTTCAGTATATTGTCATCTCAAGAATAAGGTTTTCTTAAGAAGTATAGTGCAGTGACCCATTCTATAGCAAGGCATTCAAAGAATTGGATGTTCCTATGCAAATAAACTATTAAACCAGAGGTCTTCACATAGCTTTAAGACTTGTAGACTCTCCCAGAATTCTCCAGTCAGCTTTTCTGGCTGGAGAATTCTGGGAGTTAAGTCCACAAGTCTTAAAGCTCTCAATGAAACTAAACCAAAGTTAAGCCATGAAGTTAGTAGACCATGACTTCTTCTGTAGTCCCATTTTAGGCACAATGCTAGCTGGGTGACCTTGGGCCAGTCACTTTCTCTCAGTCATAAGAAGGAAGCAATGGCAAACTACTTCTAAAAAGCCTTGCCAAGAAAACTACAGGGATTTATCCTGGCAGTTGTCAGGATGTGAAAAATAACTCAATGGCCTGAAGGTGCACACGTGTGCATGCACATGTACATACATAAACACTGTTTATATATATTTTTATAGCCAATTTGATGAAATGGTTAAGACAGAAGCTAGAAAGCTGGGAGACTCTGAATTCTAGTCCCAGTTTAGGTGCAGAGCTAGCTGGGTGACTTGGGCTAGTCACTCTGTCTCAGACTTGGAAGCAGGCAATGGCAAATCAATTCTGAAAAATCTTGCCAAGAAAATTCCAGGGCACTAGTCCAGGCATTTTCCAGGAGTCAGCATTGACTTGAAATCACTGAAACAAAAACAAACTCTTGCAGAGTATCCATCTTTCATTAAGAGTGGAAGTTGACTCTAAGTGTTGTGACCTAGGCCCAAGTAGTTATTACCAGACACAATCAGTCCTAAACAAATGTATTTTATTAGAACAGCTGAGAATTACTTCATTCTCAGCTTAGTCCAAATTAATTCCAAAACAAATCCTTCAGAAAAAGTCTTTCAGCTTTATCAGACCTTTGTCCTCTTTGGTACCCTGCCAAAGGCTTTTCTTGGCAAAGCCCCATGAAGTTCAGAAACAAGAGACGATGGCTAGAAACAATTGTAGTAACGTTGCTTTTCGACAAAGAGCCCAAGAGCCGTTACTGCTCTTTTAAGCCTTATGGAAGGGGTCAATCATCTCCTGGCCTTACTCCCGAGTCATCCTTTTTGCTTTAGCTGCTCTTGTCTTCTGGCAGCTCTTTGCATGCATGGAATAGGCTTCTTTTGTTTCTCTGCCTCTCTGCTGTCCACCTCTGGAGGCTTTCGGAGTCTGTGCATCACTCCCAGATGGCCCTGGCCCCATCTCTGCCTCTGACGCAGAGCCCTAGTCCAGGCCTTCCCCAGAGTCCAGGACTGGCCCATGGTCCTCCCCGGCCCCCTCACTGTCCAACTCTGCTGCTAGCTTTGCGGACTGCTGGCGGAATACAACACTAAGAGACATAAGACACTGAAAAGTTTAGCTATTTTTGAACCTGTGTCATGGGCCTTATTTAGTTGTCAAATGTGAGCATCCAGAAAAGAGAATCTAGGATTGTAAATACGCATTCAGTATCTTTCACATAAAACAGTTCTCACCCACTGGACCAAATACTTGTCTGCATTCTTGGGATTCATAGACATCCCTCCTCCCCCTTTTTTCCCATTTATCCTTTTCTTTGATGGATGCTTATGGGCCAACAACATCTGATCCATCTCCTTGGTTTTTGCAAAGGGTTGGCAAGCAAATATGATGCTCCAGTTTCCACCTAGAAAGACCTGTCTATTTTAACTGGTTATTTGGGGGTTACATTTACTCAAGGATTTCTTAGAACCAGGATAGCACTCCAGGGCCACCTTTTTCCCTTTGAGAGTATGCAATCTTGTTTTTAGAGTGTAATTCAGGAAAGAGCTCATATATCTTCCAGGATGAATGCTTACATTGTAATTCTATAAAAATAATAAAATTCCAAAACATTTTGACATCTGGGATCATTATTAATATTTATACAACAGGATGGAGGAAATAAAGATTTACTGGCCATGTTTTATTTAGGCTTTATTCTTTTTTAATCTTTTGGTTCCCACTAGCCTATGATAGTCTTGTTGTTTTAGCCACATTTTTATATCAAGTCTGCTATTGATTTCTTTTGCTGTTGTCAGCATTAGTGTGTAGATTTAAGTCTTCACTTTGCATTATTCTTCAACAATCAATAGGTCACTCTATTGATGGAATGATTTACGTACTGAGATGGTTTTCTGTGGTGATTCCTGCATACGTCTCTTTCTCATGCAGCATGATTTTGCTGTTCAGGTTTAAACCTTGGTTATATCTTACAGTCTTTTCTTTCTGAATGCCTCATTTGTGTGCCTAAAGGTTCCCCTCGCACATACGTGCTAGTCGTTGCCAACTCTAGGGGGTGGTGTTCATCTCTGTTTCAAAGCTGAAGAGCCAGTGCTGTCCGAAGACGTCTCCGTGGTCATGTGGCCGGCATGACTCAACGCCAAAGGCGCATGGAACGCTGTTACCTTCCCACCAAAGGTGGTCCCTATTTTTTCTACTTCCATTTTTACGTGCTTTCAAAACTGCTAGGTTGGCAGAAGCTGGGACAAGTAACGGGAGTTCATCCCGTTACACGGCAGCACTAGGGATTCGAACCGCTGAGCTGCCGACCTTTCGATCGACAAGCTCAACGTCCTAGTCCCTGAGCCACCGTGTCCCTTTTGTGTGCCTAACCTTCTGTTAATCTTCCAGTAGGAGTTTGAGGTTTGTTTTTTTTGTTTTTGTTTTTCATTTGTGTCTCAAAGGTGCTTTTTCAAAGGTACTTTTCTCATTTGTGCAACATCACATCAAAAGAATCATTCTGATAAATAGCCATTTATTTATTTATTGTTTCTCCAAAATAAAACTATAAAGAAAAGGGTTATGAGCCAGGACTCCATTCAAGCTATTTGTGCTTGTGCTTAGAATCCACTAATCATAATCCCATACCCCAATATTTATCTGCCTTGTCCTTTATTTTTCCCTACAGCCCTGCTTGTCCCTTCCATTCCTTTGAGCAGGATCTTTCTCTGTTTCTTGTTTTACTCTACCCCAACTGTAACTCTAACCCTGCTCCAAGGTCAGAGTCTCCAGGCTCTAGGCATTTCTCTTGATTTGTTCAAAGTTTCTTAAATCAATGTATTTCAGGGAATGTTGTATTACATCTAGATCTTTCTTTTAGTGTAATATTTATGGAATGATATGGACATTTGACATATAATTATCCTGTAACATTGGTGCAGTTTCACAATCTGTTCTATAACCTGGGGATAGGCTGATCCATGCATCCCCAACTGGAAATAGATTTGATAGATAGAAGCAACATTTGGGGAGGGGTGGGTGGACTGGATTCTTTTGATGGAGTGAGAGTACAGGGGAGGTTTCCTCAACAAGCTGGAACAATAGAAGAAAGGCCTAATTGGAAATAAAAAATGTGAAGTTTTGGTAGGAACGAGGAAGGATTAAGGCACCTTGGAGGGGGGATATTACATATATTTGGAAAGAGAGATAATCAGCGGGATAGCCAGAGCATCTATATGGAATGGTATAGCAGGGAGATTCTGAAGCCATTGACCCAGGATCCTTGAAAGATTATGAGGGGAGGGATGACAGGGAGGACAAAGGGGAACAAGAAAGCTCATGCAGTCTTCGTAGTAATTGACAAAAGCCAATATAACAAGATATTAAGCAGCCACTATGGGAGAAGGGGGATATCCTTGCTGTTTGTTTCCAATTTATTTGCTTCTTCCTGAAGCAGGGATCCTCAGTTTCAGTGTTCTGACCCAGCTCCCCAAACACGACAAACCCTTTGTAATTGAAGCAATTATTCCTTTATTAGGAGTGCCAGCAGGCTCGGCAAAAACGTTTTTCTTTCACCTCAGGCTAACAAGGGGAGATTAATAGTTGTCTGCCACATCTATTCATCTCTGCCCCCTGACTTTTATCCCTGGAGCTAGGGTGAGGCAGCAGTGGCTTTTCCTTCCCAAGGATCGAGCCAAGGATTTCCACTGCTCTCCTCTCTTCTGTCTTCTGCGCATCCATGCATCAGGCACTGGATTCAGCTGTTTATCTTCTTCCTCATCAGCCATCTCCAGACCTGGGGGCTGTTGACTCTCCATCTGAGGGCTGACGGATGGCCTCTGTCTCTCCCTCTGCCAGCTTCACTCCCTATTCCCACTCAGAGCTCTCAGGTTGCCTTGATGTTGACTCTGACTCCCACACCTCCTCCTCTGATTCAGCTCCTGGAGGGGCCGGCTGCCAACAGGTCACAATTCAGATTGCTCTGACTAACTGCCAAATCTGTGAGCAATAAAACCTATTAAGTTGAGACGAGCAAGTGGACCAGTGGTTTATTACCAAGGTCTGATTGGATAATAGTTTGCATGGGGGAGAAAGGTAGGTAGCCCTGAGAGATCTGCTCTCCTGGTATTCAAATAGTTCAGCAGTCCTGAAGCAAAAACTAGGTGTATGTAAATGAACCCTCAATCATCCAAAAATATCTAAAAAGATTAAATCATGGCAGTTTGTTAAACTGAGAGGTTTCATTCCAAGTAACTTCATCAGTCAAAATAAAGAAAAAATTAGGGAGAGAGTCACTTATGATCTTCCCTCTACTTTGATGCTTGGACAGCAACATTGGATTGGAAGGTTGGAAATTCTCTGCTTTGTCCTTAAGAAAAATTATTTCACTACTAGGAGGATAAGGCTTCACATTCTCTTGGCAACGAAGCTCATCAGAATTTTAAAAGACTGCCTGACACAGGAGGAGAAAATTAAACATACACTGAATATTGAAGCCTACCCACTGTGTACCTTGCAATTTCTCCCATGTAGAGAAGCACTGGCTGCTTAGCATAGCGGTTAGTTTAAACTAGCCCAATCCTGTGCTTCCACAAACAGCAATGCATGAAATCTGAGCACAAATTAATACTGGGGTACTCTTTTCAGAAGGTACATTCTGCACAAACATTAGCTAATAAATGAGCCCCGGTGGTGCAGTGGTTAAACGCAGTATCACAGGTCCATAGCCTAGAGTTTGATTCCACAGGGCTCAAGTCTGACTCAGCCTTCCATCCTTCTGAGGTCGGTAAAATGAGGACCTAGATTGTTGGGGGCAATATATTAACATTGTAAACTGCCCAGGGAGTGCTCTAATGCAGGGGTCTCCAACCTTGGTCACTTGAAGACTTGTGGACTTCAACTCCCAGAATTCCTCAGCCAGCTTTGCTGGCTGAGGAACTCTGGGAGTTGAAATCCACAAGTCTTCAAGTGACCAAGGTTGGAGACCCCTGCTCTAATGCACTATGGGACAATACCAGGGGTGAAATGCTCCCTGATCGGACCGGCTCGCACGATCCGGTAGCAATGGCGGCTGCTGGTTTGGAGGACCGGTAGCAAAAATCCCTGGTTCCACCCGCCCTGCCTCTGCTGAGCCCCACCATCAGCAGAGGTGTTTTTTTTTACTTTTAAAAGAAGGTTTTGCTTCAGCCGAAACATGCCTTTAAAAGTAAAAAAAAGCCTTTGAGGATCCCACCCCTCAGCTGAGATCGGCAGAGCCTTTAAACTTAAAAAAAAATAATTAAAGGCTATTCTGGGGATCTCACCTGAGTTCCTCATCAGCAGAACCTTAAAAACTCCTTTTAAAAGAATCTAAGACACTTCCCTGATTACTGATCGACCTCATGGCTTTTTTCCCAGCCGGAAAGCCCCAGTTTCGCTTTCAGCGCCAGACAGAACTAATCTAAACTTAGCTAATCTATTTCATCACTGAGTGATTAATGCTGTCTGGCTTTTCTGGCTGAAGAACTCTGGGAATTAAAGTCCACAATAAAATAAAATAAAATAAAATAAAATAAAATAATAAAATAAAATATTTGTGCAGCTTTCTGAGATTTGGTGTGTTTCTGTAGTGTTTCACTCTAACTACACAAACACACAAAATCTCAGAAAGCTGTATGTGGTATTTTGTGTGTGTGTGTGTGTGTGTGAGGTGTGTGTGTGTGTAAAGTGTGAAGGTTGGTGTTTGAGCTTTTTGTGGCTGTGTGAAGTGTGAAGTACAGCTGCTTTTACATTGTGTGTGAGTCAGTTGTGTTGTGTTGTGTGTGTAAAGTGTGAAAGTTGGTTTTTGGTACCTCTTATTGTTTTTTATACTTTGTTTATTATTTTTATTATTTATTGTTATTGGCCATGCCCACCCAGCCATCATGCCCATCAATTAAGCCACACTCACAGAACTGGTAGGGAAAATTTTTAGATTTCACCCCTGGACAGTACAGTATATAAGTCTAAGTGCTATTGCTATTGCTATTCACCAAGATACTGGGTACAGCTTATGTCTGAGATGAAGGTGCTGAATCAGGAGCAGGGAGGCCCAGCTTCAAGTCTATCCTCAGCCAGGGAAGCTCCCTGAGTGACTTTTTCTCAGTCCTACTACTTCATGGGAGGAGTGAATGTTATTTATGCCACCTTGAGCTCCTGAGGGTGTAAATTAATAAATAACAGAACAATATCAAGCCAAGTTCCCCAAACAGGAACAGTGCAGGCAAATGGCCAAATGCCACATTAGATATGACTCTTTACATTAAAAAAAAGGAGTATGCAAATTGTAGCCAGCAGCTTTATGGAATACTTCTTTTAAAAAATGAGCCATTCCAGATTTTAAAAGCAACAAAGGAAAGAAAGTCAGTAGGCAGTAGGAAGTAAAAATATAACATGAGGCAGAAAACCATTGTTGATATCAATGTTTGTTGCAGTGGCTGTCTAGCTTTGGCACTGTTCATTGGTTATCTTCAAAAGACATAATACCTTAGTCACAGTCATTTGCTTTTCCATATTTATGATGCATTTCAGGTATTTTCTTAAGCATAAGCTATTGCTTTCCCATATTCTCTCCTAGAGATAAAGATACTGTGACAGCAAGATACTTAATTTGTCTTGGACTTGAGCCACCACCTTTGCTGGATAAATCTATATGATGGAGGCATGTTGTTTATGTTAAAGATACATGGCCAGTTCACTGTAAGTGTGAATAATGAGCCTCTCAGATAGATATATGAGAATATCCTCATATGTCTTCCATTAGATAATCACTTAACGTGGGTTCTGTTCACTTAGCTTCGGGGGATTTGTAAGAGAGTTATAAATATTTCACTTACCTGTTAGTAAGATTCTTAATGTTTATATTATGTAGGACAAATACAGTACCCCTTTGAGCATGCTGTTGTGTTTAGATTCCAGAAGCTTTGGGAAAGATCAATAAATCCTGTGATTTTATGGTATGAGGATTTAGTATGTTTCCGTCATCCTCTATCAATTTTTTCAGACACACACACACACACACACACACACACACACACACACACACACACACAATTGAAGCAAAACAGTACACTTCATTGTTTGTAAGAGAAATCCAGGCATTTTGGTGGTTTAGCCAGTTATATATCAATGTATACTATAATTAATTACCAGTCACACATTCAGTCATTTTCATTTTATTGATTATTACATAGCACCGCAGTCTTAACAATGAATATTTATTTCCCTATGTTTAAAAAGAAAAGGGAAAGAAGGATGCAATTTGGAAATGCAAACAATGCAAGCAAATCATTTCTTGTCTTTTCAGAGCCACTCAAGTAAATAAACAAGCAACTTCCTTTATATCTTACTAGAATTCATGAAACAGTGCTCAGAATACAGTGCAAATGTTCCAATGAAACGGCATGACTTCAGAAATTTTCATTATAATAAAACAAGAAATAGGTTTTTTATCAGGGAAAAAGTGAAGGTTTATAAAGTAATGGTATTAAAAAAATACGAGACATATTACAGTCCATTCATTGGCAGGATGGTATTTGTTTACTGAGAAGGTCTCTAGGGAGACCCCGATATCAATTTTGTTCCCAGGTGGCCTCTGGAAATTATAAAAGGACCAAATTATGACACTTATAACATTTGGAATTCATTCACCGGGCCATCTTTCAATGTGATATGGCATCATCTCCCTGTAACATCCAACTGTATTCTACAAAGAACAAAAAAGGCATGCTGAATGCTAAAAGAAATGAATTTATGCAAGCCTACTATTAGAACTAGCAATATGCAAAAATAAATGGGGAAATCATTTCAGCATTCTAGAATATTTTGTGGCTGATCCGAAGGTGTTTTTCTAGAGCAAAAGAATTCAAGGGAAGCTAGAATGAGACTGTGATGACCCGAGATGTGGCACAAAGGCAACACAGCCAGATAATAAATACAAATAAGTACAAATGCCCCAACATCCCTTTACTCTCCAGTCTGGAGAAAAACTCTTCCACAAACCTGTAAGCAGACAAAATTTCCAACTACACATCCCACAGGGCAAGATAAGGTAATTGATCCGGCAGGGCAAGCAAGATAAGAAGTCCAGACTTGAAGTAGCTCGGCAGTAAATCAAACCAGTTGGGAGGATGCCAGGAACTCAAATAAAGCAGCCAACATGAACTCAGCATTTGTTCCCGACAACCAGCCCTCCCATTTATCTCTCCTTTTAAACTCCAGCTCCAAGTGTATCTTGTGAAGGGAGTCGGGGCCCTTTCCTCCCTCGTAAGCCATGCAACCCATGCTGCTCTCTTCTCTGTTCTTCCCTGGGTGCCGTAGGATGAGGAGGGGATAGCCTTGGTCTTCATCAGAACCCCCTCTCCCTTGTTCTACCTCTCCCCTGCTCTGCCCAGCCTGACTTTGCCCTTCCCCAGTTTCCTCTACAGGCAATAGAGCCACTCTCTTGCTCTCTGTCAACTGTTCCTCTTCCATCTCAGAGTCAGACTCTGACAGGGGCATGACGGAGACACTGAGAACTAGCAGCCATCTAACCACTCCTTACATTTGAATCAGATTTTTGATTGATTTACTGGTTAATATTTTATAGTAGTAGTAGTAGTAGTACTCACCGCCCTGAGTCCTTCGGGAGAAGGGCGGTATAAAAATTAAATTATTATTATTATTATTATTATTATTATTATTATTATTATTAGTAGTAGTAGTAGTAGTAGTAATAATAATAACAATAATAACAATAACAACAATAACAACAATAACAACAATAACAACAACAACAACAACAACAACAATAATAATAATAATAATAATAATAATAATAATAATAATAATAATAATAATAATAATAATAATATTTTAATTTGTATACCGCCCTTCTCCCAAAGGACTCAGGGCGGTTCACAGCCAGGATAAAATACAACAACAACACATACAATACTAAAAAAAACATTTAAAAACTTATTAAATTTGGCCCAATTTTAAAATACAATCAAACCCTATAAAATTAATAAAAATTTAAAACCCATAAAATCAGCTAAAAGATTTAAAAATTCAAGCCAGTCCTGCAAGACGGAATACTTATACTTATACTTTCTATGACACTTAATATGCCCAAAGTAAGAATTTTAGATTATCTCTACCAGGGTGGCCAAAATGTCAACATACTGTAATGGTCGTGACTGAAAGATCAAAGCCCACCAGTTTTGCAATATGACAAATATAAAATAGGCATGGCGCGTCAGTCATACAGTTGTGGCCTCCATCTTAATCTTTTGATGCCAAAACTTCTCAGTTTGTAACTCAGGATAATGCTTCACATGTCATACAAAAGCAGATAAATCATTTGTATTCTCTTGGTATTTTCAGAATATGTTGGATCTTCTTCCATCATCCCTAGCTTTTGGTCATGTAAAATGAAACTGGAGGATTTGGAATCCAACACAACTGTGTAGTGGGCAGTGGCTTTTAAAAAACAAGAAGGAAACTGAGCTATAAAGCCTCTTGTCATGAGTCTGCAGCAATCTATTCTAGCTGCATCTCCGGGCATTGCTAAAGTATATACTGCCAGTGCCCTTGAACTTCTTCCCTGATGTGTGTTTAATTTAGCTGACCAAAAATGTCACATGTCACTGAGAAAGCTTCTGTTTAACATTTTTTCTCTTGATTACTCCTGAACAATAGAGATTTTTTTTTAAAATGTAAATGAGTCTTAGCTATTGCTTTGACTGGAATCCATATCTCCTTCAAAATCAGAGAAAATCAGCATGTTGGGTAATTGACTTTGCTGATACATTGTTCTCTGTTCCATTGTTCAAACCAACTTCTTTTTTATATACTCTTTATTGCACAGAGTCTAGTGATGCCTTTTTCACAGTTGATACTTTTAATTCAGTTGAATTGTTGCTATTAATTACACTATTCTATACAGAAAGGATTAGAAATATGCCCTTAGGGATAGAACTCTTTTAATTCTAATAAAGATTTCTGTTTGTACTCTTCTTTCTCCCTCCTTCTTACCTTTCTCCCTCTCACGTAAATTAAGCAATACAGTGACCTTCTATATCCATCATCTTTGTCAAACTGATATATTCCCCAGTTCCTCTCTGAGGTTCTACAATTACACATGTTTCAACAAGAATGTGAATGCTATGGAAAGTCACTTATAATTGCATGTAAATTTAGAAATGATTATTACAGAAGACATGTTGCTAAAATAGTTGCAATAATATTTATATTTCTAGAAAGTAGTCTAAGAACTGGAAGGAAAAAGAAGACGACGATGACCAGTGCATAGATGGATGAACAGTGACTATGTTATGATACACAAAAGTGCACAGAAGTTACAGTGAAAATGAATGCACTGGAACAGACTGGGGAAGGATCATCCTGGACCAAATCTATGTTGTTGAGTTGACACTGATTTGATGGACCGTAATCAAAGTAAGTTATTATTTTCTTGCAGAAAATAATGTAGAAAAGAGCAACAAAGATGATTGGGTGAGGGAGGGTAAAACATATGAATAAAACAGTTGGGTATAGTGAAAAGAAAGAGTAGAAGTGACAGGATAGCAGTGTTCCAATATTTGGGGCTGTCACCTAGAACTAAGGAGAAATTTCCTAAAAGTAAGATAATTAACCACTGGAAAAGGTTGCCTTCAGAAATTGTAGGTGCTTCATCTCTGGAAGCTTATAAGAAGAGACTGGATAGCCACTTGTCTGGAATAGTATAGGGTCTCCTGTTTGGACAGAGATTGGACTAGAAGACCTTCAAGGTCCCTTCCAATTCTGTTATTCTCTCTCTTTCTGATATTCCTAATTCTAGTGCACCTATTCCTAAAGTTTAAGAAAAGAATCTGGAAGTTATCCAAACCTAAACACTTGCATATAGTCACCAACTTACCCTGCAGTTTATTCAATATTTTCTACAACTGTGTGTGATCCAGGATTTCTCATTCACCAAATGAGGCCTGTTGTTATGGAAGACCTCCTTTGCCTCTATAAGACGGCATTTACAGAATAGCGCAATTTGCACAAATGGAAATCTCCTCTCTTCATGGCACTACAATCCTGGATTCAATCCAAAGCGTTATTTCTATAATGCTTTCATGAAAATGGGCCTGAAATTTATTCAAAATACAGTTTACCAGACCCTTCTTTCCATCTGTTCACCATTCTTTGTATGCTAGTTTTTGACAAAGATTGTGAAGCCTTTCAGAAGAGAGCTGGTTTTTTTCCTATAATTTAATCACAACAGGAGTAGCCTATTGCCTCTCTGAAATACATCCTTCCAGACTAATTTTTGTTTGGACCCAGTGTGTTTCCAGATCACATTATTGAGATTCAGGGGTAACAATGCTAATTTGGAGTAGATTAATTTAAACCCCATATTTAGACCCTAAAAGATACAGAATGTTTTTTTTTCCTGCTCCAAACAGTGATGGGGGGGGGAACAACCATTGGCTTCAGTACCCTACCCCCAAAAATATATATACTATAAATGAGTATATTAAAGGATATATTAAAAGAGGCAGAATATTATATTTCCCCAAAGGAGAAATGGAGAAAAATCTTAACAAAGGCAGAAAGCAGCCCGAGTCTTCCTGCCATAGGAAAACAGCTTCAAACTAAAAAGCTTGAAGAGGCTGACCTTTAGGAATGCAGATTTTGTATCCATTCATGAGCAAAACACTTTCAGCCACAGCTCTTGATGAAGCTGATGGGATTAAGAGTTTACATTCCCCCACCCAGATTCTAAGGACAAGACCTTTAGGACAGGGGTCTCCAACCTTAGCAACTTTAAGACTTGTGGACTTCAACTCCCAGAATTCCTCAGCCACTCCACAAGTCTTAAAGTTGCCAAGGTTGGAAGCCCCTGCTTTAGGACACAATAGGATTAACCCATCATCATTGAAATAGTAAAAGACACAAGGTTTACTACATTGCACACACCCCTGGAGCATCTCAATCACAATACCCCAGAACCCTATAAAGATCCATCCACTCATTCAGGTGTTTTGTCAGTCACTCCAGAAACATGCTGCTGTCACTATAGTTTCTGGCATCCAAATAAACAAAGACCTTCTTTCCAACTAGCCAGCCTCCATTTTATTTCTAGCAATTTTCTCCCGGCTTGGAATTGGCTTAGATTTTTCTTCCCACACTGGGAAATAAATAAGTAACAAAAAAATAAATGGACTCTCCCTCAAGCCCCAGAAAAGTTCAGTGAGGATCACTGTTGGACGAACAACAAAGCAGAAAGATAGTCAGAATCTTGCATAGTTGTTTAAAATGTTCTCCTGAATTTCTTCTTGTACAGACATACATCTAACTCTGGGATGTGTGCGTACAGTTAAGCTAATCCTAATCAATCCATTGTTACACATAGTAATTTGTGGATCAAGATCCATCACTAAATGAGACTCTGCAAATTAATGTTTTGCAAATTCTCGCTTTGGGTTGATGTTACATTTGAAGGGTTGCTATGGCTTTGAAATGAAAAGTGTATTTACCTAGAGGTTAATAATTCTGTTTACAAAAATAAGGAAGAAATCTATGAATAAATGTCACAGCAGTACTTCATACATCCTAAGTCATCACAATAATAACTGTACGAGACCCATACGATGCTAATTCTCCGAGTTTTGCTTATTATCTAAGCATTTAAATGTTTCAAGAGACACTGTTGACTAAATACAGCTTTATCTAGAATACTTTACATCCTTTGCTATTCAAGCTGTTGCATTCCTATACAACCATTTCCTAGGTATACACCTTCTATTGTTAGGTATTCTGTGCTTGTACCTATTTGTTTTAACAAGGGGAGCCTCAATTGCTCTGCTTTTAGAATTAGATTTTTAAAATAAGTATATTACTAAAGGAATTCTAATAGAATTATGTTCTATTTCTACTGCTGGGGTGGGGTAGCCTATATAATTGCCAAAAAAATAAATAATACCTTTCTGATGTTATCAGCAAAGCATGCGTGATGGCACTGCTGCCTGAGAATGCGATGCTACATAGATTTTTCTGGTCTCAACTTATCATCTAAGTCAAGCAGAGTTCATTGCTTTTCTCATATCCACGTGCTTAAGCAGCATAGCTCTCATATCATTTTTAGAATGTCTCTTGTCTGACACTTCTCCCCCTCATCTGCTTTATTTCTAGAAAACTTTTTTTGCTTATAGAAACCAAGCCATCAATGAATAGATTCAGAACGTGAAAAATAAATAAATAGCTTGATATTGATTTTCATACACTTTGTTTCACGAGCCAAATATGAAGGGTTTTCAGAGATGGATGAGTGCATATGAACAGAACTACGGCCTTGTATGATGCACGTACAAATTTATTTCATTCGCAGGAGAAATATATTCAGCAGAAAAGGGGAGATAAAAACCCAGGATTTTTATAGTGCCAGCACACTATGAATGTGTATTCGATTTTCTTAATCAACATTCAGTCATGCTGTATGGAGATTATTGGGAGTAGAAGGAAGGAAAGGAGGGAGGGAGGGAGGGAGGGAGGGAGGGAAGGAAGGAAGGAAGGAAGGAAGGAAGGAAGGAAGGAAGGAAGGAAGGAAAAGCCTTGTTGATAGTGTGATGATTTCAAACGGCATTATAGTTACAAAGTTAAACTCAGTCTTAGAAGACCTAAACTAAACCCTTATTCTGACATTCAGATCATAGATGACCCTGATCTGTCACATTTTTTTTAATGGATAGATGGGCACCTAGTGATTGCAAGAAGACATGAAATCCCACACTGATAATACTTGCAAAGGTTAATAACTGGATGAAAGCAGGCCTTCTGGAAAGTAAAGTGGGACAACAAGAAAGCTGGAGCAGTTGATGAAGCACCAGAGAAACTATTCATAATACTTGAAAGATGGTATAGTTAATGTGCTATTTGCAATTTGTAAGCAGGTATGGAAAACACAATAATGACCAAGACAAATGGGGGAAAAAAATCAGTTGATATCCCAAACCCAAAATAAGAGCAGTGCTGAAGAATGCTTAAACTTCCAAATGATCACAATTAATCTCACATTCTAATAAGATCATGCTCAAGGTTCTTTAAAAAACAACCAGGCTTTTGTCCATTTTTGATTTTCTTTTTTTAAAAAAGAGGATTAAATATAAATGCATTTATAACTGTTATACAAAAGATTGGAAATTGCTTCTATACACAGGTAGCCCTTGGCTTGCAACTATAATAGAGGCCTGAAAATTTGTCATTAGATGTTTCAGTGATTAAGGGAAGCATTGTCGGAAGAATAATTTGGGGTTCCAAATCGAGCCAGGCTTGTGCAAGAATAAATAAAAATGAGATCCAGACAGGTGTGTGGAAAGAAGGAATATTTATTCCTAAAAGCAAAACAGTTTGCCTTTAGAGACATGGGGTACAGTGGCAAACTTTTACAGGGGGAGCTTGTCCGGGATGTGGAAGTGTCTACATATTGATTCTAGTGCAGGGATGTCAAACTCAAGGCCCATGGGCTGAATCCGGACCGCGATGTGCTTGGATCCGACCCATGGGGGTCGTCCTGGAAAATGTAAGGAACTGGCCTGCATTGCTTCGGCCTGGTCTACCCAATGTGAAGAGGAAACATCGGGCCAGCATAGCTTTGACCCGGTGTACCCAGTATGAAGAGGAAACATGCCAGCAGTTTGGGGAGTGGCACAGGAGCGGGTTCCAAATCCTGTCACTATTGGTTCGCTTGTGCACATGCTTGCGCACATGCGCAGAAGTGTCTGGGTGGGTGGGCGGAGCCTCCTACCACCTCTGCTACCGGTTTGCTTGATCTGGTGCGAACTGGTAGCAACCCACCACTGGAGTGGCATCAAGCTGGCCACATCCACCCAGTCAGTCATGCCCACACAGTCAGCCATGCCCAGTGAGTGGCATCAAGCTGGCCATGCCCATCCAATTGGCCACACCCACCCAGTCGGCCATGATAGATAGATAGACGATAGCTAGCTAGCTAGATAGATAGAGAAAGAGAGAGATGGATTAATGGATGGATTAATGGATAGATAGATAGATGATAGATAGATAGATAGGATATAGATGATAAATAAATGATAGTTATTGAACATACATTAAAAGAAGCTGTACAATCCATCTATATTTTCCTCTTTAATATTTTCAGCTTTTCCAATCTGATGCAATCAAACTGAATGGCCATACCAATTAACTGATTGTCTTATCAATTAAGCAGCATCATCTTATGGAACTCAAGAAGCCCAATTTCTCTATCACAGTCTCTGTTCTCTGGAGTGGCATCCTTCCAGAGATTTGGATGGCTCTTCCCCAATGGCATTTAAGAAATATTTAAACTGGACTGTTGACTATTCTTTCAGGCTCTGGGACAGAGTGAAAGTTGAGCCCCTACCAGATGTTTTTTGTTTGTTTGTTTATCTGTTGCTTGGGATATTTTTTTTTTTTTACTTTTTAATTGTAAGCTGCCCAGGGTCATTGTTAAGAGGCCTGTAAACTTATAAATAAATAGAGAGCCAGATGAATCCCATCTGAATTATTGAAGGTTTGTTGAATTTGAGAAAATCTGGAGAATAGGTGGAGCCCTACATGATGAATGGAGAGAAAATGTTGTCTCTATCTTTTTCCAATATCAATATATGGAGTAGATAATAAGAAAATGAAAACACTGTAGTAATTCTGAAACACTGAGATGAATTTGTTAAAATTAATTTTACACCTTTTTTTCCCAGTAACTTCTTTAGGTGATTATGGAAATATGGCAGATATATCTTGATTTTTCAAAGCATTTGACAAAGGCCCCCCCTGACATTTTGATTAGTAAAGATAGCTAACATTCTGGTGCGTGGCATGATAATTAAATAGATATTTAATGGATTTGAAAACTGTATTCTGGGTATCCACTAGAAATAGTCCTCCACTTATAACCACAGTTGAGAACAGAATCTCCATTGCTAAGCAGGGCAGCTCTTAAGCTCGATTTTACAACCTTTTTTATCCTGGTTGTTGAGTGAATTACTGCAGTTGTTAAATGATTCATGCGGCCATTAACTGAATTCAACACCTCCTCCATTAGCTTTGCTTGTTGGAAGCCATCTGTGAAAATTGCAATGGTGATCACATCACCCCAGAATGGAACAATCATTGTAAATACATGCCAGTTGCCAAGTACTCAGATTTTGACCCCATGACATGACTCTGGGAATGCACCAATGGTTGTAAGTGGAAAGTCATAAGTCACTTTTTTCATTGCTGTTGTAATGCTGAGTAGTCACTAAACAAACAATTGTAAGTCGAGGATTACCTACATTGGTTTTTCCTGAAACTGGAAAGAAGAATTGGATGGTGTGCTTCAAATAAAATATAAGCCAGCAATATAAATTGGTTGCAATAATTTCAAGTGTAATCATAGCTCAGAATCACACTCAACAGAAGTATCTTTTCCAAATTGTATGGATTAATTGTTTTATTTTATTCTGTGCTACCAGAATTTCACACACTAAATATTAAAATTTGGAAAAAGGAAAAAAAGAAAATTTAATCCAGGAGTGACTTCCAGACATAGCATCATAAGCGAAGACATTATTTCTTCCTTTCCTGGATTACCTTTCCTGGTTTTCATCATTGTTAGCAGTCTAGGATCAACTAAATGCTGGGAATCATAAACTATTGATCTGAAGAATACTGTACATTACAAACTAGGTTCAAGGCTGAAGCTAAAAGATAGAATTGAAAAGCAACCAATGAATGCAAGATCGCATGCTAGACTGTAAAACACAGCGGTATGTAGATATTTTGATTTCTATTGCAATCTTCCATGGACACATCTTCTGACACTAGGGTGCTCAAATATGTCAGTTGCATAAATATTTGCGCATACCAGCTGTTTTAGATTTCATACGAACTAATCTGAGAATCACTTGATGTGTTTATTGTGACAACTTTGGGAAAGTTCAGAATGTTGAAGGTTGTTTTTTTTTAACCCGTATCATTTCTGTTTGCATCAACTTTTTCAAAACATTCATTGTGAAGGAAGAGAAATGGAAAGATGCTTGGAACAACAATTTGATATAGTGGCACAGCAGAATTCCTGGGAAATATCACTGACAAGATGTTCAGCCTTATAAACAATTCCAAGCATCTTTATAAGCTCTTATATCCAAATAATCTGCTTTAGCCCTCTGAGGCACAAATGGCAGCTGAAAGTATATGTTTTAAAAATTGACCCAAACTATGGAAAAGTTTTAATCATGACTCATAAAAACCCTTTCTTACAATTTGTTAAAGTTCAGCATTTTTGACTCAACAAGCTCTAAAGGCCATATATACTTTATAAATCTTTCTCTCTCCATTCCCCTTCTCTCTCCCTTCCTTTCTCTCTTCTATCTAGATATCATTTGGGGATGGTATTTATTCAGAGTGCATAGCGCAGGTAGGCAATGAAATGCAATTATAATTTTAAAAATTACAAAATTATAATTTTATTCATTTATTCTAAATGAATAATTAATACCAGTGGCTTACAAGTAGGAATATAAACCTAGTCCTTATAACAATAAACTATTGAAAAGTCCTAAACCACATTGCCTTAAATTAAAGGTAGGAAGGACTCTGATTAAAATATATAGGTACATCTAGGATTGGTTACTGGTGTGAAAAATAAGTTTCTAGTCCCATCACTTCCAACTGGGATCCTCATATGAAGTTGCTAGTTATTCAGGGTTGCATTTTTCATGCTGTACTGAGGATAGTAAGTTTGTTACGGTAAAACTCAAAGTATGTGAAACCTAAGTCAAGCAGTACTTAAAAAATCTAGTGGCTTCCTACACACTCTGAAGCATGTGTTGAAAATGGTCTGAAGTAGTCATTCCACATTCTTCCATTCCCCACCATCCAGTCAGAGCTGAAGAAGCTTCTTGAATGATAAGTGAAATGTCTTTGAAGAAAAAAAATAAAAAGAATAACAAGAAAGTCCAGTTGCCTCTTGAAAAAGCATCTTTGGGGTAGCCATTCCATACCTCTTGTTCTGCAGTAGGACCTTGCATGAACATTTATGCTTAAGGGAAAGCATTCACCATACAATGAGCTCTTTCAGTGTGAAAAGGCTAAGAGACGAAGTGATAAATTAGCATTACTTCAGTGCAATGTAAACGTACAGCCTAAAAAGTACCATAGCAGCAAATCAAATACCTGTTTGATTTGGAATCAAATATTGGTTTGAACAGGGATGAATAGCAAAATAATATATAGTATTTTGAGTGTCTTGTCTATCATAGCAGACTAATGCAAACATAGTTTTCTGGGAGTATTAGAACAGAAATATTCAGGCCTGGACAACAAATTTGTCAGAAGAGATATTTGTCTCTTTAAAACGCTTTCTACTTTCCTTGTTTTATATCTAAACATAGTCCATCTTATAGTTTTGGAGCATGACCAAGAATCACTTGAAATTAAGTACTCCCTTTATGATAATATTATCCTGTCCAAATGATCCAATAAATTGATGTGGGAAAGGACCTATATATAAATACATACAGGCTGTTACAAAGTAGAAATAAACATATTCTGCAGAATATGGCAAAAATGTTGTTTAAATTACAAAGAAACAAAGGGGAAAAAAATCTCCAAGTATGGCTTGGAATCTTTCTGAAAAAAATGTTTTAGTGGATGAAAAGAATGGTGGTAGCTGATCACAGAAATAATGATCAGAAACTGAGTTTCATAAATATATATGAGGATAGTAAAGCAATGGACTGTTCAAATGGCGTACTAAAAGACAAACAACATATTAAATAATATATCTTCTTAATATGAGGTTCTGTAACCCCTCCTCTTCTCTCTCTCCTGTCACCTGAATAAAATAAAACATTACTGCACCTAACACCTACAGCTCTCATGAAAGTGAACAGAAGGCTCATTAAACTGTTGAGAAAGATCCTTTCTTGGGATTTTATTTCCTGCCTGATTCAGTCATTTCCTCTACATTTTTATAATCCTATTATAATGGATTTTAATAAAAAACTGCTGTAAAGGTTCCCGAGTGGGTTTAAAATACTGAGAATGCCTTTGTTTAGGTGCCTAAATATGGAAGTAAATATAAAGGAAAGTAAAATTGAAAAGAAAGAAAAATGGGAGGGAGAGGTGCACCTCATAATTTTACAAGGAGATCGTTATGTATTTTTAAAGCAAATTTCAATGGCTTCACTTTGTAGGATTGCACCCTTGATCATATACAACAAACAATCTTTCCTGAATTGTGCAAGTTCTTTGAGTTAAAGAACTCTCAAAGACATGCAACAAGTTCACCAGTATTAGTTCAATTATCCCCATAAGAAAATTGGATTTAATTTCATATTCAGTTATTGCTTGGGTTATATAAGCCATACTTGCCTTCACGTAACAACACTGATCAATTTGTCAGAAGAGATTTTATTATTATTGTGGTTGTTTGCTGAGTCAGCCAGGCTTTGAGAATGGATTTACCATTTTTGTCTACCTATCAGGTCATTCCAAAGATCTGTCATATGATGTTGTTTGATGGTGTTTAAATGTATCATTGCAGGATGAAAGCTGCTCCAAGTAGAGCTGGATCCCTTTCAAAAGGTTTGGAGAAATTCATTTACCAGCATCTGATAGTCTTGAAGTTTTGGTGCTACCTCCACATTAGGGATGGTGTGACTTCATACACTAGTTCCAATAGAAGATGAGAAAGAGAGAAAAATCTCTATGCCCTGGTTATGAATCCTTTGGGGGCACCTGGTTGACCACTGTGCAATTATTTGTGAGAACCAAAATGCAACCTAAGAAAAGCACAGCTATTTTAATATATTCATATAAAAACAGTAGTAATGGCTGAGACTGATTGTGATTGAGATAATAGCACACGGAGAAAGAATGTATAGTGCTTCCCTTACCTGCTGTGATTCTGAAAAAAATATAATTTACTTTTATCTGCTATAGAACTTTTAAAAACAAAAACAGTAACATCCACTGGTCTCCACCAGAGGTGGGTTTCAGCAGGTTGGGACCAGTTCTGGAGAACCGGTAGCGGAAATTGTAAATAGTTCAGAGAACCGGTAGTAAAAATTCTGACTGGCCCCACCCCCATCTATTCTCAGCCTCCCAAGTCCCAGCTGATTGGGAGGAAATGGGACTTTTGCAGTAACCTTCCCCTAGATTGGGGAGGGAATGGAGATTTTACAGTATCCTTCCTCTGGAGTGGGGTGGGACTGGAAATTTTACAGTATCTTTCCCCTGCCATGCCCACCAAGCCACACCCACAGAACTGGTAGTAAAAAATTGTTGAAACCCATCACTGGTCTCCGCTGATACCAGTCATTTTTTAAAGATAGTATTATCCATAGTGTGAGGAGGAGGCTAAGAAGGTTTATGTTGAGATCACAGGTGGGGCAAGGAAGAATTAAGTCTCCCAAAGTTTCAGAGCATCGCATTTATCATATTATTTTTTTAAAAAAAATGCTGTTAATAGCAGCATGGAAAGGGCAAAGCAATTTTTGCTGAGATTACCTCTAAATATCACATATAGAAATTTATTGGTAGAAACATGCAATGAAGACAAAACGTTTGAACTCTTGCTCAATAAGTTCTTAATATAAATGTTGGCCCAGACGTAAATGACTCATTCCCTCTGGTATCCCATGAATTCTTAAAAAAGTCATTGCTATCATTGCTAGGTATGGAAAAATTTTCAGGATGGGTAAGAAGTTTTCCCTTGTGATGGTTGCTAGTAAAGGAATACTTGAACATAGGGCATGAGGGCTTGGCTTTTTCTATCACTCCGTTCTTTACTTCCACCAAGAACTCTGAAAGGTTCTAAAGAATGATGGTTCATGAAACCATCATGGAAATTTTAGAATTAAAAACTTCTAACAAGTTTAACTTTTGC
Source organism: Ahaetulla prasina (assembly GCF_028640845.1). Taxonomy (NCBI): domain Eukaryota; kingdom Metazoa; phylum Chordata; class Lepidosauria; order Squamata; family Colubridae; genus Ahaetulla; species Ahaetulla prasina. The sequence continues at coordinate 127,276,879 of NC_080539.1, forward strand.
CTTCATGTATTACCAGACAACCCTGTGACCTGTAGGTCACCTTTTGAGAGAAAGGCAATGCAGGGTGCATTAAATTTTAGGCTAATGATATATATATATTTACCCTAGTGCTGGACAGTTGTGTGATTATCTACGAAAAATTCATAAATATAAAAATAATTCTGTGGCAAATAAATTTAAATAATATGTCAATATTTACTTACTGACAAACACAATGACCACTGGTGAAGAAAAAAAGTAGCAAAAGTGGGTGCAATTTCTGATTTCCTGCTGGCTTCCCCATTGTCTTTTCTTATGGGAAACAGGCAGAGAGCATCAGAAATCACATTCATGTGGCCATGGGATGGTGCAATGACTACAGTTCTGTGAATAAAACTTGTCAGAATATTATGAAATGTTCAGTTTTTCAGCAGTAATGGGTCCCAGATTTTTTATGCATTCTTTATGGGTATTTAGGTACCTTGACTGTTGTGGTAGAATGCACTGTTTGAGCTAACTTGAGCTAACTTAATCAGACAAACAAATATACAATGGGGGTTTTAGTAGTATATAAATTGTATTCCTTTGTTTGATATATATTGTACATTTCCCCTAAGGAGTTCACTTTTGCACACTTAATAGTTTCTGTTTTAGTTTTATCAGGATGATGTGAAAAAAGGATGACATTGTAGAGGTTCAACTAGACACTTTCCCCTGCAATAGTAATTATGGCAGTTGGTTACAATGTAGTTTGTGTGTGTGTGTGTGTGTGTGTGTGTGTGTGTGTGTGTACATACAAAACAATAGCAGCTCATTTGAGCCTTGAAGTTTGAAGGCAGGCAATAGAAAGCTTTTGGTGCCATGCTGCTTACATAAGCCAGGAAATCAGTCCAGATAGCTTTTAAGGGATAACAAAGATATCTAAAAATCACCAAAAGGTTTAAAATTCAGTTCACTGATAAAGCTAACTGTGAAATGTATGATAGGGCTCTGATGTCAGGTAGTGGGAGGCAAAATGAATTTTCAATACTTAGATTTAAAAATGTTACTCCCTTAGAGTATTGCTAATCACTCTGTATTAAAATTATGTTCCTGCATACTTCTACCTATCCTATACACAATTCTCAAGGCAGTTTTAAGGAGAAACATGCTGTCTGTCACTGCTGGTTCAAAAGCATTTAGGAATGTATCATTTTTAATAAAGCATGAGATTTACTAATAAGACATCAACTGAACATAGCATACCATCATATTCTGATCAAATTAGTGAATCTTGTGTCAGATGAATTAATTAGTTTATTAATAGACCAGAACATTGGCAATATGATATAAAATTAGATAGCATGGTGAGGGGAAAAATTACCAGTACAATGAGTATGTCAATTTTTATTATCAAATTGTGAAGGCTTTAACTTTTTTTAAAAAGTGATACAAATAACTTCTGTCAAAATAAAAACACATTCAAAGAACTCTATGCTACTAAATGCATTTTGTGGAACTGAATGTCTTGTTACTACATCAATACAATTTTACTGGCTCTCATAATAGAATATAGGAGGCACAATTTTCACCTCATCTTTTTTTTTAAATTTATTTATACACTGTATTCCCCAAGAAGACAGAAGTAAACTGGTTGGTAGTTTACAATTCTAGATGTTGAAAGTTCTATGTAATAAAGCATTTGTCTGGAAGTGCCCAAACTAGCAAAATATCATTAATTAATCTCTTAATCTCTCTTTCTCTCTCTGCTGATTTAAGTAAAATAATTGGATTACATTTGTTAGCTATTGTATTCCAAAAGTAGTTAACTACTTTATTTTATTTAATAAAATATGACTATTTTTTTAAAAAAATCATTTCAGTTTCAGCTACCTTTTCATAAATTGGTTTATTTCTAATTTGCAAGTTATATTTAACCCTTTCCCACTTCTATTGTTAATACAAGCAACTGGAAGGCTGAAAGCTTTATTTTTTTAATTGCTGTCTTTCATATGACATGTTATATGAACTTCTGAGGTAATTCAATGTTTACTCCCAAACAACCTTTATTCGGACACTCAGTATGAGCTGTTCTCCCTATTGTTAAAAGGCATTTAAAAGTAGTATTAATTCTGTAGGCTCAGTCAGGGATTAAAAGCTTTTTAACAAGGTGCTGTCTAGACATATGTTAAAACAACATTTTTTTTAACCAAAAGAAGCTTAAGAGCGACAAGGGTGGTATCTCTTGATTCCAACATAAGTTACAAAGAAATTCCTAAGATTTATGTTCAAAGCAACACAGAGGGGAATTAGTAAAATACTAATGGACAAAAATGTGCCTGCTTTGTATTAATTAAGTTGTATTTCCTTTATATGCCTTAAGAATTGAGCAAAACAGGGTTGGTTTTCCTTTATTTCAAGGGGTGGGTAGTCTGGCTTATGCAGAAGCCTTACAGGAAAACCACAACATTTATTATTCAAACATGTACTTTAAAAAAAAGTCTTCATCATGAAAGAAAGAATTGTATTATTTTTTTTTAAAAAAAATTACACAGTGCTGTTTTCCAAAAGGCTGAATTTCCTATAACCATAACTGCTTGGGTCTTTAGCAGAAAACAGCTATTCTGTTCCAAAGCGTGAATAATATCAATATAATCATTCCTAAAAAGAAAAGGGGATATTACCCCAAAAAGTTTCCTCAGAAGAGAACCCTTTAAAAAACAACAACACAAAGAGTTCAGAAGGTCACAGAAGCTGACATCTCGTATTAAAGACTCAATAGGCATTCAGAGTCTTCATCAATATTGAAAAATAGAAAAGTACAAAACCTAGTCAGACAATCAGAGACTGAAATGACGTATTTAGTTCTGGCCATGATACTGCTGAGCTAGAGGAAACCAAAACCAATGTATCAGGACAGCTTAAAAAAAAGAGAGAAAAAGCTGAAAAGATACATGCTCACCTCCACTTTTCATTCCCTAACATTATGTGGGGCCACTCACAAGCACTAATAATAATAAAAAAGGACCTATAACCCCCGTCTGCAATTTTGGCAAATACCCTATCCAATTTCATCCCTAGCTATAGTAGCACATTTCAGAATTGAGGACAAAGGCAGCAGCTATGGCAGTGTGATCAGCTCCAAATAAATAAATAAATAAATAAATAAATAAATAAATAAATAAATAAATAAATAAATAAATAAATAAATAAATAAATAAATAAATAAATAAATAAATAAATAAATCTTTTGCAACAACACCTGTGAGTCCTTTTTTTTTTTGTTACACTAGTGTGTGAAGATGAGTTAAAGATGAATACAAATAAGACAGTCCAAAGGAAAAAAAATGCCTTGTGTGACCTTCGAGGGATTTATTTACTTCACAAAGGTAAATTGCCTTTGCCATTCTTCCAAGAATCCAAAGGGACATACATAGCAATGTCACCTTCAGATTTTTCCCTTAGCAACAGAGAGGGAAGGATAGGCTGACAGTATGGCTGTGATCCAAAACCTTCTTGTGAGCTCTCATGAATGTCAGTTTGGTGTAGCGGTGAAGGTGCTGGCCTAGAAACCAGGAAATTCTGAGTTCTAATCCTGTTTTAGGCATGAATGAGGCACTTTGGGTCAGTTACACTCTCCCCCCCCCTCTCTCAACACAACCCACCTCACAGAGTGGTAGTTGTTGTGGGGAAAATGGAAGGAGAAAAGAGCATTAAGCATGTTCACCATCTTGAGTTACCTATAAAGTAATAAAGGAGGGGTAAAAATCTAATAAACAAAAATAAAATTAAATAAATGCAGCTGCCAGAGCTTCCAGGAAAAAATACTAAGGTTCATCAAAGAACTGATAACTATTATTTGTGCTTATCTTTATGGAAAGAAATATAGGAGATGGCAAACTTGTCAGGAGTGTCTTTGTTTACTTTTTCAGTTTAGACTCTCAGTGGTTTACAATTTAACAAAGCAGAATAAAAGAATACAAATGGATAAACAAGATAAACATTTTGCTACTCAGCAGAAAACACAAAATACATCCTACAAAGGGCTGTATTCACCCCTACCCAAGGTTGGGAGAACAGGTAGGCCTTTGAGAACTTTGGAAAGCCATCAGGGGAGGTACGATTAAAAAGGCCACCCTGATGGGGAAGAAAGGAAAATGTAATAGCCAAAGTATGCAACATTTTTACTTGTTAAATGGATGTGAACAACTGGCTTCAAAAAAGGATTAGGCAAATGCTGTGTAGTAGAACAGGCAGAACCTAGAGTGGGGGGGAGTCAAGAGAGTAATCAGCTTGGAATCATTACATTCCCATGAATGGTCTAAGTCAGTGGTGGGATTCAAATAATTTAACAACCGGTTCTCTGCCCTAATGATTTCTTCCAACAACCAGTTCACCAAACTACTCAGAAAGTTAACAACCCGTTTTCCCGAAGTGGTGCGAACTGGCTGAATCTCACCACTGGTCTAAGTCCAGCCCCTCTTGAATTCTGTTAATTCTTATCTAGTCTCAGTTTAGTGGTGACCATTATTTGTCTAGATTTTTGTGTATAGGCTATAAATTAGCTTAATTGGAATTTCATATGTGATCTTCATTCTTTTCCAGCTGATATGGCTTCCTAGAGCATAGTCTACATCATCAGACTAAAGTTATTAAGGGGTTATAGGTTATTAAGTTGGGGTTGTTAAGGAATGGAAATATAATACATAGGGGTGGAGATGGCATTCAAATTAAAACTAGTGTCTAAGAAAACATTGACATTGCATGGGAAAGATAAGGTAGTTAGTAGTAATGATGATTAGGCAAAAGAGTGAACAGGGTCCACCTGCCTTCTTTTCAAAAAAGCTAGAGACTCTTCTAAAACTTTTCAGGATAAAAAGGGAAGCACTACTGAGGATTGATAAAGATACACAGTAGTAAGAACCCACTTTGGTGCCTTCAATTAATTAAAACCTTCAGGACCCTATGAGTTACATCCTACATGTTGAACAATGAACAGTGGACAATACTTTCTGAAAACTGATAGAGAACTTCTATGGTGCCAAAAGACTGGAGAAGAGCAAACATAGCCACAGAAGCAGGAAGCCCTGGAAAATTACAAAGCAATTAGTTTTAATGTCTGCACTGGGCAAGGAATTAGAAAAGGTTGCCAAGCAGCACGTCTATGAGCATTTAGAAAAGTATGCTCCTATTACAAGGAGTCAGAATGGATTTTTCACAGGAACAAGTTGCATCAGCAGACATCTCAGCTGGTGAAATAGATCAGAGCAAAGATCAACAAAATGCAATTAAAAGATGGGTGATTTAGGTTGAATATTCCTATAGAAAGAATGTAGTAGGAGGTGTTAAGCAGTAGAACTTTTTGCCTAGGACAATGTTGGACTCTCCCTTATTGAAGATTTTCAAGTGAACCTGGAGAGCTACCTGTCAAGGCGATTTCCTTTATTCCTTCAAAAACTGGGAGCATTGGATAAATGACCTATAAGGGTCCTTTAAAATTATATATTTATGATTCTTTGAAGAAGGACCAAGGTTCCAATTTACTCTTTCTCATCTATGGTTACATGACATCTAAACAGGCAAAGAAGAACACAGAAGATTTGAAAGTTGAGTAAATCAGAGTAAAGAAGGACAGTCTAATTTTAACTTTCTTGGCACCCACAAAAATGTTACAGAGAAAAACTGCAAAAAATTACTTGGGCCTACATTATTATGAAATTGCTTTTTCGGTATCAGAAAGACTAGTTTTTCAATGGCATCCAAGACTAGTTTTTCAATTGCATTCCATTTGTTCAAGAACAAATGCTAGCAACAATATAAACTCAACAACACACTTTTCAAATTTCACCATAAAATCATTGAATGAGATATGTGATCTTCAGGCTATGATGATCATAGACTAAAAGGGCCTGGATTGAAGCCAGTTGATGAGCTCAGGAAATAAACTAAATAATATAAACTGAGGCTGTTGAGAGTATCTATAAAAAGAAAGAAAGAAAGAAGCTGACGATTTACAAGGTCACAATTTAGAACATCTAAATGACCATGATTGTAATTAACAGTTTTAATTATTTTTTTTAAAAAAACAAGATCCTCCAAAAGCCAGACCATATTTGACTTTAAAGCTCTGTCTACCAAACAAATTATCTGAGTCCAAAAAAAGAGGGTATGTCCTTTGCTGGATATCTGGAAGCCCTAAACCCATCGCTATACATTCTATAGCAATAGCACTAGCGCTTAGACTTATATACCGCTTTACATTGTTTTATATCCCTCTCTAAGCGGTTTACAGAATCAGCATATTGCTCTCAACAGTTTGGATCCTCATTTTACCCACCTTGGAAGGATGGAAGGGTAAGTCAATCCTGAGCCTGGCGAGATTTGAACTGCCAAGTTGCAGGCAGCCGGCAGGCAGCAGAAGTAGTCTGCAGTACTGCACTCCTTAACCACTGAGCCACTGTGACTCTTAACATATGACACTATAGTGTCAGACATAGTTCATTGTCAATTTCAGAAAAAGCAGACACAGCCATACACCTCTGTGTATTAATGATTCAACTATGGAAGTGGTTAGTAGTATCAAGTTTCTGGGCGTGCAGCTGACAAGCAGGTTAGCTTGGTCACTCAACAATGAGATACTGGTGAATGGGCACAGCAGCACCTGCATTTCATTTTCTGTGTCGTATGAGAAGAGCATATCTCACGCCCCCCCAGTCCTTACCACTTTCTATAGAAGGACGTTTGAAAGCATCCTGTTATATTGTATTACTGTGTGATTTGGAAGTATTACTGTGCAGGAAGGCTGTGCAGAGTGGTGAGGATGGCAGAAAAGATTATTGGATGTTCAATTTCTTCTATTCAGAACATGGCATATAAGTGCTGCTTGATCAGGATCTGTAGTATTGTCAGGGATGCTACACATCCTCTCCATGACTGGTTTTCTTTGTTACCTTCTGGGAGGAAGTAGAACAACTAAATCTGTAATAGCTTTGTACCTTATAGTATAGCAATAGCAATAGCACTTAGTCTTACATACTGCTTCATAGTGCTTTATAGCACTCTTTAAGTGGTTTACAGAGTCAGCATATTGCCCCCAACAATCTGGGTCCTCGTTGTATTATTCATCCATCCATTGGAAGGATGGAAGTCTAAGTCAACTTTGAGCCGGTGAGGATCGAATTCCTGGCAGTGAGCTGAATTAGCCTGCAATACTACATTTTAGCCACTGTGGCACCACAGCTCACAGTATCAACCTTGTTAACTCTCAAGACTCTTTTTTCCACTATGTATTCAAAATGTACTGTGATTTATATATCTATGCAGGGGTGAAATCCAGCAGTCTCTGACAGGTCTGGAGAACCGATAGCAGAAATTTTGAGTAGTTTGAAGAATTGGCAAGTACCACTTCTGGCTGGCCCCCAAGTGGGGTGGGAATAGAGATTTTGCAATATCCTTTCCCTGCCACGCCCACCAAGCCATGACCACCAAGCCACACCCACAGAACTGTTAGTCAAAGAATTTGGATTTCACCACTGTATCAATGTATATGTGTGTGTTTGTTTGTGTATGTATATGTCTGTGAATGGGCATCAGAATTTCATGTTTTAAAGTATGAGGGTGTGTTCACAGAAAAAAATGACAATAAAGCTTATCTTATCCTCTTAGATGGTTCTCTTTCCATACATTTGTTTTGTATGGCAATGGGAGCAGGTGTGTATGTAGGCACATGCATGTTGTTTTCAGGTCAAGATTTGCTCCTGAATGATATCACAACCAGTATGTTGTAGGCAAGTATCCCGAGAGTAATGTTAGAAAACCAGAAACTTAGAAGATAGAAAAGTTAGAAAACTTTTAATCTTTCTGCTTAACTTCCATATTATCCTTTTTTTCCCTTTTTTTTTCCAGAGGGAGATTTCATACTATGATTAAGTAGTACCTAAGTTTTTCAAAGGGAGGTAGAAAAAGGGAAGGAGAGGAGGAGGGAAATATAATGATAGGAAATAAAAAATGAAAATGAGTGAACATAGGAGGCAATGCAGATTTATAAAAATAAATTGTATTCTGCTAGCCACCCAGCTGTATCCTCTTATGATTCAAAAGCAGTATGTGATAAAATGCATATTTTTCCTATGTGGCTGACAGAGCAAAGTGTTTTAGAATCAGTCTGGTTCCATTCCTTCCTGTGAGCTCCTGGGAACAGAGATTTGTATGTTTTATGGTACATTTCTGCAAGCTGGGCTCCCGTGAAGTACTGCAGTCAGAGATTCATGAACATCACCCAAAATGGATAGCAGGAGATACGGCCCAAGAGAGAGAACTTGTTGAGCTCCTAGAAACACAGTAGGAGGCAAGTCATTTGGAGAAACAGGATGTCAGAAATACGTATGAACAAATCTGTTTCAAAGCCTTCGGAAAATCCAAGCATAAAATCATGCTGAATTGTTCACCCCCAGCACTCTTTGATTCTTAAGTTGATCAAGATATGTTGCCTTTTCACTTCTAATTCTGAAGGAGGTAAATCAAGAACCATTTCATGCAGAATCAGGCAACAGCCAAAAAAAAAAAAAAAAGTGTTGCCAGGACAATTAATAGGACAGATAATAAAGGATTTTATTTAGAAATCCAAAATACAATAAAATAACAATAGCACTTAGACTTGTATACCATTTCACAGTGCTTTACAGCTCATAGCACTAAAGTGTGTTCTACTTGTATTGAGTATTTTTTAATCTGTAAAAGATGGCAATGAACAATCAACAAAATTGGCTGCAGGTGTTTGATGACAGTAATGAAAATGGTGAATACTGAATGTTGACTCCCCCCCCAAAAAATACACTATTTTACCTTGGGGGGGGAGAAGTGTAAATTTAAATTTTGTAGACTGCATTTGGAATCCACTGTTTGGAGATCAGGATCATCAAGGCCCTATTTGCTATGGAAAGAAGCTGACTTGATCCATATTAACAGAAAGGGTTGAACAAGCAATAAAATTTTGCAGACATTGAAGTCACTTTGGTCAATCATACATTGTCATTTCCATACATTGCTCCAAACATCAATTCAATATATTGGCATTTGCATTGAAACGATTTTCTGCTTGAATGAAAGAACAAATTGGCATTGCATCAAACCATAACCAGACTAATATCAATTCATGATCTACATTACATTTATATATAGAATGCCCACTGTGCAAGACTGTTTAGGAGAGGTAATATTTCTGTAAGGTAAAGGTAAAGGTTCCCCTCACACATATGTGCTAGTCGTTCCTGATTCTAGGGGGAGCTGAAGAGCCAGCGCTGTCCGGAGACATCTCTGTGGTCATGTGGCCGGCATGACTAAACACCAAAGATGCACAAAATGCTGTTACCTTCCCACCAAAGGTGGTCCCTATTTTTCTACTTGCATTTTTTATGTGCTTTTGAAATGCTAGGTTGGCAGAAGCTGGGACAAATAATGGGAGCTTACCCTGTTACGTGGCACTAGGGATTCGAACAGCTGAACTGCTGACCTTTCAATCGACAAGCTCAGCATTTTAGCCACTAAGCCACAGCGACCCTTATATTTCTATATAAACCACCAATAATGAAACAAGAAACAGCTTCACATATGAACCATCCCTAAAGTCATAATGAATCAGTAGCTTAAAACTAAATGTAATATTAGAGGCTATTAAAAAAATGCATTTCCAATAAAAATTTTAGAAACATCACCCAATACATTTTAAAATCAACAATAAAAAAGCATTCTCAATGTTTCAGAAGAGAAATATAAAAGTTTACATATGTAAATTAATATGTGATTAGCTTGATAGTAGTTTAAGTGCCACATCGTCATGAAGCATTATGTTATTTTGTAAATATGTGGCTTGACAGTGATTGTGATGAATTAATCTAATCTTCATGTGTTTCTGTATTAATTTATCATTTTAATCCCCCTTTAAACAATAATGTGACTATTATTTATTTATATATTATCTCTGTGAGTGACCGTTGTCAATTTATGAAAGGGATTTGTGTGTTCTGGATTGTACCATGCAAATTTTTGTTGCAGAAGCTAAAACCCGGTTCATGAACAAATATTTGCATATAATGCTGTGGATTAGTACAAGATGAAAAGAAATAAAATGCAAGAGCTGCCTTCCACATTACAAAAGCCAAAAATAAACATTTTAATATAAATATTGTTATTAAAGAAATATAATACTTAGTGGACTAAATATATTTAAAACTATTTTCATTAAGCTATTATAATAATAATATAATAATAATATTTTAATTTGTATACCGCCCTTCTCCCGAAGGACTCAGGGCGGTGAACAGGCAGATAAAATATAAATACACACAGTAATTAAAAACATCCCTTAAAAAACTAATTCAAATGCCCAAAAATGTTAAAAAACGTACTCCCCCGTAAAATAACAAAATTTTAAAAACCCATCCAATAAAAATAAAAATCAGGCTAGTCCAGCCATACAAAATAAATAAGTTTTAAGTTCGTGGCGAAAGGTCCTAAGGTCAGGTAATTGTCGAAGTCCGAGGGGAAGTTCGTTCCACAGGGTCGGAGCTCCCACAGAGAAGGCCCTCCCCCTGGGGGCCGCCAGTCGACACTGTTTGGCTGACGGCACCCTGAGGAGTCCCTCTCTGTGGGAGCGTACCAGACGATGGGAGATAGAAGCCGGCAGTAGGCGGTCCCGTAGATAGCCCGGTTATTAGATTTCTTTAAATCAGAAATTTATGAAACTAAAACCCATAATATCTAAAGCTCCATTTAATGTGAGCTTCTGCATTATTAAAATAGTTACTATTCAAAATTCTATAGAAATGATAAAAAAAAATCTGAGTAAGACAACACAGAACAGAAATGGGCTAGCTATTGGTAAAAATCCCATCATATTGATTGTGTTAATATAGGGGTGCACAACCCAACATCTAACATATTTTGCAATCTCCATAATATTTAAGTGCACTCCCAACTATTCTTCTAAAAGTTGCTTTTCAATTGTAATACAAGGGGGAAAAATAGATATATTGGAAAGTATTCAATATAACAACATACAAATAAATATAAAAACAAATGTAAATAATTATTTTTATTATGTTTTAAATTAATTAAATCTCATATATAGCTCTATTGGCTGGCCAGTTTTTGCTCCACCCACTTGCTGAACTAATGCTAGGCCGAGTACGATTGTCAGTTCTAAAACTGTGGCATGAAGCTATGTTAGTAGGGCTCCTACTGATATAATGGCTGAAGGGCAATTCTATTCCTTTTCACTACTGTTCCTGATTTAATTTCGGAGAGGGGAAAGAAGGAAAGGTCTATGTTGTATCAAGAACTGCTAATTTGCACTCTGGGTAAAATCTTTGTTATTCCCTCGCTCCCTCTCCTTCCCTCCCCCTCCCCCTTTCTCTTCCCTGTTTCTCAATTTTTTTTCTTATTCTTATTTAAAATGTCTTCTGTTCTTGCTACACCTTGGTTGTTATTGTTTTTTTAATTCCCTTTTCTCCTTCCATGTCATGGGTTTAGGCATTTTTGAAAAGCTTCAAAGGGATACTTGATTATGACAAGGCATCATGCAAAGTATCCTTTTCAAATGGATTCTCTGAAGGATCTTTCTTCTCCCAATTCTAAATGTGGAAGAAGACACACAGTTTGCTTCAATTCATTTTATTCCTGCCCCTTTATCACCCATATGCAGAAGCTCTTCCACACTTCCTCTAAGTTATTGGAAATGGCAGATATTTTTATTATTGATCATCACATAGTCAAGCAGATGTTCAGACTGGTTTTGGCATTATTGAGTCCTTACGAAGGACCTGGGATAGACAGATGTGGATGTTTGGTGGTGTTACAGGTATCATTGCAGGATGGAAACTATTCCCGTAAAACTGCCTTTTGCAATTGACTGATGGTGAATTTGTCAGTGGTGTTTAAGTAGTACTCCAGTTGTTTTGGGATTGAATTTAAGGCACTTATTACTGTTCTTCTTCTTGTTGTTGTTGCTATTGATCATTGCACAGTGAGCCAGATGTTCAGACTGGGTTTGGCATTTTTTTCTACCTATCGAGTCCTTACCAAGGACCTGGGAAAGAGAAATCTGGATGTTTGACGGTGTTGCTATTGTTGTTTATTATTACATTTTTATTCATTAAACATGAAATTCAGTCAACTGAATATTTAAAAATGTATCACAAATACCACTGACTGGTGCTAATAGTTGATATGAGTTGCTGCCAGCATCCTAGGTATCAACCAAGTTGTTGTTGTTGCTGCTGCTGCTGCTGCTGTTGTTATTGTTGTTGTTGTTGTTGTTGTTGTTGTTGTTATTATTATTTTGCTTCTGAATTCAACATGCCTAATGGCCTCTTCCAGCTACTGGAACTCCCAGATGAGACCTTGAAGAACTACAAAGCAAAGTACCATAATGAGGATGGTATTGTATTTGTGGTTCTAAGAATCTCCTGGTAGAAAAGTATTGCTGCCTATTCAATATGTTTGTTTTCCTTAGATATGTTTGGTCAATCTGCTGGAGTCTTATAATCAATAATTAATCATTGCAGCACTAAACTACTTGAAATTGGTCCCAATGGAATTCAGAATAGCTAGAGTATCCTGACAGTATTTAGCAGAACACAATTAAATGGCAACAATCAGACTATAAAATGAATCAGCTGATGAAGGATTAGTGAAGAATTTCATTTGATACACTATCAATAAATAAAGTTGAAAAATTTAAAGAAAAACATAGCTGAACATAAATATTATTTACAAAGCTAGTAACTATGGAATTAATAAAGTCAGCAAACACAGGAAATACTGGAGACTGTTTGGAAAATATGTAAACTGCTATTACTGTACTAATTCTGTGTGCGTGTGTGCGTGCGTGTGTGTGTGTGTGTGTGTGTGTGGTGTGTGTATTCAAGCATATACTACACTATATAAATTGTATGCCCTGTTTCTCTTGTACAAAAAAGTTAAGTGTACATTTTCTTTGTCTGATGTTCTTCACTTAGCAAATACTTGCATGTGTCTGAGTTTTGCTTATGTTCTCATAGTTTTTCTTCTAACACAGATATATACAGTATTGTGGAAGTTCATTCTGCATCCCCCACAGAACAAAACTTTTCAAGATGTAGGTGACCTGCATTTGATTCCCTGGCTGTGGGAAAAAATAATTAACTATATATGGCAATGTTTACTTAGAAATTTATAAGGAAAATATAAGTGGAGATTAATGTTTCACTTCCACAGCATTCTGGACTGTTATCAACCTATGTTTTATTAAAAAATGTTTCTAAATTAAGTATGGGATTTCCGTAATTTTAATATCTGTCTAATTGAAGGATGGCATTAATATCTAACTACTGTTTTGCCTCTACCTGTTTAATTATGAGTTTGTGGTTTATCAACCTCAGTGACTAGTTGTCTGCTTCCAGGTCAATTTTAAAGTGCTGCTTCTGGTGCAAAAAATGTAGAATTATTTGAATGAAACAGTTAGACTCGCGGACATAACTCAATTTGTTTCAGCGAATTGAAAAGGCCACTTAATTTACCTTACCAAAAGTTTTTGGAGTAACTTTGAATCATTTTGTGCCTGAGTGTTCTTCTCAGTATTTTCCCTCAGTGCTAGTTGAGATGTTTATGACTCTCTATGGAGATTCTCAGTCATCCAGGTCATGGTTGTCTCAAAGATGCTTTTTGAAAAGGCAAGTGGTCTGGTTTTTTTCCCCATGGGGAAGAAGAATATGTTTTGTGTCTTATCCAATAAGCTTCATCAGTTCTGGCTGGATGGTCAGGAGGGAGGGATGGAAGGATTAGTTCTGACACCATGTTTGGAGGGTGGTGGAAGGATTATATTTCTCTGTAGTCATCTGGTCATTAGCACTCTGTTGGAGAGCCATTGAGGCCACTTGGGGGGTTTATCTGTGCCCTCAGAGTCACCCAAATCAGTGCAGAGTTCTTGGTCTGGCCATTTCAAGATTTCACTGAAGCAGTCTAGTCCTTATGATATAATGGCTATCCTGACAGGACTCCAGGTTGAGTTACCTTCACATGGGCAATCCCACAAGTTTTGTCAAATATATTTTTTGATATTGAACTTTTTCAACTGTTTATCAATGATCAGGAGAAATCAAATGGTTAAAAATAATTTTTTTCTCCTCTCTGCCCTGGCATAATGCCTCATCAGCTGGCCACTGCTTGAGAAGACCTAAATGGCAAGAAAGTAGCCTTTACGTGCTACTGGCTTTTCTACTATATGAGCCAAGGGACTGGGGAAACGAGAACATAGGTTGTAGTGTTCTAAGCTGACTGTCTGCAATGTGTCTTGGGGGATTCTCCATAACCTGCTTTTGACCTTTCACCAAATGGAGCCCCATCAGCAACTAGTGCCTGAGAAATGCAGAAAATTCAACATATTAAACATTCCACACTTTATCAAACTGTCAGCTCGAAAGAGCAGGAAATATGATTGGATCAGATCAAGATTCATAAGTGCAAGATATTTCCTACGGTAGCTGGCCAGATTTTTCTGTGAAATTAATCAACAAAGTGTGAAAATAATGTTGTCTCCTTCCGCTATGTTGTCTCCTTTGTAAGTCACTTCGAAATAGAGCAGAGCTTTCATTGAAAACAGAGCTCCTGCCTGCACTAAATGGCATTATATAATGCAGCAATTCTTTATCTGATTACCCTTCCATGCTCACTGAAACAATTGCCAATTAATTCATTAGATTTTCTGCAGCTCTTATCAACTCTAGCAAGTTTAATTACTTCTTTCCAGACTCTTCTGTCAAGCATTTCTGATCTGCTCTATGGTTCTTTTTTTTTTCCCAATTGTGGAAAAGTTTCTAACATATACTGTGCCAGAAATAGCAAACAAGTGGAGTTACTGCTAACATATAACTCAAAAGATATGGCATATATTTTCCTATTAATGGGGTTCCAGGTCCCCTTAGCATATTCATTCTTGCTCTTTTAAACCAAATTAGACAGGAAATTTCAATGCCAGAAACGTTCAGATACTAATATGAATGTAGTCCACAACACCCTAGTTAGCACAAACCTTCCTTGAAATTCAGAGATCAGCATGGAATGAATGAAAAAATTTCAGGGCCATAATTCTTAATAAAGGGAGGGAGATACTTATCCCCAACAGAAAATTGTCATAATAGCCTTTCTCCTTGAAAATGAAAATAAAGCTTGACATATGTTTGAATATTTTGAACTGATAAACAAACATGTTTAATCCAAGCTGTACAAATTTTAAAAAATATAATGTTTATACAATTTTAAATAAACAAGAACACTCTTAGCCTTCTCATTTTCCCCCCTCAATAAATGTTTCCTTTTTCAAAAACACAGCTTGCCAGAAATGCTATAAAGCATTCCATGACTTCATCGGCTGCCACTGTTGCATCACATGATTGGCTGGTCAAAGAAGACCAGCTCTGCTTTCTAACTTATTTTCCAAAGAAGCATTATTAGAATTTAAATAGGCACAATTTGGGTGGGATTCTCCTATCTGAGTTGTTCTGCACAATCCAATTGTATATCAACAAATTTGTTTGATGTCAACATTTGCCTGATTTTTGTTGTTCAGAAAATAAAGTGGTGAAAGAAAAACCTCACCCCTTCATTTTATAATCAGTTCATGTTTTTTAGTCTTCTGAAAATTCCACTCTTGAGAAAGGATTTTGTGGATTAACCTTATATTCTGAATTAGTGGCTGAACTAGCAGTGAATTAGATGAAGCCAACAATCCAGACAAAGTAGATAGAGCAGAGTAGATCAACTGTTTTTCTGCACAATCTGATCTGAAGGAAATGCACTCATCCACAGTCTGGTAATACTTTTACATTAATTTGTGTCAACAGGTTATTCCTGTCTGAATAAACTATTTAGCTGAATGAAATGAACTGCATGAGTGCTTCCTTTGACAATGGTCTGACATCTTCAACTCATTTAAAAGTAGTTAATAATTTAAGAGAAATCATCATCATCATCATCATCATCATCACCATCATCATCATCTCACATAATTTGCCGATACATCACACAGTCCTAAACGCTTGGGAAGTGTTTGACTAGTGATCTGTGATACGAAATCCAGCATAATTATCTTGTTTGCTGTGTATACTGTCATTCTGTGTAATAATAATAATAATAACAATAATAACAATAATAACAATAATAAAAATAACAACAACAACAACAATAATAATAATAATAAAGAGGAGGAGGAGGAGGAGAAGGAGGAGGAAGAGGAGGAGGGGGAGGAAGAGGAGGGGGAGGAGGAGGTACTTGGGTGATACCTAGGACACGGCAGCAATCCGTATCAACCATTAGCACCATTCAATGGTATTTATGATGTATTTTTGAATGTTCAGTTGACTGAATTTCATGTTTAATAAATAAAGTAAATAGTAGTAGTAGTACAATGAGCCGTGGTGGTGCAGTGGTTAGAATGCGGTACTGCAGGCTACTTCTGCTGATCATCAGCTGCCAGCAGTTTGACAGTTTGAATCTCATCAGCTCAAGGTTGACTCAGCCTTCCATCCTTCCGAGGTCAGTAAAATGAGGACCCAGATTGTTGGGGGCAATAGGCTGACTCTGTAAACTGCTTAGAGAGGGCTGTAAAACACTGTGAAGCAGTATATCAGTCTAAGTGCTATTGCTATAAATAACTAGGTTGGCTGATGAAAGAGCAGCATCTTGGGATCTGGACCACCTCAAAATTAACTTCTATCCTTCCAAGGTCAGTAAAATGAGGACCCAGATTGTTGGGGGCAATACACTGACTCTGCAAATTGCTTAGAGAGGGCAGTAAAGCACTATGAAGTGGTATTGCTATATTCTGGAATGAATTTCAAATAAGATATAGGAAGAGAAACTTTCATATATTCAACAAAACACATTCCTCCTAAAATTACAAGCTAAGATATTATATGAGTCACCCTGTTCTCCCCAGGAAGCTATTGTTAATGTTCCATGTCACCGAACCGAAACATGCCTCTTATCTATTTAAGTGCCTTTTGGTGCCTTAAAACCAAAATCATGCAGCTGAAAGCTGAAATGAAAGCAACAGGTAGACAAAAATAGTATGATCCTTCTCAGATTAATCAGCTGTGATCATAGAGAAAAGGATTGCTGATGATACATCTTTTCCCACTTTAACTTGAAGCTTTTGGAAGTTCCGGAGCCAGAGACACTGCTGGAGACTCAGTGTTTGTCAATAAACTGGAAATTGTGGCTCAAGGCAATCCAATATGCCTACCTCCTCCTCCTCCTCATCGTACAATCTTGGCTACAGACAATGCAGTTGCAGAATCTGAATAACGCCACTGGTGTTGATGCATGCCAATAAAGTTTTAACTAAGCATCTAAATGACTAAATTGTGAGCAGTAGAACATTAAATAGTATGCTCTTGGCTCACATGTCATCCCATCTGAGATAGCAAGAGATTGTGCATATTCCAAATAATAAAGATTATCTGTAATGGGGAAACCATTCTGAAGTCTTTCCAAATGACCACAATGCTTCTAACTGAAATTCAGGAAGGGCAACAATCACATAATGTTAAATTAATTGCAGATTTGTCAATAGCTAGTAAAGTATGTTTTGAAGTAAAACCTAAATAATTCAGGCACTACTTTAGAACTACATCAGTAGAGTCTGCTAATTTTAGATTCCATTTACATTGTGTATACTTTAAACTTTATGGACTTGTTAGGTGGACTTGCTTGTCCACCTACCTAATGTTGAGGTGAAATCTTGATATAAATAAAGTCTAAATTTAAGTAAGGCACCTTGCCTTGAATAGTAAGCAATGTTTCATCCCAGCATAAGAAGTAATTACTACTGAATAAACCTCTGATGTTTTATTTATTTTCTAAAATACAACTTTATTTAGTGTATTTTGTTAACAATGTTTACAAGTGATAGATTCAGTTGTAATCGCTTTGAAGTGATTGACTTCAATCACTTCATTTGAAGTGATTGACTGACTACTATCATCATATTCTCAGATTTTTTAAAAAAATGTTTATGAATTCTAAAATTATATAATATTTTCATTCCACTTATTCCATTTATCTTTTTAAACGCTAATCTGACAGCTTCTAGGAGAGATATGGCAAACCGAACACAGCTCCAAGAAAGTGGAACCAACTACTGCAGCAGAGACCAAGGAAAAGGGGAGTAATTGGTTCCTTGAAAACTTTCTGAATAAGAACTGGATGAGACACCATACACACATGTTCAGATGTCTGTTTTTCATGAGCAGACTGTGGGAAAGTGGCTTTCCACAGGCTTGAGCATTGGAAAATAATGGGATCAGCCATTTTGCTTGTAACTGCAGTGGAGCTTTTTAAATGACACTAAATTTGCAAATCCCACTTTCTAATCACTTTTGAAAATGATCTATTAAATCATTTTAAAAGTAACAGAGACTTTTAGAACAAGAAGTTTAAAAAGTCTTTATCAAGTAAGTTGATCTTCAACTCTGAACAAAAGAAATATTAGTTACGTGCTTAAGAATTTAAAGGATTTAAAATAAACAGTAAAAAACTAAATAAGACTTTGTTCTAATAAAGATATAAATGATTTAAGGATACAGATAAATTTGGAATATTAACTTTCATTGCAAAATTCTAGAATTAACTATAAAAATTAAGCAACTTCTTGTGGAAGAGAGGATTAATGATTTTAAACAAACAAACAAAAAAGACTATAAGCCTTTTTTATGTGAGTTAATACTGGAAGTTACAAAATGACACAAACCATTACGAGGTCAGAAACATTAAAGGGGAATTTTGAAGAATGGAACCAGAAATTAGTAACTACAGTATCAACACTGTCAGTAATGATGTCTACTTCTTTGGAGAAGACTATGTGTAGAGATGTTAATGAAGGAACAACAGATGTGGAACACATTTTATCTGACAGAATGTGGAACTATAAACGATAGACCAAGAAAATGATTTGGAAAAGGGCGCTTTATAGGATATACAAAAGAAACTTACTTATTTATTTTATTTATTTTATTAAATTTTTATACCGCCCTTCTCCCGAAGGACTCAGGGCGGTGTACAGCCAAGATAAAACACAGGAATATATACAAATTAAAATTAAAACATTTAAAAACTAATGTGAGAGCGTATGGGTCGGTGGGAGGCATAAGGTAACAGCAGGCGGTCTCGTAAGTACCCGGGTCCTAAGCCATGGAGCGCTTTAAAGGTGGTAACCAAAATCTTGAAGCGCACCCGGAAAACCACAGGAAGCCAATGCAGGCTACGGAGTAGTGGTGTTACGTGGGAGCCATGAGCGGCTCCCGTTACCACTCGTGCAGCCGCATTCTGGACTAACTGTAGCCTCCGGGTGCACCTCAAGGTCTTCAAGCCTCCTTAATTGCCACTAGGTAGGTCTTAGTAAAAGACCTCACTAGTGTCCGATCAGCCTCGGAACGGCTGGGCCTCCAGGTGCTCTCTAGGCGTCTTCTCCGGCGTTTCATCTCTCTCAGCTCCTCGGAGAACCAGGGAGCCAATTGAGATCTACGCCGGGTCAGAGGCCGCAAAGGCACGACACGGTTCAAAGCCCCAGCCGCGACCCGTTCCCAGGCCGCAACCAGTTCTTCAGTCGTGCCGTGGGTAAGATCCTCAGGAAACGGCCCAAGCTCCGTCAGGAACCTCTCTGGGTCCATCAGGCGCCTGGGACGGAACCAACGCATTGGTTCCGTCTCCCTGCGGTGGTGGACGGCAGTCTGAAAGTCTAGGCGAAGAAGAAAATGATCTGACCATGACACCGGTTCCTTCACTATATCTCCTAAAACCAGATCATTAATCCACTGACCAGAGATAAAAATCAAATCTAGCGCGCCTCCCCCGCTGTGTGTAGGGCCATCAGTTACTTGAATCAGGTCCAAGGCCGTCATGGAGGCCTGGAACTCCTGAACCACCATTGATGACAAGCCGGCTGATGGCAAGTTGAAATCCCCCAAGACCATAAGTCTGGGAATCTCAACCGCCACGCCAGCAAGCACCTCTAGTAGCTCAGGTAGGGCTGTAGTCACGCAGCAAGGAGCCAGGTACGCGATCAACAGTCCCATCTGATTCCGATGGCCCCACTTCACAAGGAGGGATTCACAACCAGCTATCTGAGGAACAGTGGACTCCCTCGGCTCCAGACTTTCTTTAATCACAACCGCCACCCCCCCACCCCTACCTTGGGCCCTCGGCTGATGAAATGCCCGGAAACCCGGAGGGCACAGTTCAACCAGGGGTACACCCCCTTCTGTGCCCAACCAGGTCTCCGTAATGCCCATAAAGTCCGCGGACTCCCTCTGAATAAGATCACAAATCAGGGGAGCCTTGTTAACCACGGACCGGTCATTGCAAAGCATCAGTCAAAGACCCAAACTCTGAGGGTCTTGACCATCCGGGGAACGAGTAAGGACTAGGGGGCCGGAGCACATGATCGCTTTTAAACATCGAACACGTGCTCCCAAAGCACGATATGGCCCCCTGCCTCCGCCATATCTGCCTCTCCCACTTACCGTACAGATGGAAAAACACTCTCTGCTCTGCACAATCCCCTCCCCCCTGTCTTCGGACCAACTGAAATAATGTCGTGAGCGTGCGCTGGGACTGGACATACCCTCCCCAAAGGGTTCCCTCCCCTCCCCCCATCCCCCCCAACCCAAACCCGTCAGTTCCCACCCTCCCCTTAAAATTCCCATTAGAACTCCCCCTAAAAAGCCGATTAAAACAGTTAGTTAAAAATCCCCTGAGTCTCCTATTTTTGGCATGCCATCTCTCGGGGTTCCAAAACCCGTCCTCAAGATGGGCCCTCGATAATGTGGGGGGCCAAACCCGCGAGAGAGGGGAATCTCGCAGGGCAAGAAGGTCAGCTGCTGTAAATGTCCGCATGATAAGAGTCCGGCAAGCAGACCCATCCTGGACCTGTCAAGATGATAATTGACACACCAGTAATTCCGGGTGAAAGACAGACGAGATATAGTTCTTAGGCGGTGGATGAACAAAACTGCGATGATTCAGTCAGAACACCAACCCCTCGTATCCAATCCCGAGGGGTGGTCTATGGAAAGGTGGAAAAGGATGAAGTCCTACAATAGTCTAGCTAGGATTGTCCAGGACCATCCACAATTCCCCCAACTGGGGGCCAAAGATCTTCAAACGGTCCCCTTGCAGCCAGCCCATGAGCGTCCTCCAAGATGATAAAAAGGCGCCCACATGGCCCGTGGTCGTCCTTCAAGTTGACAAAGAGGGCATCCACCGAGCCTGTTAACGACCGTCAGGCCGAACGCCGCCAGGCCGAAGCACGCGCCCAATGGGCCAAGCTGCTCCACCGACGAGGCATCCCTCTCCCAAAGTCCGGGGGGGCAAAGGACTCAAAAAAGCCCCCACAGACGGCCCATAGACGTCCTCTAGGTGATAGGGAGGGTGTCCACTAGGCCCGTGGACAACCTTCAGGGTGGCAAAGAAGGCGACCATCGGACCTCTTCGTGGCCACTAAGCCAGGCTGCCAGCTGGAGTAGGCCACTCACCCGCCGGGCTTGCTGGGTCATGCCACCGGCCCCGACTACTGAGCCGGTTCGCCGGACCCAGCCACCCACCAACAGGCTAGGCCATCGCCAGACCGGTCCAGCCAGGCCACCGCCACTGCCGCCACTGCCGACAGCACCGCCGCCGCCGGGGGGAGAGAGGGGGGAGAGAGCTCCGAGGCTCCTCCCGGAGCAACGCCAGGCCAGGCCGCCGCCACCACTGAAGAACTCGGCCGCCGCCGCCGCCGCTAGAAGAGGCCAGGCTGCCCACACCACCGACCACACCACCATCAAACGGGAGAAGGCTCTAAGGCCCCTCCCGAAGCAGTGCCAAGCTGGGCCGCCACCGGCGGAAAACCGAACACCACCGCCACCGCTGGAAAAGGCCAGGCCGCTGCCGCTGCCGCCGTCGGCCATACCACCGCCAGAGGGAGAGCGCTCCGGGACTCCTCCTGAGGGAACCCGGAGCCGCCCCGCCTCAATCCGCCCATCCTCCGACCTACCACACTGTCCTCTACCCGGGCGGGGGGTCCAAGCTGTCAAAAGGACCCCCCCGACCCAGTCGGGTCCGAAATAGGCCCGTCGCTGCAACAGCTGTTCAGCGGCGCGGCGCCATCTTGGACATGCGCAAGTAAATCTGAGTGAATATTTAAAAATGAGAATGGAAATACACATGATAAATAAAGAGAATGACCTGGAAATTGTTCTTTTATTAGATCTACAAAAGAAGCTTATTAAAGTTTTGAAGAAGTTGGAGTGATGGGATAAATAAGAATTGAAGTGAAATCAAATCCTATGATTTGTTCAATGTTTGATTGAATTAAAAATTAAGACTATTAAAAATACATTAAAACTTAAAAATGAAATGAAAAATGAAATGAAAAAAATACAATATTGCATATTTTTCAATGTTCTGGCAACCCTCTATTGACTTTTTGCTGACACGAGGATTGAACAGTTAATATTTTAATATTTTACTGGTGATAGATTCAGTTGTAATTGCTTTGAAGTGCTCTTCCCACTGAAGCTTGACTGATGCTGATTCCTACCAGTATCATGATATTCTTAGATTTTTTATTTTATTTTTAGATGTTTATGAATTCTAAAATTATACAATATTTTCAATTTAGTCCACCACTTATTTTTTTAAACTCTAATCTGACAGCTTCTAGGAGAAACTAAAATTATACAATATTTGCTTACAGATAAGGAATGGGACATGGAATGAAGAGCTATCTGTTTAACTTTATAGGGAGTGAAAAGTCATCACATGTGTTTATATGTAATATAATATATGATTAAGGTTGGGAGTCACTCTCTTTTTTTTTCTTTATGATATTCTTTATTTTCTTGTTCTTTCGTTCTTTTTTCCCCTGCACCTTTTCTTTTTTTCCTTTTTATTCTTTTCTCTTTCTATAAGCTTAGTTTGTGTTAGTTTTTTACTATTTTAATTAAATTCTAAATAATAGCTATATTCAACAAATGTTCCTCTAATATGAGTAATATTTTTTGAGGTTTGCACTATATTCCATTGTAGCTTCTATGATTAAGTTTTCGTTTATTTGGTTCTTCATTGTCTAAAATACAATCTCATTGTATTTTAGAATGAAATTTCTATTAAAAATAATGAAAGAGAGCAAAATAGTGAAAGAGGAGAAGGAGGGGTAGGAAATGGTGAAAGACTCTAAACCAATTAACATTGGGGACATTTATTCATGCTAATTTTATTTGAAAATGTTTGCTTATTCAAATATATGCATACTTAAAGAATGATTCAGATGCCCTTATGGGAAATAGATAAATTTGTAGTAATGGAGGGTGATATTTCACAGTCACATGTGATTTGTTACTATTTTTCTTCAAATTGACAGGAGTCTGCCAATTCATTATTAAACTTCACCAAGATAGGTTTCTTCCCAAATTGAACAGTAAACATTTTAAATATATATATTTGCAATATTTTAATAGCATAAAAATATTAAGAATGAGGTCAGCCTTCTCCTAATGATTTGCACTTAGCAATAGAGGTGGCTTTCAATCTGAATTAGCTGCCTAGAATTTCAGGAGTATATCAAAAAGAAACATTTGGCAGAATGTAACTGGAGAAAGAGACAGAAGTCAGAGTCCCACAAGTCAGCAAGAAACAATTTTGGAGACAGCTGAAAATATTCTCTTTACTATTGACAACATTGATAAGATTTTAATCTAAAGTCCAAGTGTTTGCCTTCCCCAACTCCATGGAGTACCTACTTAGCAGATAGTACTCTTAACTCTACAGACAATTGTTCAGTGGTCCCCAAATTTTAATGGCACCCTTCATAGAATAAATGATTGGGGTCAAGGAAAAGGGGAAATGAATTATTGTTTCTACTGAACAATAAATTCTTTTCCCTGACCCCACTCTCCAAGCTATTTATTTAATAAAGGGTGCCATTAAAAAAATTCTCTGCAGGGAAGCACAAAGCACAAAACAAAATTGTTAACTTCAGCTTGGTCGTTATGCATTATACAGTGACAACTATTTTTAAGCAGATAATTTAATACAATATCCAGCATATACTGATATTTATGATTTATTTTTATTAAAACTTCTAATACTTCTCCATGAAGTGTTACAGAGTAACTTTGGAGCAATTCTAGGATGTTTGGTTACATTAGCACAGAAGAAGGAAATTTTCTTCTGAATGCCTTGATGTGAAAAGATGTCTGCGGCTCAGCTGAACAGTTGCCTCTGTACAATGTGTAGTCAACGCCAAACACCAACTTTTCAAGTTACCTTTCAAAGAAATCCGAATTTTAATGTTGGAAAACTTGGTGAGTGCTTTCAATTAGAAAAACGCTTTTCTTGTTTTGGCAGATGTTCAAACTTTGGGCCAATGTCTAACTTTTGTTAAGGCTGCTTGGCATTGCTCCAGATTCCAAAGACAGTTCAAAAGGATAAGTGGCCAAAGGAGAATCCCTTCCTATTAAAAAAACCCCACAAAAAACATGCACATAGGGGCTCCTGCCAAAAACGCAGGATTTATTTATTAATGGGTATCCGAAAGTCAAGCTGACTATATCTGTATAACGAATGAAATAGCTCTTCAAGCAGATAACATTCCAAAGGTAGGTTTTTGGATCTATCAAAATCAAAAATTTTAAAGGAAATAAATAAGCCCGAACATTAGATGAATCAAAAACTTCAATGGTCTTTCTCTAACCTCACAATGTCCAGAACTGATGGAACTTAGAGCCAGAAGGCTGGTTTATTAAATAAATGTCATGTACAACAAATCAAGGCAGATGGATAAAATAAAGTCCGACTTTAGTTGTTTTTGGCATAATGCTGGCTTTAACATATGAGCGAGACTCCTTGGACAAACCAACATTTTCTTGCAGTTGCTAGGACACACAAGGTTCAATTATTTTTAGTCTGCCCCCTTCCCTGCCTTCAAGATTGTTTGGACCAAAGCAAGAATAGTCAAATGGGATATTATTTCTGGGCTAGAAAATGCCTTTCCTCTGAAAATGAAAATTCAAGTTAGAGAAGTGAGCAGGGTTCCATCTGCAATCACTCTTGTCTTTTGGAACAGGAATGTCCCCAGAGTCCATATGTTGGTCTTTTGTTGTTCTTAGTTGCGAAGTCGTGTCTGACTCATCATGACCCCATGGACAACGTTCCTCCAGGCCTTCCTGTCCTCTACCATCCTCTGGAGTCCATTTAAACTCATGCCTACTGCTTCAGTGACTCCATCCAGCCACCTCGTTCTCTGTCGGCCCGTTCTTCTTTTGCCTCAATCTTTCCCAGCATTAGGCTCTTCTCCAGTGAGTCCTTCTTTCTCATTAGGTGGCCAAAGTATTTCAGTTTCATCTTCAGGATCTGGCCTTCTAAAGAGCAGTCAGGGTTGATCTCCTCTAGAACTGACTTGTTTGTTCGCCATGCAGTCCAAGGGACTCGCAGGAGTCTTCTCCAGCACCATAGTTCAAAGGCCTCAATTCTTTGGCGCTCAGCCTTTCTTATGGTCCAATGTTGGTCTTTAAGAAAGCTGTAAAGAGTGCTTTTTCAATGGGTCCTGGGGCTGGGTGATTTGTGATCCCACTGATATATATTGTTTGGAGTGTTATCTCCCAATAAGAATGGTCCATATTTGCTCATTGCTGGCTAGCCAGCTTTAAATTATTATTTTATCTTTGTAATCAGCCTAAAGCAGCATCAGCAATGGAAGCATTAAATACATAAATATTTTCTGTTCTTATCTGATAGTCACCAAGATGGATGGATGGATGGATGGATGGATGGATGGATGGATGGATGGATGGATGGCAGGCAGGCAGGAGACAGTAAGGCATATTTCCCCAGCATGACAATTATTCCCCAGATAATTTGCAGATAATTTCCCCACTATTCTGAACCCATAGGGTGAATCACAATGCAAACTTTTAAGGCACCTTGGAGGCCCCACACATATGAACCTTCTCCCCATTTATGCAGAATATAGCGAGATGATGGCAGGGTTAGAATAGATGACATTGGGGTTGTCAGATCTGCATGAAATATCAAATTTTTATGGCATCTTCCCTTAATTTCTAATGCTATACAGTAGTTTTATTTGTCTATTTCTGTACATGTGTTTTGAGATTTGCAATTCTCCTGGATTTCTCCATTTCATTGCCACAAGATTAAGGTCCCACTGAGGTACACGCAATTAGAAAAGAAAAAGTTTGTCCTACATATGTCTGATAATTTAACGGGCTTAAAACCTTCAGTATGCAGTACTATAATGAGGTTTGTAAAGGTTAGTTCTTTTCTTTTTCAAAAACAGTAATATTTGGAATAAGATAGCTATGAAATTAAAATGCTACTTAAAAATCGTGACATGGATTTAGGAAATTGTAATTTAAACAATACTTCTGGATTCTAGAATATGGAAGTCCTAAATATGTCCCTATCATATTAACATCAGCAACTGTCCATAGATAACATGGTGTGGCTTTTCCCACTCCTTTCCCACAGTATTGTTGTATCTCACCCACCAAAATGCCATTCTTTATTGTTGACAATGGCATTGTAAAATGAACAATGGGCAGGAGATAGGCAGGTAAACTAAAAATAAATGCTTTTTTCTCCGCACTATAGTTGTAAAACTCCAGACATAGGCTTGTAAATGGTATGTGTTTTTAGGAATAAAGTTGTTCTATAAAAAGACTGTGTTGCTGTTTACTTCAATTTTAAAATGATGCTTGTCATAAAAGTCCATTTATAAAGATAATTTTCTTTCCTATGGAATTCTTGTCATACAAGCCAAGGAATGAAATGCCTTGGCACTGAAGAACTGTGAGGGATGTTTTGTATATGTATTTCAAAAAAATCTTTAGAGTTAAGAGCTACAGCTAAATAGAAGGTCACTGACACTGTTTATAAATATCTTCTGGCCAGTGTTGAATGGTTCCTTATGCTTTATTATTATTTTTAGGAGGTTACTGAAGCAACAAAGAGCTTATGAGAATGACATCCTAGTGCTGGAATTGTTAACTGGCCATGCTTGGATATTAGCTGCTGAGAAAAACTTTGACTGTAGAGGATAATTTCATAGAGCAGCAATTGGAAGAGGATTCAGAGAACACAATTGGGCATTCATGAAAAACCTTATCTGTAACTCTATGCTTCTTCACAATAGCTCTAAAGTCTTGACATTCCATTATTGGAAAGGAAGCTCTTCAAAGTGACTTTCACTCAGAATAAAATATTTGTCTCCCTTTCTTAAACTCTCTCTCTCTCACACCATCTCTCTCCCTCCCTGTCATCTCCCCCCTCCCCCCCTCTCTCTCTCATAGTGGGATGGCCTAAGAAACAGAATTAGTTGCTAAGAAAGCAATCCTGGCAGTTCCAGTTTCTCGGCTTTTTCTTAATAAAGATTGGTAAATATTTTAAAAAGGGATTTTAATGTTCAGAGAATCACATTTGGAGCACAACCATTTTCCCCTTGTAACACCAGGTCCATTCATGTTCTACCCAGAATAACAATGGTGTGTGTGTGTGCCAAATCCAATAATTCTTTCCTTCCACCTCAACCATCTTCTTACTGAAATATGACTCTTCTAATGGCTGCTATTTTTCTTCCCGGATTATTTGAAATTGATCGAATATGTGAAGACATTGACAACAAAGACAGTACTGGCCTTCACAGAATGAGTATTTAGCAAAAATGGCTGCTAGTTGAGAAACATATATTTCCCATTTCCAAAAGTGATGATTTGATTTTCAGGAATAATGACTGCTCAAAGAAGACTGATTTGGTGATTTATTGTTTCATTTATTACTCCACACAATTACATCCTTCTCATTTGGGCTCTGTTCTCCATATTTTAATTGAATGTAGGGGTTTTTTTTCTCCCCTTGGGCACCTGTCTCTCATAAACTGCATCAAGTTCTTCTTTAATATGATGTTCCTTGTAAGGATCATCACGCCCCATTTAGCTGGCCAATGCCTTATTACCATTAATCACAATGCCATCTCATTCAGAAATATCAGAAGATAGGAAATGGCCTGCTCACACTGGCAATACAAAAAATTCACAGTCGAGGGGAAACTTTAAAATAGTATAGTAATGTCTTAAAGTTCAAAATAATAAAAATAAGAATACAGGAGAAACAGTATTCATTTACCTCGGCATGCTATCCGAGTTTCTGCTAGGAAGCAAAAATCTCAAATGAACATCTTCTTCCATAAAAAGGAAAATATGTTTACTTCTATAAACCCATGTCTAAGACTCTTCTTCAGCAACTGACATTCTTTGTTGGGTTATTTTACTTGACTGAATCATCAAGGAGGGTTTTTTTTTCATTAGCTCCAAGTAAATTCCTCAGGTTTTGGTTATGTTCCTTCCAATAGATGAAAACGGGATTGCTGGCATTTATTATTTAATATAGGAGAGTCTTAGTCCTTTGTGAGCTTCTGTAAATGTCTTTAGCCTTATATTTTTTTATGCTGCTGTAAAATCTCTTAAATGTAGTCTCTCCCCAGATCTGTAAGATATTTCAGAAAGTGTCACATATAACTAGTTGAAATCACTATTAAAAACCTTGGCAAGTACATTTAACTGATTTAGAAATTTCTTATATATTTTATATTTTGAAATATCTGGATGCTTACACAATAGTGAGTAGTCTTTCCTACCTTTTTTTCATCTATCGGCAGTGGATGCAACTGACAAAGGGATAATTAAACAAGATATGACAGTATGTAAATTAAGTGGCAATAATTTGTATCATGCATGGTTTTAGCACAATTGAATGCTACCAAATTACTGCCGTGTAGTTCAACCTGTGAAAAATACTTTAGAAAATTGTATACAGGAAAATAATGAAAAATATCAAATGGAGGAGAGGGGAAAGTTGTATTTATGAAGCAAGTGTATAACTCAATCAATATCTAGGCTCTAGATCTTGGAGAAAACTATTTTCTACCTCTTATGCTTTCCCCTTTCCACACCCTATGGAAGCTTCAGATAGTCAATATTTGTGAATTCTAACACTGATATATCAATAAGAATATAAACATCGACCTTTTATTATATAGCCTTTGACTCAAGAAATATATCAAAACAGAGTTTCTACACAAGTAATTTATAGCATCAGCTATTGTTATGGTCAATATAAAATGTATCTTTATTAATGATATATCATCACACTGATGACATATAAATAACAACACTGCAGAAATGGTCTGCACCTAAGCAATCATATGTTCAGATAAACAATTCCAAAGCATATTGATACTTCTTATTAGAGTGGGGGAAGGAAAAATATGAAGGGATACACACATGGAATAGACTGGGAAGCCCTTAAATCACATGCTTATTTTCTTGGAATCACATTGTAGCTGCAGAGGGTAACCATGTAATTCCGAGAAAAGACATAGATGTTTTAAAGAGCTGTTTCCAAGTGCATGCCCTTAAATCATCCTTTGATGTAGTTTGGGCTGTGTAATAATAACAGTTCAAAGTCATCTGGTCATGGTTCAGTGGAGCATGAATTTAGTTCTTTCTAGTACTTGGCCAACTATGTTTGAGATAAGAACAAGCTTGATTAATATTACATTAGGATACCACAAGGGATGATCAGGTTGTAGGGTAGACTGAGAAGTTGAAAAACATCTTGAAAAAGCCACTGCTTTTTCAAGAAAATTGCTTTCATTTTGTCATTCAAGCAAAACAAAACAATTAAAAAAAAACCCTCTGAAAAAAAAATAAAATTCAACTCAGTGTATGAAACTCAGTTTAATTTGATGGCGTCTTTACTTTTTAACCATCTATGATTCCCTCGAAGCTTAAGCATTTTGGTAGAACATTGGGACTTATCTTTTATATTATTATTTTTTTAATGGTTCCCTGACTGAACACTAATAGTCAACCAAAATGAGCAGCAGAAGTAGAATTGAGCTATTTTCTACATTTTTAAAGGAGAAATTGAGAATCAGCTGGTTACCTGTATTTGCTTTTGAAACATAAATGGTGGCTTGAAAGCCCCCCTGCAGTTGACCCAAATGTAGCTCCAGCAACAGAAAGAGAGGTGGTGGTAGAGAAAGAAGGTCTCTCCGTCTTTGGAAATTTAGCTTCTTCCTGACACACGTGCAAGATTTCAAAGGCGGGCTTGTTCCCAATGCAATCTGAACATTGCGCCTTCCCTCTCATCAGAGTCAGCTGGGCAGCTTTCAGGTTTTTCTTTTCCTTGAACAAAGGAAATTATATGTTTAAAACTTCCAAAGATTAATCCTCTGTAAAACTCTGCAGAGTACCATAGCAAAGAAGGCAGTAAAGGGAAGAAAATCACATGTTCTACACTGGCTTTTTTTTTTTTGCTAAAGTCAGCGGTAGGTTTTGAAACTGCTGGATCCTGCTAGATGGAACTGACTTGGTTTGTTTGTTCGTTCACTCATTCTGCGTTTTTATTCTATTTCAGGTCAACATAATTAGTCTATAATTTTTAAGCAAACCATTTAGATTAAGTCTTATATCCTTTCTCAGATAGAAATAACTTAGGGGATATTTCCTCCCCATCTGCCACCCTGCCAATTCACATATTTATTTGTTTGTAAGATTATCTCATTTCTAAGAATACCCAATTCATCAAACATGCTAGGAAGTATAAAACAATTAAAAACAATGGTATAAAATATTAAGCAACATGGTTACCTCAGTGGAGCAAGCAGCCTTTAAAAACCCATAAAGTTCTCACAGAGGAAGCTCGTATCTCATCTTAGCCTAAACCTGGGGAGGGGGAGTATATTTTCAGAGCATATCTCTTGCTTGAATAGGGGGCTGGACTAGAAAACCTCCAAGGTCCTTTCTAGCTCTATTCTATTCTAATTCTAATATTTAAAGGAGAGTAGGATTGGGAATGTTTGAATCCGTAGGGTGATGCTGTTCTCGAAGGGAAGCATTGCAAAAGAGAAGGTACTCTCTTAAGTACCATCAAATGACATGAAGTGACCACAATTGTTATCATGAGAAGAAACAGCATTATTTATACATATGTGTAGCGCAGTGGTGGAATTCAATTTTTTTTACTACCAGTTCTGTGGGCATGGCTTGGTGGGTTTGGTATGGCTTGGTGGACATGGCTTGGTGGGCGTGGCAGGGGAAAGATACTGCAAAATCTCCAGTCCCACCCCACTCCAGGGGAAGGATACTGCAAAATCTCCAGTCCCACCCCACTCCAGGGGAAGGATGCTACAAAATCCCCATTCCCTCCCCACTCTGGGGCCAGCCAGAGGTGGTATTTGCCAGTTCTCCAAACTACTCAAAATTTCTGCTACCAGTTCTCCAGAACCTGTCAGAACCTGCTGAATTTCACCCCTGGTGTAGAGGATATAGGAAATGATCTTGAAAGAAAGGGGGGGAAAAACACTACCTAGACCACTTACCAATCAGATAAGAGTGGCTTGAGCCCCAGCCAAGAAATTCATTTGGGTAAATGTCTTAAGTAGGCCCTTTTCTACTATATACAAAATAAAGTTAGGGAGGGGGAGCCACATTCCATTACAAGTCATGATATATATTGCATTGCTTTCTTAGCCTGATCACCTTGTTGGGTTGACATCAACCTTGAAAGTCAGGAAGATTGGTGGCATTGAAGGTTGCTGAAAGGTTGCTGAAAGATAAAGGTTAGGAAAGTTGTAACATCCCTGTCCCAGCTGTGCCAAAGTTTATCAACAGAGGTAATTGATACCATCTCAGTACTATGTTCCAGCCTGAAGTCCAATGAAAATGTCCAGAAAATTTGTTTTCCTCTGAAGCTGCAATGTGGTCATCTTCTTCTTCTTTCCCCATAAAGAGGACATTGGAGACTGGATGAAAGATATCCAAAACTGTTGGATTCATGGAAGGAGTGCTCCAACTCCGAATAGACCAACAAATGTTATCTTTCCACATCCTTCATCAACCAGGAGGACCAGTGATTAACAAACAGATGGCAGCCAGCTGAGAACCTGATCCAATTCCCCAGAAGAAATGGGGGAAAACCCTCTTCCCAGGTTAAGAAGCAAATCTAATCTTACTTACTAATATTTATTTAAATACATTTATTAATATAATGTTATTTCCATTGATATAAAATTTATGTTTGGATAGAGGAGATAGATTCAATGAATACATAGGAAATAATCCACAGTTTGGCAGATGGAGTGGGAAAGATGGATCTCTATCTTGTCGTTTATCACAGGAGTGAATAGAATAGAATAGAATAGAATAGAATAGAATAGAATAGAATAGAATAGAATAGAATAGAATAGAATAGAATAGAATATTGGCCAAGCGTGATTGGATACACAAGGAATTTGTCTTGGTGCATATGCTCTCAGTATACATAAAAGAAAAGATATGTTCATCAATAATTCTCAGATAAAACACTTAATGATAGTCATAGGGTACAAATAAGCAATTAGGAAACAATATCAATATAAATCATAAGGATACAAGCAACAAGTTACAGTCATACAGTCATAAGTGGGAGGAGATGGGTGATGGGAACAATGAGAAGATTAATAGTAGTGTAGATTTAATAAATAGTTTGACAGTGTTGAGGGAATTATTTGTTTAGCAGAGTGATGGCATTCGGGAAGAAACTGTTCTTGTGTCTAGTTGTTCTGGTGTGCAGTGCTCTGTAGTGTCGTTTTGAGGGTAGGAATTGAAACAATTTATGTTCAGGATGTGAGGGGTCTGTAAATATTTTCACAGCCCTCCTTTTGACTCATGCAATATACAGATCTTCAATGGAAGGCAGGTTGGTAGCAATTGTTTTTTCTGCAGTTCTAATTATCCTTTGAAGTCTGTGTCTGCCTTGTTGGGTTGCAGAACCAAACCAGACAGTTATAGAGGTGCAAATGATGGACTCAATAATTCCTCTGTAGAACTGAATCAGCAGCTCCTTGAGCAGTTTGAGCTTTCTGAGTTGGCACAGAAAGAACATTCTTTGTTGTGCTTTTCTGAATCTTCTTGGCAACAAATGGCCAAACTTATAATTTAGGGGTGGGGGGTGAGGGCAGGTGGAAAGTGCAAAGTGGGTAGAATCCCATCACACATATAGTTTAAAACAGGTTGGGCCTCTTTGTTCTTTAAAATCATGAACTCTATATTTAAGGCTTACATTATCATTTTCATCTGTTCTCCATTGTAAAAGGGTAAAAAATTGCCACAAGGGATTTAAAAAAGAACATTTAGGGCCATATTCAATCCTGAATATAAGTTGCCCATGTCTGCTTGAACACATAGCTAAGCAATTTGATATCTTTCAGATATTTGCTTTATAACTCCCCATTTGTCCTTCTCTGTTCAAGGATTGAAATCAAAACACCTGGGAGTATATTACTCATTCTTCCTTAGGCATGTTTGAAAGAGGGGAGAATGGGTTAGAGGAAAGAAAAATCCTTTTGACTTTTGAAATACAGCAGGGTAACTATGTCCACATGGTGAGAGATGGCAGGGTCCAAATACCAATTTGGCAGAGGTCAGTGGATTTCATAATACTGTTCTTGGGAGATAGGATATTAATGCATTTTTTAAAAGGATATATAAATAAGAATTTGAAACAAGGAAGAACCTGTATTGCATGTAAACTGAGAAGAAGATACCAGAAATGGAGTTTCCTTGTAAACCTCAGTCTACAAATGGTTATGACTACAGATAGATAGATGTTCTATTTCTAGTTCGTAAATCTCATGAGTCTTCCCTATCTTGTTTCTACACAGATCTGTAGTTAAAAATAATTCTGAATTTTAAACTCTATGAAATATCTATATTTAGATAATATATTATGCTAAATTTAATTTATTTAATGTCAAGAAAAGTCTCCTCCTGATTCAGATAATAATTTTTTGACATCCTAGTTAATCCGTAGCCAAGGGATTACATATGATGTCCAACAGTGGTATTAACCAGCCCCAAACCTACTTAGCTTTTGAGTTAAAGTTGGCCAGGGATTGCCATCTACTAAAACACACACACACACACACACACACACACGTGTGTGTGTGTGTGTGTGTGTGTGAGTGTGTGTGTGTGTGAGAGAGAGAGAGAGCGCTTTGATTTAACACTTTCAAATTTTATATAAATAGTAACTGAAAGTTACTACACAGATCACATACAAAATCAACAATGAAAGAACAACAGAATACCTTGGTGCATTGATTGGCCATATATGTTCCCCTAAAATATTTTTCTTAACCTGGTGCTACAGAATTATTCTCCCAACAGCATTTTCTCTCTGTTTCTTTATTTGTGTCCATGTCTTAAAATGTATTCACACATACAGGATGGGTAATTTTGTCGTGCTCAACTTTGATTATTGTCTCTTGTTGTAATATTAAGTTTGATTTATCCACCTGCTAATATTGTGAAAAATTCTGTATACTTGTCCACTTTTTAAACAGTACACTTGTTTATATGTTTAGTATAGGTTGAAAGCATGCTCGATTATATGCAGTTCTGCAGATGATTCACTTTCTCTAATGTGTCCTTTTGAACATATTTTTCAATTTTAAACTTTATAAAATTCATAAAACATTCTAGATAATGTAGAATACAAGATGTGGAAAAATAATGGCTATCAAATCAATTTGATTTGATCAATAAATTGCGCACACAACAATTGTGAAATTTACTTTTTTTTACTCAGCAAGTTTGGAAGTGTTTTATATCTTATAAAGCTATCTTATAATGTTATTGTATTACATTACATTTTAATGTTTAGGCTGATAGAAAAATACTTAACATATCACATCAATAAATAAATAACATTTGACTAGCATATTTATATTTCCTTTCAGTTATTCCTTATGATCACAATGTACATTGGACTGAGGATCAAAAGATAACAGATTTATAGGCAACTGAATTTTTTAAGACTCTGTACATGCATGGGTTTTTGGGAAAGAAATATTTTCTCTTTCTCTTCTTTAAAAAATGTATTTTAACAATTAGACTGCATTGATTGTGCCAATGTCTTAGTCACTAGAGAATACATTTGAGGTTGAATAAATGCTTATTTAGCCACACTGTAAAAGACATAATTGCCATTTCAATGAACTGTAGGACAACAGTGTGAATGCTAATTTACAACAGGTGAAGACAGAGACAAATATTTTTATTGTGCATTTTATGATACTTCAGAGCCTCTGTTATAGTTAGCAGCTATACTACATAAAGTTTCCGCTTGAATCATAGGGGAAAAATTGATCTGATCCGACAATTAGTGTTATTTTCCATTGCAGAAAAAGTGAGGCATAAATAGCGTTTTTATTTCTATGAAATGCTCAAATAAAAGCAATAATAATGTTTCATTAGGCCTATCCATTTGAACTATAAATAGGCTGTTTCAGATGACAGGCTCTGTGACAAGCTAGTGACCTAATTTGTCCTTGTCTCAAGGCTCTCGTGCCAAAAGAGGAATGACAGACGGCTAGAATTCTTGTAGATTTCTTTTAGCTTTAATCTAGCCTTTAATTTAATTGAAGTCTCAGCAGGTGGCAGCTCCTGGGTGACTTGACTGGGCTTGGAAGCTAAGTAAGGTTGACAAAAGCAATGTGTTGTCCTGTCACAAGTGTTTGCATATCCATTGTGTTGCTGCATGCACAAAAGGGCTGGGGCTTGTGTCGTAATGTGTATCACTGCTTTCATCATTGCTTGGCTGAGTCACCAATAAGAACACCACACCTGGGTAACTGCACAAACACTCTGGAAGAAGGCAACACCTTCCTATTACAATAGAAGTATGTGGAGTATGGATAGAAGTACACTTAACAACCATTGCAGCATCCCCATGATTATGTAAACCAAAATTCAGATGCTTGGCAACTGACTTGTGTTTTGTTTTTGTTTTTTGATATACAGCAATATCATTATATGAACAGTGAGGCATCTGGATATCATTCATTTAAATACAGATAATAATAGTAATATTAATAATATTTGTTACATTAATCATACTTATGTAATTGTGGTATTATTATACATATTTGTAGTAGAGTGTGTTCCTTCATTGTTTAGTTGTTCAGTATTTTTGTGTGCCATTCTAATAACAATCACAATATTATTTAAACATACATAGTGATACCATCTTTCAATATCTAATATTTACATCTAGCTATTACTTTTAGTATATTATATAAAATACGTATAATTATAGTTCCCCTTGATCTTGTTTCTACCTCTATTCTAGCTCTCAATAAAGCCAATCTTATACTAAACAGATTTTCTTTCTAACCATCATCTCTTGCCCGCTTTAGTATTTCAATTCTTATTCATTTTTTGACTTGCTTCCCAAACTCCTCCCTTGGGTCTTTGTTTCTGTCTACATCTTTCCTATTTAACCCAAATATTTCTTCCATCTCTACTATCTAGAAATTTTGGGCTAAGTTGTGATCATAAGTTGAGAACTACCTGTATGAGAATGACCTTGGGAGACAAGAAGAACTGCAGACTAGATGATGATCAGATAAGTGGCAGAAGGAATAGAACATGAGAAATGTGGGAACCTAGTTTCTTTGACTGTAGTGAATGGGGGTAGGGGAATGCAAGGATTTGCAAGGCTATGTTAATGTACATAACTTTCCAGTAAAGTTAGAGCTAGTTCTCCTGAATGTGTTTCATGTCTGGACTGCCTTCCAAGGCTGACAGAAATTTATTTTTTCTTTCCTTACCATTTATTTAAAACACCCCTCATCCTGGTGGAAAATCGGAAATGTTTAAATTTTATTCGTCTTCATTTCCTGCTGGATTGCAGGCTGATCTCTCTCCCTCCACAGTATGTTCTACTTACATGCTTAGATGGCATTTTCACGCTATCCTTTTGCATTCCCCAGGATTAACTTCTCTAACCTTCATTGAATTTATCAAGATCTATTAGCCGTTTGGTGTTCCTATCAGTGCAGAAACACACAAATCCCAAATGAAGTTTTTCAGAGAAAGAAAAAGAGAAAGGGAAGAGAAATAGACAATGAAGCTCATAAATCAAAACAAGAAGATGTTTGGCATAAGAATGCTGTTTAATCAACCTTGTAAAGCTATGAGCTGGGCTTCAAAAGCAAAGGAATCCCACTTGAATAAGCAAGATGCTTTCATGGTGGGCAAAGGAAAGAAGCATATGTATAGCAGAGATACTTCAAGGGTTGCAAGTTATTAGATATGTGACCTAAAAAAAAAATCTAGATTAGACATACCTAGGGAGAAAAAGAAGATGCCGTTTGATTTTTACTCATTGTTAATCTTCCTTCAAAATGGCCTTCAACTTCCTTGCAAAAAGGCCACTCGCAGGACTGAAGAAGCTTCTTGGATGAGAAATGAAACATATTAGAGGAAGAACAAAGAAAAGTCCATTTGGCTTTTGAAACAGCACCTTTGGGACTGCAGACATAAACCACAGTTCCCTAATTCTGTAAACATTCCTTAGTCCTACCTTGACCTTCCAACCATTTCCAACCACTTCAAATTTCTGGAAGTTTGAGTAAGGAAATAATTTTTCTAAGAATATAAATTGATACACCACTTCTCCAAGATAAGCCCTTCCTTTGGTTAAAAGGAGCAGGCATGTTGCTCAATATCCAAGGGGCTAATATTAAGCAAGTGGTTGGGGTTACGGAGAAAAAAACAACATTTGATTGAATTTAAATTTAATTTGAATGAAATTACCGTATTTTTTGGAGTATAAGATGCACCCAGAGTGTAAGACACACCTTAGTTTTTGGGGAGGAAAATAAGAAAAAAGCTGATTGGCAGGTGGATTGGCCTCCCGGAATACCCCCAATCAGCTGTTTCCAGAGGTGAATTTTAGCAACAGGTTCCTTGGTTGTGAGCTCTGTGCCTTGCTTTTTTTTGACTTTTTTTTCCTGCCTCTGAAACTCTGTTTCAGAAAAAACTTTTTTTTGCCTCTGAAAGCCTCCAAAGGAGAACTTCAGAAAAGAAGCCTCTGATGCTCTGTTTGGGAGCTTCTTTTCTGAAGCTCTGTTTGGGGCTTTTTTTCCTGAAGCTCCGTTTCTGATGCTTTTTTCAGCCTCTGAAACCTCCACTTGAGAAGCTGGGTGGGGCTACATTCAGAGTATAAAACGCATCCAGATTTTCACCTTCTTTTTTGGGGGAAAAAGGTGCGTCTTATACTCCGAAAAATATGTATGTTTACAACTCATTTATTATTTCTCCAATGTATCAGTCCCATTAGAAATTATGTTTTAGTTACATTTGTGAAATTCTGAAGGCTGTTGTAAAAGACTGGGAAATTGCATGTAGCCCTGGACTCTTGGGTTGTAGAGTTTTCTGGTCATTGACCAAATAAATATTACTGATTGACTGATTGGGTTGTAGAATTAGAAGGTGCCTATATCTAGTTAAAATCTTGTTCAGTGTCAGATCCACCAGAATATCTCTGACAGCTTCTGTTTTGCAACTCCAGAAAGGGACATTTCACCATTTTATGTGGCAGCAAATTCCACTAATTGACAGGTCACAGAGCCAGGTTGTTCCTTCTGCTGTCTATTTTAAACCTAAATTTTTTTGTGTTTAACCCACTAGAGGCCTTCAGAAATCTCAGCCAGCTTCCAGTGTCCCAGGGGTTCTACTTTGGCCTCAGCACCACCATTGCTCCTGAGAAATGCTGCCTCAAGCC
Organism: Ahaetulla prasina; assembly: GCF_028640845.1. Classification (NCBI taxonomy): domain Eukaryota; kingdom Metazoa; phylum Chordata; class Lepidosauria; order Squamata; family Colubridae; genus Ahaetulla; species Ahaetulla prasina. The sequence continues at coordinate 127,315,537 of NC_080539.1, forward strand.
CCATACCATGGCCAGCCACGTCAACAGCATCGCCTAAACCCCCTGCTGAACCTGTGAAATTCAGCAGGTTCTAACAGGTTCTGGAGAACCAGTAGCGGACATTTTGAGTAGTTCGGAGAACCGGCAAATATCACCTCTGGCTGGCCCCAGAGTGGGGTGGGAATGGAGATTTTGCAATATCTTTTCCCCCAGGAGTAGGGCGGGAATGAAGATTTTGCAGAATCCTTCCCCTGCCCTGTCCACCATGCCATGCCCACAGAACCGGTAGTAAAAAAAATTGAATTCCACCACTGCCCCTGTTGTGATGAGGTTTCCCAGGATGTGGAAGCTTTGTGTCATTCTGCTGTGCTGTGCTGAGAGCGGATGAGGCTTTCAGGAGTGGTTGCGGCACTACACTCTCCAACTGATCCATTGTTTGTGCTGGGTGTCCCAATATTTCCTGCATTCCTCTAAGGCACACCCTCCCACCCTCCTCACTTGCTTAATAACCTTCAATTCTTGTTTAAGTATGGCAGCAAATAGGGCAGCAACCTTGAAGGTTAAATGAAGCAGTCACGTGATATCCCACTCAATGACTCAATGATTTTGCTTAAGCAAGTGAGATACTGGCCCCAATTGTGATCATAAATTGAGGACTTCCTGTATGATTGGTGAGCCAAAATTCTCAGTAAATAGTCCTATATGTGTTAGTCAATGTTACTGTTAAATATTTTTAATAACATTGGCTACAACATTATGTCTGATAGGCAGATCACATAAACATCAAAAATTTCCATTCCAATGGAACAGAGAAGCATGCACAATCTATCCCCTTTAATTATATAAAAACTGTTTTTTTGGGACTGTAAGATTTTCCTTTAAGTGTACCTAAATTGCTCCCTGTAATATTCTGCTTCACCATCAGTTCTGTCCAGTATTTTATTACTTATACTGCCACACAATAATAAGGAAGGGAAATAATCAGCTTTAGCTTCTGGGGTTTGATGGCAAAATCTTGAGCACGTTTTACTTGGATATACACAGTTAAGGAGCGCTGGGGCTTTTTCAGGACTGGTAACTACTACTGTTGTTCTGAACTGTTTTCTGTGGCTAATTGACCTTGTTTGTCAAGGCTGCAGGAGTTTTGGGGAGGGATAGGAGAGGAGTTGGTTGGCAGATTAAATTAGAGTGAACAGAAAAGAAGGGTGCAAATTTCATCTGACATTTGAAGGGAGGAAAAGGAAATTCATGTAATTGATACAGGTTCTCTAATGTGTTTCTTTTTATCCTTCCTTCCTTCCTTCCTTCCTTCCTTCCTTCCTTCCTTCCTTCCTTCCTTCCTTCCTTCCTTCCTTCCTCCCTCCCTCCCTCCCTCCCTTCCTTCTCTAATGCGTTTCTTTTTATCCTTCCTTCCTTCCTTCCTTCCTTCCTCCCTCCCTCCCTCCCTCCCTCCCCATATTGTTACAAGGAACTGTTATCTCCATTGAAAAAAGGGGAAGTGGCAGTAGAACCCTGAGTCAATGGATGTAAATATGACCGGAGGCTTTTTTGAAAAATAAACATTTTTAAAAAATTTCTTTCAAATAAGGAAGAGCACTATTCTTTCTTGGGGTGGTTTTTTTTTTTTTTTTTGATTTTTTATTTTATTTTATACACAAACAAACACATAATACATCATTCATTCCTTCCATGTGACGTCTCGGTGTTTTCTCCATATCTTTTTGTTGTTTCTTCTGTCTTCATTCACACTTAATCTATTACAACATTTCTCCAAAAATATATTATTCTAATTATAACATTCTCTTTCATAACTATTAATTAGTTTATCTCTATCTCTTTTCCAGCCAATGGAAAAATTGATCCCATAACTTAAAATATTCTGAATCCTCTCTTTCTTTAATTATCAAAGTTAATCTATTCATTTCTGCAAATTCTAATTTTTTTTTAATTACTTCTTCTTCTAAAGGTATTTTCTCTGCTTTCCAATTTTGTTTTGTGAAATTCTTGTTGATGTAATGGAAAGTTCTTACACTTCCCTTGGCAGAAGTGTGGCCTGGTATACACCAGTCTTCGTTTATTCATGAACCTCTTTTGGGGGTTCCCACATCTCATTAAGCCAAGGGGAATATATCATTCAGTAGCCCTCCTAGGCCATTCTTCCAAATTTAGCACTTGCACTGGCTGCAGAAAAAACTGACATGAAGAACAGAAATAGTTTCTTGTGAGGAGCATATCTCGCTCCTAGTTCCAAGCAGCTTTTGCCAAATATAATGCACTGTAGGCATATATTTCCATAATATCTATACTGTCACATTCATTTTTCAGAATGTACACATTTTTCCCCCAAATATGCAAATGTTTGTGCTATGTTCATGTTGCAAGCTGTAGTGACAAATTTAAATATGAATTTAGCCAATACTGGAATTTCAGGTATCCTATCAATTTGGGACACATCACATTAATATATAATGCATTTTATGCCATTCCTACTGGTTTTTGCTCAATTTCTACCAATCACATTACAACATATGTAACTGTTCTTAGAATGTGTAGGTGACAAGATTGCAGGTCACTTTTTTCGTGAGTTAGTAAATAAAAAAATTGCCCTTATTTTCCACTACTTAATAAACAAAATTCCAAAATACCTCACTAGATTTTGCTATTTTTATGATGTTTTGCACACCTGAGTAGTTCACAATAATAATCAGAAGTTCCTAAGATGGGACTGTTAGGGAAATGAAACTTTTCTTTCAATAGTTTAATAAATAGCAATAGTGTTTAGAATTATATACTGCTTCACAATGCTTTACAGCCCTCTCTAAGTGGTTTACAGAATCAGCCCATTTCTCCTAACAATCTGAGCTCTCATTTTACCTACCTCGAAAGGGTGGAAGGCTGAGTCAGTCAGGAGCTGGTGAGATTTGAACTGTCAAATTGCTGGCAGCCGGCAGTCAGCAGAAGTGTGCCATCATGGCTGTATAAATTTATATATTGTGCTGCAAATTGCTGAGATTCATGGGTTGCTATCCAACTATTCCTCTGTTTAATTTTTTGAAATCAGCTAGGATCAGTTAGGCATTACCATGTAGTTGGGCAGTGAAGGAGTAGAATTTGAGAACAGGGCATCTGCCAAGTTAAATATTTCAGACCTGTTGCAATCATGGTTGGAGCAAGTTGCTCAGTTGTAGCTATCCATAAGCTGCCAACACCAAAACTGAACCAAACCGAACAGAATAAAGCAGTTGGAAGGGACCTTGGAGGTCTTCCAATCTAACCCCCTGCTCAAGCAGATGGCTCTAAACCATTTCCAGACAAGTAGCTGTTTCTAAAAGCCTCCAGTGATGGAGCACCCACAATTTCTGAAGGCAAGCTGTTCCACTGGTTAATTGTTCTCACTGTCAGGAAATTGCTCTTTAATTCTTCTTTGTGGTAGCCTCTCAAATATTGGAACACTGCTATTGTGTCACCCCTCATCCTTCTCGTTGTGTATGTTCCTATTGGTGGGAATTTCCAGCGGGAAAACATTTAAATCCTATTGGCTGACACCTGGTCCAGGTGTGTATAAAAGGGGGACCCGCTGTCTATATTGTTCGCTGAAGTCTCACACTAAATAAAAGAGCTGTTGTCACTAGTCTGGTCTCGTGTGTACTCCATTACCCAATCCAACACTTCTATCCTTCATGTGTTTTAGCATTCAACCCCTTGTTGCTCTTTTCTGCATTTTTTCCACAGTCTCAACATCTTTTTTATAATATGGTGACCAAAACTGAATGAAATATTCTAAATGTGGTCTTACTAACTAACTAACTTACCACTTACTAGAACCACTGGGACAGAGTCAGAACAACTACTGATACTTGGGGTCTGAAGTACCTTATTCTTTAGCTTGCTTGAGGATTAGGACCTTAATGCACTATGTCAAGCCACATTCTTGGAATTTATTTTACCATTTAAGTTGCATAGAGCTAGGGTTTCATTCACAATCTTAAAGAAGACTCATGCACCGTATGTAGTTGAAACCAAAAAATGGGTATTCACATGGAAAAAGTCAATAATTATGACTTATACATATATATTTCCCCCTTGCTGAAGGCCTAGCTTCTGATTTAAGACATGTGGTGAGGATTTTTTAAATGATATATTTTAGTTCTGTTATACTAAAGCTTGATAAAAAATCATATGCATAGCTGTCTTGGACTAATCATCCCGTTGAATTCATCCCTGCTTATTTCAATGTAAACACGGACCTTGGACTGCAGGTCTTCTAATATTCAGAAAGTTAAAGATTATATTGTTCTTTATAATGTGAGATTGTGTTATAGTTTATTTGGGTCAATGCCTTGGGACAATGTAATAAAATTGTTTAATTCCACACCACAGGGAATTGCTTTGAGTGTTAATCACTTCTTCATTGGTTACAATTTTTTTTTTTTGCTCTGGATAAAGAAAATAACTGAATGTATCCTGCAGTGTAAAGACAGGCTCAATTTTATTGTAGTTCTTGTTATTACCACCCTATAATATCATGCTAAAACTTTCAATCCTGTCCACAGCTTAGTTACTGGCATGCTGGGAAGGAAGCGGCACAAACTGCTCTAAGATATAAGAGGTTTTGCTAAGCAATCAGGGAATCCCCCTGGAACCATATGTCACACATATATTTGCAGAGTTGGTTGCAAGCTTGAATTTTCCTTGTCTTCCTAATGTGAAATACTTATAGTTAGCTGAGTAAGGATGCCACCTTATTGAATAATGTGTAATAATTACTCATCTTTGGAATGGAATAATATACCCCAAACATCAATTGAATTGTGGAGTGTGGTTGGACTTATATGAGAAGAGCAGATATAACTGTCCTATTTATTCTAGTTTTTCAGACTTGCATGGCTTTGGAAATTCAGCTCTTTATTTTTAGAAATACTATAGATTTCTTTCTTGCTATATTATTTCACCTATTTTAACCACATTATTGTTGTTATTTGTCCAGTCAAATATGCATATTTGTCATCTTTCCTTTTCTTCTTTTTAATCCAAAGCATGTAGGCTGCAGTCTTCAACAACGTTGCCTTTCATTATAGATAAATATTCTTTTATGACATGTTGTCAGTGACAATCATCTTCAAAGAACTTTCTTCAACTTCAGCCTTCTGCAGAAGTGTGAGATCAGTTCCCAGAATCTCCTGGCAACCATGGCTATCACTCATAATTCTTGGAGATGGGCCACAAATCCAGGAATGATAGAGGTTATCGATTTGACAGGATGCCCAATCTTTGTCAGGTTTAAATGAAATAATCCTTCAAAGATGAGCCTTGAAATTGTGGATCACTGCTTAGGATCTCAATAGTAGACTGAGCAGGCACATAGGCCAGTTAATCATAATTTTTTTATATGGTGAAATGTTTGGACTTTGATATACCTTTCAGTAACTTCCTGATGAAGAGTGGGTTCTACTTACCTTTACTACCGGTTCGCAGCAGCGTGCAGATCGCCAAATATGACATCAGAGCAGGTGGGCGGAGCCTCCCACCACTTTTACTACAGGTTCGCAAGAACTGGAGAGAACCAGGAGCAACCCACCACTGTTTCTGATCCGCACTAACTGATCTGCATCCATAAAATATGTATGTATGTATGTATGTATTTATTTATGTATGTATGTATGTATGTATGTATGTATGTATAGATCAATGTTCCCTAAATGCATATCAAAGGTATACATCTTTTGTCCTTAAAAGTGACTTTTGTAAGTATTTGACTGCACACTAAAAAATCAACAGTGATTACATTGCCCATATAAGAACTAGAAATTATCACAACATTTAGAAAGGAGGAGGACTTGATAATTACTCCATCCAGCAGGGTTTATAAGTTGAGTTTGGCCTAAGCCTTTCCATTTACTTTGAGTTGCAAGGAATCCCCAGGTGCAGCACTTTTGATTTAAAAGGAAAAAGCCTTTATTTTCTTGCCTTTGTGAAGAGGGAGAGGATCTTAGCAGTAGGAAAGACTTAGATATGCCTGTCTAAGAATTTAGAGTGATAAGGAGAACTAAAAATAGTATGGAGAATTGTTTCCTTCCAGGATTATGAAATGTATATATCTTTCCTTTCTTTCATTAAAGCTCAGGACATTTATCAGGCAGGCCTGTCAAGTAAAGTCACTGTGTTTCTGGCTACTCTGATCCTTCCTCCCAATTCTGATTTTCTATGGCAGAGTCCATGCATTTCAGAGGAAGAGAGAGAGAAAGAGAGGGGGGGGCAGAGAGAGAGAGAGAGAGAGAGAGCGAGCGAGCAATGAATGTAGTTATTCTCAAAACTCAAGAAAGTTTTGAGTAAATTAAATATCATTAAGGCATGCACAATGATCACAGCAAATGTGTAGCTAGCTGGCTTTGGACAGCTTACAAGAATACATATTCTAAATCCCCAAACCATTTAAAATTCTAAAACAACATTAAAAATGAATGTTAAGATTTTTAGAGTTGTAAAAAGGATGAATAAAGAAAAGAGGTAGATTTTACATTCCTAAAGAAAGGCCAAACCTCAGATCCAATAATGGTTTATTCCATCATGTGAGATATGTCCTACAAAAAGCAATCAGTGGGTCGTGGGTATTAAATATATTTATCCATAGTGTCATAGCAGATGGTGTCACTAAAGATGTTCATTGGTTCCTTGTAGTAAAGAGCCTGATTCTACAGTACAGATCTTGACGTGAAGTGAAATTTTATATTAGGGTTCCAGACTCTTTGGAGCAGGGGTAGTTCCACTTACCTTTACTACCGATTCACAATGGGAACACACTCCGCCCACCCATGATGATGTTGGGGCAGATGGGCAGAGCCTCCCGCCGGTTTTACTACCAGTTCTATAGAACTGGACCAAACCGGGAGCAACTCATTACTGCTTTGGAGACATCTACAGGTCAACAATGTTTCCCTGATGTAGACCATGATCTTTTATAGTCTGGAAATCAGCAGCGTGACTTAGAAGAGGGAGACACTTGTATCCACCTCCACATCTGTTGTGATTAAAAGTTAAAGGAAATACCTATCTGAATGACTGCATTCTTATCTTCTTTATACAAGTATGTAAATAGCAAATATGAACTAAGTAGAAAAATCAACATAATCATCATTTAGATTAAAATAATAAATTGTGCAGATTGCACTGTTGGGATTCATTATGAACTAAAATTCAAAGTTCAGGTGGCTTTGTAAAATGACTACATATTGGTTTGTGTAAAATGCCATATATAAAACACTGTCCGATTGAGTCAAGGGTTACATGACCAGAGCTGCTCACAGGGAATGGAATAATCTTTAAGCATAGGTGGGAAAGAATATCATTCTTTCCAGACTGCTACATCTTCAATAGAAGAAAATATATGCAATTTAGGGTTGAACTATGGAGTCCTCAATGCTCCCTGAGTTTGCTTGTTTGTTTGTAGACATTTCATTATCCAACATGGTAATGTCATCAGTGTGAGTGATTGTGGGGTATGTTGCCTATAACTCCATCAGCCATAGGCTGATGATAACCGATGGTACAACTTACAGTTCTACCACATTTGTCTCTGCTGCAGCATGTATCTAGATGTAAACAAACTCTTCCAATGACTTACAAAACAAACTCTTCCAATGACCTTCACGGGGCTTTTACTAAGTGGTTTACAGAGTCATCATATTGCCCCCAAAATCTAGGTCCTCATTTTACTGACCTCGGAAAGATGGAAGGCTGAGTCAACCTTGAGGCTCAAATTGCCAAACTGCTGGCTGTCGGCACTCAGCAGAAGTAGCCTGCAGTACTGCATTCTAACGACTGAGCCACCACGGCTCTTCATAAAATGCATATAAAATGCATGTACTGTCGTTTTTTCTTTCTTTCTGAGGATCCTCACTCCTATATTCTCTGTGGATAATCTTTAGTTTAGATAAGTATGAAAGTATACGAAAAATAATAATTAAAAAACAAAATTCAATTTTAAAAAAATTGCTAAGAGAATTGCTACTGAAGATTTTAAATAGGATAGTGTCTTCTAGGGCAAAGAAAAAGAGTCTATCTATGAAGGGGATGCTGTAACTCAAGTATCTTTTACTTGTATCAATTACTGCAGGTTCGAGCCCGGCCCAAGGTTGACTCAGCCTTCCATCCTTTATAAGGTAGGTAAAATGAGGACCCAGATTGTTGGGGGGGCAATAAGTTGACTTTGTAAATATATACAAATAGAATGAGACTATTGCCCTATACATTGTAAGCCGCCCTGAGTCTTCGGAGAAGGGCGGGGTATAAATGTAAAAAAAAAAAAAAAAAATCTTAGCGATTGAAATGATAGATTTTTTTTTCATGCTGCCTAAATAGAAACTGTTTCTTTATTTCTTTAATAATAAACAAGAAGAACATTTTGTTATTGCTTTTTGCCAATGAGTCAGCTGAGAGCAAGACAATGTTTTACCACAAAGTTTGTCGACTAAATAACCTAATCAAAATATTATTAAACAATTATACTGCCGTAGGCCGTTTAATGAAGTGTTTTCAGTGTGGTTGGAACATTAATAGCAAGAGTATTAAGCTGCTTTGCTCTCTGTGTATCAAGCAACCCCAAGTATTGAGAACCAATTCAGTGCCAAAGAAAATCTGGAGCATTGTTAAGAAATAATGTACATTACATTAACCAGAATCGTTCTCTCCATGCCCGTTGGCCAGTGAAATAAAAAAGAAAAATGTTTAAACCTCCCATCATAATAAATTGCATAAAAACTGGGAAACATTTCATATATTCTATTTATTTAATTATTTATTTATTTTATTTATTTATTTTGTCACACAGTATATATAAGCATAAGCATGAAATAACTATACAATATATAAGTATATATATAAGCATAAGTACGTAATAACTATATTAATTGGATATAATGAAAGGAAACAATAGATAGGAATGCTTGTGCTCTTATGCACACCCCTTACAGATCTCTTCGGAATGGGGAGAGGTCAATGGTAGACAGTTTTTGGTTAAAGCTTTGGGGATTTTGGGAAGAGACCACAGAGTCAGGTAGTGTATTCCAAGTAACAACTCTGTTACTGAAGTCATATTTTCTGCAATCAAGATTGGAGCGGTTAACATTAAGCTTAAATCTATTGTGTGCTCGTGTATTGTTGCAATTGAAGCTGAATTAGTCTTCAACAGGAAGGACATTGTAATAGATGATTCTATGAGTTAAACTTAGTTCATGTCGAAGGCGGTGGAGTTCTAAGTTTTCTAAACCCAGGATTTCAAGTCTGGTGGCATAAGGTATTTTGTTGTATTCAGAGGAGTGGAGAACTCTTCTTGTAAAATATTTCTTGACATGTTCAATTGTATTGATGTCTGAAATGTGGTATGGGTTCCAGTCAGGCGAGCTGTATTCAAGAATTGGTCTAGCAAATGTTTTATATGCTCTGGTTAGTAGTGTAGAGTTTCTGGAGAAGAAGCTATGCAAGATTAAGTTTACAACTCTTAAAGCCTATTTTGCGATGTAGTTGGAGTGGGCTTTGGCACTTAGATCATTTGATATGAAAACTCCAAGGTCTTTAACAGGGTAGGGGTCATCTGCAAGGTAATGTCCATCGAGCTTGTACTTAGTGTTTAGGTTCTTATTTCCAATCTGTAAGACTGAGCATTTGCTGGTTGAGATTTGGAATTGCCAAGTTTTAGACCATTCTGACACAAAGTCAAGGTCTTTTTGAAGGGTAGTTGTATTGTTGGTGGTGTTAAATAGTTTGACATCATCAGCAAAGAGAACACAATTACTTATGCTTTGGTTACAGAGTTCATTAATGTATAATATGAAGAGTGTTGGCCCAAGAATGCTGCCTTGGGGAACGCCGCTTTTGACAGGAACAGGATTTGATAGAGCACTGCCAATTTTGACCACTTGTTGTCTGTTTGACAGGAAAGCTGTTATCCAATTGTGGAGGGGTCCTGAGATGCTATGTTCTATATGGATTCTATATAAATATTCTATATTCTATATGGATTCTATATTCCATATAAATTCTATATGGATTTGTTACTGAGCAGTTTACATTGTCATCAAACTCAAGCTAGTTGAGGTCTTTGATAATCTTATCAAGCTGTACAATCTCTATGCTGGGTTGGGCTACTTTGTCTTTGAGTAAATTAGAGTAGTAACGATAGGTTTGCAAGGGACTTTGGAGAACTTTAGTCCATGGCAGGAGATCCGAAACCATTCCAAACAATTGGCTGTGTAGTCTCTTCTTGAAGGTCATCAATCAATCAGTCAGATCATACAGAAGATTTCAAGTACAGATAGTCCTCGACATACAACCACAATCGAGCCCAAAATTTCTGTTGCTAAGTAAGACATTCTTAAGTGAATTTCCCCACATTTTACCACCTTTCTTGCCGCACTTGTTAAGTGAATCACTGCTGTTCTTAAATTACTCACATGGTTGTTAAGTGAATCTGGCTTCACCATTGACTTTGCTAGTCAGAAGTTTGCACATGACCCCAGGACTCTGCAACTGTCATAAATGTGAAACAATTGCCAAGTGTCTGAATTTTGATCATAGGAATGTTGCAGTGGTCGTAAGTGTGAAAAACGTTCATAAGTCTTTTTTTTCCTGTGTCATTGTAACTTTGAATGGTCCCTAAATGAACTGTTGTAAGTCGAGGACTGCCGGTACATCTTTTGCCCCAATGTATCACACGTTCTGAAGCCTAGGGTGGTTGCATAATTTTTGTTTTCTAGATGTAATTTTCTCTAGGCTGTTCTATTTCTTGTAAATTATGTAACCTTTTAAATATTGTAAGCCACCCAAAGTCCTTTTAGTGTCAGGCAGCCTTAAAATCCGATAAATAAATAAAACAAACCCAATAAATAAAGAAATACAATACATCAATATTTTAAAGTATACATTTCATTTTATTATTTTGCTTTATTTTTTATATGCTTAACACTGCTTTTCTCTAGAGACCTGTATGATTGTACCTGTATGTTGTCCTCACAGGGAGTAGCTCAACCAGATGATGATCAAGAGGATTAGTCCAACCAACAGTGCTGTCTTGGTTCAGTTTTTTAAAATTAATTAAATATTTAAATACCGCCTATGGCCCTGATTGAAAAATATTCAAGGCACATACTTTCAGCTGTATTCTGAAAAAAAAAAGTATAACATTCAATATAAAAAATCCTAGTTAAAGTCAAAGGAACTGAATCAGTGAACCAGAACCTTTTAAAACTGAGTTCCTGAAAATTAATAAAGTCATTAAATTAATATTTGAAGAAAAAAAAACCATTACCTGGAATATAGAGAATGATCTATTTTGGTTCATTTAAAATCTAGTTGGAAAAAAGTAAGCACAAAAGAACCTTTAGAAGTTGGCAGGTCCTTCTAATAAAAGCAGCTAAAATGTTACAATAACTATCTCACTTCAAATATTTGAAAAAAAAATATTTCTCCTGGGTGCACGTGGAAAAGTGCCCCTAGAAAGACAGAAAAAATTTACCCTGAAACTGTTATGTGTCCACATTGTCCTGACAAAATGACAATTGCAATGTAAATCTGTAGGTATGTGAGTCTTTAGTCTTAGGATATAATTATACAGCAGCAAAAATTCAATGAAAATCTTTCTCAATCTTTCTCTTCCTCCCTCTTCCTCCCTCTCTTTCTCTTCTCCTTCCTGCCTAATCAGAGGACAAAACTAATACAAAGATGAAATATAGTCATAGCCTCCTATAATGGCAATTATTTCTGCACAGGCTTTGCATCCAGCAGATTCCAGATCCAACACTTGCCTGGAGATAATTGATAATTATGGTAGCATGTAGATAATCTTGATCAAATAAGCCAATATTGGGACTCAGTTTCTCAGTTTTCTATTTCAGAAAATGGAGGCATGGTGGACTTGATACAAAAGCGAACAACATTATCTAATTCCTGACTGAATGCTGAAGATAAATACGATTTGTTCATAGATTTTGTTTACAGGTTCAGGAAAACTGGATGAAGAAGAAGCTAGGGAGATGAAAAACATCAAAACAGGAGAAATATTTTTCAGGGAAATCTAGAATATTCTAGAATAATCATTTTTTTTCTCTTGGAAAATCTAGAATATTCTAGAATATTCATTTATTTTTCCTTGGGATCACACTAATCTGAGTATTCTGGGAGAGGTAAGGTATTCTAAGTCAACCTAGAGGAAGAATGCAATATTTTGCACGGATCAAGGTATTGCTTTGTCTATATATCCCACATCTATGGATGTGGACATTATAGTTTTATTTTAAACATCTTCGTTTCTTTGGTGTTCTCGGTATTTGGGTTGTCTGTTTCTTGAAATGAACCGTGAGCAATGTACAGCTGTATTCTGAAAGATGAGACACTGCAGAAATATTTCCTCATTTCTTTTTCTGCTTAGAGTCTTATTGAATTGCATGCTCAGAAGTAGGTGCCATTGATTCAGTGAAATATGCATCTTGCTAGCATCACAGAAAAGCATTATACATGACTGGAAAGCAGTTATCTTTACTACTTTTGATTTTAATCCATTTTAATCTAATGACATCAAATTTAGCTTTTGTCCTGTCCCTGCTCTCTATTTATTATACCGTGATCCCTGCCGTAACTTGATATATGTGTGTGACCTCAAAAAAAGTTGTGCACCTTGTTATGTCTTGATGCAGAAACAACAAAAAATCACTGGCTTCTGTCCAATAAAAGCAAATTACTACCTATTGTATTAATTAAATTATAGGTTATGGCTAAATAACCTTTGTATTTTTCTAAATGATTAGTAGACATGTTTCCTTCACCTTGTTATCAGTAGTGGTAGTCAGACAGTTCGGGCTGGTTCAGGCAACCCGGTAGTTAAATTACTGGCTGGCTCCACCCCTCCCCATCCCGCCCCTTCCAGAAGTTCCCATGCGGCCCATTTTGGCTACCCGGTAAGTGCAGAGAGGCCTACTAGGCCCCAAATGGGGTGTGGGCAGGGTGGAGCATTCCCCCCCCATGGCCCGTTTTTGCTCTTAGGCCGGTGCAGGAGGCTGAATGCTGCCTGTCACACCCCCTGGCCATGCCCACCCAGCCAGTCATTAGGGCAGAGAACCAATTGTTAAATTATTTGAATCCCACCACTGCCTGTTATTATGTGTGGTAGAGAATTAGGCAGCCTGTTGCATGACTGTCAACTCTGTAAAAGCAAGTCTCTAAATTCCATAGGAAGTCCTGACACACATGGCAAGTTCTTCACTTGGACTTCCTTCTCAAATCAATGACTGGAAAGCAGAAAGAGATGACGATGTGAAGATAACTATGATGACCTGCTGGTCTCTAACTATATAAATGCCTGACCAGAATTATGGAGAATCCAACTGTAATAGGGAAAACAATGGAAATCAAGATGGTTTTATAAAAAGTCTGTAGTGTGAACAAAGTTAACAGTGTCATTCAATGAAAATCTGGTCATATACACTATTAATTACTGGGTCATAGAATTATATTTTATAAACCCAAAATATTACACCTGCCTATATCTTTACAGAATTAAATACTTGTTAGAAATAGGGAAACTACCCCAAAGGAAAACCTGATTTGAAAGGAATTAAATAACTTTGCCTGCTTTATATTCAAGCATATTTATGGCATTGATACAAAACTATCACGGCTTTTTAAATTTTTGATGATGCTGGCTTCTCATTACTTACATAATAGGGGGAATGCAATTTGCTTTTCTATGTATTGGAAACAGCTGCATCAGTTGTGTTTTGTTCAATTTATTTTTCCCCCCAATAAGCTAGAGCCAAATTTCACAGTGTTCTTCATTAACTGGAATGGATCTTTTACAAACACATACGTACACATAGGAATTGGGGAAAATTTACAGTTTTGCCCACCATTCCATGCTATTAACAAATTCTATCTGTAATCATAGTCAAGTGATCTCCAATTGTTTTACCTTCATAATAAGAGAAAGAATATTCTCTCGTTACAAAGCGTGATGATCTTTAATATATTAAAAACCACACTGATTCTCAGTGGGAAGTCACATACAAAGAGCTTAAGATGCTGATGATTATAATGAAAATACTTTGCCTGATTAATTATATTTTTCACTTCCTGTGTTGCACTGCAAGAGTGAAGAGCTGACAGGCAGGACCCTAGAGGATGCAAATCAGTGCAATTAAAAGAGAGAGTTTTAGAATTATTTCCTGAAAGATGTTATTTCCTTAAAAAAAAAAAGTGTGCTTTTTGCATGCAAGCACCATCAGCTTGGAAACAACACGCTGTGATGTAACCCTGACTTTAAGAGAGAGAGAGAGCAATCCATGTGATCTGGCTTTACTACATCACTGTACCATTCTCACAAAACTTATATTGTGGAACACCAAGAGATCAGCCAAGAGAACACAAATCTAATTCCTTTAAATGAGCCTTTAAATTACCTAGAGTGGGTCTGACTAAGCACCTGCAGGGCATTCACAGCAACCTGAAATTGGTCTACTGAAGTACAAGTAGTGTACTGAAAGACAAGGTCTACTGCTATCTTTTGGATAGCAGGTTCCTCACCTTCCTCCCAATTTAGAGGGAGGAAGGGAGGAGGAGGAGGAAGATTTGCCCTATAACCTACCTTAAACCTCATTACCCTTCTGCTAAGAGGACTTAGTGAAGGGTCCCTTCCTTGAGAAAATGCCATCTACAGAGACCTTGGAGACAAAAAGTTTCTAGATAGCCCGCTTCTCTGGAACAGCATTCTCCTGGTTATTTGGTCTTCCTCCACCTAATTGGATTTTGGAACAGTCCTACGGGAGATGGTGCGGTATAAAAGTATGATTAATAAATAAAATAAATAAATAAATAAAGAATCAAGTCTTCACAGCCCTTCCAACCTCTTGGGGTCAACCTCTGCCCCCCTGCCAACACCATCTGCGAATGGTCAGAAAGATAGGAGGAGAACCACCGATAAACTGTGCCTCCCACCCCCAATCCTTCCAACCGTCGCAGCAGGATACCATGGTCGGTGGTATCAAAAGCCGTCGAGAGATCTAATAGAACCAGGACAGAGGAACAACCCCTGTCCCGGGCTTTAGCAAAGTGTTTGGGGATTTAGTCTAGCCTGGGGGGGGGGAGGTACTGTCATGCTATGTTTCACATGACTGATGTTTTTAACCCTGTGTTTTGGCACTCTGTAAGCTGCCAAAAACCTATGGGGATTTAGCAGCATAAAAATCTCTGCAAAAGGAATAAATGCCCCCCCAAGCCTTCCATTTCTCAGAGGAAAGTAAGGAGGGGAAAAAGAGTATTCCTTTCCTTTTTTTTTTCCTGCCACCAACAGGAAAATTACTGCCACTATTTCCAATTTTAAATGTCATTTTCTTCCAGCATCAACGGCATCTGTTTCCCATGATGCAATGGTTTTCTAATAACAGAAAGGCTGCCCTTGGGGGTAGGGGTTACTATGTGATAATTAACTAGTGCTCCGAAGTCTGAGGGACATGGCTTGGCACAACAAACACCTCCGAGACATCCAGTTGTGTCTGTGGACATTTCCTCCTCTATTTATGCCTCATTGTCTCACCGTAGTATCACCCTTCTTGCATAGCCCCAGTGATGGATGCTTTTATATCTAGCATTTTCTATTTTTATCTGTTCTCCAATGCATATAGTGCCATAGCAACATTTGGGCCATAGGAGGTTTATTAATTGCAGATGTTTCCATTCAGTTCTTGCTTTCTTCTTTTTACTCCAATTCTTCAGAGACTCTCTCTCAAGTGGCAAAGGTTTACAGTATTTCTTGACTTTTGCTCCCTTGAGGATGGAAAGGCAGAGATAGCCATATTCTACTCTCAGATTAACATACATAGCATTAGACAACTAGAAATCTGAAGCAGAAGCAGACAGGCAGAAAACAAAAGCACTCATCTCTGCTTCATGTGAGGCCTGCAACGTGGGTTCAGCCATGTTCTGAATGTTTAAAAAAAAACATTGTCCCAAAAAGATTTCCAAAGTTTAGTCTTTGTCCTTTCTTATTGACAGAGATGAGCTGTCATACAATGGTGAATTTATGACATGCATGGTGACACAATATGATATTGTGTCTTTTCTGGCTGGGGGATTCTGGGACTTGAAGTCCAACAGGCTTAAATTTGCCAAGGTTGGAGACCCCTGTTTTAGATGACACACCAGCATTCACCAACCTCTGACAACTCTTCTTGAAAGAATGCCTCATTCTCATTGGCTCAAGGTTGACTCAGCCTTCCATCCTTCCAAGGTCGGTAAAATAAGGACCCAGATTGTTGAGGGCAATATGCTGACTCTGTAAACTGCTTAGAGAGTTCTGTAAAGCACTGTGATGCAGTATTTAAGTCCAAATGCTATTGCTACTCTTGTGTGAAGCTGCAGAGGCTACGCAAGAATGGGATGTGCTCTCATGTGGCCTCCAGACTCTCTGGAAGTCATACAAGAGGGCCACGCTCCTGCATGGATTTTGGCGGCTGCAGAAGCTGCTGAAGAGAATTCTCTGAAACTGCTTCAAGAACAAAGAGCCTGTGGAAGCTGTAGCTACATTGGGTAAATTGTAAGGGCCTGTCAACAGAAGGAGAAACACACTGCCTGAAGGTAAGCAGAGCATGACAATTCCTAGGGATTACACACATAATTGGACTGTTTTCTAAAAAATAAATAACAAATAATAAAATAAAATAAAAAATAAAATAAATAAAATAAAATAAAAATAATCACATGCCAGCAGAGCCAAGTTAGGCATTTTTCAAATTTGTGACATTCTGAGCCCATCAATGGGCTAGGTATAACAGGGGGGGAAAGCTTCATAGAAGTTTCCAAGAAAGATTCCTCCTTTGAAACTCATATTTAAAACCAACTTTAGGTTTAGAAACTCATATTAAGTGTGAGTTTTCTGCTTCATTGAAAAATGCTGGTTGTTTCATAAAAAATAGATCTGCAAGTTCCGTATTTTATAAAATGAAATATAGTCCAGGTTGTAAGCAAGGGAGATTAGAGTGTTGGTTTATAATCAGATAATTATGGATTTAATTTCAATGCAGACTTCATTAGGTGCTCCTTGGTCAATCACTGCCTTTTGTCACGGGCTATTTCGGGGATAAAATAGAGGGGAAAGAACTATGTTGGAATGAAAGGCAATATAGTTTGCAAGTAGGTATCACCCAGAAACTTTTGGCTGTACTATTTGGAGATAATAGACATATTGAGGCTAATGTTGGTTGAAATCCCTTTTTAGTTGCAGACTTTGCAACAATCTTTTAATGAGCATTGAGCATGGTTTCTGTCTCTGTCACACACATTGATACTGACGTAATTGCAACACTTTAAAAAAAATCCTGACTTATAAACATTCAAACTCTATTCTCTCATTTTGTTTTTCAACTTCTAATTTTCAAGTTCTTATAATTTTCAATGGTCTGATCTCTATTTTATTTACTGTGATTGTAATATTATTTAGCCTCATTAATTTGTTTACTCCCCATTTTACTGGTATTATTATTATGGTTCATCTTATTATTATTCCAAAGACCAGAAATGCCCATCTATTTTCTATATTAATTCTGAGGACAAAATATTCATTTAAGAAAAGCTTTCCTTACAGTAGATACAGCAAATAAAACCTGGATATAATGACCTAAGGGGATTTGCAGGTGTCTAGGTTTTGAGTATGTGAGTAAGTTAACTTTGAAGCTTTTTCTGTATTGGGAAGAAGGGATACATAAAGGAAGCTATTGACATAATTATGTCACCAGAGTGGCAAAGTTCAAAATTTCACTTTCCTCTTTTGGGGCACCATTTTTGAAGTAGTATTCAGGCACTAGCCGAGCCTCAATGGACTTATTTGGTTGATTGATTTTCTATCTGAAAATTGTTTGAAAATTACAGTACCATCTTTGTCAGTTTGTGGTCAAATTTCAGAAAAACACTTTTGGTCAAGAAACTCATACTCATCCATGTTGGGTTATTTAGGTTCAATAAAATGCTCTATGCTCTGCAAAGTTAAACTGTAAAATTTGCTGCCAGCAAATATGGTGAAAAGACATCAGTTAATAAGGTTATAAAGACTGAACAAATTTATGGACTTTTGGACTCTTTAAAGCTGCTAGTCTAGACTCTCTTTAGTACCTTAAAAACTGCAGGCAGAAAGCCTTCAAAAATAGTTGAAGGATGCTATGGCTCTCCAGTCCATGCTTATCAACTTCCTGATATATCCAATTGACCAGCTAGGACCTAAAAAATGCTGATTTAGATGAACCATTGCCTTGATCCATCCGAGCTTTTTTATGTTCTTAATCATAATTGTTTAGAAAACAATTTTGGAAACCCTGTCAATATCAGTGACTCCAATTTTAACTCTTACTCCAATTTCAATAGGAAATGAATCGTATTCATAATTTAATTTTTCTGTTTAAAAAAACCCTCATAAATGGTTTCTTTTAGAATGGATTGTTTCTTTAATTGCAAATACTGTCAAGAACAACTTAATTAATATGTGACAAATTAATTATATATCATATGGTTAAAGATCAGTAAGAACTGATTGAAAAGAATGATGAAGTTTAACTGTGTTTGTCTTAACTCATCAATCAGTCAGCCAATCATTTTTTTTTAAAATGGATACCTCTTGGCAGCTGTAACCTTCTTTATATAGGTATGTAAGTCTTAGATACATTATCCTTCTCATGTACAATTTAAAATTCTGTATTACCTTTAGGAACTCTATTTGGCTTTGATTAACCAAAAAAGGAGAATTTTTGATGCTGACCTTTTGTTTAAATATTTGATTGATGATTAGTGTGACATTTCCCCATACTGTTCTTGCCCACTCTCATTGCTCATATACCTCCAGAATGTTTCAATTATTTCTTCTTTTCCTTTTCTCCCAGAGTTACAGTAACTCTAGGAGTTACAGTAAAGAAAAGAAGGGAAATAGTAGTCCAGAGGACTCAGCTTAACCCATCTGGTGGATTACAATAGATGCAAGTACATACTGTATATGTAGCCATCAAAAATCATTACTGGAAGAAAGATCAAGTGCTGACCTCTAACATGCAAGAGAAAGGAATTATGGAACAAAGAGAAGGTAATGGTAAAAGAAATCAAGGATTTAATGAACCGTTCAGTAACAGAAGTCAAGCTAAAGTCTCAAGGGCTTCCCACCATTTGCTCTAAATACGTAAGAACAATATATTTTATCCTCCAAATTCTAAGGAGCTCTCTCTTTTGCATGTGCTGTGCTTATTAATCAGTGTACTTATTTCATTCCCCACCACCACCAAAAGCAAAGCACAAAAGCAAAGCACAAAAGCGCAAAGAGAAATAGCTCATCTTCTATTTATGATTATTCTACAAACACAATCAGACAGCATCTATTTATTTATTTATTTATTTATTTATTTATTTATTTATTTTGTCACAACAATATATGTAGGCATCATACAAAAAGATTATATAGTATATAAACATATATATGAGTAAATATTAGGAGGTATAAGCATATATATATATATATATATATATATATATATATATATATATATATATGTATATATATATATATATATGTATATATATATATATATATATGTTTTCTGAGGTTTTCATGGGTGTTTGTATATAGGTCTTTGGTTGTTCGGGTTTTCTCCCGTGTAAAATTGGAAGTGTCTTGGCGACGTTTCGACGAAGTCTCATTCGTCATCTTCAGGCTTCAGCTTCGTGCTTCTGGGAGCAATATATATATTGCTTCATATATATATATGAAGAAGAAAAGAAAAACAATAGGACAAGAACGGTAGGCACGTTTGTGCACTTATGCACACCCCTTATGGTCCTCTTAGGAATGGGGTGAGGTCAGTGGTGGGATTCAAATAATTTAACAACCGGTTCTCTGCCCTAACGATTTCTTCCAACAACCAGTTCAGCAAACTGCTCAGAAAGTTAACAACCAGTTCTCCCGAAGTGGTGCGAACTGGCTGAATCCCACCACTGGGTGAGGTCAATAGTAGAAAGTTTTTGGTTAAAGCTTTTAGGATTATGGGAAGAGACCACAGAGTCAGGTAAAGTATTCCAAGCACTGATGATTCTGTTACAGAAGTCATATTTTCTGCAATCTAGATTAAAGCGGTTGACATTAAGTTTAAATCTATATAGATTTATATAAATCTATATAGCATAACACCACCCTCCCAGAAGGAGCACAGTGGCTAACATGGTTAGGGCGCTGGATTGATAATTTGCAAGCCCATGTTGAAGTTCGAGTGCTGCTGTGTGATGGTTGAGCTCCTGTCATTCGCACCAGCTCTTGCTGACCTAAGTTTGAAAGCATGGAACAGGGCAAGTATTAGAAATAGGTACCACTTTGGTGGGCTCATTAATGGGGACATGAAAGGAGCCCCCAACTCAGAATCCCTCGGGCAACAGTACTGTCACTCGCTGATCCTTTCACCATGGAAGAACTTTGGTGTTTGGTATGGTATGGTATGGTATGGTATGGTATGGTATGGTATGGTATGGTATGGTATGGTATGGTATGGTATAATATGGTATAACATTATAGTATAACGCTCCTGGGGGGGAAAAATCAAATCTATAGCTTTGGAAATGTTACTGGATCAGTCTTTTAGCTGGTAATTCAGGTAAGCACTGCAGCATTTATCAAGAAAGCAGATCTGTCCACCTTCAAACATGCTTTAGTGACATCAAAGCAGCGTAGATGACTATTAAGATTCTAGGGCTGCTTAGGAATGCTTTTTCAATATGCTCTGTTTGTTTTAAAATTTTGTATAAATTTCCCTTCAAAGATTTCCCACCATGGCATATATACAAGAAATTTAAATCACGAGATAATGTTGGAATAATAATTAAAAGATGCAATAAACTATGCAAATTTTTGCATAAATAAAAGCCTAAGTAGTTAAAAATTTCTGCACAGAATATACATTTAAAATTAACATATTCATTTACTGAAAGGCTTGTGAAAATAAAATATTTTTTGCCTGGAGCCAAAAAGATAGTAACTTCAGAATGAGATATACCTAACTGGGAAGGGCATTCTCAAACTGCATGCTATTACAGAGGGAAAAAATATCTCCCCATGACCTGGGGACCTGGACCTTTAAAAGACGATGTATGAAAAGAAACATTTTTTTCAGTACTGTGATTCCCAAGCCATGAAGGACTTTATAGCCCCCTTGAACAGAAACAGGAAATGAACTTGAGGCCTCTGGGGATATGATAAAACTAATATTACATATTCATAACATAGAATTCTAGTCAGTGCTATTGTGCTAGCTGACCTTGGGTCCATGTTCAAAAGCAACTGCACACATAAGACATTACAGTTATATAATGTAGTGAGGCTAATGCTATCAAGTAGGGCTATGGGCAATACACCCACAGGGGACAATTATGCCTTTTATGAGGGAGATTGCTCTAGCTATAAACCCAAGAAAGAGATTTGTTTCCAAACAGATAGAACATAGATAACCCATCCACTATGGCTGTTTTGTCTGGACTGAGTTTTAATTTCTTGACCCATGTCCAATCCATTCCCACAACCACATGTTAACTAAAGATTTTCACTACCATACCAGGATCTGACAAAAAAATAAAATAAAAAAATCTGGTGGAGTTTGAATCAAAGTTTGAAAGCTCCGACAGTACTTTCATGCAGATGATACTTCGTTATCAGCCTCTGAAGATGCCCATCCAGAATCACTACAAGTAAACTCTATCTATCTCAAACAAATTCTTTAGAAAAATACCCGATAATTTTTTATTACCTGATACTGTACATAAACTCAAAATTTATGTATTCTGTTACCAGATTTCTTTCCCTCATTTTTTTTTAAACCCAACAACAAAACGGTAGCAACCTTATGCTGTTAAGGGGCACAACATAATTTTAGCTTAAATAGCAGAAATGGCACCCAAATTCCAGGATAGGTATGAAGATATTTTGCACAAGAGAGATAAGCCCTTTCTGTAAATGGGGGCAAGGCTTATCCTTCTCAGCATGACATGGGAGGTTTTGAGGCCAAGAATACACTGATTAGGAAATTCAAATTATATAAAGAGAACCCAGCTGAGCACTCTGTCTCTGATATTATGCTCCTGAAGAAACAATACAAACATCTATTACAAAACAAGCAAAGAGAATTCACTAGGGCTTCCTGGCAAAAATTGATAGAGCATCTCCAGCCACTAATCCCATTCTACTATGGCACTTCCCATCCAACTAGATAGGCCTCTTTCACTTTCCCACCTCTTATTGACATCTGTGTGGGGGGACCACTTTAGAGCATTATACATATGCACAAGAAGAATCTCCTAAATTTGACCTAAATTTTACTGCTAACCTGCTCCCTGACTGGGCCTCCATGTCAAGTGTTGAAATAAAGATCTTTATTAACCAGCTAACACAATGCTCCAGAGTCCAGATCATGATTTTATTGCTATTTTTAGGTACCTTACTAGAACCTTAAAGGTAAAGGAAAAGGTTCTCTTCGCACATATGTGCTAGTCGTTCCCAAATCTAGGGGGCGTGCTCACCTCCGTTTCAAAGCTGAAGAGCCAGTGCTGTCCAAAGACATCTCCATGGTCATGTGGCCAGCATGACTAAATGCCAAAGGCACACAGAATGCTGTTACTTTCCCACCAAAGGTGACCCCTATTTTTCTACTTGCATTGTTTACGTGCTTTCGAACTGCTAGGTTGTCAGAAGCTGGAACAAGTAACAGGAGTTCACCCCATTATACTAGGGACTCGAACTGCTGAACTGCCGACCTTTCAATTGACAAGCTCAGTGTCTTAGCCACTGAGCCACTGTGTCCCTTATGTTTCCTTTATTCTTGAAATAGTCCAATCGAAATTCCTAAAGGCTATATTCCAGTTTCCAAATGGAGCATTAAGAAGGTAGGCAGGGCTGGGTAAAGTCAAAACAAGTGTATGGACCTGTATCATAGCACTCTGTAGTGACTGTTCTTTCCCATGTGTTTGAATTATTTCCTTATTGAGAACAATTACAAAACAATCCGGTTTAGGACAATCTCACAAAAACTTCAGTGTCTTCAGCTTTTCTAGGGAAGTGTTCCTAATCATGCATTATGAGTGTGCACTCAGTGTATTTAAGCCCTGTATCAAAGAACTGGAAGACCAACAGTCTGCTTGCTCTATCTAAGAACATTTTTCAGTGCAGTCAAGCCTCTTACAATGTTGCAAGATACTTACATTACATAACTGTTTTCAAATTCTGAAGAGCATGCTTCAATGGTCATCCCACATCAGTTTTGGAGAACTGTTACGAAAAAATTCCTCTATGAGCTGAGACTGAGCCCATGAGGGCAAGGAGTTGTTGGAACTACAGCTCTTGTCTTGCTATATGCTACCCTCTGTAACAGGGGTGGTCAATCTTTTTATACCTACCGCCCACTTTTGTATCTCTGTTAGTAGTAAAATTTTCTAACCGCCCACCGGTTCCACAGTAATGGTGATTTATAAAGTGTATCTTCATCTGCGCATGCCTCTCGTGCATCGTGGATTGGGGTGGGGTGGGGCGCTGGCTACCAGCTCTGCTTGTCTGTTACAGCTGGGTGGTGTGGGGGGAGATGTGCGAGCTATTCTGGGACGAGGCTCTTTTGTTTGTGGTCGCGCTATAGTGCCATTTAGTTTCACTTACGTAATGTGAACTAAACTTATACGTGGGCGATACAAATAGTATATTTTCAGAAATTTAAATTGTCATGGGGAATTTTATGAAAACCTAATGAAAATGTTTTTAAATAATGCTATGAAATTTTTTTTAAAAGTCAATTAAATTTTTTAAAAAAGGAAAGTGCTTCAGTATCGGACAAAACCCCTACCACCCACCATGAAAGCTGGAACACCCACTAGTGGGCGGTAGGGACCAGGTTGACTACCACTGCTCTATAAGGACTCAAGGACCCGCCTTATAGCTCCTTTTGTGATAAAATACCAGGGAATTTCTACAATTTTTAATGTCTCTTTTTGTTATCAGATCTGTATAATTTGAATATAGCTAAATTTTGTTATACTGCCTATAAAATTAAACCAACTTTGAATATTCACTGATGAACACACCACCAACTAAAATGTTTTTATTTTTAATGTGCTTTTGTTTGCAATTCTGGGCAGTTAATGTAATAACAATATTCATATACTCTTTCTACAAGTGAAAAAAGATTGTAACTCTATGCTTTAAGAAAGGTTTTGACAACTCATGCATTCTTTTCTTCAAAACATTGCATTTATTTCTCTATATTTCAGATTAAAAAGAGAGTGAATCTTTTGTCAAACAAGTTACAAATCCTGTGGATGTGGTCAGCTGTACACAGGTGTTACCATCTTCTGGTTCAACCTATCCTGCATTTGGAGATAGAGTGATTAGAAGTAATGAGGTTTTCTAGGAATTAATTTGCTCATCCTTCTGTTCTCAGCTTGAATCTGATGGCCTGTAGCGGTAGGCTTAATCTGCTGCTGACTGAACCCAGATTTCACCTGGTCCCATTCATTGTTCCTGTTCATCTGCCAGCAATTTTATTGCCAGTCTCACAGCTTCATTTCCCTACTTTCTCTCTAAATAACTGCCAGCGCCTAAAGAAGAATAGCACAATTAAGATTTGGCATGCTCTTTGTATACATTGTGATAATAGTGGTTAAGGTGCTGGTCTAGAAACTGTGAATTCTAATCCAGTTTTAGGCATGAAAGCCAACTGGGTGACCTTGGATCAGTCACTCATTCTTAGCCCAACACACCTCACCTGGTTGTTTTTGTGGGAAAAGTAGGAAGAGGGAGAAATATTATGTAGGGTTAGCACCTTGAATTACTTATAAAGTAATAAAGGTGGGATTAAAAATCTGACAGACAGACAGACAGACAGACTGATCTAGCTAGGTCAGGGATGGGTTGTATAGGAAGAGGAGAACCTGGTAATTATAACATTGTAATATTATCAGTGAATCTTCTATTTTAGAAAAGTGCATGTCAGCATGGATGATTCTTGATTTAATCAAGATTAATTTGTGCTAGTTTGCTTCATTTCCCCCCCTACCCAGATATATCTTTCAAAATAAATCAGCCACATGGGTTGTTTTTTTTTTACATTTATTTTGGCAGAGTATGATATTTCAGGAAGTTGATTTGTTTCTATTGAACATTACTAAAAGCTGTTCCCTGGATAACATATTTTGAATCCCATGCCAGGAAAATCATCCTGTCCATATAATTTTCTCCTCTGTAGTTTCCAACTGTACAGATTTACAGTTACCTCAAACCGATCAAGTGTAGACTGTGACCTCCCAAGGGGAATAAACACTGATTTAATCACAAAAGGGCTAATGATATTAGATCATACTTTCACTTTTAAAGAGCATTTAAATTAGCCCAATATTCTCTTCAAGCCAAAGCATAAGCTATGTCTTCAAATTACAGGGTGATTTTATTTCTTGATAAGCTAATTGTAACCTTACATTTTAAAGGGACTTGATTTAGGCCAAGCCTGAATCCTTTATTCCTCTGTTCTATTTTGTTAATGTAATATTCCTGAAGATTAGAAGGCAAGTAATTCTCTCCCACCCATCTCTCCCAAGGTTTTAAAAGAAAGAAAATCATCCTATACTTTGAAGAAGCTTTTCCCCCTCTTTGACCCACAATAATTATCTATAGTGAGGGACGTGGTGGCTCAGGGGCTAGGACGTTGAGCTTGTCAATCAAAAGGTCGGCAGTTCAGCAGTTTGAATCCCTAGTGCTGCCGTGTAACGAGGTGAGCTCCCATTACTTGTCCCAGCTTCTGCCAACCTAGCATTTTTGAAAGCACGTAAAAATGCAAGTAGAAAAAATAGGGACCATCTTTGGTAGGAAGGTAACAGCGTTCTGTGCGCCTTTGGCATTGAGTCATACCAGCCACATGACCACGGAGATGTCTTTGGACAGCGCTGGCTCTTCGGCTTTGAAACGGAGATGAGCACCACCCCCTAGAGTCGGCAACGACTAGCACATATGTGCGAGGGGAACTTTTACCTTTACCTTTTTTAATTATCTATAAATGTGAACTGCCTATAAGTGTCTCTTATAAGATGGGACAGAAGTTTGAATCCCTATTGGCAGCTAAAAACATGTTACTTTTTGAATTGGAAACATAACTGGACACAATCAAAAGTGTTTTGTAGATGTAATCATTGGTAATAATAAAACTGCCACCATACTAGTGGTTTTTCAAAGCAGCCTCATACAAATATTTCATTTAGTTCTATTTTCCTATCAATATAATCTTTAAGCTTAAGTGATATTGGCATTGTTTATCTTTCTTCTAGTACCATTTTGCAGTTATTAATTCCTTTATATTTTTAAAGAATTGATTGATATACAAACCTGATTGATATGCAAACCAATCAACCAATGAATGTCAGTCTCCCAAGAAACTTTCTGAATCAATCATTAACAATCTGAATCAATATTAATTGGCAGTTAATTCATTCAAATGGCAAGGGTGAGGGAGGGAGAGACAATGTAGGCTAAACTCCTACTCAGGAATTTATTGGTGTTTCTCTCTCCCTCTTTCCCCTCTTATACTTTATTTATTTTTATTTATTAAATTTATATGCTGCCCATCTCCCTGATAAGGGGATTCATATATCTTTTTTAAACTCGTGTAAGAAATAATTAGTTATGGAGAGTCCTTGGTGCTCTCTGAACTTGGTTGTTTTCTTGAAGATATTTCATTATCCAAAGTAGGTAACATCATGAGTTCTAGTAAAGAGTGGGGTTTGCTCTCCTTACTACCATAGCACTGATGATATTACCTAGTTTGGGTAATGAAATGTCTGCAAGAAAACAACTAAGCATTGCAAGCATCAAGGAGGCCTCATTTCAACCCTGAGCTACAAATATTCCTTATTAATATAGGTAGTCCTCAACTTATAACTACAACTAAGCCCAAATTTTTTGTTGCTAAATGAAACATTTGCTAAGTGAATTTTGCCCCATTTTATGACCTTTCTGCCACGGTTGTTAAGTGAATTACTGCAGTTATTAAGTTAGTAACCCAGTTATTAAGTGAGTCTGGCTTCCCCATTGACTTTACTTGCCAGAAGGTCACAAAAAGAGATTACATGACTTCAGGACACTGCGATCATCATAAATATGAGCCAGTTTCCAAGCATCTGAATTTTGACCATGTGACCATGGGGACAGTCATAAGTGTGAAAAATGATCATAAGTCTATTTTTCCCCAGTGTCATTGTAACTTTGAACAGTCCCTAAATGAACTGTTGTAAGTCAAGGACCACCTGTAATTAGATATTGCTATATTCACATACATGGAGGAAAGAAAGCTGCTCCCAATATTGGAATTCTTTTTATATGTCATTTCAACTCTCAGAATCCCACTCTCAACCTGGCTATTGAGGAAAATTCTGGGTGCTAATGTTTACACATCTGGGACTACACTCTGAAGTCTTACTCTGGGTTTTCTCTGGCTTTCTTTTTCACTTTCTTTCTCTAGCCAGCTTTTAAATCAATTCAAATCCAAATATAACAGAAAACAAAATTGTGTAACCAGAAAGCTGGCTAGCTTTCAGAAAGACGCATGTGGTTTTTCATCCCCAATGTAGCCCTGAAAATACGTCGCAAGCAAAGAGACGGTGACAGGGAGCCCTGTATAAAAAAGATTAATGGCTTTTGAATCTGCCAGTGCAATGCTTACACAGCAACTTTCAATGTGCTGGGATAAACTGTTTGTTTTCCCTTTCAGATTATTCACCAGTGCTTGATTTACTCCGCAGCAGAGAGAAGATGAGTCTCTAAATAACTGTAGTGCAGCTACTATTCTTTTCTTCAACCAAACACCTCTCTCCCACAGTCAGTAAAAAAATCCTTGTTTCAACTAGGGAAAAGAAAATTGTTAATGTTTCTTCCTATAAAATGCAGCCTTAGAGGCAATTCAGTTCTAAACTAAAAGCTGTTGAACAATGCAGGAAAATATAACAAAATAGTCCTAATTAATGGAAAATGTAGGGCTAACGGTACAGAGATCATATATCCTTTATTATAATAGACAGATGTTTTTATTTCAGAAAGCTATCCTTTAGATTATTTATGTTTTAAAAACTGTCTCTAGTTTGGTCTTTTATAAAGATTATAAGATTTATAAAGATTATAAAGTACAAATGGTACAACACAGTCATGGGGAAAATGTGGAAATGTAATGATCTTTTAAAAATAAATTTATGGATACTGTTTAATTCTAGATATTTTTATTAGAATGTGGAAAGCTTTTTTTTCTTGGTTTGGCTCTTCGTAAAGCAAAGGAGTGTGTGTGTGTGTGTGTGTGTGTGTGTGTGTGTGTGTAAACAATTAAAAAAATATCCTTATGAACCTCTTTTATATTTGCCTTTTCTTCAGGTGTGATCTATATTTTTTTCCCAAGAAAATATGGTCATCATAGCTTTGGGTCACTACAAAAGCTGAATCTGCAAAATAATATTTTACACAGCTAAATATTTCATTTTCTGGTGTGTCCTTGGTGCTCTCTGAGTTTGGTTGTTTTCTTGCAGACATTTCAATATCCAAACTAACATCACCAGTGTATTGGAGTAATAATGAAATTATTTCATCTTCTGTGTCTTAGGTTTACTTTTTATAACATGACCAAAAGGCAATGGAACTAGCTGATTTTGATTTCCCATCCCCCTAGGACTGGTATAGATTTTTAAGGAAGGGCCAATTAGAATTATTTAGTCATGAGATGCCATTTAATGATTGCTGGCTATTGGCTTTTATTTCAATGCATGCAAAGAAGAGTAAAAGAATAAATCCCAGCCATCTTCTCTCTATCAACCACAAATCATTTACAAAAAGGAGCAATGTCTCATGTGTTCAAGCAGCAATTAAAAATAAATTGCATAATATCTGCAAAACCGGATAGGTGAATTCCCCACAGGATTTTCTGTGGATCCTTTCGCTTTTCACTAAGCTATATAATTAAGAATTAGGAAGAAATTGTATTCCACACTGGATTAACACAGCAAAGGAATGTCTTGGAACTCATATTAATTCTTTGTTTATTGAAAACTCTTTGACCCTTGTCTCAATAAAGCTGTGAGCCCCTCTAATATTTCTCAGTTTATTTTTTTTTAATGGAAGAAAAAAAAATCTGAGGAGGCAAGTTTCATCACGGGGATCTCAATGTACTCGATTAATTTACAGCAACTTTCAAGAACATAAGGAACTTTTTAAAAAGTCTATTATTTTATCAGTACAATGTCGAAATTAGAACAAGCAGCATGTTTCAGGATGATGAGTTCACCAGGTGTCATTGTGCATTGTGTTTGCTGATCTCAAGAAAAAAAAAACACTTTTTGGTTTGATAGAAAGCAGTGTTCCACTGAAGGCAGACATCGCTTGCAGTAATTGTTTTTTGTGACTTTTAATTGATGGTAAAATATTTTTTTCAAAGATTCCTCCTGGAGTCCTCTAATCAGATGCTGATCACCATCATTTAGCATCACAGAAGGCAAGAGAAAAGTACTTTCTTTGTATTGCCCATACAGTCCTTAATCAGTACAGAGTAGCTAAAAGGGCTATAGCATTTACAACTTATGTTCTTGATATATGAAATAAATAAATGGAAAGATAAGCTGACCAACGTATAAACAAAACTAGTTCTGTCTAGAATGCAAGTAAATTATGGCCATTTCCATAATCATTTCCTCAAGTCAAGAAGCTGCATGCAATGTGCCTACTATTCCTGTCTTATTGTTCCTTTCATTATATCAAATTAATATAGTTGATGTATATTTTTTACTCATATATATATATATATATTTTCTTCAAGACATGTTGTTTTATCTATGACAATTGTTTGTGTATACTGTTGTGACAAAAAGAAATAAAAAAAATATTCATCCTTGATATTAAAGGCACTAAAGTAGAATGCTTGATGAACCCATAGACTTTTGGATAGAAGCCATTGTTTTCACAATGAAGTCTATCATATGATAATTTTTGAAAATTGGACTTTACCCTTCCAGCATGTCCACAGCATGCTTGCAGAAAGATAATATTTGTATATTATATATTTATATATGTATATTTTATTTGTGTATAGTTCAGGGGTAAAATGCTCCTGGTTTGGCTGAACTGGTAGCGATGGCAGCTGGTGGTTCAGAGAACTGGTAGCGATGGCAGCACAAGGCTCCGCCCACTCACTTGGTCGTCATTACTTCCTGTTTTTAACCAGGAAGTAACAGAAAGGTTTGCACATGCACACAGGGTCCAAGGGCACATGTGGCATGTGCGCATGTGGGAAGTGAGCACAAGCGTGCAGCGTGTGCACTTCCGAACCGGTTGGGAAGATAAATAGATTTCACCCCTCGTATAGTTAATATTTTTATTCAGTAAGTTTGAGCAAGAAATTGGTGAGACGATGATGTGGTGGATATGTTTGCCACCTTGAATTATTTGTAAAAACAATAAAGGTAGTAAATACATACATACATACATACATACATATATACATACATACAATTTTTAATTCCTTTCACAGTCACAGACATAAGGATATATTCACTTGTCTGTCTCCCTGTAAAACAAAGTTCATTAATGGATCAAATTCTCCCCATATTCTTGTACTACTTCTCTAACATCTATTTCAATGGAGTGCTACTACCTGTAAGCACAAGTATTTGGAAACTGTAGAGGGAAAGAGAACAGGGATATATATTTGTACATTGGACTCAACTAGTGTCATTCTTTTGCCAGGTATGTGATGCTGACCTTTGGAAGAAGGATGTAGATTATGATTTGTTAAGAAATCTTTGGGAGTCAGCCAGACCTTCTGTATCCTTCTGAAAGACAATGACTGTTAGTAATGAAGGAAAGGTAACTGTGTGACCGAACGAAGCAATGTAAGATATATTCTGTGGTTCAGCATTTCAGATTGCCAGTTGGCTGGTCATCCACATTCTTTGAGGATTGCGTAAACCAGGGCTGTCAAACTCCTGGCCTGTGGGCAGATTCATCATGTACTGGCTACACCTAAGCCTGGTTTAGCGAAGGGGAAAAAAGTCGCAATACGTCACATGATGCCACCGTGACGATGTGAGTTTGACACCCCTGAATAAACCATCTGTCATAGAAAGGACTTTTGTTAGTTTCTGGAGCTTCACCCAAAATTGCATTTCTTCTAAGCTAGTGTAAGGTTTTCCATAAAGATAGAATAACAATATTAACACCACTTTTTTTTTTGTTTACATTTATATCCCGCCCTTCTCCGAAGACTCAAGGCGGCTTACAGTGTATAAGGCAATAGTCTCATTCTATTTGTATATTTTTACAAAGTCAACTTATTGCCGCCCCAACAATCTGGGTCCTCATTTTACCTACCTTATAAAGGATGGAAGGCTGAGTCAACCTTGGGCCAGGCTTGAACCTGCAGTAATTGCAGGCTACTGTGTTCTATAACAGGCTCTAACAGCCTGAGCTATTACGGCCCCTTAATCACTTAATCAATGAAATTGAAATTGAAAATAAAATTAAAATAAAATTTAACATAATGCAATTTAATTTTTATTCTGCCCCCGGTCTAAGCTTCTGACACTACCTTCAATATTTGGCAGTGACACCTAATTCAAAAACAGGAGCTTGTTCCTAGTATAGACCATAGACCAGGCATAGATTTTTTTAAATCTCATTTTTCTTCTCATTTTACTTTTCTGAGTGATAGCCAACATCTACACTGAACCATTTGCATATGAGTATGGATGTGTGGTTCAGTATTTTTTGAAATTGTAGTGTTTTTTTTTCTTTTTTATCCCTGAGCATGTTGATACTTCACTAGATCATACAGGCTGCAGTCCTGTCTTCAGGCTGAAGTCATGTTCTTGCTATTAGCAACTATATTGATTTAATGAATGTCTGCCTATAGACCATTACATCTCTTATCATTTACTTTTGTCTTAATGACTCTCCGGCAGGTGTGTAAACTGTAATGTATAATGTACTTGTGGTGGCACTGAGTGATATGAATAGCTCATGTACACAAACAACTTAATTTGGTACTATAATTTATGAGTGATGAACACATACCCGTATACAATACACATACATCTACGAAGTGATCGGTAGAACAGTCATTAGCGAGGCAGGCTGTTATTCAATCAAAACAGAGTAGACTTTTGTTCAATTATTGAAGAAGAGCTGGTTGGACTGAAGGAACAAAAACTTGTCTTCTGCTAAAAGAAAGAGAAAGAATTCAAACTGCAGCAGGACATGCATTTTTTGGTAGGAGTGAGTGGATTCAGTTAAAGAATAATTTTCCTTTTTTTTGCCCACCTATAGACTTGGCCCCATTCTTCATTGACACGATATTTTTTTTTAATGTTTGAAACGTAAGCTAAACAACTGTGTGCTTTGTATTGTGCCTGGTTGCCATGTGCTTAGCAAAGCCAGTTTTTATTTTTCATGTTATTATACAATTGTAGTAATACTTATGAGGAAATGGACTGCTATTTATTTATTTATTTATTTTATTTATTTAGATTTTTATACCGCCCTTCTCCCGAAGGACTCAGGGCGGTGTACAGCCAAAGTATAAAAACAACACAATGTACAATTAAAACAAAACTTAAAACAAACATAATCCATAAATGGCCAAAATTAAAACAATCAAATTTAAAAACCCTTAAAATTTATAAATAATAACCCCGATTAAAATTGTTTAGAATTAAAAGTTTAGAATTAAAAATTTACTCCAGTCCTGCTTGAATAAACAAATGCGTTTTCAGCTCACGGCGAAAGGTCCGAAGGTCGGGTAATTGGTGCAAACCAGGGGAAAGTTTGTTCCAAAAGGTAGGAGCTCCCACAGAGAAGGCCCTTCCCCTGGGGGCCGCCCGCCGACATTGCTTGGCGGATGGCACCCTGAGAAGACCCTCTCTGTGTGAGCGTACAGATCGGTGGGAGGCATAAGGTAACAGCAGGCGGTCCCGTAAGTACCCGGGCCCTAAGCCATGGAGCGTTTTAAAGGTGGTAACCAAAACCTTAAAGCGCACCCGAAAGACCACAGGAAGCCAGTGCAGACTGTGCAGGA
Source organism: Ahaetulla prasina (assembly GCF_028640845.1). Classification (NCBI taxonomy): domain Eukaryota; kingdom Metazoa; phylum Chordata; class Lepidosauria; order Squamata; family Colubridae; genus Ahaetulla; species Ahaetulla prasina. The sequence continues at coordinate 127,348,641 of NC_080539.1, forward strand.
GCGGTGTTAGACAAACAACTGCTTTTTTGAAGACCAGATAGAAAAAATTATTTAAAAAGAACATTCAGGAAAGAGGCTCGTAATTTGATTTTAAAAATTCATACTACAGTCTAATTCATACTGGAATTAGTCTAATTCATACATTGGGACAGAGCAATCCAGATATAATTCCTAGTCCATCCAATTAATACTCTGATGATGTTACCTAATCTAGTAATGAAATGTCTGCAAGCTCATCACCAAGGACCAGGTAAGTAAGAATCCTTTTAAGATTCTGAACAATCTGCATAGGCCTTTTCTCTAGAACAGGGGTCTCCAACCTTGGCAACTTTAAGACTTGTGGACTTCAACTCCCAGAGTTCCTCAGACAGCTTTGCTGGCTAAGGAACTCTGGGAGTTGAAGTCCACATGTCTTAAATTTGCCAAGGTTGAAGACCCCTGCTCTAGAACACATAGATGCTTTCTCTATTAGGATGACACCTGGTCGATATGCCAAATTTCCATATGAAGATCAAGTACGTATATATTTGCTCAAATGTAGAGGCCGAACCTGTTACATACATTCTTTTAAGATATTGTACTCTCATTAATGATGAGAACGAATACATCTATTCCTGAACCTGATAGATTCCTCTCATGATGTGGGGATTGAGACATTCTTACTAAACAGTCGATACCCAGGAGTTTTGAAGGCAATAGAAAAAAAGTTATAGCTTTAGTTTATAGAAGCCATTGGAAGTCTTCAGTGAATGATTAATTTCATAGGGTTTCTTCCATATATATATTGTTATTTATTTATGATCCAATACCAAGACCACATGTGTAACAATACACACACACACACACACGTATGTATGTATGTATGTATGTATGTATTGTTACACATGTGGTCTTGGTATTGGATCATAAATAAATAACAATAACAAAAAGCCTCTAGTCAAAAAGACTTCCCGACAGTTCTTAGCTCCTAGGAAAATCCACTTCCAGCTACTATTCTTCTAACATGTATGAAGTGATGAAGATTGAATGGGTCTAGCATGATTATTCTCTACTTTCCATTATTGTGTACACAAATTTAATAGCTATATTCGTCTTTAGTTTGAATTCTCAGCATTGGCTGTACTGGCTGGGGAATTCTAGCAGTTAAGCATCCATATCTGGAGGGAATGTTGTTTTGGTTTATGCAAAAGACTATTCAAGTTCTTAGCAGGTATGAGAACTAGCAAAGTTTTTTTCTCTATAAATAGCACCGTATTTCAGTGAATACTTTGAATATCACTGAATAAATTCCCCCAGTTTGTCATGATAGCTTAAATATTATTTCAGAATTTGATGTCAGTATGCCTTGTAATTGGTACTGAGGCAAAAACACCACACTACTAACCAGAGCATATAAAACATTTGCTAGACCAATTCTAGAATACAGCTCGCCTGTTTGGAACCCTCATCACATCTCTGACATCAATACAATTGAACGTGTCCAGAAATATTTTACAAGAAGAGTTCTCCATTCCTCTGAAAACTGTAAAATACCCTATCCCACCAGACTTGAAATCCTAGGCTTAGAAAACTTGGAACTCCATCGCCTTCTACAAGACCTAAGCTTAACTCACAGAATCATCTATTGTAATGTCCTTCCTGTTAAAGACTACTTCAGCTTTAATTGCAATAATACAAGAGCAACCAATAGATTTAAACTTTAACACTTTAATCTAGATTGCAGAAAATATGACTTCTGTAACAGAATCATCAGTGCTTGGAACACTTTACCTGACTCTGTGGTCTCTTCCCATAATCCTAAAAGTTTTATCCAAAAACTTTCTACTATTGCATAAGCGCACAAACGTGCCTACCATTCCTGTCCTATTGTTTTTCTTTTCTTCTTCCTATATATATGCTTATACCTCCTTATATTTACTCATATATGTGTTTATTTACTATATAATCTTTTTGTATGATACCTACATATATTGTTGTGACAAAATAAAATAAATAAAATAAAAATAAATAAATAAAATTTCTCAAAATATTTTTCTGAAAATAATTATTGAGGCATTTCCAACTCATTCTTATTAAAGCCCAAGAGAAAGCCACACTGCACCATTTTCTCCAAATAATTTTTACCAGCTGTTGTGGTAGACTCCATCTCCACCCCACTATCTAGGAATAACTCAATCAAAATCATGCCAGGGAGTGCAAAATTGTAACTATGTTGTTATTATTTGCAATGACAAAATGTGTACTGTAAAAAGTATTCCATGAAAAAAACTTCAATTTTTTCCCCTCAAATTTTTCCCCTTGTGAAAGACACTAGAATATTGACTCCTTAATACATTTTTCCAATCCACTATAGCTTCCAATTTACCCACAACATCTGATTTGATAAAGGCTTAAATTGGTGGCAGGTAGGTAGATAAATCTATCAACCCTCCACTTATGAGTATCACTGCATTGTTACGATTCCAAATTCAATTAATTTTCCATAAAATTAAATGTGGTTTGGGAGTGAAACCCTCAGAAGAAATTTTCAGTGCTGCAGAAGTGGCTTCTGTGGTCATCAGAGTTTGAATTATACTGAAGGGTACTTCTAATAAAAAATTGTTCTTCGTTCTTCTGGATTGTTTGCAGAGAAATATTCCCAGCCTTTAAAAAAAAACTTTACTCATATTTCTCTGAATATAATCCATATGTTTTTTGTGCTAAAGTATTTAACCCACTGATTGGGACATTAGTGTAGGGAAAAGAACTCTTGGGAAAAATTGTGTAGAATTGGGGGAAGACTTTGGTAGGCTCCTATCACACACTATGTTCTATCTGACTGCCTCAATTTCACTCAGAGAGGAAAGTGCATATAAATACTAGTTTAGACAGGAGAGGGACAGCTATGCAACACAATTTAAATCAATGGACTATACATTTAGTCATTATACAAATAAACCTTTTTCATTGCTGAAGTAAGCAAATCCCCACATATGCGATACAAGACATAACAAGAGTAATAGGGACATAATTTTGACCAGTTCTGTTCCCAATTTATTCCATGGGATCACTGCCAATAAGCTCTGTGGCAGATGGAATCTATTTGATACATTATTTAAAGCTGCATACTTCTTACCTCCTTAAAATGATTTATGTTAATACTTCCATGTTTACTCTTCTTATCCATCCATTTCAATCTTTTTTGTTTCTTGATCAGTTCATCTTCTCTGTTTATTCCTGTCTTGTCCATATAAACAGATAAGCAGTGGGTCCTCTGGGTAGGATTCCTTCTATGTCAGTCTTTCTGACAATAACAGAGAATAGTAGTGCACTAGAAACAATTTACAAGGTAGGATGTGTATTCTTGGCTCTCATGTACAGGCACTCTTCATGGTGAATTACGAATGCCAAAACAGGCCATCATTCTCTTCTTGCCTTGGGTAAGATTAGAAAGAAACAGACATTAAGGCTGCAGTTCTTTGTAAAGTTACACAAAAAAATGGAATATAAGCTTCTACCCAGAAGCCTTTAATACAGCTCAATTCAATTCCAATTCAAGGGCTCACTGAGTGGGAATAAGCCACCCATAGCCTAGCAGTTTCCCATGCACTGTTTTTCTATTTCTAAAATATGAAATAATCCACAGACACAGTATAATGATAAATCACTAGCTTTTGATTCTTAGAAAGAGTTCTTGTAACCCACAAGGTCCTCTAGAAGAGCTCAAAAATCTCCCAGAAAGTCATCCTAAAAGCTGCCAAAGCAATTTCTATTACAAAACAATGCTGTTATTTATTTATTTATTTATCAAGCATGTATAAGATAACAGATATAAGTATAAACATGATTATTAATACAGGAAATGGATACAAATAAATGGGGACAGTAGGACAGGGATGGTAGGCACGTTGGTGCGCTTTTGCACGCCCCTTACAGACCTCTTAGGAATGGGATGAGGTCAACAGTAGACAGTCTAAAGTTACAATTATAGGGGTTTGGGGATGAAACCACAGAGTCAGGTTGTGCATTCCAGGCATTGACCACTATGCTGAAGTTGTATTTTCTGCAATCGAGTTTGGAGCGGTTTACCTTAAGTTTGTATCTATTGTGTGCTTGTGTGCTCGTGTATCAGTGGTGGTTGAAGCTGAAGTAGTCATTGTGTACTACCAAAAAAAAAAAAAAAGCTTCAGATGAAATAGGTTCAGATAGGTTTCATCGATTTGGTTATAATTCAGAACTGTTTGAGTGAGCACCTTCCCCAGGAAAGAAATGCATTGAGATCCAGATGTGGATGTAGTGAAGATCCTTTTAAGACAATTGGGAAAAATCCCATTCTCATTTAGGAGTTTTTCACTTGGAACTAGCCCACAGATTCCCTTGTGGGGCAAAAGTTTATTTAGAATTGCCCTTGTATCTTATTTACATTTTAAAGTCTTCATACAGTTAATTTATTTTTAAATGAGCTGTTTGTTAATTCATTACAAATGCTCTTATGCCACATAAATTATGTTAACTAACTTCAATCAGTTGAGAAATCTTCAGTTACAAGAAGCCCAGAGGGGTTAAGAGAGTACGGATACAAATTTGAATGAATGCAAAATTGGTTATGTGAATGTAAGCATAACCCTGGGAAAGAGGAGATGAGAAAGAAAATCAAAATAATCCCATTTTAATTCTCTTTAGTATAAGAGGTGAAGAGGAAAACTGCCCAGTTTTCAAAGTTCTGTTGTGCACTACAACAATAAAATAATTCAGCAATTCTTGTAGTGTCATTTCCTGACCTGCCATATCTCAAAGAAGATTCATACAAATCAGAAAGTGTCTCTTCTGAAATTCCATGTACAGTAATGCTTAATCAGAGATTGGAGGGCATAGCAAACAAAAATCTAGTTTTATCCTATATACTTTACATATTTCTCAGTAATACTGCCTGCATTTTGAAGTAATCAGTAACTAAAGAGTAATAGTTACAGATAATCTACGTGTATGTATATACGTGTTTTAGGGCTGAATGAAGTATTCAAACAGATACGTTGCAAAATGAAGCCAAGTGATCCTGGAAATCAGCTGCATAAATATCAAACTTGATTGAAGGGTCTACTTTTCAGGCATAAACATGTTCTGACAATGTGAAGAGACCAGGGGTGGTATTCAGCAGGTTCTGACAGGTTCTGGACAACTGGTAGCGGAAATTTTGAATAGTTCAGAGAACTGGCAAATACCACCTCTGGCTGGTCCCAGAGTGGGGTGGGAATGGAGATTTTGCAGTATCCTTCTCCTGCCACACCCACCAAGCTATGCCCACCAAAGCCATACCATGCCCACCAAGCCATGGCCACAGAACCAGTAGTAAAAAAAAATTGAATTCCACCACTGGAAGCGACCCTTATGCAAGATAGGGCTGCAGCAACTCTGGGCTTCAAGCCCTGCATTCTGAGAGACATTTTGTGTGCATCACAAATGGCTTCTTATTTGAAGATAAGAGCAGGAGAGCATCTGCAGTGGAAAAGACAATAAGAAAGTATGTCAGTCAAAGAAAGTGGTTTGCTTTTAGAAGAAGGAGTTGTAGATGAATCCTGATTTAGTAAGATGAGGTAAATGTCCAAGCCAACCTTTAATTAAAGTCTATGAGGAAAAGACAAAACTAGAAACTTTCCTAGTCAAGCCTCTTAGCATAAAAGGACCTTATTTTGAGTTCTGTGGGATAATATATGATGTTGGGATCTTTTTGCTTCACTAATGGGGAAAAATAAGTAAATTGAGGCATCAATTCTCAAAAGAACAGAAAATTCACTTGCCATTTTTGCTTGGCCATGATCTGTTCTCTCTCGGCTATTAATGTAATGTAATAATATAAATATAATAAATATATTTTTCATAAATTAACTAACTTGAGGATGCCCGTGTCAGACATGAAATGTAAATGTGATGAGCTACATTTCAGATTCCTGGAATTATACCCTTCTAAGGCAACACCTTGTGGCATGATTTAGTAAAAATTAAAACTTCTGAAATAATTGCCAATTAGAAAACTGTATGTGTATTACATTTGGAATACTCATTAATAGTGGATATCTAGGTCAGAGATACTGAGGAGTTTTTAAATAGAACTTTTCTGTCAGAGAGAATTCTAGCAATATTTTAAAAGTGGGAAGGTTGAATAGGCAGCCATATTAGAGAAGTGTGGCATATTAGCTGTGTAGAAAAAGGGATGCATTTTGTCATGCAAGAGATCGCATGACCTTCTATTCAGGATGATCTCCAAAATAGCAATTTACTTCTCAGAAAGTCTCACACTTCCTAATACTACACATACTCAGAAAATGTCATCATTATCCATCCATCAATTCCAGTGAAGTTATAAAATGTTATTTCTCCAGAGGCCTTGTCTTTATTTTTCTATTTGTTGGTTCTGTTGTCAGCATTTTATAACACTAATGGACAAGCACACAGATACAAATATTTAACAGAGGGTTGGGGTGGTTGTTGTTGTTTTTGCATTCCTTCATCTGCTTGTATACAGACCATAATGTGACTGCTGCAATACAGTCAAATCAAGGTAAAAGGCTCTACTGAATTTGACTTGAAGTATGGTATGGTCTGTAATAGCTATAATTATGCGGTCTGTCAGGCCTGCCCCAGCTGGATCACCTCCCTAGAAAAGAAAGAGCCTTGGCTCCATTTAGTTTGAAGTGAGAGATTCTTTTACTAAAGGGTGCTAGTTGCCGTAAAGTCAGGCTAGAACTAAAGCGTAAAGGTAAAGGTTCCCCTTGCACATATGTGCTGGTCGTTCCCAACTCTAGGGGGCGGTGCTCATCTCTGTTTCAAAGCTGAAGAGCCAGCACTGTCCGAAGACATCTCCATGGTCATGTGGCTAGCATGACTAAATGCCAAAGGCACATGGAATGCTGTTACCTTCCCACCATAGGTGGTCCCTATTTTTTTCTACTTGCATTTTTTTATGTGTTTTCGAACTGCTAGGTTGGCAGAAGCTGGGAGAAGTAACGGGAGCTCACACTGTTATGCGGCACTAGGGATTCGAACCGCTGAACTGCCGACCTTTTGATCGACAAACTCAGCATCTTAGCCACTGAGCCACCATGTCCCTTGAATTAAAGTATACAGGCTTCTTTCCCCAATTCATCCTTCCCTCTTGACCACTCTGTTTCCAAACAGTGGGTGGATGTCTAGATGTTTTAGGAACATGCAATGTTTGGAGCAATCAACATTCCATTCCCAAGTGTCTCTGTCTTCTCAGTGTCCTTGAAGGCAGGAACTGGTTCAAAGCATCCCTGGTCTTCCTCAACTGTCATTGCCCCCTCCCAGTTTCACAGTGTTCCGCTAATACACATCTATTGCTTATTTGGTCCCACACTTTATCCCCCCCCCCCCGCTTTAGCTATTGATGGCAGGATGTCAATGAGATTTCAGCCAAAGATGGCAGAACTGACAGGGTCTTATTCAGTCAAAGACTGATTTTATTGCTTCCCTAAAAGTAGCAACTGAGCTTCCACTGAGCTCTTAGAATAATGGAGCAGAAGCTCAACAATTCATTTTCTGTGAACAGTTAAGAGAGTAGTTATGAGAATCAAGGTGAAATAAGCTCATTATTTTTAATTAATTGTCAATATGCACCAAGCCAAGGGAATGTGGGCGAGTCCATCCCTTCTGTTAGCTACACATAGTTTTACCTTAATTACAATATAGGTAATAATTTGTCTGGAAGACACTTTTTGGAACCAGGAGTCATAGGTGGAATTAAGTTGTGTAGAACTCATTAAAATCTAAGCCAATTAAGTATAGCTACACAAACTTACCTGGGAATAAGGCTATTGAAGTCAATGGAGCTTACTTTTAAGAAGTTATGAATATGGGGGGTTTTTTTGGTGGGTTTTTTTTTACATTCCATCTTAAAATATTTTCCATTCCAAAGCAAGCTAGATTTTTTTCCTTCTCTTTCCTTCCATTCTTTTGTGAAGACATGTTCTGAGTGTGCTGAATATTGTCTTATTTGGGACACTCAAAAGTTATGGGCTCCAATTGTGGATTCTGGAAATTTTTCTTATGGGTTAATGCCAATGCATTTTCTGCTTCTAATATCTTTAGATTCAGAAATAAAAGGGATATTTTTTACAAAGACTTTTACAGGATGTTGGAGTATCACATAATCTCCTGGAAACCTGATATCTCTGAATAACCCTCTACATCCTTATAGCATTTGTAACACATAAGTAACGTGAGACCGAAGGGGGCAGTGGATTTTACAACATGAGAACAAGAACTCTGATTGCCTAATCTGTATTAATGATCTGAATTTCGATCAAACAAGGAACCCAGCCTTATTTTAAATATAATTTTTAATAAGAACCGATATAAAACAAGGAAAGGAAAAAACAAAGAAAAAGCCTAAAATATAAACAGAAAAATGAAAAGAAATAGAAAAAAAAAGCTTCTGATTTTATTTACAGCAATATTATAAGTGCAATTATAAGTACAAATACAAAATTACCTCACACTATATGGAGACCAAAAAATCCTTTTTTCAGTTAACCATTTTCTCTAATTATCAAAACCAAACATTATATTTTTTCTGTTTATCATAAAAAAATCTATAAAGGGTTTCCAGTTAGCAATAAAAAAATATATATTGTCTTTTCTCTAAAAAAAAGGAAGGCAATTTAATCCTCTCAGCAAGTGCTATCATTTTCATCAACCATTTCTCTATTGTGAACAGTGCCAAATCTTTTCACCATTGGGCATACAATATAATAATTTCATTGCAGTTCACACCTACCATAAAAACAAAGTTCCATGACTATTTATAATCTGGATACAGTTTCAACTGAATAATAATCTTTAAAATCCTCTGAATTATTGTATCTGTTTCCCGTCACAACCAAATGGTTGAATGACTTATCCAGTTGAATTCAAATTTATGCAAAAGCAGTTTCACCAAAAATAAGAAAAACCTGTCCTCTTAATCTGTTTTAAACTGTCTTAAATCAACTTTCCATTAAGCTTTTTTGCCAAAATTTCTTGAGTCTTTAGATTCTTAAAGCCTTTTTTATGTTGTAATCCAAAAACAAAGTTAGAATCAGCAAGAAGAATCTTACCTTACTGCAAAAAAAACTCTCTTTCTCTGTAGATTAATTAAATCCAAATTGCTTTAGAGATGAAGATGGCTGAAATTATTGTTCTTATGTGTTACATTATGCTTGTGAGTTCAGATGGGATCTGGCAATTCCCAGCCACTCAGTTCCCAAAGAAAAAATTATGTTGCTGTAATTTTCTTCAAAGGAGCAACTCTCTGGAGAACAAGTGAGCTTTCTCTCAACCTCTCTTTTATCCAAAGAGATTTCAATGGCCAGCACTCTCTGGCTGGTTTTCATAACCGAAATGTCATCCCTGGTCCTTTAGAGACCATAATCCTCACCATAATCCTCACCAGAAAGCTGCTTCTTATTTCTGGAATGGAGTAAAGAAGCATGCAATAATTTGTGCTGACTTTAGTTAGGAAAAAAAAAAAGTACCTTCCCAAGTACCAACTTCAGCTTCTTCACTTTAGTGTACTCAGGAATAAATCTGATTTGTGAGAAATACATTTTACCCTTGGCAGTTTAGGGAGTGGTGAGTTGAGGAATACGATAAGGAAAAGAAGAAAAACTGCTGATTGCAAACACAACATTTCCAATTGGCAGGAGAAGACCTTCCTACCATAAGCATCTTTCTAAATGACATTTCCTTGCACTGTTGTAATAAAGCTTTTATAAGAAATTCATTAATTGCTTATTGCTCTTTGGAAACTGTGTCCAAGCAGAAAAGCTAATTAAGCCAAATATTTGGGCCAGGTATATCAAAACTTTCTTAAAAAGATAGGTTGTTCAAGGAAAGATACGTTTACATACTTAACTTTTCCTCTGGTTTCTGCCTTCCAGGATGTTCTCCCTACCTGGAGGCTTTCTCCATTGAAGTCATTATCCCATCACTTTGAAATGTGACAACTCATTGATTCATAATAAAAAGAGTTAGGGTATGCCTTTACCCTCCTCTTCAAATTTAATTGAGATTAGGCATCTCTCATTTGGAATGCTGAACCAGTCAGCCTTTAGAAATATATTTCTGGACTGATTGGCACTCTGTAATCTTATACTGTACTTTAGCATCATTTAAAAGAAGCCGACAAACTAATTTGAACACAAGATGGAAGACTCTTGGAAGTTTACTGGAAAAGGGCCAAGTTAGTTGGTGATAATTTGCAGCTCAAAGAGAAGGACAAACACCTGTTAGTCTGGGACCGGTGCCAGGCTAATTATGATTAAATGTATGGTTAAAAACTATAAACCTGTTAACTGAAGATTGTTTGCAGTTTGTCAAATAGATTTAAAAGGATTGCTTGTTTGGTTTCTCTTCTCCTCCTCCTCTTCGTCGTCTTCTTTTTTTTTAAAGAGACTTCTCTACAGTCTAGCCAGCTGCACTGAAATAGCAGGCGTAAGCATGAAACAGGAAATGTGTTTTGTTCTGTGTTTAGAACAAAACAGTCCCCCTTGCAATGTTCCATCAAATCATTTCATGCTCCCTTTGTTCTACTTGGCATGAATGCTCTGAGTTCTGTCAGTACAAAACTTGAAATGGTACAAGCTGTCCTCACCTCCTAGGAAATAAGGAATTTAGCAGCATTTGGCAGGGGAAGGAATTAGAGTTCAAGCAACAGAGTAAAATAATTGATTAATTATGTGTCATGAAGTTGTTTAAACTCCACCTCCTAGATACATTTTCTCCATGATGATCTATCCATAAACTGGTCTTTCAGGTCCTCCTGTGATGTACCCATCGCCATTAACTGAGTCCATCCACCTTGCTGTTGGTCACCCTCTTCTTCTTCCTTCCATCCTTCCCAGCATTGGAGCACAAGCCAATGTGCTCTTATTATACTTTTATTTTGCAAGCATGGAAATGTCACACGTGTCCCAAAAGGCAACGGTTGTGTTGCAGTGTCACAATGCAGTTTACATCATGCTGATGACTGCAGCAAGTTCCTGTGGATGTTGCAGCGGTTGTTTTCTTGTTTTTCATTCAGAAACCATAGATGTATAAGGGGCGTGCATAAGAGCACAATAGTGCCTACCGTTCCTGTCTTATTGTTCCCTTCATTATATCAAATTACTATAGTTGATGCATATTTTTTTACTTATATATATATATATTTTCTTCAAGATATGTTGTTTTATTTATGACAATGTTTGTGTATACTGTTGTGACAAAAAAAAAAAAAGATGTAGATGGGATCATTGTCTATGCTGAATGCTGTCCACCACCTAAATTGCAGAACATTTTTCTGGGCCTGCTTTTAAAAATATTTTAAAGAATATTGAACCTAAATCCCCAGGGAAACCGTGCAACTTATCATCTAAAACATCTGTTTAGCACCTTTGGTTAAGAGAATCTCCGTTCCCTGAAAATGGAACAAACACACAGAAAATTTTAACGCTTGAAAGAAACCTTCTGGACCACTTAGCCAACAGGAGAAAGAACAAAGACCGCAATTAAACTTTTAACATTCCTTTCAGTTTATACATCTATCCTTGGAGGTTTTTCTAATGTTTGGTTTGCTCTCAGAAATGATCTTTATGTAGAACATTTAAGACATTCAGAAGTGTTTACTGATAATAGCTGAAATGTGGAACAACGGGTTAGCAATATAACCACTGGATTGATTGTCTTTTTTCTAGGCAGAAATTTGAGTCGGGGGGGGGGGGAATCCCATACAGGCTACATTTGCAAATGATTACTGTCTATTACTACCCTTTACCAAACATTTACAAAACTCTTAATGCAAACTGATTAGATAAAAATAGGAACAATATAGTTATAATGAACAACCATTAATCAATATTTGGACATTCGAAACCATAGCCTTGAAGTAGTATTTCAAACGATTAAATACACATAATATTTGTAATATTACTTCAAATATATTAAAGATATTTAGGCTTAGAATTGTCTTCTGTAGATAGATAACCAAATGGTCCACACTGGCCATTGGTTCTTTTTATATTCAGCTATATGTCATCACTGTATATTGCTTGGGAATGTTTACTAGCATTTTCAGTGGTGTCGCTGTTAATCAAAATCTACATCGCTGCACATTGTGATAAACAGATTTCATTTCCATTTGTGTATACAGCGGTGTTGCTTGCATTACCCAAAGAAGCTTAGACATCCAATTTCATACTGGTTATTTGCTTGCATAAATTTTATTCAGGAATCTGTGTTAAGTATTTGTGAACCCACAGTGTAAGCAGAATAACAATTAAATATCTGTTAATGCAATTATAATCCAATTACCTAGTTTAATTAGATGAATTAATCAGCATTAGAAACAAGTAGACTACCTCACACCCAAGCCCTTGTAGACTTTGAATCCAAGACAGAGTTGCGCAAAGATCTAGCTCTAAGGGTTTACGTACACTGTTTGGCAAAGAATATTTGCAACAAGTTCTTGCGAAAGTAGCAGACAGGTCTTTTTTTCTTTTCTTTTTCTTTTTCTTTTCTTTTTTTAATACAAGTTTTATTTAAAAAATTTCTTTCATCATACATATTTTATGAACAGAGTGTTGACCAGGTCACACCTTATACATTTTATACATAATCATAATTATAGTTATAATGTATTTTAATCTCCTTTTTTTCAATATTCATCTCTTTTATATAATCCTTTATTACAGATTAGTCATTTTTCACAGTATTTTATTATTTCAACTTCTGCCATGTGGTTCTCTTTCCATAATTCTTTATCGTTTTCAATTTTAATTACAAATAGAAACATTTTACGCCTTATATTTCTCCTCAGTTTCAATTATTCCAGTTATTTACCATCTTTTTTCATTTCCGGAAGTATGTCTCTAATTCCTTTTTCCCAATCATTGAATTATTCATCTTAATTTACTTTGTTATCAAAATTAATAATGTTATCAAATTACTTATTTTAACATTTCTATCTGCTGAGATTTAATATAAACAAATTCTATTCACTCATCTTTTTGATATAATCGTTTATAGTCATTTTTCACCATATCTTATTATTTCAACTTCTGCCATATTATTCTCTTTACATACCTCTTTATCATTTCATATTCAATGCTTTCACCTAAATAACATCACAGTATATCCTATAATTCTCTCTTACCAATACAATAACATCATCATTCATCTTTAACCATCATCTCTCAATCTTTTCCCATATTCTAATAGTTTTTTGTGTGACCCTTTATCTCGCTCTAACTTCTCAATTCTCTTTTTTCTTCTTTTTATATATGTTACATTTCATCTACTTGATTCCTTTTATCTTTTTTTTTGTTGTACTTTTTGAGCATCCTTCACCAAGACTTTCCCTTGATTCTCCCACATATTTCCCTTTTTCCCTTTTAACTGTTTCTTTTTTAGGGGGAATTTTCCCCCTTCCTTTTCGACTCTTTTTACATTCCCAAAAATTTCTATAATATTATCTATCTGATTTTTATTTTTTAATATTTTCTCTTCAACTTTGTTAACTTCTTGCTTCTCATTTACAATTCCCTCTTCAAACTCCTCTTCACTTTCTTTTTCTATATCTTTCAGTGAATTTTCAATTTCTTTTTTGCCTACTAAAGATTTACACATACTTCTAAACATCAAAATTAACTCTTCATATATCTGTAACTCCACTTTGTAGCAATTAAAAAGATTGTTGAAACCTTCCAAATTGTATCTCTTTGAAATTAGCCAAAATTTAAAGTCTATTTAATTTTCTTATATCTCCTCTTCTTTTGTTCTTTTGTTCTTTTTCTTCTTCCTTTGTTCTTCAAAGTTAAAAAGATTTCCTCAATTATTAATTGTCCAAATTCAGCAACAATCAAATCCAATTAAAAGGCTATCTTCCATGAGAGAAGGGAAATGAAACAAACTCTCAGATGTAAAACACAGTCACTCCTTAAATGTTCTCACAGTGTCCAAATTATCTTCTTCTATATGACCAAGGTCAGGGCTTCCAGCTGCTATTTCTTCTGTTTTGTCTATTTAAGTAGAGTATTATAGTACTTTTTCTTTCCTCCAGCAGATGGCATTCTCCATTTCTATTCCATTACAAAACTATCTATTAAGTCCAATTAATTATCAAAATATCCAGAATTTTTTTAAAATCCTCCTATAAATTGTTGTTTTCTTCCAAAAATCACTTTTTTTCCCTTTTGAAATATTTTGCTTTTCCCAATTTTCCAGATCTAAAACTTCTTCTTAGGCTTTTTGTATTACAGTCTCTGCTTTTTCTTTTTTCCATGTGTATGTGTGTGTGTTTTTCCCAAATGCCAGATAGCCGCTAGTCCAAGCTCAGGAATTTCTTTTAAGATTCCAATTTCATTTTTTCTTAGTATAAATTGGCAATTATCTCACCTAATACTACCACTCTGTCCAAATGCCGCTCCAGCTCAATTCTTAGGTCTGGCTGTCCCAGCTTCAAAGTGGCCACCATAAGATAGCCACCGCCCCTGCTGCTGCTGAGAGCTGTTTCTGTTCCAGTGAGGAAATTGCCAATTCCTCGTGGTCCACAAAATGCCTCTCCTTTCTTCACCATCCCTGCAAGATGGCTATGGCTCAAAAGCCTCCTGGCAGCAGTTCGTCTGGCTGGATTTTGCGCGGCTCATCGGAGCCTGCTATTTTCTAATCCGTTCCCACTGTGATGTTAACCGGAAGTCCAGACAGGTCCCTTTTCTGCAGTTGTGTGGAAATATGCTAGAATCCGATTGTCAGGCCTTAGTAAACAAGAAGGATACATGGAGTTATTTCTGGATAGTTTCTTTATTGTGTTCACCTATAGACAGAAATCTTGCTAGACTAGGGCAACTATCAGTATATCAATCTGTGAATTGCTAGGGAGGATCAGTCTTCACCCTCTTCCCCCATACCAAAGTTTCCAAGCTCCATTGTCTTTTTACTCTCTAGGAAAAAGCCCATCCCTTCTGCACTCTAGACTACACTCCACCACAGCAATAATTATTTGCTGGTCTATGACTGAACAAAAAAAAATTGATTGACTGATCATTCTTGGTACTCTCTGAGCTCGTTTTCTTGTAGATGTTTCATTACCCTAACTCAGTAACATCATGGTGATGTTACTGAGTTAGAGTAATGAATCATCTGGAAGAAAACAAGCAAGCTCAGAGAGTACCAAGGACCCCTGATTTCAACCCTGAGCTACAAATATTCTCCTTTATTGACTGCTAGTTATTTTTTTTAAAAATCAAATATGATTATTTTACAACATGAATCAGGCAATCATAAATTATTGCAGATGGCTTGAATTTACATTCATCCCCTGTTTCTTTTTGTCCATTTTTTGTTCTCCTTTTTTTCTTATCAAGCATCAGAATGCAAATTCATTGTTACAATGAAGGGCCATAAATAAATAGCAAGAAACACTTAAGAAATTAATGCGCAGGGGCTATGCTCTAGCAGGCTCTGATCTTTGGAGTTTAATATGTTGAAGCAGCATGTCTCCAAATCCTTTTAATAATGCTTTCACAATTAATCCCACATTTCAGTTCAAAATCTACCTTAAAAAAAATACGGGATTCTTTTCAGTATAAACTGAAAAGAAGGAAAAACACTTTTCCTGCTGTATAGTAGAAACATTTAGATGTGAGTGAAACCAACAGCCTTCACTGAAATAGCTATCAATCAGTGATTTCACCAGCCACCTGCAACAAGAAATCTGGCAAAAGTTAATATAAAAACCTTGTTTCTCTACGCAGTCAGATCTTTAGGAAAAGCCACTTAGACCGTAATTCTAAAGACTGAAGGACTTGGCAAAATTGTATTCCCTGTTCATGCTTTGCTTCACTTACATGATTGAGTACAGCACAAGATAGCTACACAGCTTTTCACATGCCATGAGAATACAGGCACGATAGTTTACCTAAATTACAAGTGTTATGGCTCCACTCTATTGCAAGGATCAGTGCTTTTCTGGGAAATGCACAAGGCTTATTTCTTTTGTGTGCATATGTGTGTGTGTGTGTGTGTGTGTGTGTGTGTGTGCTTTTACTGATGATATTTTTTTCCCTGATACAGCTATATTGAAACTGTCGGCTCAGCCTTATCTCCTTTTAATATGATATTTCTGATAAGTTATAGTGTAAAGCTATTATATGTTACAAGGCTTGTGACTTCATAATTTTTCTCATGCATCCTTCTTGCACATCACTTTGGACTCTGGGGACTTGTTTCTCCAATTTACTGGAGGACACTCTTTCCATGCATGTTTAAAAGAAAAGACCTTAAAGTATTGTCCTGAACAAATTAGATTCACCCTTCAGACTATAGATAAAAGATATCTGCAGTAGTGCCTGGAATATCTTGCAAGAGTAACTTCCATAGCACATGATAAAAATATGAAACACTAGTGAAAACTCTGTTAAGGTCAAACAGCCAAGACCACCATATTTGTCTTCCAATATTTTCCTTGCCAGCTGCTAATGATAATCATTGCCTTTATTGCAAATATATACCTTCTGCTGTCATCTAAGACTAAAAGAAAGCAAAGGAACAATTCATTTCCTATGGCAGCCCCTATGTTAAACAACAAAGGCCTGTTTACTGCTCTTCATCCAGATTGCCCTTTAAATCAGGGGTCTCCAACCTTGGTCCCTTTAAGACTTGTGGACTTCAACTCAGGGGTGAAATGCTCCCGGATCGGACCGGCCCGCGCGATCCGGTAGCGATGGCGGCTGCTGGTTCGGAGGACCGGTAGCAAAAATCCCTGCCCCCCCCACCTCTGCTGAGCCGCACCATCAGCAGAGGGTTTTTTTTACTTTTAAAAGCCGGTTTTGCTTCAGCTGAAACATGCCTTTAAAAGTAAAAAAACGCCTTTGAGGATCCCGCCCTTCTGCTGAGATCGGCAGAGACTTTAAACTTTTTAAAAAAAAAAATAAAGTCTCCTCTGGCAATCTCACCTGAGTTACTCATCAACAGAACCTTACTTGTACTCTTACCTGTAGAAAACATGTTTTCTACAAGTAAGAGTAGAGATTCTAAGGCACTTACCTGATTACTGATGAAGGCATGGCTCTTTTTCCAGCCTGAAAGCAGTTTCACTTTCATCCAGACAGAATCAATCGCTTAGCTAATCTATTTCCTCGGTGATCAACTGGCTGGCTTTACTGGCTGAGGAACTCTGGGATTTGAAGTCCACAATAAAATAAAATAAAATAAAATAATAAAGTAAAATATTTGTGCAGCTTTCTGAGATTTGGTGTGTTTCTGTAGTGTTTCACTCTAACTACACAAACACACAAAATCTCAGAAAGCTGTATGTGGCATTTTGTGTGTGTGTGTGTGTGAGTGTGAGCTGTGTGTGTGTAAAGTATAAAAGTTGGTTTTTGAGCTTTTTGTGGCTGTGTGAAGTGTGAAGTGCAGCTGCTTTTACATTGTGTTTGAGTCAGTTGTGTTCTGTTGTGTTGTGTGTGTGTAAAGTATGAAAGTTGGTTTTTGGTACCTCTTATTGTTTTTTATACTTTGTTAATTATTTTTATTATTTATTGTTATTGGCCACGCCCACCCAATCATCTGACCACCAAGCCACGCCCACCAATTAAGCCACGCCCACAGAACCGGTAGGGAAAATTTTTAGATTTCACCCTTGTTTCAACTCCCAGAGTTCCCCAGCCCGCCAAGCTGGCTGGGGGGTCTGGGAGTTGAAGTCTACAAGTCTTAAAGGGTTCAAGGTTGGAGGCCTCTGCTTTAGATCATATTTGAGGGTAAGTTTAGAAATAAACCTTGCTTTGACTGCTAGTTTCACATGGTTTTATAATACAACAGGGAGAAGAGGGAGAAAGGGACTATCCAAACTTTCAAGATCATCTGGTGATTTGTAATGGCTGTCACCCACCTTCATAGAATGACTAGTCTTCCTTCTGCCTATAACTCATGATGCGAGTCATCTTGTGCAATGTGTTCAGTTGTTGATTACACTGCAAATAATTTAAGAGGAGGCCAGAGATACATCTAAGATTGCTTCAGAGCTCTAACCCTGATATCTTTCAGAATTTAGATACAATTGTCATTCCTGCTGTTATGTTGATGGAAGGGAAGATCCTTCTACTACCACAGGGCTGTCAAATTCCCCGCTTGCGGGCTGGATGTGTCACATGCTGGGCATGTGACACATATAGAATAATGTCATGTGACACATATAGAATAATGTCAAGTGAAACTCTTCTCCAGATTGTCTTCTTTGGTTGTTGTTGTTAGTTGCAAATTCATGTCTGACCCATGGACAACATTGCTCCAGGCCTTCCTGTCCTCTACCATCCTCTGGAGTCCATTTAAGCTCATGCTTACTGCTTCAGTGACTTCATCCAGCCACCTCCTTCTCTGTCTTCCCCTTCTTCTTTTGCCCTCAATCTTTCCCAACATTAGGCTCTTCTCCAATGAGTCCTTCTTTCTCATTAGGTGGCCAAAGTATTTCAGTTTCATCTTCAGGATCTGGCCTTCTAAAGAGCAGTCAGGGTTGATCTCCTCTAGGACTGACCAGTTTAATTGCCTTGCAGTCCAAGGGACTCTCAGGAGTCTTCTCCATCACCATAGTTCAAAAGCCTCAATTCTTTGGCGATCAGCCTTTCTTATGGTCCAATTTTCACAGCCATACATTGCAACTGGGAAAACTATAGCCTTGACCATACGCAGAGTATAGTCTCTGCTTTTTAGTACGCTGTCTTAGATTTGCCATAGCTCTCCTCCCCAGAAGCAAGCATCTTTTAATTTCTTGGCTGCAGTCCCCATCTGCGGTGATCTTGGAGCCCAGAAAAATAAAATCTGTCACTATCTCAATTTCTTCCCTATCTATCTGCCAGGAATTGAGAGGGCTGGATGTCATGATCTTATTTTTCTTAATGTTGAGTTTCAAGCCAACTTTTGCACTCTCCTCCTTCATCCGCATAAGAAGCTCTTTTGTTCCTCTTCGCTTTCTGCCATTAGAGTGGTATCATCTGCATATCTGAGATTGTTGATATTTCTCCCTGCAATCTTAATTCCAACTTTTGATTCATCTAGCCCCGCCTTTCTCATGATGTGCTCTGCATGTAAGTTAAATAGGCAGGGTGGTAGTATACAGCCTTGCCAGACTCCTTTCTCAATTTTGAACCAATCGGTGGTTCCGTATTTAGTTCTCACTGTTGCTTCTTGACCCGCATACAGGTTTCTGAAGAGACAAATAAGATGGTCTGGTACTCCCATCTCTTTGAGAACTTGCCACAATTTGTTGTGATCCACACAATCAAAGGCTTTAGCACAGTCAGTGTCTTCTTTGGTAGCTTCACATTAAAGAAGTGTCTCAAAGATCTCAAAATTTCCCCTTCCTTTTAGGATAAGCCTTACAGAATCTTGGTGCTTTAAAAGCAAAATTAAGTAGGTTTTTAAGTGCTTTCCTGTTATTGGATTGCAATATGCAAGTTTCTTGAGCATCAATTGTATTTTACGGTGTTCCTGTGTTCAGGGACTCCACTGCTTGGAAAGGTGCATTAGTGTAAGTAGAATAATTTATTATTATTCATTATTCAATTGTAGCCAGAGGCGTCAGAAACCAAATCAAATATATGTCTGCTGAATATATGCCAATTACATAACAGCCTGTTCTTTTTCAGTATGCTTGTCTGAATAATGTGCCTCAGAATCTGACTTGCCACACCTTTGCCTTTTGCTGATGCGCTGCCAGACTGTTATTGTTTCCACACCGCCTGCCTTGTAATTTGCCTGCTTTTCATTTTGCCTTGGCATAACCAGTAATGTGCTCTTGGCTAGCTGATAGTTTCTGGATAATTCAAGCAGCGGTGAGCTTTAAGGGGACTGTTTTAAATCAGTCGAAAGTTGGGTGGGGGTGCTCCATGTGTTGAACAAAACTTATGCTTCCCAGATCAAGATTATTAGACCTAGATATTGTATGAACTGTAAGACCAACCTTGCTAAGCATTAAGTTCACTTTATGAGTGAGTTGCTAATCTGCTTCACTGGAGTAGAATACTGTAAGGTTAAAAGAAAAATGGTGGGGAAGCCACCTTTTTTATTTATTTTTTATTTTTATTTATTTGTTTTGTCAAACACAACAATATATATAAGTATAAGCATGAAATAACCACACAAAATTAATACAACCAAAAGGAACATTAGGACAGGAACGGTAGGCACACTGGTGCTCTTATGCGTGCACCTTGAACTTCTTAACATAACATAACATAACAACAGAGTTGGAAGGGACCTTGGAGGCCTTCTAGTCCAACCCCCTGCCCAGGCAGGAAACCCTTCACCATCTCAGACAGATGGTTATCCAACATTTTCTTAAAAATTTCCAGTGTTGGAGCATTCACAGCTTCTGCAGGCAAGTCGTTCCACTTATTAATTGTTCTAACTGTCAGGAAATTTCTCCTTAGTTCTAAGTTGCTTCTTTCCTTGATCAGTTTCCACCCATTGCTTCTTGTTCTACCCTCAGGTGCTTTGGAGAATAGTTTGACTCCCTCTTCTTTGTGGCAATCCCTGAGATATTGGAACACTGCTATCATGTCTCCCCTTGTCCTTCTTTTCATTAAACTAGACGTACCCAGTTCCTGCAACCATTATTCATGTTTTAGCCTCCAGTCCCCTAATCATCTTTGTTGCTCTTCTCTGCATTCTTTCTAGAGTCTCAGCATCTTTTTTACAATGTGGCGACCAAAAATATAAAAGACAACAAAAGAGTGAGGGTGGGAAGGAGAAGGACTTAAAGCTAATATCTTAGCTTTAAATGATACTAAGATATGTGTCTAATTTTTTTTTCGTTTTTGTATTTTGGTATTTAACAGATGCATTCCTTTAAACTAGGGTGGACAAACTCCAGCATGGGAGCTTCATGCAGCAGCGGCGGGTTTCACATTCTGTTACTACCGTTCACCCCACGGATGCCTGGTGGATGGGCCCACCTGCAATTTCTGCTACTGGTTCGGGCAAACTGGTCCTAACTGGCTGATTACCACCTCTGCCATGCAGCCTCAAAACTCTTCTTAATAACTCCAAGTTCTTCAAACATTCTACTGAAATCTGACTGTCAACCCTTCTACAAATGTTTATTGCTGCACTGGTTGCTGGTGGTCTTCCGGGTGCAATTCAAGGTGTTGGTAACCACCTTTAAAGCGCTCCATGGCTTAGGACCGGGCTATTTATGGGACTGCCTGCTGCCACTGTTAGCCTCCCACCGACCTGTGTGCTCCCACAGGGAGGGTCTCCTCAGGGTGCTGTCAGCCAAACAATGCCGGCTGGTGACCCCCAGGGGGAGAGCCTTCTCTGTGGGGGCACCTACCCTCTGAAATGAGCTTCCTCCGGGGTTACGATCACCTTCTGACGCGAGCTCAAGACCTTTTGTTTCACCCCGCAGGGCTGGCCTAATGTGTTAATGGTTTTTAGTTGGGGTTTTATTATTGTCTTAATTAGTTTTAATGTTTGCAAAAATTGAATTAGATTTTTATAGCGTTTTTTAACCTTATTTATGAATTATTGTTTTACGTTGGCTGTAAACCGCCCTGAGTCCTTCGGGAGAAGGGCGGTATAGAAATTTAATTAAATAAATAAATAAAATAAATAAACTGTTTAAAACATTTTTTTAAAAAAATACTAAAAGCTATTATTTCAATAGTTTAGGCCATAAATGGTTGCCTTTTCCTGTTGTAGGGAAGGGTCATGATCTCTTTCACAAGCAGGCCAATATTGCTTAGTCTGAGATAGCTGCTTTTGGAGCTGCCTCCTCCGGTCTCTAGCAGTCAAAGCCAGCACTCCACCCCACCCCACCATATTTATAGAGAGACGGCAGCTCTGACCATGCTTTGCTCGCACAAGCATGAAGCCAAAAGCACCAGCCTGAAGATGACGAGTGGGACCTCGTTGAAACGTTGCCTAGATGCTTTCAACCTTACATGGGAAAAGACTCAAATACTCCAAGACCTACACACACACACACACACACACACACACACGTGTGTATATATGTATATATATATATACATACGTCTACCCAATCAGAATATAGCCAAGATCCCAACCAATCAGTTCAAACCCCCCACTAGCAGTTAAAAGGAAGAAACAGCTGCGATCACACATTGCTCCTAGAAGCACGAAGCTGTAAACACCAGCCTGAAGATGACAAATGAGACTTCGTCGAAACATCGCCAAGACACTTCCAATTTTATGCGGGAGAAAACCTGAATAACCAAAGATACACACACACACACACACACACACACACACATGTGCATGCACACACACATACATATATTATATACAGGAAGGAAGGAAGGAAGGAAGGAAGGAAGGAAGGAAGGAAGGAAGGAAGGAAGGAAACAGAATAGCAGAATTGGAAGAGACCTTGTATGCCTTCTAGTCCAACCCCCTGCTCAAACAGAAAATCTTTTACCATTTCAGGCAAACCATTGTCTGAAAAAGAAGGAAAGAAAGATCAATTATTGATTTTTATTTAAGAATATGAAGTTTGTCCATTTTAAAATTTTATTTTTGATTTTTTTAAAAAATACCACAATATTTTCTGTTGGGTATATTCTATCCTTAGTTGTCTTTGAAAAATCTTAAATTTGAAGAAATACCATCCATATTTCACCAGTAACTATAACAGCTGGACATTGTCAGAATTGTGCTAATAAAAAGACAAGGGAGGGAAGCAGTTTTGCTTCTGCAAAATGCTTGAAGGAAGTCAGAAAACCATTATTATGACCTTGTGCTGACCACATACTATGAAGTGTTACATGAGCAGGGACAGGGAAGTTGCTTAATGAAAGTTATATAGTAGTTAGATGTATCCTTGTCACACTTCATCTAAACTGATACATTGCAATGGTCCACATTGCTCAGACCTGGCAATTACTGTCCAATTGCAATCTATTCCACACTGCCACTATAATGAAAAATAATTAGGAGCTTGAAAATGAGTTTTCACATGAAATGGTTTCAGCGCTTGGACACAATTGCCTTTGGCAGATGGCTTTGGGTTTCCTTTAATATAATAAAGACAGTTAATCATCTCTAAAGAATCTGCAGAATGAATAAACTTTTAACACTATTTTGTCCACTGAAGTTCTTCCACTGATCAACCAGTAGAATGGTGTGGAGACCACAATTCTCAAAGATTTTTGAAATCCCAAGCAATTCCTGGAGAAAAACTGTTTCCTGTTAAAGACTACTTCAGTTTCAACTGCAATAATACAAGAGCTACCAATAGATTTAAACTTAATGTCAACGGCTCCAATTTGGATTGCCGAAAATATGACTTCTGTAACAGAATTATCTGTGCTTGGAATGCATTACCTGACTCTGTGGTCTCTTCTCATGACCCCAAAAGCTTACTTCCTTGTTTCTCCCCATATATATGTTTACATATTATATAATCTTTTTGGGTGATGCTTGTGTATATTGTTATGACAAAATTAAATAAATAAAATAAAAAATAAAAAACTAAAATTGATATCCCAGCTTCAGCTGGATTTCAGACCTAACCAAGTGTTTTCTTCCATTGTTTCCGCACTGGCAAAGAATATGGAAGCTCTGGAATTGAAATGCAATCATGGGGAAAAAGAACCTTAGGATTGGTATTAAAACAAGCATATGGACCTTTTCAGTGATCAGCTGAAATTGTAAGGAAAAAAATCATGAAACTGTAGAAATAATATAAATTAAGGTTCAAGTTCTAATAATTGTAACTTCTCTGTCATCCTTGTAGCCATCAGTAATAGCGACTTCATTGTAACAACATTCAAACTGCAGAATATTTAATTTGGGAAAATGGAGACCAAAGAAAAAATAAATAAATCTCAGTTGAAGAATTTGAACGGGTTTTTTTTTAATCAAATTCATATATATATATATATCTTCTGCGTTTCTCCTTACGTGGGAGAAAACCCAAATAACCAAAGACCTACATACAAACACCCGCGAAAACCTCAGAAAACAAATATATATATATATATATGTAGGTCTTTGGTTGTTCGGGTTTTCTCCCGTGTAAAATTGGAAGTGTCTTGGTGACGTTTCGACGAAGTCTCATTCGTCATCTTCAGGCTTCAGCTTCGTGCTTCTGGGAGCAATGTGTGATCGCAGCTGTTTCTTCCTTTTAACTGCTAGTGGGGGTTTGAACTGATTGGGTGGGAGCTTGGCTGTGCTCTGATTGGATGGGGGGGGTTTTGTGCTCTGATTGGATGGGGGTGTGTCCTGTGTTGGTGGGGGCTTGTTTGTGCTCAGTTTAGTCTGTGTTGCAGGGGGATTTGAGCTGGTGAGCTGCATAGCTGTTGTTTGGCTTTGTGGTCATGCTACATCTTCATAGTGGGTGTCAGTCTGCTGCATGTATGGATTGGAGGGGTTTGAAATGGCTAATGTTGCAGCTGCGGTCTGGCTTCTGGTCCTTGGTCGTGCTTCATGATCAGTGTGGGTTTGGGTCTGCTTTCTGGGTGGATGTGCGGTGGTGACATCCTGTGTGGACCTCAAGAGTGATATATATATATATTTGTTTTCGTAGTTTTCATGGGTATATGTGAGCAAAGTGTTTTGCTCACATAAGAACAAAGCCAAAGCCTGAAGATGATGAGTGAGATCTCATCGAAACGTTGCCTAAATACTTCCAATCTTACACGGGAAAAGACCTGAACATACCAAAACCTGTATGT
This sequence comes from Ahaetulla prasina, assembly GCF_028640845.1. NCBI lineage: Eukaryota > Metazoa > Chordata > Lepidosauria > Squamata > Colubridae > Ahaetulla > Ahaetulla prasina. Next base: position 127,373,342 of record NC_080539.1, read on the forward strand.
ATGTGATATATATGTGTGTGTGTGTGTGTGTGTGTGTGTGTCTTTGGTTATTCGGGTTTTCTCCCGCGTAAAATTGGAAGTGTCTTGGCGATGTTTCAACGAAGTCTCATTCTCATTCAGTGAATCATTCGGCAAATTCGTCTCATTCGTCGAAACATCGCCAAGACACTTCCAATTTTACGCGGGAGAAAACCCGAATAACCAAAGACCTACATAAAAACACACACGAAAATCTCAGAAAACACACACACACACACACACACACACAGACACATATAAGTTTGCTTTTCCTTAGCATTGCAAATAATGTCCATTTTTAAAAGCATATTTTTTCCTAATATAATGCAGCTAGGCACAATGTTTTCATCAACACAAATTTTGGTTTAGTTATCTTTTAATGCATGCACGGTTGTTATTTAAAAAGAGGGTAATCTCTTGTAAATTTTGAACAACCGGTCTTTAGTTTTCAGAGTTCAGAGTTAAATTAGAAAGCTTCACATCAAAATACAAACCATGAGCTATCTCTTTTCAACACGTACACAAATTCAGGAGCTATATTTAACATAGATTTGAAACAAGGTGGGTGTGTGTGCAAATAAGTTAATTAAATAAATAATAAATAAAATGTTCTCAATCAGTTGGTCACAGGCTATACATTAAATCCATTCTAGTAAACTTTCAAATAGTCTCGGAAACTATAACTAAGAACGTTCTCTATGTAACTGTGTTAACATGCCTCAAGGGATTGTACAAAATAATTTTATGTTGTTGCAGCTCTACACATATAAATTATTTTGCATCAAGGCTGAATTCATGAACATGAAGGTGGACCAAAAGACAATGATTTAGGGAGCAAGACCCAGTTCTTCCTGACATCTCTATCCAGAGATGTATAGGTTGGCAAATGTCTATTCAGAGACATATAGATTAGCATATACCACCGGTGAGTACAGTTCTTTTTTTTTTTTTTTAGCCTTGAGCGACTTTTAATTAGGCTACTCAACATTGGAAGTATATATGCCAAAAACTGACTGCAAAGTTTCTTGCCAATTGGAATTAGGGAAAACAAAGGAACAGTTTTTAAAATAAAGCTAATCCCCTCTGACAGTTCAACTCACATGCATGATGCCACTCCATCTAGTTAGCATGATTCTTTTCCCCATTCCCCATCCACGCTTCATGGTCCTGTAGGAACAACTCTAATAAACCTAGAGTTGGTTCTTTCACTAGGCCATTATCTATCAAAACAGATTAACTGTTTACGAAATATGTTACTGACAAAAAATGTTTAGTTGACTAAGAATACACTCTACTTTAATATGATTTTTCCTTCCCTAGTTTTTTCAATATTTGGAGATAAAACTGATTGCAATAATAATGTCCTTGTTTCAAACATTATTATTTTTTTTACTTTATCTCTTCTCTTCTCTTCTCTTCTCTTCTCTTCTCTTCTCTTCTCTTCTCTTCTCTTCTCTTCTCCTCTCCTCCTCTCCTCTCCTCTCCTCTCCTCTCCTCTCCTCTCCTCTCCTCTCCCATAGCAAATATGTTAAATCTGCATCTGTTGTACATCTCTTGCTTCTGTCTAGGAATTGCCAAAATGTAGACATTCTGTTTTACAACTGTTATCCTTTTTGACTAATGGGGTTCATATGTCTACAGTGTTTCTCCTTCACTTCAGTGAGCTCTAGCTGTAGAGACTTTCTTCTGTCTGTTCATCTTGATTTGATATTGCTGATTGGAGTGCTGGCTTGTAAACCACTAAAATTATGACTGGGACTTTTTATATTTTCAGACTTTGGAATCACTCAGTGGGTTTGAAATCCACATAAATATCTATCTAATTTAGGTTTTCACTGATATATTGATTCATGCTGCTATTGTCTTCTCTGATTCACTTGTACAGCAAATAATTATACCAATCCTGACTTTTTTTCCCCTCCTTGCATATAGATTGCAGAAAGTTCTACAGCGGAGAACAGATTATCCACATATAAAAAGTAATTATATTCTGGCTTTTAAAATTGCAGCATGTTGATAATCTGTTTTCAGAAAAGATAAAGAAAACATACCGTTCTCTGGGAATCTGCCACAATTTAATTTCTGAAATGTTGCTTTTGATTTTATGAAAATACATGTTTCAGGATGTTTGCTTCAAGTAAAGCCACTATGCTGAAGGAAAGTAGAATACTGAATATTTTAGTAAGAGAGACTTTAACTTTCAAAGTCACATTAAGAAATGTAGAATCCCTCTGCAATAGGTATCTCTTAACAGATTAACAGAGTTGGAAGGGACGTTGTAGGTAATTTAGTCCAACCCCTCGCCCAAGCAGCAGACCCTACACCATTTCTGACAGATGGAAGTTCAGTCTCTTCTTGAAAGCTTCCAGTGATGAAGCTCCCACAACTTCTGAAGACAAGCTGTTCCATTGGTTGATTGCTCTCACTGTCAGAAAATGTATCCTTATTTCCAGGTTGAATCTCTCCTTGTTCAGTTTCCATCCATTATTCCTTGTCTGGCCTTCAGGTGCTTTGGAAAACAAGTTGGCACCTTCCTCTCTGTGGCAGCCCCTCAAATATTGGAACACTGCAATCATGATCCTTCTCTTCACTAGACTAGCCATGCCCGGTTCCTGCAACTGTTCATTATATGTTTTAGCCTCCCATCCTCTAATCAGCTTGGTTGCTTTTTACTGCACTTTTTAGGTATGAAAGACTTGGACATAGGTAAAGGAAGAGTTGGACTTAAATATAAACTTTCTTGTAATGAGGTTTTTGAACAATCCATAATTCACTGTACAACATTCATTAAAATCAAATCAAATTTTTACCAGTTATCTGTTCTGAAAATATCTAGTTTGTGGAGTAAATCAGTTTATGTTGATTTGCTCAACATAACAGGGAATGGCTTATCAGCAAGATAAGGAAAAGGATCAAGGATTAATGGAGCTGTGGTTGCTCAGTGATTAGATTACAGTACTGCAGGCTAACTCACTGCTCACTCCAAGAGTTTGATTTTGAGCAGCTCAAGGTTGACTTCCAACTTTTCAAGATCAGTAAAATGAGGACCCAGATTGTTGGGGACAATATGCTGACTCTGTAAACCACTTAGAGAGGGCTGTAAAGCATTACAAAATGGTATATAAGTCTAAGTGATATTGCTATTAATCAGCAAGATAAGGAAAAGGATCCATGATTAATCTGAGCAAACCATGATTTACCTCTATGTGCAGATTTTTACTATTTTGGAAACTGAGCCTGTTGCCCCATTAATAAAGTATAAATATTCTACTTTGAATTTGGTACCTCCTACTTTCAAAGAGAGACGCGGTGGCTCAAGGGCTAGGACGTTGAGCTTGTTGATCGAAAGATCTGCAGCTCGGCAGTTCGAATCCCTAGTGCTGCCGTGTAATGGGATGAGCTCCCGTTACTTGTCCCAGCTTCTGCAAACCTAGCAGTTTTGAAAGCAAGTAAAAATGCAAGTAGAAAAAATAGGGACCACCTTTGGTGGGAAGGTAACAGCGTTCCGTGTGCCTTTGGTGTTAAGTCATGCCGGCCACTTGACCACGGAGACGTCTTCGGATAGCGCTGGCTCTTCGGCTTTGAAATGGAGATGAGCACTGCCCCCTAGAGTCGGCAACAACTAGCACATATGTGCGAGGGGAACCTTTACCTTTTACCTAGTTTCAAAGTAGAAATTCCTTCTAATGTGCATATAATGTGCAGGTGTTTTCCTTTAAAAATATATACAAAATCATTATTTTAAGAATATATTTATGAAGGTATCTGGTAGTCTTGCCTTTTTAATTTCTTTGTATTTAATAGGGTTTATCTGTCAGGAAAGGCTACTATGATCACTATGGCTGAAGGCTCAAAAACAGCATCTGAAATGAGAGAAAACATATAGGTAAATTCCTGTGCCTCCAGGAAATATACTGGCCATACTTTTCAGGTGGCAATTGCTATATTTTGAATCTGCTCCATATGGAAAGGGTGGAATCAAAGAGTGCCCTTGGGAAAAAGGGTAGGGAAGTGAATTTCAGGTTAGATCATGTGTGAGCAGACTGCTGTGAGATGTATAACACTGACATCGTCATCCATGGAACATTGGAGTTGGGAAGCTCCCAGCTCCCTTTATATGGAATGTTTACTTGGCAATTACATGAATGCCTATACTGCTGTGGAGGACTAGGAAAAAACCAGAAAATTCCTTTTTTGTGAATTTATCATATTTTGCTATACAATCCATTTGGATTGGATTGGATTGGATTGGACTGGATAGAGTAGAGTAGAGTAGAGTAGAGTAGAGTAGAGTAGAGTAGAGTAGAGTAGAGTAGAATAGAATAGAATAGAATAGAATAGAATAGAATAGAATAGAATAGAATAGAATAGAATAATTTGGCCAAGTGTGATTAGACACATAAGGAATTTGCCTCTGGTGCAGAAGTTCTCAGAGCACATAAAAAGCAACAGAATAATGATACATAGTAATAATAATATGAATAAGAAGGGGGAGTAAGAAAGATAATAAGAAGGATTAATAATAATGCTACAGCCATTTGTCTCTGTAAACCACTTAGAGAAGACTATAAAGCATTATGAAGCAGTATATAAGTCTAAGTGCCATTGCTATTCGGAATGTGTCGTTTGGAGTGCTGAGCTCCATGATGTTCTTCATGATTATCATACAGCCCAGTGTCTTTCTCATGCTAATTTCTATGCCTTTTGTCCTTAAACATAACAACACCTCACCAATGATTTGCCTATTGTTATAATTTATATACCTGTATGTTCTAATATTTCTCAGAAAATGTTGAGTTAATCCAAGTTCAATGCTGATAAATGTGCAATTCTAGCAGCAACTAGAAAGAAGAAAAAAAATAGATTTTTCTTCTTTGCCACTGATGATTTGCTGTTCCCATTATATTGTTTTATTTATAGTTGATATAAATAAATGAAATGAAAACTTTTCTTTTAATTTTTAGCTCTACCTTGCATCACATTTCTATGAATTAGAAAAGTAAAATCCTATCCCAAGCAGATATCTGCATGGCTACAAAGGATGTTGTTCTTATATGCCATCACTTGCAAGGGCTGTATGTTCTCATCAGCTTTTTACCAGCCTGAAGTAGCTTCTACTGATGACAGAATCTGGTGCAATTGAAGAACATATATTATACTTAAAAAAAAGTAATATATGCATTTACATTATGAAAAATAATAATCATTATACAATCAGATCATTTTTTTTCATACTACGACTGACACAATATTTCTTAGGGGATGAACAAGGATCTTAGTTGCTATCAATTTATGTATAGCCACTGTGATAAAAGGAGGAGGAAGTCAATTTCCCTCTCCATTCTTTGAGAAGATCTGGCTTCATCAATATTCCTGCTGTGATCATACCAAAGTTTATAGGTCTTACGATCCTGATGCTGTGTTTGTTCTTTAAATGTGGAGCTGTTGAAAAGAAGACTGCAGAGGAAGGTTGCATCAGCAAGCTCCAAAATTCTCCCAAACATTAAGTAAATTCTGCTAGCCTTAAGTCTCCTAAAGCCTCTGTTTCCCTTCCTTCCTTCCTTCCTTCCTTCCTTCCTTCCTTCCTTCCTTCCATCCATCCATCTTTCCATCCTTCCCTCCTTCCCATTCCAGCACAAACACAGCAGGGTCTTGGGTCTCTACTACTTTACAAATTCCCCTTGCCCACTGCTTTCAAGAAAATCAGATTTTCAGTGAGGATTTTTCTTCTGTAACTGAGTGACAGATTTGACCTTTAAAGAAGGATGGAAAAAAAATATGTTTGCTTGTCTAGTTTACCAGCAGTAATGGCTGTTTTAAAATACTGACAAATGATATGAAACATGATATTGACTGTTCTATAATAATACATCATGGTGAGGCCCCCTTTTTTTTATTTTACTAACAGTGCATCGAATACACAAATGCAAATGTGTATGTGCTTTTTCTGCTGGCAATTCAGCACAAGGATGAGAAGGAAAGAGAAAAAATCAGAGAAGAAAACAATCTTTGAGGGACGTTTTTGTTGTAATAAAACGATAAACCAGATAATAATCCTTCCTTTTGCTAAGAAGCCTTCTTTCAAAAAATTCCAGACTCTGATCAGTATCAACTGTAATTTGTCTATTGTGTTCAGCCTATCCTTTCTTCAGTATCAAAGCGAGTGGAAACTTTGCACTAAGGCCATTCCACTGTGAATGCATGATAACAAAGAGTTTTATAGCATCTTAAAGATTAATTTAATATGGTGCAAATTCCTGTGAATGAGCATCCACTTCACCAAATGTGAAGCGCAGGCCACAAATATCTTTGCAATAGCAAAATTGTTGCTCTGCATATTGTTACAAGGCTTTTAATTTGCCGCAGTTCTCAAGCTGCACTTCAGATTATCATTCTGAAGATGAAAAACCAGACAGGTGTGCATGCATTGATATACATATTCATAGGTAACCATTGTCTGTGATGCCATTGTCTCTCATAGGTAATCACTATTATGAATGTGCAGTTCATCAAAAATGGTGTTTCCCTGTGATTTTTATCCATGTGTGTTGAGAATGCTTGAGGTTCTCATTGCTTAATGGGCCTTTCAATCTGCAGATGCGCTGGGTTGGGTTCAAAAATGTCTTCCTATAGCTAGGTAGTCACTCTTGCTTTCTTCTTCTCTTCAACCATTTTGCCTGTTTTCCAGCCTGTTTTGAAGAAAATCAGGGCATAGTTCCTTCTTCAAGCTACCGTCCGTGCTCTTATCTGACTAGGCGCCCTAACCTGATGTGTACCATTCAGATACATCCTGCTGCTAATATCTCTCAGTGCTGGGTTTATCCTGGATTTAGGAAGTCAATTGTGAGCAACCAGCTATTGCTATTTATTGGCAATACAAGGAAGCAAGGATACGGTAGCATACTCAAGTAGAATGCTATACATAGGACAAGGGTTCTTTCCTGCCCATCATTGTAAAGCATCCAACAAGACATTTTTTCCCTATTGCATGAGTGTTTTTCCTCACCACATGAAGCCCTTCATACAATGTTAAACATCTCAAAGTCTGTGAGATGCTTTTTACAATTTGGATCCCGGTCACCTGTCTTGCTGTTTATAAGATTCCTGTGAATAGCAGTTCCAGAATGGCCTTTTATTTTACTTCTCTTTCATTTTGCTCTTATAGTTGTTATTTATTTTTTATTTTATTTTTTTGGACTTGTTTGTATTACTTTTCCCTTTTGCTGATGAATTGGAATTTCATCCTGTGTGTGTCAAATTGCCATCTATGACAGACCTTGTCTTAGAAACTTTGTCATTGTCTAAAGCAGTGATCAGAAAAATAATGGTAAATGGAATGTGACAAAAGAGAACACAAATGTCTTCACAAAAGCTGTAAGTCTTGCTCTAACAAGCTCTTCAAATCCTGAAACATCAAACAGAAGCACATGCTAAGAAAAATGAGAGCTTCTTTGTGGTTTTTGTGCATTTGTGAAAGCTTGAAACAGCTTTGAGATGTCAGAGCTCTGAGCTGGTAGTTGGTTCAGGAAAAAAGATAGGTATAGATACACATTATTGCAGGTTAATTTAGTATCAGCTTCTCTTGTGTGTGTTCTCCAGACCTCTGTGAATTATTCTCTGAATTTCCCCACTTCCGGGCTTTTTCCATATGTAAAATTGTATGCCATTGGTCCTAATCAAATAATAAATCACGTCTGATATAAAAACTTGGCCTGAATTGACTTGTATATCTGAATCGAATCAGGTTGATTTTCTAAACACTCAAACAGAGTAGACTTTCTTTTTTAAAACCAGTTCAGATCTTTCCTTCTCTGAACCATGTAAATGTGATCCTTAACTTGCACTTGGTTTACAATGGTACCAGTTTGGCTGCTGTGAGATTTTGATGTGACGTGACATGATTCTTCAATATTATTTGGGTTTTATATTTTTGCTTTTTCTGGCTTGTAACAGAGTTCGGAAGGGAAGGGTTTTAACTGCTTGCTAATACATTTATTTTATTTTATTTTATTTTATTATTTTATTTTTTGTTTGTTTATTTATTTATTATACCACCCATCTAACTGTCAGGTAACTGTGGGCAGCTTACAACAAATACTTTTTAAAAAATAGTTCAATTATTCCTTAAAATTCTTTGAATTTGGCAAAATGGCTCTCCAGTTATTTAAATACTATAAATATTGGGAGAAACCATGCAGAAAAATTGTAAATAGCATTGCAAATAATACACAAATGCATATACACATACATATACACATAGGACCACAACTGAGCCCAAAATTTCTGTTCCTAAGCAAGACAGTTGTAAAGTCAGTTTTGTCTTTCTTGACACAGTTATTAAGTGAATCACTGCAATTGCTAAATTAGCAACATGGCTGTTAAGTCAATCTGGCTTCCCCATTGACTTAACTTGTCCGGAGGTTGAAAAAGGTTCACATAAACCTGGGACCCTGGAACCATCCCAAATATGAGCCAGTTGCCAAGCATTTGAAGTTTGATCATGTGACTACGGGGACACTGCAATGGTTATAAGTGTGAAAAATGGTCATAAGTCACTTTTCTCAGTGCTGTTGGAACTTTATATGGTCACTAAATGAATGGTTGTAAGTTGAGGACTACCTATACCAGAGAAAATTTACTGATAAGAATGTGTATAATGAGCAAACCTACATCCTTCCTTGACCGGAACTCCTTACGCACGGTCACTCATGCCCTCGTTACTTCCCGCCTGGACTATTGCAATGCTCTCTACATGGGGCTCCCCTTGAAGAGCACCAGGAGGCTCCAGCTAGTCCAGAATGCGGCTGCGCGGGTGATAGAGGGAGCACCGCATTGCTCCCACATAATACCTATCCTGCGCGGCCTGCACTGGCTGCCGGTAGCCTTCTGGGTGCAATTCAAGGTGTTGGTTACCACCTTTAAAGCGCTCCATGGCTTAGGATCGGGTTACCTACGAGATCGCCTTCTGCCACCGATAGTCTCCCAATGACCTGTGCGCTCCCACAGAGTGGGCCTCCTCAGGGTGCCGTCGACCACATAATGTCGGTTGGGGGCCCCCAGGGGGAGGGCCTTCTCTGTGGCAGCACCAGCCCTATGGAACGAGCTGCCTCTGGGGTTACGCCAACTCCCCGACCTCCGGGCCTTCAAACGTGAACTGAAGACTCTACTATTTCATCATGCGGGACTAGCCTAATAAATATTTTATTGTAATTTTAAATGGGTTTTAAATCGGTCTTTGACCGTTTTAGTTGATTTGGCCATTAAATATTTGGTTTTATTTTGTTTTTAAAATTGCTATTTATATTTGTATTTTAATATGGCTGTAAACCGCCCTGAGTCCTTCGGGAGAAGGGCGGTATAGAAATTAAATTATAAATAAATAAATACCAAAATAAATATATTAGGGGCAATGCAGATTTGATTCTTCAACCAGAAATGGAAATCTGCACATACTAAATTTAAGACTGGAGAAAGAGAAAAAAGGAAGGAACACAACCTGGCAGTTGCATCCTCTCCTCAATACGGTTATAAAAACACTTGAACTGTTGAGCTTTGATCCTGAGTTCCCAGGCTGCACTGTAATATGATCAAAAACCAGTTCAATGCAACAGCTGAAATCAAGCTGTTGTCTGATGGTGACTTGTTTTTGCATTTTTATTTTAAATCCACATCCCAAGGTAATTGTTGTTCTTGTTTAGCTCAGTAGCTTTGGAAGGAGCATTTGGCCTTAGTCTCTCCCACAGCTCAAGTTATTTCTTCAAGCCATTTTTTCTTTATATGGCTTGATGTCAAAAATGGTCTTCTGAAAATTCCTCTGGGATACAATTAAAACAACATTACGCCTCTACATTTGCCAGCATTCCAGAAATCCCAACATTTGCTTTATCTTTGGAAGAATTTTATGGCACCCTGTGTCAGGATGTTCTGTGCACTGATTTCCATTCAGTGGACATGAATGTTCATGCTATTTGACTATTTATTTATTTATTTATTTATTTATTTATTTGATTTTTATACCACCCTTCTCCCGAAGGACTCAGGGCGGTGTACAGGCAGATGTATTGCAGTCATTTCCATCTTAATGCTATCCAGGCATGTTGAAATAATTTCCCCATGAACCAGGGGTGAAATCCAGCAGGTTCTGACAGGTTCTGGAGAACCGGTAGCAGAAATTTTGCGTAGTTCGGAGAACTGGTAGCAGAAACTTTGAGTAGTTTGGAGAACCAGCAAATACCACCTCTGGCTGGCCCCAGAGTGGGTGAGAATGGGGATTTTTCAGAATCCTTTCCCTGCCATGCCCACCAAGCCACACTCACCAAGCCAGACTATGCCCACCAAGCCATGCCCACAGAAACGGTAGTAAAAAAAAATGGATTTCACTACTGCCATGAACCCTAGGCTACTGGTCACGCTGGTTAGAAGTGAAGAAAAGGCTGTGTTTGAGCAGTAGTTATTTACTGACCCATTGGAGGCAGGGGTAGGAGATTACTTTTTCTGGTCAGGCCTAGAAAAATGTGGGCATACAATCTCCATTGGCAAATACATATTGAGTCCTAGAGGGGACACTAAGAGCAGGAGGTCTAACATAGATTTATTTCATCTTTTCTGAATTTACCTGCAATCCAACCTCCAACTTCCAGTTAAAGATGGAATTCATTTAACTAGTGAATGGCCAAAGTTGGTTTTGTGAGGGTTTTTTGTGAGGGGGGAGGGGAGAGGAAGAGGGTCCAAAGATCAGAATAGTTAAATAGTTTCTTGCATTTTCATTAAGAAAGGTTGCATATTGTACAGGAACACATGCATTATTCTTCTATCTGTGCATTCATGTTATATACAATACACAGCACTGATAGACTAGGATAGGTCCCTAAGGAAAGCACATTTTACTTTAAAAAGAAAAAAAAATGTGTGATTAAATGAATAAATCAGTTATTACAAACATTGGGGCATTTCTTCCAGGTAAATATTTGGTGAAGATTAATTGTTCTACCACATTCATTCTATATTTTTAAGAATTTACACAAAATCCTCCTGAGGCTTCTCAAAAATATAACTTTGTATCACAAGCCAATAAGGTGGACATTCAGTACCTATAGCAAATAGAGAAAACTGTGGAAAATAGGAAGGCTGGCATTTTTCTGATGCTTTTTAGATTAATGGCAGATTTTAGTTAAGTTGTACTTTGTTCTCTTCTTATAGCAAGTCTCCTTTATGGTGGAAGCTTAGATCTGAAAGATTTATTTGCTTTTTTTTTTTAGTCTGGTCATCTGACGACAATAGGTTTGTGCTACAATGTTTAATGAAGTTTGAACACAGCAAAATAAATTTCATGGACAATTTATACAGGGCAAAAGAAATCAATGTTGGTTTCCAAGAAGTTAAAGTTAAAACTTGATTAACTTCAGAGTCAGGGACAAAGGCAGAGGCCAGTTTGACACATTAGACATAAGCTGTTTGGAACCTAGGAAGGCTTTTGATCAGCACAGCATAAAAGACATTTTGAACGTGACTGGGTTTGTGGCTATCCTAGCTTTTGTCACAGCGTTAGATCTCAACAGATATTTGACAAGATGTTTAGATCTCCAGATAAAACTAGGAAGCCTGATCCACATAAAAAAGAAAAATTACTGAACTAGAAGGAACTATTCTTTAATGTCCAAACTGAGACTCCCAAGCAATGAGGAAACTGATGTGGTGGGTGGGTGAAGGGTTGAAAATGCTGATGGTTAATGCCATAAATGGTCACAAAACTGCAGAACACTGATTAGCGAGATAGTATCGGATGTCTGGCAAAGATGTAAGAGAATAAACAGAGGCTGTTTAAACAACTTAAAGAATTTACAGACTATGTAAAGTCCAGCTATTCATTTCTAATAAATTATACAGACAGCCTACCTTCTTCCAGATCTCACATCAAGCTGTCCTCTGCCATGGAAGAAAGAACTGAGAAAAATCTCTTTTGCCTGAACTAAACTAATCAAGCCACAGAACTAAACTTTTCTCAGGTCTTAAGGTCAAAAGATAGTCAGGCTGCCAGGATGTCAAACCACTGCAGCAGGACTGTAGAATAGTGAACCATTTAAAACCATGGGTTGCATACAGTTGGCGCTCTATCACATTCTTAATTCAGGGACTGTCCCAGCAATGAAATCCGGCTGGATCTATCCGGCTTGCGCGAATCGGTAAGGCCATTACATCCTGTTTTTGACCCTCTGAGCATGCGCAGAAGGCTCTCTCTTGCACGCTCATATTTCCGAACCGGTAGCGAAGGTAAGTGCATTTCACTGCTGGACTGTCCCAATGTTTGGCTATCATTCCCCCTCTCCTTATACTATCTTGCTCTCCCATCCCTATTAAAGATAATGGTTAATTGGCAGAGGAAGAGAATCAACGCAAATGTATTCCTTCATTGTTCTTCCAATACATGGCCAAGCCACTAGGTTCAGATGAATTGAATATAAAAGATTATAAAGTCATCTGTATCTTTACCTGAAGTATTTCTCCCAAAAGGGAGCAGAAGAAGATCAAAACGTATGTAATTTAAAGTAAAAACCTTTTTATTTTTTAAAAATAATCCCATTAAATAATCTTCCTTTCTCAAACATTTTTTTTTATATTCCATCTATAAAATAAATTCCATGTTCTAGAAGTACAGTTTTGGACACTTCCTAAATTAATTATTTACCTCTTAAAATACTAGCAAAAATACAGCATTTCAAGGTGCCCCGTAAAGAAATCTTGTCTGCAAATAATGAACTTGTTTCTCAAAATCTGAACAACTGCTGGTGGACACTCTAACTAACTTCAGGGCTCAAAGAACAGGAAGAAGGATGTGTGATTCCCATTACCAGAGAAAACAAAGGAAAAGCTACACTCAAATTGAAACCAACATAAGCATTTAAAGCAAAGGAAAATGTAAACAAGTAGAGGCGGATCTAGGGCTTATGTATACAATGTGCCAAAGCCACCAATCAGGCGAGTATTTTGTTTGGAACAAGTTAGGCTGGATTTTACTGGTTCTCCTCAGGTGATAATCCCCTATTACACTCCTTCTCTGGCCAGATTTGGGCCTGAATGACTGCTAGGCCTATCTACTTAACTGAGGGTTTTATGTATTTAAATATCTACAGTACATTTCACATGTTTTAAGATACCATTTAAGGCTATATCCAACAAAAACATTAAGAAACAAAGTACAACTGAAGAGTGATCATTAGGCAGCATCTCTCCACCAGAATTATACCAGTGCCTCCTAAACCCATAAATCAATGTATCACATAGTGCTTCTTTGTCTAGATAATATGCAACATTAATTTATAATCCAGTTTGTTTCATTTTGGCTTGAAGCATTGTGTGAATGTGTAAACTCTGGCTTATTCAACAATGTACATTTAAGCAAACCTAGTATAGTAAAATGTGAGAATCCAGTTGATATTTGTCTTTTACTCCCTTTTACTTCTTTCACTTATCTTCTGTGTTGCATTGCTATGATTTAACTATATATAAACATACAGTAAACACTACACATAAACATATAAAAGCTAACAGAAACTAATACAGAATAAGGGAGAACCAAGATACAAACAGATAGAAAGAAAAGAAAAATACAAAAAGGAATATTAAAAAGAAATAGAAAAAAGTTTCCATTTTTCTCAGCAAATACAAGTATGATGCCAAAATTGTCTCTCACTCTTTGATTACAAAAAAATAATAATCTCACTTTATTCTATTATACATTTTTCCCTAATCATTAAAACCACAAATCATAAGAGCATTTTTCCTATTTCATGCAAAAGGTCTTTAAAGGGGTTTCCAGTCAGCCAATATCTAAATGAAGATATTGCATTTTCCTGTAATGAAAGCAGCTAATTTAGCCATCTTTGCAAATGCCCTCATCTTCACCAAGCTTTCTTCTAAACCTTTTCACTTTTGAGCATATAATAATCTCACTGTATGTGTCACATATAAAAACGATTTTTTAAACTGCCTATCTATTAGTCCCAAAAGAAAAGCCTCTGGTTTCAATTGTACTTTAGGGCCACAATGACATCAGCTACTGAGTCAGATCACATACCAGCTGAATCTCCTGGTGTATTCTTGGAGAACTATAATACCATTATCTGAGAGTTCCACCAGCATGTAACTTGTAGTAACAATGTACTTTCAAAGCAATAACAGCACCACTCCAAGCATTGTCTGACAAGGTTTGGGTTAATGCCAAAAAAACCTCTTGAGACCAGACTTATTTATCTAACACTAGAAAACAAGAAAAGATACTACAAATAACTCCTGGCATGCTGTCACTCAAGAAAAAGAAAGTCAAGAAAAACAACTGGACATGACTCATTCAAGCATTCATATCCAATGATTCAGCCTCATTCTGGCATATCACATCAAAGCCTCAAAGAAATGGTCCACGTGGACAACTCTGTTCGAAGTGGCTACTCATGCCAAACCAGGGATGAAATGCTCGGATCACCCAATCCGGAAGCAATCTTAGCTGGTGGTTTGGAGAACTGGTAGCAATCATGGTGCGAGGTTCCACCCACCCGCCCAGCTGTCATTACTTCCTGGTTTTAACCAGGAATTAATGTGTTTTGTACCTCTGCTCATGTACAGAAAGATTTTTCACATGCACAGAGGGTGTATACACGCATGTGATGTGCGTGCGTGCGAGCGAAGCAAACGCACGCACAGAGCGCGTCCACTTCTGAACCAGAAAGAAAGGTAAGTAGATTTCAGCCCTGTGTCACATTATAGAAAATCTGCCACTATGGGCACGAGTGACAGTTGCAGAGATCAAGAAACTTGTTACCCAGGTAAGATCCCAGGAAAACACCTACCCCTCCGAAGTCATTGAAAACAATTTGGGCTTCTGGGTCTCTCCACCCTGGCCCTGCTCTTTACCTGCATTAGCACCTATGCCTAAGTACACAAGGATTGGGGATTGTGATCATTGTCCCTATATATATATAAAAAGGAAAATGGAGGATCTTGCCAGTTATAGACCAACAGCCTCTTTAACACAATCGGCAAACTCTATGCAAGACAGTGGAAATTCCAAGAATGGCTGGGGGAATAAAACACATACTGTTCTGAGCAAGCTGGATTTAGGGAAAGACAATCCACCATTGACCAGTGCTTAGTGCTCCAAAATTTTACATATAAAAAAATAATACTCTGGCATGATGTCATGGTCTCCCCTCAGGTCTGCTTGATTGCCGATACAGGAAACTACTACTAGGTTCATTTCATCACTATTGCATAACTATCCAGAGCACACAGGATAATTTTACACTTCCCTGCTGCTTTCAGACACCAATGCTGCTATAACATACAGTGTTACCCGGTTCAGAGCATTTAAAATCCATCAGAAGATGACCTGTGCATTAACCAGCTTTAATGAACACCTTGTTAATCATTATAAAGTTCTCTATGTTATAACAGAGTTAGTTTGCCATATTCTTCTATCTTTATCTATTGTTCTTACCCCTCCTTTTAGATTCTTTAAGACTTTTTAAAGGTTTTTTTTAGATTTTTTTTCCATATTTTTTAGTTTTATTTGATTCTATTTTTTAATGCTTTTTTTTGTACCCCAGGCTTTTTATTCTAGTCGTCGACTGTAATAAAGGTTTGATTTGATAGACAATTTGCCTGGTGTCAAATACCAATGATGCATTATTTTATTAAAATATCTCTTTAAGATTAGAACCTAATGTAAATTTCAATCCTTTTGATCATATATCTTCTCATTTATCCATTTGTATATTGAAATTGAAATGTTCAGCCCATTTTAGCATACATTCTTTCATTAGTACTTCTTCATTCTCATATTTCAACAAACATTTATACATTTTAGCAGTAGCATATTCATCATTAGTAGTGTTCTCTTTCAAAATCAGTATATCATTGCCCACAATCATAAAATATTTTATCCACTTTAAATCTTTCTGAGAATTGATAACATATTGCTATATGTTATGTTCTGATAACATAAAAAGCCACTGAGAAGTACCAGTATATCCTTTTATTGTCAAATCTTCTCTTAATTTTATTTTACAATCCCCATCTAATACCTCATAAATTAGCTATCTATGTTTGTTTATCTTTTGTCTATAGAATGGTTTTTGTGCTAAGGCCACAAAGGTGCCTTCAGCCACAACCTAGATTTATATATTTTGCTATCATTATTAGCACAGTGTTCTCTTTTAAAACCAGTATTTCATTGCTCTATAAATGGTCCTTCTAACATAAAGATTTTTGAAGTTTACAGGGTATGACAAAATCTTATTTCAAATCTGGCGGCCCTAATCCTCCTCTTTGCTTTGCATTTTATCTCTGATGGCATCTTACGTTTGATTGTAGCTGATGGTAGGGATGATTTTCTTAGAATTTTCTTCTTCATCATCATAAACAGTCAGCCATTACATTAGACCATTTTATCTCACTAGACTTGAGAACTGATTGTACTAAACTGTAGATAAAGCATGTTTGCTATCAGATTGATTTTTATTATTGTGGAAATGGAACAAGGAAAAACTACATTACTAAGTACCATCTATGTTATTGTGCATTTTGTGAAGTGTGATGAAGTATTTTTGTTTCTCCTCCTCAGCTCTTCTCATCCTCCTGCCCTTCTATCTTGAGTTGTGAAAATTCTCCCTTTCATGTGACTCCTTATCAGCCGTCAGATGTAGATCTGTTCTGAAAAATACTTTCAAATTGTCCAAACTTTACATTAAAGGTCACCTTATCATTATATCCCTGTTTTGGCTTATTTAGCTATAATGAAAAACTGTTTTGACACATGAAAGATGTTCTCATTATGCAAAAAGCTATCTGGCCTGGCCTAATAATTTGAAAGACATCCAAGAAGTTTACCTCAAGAATAACAGAACCTCCCTTTTATTAACTCACTGATTGTTTTTGCAGACCTCTCGGTTTGGTACTAACATCCATCATGTTTTTTTTTCCTAAACAGTTCTTGTTACAAATGTGGTGCACCTCATTTCTTTCTTCTTTATTTTTTATATTATATGAATGCCCGAGACCTTTAATTCAAAACTTATCATAGATGGATATTTGCAATAAATTATGTATTAAGATAAATACATTTTAAAAATGTATCAGTTCTAGAAGGGTAACCATATTAGTCTCTTTTAAAATCAGTATTTCATTGCTCTATAAATGGTCCTTCTAACATAAAGATTTTTGAAGTTTACAGGGTATGACAAAATCTTATTTCAAATATGGTGGCCCTAATCCTCCTCTTTCCTTTGCATTTTATCTCTGATGGCATCTTACGTTTGATTGTAGCTGATGGTAGGGATGATTTTCTTAGAATTTTCTTCTTCATCATCATAAACAGTCAGCCATTACACTAGACCATTTTATCTCACTAGACTTGAGAACTGATTGTACTAAACTGTAGATAAAGCATGTTTGCTATCAGATTGATTTTTATTATTGTGGAAATGGAACAAGGAAAAACTACATTACTAAGTACCATCTATGTTATTGTGCATTTTGTGAAGTGTGATGAAGTATTTTTGTTTCTCCTCCTCAGCTCTTCTCATCCTCCTGCCCTTCTATCTTGAGTTGTGAAAATTCTCCCTTTCATGTGACTCCTTATCAGCCGTCAGATGTAGATCTGTTCTGAAAAATACTTTCAAATTGTCCAAACTTTACATTAAAGGTCACCTTATCATTATATCCCTGTTTTGGCTTATTTAGCTATAATGAAAAACTGTTTTGACACATGAAAGATGTTCTCATTATGCAAAAAGCTATCTGGCCTGGCCTAATAATTTGAAAGACATCCAAGAAGTTTACCTCAAGAATAACAGAACCTCCCTTTTATTAACTCACTGATTGTTTTTGCAGACCTCTCGGTTTGGTACTAACATCCATCATGTTTTTTTTTTCCTAAACAGTTCTTGTTACAAATGTGGTGCACCTCATTTCTTTCTTCTTTATTTTTTATATTATATGAATGCCCGAGACCTTTAATTCAAAACTTATCATAGATGGATATTTGCAATAAATTATGTATTAAGATAAATACATTTTAAAAATGTATCAGTTCTAGAAGGGTAACCATATTAGTCTCTTTTAGCAAAACTGACAATGTGTTGATATATCTGATCTCTAGCCCTCTGCTGGGTCCTGTGCTCAAAAGAAAAATGAATTATATTTTTATTTTTTGCGCATTATTTTAACTTACATGCATAACCTCAAGGAGGATTAAACTGTGGACCAATATAATAAAGGCATACATACATTCAAATCAGGGGTGGGTTCTAATTTTTTTTACTACCAGTTCTGTGGGTGTGGCTTATTTTGTGGGCATGGATTGGCAGTCATGTGACACTGGGCATGGTTTGGTGGTCATGTGACTGGGTGAGAGTAGCTTGGCCATCATGTGACTGGGTGGGCGTGGCCAATAACAATAAATAATAAAAATAATAAACAAAGTATACAAAACAATAAGAGGTACCAAAAACCAAGTTTCACACTTTACACACACACAACACAACACAACACAACACAACTGACTCACACACAATGTAAAAGCAACTGCACTTCACCCAAAAGGGCCCCTGCAACAAGCAGGAACCTCACAAAGCCACAAAAAGTTCAAAAACCAAGTTTCACACTTTACACACACACAACACAACTGACTCACACACAACGTAAAAGCAACTGCACTTCACCCAAAAGGGCCCCTGCAACAAGCAGAAACCTCACAAAGCCACAAAAAGCTCAAAAAACAACTTTCACACTTTACACACACACAACACAACACAATGCAACACAACACAACTGACTCACACACAACGTAAAAGCAACTGCACTTCACCCAAAAAGGGCCCCTGCAACAAGCAGGAACCTCACAAAGCCACAAAAAGCTCAAAAACCAAGTTTCACACTTTACACACACACACACACACACACACACACACACACACACCACAACACAACAGACTCACACACACAAAATGCCACAAACTTTTTTGTGAGATTCTGTGTGTTTGTGTAGTTAGAGTGAAACACTACAGAAACACACCAAATCTCAGAAAGCTGCACAAATATTTTGTTATTTTATTTAAATTTTTTAGATCCAACCTTATAACTTTAAAGTTTGTGGACTTCAATTCCCAGAGTTCCTCAGCCAGCAAAGCATTTGGCTGAGCAATGGATTCCAGGCAGATTTGCGGACTTCAACTCCCAGAGTTCCTGGGGAACTCCAATCAATTACATTAGCTGCAACTGATTCTGCCTTCCAGACAATGTAACTGATTGGAGACCCGGAAGGAAAGCGAGCCCGAAAGGAACTTGCTTAATTAAGTAAGTGAGGAGGGGGGATTGGGTGGCCAGAGAAAAAAAGTTTTTAAAATGTTCCTTTGAGGATCCCTACTCAGCCACACAATCATCAGAGGGGTTTTTTTTCTTTTAAAAGCCCCTTTTTGGCTGAAGAAAAGAGGCTTTTAAAAGTAAAAAAAAAAAAATCTCTGATGATCCGAGAACCGGTTTGGGGGTGTGGCCAGCCAGCCATTACCACTGGTTCTCCGAATGCCAATGTTTTACTACCGGCTCTACAGAACCGGAGCGAATCGGGGGCAACCCACCACTGATTCAAATCCTCCCACTTCCTCCTCCCTCTCTCTTTCTCTCCGTGTGTCTCTGTCTCTCGGTCACTCTCTCTCTCTTTTGCATAGTTTTGGAAAAAAGGAGAAATAGAACTGGAGTCTCCCTTTCCATCTCTTAGTGAAGCAGTGTTTTCATGTTTTATGCATCTTATGCTGCCTTATCAATTTGACCATCTTATTTGCTTTTCTGGTTATTTATGCAACGTTTTATTCAGGTTTCTGACATTAGTTACTTTCTTCCACCGCCTTTTGTCTCCAGTCCACATAGAAGGCTGATGCTATCTCAGTTAGAAATTGAATCGTCTGGGAGATTTTATTTCTGCTTCTAATCTTCTCCTTGCAGCTCTGTGGATGGCGGCATTTGGCAAACATCAATTCTTCTTGTTTTCTCTTGTGTCTGAATGAAAGTAATTATGTTTACAACAAATTAAGCATCATATTTTTTTTCATCCCTTTTGGTGTTCAGTAGAGCTTGATTCATCTCATCTTCAGCGGGCACTTAGGCTGTTCCTCGCTTTAGTTCTGAAAAGCAAGCTAAACATTAGCTTGTGGGAAGGATGTACTCTGGTATAGACCCAGTTATGAGCAATTTGTGGGCACAACTTGGAAAGACTTGATTGTTCAGAAGACTGACTCATTTGGAATAGCTGGTAGATGTGCCAACATCTCTCAGACATCAACATATGGGAGATTATGGATTCAATTCCTGGTACATCTCACTGAAAGAGGACTTCAAGTAGCAGGGAGAGGAAAAGTCTTTGCAAAACAGAACTGTTTATTTATTCCAAATATTTTAATCTTTCTGTTTAAAGATGTAGATCTTCATTTTCAAGTAAATTTCTAAAACAATCTTTTTTTTCAGTCTTAAATGATAATATAATTGAATGGTTATATTTTATCCCATCTTTCCATATCCCTTCCTTCCTCTGCTTTCTATCTTTCTCTATTTCCATATCTCTTTTTATGCCGTTCACCTCATACATTCAAAAGTATACTCTTTAAATGATGCTGTATATACATTTTATGTTTACATACATAAAAGAGATACTCTTGATGTTCTATATACATTCTTTTGAAGTTACATTATCTTAGTCATATTAATCATGATAAATACATTTTAGTTCAGGAATCAGAGACATAACATTTCTCACACATCAATGTCTGAGGACTACTGGTAGCAGATCTGTTGGATCTTATATCTAAATTTTGGACTGGCAACTCTGGGGTAGAGGAAGTTGCATCCATGAGAACTTCTTGAATTCTTCTGTTTATAATAACAGTATTTAAACATTGCAAGTTTAAGCTGGGCAGACTTCATCTCTCAGAATCTCCCCAGACAGCATGCTGGCAGTTGAAGGTTGCCCAGCTTAAACTTGCTGGTTTAGACCAGAGGTGGTATTCAGCAGGTTCTGACCAGTTCTGGAGAACCGGTAGCAGAAATTTTGGGTAGTTCAGTACCCAAACCAGTAAATACCACCTCTGATTGGCCCTGCCCCCATCTATTCTCTGCCTTCTGAGTCCCAGCTGATTGGGATGAAATGGGGAGTTTACAGTAACCTTCCTCTGGAGTGGGGTGGGAATGGAGATTTTATAGAATCCTTCCCCTGCCACATCCACCAAGCCATGTCATGCCCACCATGCCATGCCATGCCCACAGAACCGGTAGTGAAAAATTTTGAATCCCACCATTGGTTTAGACTAAGTTATTGTTAAGGTCTCACGACGAAAGGTCTTCGGACCTTTCGTCGTGAGCTTAAAACATATTTATTCATTCAAGCAGGACTGGCATAAATAGTTGATTTTAAATTGGGGTTTTAATAATATTTTAAATTTTTAAATGTTTTAATTATTGGCCGTATAGTAATAGTTCATTTTAAATTCTTTTAATTGTATATATTCTGTGTTTTTATTTTGGCTGTACACCGCCCTGAGTCCTTCGGGAGAAGGGCGGTATAGAAATTTAATAAAATAAATAAATAAAAATAAATAAATAAATAACTATAAATCTAACACCGTTAATCAGCTATATTGTGTGTGGGGGGAATCTTAAATTTGTTCAACAATTTATTATCTATCATTCTTCAAAATTATTTTCATTTTTCAGGTATGTCAAGTGTTCTTAGGCGAGTCATAGGCATCCTACAAATTATTAATTCAACTGACAGGAGGGTGGAATTAGAAGAAGAAAGAAAGAAAATAAAAATAAAAAAGGGAATCTGAAGGTTTTATTTAGGAGGACAGAATTATTTTCAATAGGAAAAATCTGCCTTTCTCTAATTTATATCGCTCTAAATTCATATCATTTTATACATATGACTGATCAATATCCATTTTTTTTAGTATAGTGGAAGAAGTCTCTGAGTATTGGTTCTTGAATTCTACTATGATCATCAGTCCCATGGTCAATGCCAACTATTAAATTTAATTTCATACAGATGCTGGTTTCTCCCCTGTAAACCTTCCAAAAATGTTATTTGTGCCAGGAGAAAAATGCCTTTTTTCTGCTTCAGTGGTGTTTCCAGATGTTCTTCACATTCACACATATGGACATTGTTTTTGTTTTTCATTAAATATGTTGCTAAAGGATGTACATCCCTCAAAGCCAAAAACCAAGTACTTAGAAATGATGATATGTTTGAAATAGCTCTCAAACTGTAGATTAAAGTTATTTAAATGAGCTACATAAAATAAACCTTTAAGATCATACCAAATTCAAGGCTACATTACAAGGCTGTTATTACCTGTTCTAAATTTCAGAATATACTTTCAGAAACTGAAATGAAGAAAAGGTAGCTCTTGCAAAGCTATCTATCAAAACATGAAGAATATGTATATCATTTTTCTAAAAATATATACTTGAATACCATTTATACCAATTTATACCAACTGTATAAATGTTTTTCAGATCCATCTGGAGGAATGATTTCAGGACATGGGAGGGTATATAACTTGTTTTCCCTGTTGATTGGAGGACTCTGTCAGAACATCTTAGCAAGAGACTTGTAATCATTACATTCTTGACATTAAGAATGCATCTTTTTGCAGAAGAATGCTGGACAGATATTCAGAAATGCACCCAACAGAAGATTCCCAAATGCAGCAAGACTGATTTAGTTTACTATCAAATAGGTGAAGAAGTGGTACATATTGCTTTCTTAAGAGCTCACCTCCATAAGATTCATTTTACATTTGTTTGCACAAAAGCATAATAGATTAATAAAAAAAATTTGAATTTTCAATTTGCCTTACAGCTGCAATTATATCAGCAGGAGATTGGCTCCCATCCCTTTATAACTGAATCCTCCTGGATTTTTCATTCTTAACAAATTTTCACTAGGCTGAAGTCAGAACATTGGCTATTATGTGGCCTTGAGAAAACTGATTTGTGGACTGTGTTCATATGTATGTTTCTCTACCTTTATAGAGATAATGTCTTTTCACTTGATGATCATATCATGCATATATGATATGGGTAAGGCTGAGCAATGTTTTGCTGGCCAGAGACCATGTTTAATTGTGAAGGAAAGGGAAGAGGAACAAGGACCAGTGGTGGGATTCAGCCAGTTCGCACCACTTCAGGAGAACCGGTTGTTAACTTTTTGAGCAGTTTGGTGAACTGGTTGTTGGAAAAAATCATCAGGGCAGAGAACTGGTTGTTAAATTACTTGAATCCCACCACTGACCAGGATTCTTGTTGGCAGATGGAAGGCATCGAAGTTTAATAATAAATAAATAAAAATACAGTGTCAAGGAACTGTTGCAAAAAGAGACGGGGCTGTATTTTTTTTTTCCCCTAGGAATTTCAGGGAGATTTTGATTTTCTTTTTAAATTAAATTTCATTCAAACCTTCTACTACATACAGTATTTGTGTACTTCCTGATTAAGACTAAAACAGTTTTTAGCAATTGTAGCTAGAGAAATGCAAGAGCCACAAACACAGGTGGGTAGATCCTGGGCTTAATGCAGCTGTATGGTTTCATGTTGCTAAGTTATGGACTATGATAATGTTCATACCATTATATCAAAATACTCTATAATTTGTATACACCCATACACAGGTGCACACATTACAAAAGAGTCAAGCCAATCATGCTAGCAAACCCTAACAAGTTAGTTAAAGAGAAACTATGCCTATATGCAGATGTTATATATTGCAGTTACAGAAATAATCTTTATTGTCATCATTTCAGAAGTTCTGAAAATTGGAGCTGTATTCAGGTATTATGGATGACCACAAAATAATAAGGAACATGTTGATGCTTTCACAGGTACAGCTTGTACTCTAAGATTGCACAAGGTAGATAGTCATACCTAGTGGTGGGATTCAGATAATTTAGCAACCGGTTCTCTGCCCTAATGATTTCTTCCAACAACCAGTTTGCCAAACTGCTCAGAAAGTTAACAACCAGTTCTCCCGAAGTGGTGCGAACTGGCTGAATCCCACCACTGGTCATACCATGTATGTAGCCTTGTTTCTTGTTCCTCAAGTCATAGTATAACTTTTGGGAAGCAGGTATGTTTAAGAGTTTTTTTGTATAGTTTTCCTGATGCCTTCAAAGGAATTTTGACCCCTGCTCACTGATTGGACAAATCCTTGCAATTTTCTTGGCAAGGTTTTCTGAAGCAGTTTGCTCTTGGCTTTTTTCATAGGACTGAGAGAGAGGACTGATATGTAATGCTTAAAGTAAGTAGGTAGCATTTACATAACACTTCAGTAGCATTTAATTTTGCTGACTAAAGTTACACATTTTACTCTGCTCAGGAAATCTGTCCAGTCTATTCAACCTGGGAAATTCTAGATTGGTGCTGATAACTTCGGAAAGCCTATATACAGTACATTAGGCTAGGGTTAGTGGTAATCTGACATTTTTGAAATTTAGTTGGCATCTGCAAGAAATAGTAATTCAGCTGCCATAACCATCGATCGTGTTTTCATTTTCTACTTTTTACATCTTTCTCCATGCAATCAAGAAAAGGACACTTTTTGCCAGAAGTCCTAATTACTTGTTCTGGAAATTTGAAAATCAAATTAAAAAAATCTTGTACTTGAGTAAGCCATCCCTACTGTATTGCACTATATATTAGTATTAACGAATATCCATATGCAGATTTTGTATTTAAAATCCCTTGTGTGTCCAATCAGACTTGGCCAATAAAGAATTCTATTCTATTCTATTCTATTGATGGAAATTAATAATTCTTAGGTTGCACATTATTTTGGAATAAAAGAAAAGGTGCTTTGGAGCATGGGTAGGTGAGTTGTTGGTTGATGACCTTCTTTAGAATAGGCAATGAGAGAGGAGGTCAAGCACAGGGACATAGAGAAAGAACAAGGGAGGGATCCCAAATGCCAATGGAAAAAAAAATATTGCAGCCTGATGTAGTTCAGCGATGTAATCCTTTCTCAAGAGCCTGATACAGGCAAGAGTATTGCTATAATAAGCAAAGTAAACATTGTTGACATCTGAATTAGGATGTCAACCCTGAAGCTGACCTGACTGAAGCCATTTTGACCACTTCAGTGTTGCCACACTGGAACTGAGGAATAGGGAGGGGGGAATTGAGATAGAGGGTATAAATATAGTCAAAGCAACATATTTTCTCTTGGAAACAAGGGCATTCTCACATCTGGTCAGAAGAAGGCAGAGTGCTGCCAACCCATTCTGTGATTGGACCATGTGGCTAATTGTTTTGAGAAAGTGGGAAAACTTTTACTCTTAATTAGGTGAAAACCATGGGAGACCTTAGAGTCAGTTTTCACCAGATATAGGGCAATATGATAATTCCAAATAAAAGTATTCTGTGAGGAATCTACATGCCTCGGAGTCTTGCTTGCTATGGATTTATTACTTGGAACCCTGACATTGGACTGTGCATATATCCTCTACTCTGGCTCTCTTCTAACCATCCATTGGGCCTTGGAGTGAAAGCTGCCCAGGAAGCCACTATTCCAACAACTTATGTAGTCCTGTCCTTGCATTACTAATTCAGCCTAACAATGATCTAAAGCCACTCCAACATTTCACACAAACTCTCAAGATTGTCACCAGAGATATTGGAGATATCATTCAAAAGACAACTTCTCCAAGTTCTTCGATCGCTACAGCTAACTTGATTTGGTTCCGACCAACTGCAATATAGGTAGTATCATCTACCTGAAGATATGAGCAGCTCAACTAAATTAACCCAGAGTGTCAGACATCACTCTGTTTTCTATGCTCTGTTTCCTATGCCACTCTTCCCCCATTGAACCAATTCTGAGGTTCTGATCACACACTGCCTTGATGAACCACCACAGCTCAAATTCCTTTCTTTGCTCCCCCCCGCCTTCTCCAAACCATCATTTTCCAACCAAGAGACTGCCAGCCCCATTAGACAAATCTCAAACTGGGGCAAAATTTACTGGCTTCAACAAACATCATCTGAAAATGATGAAAACCCTCTTTCAAAGCTACCACTTGTCTAGACCCTTTTATCAACTTTCTAATCCAACCTTAGCTCTCAAACCCCCATGAAAGTAGCCTTCATCCAGTACCATCTGAGGTTCATTAAACCATTCAGCCTGTCTCCAGAAAGCAAACGCACCAACAGAAAAGGGGATGGGGGGGGAGTAATGAAGTATCCAAGAAGCAGTGGCATTTTACCCACCAAGAAACAGGAGCAACAACAAAAAACTATAAATAAAGAACTGGCTATAATATAAGTTTAAAGTGAACAGTCCAATATCGTCCTTAGCCTGTAATTCCAAAATGGAGACATATAAAGGAAATATGATTAAGCAATAAAGGGAATCGTCTTCCTGTTAGAAATGCAAAGTGAAATAGAGTGCTAAACAGAGAGTAAGAGACAGCAATTAATTATGTTAACTCTCCTTCTTTATCTGTCCCAATTCACAGTGATGGAAAAACTGCAACACTTAACCCGCTATATTATATTAACTCATAATGTTCTGGGATGCTGCTTAAAACTGCCATAATTCCATCTCTTCTCTGATGGGAAACATTTCTATACAAGCCTCACATGATTATGGATATAGTAGTAAAACTATGGGGATTAAATGCCAAACAATTTGCATGAGCCAGGTGTTGGCACTTGCTTCCAGATGGCAATTTTCTTGGAGAGACAAACTATTTGGCAACTGAATATATGTTTATGGTTTGATACTTGCTGGAATCCCAGTGTGCTTGTTATGTACCATTCTTATACAGCTAAAGACAGAGAATATTTGGAAAAACAGCAGCTTTATGAATGGCTGATATGATTCCGGAAACCAAAAATACTCAGCCACTGAATTGTTAGGCAAATATAGAATAGAATAGAATAGAATAGAATTTTATTGGCCAAGTGTGATTGGACACACAAAGAATTTGTTTTGGTGCATATGCTCTCAGTATACATAAAAGAAAAGATACGTTCATCAAGGTACAACATTTGCAACACAATTGATGGTCAATATATCAATATAAATCATAAGGATTGCCAGCAACAAGTTATAGTCATACAGTCATAAGTGGAAAGAGATTGGTGATGGGAACTATGAGACGATTAATAGTAGTGCAGATTCAGTAAACAGTCTGACAGTGTTGATGGAATTATTTGTTTAGCAGAGTGATGGCCTTTGGGAAAAAACTGTTCTTGTGTCTAGTTGTTCTGGTGTGCAGTGCTCTATAGTGTCATTTTGAGGGTAGGAGTTGAAACAGTTTATGTCCAGGATGCGAGGGATCTGTAAATATTTTCACGGCCTCTTCTTGATTCGTGCATTATACAGGTCCTCAATGGAAGGCAGGTTGGTAGCAATTATTTTTTCTGCAGTTCTAATTATCCTCCGAAGTCTGTGTTTTTCTTGTTGGGTTGCAGAACCGAACCAGACAGTTATAGAGGTGCAAATGACAGACTCAATAATTCCTCTGTAGAACTGAATCAGCAGCTCCTTGGGCAGTTTGAGCTTACTGAGTTGGCGCAGAAAGAACATTCTTTGTTGTCCTTTTTTAATGATATATATACCAAGCATCTATTTGATGCTGGTAAAATAGACTGATTTAAGTAGACTTTAAGCCTTTTAAAGTGGTGTCCTTGGTGCTCTCTGA
Source organism: Ahaetulla prasina (assembly GCF_028640845.1). Lineage (NCBI taxonomy): Eukaryota > Metazoa > Chordata > Lepidosauria > Squamata > Colubridae > Ahaetulla > Ahaetulla prasina. Next base: position 127,401,097 of record NC_080539.1, read on the forward strand.
GCTTAGTTGTTTGCTTGCAGACTTTTCATTACTCAACTAATTGAACTGATGATGTCACCTAGTTGGGTAATGGAATATCTCCAAGCAAACAAACTCAAAGATCATCCACAGTCCAAGCCTGAACTACAGATATTGGAACCAGTTAAAGTAGATGGTATTAAATTTGATTGGATGTCTATTAGTTAATTAGAATCAAATCCACCACCCTAGTGAAACAACAGCACTTTGCTCTCTTTAAGTTTACTTATCCCAATTTTACAGACCTGGTTTATTAAGGTTTAAGAAGACTCAAGCTTTGAGATGACTCAAGCTTTTTTCATATGAAGGTAATTCTGGAGAAATTAGTCTGAATGTCCTTGTCATGTTCCTTGAGTCCCATCTTGCAACAGCATCAGGTTCCACCAAGGCCACTAGAGAAATCTCAATAACAAAATATCCAGTTTGTTCGTTGGGTCTAGACTTTAAGATAAGCATAAGTAAATAATCTGTGCAATTATTATTTAGAATGAACCTTAGAACTATAGGAGCAAATGTCAGTATTTGAGAGTGAAAGATATCATTCTTAAATTGATAAATTGATTTCATGTTCAGTAACTTAAGCAAGTACTTATATAGGAGCTTAAGAACCTAAAACAGTATGATTTTTAAAAAAAATAAAACCATTTCATTGTGTGCACTACTGGAGTCTCAGAAGGAACATTTTCGAGAAAAGGATTTAAAAGAGGGAACTGAAATGGCACAGCTAAGGGGGGGAAAATGGTAGTCAAGATGTTATTAGAAAAAGTACCCAATTTAACTGGAATTAATTTATATGGTCAATATTCTTTATTTTAGAAAACACTGTCAGAAACATGAAATCATATATTACAGAAGAGGGAACAGTTTTCTAACTATATTTTTCCACTAGTGAACTTACCTATCAGTCTTTGCCTTCTCTGATCCATTCTATTCCCCTTATAACCTCTTCAAGTGTTCTTTCTATCTCTCTTGGCTGAGTAGGCTTTTCAACCAACACTTACCAGAAGTCATTCACTCTTGAATCTCACTCTTTGAATTTAATTGTTTCTTCTCTTTCAGTCATGTAACCAGATAGGTAACAGCCCATTATTTTTTTTTATTTTTTATTTACATTTATATCCCGCCCTTCTCCGAAGACTCAGGGCGGCTTACAGTGTATAAGGCAATATATTTACAAAGTCAACTTATTGCCCCCCCAACAATCTGGGTCCTCATTTTACCTACCTTATAAAGGATGGAAGGCTGAGTCAACCTTGGGCCGGGCTTGAACCTGCAGTAATTGCAGGCTGCTGTGTTTTAATAACAGGCTTCTTACAGCCTGCGGCCCCTATGTTGCAGAGATCAGTATATGGGTAAATTAGGGTACCACAGATGATCCATCCATTTCACAATTTCATATAAAGTTTACTAACTTTTCTTTTTTAAGCTACTGTACTGCCAATAAATCATTCCTACTGTATATAGCAATCACCCTATGTTTTTTGTGGATTGTTAAAATAATAAATAATATATAAAATTTGCTCAACAATGAAAATAAAGGGTTCAAGTGCCCTATACTAGGAAAAATAGCATACAGAATTTATATGGAAATGCATATGAATTTAAGGTGCATTTTTTATTTTAAATATCTCAGTGTGATGATGTGGAGATGGAGAAATTATACTTAAGACAGAAAAAAATCTGAGAAACTAAAAATAAAATAAAAATGCCCTTTTATCCATCCCTACTACAAGCAGAGAGGAAAACAACTTTAAGAGATCTATTTGAAAAGGGCAAAGCTGATGTTACTTACCAAAGTTCACAATTTTATCCTATATTTTGTTGTAGCCCTTGCTCATATTAACTTGGCCACAGTTAAGTAGCTAACATTTCTGTTATCATGAGAACAGATCTGTCAGATTCCCTCTTAATTTCTTAGACAAGCTTAAGTATTGGCAGTAGACATACTGAATCCAATATTTTATCTGTCTAAATTTTTCCTACAATGTGAATTCTCAACTTTGTCATGTTTACAGTAATTAATGGCTTAAATTAAAGTTCTTAGAGTCCATTGTCAAAGAGTAAGCAAAACTGTTTCTCTATGTCATTTTAATCCTGATTAAGATTTAAATCATCCTTTAATTCAGCTTTGGTTAAGTTCAATATAAGTTTCATGATACGAAAGTATAAATAAATAAGCTATCTATCTTATTAGAGTAAATAATATGAGTTTTACATTCTGAATATAAATATATACACATACACACATACAATGTGATAAGAAGTTTCATTTAGAATAGCCAAACTGTTCTTTTTAAAAAAACCTGATGAGTAAACATAACAAACTAACTAATAAAAAAGGAAGAGGAAGAGAAAAGGCATTGAAATATTTAAATATTAAAAAAGCCTAAAAAGTAACTCCAAAGAGAAAAAAGATAAATCAAAAACAAAAAAGGAAATTGAAAACTAATATGACATCTGAATGAAAAATAGTGAAGATGCAATAAAATAAATACTGCCAGACTAAAGTAGTCTATCGCACATTTAAATAAATAAATAAATAAATAAATAAATAAATAAATAAATAAAAAAAAAAAATATAAAAAGAATATTTTTGTTGACAATGGTGACTGCTTTCCATAAACAAAATTGAATTTTAATAACATTTCTTTATGGATAACCAACTTTATTATGGAACTTCATTATTTTGCCATAATACAGTAGAGATAAATTATCTCTGAGGGAAAAATATCTATATATTCTTCATAATATAGTGAAAATATGTCAGCATCGTTGTCATTTAGCAGTTACTGCTGTGTTTTTTTAAAGATCCAACTTGTCTATCTCCATATGAAACCATAGTCCTAGGCTTACAAAGTGCATTTTCAATTTTATTCTGTTGACTGACCCTTTAGACATTTCAAGCTCTTTGTGAAACACTAAATAATCCTAAAACTTTTTTAGATGTAATTTCAAATAGCTTAGGAGATGTCACTAAAGTGATCACGGTAGCTCATGATTTTAGGTCTACCTAAACAGATGATAACAGAAGCAACTTCATTTTTTGGGCATTATTTTCCATCGTCATGATCATCTCCATCATCATGAGAGTAATGGGGACAAAATATGCAAAATAAATAAATAAATAAATAAGCTATCTATCTTATTAGAGTAAATAATATGAGTTTTACATTCTGAATATAAATATATACACATACACACATACAATGTGATAAGAAGTTTCATTTAGAATAGCCAAACTGTTCTTTTTAAAAAAACCTGATGAGTAAACATAACAAACTAACTAATAAAAAAGGAAGAGGAAGAGAAAAGGCATTGAAATATTTAAATATTAAAAAAGCCTAAAAAGTAACTCCAAAGAGAAAAAAGATAAATCAAAAACAAAAAAAGGAAATTGAAAACTACTATGACATCTGAATGAAAAATAGTGAAGATGCAATAAAATAAATACTGCCAGACTAAAGTAGTCTATCGCACATTAAAATAAATAAATAAATAAATAAATAAATAAATAAATAAATAAATAAATAAATAAAATATAAAAAGAATATTTTTGTTGACAATGGTGACTGCTTTCCATAAACAAAGTTGAATTTTAATAACATTTCTTTATGGATAACCAACTTTATTATGGAACTTCATTATTTTGCCATAATACAGTAGAGATAAATTATCTCTGAAGGAAAAATATCTATGGATTCTTCATAATATAGTGAAAATATGTCAGCATCGTTGTCATTTAGCAGTTACTGCTGTGTTTTTTTAAAGATCCAACTTGTCTATCTCCATATGAAACCATAGTCCTAGGCTTACAAAGTGCATTTTCAATTTTATTCTGTTGACTGACCCTTTAGACATTTCAAGCTCTTTGTGAAACACTAAATAATCCTAAAACTGTTTTAGATGTAATTTCAAATAGCTTAGGAGATGTCACTAAAGTGATCACAGTAGCTCATGATTTTAGGTCTACCTAAACAGATGATAACAGAAGCAACTTCTTGGGCATTATTTTCCATCGTCATGATCATCTCCATCATCATGAGAGTAATGGGGACAAAATATGCAAAGCTCTCCGATTTCGACTCCAAGGTATTCCCTTGAACATAAGCTACAAGGTTAGCATACAGGAAACAGAAATTCTAGATAAATCAAATAATCACTGATCCTACATATGTTAGATCAGATTTTTTTCCCTTACTTCCGCTCATTCTAAGCATGTCTTTTGATTATGTACACATGATAACCTTTTATGTATAAGCACAATATGCAAAATAAAATATGCAAAATTAAAGCCAGACATACATTGTATACCTCGTTTATTTCAAGTAATGTAGAACACATGTCTGGTGCCTTGTCACTATCTTATCTTACCATTAGGGGTTCAGCCCTGATCAACCCAAGTCAAAATGCCCTTCACTCTGCTTAGCATCTAGCTCCTTTTGACAGGAACATCAAAGTCTAAAGAGATGGGTGGAACATAAACAATCAAACCTCCAAAGCTTCAGTCGACATTTGCTTGTTTTGCTTGCTAATGAAACTTAACGCTTACAGGTGCAACCCTGCCCCCTACACACACACACACGTACATATCAGGCAGCTTACAAGAGCTGGAAAGTTTAGAAGCTGTAAAAGAGAACAGAAATTTCTGATTATGAACTTTGAATTATTTCTACAGAAAATGCAAGAGCCTTTCCCCTTCCCAGTTTTGATTATAAATTGATTTTACAGTTAACTTCCTTGGGTGTATCAAGTAAATTATTGACTACATTATGAACCCACTCATTATTCTTGATTCCTCTCACACTTAAATGAGCTTGAGGGTACTTTGATTGTAATTCCTTAATTGAAAATACTGTAGTAATTTATAGTAATGCCAATGGCACAAACTACCCCTTTTTTTACCTGTCACAGATTCACCAAGTGAGACTTAGCTGATATTTGCCAACCATTACTGTTACTCTAAGCATCTCTTCATGTGCTCAACATTCAGAAATGTTATTCTATTTTCAAGTGATTTTCTCTTTCATGAAATTTTGGAAGGACTCAAAAAAAGAGGATAAGATTTGACAGCAATAACTTCCTTTCAAACACCTCTTGAAATTTTTGTTGCTGTTAAAAAACAAAAGTGGGCATTCTTTATACAATTGTAAAATAGTGACAAGAACCTCCTGTTTCTGTTTTAATACAGTGCTGAAATCTGTTCCTCAGTTTGGCAAAACCATTCTTCTCTAAAGATAGCAATTCCATTTTCACTCTCATTCTCAGGATGCATTCAAATGTCTCTAGCATTAATAATTTAATCAATTAAAATTAATTAATAAATTGAAAGCCATTGAAAACAAGGTAGACAAGATGGCTAGATGCCAACACAGAGGACATAAGCAGGAATTCAGAAGCAGTGACCAATATACAGTTCTGGCAAGATAATGTCCATTGCAGGGGTCTCCAACCTTGGCAACTTTAAGACTTGTGGACTTCAACTCCCAGAGCAAAGCTGGCTGAGGAACTCTGGGAGTTGAAGTCCACAAGTCTTAAAGTTGCCAAGGTTGGAGACCCCTGGACTAAATGTTTAATGACAGAAGACTCACCTGTGTGCCTTGGCCACCTCATAAAATAAGTATAAGAATTATACAGCTGAGAGTTACTTTTCCATTCAATTACATCACTATGATTTTTAGAATGCATACTATAACTGTGCTTTACTAATCTGATTTGCATCAGGTTTACATACAGAAAGAAAGAGCTGGTCAGTTATAAATGTTCTCAATGACAAATGCTGGTTTCAACCGCAATTTTAACTTCTATTAACAGGATGCAAGGTACAATTAAGCATAGATACATTTCAAATAATTTCATTGGCACTGGGATAGATCTTTAAAAAATGAATTACCGTATTTTTCAGAGTATAAGACACACTGGACTATAAGACTCAGCTTAGTTTTGGAGGAGAAAAATAGGAAAAAAAATCTGCCTACCAGGTATCCTTAGTCTGGTCAGCTTCAGCACATTAGTTTGCTGGTTTTTATCCCCTGCTTGGGGATAAAAAACATCTTCTAAAACACAACTGATCTTTGGAGAGAGAAGCAATGAGAAAAGTAGGCAAACCACGGAGATCACTTCACTCGCTAGCGCCTTATTAGGGCTGAAAAAAACTTCACAGCTGAGAGTCGGAAGGAGCAGGCAAAGCATGGAAGATCACTTCACTGAAAAAAGGCTTCCAAAGCACAGCTGAGAGTCAGAGGTAGATTGCTTCACTTCCTAGTGCCTCGTTTTGGCTGAAAAAAAGCTTCAAAAAAGCTACATTCGGATTATAAAATGCACCCAAATTTTCAGCCTCTTTTAGGAGGGAAAAAAGTGCATCATATACTCCAAAAAATACAGTATTTCGCATTCTGGAGTTTTGGTACAAGCTCCATAAAGACCTTGCATTATCACAAAGCTATTAAAATAAAATAAACTCTTTGGAACTACAGCCATGACTTCAAAGGTTCCACAGGTACAGAAACAGAAACTTTATACTGACCAATTTTTCTTCCAAGCTTGATTACTTCCTTTTGGTACCCATTTTTATCTTGTCAATTTTCACATATTTCAGTTTGTTTTATCAGAGGCCAACAAAATCTACCAACTGTAAAAAAAGAAGGCGTATGAAAAAAAAAATAGATTTCTGGACTTGCTCTATTTTATAAGCTCTCCATCTGCATGCACCAATTCATTTTCATTCCTAATTTATCACACTATTTATACTGAGATCTCTCTTGACCTCTGCTGCTGGCTGGATTATGCATGGGGCCATTCACAGATGCTCTAGTGCAGTGAAGTATTCCAGAAAAGCCAGATTTAAAGCCTACTTGATATAATTCCATGTTTTCCTTCTAACATGTAACCTCTATCCTTATATCCCATCTGCTTCTGCTTGGATCATTAGTTTTCTGCATGATAATTATTTTGAATTTATCTTCGAAGATTTATATATACATAAACATATACATACCATATGCATATACATACATACACATATATATTCAAAACATTCTATAAATGAGACATAAAGCTAAATAGTGCTCTTCAGTTTATAGATTTATACCGTATCTTTTGGCTTCACTATCTTTAGAAAGGCACAAGATCATTCATTTAATGTTCTATTTATCTTTACTATCAGTTTGCATTGTGCCCACGCATGCGCTGACCACTTTTTATGACGTTCGGGTCAGTGGACAGAGCCTCCTGCCAGTTTTACTACCGGTTCTATAGAACCAGTCCGAACCAGGGGCAACCCACCACTGTTCTAAATATAAGCTTACATGAGTAGATTTCAAAGGATCCCCTTTTCTTAAAATTCTCTTCGCTAAAGCCTAATTTTGCATGCAATATCTGGTAGACTGTAGAAACTTGATAGACTATAGAAAGGGTTCACAAATGCTGATTTGACTCCAGATATGATGCATCAAAAAGAGTAACTTTGACACTACTACTTGTTAATGTTAACAAAACAGCCCATTGGTACAGTTTTTCAGAATGGCTGAAAAAAGGCAGAATTGCAAACAGGACAAGAATGGAACAGGGAGGGTGTACTGTCATGTTAGATCCTATATTCACACAGGTCCCTGGACTTCTACCCCTTATACAATGATGGGTTGCTACCGGTTCGCCCTGGATTGGTGGAGACTCCGCCCACCTGCCTGGATGCTTCCACACATGTGCATGTGTGAACCGGTAGCGACTGGTTTTGAAATCCGCCCTTGCTCTTATGGCATCTCTGTCAAACTACCATCCTGCTTGTTCTAATCAAGTTTCTGTGCTCTGCCAAAGATAATGACATAAGGCTATGCAACCGAATGAAGATTTGCTTAATATGGAGTAAGTACCATGAGGGGGAACCTCCTGCTATGCTAAATTGTCAAACCATACTAATTGTCATGCCTAACTTTGAAGATTTCTCCCAGCCTCTCTAAGCATTCCCTTATTATACATTCTATATGCTACATTCAGTAGAGCAAAGTTTCTCAACCTGATCAACTTTCAGCTCCCAAAATTCCCTATCTCAGCATCTTATAGTTGCTAAGATTGAGAAATACTGAGCTAGGGATTTGGAATGGAAGGGGGGGATAGGGTGGATACAATGAGAGTGACACATATTTTTGGGGTCATGAGGATTAGCTCAATGCTTCTTCTATTCGCTTCTTCATTTTATTATGGAAGAGGAAAAGGGAAAGGAAGTCCCTCCTCAATAAAGGCTTGTTGTCTCTACATTTGCACTTATGCCTAGATATAAGATAATAAGTACCAAGGAGCCATGGTGGGCCTAGGATAGCCAAGCTGCCTGGTCCATGCAGAGAACTAGCCATCATGGGAGCAGAGTATGACCAGAAAGAAAAAGAACTTTTGAAGGTCCTTCAAGATCTGGTTTTGCCATCAGGCCTGGGAATCCTAGGGACGGACAAACTTATGAGGTAACTCATATAACTCCATTATTATTAACACCCCTCTGTCTATTATTTCCTTTTCTTGTTTAGTTCTCTTTTTATAGTTTTTAATGTTCTCAATAATTATTATATAATTATTTTAGGTAAAGATTGTTTTATATTTACAGTTTTTTTTAAAGATTGTTGTAGGTTACTCAGAATCACTTTCTATGACAGGGCTGTCAAACTTCCAGCCTGCTAGCAGGATGTGTCATGTGCTGACCATGCCCACACCTGGTTTAGTGAAGGGGGAGAAAAATCCCGATATGTCACGTGATGACGCCATGACTCCATGAGTTTGACACCCTTGTTCTATGAGATGGGTGGCTATATAAATAAATAGATAAATAAGGTTCTGCATACAAATTTTTGTTGTCAGGATGGCGTTTTTTCAAGTATTCCATGCAAATGCACTGCACAGAATCTTGTAAAATAAATTAAAAGCCTTCTTGTCAGATCATTGCATGAGAGAATGTAGAGAATGATTTAATACTCGGCCTTCAATCACTTCTCTGCCAAATATAACTCACTGATGGGAATCTTGAAAAGGGGGGAACCAAGCATTCTTGAGATCTTTTGTGTATTCTGACTTAGAACAAGAAGATATAGAAGAAGGGCCTCTGTGGATCAGACTGGTAAGACAGTCTGTTATTAACAACAGCTGCTTGCAATTACTGCAGGTTCAAGCACCACCAGGCCCAAGGTTGACTCAGCCTTCCATCCTTTATAAAGTAGGTAAAATGAGGACCCAGGTTGTTGGGTGCAATAAGTTGACTTTGTATATAATATACAAATGGATGAAGACTATTGCTTGACATAGTGTAAGCCGCCCTGAGTCTTCGGAGAAGGGCAGGATATAAATGCAAAAAAAAAAAAAAAAAGAGTCTTCCCCCCCCCACACACACATCGTGTTTAAGGGCTTATCAATGACGTTAAATGTATAAGGCCTTACCTCTTTGGAAGTATTTTCTTCTTGTCCTTAAGTCAAGAAAAAAGTATGTCAACAAAAATGTGATGCTACCACACCTGAATTTTATTGCATCTCAGATACAGTGATTCTTGTTGCAGAGCAGTGGCTGGTGGATTCTCTGACATTCTTTCCCCTGCTACTCAGCCTCACTTAATGGAGGGAAAACTAACCACCAACATTGCTGCTGCACATCTGGTAGGACATGGTTGGGGGAATACCAGGGGCATTTTTCTTGTTTCACTCAGTCCCCCTTCTTATGTACAGAGTAGGTATTTTTCAGGTGTGATTATTACAGGTGTAAGGATCTCATTGGAGGTTGCTATTCCCATTATCACATCTCCCCACTCCATTCCCCCCCAAAAAAACTATCTTCAGCCAAATCTATCAGTCACTCATTTTTTTCATAGTTTTATTATTTTATTCATAGTCATGGGAAACTGATAGTTCTATGGGGAAATCCAGGGCATTGGGAATTCTTTGCATCAATAATCAAGACGACCTGCTAGCCCAAGAGACATCAGGAGAGTTCTTTCTCTCACACATATGCATATTTACACAGAGCTGTTGCACAGTGGGAGAGGCTGCATTTTAGGGAATGAAAGGCTTTCACGAAAATAACCGTTCTCCTCTTCTTCATTCTGCATTGCCCCCAATGGATTACCCTCCATTCCATTGTAGTTAATCAGTTGATTTTCCTTTCTATTGTCAACACACACTGAAAGTCCATTTCTTTCACAACCTGCTTTTTCTCTTCTCCTCTGTGTTTTACTATGGTAGTAAATAACAAGGTGTATAAATATCAAGTGTCTATAAAAAAGAATACTTGTAGCTCAGTGTTGAACCTTGTGATCCTTGGTACTCTCTGAGTCTGGTTGTTTTCTTGAAGATGTTTCATTACTAAACTAGCTAGTTTGGTACTGAAACATCTGCAAGAAACAACCAAGCTCAGAGAGAGAGAACTGAGGACCCCACAAATGTCAAGTGTGCAACTAGATTGCTATTCCCATTAATCGTATCTCCCCAACCCAACCTCCAAACAAATCAATCTTCAGCCAATTCTATCAGTCACTTATTTATTCATAGTTTTCTTCATTTATTCATAGCCTTAGAAAACTGATATTCCTGTGGCCCAAGGTCACCCAGCCTTTCATGTAGAAAGCTGGAGTACAACTCATGTCTCATAGTGTTTAATGTAATGCTTTAATTATTACACCAAACATTTCCATATATTTACGTCAAGTGCCTGATCTTCGGACTTTTCGCCGTGAGCTGAAAACGCACCTATTTATTCAAGCGGGACTGGCTTAGAAGTTTTTACTAAATTTTAATTGGGGCTATTTAGGCCTGCGTCAAGTGCCTGATCTTCGGACCTTCCGTCGTGAGCTCAAAACATATTTATTCATTCAAGCGGGACTGGCATAATAGTGCTGAATTTTAATTGGGTTTTCTTAATATTTTAAAATTTAAAATTTAAATTTTTAATTATCAGCCTTTATAATTTGCTATGTTTTAAATGTTGTTTTAATTGTATATATTCTGTTTTTTATTTTGGCTGTATACCACCCTGAGTCCTTTGGGAGAAGGGCAGTATAAAAATTTAATAAATAAATAAATAAATAAATTTATATTTTAGGGTTTTAAACTGTTTTAAATTTTGGCCATTTTGTAATATGTTTTGTTTTAGTCTTGTTTTAAAGTGTATATTGTGGATTTTTATTTGGCTGTACACCGCCCTGAGTCCTTCGGGAGAAGGGCGATATAAAAATCGAATAAAATAAATAAATAAATAAATAAATAAATAAATAAAATATTAATAATACTAAAAAAATGAATGGGGAAATTTGGTCTAAAGCATCTATTTGTCCGTTTCATGTGTAGAGATCCTTCCTATTGTATGTATGTATGTATGTATATTTTTAAACTTTCAGCGTATTGAATTAGATTTTTAATGGTTACTGTATTTTAAATTGTTTCGATATTTATGTTTTATTTTTGCTGTACACCGCCCTGAGTCTTCGGAGAAGGGTGGTATAAAAATAAAAATAATAAATAAATAAACAAATAAATAAACAAACAAATAAATAAATAAATAAATAAATAAATAAATAAATAAATAAATAAATGTATGTATGTATTTAAATGTAAGCGGACAAAAGAAAATGCTTGGACTAGCTATCTGGAATTTATTTATTTGTAGCCCAAAGGAAAGGACTCTGGCAAGCCTGTATACTGTCACCCTGCCTATTTAACTCACATGCAGAGCACATCATGAGAAAGGTGGGGTTAGAGGAATCAAAAGTTGGAATTAAGATTGCCAGGAGCAATATCAACAACCTCAGATATTCAGATGATATTACTCTAATGGCAGAAAGTGAAGAGGAACTAAAGAGCCTCTTGATGCGGGTGAAGAAGGAGAGTGCAAAAGTTGGCTTGAAACTCAACATTAAAAAAACTAAGATCATGGCATCTAGCCCTCTAAATTCCTGCAGATAGATGGAGATAGTGACAGATTTTATTTTCCTGGGCTCCAAGATCACCTCAGATGGGGACTGCAGCCAAGAAATTAAAAGACGCTTGCTCCTGGGGATGAAAGCTATGGCAAATCTAGATAGCTTACTAAAAGCAGAGACAGCACCCTGCCAACAAAAGTGTGTTTAGTCAAGGCTACGGTTTTCCCAGTTGCAATGTACGGCTGTGAAAGTTGGACCAAAAGAAAGGCTGAGTGCCAAAGAATTGAGGACTTTGAACTATTGTGCTGGAGAAGACTCCTGCAGGTCCCTTGGACTGCAAGGGGATCAAACCGGTCAGTCCTAGAGGAGATCAATCCTGACTGCTCTTTATCAGATCAGATCCTGAAGATGAAACTCAAATACTTTGGCCACTTAATGAGAAGGAAGGACTCACTGGAGAAGAGCTAATGCTGGGAAAGATTGAGGGCAAAAGAAGAAGGGAACAACAGAGAATGAGGTGGCTGGATGGAGCCACTGAAGCATTAGGTGTGAGCTTAAATGGACTCCAGAGGATGATAGAGGAAAGGAAGGCCTGGAGGAATGATGTCCATGGGATCGCAAAGGGTCAGACATGGCTTTGCAACTAACAAAAACAGCCCAAATAAAATAGCAATGGATTAGGAAGAAGTATGACCACAAAAGACTTAACAACCAATAATTGCTGGATGGCTTTCTACCTTGTATATCTCATTCCCAGACTAATCACCAATCAAAGTGTCCTAGATTGTCCCAAACACTTTTTTTTTTCTGACTCAAGTAGAAAGAAAGCCTACTTTCGTATTGAAACAGTTTTGACAACAGGCTAGAGATGAGACAGAAATGACTCCATGAAGGTTCTTGTAAAGTAAATTGAAATCCATTTTCATTTTCAGTCCATGGAAAGTAGAATGTGAGGAAGAGTTTAAGAAAGAGATAAAGATACAGATTTAATGTAAATTTTTTAAAAAGGTTGCATTCTTTTTTGCAATTGGAATTGTGTTCACTGTTGAATATTTAATATCTAAGGAATTTAGATTTTGCTAAGTAGCTTTGGGTGGGAAAGATCAAGAACAAAAGAAAATTATGAAAATATAGTATCTCTGCTATTAACAGCCAAAAATTCAGAACAGATGGTGTTATCTGAGAATGAGAATTCCCACTGTTTCACTGCAGGCCAATAGAAAACCCCAAGAATATTTATATTCCAAATAATTTTAAAAAATAACCATCTGATGTAGTTTTGTCAAAGCCTCAGTATTTTAAAGATTTATTATATTTGAAATATTTAGCTTTGCTTTAAACTAATACGTCAGCTTAGATTTTTCTGTAGATTCAAGAACAATATTTGAAATATAGTTTAAATTAGATGGGGATAAATCATTTTATTTTAGTTCGCGTTAAATCTTTGGAAAAATATTTTTAAAGTCAACTTATTTAATATATTATTTCTTATTAGTTTAATATACTATGAACAGTGAAGAGGAAATAATATATGAAGAAAACACCATATATGAAGAAATAGATGTAGAAAACTGGATATTTAGACAACTGTGTACAAAAAGAAACGAATACAAAAACCTTTATAAATCTTTATGACAAGTTTAAACTCCAGTGTTACAAAATAAGACAGAACAAACATGAAGTTATAAAATGAGTAACTAAGCAAGATCAGATGTGTTAATTGCTATTCATATATCTGTCCTCTCTCATATCTGCTCTAATTTCCATCTATTTTAATTCACACACAGTGGTAATATATTTTTCTCCTACTACATTTTTAAAAAACTGTTTTTTTCCCTGAAGAAGTGAACTGCAGAATATCTAAAAAGTACAACAATTGATAAATTTGATCTGCGTGTTTATCCAGAGGATGTACATTATTCGTATAAAATTGTTAAAGATCAAAAACCCTAAATGTATATATTAATATTTCTTGATACATGTTTAGGTCTTAGAATAAATTACAATAGCTCTCTAATTGACATAAAATCAACTTGTATTTGTATCACTGAAATGTGCTCTATATAGTGCTGCCCTTGAAAACCACTTGGAAGCTACAATTGGTTCATATTGTGGTAGCATAGATAGCATGGATAGTAATGCATGTTCCTTGGTGTTTAAATACTAATATTATTGCACTGGTTACAGTCAGCTTTTGGGTACAATTCAAGGTGCTGGTTGTTTTTAAAGCTTTGTATAGTATATAAGATCTGGATTGCAGGATATCTGTCTCCTATTACATTTTCCTATTTGGTAACATGTGACAGATTGTCACATTTCTTCTACTCTCATCTATTAAGCAATGTCATCTCATGGCATTTGAAAATGTGCCTTCTTGTTTAGCATACTGCTGGATGGAAACCCCTCCCCCCCCACACACACATACACACACACACACACTCCAAGATCTGCACTGTCCCAACCTTGAAGAAATGCCTGGCTCTCTCTATAGTAGTGGGCTACAATGTTTATTGACGTTGAATTCTAAAATGTGACTAATCATGCATATGTTTCGATAAACTCAAATAAAATAAAAAACTATTTTTAGGTTTTCCGGATTGGTGGTGATGATATCATCAGAAATCATGCAATTTATGAGTATATCAATCGACTTTGATCTTCTGATGGTAGAAGAAGGCATGTGACAAGAATTCAGCCAGAAGTTGAATATGTGATAGGATTTGTATGTAGTTCATTTGTGAGTTAATTTCCATATTCATATGCTAGAGTAAAATTACCTTAAAAATCAAAGCATAAAATATATATTCATAATAAGATATTATCGTAAAATATAAATGCCCCTCAAAGTCTTTCTTTATCCCATAATACTTCATACTACTGTTTAATCAGAAATTTTAAAAAAACATAAGAATCAAGATCAGTAATGTCCATCAGTGAAGAACAATTTAAAACAAATGGACTTTTAAAGGCTGCTACTGAAAGTCATTCTGTTACTCCCTTAATAGAATTACAGCAGAGGTGGGTTTCAGCAGGTTCTGACCAATTCTGGAGAACCAGTAGCGGAAATTTTGAGTACTTCAGAGAACCGGTAGTAAAAATTCTGACTGCCCCCTGCCCCCATCTATTCTCTGCCTCCCAAGTCTCAGCTGATTGGGAGGAAATGGCGATTTTACAGTATCCTTCCCCTGGATTGGGGAGGGAATGGAGATTTTTCCCTGCCACGCCCACCAAGCCACGCCTACCAAGCCATGCCCACCAAGCCATATCCACAGAAATGGTAATAAAAAAATATGAAACCCACCACTGGAGTGTACTTAAGTTGGTTTTTCTACTTAGTATTAGAAAGGAAAGCAGAGAAGGAACTCAAAATGGAGGCAAATCCTAGAACAACTTTCTCTAGAATAAGAGGAAGTTGCTCACAGATGTCAAAGAGAGAGAAATCTAATTCATGGGTTCAACTCTCAAATAGGCCTAGAGTAAACTGAGGGGTCCTTGGTGCTCTCTGAGCTTGCTTGTTTTCTTGCAGGCATTTCATTACCCAAATTAGGTAACACCATTAGCACCGATGATATTATCTACTTTGGGTAATGAAATGTCTGCAGGAAAACAAGCAGCTCAAAGAGCTCCAAGGACCCCTCACCTCAATCCTGAGCTACAAATATTCTCCTTTATTACAAGAACAAACTGAAAGAGGAAGAGTCAGGGGATATAGAAAATAAAAATAGAACCATTTTTGGGGGAGGAGAGAATTAACATTCTGGAAAGTATGGGCCAAGAAATACACTATGGAAAAGAGATTGCCTCCGGGGCTTCGTCAACTCCCCGACCTCCAGAACTTCCGCCGCAAGCTGAAGACTCTTTTATTCCATCGAGCAGGGCTAGCCTAAAAATGTAATTTTAATGGGGTTTTAGCTTTATTGTTATTGTTAGTTTTTAGTATTTTGGCCATAAGTTATATTAATTTTATATTGTTTTTAACTTGCATTATATTGTGTTTTTAAACTGGCTGTTAACCGCGCTGAGTCCTTCGGGAGAAGGGTGGTATACAAATTTGATTATAAATAAATAAATAAATTACGGCATTGAGAAAATTTGAAATAAAAAATAAAATAACAAAGCACAATTTGTAGTATGAGAATTCCAGAAGAAAAGTGCCAAGCAGCAGTAAAGAATCCCACTGAAGCATTCAAGCTACAGGTAGCCTGAATCCCACTGAATCCCACTGAAGCATTTAAGCTACAGGTGAAATATATGTGCATAATGTGTTGTTGCTGTTTTTGATGCACCCTTTTTCAATGTTTTGACTCATTTCTGTTTTGTGGTTTTAAATGTCTTTAAATGTCTTCTTGGATTTTTATTGAGTTTTGTATTTTGTATTTTAACTGCTCTGAAAAAAATAAAAAATATTTTTTAAAAAGCTACAGGTAGTCCTTGACTTACAACCATAATTGGGGCTGGAAATTCAAGTGATAAGTGGTGGTTGTCATTAAATGAGTCATCAAGTGACTGGATCCGATTTTGCAACGATTTCTACTGTGGTTGTTAAGCAAATCATGTGGTTGTTAAGCGAATCATGTGGGCATTAAGCGAATTTGCTTCCCCAACTGACTTTGCTTGTCAGAGGCCTGCTGGGAAAGTTGCAATTCATGGTCACATGACCCCAGATGCTGCAAGAATCATGAATGTGAGCTGATTGTCAAGTGTGGTGGGAGTCGATGCTCCTCAAAGAATAAAGTAATGCTATAACTCATATGTGTACTTCTTTCTTATGTCACGTTGTTCATAGAAGAATGACAATAGTGCAGTAGTTAGAATGCAGTACTATTCCCTCCAGGAGTTCGATTCTGAATGGCTCAAGGTTGACTTAGCCTTCTATCCTTCCAAGGTCAGCAAAATGAGAACCCAGATTATTGGGGGCAGTATGCTGACTCTGTAAACCGCTTAGAGAAGGCTGTAACGCATTGTGAAACTGTATATAAGTTTAAGTGCTAATGCTATTGATGTTGAGGCATTCCTAACTATATCCACTATTTACAAACAGACAATAAGGGGGATCCTTGGAACTTTCATGGTTTAGCTTTTTAAGAAACAATATCATGCATTGGGATGGTTTGCCAGATGTTTGTCAAATTTCAGATGGCAAGAAAAAAATTGCTAGCGATATAGCAGGTGGGAAGAAAAAGCATCAAATATAAGATGAAAGGGGAGAAAATATCCATATATTTCAGCAATAAAATGTAATAGATCCTGATAAGTTTCAGACATCTGAAGGAATGTATGGGACCTAATCAGCTGTTTCTTGTAATTTGGGAGGCTCCTTCTTTCCTGTTTTCTTCACACACACAAAAATGGTGAAGCAAGTGCTGTTTCCAGGCGGGCTATGATGGCTGTCAAGGATTCAAGAAATATCGCTGAACTAGACTGACAGCTTCCCTTGAGCTTAGTTTCTTAATGATATTGCTACATGCAATAAGATTTGTGTGCAGTCTGACATAACAAGAGCATACATTTTTAGCCACAATGCAACATGAATGGAAAAGTGTGTGAATGGGAAAAAAATTACCATCTTCAGTTACAGTGTAAAATGGATAGAATAAACTTTATATGTCTTATTGATATAGCTACCAAATCTCAGTCTGGAGTCAGGTGGTACTTAAATGGAATAGATTGATTTGATTTAATTTAATAATCTGGATGAATTATTCCAAAACCATTCAGAATCAGAACTTGATTTTCTTTCAGATTTTGTGTTTGTGTTTCTTTCCCTTTCTTTGTCTTCTTCTCAGCCTCTACATATGTGTGAACTTTAAGAAAAAGATATATATTCAAAGTTTGCTGTACTGACCATCTGTTTGACATCAGGTTGCGATGCTTTGCAGCAAATCCATTGATTTGTTTTCTGCATACACAGAGACAGTATCTAATATATAGCAGAAAACAATTCAGGGAAAACAAGTTGACCAAACAGTCTCTGTTATTAAAAAGGCTGTGATCTAGCAGGAAGAAAGATTAGTGACGCTGTCGTTTTTAAAATGAAAAATGAAGATAAATTGAAGCAAATGGAATTGTTTTGAGATTTTGCCAGAAAGAGCTTTGTTAATTGTAGATGAAACCTACAAAGCTAAAGAATATACAAGTAGTCCTCAAAATGTAACCATTCATTCAGTGACCATTCAAATTTTGATGGTGGTGAACAAAGGCATTTACAATCAGTACTCAAAAGTTCTATTGCAGCACCCCTGAAGGCATCTGAACAAACTTCAGTTGTCTGGCAAGAAACTCACACTTGGGACTAATTGCAACAGACTGGAGTTATGTGACTACCATTGAGCCGTGGTGGTGCAGTGGTTAGAGTGCAGTACTGCAGGCTACTTCTGCTGACTGCTGGATGCCTGCAATTTGGCAGTTCAAATCTCACCAGGCTCAAGGTTGACTCAGCCTTCCATCTTTCCAAGGTGGGTACAATGAGGATCCAAATTGTTGGGGCAATATGCTGACTCTGTAAACCTCTTAGAGAGGGCTATAAAGCACTATGAAGCAGTATATAAGTCTAAATGCTTTTGCTATTGCTATTTGTGATCTTCCCTGCCAGCTTCCCCCAGGCAAACTCAGGGGGAAGCCTAGCAAACTCACCAGGATAGTTGCAAGTTGTGGGATAACCTTCCCCCACCCCAGTCTTTTTTCCCTTTCAAACATTGCACCATATTTTCTCCCCTTTGCTTGCCTATAACCTACACTCTTTTTCTTCTGCTTACTTGTGTTTGCACATACATACGGACCCTCCCACATGATGTGTGTTGGACCTCTGAGGATTACCTGAACAGGGTTTGTTTGCATCAGAGTGCAGTGATACATTGAATACCATCAAACACATGAATAATCTAAAAATTCAAAGATGATCCAAATAGATCTATATGATATATAACAATAACTGTAGCTGGCTATTTTTGTGGCACTGGGGCATTTTTAACATTTTAAGCAGCAAATTTACTTCCATGATCATTTAAGCATTTAAGCAGCAAATTTACTTCCATGATCATTTAACATTTGTGATAGCATTAATTCTAATTTAATGAAAGAATATGTAAGGCATGAATTGAAAGCAATCTGGAATATAAGGCTAAAAAAAATTAACAAAATTTAACAAAAATTCCATGTAGGATTCATAATGAATTTGTTAAATTCTATTTAACAAAAAAGAAAAACAGAAAAACAGAATTAGAGTTAAGGTTAGGGTTTGACAGTAGTTCCATTCTTTTCTATTGTCATGATCTGTAGTACAATATTGTCAGAATAGAGTTTATAAATCTGTCTATAACAAAAAGAGCCAAACAGAATATAGCAAATATTCTTTGTCTCTTTTGGTGAGGTTGAAGGTAAAACTGTATTTGTATACAGGAACTCAATTAAACCTAAAACCAAAGCCTCCCAGAAGCTGGATAATGTTTCAGTAAGGATTTCTTAAATGTTGGCTTTACAGAAGAAATTTGTTTCCAAATATTAATATCCTGTATCAGAAGAGCAAACACTGCTGATGTTTACATATTCATAGACTTCAAAACACATTTCATGTTGAAGTTCATTTTAAGCATTTGTTTCATTCATTTTTTTCAACCAGAATCTCACCCCTAACGTTCACTCTGTAACTATTTGGCTTTCCTTTTTTCCAAGAATGCTGAAGCAAATGACAGTCTGTAAATAACCTTAGCTGACTGTGTAAAGCTATGAAAGGAATATCTGATTACCATATTTTTCGGAGTATAAGACACACTTTTTTCTCTCCTAAAAGAGGCTGAAAATTTGGGTGCGTCTTATACTCCGAATGTAACCCTACCCACCTGCTGGTCTCCACCCTTCAGCTTCCGCCCATTCTCTTCCTGTCTGCAGAGATTGCCATCGGCAATGGCTTGTGTTTTTGGGCTCCACGTGTCACATTTTCAGCCTCCAAATGCTCCATTTGAGAGCCCTTCAAGGCTGTGGGGATCACCAAAGTACATTGCCACCATTTGGCGCCTGAAAATGTGATGCATTTGGAGGCTGAAAATGTGACACATGGTGCCCAAAATGGCTACCTGGAACATCTACTGCCTTCTCTTATTCCTTCCATGCTTTGCCTGCTTTAGTCACTGGAGCTCCCTCCAATGACCAGCTGTGCTTCAGAAGCTGTTTTTTAGCCCCAACCAGCCCCAACCTCAAAACCAGAGAGCAAGCTAATGTGCTGAAGCTGACCAGGCTAACGTTAGCCAGATGAATACCTGTTCGGCAGATTTTCTTTCCCTATTTTTCTCCCCAAAAACTAAGGTGTGTCTTATACTCCAGTGCATCTTATACTTTGAAAAATACAATAGTCCTTGGGTAGAGATACGAAAGAGCAATGACAAACTATTTGCATAAAATTATCATGAAATCACATGGATGGATCCATCTAGTCACCAGGTCCTGAGCTAAATTTAAAGTATATTTTACCTTTTTTACATGGGATAGCAGACATTATTTTTCTGTACGATAGAACCAAGGATTTTCTGGTTCTCTTTGTTTCATGAAGTATTTTTCTGCAGGAAGAAAATGTTCCTCTTGTTAACAGATATTTCAGAAAGGTCTAAGCACGTTCAAAACAATAGCAAAGTAAATAAAAAAAATATGCAATGCAGACTATTTCTTCTGATAATGGTCCCAAATGTCTATGGCAATTTTAGAAATGGTTAAGATTGTCAATTTACCACAACTGAACTGTGTAATTTAAACTTTGTAAACTGAGATGGAGAGCAGATTGTCACTTATATACAACCTTTCCTTAACATATAGTAATTTGTAAATGTTCATCATTGTTAAAGCCATGCCTTAGTTTTCTGGAAAGCAACTCATACCAACAATATGTCTATGTAGGGTAGTAATGATCCATTATGATGGAATACTGGCACTAATTAGTAGACAACAATTGCAGATTAATTAGTAGATAATAAATGGAGGTCTCATTAAACATTTTCTTTTTAAGCCTATCAATCACAGAAAACCTGATTTCCATTGAATCCATAGAACTTATGCTTAAACTTCCATCCATGTCATAAAGCAACAAACGTTTTCCATTTACAAAATTAACATATAACAAACCATGCCCAAAAGCATTCAATGATTTGGACTTAATTTGAATCAGGATTTACCGAAAGAAAAAGATGCTTATCTACACATCTAAGAGATTCAATCTGTCTGAACAGAAAGGGCTGAAAATATATTATCTGGATGCAATTACACAAAATACTGAAATTATTGTACTTATCTTCTATCATTCCTTCATCATTTTCCCTTTCTATTCATTATATTATATGTATACATAAATATAATCTTCTGGGGCTAAGAATATTAAGTAAACAAGAATATGCTCAGTGATGGTTGAAATAGATTGTCATGCCAGGACTGAAAACACTTTTCTGTTTTCATTTTAACAAATGGAAGAAAGCAACTCACAGAAGGCTAAATCTTTCTGTTTGCCTTTTAAAAGTATGCATCTTTACCAATAATAATGTAAATTATTTGGAAAAGTTCTTGGTATTCTCTCAGCTTGGTTTTCTTCTTGTTGGTATTTCATTGCCAGACTAAGCAACACCATCAATACTCTGAAATGGAGGACTCCAACCTTTTGGGCACCAGGGACAGGTTCAGGGGAGAGAGGTTTTTCCGTGGACCAGGGGGTGTGTGGTTTCATGTGCTGCCTACATCCCACAGATGGGGCTTCCCTTGTTTGCGTAGCCCAGTGTTCTGGCATGCCGCGGACCAGTGGTGGTCCCCCTGGTCTGGAAGAGAAAAGTAAAGTTTGTTGCCTATTTATATGTAATAGCTTTTCTATCTTTTCTACCTGCAGTAAGCCAGAATTACAGAAAGTATATATAAACAATCTACAAGGGAAACCCATGCAACTTCATTAAAAAGTGTTCATCCCTTCTGTCAGAGTTTGATGCGGAAATCACATGCAGAAAGCACTCACAGGCAACTGACTCAGCAGGATTCATTAACTTCACTTCATATATAAAATAACACATAAGTAAATGTACAATACTAATGGCAGATTCTTCCAATGTGGTAGAGAGTTACAGTCAAAAAACAGAGGCAGAGAAGAGAACAGTAGAGGTAAGTTTCAATTCAGAATTCAGAGCAGACAAGTCCAGACTAGTTTTGTTTCAGAGCACATGCCCAGCTTCCAAAACTGTTTCAGTTTCTAAACAGTCCCCATTGCCTGACTTAGTTGCTCTGCCTATTCATTGGCTGACCTTGTTACCATGTCTCCATTCCAGTTCATCAATATTCTGACACCTTCCACTAATCATAGCACAACTGGCACAATCTATTGAAAAAGGTTAAGTGTTCTATACATCAAAACATCTCAAAAATCACCAACCTGTTACTACAGCCCTCCTACCGGCATCGTTGTAGCCAACGAAAAGCAAATCCCAGAGCATTGTAAGTGAGCATTCCTGAAATGAACCAGGATAAACTAGGCAAAAATATCACTGTATTTTGCCCTGCATGTGCAAAAGATTATTGGAGTCTGTCTGTCTGCCTGTCTGTCTGCCTGTGTGTGTGTGTGTGTGAGAGAGAGAGATTGTCTGTCTGTCTGTCTGTCTGTTTTTCCATTCATCCATCCATTCATCTTAATGTAGATAAATAGGTAACTAAAAAAAATCCCTATAGCATAAATCAAGAAATAATGTATTAAGTACTTTACCCTTTAATTTTGCTGATAACATACTTCTTCTACAAAATCCCCATGATAATGTGCAGAGTTATTAGGAATCTAATTATCTATTAAGGATGTTTTTGCCTAGGTGCATAGGTTGTCAGGAAATTGTCAATAAGATATAAAACTCCAAACAATTAGGACAAATTATAATTTACTCAGAAGACACTGTGTTCATCAAGTGATTCACAAACCAATCAGATTAGATTTAAAAACAATTACTACATAATTTTTAAAGAAATATAATATATTTGAATTCAATATAATTGATCGGAAACACTCTTGTCCAGCCTAAAAAAGACATGAAGATCTTAGAGGAAAAGTATGTGCTTTTCAACCATGAGGCCTAGCAGATGCAATTATTGGTCTCTGCAAATAAGATGATGCAAAGAAAACAAAAGTATAAACACATATCCCCGTAGAACTACTATATTACTTCAAGTCCAACTCCTTCAATTTATCTTGTTCTAAATCAAATAGAGAAGATACAAGAATCTAATCATCTGTCACCTATCATGGATCATTTCTTGTATAAATACTTATTTCCATAGCTGCACACTGGGTATTCATAATCAGTGAACTATGTTTTTATATATGTAAATAAATTTGAGTCTTAAACTGACTTAAACAAAAGTAACAGGTAACCTTCTGGAGTTCAAGGGCCTAATTACCTCAGAGGAATGTATATGCAAAATAAATATTGGTGGTATATCTGAATCCAGATATAATGGGATCACAGTGAAAAGCTTTTAATAGTCATTGTCTATCACAGGGATACCAGATCTGGATCATACATTCTGGATGACCATTCAGTAGTAGAAGGTAAGAATAACTCATGTTTACATTAATACCCAGTTTGGACTGATACTCTGCTATATATTGGGCTGCTATTAGAAACTACTCAGAAAGTTGGGGCAGAATGCAAAAGCCCATAACCAGCATCTATAATATATTATATTTATAGGCTTTGGTCTATAAAGCCTTGGTTCTGCTCTATAAAGCCCGGTTCTATACCTGCAGAACCACCTTCTTCAATGAAAATTGGCTCACCCAATATGAATGTCCCAGGAAACATTGCTAATGATCTTTAATTTCTATGGATGAGGGAACTGAAGCAAAGAGGCAGAGGTTTATTGTCATGACTCCTGTATCATAAAACAGCTTTCCCTTGGAGATAAGACTTATTCTAACAATGATTGTCTTCTAAAAGTTGGATAAGATGGAAACTTTATCAAGTCAGAATAGAACACTAACAAACGACAGATTTTTTTTCCAGTTGCTCTTGTGGGCTTGATTACAAATTGGTGCAGGTCATTATAAAGGATATAATTTTTGCTGTTTATTTATTATTATGTTTATCACACTAGATGTTTTCTCATATAATTCTCATATAATTTTGATTATTCTTCATAGTACATGGGGAGGGGATTTTCCTGCCTACTATTCTTCTCTCAGTCTGTGCTGAGCTCGAGGAATGGATATTAGGCAGGAAAATCCCCTGCCCATTTTCCTGCCATTTGCGAAAAAAGCTCCATTCCGAACCTTCAGAGTTGCAACCCTGGGATCTGCTGATGGTTTGGAATGCCTCTGCTTCAGCGCAGAATGATTTCCACCCGTCTCTTTCTGGGCGTGTCGCTTCTGCCTGTTGGGCCACTCCCTGAAGCTGATAGCTCTGCAGCCAGCTGCTTTGCTTTTTCCCTCTTTTGCCTCATGAGAGGCTTGCATGGTGGCACCAGCAGAAGGTGGAGGCAGCGGCATGGGGGAGGCAGAGGCGATCCCAATGCACCAGCCCCTTCGTCCCACTATCTCTTGGCTTACCTGCAGCTGCACTGAACAAGCACGAGCATGGGTGCCGCTGCACAAGCCTTCCAAGAGGGAAAACGCAAAGCAGCTGGATGCAGAGCTGCCAGCTTCAGGGAAGTGGCCCAACAAACAGAAGCGCTGCGCCCAGAAAGAGAAGGGCAAGAGGGGCCAGTTGCCAGTGGGCTGCAGAGACGAAGACAAGCTCTGGGGTGGTTAAAACTAGGACGTAATGACTTCTGGGTGGGTGAGTGGAGCCTTTACCTGTCATCACAGGGGGGCAGAGGTCGACCACGAGGGGCCTCACTTGTGGGGTCCCACAGGGGTCGATTCTCTCGCCCCTGCTGTTCAACATCTACATGAAGCCGTTGGGTGAGATCATCAGTGGTTTCGGGGTGAGATACCAGCAGTACGCTGATGACACCCAGCTGTACTTTTCCACCCCGGGCCACCCCAATGAAGTTGTTGAAGTGCTGTCCCGGTGTTTGGAAGCCGTACGGGTCTGGATGGGGAGAAACAGGCTCAAGCTTAATCCCTCCAAGACGGAGTGGCTGTGGATGCTGGCACCCCGATTCAGTCAGCTGCAGCCGCAGCTGGCTGTCGGAGGCGAGTTATTGTCCCCAAAGGATAGGGTGCGCAACTTAGGTGTCCTCCTGGATGATCGGCTGTCGTTTGAAGACCATTTGACGGCCGTCTCCAGGAGGGCCTTCCACCAGGTTCGCCTGGTTCGGCAGTTGCGCCCCTTCCTTGATCGGGATGCCTTATGCACAGTCACTCATGCGCTTGTTACCTCTCGCTTGGATTACTGTAATGCTCTCTACATGGGGCTCCCCTTGAAGTGTACTCGGAGGCTTCAGTTAGTCCAGAATGCAGCTGCGCGGGTGATAGAGGGAGCTACACGTAGCTCCCATGTAACACCGCTCCTGCGCAGACTGCACTGGCTGCCTGTGGCCTTCCGAGTGCACTTTAAGGTGTTGGTTACGACCTTTAAAGCGCTCCATGGCTTAGGACCTGGGTACTTACGGGACCGCCTGCTGTTACCACACGCCTCCCACCGACCCGTATGCTCCCATAGAGAGGGACTTCTCAGGGTGCCGTCCGCCAAACAATGTCGGCTGGCGGCCCCCAGGGGAAGGGCCTTCTCTGTGGGGGCTCCCACACTCTGGAACGAGCTTCCCCCGGGTTTACGCCAAATACCTGACCTTCGGACATTCCGCCGCGAACTGAAGACACATCTTTTTATCCGCGCGGGGCTGGCTTAAATCGGAATTTAATTTTTAAATGGGGTTTTTAGTATGGCAAATTTTAATATGGTTAAATTTACTAATTTTTTAAACGGGGTTTTTTAGTAGGGCAAATTTTAATCTTCAGGCTAATTTAAATAAGTTTTTTAAATTGTATTTTAACCTGTATATTGCATTGTTGGTTTTATCTTGCCTGTACACCGCCCTGAGTCCTTCGGGAGAAGGGCGGTATAAAAATCAAATAAATAAAAATAAATAAATAAATAAAAAATCACTACCGGTTCTCCGAACCACGGGCTGTCATCACTACCGGATCGGCCGAAATGGTCTGAAACGGGAGCATTTCGCCCCGATATACATCTCATATTTATCAACTGTTCATAGGGTAGGAATTCTCTGAATTGGTTTTTCTGTTTTCATCTTTGATGTCTGCAAAGCTTGATTCATTTATTTCGAAGGGAGCTTGGTTTTACTCCTTGGGAATTGTGCCTGGGTAAAATACATAGATTGTTGTTATATATATTGTGGACACTCTCTGTATGACAGTACTTCCACTGACTGTATTAAGGTTTATTTTAGATCCAATAGATGTTCTGCCATCAGACAACTGATGGTTGAAGCACCTACGCTTTTGCATTAAATCCAAATGACAGGTTGCTATTCCAATATTTATAGCCTGAAAAAATATTCAATAAATATTAATTCACAATTAAATTAAATGTCTAGCTTGTTTTGTTTTTGCACTGAAGGTTATGCAATGTAAGCATGGATGCCATTTCAAGTCAACGATAAATCTACAGTAGATAAAATACATACTGGAGTCCATTTTAGTAGCCTCTTATCTTTTGTGAAATATGCTGTTGACTGCAGGCGCTTAACTAAAAATATATTCTATTGCTTCTTGATGATATTAATTCATTTCCCTGCCTGTCCATAAATAAATTTATGCTCATGCAAAAAGAGCACTTATGTGTTCAGGTATATAAATGAACTCCCATACATCATATATCGTATAATAAAAACTATTCAGATCCAGGTTGTACCTTTAATTCCAACAAAAGGCCATTTCAGTTTTAAATAACAAAACGGCCTCTTCTCTTCTACTCTAGGGGTGACTAGAATCAAGACAGAGCAAATTCCTTCCACATTCTTTTTAAAAAGACATCCTTATCATGCATATGTAAGGTTGTCAAGTGCACATCGATGCACAACTGAGAAGACAAGACTATATCAGGCTATTTTTATATTAAACAAAATAAAGGAATTATATTTTTGTTTGTTTCTCTTATGTCT
This sequence comes from Ahaetulla prasina, assembly GCF_028640845.1. Classification (NCBI taxonomy): domain Eukaryota; kingdom Metazoa; phylum Chordata; class Lepidosauria; order Squamata; family Colubridae; genus Ahaetulla; species Ahaetulla prasina. The sequence continues at coordinate 127,428,069 of NC_080539.1, forward strand.
CTTATATTTTCCTCTTAAACATAATTCTGAAACATGGTAATGCTAGAACTCTCCTTAGGTTGGGTTGCAATCAACTTGAGCGTTTAATGAAAGAACAGTGGTTTATTAATCATTCTTTAATAAAATATAGTTGTATCCTCTTTAGAAGATAAGTTCGGTGTGAAACCCAAGAGGTGCTCTATGTAGCTTTCTGAATTACAAGAAATTGGGAAGAGGGTAATTCTATTAATCATCCAAATAATCATCCAACTCAGAAAGCTCAAACTGCCCAAGGAGCTGCTAACCCAGTTCTACAGAGCAATTATTGAGTCTGTCATCTGCACCTCTATAACTGTCTGGTTTGGTTCTGCAACCCAACAAGACAGACACAGACTTCAGAGGATAATTAGAATTGCAGAAATAACAATTACTACCAACCTGCCTTCCATTGGGGACCTGTATACTGCATGAGTCAAAAAGAGGACTCTGAAAATATTTACAGACCCCTCACATCCTGGACATAAATTGTGTCAACTCCTACCTCAAAATGATGCTATAGAGCACTGCACTCCAGAACAACTAGACACAAGAACAATTTTTTCCCGAACGCCATCACTCTGCTAAACAATTAATTCCCACAACACTGTCAAATAATTTACTAAGACTGTATTTTCTTGATGAATGTATTTTATTCTCCTTGTGTACACAGAGAGCATAAACAAATTCCTTGTGTGTCCAATCATACTTGGCCAATAAAGAATTCTATTCTATTCTATAGGAAGAACAGCAACAAAAATTCCTTATTGTCTTGCAAGTATTTCATAGCTTAAGGATCCTTCTCTCTATATTTTACTTGCCACTAAGTTCCACAAGAATTCTACTACTGGGTAATTGTTTTCTAGAGCTCTTTTTTTGTTATGAAATTACAAGTAACATAGAAGCCTCTGAACAAGCCACATATGAGGTCAAAGAAGTCTATTTGCAATTCAATTTAAAAAGAAATCCTTTCTGTTGGAAAAGCAGAGGGTTTTTCTCTCCCTAAATTTCAGTCTCTCCCTATTCAAATATTTATCCAGATATTTGAAAATATACTATGTAGCATATTCAATAATAAAACATTTAATCTCGCTTTTGAAAATGCTAACCAGACATTTAGGGAGCTGAGAAGTATCTCTCATTAATTCCCAAATTTACAGGTCACACAATAATTTTTTATGCCATCATCTCTTAAAAGGATCATGTTTAGGGTATTTGTCTCATTGTGATGACTGAGCAAAAATGAAGGCAATTGAAATTGAAAAAAATGCGTACTACACAGACTCATCAGCAGCTGCCCTTACATGATAAGATCTTGCTTTTCAATTTGCAAAAGATAAAACAGTATTTTAAAAGTTTCATTTTAATGTGTTCCATGTGTCACTGATGAACAAAAGATAATTGAATTTTTCTGTGCATTTATACAAAACATCCAGATGCTCAGATGCTCCATAAAATCCAGGTTGACACTGTAGATTAGAAGGTTTAATTCAACCCCTTAACATAGCAATTGACAATCTGAAACCACTTTTAAAGTTTCAAAATATTCATATTAAGACTATTTTGCATTCTCCATGTCAGAATGCCATGTCTGTGGGATTGATATTTTTCTATTAAAATGATAAAGCATTGTCTCCTAAAATGTCCTTGTCTACTATTAAAACATTAGAGCAGGGGTGTCAATCTTGTGGCCTGCGGGCCAGATGTATCACATGCCACCCACTCCCACCCCAGCTCCATGAATGGGAAAAACATCATGAAAAATCATGTGACGGCAACGTGATACCGCAAGTTTGACACCTGTGCATTAGAGCATCTCATGGATACTCTTACTAACTTTAACATTTCTTGTTTGTGATTTTAATTATACAAATGATGAAATTTTATGCTCACAAAGAAAGTGTGTCATGCAAAAGAAATCTAATAACATCCTTAATATGTGGTTAAGCAAGAAGTGAGATGCATGTGCTGTGCATGATGCTGGTGCAGATATTTCAGAAATAAAGGGGGAGAGGGAGCAACATTATTATTTTTTAATCCTATGGAAGATTCAGGAAGCTTCAATTGCTGGAATTTCCCATGTTGTTGTGAAGTTTATTGTCATGATAGCACGAATCAGATGTTCCCCCCAAAAAGTGTGAAATTCTCCACTTAATGGATGGGCTAAGCCTTGCTTGCTCAAAGTTCTGTCCTTGATAGTTATGTCCCTGGTCTAATTTTTAAAATTGTTTCATACAAGCACACTCTTCTCCCCTCTGTGCTTTATTTATTTATTTTTTATTTTATTTATTTTGTCACACAGTATATATAAGCATAAACATGAAATAACTATACAATATATAAGCATATATATATAAGTATGGGTATGTAATAACTATATTAATTGGATATAATAAAAGGAAACAATAGGGCAGGAACGGTAGGCACTCTTGTGCTCTTATGCCCTTACAGACCTTTTAGGAATGGGGTGAGGTCAATAGTAGACAGTTTTTGGTTGAAGCTTTTGGGATTTTGGGAAGAGACCACAGAGTCAGGTAGTGTATTCCAAGAATTAACAACTCTGTTTCTGAAGTCATATTTTCTGCAGTCAAGATTGGAGCGGTTAACATTAAGCTTAAATCTATTGTGTGGTTGTGTATTGTTGCAATTAAAGCTGAAGTAGTCTTTGACAGGAAGGACATTGTAATAGATGATTCTATGAGTTAAACTCAAGTCTAACTCCTAAGAGCTGCTAACTCCTAAGAGCTGCTGCTGCTGCTGCCTTAAGAATAATTTTAGTTTTAATGAGAAAGTTCCTTAAATCAGCAACAAAGTTGTTGCTTGTATGGAAGAATTGAGCAGCTTTCATGAATTATTTTTAAAACTGCATAGCCCTAGGACCAAGAGGTAGAACAAGATAAATACATGTACTACAGAGATCTGAATGCATATGACTGCACACATCCAAGCTTTCATAGTCACAACCTAGCTTAAAATATTTGAACAGGTCTAGAGCCAATGCACATATAGAATAGTGTTTTCAAAGGACTTATTTTTGTTGAAGTTGTGGATATATTTTCTGGAAAGGTATCATAGATATAACATTAGTGGAGTAGAGTGGGTTGGTTGGTCTCCATTGCTAATGAATTGAACAACACTTTTTGGTAATGCCAAACTACAATTCATGTCCTCATTTCCTCTTCCTTACAGCCAAAGAAAAGCAAAAAGTGCATCTAAAATAAATACAGAAAGGACATTTGGGCCCAAATAGCTCAGTTACTTCAGATCATGTTGATTTTCTTCTGTGTCAGGTTCCTCCATAAAGTTATGTGATGTGAATGAACGGAACTAGTATCAATCTTTAGACCTGGCATGACAGTATATAGCTCCATAAACTAAACACCTCATTCAATAATTAGGTAACAGCAATCTATGTGTGTGTGTGTGTGTGTGTGTGTGTGTGTGAGAGAGAGAGAGAGAGAGAGAGAGAGAGAGAGAGATGGAGGGAGAAAGATATGGAGAGAGAGGAAAACTATTACCTAGGGAACACCAGAATTTAAATACCAGGCCTTTTTTCTCTTTGCTTTTTGAATCAATGGACTTTTGAGCAATTTCCTCCTAATTTCTAGGGAAAGGGATATTTAATGTAGTTTAATGATTCTCAAACTATAGCAAACTTTGCTCAAGGCCTGACCTATCTACACTTCAAAGAATCCGCTCCTGTGAACTACATGCTGAACTCAAAACACGCCAAAACCAGGGAGAAATGAACCTATACATTGATTACCATGCCGACTGTATTAAAAGTAAGAACAATGGTCCTCACCCCAGTAACCACCACTCCAACAACCAACACTAGGCATGCATGCCCCTAACTTTCTCAAAATCCACCACCACAGACCTTAAATGCAAACTACTTAATTCATGAAGCCTTGTAAACAAAATTTCAGAATTCCTCCTTCTACTAATTACGACTATATTTGACATTATATTTGTATGCGAGATGTGGCTGAATTCATCACTATCAGACTCCATTACCACAGTAAGAGACTACCACGTCTACAGGTCTGACTGTGAAATCCAGAGAGGGGGTGGTGTTGCTATCTTCTATAAAAAAATCCCTAAATCTAAAAAATATTCAAGTTACACTGAGACCATCGTATGCGACCTTTCCCTAAACACCACAATTCGATCCATACATCTCATCAGCTTCATCCCTTACATTAGGTAACCTGTTAAGTAGTCCAAGGAAGGCAAAGTGCTGAAAATGTATTAGGAAACTTCTTACACATGGTTCATGAAATGTATTCAACCTGAGTTGCAACAGGTCAAAAAAGTATGATTTTTTTAAAAAGATGTCAATACAATTTAAAGAAAACCAAGTGTAGATTTCAATTTTCACAAAAGAAATATGACATCCTAATGTTGAGTCATTCCCCAGCCACTGACCTATAACGGGATGACTCAAAAATAAATGAAATTCAAATGTTTTATAAGTAATGAGAGGTGATACAACAACGTTGACTGTGACGTTTTATCAAAGCTAACTCATCACCTGTCTCAAATTGTAATTGTCAAGATAAAAATGAATGTGTGAACACACTATGGGAAAAAAAAATAGGTTATGAAACTTAAATAAGCAGCAGATTTGCAAGATTCGTCATAGGCCTAAAATTTTGATTTTACACAGCAAGGGTCATTTGCAACCTTTTTGCTAATATTCCTGCAAATTTCTCATTTATATTATGACACAGAGGATGAGACAGAGAGAAATAGAGAAGGAGAGAGAGGTGTTAAATGCCATTTATAGACTTAGATTGAAAGCATTTTATATGAACAAATACTTTACAGATAAATATAGTTCTATCAAGGAATAATATTTCAATTTTCCCCCTAATTAAGTCTAAATCTTTTAATTCATTGTTTAAAAATGAAGAGCAAATATCTCTATTAACTGCTGTCCACCATTCAAAAGTGTCAATTGTCTACGACTTCTATTTTCTACACAAATATAGAATAATATTTGAATTTAAATGGAAGAACAACTTCCACTTAATGATTAAAATGAAAACATTGCTTCAAATTTATTAAGTTTGGAGATTGTGACAATGGAGCAGTAGCAAATGTTTGCAGGATATGTGAATAGCACATATGGGAAACTTATGCTTTCCAGTTGTTGCTGAATTGAAATTCCCATTATCCCTGGCCATTATATTCCTGTGCTTTCCCATTGGCAGCTTCCTCTTTTCCTTAGCTTTCTTAGTTGAGAGAAGAAAAGTCCCTTCATCCCAATTAAACATATAAGAAAAATTGAATGGAAATGAGGTATGTGAATGGAGAAAAATATTCAATAAGGGAGGAAGGTAATATAGAAGAACAAGGAATGTAAATAAATGGCTAGAGAAACAGGTTTGCTGGATTACTTGAAAATATTTGGAGTGTGGTCATGAAAGCAAAAGAGAAAGAAGGCATATTGGACCTGTTTTGCTCTGCTTCCTCAAGATTATGGCTGGACTTGGATGTTTCTGTTGATGCATGTACTAGGTTGTATATGAATAAAAGAGAATAAGTGGCAGTAATGGGCATTATGTATCATTAAATGGTAAATTTGTACCCTATGACTATCATTAAGTGTTGTAAGTACCTTGATGAAGGTATCTTTTGTTTTATGTATACTGAGAGCATATGCACCAAGACAAATTCCTTGTGTGTCCAATCAGACTTGGCCAATAAAAAATTCTATTCTATTCTTATTGTCACAGAGTTTTATTTTCTTCTCCTTCTCCTTCTCCTTCTCCTTTCTGATGTTATATTTTCTGGCCAGCAGCTTTTCTCAAACATCTCATTTCTGTGGTGACTAACCTTCATTTATGTTTTACTGTAAGTATCCATGTTTGGCACTGGTAACATAGGATGGGGGTGGATATGCTTTGCATGAAATGCTTCTTTGTGCTGATTGGTACAGCTTTATGTTATAGAAGTGGAGCTAGCTGTTCCAGTACTTGGTTTGCCTTACTGCATTGTAAGTCAATTTATTTAATTACTTTTACTTAAAAGGAAGATGGATAGATTACAGAAATCTCAACAGTCAGATACTTTCACTTTAGCACCCAATTTATCTCAAAGTTTCTAGGTGAGGATTTCTTAATTTTTATTATTTTTTGTAACAATCATTTGATGGAGAGGGTGATGGCTAGCTATTTTCCTCACAATGAAAGAATGTGTAATCTTCTGTGATATTTTGCACACTATTATCTATTTGTCAAGAGTTTGAGAAGCCCATACCAATATGACTGCATGCTAAACCAGAGTTATCACAACTCAGTTGCAAAAAGCAGAAAGTCTATTTATTTGCTAAATTTCTACGCTGCTATAATCAAAATTATTCTTCATAGTACACAATACAAAATTCATAAAACATATATGAGAAAGCATCTAGTGTGATAAACATAATAATAAATAAATAGCAAAAATTATATCCATTATAATGACCTGCACCAATTTGTACACAATACAAACACTTGCACACACACAAACACACACACACACACACACACACACACACACACACACACAAAACCAGAGTTGAAATCTAGAAGGTTCTGATAGATTCTAGGGAACTGGTAATGGAAATTTTGAGCAGTTTGGAGAACCAGTAGTGAAAACTTTGAGTAGTTCAGAGAACCAACAAATACCACATCTGGCTGGCCCCAGAGTGGGGTGAGAATGGGGATTTTGCAGTATCCTTGCCCTGGAGTGGGGTGGGAATGGAGATTTTGCAGTATATTTCCCCTGTAACACCACCAAACCACGCCCACCAAACCACACCATGCCCACCAAGCCACACCAACAGAACAGTTAATAAAAAATTGGGATTTTACCACTGCACACACACACACACACACACACACACACACACACACACACACACACACACAAAACCAGAGTTGAAATCTAGAAGGTTCTGATAGATTCTAGGGAACTGGTAATGGAAATTTTGAGCAGTTTGGAGAACCAGTAGTGAAAACTTTGAGTAGTTCAGAGAACCAACAAATACCACATCTGGCTGGCCCCAGAGTGGGGTGAGAATGGGGATTTTGCAGTATCCTTGCCCTGGAGTGGGGTGGGAATGGAGATTTTGCAGTATATTTCCCCTGTAACACCACCAAACCACGCCCACCAAACCACACCATGCCCACCAAGCCACACCAACAGAACAGTTAATAAAAAATTGGGATTTTACCACTGCACACAACTTGCGCAAACAGAGGTACTGGTGAGGTTTTTAGCGAGCAGCGCAGGAAGTCAGACTTGCCTTTACAGGTTCAAAAGCTTGGAAAAATGCCAGGAGCAAGTGTGCACTTCTTTTTCCACTTGCTCCTGGCATTTTTCCACTTGGAAGATGCAGAGGAGGAGGAAGAAGAAGACAAGGGCGACAATCCCGGGTGCATAAAGCAAGGCATGAAAATATGCAGCAGGAAGCTCGGGGTGTGTGAAAAGGGGGAGCAGCCGAGCGCTTTGTTTCTCTCTCTCCTCCCTCCCCTTCGTCATCTCCTGGACTAGGTGGCTGAGGTGTAAAGGCCGGCAATCTTTGAGGCTAGGAAGCATTGGGTCTGGCTTGGCGAGAGGGGTCAAGCTGGTCAAGTGCTGATCATTGGAACCTTTTTTTTTTACTTTTTAAAGCATTTTTTACTAGTTAAAAATACTTTAAAAAGTAAAAAAAAAGTTGGCCATGCCCACTCAGTCACATGACCACAACCAAGCCACGCCCACCAAGCCATGCCCACAGAACCGGTGGCAAAAAAATTTAGATTTCACCACTGATTTATTTTATTATTGGTCAAAATCAAAGAATGGCAGAAGGAAGGTTATCCTGTGTAGGTTGGTAGATGGACATTTTTCAGCTTCCCAATTTTAGTTGAGAAAGAATGACTGGCCTAGAGTCCAGCAAGCCAACCGCTGGGCCTACAGTAACGAATTAAAACCTGGGTCTCATCTGTAGGGATTTGTGTATCTGTTCCCAAAGAGTTATAGTTTTACCCCTCCCTCCGTCATCTCCTGGACTAGGTGGCTGAGGTGTAAAGGCCGGCAATCTTTGAGGCTAGGAAGCATTGGGTCTGGCTTGGCGAGAGGGGTCAAGCTGGTCAAGTGCTGATCATTGGAACCTTTTTTTTTTACTTTTTAAAGCATTTTTTACTAGTTAAAAATACTTTAAAAAGTAAAAAAAAAGTTGGCCATGCCCACTCAGTCACATGACCACAACCAAGCCACGCCCACCAAGCCATGCCCACAGAACCGGTGGCAAAAAAATTTAGATTTCACCACTGATTTATTTTATTATTGGTCAAAATCAAAGAATGGCAGAAGGAAGGTTATCCTGTGTAGGTTGGTAGATGGACATTTTTCAGCTTCCCAATTTTAGTTGAGAAAGAATGACTGGCCTAGAGTCCAGCAAGCCAACCGCTGGGCCTACAGTAACGAATTAAAACCTGAGTCTCATCTGTAGGGATTTGTGTATCTGTTTCCAAAGAGTTATAGTTTTACCCCTCCCTCCCTCCAATATGTATTGTATATGAGTCACACTACCATGTTTAGCATAGCTAAACAAAAAAGGTCTCTGTGACCAATTAATACAACCCAGTGGATTCTCCCACAGCAATAAGTCCTATTGAGTTCAAAGTGGCTTTCAGCCAAGTAAGTCAGCATGAGCCCACATCCTTGGAAACTACACAAATGTGTGCAAGTTTCTGGTAAGATTGGCGGCCACATTTTCATTTTCTGGATATATCACTTTTCACTAATTAAAAATAGTAGAAAATCCATCTAGTTGCATTGCCAATGCTGTAAATGTTTATCAGAGATTCCTCCGATAACATGATTCCACCAAGTTTAGTGGAAGCATTAGTAAATTAATATATCCAAGCAAAAATTAGTGATAGCCTAATTAAAGAAATGAGATGCCTTACTATGTCACTATGTAGTGATTCTTTATGAAACTATGTAGTGATTCTTGAAAGTCCTGATGTATTATACCAAAGAAATAATTGATGCATCAAAAACATTCTAATTTTGAAAAATTTAACAATACTCAGGAGATAACCTTTAAATTGCTGCCTTCATTATTCTTTGAAGAAGGAGGCTGTTAGTTGTGTTCAGTGATGAGTGAATTATGTTGACCTTACGTATTCTGTTTGCTACTTTACTCTCAATTAAATTATGAAAAGGTTTAAAGAAATTTTTGTTGTTGATAATGTGCATTGTGGGCAGGCTAGTTAAACTCAGACTAGGTTAAACTTGGTACATAAATTTAGTCTAGATGAATGGAAGTAGCCAATTTCTTCAATGAACATCTACCTCTAAATAGATCAAGGACCAATAACAGAAACTCCTATTTTCATTAAGGTTGTAGATAAGCAAATGATGCACAGATTGCATTTATCTTTTTTTTTTTTAGTATGTTAATCGTTATTAGGAATCAGTACTTTTTTGGTGTAATAGAGATAGGAGCCTAAATTAATCTGCATGAAAAGTAATTTTCCATTTATGCAGCCAGAGTTTTACTTCCTCTTTATTGTCCAAAGAGCTTAGTCAGACTGACTCCTTGGATATGTACAATTTGCATTATTTTATTTAACGATATCTCAGAGATATTCATTCAAGATTTCCTACACAGGTATGTTTGTTATGGAAGAACCAATCCAGCTGAGCATTGGGTATAATATGAAAAAAGATTTTGATTGTATTTCACAATTCCACCACAAGTAATATATTTGGGAGTAGATTGAACAGTTCAGAAATAAGAAATCAGGTCTTCCAGTCAAGTCCCTTCTGGTTTTAGAAAGATAACTGTGATCTGAATGAAAGATGTATTTCTAAAGCCAGAAGGGACTTGACTGGCAGACCAGATTTCCTATTTCTGGAATGTGGATACTACCTTTGAATGGGGAACTGCAACCCACTTTTCCCAGGATTGTGCTGTGGTTGTGGAAGGGAACCACATAATTATGGAGAAAGACACCACTGCTTTAACAAATGCCCTCACAGAGTCTAAGCACCTTCTTTTAATTCAAAATCCTGCACCACTTTATTGTAGTATTCCTTCCATTAGCTGGCAACAACACTGGAAACAAATCGACAAAGAGATAGGGATGAGCACATAATATAGACAAATGGTGATTCTTTCATACCTCCATCAATTATCCGCAAATAAAATATTTTCTTTCTGAAATCTTTAAAAGCTAATTCGGAAAGATAATACATGCTGGTTTCATTCTTTTTCCCCCCCATTTCATTGTGGTTTTTTTTCTCTATACTCATGACCATCCAAGTGAATTAATGAAAGAAATGCAGTTAAACCTGGACTTTGAAGAACCTTTCTCAGCTGTTGGAAAGGATCATTCCGGCCAGTTGTGCTAGCTGTGGACTGCTGAGCTATGCATGTTCAAATTGCTAACTTGTTTGGCATTTCCCAGTGATGTACAATCTGGCATGGGAATGTAGAGGGTTGCAGGGACATAATAGACATTCATTATTTTCAGTTTCTTTCACTAAATGAACATGACAGGTTTGTGAGTGGTAGCCCAAGCATCTTCAACTAGTTTGTACCTTTTTATATAGAGCAGGTTATTATCTATTTCTATGGAATGTTAACTAGCCTAAAATATTTTGCTTGTTTGTGTTCACATTCTTTTTAACTGAGTTTGACTTTTTTATTTTTTGAGACTGCTTTTCCAGGATGAAGACAATTGTCGTTTCCAAGTAATTAAAACATTGGAATATGTACAACATACTTGGCAAATTTATTTCAGCTGAAAAAAATGTGAAGGATATCTTAAAACTTCCATCTGTCTTTTTGTTTAAAAACCTCTAGAATAGTTAACAGTATCAAACACAAATAGAATAATTCAATTTATAAAATATACATGACAAAATTAGAAAATGCAATATAACAAACAGAGTTAACAATTAAGCTACTTCAGGTGATACACTAAAAAATTCAGGTGAGGTAAAAGATATATATCATTTGGTCCCAAGAACATCAGATTCTCCCCTAATCAGTATCCCTTTTGAAGGACATTACACATGGGCTGTTACAATGGTAGTAGAATTTACAAAGTAGCAAGTTCAGAACATGGGTAGAGTCAGATGAAGATATCTGCTGATGAGATTGTGTATTCTATCTGGATTTATGTTGAATAAAATCATCATGAAGTGACCCAGATCTCAAACCATTTACAGATTTTTTAAAAATGATCATCAGTATTTTTGAATTTTGCTCAGAAATGGACTAGCCATCTGACTTTGGAGGGAGCTCAACACAAAATAATTTATAGTAATCTAATTTGAAGATTATTATGGCATTGATCACTATGATCAGGCATGTTTCTTCTCAATCCTATTTTGAACTGAGAAAGAGCATCCAGAATAATATTACACTCTTAATTTCAAAAAATGTATTTAAAAAATCAGGAACTAACCAAGACCAAGAATATCTCTGCTTAAGAGAGAGATTTGGCCAAGTTGTACTCTCTTGTTTCCTAAAAAGATTACAATGTGAATGACTTAACTTCAAATTATTAGTCTGAAAACAGAACTGGATGGATGGATAGATGGATGGATGGATGGATGGATGGATGGATGGATGGATGGATGGATGGATGGATGGCGCAGTGATGTTTACTTGTCATTGGAGAAGACCTTAACTGTCAATCAATCACATTTTCATATGTTTATAATAATAATAATATCAGAGTTGGAAGGGACCTTGGAGGTCTTCTAGTCCAACCCCCCTGCCCAGGCAGGAAACCCTACACCATTTCAGACAAATGGCTATCCAACATTTTCTTAAAAATTTCCAGTGTTGGAGCATTTACAATTTCTGCAGGCAAGTTGTTCCATTTATTAATTGTTCTAACTGTCAGGAAATTTCTCCTTAGTTCTAGGTTGCTTCTCTCCTTGATTAGTTTCCACCCATTGCTTCTTGTTCTACCCTCAGGTGCTTTGGAGAATAGTTTTACTCCCTCTTCTTTGTGGCAACCCCTGAGATATTGGAACACTGCTATCATGTCTCCCCTAGTCCTTCTTTTCATTAAACTAGGCATACCGAGTTCCTGCAACCGTTCTTCATATGTTTTAGCCTCCAGTCCCCTAATCATCTTCGTTGCTCTTCTCTGCACTCTTTCTAGAGTCTCAACATCCTTTTTACATCGTGGCAACCAAAACTGAATGCAATATTCCAAGTGTGGCCTTACCAAGGCATTATAAAGTGGTATTAACACTTCACGTGATCTTGATTCTATCCCTCTGTTTATGCAGCCCAGAATTGTGTTGGCTTTTTTGGCAGCTGCTGCACACTGCTGGCTCATATCTAAATGGTTATCCACTAGGACTCCAAGATCCGTCTCACAGGTACTACTATTGAGCAAGGTACCACATATGTGGTACTTGTGCATTTTGTGCTTTTTTGCCTAAATGTAGAACCTTACTTTTTTCACTGTTGAATTTCATTTTGTTAGATAGTGCCCAATGTTCAAGTCTGTCAAGATCTTTCTGTAACTTGAGCCTATCTTCTGGAGTGTTGGCTATTCCTGCCAGCTTGGTGTCATCTGCAAATTTGATGAGTTCCCCATCTATCCCCTCGTCCAAGTCATTGATGAAGATGTTGAAGAGTACTGGGCCTAAAACAGAGCCTTGGGGTACTCCACTGCATACTTCCCTCCATGTGGATGTAGTTCCATTGAGGACTACACGTTGAGTGCGGTTGGTCAGCCAGTTACGAATCCATCTGGTGGTGGTGCTGTCTAACCCACATTTTTCTACTTTATCTAGTAGTAGGTTATGGTCTACTTTATCAAATGCTTTACTGAAGTCCAAGTAAATTATATCGACAGCATTCCTCTGGTCTACTAATTTTGTCATTTTGTCAAAGAATGCGATAAGATTAGTCTGGCATGATCTGTTTTTGACAAACCCATGTTGGCTTTTGGTTATTATTTTGTTTGCTTCTAGGTGTTCGGTGATTCGTTGCTTGATTATCTTTTCCAGAATCTTCCCTGGTATTGAGGTTAGGCTGATAGGTCTGTAGTTTCCTGGATCTATTTTTTTTCCTTTTTTGAAGATGGGAACTACATCAGATCTTTTCCAGTCCTCTGGCAGTTTCCCTGTGCTCCAGGATCTTTGCAAGATATAGTTCAGTGGTTCTGAGATTTCGTCTGCCAGTTCCTTCAGAACCTTGGGGTGTAATCTATCTGGTCCTGGTGATTTGAACTCGTCTAGGGTAGACAGATATTCACTTACCATTTCCCCCCCTATTTTAGCTTGTGTTCCTAATCTGTTTTTTGTGGTGCTGTTTTTGATAGGTTGGATTGTTTTTTCCTTTTGTGTAAAGACAGATGCAAAAAAATGAGTTAAGTAGATCTGCTTTCTCCCTGTTGCTTGTCACCTTCTTGCCACTTTCTCCCAGCAATGGGCCAATTGTTTCCTTGACTTTTTTCTTGTTTTTAACATGTTGGAAAAAGCTTTTTTTGTTAGTTTTTATTTTTGTCGCTAGCCTTTGTTCATTGTGAGCCTTAGCTTTCCTCACTTCATCTTTACAGGCTCGGGCTATTTGCTGATATTCTGCCTTAGTTATTTGCCCCTCTTTCCACTTTTTATATGTGTCCTTTTTGTCTTTCAATTTGTCAGATAGTTCTTTATGCATCCATGATGGTTTCTTTTGAGATCTATTATTTTTCTTCCTCATTGGTATTGTGCTAGACTGCGCTTTTATAATCTCACTTTTCAAAATTTCCCAAGCTTCTTGAGTTGTTTTCCCCTTGAAGATTCTTATCCATGGAATCCTTCTCAAGCTCTCTCTGAGTTTATTGAAATTAGCTCTCTTGAAGTCCAAGACTCTAGTTTGACTTTGTTCTACTACTTGTGTTTGCATAATATTGAATTCCAGTATTGCATGATCATTTGCCCCCAAGATTCCTATAGCTTCAACACCTTCTATCATTTCATCTCTGTCAGTGAGAATTAAGTCCAATATGGCTGATCCCCTTGTTCCCTTCAGTTGTCTGCTAGGTTTGTTAGGAACCAGTTGGATTTTCCACTTTAAAATGCATTCATTTACAACAAAAGAGTGTTCCTTTCCCATTCTTTTTCTACATGTATTAAAGGGGGCAAATTTTAATGTTTAGCCACAGCTAGCATCTTCATATATTTTTTTGACCAATCACATAAGCTTGTTCTCCTGACCACATCTAAAACTAAATTACCAAACTGTAATATGTGACTAGCAATATGTGGTGAATAATGATTAGTTTATAATTTAAATATTTGTTAATGAAACCTAAATGAAATCAAATCAGTGATAACTTTTGTCCAAGAGTCATCCAGGTTTTAAATTCTACTTACTCCCAGAAAGTTGGGGAGTGCTTAGCATGCTACTAAAAGTATGTGTGGCCCTTGTACACATAGAAACACACAAAATGTAACACAGCAATGTTCACCTGCTGCCCAAAGGTGAAAACAGTTTATTCCACTATTTGGTCAAATAAAGGAGATTATTTTTTATGCTTGGAGTAGCATCTGGTTGGTTGGTTGGTTGGTTGGATGGATGGATGGATGGAAGGAAAGAAGGAAGGAAGGAAGGAAGGAAGGAAGGAAGGAAGGAAGGAAGGAAGGAAGGAAGGAAGGACAGAAGGCTGTGCAAAAGAAATGGTGCAAAGATTAGAATTTTAAACCACAAAATCCTTCACTGATAAAAGACTTGAAGTACTGAAATAAAAAATTTTTTTGCTGTTTTTAAGCGTGCTGTGTATTGGAGGCCATTTAGCCTGCTTCTTGAAAGTCCTGTTTAAATACTAAGTCACATCTAATATAGCATCAGGTACTAGATACCTAGTAAATGTCACACCAAGAGTTTTACTGTTCCTACAACACAAAGCCTCCTGAGGCTTTTTTAATTAGAGTTGCAGTGAACCTTTTCACCAGTGTTACAAACACTGATAAACAATCCCCTCAGAACATGAAAGCTTTAGATATGGGTAGGGCACTCTTCACTGTGAATTTGAGTGCATTTCCCAAGGCACAATAGCAAGGCCTGAGCCTAAAACATTCTGAAAATTGCACCAAGCCGGGGGGAAATTTATTCTGCTCCAAGCGTTCGAACCAATTGAGCTTCTGAACTATCAGGCAGCTGGTGGAGTGAGAGCACTCTGTTAAGTTGTTAACGGTGATTCGTCTGTGTGCATTTATTAGAGCAAGGTTTTAAAAACAGGCTAGAGGTTGCCCCAGGATTTGATGAGGGAATGAAAATAAAGGTAAATTGGATGCATTAAGTATAGACAGACATGTTTGAGGTTTGATGAAGGAAGGAGAAAAGAGGAGAAAAAGGCAGACAGTTCTTCAACCTTTCTGTCAGGGTGAGCCCTGTCTCTTAGGTGGGACATGTTAAGTTCGGGCAATGAGGAGGCAGGAGACAGTCATTGGTGACAACAGCTCTTAAGTTTATTGGGAGAACCCAGCAAAGAAAATAGCAGAACAGTCCTCCTTATATAGTATTTGGGCTAAGGCACCAGCCAATCAGGAACGTGCTTTTTCTCGCCCAAATTTCCCTCCAATAATTCAAATACGTAACACTCCTCCCCTCCTAGAACACACTTAGTTCAGTATTTACATATTATTTACAAACGTAATCATGCAGGTAGCCGGGACATCTCCTGAGCCTGGCTGACCTGCGCAATTCATTCCCTGGTGGGGAGTCGAGCTGGTCAAAGGGACTCTCTGTCCCTCTCAGCTCCTCCAATTGGCCCTCCGGGCCTGGATTAGGGGCAGATTCTTCCCTGCTGACTTCTGGTTGGACCGTGGGGCATCACTGAACTTCGCAACTCCCAGATAAGTCCTCCGGCCAGTTCGGGCTTGAGTCAGCTGTTGGTGTAAACAGTGGGTAGTCAGGGCCTGGTTGTTGTGTTTCTATTTTGGCTTCTAACCTTTTTCGTAGTTGGTCGATGTGCCTTTTCCAGACCCTCCCATCGCCCATATCAACTACATAAGATTTGGGGCCAGTCACCTCTAAGATTTTTCCTGCCAAACAAAGGGGACCCTCACTGTAATTCCTGGTGAAGACGAAAGCCCCTTTTGTAAAAACCCTTGTCTTATCTCTTAGTGTCAGATACCCATCAGGGGAATTATTTGGATTTAATCTGTCTAATGGGCATCGAAGTCTCCTTCCCATTAACAACTCAGCTGGGCTGCAGCTGGTGGCCATGCAAGGTGTCCCATGCTGGACAGCCAAGATTGTGTCAATCTTGGCTTGCCAGTCCCCCAGGCTAATCCTGGACAGTGCTTCCTTGGCACTTCTTACAAAACGTTCTGCAAGGCTATTACTAGCCTGATGGAATGGCGCCGAGAGGGCATGTCGGATGCCCATTTCAGCCAAGTACACTTCAAATTGAGTGGCAGTGAACTGCGGGCCATTATCCGAGACTAATGTATCCGGCAGTCCATGTGTTACGAATAGTTGTCGCAGTACTCTTATGACTACTTCGGCAGTCATGGTTTTCATCAATATTATTTCCAACCACTTGGAATATGAATCTACTATTATTAAGAACATTTGCCCATGGAAAGGGCCAGTGAAGTCTATGTGAATTCTAGACCATGGTTCCTGGGATTTCTCACCGGGGCCGTTGGGGGTAGCGGTCTAGAATCCTGGCAAGATTGGCATCTGCCTACCCGGTCACTAATGTCTTTGTCTATCTGGGGCCACCACACATAACTCCTTGCTAGACTTTTCATACGCACAATGCCCGAATACCTCATATGCAATAAATCCAATACATTTTCCTTCAAACACAATGGGATAACAACTCTATCTCCCCATAACAAACATCCCCCTTGCACAGACAATTCAGAATGTTTGGTTGCAAACTGTTTAAATTCCTTGCCCATTGCAATGGGCCACCCCCTCTGCACCCAGCCGATTACAGTGCGGATAATAATGTCTTTAGTCGATGCCCTAGCCACTTCGGCGGAAGTGACTGGGCCAGTGTCCAAAGAGTCAATCAGCAGTATTGGGGTTCCCAGAGTCGGGTCTTGAATCGTGTCCGGCAAGGGGCACCTGTTTAAAGCGTCCACATGTCCCAATTCCTTGCCTGGTCGGTGTGTCAGATGGTATGAATATGCTGCCAGAAATATGGTCCAGCGAGTCAATCTGGGAGACAGGGCAATTGGTGTAGGGCGGTCTCCTGCCAACAAACCCAACAATGGCCGATGGTCAGTAACAATGTCAAAATGCCTCCCAAACAAATATTCATGGAATTTTTTAACTCCCGAAACTATGGCCAGAACTTCTCTATCTAATTGACTATAATTTATCTCAGCTCCGGATAAGGTGCGGGAGAAGTAGGCAATGGGGGCTTCTGTCCCATTAGACAGTTTGTGACTTAGAACAGCTCCCACTCCATAGGGTGATGCATCACATACCAGAACGAGAGGCAAAGTCCCATTATAATGAATTAATAGACTGTCACTAGACAGTAGTTTTTTTACAGATTCAAAAGCTGCGGATTCAGTCTTACCCCAAGTCCACAGTGTATTTTTAGCAAGCAGTCTGTGCAGTGGTTCAGCCACAGTTGCCTTGTCTTTTAAAAAGACCGCATAAAAATTCAAAAACCCTAGAAAAGCTTGTAACTCCGCTTTGTTTTTTGGTGGGGGAGCCTTCCGAATTGCCCGTACCTTGCTCTCTGTTGGATGGATACCAGCCTTATCTATCCGATATCCTAAAAATTTGACTGAGGGCACTCCAATTTGACATTTATTGAGCTTGACTTTAAGTCCAGCAGCTCTGAAAATGGTCAGCACCCTTCGCAGTTTTTCTCGTAGTTCTTCCATGTCACTAGCTGACACCAAAACATCATCAAAATAGGGTACTACCCCTGGTAGTCCCTGCAATAACCGTTCCATGAAGTTTTGGAACAAGTCAGGGGCAACACTGACTCCAAACTGGAGTCTGGTGCACTTAAACGTACCCCTGTGTGTTACTATTGCCTTAGCTGTTTCATTATCAACAAGCAATTGCTGATATGCCTGAGCCAAATCAAGTTTGGCAAAGATTTGCCCTGGTCCCAGCGAATGCAGCAAATGTTGGATTATGGGGATAGGGTATGCACTTTTCTGCAATGCCTTATTCAGTGTCGCCTTGTAATCAGTACAAATACGGACAGATCCATCTGGTTTAACTGGTATGACTATCGGTGTCTCGCACTTGGCGTGGTCGACTGGAATTAATATGCCCTGTTTCACTAGCTTATCCAGTTCTTTATCAATTTTAGGTTTAAGGGCAAAAGGAACCCTCCTGGCCTTGAGCTGAATTGGAGCTACTTTTGGATCTAAATTAAATGAAATGGGGGTCCCCACATACTTGCCCAGGCTGTTCTGGAACACATCTTCAAATTCCTGGAGCAGCTCCTCTCTCAGGTCGCCTCCAACACTGTAGACTCTGGTGATGCCCATTCCAAAGGCCTGGAACCAATCGAGACCTAGCAAACTAGGCAAATATCCATCTACGATGGTGACTGGTAGCGATTTCTTATATTGTCCATATTGACTCGAACTGTGGTGATGCCTTGGACAGGGATTCTGCTTCCCTGATAATCCTGGACTCTTAGTCTCTGAGGTTGCAATTGGCGTTTCATGACGCTTGGAAGGTCTTTGGTGATCGTATCCCAGGACATGATAGTGATTGATGATCCGGTATCGATTTCCATTTTACATGGCACCCTTTCTATGCAGGCTCTTGTAAAAATCTTTTTTTCCGGTTTCGTTGAGGCTTGGCCAACTCGTACTGTGGTGTGGTTGGCCTTCAAACCCTTTTTGATTGAGCCAATAGGTGGCCATTTTGCGGAGTTGGGGTTCTGCTGATAGGCTGGTTTAAATTTGGCTCTGGACTTTTGGTGGCACGGCTGGAGAGCTCGACATACCCGTGCTAGGTGCCCTTTTCTGTCACATCTACGGCAGATGGCTTCTTTAAACCAACAATTTTGTCTCTGGTGATGGCCTCCGCAACTCGCACACTCATCGTTGTCACTTCTTTCTGATTTCCCCATTTGGAAAACCTCTTCCTCACTCTCGCCATCACATCCAGACTGTATTTCCTCACTGTGGACTAATGTCGCTTTAGCGGATGAACTTAGCGACGTTGGTTTTTGTAATGTTTCAGCAGCTTTAGTGGAAAGTTCATGTGCTCTAGCTTCATCTAGGGCAATATTGAGAGTCAAGTTAGTTTTGGCGAGGAGCCGCCTCTGCAAACAAATGTCCCATACTCCACAAATAAGCTGCTCTAAAAGGGAGTCCTCTAAGTCCCTAAGTTCGCAGTGGGTAGTGGCTTTTCTCAATGCAGCCATGTAAACGCTGATCGATTCTCCTTCACATTGGACTCTCTGTCAGAGTTCATATCTCTGCACGAACTTCGATGGCACTGAGGCATAGTGCACTCTGGGCGTCATCTGTAACATTGGCCAGGGCACTGACTGGATGGGCGTCGGCTCTGATAACGATTCGGCGGTGTCAAATACTTCTGGCCCGCAATGGCTCAAGAAGTATGTGCGCTTCTGATTGTCTGATACCCCTTGCAACTCATTAGCCTTGAGGAAGCATTCAAAACGAGCCTTGTATGACCCCACTTCTCTTTTGCTGGGTCAAATGGTGCTGGTGGCGTGTAGTTAGTCATTTCGATTTGTTCCTATGTGGCCGCCCTATTACTGGCTGGGTTCTAAACTATTTTCCAAATCAGCTCTTTTTCGGTCTCACTGCCAACCTCATCCCACCTTCATCGCCAATGTTAAGTTCGGGCAATGAGCAGGCAGGAGACATTCATTGGTGACAACAGCTCTTAAGTTTATTGTGAGAACCCAGCAAAGAAAATAGCAGAACAGTCCTCCTTATATAGTATTTGGGCTGAGGCACCAGCCAATCAGGAACGTGTTTTTTCCCACCCAAATTTCCCTCCAATAATTCAAATAAATAACAGGACAAATGGCTTAACAAGTTTACCAGCTTCTACTGGAAGGACGGGAAAACCCCTGGTTTAATTAGGAAGCTATGAATATGACAGTAACTGATTCTCTGGATCCACTGGAGTACAAAAACAGTATGTCTTCAACTGCAGCTGCAACAAGTGTTTTAAATCTCAAGGGGCTATTTAAATATGAATATTTTAAAACCTAAACACAACAAAAATCTGGCAGAGAGATGAGAGTGGAAATGGAGGTTTATTGTGCTGAACAATAAAATGCCCACATAAAATATTGAATCATTTTAGAATTGAACTGGGTTTGAGATATTGCTTTCTAACTTACTTTTTTAAAAGATGGATTTTTTTTGTAAGAATTACAATGAAAGGTTTATGGTCCTTTCTTCCTTTCCTTTCCTTTCCTTTCCTTTCCTTTCCTTTCCTTTCCTTTCCTTTCCTTTCCTTTCCTTTCCTTTCCTCAGTTTCCAGCATTTGAACTTGACAAGTAATCAGAGATGAACTGCAATGTTCATGGCATTAATCTACTATTTGGTTTCTTCAGAGGCCATTTCTAAGCATGGTTTTCTCACTTCTGGTCAGTGGAGCCAAGCAGTATGCTCTGCAGGCTCTCTATTCCTTCTACCCTGAAAATAAATCTAGCTCTGGGTCTTAATTAAACAGATATGCTCTCCCACAGCTTAGGCCTTATTGTTATAATATTGGCCCTGGGGCATAATCTAAGGCTGCCGCTCACCATCTGAGATAAATACAATCCTTATGTCTATCCCTTTATAGCAAATAACTCTATCTGCATCAAATAACTCTTTATTTTAAAAAAATAGAAGTTCCGGAATATGTGCATGTATCAGGTTCCAAAGACCAAGAGAGTCACACAGAGGGTTTTCTAAGCAGTTTCCTTTATTGTTCCTTGCCCACAGACCTACATCTTATAAAACTAAAGCAAACTACTTATACCACTGAACATATATTTGAGAAGTCCTAGGGAGGAGCCGTTTTGACACTTTTCCTATCACTTAAAGTATTTGCTCCTCTGGGCTGCTGGGGGTTCACAGGGATTTGGGAGAACCTCTAGCTAAGATTCTGTGCAGTTCCAAATCCCACTCCTGCTTCACCCTGCCTGCCCCTCCCCTCCCAGGAGTCCCCATGCGGCCCATTTTGAATGCAGGTAAGTGCAGGGCATGCGCAGAAGCTCGGGGAGTGAAAAACAGGCCTACCTGAAGTTTGGGAAGTTCCAGAGGGCCTCCGGAGCCTGGAGAGTCTGTTTTTTGCCCTCCCGGAGGCTTGAGAAAAGCCTTTGAAGCTCAGGGAGGGCAAAATGCACCCCCTCGCTATGGTGCAGGAGACAACTAGGCCATGCCCACCCTGGCCACGCTCACCCATCCTACCCAGCAACCAGGCAGAGGACCCCTTGATAAAATGTTTGAAGCCCACCCCTGAATGCATTCCCTCCCTCTTAGGAATTTGGACTACATTCCACCACAGAACTGATATCTTAAGGTCCTTTAAAAATAGAATCTAACATTCTACGTGACAGTGTAAAAGTGGAAAGAAAGTGCATTTTCGTTTCACCCCATGTATAAGTGAAAGACCTATCCAAGCAGGCTTCAGATCAGGGGTGAAATGCTGCCGGATTGGACCGGATCACATGATCTGGTAGCGATCATAGCTGGTAGTTCGGTGATCCAGTAGCACTGTCATCCGGGTGTCATTAGCCTCTGGTTTTAACCAGGAAGTAATGTTTTTTTTACCTTCTGCACATGCACAGAAGGGTTTGCGCATAATGTCTGCGTGCGCATGTGACGTGCAAACGCGCACTCCCGAGCCGGTAAAGTAGGTAAGTAGATTTCACCCCTGCTTCAGATCATGTTTAATGTTCAAGGTCTGTGTGTGGACATATTTACACACTGTGGTCCACACCAGAGTCAGGGTGATACAATGATTAGAATGCAGTATTGACTTACTACTCACTGCTCTCTGTCAGCAGTTTTATTCTGACAAGGTCAAGGTTGACTCAGCCTTCCATCCTTCCAAAGTTGTTAAAATGGGGACCCAGATTGTTGGGGGGCAATATGCTGACTCTGTAAACTGCTTGGAGAGGGCTGTAAAGCACTATGAAGTGGTATATAAGCCTAAGTGCTATTGCTTGTTATTGTTATTGCATGCATGCAGTATATGTACAGCAATTCCATTTAGTGCCTTAGATTCTTCTTCTCCGACACCATCGTATTAGAGATTGTGTGGAGGTGAATGGACTATTTATCAAGGTGAACCACTAATGATCCATAGTTAGAGAAAAAAATATGTTTCAGCATGAGCAGTATAGTTCTTTTAATGCTCCTCAGTGAACTAATTCATTAAAAATATATTTAGCTCTATTATCCTGGGTGAAAATGTCCCTTCACATTAAAAAAAAAAAATCCTGAAAATGTTTTTGTATAGTTTTAAAACAAGCATGCAACCAAATAATAAAAACCGAATGTTTCTCCTTGGTGGTCTAAGACCTTGATCTGTATGTAATGGTTAAATGATGAAACTATATAAATGGTTTCTGGTTTTTGTTTATCATTCTTATACCTACCATAATGTTTGGCCAAGGCTACAAAAATGCATGCATAACTGCATAAAGAAAAGACCTGGCATTTAAACATTATAACACTAAATACACAACAGCAAATTTTTTCCCTATGATGCTCCTTTATTCTTGATAACCACCATGTAATAAGAAATAGGCAACACCACATCCTCACGGAACATGTTTTACTCAGACCAAACAGAGTGATTAAGAAAAATGTGCAATGATTACTCTCATCATTCTTGGCCTGAGGCAAGTTAGCATTTACATCGGAATAACATGTGACATAGCAGGCAGGGAGAAAAGAAAAAAGAAAAGAAATGAAAAGGCTCTTTTCTTTTAAAGACAAGCTGAGTACAATAGTTCCAAAGGTGACTGCTTGTAGCTCATTGATCTGTGATTAATAAAGCACCTAGCACTTAATCTGTCTTCTGCAAACAGTTGAGTAGGACCCTTGTACCTTGGTAATGCATCAACTGTAAATTACTGCATCACAATTAGTGGAAGATAGTTCTGCTGTCCAGTTGCTCTGCTTAAGGGATGTTTCTATGAGTTTCTGTGTACCTATTGGTTTGATACTAGGCCAGAGGAACAGAGGCAATGATGGCTGTAGTTTTACATTATCCAACTACCCATGTTAGTTTGTGAATTTTCCAGTTAGATACAGATTAACAGAGTTGGAAGGGACCTTGTAGGTCATCTAATCCAACCCCCAGCCCAAGCATACTTTACACCATTTTTGACAGATGGTAGTCCAGTGTCTTCTCAAAAGCTTCCAGTGATGAAGCTCCCACAACTTCTGGAGGCAGTTATTTTACTTGAATATTTTATCAAAGAGAAAGTGAGACGATGATGGTGACAACAACAATGGTGACAACAATAATGTTTTTCATCTCTGATTCTTATTCGTATATTTCATTTTCACTTCTGTTTCACTTAATTATCTGTCTTTTCCCTTTATAGAGTTAACTGCATGTTGCAGTTAATTTAACACAGAGGGTTATTTGTCTATCTTTTAAAGAACTTCCTTTTTCTAGATGAATCTATGTATTTAAGAATTGCATCATTTTTTAAATTTGCATTTATATCCCGCCCTTCTCCGAAGACTCAGGGCGGCTTACACTATGTTAGCAATAGTCTTCATCCTATTTGTATATTTATATACAAAGTCAACTTGTATTGCCCCCCCCCCAACAATTTGGGTCCTCATTTTACTTACCTTATAAAGGATGGAAGGCTGAGTCAACCTCGGCCTGGTGGGACTAGAACCTGCAGTAATTGCAGGCAACTGTGTTAATAACAGACTGTCTTACCAGTCTGAGCCACAGAGACCCATCATTTCAGTTCCAAAGTCTCTCCCAATCTCCCAAAATTACCTAGCATCCAAAAGTATGTAGGTACTTATAGGGGAAGTAACTAGCATTCAGTCTGGTTGCCTGCGTAAGCTTACCTTGTTTTCATTGCATTTAATTTTAATGCAGTTTTGTTGAAGTGTGTAATAGCTATATTGTAATGCACTATGAAGATTATTTAAATAAGTTGTTTCCCTGTTAATATTTTCCTAGCTTGCAATCTTTTATTTTTAATATGTGTTTTTGTTACTCTATAAAGTAGATAAATAGATGATAGATACACTTTTATGGCTCCTTGAACATTCTGTAAATGGAAAAGTGCCATAAACATTATCTAAAGCAAGGATGTTTGCAGAACAAATTTCAGACTGTTGCATTAGTAAGTAAAAATCATACTTCAATGGAAAAGCAGTCTTAACTTCTTCTGACCACAATCCAAAGAGGTGACAAGCTTTGTTGGTGGCAGGAGCTTGTTCTTAAAATTCCAGCAATGCCAACAGTGTAAACTCCTCTCCAACAGCAAGACAAAGGGTAAGGAAGCAAAAGCTGGAGCAACTATAGATCTGATGCCATAATGTCTTTCCCTAAATTTCTTAAGTTGCCATTTGGCCTAGAGCTAGCATTATTCATCCTATTTTTGGAATTAACGGAGAGAGGTTAAAAAAGTGCTCATTCATTTATCTCAACTGGCTTTTCAGTAACCGTTAGGATATTTAAAAATAAACTTTTGCAGAGGGAAGAGTGGGAGGAAGGAAACAAGGGACAATATTATGGGGGTGAGCAGGGCTGTATTCTCCCATTGGTATTACGCCAATCTACAGTGCAATGGACAAGGGTGGGAGGTTTTTGTGTTTGTGTGTGATTGTTGATCTCCACTGAAAACTAGCAAAAACTGCTCTTTGTTAAGTGGTTTGCTGCCAAATTTCAGCTGGGAGATTGGAGGACGAAAACAATAAGCTTGCATGCTATATTTGGCCCAAAGGCATTAGCTGCCTATCCCTTTTTTGGCCAGGAACAATCAATTTGATGTTCAAACTGAGTCCCTCATCTCCATCTGGAATTTCACTGATGACAATTGCTTTATGCACTAAGGTGTGAGGCTATTTTCATGTGTTCAGTGCTCTTGCAGACAATATGTAAGGTCATTTGTCATTCTTCAAAACACTACTCTTTTTCAAACCAAAGAGGGAGGGAGGGAGGGAGGGAGGGAGGAAGGAAGGAAGGAAGGAAGGAAGGAAGGAAGGAAGGAAGGAAGGAAGGAAGGAAGGAAGGAAGGAAGGAAATATTACAGACCATAAGATGATATGAAAAGCTCTCTACTTTCAGACAAATTTGAATCTGAATTCTATCGTTCCTTTTCCCTAACAAAATACAATAATTTCCCCCAAAGTGAATTGAGTTTGGGGAGGCACAGAATCATACAGACACAATACACATGCTAGGATGGTGGGGAGAGGGAGAGGGAGAGGGAGAGAGACGGGGAAAAAGGAGGAACAAGCCTGACATTAAGATATTTGCTGGCCTTGGACTAAAATGGAACAAGCAATTCTGTTTAGTAACAATCAGTTAGAAAGTCATTAATCATATGATCTATTAATACACTGCTGTTGTTTTTTCACTATTATGATTATAGAAAATCCTTGGAAAAATTATGTGCGTTAGGGAGGAAATTTAAAAGTGGTGGTCTAAAATACTACTATTCACAATGGATGCTGAGCCAAAAACTTTTTTTTCCTTTTCCCTAGCATTCATTGCCCCTGATTCAGCAACAAATGTTCTCAGTGTTGGAGAAAGACGCACCCCCTTTCTGCATATATTGTACATAAATCTGTCTTTGGCTCTCTTTCTTTGAAGTAAAGCCTTCAAATTGAATTGATATCTAGTGACTTCATAGCCACCTCCATGCCATTTCCTTGGCGACGCTGTGGAAGTGATTGTACTCCACCTTCATCTGAAATATTTTCCTGATTTTCCAATCTAGACCAGAGTTTCTCAACCTGGGAAGCTTGAAAAAATATAGACTTTAAGTCCTAGAATGTTGGCTGGGTAATTCTGGGATTGAAGTCCATATATCTACAAGCTACCAAGATTGAGAAACTCTGGTCTAGACCATTCGTAGAATATCTCTTCTCCAAGTACCAAGCAGGTCCAGTTATGTTGAGTTGCTAGCATCAGACAAGGTCATTTGGAGTTGCTATTTTCTCATGTACCTTTTTAAAATTTTCTTCCTTGTGACTAAAAAATACAGAAACACATGCATGTTATTATAGCAAATAGTATTGGCAATTGATGCTTCAGCAGATATGCTAGTGAAGAAAAGGAAGAAGGAAAGGGAGGGAGGGAGGAAAAGAAAGATCCCATGTCACACTTTCAACAATGACAAAAGTGAATGCAGACATTTCTGGCTACTTTTAGAGATGCAGGATACTGTAAGATAGTAAAGGGATGTTACATTCACTGTAACTTTGTTTGGTTCTTTTTCATTGCCACATGTCATTTTGAAATCACTTTAATTCACCAGATGGATGATTTCACACAGACTGTTCCTGAATCTCAATATATGCTCAGACCATGTGTCTTCAGTGCTATAATGTTTGCTCTTACCATAATTGTATCTTTGCAACAGTTACTGGATGATGAAGATAATGGTAGTAATGATACTGATGACAGTGGTGTTTTAATTGATTCTATGTCGTTTCCTTCTCTCAATCATATAGATCTACCTCATATAATATGCAAACGTTGCAACAACCATGCCACTCTTCCACAGCTCCTGTATTTATATTGCATCTTGACAGGAATGCTGAAAAGAGATATATTCTCTGTGCCATCTACATACCTTTAAATGTCATTCTACAAGAAAGAAAATAAAGGGTGAAAAAGTCACAATAGCAATGAAAGTACTGAGAGCTAAAGACAGAGAATTTGTGACCTCCTGTTGTTTCTGAAGTACACCTTCCAACACCAGAGCAAAAGAAGACATCTATGGGGGACAAACTCTGTGAGGACTCCATATTGAAACCAGCCACCTGTAACAGACCTTGGCCAGTTTTGGGCAGAAGACTAAAAGGAATTCTTTCCTGGAATCTATTACCTGAAATGCATTGAAGATATATGAAGTGTTTTTTTCTCAGAAGAAACACATCCTTGTTGTTGTTGTTGCTGTTGTTTTGCTTCAACAAAGAAGATTGTGTAGTGCACAAATCTCTTAATTTAAAGTGGTAGATCACTATGTGAATACCTAGCTGAAAAGATGGATGATTTAAATAGCTCATTGAGAAGGTAAAAATGGACAGTGAAAAATCAAGGTTAATACTAAATATTAAGAATACAAAAATAATATCAGTCTACATGTTTATTGAGGTTAATGTTGTTTGCAAAGAATTCAAGGTCATTCATAGTTATCCCAAAGGTGCTTTTTCAGGCGGCAATTGGACTATTCCTTTCTTTTTCTTTTTTCTTTTGAAGACATTTCGCTTCTCATCCAAGAAGCTTCTTCAGCTCTGACAGGATAGTAGGGAAGGGAATCTCTACAGTCATTCATAGTTAGTTTTGATTTTTGGTGGCCCAAGAAGAGATAAAGATGGACAGTGTGCTGCTGAAAATTAATCCTAGAAAAGAAAATAGTGATAAACTTAAACATGAGCATAAAGAATAAGTATATTTTAATCATAACAAATAAAAATGTTAAAAAACAATGGTTTTCTAATGGTAATGAGATTTTTAAGAAGAGATTGGACAACCATTTGTCTGAAATGGTGTAGGGTTTCATAATAATAATAATAA
Source organism: Ahaetulla prasina (assembly GCF_028640845.1). Classification (NCBI taxonomy): domain Eukaryota; kingdom Metazoa; phylum Chordata; class Lepidosauria; order Squamata; family Colubridae; genus Ahaetulla; species Ahaetulla prasina. The sequence goes on from NC_080539.1 coordinate 127,455,790, forward strand.
TAATAATAATAATAATAATAATAATAATAATAATAATAATAATAATAATAATAATAATAATAATAATGTTTTAATTTGTATACCGCCCTTCTCCCGAAGGACTCAGGGCGGTGAACAGGCAAATAAAATACAAACAGAAACATACACCATAATTAAAACAACCCTTAAAAAACTGATTCAAATTTGCCAGAAAATTTAAAATAACATTACTCCCCATAAAAATTACAGAATTTAAAACCCACAATTAAAATTTAAAATTTAGAATTTAAAATCAGGCCAGTCCAGCCAAACGGAATAAATAGGTTTTAAGTTCGCGGCGAAAGGTCCCAAGGTCAGGTAGTTGTCGAAGCCCGGGGGGAAGCTCGTTCCACAGGATAGGGCCACCAGTCGACATTGTTTGGCTGACGGCACCCTGAGGAGTCCCTCTCTGTGGGAACGCACAATAATTATTATGATTATTAATAATAATAATAACAGAGATGGAAGGGACCTTTCCTGCCCAGGCAGGAAACCCTATACCATTTCAGACAAATGGTTATCCATTTTTTAAAAAACATTCCAGTGTTGAGCAGGGGATTGGACTAAAAGACCTTCCAGGTCTCTTCAAACCCTGTTATTCTGTTATTGTAAAACCTGGATTTTGAGAAAGACCAAGGGGGGGAAAAACAGATTCGTTCCGACAGAGTATCATGATTGCAAGAAGAACCATTCAATCAACTCTAGACCAAATCAACTTAAATTCCTCCCTTAATCAGAAACCATAAACTCACATATTTGGGGCATGGGAGGCAAACATAGGATGGACTAGGAAAATTATTGGCCTTGACAAGATTGAAGAAATAAAATACAAAAAATAAGGAGGATAGTCAGAATAATGTAAAATTTACTGGAATAGTCTTGGAACAGCTACAATTTATTAGTAGAATCAGGCAACCATTTGTTCATGAAATTATCAGCAGTGAAGATGGAGAAAAAGTATTTTTTTTTTTACACCAGAATTAATATCACATTACTGCATGTTGTCTGTGAGGTTCTGTTTGGTACTTTTGATTTTCAAATTCTTACTAAAGATCTACAATAGATAAATGTATTATTGTAATATATGTGCATCAAATAAATTATTATTATTAAAATAATAATAATAATAATAATAAAAAATTATTATTAATCATCATCATCATCTTTTAATTTATATCCCACATAGGGGATTCAGCTAAAATACAGTGCAGCACACACCCAACATTTACACATACACGGTAATCCAACCTGATCCTTCAACCATGGATGAAGTGGAAAGGTTTAGCTTTTATACCGGCCACAAAACGGTACCAGGTTTTCCACTTTTCTTCACTACTTCACATTTTCACATATGTGTTTTCTATCTGTATAGCGCTAGATTAGGAGGTCCTTTATGAGCTTCTATATAAGCATTTTGCAAAGATTTTCCTTTTCCTTTTCTGAAATGTCTTGCTGGCAAGACTGCTTTTGTTGGTGTGAGAATTTAAATGGAACATCAGAAATAACTGAAGTGGCAGATGGAGACATTTATAACTTGCTGTAAATTACAATAAATAAAAATTCAGTTCTATAGCAATTTCTGGGCTATACAAACTGCAAAATACTTGGGTCTATCTTCTTCCCCCTGTAGTTTCCCCCACCCTCCAAACATAGCTGTCTTAATTCTTCTACAGTGTATTATATGGTGTATAATTCTGAAAGGCAGTTAGCCAAGGCTTCTATGCAAGAAGATATTGAAGAAGGCATTTTGCAGGGGTGGGGAGGTGTTGTGGGTTTTCTGGCACAACTGCTTTTAATTGCTCCTATTCACTGGTTATTATTTTTTTTTAAAAGTGTGCATGTTGGAAGTGGATTTAAAGAATTTGAACTGTAATTACTTATTGCTGCAGCTGTACCATCTGCATCTTTGGGGAATAGCAAATTGAACTAATCACCAATAATTGTTTCCAAGATATTTAGCATATCTTATATTTGAACATCAATGCATAACAAATGTTTATATTTGGCCATTTATTTCTCCTCTTCCTTGTTTTGGCATCCAATGCAGCTGATAAAGGTATTTGTGGCGTGTCTCAGTCTTTTTTAAATTTGCGTGCAAAAATTACCCTGAACATTCCTTTCATACTATTTGTATGCCCCCCATCCTGTTAAAGACCTTGGAGTTTTCATGTCAAATTATCTAAGTGCCAAAGCCCACTGCAACTACATAGCAAAAAAGGCTCTAAGAGTTGTAAACCTAATCTTGCGTAGCTTCTTTTCCAAAAACACTACACTACTAACCAGAGCATATAAAACATTTGCTAGACCAATTCTAGAATACAGCTCTCCTATTTGGAACCCTCACCACATCTCTGACATCAATACAATTGAATGAGTCCAGAAATATTTTACAAGAGTTCTCCACTCCTCTGAAAACAACAAAATACCTTATGCCACCAGACTTGAAATCCTAGGCTTAGAAAACTTAGAACTCCGTCGCCTTTGACAAGACCTAAGTTTAACTCATAGAATCATCTATTGTAATGTCCTTCCTGTTAAAGACTACTTCAGCTTTAACTGCAATAATACAAGAGCAACCAATAGATTTAAACTTAATGTCAACCGCTTTAATCTACATTGCAGAAAATATGACTTCTGTAACAGAATCATCAGTGCTTGGAATACTTTACCTGACTCTGTGGTCTCTTCCCATAATCCTAAAAGCTTTAACCAAAAACTTTCTACTATTGACCTCACCCCATTCCTAACAGGTCTGTAAGGGGCGTGCATAAGCGCACAAACGTGCCTACCGTTCCTGTCCTATTGTTTTTCTTTTCTTCTTCCTATATACATATATATATATATATATATATATATATATATATATATATATATATATATATACATATATATGCTTATACCTCCTAATATTTACTCATATATATGTTTATATACTATATAATCTTTTTGTATGATACTTACATATATTGTTGTGACAAAAATAAAAAATAAATAAAAAATAAAAATAAAATAAAAGTCTATGTTCACCTATGATTTGGTAGTAGAAGAGAGGGCAAACTTGTTGTGTGTTACTAAAGCCTGGTTAGGAAAGGGCAATAAAGTTATGAGGACCTTAATATTTTAAAGTTCTGTTACAAACTGACTTCTTACATCTTATTTTTTAAAGCAGTAGAATATGAGTCAAATCAGTGTTTGTATTCTGCTTTCCATTTGCCTTTGCCTGTAGAGACATAGTTGGTAACATCAACCACTTTCTGAATGGTTGGGCTCCAGCTGGTGAACTGCTTAGCCAAGATTTTAGTTATCTTCCTATTTTCTCTTGCCAGCAACTGAAGAAATAATACTTAAAAGTTTTTTTGGCTGAGTTGATCCCAGGATGCTCCTTGGTTTCAGAGGAGTTCTGGAAAATGAAATGCCAGAAGAGACTCATAGAGTGCTCTTGGAGATAGATGAAGAGCAAACCCAACTGAATCCAAGTAAGAGCCCACATTAGGGATTTATCAGGGCAATAGCAGCAGTAAGATACATTTCTTTTTCTGCTCTTGTTGCATCTGCGTAGAGTCATCCATTCAATCTTGATTGCAGAAAATATGATTTCTGTAACAGAGTTATTAGTGCTTGGAACACACTACATGACTCTGTGGTCTCTTCCCAAAATCCCAAAAGCTTCAACCAAAAACTGTCTACTATTGACCTCACCCCATTTCTAAGAGGTCTGTAAGGGGCGTGCATAAGAGCACAAACGTGCCTATTGTTCCTGTCCTATTGTTTCCTTTCATTATATCCAATTAATATAGTTATTACATACTTATGCTCATATATATGCTTATATATTATATAGTTATTTTCATGCTTATGCTTATATATACTGTTGTGACAAATAAAAAATAAAGAAGTCCTATTTAATGAAGTTCATTCTTTGGGGAAGAATGAGCTGATCGGTCATCTGCAGGGCTACTGGGAAGAATATTTTAGTTATGTAGTACATAAAGTAACTTGGATTCTTTTGGATTCTTACTGGACAAGTCTTGTTAAAGTGACCAAAGCAAGTCCTTGCATGATTAACTGGGATGAAATCTAATTTGTGCCTCCTGAAGAAGTGATTGGCTAGAGTGCTCAGAACTGTGAAGCCAGACACTTGTTTATTAGATCAATAATTCTCTTGGCTGTTGAAAGCTGCCAGGAAGTGACATGTGATTAAGTCCAGTGGTGGGTTGCTCCCGGATAGGTCCGGTTCTTATGAACCGGTAGTAATAGCAGTGGGAGGCTCCGCCCACTCGACTGGATGTCATTATGAATGATCTGTGCATGTGCAGAAGCTTCTGTGCATGTGCAAATGCGTGCTCCTGATGCAAATCAGTAGCAGAGGTAAGTAGAACCCACCCCTGATTAAGCCCATGTGATTATGTCAACTTTTGACATAAGAAAAGGATCCCCACTTTGAGGATGAAGGCAACCATTGAGAGATCCAACAGTCTTGGACAATTGTCAGTCTTCAAACTTCCTTTCTGCTGTAATCTCAGGGAGTCAAGATTTTTCTTCTTCTTTCATAGATAGATCAGTTCTAAAAAAATTTAGAACCATAAAGCCATACTTTTGTGGCTTTGCCATTTTTGTTGCTCCTAGCTTCTTCCAAATGTTTTTAATGTTTGTTATTATTATTTTTAATTGTATAAACCTCTTTGCCTTTGTGCTTGGATAGTTTGGTTTAATGAACTGATTTCAAAAAGTTCTGCACTCTGTCTACATTTAACAAGAATCCCAAATGAAATACTAGATTAAATATGCATCCTTCTTCTCTGCTCTTTAACATGAACTCTGACTGAAGTAAGTAGACCAGGTGACAAAGTTTGTTTGCATGGAATGGCATACAATCAGCTTCTTCTGGACGTAGCTGATTCTTGAAAAGGGTCCATACAGTTGGCTTCTCTATCTATGACTGGATGTTGAAATGCTTTACTAAGAACTGTAAACAATTCACGAATAAATGGTTCCTATACAGCTGCTGCCTCCATCCCATCCAGAAATGCGGTATAATAGCTGCTGTTCTGCACTATTATTTAATGGATTTAACTAACAAAAAACTTTCAGTAGCTCCAATTTTTAGTATTAAAAATTAACATAATCTTTGATAAAAAAAAACCCAGCAAAATCTCTTTCTTCATTCAAAATAAGCCTAGTTAATTCACAGGAACCGATAGGTTATTTATAAATTCTATTTAATATGAATATTCTTTTAACAAAGCCACTGTCTCTAACTTGATATTTCAAAAAAGAACATAAGCAATTTCAGTACCGAATAGCAAAACTCTCCTGGGTAAGATTTTCAGTTTGAAATATGATTCATGTGGAATTTCTCTGACCATTCATGGGAGGAATCAGGAGGACATGATCTCAAGTCAAGAACTGTTTTAAAAATGCAGAGCTGCTTTAAATCCATGTGCAAGAATCATCTAATCTGTAGCCAAGGACACAATCCAGTCACTGCAGAGATAGTTCTAATCTTCTCATGGCCAAGATGTAGAAATAGTCATAGAAGTTCTCTCATAACATAGCGCAGGGAAATTACCAAGAACTGTAACCTTTCTATTTTTCCAGTAAAATGAAATGAAATTTTCAGACAGATTAGACCTTTATGAAAAGATGAAATGTGTCTAATTTCATTGGGATAGAAATGTAGATTTTCAATAGCGCCAAATTGTCTTTTGGGAGAAGAGAGTATAATAAAAAGTTATATTATATTAGCCCCTGCTTTGAAGCACACTCTTGTTAAGTGTAAGCTGATAGGCCATCAGGTATTTTTATGTTTTGGTTTTATTTTCTTCCTTACTCATGATACCCCCAAATTTAATTAGTAAATAAATATGACAAATTCGCAAGCTCTTTCTCCCGCCTTTTCTCTTTCCCTTTCCTTTCCTTCCTTTTCCTCCTTCCTTCAACCCAATTATATTGATATAACCTTTAGCATATTAGTAACACTGTTCTGCCTGGCCACCTGGATAAAAGCTAGCTAGAGTAGCTGCCACATGGCAGTTGCTTCAGGGGACAGATTTGATGTGCAACATGTTTTGCCCTATAATTCATATGCATCTCATGAAAAGTTTCTACACTACTGCCAGATATTTCACATAATGCTTTGATGAAGTCAACGGGACCCATGAGGTTCCATTTAATTACCTGAAATTCTTTACCCTTTCTTTTGCAGATTAGTTTTTCTACAGTGATACTGCTATCTACAGCTTCACATCAATGGAACTGTAGAAGTTTTTGTACCAATCGGAGGTTTATGTACTAAAAAAAAAACAAAAAAACCCTCCAATAAATAAGCCTTGAAAAAACACTTCTTAGACGTATGTATGCATACTTATTATATATCTCCCATCAGATGAGTCCCCTTTATAAGTAGCTCTGATTGCAAATTCATGTGTGTAGATAAGTGTCTCAGACATCTAGAAAATCATTGCATTATTTTTTCTTACATTTGATCAAAAGACTGAATGACCAAGAAACAAGAAGGGCAAATTCATTTTGCAAATTATAAAGTATTCTATTTAAGCTCTTTTTTATATATATTCTGTAGTCTATAACATAAGCTCAATAGTTAGATAATGCCAAGCTATAATATGGTTTGTTTCATTTAGCTTAGTATATCAGGGAATTCTGATTTTATTAATTAGCTATGAAATAAACCTTTATGGCTTGCACAACAAACCATAGTTTAACACAACGTGTGTTGTGTTTGAAAAGTATGCTTTAATAGAATTTGAACATATTTAATATGTCTTATAGTTTTGTTTTCATTTGTGCATGAAATCTATCTTCTCCATATATTCAGAATGAAGATTCAAGGCAATTTTATATGATACAAAGCAAGTAGGAGAATAAGACTACAACTGCATTGGTAGAATTACAAAGGATGCAGGGTATATCTCCATAAAGGAACAATCAAAGCATTTTCCTGTTCTCCAAAATTGATATCATCTTATGCATGTTATCTCAACTTTTCTCCCTCCTTTGCATCCATCACCTATAGCCCACCCATAGTCTAACTTTCAGACCCCAATACAGCTGCTCAAATCAAGAAGTGACTATGCATAAAAAAATATCAGGAAATGAAGCCATTTCAAACCACTGAAGCAGATGATCTGATCAATATCTCTTGACCACAAGATACTGTTTTTCCTAGCTACAGTTGTTAGAATCTCTGCCTTTCCAATAGGCAACGAAATTATCTTAAAGAAGATTGTGGAGACGTATTTCACCCTCAGTAATCCCAATGTGTTCCATTATTTAATCATAATACAGTTAAATAATCACAAGAAAACATTCTCTCCCATTAACCTCAGGTTAAAGCAAACCCAAAGGACGTCATGAATGAAAGCTAATCTTGACTGGAGACCAATCAGCCTACAGGAAGGACAAAAGTTCATTCAGCAATGCAAGTGCCATGTGCCTTTTCTGCTTACATGAAGGAAAAGAGAGGACCATGAGTTTTTATCCTTTTCTGGCTGAAAAAAAAGATAGATGGCAGTCTCCAAAACCTTCTGTCCTTCCTCAGTATATTCAAATGGGACTCACTCTCATAATGTGACACAATTTTGCATAATTTCAATTTCTCAAGGGGCAAATATATACGACTCAATTCACAAATGGGATTCTACTTTTTTTAAAAAATATATATAAAATCAGTGGTAGGTTGAGATTTGTTGTTATGGTGTCATCTATTTTTAATTGGTATTTAAGCCGGATTACTTCATACTAAATGACTTTAAGTGTCTATGGCAGCTAAGTGACTCACAACTATTAAAAGTGAATGAAGAGAAAATTGGCTTTGTACCGTTCTTAGCAATTTCCAGGTAGAGGCTTTGGTGTTTGCAAATCTATCATGCATATGTAAGTATTAGTGTAAAACTGCATTCTTTGGTAAAGTTGAATATTTTGCACATAGCTTTATAACCCACGTATTCAAGATGAATAACCAACAAGGATAGCACTGAGCACTCAGAACGTTAATGAACTATATAATTCCTTATTCCACGAACAGCACCATGAGGATACTCTGCTCAATTTATGCTACATGCTCACACCATTCCAAGTGTTATTCATAGTAATGAAGAGATAGTTCTGGTCTATATCCATTGTTCTGGTCTATATCATCCACAAGTCCTGGATCGTGCAGAGGAATATTGAATATTGAAGCTGTGGTTCCAAACATCTATGGAATAACAGAGTGCCCAAACCAATGCTTAATGTACTGATTCTGGCTATTTTTCAGACTGCTGCTACCCTCTAATTTGTATGGAAGCTTGCATTTATGTCTATTGAAAGCTTTGCCTACCACTACTCAAACAAAAATTCCTCATATGGAAATGATTTATAATAATAAATTCAGATGCTTCTGAGCACACATAACAGAAATGAATTATTCCTTGGCATATTGCAAGGCTAAGGTTACAACCATGCTGTTAGGTGTTTTTTTTTTTTGTATTTTCTCAAAATAACTCAGTTCTTAAGCATTAAACATCCCTTAGCTCTTAATCTGTAGTACCTGTAGATATACATTTAATCCTGTCATCATCTCTATTAAAGAAAGGAAGAAAGGCATACACCAAAAGCATAACAAATAACCCAAATCATTTTAACTTTACATTTTTTTAAAAAGAAAAATCTTCAGAATCTTCTGCTCTTAGCTCCACTTTTATTACTCCAAAATCCCACTATGAGCTATATCTTTTGAAGGAAAAGTCTTTTCATTAAGCAACCTGCTAACAGAAAGAACACAGGATATCACCCCATTGTGACCTGCTTGGATGAAGGTACAATTTCTGTAAGAGAAAAGCAGGCAGAACTGGAGAGTAGAGTAAAGTAAGTTATCAGTTTGGAGTCCTTGCAATGTCACAAGAGATCCATGTCCATTCCCCCCATGGTGAATTCCACTGACCCCTTTCTAGCATCCATTTAGTGCTGACCGTCAGTTGGCTAGACTCTTGTGTATAGGCTTCAATAAATGGTTTGTGCTGCAACTTTATAAATGGTCCTAATTGTATGTGCCTGACATTTAAGCTAGTCAATGCTCTCAACATTTTTCAAGACAGGAAGGAAGGAAGGCAGGAAGGAAGGCAGGCAGGCAGGCAGGCAGGCATCGGATCTGTAGACTGGATCAACTTCTGTCAAGACTTGATGGACACACTCCTCCAGCACAAGGACAGCTTGGCAACCAAGATGTGAAATATATCAACTATAATGCTCCAGCTAGTCCAGCAAATGCAGAATTTAATGCAGCCATCACCTCCATCACTGGGGACTCCAGTTCCCACTCCATCTCAAGAGGTTTTGGAAGTGAATCAGAAGAAATAACAATCTTCATTGCTCAATGAGATTTGTTTGCCAGCACCTGAACAGCTGAATTCCTGACCCACCAGTTATAAGTCTTCTTCATACTCAGTCTCCTAATAACCTCAGTAGAACAATTGGCACTCCCCATAATCAAACACAATGACCCTATAATATATAACCAGGGGTGGGATTCAGCCGGTTTGGACCGGTTCGAGTGAACCGGATGCTAATTTTACATCTGGTTTGCCGAATCGCTAATTGCAAGGACTGGCTGGCTCCCACTCACCCTGCCCCTCTCATGAGTCTCTATGCAGCCCGTTTTGGATGTGAGGTAAGTGCAGGGCCCATGCAGAGGCTCTAGAAGGGCAAAAAATGGGCCTCCCAGAAGTTCTGGAAGTCTGAAAACGAGCCTGTTTCCAGCCTCTGGAGCCGGTGGAGGCTGTTTTTGCCTTCCCGGAGGCTCAAAGAAAGCCTCAAGAGCCTGGGGAGAGCAAAAAATGGTCCTACTGGAAGTCCTAAAACAGGCCCATTTCCAGCCTCCGGAGGGTCTCCAGAGCCTAGGGGGAGCCTTTTTCACCTTCCTGGAGAGTTCCTGGTGCAGGAAGCTGGATAGGTCACACCCCCATGGCCATGCCCACCCAGCAACCAGGCAGAGAACCAGTTGCTAAAATTTTTCAATCCCACCACTGTAAATATAACTATCATGGCAAACTTCAAAGAACACTTTGGGAACTCCATACATAATTATAGATACATGTTTGTAAGAGATCCAAGCTCCATCCAGCCATTGCAGGCTACCAACAACTCTCACTCATTATCTACCTTTACCCCATTCATGCCCACAGAAACTAACCAGAGAGGAGACAAATGTGCAGAAATAGGGGCAACTAGACAGTCACTAGCAGCTGAAGAAAGGCTATGATACAGAGATTTAACACTCCATTTCTAGTGTGAATACACTATTTGGATATCCACGGTTAGGAACTGCCCTTCTAGGGCACCCAGAAGAGGAGAAAGGCAATCATACCTCCAGAGAACAAATTCAATAAAGAACAGATAAAGCTGGAGGGTGGAGTTAAATGTGTCATTAGTTTGGAGTCCTTGCATTGCCATAAGAGATCCAAGTCCGGTCCCCCTTGAATTCTGTTGGCCCTTATCTAGCACCAAGTAAGTGCTAAGCATTAGTTGACTAGACTCCTGTGTATAGGCTTTAATAAACTGTTTATTTATAATAAATTGTTTGTAATGCAACCTTACAAATGGTCCTGATTCTCTGTGTCTGTCAACTTATTTCATAAATTTATTTCAAACAGAAATAATCAGAAGTTATTAGGAAAGGGCTTATAAAGCACCTTAATTAGATTCATTAGCCCCAAATTTCCCTACATTGCTAAGAAATGCCTGAAGAGGAAGTGCAAATATGTTTGGAGATATTGCAATATAATCAGAAATATACAGATTGCTATAATATCAGTAGCATTTTCCATTGTAATGATAGCTTGACTCAGCTTAGCCTACATAGCCAGAGGCAAGAAGAGTCTTAATAACAAGTATTGGATGGATTCCACAGTTAAATGAAAAACTTGCCTGGTATTAATCCTATCCTGTAACTGAATATGGTAATTCTATAATATTTTTTCCCCATCTCTCTCGCTCTCTTTTTTTTAATTCGCTTCCAACTGAAAGGCATAAATACACTTCCTTGTCAAATTAGTCATTTTACGTTAGATAAGGCTAAAGATTTTGGCTGCAAAACTCCAGATTTCTGCTAGGTGGTAGCTGAAAATGATGCATATCTTTTTGGTGTCATTTATTTATATATCTATTGTTTGCAGCCCAGATCTAATAATTCTTTTCTATAACTAGTGTCGTAGATAGGCAGTCTTTTTCTATAAAGGGTGAGATCTTGCCTCTCTTCTGCCTTTGCCTGTCTGGCTGTCAGTTCTGCAGGCCAAGGAGTGCATTAGGTGTCAATGGTCTGCCAGCAAAAAGCATTATAACTACTTTATAGTGGTTAAGAATGCGTGCTTACTCTGGGAAATGAGATGGGGCAGAAGAGGTGATCGGCTTCCTACCTCCCCATCGGGGTAGTATTCACTTACCTTTGCTACCATTTCACAAATGTGAGGCACGCGCCACCTCCGTGCATGCTCAGGACCTTCCGTGCATGCACAGAGCATTACAAATGGGACATGGTGATGTCTGGGTGAGTGGTGGAGCCTCGCACCGCCGCTGCTATCAGTTCGCCTGAATGAATAGAACCGGCTGAATACCACCACTGCTCCCCATCCATTCTCAGCTCATGGGCTGAAGCAGGCAGTGGGGATTTGGCCTAGTTTGTCGACCCTTGTTCTAGAGACATGTTTTCTCAGACTGATGATTCTGTCAGTGCTCAGATGATTATTACAATAATTTTCTCTTTTCACTTCAGAGATTCTGTGAGAATAGTTCTGGGGAGAAATCATAATTTGGTTGGAAATTCCTCAGTTAAACAGTGCACAATGTAATTAATACTGGCAATTTTGGATGAAGAAAATTATAAATGTATGTCTGACTCCTGCCGTTTCCTGTCGTGGAGAGGTCAGTTAGCATTCAAAAGTGGTTACAGTTCATCTTTACATGTTCCCTAGGGTGGGGAGGTCTAAAATGCATGCACCAGTCTGCTATTAATTGAAACAGCTTCTATCGTGCAGGTCTGGATTTTTTTTAAAAAAAAAATCCAACTGTTTTAAGAGTCACATGAGTTGACTTAAAGCATCTGCATCGGCTCATGTAGAAATCTGAGGGGGAAGAGGACTTTATTGAAGAGCAAGGAGGTTTTTGGGGCCCAGATAAAGACTGATCCAATATTTCCAAATCACATTTATAGCACACATAACTCTGGGATTAATACTTGGCAATATGGCAAATTGTAAACATTTTTTTTTAGTATTGTTTGTTGCATAGACTTGATGATTATCACTCACCTGGTTCCCTAACTTCTTAAAGCCTTTTATTGCTGGGTTTGGCTTGATAGAAAATTATTGACTTTTGCACTCTTATAAAAGAAGCGTGATTTCTTTTATTCCTCTGTCATTTTGCTCCTTAGGCTGCTTGAGATTTAAAATGTATTGAATTTATCATAAAACTTAAGGATGGTTCTGGGTATACAGGGGTAGAAACTATGATCACTTTTATTGCTTAATGTGGATTATTTGTTCCTTTCAGGAAGCAAAAAAAAAAAAAAACCTCAAACCCACATAAAAACAGAAATCTCTTTTGTCCACCACTAATGATTTTTTTTTGGCATAAAAATATATACCTTCAAAAATGTACATGTGCATGTGTATATATACCAGAAAACTTTGGGTTTTAAAACAGCTGCAAGACAGAAGTAGTAAGTGTTGTTCACTAGGTGCTTAACACACACTTTAATAGCCATTTAATTGATAAGAGGTAAAATGAAAGGGGTTGGACTCTTAAAAAACACAGTTCTTGCCAAACCAATCAGCATCTCAAAAGTTAAAAGGGAAAAATCTTAGTGATGCTTCCTTTCCAAACTTTCATGAAAATAAACGGCCATATCAAACTGACCTTCAGATTCAAGTCTCTTGCCTGTGAGATGAGTTTATTTCCTAGTCAATGCATCTAAGATTAAAGCCTAATTTTGTGACTACGATATAGTTTTAACTACACTTTTGTGGGGATGGTGGGAGGGGCATCTTGCTAAGCCGCGACTGCCACAGCCCGCGTGGGATGGAGCCATTGCAGCGAAGCAAGTCAGGCAAACTGGAGGCTGGGAATGGGGGGGGGGGTGCTAGCGCGACTCACAGGCTTACTTACCCAGGCAGGCAGATCACAGCCACTCAGTCGAGCCACAAGCACTGTGTGGGAAGGCAGCCAAGCCACAGAGACTACGTGGTCGACACAAGCGAGGAGCCACACAGTGTGCTATGCTGTGGAGGTGAGGAGTAACTGGGCGGGACAGGGCTAGCAGGCGGGCAGGGTGGGGAAAGCAGGTGGGCTGGGTGGGCGAGAGGGCAGGTGGGGGCAAGTGGCGATCTGGTGACTGGGTGGGTGGGGGTGGGCCCAGCCAGACGTGGTATTTGCCAGTTCTCTGAACTACTCAAAATTTCCGCTACTGTTACGCCAGAACCGATCCGAACCGGCTGAATACCACCTCTGATCTTCATGATGTTACAAGTGAATAATTCCAAATTCAAGTCCATTCTATCACACCAGTTTAATTTACTTTGTGAGACTGATTTTTGGAGAAAAGTTTAAAATTCTGTATGCAGCGTATAACATCTTGAGCTTCTGGAAGAAGCTTGTTTTCTTTCTTTTATTGTAGATTGACCTAGCAGATTTACGTCGATCTATAATAAAAGGAAAGAAAGGCTTTTTATATAATGATACCTTTAATATTTTGAAGCACTGTATGTTTTTTATATTTCTTCATGGAGCAATATTAGATAGATCTCAGGCCAGCTGAATTAAGGTAGTCCTCAACTTTACTCTAAATCATTGATTTAGTGACTGTTCAAAGTTACAATGACACAGAAGAAAGTAACTTTTGATTGTTTTTTTCCACTTACCACCCTTGTAGCAGCCTCATGATTATGCGAACAAAATCCAGATGTTTAGCAACTGGCATGCATTTATGATGGTTGCAGTGTCCAAAGGTCATGGCATCACCTTTTGCAACCTTCTGACAAGCAACGCCAATGGGGAAGGCAGAATCTCGTTTTTTTTTTATAAAAAGTTTTATTTTTACAATCATATCAAATAATTCATCCAATGTACAGTTATATACAATTAGTCGGGCTTGCCCAGTCACCACCACCCTTTTTAACACTCTTCCCTCTTCTACCTTCTTTTACTTTCCAAACCTTCCTCTCCTTCTCTTATCTACATCCACTCCTCCCTCCACCCTCCACTCCTTCTCCCTCTTCTATCCCTCTTCCTTCCTCTTCTCCTCTTTCCTACCTCCTACTCTCTCTTTTCTCCCTCCTCACCATTCTAAAATGGTAACTGGGCAGACCCGACCCTACATTAATTATATTTATACATCTTCAATAATCCCTGTACATTAACCATCACTCCATCTCTACCAAACCCCGCCCAATTCCCCTCCCCCTTACCCCCCACCCCCCACCCCGACTTCCCAGAACAAAATGCAGGGTATCAAAACTAACAATCATAATCCAAAATAATTCCTAAATTATAATCTCTAGTCACACCACACTTAGTCACACTCTCAATTCCCCTCTCCTTCAAAAATATATCTAATACAAAATATTTCCTAAATTTACTCATATGCTATTCGATATTTTTTTATCTGATACTTATTTTGAATATAATCAGTCCACATTTTCCATTCTAAAATATATTTTTAAGGGAAGGCAGAATCTCTTAACAACTATATCACTCATTTAACAACTGCAGTGATTCACTTAACAGCTGTAGCAAGGAAGGTAGTAAAACAGAGCAAAACTCACTTAACGATTGTCTTGCTCAGCAACAGAAAAGTTGGGCTCGGTTGTGGCCTTAAGTTGAGGAATACCTGTATATCCAAAACATGCATGCCTTATCAAATCCAGTGGCTGTGTAGATCTCAGTAAAGCATCAGGAATTACTTATTTATTAATTATTTTTTTAATGCTGCCCATCTTCCCTTTAAGGTGACTCTGGGCAGGGAATAGAATGTTAGTGCTGATATCTTTATAATGGAACACTCTCCAGATGCATTGAACTTCATTTCCCATTTGAATTCAGTACGATTCAAAAATAGGACGGAGTCAGGACACCATTTGCAGTTTTGAAATATGTCTGTGATGATTTTGTGGTTAAAGTACTGGACTAGGCCTAGGAGATTAACCAAGGAAAGTTGCTGAATGATTTTGGGCCACGTAGTATTTCTACCTACCCCACATCATTCTCACAGACAATAAAACTGGAGCAGAATATAAATTTAACAGCCTCTGCCATCCTGAAGACTTAATATGGATCATTCATTTTCATCAAACTATCAAGTCCTTCTTAAGTGATTCATTATCTGTTCCAGTTCATGTTTGGGAAGCGGAGAGGAAGAAATCTACTATTTTTGCAATAAGAACTGAAAAAAATACTGTATCCAGGCATCATGAATCAGAAGGTTTCTATTTTGTTATAAACAGCTGGGATCTAAGTAGGTGACACAGAATGAGATATTCTTTTCTTTTGCTAGCTTCTAATCACGTGGTAAAATTTATAATTCTTATCCAGGCAGAAAAACTCAATCTGCTGTGCTTCTTTTATGCTTCATAGCTCTTTAAGTTTTAGCTTTAAATGACATAGTCTATTTTATTCTGCTCTCTACACTTGCTATAAACAGACTAAGGATTGATGATGATGACAGTAGGTGAAGATGACAGAGTCCAGGAAATGAGAAAGAGTTTTTTTTTAAAAAATATAAAATAAAAATTAAAAAAGTCACACTTGCAGAAAACTAGTCAAAAGTGTTAATTAATTATTCCTAAGGATCATCAATGACACCCAGGAGGGAATAATTTTATCTAGGCAGAATCATATTAAGATTTAAAACCAATGGAACCCCTTGCTTAAAACAGTAAGGTGACTTGTTTTGTACTATGTAAGTAATAAAAGCCTGTTGTGGTCTGCCAGCAACCTGCGGAATTGGCAACGGAGTCAGACAGCAAGGAGACTGGGAAAGGCCCAGATGAGGGCTCTGTGGTGGAGGCTGAGGTGGGGCCAGGGCCATCGGGGAGTGAGTTGCGGACTCCAGAGCCTCCAGGGACTGATAGTAGTGAGGCAGAGGAACAGAAGGAGCCTGTTCCTAATGCACACATCAGGAGAGCTGCCAGAAGGCAAGAGAAGCTCAAGCAAAGAGGAGGACTCGGGAGTAGGGCCAAGAGATGATTGGCCCCTCCCATAAGGCTTAAAACAGACCAGCAATGGCGTTTGGGCTTTGCCGGAAAACAACGTTGGTAGCTTCATCTTCTTGCATTTATTTTTGCAAGATGGTGTCTTCTGAATATTTGCCAAGAAAGGCTTTTGGCAGTTTGCCTAATTGGACCAAGGTGGGTGATAGGACTGAGGAATTTGTGTTGGGAGGAATTTTCTTTAATTTAGTTGAACTACACTGAGAATGAAGTAATTCTCAGCTGTTCGAATAAAGTTTGTTTGTTTTTTCACTGACTGAGTTTCCTACTACCTATTTGGGCCTGGGTCACAAGAAAGCCTTTCTGAAAATCCTTTGTTTATTCTATTTCTTGCCATGCATTATAATGAAGCATTCATAACTTTAATTACTCAATGCTGTTCAAGAGTTTTCTCTGAAGTAAATCATGGGTTAGTAGCAAATTCGTACTCTGAGGGCTTCCTAGCACAAGACTGAACTATTGGCAAGTAGAACGGGAAGGCACAACCAGAGTTTGTAGAAGTATTAAGATTGGGAGGTAACTGGCTAGATGATAACTTAAGGACTGTTGAGGACTAATATTTATTTATTTATTTATTTAAATAAATAAATAAATTACCGCCTGCTGTTACCCTATGCCTCCCACCGACCCATACGCTCTCACAGAGAAGGTCTCCTCAGGGTGCTGTCCGCCAAACAGTGTCGGCTGGCGGCCCCCAGGAGTAGGGCTTTCTCTGTTGGAGCATCGACGCTCTGGAATGAACTTCCCCCTGGCCTACGTGAAGGGCTTGATCTTCGGACCTTCCGTCGTGAGTTAAAAACATATTTATTTATTCAAGCGGGACTGGCATAATGGTTTTAATAGTTTTAATCTTAAATTGGGGTTTTTTATTGGGTTTTTAAATCTTTTATAATTTTAAATTTAAACTTTTAATTTTCAGCCTTTTGTAATTTGCTAGTTTTTAATTGTTGGTTTTAATTGTATATGTACTGTATTTTATCTTTGGCTGTACACCGCCCTGAGTCCTTTGGGAGAAGGGCGGTATAAAAATTTAATAAATAAATAAATAAATAAAATAGATTTCTTCGGGATGAATTTTACTTCTGAGATTTCTGAAACCAAAGTGAAAGTGACACTGAAGCTGTATTCAAACTTGGGAGAGTTTTAGAATGTGTGTTTTATTGCAACCTCTCTTAAGTTCTTTTGATGGGAGGGGAAGAGCACCAGCCTGAAGTACAGTGTATTTGCTTGCTTGCTTGTCTTACAAAGTTGCCCATATGGCAACCACAATCTTAGTTGGCTCACAAAATAATAATAGCAATAAAAAACCCATTACAACAAAAACTCATCATGCCCTTTGACAAGGCTCTCCCAAACATCGACACACTATCTTGTTGCGCTCCAGTTATCTGTTATCTCAACATCTGTGGAAAGAGCAAAATCTTCAAAGCTTTCCATAGGCAAGGAGGGTGGGGGCCTGGAAGATCTCTAGGGAAAGGATGTTACACAGGGCAGGGGCAGCTACAGAAAAGAATGTTTCCTACATCCTTCTACATGACAATATATTAATAACTAGGTGATTGAATCAATCTTTATTTTCTGTGGTTATAGAGCAAATGCTTTTATATGCTGCTTCCTACTTCACTTCTCCTCCTCCTCCTCCCACTTTTACATATGTTGACAACAGGTTTTTAAAAATCTTTTATCCATTTATGTGCACAAAATATATGCATACAATTACCTTGCCCCTTCTGAGATGCTGAAATAATGTTCTTGCATGGAGAATTAAACTAGGAGATGCCAGGTGGTGTTTTGAGAGTCTGCAGATGTCCAAGAGTCGTTCGCTTTAATGCATCCTCTAAGTATGCTGCTGATGTTTCTATGTGAGATCAGTCAGGAACTTCCCATCATTCTGTGAATCCTCTGTACTGGTAATTAAGGCTGGACTATCAGTAGATCAATAAAACAAAAATTTAAAAGAGGTGTAAAATAGATAAAAGCTGAGCCATATATTTAAACAAAATGTTTAACAATATGTTTGTATTCAAAGTTGTATATGCTTTCAAAAGATTGAAATATTAATGCTCTGTACTAGAATACCTATAAGCATGTACTTTGGTTCAGGAAGCTGGTGAAGAAATAAACCTGATCGAAAATCTGTTGAAAAATAAATAAAGGAGTCACTAAAGGAGTAAACCTCATAGGTCTGCTATTCGGTCTGCATATTTATTTAGCTATTTACTGCTTGCTTGCATTTATATTCCATCCTGTATGATTTTGTTGTATGTTAGTTACTCTGGTTTTCTAATCTAAATTTATAAACATTTTAGACTTTCCAATGTGGAAGTTGTTTCACCCCCTGAGAATTTTAGTTGCCTCTTTTCCAATTCTTTTATATTCGTTTTCAAACGTAGCGAATAGAACTGTACACCAGATTCCATATGAAATTGTGCCCTATATTTGCATAAAAGTGTGATAAGGTTTGCATTTTTGTTTTCAATGTTTCTCCTAATGATCCCTATCATGGAATTTCCCTTTTTCATAGTTACTGCCCATGAGCTACAAGATCCAATCTGGGTCAGTCACCGGGACCAGAAGTTTAGTCTTCCAAGCTTTCAGTTTTGTGCTACAGCCCATGGTCAGGGAACTTCTCTCTCACTAGAGACATTCTGATGAGAGAGAAGTTCCCTAACCCTGGGCTCCAGCACAAAACTGAAGGCTTGGAAGACTAAACTTCTGGTCCAAGTGACTGACCCAGATTGGATCCTGCAACATTATCCTGGGACAAATAGATTTGCCTTCTTTCATTGAGCTACATACTATTATCCCAACTCTTTTTTCAGGTTAGTTACAGACTAGTGAGAATCCATTTATGTACATATTCTAATATACACAACTTTACACTTATTTAAAAGTAAGTATAAAGTCATTTACCATTTAGCTGACCATTCACTCAGGTCTTTAAAAAAAAATTCCTTCTGGATCTTTTCAAAATCCTACTTTGCTTTTTACCACCCTGAATATTTTTGCATCATCCACAACCCTGATCAGCTCACTGCTTATCCTATGTCAAGGTCATTTATGAACTAGTTAAAAAGTACTAGAGCCAACATAAATCCTTGAGGGAGTCTTTCATATTTCCATTCCCTAAAAAAAATTATCCATTCATTCCTTCTCTTTGCTTTCTGTTTTTAAGTTAGCAAACTATAAAAGGACAGATCCTCTTATCCCATGATTGCTAAGTTTATTAAGGAGACTTTGATCCTATATAAGTACATCATTGTCACAATTTGTTTAAAATTATTCTCATCCCCAGCACAACAACGAAAAATCCTTTTAGCAGCCTTTGCTTGTAATAATTACAATGAAACCATATGGATGGAATAAACAAGTTTTTTTTTATTGAGTTCCCCAGCGGGCTATTCACATCAGCTCTGTTTCTAAAT
The DNA here is from genome assembly GCF_028640845.1 of Ahaetulla prasina. Classification (NCBI taxonomy): domain Eukaryota; kingdom Metazoa; phylum Chordata; class Lepidosauria; order Squamata; family Colubridae; genus Ahaetulla; species Ahaetulla prasina. The sequence goes on from NC_080539.1 coordinate 127,475,489, forward strand.
GATTCAAAATAAAATTCAGATGCTTGGAATATATTGGGAAAGGAAGACAAGTAAGAAAAGAGGCACTTGTAAAGTATACACAAATTGAAAATGCATATCACTCTAGATGCTGCCCGTTGTTCACACATTATTACAACTCTGTGGACAAATAGTAACTTGAATTTAGTTATTAAGCTAATAATATTAAAATAATTTTAAGTCCAGGTATCTTCAAAATCTTCAAAAAAAATAAAGTTATCCTGTAAAAGGGCAGAATTCAACTAGCAGGCATAGATTGGTCTGCCTTTCTATCTATCTATCATCTATCTATCTAATAGTATTGATTCAATGTAAAATATGACTCTACGCAAGAAGTTATGAAAAACCTAGCATTTGCTTTTAAGTCAATAAATAATTTTTCATTATTTCTCAGTATAAAATACCTCCTCTAAAACAGCTATGATTAATTCAGAATAGTTTAGAAATTGAGGTTACAATGATTGAACATAGTTTCTTGCACCTCCACATAAAGTTTATATATACTTTTTTCTTGGTTAGAGCTAGCCACAATCATCCTGTACAAGGCATTAAAACTTTCAGAGATTTCTCTGTAGCCTTCACATGGCTGAATCTTCTTAATTTTACTTGCATCTCAATTCATACAAAAAATCTTGACTGTACAAAATTAAATCCAATGGCCTGGATCTGTCATGATATAAGGTATTAGATTGAAACATGAATAATGTATATGACTCTTTGCAATATAACACACATTGTATTTACCTAATCTGGATCTAACTCAGTGACAGGTTCCATATACCCTAATAAGTATTTATGTGGTTTGTGTAGCTTTGCTTTAAGAATTATGTAAATCCAGCTAATTATGGTTTATTCATAAATTGAATAAACCAAATATAAAAAATAAATTGACTACATGAGTCAAAAAGAGGGCTTGAAAGATCCTTCACATCCTGGACATAAACTGTTTCAACTCCTACCCTCAAAATGATGCTATAGAGCAGGGGTCTCCAACCTTGGCAACTTTAAGACTTGTGGACTTCAACTCCCAGAATTGCACTGCACACCAGAACGACTAGTCACAAGAACAGTTTTCCCCAAACGCCATCACTAAACAAATAATTCCCTCAACACTGTCAAACTATTCACTAAGTCTGCATTACTATTAATCTTCTCATCGTTCCTATCACCTGCCTCCTTCCACTTATGACTGTATGACTGTAATTCTGTTGCATGTATCCTTATGATTTATATTGTTTCCTAGTATGATTTGATTACTTATTTGTACCCTATGATTCTTGACAAATGTATATTTTCTTTTTATGTACACTGAGAGCAGATGCACCAGACAAATTCCTTATGTGTCCAATCACACTTGGCCAATAAAGAATTCTATCATCTATCTATCTATCTATCTATCTGTCTGTCTGTCTGTCTGTCTGTCTGTCTGTCTGTCTGTCTGTCTGTCTGTCTGTCTGTCTGTCTATCTATCTATCTATCTATCTATCTATCTATTTTTTTTATTTTTTTATTTTTGTTTACATTTATACCCCGCCCTTCTCCGAAGACTCAGGGCGGCTTACAGTGTATAAGGCAATAGTCTCATTCTATTTGTATATTTTTACAAGGTCAACTTATTGCCCCCCCAACAATCTGGGTCCTCATTTTACCTACCTTATAAAGGATGGAAGGCTGAGTCAACCTTGGGCCGGGCTCGAACCTGCAGTAATTGCAGGCTACTGTGTTCTTAATAACAGGCTTTTACCAGCGTGAGCTAAACCGGCCCTTTATCTATATTATGGCAAAGTTAGGTATTACAGGGTTGTAAAAAGGGAGGTGTGAGTTTCAACCTAATTAATTTAATAATTTGAATGGATGAAAGTAATTCCAAGAACTAAATTGTTTGTTGGTCAGTCACTAAGTCATGTCTGACTCTTTGTGATCCCAGCCTCCTATCCTCCACTGTCTCCCAGAGTTGCCCAAATTATGTTCATTGTGTTGGAACTAAAGTCATATCTAAACTTTATACAATGATGCACAAGAAGATACAACTTAAATAGTATTTGAGAAGTTGGGAAAAATGTATAAGTAATAAATAGCAATTTATTTACATTCTTGTGGCATATTTTTAATGTTAATCCCTGTTCTGCTAATAAAACATCAAAGGAAAAAATAACAAATGAAAGAAAAATATACATGCAGAGGCAGTGCAAAGGTCATTATTAAACAGGTTATGACCTTTTATAATGCCTTTCTGGCTTCTTGAACTCTGATGAGGTACTTTGACTTTCTTTATTTAAAAACATTTTTATTGTTAAAATAATTACTAAAAGAAAACTCCTATGACTGGAGATAGGACTTAGTTTGCTGATAAGAAGCAGTTAAGAATCTTTTAAAGTATGTTATGTTAATTAATATGAAAAGTACACAGACACATCTCATTACAAGCATTATTAAGATTAGTCAGACTGTAGTAGTTAGTCTTTATTAGACTCCACAGCATAATTAAGCCATAGTTTTGGAGTTTAATATTATTAAACTTTATTACAATATTCAAGAATTTATTATTTCATAGAGCTTATCTTTAAACATAAAACTCAAACATAGGATCACTTTCCATTTAAAAATGTACAGATGTACAAATGTACATCTGCTGTACATGATGTAGATGTATGCTGCAGTAGTTAATATCTTACCAATAATAGGAAATCATATACTAATAACTATTAACATTTAACGTTTATGTATTGCCATGATCGATAGCTTAATCAAATATTGACACAGCTGCTCTTTGCCATTTTTCTTTCTCCTTTGCAGTTATCTGAGATGGCTGTTTCTAATCTATCCATGCGGCTGCTGACATTTGGCTAAGATATGACCTGCTTTGACCTCAGTGGCCATTTTTTTCCTTTTTATGGGATTCAAAAATGTATCAGAAATCTTAGCTGTGAATCATTGTTTAAAACAAGAGTGCAAGGAATGAATCATGTAGGTAGGGCTGAGAAATATGTTAAAACTAGAAATCAGAGAAGAATTAGCTATTTGAGAAAAGAACTATAACTGTGAATTTTGTATAATCTCTGATCAAGTCTGCAAAATGTATGGGTCAGGAGAGGTTTTTAAGAAATCTATAGATCAATTTCAACAAATATACACTGTGATTATCTCTCTCATTTGGATGGTAATAACAGCTTTTCCCCTACTACCAAATAAAAGTGATTTTTACCTATCCTCAAGGGATCAAAAACCAGACTGGCAAAAAATTTGGTTAATTATATCGGTGAATCCCTACACCGATTGGCTTGCTGTTTTAAGATAATGAAATGTGAATGGTGAATAGTGAAATGCTCTCTAATTGTTTCTTTATTTCTAATTGTTCTCTGTGACTCACTACGGATTTCCTACTCACGAGACCATCTGCTAAAAATTAAGGAACATTTCTTTAAGGAGCAGCTTTCTTTAATCTCACCCCGCCTGTCTTTACAAACACGGAGGAGATTCTAACACAGGAGGAGGCAATTCCCACGGAGCCATGGATTACTAAAAAAACCAAACGATGGAAACGAAGGAAAAGAGGTAAGCGATCTGGGATCTTAATCAAGCTAAGAAGTCGCATTAAAATTCCTCTGCCTTCAATTTTCCTAACAAATATACGCTCACTTGCAAATAAGATGGATGAAATACTCCTCTTAAACAAATACTATTCTGATTTTCGCAATTCAGCAGTCCTATGCTTCTCTGAAACCTGGTTAAATGAATCAATTGAAAATAGCAGCCTGAACATTCCAGGATTTCAAATTGAACGATCAGACAGGATTCCAGAAACATCTGGTAAAAAGAAAGGAGGAGGCTTATGCCTATATATTAATTCAACCTGGTGTCAAGATTTTAACATAATTTACAAATTCTGTGACAACAATTTAGAGACTCTAATTATCAACTGCAAACCTTACTATTTGCCTCGTGAATTTTCCTCATTTCTTCTAATTGCTGTTTATGTCCCACCACAAGCCTGTGTAAACAAGGCATTACGAACTCTAGCTGACCAAATCATGGAGGCTGAAGCCAAACACCCGGATTCACTGGCCATTGTTTTGGGAGATCTAAACAAGGCAAACTTAAGGAAAGAACTACCAAAATACTTTCAGCATGTCAATTGTCCCACCGGAGGCAAGAATACTCTAGACCACTGCTACACAACACTAAAAGATTCCTATTGGTTTTTACCACGTGCAGCTGTAGGACACTCTGATCATTGCATGATTCACCTTGTACCTGCTTACAGGCAAAGACTTAAAGCCATAAAACCAATAATTAAATCAGTGAAAACCTGGACGGAGGAATCAGAATTAAAGCTACAGGCATGTTTTGACTGTACTGATTGGAATATTTTTAAAGATACCTCTGCAGACCTGGATGAACTCACAGATACTGTAACATCATATGTCAGCTTCTGTGAAGACCTATGTGTACCTACAAGGAACTTGCGAATACACAGTAACAACAAACCTTGGTTTACACCTAAACTTAAGCAGCTACGACATTCCAAAGAGGAAGCCTACAGAAAAGGTGATAAAATGCTGTACAAATCAGGCCAGAAATGCACTAACAAGGAGATAAGAGCAGCAAAAGAAGCTACTCTGAAAAGCTAAAGAATCAATTTTCAGCAAATGAACCAGCAAACATGTGGAAAACTCTTAAAAATCACCGGCTATGGCAAACCTCCTTCCCAGGCTGAAGGTAATCAACAACTGGCAGATGACCTGAATGAGTTTTACTGCAGGTTTGAAAGGAAACTACAGCCACCTATCTCCACAACCCCATCTCAGACACACCAACAACAGCCAAGCCTCCTACAACTGACCCCATTTCATTGGGTTCACAACCCCTAGTGATCACAGAAAAGGAAGTGCAGGACCTATTTCACAGACAAAAGCCAGGAAAAGCTCCAGGCCCAGACAAGATAACTCCTTCTTGCTTAAAAGTCTGTGCTGACCAATTGGCCCCCATCTTCACCCATATTTTCAATAAATCACTAGAGATGTGCTATGTTCCTTCTTGCTTCAAACGCTCTACCATCATCCCAGTGCCGAAGAAGCCCACCATCAAGGAACTGAATGACTACAGACCAGTTGCTCTAACATCTGTAGTGATGAAAACCTTTGAAAGGCTAGTGCTTTCCTACCTGAAAACCATCACGAATCTGCTCTTAGACCCCTTGCAATTTGCATACTGAGCAAATAGATCAACAGATGATGCTGTTAATATGGCTCTGCACTACAACATCTTGAGTCTCCAAAGACCTATGCAAGGGTCCTTTTTGTAGACTTTAGTTCAGCATTCAATACCATCATTCCAGACATTCTTCTAACTAAGCTAAACCAGCTACAGGTACCGGAACAGACTTGTAAGTGGATCACAAGCTTCCTAACAAACAGGAAGCAGCAGGTGAAGCTAAGCAAGATCACATCAAATACCTGTACAATTAGCACAGGGCCCCCCCAAGGCTGTGTGCTCTCCCCACTTCTCTTCTCTCTGTATACCAATGACTGCATCTCCAATGATCCATCTGTTAAGCTACTGAAGTTCGCAGATGACACAACAGTGATTGGTCTCATTCGAGACAATGACGAATCCGCATATAGACGAGAGGTCGAACGACTAGCCTTGTGGTGCAACCAAAACAATCTGGAACTGAACACACTCAAAACCGTAGAAATGGTGGTAGACTTTAGGAAAAACCCTTCCATACTTCCACCTCTCACAATACTTGACAACACAGTATCAACAGTAGAAACCTTCAAATTTCTGGGTTCTATCATATCGCAAGATCACAAATGGACAGCTAACATCAAAAACATCATTAAAAAAGGACAACAAAGAATGTTCTTTCTGCGCCAACTCAGTAAGCTCAAACTGCCCAAGGAGCTGCTGATCCAATTCTACAGAGGAATTATTGAGTCTGTCATTTGCACCTCTATAACTGTCTGGTTCGGTTCTGCAACCCAACAAGAAAACACAGACTTCAGAGGATAATTAGAACTGCAGAAAAATAATTGCTACCAACCTGCCTTCCATTGAGGACCTGTATACTGCACGAATCAAGAAGAGGGCCGTGAAAATATTTGCAGATCCCTCGCATCCTGGACATAAACTGTTTCAACTCCTACCCTCAAAACGACGCTATAGAGCACTGCACACCAGAACAACTAGACACAAGAACAGTTTTTTCCCGAAGGCCATCACTCTGCTAAACAAATAATTCCCTCAACACTGTCAGACTATTTACTGAATCTGCACTACTATTAATCGTTTCATAGTTCCCATCACCAATCTCTTTCCACTTATGACTGTATGACTATAACTTGTTGCTGGCAATCCTTATGATTTATATTGATATATTGATCATCAATTGTGTTGTAAATGTTGTACCTTGATGAACGTATCTTTTCTTTTTATGTACACTGAGAGCATATGCACCAAGACAAATTCCTTGTGTGTCCAATCACACTTGGCCAATAAAAATTCTATTCTATTCTATTCTATAAACAGAGAAATTTAAGAAAGAAACATTGCTGGGAAAATTAAAGGACTTTGGTATGCTAACAGGATTTAAGATTAATAATCAGAAGATGGTGTTAACAAAATGATCAAACAGAATTGATAGAGAAAACTGGTTTTAAGATTGCGAAAAAAGTAAAATACTTGGATATTATTATGACAAATGTGAACTGCATGTTATTTCAACATAATTATGTTTAAGACCCAGAACAAAACTAAGAAGGACATGTTAAGATGGAAGAAATTAAAATTATCTACTTTGGGGAAGAATGTCTGTAATTAAAAAGGAATATTTTATTAAGAATGACATTTTTGTTTCAGACAATATCAGTTTTGACAACTCAAGTTCCATTCAAGCAATGGCAAAAAGATATATCTAATTTTTTATTGCAAGAGAAAAAAAGTATAAATTAAATGCACGATGCAAAGGAAAAAGGAGGATTGGGTTTACCAGAATTGAATTTGTACTTTGCAGCTTATTGTTTGTTTTGGATGAAAAAGTGGATATTGCTAAGAAACGAAAGAATGTGAGCATAGCTGTGTATTTAGGTCTATATTGTATAGCTTCTATCTTGTAATACAAATTCTTACTATATGAATATCATCTTTAACAGTACAAAACAAAGGTTTTGTGTCAGTATTCACACTGTCTTGAAGATCTGATTTACATATGCTATACATGAAACTCAAGAGGGAAATCGTTCTTTATAACTGATTGATTGGCATTCAGTAACTGACTGATTGGCATTCAGACCAAGATATCCTGGAGCTCATTCTTTTTATGGATGTATACATATGTATGTATGTATGTGTGTGTGTGTGTATGTATGTATGTATGTATGTATGTATGTATGTAAAGGTACCACTTGCACATATGTGCTAGTTGTTCCTGATTCTAGGGGGCAGTGCTCATCTCTGTTTCAAAGCCGAAAACCCAGCACTATCCGAAGACATCTCCATGGTCATGTGGCCAGTATGACTAAATGCCAAAGACTCATAGAACCCTGTTACTTTCCCACCAAAGGTGGTCCCTGTTTTTCTACTTGCATTTTTTACATGCTTTCAAACTGCTAGGTTAGCAGAAGCTGGGACAATTAATGGGAGTTCACCCCATTACACGGCACTAGGGATTCGAACCACTGAACTGCCGATCTTTTGATCTACAAGCTTAGCATCTTACTCACTAAGCCACCGTGTGTCTCTCTCTCTCTCTCTCTCCCTCTCCCCCCCCTCTCTCTCTCTCCACACACATATACACACACACACACATGTAGATCTTCAGTCCATTCATTCAATGTAATTAGCAAAATTTAAGTCTTGTTGCTCCACAAATTCCAATTGCAGCAATCTGCTTCAATACAATAAGAAAACACAGTGTGAACTGATTTAATGCAAGATATACTTTTTTAGTACTAAAACAGTAGGACAATTTAATTTTCTTTTCTCATTTTAACTGCGAACAATGTTTGCACAGGAGCGAGTTTATCTACATTGATAAAACTGGTAATTGGTACTGGATTTGGGACAGATTATTGTCTTATCACTGCTGGTCTAATATTAACAGAAGAATAGATATATTCATCACCCAATGAGTGCCAAATAAAATTCTTCAAAGTTTGGGGTAGAGGCATCAGTTAAAGAACACAAATTTCCCTTCAAACTTCCAGCTGTGACTTACATCATAAAATAATGTGATGACTATGATCTCTTATTTCACTCATCTTTCTTATATGAGTGTGGAGATCAACTTTCATTAACATAGCACTAGGAGCAACATTTTCAAATATTCCACAGTGTTGGAAATCTCATTAAAGCGGCCCAGTGCCATTGGTTTTCCATGCTCAGCATATATCCCAAAAGAACAAAACTTCTTGAAGAAAAAAAAAATCTCCCAAGTTTCTAAAAACAAGGAGCATTACGGTTTTGCATTTCCCCGCACTGCTTCCTGTGCTATAGATTATTAAACAGCACCATAATCATCTGAACAAGGTGTCCGTTCTTAATGACAATAATACCAGCACGTCAGTGCATGAGTCACAAAATTGCACACAAAAAATGTAAGCGTTGGAGTTTGTATCATGACACACAACTCATCAGATATCATCCCCTCATTCAGATGAGACTATTTATTTGAAATTCTAAAGATCAAAATACTGAATTCCCTACTTTTATTCTTCTATCCTAAAGGGGAACAGAAATTTTGTTTGGTTTCAGTATTTTAATTAGATCTTAAAAAGTAAAGAACTTTTTTTTAAAAAAAGGATCTCATCATGTATTAAAGATGATTGCAATTACATTGATTACAGTTCCATTTACATATTGTTATTATTATTGCTAATCCCATATCAAAGTAAAATGGTCTTTGATAGCACTTTTTAATTCAGCTAGAAGTAAATGCAAGTATATATAGTGTTTGTAGGTATGAATATGTGTGTGTATGTGTGTGTGTGTGTGTACACATACATACATAGATACATACATGCATATAGAAGTATATGTGTATATATATATATATAGCAGTACTTATAGAAATTCCTAAAGTAAATCAACCTTGACTGTTCTTTGGAAGGATAGATACTGATGATCAAATACTGTGGCAACTAGATGTTGAGACTCTAGAAAGAGTGCAGAGAAGAGTAACAAAGATGATTAGAAGACTGGAGGCTAAAACATATGAAGAACGGTTGCAGGAACTCGGTATGTCTAGTTTAATGAAAAGAAGGACAAGGGGAGACATGACAGCAGTGTTCCAATATCTCAGGGGTTGCCACAAAGAAGAGGGAGTCAAGCTATTCTCCAAAGCACCTGAAAGTAGGACAAGAAGCAATGGGTGGAAACTAATCAAGAAGAGAAGCAACCTATAACTAAGGAGAAATTTCCTGACAATTAGAACAATTAATTAGTGGAACGACTTGACTCCAGAAGTTGTGAATGCTCCAACACTGGAAGTTTTAAAGAAGAGATTAGATAACCATTTGTCTGAAGTGGTGTAGGGTTTCCTGCCTAAGCAGGTGGTTGGACTAGAAGACCTCCAAGGTCCCTTCCAACTCTGTTATTCTATTCTATTCTAAATGAGAAGAGAGGAGTCACTGGAAAAGATCCCGATGTTGGGAAAGATTGACAGCGAAAGGAGAAGGGATGACAGAGGATGAGTTGGTTATATAGTCATTAATACAATGAACTTGAATTTGAGCAAACTCCAGGAGACAGTGGAAGACAAGGGAGCTATGGTCCATTGGGTTGTAAAGAATTGGACACAACTTAGCAACTGAACAACAACATCATATAATGACATCATATAATGAAATAGGGAATGCCCTATTTCAGGGAATATTCAGGGAATATTCAGGGAATGACAGCCCTAAGCATCCAAATACACTTTTAGTAGAGTCTAGTGATCCTCTGACCTACAGCCTTCCCTTGAACAGAGAAATCAACTATACCCTGAATCTCATGTATCATCAGGGTTCCGATGAATGCCCTAATTAAATCATCAATGATGAATCTGCTTATAGACGAGAGGTCGAACGACTAGCCTTGTGGTGCAACCAAAACAATCTGGAACTGAACACACTCAAAACTATAGAAATGGTAGTAGACTTTAGGAGAAACCCTTCCATACTTCCACCTCTCACAATACTAGACAACACCGTATCAACAGTAGAAACCTTTAAATTTCTAGGTTCTATCATATCGCAAGATCTAAAATGGTCAGCTAACATCAAAAACATCATCAAAAAAGGACAACAAAGAATGTTCTTTCTGTGCCAACTCAGTAAGCTCAAACTGCCCAAGGAGCTGATGATTCAGTTCTAAAGAGGAATTATTGAGTCTGTCATTTGCACCTCTATAACTGTCTGGTTCGGTTCTGCAACCCAACAAGAAAGACGCAGACTTCAGAGGATAATTAGAACTGCAGAAAAAATAATTGCTACCAACCTGCCTTCCATTGAAGACCTGTATACTGCCCGAATCAAGAAGAGGGCCATGAAAATATTTACAGATCCCTCACATCCAGGACATAAACCGTTTCAACTCCTACCCTCAAAACGATGCTATAGAGCACTGCACAACAGAACAACTAGACACAAGAACAGTTTTTTCCCAAAGGCCATCACTCTGCTAAACAAATAATTCCCTCAACACTGTCAAACTATTTACTAAATCTGCACTACTATTAATCTTCTCATAGTTCCCATCACCAATCTCTTTCCACTTATGACTGTATGACTGTAACTTTGTTGCTGGCAATCCTTATGATTTATATTGATATATTGACCATTAATTGTGTTGTAAATGTTGTACCTTGATGAACGTATCTTTTCTTTTATGCACACTGAGAGCATATGCAACAAGACAAATTCCTTGTGTGTCCAATCACACTTGGCCAATAAAATTCTATTCTATTCTATTCTATGAGTCTTGAGCCAAGTTTCAAAAGAAATCCAGTTATTTATTAGGAGCTTCATGTCGGCAGGTTCCCAAGTGAAGCCAGCTTTGACCCTACAGAATTTATGCTCCAATTATGACCCTGTTTTCCCCTGCCCCCTAGGATGTGTCATCAATCACATTCGCCAATGGAACAATTTCACGTGTTGTAGAGGTCACTCCCCTTTGACTGCTGTAGGTAACCCTGGGATATAGCCTTAATTTTGGAACTCAAGGGGCATGATTCAAATCTGTGTTTAAAATCTGATAGGGAACTGGGGGGGGGCTGTTATTTATTCCATGGCTGTCATGTCAGCTTAGATTTACCCTTATAAGTTCCTGTTGAGACCATTATTTTTTCAACCTTCTAAATACCATCTCTTAGTAAGCAGATTCTAAAAAGGAAGAGATTGAAGGAAGCTGAGTCACATGGATGCTTTCTTAACATCAAGCAGAATGTCAAGTGTGTCTCAGTCAGAATCACAACAAAGTTTGAAAAGTTAAAACTGTCAAATCACGGCCTCTCTGCTTGAAGCCTAGGAAAAGTAAAAGAGCATTTTGTCCAGAAAGATCATTTGATCCTAGAATTTGACAGCAGGCAGTGGATTTAGGGATAAAGTGAAAAGAACATATACAAAGTTATGAATATTTGCAGACAACAGATATAATATATTGATTTTTTTTAGGATGCTTAGTATTTCTGTGACAGGTTATTGAAAGTTCTTTGTACAATTACTTTTTCATACTTATCTTGAATGACAGAAAAAGAAGCCATGTCCTCTCATAGACACTAATTTATAAAAGGTTCTCCTCTTTCTTTAGAAGATTACTACCATACAGTCTCCCATTTGCCTTTCTCCTTCAGTTGCACTAAAAACTGATTCAGGCAAAGTACAAATTCCAAAACCCCACTTTCTGGGCAGAAGTTGGAAAGGTATTTATGAATAAGTATATTTAAAGCAATAAGTTATATTAAATAACAGGGGAAAATTGACCCCTACAGAATGTGTATGAAGAGAGCTAGTACCAAAGTAGAGGTAAAATAGGAATCTCTACCCTGGGAATTAACCATGTTTAAGGAGAAGAAAAAGATAAGATGGGACTTTATGTTCAGTTGATAATAGTTTTTCTTCACTGGAGTGGGGTAGGGACAGATTACTACCCCAATGATTATATGTTTAATGTTACTCAATAGATAAGACAGTCAATGAATTGAGAAGCAAAGGCAAGTAAAATGAAAACGCAGCCAAGAAAGATTACACTTTTTAAAACCAAGAAGGAACCATATGTCTTTTTAATGTAAGTGGGGGGAAAAATATGAGAAAAGAGGGAAAAAATCTGAAGTAGGAGTAATGCAGACTAGAAGCCAAGTGGTTGGGGGGGAAAGGTTAGTGGTTTGAAAGGATATGGAGGAGATCAAAGGCTGAAGGAAGGAAGAACTAGATAATGAGGGAGGAGTAACTTCTGACATGATGGTTAAATTCTTGTTCAATTATTCAATCCTATAGCTCGTATGGAAACCTCAGAAAATACATCTGAAGATTTCTCTCTTACTGTGATCCAAGTTGAATGAGCAAATGTTACAGTGAAGTCAGTATCAAGAAGCTTAACAATGATATTCCCTTCTCAAGGCTGCCATTTTCATAGCTTCTGAATAGGGATCCAGTGCTGCATTAATAACAAGTGTAGACAAATGCACATTAGCTATGCAGCTAGAAAAGGCCTTTATCATTTCTCAGCTTATGCTCAGTTACATATATTTTCCTAAACATAACAAGCTTTAAAATGCCTTTTAAAGACAAAGTTTATTTTGGAATGAGGTGGGGAGAGGAGGGAAAGTGTGAAATCTAAATTCTTACAAAATAGGTTTTGAAACACATTTGTAAGTTATGTGTTTTATTATTTACAATGATTGTAGGGTATTAAAACCTACTGTCAGGATAAAACTTCTTTTGTGAGTCCAATAAAATAATCTTTTTTTTTTTGTTCAAAAAGTTTTTATTAGTCAAAAAAGGTTTATACAAATACATATCAGGTATGGTAAATTTTCATTTTTCTTATCTAAAATAAGAATTTTACTCAAATTTTTTAACACATACAACAGCCATAAGGCAAGCAGGTGACACGAAGTAGCAAAGTTTGCAAATTTTAAATACGTAATAAAGAAGAGTCAAGAATAAACAGAATATCGTACAAAAGAGAATAAGGAAAACCAACACAATCCCAAATATCTTTATCACTTCCTAGTTTTGGATCTCAGAACTCTGGGTTCAGCCTGACCCAACTCCAGGGCCGCAACAGCGGCAGCCGCTTCAGCCCCATGATCTATAACCTCCCCTTCTTCAATTCCTGGGTCATCTGATTCCAGGAAGGCTTTGTGTTCCTCCACATAGGCCGTAGCCTCCGCAATTGTACTGATTTTTTTCGTAATGCCCTCCCGGAAAATCATCAATCCCTCTGGCATCAGCCATCTGAAGCCCACTCCTTCTGGTACAATTTGCTTGACAAAAAATAATATTTCTTTCTTTTTTCACGTACCTGTCTGGGAATCTGCCTCAGAATGGCTATCTCCCTGCCCCTGTAAATCAGTGCCCCACTCCTATGTTTTCTAAGAATTTCATCTCTCGTCTCTCTTCTCACAAATTTGACATGAACCTCTCTGGGAACTGCATGCGTGCGTGCATATTGCGAATTAACTCTATAAACTCGATCCACATCCCAATTCATGAAATCAACACTTCTCCCAAGAAATTCTCCCAACAATTTAGTCACAACATCTCTCAAGTCTTCTTGGTCCACTTCTTCCAAATTTTGAAACCTAAGGAAATAAGACATTTTATCCATCTGTAGTCCAAGCACAGCATTGCCTGTCGTCTCCTCTCTTTTCTGCACTGCCCGCATTTCACCCTCAGACCTTCCACTTTCTGCTTGTTTTCTGCTGAGACTTGTTGAGTATCCTTTAAATCCTTTTGGATAGTCACAATTTCTTCTCTTATTTCCGTTTGGCCTCTTTGCAAATCATCCAGTTTCTTGTCCATATTGGATAACTTTTCCAGAATTCTCTCCATCTCTCCAGCAGTTGGTCTCTGACCTTTTGCCATTTGAAAAAAAAAAGAATCAAAATCCTCAGGCAAGCACAGTATCCTTGTAATTTCCTCCGGATCCACCAGGGGGCACTCACAGGAGCAACGAGTCCAGAGTACAGTTAGTCAACCAGGAAACCGAAGGGAAGTGATGTCATCAAAATTCTCATAGTGAAGGCGGAAGCTGGACGCCACCACTGTTCCCCAGAAGGGGGGCCCTCAAACCTTCCCTCCTAAATTTCTCCATCACCTCTTCTCTCCAGAGCTCCACAAAACCGGTAATCTTCTTATTTTAAGTTCTCCTCTCTCCAAAATAACTCGTGCTCCTTCCAACCGCAGGGGAGAGAAAACCCCCCCGCACTCCGGAGCACTCCACTCACGTTTACCGATATTCCCTTCCCTTCTCCTCCTCAATTCTACTCCGTGCCCTGTTCACCACCAGGCTGCTGCAGTTATAAATCCAATGCCCCGGTGTCACCGGGCACAGCGGCCCAGGCGACGACCAAAATAATGGCCGCGGCCTGTGGCCTCCGAACCCCGCCAAGCCTAGGACGCGCCAGCATCGGTCCCCACAGTCCTGTATGTCGGCTGGGAGACCCCTGGCGAGCCGTCCGTACGGCAGGTGTCCTTTTCGGAACACCTGGCCCCTGAGGGCCTCGGCGGTGGCCGGATTCGGGCGCTGGAGGCAGGAGAAACCTTCCAGACGTCCGTTGCCACTGGATACCGGAAGTCGTCTCCCAATAAAATAATCTTTAACCAAGTCAGTTTCTTCATTTGCTATTTTAGTTCTTTTCTCTGTCTCTAATTTTCATTTATTTTCCTATGCTTATAAATTCTTTATGTTCTGGTATTTCTGCATCACGCAAAACTTGTTCCATATCTTATAAATCTTCCAAAACGTTCTCTTTCACATCAGTAATTTCTGCTTTAATGTTTTACAACATAATCTGTACACAGAAGGATGCATCATTGATGAGACTGAAGCTGCTATTTTTTTCATCCTATTTTTCAAAAATCTCTTGAAATAGAATATTTCAAATGTCAAAGTGTTTTCTGTCATTTTCCAGGTTCCAATGTTGACTAACAAGAGGGGTTTTCCCCTTTTACTTTTCTGCTTTGAATCTATAGTCCCTGCTAGTGTTCAGTTTCTGGAATAATGTCTCAAGTTGCTGTTTTAATTTAAATTCAACCAAAACAATACAAGAGCACACAATAGATGCAAACCCATGGTAAACCGATCCAAACTAGACTGCAGAAAATACGACTTCAGTAACAGAGTTGCCAATGCCTGGAATGCACTACCCGACTCTGTGGTTTCTTCCACAAATCCCCAAAACTTTAACCTTAGACTGTCTACTGTAGATCTCACCCCATTCCTAAGAGGTCTGTAAGGGGCGTGCATAAGCGCACCAATGTGCCTACCAACCCTGTCCTAAGTTTTCTTTTATCCGTATCCTTTATATGTATTTATAATTATGTTTACACTTGTATCTGTCATAAAATACATGCTTGATGAAATAAATAAAATAAAATAAATCTGTCTAAAACAATTTGGCTCCCATGAATGAGCTGTTCGTTTACATAATTATTTCCAATATATTGTAGCAAAAGTCATACTGTTCCATTATTTAAACTGATCTTTAATTCATTTGCAACTTTCTCAAATTAGATACTTAGCTTTTTGCAATTTATTTCTAATTTTTAAATTCTTAAGCTTATAGTTAATGTTTCTTTTATTCAAGAATGAAAGTAAATTTACTATATAGATTTTCAATCTTGTCATTTTGAGATTCTTTAATGCCCTTAAGGTAGTTGAACAGCATTTTCCAAAAGTGATTAGAGAACAAATTAGCAACCCAATTTTATTATTTATTTATTTATTTGTATACTGTCTTTATTATTTTTACAAATAACTCAAGGAGGTGAACAAATCCAACACGCCTTCCTCCTCCTATTTTCCTGACAATAACAACACTATGGGGTGAGTTGGTCTGAAAGAGAAAGTGACTAGCCCAAGTTCACACAGCTGTCTTTTATGGCTAAGGTGGGATTTGAACTCACAGTCTCCAGCTTTCTAGACTGATATCTTAACCAGTAGACAATGATGGTTGAGAGCATGAAGGTTCCCTCCATAGCCTGGTGGCAGTGGATCTTGTAGTTTCCATCTGAAGTAGCCATCTGGAACATAAGTTGTAGATCTCCCCTCCTTATCTGGAGAGGTTTTGTGGGACCAGTCTACTCACCAATGCTTTGGTCTTAGCCACAGTGATCATCTCTGTTCATTCAGATACATCTTAGCTCATTATTTGTCACATAGAAACATATAAAGAAAGGCATTTTAAGTGTTCTTAAGAATAATTGCTTTTACGCTATTCAGAATGTAGATATCAGCGTTATCACAGATTTGCAATTAAAAAATAAAACTCTAATAGCAGGTTCATCTACTGTCAGCCCTCCCAGGTAAATCAGAGAGGAAACACGACAAGATGAACCCATTCTACTTTTTTTATAAGACTACATTAAGGGAATCTTTCAAGTCTGAAGCAGAGGTGGGTTTCAGCAGGTTCTGACCAGTTCTGGAGAACCAGTAGTGGAAATTTTGAGTAGTTTGGATACCACCTCTGGCTGCCCCCACCCCCAACTATTCTCTGCTTTCTGAGTCCCAGCTGATCAGGAGGAAATGGGGATTTTGCAGTAACCTTCCCCTGGAGTGTGGAGGGAATGGAGATTTTACAGTATCCTTCCCCTGCCATGCCCACCAAGCCACACCCACAGAACCAGTAATAAAAATATTTGAAACCCACCATTGGTCTGAAGGCACAAACTTTCTACTTCCACTTTTAACTATTTGATCCCTTAGGGTGGGTCTTGTCTTTTTTTTTTTTTCCTGTGACAATTAAGCAACTATGAGCTCCTTCCTCTCTTGTTTGATTGTTTCCTAGGTAGCATCTTCTCTTCTCTTTCCCCGAGTTCATCCATACATTCCATTCCATCTGCTAATGCATTGACGGTGAGTTTCAGTACCCAGTACGTCAAGTTTCTAACTAATGGCAAAGCACCCTTATTTTAAAATGAAGAAAACTATTTATTTTTGCTACCTGTGTGAACATGTCTTCAGAATGGAAAGAAAGTTTTGAAATAAATATCTCCCACTTGAGAAGCATCTCTTCTTATTTTATAAATGAAAACTATTCATAATTATGTATTTCTAGGAACACGCACACTTACAAACATGGATTCAAATTTCTATCAGAAGAATGGGGCAATGGATGGGATCAGAATTCCTCTTCTCACTGCCTGATTGACTGTGGCCACATCCCAGAGTGATATCTCTTCTGACATAGATTATATGCTTTCTTCATTGGCATTTCTGATTTTAAGTTCTGTATCATCCATTTACAAACCTTTCTTCTATAGACATGCTTTTTCAAACAAACAGGGGAAGGAGGAGGGAAACAAGCAACTTTCTAGCTAATTTGTTACAGACTACTCTATCAGGACCTAATTACAATTGTAGAGTCAGGAAATAGATTCCATTCCCTGTACATTACTAATGCTCCTCAAATCCTCATTTATCATGTTGAAGGTTATGTAGAAATGATGTACAAGAAGCCAAAATACGTTTATTGCAATCATTCCCACAGTACATATCTGTAAGAGGCAAACTTCTTAAATCCCTGGGTAATGTCAAAATTAAAATACCATTCAGATGGGATTACATAGAAAGTACAAAGTCTGACAGGAAAAAAAGGCCCTAAAGATAAAAACAGAGTCCCAAATCATAAATTATAATTTAAAGAAATCTTGTTTAAGCAGATACAAACTAAAATACTGGAACATGAACTGTCATATATCCAACATTGACCTTTCTACAAAATTTATATAGTGCTAAAGCGACACTTGGGATAGATAGTGTATTCAGGCTCCACAGCAAGCGATCTCACCCCTACCATCTCCTGCAGCTCAAAAAAATGCCTTCAGTTCTTTTTCATCAGATTGGCTTGGAGGTGGTCTATTTGCTTGTCAGTTTTATGATAAAGCGCCTAAATGAAACACAACTGCTTTAGGAGAGACTATAGGTCAGCAGTAGATTTTGGCCTGCTATTTTTTTTTCTTCAGAGTGATCTCCTTTCTGTGTTCCCTGCTAACATTGTTCATTGAATAAGTTCCGCTTGCTCCTACTCTTCCTTCAACCTGTTTCTCCCTCACCCACAAACACATACACACACTCCAGAAAGGGCTTACAAAAGAAATGAGACTATAAAAATAAAACACAGCATCTAAGCTTCTTCACAAAGAGAGTGTGAAGCACATTTAAGAAGTTAGTCCTTCCTTCACCTCTTCAGACCCAACACATGAAGAGTAATAAGCATTTTCTCTCCTTCCTTAGCCACACTGATGATATTATTAAGAGACACAGTCACAACTGCCTCTATAACTAGAGATTCCAAAGGCTCCTCAATATTCCTCACTTGTTGGATCGAGCACCTGAAGGTAGCATCTGAGTCTCACATCAAACCAAGCCAAACTGAAAGACTCATTGCAAGAATTTAAATGGTCATCTTATCTCACAAAAAAGTATATGAAGAAGTTGCTTGTAGCTGCTTTTCTTCTTCCTGTATCTTTAGATTGATTGTGATACAAAGCAGAGTCAATGTCTCTTCTCCTTTCTTCACTAGAGTGTAGCAGCATCAAAAAGCTCCTTGTAAACATTCATCAAAGTATAATTAAAGCAACAGCAGCACTATGAATTGAAAACCAAGTAGTCACTATTTGTCCAGACCACACACATCAGGGGCCGGCGCAGGCTGGTAAAGCCTGTTATTAAGAACACAAAGCCTGCAATTACTGCAGGTTCAAGCCCGGCCCAAGGTTGACTCAGCCTTCCATCCCTTTTTAAGGTAGGTAAAATGAGGACCCAGATTGTTGGGGGGGCAATAAGTTGACTTTGTAAAAATATACAAATAGAATGAGACTATTGCCTTATACACTGTAAGCCGCCCTGAGTCTTCGGAGAAGGGCGGGGTATAAATGTAAACAAAAAATAATAATTACGTCACAGGCCATTCAATCAAAAGATCCTGTTGTCTTTATGCATCATTGAGTGCATTGCATGAGATTCATTGAGTAGAAGAAGTGGAGGATGAGGAGAAAGTGGTGAGAAAGAAGCTGTTTTTCCTATTGTTCTTTCTTGAATTCAAGCTGACAATTGTCTTCATTGATTGCAAAGTGAGAGTAAAATAAGAAAACAATAACTGGGATACTGCATAAGATTGGTGATGCAAAGTGATTTTAACTTAATCTAATTGGCAGTGGTTTGGACTAGAACAGGGGTCATCAATCTTGACAACTTTAAGTTTTGCTGGCTGAGGAACTCTGGGAGTTGAAGTCCACAAGTCTTAAAGTTTGATATTTGATATCATTTTTGTTTGTGAAACATGGCTGAATTCATCCCTTCCTGACTCCATTATCTCAAACAAAGAATATCAAGTCTATCGATCAGATCGGGAAAACCGAAGAGGTGGTGGAGTGGCTATCTTTTACAAAAAGACACTGAATCTAAAAAATATCCAAGTAGCACATAAACTCTCTCTTCCTGAAACTATAGTATGCGACCTATCCCTTGACACTACTCTTCGATTCTTACTATGCTACAGAGCCCCCGACTATGACATTACCCACGCAAATATGCTAACCTCAATGCTAACATGGACTACCTCTTGCCCATACCCTCTTATCTTCCTGGGTGACTTAAATCTACCTCTCATTAACTGGACAACCAATGAATGTTCAACTGACCCAATCCATACTACACTATACAACGCTGTTACAAACCTAGGTCTTGAACAACTTGTAACTAACAATACAAGACTCAACAACTGCCTTGACCTCATCTTCTGCAACAATCCAAACTCAATTTACGGACTACAAATTAAAGAACCCTTTTCAAACAGTGACCACTGCATGATTGATTTTCGTCTCAATATCGTCCATACTTAAATCATCATAACACCAGAACTCCCAACTACAACTTCAAGAAAGCCAATTCGACCTTATAAACAACGATCTTTCACTTCTGAACTGGCAAAATCTGTTTGCAACCTGCATAACCGCTGATAACCTCTATAGAATCTTCCTACTTGAAATCAATAGAGTTATTAAATTATATGTACCACGAATGACTACCATGTCCAAGAAAACAAACTACCCATATCAATAAAAAGCTTCAATCAAAAAAAATCCCTCTGAAAAGAAACAAAAAGGCTATGTTACAAACTTCAGAAACCGTTACAGAAACATATGCAACCAATTAAAACTGAATGCATAAATTACCACACCAAGCAAGAAGAAAACCTTCTACGCACAAATTCCAATCGTGCCTTTTATAATTTTGTCAACAGTAAACTTAAAGATTCAAGATCCATCCCACCACTAAAAGATTCTAACAACAAAGAATGCAATGACGAAACAGTCAAAGCAAACCTCTTCAACATTTTCTTTGGCTCAGTTTTTGTTAACTCCGATAACACATATCCAACATTCCACAAACGAACCAGCAATGACTATGATGATTTAACTCATATAGATTTCACAGAAGACAACGTTGGTAAAGCTCTTCACAACTTAAAACCATCGCTTTCTATTGGACCTGATGGTCTATGTGCATATTTCTTAAAAACTTTCCATTAATATAGCTGAACCCCTAAGTATTATCTTTGATAAAGCTTTCACTACCAGTTCTCTTCCCAAACTTTGGTCACTAGCCACAGTCATCCCCATCTTCAAAAGGAGACCCCAGCTTAGTCGAAAACTACAGACCGATCTCCCTTTGCTCGTCACCTGCAAAGTCATGGAATCTATCATCAATCAATCCATTACCTCACACTTAGAAACTAACAACCTACTCTCCAACAAACAATTTGGTTTCAGGAAAAAGTTATCATGTAACTTACAACTTCTCCACTGCAAAAACATATGGACTTCAAATCTAGATCAAGGCAAATCAATAGATGCAATCTACATAGACTTCTGCAAAGCTTTTGACTCAGTAGTACACGATAAACTTCTCCTTAAACTAACATCCTATGGCATCTCAGGACCCCTCCACAAATGGATATCTGCTTTTCTGTCTAACAGACAACAAGTGGTCAAAATTGGCAATGCTTTATCAAATCCTGTTCCTGTCAAGAGTGGCGTTCCTCAAGGCAGCGTCCTTGGACCAACACTCTTTATTCTATACATTAATGATCTTTGTGACCATATCTCAAGTAATTGTGTTCTCTTTGCTGACGATGTCAAACTATTTAACACCACAGACAACACTTCTATCATTCAAAACGACCTTGACCATCTAACCGCTTGGTCTAAAATTGGCAGCTCAAATTTCAACCAGCAAATGCTCAGTCTTACATATAGGAAAAAGAACTCTAAAACTAAGTACATACTAGATGGACATTACCTTACAGACGACCCCATCCCGTTAAAGACCTTGGAGTTTTCATGTCAAATGATCTAAGTGCCAAAGCCCACTGCAACTACATAGCAAAAAAGCTCTAAGAGTTGTAAACCTAATTTTGTAGCTTCTTTTCCAAAACACCACACTACTAACCAGAGCATATAAAACATTTGCTAGACCAATTCTAGAATACAGCTCACCTGTTTGGAACCCTCACCACATCTCTGACATCAATACAATTGAGCGTGTCCAGAAATATTTTACAAGAAGAGTTCTCCATTCCTCTGAAAACAACAAAATACCTTATCCCACCAGACTTGAAATCCTAGGCTTAGAAAACTTGGAACTCCGTCGCCTTCGACAAGACCTAAGTTTAACTCACAGAATCATCTATTGTAATGTCCTTCCTGTCAAAGACTACTTCAGCTTTAATTGCAATAATACAAGGGCAACCAATAGATTTAAACTTAATGTAAACCGCTTTAATCTAGATTGCAGAAAATATGACTTCTGCAACAGAATCATCAGTGCTTGGAATACTTTACCTGACTCTGTGGTCTCTTCCCATAATCCTAATAGCTTTAACCAAAAACTTTCTACTATTGACCTCACCCCATTCCTAAGAGGACCATAAGGGGCGTGCATAAGCGCACAAACGTGCCTACCGTTCCTGTCCTATTGTTTTTCTTTCTTCTTCCTATATATGTTTATATGTGTATATACTATATAATCTTTTTGTATGATGTTGTGACAAAAATAAATAAATAAATAAAATAAAATAAAGTTGACAAGATTGGAGACCCCTGGACTAGAAGATCTCCAAAGTCTCTTCCAAATGCTATTCCATATTCTATAAGCTAGGGATCTCTCCAGTTGTCAGTGCTCCAAAAAGCTTCCAAGAAAACAAGGGAAATCTAATATTAGAGTACAAAAGTAACACATAATGAATTTGTTGGTCTTAGAGTTGGAAATAAGATCAATACAATTTTTCTTTCTTCTTTTGTGGCAAAAGTTCCCCTTTCTCTGCCAGGATATCAACTCTCTCTGCACCAAAACATGATGAAGAACTAAATGAAGGAAAAATAATGATGGGAAGATGTAAATTGGGATGTATAATTCATGAATATTGGAAAGACAATTCCAGTTGGAAATTGCTAGTTTTTTTATGCTTGTTATAAAAAATAACAAAGGAATTAATATGTTTTTCATTCTGTGGTGCACAAAATCTATGCCACCTTCACCACTGCTTGTAGCATTTGCCTAAGCTTATGAAATTATTATTGTGTTCTCATGAACCTAAAGATTCCTTGGCTTTTTCATCACCAGCAAAAATTCTATGTTCGTGATCTATTGAAGAAGTTGAAGCAATTAGGTGAATACTCACAGTAGTAAATTAATTTTTTTTTCCATATAAAAAGATCCAGAAAGATCATTAGCTACAAAAGGGCAGCAAATCAGTACTGAAGACACATGGCTTGGGAAGCAATGAACAATACTGGAAGAAGAAGTTGTATGTTCACTTGAAGATAACGAATTTCAATTTAGCTTTTAACATTACCTCATTATAAAATCATAATTTAGAAACTGGCTTGATACATACATACATATATTGTTTCCTTTCATTATATCAAATTAATATAGTTATTGCATACTTTTGCTCATATATATGCTTATATAATATGTAGTTATTTTATGTTGATGCTTGTGTATATTGTTGTGACAAAATAAAATTTAAAAAAAAAGTTCTCATGCTTCCAGGATGATGACATAAAATACAGAAAATTAGTTTAACTACGGGCTGCAATTTTATTTCTTTAATATCTGTTATACATTATAAATTAAAGATACCATTTCTCATTGTACCATGGGCATACTGGTCACCAAAGCGAAGATAATAAAAACACATTTCCCGTAACTAAATTCTAGCATCCAGCAAATGAAAAATAGTGTATTTAGTCATTGTTCTTTTCTGGCTTTTCTTTTATTCCATGGAGAAAGTTTATTTTTCGTTGGATGAATTCCAAAAATTAGCTCACACAACTTAGCTCAGAATAATAGTACATAAATTGGAAGTGGTAACACCATCGCTATTTAACTGAAAATACTGCAAAATATTAAACAATCTTCTACGGTTTTTCTGCAGGCTAAATGCTCAGTAACAACTGATGTGAACATTTCCTGAAATAAAATGAAACTGCTCTTGTAACAAATGCCCATGAACCCTCATACAGTAATTCTTTAAATCCAAATATGGGCAATCCAGAAGCGATATGCAATTATCATTTCCTACTTTGGTGTCCACAGAGTACCTCAAGATCATAAGATTGCAATTAGGCAGCAACACTATTGATTTAATGAGCATTTTTAAAAATTGGTTCAAGCTAAGAATAGCCCTAAATATGTTTGTTCAATCACCTAAACAAAGCACAAAACCCCATATCATTTTGAAATTTTCCTGGAAAAAAACCCCTGTATTGATTTTCAAGTAAGAAAATTAAATGATAAACAGACAAGACAAAAGGACTTGTGAAAGAAAAAAAATATCAAGAAAGAAAGATCAAAGTGAAAAAAAGAAAAGAAAATGACATAAAATAGAGAAAGAATGACAACCAATGTCCATAAATTTATTTTTATTTATAAATAAATTAAAAAAACTACATCAAAATGTTGCTCTAAGGTTAGCATTTGTCCACATTATTTCTATAATCCCATAAATTTCTATAATTTTAATCATCAGATCCCAAAACCAGCATTTAATTTCTTCCAGTTCCTCTAAAAACAAAAATCCAAAACTTGTTTCCAAGTAGCCAAACTTTTATTCAAAGTCTTTGATTTCTTCAATCAAAGATGTCAATTTCACCATCTCCACCTTCAATTGTAGATATTTATAGAGCCTTCCACCTTTATGCATATAAAAGGCTCGATGTTGGTAGATAAAAGCAAATCGCCGTAAGATTTTTTAAATTTTTTGTTCATTAAGCCCTAAAGAAAAGTCTCTGATTTTCAGTTGAACATTCAATGTACTTTTGGACCTTTCCCAGTGATTCTCATATGTCATCGTACAATGCTTCTGTGGCTCTCTGAATCCATAATAAGGCCAACTATTATGGCTTCAAAGTTAGGAGCATGATGACTCACATGGTTAGGACATTGGGTTGGAGGTTAGGAAGCCCATGTTCAAGCCTGTTTTTCCATGCAGCAGGGTGAGTTCCCATCCTTTGCTCCAGCTCCTGCTGGGGATATGAAAGGAGCCCCAACTGGACATCCATTGGGCAGTGGTGATGTCACTGGCTAATCCTTTCAACCCACAAGCTCCTTAGTGCTTCTGAAACAAGTGTGAAGCAATGGCTTGAAAGGATGGTGTTGTGGTCCATCAGCAGCCTACGGAACTGGCAATGGAGTCAGACAGCAATGAGGCTGAGGTGAGGCCAGGGCCATCAGGAAGTGAGGGGCTCCAGAGCCTCCAGAGACTGATAGTAGTGAGGCAGAGGAACAGGAGGAGCCTGTTCCTAATACACGCACGAGAAGAGCTGCCAGAAGGCAAGACCAGCTCAAGCAGAGAGGACAACTTGGGAGTAGGGCCAAGAGATGATTGGCCCCTCCCATAAGGCTTAAAACTGACCAGCACCAGCATTTGAGCTTTGCCGGAAAATGACGTTATAGCTGCATCTTCTGCTTCATCTTCTGCTTCGTATACGTCTTTGTTTTTGTGGCTTCCTGGATGTTTACCAGGAAGGCCTTTGGCAGTTTGCCTAATTGGACTAAGGTTTGTGAGATAACTGAGGAATTTGTGTTGGGAGGCATTTGTTTTACTTTGAGTTGAACGACGCTGGGAATGAAGTAATTCCCAGCCGTTCGAATAAAGTTTGTTTTTCCACGGACTAAGTTTATTACTACCTGTGCCTGGGTCACAACAGATGGGGGAGAACATTCCTCAACCTGAAAAATCTCCCACTTCTGTTTTAGGAACTATTTTCGTATTACTACAACTGCAGGGAGGTAGTACTGGAACTCTGCCTCTTTCACTGTGTCCTCCAGTCCCAGTTTCTATTTCCACACTTGGAAGATTGAGAGGCAGAATCTTGCTTTATGGCACATAACCCTCCATTTTTGGAAACTTGTTCAATCAACATGGTTAAAACACCACACAACCAACTTGCATAAAATATGCTTACCTTTTCATATAGTGCTCCCAGCCCATGGTTGGTGAGGTGATAAGATTGTGACGATGGCATTAAAGAAACCAGAAAGTGAATATGGCCCTACTGTCACCTTGCATGTAATAATTCTTGAATAGCAGAATGTTTCTCAAGTTGGGTGCTGAGGTCTGAATTACTGCCGGCTCGAGGGTTTTAAAGACATTTGTTCCAGCAGCTCTTGATGGCACTTTAAATCAGTTTTCCACTTAAGTTTCCCATAACCCAATTAACAGACCAATCTTATTTATGTTTAGTGTGAGGTAAATTTAATAGGATCTAATCCCATATAAATGTGAACAGCACCCATCTTTCTCTAATGACAATTCCAAATTGTATCTTTTTCTTAATGCCTTAAAATCTTCTCTTTTTCCCTTGTTTGTTTGATGCTATACATGTATCTGAAGAAAAGTTCTGGAAAATGCAAATGCATGTGTGACTTAGAATATTTTTATCCACATAAAAAGTATTGTGCTTCTCTTATGTCATGTTAAGGATAAATTGCCCTAACGGTAAATAGGTGAATAAAGGCCTCATTATCTGCTGGTCAATCTTCTATCAGCCCAAACCTAAAACTATTTGTCTAGCATAGAGACACAATTGCTCTACAATTTCTTGGGAAAGGTTTGGGCTAGGGTGAAATCCAGCAGGTTCTGACAGGTTCTGGACAACCAGTAGTGAAAATTTTGAGTAGTTCAGAGAACTGGCAAATACCACCTCTGGCTGGCCCCAGAGTAGGTGGGAATGGAGATTTTGCAATATCCTTCCCCCAGGAGTGGGGAGGGAATGAGGATTTTGCAGTATCTTTCCCCTGGAGTATGTAGGGAATGGAGATTTTGCAGTATCCTTCCCCTGCCATGCCCACCAAGCCACACCACGCCCATGAAGCCACACCCACAGAACTGATAGTAAAAAAAATTGGATTTCACCACTGGTTTGGGCTAACAAATTCCAAGCAACTTGCAAATAATACTAGTCAGAGAACACCAGTTGCAGAACAGGACAATTCACCACAGCCAACTCGCCATGGCCAATTCATCATGGCCAACTCATCACAGCCAACTCACTGCGGGACAGCTCGCCATGGTCAACTCACCACAGGGCAACTCATTGTGGGACAATTCAACAATTCGATTTAATTATTTAAAATAGTTAAAGAATTATTTTAATTTTTGTCATTCACATTTCATTTTGTCCTTCCTTTGGCATCCTTTCTTTAATGATTCTATTCCACAATTTATTCAATATTAGTGTAACTCTTGTCCTGCAGCGAGTTGTCCAGTGGCAAGTTGGCCATAGTGAATTGTCCCGTGGCAAGTTGGTTGCACTGAGTTGGCCATGGAGAGTTGACTATGATGAGTTGTCGTAGACCCCATCTGTTGTTCTTCCAATTTTTATTGAATGCATTAAATCCTCATCATGTTTTTACATGCCTTTTTAGAAGTCCTTGCTATATTTTCATATATTCGAATCAGATGGTGCTAAGAATGTGTGGGTGTTTCTTTCTAGTCATCATCCCTTCTTATTTCCTAATGTATCCCATGCATAAAGCAGTTTGGAGGTATACTTAAATCAATTCTAGGCAATCCATGCCCCATTGGGTCATCATTTCAGAGATATTTCTTACCTGAAGAGAGAAACAGAAGGACCAAGAATAGGAAAAAAAGCAGTGGGAGCAGGAGTGACTTCTGACTTCCTACCAGTTATCAGCTTCCCCATTAAGTTTCCTTAATGGGAATTGGCAATCTGGCCAGGAGCATTGTAATCTTTCCTTCCCTTCCCTTCCCTTCCCCTCCCCATCCCTCCCTTCTATGTATGTGGCTGCTGCTGTGTGGTGGAGGGAGTGAAGGATTACTAGACTATCTGGGAAATTGTCATAGAACAATGAGAAAGATCTCTTGACCACAGCAACAAACAATATCACTGAAGCAGCCACCACTTTCCCAAATTTCATTCCCTTGGCAGTTATGGGTCCCATATTTTGGACACATTCTCTAAGTTGTGTATGTTAGTGCTTCTTGTCTTATCTTCAGGTATTTTGGAGAATAGGTTGACCCCCTCCTTCTTTGGGGCAGCCCCTCAAATATTGGAATATTGGTATCATGTCACCCCCTAGTCCTTCTCTTTGTTAGGTTAAACGTATCTAGTTGCCTTAACTCTTCATCACAGGGTTTAGCCTCCAGGCCCCTGATCATCTTTAACAGAATATAGAATAACAAAGATAGATGAACAGAGTTGGAAGGGACCTTGTAGATCATCTAGTCCAACCCCCTTTCCGCTCAAGCAGGAGACCCTACACTATCCCCAACAAATGGCAGTCCAATGCCCAGTTTCACCAAATAACAGACCATGGCAACAAGAGTTTTAGTAGTAAACAGATGTTCAGTTTTTGTTTTGTTTTTTGGCTGTATGTTACATTTGTCAAGAGCTGTCCTTATTCCAAACTGTCTTGTATATTATTGCTCTGCTTCTCTTAAAGGCAAACAGAAAAGTAGAGAAATATCAATATTACTTGATTACTTATTGAAAAAAGGTGCATGGTTTGAAACAGCCAAGGTAAGCTTTTGTAGATCACTCTTGAAAGAAACAACAGAGATTTTAAAAGTAAATGTTACCAAAACTGTCTGGAATTAGCAACATTTCTGCTTTATAAAAGTCTGTTTGCTGCAGAAAAAAATAATTGCCAAAAAAAGTATAGAGCAATTGAGCTTCTGACTCACATGTTGGTAGTCCCTTACAATAGTTAAATCGACACTACTCCTTTGCACATTTATCTTTTATCTGAGCCATCATAAAGCCATTTTCAATATACCCTTAAAACTGTAAGTTAATCAGTTTTGAAGAGGGGTTGTTTTGCTCAGAATGGATAACAATTTTCTGGACTAAATTCATTCTTAAAATAATTTGGCTGAATGAATCAAATTATAGCAGAGATATATTCAAATTCAGAGCCTTAGAAGCATATTTCTAAGGAATCGAATATGTGAATGATGAATAAAATGTGAGATTTTCATTTGGTACTTCACTTTTTTTGCAGTTATTGGCACCACTTGACACAAAATAATATTTACTGCCCTTTCAAGATGTCCTCATCTTTCTATTATTCCAAAATAAATTGTTTGTCTGGTTATGGAATAAATTGGCTATAAATAAAAGCACTAGTACTAGTAATAGCGCTTAGGCTTCATAGAGCTTTATAGCACTTTCTAAGCAGTTTACAGAGTCAGCATATTGCCCCCAACAATCTGGCTCCTCATTTTACCAACCTTGGAAGCATGGAAGGCTGAGTCAACCTTGAGCCAGTCAGGATTGAACTCCTGAAAGTGATCAGAGTCAGCCTGCAATACTGCATTCTAACCACTGGGCCACCGCAGCTCTTACTGAGTCAAAAAATGAATGCTGTCATTTCAATAAAGATATGTTAAGAATTATTTAATATTATGATAATTGAAAAGGTTTGGGTGCTTGAGGGGATGGCGCCAAAATTTCCTAGAGAAGTTTAAATACTATCTATCTCAATAAGCCTTAAATATATCAGATAAGTTACCAGTATCACTATTACCATCATCCTCATTGTCATAATCTCATTAACCTACCACATTATCCTTAGACCCAAATAGTATGGGGAAGAAAAAGTAAAATTGAGAAGGTTACCTGAAAATGTTGCAGTAATTTTTTCTCATCCCTTTGATGCAATGGTGAAATCCAATTATTTTTACTACTGGTTCTGTGGGTGTGGCTTGGTGAGCATGGTGTGGTTTGGTGGGCGTGGCTTGGTGGGCATGGTAGGGGAAGGATACTGCAAAATCCCCATTCCCTTCCCACTCCTGGGGGAAGGATATTGCAAAATCTCCATTCCAACCCCACTCTGGGGCCATCCAGAGGTGGTAATTGCCAGTTCTCTGAACTGCTCAAAATTTCCTCTACCAGTTCTCCAGAACCTATCAGAACCTATCAGAACCTGCTGGATTTCACCTGTTTTGATTTAATTATTTTGCAATTTCATCTTAGTATATCATTAAAAAAAATATTGGTTAGCACCATGCAAGTTTGCATAAAACATAATTTTCATACTAACAGTATTAGTTGGTACCAGCCTTAACCGTATTTCAGTCTTAACATTAAATCTTCACACATCCTTGT
This sequence comes from Ahaetulla prasina, assembly GCF_028640845.1. Taxonomy (NCBI): domain Eukaryota; kingdom Metazoa; phylum Chordata; class Lepidosauria; order Squamata; family Colubridae; genus Ahaetulla; species Ahaetulla prasina. The sequence continues at coordinate 127,505,353 of NC_080539.1, forward strand.
TAATACTTTATGTACTATGGAATATTTTTTAATTAATTATGGTTTGTTTTGAAATTATTCTATTTCCTGTCACATACGCATACACACTCTTTATGATGAATGCTCACAATAGGAATCAAATGTAATACTTTAAACTCCAAGATTGATTACTACACTTTTTTATATCTCAGTGGAATGCAAAATTGTAATAATGATCTGAAGGACGGTATAAACAGTGCATTAATTACCTTTACAGATGATACTAAATTAAGAGCTGCTTGACTTACCAGTGAAAAATAAGAAGAAGAAAGGGATCTATGAAAGTGAGAAGTAGAGTAAGAGCAAGAAATAATGCAAATCAGTTTGGAAAGCTGAAGGGAAAAAATTACACGGAAGAATTAGTAATCCAAAGCGCAGATATGTTCAATAACTATACAATTTATGCAATGTAGGAACATAAAATCTGAAAATGCATGAAAACTTCATATGCATTTATTCTTTTAAAGTGATCTTCAATGCCAATCAGGTGATTCTGTATATGATTCAGATGTTCCTTGCTTGAGGAAAGCTTTTTCTTCATATGGGTAGTATAAGACTGTGCCTAGACTACTCAGGCAGCTGTGGGTTTGTCATTACCAAGAGGCCATCAAAAGTTGGAAAGGATTCAAAGAAGGTCAGTATAAGTGATTAAGCAGCTGGGAGAAATGATTTATGAAGGAGATTAAAAGGACATAAATGTTCCATATATACCATGTAGCAAAATTATGACTAAATTATGATCTGTAATGCAGGTACTCCTGAGACCTGCCTAAAGATTACAGATTATACAGTCCAGGTTTTATGGCAAAATACTCCTGTTTCTTATGATTTTCCCACATTCAATCAAAACAAACTACATGATAATATATATAGTATTCTTTTCCTGTCAGTGGTATACAGTAAGCCAAAGCATCTAACCTATGGGCATTCAGGAAAATATTTGTATAATGCTCTATCATTTACAAATTTACCATTACTACCAGGGGTGAAATCCAAAATTTTTCCCTACTGGTTCTGTGGGCGTGGCTTGGTGGGCGTAACAGGGGAAGGATATTGCAAAATCTCCATTCCCACTTCACTCTGGGGCCAGCCAGAGATGATATTTGCTGGTTCTCCAAAGTAATCAAAATTTCCGCTACCGGTTCTCTGAACTACTCAAAATTTCCGTTACCGGTTCTCCAGAATCTGTTAGAACCTGCTGGATTTCACCCCTGATTACTACCCCGAGAGTGTTCAGTGCACAAACAAAAGTAAAGAGCATATATAGCACGGGTTATCCTCTCTAATACTCTAAGTCAGGGCTGTCAAACTCCCAGCCCGTGGGCTGGGTGCGTCATGTGCTGGCCACACTCATGCCCAGTTTAGCGAAGGGGGAAAAGTCCCAATATGTTATGTGACGCTTCCATGACAATGTGAGTGTGACATCCCTGCCCTAAGACAAACATACATACTCTTTCTTTCTATTTCAAGAAATTTCTGAAACAACAGAAATAGCAGAACGGGTGGTGGCGGCAAACAGGCAGTGGCAAATGAGCAGTGACGAATGGGCTGCTGCAAATGTGCCACAGGTAACGGGCCTCGGTGGGAGCAAATTGGCGGTGGCAATTGGGTCGCAGTGAATGGGCCATGATGGCAGTGAATGGGCAGTGGCGAATGGGCAGTGGTGAACAGGAAGTGGTGATCATCACCACCTAGAACAGCTGATCAGCCGTATTCCAGGAGACAAATCCAATCGCCAATCAGCTGCTCAGCAGTGAAGGCTTCAGCATTCCCCAGCAGCGGTGACAGCTCAACTCAGTTGACCACTAGTGGGCGCAACAATAACATGCTGAAGCTGACCAGGCTGTTTGCTGTTTGCTGCAAGGATGCTAGCCAGATGAACACCGGATGGATGCTGGGTGGCAGAGGCAGATTTTTTTTTTCTCCTCTAAAGCTAATGTGCATCTTATAGTCCGAAAAATATGGTATATAATTATACCAATTTATCCCATTTCAGTGTGAGATCATAATTTCACCATATACACCCTTTTTAGAATTAGCTTATACTTTTTGTAAATATTTGATTCTAGAATTAATAGAATGTTAGATCAACATCCCATCTTGTTTAAAGTTTACTATTTAGCATTGATAGCTAAAACAAAGTTACCTTAAAAAAAGGGTCTTCAACAATTTGCCAAAATGTAGGATTTTCTAAACGCTGATAATATTACACACTAAAGGAAAAAATTAGCCCGGGCAGAGCTAAATCAGAGACCATACTGGTATATATGAGGAGTCCATTCATTTAACAATCAGAATATTGACAGTTTGAGAGAAAAAAAAATGGCTATGTTTCAATCCCTGGCTTAGCTTTGTAATTAATGTTTGCCATGCAAGGTGTTCACCAATCATGTGTTATTTATTTTTGTTCCATAATACACTTTATATACAACACCCTGCTGATTTTATTGTATGAACTATAAATTTTGCTCTGTTTCTTTTATGCATTTACTTTAGTGTTTTTATTTTTGTTCCTATCTAACCATTTATGGTTTTTTTATATGATAAAATCTGGTTTTTCTTCAATAACTAGAAAGATAGACAACAGATAGACAACAGATTATGTATCTTAGAAAAAGTATACTCCTTTTTTTAAATGTTTGTTCATACTGTAACTTGTACTCTTATTTAGGAAAATAAGTCAATGCCCATTTTGGTGCAAAGAAAGCCAAATCTTGTGGCAAAATCTACACAATCTTGTGGCAAAATATCACTGCCAACAAATTATATTCCAAAGCATCATTTCAGACAAGTGGCTATCCAGTCTCTTCTTAAAACCCTCCAGTGATGGAACGCACACACCTTCTGAAGACCAGCTGTTCGACTTGGTTAATGGTTCTTACTGTTAGCAAATTTGTCCTTAGTTCTAGGTTACTTTTCTCCTTGATTAGTTTCCATCCATTGTTTCTTGCCTTGACATCCTCTTCTTTGTGGGCTATATATAACTGAAAAATTTAGACTTAGCAATGTTTCCAGAATTCCCAACATTACCTGGACAAGTCCTTTCAGTTTGCTTGGCAATGCTTTCCAGAAGAGGTTTTCCATTGCCTCCTTCCTAGGTTTGACAAAAAGTGCCAGTCCAAAGTCTAGTGGCTGGCTTTGTGTCTAAGGACTAGAACTTCTAATCTCCTAATTTCTAACCTGATGCCTTAATCACAACACCAAACTAGCTCTCAACTATCTCTCAGATCCAGAGAGATATTTTATTTTGCTAATCTGCTCATTTGATCATTTTAGAAGATGTTAGAATGTTCTTAAAGCCATTCAATGTGATAACAATATGTCATGAAGAATACTGGCATGACACAACTGCTTTCTATCTATTAACTGGACCTGAATCAATGCCACTTTGTTTTAGTTCTGATTCTTCTCTGATGTCCTCTACTTATGGCATGCAATATAGGGCATGCAATATCCTTATTGCCTTCAGGTGGCAGAGGAGAAAAAGAGGAATTGACAGCAATATAATAAATGGCTAAAATTAAATACATCAGATTTTACATCACACCCAAAGTATTCATCAATTGTTACTGATTTGCCATATTGATTTGCAATATGCCATAAAACAAACAATATAAGAAAAATCCATGTAACTCACAGGTCTTTTATATCAAAGCTGCTTTCTGGATAGGTGTGTGTTATGACGAATGCCTGTTTCAGTACCTTATAAATATTCAAGAAAATTAATTAATGCAGCTTGCTTTCCTATAAAAAATCAACATTTGTCCCAGACAAACACCTTTAATTGACTGGATATAAAAAACAACAAGCAAAGAAATGTTTTTCAAATCACTGCTGTTGAAAACATTGCTGCTTAAATTAACTAGGCTTTAATCTCAAGTCATTTGTGAAGAAGCCTTAACAATATATTTATTTTGTTATTTGGAAATTGACTAGTAATGATCACATTACAAAGTATATTTATTCCTTACCAAGCCAAAGATAGAGGTAAAGAGAATTTCATGCAAATTTTTCTCTCTTGACTTATTATTCTCAATATTCAGAGAATATTCTTAAGATTCCACCTTATTCCCTTAGCTCAAAACAGTAACCATTGTGATTTTTTTTAATAATCCAATTTATGCCTAGATTTAAACCACACAGAAAATGTAAAATGTAAAATGTAAACTATGAACAATTTTAATGTATCACATCATAATAAAGTTGCTACACTTGCAATTTTTTAAAGTAAATATCAGTTTTTACTAGAAATAATATCATTATCGCATCCTTCACTAGTCACACAAATAAATATTTTCATTTGGAATTCACTGTCTATTTGTATCACCATCGGATGAATATAATGCAGGTTATAGTTAAGCATACTCAATTATATCCCTCCTTCCTTAATGTAGGAAAAACATTATATTTGCAAGTTTTGAATGGGGATATCATTTTAACTTTGCCTCTGGGCATCAATCAATAAAAATGCTTGTTGGTGTGGAAAGATGGAGGTGAGAATTTTAATTCTTGCTCTAGGGATTCCCTAGATACTAGCACTATAAGTTGGTAGCAACCTACTGTTTCCATAAACTTGAGTAACTGCATGCAGATTATTGCCTATATATGCAAAGTAATCATAATCTTACTATTAATTGTCTACAAACTGTTTTGTGCCTATTGCTTTAATTCTTTGCTTATGCCAGGAATTGCTTGTAACTTTTGCCTCAGATTCCAAGAAGTCTATCATCAACCAATCTATCATCAACCAATCCATTATCCTCCATCTAGAAACAAACAACCTACTCTCTAATAAACAATTTGGTTTCAGAAAAAAATTATCATGTAATTTACAACTTCTCCACTGAAAAAACATATGGAGTACTAATCTTGATCAAGGCAAAGCAATAGATGCAATCTGCATAGACTTCTGCAAAGCTTTTGACTCAGTAGTACATGATAAACTTCTCCTAAAACTAAAATCCTACGGCATTTCAGGAACTCTTCACAATTGGATAACTGCTTTCCTGTCAAACAGAAAACAAGTGGTCAAAATTGGCAATGCTCTATCAAATCCTGTTCCTGTTAAGAGTGGCGTTCCTCAAGGCAGCGTTCTTGGACCAACACTCTTCTTACATAAATGATCTCTGTGACCTTATCTCAGGTTATTGTGTTCTCTTTGCTGATGATGTCAAACTATTTAACACCACCAACAATACTACTACCCTTTGAAAAGACCTTGACTTTGTATCCGATTGGTCTAAAACTTGGCAACTCCAAATCTCAACGAACAAATGCTCAGTCTTACACATTGGAAAAAAGAACCAAAATACTAAGTACAAGCTTGATGGACATTACCTTACAGATGACCCCCACCCTGTTAAAGACCTTGGAGTTTTCATATCAAATGATCTAAGTGACAAAGCCCACTGCAACTACATAGCAAAAAAGGCTCTAAGAGTTTTAAACCTAATTTTGTGTAGCTTCTTTTCCAAAAACTCTACACTACTAACCAGAGCATACAAAACATTTGCTAGACCTATTCTTGAATACAGCTCACCTGTCTGGAACCCATACCACATTTCTGACATCAACACAATTGAACATGTCCAGAAATATTTGTAAGCTCAAACTGTCAAATATAGTAACTGTCAAATATAGTAAACTCAAACTGCCCAAGGAGCTTGATTCAGTTCTACAGAGGAATTATTGAGTCTGTCATTTGCACCTCTATAACTGTCTGGTTCGGTTCTGCAACCCAACAAGAAAAACACAGACTTCAGAGGATAATTAGAACTGCAGAAAAAATAATTGCTACCAACCTGCCTTCCATTGAGGACCTGTATACTGCACGAATCAAGAAGAGGGCCATGAAAATATTTACAGACCCCTCGCATCCTGGACATAAACTGTTTCAACTCCTACCCTCAAAGCGACGCTATAGAGCACTGCACACCAGAACAACTAGACACAAGAACAGTTTTTTCCCGAAGGCCATCACTCTGCTAAACAAATAATTCCATCAACACTGTCAAACTATGTACTGAATCTGCACTACTATTAGTCGTCTCATAGTTCCCATCACCAATCTCTTTCCACTTATGACTATATGACTATAACTTGTTGCTGGCAATCCTTATGATTTATATTGATATATTGACCATCAATTGTGTTGTAAATGTTGTACCTTGATGAACGTATCTTTTCTTTTATGCACACTGAGAGCATATGCACCAAGACAAATTCCTTGCGTGTCCAATCACACTTGGCCAATAAAAATTTATTCTCTATTCTATTCTCTATTCTATATTTTACAAGAAGAGTTCTCCGCTCCTCTGAAAACAACAAAATACCTTATACCTCCAGACTTGAAATCCTGGGTTTAGAAAACTTAGAACTCCGCCGACTCCAACAAGACCTGTGCTTAACACATAGAATCATCTATTGCAATGTCCTTCCTGTTGAAGACTACTTCAGCTTCAATCGCAATAATACAAGAGCAAACCATAGATTTAAACTTAATGTTAACAGCTTCAATCTTGATTGCAGAAAATATGAGTTCTGCAACAGAACTATTAACACTTGGAACACACTACCTGACTCTGTGGTCTCTTCTCAAAATTCCAAAAGCTTTAACCAAAAACTGTCTATTATTGACCTCACCCTATTCCTAAGAGGACTATAAGGGGCGTGCATAAAAGCACAAAAGTGTCTATCGTTCCTGTCCTATTGTTTCCTTTCATTTATCAAATTAATATAGTTATTGCATAATTTTTTTTAAATTTACATTTATATCCCGCCCTTCTCCGAAGACTCAGGGCGGCTTACAATGTGTAAGGCAATAGTCTCATTCTATTTGTATATTTACAAAGTCAACTTATTGCCCCCCCCCCCAACAATCTGGGTCCTCATTTTACCTACCTTATAAAGGATGGAAGGCTGAGTCAACCTTGGGCCTGGTGGGGCTTGAACCTGCAGTAATTGCAGGCTACTGTGTTTTAATAACAGGCTCCTTACAGCCTGAGCCACCACGGCCCAATATTTTGCTCATATATATGCTTATATGATATGTAGTTATTTTATGTTGATGCTTGTGTATATTGTTGTGACAAAATTAAAAAAAAGTCTTGAGGAAAAATACAACAAATTGTAGTATTATTCTAGTTCCAGTTATCTTAATCCACTATAAATGTAAGGTTGTTTAGAGAATCAAATTTTTATTATGGCCATAGACCTGGCATAAGGCAGATGGGATACAAACAATGAACAATTTAAAAAATATATATATTATAGTTTTTATACTTTAATATCAATAGCACTTAGACTTATATAATGCTTCATAGTGCTTTTACAACCCTCTCTAAGCAGTTTACAGAGTCAGCATATTGCCCCCAACAATCTGGGTCCTCATTTTACCCACCTCAGAAGGATGGAAGGCTGAGTCAACCTTGAGCCGGTGAGATTTGAACTGCCAAACTGCAGCTAGCAGTCAGCTGAAGTAGTGTTTAGTACTGCACTCTAACCACTGTGCCACCTCAGCTCTATAGAACTTCTGTGAGGGAGATGTGCAGCTCTTAAACAAAACAAGCAAAAGTCTTTAAAAAAAGAATCTAAAGGGAGAGGTGAAAAATTAAATGAATACAGGAAGCATAAAAATTAATATGTAGATAATATATCACAAATAACTAACCAGATAGTCATTAAGACTAGTTTGAGGCACAGGTCATCATCTGACAGATTTCAAGGGCCACTATGCAGAACCTGGAAACATTGTATGATGTAGCAGGATTAGTGTCTGCAAGCAGCAGGGAAGTGTAGAATTGTGGTGTGCACCTTGGGTTATACAGTAATGGTGAAATTCGTTTACTGGTATTGTTGTTATGCTATTCAAAGGGAACACAAGGTGACCAAAGCAAGTATAATTATTGTCTGATAAAAAGTTGATATAAATCGTAATTAAAATTAGTTTTGCACCTGTTCCTGTTCTTTTAGTAAACACTGTAACATTAAAGGCATGGAAACCAACCTCATCATTTTGTTGCATTTATTTTCAATGAAATGCAGATAACTCCAAATCTTTCTTTCTTTCTTTCATGAACTCTCTAGAAGACCTTAGGCAAAGTACTAACTTCAGCATCGACTCATCTGACATCAGCAGTATGATAATAATGACCTATTTTACAGAAATGTACCTTTGCTGATCCCAAAAAGCTAAGCAAGGCAAGGCCAGGTATAGTATTTTGATCTAAGACCTATTAAAGTTATAGATTATAAAGGGAAGATGAAAAAACAATTCATTAAAAATGCTATGGCAGTCCATTTGTCAAGAAAATGGCATGGAGATATTAATGAAATTACCAGAAGTTAAACCTAAAAAGAGATTTAGACAAATTAAAAGGATTTGTAAATATATTTGTTGGGTTAGAGCAGGGGTGTCAAACTCACAGTTCATAGGCCGGATGCGTTACGTGCTGGCCACACCCACCCCTGGTTTAGCGAAGGGAGCGGGAAGTTATGATACATCATGTGTCATCGTGAGTTTGGCACGATGGATAACCTGGGCTAGATAATCACAACTGGACATTTCTCTAGTAAGAATTTTAGTCTCTCTTATGACTGGCAGAAATGGTTCCCAAATGTAATAGTATGACCTATGCTACGATTTATTTATTTATTTATTTATTTATTTATTAAATTTTTATACCGCCCTTCTCCCGAAGGACTCAGGGCGGTGTACAGCCAGAATAAAAACAAAATATATACAATTTAAAACAACATTTAAAAAGAGCAAATTTTAAAGGCTGATTATTAAAATTTAGATTTAAAAATTTAAAATAATTAAGAATACCCAATTAAAATTCAACACTAATTATGCCAGTCCCGCTTTAATAAATAAATATGTTTTGAGCTCACGACGGAAGGTCCGAAGATCAGGCACTTGACGCAGGCCAGGGGGAAGTTCGTTCCAGAGTGTAACTGCCCCCACAGAGAAGGCCCTACTCCTGGGGGCCGCCAGCCGACACTGTTTGGCAGACGGCACCCTGAGAAGACCCTCTCTGTGAGAGCGTACGGGTCGGTGGGAGGCAAAGGGTAACAGCAGGCGGTCTCGTAAGTACCCGGGTCCTAAGCCATGGAGCGCTTTAAAGATAGTTACCAAAATCTTGAAGCGCACCCAAAAGACCACAGGAAGCCAGTGCAAGCTACGGAGCAGTGATGTCACGTGGGAGCCACGAGCGGCTCCCGTTACTACTCGCGCAGCCGCATTCTGGACTAACTGCAGCCTCCGGGTGCACCTCAAGGGCAGCCCCATGTAGAGAGCATTGCAATAATCCAGCCTAGACGTAACCAGAGCGTGAGTGACCGTGCATAAGGCATCCCGGTCAAGGAAGGGATGCAACTGGCGAACCAAGCGAACTTGGTAAAAGGCCCTCCTGGTGACGGCCGCCAGGTGTTCATCAAAAGACAGCCGTCCATCCAGGAGGACGGCCAAGTTGCGAACCACCTCCTTTGGGGCCACTAACTCGCCCCCAACAGTCAGCTGCGGATGCAGCTGACTGTACCGGGATGCCGGCATCCACAGCCACTCCGTCTTGGAGGGATTGAGCTTGAGTCTGTTTCTCCCCATCCAGACCCATACAGCTTCCAGGCACCAGGACAGCACTTCGACCGCTTCGTTGGGGTGGTCCGGGGTGGAAAAGTACAGCTGAGTATCATCAGCGTACAGATAAATGCAGGTTCTCCTAACTAGGGTTTTTCAGGAAATAACTTCTAATATTATAAGTTGATCCTTTGAATAGCTCTAATATATAATTCTATTTAAAGCATAGTTTCTCAATCCTCAACAGGATAATTGATTATAGATGTATTGACATTGACAAGGCAATTTATAAATGTTTAAGATTTTTTTTTAAAAAAAAAGAACATGAACTGATCTGAACTTATATTTAAACTTTTTATTTTGGATAGATTTGCTGCTGCTCGATTTGATTCAAGAACTGGTTGTGGCATTGGACAAACAGAGCACATGTGGTTGTCTTGAAAAGCTAGAATTCTCTTGGAAAAAATACTGGCCACATTGGACTTCTCTGAGGGGCTTCTTATGATTCCTGTGTTCTACACTACAATGAATTGGTCAACTCGTGTAATAAAATCAATAAAATCGTAAGTCTGGGACCATACTATAAAATCTGACCATACTATATGGTATATGCAAGTATATGTGATGGAGAAGTGGTGATAGTAAGCCTTAAACTGTTTGTGGTCTCATCTGAAAGTCAAGCTCAAGTATTCAGTCTAAAACCTGTTAAGAATTTCCTTCTCCAGAAGTTTGCCATTTGCAAGAGATGGTGTCTATTACCATGATAAAGAAAATAAGAGAAAGAAAACTAGATTTCTGATTGTACAGGGATATGCCAAGGCAAGACTGGTAGCTTTTTTACTGCTGGATACAGTCCTACTACAGCTGTATATAAAACATTCTAACGAGTGGTGGTATTCAAAAATTTTACTACCGGTTCTGTGGGCATGGCTTGGTGAGTGTGGCATGGCTTGGTGGGTGTGACATGGCTTGGTGGGCGTGGCAACAGACGATATTATAAAATCTGCATTCCCAACCACTCCAGGGGAAGAATACTGCAAAATCTCCATTTCCTCCTGGTCAGCTGGGACTCGGGAGGCAGAGAATAGATGGTGGTGGGGCCAGTCAGAGGTGGTATTTACTGGTTCTGCGAACTACTCAAAATTTCCTCTATTGGTTCTCCAGAACTGGTCAGAACCTGCTGAATACCAATTCTGATTCTGCTTTGTTCCAACATAAGAATGAGTTGTTCTAAAGGCTCTAAAAAATTGCGTGACTCGAAAAAAGGCTTATTTTGAGTGCTCCACTGTTGAATATTTTGTGTAAACCTGCACTCCTAGCCTGCAGATCCTCTCTGGGGGGAAAAATTAACTTTCCACAACAGCAGCAGCAGCAATAGCAATGAATGTCCCTAATCCTCAATATAAGGAAAGGTATTGAAGATCACAGGTTCACCTCTGCCTTTCACTATGCCGGAAAATTGGCTTTCATTAATGAATGAACAACAAAGTGGATTCTTTTTTCTTTTCTTTTTTTAGAGAACTGTTCAAAATTTGAATTTTATCATAAACAGGATTGGCTAAAAACTTTAATTGAAAACAATGAAAATGAGAGAATACAAATAGCTTCACCCATCCAAACAGAGACCCTAGAATTTTTATAAATCTGCATCTGAATCTTTTATTACCTCATCATATGTTGGTATTAAATTAGGGCTGCCATCTGTGCTTCTGCATAACAGGTAGATCTGCCTCTCCAAATTTTGAATAGCTATGGTTACCAAATTTGGCCAGTGCAGATGAATGAGAATATTACATTTAAAAAAAAAAAGTGTTATCAAAAACTGCATCTATTTTGGAGACAGGATGTAAACAATTTGAGGGTTTTTTTTTTAAATGTGGAAGGTAGGAAGAAGTGAAATGTACACCCAAACTTCATACTGACAAGCCATTGCAAATTTGTCATTGCCCAGTCCTACGTAATTTTATCGGAGAATGTGATAATCACATCATTTCCAAATTTGTGTCTCTGTGTGCATGCCTTTGAATCAGTATTGATTTCTGGGGACTGCCTGGTCACTCTGTTTTCTTAGCAGGATTTCAGAAGTCTCTAGGGCCTCTGGTGGCTCAGACTGTTATTAACACAGCTGCTTGCATTTACTGCAGGTTCAAGTCCCACCAGGCCCAAGGTTGACTCAGCCTTCCATCCTTTATAAGGTAGGTAAAATGATGACCCAGATTGTTGGAGGCAATAAAAAGTTGACTTTGTATATAATATACAAATGGATGAAGACTATTGCTTAACATAGTGTAAGCCGCCCTGAGTCTTTGGAGAAGGGCAGGATATAAATGCAAATAAAAAATAAAAAGAAATAAAAAAAGAAGTGGTTTGCCCTTGCTGGCTTCCTGGGTTTGAGAAAAAGTGACTGGCCCAAGGTCACCCACAATCAGGGGTGGGATTCTACTGATTCATAGCTCTGACGATCAGCTGGGAGAGAACCAGTTTGGCCCAACAATTTTCCTACCTTTATCTTCTCAGCTGATTCATGTGGCAGAGTGGATTGCCGCGTGAATCAGCTGTGCTACTCCTCCGAAGAAACCCGGAAGTGAAGATTTCTTCAAGCTGCACACATGCATGCAGCAAATTGTGCGATTACCGAATCGGTTGTTAAAGCAGGAGGATCCCACCACTGCCCACAATCTCTCAGTTTCTAACCATTAACCACTATACCAAACTGGCTCTCTGCTATATGTTACACAAAAAGGCCACTTTTGCCTGGTTTCTATATCAGAATAACCATGAAAACAGCATCCTATTGCAGTTTCTATAGCTTGGGCTACTATCAGCTGTGGATTGCAAAAGTCTAGATGTTCTCTAATAGGAGCAAAGAGTTGAGGGTTTTCTGCATCTAATGGTCATCCAGATTTTTGCAACCCATATCTGGAAGTGCAACACTAATCATACATAGAACATTGAAATAATGCTAATTATTCCGAAAGTGTTTGAAAGACCCCTGTTCATGGATATTTGTAAAAGCTTCAGATTATTAGTTTGCTTTACTCGCTTGCCATTTTAATCTTTCCCAGAGGTAAACAATTAAATAACTGTTGCATTTATATCTCCTCAACAGTCACTGCTTGCGCTGCTCTATTGCAGCTTTGTTCTATGTATTATATTAAGAATGTTATGAAAACTTCAGTCAGAATAGAGCTGGAAGGGACCATGGAGATCTTCTAGTCCAATCCCCTGCTCAAGCAGGAAACCCTATACTATTTCAGACAAGTGACAGTCTGGTCTTTTCTTAAAAACCTCCAGAAGTACCTACAACTTCTGAAGGCAAGCTGATCCACTGGTTAATTGTCCTCACTGTTAGGAAGTTTCTCCTTAATTCCAGGACTCTTCTCTCCTTGATTAATTTCCAGCCATTGTTTTTTGTCTTGCCTTCTGGTGCCTTGGAAAATAAGTTGATCCCCTTTCCTTTGTGGCAGCCCCTAAAATACTGGAATACTGCTATCATGTCTCCCCTAGTCCTTCTTTTCTCTAAACTGGTCATACCCATTTCCTGCAACTATTCTTCACATACTTTTGCCTCTCAGCCTTTAATCATCTTAGTTGCTCTTCTTTTCACTTTTTCCAAAGTCTCAACATCTTTTTTGTAATGTGGTAACCAAAATTGGATGCAGTATCCCAGGTATGGTCTTACTAAAGATTTATAAAGTGGTACTAATACTTCACGTGATTTTGATTCTATGCCTCTGTTTATAGCTTTTTTGGTTGCTGCTGCACACTGCTGACTCATGTTTAAATGATTGTCCATAGGACACACTATTTTTTAGCAAGGTTTCGCCTAATTTGGTTTTTCCTGCCTAGGTATAAATCCTTGCTTTTCTCCACATTAAATTTCATGTTGCTGGATAGGGCCCATTGTTCAAGTCTGTCAAGATCTTGTTGGACCCTGAGCTTGACTTCTGGGGTGTTGGCTAACACTGCCAGCTTAGTGTCATCTGCAAATTTGATGAGTTCCCTTTCTATTCCCTCATCATGCTAGAGAGAAGTTCCCTGCAGATGGGTCTGAAAGCTCGGAATGCAAAATCTCTGGTCCTGGTGACCAACTCAGACTGGATATCTCATCTAAGTTATTTATGAAAATATTGAAAAGTACTGAGTTTAAGATGGAACCTTGTGACATCCCACTGCTTACTTCCCTCTATGTAGATGTAGTACCATTAAGGACTACTCCTTGAGTATGGTTTGTCAGCCAGTTACAAATCAATCTGGTGGTAATGCTGTCTATCCTACATTTTTCTAGCTTACCAAGAAATATGTTATGGTCTACTTTGTTGAATGCCTTACTGAAGTCTAAGTATACTATCTCCACAGCATTTCACTGGTCTACTAATTTAGTCACTTTGTCAAAGAATGAAATGAGATTGGTTTGACACGATCTGTTTTTAACAAATCTTGGACAGGAATAGGAAGAGGAATATAGAGAATTGGAAGAATGGACCGGTATGGTGGCTTCATTTGAATGTTGGTGTTGCTCTGCAAGGAAGTATACTGTAGAAGATTTGGTGTCTACAAAGGTTTTGGTGTAGCCAGGCTTCTGACCCTGGCAGGAAAAAAAATGCATGTTCTGCAGATAATTGAACAGCCTGGAAAAGAGAGTGAATTGTGGATGAACTGAGAAGTGGTGATCATAAACTTGTTTTCGGACTGAGAGTGATAGTTCTGCTCTCAATGAGTATTGGTTGGAACATCCCAGCAGACAGATAGGCCATCGTTATAAATTACTTGCTGAACATCAACAAGGAATGGAGCCCAGGTGTATTAACTGTAATGATGGCTCTGGTTTGTAATGGGATCAGCAGAATAGCAGAATGAGCAACCACTACATCCCAGAAGTGGTGGTTGAAACTCAAGTTTAAACAGAGGTTAGGTAGTCATCTGTTGGGGATGCTGTTACAGTGATTTCCTGTGCTGTCTGAGGATTAACTAGATCAAGATCGGTCACACAAGAAGAGCACGGTATCCAAAAAGAGAAGCCACCTTCTGATTGGTGATTCAATTGTAAGGGATGTAAATTTAGGAAAGGATATGGAGGTTTTGAAAGATGTCAGGTGTCTACCTGGTGCTACTGCCAGCAGAGACAAGAGGCGTATTCTTAAGATAGTCAAGAATGCCAGTAAGGATTCTGATGTTGATGCTATTATACATCTTGGCACAAATGATCTGTCCCAAAAGGATGTGCTTTCTGTGCAGAATGATTTCCAGAGCTTGGGGTATGAACTTAATAGCATAGGTTGTAGGCTTAACTTTTCAGAGGTTTTACCAGTACATAAGGAACAAAAAGGTAAAGGCCAGCGTGTAGTGGAGTTTAATGTGTGGCTAAAGGAGTGGTGTAAAAGGGAAGGCTTTGGTTTTATTAGTCATGATATCTGCAACTGGTCCAATGAAAAATTGTACAAAAGAGATGGATTGCATCCATCAAAGAAGGGACTGAGTTACTTAGCAATACATTCACAGATTTTCTGGATAAACATTTAAACTGAACAGTGGGGACAGAGAATTAACTGATACAGAAAATTTCTGTCCCCAGCAATCGAAAACTAAAAGGGTTATCAGTGCATGTAACATAGATGTCTGTATGGGTAAGACTATCAACCATGCTATCAAGCAAAACCAAGCATTTAACAGTGAGTGCCATACCATGTGCACTAAACCAACAGGTGGCAAGAAAGTAGGGGCAGTCAACACAGGTTATGTAGACAGTAAACACAAGGTCAATCCAAATGGACTCAAATGTCTATACACCAATGCACAGAGTATGAGGAATAAACAGGGTGAATTAGAAATTCAAGTAAATGAGGGAAGATATGATATTGTTGCCATTATGGAAACTTGGTGGGATGAAACTGACAAATGGAAAATACAGCTAGAGGATATAAATTATTTAAAAGAAATAGACCAAATAAAGAGGAGGTGGAGTTGCACTATATATAAGAAATAACTACATCTCTACAGGAATAGAGCACAACAATGATGAAAATCATCTTGAATGTATTTGGGTCAATATAAAACGATATTGCCATAGGTCTATACTATAGGCCACCCAACCAAACAGAGGAAGTAGATGAACTTTTTGCTAGTCAGCTAACTAAGGTATGTAGGAAGCACATCACAGTAGTAATGGGGGATTTTAACTACCCTGACATCAACTGGGAAACAAACTCTGCACCAAGTGGAAGATCCAACAGGTTCCTAACAAACCTAGCAGACAACTTTGTTTCCCAAAAAGGCAACAAGGGGATCAGCCATATTGGACTTAATTCTCACTAACAGAGATGAAATGATAGAAGGTGTTGAAGCTACAGGAACCTTGGGGGCAAGTGACCACGCAATATTGGAATTCCACATTAAGCAAATACAAGTAGTAGAACAAAGTCAAACTAGAGTCTTGGACTTTAAGACAGCTACTTTCAATAAACTTAGAGAGAGCTTGAGAAGGATTCAATGGATGAGAATCCTCAGGGGGAAAACGACTCAAGAAGCTTGGGAAATTTTGAAAAGTGAGATTATAAAAGCACAGTCTAATACAATACCAATGAAAAATTGTACAAAGAGATGGATTGCATCCATCAAAGAAAGGACTGAGTTACTTAGCAATACATTCACAGATTTTCTGGATAAACATTTAAACTGAACAGTGGGGACAGAGAATTAACTGATACAGAAAATTTCTGTCCCCAGCAATCGAAAACTAAAAGGGTTATCAGTGCATGTAACATAGATGTCTGTATGGGTAAGACTATCAACCATGCTATCAAGCAAAACCAAGCATTTAACAGTGAGTGCCATACCATGTGCACTAAACCAACAGGTGGCAAGAAAGTAGGGGCAGTCAACACAGGTTATGTAGACAGTAAACACAAGGTCAATCCAAATGGACTCAAATGTCTATACACCAATGCACAGAGTATGAGGAATAAACAGGGTGAATTAGAAATTCAAGTAAATGAGGGCAGATATGATATTGTTGCCATTACGGAAACTTGGTGGGATGAAACTGACAAATGGAACATACTGCTAGAGGATATAAATTATTTAAAAGAAATAGACCAAATAAAGAGGAGGTGGAGTTGCACTATATATAAGAAATAACTACATCTCTACAGAAATAGAGCACAACAATGATGAAAATCATCTTGAATGTATTTGGGTCAATATAAAAGGGTGAAAACGATATTGCCATAGGACTATACTATAGGCCACCCAACCAAACAGAGGAAGTAGATGAACTTTTTGCTAGTCAGCTAACTAAGGTATGTAGGAAGCACATCACAGTAGTAATGGGGGATTTTAACTACCCTGACATCAACTGGGAAACAAACTCTGCACCAAGTGGAAGATCCAACAGGTTCCTAACAAACCTAGCAGACAACTTTGTTTCCCAAAGGAAGGTTCGGAGGTCCGGAAGTTGGCGAAGTCCTGGGGAGTTCGTTCCAGAGGTGGGAGCCCCACAGAGAAGGCCCTTCCTGGGTGTCGCCAGACGACACTGTCTAGCTGACGGCACCCTGAGGAGTCCCTCTCTGTGAGAGCGCACAGGTCGGTGAGAGGTATTCGGTAGCAGTAGGCGGTCCCGTAGGTAACCCGGCCCTATGCCATGGAGCGCTTTAAAGGTGGTTAAAGATAGGCGCTTTAAAGATAGTAATGCTGACTATCCTACATTTTTCTAGCTTACCAAGAAATATGTTATGGTCTACTTTGTTGAATGCCTTACTGAAGTCTAAGTATACTATCTCCACAGCATTTCACTGGTCTACTAATTTAGTCACTTTGTCAAAGAATGAAATGAGATTGGTTTGACATGATCTGTTTTTAACAAATCTTGGACAGGAATAGGAAGAGGAATATAGAGAATTGGAAGGATGGACCGGTATGGTGGCTTCATTTGAATGTTGGTGTTGCTCTGCAAGGAAGTATACTGTAGAAGATTTGGTGTCTACAAAGGTTTTGGTGTAGCCAGGCTTCTGACCCTGGCAGGAAAAAAAATGCATGTTCTGCAGATAATTGAACAGCCTGGAAAAGAGAGTGAATTGTGGATGAACTGAGAAGTGGTGATCATAAACTTGTTTTCGGACTGAGAGTGATAGTTCTGCTCTCAATGAGTATTGGTTGGAACATCCCAGTAGACAGATAGGCCATCGTTATAAATTACTTGCTGAACATCAACAAGGAATGGAGCCCAGGTGTATTAACTGTAATGATGGCTCTGGTTTGTAATGGGATCAGCAGAATAGCAGAATGAGCAACCACTACATCCCAGAAGTGGTGGTTGAAACTCAAGTTTAAACAGAGGTTAGGTAGTCATCTGTTGGGGATGCTGTTACAGTGATTTCTGTGCTGTCTGAGGATTAACTAGATCAAGATCGGTCACACAAGAAGAGCACGGTATCCAAAAAGAGAAGCCACCTTCTGATTGGTGATTCAATTGTAAGGGATGTAAATTTAGGAAAGGATATGGAGGTTTTGAAAGATGTCAGGTGTCTACCTGGTGCTACTGCCAGCAGAGACAAAAGGCGTATTCTTAAGATAGTCAAGAATGCCAGTAAGGATTCTGATGTTGATGCTATTATACATCTTGGCACAAATGATCTGTCCCAAAAGGATGTGCTTTCTGTGCAGAATGATTTCCAGAGCTTAGGGTATGAACTTAATAGCATAGGTTGTAGGCTTAACTTTTCAGAGGTTTTACCAGTACATAAGGAACAAAAGGTAAAGGCCAGCGTGTAGTGGAGTTTAATGTGTGGCTAAAGGAGTGGTGTAAAGGGAAGGCTTTGGTTTTATTAGTCATGATGTCTGCAACTGGTCCAATGAAAAATTGTACAAAGAGATGGATTGCATCCATCAAAGAAAGGGACTGAGTTACTTAGCAATACATTCACAGATTTTCTGGATAAAACATTTAAACTGAACAGTGGGGACAGAGAATTAACTGATACAGAAAATTTCTGTCCCCAGCAATCGAAAACTAAAAGGGTTATCAGTGCATGTAACATAGATGTCTGTATGGGTAAGACTATCAACCATGCTATCAAGCAAAACCAAGCATTTAACAGTGAGTGCCATACCATGTGCACTAAACCAACAGGTGGCAAGAAAGTAGGGCAGTCAACACAGGTTATGTAGACAGTAAACACAAGATCAATCCAAATGGACTCAAATGTCTATACACCAATGCACAGAGTATGAGGAATAAACAGGGTGAATTAGAAATTCAAGTAAATGAGGGTAGATATGATATTGTTGCCATTACGGAAACTTGGTGGGATGAAACTGACAAATGGAACATACAGCTAGAGGATATAAATTATTTAAAAGAAATAGACCAAATAAAGAGGAGGTGGAGTTGCACTATATATAAGAAATAACTACATCTCTACAGAAATAGAGCACAACAATGATGAAAATCATCTTGAATGTATTTGGGTCAATATAAAAGGGTGAAAACGATATTGCCATAGGTCTATACTATAGGCCACCCAACCAAACAGAGGAAGTAGATGAACTTTTTGCTAGTCAGCTAACTAAGGTATGTAGGAAGCACATCACAGTAGTAATGGGGGATTTTAACTACCCTGACATCAACTGGGAAACAAACTCTGCACCAAGTGGAAGATCCAACAGGTTCCTAACAAACCTAGCAGACAACTTTATTTCCCAAAAATAGAGAAGGCAACAAGGATCAGCCATATTGGACTTAATTCTCACTAACAGAGATGAAATGATAGAAGGTGTTGAAGCTACAGGAACCTTGGGGGCAAGTGACCACGCAATATTGGAATTCGACATTAAGCAAATACAAGTAGTAGAACAAAGTCAAACTAGAGTCTTGGACTTTAAGAGCTAATTTCAATAAACTTAGAGAGAGCTTGAGAAGGATTCAATGGATGAGAATCCTCAGGGGAAAACAACTCAAGAAGCTTGGGAAATTTTGAAAAGTGAGATTATAAAAGCACAGTCTAACACAATACCAATGAAGAAGAAAATAATAGATCTCAAAAGAAACCAGCATGGGTGCATAAAGAACTATCTGACAAATTGAAAGACAAAAGGACAAATATAAAAAGTGGAAAGAGGGGCAAATAACTAAGGCAGAATATCAGCAAATAGCCCGAGCCTGTAAAGATGAAGTGAGGAAAGCTAAGGCTCACAATGAACAAAGGCTAGCGACAAAAGTAAAAAATAACAAAAAAAGCTTCTTCCAACATGTTAAAAACAAGAAAAAAGTCAAGGAAACAATTGGCCCATTGCTGGGAGAAAGTGGCAAGAAGATGACAAGCAACAGGGAGAAAGCAGATCTACTTAACTCATATTTTGCATCTGTCTTTACACAAAAGGAAAAAACAATCCAACCTATCAAAAACAGCACTACTAAAAACAGATTAGAAACACAAGTTAAAATAGGGAGGAAAATGGTAAGTGAACACCTGTCTACCTGTCAAATCACCAGGACCGGATGGATTATACCCCAAGGTTCTGAAGGAACTGGCAGACGTGATTTCAGAACCACTGAACTATATCTTTCAAAGATCCTGGAGCACTGGGGAGCTGCCAGAGGACTGGAAAAGAGCTGATGTAGTTCCCATCTTCAAAAAAGGAAAAAAAACAGATCCAGGAAACTACAGACCTATCAGCCTGCCCTCAATACCGGGGAAGATTCTGGAAAAGATAATCAAGCAACGAATCACCGAACACCTAGAAGCAAACAAAGTAATAACTAAAAGCCAACATGGGTTTGTCAAAAACAGATCATGCCAGACTAATCTTATCGCATTCTTTGACAAAATGACAAAATTAGTAGACCAGAGGAATGCTGTCGATATAATTTACTTGGACTTCAGTAAAGCATTTGATAAAGTAGACCATAACCTACTACTAGATAAAGTAGAAAAATGTGGGTTAGACAGCACCACCACCAGATGGATTCATAACTGGCTGACCAACCGCACTCAACGTGTAGTCCTCAATGGAACTACATCCACATGGAGGGAAGTATGCAGTGGAGTACCCCAAGGCTCTGTTTTAGGCCCAGTACTCTTCAACATCTTCATCAATGACTTGGACGAGGGGATAGATGGGGAACTCATCAAATTTGCAGATGACACCAAGCTGGCAGGAATAGCCAACACTCCAGAAGATAGGCTCAAGTTACAGAAAGATCTTGACAGACTTGAACATTGGGCGCTATCTAACAAAATGAAATTCAACAGTGAAAAAAGTAAGGTTCTACATTTAGGCCAAAAAAACAAAATGCACTGGTACCGTATATGTGGTACCTTGCTCAATAGTAGTACCTGTGAGAGGGATCTTGGAGTCCTAGTGGATAACCATTTAGATATGAGCCAGCAGTGTGCAGCAGCTGCGAAAAAAGCCAACACAGTTCTGGGCTGCATAAACAGAGGGATAGAATCAAGATCACGTGAAGTGTTAGTACCACTTTATAATGCCTTGGTAAGGCCACACTTGGAATATTGCATCCAGTTTTGGTCGCCACGATGTAAAAAAGATGTTGAGACTCTAGAAAGAGTGCAGAGAAGAGCAACAAAGATGATTAGGGGACTGGAGGATAAAACATATGAAGAACAGTTGCAGGAACTGGGTATGTCTAGTTTAATGAAAAGAAGGACTAGGGGAGACATGATAGCTGTGTTCCAATATCTCAGGGGTTGCCACAAAGAAGAGGAAGTTGGGCTGTTCTCCAAAGCACCTGAGGGTAGAACAAGAAGCAATGGGTGGAAACGGATCAAAGAAAGAAGCAACTTAGAACTAAGGAGAAATTTCCTGACAGTTAGAACAATTAATAATTAACGACTTGCCTGCAGAAGTTGTGAATGCTCCAACACTGGAAATTTTTAAGAAAATGTTGGATAACCATCTGACTGAGATGGTGTAGGGTTTTCTGCCTGGGCAGGGGGTTGGACTAGAAGGCCTCCAAGGTCCCTTCCAACTCTTTTGTTATGTTATGTTATGTTATGTTATGTTATGTTATGTTATGTTATGTTATGTTATGTTATGTTATGTTATGTTATGTTATGTTATGTTATGTTATGTTATGTTATGTTATGTTATGTTATGTTATGTTATGTTATGTTAAGATCCTCCAACCCTTAATTCTATGATTCTAAGCTTGATCAAAAAGTCAATTTCATCTGAGGGGCCGGCATAAGTGTACAAAGATGTGGATTGAATGTGTAGTACTATATTAATATAATTTATTTCTATTTCTAAGTTTGAAAAATTAAGTTGTACACACACAAATTCATTTTTTCATATATGTTTTTCATTTTTGTAATTGTGCTACTATAGTAAATACTATATTTGTACCTATTGCAGTAGCGGAAGCTAGGTTTCCCTGATGATATGGTGCCATTCTGAATTGAGAGCTTATTTTAATTTCTCTTCTCTTACTGAAATTTCAGTTAAACCACGCCTTTTAGGACTTCAGAACTTCTTTAAGTCAACAACAGAGAGAATTCATTTATTTCCAAAAACTGCCTCAATCTTTATTTAGCTTGATGAATCATTACATTGAGATGGTGAAGTGTCTCCTACTGAAAATATATAACTATTGATTTTGTATGTCTCTGTGTTTACTTATCTAAGCCTTCTCTACCAGCACCGAGAGAATACGCTACATGTCCATTGTTTTGCTTTATTTATATCATCTTTTGTGGTGTAGGTGTTATTTGGGATAATTATTTTTTATTCCATTGTTTCAGACAACTGAAAATACATCCACCCTATGCATTAATAGAGCAAATGATATTATATAGCAATAATGCTTCAGAGCAGTTAATGGCAGCTATTATCTTTAATGTCCAAACAGATTTATTCACTGGCTAGTGAAGAGTTACAGTCATTAAGCTTGTTGTCTTTGGAATCAAGAGCTAATCTTGTTAGCGATTATATCTCCAGAATGAATTGCACTAGCATAAATACTCAATAGGATGGACAGGTTTCCAGATTACACTGACTTTGAAAAATGGAAGTACAATTCCTTGTTAATATTCTTTGGAAACAAAATCTCACCTTTGCTATGCAATAAAAATCAAACTGGGTCAGTTTGAAAGGAAAAATGTAGATGGAAGTATGGGTTTCCCAAAATAAACTTTAAAAAATGCAAGACACAATTAAATATTGTGGAATTCAAAATAGCATTAATACTACCAAGGTTGCAGTGAACAGAGATCACATTGATTTTCTTTCTTAACTTCTAAACTTATTTAGTCTCATCAAACTTCATCTAGATTATTCCTGTATTGTTTGAGTTTCATCCAAAATAGATGGATTTATCCAGTCCACGTGATTTTTGTAGGAGACCATTTCTCCTCAAGCCATTCCAATTTACTGTTTTTAAAAGGCATAAATAGGATTTTAAATGTGTGTGTGTGTGTGTGTGATATTGTTCACATTGCATGCACTTATAAATGTGTTTTATCTAAAATATGTATTTAAAACATGCTTATATTATTTAAAAAATCAAAAAGTGTTTAGTACACTTTGGAGAACTTTTAAAAATGGCAGAGCATAATATCCCAGACAGCAATTAGCAATAACATTTAGACATATATGCTGCTGTACAGTGCTTTACATCCTTCTCTAAGAGATTTACAGAGTCAGCATATTGCCCCCCAACTATTTGGGTCCTCATTTTACCCACCTCGGAAGGATGGAAGACTGAATCAACCTTGAGCCTGGTGAGATTTGAACTGCAAAATTGTAGTCAGCAGAAGTAGCCTGCAGTAACCACATAGGCTAACCACATAGGTTGATCATAGGTTCAAATCAGTATAGATCTTGGATATTAATTATTTCTTTAGCTTGTGCATTGTCTGCAGAGGAGAAGTATTAAGAGAATTCACCAGAAGGATATTTACAGAAGATTTTGGGCAGAATTTAAGAAAATATTGTGTACATTTTAGTAATTGTGATGTTTCTCTTTTGCCTTTGGCAAACTAAAATGGAACCCATCCTTTTAACAACAGGACCCCTCCTTCAACGAAACAGCCTCCTTTAACAAAATGGGTGTGGCTTTCCTAGGAATTTTCCCTGTTGGAAGGGTTGGAGAGTAGGCTTCACTCAATAATAATTCCACAAAGGAGCAAAGCAGTTTTATCTCCTTCTATAATCATTTGCTTGGTCAGTATTAGCACAATGGAATTAAGTACAATAGAGAAAAATCAAGGGGCTTCAGCCAAGAAATGTTTTTTATCAAAAGAGATCAGCTGCTATTGTCTCTGGCTAAAATATGATTGATTCTGATTTAATTAGCTGTTGCTGTTAGAAAGGATTAAAAAAAAATAAGGCCAGAGACAGCAAACACAGAGATATCAGCTATGGTATATGGAAAGGATAAGGAAAGGATGTCCTGTGTTGCGTTGGGCAAAAAACCCCACAACATTATACTTTATATTAAAACTAAATTTACAGGAAGAGAAAGAGCAAGAAAGAAATGAGAGCCAGTTTGATGTGATAGTTAAGGTGCTGGACTAGAAACTGGAAGACTAGTTGTCCCATAGGCAAGGATACAAGTTGAGTAATGTGAAAAAAAATAGGAGGAGGGAGATTATATATATCACCTTGAAGTGTAAAAAATAAAGATAGGATATAAATCAAAGCAATCTACCATAACTAAAATATGTATATCCTTTATGGATATATTAGAATTGGGAAGCTATTAAATTCAAATAAATAAGTCTGTGTAGGGTCTGGCTTGGTTAATGGCTTTCTTCCAAGAATGAACAAAGGAGTATCAACCTGTTGGAAGTGTCCTGGTTTACTTTATCTTCAAAAGGACCAACTAGGTATTTTTTTCATCAACAGGTAGAAAACAGCAATTAAATTAGATAGAAAACATTTGCAAATTTGCAGTCTACTTTTAGAAGACTAGCACTGGGACATTTTAATCTGCTTTTATTCCTTAAGGCTTCCAAAATATATATTTTTACACAGTTAAAACTATTAACAATTATACCACAGCATATGCACAATATGTATATGAAAATCTATATCTATATCTCAATTTCTCTCTTTTAAGAAGAACATCATCTTCTTAAATAAAACTCTGCTTGTTTTATTTTTATGCTTTTAGTCTTATTATAATCCTTTTTTTATATTTAAAGCAAAGGTGTATTTAAAAAAAATATTACCTATACATGAACTGATAATTATTAACATATTCACTTTTGGTCAATTAAACATTAGTAAAAGATACCAGGCTAAGTGTATTAAGTTATTTTTATGATATAAAAAAGAAGTCTTAATTTCTGAGCTTAATGCCAAAATCTTCACTAGAGTCTTTTTCTTTTCAAAAAAGAAAAAAGGAATAAAGAAAAAGAAGAAACATGCCTAAAAATAAAATAGGTAAATATTTAATTTCTGACTTTCCTCTTCTTAATATTGCAACTGATCCTGTATCTGTTAGCGTAAGCTTTTAAAGCCATACTTCAAATATTTTAAGTTCTGTAATATGTAATTTATAGGGAAGCTATTCTTGCCTAAATTTAAACTTGCCTAAATTTAGTTAAACTTCTAACAGGGCCTTTGGTGGCTCAGCAGACTAAGTCTGTCTGTTATTAACACAGCTGCTTGCAATTACTGCAAGTTCAAGTCCCACCAGGCCCAAGGTTGACTCAGCCTTCCATCCTTTATAAGGTAGGTAAAATGAGAACCTAGATTGTTGGGGGCAATAAAAAAAAAAGTTGACTTTGTATATAATATACAAATGGATGAAGACTATTGCTTAACACAGTTGTAAGCTGCCCTGAGTCTTCGGAGAAGGGCGAAATATAAATTCAAATTAAAAAAAAAAAAGCAAGTATCTGTTAGTTTAGCCTTGTTACATATTTTCTAAGTTGAAGTTCCCGATCTGATAACAGCAGCACCAGGGATGAAATTCAGCAGGTTCTGACAGGTTCTGGAGAACCGGTAGAGGAAATTTTGAGTAGTTCAGAGAACTGGAAAATGCTACCTCTGGCTGGCCTCAGAGTGTGGTGGGAATTGAGATTTTGCAATATCCTTCCCCCAGGAGTGGAGAGGAAATGGGGATTTTGCAGTATCCTTCCCCTGCCACGCCCACCAAGCCACGCCTACAGAACCGGTAGAGAAAATTTTTGAATTACACCCCTGAGCAGCACCATGTCTTTTTTCCAGTATCGTGCAATAGTGTTAAGACACACATTACTCATAGCCCTAAGCATATGTCTTAACAAAATATGGTACTTTTGTGTATACGTGTCCTGGCATTATATTTAATTTTAACATTTGTGGTTTAATTTCAAATTTGACCTCTACAATTTTCTGAATGGAGTGTGTGCGCGCGTATGCGTGTTTGTTTGCTTATTTGTATCTCATCTTCATTATTTTTAATAAATAAAATAGTTAACATACCTAATTCTCCTCCCTATTTTCTCCACAAAAACAATCCTGTGTGGTGGGTTGGATTGGGAGCCAGTGACTGGCCTCAAATTACCCAGACAGGACTAGAACCCACAGTTTCCCAGTTTCTAGACTGGTGCTTAAATCACTAGACAAAACTGCTTTTTAATGCAATAAAACCAGATTTAAACTATTTTAAGTTAAAGTTTATAGATTATAGATTGAAAGACTGAGGGATGAACAAGGCCTATAATTAGAAGAAGCAGAGAGTGGGGAGAGTAGCAAGTATAGAGACATTACAAGGTATAAAGTTAAAGGTAAAGGTTCCCTCACATATATGTGCTAGTTGTTCCCAACTCTAGGGGGCAGTGTTCATCTCCATTTCAAAGCCGAAGAGCCAGTGTTGTCCGTGGTCATGTGGCCGGCATGACTAAATGCTAAAGGCACACGGAAAGCTGTTACCTTCCCTGCAAAGGTAGTCCCTATTTTTCTACTTGCAATTTTTAATGTGCTTTGAACTGCTAGGTTGCAGAAGCTGGGACAAGTAATGGGAGATCACCCTGTTATATGGCACTAAGGATTCAAACTGCTGAACTGCCCACCTTTTGATCGACAAATTCAGCATCTTAGCCACTGAGCCACTGCATCCCTTTTACAAGATATATTGGTAAGTATAATGACAATGGCTTTTAAACCAGCGGTCACCAACTGGTGGTCCGTGGACCACTGGTGATCCGTGAGAAAATGTTTGTGGTCCGCAGAAAACTATTTGTATTTTTTATATTGCACTAATACTACTTGTCTTTTTTTAAAATGCATATTAGTGGTCCATAGGATTTAAAATTATGGATTTAGTGGTCCCTGAGGTCCGAAAGGTTGGTGACCCCTGTTTTAAACAGTAACTTTTTCTCTGCTTCTCCTCCTCTTCTTCATCCACCCCTTTTCTTCCATTATCTTGTACTGGCACAGTCCACTCAGACTTCTGTTCTTCTCCACCAATCATTGCTGATCTTTTGTACTGAGAAAAACTTTCCTCATGTGTTTGAAACTGGATGAAGAGCATCATCAAAAGGCTGTAACAGAGCTATCCAGCATGAATAGCCATCTGTGGGAAGCGATGGGAACTATCAGAAGTGTAGGGGAATATGACCCACCTTCTCATGATTTCAGTGAGCAAGATTAAGAAAGCTGAGCAGGCTTCTTTCACTGGAAAGAAAAAAGTTCATCAAAATGAGGAAAAAAGTGGTGCGAGTTTATAATTAAAGTCAATGATGAATTTGGAAAGTAGCCGGAAATTAGGCAGCACGGACTGAATACCAATTCGAAACAGAACACTTTCACCGTGGTCTTGCAGCAACTAGAAGATTAGAGAATTGATTCCACAAAGACCGTAACCAGGCATTTAGCTCTAAATATGTAAGTCTATCTCTATTTAGCAAAGCACTTAGCCATGTGTAACGGATATTTAGGGGTTTAATACTAATTGTGAGCTTAAATATGCTGCTAAAGAATGATCTGGGGAGCTAAGAATTTGCAGAATTGATCTCATTGCCCAGGTCTTAGGAAGACTTTGGACATTATATATAAGAGATTTCTGTTAATTGTGCCACATTTCTCAAACAAACAAACAAACAAACTAGGTTTTTACTAAGTCTAGAAGAGTTGGCTGCACAAATCCAGACAACCAAAAAATGCAGCAGAATTATATTCCAATAGACAAAATTGAACTGTGGAATCATTGGTACTCTCTGAGCTTGGTAGTTTGCTTGCTGACATTTCATTACCAGACTAGGTAACATCTTCAGTTCAGAGTCCTCTAAGGACTCTGCAGAATTAGATTCCTTTATATCTCTTTGTTGCCATCTAGTGGTTGTCAAAATATATGCATCCTAAATATGGCAACCCTAATTTTGATGACATTTATACATCTGAGAAAGAATGTTGATGATGAAATAAATGAAAATGGAGAGAAGTAACATAGCAAGGAAAGGATGTCAGTAGATAAAGTTGCATTTTAAAAAGATTTTGTTATGGAAGAATTTGGATTGGATTATTTTTTTCGGGGGAGGAGGGAGGTAAATTCCCTTCCTACCATAATCCTATTACTCAATGTTTTTACTTAATCTATTTATTTATTAAATGTATATGCTGTCCATCTTTCCATGAAGCAACTCTAGGCAGTTTACAACAAAGTAAAAACAATAACATTAAAATATTAAAAATATATTAACATTAAGATTAACAAAGGTTAATTTGAAGGAGGCAAAATAGCAAACAGTGGAGGTTGAATCTTCTCAGTCCACTAACCATCTCCAGAAAGCTGAAATATCCATCCAGATCAGGATCATTGGAGAAGAGGCGTATTATAAGACTTGGATATAATTTCTGCCAAATGATTTTCTCTGCAAACAATTGGTGTGTGAAGCAGTGAGGTTGAAGCCTCTTCTGCCATTTTTCACTGAGGTTAATTTACCCTTGTACTAATAACTCTTGTTAAAGAAAAGAAGAAGTAACTTTTTATTATTGTCCTTCTCTTTTTAGCCTGCATTTTTTCACTCTTCTTTTTTCTTTTTCTTTTAAATCTTGCATCTTGTTTGACTTTTCTTGATTCTTTAAAAAGTTATTATATTCCCAACATGTATTAACAGTATTAATATATTGCTTTCAATAAATTAAATGCTTTATTTATTGAATTAAAAAGGCTAGAGGTATGTAATGTCAATGCTAAATATTTGTGTCCTTCAGAAATGGTAGGTGGGCCATCCTTACATCAGTGCAAGCCAGATATGCAGGTGAATCTTGGGTTATCCTTTTTGTTTCTAGAAAATACTGCTTTCATTCCACCTTGTGTTTTTCTAAAGGAACAATGTTTTTAATAACATCTCAATCATGCTTGATTAGTTTTCTATGTTTCTATGATTGGAGAACAAAATCCTTGTTTTCAAATGCAAAAATCCTTGGCAATCTTTCCTCAAATATGCCTTAATAGCACATATTTGCAAGCCTATTAAAATGTTTACGGACCTTAAGCATAAAAACAGTTTCTCACAGATTATCCAACTGAATAAAAATCAGCCATTATAAGAGGGTCTCGTTCCTGATTTCTATGCTATTCACATGCATCTGTCTAATACTCCTTTTTTCTCTGAATTGATCAGACTGACTTATAGCCCTGACTCAACTTTTCTCCCTTTGGCACTTCACTCATACTTCAGCCCCACTCTTGATTAAGGAACTGAAATAGAACTGTATTCAGTCTATTTTCCTCATTAACTTTATTTCCCTACCTTCCGACTTTACAGTGACTTATACATGTGCTAACACCAGTGTTGTGGCTATAAAATCATTATTTCATTTTTCCCCTGATATAGATCATGGGTTCTCATTAAAAGAATGTATTTTATTCTCAAGAACAAAGAGTTAGATATTTTTGCCCCCAAATGTATAACCATAAAACACTGTGGAATGGTTTCCTTATCTTTTTAGACCACGGGGTGGTTGAATGGAACTTTAGTCCTTCATGGCTAGACTGACATGAATATGCTCTAATTATAATTAAATCTTTTCTTTTACTGATATGAATAGGGACTTTAAGTTTACTTTTAAATATGTTACTTCCAACCAGAGAGTTCTCTGCTTTGCTGTTTCTCTTCAGATTTGACAGAAAAATATTTATCTGAAATTAACTTAATTTAGAAAGTTCAAGAAGGATAAATATATCTGGCTTCTTATGAGCATCGAAGATCATGTCCCAGAGCATAGAAAGAAACAGAAAATAGTTTTGCAGAAATAGGACATACACATTATTAATAAAACTATTAATAAAACTAATGCTTAATTTCAAAAGTTGGAGAGACATATTTGTACCTTAAAACAGCTTGAAGCCAACATTTAAACAACTTGCTGACTATTTTAGATTGAATACTATATTCTTTAGCTTAGGAGAATTCAGTAATTCTGGAATGCAACTCGTGCATTTTGGCTTTCCTTCTATCTGAACCTACATATGCTAAAATAAATATCAGAGGCTTTGCAGAAGGATGAGAGATGGTGGTTAATAGTGATATTCCTAGAAGAATAGATTTTTCCCCTTTAGGCAGGCAATAGCTGTAGAATTAGTGGAATTGTTTCAGTGCATTTTTAGGTGGTTTGGATGTGTTTAATTAATACCCGTATTTACTTTTGTACATATTAGTAATTATGTTTGGAATAAACATAATGCCTGGAGACTTTCTAAATGTAAGAGATTTTATATTATAGTTGGAGCTTGTAATCCATTATGGGATATTCTGAGTTCTAAAATACATATAACGTTATCAAATATCTTCTTTGATATCACACATTTTGACAAACAGTTTATTTTGCATTTATAGTTTTTGAAAGAGAGGGGTGCTTCTGCCAATTTCTTTTTTTAAAAAAATAAATTCTATTTTTAATTGTTTTTAGTTGCTTTGTCCTTTTTTCCCCCCTGTTTTGTATAGTTTTACATTGTTCCCTTTACATTGTTTACTTACATTTCCAGCACATTCATTTTTGCGTGTATTCTTGGCTTGGACCACATGATAAATACTTCTTTGGTTTTCATTTGAAACTGTGCAGAAAAAGAACTGTACAAATGTTCATGTGTGCATCCTTTTTCTAACATATGTTCCCTCAGTACATGTATTTTCATGGATCACTTCCAACTGGCAAATCCCCCAAATGCAGAAATTCCTGATTTTTCAGATCCTTCTACTATGTATACAAGATCCAAGTGGATATTTTGTTAGAAAACTTTTAACGTCAGCTACATCTGCAGACTTGGAGGATGTAATGCAAGCCTCCATCTCTTGTGAACTTGTGACAGGTTGGGCAACACTGCAACGCCATAGAAAAGGTTTAGGGCTTTCATGGCAATGCCCTGATGCTGCTTTTATCAGCCTGACACCCCTTTGTCAATTCTATAGAAACCGTTGCCCTATAAGCCAATTCTTCATCCCTTCCTAATAATTACTTATACATTATGAAACATGCTTAGTTGGAGTCTGTCAGACCTTTCAGCTAGCTACTTCATCAAATGAACATATGGTTATTTCATGATTTGGCATTTTGGAGGCAACCTGGCTATTAGCGTGTTTCTTTCTAAATACATTCCGGAGTCAAGAAAAGAGCACATACCAAGACACATTTTTTTGACTTCAGGCATATCCATCTAATTTGTCACTAACTTTTTAGCTCTGTGATTTAATGCTGCCTTTGACTCCTTTTCCTGGTTGTTGCTTGATTATTGATTTCCCCTCTCTCCTTTATTTGTTCAGAGCAATAATTTGTGCTCAGTACTTTGGACAAGTAAAGAAACTATATTTGCCCCCGGAATCACCTGCCATCATTTTAGGACTTTTCTGATTTAATCACTTCATACTATAAACTCAAGAAGTGAGAGTTAATGATTTATCATCACCTGTTACTGTCAGCTAATAGTATACTGGGCCTTTCATCTTTTTTTTCTGTGATGACATTTAAGCTCCTGCTTTAGGCTGCCTGCAAGGGTTCTGTTGCTGTCCTGTATAGATCTAGTAAACATTTTAGATGTGCATATCCACTGCTTTAATTATCTATATTATACAATCCCGCTTTGCACTTTTGGGAGATATGCTTAGAAGCTTCTTCCTTTTCCTTCTGATCATACTGCAAGTTGTTCTAAATATATCCTAAGGGTTGTAAATTGCACGACAATTGAACTAAAAAGCATTCTACTTCTGTTTTTTCTATACCATTTAAATTATTTCCCCTAGTTTTCTTTTTTTTTTTTGGGTGGGGGGGAGTTAAGAGTATTTCATCATGTCAGTAATTCTACCAAAATAATATATTATCAAATAATATCAATTATTGATTCTTTCCCTGACACATTTGTTTTCTTTGCAGAATTGCAAAGAAATTCCAATTTAAAAGTCCAGAAGGCCATTTACTGCTATGATGTGATTTCTTTGTTTGCTAGATGCCAAAGTTAGGATATAGATTAGATCTTTATAATCAAATAGTAAGCCATGTTTTACTTTTTTTGTAATTTTTTATTAGAATCTCTGAGAGGATTTAAATAATCCTTTAATCATTATTATTTGGGGATGACTTTATTGCAAAAACTGCAGTTTTTTTGACAACAGCAAGGATAATGGATTGCAAATCTCTATCCAATTTTTAGTTTATTTCAGTACAGTTTTAATTTTATAGTGTAAATTTGAGAAAACTAAAATTAATAAAGTAGAAAGTAGTTACACAGTTATTCGATTTTATTTCAGACTTTTTGCTGAGACATCTTTTTATGAAGTCTGTTGACTGGATCAATCAAACACATTGATTTTTTTTCATTTTTAAAATTTCCTTTATAATATGAAACTATATTATAACAATACGGCCACTTTATATTCTTCAAACTGATAAAAAAAAATGGCACAGCTTTACAGAAGTGAAATTCTAAAATAAAATAAAGTAAAATGTAAAACTTCTTTGAAAAAAAAATCTTCAATGAGAAATTGTCAATATTATTTTTCCCTTCTATTGTCCCTAGACATTAATCACCACATAAGTATTTGTATTTTTCTTGAAACAGTGGAGATAGTTACGTATATTTATGTATAAAAGTTTAACTAAATAAATGATGGTTCATTTCATCTGATATTTTTAAATGAATCTCTTAACTTTTTTTATTTAAAAATCTCTAAATCTGCCTTTTCATTTAAGTGTGATATTTGAAATTAGTTAAATTTTTATTATGAATGTTTTGTTATCACTGTATATTTTATAAATTGGGCCTCATTCTTGAATTTTTTCCAGGGTTTCAGTTTTCCAATGTTTTGCCAATGTTTCCTTTCACTGCCAGCATGTGTCTTAGTAGATTGTAATACTTTTCATTAATGCTGAGATTGATTGATGGATTGACTGCCATACATATTTTCTCCAAGATGATTTGTGTCTTCCAACACTAATAAAAGTATACATGGTTTCAATCAAATGTAATTTTTTAATATTTCCTGAAATATTTTGATAGATTTATTTCCAGTACGTTTCCACTACATGTGGTAGAAGGTTTACTTCTTGTTTCCTAACCATGACAGATCTCAGGATTGTCATCAATATTTACATGCTGTTTAGATTTTGTAATATTTAAAAAGGAGTATTGTATCTAGAGGAAAGTTATTCATTTCTGTCAGGCTAACTTAATGACTTCCTTCTAAACAAATGAGGCCTTTAAATTCTGGAAGTTGTAGTGTTAATACATCTGAAGATACCAAGCAGAAGAAAGCTAAGAAAACCTACTGAAGTTCAGTCTAAAGTTGGTAATCTAAATTTTTAACAACTTAGGTCAGGGGTCTCCAACCTTGGTCCCTTTAAGACTTGTGTACTTCAACTCCCAGAGTTCCTCAGCCAGCTCTGGGAGTTGAAGTCCACAAGTCTTAGAGGGACTAAGGTTGGAGACCCCTGACTTAGGTGACTCTGATTGACTTTGGCGTGAGCTTGCTTCATTTCCATCTTTAAATGTTACTTAAACTCAGTGGATAAGAAGTATGTTTCCTTTTTTTTTCAAATAATTCATTAAGATTTACAAATAAAAGATAAAAGCTGCTACCAAAATACAAAAAAGAAAAATACAAAAAAAGAAAAGAAGCATAGAAAAGAAAAAGAAGTAATTTCCCTCTCAAACCAGCAAATGAAAACTATTTTAGTAGCTTATCACTAGTGGTTTTCTAATATAACATAGTTCCCTTCACTCCATAACTCATCTCTTAACTAAAAAAAAAAATCAAAAAAAAATCCCAAAGCCTCATCATTCATTTTTTATCAGCAAAAGTCCAGTAAGGGAAGCCAATATGGCTAATTCTCTATTTTAACCATGATCGGGATATTCTTTCGGAATTCTTTCTTGGGAGTTTTAACCCTCTTAATTATTAACCCCTTCAATTATAGTCCCAGAGTTTGATTTCTGTTCAACTCTTTTTATGTCTCAAGAATATTTCAAAACTTTGACAGACTTTTAGTCAAAACTCAGACTTCTTTTATATATCCAATAAGAAAGTTTGTCTTTTTAAAAAATCACTTCTCATAAAGTATTTTAAGACTTTCACAGACCTCATTTCAGTGCCCGTATCGGGAAAACCGGTAGTGGCAGCGGTGGAAGGCTCCACCCACCCACCCAGACGTCTTTGCGCATGCACCCACAAGTGAACCGGTAGCGACGGTAGGGACGGCATCTCACTACTGCCTCATTTGTACATTCAATCAGAGAAGACTCTTCAAATCAGTTTATAGGTAATTAAATTAAAAAGCAAAGAAACTTCCACCAGTTGCATTTATATATCCAATACAGTCTTCTCCATATTTTTCTCATTGCCTGACCCACTTAAATCCACGTACACATTAATTTCAATCTTATCTGGTGTATCTTGTTCTTTTTCTGCAATTTCATTAATACCCAATCTATCTATAATATCAAATAATTTCAATGGCCTATATTCAAAAATATTTATCAAATCTTTTTTCTATAGTCTTTATTAATGAGACAAATATATTATCCTCTAGGTCTCTCTAGGGTCAAACGCAAAGTCTCATTACTGTGTTTCCTCTAAAAAAAGGAAAGCCAAACAATTGCCATATCCCAGGGGAAGAATGCCTCTAATTAATTCAAATTTATAATTACAAATCCATCTGGACCTTTAATCCATTGTTAATATCTCAAAATCCATATCCTAAGCACCTTTTGTTCTTTAATCCAAAAAATAATACTTTCCCAAAACTTTTAAATCATATTTTAAACAATTCTTTCTCCAAGGAGAAGGCAACTTACCCAGTGAACACAATAAAAACTTGCTGATCCAATCAATGTTAATATTTCCAAAACAATGAAAAATAAAACAATAAAATGCAAACACTAAGAAATTAAGCTTGGTCAAATTTTTTGTCCTTAAGAAGCTTAAGATATGATATCTTAGATGATATTCCTGAACTCCAAGCCACTCAATTTATAAGACCACAACTCATGTGGACTCATGAGAAGTTGCTGTGTGGTGCGCACATGGGTTATCTCAACAATCCTTCCTTTGGAGAGATTTTGCTGGACCAGATCTAGCATCCAATCTTGCTTTTTCTCATAAATGCAGTCCCACTATCACTATATGTCAACTTACTAGAGCACTCAAAGATAGTATATTTCCAAAGATAGTATATTTCCTACAGGTTTTTAGTGAAAAAAGAACAGAAATATGTCCCTGGAGTTGATACTTTAGGGCCATATGCTTCAATATAATTTCATAAGGTAAAAAATAATCTTAAGAATTATGTACAATAGCAGCTAAGATGTCAAAAATCTGGACCCTCCGTTGAATTTTCCACATACCCAATTTTAGAATGGGGTTAGATACACCAAATAAACTGTTCCAACTCCTACCCTCAAAATGACGCTATAGAGCACTGCACACCAGAACAAATAGACGCAAGAACAGTTTTTTCCCCGAAGGCCATCACTCTGCTAAACAAATAATTCCCTCAACACTGTCAAACTATTTACTAAATCTGCACTACTATTAATCTTCTCATCGTTCCCATCACCAATCTCTTTCCACTTATGACTGTATGACTGTAACTTTGTTGCTGGCAATCCTTATGATTTATATTGATATATTGACCATCAATTGTGTTGTAAATGTTGTATCTTGATGAACGTATCTTTTCTTTTATGTACACTGAGAGCATATGCACCAAGACAAATTCCTTGTGTGTCCAATCACACTTGGCCAATAAAGAATTCTATTCTATTCTATTCTATTCTATTCTATTCTATTCTGTTCTGTTCTGTTCTGTTCTGTTCTGTTCTGTTCTGTTCTGTTCTATTCTATTCTATTCTATTCTATTCTATTCAAATGTTTAGTTCTGAGGGAATAAAATATGTAGCAATTTTTTTTAAAGAATGGACTGACCCATACTTTTAAGAAGATGCAGAAGCCCCAGAAGAGTTTGATAAATATGTCAGCCATAAATCAGCTCTAGCTATTGTAATAATCATAAAAGGAAAATAGGCTGCCAAAGAACACAGTGACTGGACACCATCATAGCTAATACCAGCCAGAACACAGAAGCGCTCAAAGAAATAGTGCAAGATTGGAAGATGTTGAGAGACCTGACCCATGGAATCACCAAAAGTCGGACATGATTGAATGGATAACATTAACATTAACATCATCATCATAATGATCATCTTTATCTTTTCAGTAAAATACTGAAACAACCTCTTGGCTAGGTACACGAGGTGGACAAAGCTCGATAGACAGTGTGTTTCCTCTAAAAAGGAAAGCCAAACAATTGCCATATCCCAGGGAAGAATGCCTCTAATTAATTCAAATTTATAATTACAAATCCATCTGGACCTTTAATCCATTGTTAATATCTCAAAATCCATATCCTA